>NC_135097.1:8587500-10987500 GCF_051107435.1 Chaetodon auriga | reverse complement strand
TCTGTTTCTCCTCTCATGCATGCACTCAATGACATAAGAAGACTAACCAAAATATGAAGGGATACAGTTTGAATGTTTTCAGCGTGTACTCGATTTAATTCTGTCCTTCTGGAGGTTTTTTCCCTGCTACTCTTTCTCATCCTTCGTGCCCTTGACACCCCTTTTGGTGATCAGCTCTGTTTTTGACTCCCTCCTACTGTACTATTCCCCTTTTTTGTCCTCCTCCTGTCCTGAGGAATGTTTTCAGAATACCCAATACTGTCTGATATCCCTTCCTATCTAACATTGACCGTGTCTCTTCCTCCTTTGTGGGCCACAGCCTCCCTTTTTAATCACCCCCTTCCTAATGCTAGTCCCAGATGTTCAAAATTAACGATGTTAACTTGACCAAATCATTGTATCCACAGGGGGAGAAGGGAAAGAAGGGCAAAAAAGGGCCTAAGGGCGAGAAAGGAGAACAGGGTGCCCCTGGATTAGATGCACCCTGCCCATTGGTATGTCCCAACTGTGAGCTGGAAATCTCCTCCCAGCCGTGTAGAGCAGTCGTCCCAAACAAGGATGGAGCGCCCTGTGGCTAAACAGATACCCAGCTTCCATCAGGCCATAGCAACCTGAAACACAGAGTCTGTTACTCTCCTGTAGCTCTGCAATTCAGACACAAAAACATGCCATTAAATGCTGAAAAGCATATAATTTGGACTGGATTGTGGTATCAGCGAGCTCACAGGGCAGCTCCTCCCTTGCCCTCCTCCCTTGTGTCTGTCGTAGTGGACGGATGCAGGGGTTAAGGGTCGTCCACCTCTCTCTCAGTAACACTCCTAGGTCATCTTTGCAAACAGGGTTTCCGGGGATTTAAGGGTGAAAAGGGGGAACCAGGGCAGCCAGGTCTGGACGGGCTGGATGCCCCATGCCAATTGGTACAGTATTTCTCTTTTTCCTCCACCTCTTACCCATGCATGCTGCTCACCTTCAGTCATTACTGAAAGCAAACCATGCATGACTTGAGAGCTTGTTAATCATGAACACACCTTATTTCAATCACAGCTACATTGTTCATTCGTGAATTGTTAAAAAAAAAAAAACATGCACCGACATATACTTCACTAACTTCCTGACTGCAAGCAGCCTCTTTGATAATACACATCATCATAGGTCAAATGTACAGCAATCGACATGATTATTGATAGAATTGATACTTAAATCTATCCCTCTAACTGAATCCTTCCATTCCCTTGATTAAAACTGGAGAAAACTTCTGCTTAAATCCTGTTTCCTTCCAGCTGATTCCTCCACAGACCCAGTTACCTTTTTAACCTGATGCTAACGCAGACCCCCTTTACTGATGCCCATGCTACCGGCACATGGACCCCTCCTCTACTCTGTTAACTCCCCTTTTCCCCTTCCTCTATTTGTACCAATTGGGCCAGACCATGACACCGAGAGAAAAACCAGCAGATTTAGCTGATTACTGCTCCAGACCTACTGAAGACGAGCAAATGAAAGATTTTTTTTTTTTTATGCTTTCTGCATCTGAAACAGTGCTGTGATATGCATGTCAGCAGTTAAAGCGTGGAACTCATTTTAGGCCACATTGATAAGCATACTGTGTGTAGACGATGAAATGAGTAATAGGTAAGGAAACACTCATATGTCACAAATGTCATCTCATTAAAGTGCATCTCATTTACTCGAACCAGCTGCAACATCTTTATTTCAAGAGAAACTCCCTGATTTTGTTCTAGTGTTTTGAAGCTCAGCTGTGGGGCAACTATAATAAAATCAGAGAGTTGAATCATGAACATTGATGTGCATGAGCTTCTGAATATTCTGCATGAATGAGAATACACTCTTGTTGTTGTCAACAGATGGAAATACTTCATATGAATTTATCACGACACTCAGAGGTACAGTCAAAAACAAGGCAAAGGAACTGTAGAGACATGCAAGCAAGCCCACTCATATTCAGCTTTCTACAAGTGGTTTCAGGATGGTACACAGCAGTTACTGCAGGTTGAGTTCCTGTTGCATAAAGATCCTTTTGATAAGCTTAATTTCACATCAGGTGCAATAAGTCAAGAGAGCCTGTGCAGTTTGCAATCTGACATTTCCTTCCCCAAACACGACACGATAGCGATATTTCATCATGGACATAGTGATGCAAACGCTCGTCACAGCTCAGCAGCTCCACATGAAGCAACCTTTGAATTTTCAGGTTTTCGATACCCAGAAAGAAGTTTGTATTCACCTTGGAAAAACAGAAGAAATAGTGTAATTCATGTGGATAAGTGAAGCTTCCCATTAAAAACTTGCTGCTTGTTTGAAGCAAGGTTTGATTTCACTCCGTTTGGCAGCTTGTCTGTGTGAAATCTTTCCATGAGGTAGCTGTGACGGGAGGTTTTGTCTCTACTATCTCCCATGTGTGATTTTGGCTTATCACTTTGGATGCGTTTTTGCCATGAATATGTAAAAGTCTGACATTTGTGTTAGTTATTACGCTTTAAATCACTGCTTTAACAGCAAACCTCCCACTCCAGTTTCAGTCCTCATCGTATTTTTCTTCTTCCCTGCTCCTCTAAACAGGGTCCAGATGGATTACCAATGCCTGGATGCTGGCAGAAGGTAAGACAACTATATATTTGAGCAAATGACAGTTGTGCAGCTACACACAGCGTACAGAGCGAACAAAATATAAGGGCCATGTCTAAAATGCTTTAAAGCTACAGTAAAGCGATCATTTGCATCCTTAGTTTGCATCTAGGTTTGGAAAGGAGAATCGAAATCATGGTTTTGGACAGAGAAAGTGCTCCTCGTATTTTGTTCCGTCTGATTGTTCCAGCTTCTCTATGTTTGCATGGGTTTCTGTTAAACTGTGTCAAACAAGTCATCAAACAATGCGAAGACGCGTCCATCTTCATGTCATTCTCTCTCCTGTGTTTTTCTTGCAGTGATCACTCTAACCCGAAACGCATGGAGTTTGTAAATAATGCTTCTTTTATGGTATTTATAGTTTTTTTTAATGGATAAAAAAAAAAATGTAAAAGAAAAGAAGTCTGTGTGTACAACAATACAAAAAGAGATAACCGTCCTGAGTCTCACGCCCTAAGCTGCTTCTACTCACATCACCGTGTGGAAAACAAAAAAAACAACAACAACAACAAAAAAAAAAACGTGTGTGTCCGCGCTCTCACATCCACATCGTGGTGGGGTTCAGATCCTCGGCTGGCGGCAGAACTTGTCTCTGTAGTCTGTGCATGGCTCAGACTGGAGCGTCGCAGCCCCGCCAGATTCACGGGGGTGAAAAGGAGACGTGGAAAAGAGGAGGAGGAGGAGGAGGAGGAGGAGGAGTGGGGATCTGGACTGGCTCTCTAACACCAAACGCTAGGTGTTTTCGTGTTGTTTCGTCTCAACAAGCTCACCACCCATTCACGCAGCGCCATTTTCTAAATGACTGCCAAACAGAACATTGCACTCCCTGACCCTGCAAAAGCATGAGTAGTATACTGAAACTATATTTATATGTATTGTACATACATGTCCCTGTTTTGTGGTTGGCTTCTGCACAAAAGAAAAGCAACACTAACATAAAAGAAACAACCCCAGAGCTCTGAATTAGTAATTTCTGCTTTCCTTTAATCTTCCAAAGGGAGTCACGCCATGGCTGGTAGCCTGAAAATCCCCAGAGAGTAAAGCTGTTGGTTATTGTTGCTTTATTGTGGTGATGCCTGCAAGAGGGTGTAATAATCAGCAGGGTTTCACTGTTGCACTCACGTGGCTCCGCATCCTCATCATCATCATCATCATCATCAGTGCGGTGCCTCACAGCAGCCGCACGTCTCCTGACACGAGGGGAGTACTTAGCAGGCTCGCTGCCCTGACAGGAGAACAAATCATGTGGATTTGAGATGGGACAGGCCTGCTCGAGGACCCCCCTCAGAGCACGGGACTGGATTCTGCAGGAGGGTCACCAAGAGCCTCATCGACTGGAGCATCCGCCTCTGCTGACAGGCAACACTTCACGGCCTACTGAGAGCGTGAACAGAATGCAATCACGTTTTCTTTCTTCTTTCTTTTTGTTTTTTGCTCTCATTCTTTAACATTGTTTGTATTTTGTGTATAATAGCCTTTGGTGCCTCAAGCTTTTATTCATTCCTTTATCAGAAATGTACAACTTTATATCATATTTTGACTTATTGGAATGGTGTTTGTTTCAGAAGGGTAAGCTTTGTTTGTTGAAAAAAAAAAAAAGAAGAAGTTGTGAGTATTGAAGACACATATTTCGCACTGTTTTTCATATGAGTTGTTTTTACAGGATGTTGAACTAGCATGTAGGTTATAGCTTCAACCGAGCTGACAGTAAGATTGCATCCACGGTGACCGTGCAGCCTCTGATCTTACTCGTGCTTTTGGAGAAGCTCCTTGTTTGTGCAAAACACATCCAGCGGACTTGTTGTATGGGATGCTAATTGTACAGTGTTGTCAGTTCACTGCATGGACGCAATTTATTGCTTATGGATTTCTTAAATATTGAAAAAGGAGCATCGATTTGCGCAAGTGTATCAGGAGCATAAAGCATCGTTTCAGGGCTGGGGCTCAGATTTAGTTGAGGATACGCCAGCTGGTATTTTATCTTAAAGCAGATTATGTTGGACCGTACAATCTCAGTTGCATCACACTGCTCTTTTACACCTCATGTATTGTCTTAAAAACATAGAAAACATTTATCACAGTGCAAGAAAAGCTAAATTTGACAGTTAAATTGGTAAACTTCCATTAACTACAGTCTAACTAGTGGCCAGTTATGTCACATTCCATATCAGATGGAGCAAAAAGTGGAGCAGTAGGTCACCACAGTTGATTCATCCTTTCATGTCTCTTATATTCAAATTGCCTTCTGACATAGTCGGTGCTATGCAAGGTGATGCTCAGTACTTTTTTTTCTTCAGCGTTAGAAATATGCATGCGTGATTTACTGTAAAGGGCGGATATGAAAAACCAACATTTTGTTGTGATGTAGCAGCAACCACAGGTAGATGGGGGGATTTGTTCCCATACGGTTTCTGTTTAATTGTACAGTTCATCTCATCGTTACAAAGAATGGATGCACATCTGTATAGATTATAATGGTGCTCTCTGTTAGTGGGTCGGCAACAGCTCAGCTGATGCGCTCTACCAGTGGCAAGAACTACACAACAGGTTTCTTTATTGTTGTTGGGGTTTTATGTATGTAACAATTTACATTTTTTTTGTGCATATATTTGTGTATTTGTCTCAGTATTTTACATTATTTATTTTTCTATAATTTCTTAAATGAAGGCATTTTGGTTCTAAACAGCATTCCTTTCAGTTGTTTTGGCTTTTGGTGTCAGTTTCCGCTGCGTCTCTGTTGATACGATGAAGAATTTTGGATCATGCAAAGGCATCACAGAACAGTTATGCAAATGGTACAGCGTGAGAGAAGGTGGACATTTACAAATTATACACCAGTGCGTATTCACTGTGCATTCAATTCAGCTTCTAGGCCTTACAATGGAATACATCTGCTTTTATTTAATTTAGTGTGTGGGAAGGCTAACTATGACAACAAAGTACTGATGGCCTGCATGCTGACAGGCCCGGCCAATGCAACTGTGTAAAAGTTAAATATCACAGCTTTTTCTCACGCTTTCTCTTTTCTCTCTCTCTCTCTCTCTCTCTCTCTCTCTCTCTCTCTCTCTCTCTCTCTCTCTCTCTCTCTTTACATTGAATGTAGTTTGATATATGTATAGTGGATTATTAATGTACTGTTAAAATGTGTGCTCATTTGACAAGAAGTGCAATTTATACTTTGGTTGATGTGTGTAGCATCAAATGCAGCTGAAATATCACGCCATTGTGATTTCTATAGCTCCGTTTGCTCATTCATGCTACCCTGTATGCCACTACCTGGAAAGAAAATGTCTGTCCACCAGAAAGCAAAGAAACAAATGTAAACCTAGACCTTTCATGAAATATTAGTTTTTGATTGGTTTAAATATTTCCTCCAAAAACTGTCACTTCACTCATGTTTTAACATGTTATTTCCATTGCTTAATATTTACTAAATTTCTGTTTTTGTTTTTTTTTTTTAAATTTTGAGTTTTGATTTCCAGCCTTTGTTACAGCATTTGTTGTCACACGTTGCTGTATCTTTAGCATGTGCAGCTAATTTTTTCATTGATTTTTTTTTTTAATGATTTTGTTGATCTTGTTGTTTGATTGTTGTGTTTCCTTGTGAAAGTGTCAAATTTTGTTTATTCTGCTATTAGCGGAGGTGCCAAAACATTTGAAACATTTATTTCCATATCAGTATTAGCCGAGCTGGTAAGGGGCTCCAGAATGACTCACTGATAGGCCACAGCTGCTTTTTTTTTTTTTTTTTTTTTTTTTTTTGTCATTGTCGTAGAAATAGTCCGAGTCAAGTTTTCCTTTTTTGAAACGTAGCATACGCCCGTGAGCCACACTTCACTCATCTCAAAGTAAAAGTGCTGATGTAGGATAATCAACAGTCATATTCTGCGTTATGCCAAAAGACACTGGTCTCTTATCAGAACTTGGAAACTCTTCCACATCTGTACCCTCCAATGCACCACAGCCTTACTGAAAGACGTACATTGCCACATATTCTCCAGAATAAAATACAGCCTTGACACAGGAGCAAAAATTCAAAGCTAAGTCCACGCTGTGGCTTTTTCCACTGAAAACTGTGTTTTTTGGTTGTGGTATATGCTCAGTTTCTGTTCAGCATTTGTATTACAGTACTTGTTTTGTTTTGTTTTGTTTTTTACCAACTTGATTGACGTTTCTTTAAAGACCCTTGTGTTCGCACACTACTATAATTCAAGATGACATTTCATATGACTGTACTGTTGGAGCCAAATAAACACAGTCTATTAAATACATCAAACAATAGTCTGACCTTTCTTTGTAGTCCTCAACATCCCATTCAGTGTCTATTTTCTGAAAACATATTTTTTGTGCACTTAAAACTTTAAGCTATTGCACATTTACAACATATACATATAAATAAATGTATTTAAGTGTTCAAAAAAAAAGAAAAAAAAAGAAAATTATACATACTAACATTTGCTAACTTTAAGTAGAGTCCTGCCTTCAAAATGTCACATTTGAATTGTACAAATGATCAGCACCTAAGGATCAAAAGTAAATCTGTTATTCGTGTGAACTATTTTATATTTTATATTTTTCAATGTCAAACAATGCATCTTTTTATATCTTGCTTTTTTATATTTTGTCACATAAACCAGTGACTAGTGAAATAAATGTAGTGGGGGTAAAAAGTGGAATATTTCACACAAATTGTAGTGGAGTATTGGCTGTAAAAGGGCAGAAAATGTAAATAGTTACTTTCCACACGACATTCTGACTCTGCACATGGCAGGAAAAATATTTGTTTATTTGTTGGGCTAAAACTAGTCAGCTGCAATGTATTGTGTCTGAAGAATCCTGTTTACAATGTAGAATGTAAACTCTCTCCAGGTAAAAACACGCAAACGCACGGCCTCATTGCCGTCATTAGGAGCTGCAGCCCTGTTCAGCAGGTGTTGAAACAGCCCGCGAGCACATTACTGAATAACAGCCTGTCGTTACTGTCCTCGAGACATCTGCACGCTGTCAAATAAAAAGTTCCGGCTAGGTGGCAGCACGAGAGAGCGGTGCGAGCTGCGCCTATGTGTGCACAAATGTCTTTCTGTGTGTTTAAGCGCGCGCACGCGCGCGCGTGTGTGCAGCCGGGTTCTTTGTGCTCGAGCCGATGTAGCTGATCCTCAGTGAGTCAACGGGGAGTCAAGTGTCGCCAGCCGGACAACATCAGGATGTCAGGGGAATTATTTGAGAAAAAGAAGACGATAGACTTGAGGAAGAAGCACATTGGGTAAGATAAGTGACGTTCTGCGCTTAAATAGCTTACAGGTGTTCAGGTAGAGGTGACAGTTGCTAAGTAAGAGAGACTTTTACTGCAAAACAGAACGGTCCTGTTAACGTTATTGAAGTTATTTACAGTCTGGAGACGCACCATGACAGAGCTGAAACTTTTTTTTTTCCAAGAACAAACCAAATGTCATTTTGTAAACCGATTTTATTCATGAATTAGTTGATATATTTGGAGCCAAGCAGTTGTTCAGCCTGTACGTTAAAGTGTAGCTTGATGCAATATCTTGACATATTTTTTATAACCATTGTAAAAGATAAAAACTGTCAAACCAGAGTGAAGGACGCACTCTACACACACGGAAATATTAATGTTTGCTCCTCTGCAGGCCGTCTTGTAAGATTTTCTTCAGCCATGACCCTATCAAGATCGTGCGAGCCAAAGGCCAGTACATGTATGACGAAAAAGGGCAGCGCTACCTGGATTGCATCAACAACGTGGCTCATGGTAAACGCACAGCTGCACACACATGCAAATGCACAAAAGCACTTACAGCAGAGTTGTTTTGTTTTCCTCTTTTATGTAATCGCGTTCACCACAAATTGCAAAGCCGAAGAACAACATGTGTCAGGCTGGCATTCAGATTTGGACTCAAAGTTAGAGGTGTTGTGTTTGAGGACTAGTTTGCACTAGAATGCACGAGCAGAAGGACTCGTTGAGCTGATCTGCTTGACAGATTGGTGTCACCTAATGTGCATGTAAGTCGGAGTGATTTGAGCTGCACAACTTGCAGGCAGACAGGAATACAAAAAGGGATGTCTCCTGATCTACCACATTCAGCGCTCTTTAAACTCAACATGCGGCCTCCAACTATGTGCCTTTAGGGTCAGCTGTCATGTTATGTTTCAACCCCAAATTACAGTCAGATGATTTAAAGAGTGTTTTTGTCCTGAACGTGAGGCCGAGTTCTAATCCTGCGTGTGTCCTCTCTCTACCATTTGCCAGTGGGCCACTGTCACCCGGAGGTGGTGAAGGCGGGAGCCGAGCAGATGGAACTGCTCAACACCAACTCACGTTTCTTGCACGACAACCTTGTACTGTACGCCCAGAGGCTGCAGGCCACACTGCCCGACAAGCTGTCTGTGTGCTACTTTGTCAACTCTGGGTATGTCCACATGTTCTCACACTCCTCAAACAACAAACGCGTCATTTTTTTTATTTTTTTTTTCTTTAGAGGCGGGTGGGTCAGTTTGTGCTGAAGATGCAGCTCAAGCAATGACAGGCTGAGTGTTCATTAACAGATGCAGTTAGCGTTCGATTCATATCTTGCCTCTTGTCAACTTTAATTACTTGAGCTGTAGCCTAAGGTGGGCGAGACGAGAGGGTGAAGCTCAAACATAAATGACTGCTATATTGTACTCAAGAAGAAATGACACATTTTAAGAGAAAAAAGGGATAGCTACAGTTGCCAGTCCTCCTTGGAACAGCCTCCTGCTGATCTGGATTTTCAGGTGTGATTACTGAGCTGATTTTGGAGGGAGTGTCTAGACTGCCAGACTAAAGTAGTAAAGCACAATATCATGCATGTCTAGCTTTGGACATTAAACTGGACCAGTCTGGCGTGGTTACTTATTGACACCACTTGCTGGAGTGTGAACAGGAATTATCTGGCCTGGGCTAGATAATGATCCATATCAACTCAGTACCATCCTGAGTATTTATCAGCCACGGGGAAATAAATGAAATGAGAGAAGTTATAAACCTGACATAACAGAGGCGTCAAGTTATCGCTGCAAAAGCTTTGTAAGGACTGCGCAACAGTCCAAAAGTGCCGTCGAAAGTGAAATCGTAATGCTGCAGCATACAACAGCATTTTAGACAATATTCCACCCCCCATGTTGTGGCAGCAGTTTGAGGAAGACCCTTTCTTGTGTCAACATGACAGCGCTGCTGCAAACAAGACAAGGTCCATAAAGAAACAGTTCTACAAGTCTGATCTTGACTAACCTTCCCAGAGCCCTGACCACAACCCCTGGAGATAAACTGTAATGCCTCACTGATGCAGCCAGGTTGCGAAATCATGTGGAAAACCTTCCCAAAAGGTGTGGAAGATGTTATTGTGCCACAATAATCCCTCTGATTTTGCAGTGAAACATTAGGTTTCCAGCTCTGTTGCGTTGCAGCGTGATTGTGTTTCCAGTGTGTAAAACTGCTATCGGTGACCAGCTCGTCCGTGCTCCAGGGGCTGATTTTGCCTTTTGAATTAGACACTCTGGCAGGCCAGACAGCAGAATCATTCGTGTGTCAGTTTAATTGCCTTTATTACTGACTAGGTGTCACCTCCAGTGCCCTCAGAATAGGAAGTAAAACATCAAACTGTGACTGACGTGCTTGTGATGTCCATGGCTTCACATGTGTATTTTGTGGTGACTGAGTAACTCAAAGTAAGCCTTGCCCCTTTGAACTCCAGCTCTGAAGCCAACGACCTGGCGCTCCGTCTGGCATGGCAGTACACGGGCCACAAAGACATCATCACGTTGGAAAAGTAAGTGCGGCCGCCCGGTTATTGTTTGAAAACAAATGACAACGAGTGGCGGTTTTATTCAGAGATGTTTGTCCTCATGATGAGAAATTCTAGCAAAGCTGTGTTTGCTTTGTTTGCAGCGCCTACCACGGCCATGTCTCATCCCTCATTGACATCAGCCCGTATAAGTTCCACCAGCTGTCAGACGCTGTGCAGAACCAATTTGTCCATGTGGTGAGTGCTTTTTCTCTCCCTGTCTGCCTGCCTGCACACTATTAAAACACTATGACTCAACCTGCACCACTGGGCTTTGGCAGGTTACTGTGTGTTCACTCCTGTGCATGTATGTGTGTGTGTGTGTGTGTGTGTGGATAAGAAAAGAGGAGACGGAAGCAAGAAATGCAAATGCTTTTTACGACAAATTCAACTGAGCAAGATGAAACCAGCTTGCTTTTGAAAAGGAGGCATTTTACTGCTGGTGTCAGAGGCCGGAGGCTGTGGACGTTCCACGCCTTTTAGTTAAAAATGTTAAGATTCCTCAAGAAACCTGACAGTGATTTAAAGTCTTCAGCTACCTGCACAGTCACGTAACATGAACATCAACCTCTGAGTTGAGGAATGAGGCAGAACAGGATCACTGCGGGAGATATGTGTGTGCGTGTGTGTGTGTGTGTGTGTGTGTGTGTGTGTGTGTATGAATTAAAGCATCTTAGAAATGTCCTCGTGCCTTCCTCCCTACTGAAATTTCTGTATGGAGTTTGCATTGGAGCTCAAACAGCCGTGGCTCCTCCTGCCACTCAGAGGCTCACAGTCTTTTTGATTCCATAGTTACATTACTTGAATAATGGAGTTTGGAAGATAAGAGCATTTAACCAAAAAGAAAGGTCAAATAAACCATGCTGTTGAGTTGCATTGTGGGAATTGTAGGATCCAGTGTTATTTGAAGTGCGAGTCACACTAACTAAAGGTCTTGACGGCCTCAGTGCAGTTCGATACGGCAGCCTGTGGAATCCCCACCTCTAGTGTTACATGCCAAGGGTGGGGCGGGTCAGTCTGTTTCGCCAGCTTGCATATTTTATTCATGATCAAAGACATGAAGGAATCAACCTGTGGCTCAGAGGCTGCTCTGAGTGAAGAACGAGTAACAGTCTGTGTTTAATTTTGTGGAACACTGAGTGAAAACAACCATTTTTAGACAGTTTTAAGGCTAATAACGTTAGCTATGACACTTTCATAATATTTTATTGTTCACTGCTTTGCATGAATGTATGCTGTAGGACTGGTTACGCAGATGTGGCCTGTGAATCTGCTTTAGTAATCATCTCAGTGTTTGGTTCCCTGTACAGGCTCCGAGCCCGGATGTGTACAGAGGCAAATACAGAGCGGACCACCCTGACCCTGCAACAGCATATGCAGACGAAGTCAAAGATATAATACACAGGGTCCATGAAAAAGGAGGCAAGGTACAGTTTGTTTCCTCTAAGCTCAGGAATGTTGAACATATGGCTGCGTGTACTAATTGCGTCATTGTGTTAATAAGGGACTGGTTTTTTTTTTGGTTTTTTTTTCAAGGAAATGGCCCTGAGTCACAAAAAGTCTAATGCTTTGTTCTGAAACCGGTGTTGTAATGTGTTCGTGTGAGCATAAGATTCAGATATCATAGGAAAGACTGTAAAAGTCTGTCAGATTTGGTGTAGTCCTTCAAGTGTCTGTCAGACTCCGGCAGTGTGGACTTTGCCAAGGAGCCAGTGATACCCCCAGAATAGCATCACAATGATCTGTGGAATGATTCATTTAAAGATTTTAAGTGGGAATTTTCCTAACCCCAACCCTAAGATCTGCCTCTTTGTCAGTGTTTTGGTTTCTTTTTGCAAAAATGAAAAGAAATGAAAAGTGCCTTCATCATTTCAAGTGTGAACTGTAAGAAATATATATATCATTTTATCTGCTGCACACTGTCTGCCCCCTTTTATTTTGAAATACTCATTCAATTTTTTTATTCCTTTCCCTTTTTCTCCTGTTTTTCTCCCCTATCTCAGGTTCAGGCCAAGGACTCTGGCTTTTAGGGTCAAATCCCCGATCACAAGAACATGTGTAGGGGGCTCTTAAGTGTCCAAGCTTGTTGGCCCATAATCGTATGTTGAAAAGCACAACGCAAGGGCATGTCCATGCTTCCATTGGCGAGAGCGACGGGACTCCGGCCCAGAGATTATACAGAATGCCTTTCTAATGGATCTTTGTGCAGTCTGCAGGAGGAAGCCAAAACTAGCAAACCGAGTACAATAACACTTTCCTTTTTGTGATGCATGTATGTGGTTACATGTTGCACCCTGCTGATCTTATGAAGTAGATTTCTTTTGATTCATTTTCCTCCGCAGTGACCTGCAGTGACATTTATTTCTGTCCAAGTGTTACATGATTGCCTCTCTCTTGTTCGTGCCAACTGAAAAGTGGCACGCTTATGAAAGAGGGACATCTACAGGTCAAAGATGTCAGAACTCGTCCTCTTTTCCAGTGTATCTGTCTGGTTTTTTGCATTCATAGACCTGCTGTGTTTTTCTCTGATGCAGATTGCCGCTTTTATCGCTGAGTCATTGCAGAGTTGCGGCGGGCAGGTCATTCCCCCCGTGGGCTACTTCCAGCAAGTGGCAGAGTATGTACCCAAGTTATCTCAGATTCACCCACCTTTTTTTTTTTTTTTCAGAACCAGCTCACCAACGCGAAATATGGAGAGCTGTCATTCTGAAATGATTAACCACAAAGCAGAGTGAACATGTAAGTACACTTTTATATTTAATTACTGCGTGAACTCATTTATCTCTGCACCCATGTCTGCAGGCATGTCCGTAAGGCAGGGGGCGTTTTCATCGCTGATGAAGTCCAGGTGGGCTTCGGCCGCGTCGGCACCCACTTCTGGGCTTTCCAGCTCCAGGGAGAGGACTTTGTGCCGGACATTGTCACCATGGGAAAGCCTATCGGCAACGGCCACCCCATGTCATGTGTGGTCACGACCAAAGAGGTGGCAGAGGCCTTCCTGTTATCCGGAATGGAGTATTTCAATACGGTAAGATTATTATGGAGAATAGTGAAGAACTGTGTTTGCGGTGTAATAAAAACCCTTCTGCAAATATGGTTGATATAAATAGCAAATTAGTGTTTATGTAACACACGAAACACATTCCACACTCTGCTTTTTCTCCCGAGTTGGCCAGAAACGGCTCTGACACAGCCTCATCCTTGACATGACGTTCTTATCTATAACTGCCAAACTTATGGACGCAGCTGCTTTCCACATTATGGGGAAAGACACATTCCATATGGGCCGGTTCCTTTTTTTCATCGATGGTCTCAGATTGCAGTCATTTCCTGTGAAAGGGAAAAAAGTTCGGATGATATTACAAATGTAAGAGTTCTGGTACAGTGTGGATCTTTTCGAGTTACATAATGAAAATAGTTGAGTGTGCTGGAGCAATGATCAGTTCAGCGAAAACAAAAACACGCTGCTGACTTTGGATGTCTGTTATATATTCACCGCATTAAATCTTATAGTTTTGTCATCCTGTTGATCAAGCGGCCGATTTCCTGGCTGGTGGCAAACTTAGCTCCCTGCAATCTTTCCTCTGTGTGTGGGTTTTGAATTTCACAGTTTGGCGGTAACCCAGTGTCGTGTGCCATTGGTCTGGCCGTCCTAGACGTGATTGTGAAAGAGGATCTCCAGGGAAATGCGCTGCGTGTGGGCCGATACCTGACCGGTCTGCTGGAAAAGCAGAAAGAGAAGCATCCGCTGGTTGGTGACATCAGGTAGGCAAACACACACGGGTTCAGTGTGTGGCACAGTGCAACAGCTGGGTAATTCTGTGCATGTCCTGTCGAGCTGATCCAGAACACAGCTGATTATGTCTGACTAAATACACACTTTGTAATATCATTATATTTATGGCATGTTTGTAACATCCCCGGATGTGGATTCTTTGTGCGTCAGTGGTGACTAAACCAATAATGTCACATCCTGCAGGGGTCGGGGCCTCTTTGTCGGGGTGGAACTTGTGAAGGACAGGTTGAAGCTCACCCCTGCTACAGCAGAAGCCCAAGAAGTCATCTATAAGTAAGTGTAAGGTCTGAGGTCAGTGCAGTGTCATATTAGCATAGCATTTATAGCAAAGACGCTGCTTAGATTATTCTGCTCTGCAGCCTTCCACACCCATGTTTTACTGCAAACCAACAAGTCCCACCAGTGTTACGATATCACTTGTCCCATACCTCACGAAAGGCTTATCAAATTATGGTGGGATCATAAAGTGTAATCTTTTAAACTGCTTTCCTGTGCATAATATCTGAAAGGGGGAGCTCAGCCGAGCCTCTTTTCGCATTGACTAGTCATGATATCTCATTTTTTAATGCGTTTAAGCTTTTGAAATCATGCCCTTTGAGATTGTTAAGATATCAAACTGAGTTCTCTCAGTTCACTCATATTGAACTTGACAGTTACTAATTAGTGGATTAGGTCCTCTCAGCCTGCATGGTGCGTGATTGGCGTCCCCTGATCTATGCATTTAAACATCATTTTAAAAGATCTGAGGATTATAGAGAATTTTAATGTAACCATATTCCCACTGTATCATGATAAATATGACAAATTTAACTACAAAGGGCTTTTTTAACCGCAGAGTTTTTTTGGACTGACATTTGGTTGCAACAGGAAAAGCACAGGTGTGATTAATAACATTAATTAACACTGCACTCACTGTGGCTGCTTTTGTGCACGCCGGCACTGTTCACTGGACACTTGCATAAAGCAGACCCATCATTAATAGTCTTAGTTGTAGCTGATCGGTGCTTTTCCTGCTCTAAGGAGTCTAGATGTAGATAAAAAACACTGCATTTAAGAGTGGAGAATAATTCAGATTTTGTCCCAGGCTAAAGGAACAGCACATCCTTCTTAGTGCTGATGGACCTCATCGCAATGTGCTCAAATTCAAGCCCCCCATGTGCTTCAGTACAGAGGACGCTGACCTGGTGGTGGAGAAGATCGACCACATTCTCACAGGTACTTAAGTTTCCCCCAGTTTTCTCTGTAGTGCTGTTTAGGATGTTGGTGTATTCCTCTGGCTTTAGCATTGCACGAAAAGGTTGAGGTGTGTGATGGCAGCCTGCTGTCACTCTCAATCATGCGTGATTTGTGTCCATGTTTTTCCAGAACTGGAGGAAGCCTTAGGCCTGAAGCAGAGTGCATTGAATGTAAAGAACGACAGCAGCAAAAGACAGGTAAGTGTGACTCTGCTCCCGATTTTAAACTCATTCTTTTGCCTGAATTGTATCCTCCCGAACACCCAAGAGAGCTCAAGAACGCCCAGCTAACAGTTTTTAGAACAAAGCTCTCGTCTATTCGATCCTGTCCCTTACATAAAGAAGACAAATTTTTCATTTCAACTTCTTCTCTTCGTGGTTTTATTTCAAGCTGCCGGCGGATGAAAATGGACACCAGTATCACGGTGGGTTAGTGCACAATGCAGGGAGCGGTGCAGGAGCCTCTCAACAAACAAAACGACTCAAGACATAACGCCGCTCCTTCAACGCTTTATCTTAAATAACTGCTAACAGACACTATAAACATTGGAAAGGCTGGGATCAAAAGTGAAGTGCCTTAGCATGTGACCTAATGACAAATGTTTCATGTATATGGATATACTGTGTGTCTGTGAGATGGCAGTGTCTTCTCAGGTATTATTTTTTTAATTACACTTAAGAATCGAGACACTTGTTTCGCATAACAGAATGTCTGTTGTGGGGCAAAACATACCTCCTTTTAATTGTGCGGGTTACCAGGTTGCACAACCTGAATAATCGTTTTTATTTACATTTTTTTTGTCAACATTCACTTGAGCGTGATTTTCGGGACTGATCATTTTAATAAATCAAAACGTATTATGTCAAAACATGCAATGGTGTTGTCATGTGACTTCAGTATTAAAGTACAGTCATTGCTCATTGTGAACATTGCTCATTGTATTTTTAGCGAATCAGTCTGTATTGAATAAAATACTGTATGAAAATACTGTACGTGATACTTGGCTCGATTGGTGAATCAAGCAGTAGCGGGCCATTCTTGATAACAATGGAAAATGCCCTGTTGGCAAATTCAAGAGCCACTGATAGCGATTGATAAGATGAAAGCCGAGAGGGAAAATGAAGGGGGAGATTATTTTTCTCTGTGAAGCTTGCAGTTCATTGTACTACTTATAGAACATTTTGCTACCAATGAACTTAATGGATGTGTTTAAGGGTTGCAGGTACTGCACTTTATGATGGCTGTCCTGATGGTTGTGCAATAGTTACTCCCCTTTTGGTACGTAGATCAATTTTATTTTACCTCCTGATCGAATTATGCATCAATTTGTGTAAAATCCGATGGACAGTATTAGGACCTACAGCTGTGGACTGCATTTGCAATGTATAGTTGCATGATAGCAATTGTGTCATTACAAGCGCTGGGAGTGTCCAGTGACCAAAAGCTTTGCTCTATCATTAAACATTTGTATTGGACTTACAATGTGCAAATCTTTCGTTTGTCATATTTGATGATTTTTGGCCTTCTGTGACCTTAGCACTGTGTCATGAGTGGGATGAACTTATCAAAAGTAATGAGTAATCAGAATCAGCTTTATTGGCCAAGAATGAAACAGACGAGGAATTTTAAGTGGCTCTCAATGTGATAAATACACGGAACAATTTACACCAGCCAAGAAACAGACATACAGATTAAAACAAGGACAACAAACATGGGTTTTCAACACACAAGTAGTTCTAAAATAGGTATATATATATATATATATAAAAAGCAACAATGAACAACATACAATGTCTACAAGTCCTGTTTCTGTAAATTGTAAACATACAAATAGGGCAAATGAATTAAACTAAAGTGGCTAATGTAATAAAGGGGTTCCTATGTGCAGTATATACATGTCTACATACATTATACAGCATGCACACTTTATATTTGACAGTGATGGATGATATGTTCACGTTAAATACTGTGTATATTAAACTGTAACTATATCATTTGCAGGGAAGTGGATGTTTTAGTGTTGCAGGGTCATTGACAGAAATGATTTAACTGCTCATCAGTGTGATTGCTTGTAGGCAGAAACTGTTGTTTCTGGTTGTTTAGGCGTACAGTGTTCTGCAGCTGCCAGAGGGCAGAGCTGGTTGTTATGGGTCTGCAGTGATGTTTCTTGATTCTGGAGATGAAGACAGTCATTACTGTCTGTTGCAGTTACTTGTTTTGTGTCGGATCCTGACCAGACAGCGCTGGATGTGCAGAGGGCAGACTGGATGACTGTGGTGCAGAACAGCAGCAGCTCTTCAGCCAGGTTGAACTTCCTGGCGTGACGCATGCAGATTCATCACTGCCCCAGAATAATGTGGGATGTGTGATGTCTGAGTCAGGGGTGTGAATGTGGGCTTATCAAACATACAGTAAAGCACATCCAAGTTGTCAGCCAATTAATGGATCTCTACAGTGTGTGTGGTATGGCTTCCTGTCTTCACTTCCTGGTGGTGTCCTGCAGGCATCTCCACACTGATGCAGGGTTGTTGGCAGATTTTCAGGTTTCCTCTGTAGCTTCTCTTTGCTACTCTGATTTCCTTTGCCAGTGTGCTTTTGGCCTCCGTGTACAGGATTCTGTCCTGGCCTGACTTAGCTGTGAACCAGGGTTTGTTGTTGCCGTCATAAAAGCTGTCAAAAGATGTCACAGTGTCAGTGAGTTCATCCGCGCCTGGAGCTGCAGCCTCAAAAACACTAATCAGCATGGTCAAAGGAGGCCTGTAATTCCAGCTTTGCCGCTTTGGTCCATCTCCCGTATGTTTTTATCTGTAGTGGGGTGCGTCATGTGCTGTCTGTTTTTTGGCAGTTCATAGCAGAGGTTTGCTCTGTTTAAGTACCCAAGAACAGGAAACAGGGAATCTTGCTCTGGGGCAGTACACAACACTGCCATTGTGAATGACTTGAAGTGTAATCTAGAACCAGACTGGCCCAAGCCTAGTTAATGACTGAACTATATAAGTTTTAGTGTTTTATTGTCTCCACACAGCTGGAAAACAAAGATAATCACCATTAACAATGCAGACGTTTATTTCCTCCCTCCACGAGTGCAGGTTCAAGACATGACCCAGCCAGTCAGACTCTGCAACTTACACTGTGTGAATTAACGAGGTGGACTTCATGCAGTGCTGAACCAAACAGGAACAACTTTGCAGAACTCTGATGCAGGTCTCACTTTGATCTGAGGCATTCACTTAAGAAGCAGTAAGCACCCAGGGTGGATAACCATGACTACTTTACCTCTATGAAAACACATTATTGTCAAAAAAAAACAAACAAAAAAAAAAAACTCTGAGGCTCTTGTTGCTGTCCAGTATTGTCTTGTTACTTCTGCCTGGTAGCTCTATGCTGCCACCTTCTGGAGGGCAAATTACAATGCTGATGTAGAAATCACAGCCCCCAGATACTGCACATGCAAATAGGCCACAAAGCGTAGATGCAGATGGGCGACACACTGAGGGAAAAACATGAGTAAATGACTGGAGAAACATAATGAATGCATATGGCTCTACACATGTGCTCTGCGTGGCACAATTAAAGTTTCTACAGGCACTGTGCATCCCCAGAACACCACCTCAGAAGTGCACCTGTGTGTGTGTGTGTGTGTGTGTGTGTGTGTGTGTAATCAATCATCCAGTCAAGATGAGCTCATTGATTTGTGGTGCCTGAAACAGCTGAAGGTTCTGAGACCAATCAGAAGCAGAGGCACAAACTCACAGGTGTGGCCGACCAAATGATAATCACCGAATGACAAGAAATTACATTGTGATATTCCGCCAGGGAAGGCCCCTCTCCACCTTATTTAATTCATGCTGAAGGACGAGCAGCTTTTAAAGTAGGGTATGCTGGATGTTAACTCCCCCCTCTGAGGAGACCACTTCACCAGGGAGACAGAGGGGCTTATCAGGGTCCACCCAGGGGGAGGTGGTGGAGGTCAGTTCATTCATTTCTTGAGTCTTTGTTCAGTTCAAACAGTTGTGTCAATTTTAGTTGTTCAGTGTCAGCTGTTCATTGTTTCTTGAGCAAATTCAAATATTTAGACATTTTACTGTTGCCTCGATAATGTTTGGCACTGGTCTAGTGTTTTTGGTGTTGGTGAAGTCAGGGCCACAGGCTCATCAAAAGCAGCAGACACTTAAGTGAATGATGCAGATCTTGAAGATGTATTTGACATTTAAAGTCAATTTGTAGGAAATTTGTTTAAAAAAAAAAAAAAAAAAAGGAAGGCCGCTGCAACTTATTTGGGAAACCTACTTGGGAAAGGTGAGGGGATGACTAGAAATATGGGCTGGAGGAGGAGAGGATGGAGTTATCTTATTTTGAGTAGTGCAAATTATGTTGTAGTAACCCATAAGGAAAAAGGCTCAGTTAATACTTTGTCAGAGTACACACAAAGAAGAGGCGAAATCTAGATCTGAAAACATGGGGGCACGAAAGCGAAAGAATACCACTGAAGATGAACAAAATGTCCCATTTTTTTGCATGGAAGAGTCACTTGTAAAACTGGGAAGACTGCACCAGGGAAAGATGTCAGAGAACCTCCTGCTGCTGCAGATCTACTGCTCAACATCAGCAAGAGCAAGGAGCTGATCACTGATTTCAGGAAAAAGGAGGTGAAGACAAACATATCTACATCAGTGAAGAAGGTGAAGGAAGGTGTCATGGACATAACACATCTCCACCCTGGTAAAGAAAGCTCAGAAACTACTTTATTTCTTCAGAAGACAATATTCCCATGCTCGCAAGTACTTGTTAACTGTTACAGAGGAGAAACTAAGAGCATCCTGATTTGGAAACATTACAAACTAGCATGGAGACGTGGACGGCCCAGGACAGATGGGCTGTGCAGCGGTTGATAAAACCACCCACATCATAGATGGCTTGTGCAGAGCCCAAAAGAATACGACAATACCCACCCCGGCCACAGCCTGTTCACCCTGCTGCCGCCTGGCAAGTGATACAAAATGATCTGCTGCTGGACCACCGGACTGCAGGGCAGCTTCTACCAACTCCACCATAAATGAATGACATTAAACTTCCTGTCATGGAGGTGTTGCACATTATTATACCTCTACCTTATTCCCCCTAGAACCAAACTCCTTTAAAATTACTTAAGAATTTACTCAAATTATAAGTGTGTACATGTGCGTAGGTACACATCCTTTTAGATTGAAACTGACTTTAAATTTGTTCATGATAAACAACACAGTATGTAAACATATGACAATTGCACAGAGCTCTGAAAGGAAGGTTTATTTCACACCCTTTGTACAAAAATGCAACTGTGACAAAGTCAAGGCTTTTTCGATGATTTCTTTACAAAAACATAAAACTTAAACATTATTCAGACTCCCCTTGTGATACCAAATGAGTGGCTCCGTGCCAACGGTGTCCAGTAACTTCCTTTCCTTTTTCTTCTCCAGTGGCTATGAGAAGTTTAACAATACTTCTGGCTTCTTTTGGTAAAGCGAAATTGAATTTCTCCACTTTGCTGCAGATGCACTATTGGGTCTATGATCTATGTGATTTTCTTTTTTGGAGAAAGCGAGAGGAAAGGAAGTCACTGAAAACCCACAGTGACACAGCCAGTGAGAGACTGTCAGTGCAGCTGGTCAGTGCTTGCAGTCCTGAATGGTTGTCGATTAAATCAAAGCTCAAAATTGTAGTTGAACTGCCTGTTGGGGCCCGTATGTCTTCTCTGCGTCCAAATCGTTTTCAGTGTGCTCTTCTTTTTGTCTTTAACCCATGAGGTATCCTCTGAAAATACAAAAGATGAGCGAGTTAAGGCACTGAGACACAACAGATGTCAGCGCAGAGTAACAGAATTCCAGGCCATCGTTTACTGTTGAGTCAAGCCAACTTTTCAGACACAGGCTGCGGTTTAAATAAGAAATATTCCACATGTAAGGCTTCATTCTTGTTGAGGGAAACTTACGGCAGCTTCATGCGCATGAACACTCTGGCCATGAAGAAGCTGAGGAGGACGCTGACAAAACCGATGAAGAGCAACAGGAAGCGGTTGAGTTTGGGAATGTTTGGTGCATTGGAGCGGTCCAGGATTATAAAGCCCAGGCCTCCCATCGTGAAGAGGAAACTGGAAGCCAATCCTTCCATAATGTACTGCCCATTTACTCTGAAAAGACAAACGCGCTTACGTTAGCCATGCTTTATTTAATGTGACTGTCCGTGGTGACCATCACCATCCAGTTCCTCGCTTTAGTTTGCTGAGATGCTCGCAACGTTATGACTGACATACCTGTATGCCAAAAAGGCCACTGGCCGCTGGTGTCCATGCTCATCAGTCATTGAACCCACACTTGGTGGCTCCACAATAACATCGTAGATGATGCCTATAATGTTGGAGAGAAATCAGACCATTAAACAACTCGACCTGCGTCTATGCAAAGTTGAGCTCACGAATCAGCAAACTGATCATGTTGGATATTTCTTCCACGACTCACTTTACTGATAGATATTAACCACTTCTGAATGTCAGTGACTAAAGCTAACATGTATTCAACTGTTAACGTTAAGTTTCGTGTGCTAGCTGAACTGCGATGTTAGCTTCGTCCACTATGTTAACTGCGTCCGTGCCTAGCGTTAAAATTAGCAGGCTGTTTTACAGATGCTGTTCAAAGCCTATAATATCTGCCATTATTCCAACCACACATGATTGAGCTTTGACTTTAAATAACATGGTGGCACAATGGAGACTTGATTCTAACAAGCTAGCAGTCTTGCACTGACGTTAGCTTAGCAGATCCATTTACCTCCAGTGATGAGAAAGTAGGACACAATAACGATGGCGTACACAGTCATAGCCGAGGGCATGTGCAGCCATGACGGTTTCTTCAGTTTTATATTCGGACATTCCAGCACAGCAAACGGTATACTGTATAATGTCTCCATGATCTGTAGAAAAATTCCCTGTCTCCTCAAGAAGGCTGCTGACGCTAGCTGTGATCGGTCTGAGCAGCGACTTTGTTGACGTGTCCCGGAAGTACTTTTTTTTTTTTTTAACAGTCTACATTTTTATTGACTTCTTGTATTATTTTTTGTATTATATTTTTGATAGTGGGAAGTGGAATTTTTAAGCAAAAATATTTCCGTGATAGTTAAATTAACTGTACGGAAAATGTTTTAATAATTCAAGTTGTGGTCCGCGACACTGCGAGTGCGTGACGCAGATTTAAAGAGACAGTGACGACGAGTTTGTTGAAAAAATAATAATAATAATCGTTGTGAAGCTGCTTTGTAATGGCGCTTTTTACTGAATTCCTCAAAGTACGGCCGTCATCATAATTTCTTAGGTGACCACAACATTGAGTAATACCCAGTTAAATAGTTCAATAAATATCACTGACTTGGTCCAGTGAAGTAAATGATTGATACTATTGGTAAGGCGTACGCTTTCATCAGATGTCATACAGCATGCGTCTGATTTTCAGCTGCCAAATCCTGGTTATCTGCGTCCACATGGGAACAAGTAAAACTATGTTTCTGATTTACATCAGGAGGAGTAATTTATTCAATTCTGATCCTAAGTTTTCAAGTCTTCCCAAAATTACACCATATAGAAAACACTTTGTTTACAGGATGGTGCATTCATGTCGAAACACCAAACGTCCATTTAAGAGAAAAAAACTTAAGAATCAGTATGGCACGTTTATTTTCTCAAACTATTAAGAGAACCAGTTCATGTGTCAACATTCACTGAAGAAACTCCCGGTGACAAACCACTTATGAAAGTGACGTAATTCAAAAGCTTTAACTATATTTGACCATACTGGGCCAAATGTGAAACTTAATTTCAACAAGGTAGAACAAATCTAATAAATCCTCATGTACCACATTCAAGCCTGTCAGAGATCAAACCCCTCACAGATTTCCCCCCTTTTCCATGAGACACACCAAAGCATTGCAAATCACAACGTAAATGGATTTGTTTGTCATTTTTTATTGTGGCAATACAAATACACATTTTACTTAGATTTCTGGCTCTGTGCCTGTGCCTTGAGCACCTTGACAACGATCTTCTGCTCCTCAATCAGGAAAGCACGCTTGATCCTGAGGATGAAAGCAGAACAGACAATTTAAGCATAATGCAAAGTCTTTTAAAAATTCACATCCACATCAGTGACTGGATTCTCATTATACCCTCTTCCATGTTTTGATTCAAAGTTCAGATAACTTATGAGTAGTAGCAGCAGGCATGCTGTCACAATCTTTATCAAGGTGAATATAAGCACCAATCCAGTTTCTTGTCAAGAAAGTGAGGACATAATGGGAAATGCCTCTTACCTGTCACGCACACACTTGGCGCACATGGAGCCTCCGTAGGCCCTGCTGACGTGCTTCTTGGTCTTGGAGAGCCTCATCAGAACCTGAGGTCTAACAGCCCGAATCTAAAAGATACAACAGAACCACAGTAAGACCACAGTAGGCAGCATGTACCGACTTCAACGTCACAACCAGTGGAAAGTTATCTTAAATGCAGTGGAGCAATCACACAGTCTGCATGCTGAAAAACAACCTATGGACTGAAGGCTACTCCGTGGAAGTGACAAAAACATTTACAGGCTTCCTGAAAAATGACGATTGGAGCAACCTGCTCTGTAACCAAAAACCAAAAAAATACTCCTGCCA
Source organism: Chaetodon auriga (assembly GCF_051107435.1). Lineage (NCBI taxonomy): Eukaryota > Metazoa > Chordata > Actinopteri > Chaetodontiformes > Chaetodontidae > Chaetodon > Chaetodon auriga. The sequence goes on along the minus strand of NC_135097.1, from coordinate 10,963,320 downwards.
CTCAAATACTGCCAAGTTTGAAACGTGCATCAGCTTTTTAACACCACCATGATCACAAATGCAACAGCTGTACGATTTCTTAGAATTCAGTGTTCATTGTACCACATTTCATATTATGTTCCTGGATCAGCAAACTGCTCTGGTCTGACTTTGTCTCATCCAGAAAAAAAGTCTTACTTTGCTTTCAGGTGTAAAACACTACTTTGTAACTTAGGACATGAAAGAGGACCTGAACTTCACGAATTCACGCTGAATTCTGACATTCTGATAAAGGAAAGACCTGTACACCAATACGAGAAGATGTATCCCCACTTTGAGGTAAGAACCACTTATCACAATTTATTCAAAATAGCTAATTTATAAGTCCCCATCCAGGTTAGTTAAAATTCTCATCCATTATATTGCACATGCCTTGTTCAACTTTATCCAAATTATTTCCCACACTTTGGCTCACTGAACACATGCACAGGAATACATACACACAGTCCTGTCATGACAGTTTGGCTGTTTCCACTAAGAGCATGTGGATTAGCATTACGACTATGGTCAGTTTCTAAAATGAAAATTACCAACAAATGTCCAAACTGTTCTGATTTTGATCACTTGGCCTGCTTTCAGCCACAAAGTTGGATCTAAAAAACACCAAAGTTGAATCTAGCCACTTAAATCTGGGGGAAATATCGCTGAATGGCTGTAAACAGTCACTCTACTTTTGACTTTAACTGTAAGGATGTAAAGCCAGTTTCAAGTTTGAACCTCAAAAGTGATCACTAAAGATCGTGTTCATGAATGACACCTCATGGACAAGATTAGCATTTCTATGATTTGGCAAACTTCTCGGGATGAACATCTATTTTTGTACCATGTTTACAGGTGAAGCAATAGCAGCAAACGTCTGTGTCTGCAGCAGGATCACCCACCAGATCTCTTCAGTCCCTAACCACAACCAATGCAGTTACTACTTTATAATTTCACAGCTACAGCAGAATTTCCTCAGTTTTACAGATTGTTGGATACTTGATTGATGTCAGTATTTAATGAGACCAGCCCCATGTGGGCCCTCCAGTCTTCACGTGCATGCACTGATTGTTTACACTTTAGAGTAGCCACGCATATATAGCATGCTGGGGCAAAGCAATGAGCCAAACTACCACCAAAACACAATGGGTTTACTTACTCCACGCAGTCTTCCTGGGCAGATGCCACATGCCGACTTGGGAGCTTTGCCGACCTTCTTGGTGTACAGGTACACAATACGGTTACCAGGCGTCCGGGACCTGCAGACCACCACCACAATGTTAATCAACCGTTACCTCTTACACCGGTGCTCCTAAGTGAAGCTGCAATGGTGTCTGTTTCCCAAGCTCGCGACATTACAGACGCTGTAGAAAGCTCACTTACAGTCTGGTTTTGTTGGAGGCGGTGTTGTAGGACAACCTACGACGGTAAGTCAGGCGCTGCACCATTTTGAAGCTGAAAACACAGATCACACTGAGTTAATTTTGGAACATGATGCTAGGAAGCTAACTCTGCTAGCGTTACCACTCAGTACGCCTCAAGAGGTTAGTGACACCGGCTAACATGGACGTTAGTGGGTAAAGACATTGACCGAATGAGTTCACCCGACTGCTTCACCTCAGATAAATCTGGTCTATAACTCAATTCGGTATGAAAACACATTTTCAGTGTGGCTGTTACGGCTACGGCTATCACAATCAGTTCGGCATTTAGATAGCAGCCATAGGGACCCAGTAACGACGTCTGTAAAATGTCACATACAGACCACTAAATAATAAAATTATCACATCCTTAGAAACGAAGAGTTGTTCTCAATATTATGTTTACTTCAAATCGACCACAGCTTCTTTTTAAACGCAGGATTACAGTGGATTATAATGTCATAATATTTGAGAGAAAAGCAGGGGTCGCCATACCTGCTATGGCCGTAACCGGAAGAGGAAGGAGGAAGGCGGATGTTACAGGTTAAAGTTCCTCCATGCTGGCTGTTTCCAATTATTCCGCCCCCTGTTGGCCTTTTGGTTTTACTACACATGTACCCATAAAAATGAAACAAAATGTGTAAGATGTTAAATGATGCGCTTCCTTAATTGAAACTTATGTTAATTAAATGTGTTTTTGAATTGCATTACCGAATTGCTTCTTTTATCTTGAAATACACATTTTCCTGCAAAGACAGCTACAAATTACAAGTAACAAACACGAAATAAAACAATCATCGAATTATATTTACCTAATCTACCGTGAACGTCGTCTCTTTTAAATACTTAGCAAATACGGTATATTAAACATTAAAAAAATAGCTTAAAGAGGTCTATAATTTCACTTGACCTGCATGTAAAATGGCAGACACCGTTTATTATGTTGCTCTCAGACTGGAACTGTTGCAACTTTTTTCACGTTGACATTTAAGTCTTTTTTTTCTGTGGATCTGTGTCACTTCCTAATTACCGCGGTGATTCAGCTGTTTTAGAAATAAAACATTAAAAGGTCAAATGGAGCTTATCCGTGCCCTTTTCTTACCACTCATTATTTAATCTCTCTCAGGTTCTTACTTGACCAGAGACTGCTCACAAGTCAACTTGAGTGTAATGACAAGCCAACAAGCAGCCTGTTTTCTGTATTCTGTATAAGCAGCACAAATTAATACAGCTGATAAGTTGTCATATTTTTAAACAGCTGTTCTAACAATGATAACTCATATTCAGGTTCTGGTATAAACCAGAAGCAAAGGTGACGACAGACACACACCTGTGTTTGGCACACCTAATTGTATCAGAGCTCTATTAATGTGATTCGTTGCACCTGTGTTTTTCCTGCTCGACAAGATAAAATGTTCAGCATGAAAACCGCCTTTCAGGAGTCTATTCCTCCAAATCAAGAAGGGAGACTCATTTTGAAAAACCAAGGCAGTGCATGTGACTGTAAACCAGCAGTTTTATTTGAGTCATAAAAACAATGCATGGGTTGTCCAGTAGATGGCAGCAGTGGTGTGCAAGGTGGCAATTGAGAGAAGCAAGTCTGTCCTTCAGACTGACCAGGATGTTAATATCAATATCTATTGTTACAGGCACACACATTTATGGAAATGTATATGCTAATACTCTGTGAACATATTTCTGAGAACACGTAAATGGGAGCTAATTTAGAATAATGAGTGTTTTCTAAATAATAAAGGAGCTTTTTTTGTTCAACTATGCATGACAAGGAAGCTGGATTGATGAGATCATGCAATAATAAATCATCTAGCACATCAAGTTAGCTTAGAGTAGTGCAGTAAAACCCATGACTTGTTTAAAGTCTTCTAAATTTAAGTTTCACAAAAATAGAAATCTCTTCAATATCTCAGAGGGATTAAAGTTGTATTTTCTTACATTCTTTCTTTCTTTCTTTCTGTCTTTTTTCTTTCTTTTTTACAAAATGCCAACTTTATCAAAAGTCATCTTCAAAGTGTCAAAGTCTGCATTCATTAAAAAAAAAAACCCATCAAACTGATTCCCCTCTTAAAAATCCCCATAAAGTCCCTCAATGCAATTAACATTTCTTACATGTACATGCCACGCACACTGACCACCGATATCCAGCCACCAGAGTCTGCAGCGTGCACTCCACAGCTCTAAAAATGAGAGAAATAACTCAAAATGGCTCCCTATCAAAGAGGTGCTGTGTCACAAACAGACATTTGCCAAGCTCAGCCAACAGATGGTGAGCTTGGCATCCTTTTAGATGAAGCATTTGGCGAAGGCAAAGTTCAGCGACAACACAAGGCTCTGTACAGTGTGTTGGCACATTACGCATCCGTTTTAAGGGCACGAAACTAGCCGTCTGGTTTTATGCTCCACTTCGTCTGAACTCCTTTTATGATTTGGTTTTCAACAGTGACACGTTCATTTTTCATTCATTTGTACAGCTGAATCAGTAGACCTGGAAATCTTTCTTTACAATCAAACTAGTAAATTACGCTGCTTAGTGAAGTCTGCAAGTCTATGACACTGAGAATTAATATGTCGTCTTTTGCAAATAGTGCATGAACTAGGACCAGTCACAAGCAATATTCAAATCTTCATCTAGCGTCTGTAAGGGAAAGGCACCTATTAGCATTAGCATTTTTGCAGACAAGTCCCTCACGTTGAGCTACGAGCATTAGCATGTGCGACAAGCATGAACACAAACGCCTCCCACCACACACTGTCACTGCTTTTTGATTGGAAACTTTTTATTACTGGTGACCTCCAGAGGTCCGAGCTTGTTCTACACGTTCTCTTATGGGATTGATTTGATTAAGGCCAGATGTGACGCGACCCGGGATTAACCCGTTCTTCACGAGAATCAAGGTCTTTCACAAAGGGTGCCAAAGAGATTTGCGCCGACTCCAAGGGACACTGAGGCGCACACACAGACGTCCAAATAATTAGTAACATCTGCAGGCAGCCAGGCTTAATCTTGTCAGAAGTAATTATTCTCGAAGACATCTCAATAGAATATTTAATTTAGATCTTAATCCAAGAAAATATCAATAAATTCCTGATGGGTAGAGAATGTTAAAGAAAGTGTGTTTATTGTAAATCCATCTCACATTTTGAAGAGCGGCCTGCCACCAGCAGCCTCTCCCTCTCAATCAGTCCTGCCTAGTCAAAGATGAACCATATCACCTTAAGTGCACTTCATTACGCAAGCCTCCCCGACCCCCCCTCTCCACATCTCCTTGGGCCTTCTGTGTAATCTGCTGAGATTTAAACCTGCTGCTCCTGTTTAATAAATCCACTGCGATTAAAATAGGATTACAGCTCCGCTTTCGCCTTCCTAATGACATCAGAGCATGAAACATTTTTTGACTTTTTTTTCCCCCCCAGTTGTCGGGTTTTTGCCCAAGCTCACTCATCCCTCCCTCCAACTTGTCATAGGCAGACAGGCAGCAATGATTTTCAACACCCCCACCCCCAAACCTCATCCCTGCAGCCCAGCAGGTCAGCCCATCTGTGGGCCTGTTCACATAAGGATTAACCTTATAATGCAGCACACATCCTGTATCAATGCTGTCCCCCGTCACATCAGACTTCTCAATGACAGATAACAACCAAAGAAAATCTGCTCCAGTGTCAGGTTGTTGTTATTTGCTTGAACCTTGAAACCTCCACCTGAAATCGCCTTCACCGACACAGCAATCACTCTCAACTCTTTTGTCCTCTTTGTCCTTACTCAGCAACGGTTTAGCGCTTTAAGGTCACAAAAGGCAGAGATTGATTGGATTTTTACAACAGCTCACCTCAAGACTCCAGCACAGAAATCCATTTAAGATATTGTATTCTGTTTATGTGAAGCACTTGGTGCATTTGATTTATTGTTCCAAAGCACTTTGAGCTGCAATTCTTGAATGAAAGGTTCTGTACAAAGTTTGGTTTTATTATTTTTACTTACAGTCAAATGTAAAATGATGTGGAGTGTTTTATCCTGTGGTTTTTACAGGATCTTGAGTGTGCACAGATGGTTTAGCATCCCGACAAACACTTAGATACTGCATGCTCAACACACGAGTGCAACAGATTGAGGCTGAGTTCACCATGCTCTGTACTACAATTAGCAAATGTTAGCATGCTAACATACTAAACTAAGCTTGCGAATATGGTAAATGTCATAACTACCAGACATCAGCATGTTAGCATGTTGACATTAGCATTTATCTGAAAGCACCACTGTGCCTAAGTACAGCCTCACAGAGTTGCCAGCATGGCTGTAGACTCTCAGTCCTTGTTGTTAGAAAGAAGAGAAGATTTTCCACAGGTCAAGACAAAACAAGAAAGACATAAATGAATAAATACAACAGTTTAACAAATTTTCCCACCAGAATTTATTCCTGATAGACTTGGTGTTGCAAATACATTATTACACTATTCCAGAACAATAAATACAATAATACATTTCACAAAATATAGTGGAACAGTTACATTATTTAAACATGTTAACACATCCAGAGAAAAAATATCCAAAATTCCCTTCAAACTGAGTTTGGAGGGCCTGCTTGGATTTGTTACCTCAGTTCTTTCTAAAGTCGTGTCTGTTTACATGCACCACCCATAAAAGCAGGGTCTCACTTTCACACTGCGTCCTCGTATCTAATCAGCTCCAGCACTTAGTGATCAGACCCTCCTGTGGATTATTAATTTGTTAATCTCTTTAGAGACAACACTGCTAAAATGAATATTCCCACCTACCCCCATTTTTCAGATGAAATGGTCTCTCCCACTTTATCTTTCAACAATCTTGCTTTTGTGTTGTAACTCAGAGGCAGACCATTTGCCTTTTGGAATACATTTACTCAGCTGTTTTAAGAGCCTCATTGATTCATTGTTTACTACCTGGGCATCCCATTGGTGTCTGTGGCCATTTTGTTTTGCTGACCGTGTTTTCCTAAGGGGCAGGTGGTCTGTCCAAGCCTCTTTGTGCCGACTTGTGGTAGTGGTGGTGGTGGTGGTGGTGGTGGGGTGCTAATATGAGGCTTTCAACATCTAATCCGGAGCAAGTCTCTTAGAAAAAGCTGGTCTGGGGACTCTCCAACTTCCCTGCTTTCCTCATCTGCAGGACCAGACAGCTTTTGGCAAGAGTTATTAATAAAAATTACTTGTTCAATAGTGCTAATTCAATACCTTGCTTCAGTCAATTGTCCTTCCCTCTTCACCGGAAAAACTTGCTTGGTTATCATCATCCTATCTACCCCCCACCCCACCCCACCCCTGCCCCATTGCTGACAAATCCATACAACTATGTGGGACACAAAGGCTCGGATTTAGCTGCCGGGCCAAAGCGAGGGTGGGCCGGGTGGGGGGCAGGGCTAGGATGGAAATTTCTGTTGTTTTTGTCACAGCACAGATTTCAGACAAATCAAAACAACTGGCACCATCACCCCTCCAAAACCCCCTTCCTCCCCTCCGTAATCCACATGACCTGTGACCAGTCATCACTTTTATACTGGAAATGCAGCCAGATCAGGAGCGGCCAGTGCGGCGGTGTGGAGGAGCGCTCAGGACCATTGTTGAAAAAGAGCTGACAGCCTGAATGAGATCTCATTTGATAGGCAAAAATATTGACAGATCTAATTTGAGAGCTGGTGTCGGAGGCTGAGAGTGCGTTTTGTGATGATGATGATGTGAACTGATCATGTGCTCATACAGATAAACATATCATTTTATATAAAAACAGATGCAGCCCCGGTGCGCTGTACAATCATTCTTCTAACTAACTTCTAACCTCCCTGAGGCCAGGTGGATGCACAAGGTTAAAGCACCTGAGATGAATCCTAACTTTGACTTCTGCACAGGGACATTTTGAGGGGCTAACCCTAAACTTGCTGCCAGTTTGTTACCCAGCTAGCACTGAAAAACACTCGCTAACTTTTGCAGTTATGGCCAACTCACGTTAGTGCAGCCACAACAGCATTTTTTTTTCTCCAGAGAAGCAGCTCAGCCAAGGAGGGCAAAATGGCTGTTTTTATTCAGGTGACTTTTGCTTTTGCAATTGTTCCTGTTAATCACATGGCTGGCATTTAATCCTGAGTCTTCTTCATCAAAACTTTTCATTGCTTAACCGTAAAATTCAGCAGGGTATAGGAGAGTAGGGCTGCAACTAAAGACTATTTATTACCCACTAATCTGATGATGATTAAAACTGTGAAAAGTACCCAACAAAATATCCTGGAGCCAGGGGTGACGTCACTGAATGTCTTGTTTTGGCCAACAGTCCAAGAACCCTCAAAATATTCAATATATTGTAATATAACATGAAAAAAGCACCATCTTGTCACTTTTGAGGACCCTTAAAAATTAAATGTTTTAGATTTTCTTTGCTTGAAAACAACAATTAATATCAAAATAGTTGCCGATTTATTGTCTTTCAATCCACTTATCAATTAACTGACTGTCTATTGCAGCTCAAGTATAAAGGTCCACTCCAGCAATTCAGTGTTGCACTTCCATAAGACTCACAAGAGACAAATAAAGAAAACAGAATGAACAATATTGAAGCAGCAGGGGCTGAAATATCCTGACTTTTAGTATTTTAGTGGAGGTCAAACCCCAAAAATTCTCAATCCTCCATTTTTGCAACTGAACGTCTTTAATGAAACCCTTCTTGATTTATAAATTCGCTCTTCTTTTTAATCCCACAGCTCTCTGTACAAATTTCAAGTCTCAAGCCTAAGCCGAGATGCTCCTGATGACATCGCAATGGCATCATCAGTGTTTTTTTTTTTTTTTTTTTTTACAAACTTTGGAACGCTCCCTCCAGAGCCACAGAAGATGTTACGCAACTGTTTTCAGAGGGTGAGTAAAACATCTCATGACAAGTAAACTGAACCGAACATGTATAAAATCAATGACGTCGCCTTCCTGTATGTGTTCAATCTGTAATCACCTTGACCGGACAGCCACCAGTTTGCTCTGGTGGAAAAACATGGGAGTTGTTGGCAAGGATACGCTGTGGTGACGGCTACAGATGAAGACTACGGATGAATTCAGGCAATCAAACTCAATCACATCGTAATAACATGAATAGCCTTCTGGGCTTTGGAGTGCTTGCAGGACTCAATAGCACATTTTGATACTGTGAGAGGACATAATGATTGACACACAATTACACAATGGAGGTTAAGTCTTCATGCTTAAAGGCATAGTTGGATCTTTTTTTGGAAATAGCCTTGTTTTGTTTAAAGTTAGATGACAAGATCAATATCCCTGTCATGTCTGGCCGATAAATGGCTAGAGCCAGAAGTTGTTTACCTTGGTTGATTGATGGCAACCTCACAATAACAAGAAGACTTCAGGAAGTCACTGCTGCCGGATGTACATAAACCCTCATAAAACTGCAACTTGCCTTGTCAACACTTCATTTTTTGCACAGATTAAGCCAGCTGTTTCCAATCTTTATGCTAAGCTATGCTAACTGGCTGCAGTCTTGCATTTATTTAACAGATGTGAGGGTGGTATCAAGCTAAGTCAAGACAGCAAAGTAGGTGTATTCTCCAAAAGGCATCTAATTCAAAGATGTACAATTACACATCAGAGGACACTCAGGGGTTTATTTTTATTCTGAGTACTACCAAATCAGCTAATTAAACTAGGAAACTCAATATGAACCACAATGCAGGGCAGTCACGAAACATCTGACTATTGATAATCTGAGGTAAGTTAATGCTGTCGTCCTCTGTGTTTCCTGTTAGGTAACAAGAGGCAGCTACAGTGGGGAGGAGATGAGAGCAGAGGAGAGGGCAATCAATGAGGTCACTGAATCATGATTTATTATACAGCACCGGGCCATTAGTGTCACACATACTTTGTCACACTGTGTAGAGATTGCGTGTGTGCGTCTATCCAACAGGGTCTGGCCTGTCGGCCAATGCTAAGTGGTTGGAGGCTTTATCTGACATGAGGGGGAAACATGGCGACCTGGGGAGCCGTAGGGATGATGATTATGTCAGACGAAGTCTTGGTTTGCATGTTCAAAGTGAAGCAAACAGACATGTAAAGCATGACCTTTAAATGTTTACTCTGCCATTGGGCCTTGGAACCAAAAAAGTTTAAAATGAATGAATGAATGAATAAAAGATCTAAAGGGGTAACTTGACATTTTGAGAAATACACTTACTTGTTTTCCTGCTGACTTAGATGTGAAAGTTGATACCACTCTTTCCATCTGTCTGTTAAAAATAAAGCTGTTAGCTTAGCTTAGCGTAATGAGTGGAAACAGAGACACAGCCAATGTTAACAAAAATCCACCTCCTGCACCTCTGAAGCTTGCTATTTGTGCTACATCTTGTTTGTTTGATGTGTGGCTGTAGCTGTGGTAGACTCCAGGAAGTCACTGAACCCCGCCAAGAAATAGTCCCACACATAACTCCCCTAGACCCACAAAATGTAATTTTTGCACTTCCTTTTTTGTATGATGGAAAAAAACCCAACATATAATTATTAAACTTTAGAAATCCTGGTGGACAGATATTGTCACCTTCAGACAGAACCATTAAAACCCTGGTTTCTATGTCTTATGCTATAAGCTAACCAGCTGCTGGCCACAGCTTTATTTGGAACAAACAGATGTGAGTGGGATCAAACTCTTGGCAAGAAAGCAAACATGCAAATTTCCCAGAAATATTAAAACACATTTTAAAATGAAATATTATACTGGAGTGGAAAGATGCAGCACCTTGGGCTGCACACGCAGTGCTCTCTTTGAGACAGGGACCCTCCGCTTGCATGTCACCTTGAAATGACCTAGGCGTGCACATAATTCAGCAACTGAGCTGAAGCTTATGCACCTGTTCGTCATCATCATAAAAAAAAAAAAATCAGTGGAAACACTGCCTTTGCTGGGTAACCACGGCAACTCCTCCCTCAAAACGCAACATCAACAAAGCCCCCACCGCGTGAACCCAGCAGGAAAGGATACGCTGTCTGCCGCTTACCTGCCTTTATTAATAAACCAACCGGTTCACGTGGTCAGCCCAACCCAGCACAATATTCTGCCTCACTGGCAAGGTATTTTCGACCGGGGGGATTTTTTCCCCCCTCCTCCTCCTCCTCTCATCCGAGACGGGAGGGATGCTGCTGCTGCTGCCGCTGCCGCTGCTGTGAGAGAGAGAGGTGAGCGCAGTTGGAAGAGCATTTCCCCCCCTCCTCTGCCTCCAAAGCTCCTCCTCTGGCGTCGGAGAGCAGAGACCGGTCACATTTTTCGCTCAATGAGAGGAAGAGGGCACCGGAGAGGATTTCCTAATTTCAACCTGCTGCTGTGCCGCGCGGCTGTTTTCTCTCGCCTCTGTCAAAGGTAAGGCATGACACCGTCCGCAGCCCCGCCGCGCGTCATGCGCCTCGCCGGGGGAAACTAATGTTGGGCTGTTTTTGGTCGGGCGATGATGCTTGGCTGTTTTGTTGTGTGATGATACAGCTGGAAAGGGCGAAGGCGTTATTGAAGGACAGACGAGGGGGGGTGAAAGAGTTGACAGTGGTGCTGGCATCTCACACGAGCCGTTCAGCTTAAAGGCTGTGCATCATTGAAAAGTCAAACAGGACAGGATGTGTTTTTAGCTGCTTTTCACCTGAGCAGCAGCGTCAGAGCCGTTTTCACTGACTGCAGTCCAAGTGACCGCCGGCCTTCTCATTTCGTGGCATTTCCCAGGTAAAAACAGCAGGTTTGCGGGGTTTTTTTTGTTTTTTTTTTTACTGCAAGTTGTCACATTAGAAAATTGGGGTTGTTAAACCAGACACGTCATCTAAATGTGTAAGTTTTTTTTTCTGTCTCTTTGCTGCATCCTGTGCGCACAATGGACTGTTTCATTTAAATGCTCAAACTGAAGATGTTATGCATGTGCTTCGTCTTAATTATAGAGATTAATTAGAGAGTACTGCGAGAGAATGGCAACACAGAGACCATGGGATCATTCTGAAACTCACCAACTGCGCTAAATGTGCTTTATTCCGCATGCTTGCTGAACATAATCGGGAATTTCCTCTTTGATTATTAATTTTTACATATCAACATGTAGCTATTTTTGGCCATAATCAAGATTAGTCCTGATTTGTAGACTTTTCCACAGCAACAATGTTGATTGGTTAGTCTAGCCACTGTTTATTACATCTTGTATTTTTAATAAATATAAAAAGGAAAAAAACTAATATTGTCCATCACACATGACTAATTGGTTTGCAATGTTATGTAAAAAGGAATCTGTTTTAATCAGATGGTTTACATGATAGATTTCAATTACCAAAATGGAGAAAGATTAACTTTTGATCATTACGTAATCAATGAATCAACTAATTGTTTAGTTCTTGGTCTCTTGTACATTGTATCATCACTCCACTGCTGAAACTGCCAGAGCAGGATCTTTAAAATAGTCATTGTGATTGCAGTTTCCAAACAGCCTTTAATCATATCTTGTTTGAGTTTTCTTTCCTGCCTCAATAATGATTTTTCCTTCCTTCTCTTGACATTGTCCAGCAGAGGCTAATATGAAGACATCATTTGGCAAACCAGACCCTGGAAAGCACCTACAATCTCTTCAACTCATTTGAACCTGAAGACAACGCCATGCAGTGTCTCCGGTAAAAGCTGCCCCCCTCTCTCCCCTCTTCCTACCTAGCCTTTGAGAGTGAGGACGCCACGAGCTGCACAGACATGGGTTCGCATCAGCCCTGCATGGATTCGCTAGAGCAAAGGCCCATATTGGGTGCTGCCTGTAAGCGGCAGGGCCACCGGTATCTGCGTAAAAAGATGAGGCCCATGCGAATCTTGGGGTTTGTCTTCAGCCTGGTGGCCGTAAGTGCCGTCTCCTTCAGTGCCTTGACCTGGAGCTCTGGGGGGCTCAGTGAGCCAGTGCTCCTCCAGGAGAGTCTCCACCAGCCGGCGCCCCACAGGACTCTCCTTTTCACTCCACCAGAGAGGGACCCCAATGTGTCAGCCGACATGCCAATAGCCATGAGATCTACAGCAGATAGCAATGAGAGCCAGGGGGAGTACCCGCCAGACATTTTCACCCTCGAGGAGAGGCGCCAAGGTGCGGTGGTCCTCCACATGTTTGGCATGATCTACATGTTCATAGCCTTAGCCATAGTGTGTGACGAGTTCTTCGTCCCAGCACTGACAGTCATCACGGAGAAGCTGACCATCTCGGACGATGTTGCGGGTGCCACCTTCATGGCGGCAGGCGGCTCAGCCCCGGAGCTCTTCACTTCAATCATCGGCGTCTTCATTTCACACAGCAACGTGGGCATCGGGACCATCGTGGGCTCGGCCGTCTTCAACATCCTCTTTGTGATTGGGATGTGCGCCATCTTCTCCAAGGAGATCCTCAACCTGACGTGGTGGCCGCTCTTCCGCGACGTCTCCTTCTACATCCTGGGTCTGATCCTGCTCATCATCTTCTTCCTGGATAACATCATCTCCGTGTGGGAAAGTGTAACGCTGCTCTCAGGCTACGCCGCCTACGTGATCTTCATGAAGTTCAATAGCAAAGTTGAGGGCTTCGTCAAAGATTGCATGAACAAGAACCAAGTGGTAGAAGTAGAAGTGCAGCCCAAGGTGAGTTGGTTTCTCGACCCGTATTATTTTTCTCCCACTTCCCTTCACCTCCATCTCCTCTGAAAATGCAATTTCGTAGGAAATTTCAGACCATTAGGAAGTCGCAGCAGCTGTGTAGTGATAAGTTTTAGCATTTTGGCTAATAGAAATGACCTTCAGTGTCTCCTCTGGCATGGGAACACACACACACACTCATCCTTTTACACATATCATGCAGCTGATTTTAATGAAGTCAGGCTTACTTTGATTATTGTTTCAGATGAGCCAAAAAAAAAAAAAGGAAAAAAGCAGTCTGTTGGTGGAAATGTGCTTTTTAATTCCATGCATCTATTCTTTGTTCTCATCATCCTAATGACCATTTTCAAATTAAGAGCAGTGTCTGACTCTTAGATCATCCAATATACAGCAGCCAATGCCAAACATATGTTTTAAGAGACTGGCTTGAGATGCATATTCATGAAACTAGAATAGGAGAAATAATTGAAACTCAGTGGGTGTTAAGTTTGGAGTATTTACAACAACTAAACTGACCATTGTGCTTTAATGCGGTTCAAGCGATGCTGCACAGGGCTGGCTTACAGTATTCCACTGTGGGATTAATAAAACAGAGTCAAATGTGTAATTCTGGGTTAAGCTCTACAAATTGTGTCCCGGTCTGACAAACAAATCCCTTCGAAAATCTCAGGAGCTATTTTGTTTTTTCCCCCAGTTAAAGATTTCCATCATAAATATTGTGTTTAAACTGTTGCGTAAACACGTGAAACACATGAAACATGATGAGGTAAATGCCTCCAGGGTGGCTGTGCTAGTCTTGGTTGTTCCTCCATGTTGGTTCTCAGGGGAGGTTCTTCACGCGCAGTCGCTCAGTGCAGCATTTTACTTTTCGCTCAATCGCATAAACAGTGAGTGCTCCATGGACAAAAAACAGCAGAATTCTTTGTGCTGCTTCAAAAAACATTCGCTACCTCAATGACACTTGAGGGCAAAAGACACTGCAGTGCAATTTGATGCTGGTGTAGAGATTATCCGGACGGATTTAGATTTCTTTTGTTACATGAAATGGAAATGAAATTTTGAGAAAGTTGTATTATGAAGCTTTAATTAAATCTGGATTTATTCTAAGTACATAAAGGATATTTAAACTGCAGGTTACACAATGAATGGGGGAGCGGGGAGGGGGGGCTCTCAAGGAAGCCAACGTTGCTGCAATTGCAGTGTGTAAACCGCAATGTTAAAATTAAAGCCTCTCTTCATTTAAACAGCAGGCATGAAAGTAGTTGCTCTCTGTAGGTCCTGTTTCTGCCATACTAATTTCATTTAGGGCTTACGTGCAAGAAAAGAGTGAGAACTGAGGTGTACAGGCTGAGTGCCAAGAGAAGACTCAGGTGACCTTGAGCTGCAATGGATTCTGGGTACCTTGGCCAACAGAACAGTGTGTGTGTGTTGAAAGACAAGTTTTGGGTTTGGGAGGGTAGTGCGAGACAGATGAGTCGATCAAACCCCGCCATCACGTCTCATCTCCTGTGACACTCACAGCAGATTTAGCTTCTCCTCTCTCGCACTTCTCAGCACCGAAAACATCAAAAACGCTAAATGAATGAGTTGAAGGTGTCCAAAAAGTGTTAAGGTGTTATTTTAGCAGATATGGGTTATGAGTTAACCCCTTTTAATGTGTGGTCTGGGTTAGTGGAACGAGAAAGGCACAAATATTATTAGAATATAATCGTCTAAACACCCTTCCTAATCAAGCTTTGACACTTTGGGGACGTGTATTTCGAGACACAAGCGTTATTTTCGGATTTAATTGGCAATTTAGCAAGCGTGTGTGTGCGTGCGTGTGTAAATTCATACATGAATAACACAGAGTAAAATGGCCAGACGAGGACAAGGACAAGCGAGTTACCTCATAAGAGTCCCGCAAAATAATCCAGTGTCTGATTTTGTGCTTATTGTTTTTTCTCTTTGTATTTGTAAGTGACATTTGCCACCGTGAACCCAGAGCATTTGTGTTTTTTTAATCATGTCCCACGTCACGACTGAGCTCCAAGGTGTCCTTAATCCTCCATACATTACCGCTCAGGTGTGAAGTATCGCACTGTAAGGACAATAGGATGTCATTTGACGCCATGCCCTTGAACTAAACGCTTGATTAAAATGGGCTTCCCTGAGATTATTTCACGCATTATGATATTGGGATGTCCCAGGTACGTGTTACACTGCTGCCATAGACAGAAACACAGGACAGTCAGCTGCCAAAGAGAAGGGGCGTCACCCTAAACATGGAAGCGTGGAGGTCGCTTCGTTGCTATTACAATTTCTGCAGTAGAT
The DNA here is from genome assembly GCF_051107435.1 of Chaetodon auriga. Classification (NCBI taxonomy): domain Eukaryota; kingdom Metazoa; phylum Chordata; class Actinopteri; order Chaetodontiformes; family Chaetodontidae; genus Chaetodon; species Chaetodon auriga. Next base: position 10,947,909 of record NC_135097.1, on the reverse strand, counting down.
ACCATGTGAAGTGCGGCTCTGGGAGTAAGATGGACAGCAGTGTGATGTTCTGCATTTAGAAGTCATCAGTCAATTTTGGAGCGTCTGTGACCGCTGCCTCTCATCTCATTACATAACTGCTTGTACTGCAATCTCTTTTTTTTTCCCTATTTTTTTATTTGACATGAAAAGTTTCTTTGTGTAACTTGTTTATTCTGCTCCCGGTAACACAAAAATAGATGGCTTTGCTCCTCTTATTTTCTCCAAAGTAATGCCTCAGCTCCCAGGCAGAGCGTTAAATGTTGAGTGCAGGCCTTGCTTTTCCATCATTTGACAAATTGTGTCTTTTTTTTCCCCCTTCCGTCCAGGGATGAGGTGTAACATTATCAATACCACACAAACACAACTGTCAGATCCCTGCGTGGATGCTAGGTCTACTTAAAGCCATTGTTTTATAGCAGTTGAGCCTCATCAAATGTAATCTGCAATAATCTCCCAATCCAGTTAACACAACCATGAATGCTCCATCATGCCATGCACTTAGACAACTTGGAATTACAGCAAAATAGGATACCAAAGGCCTTTTCTTTCAGCATGTAAAGTTATAGACAGATGGGAGTGCGTTCAAGACCTCACATGGTTTGGGGACTGACTTCATGTGGATTGTTTGACGCTTTTTCCCAAAATCTTGGTGGTTTGACGCTTTTTTCCCAAAATCTTGGTTGTGCAAATGCTCGCGCAGTTTTCAAATCCTCATGAAAGCCATTATTACTGACAGACACAAAACAGCATTAGCATTCATTTGGCGTTATCACACAATTGTCAGCTCTTTAGCTGCTAAATGCTCCACTATGTTCACCAGCTGGTCGCTGACTTTGCTGCCTGACATTTGGTGTCAGCGTCCAGTTGTTTTTTTTTAGAGCTTTTTGTAAAGAGCTGAGAGCGAAGCAGACAGTGAAGTCGTGGACCATGAAACCAAAACAATGGGCTGAAAGACAGCGAAGTCAGGGTCGCAACTGCCTGCTGATTCGGCACTATGACCCCTTTCATATCATTTGAAGCAGCTCAAAATTAGTAGACATCATGGAGCAGTTTTAATAAACTCATGCGATCCTGCTTCAGAGTTGTCAGTTCACTTGATTCCAGTGCATGATATGTGATTTCATTTGTTCTTCTTTGACCCAAACAGATGTTGTAAGGATGTATTTACCTATTAGCTCTGGCCCGAATGGTGCCTAATACCTTTGTTTACTTAATGAGTGCTTAGCTGCTGGTTAATCTCACAACAAGGGCAGTCTGCCTTAGCCCAGCGAGTTAGATTTCCACCTCTGCAATTCTATCTCCTATGAGACACGACCCTGCAGACTGGCTGTATTTTACCTGCTGTCGTCCACAGTTGATGTTATTGTAATTAGAATTTCCCTCATTGAGTTAAATCCACTCAGAAGCAAAGATGACACAGATAAACACTAGTTTAGAGGAATTCTCATTATTTAAAAGCACTGATTTTATACTGAGGATAAGGCCACACAAGACTACCAGCGGCCTGCATCGAAAAACACTGCAGTGTAATACAATCCAATGCAATATCCCTGCAACAAATACTACCTTTGTGAAGCTTAAAATAGTGGCTTTCTTTGAGGGTTTTTGAGGCTATAGTTGTCTGTTTGTGTTGTGTTTGCGGTATATTTAGTCTGCTGCTGTTATCCTGTCACATCTGTCAGTCCCCCTCTGCATTAGCGCCAAAGGCTGACTGCAGTGTCACACATCTTGGCCCTGTGAGCTACAAGAGTTCACAGGTCAAAGATGGCGTCATTTTACTGCATCGCTGCCCTTAGATGTTGCACATTCTCTCAGACCTAAGCTTCTTAGTCTTGCGGTGCGGTTGCGACTTAACGGGATGATGCACAAGGGTCTGATTGCTGAACCCTAGGTCACAGAGTGGCCGAAGGAGGTCACCAATGCTTGAGGGCTTTTCTGCGCCATCTGAATGCATCTCACGCCCACGCACTCAGTAAATTCTTATTGCAGACTGTGGGGGCACAGTTCAAGGTCACAACAGCGCTAGAGGCTCCTATGTTTGCCTCACAAGCTTGAAAGATCATGGCAGGGCAAGATGGAGGAGTATAAATATCACCAGCTCAAGATTTTCTCTGCTTCATCCATTTTTCACTGGAGAGACAACAGATGTGTGTGTATTACACTTTGGCTTTGCATGCTGATGGTGTCTCACTGAAGCAATCATTTGTCCAACCCCTTGTCGAACCAGTAAGCCAAGCCAATCAATGCTGGCATCTTAACCACGCTTCACAATGAAGAGTAGCTTTTTCTTTCCATTCCAATCAGTAATATTGTCTGTTTATAGCCATTGTGAGTGATGTTACCCGTTCAAAAACCTCTTTTAAAGAGGTCAGTTCAGGTCTGACAAGGCACAAAGTCACATTTATAAGGAACATCAGTGAAGGCTTGCTCTGTCCATGCATGGCCCCCTCCTCAGGACCACCTCACCAGGCCAGGCCAGGCTTACACTGTTATCTTGTGGCCTCTCTCATTGTTTGGCCGATGGACTGACTGGCTGCTTTTGAAAATAGCGGCTCGGATCAGATTAGCCTGCACTTTGCGCACTGTGGTTTTAGGAAAGACAGGAGAGTGACGAGCTCCCAACTACTTGTTATGATCATGGTGACACACAAGAAGTCAGAGTTTGTCAGTAATGATAATGAAGTCAAAGTCTCTCTGTCATTTTAAAGGGAGAGCGCGACCACCTGACAGCACATCACAAGCAACGAGCAGTTGAATATCATATTACAATGTGGAATCAGACTAAATTTGATTATGCTAGTTCATTACATTAAATCCATGTGAGCATGATGTCAGCATTAGAATGAGCAAATTCAAGGACTGATAAGTCACAGTAAGACTTTTGAATCAAGCAAAAGCAAAACATCTCACATACTTGTTGAAATGAACAGAGTTTGCAGATTGGAGTGTGGGTTAGAGTCTGCGTCCAACCACGGACTAGATGGCTGCTATCGTCAACGCCGGATAAGCCAGCGTGTATCGAGGCAGATGTTGGTTCTGCTGAGATGGAAGGTGCGACCTCTGATGTATTACCAAGCTATAAATAGCGTCACGGAGGCGAGATCTTCCATCAGGATGCGCTTCAAAGATCAGTTACGAGGCGGCTTCTGTGCAGGGAGCAGACTGCGTTTCCTCCCTGTGTGTCTGCACGATCGGGCACCGGTGCTGATGCCGTGCACCTTCTGTATATTCACACATGCAGCTCGTTTTTTATTTTTACAGTCCAATCCCAGTGATCCCCCACGTCATGCTCTATAATACCAGGCTGCCTTGCATGAACTTTGTCCCTAGCTGTGTGTTTCAGTCGTGTGATGTGTTCATGGGATTATCTCCCATTATGACGGATGTCAACCTAATTTTCAGCCAAATCCAGATGTGCACCGCTGAACTCCTACCAAATTATAAACTACATCTGCTTCAGATTGCTTGTTGTGGGCTGGATTTTGCTGCAATAAAAGCAGTTGTCAAGCTAATTTCTACGAAATCCTGTCGAAATTTAATTCCAGTAAAAGTATTGTTTGCACAATACCCAGAAACATTTCCCTTGCAGGTTACAACGTACAGGTTGTGTGCTACTATGATGGAAAATTCTTCTCACGATATGCTTTGTACAGTGTGTGCCCTTATCCTTGATTTGTCCTGTGTATTATATGAAAGCGAGTGAGTAGTTGCATTTGTATCCTTTAAAAGGGCAGTTGTAGAAGTGACCTTGGTTTAATCTGAAAGAAAAATAAGTATAAGTCAGTCATGCTCGTGTGTGTTCCATGCAGGCCCAAGGTTACTGAGGGAAGAAACAGCAAAACAGAAGCTCTCAACAGCAAGTACAGAAGCGTGGTTTCACTTCACAAAGTAGAGGAAAATTAGTCGTACTGTTGGCTTGATGTCTAAATTTTCAAGCAAAGTTTAAGTGGAAACAAGCTAAACTGAGCCCCTCTTTTAAGGTCATGCATCTGCACATGCATCTACACATAACTCTGCAAACACGTACAGTATATATATGCAGTCACAGAGAGAATTGTTTTTCCGCTTGAGCTCAGCCAGCGACAACGGAGCCAGAGTTCAATCATTTAAAAATAGAAAGCCTGCGACTTTGATCTCACCATGACGATGAGGAGTCCAAGTTTTATCATCTGTTCCAGCTGTGGCTCCTTGTCTGAGGAGGAGGGGCGCGACTGTCGAGCCAGTAATTAGAATTTGGAGGTTCTACCTTGTGTTTGAGCTGTTAGTCAATAGAGATAAAGGCATCGGTCAGAACACAGGAACAGGCCAATCAAAAACACAGGTTTTCGGACACTAGTGTGGAGGGCTATTTAGTTGCTTCTTTCGCCGTCTGTCTTCTGTTGTCTGCAATTACTCGAGCTCTCTCGGCAGCGTCATTGCTCTTCAACAGCGCCTTGCTTTTGTCCAAATCCAATTTAATTGCATTTACGAGTAATAATTGTACATGCAAAGTTCTCATTTGCATCAAAGGTGCTGATGTCTACTTTTTATGTTGTTCTAGATTGGTTATTGTGCTATTTGGCTTCCCCCCTCTATTCTTATCAGAGCGGACAGTGGCTCTCCACCGCCTCCTCAGTGCCATTAATGGTTTGAAGGTCACCCTGTCACTTGTTGCAGTGCCTGTGTAATTATCAAAAGCACAATGCAGTCTGCTTTAAAAATAAGTAAAACATTGAAGCTTATTGTTTTTGCCATAGAAAGATCATTATACATGTAAATTAGAGCCACTGTGACTTGATCCACTTCAGAGAGAGGCAAAAGGAAATGTGGGCTTCAAGTTAACATCTGTGAAAAAAAGTTTCCTTCATTTCTTTGTCTTATCATATACACCAATCCCGCTCTCACTTCACACACTCAGTGAGACCACATATGGAATCGAGCTGCAGTTTTCAGATCTGCCTGTACCACAGCGCTTTGATTCTAGACATTCTGAGGTCAGAGCTGAAACACTGTTCTGATGATCGAGCTAATTCATTCAGTTATAAACTTTCTTTAAATCTCGAACAACCAGGGCATGCCCTGATTTCCAATGATGTTGAGACCGCAGTTAAACATTATAAATACACACTAAAATAACTCTCTGGTTGCAACTTGAATGTGTTTTTATATCTATGATAGCAAACTATCTTTACGTTTTGATTGGTATTTTTCACTTTCTTGGGGGATATTTTATGACCAAATGTAGAGATAAACAAGAAAAATACTTTGCAGATTCATTGATAATGAAACTAATAGCTAGTAGCAACCCTCCCCGAGCCTTTAATGTACATAAACTGTTTAAAATACATCATGAAGCTGACACTGACACTGTCTCCTTCTTGTTTGTATCAGTTGGCAAAAGTCTATAAAGGAATTTATATGGGGCTGAGAGTGATGCAAAGAAACAATTTAGCCTTGTTTGTTTTAAAAAGCTGCAGCTTATTTTCTCTTCACATCCAGTCCCGCTGAACCCGGTCTTGGCCCTCGGTGCAGTACCATGGACAGCACTGTCTCTAGCTCACTGGTCTTCAGCACTGATAAGCAGTTGTGGCATCAGTGCTGCATTTCATGTTTTTTTCACTCAACCTCGCCTTCAATCCTTCTTCTCAAGCATTTATCTGAAGTGCAGTGGTGTCAACTTTCACCATCACTCTTGGCATCAGGGGCTACCCCATAATACCTTGTGAATAGCTCAAGAAATTTGTGTGTTTTTTTTTTTTTCTTTTTTAGTGACATGGATGAGTCAAGCCACTACGTAGTTGAGGGATGCAGCTGCTCCCCATAGCGCTCCATTTAAGGCAACAAGGGAACAAGGGAAATGGTTAAAGGGAACACTTGAGATAAAACTCATCTTGCAAGTATAGGTTGCTTTCCTGAACTAGTTAATGTGGACAGTTGTTCAAAGACCCTTAATGTCACACGGGGGAACCGCCATATCCACCACATTTTATGGCTCATTCAGAGGATCTCAGCAGGCCTGGATTGTGAAGCTGTTAGTCTGTAATGTTTAATGAGTGTATATTTTGATATAACCCAGACTTCCTGAAGAGCTCTGGCTCCAGCTTTAACCGCCGTCTTCATTGGAGGCCATTTCTATTTGATTTATCCATTGTTTGATCCTTGGGTAATTTTACCTCCTGAGGCTAGCAGGTGTTCAGATAATTAGATGTGATATGAGCTGATGTAGTTCTAGAGTCCCAGCCATACATTTTATTTTGTTCTAATCATTTGGAATGGATGACATGTGATTGGTCATGTGACCTTTGTCTGTTTAACTCAGTAGCTCAAGGCCATGAAGATCAGGGCATACGTGCGTCCAGATTTAGTAATGGCCCTATTGCAAAGAAATTCTGGAAAACTTGAAATGAGAGATTGCTGGGTTTTCTTTTTTCCTTTTTTTCAAAGGGGGAGCCTGAAGGTGAAACGTTGAGGCTTGCAAGAAACTGAAAGCCTTATCGATCAAAGGCTATTTTTGAAAGCGGGGTCGAATTAGCTAATGTAACTGCACTGTAAAAGCATCATGTGAAGGGCACCGAGATCCCTATCTCGTGGGCGTATGAAATGACACACAGGACCACAGTGAGACGGAAACAGTGCATATGGTTGGAGGTGGCCGAGGACCAGCGGGCCTTACATGCTTAACTCCTTCCTTGGGGGGATTTTTGACCCTCAACATCAGCCTGGCTAAGCTGCAGCAGCTGAACATTACATCAGCTCTGAGAGTTGTGCTTCATGTAATACCCGTAATTTGTGAAATCCAGGGTGGTGATGTCTGCGCCACGCAAAGTGCTGCTGTATAGATCTCACAGCTGCAGACAGACCTGACACCGCGCAGATAACCACAGAGAATTTTAAACCAAATTTAAGAGAGTAAACTCTTAAAATGGAAGTGATTGCAATCAGACAGTCTCTAATGAGCTAATTAGAAAACGCTCTGGGCCTCAGTGAATCCGCTGAAAGCCTCTCCTCCTCTGTTCTCATCTAAGAGGGTTACCACTTATGTCCATCACTGATGGGCGAGTGATGCATATGAGGCTGCCCCTCACCCTCGTCCCCACTCAAAGCCAACCAAGGTGACCTGAAAGGGCTCTATCAGCATATTACCCCGTCTGCGCGAAATGTAACTGGACAACCTGACTGGCTAGCAGGAGGCTTCCTCCACATACTTCCAGCTCCACTTCTTCTGTAAGATAAGGGTCTAGATTAGGTGAATGAGGTATCATAACATAATAACTTCAGTAGAATTTAATTGCAAAACTAAATTGAAGCTGAGCTAAAGTCTGGTGATACACCAAATGTGTATTAATCCGCAGCTGAAAATATTTCTCAACAAATGCAAAAAACAACACCAGCACTCTTTTATGAGTGTCATTTGCTTAAAACCACAGCTCGCAGCTGTTTCAGGAAATGACTGAGCCTCTCTAAAAAGTTTGTGAGCCATGTTTAATGATTTACGTCTTGGGGGATGAATTGGATGAGAGTGATGAACTAATATATTGTTGTTTGTGATACTGGTATCTGGAATTTGTTGACCAGCCTTATCCATTAAAGTAAAACCAATTAGCTGGATCGTTGGACTTGAAATAATAATGAAAACGATAGATAGATTGTTGTTCTGACATTTCTAATGGCACTACAAATAAATTAGCCAAGGAAGCAGGTCTGCTGGTTGGACAACATGCACTTCGCTATATATTTTGGACATCAACTCCGTGCTCTTGGCCCATTCAGTCCATTAAAAGTATAAGCTTCCCGGTTCCATTTGTATTGACAGAGAAATCAGCTGTTTGGGCATCCTGTCCCTCAGGTCTACAGTAAGCATATCAGGATGCATTGCATATTAGGTTTAAGAACAGTGTAAACTAGCCCAGGCTGGAGAACAAGCATGTTTACTTAGCCATTACCTCGAACCTCTTATCATGCTACGGGTGAGTTCATGTTCACTGATGATATCGACGACGGCCTCGGTATCCAGGTGAACTTAATACAGCATAGTAGGGTATCTTGGTTTCAGTTTACATTGGTGGGCAAATGGAGCACAAACACTGCTGGATGCCACGACCTTTCAGCATCTGTTGGCTCCGGTTTTGTTGTCCCATCCAGGTGCTGCCGCTATCATCCCTGACTTTGTGTGTGTGTGTGTATATATATATAGCAGGATTTTCACAACTTGTTATAAAATGTGAAGTGGTCCATAATATCATCTGTGCATAATGCTACATACTGGGAATGTACGCTTACTAGGGTAACACTAAGAGACTTAGCGTTACCTATTAATACATCATCATTAGGATAAACAAGAATGCTACAGCAATACTGAGAAAACTGGAAAGTACTGTGGATGCTACCCTGCAGATATGTTATTCCTATGACCAATACATGGAAAAAACCACTGCCCAGTTGCCTCAGGGCAACTACACTTGGACCACTGTCAGCAATTGAGTTTGTTCTGGTTGCCTCTGTTGGGAACCACTTCTCTCTATAAAATGAAAGTCTTTCAGCATCAGGAACTGACAAGGAAATAGCAGCTGTACTGATATAACTGAACCCAAACAAAAGACAAGATATAGCTTCATCAGAATCTCTTAAGGCATGCAGATAAACAGGAGAGGGTGGCTCAGAAATCTGGGGCAGGGAGTGCTGCAGCAGGAGCACGCCAGACACGCTGCAGAATATAAATGCCGACTCCTGGAAGAAACTTTTGCTCATCGTTTGTTCCAATCACAAAGACAAAGAAGCCTGTTCAGCCTCTAATTGTTTACTGCAACTGCAGATCAAAAGCAGCTCTGATCTGACGGGAAAGTACAGATTTGATCAGGTGTGCAGGAGGTCATTATTGCACCTTTTGTATTTACTTGGATGAAAGCCTTCCGATGCACATGCACAATCTAAATTTAATCTGGGGAATAAATCACATTATTATTAACACAAGATTCAGTCACACATGAAGACAGTACACTTCAAGCACATGGAGTGCTCATAGGGAAATCACAAAAAATGACTTATTCCTGATCAAACCCAGCTTTGCGTGATTGCATTCACTTGCAAAAATGACACAGCAGTTTTTGTTCCCCTCTCCCAAAAGCCCAAGCCTGATTGGTTCATGGGAGGGGGGAGTAAGAGGAAGCAATTTTGCCTTAGTCCTGGTGAGCATTGCCTTGTGGGAAATCAGCGTCGTGGCAGATCCTGTAATTAGTTCTGCTTGTTAGAAAAATGAAGGGGTTACTAATTAGCAAGTGGATGGCTTCTTGACTTGTTGTGCATCTTTTCCCTTCTTTCCTTGAAGATCATCATTATCGTCTCCAGGCAAAAAAAAAAAAAAAAAAAAAGGGGGGGGGGGGGCGCAGACAGAGAGGGAGAGAGATGATGCTCAGTCGTGCCTCTCAACAGTTTAGCTCGAACACATTGAGTCTAGATGGACAAATCTCAAAGGGTGTTCTGTCACGCTCTGACAGACAGGCTGCCGACTGTAAGCACGTGTAGGCAAACGCCTGGAGCTGTGCAAGATTTTGCTTTTCAAGTATGCTGAACAGCCAGGCAGTCTGGTTTTCACATATCTTTACATATACAGGCTCACTGATGCTTTATTTATAGTTTATCCACATCTACTACTTTTTCAATATGGAAGAATTTCTCATGCAAGAAATGTCAAATCGACTTAATGTCCCAACAAGCCAATCTGTCTGGCTTTTAATTCTTGGCTCGTGCACATTACTCTTGTCCGTGTTACCTTGTGACAACCATGAAAACACCTTGTGAAGGCCCTGCTTGTCATGAGTAGTTACATAGAATAGATAGAAATTGAAATTACATCACACTGTTTGATATTTACATTTCAAATGTTGATAATTTGCTATTTTATCGAGGATACCGAGGCTTGAGTGGCTGCGAGCATCCTCTGGCTAACAAATAGTCCACTGCATCGTCAGATAAAACAAACAAGGTGTAACTTATTTTTCAATGAGCTTTAGAGGAGGGCAAAGCCAGGATACCTGTTTCCCCTTCCTTCAATCTTAATGTTAAGATAACAATAACATATGTGTTGTATTGACACTCATGCCAAGCGTGACAGTGAACACCAGCATCCCCAGCCACGGCCCCTACGATTTAGATTTTGGAATCTAATTCCCTGCAAACTCTCAAGAAAAAAAAAAAAAAAAAAATCAGCCCTGAAAAGGAAATGAAGTGGAAATGATATGGAAAGTGGCTCATAAGATTTAGAAAAAGTGTAATACTGATTGCTTTTATCATAATTCACTGTATATCTAGGGTGTATTAAGGAGTATATTAAGGATTTGAAGGATCAAGCACAGCTATGATGGATTTAATCAAACTCCACCATTGGGAAACAAGAAAGTGTGTAAAAAAAAAAAAAAAAAAAAGGCTATTATTCCCCTGTGTAATTTGGCTTGGATGTTGAAGTATAAAGGGAGTGCAAATCAAAACCATCCAGAAATAGACCCCTTTTGTGTACCCAGATTGCATATGAGAAGACCTATAATCCGCCACTGATGTTCGAAAGTCAGGACTTCGCTTTCAGCGTTTCACCAACGTGCTCAGATTCCTCCGAAAGTCCCCTCTTTAAGCTGTGGGCAATTTGAGCGGTGAAAGCGGAAGTATTTCTGCATGATGTCACACTCTTCATCGATAATTCTCCGTAAGACAGCGTTACATGCATGTGGCTGCAGAGGGACATTTATCTCCCTCAGCTGATCCGCTTCCAAGAATGATCCTGATGTGACATTACGTAAGAACTGGAAGGCAGAGCTGCCGGTATTACAGAACACACAAACTCCAGAGAACATACTAATCTCCCTATGTGATTATTAGTCATAATATTTAACGCTGGCTTAATGAGCGACCCACGGCATAATCTCTATCTGGCACATTCACCTGTTCTCTCCTAACCCCCCTGACTTGCCTTTGAGGAGGGTGATAGGGAGTGAAATAGAATAATTATACCCTGAGTGTGCAGGGAATTACCCTGAAGATATGAAATGGGGAAAAAATTGGGTTATAGTTGAATAGCTCTGTGGAAAATCTCAGGATTAGCTCAGCTTTCCACTCTTTTTTTTTTTGGGGGGGGGGGACAAATGTTTAATTTCAGCTTCCCCATTTATTCTGTGGCTATACAGAGGGAAACTTAATATATGGTAAATTATGTGCCGTTAAACAGAAACAGTGGGACACAGTGGGTGCTGACATTCACACTGACTGCAGTGGTGGATTTTGCTGAAAATGACACCAGTTCCCATGCGAAAGTTAATTTCATTTGAATTAGTTTGTTCGTAATCAACAAAAGGATCGCAAACAATTTAATTTTCTTTTTTTTTTTTTTTAATCCAGAAATCTGTTCAGCCAAATGTTAACACCCGCATAAGCTTTCATGAACCACTGTTAACACCACATTCCTCCTTCGTTATCAAGATATTTGATATTCAATGCAATGCAGTGTCATTTAGCATGCAAATGAATCACTGGGTTGACAAGCCTGGAGGCCCTGTCTTAAAATTTGTATGTTTGCTCTGCATTTTTAAACACTAACAAGATCGAACTGGATAATTATCTGCATTTCATTTGGCATGATGCACTTTATCAATACACAGCATTCCTCCACATTTCAGATTTCCATGTTTCTGTCTGAAAACTGTGTAGGCTGTGAAACAAAGTCTTGATATGCTAAGATCTGAACAAAGCTTTGTGTTTGTTCCCTTGCAGTTCGAAACAGAGGGGCCTTAAGCGACTGATATTTCACACACACGTTTTTGGAGATGAAGTGAGTGTGGTTCAGTCAGGCAGTTGGTGAAAGGCTTTTGTTTCAAAAATAGACTGTGTTACAGTGCTGCACATGCCAAATAGGCCTGCTGAGAATGATAGCAGAGAACTGAGTGATTGTTGAAAGACCAGAGTCACTTTGGCATGATCTGGCACATACGCACCCTCAAAGGCAAAGTTATCACATTAAAACTGGCAGCATGAAACTGCAAGGCAAAGAGAGTTAGATGAGAAGATACATGTCATGGCCCATTTAATATTCAGCTTCAGCTAGTTTATAGTTAGCTTAACTTAGCACAAACAGCTCTGTCCAAACAAAATTCAACTATCAGCACAGATAAAGCTCACTAATTAACATGTCATATCTGTTTGTTGTTGTGTTTTGAATTTGTACAAATTAAACAAATTAGACACATGCATGCATGCCATGGCTAAGGCTAGCTGTTTCCCAAGCTAGCTCTGTCCCCCTGTTTTGCTAAGCTAAGCTAACTGCTCACTGACATCCCGAAATGTCAAACTATTCCTTGTACTTATCTTTACTATTTGGCAGTCTTCTAGATGGTTGACAGATTTTGTTACCTTTATAATCTTTAGACTGAGCCAGGCTAGCAGTTTCCCTTCACTTCCAGTCTTTGTGCTACGCTAAGCTAACCGTCTGCAGGCTATATCTTCATATTTACATTACAGTACAATAGGCATCATAGTGGTATCAATCTTTTCAAGGTCTTGGCAAGAATGTAAATAAGCATATCTCCCAAAACTTATTACATTTTTGCCTCTTCACTCTTTGAACTGCTTTTACAGTGTTTACCAAGACATGCCAGGAATTGTGATATGAGCCGACGTCCTTGAGTCAAATTAGGAAACTGACGTGACGTTTTTGAATGAATTTCAAGGAAATTCAAGTAGACAATCCAATCTTGCTCAGCTTGCGTCTGACAGTCAGCAGGCACAGCAGTGGGGAGGAATGTGTCCCTCAAGTCTTGTCCACTTACATCACAGTCAGTCATCACCATCACTGTAATGTCTCTCTCTATCGTCTTTTCATCTTGTCTGTGTGGTTGTGTGCGGCATGCTTCACATCTATGTCCTGTTTTCTCTTTCTCTCCCTCTCCCCCCCTTTTACTTCTTCTTCTCTCTGTGTTGGATGAGAAGGCAAGTCCGGGGGCACCAGAGGATGACGGCAAGTTGTCGGTAGGTCCTGTCTGATTGACACTCTTCCCGTCTGCTTCTGTGTTTGTCCCTGTTTCTGTGTAGACGTAGTAGTGTAACTTGTGTTTCTCTCACCATAGTGTGAACGAGACATGTACGCCGTTATCTCTAACCTCCAGCCTCCCCATGCACAGAGACTAGCTCCGTCTGTTTTCCGAAGCCTTTTTGCAAGTTACAGTTTGTACACGGCATGCAAAAGACAATCCAGGAAGGAGCATGTGTTTCGAAAAGCTAAGACTCTTTTAATGCTTGTATACTTTCCAACAAGCGTGCCAGAGTGTTTAGTTTTCATCCCGATTGCAAAGGAAGAAGATAAAACAGAGCAACAGAAGGAGAATCATCAGGGTCGCACCGAGAAGACACATCTAACACAAGCCCTGCCTTGCCTCCCGCTCACACCCATATTGGCCTGTGAATTAGCACCCGACACCTCCTGTGCCTACGCATCACCTGTGGGCAGCTGAAGGGGGACACACTCCAAACAGCTGCCGCCTGCAACTGCGCCTAATTTCCCACAGTTCTCAAGTTCAGCTTCGACTGCTGGAGTGATCTTGGCGAGGGTTGTTTTGGAAGAAAGGCCTCATATGCCACTTAAATGCCTCAACCCATGGGGCTGATATTTTTAAGAAGCAGAGGCACTTTGTGATAGTTTTACTAGGTTGCAGGTTCCGCTTAGGGGTTTTATGCAAAAGAGGATTAGGGAACCATATTCCAAACAGCTTGGATTAGAAATGGCTCTAGTACAGTACTTACAATTGATAGACTGATGTTAATAGTCAGTATATGTAATTTATAAGAACCAGTTGTTGGATCAAAGTTATGTCTTTTTTGCTCATAAGAAACATGTCCTAGGCAAAAAGTCCCATCCAGGCAGCAGGATGTTTGATTGACACCTTGTTTCTCCTCTCACAGGCCAGGCCTCGGCTTCAGAGGGGGGGTAGTTCCGCCTCCCTGCACAACAGCTTGATGAGGAACAGCATTTTCCAGCTGATGATTCACACGTTGGATCCTTTAAGTGAAGGTAAGGCAGTCAAGAGGAACTGTGCACAGCAACCCCGTCTTCAGTGATGGATTTCATATCTCGAAGTCTCACAGCACATACAGCACAGGTGTTCTTTTTTTCTGTCCATAATTGTCTATTTTCAGGCTGATCTTGCCTTGAACTTGTCTTCATTCTTGTCTTTTTCTCTTTAAATGACCCAAATCCCATTTTCTGGAAATGTGCATAAACCAAAAAAAAAAAAAAATTCAAGACGTTAACGGGAAAAGGTTTTGAGCACATTCAAGATGTTCATGCAGCGAACTTGAGCTCACATTCTACAAAAGCACCAAGCATCAGTGTGGTGTTTTTGTGAAGTTTCTAATTTAGTCCTTCCAAAAAAAACCATTGGTTTTCATTCATACACACTCCACGTTACGCATCCCTTGAAGTCCAGTGTCTCCACCACTGACGTTTAGAAATACTGCTTGAACCCCCGATATGCCAAGACTGAATTGATCCCTTTTTAAAAAATAGTCTGTTCGAGACAAGGTGAGCTTGCTGCTGTGTCAGAGCACAGCTGAGGTGGAAGATCATTTTCCTTTAATCCAAGATGAAGGCCTATTAGCTTAGCTAAAGGAAATGTAAAACGGCAGTGTCAGTGCTCGGCGCAGGGGATGAATATGTTAATACGCCGGCGGGAGGTGCAGTGTCATCCCATTCTCAACCCACCGCGAAAAGACGAAGGGCAAGAAAAATTCACATTAGTGGGGAGCAAGCAGGCAACAGGGACTTGGGGAGGGTTTGGAGAATTTGTCAGTAGAGTGTCTTCTTTTTTTAGCTTTCGTGAAAGCTCTCTGAATTGGATGTGGAGGCAGCGTCTCATGGCGTGATGAATCCTAATCTGCTGAAAATGAATATTAATGTTGAAACTAATTCTGTTTTTTATTCCCCTTATCCCTTCTTTAGTTTTCTCAGAAGTGTATTTACAGTCTATGCGGCTTGATAAAAAGCGCCAGGGTCAGTGTGACTACAAAACAGAATTCCACAAGGTCAGAGTGCCATTTGTAAGCATCAAACAATAGCCAGGCTTCATATTTCCCGTCTGGACGGACGTGATCGCATTAGCAGACGTCTGCTCAGCAGTGAAAAGGCATTTCGGCTTTCTCCGAAATGACTGCACATTCCTTGAAAGCCAAACCTGGAATGAGTCAGCTCAGGAAAGATTAATAAGCTGTGCCGAGACGGACCTTAAAGTGCCCATTAACATGCATCAACGCATTGTTGTACACTGAATCCGAGGCGTCCCGTCTCTGAGTGTATTCATCTCTCCATCTCAGTGATTAAAATGTAAATCATAGCCTGCTGGGGGAATGGAAGTCTGTTTGGCCAGTCGTATATGCACAAGAGAGGGTCATACATTGCCGGCCCCGCTTCTCCTCGGGGAGCCATTTGTCATTTGGTCCTCTTAAGGGCATCAAACATGCTCTGATGATGGCAGACTGGAATATTTACTCCTTGTTTGACTGCATGAAGATTAATAGAGTGGGTTATACATTCAAAAGCCACCTGTTTTTGCTTGTGTTTGGGTCTGAATCACGACCAAGCATCTGAGAATTCATGTCAAAATTCATTTTCCTATGTGTTACTGAGTATGCTGTTTCTTAATAGTGGGTTTAAAATGGTCAAACAGGCAAATTCTGATTTAGTAGCAGAAATGCGAGGCTGTTACACCAGATTTGACCGATGAGTCTTTTGACAAATTGACTGAAAATGAATGCACCGAAACAACAACTACAGTGTGACATGACTTGAGGACTGAATTAATTGCAGCAGAGAACAAAAGCTCAACACTTCGGGCTCCAGTTTGATTTGAATATATTATTTTGAAATTTCCATGTAGCACGGTGGAAGTTTCACAAGCTCCGCTGAACATATAACGCTGATAGTGGTGTTGACTACGTTTTTAAAAATGCACTCATCACACGCCTCGTTCGTTCAGCGCGTTAAATAATTTCATTGATCCATTACTGTAAGGGCCCGATAAAAGTCGGCCCCATTCAAGTGACTGTGTTCTTTGCACATTTACTGATTGAATTAATGCAAAGGAGCGTTTTTGTTGATGAGCTCATAGCGTGGCGAGCGACGAACAGGTGCACTCATCAAAGACGGGGGCTGTGATGCTTGTCCTCATGTGCTCTTAGGCTTGAAGTGTAGCCCAGCGGGGCCGCGGGGCGGGAGCTGGCAGGACTCCATCCATACATTTTTCATAGATATTCTTAAAATAAAGTCGCCTGCGCTTCAGAGCCAAAGGAGAGTCTGAGGTTTTGTTGCTAGTACTGGGAACTGGTTACCTTTCAGTTGTGAGGCTTTTAGAGTCGGGGTAGTTAGAGGTGTGTGTGTGTGTGTGTGTGTGTGTGTGTGTGTGTGTGTGTGTGTGTGTGTGTGTGTGCGTGCGTGCATGTGTGAGTGTGTGAGTGTGTGAGTGTGCATATACGTGTCTGTGTGTGTATTTGTATGTCTGTGTGTGTTTGTGTTTTGATGGTTTTTCATGACTGTTCACTCCTTTATTGTTCCCTTCTTCCTCCAGTATTTGATCTGTATTGTGGCTGATTGGACGAATTGAAATTATGATTCAAATTCCTTATTTTATTGTATTATATTACCCTGCCACGTGTTGTTTTCACCTAGTCATTTAATGCAACACAAGTAGGTTTAACTTTTGCAACGGTGGCCAGACAATATGAAGTCTGGCCAAGCTTTGAAATACTTTTGTTTTAGGTGTCTGAGAGTTTGTGTGTGGCTGTGCTGTGTGACTCTTTTAAAGGCATAGTTCAACATTTTGGGAAGCGCGCTTATTCGATTTTTTGCTGAGAGATAGTTCCAAAGATTGCTGCCACTCTCATAGCTGTCTTTTAAATATGAAGTTAAAGCTGGCCCAGCTTAGCTTAGCATAAAACTGGAAGCAGGGGGAAACAGCTAGCTCTATCTGAAGGTAAGAAAATGCCCCTAACAGCACCTTAAAATCAAATTTATTAACTCCTTATATTCTGTTTGGGCAATCCTTACAAAAACCTAAGTGTAAAAATGACAAATTGTGTTGTTTTTATGCTAAGCTAAGCTATTTCTCTTTGCGGACACAGTGACTTACTGTCCACCACGATACCTCTGTTTTTACAGATTAAAGACGCAAAATATATATTTAAAACATTTAGAGAGCTTTAAAGGGAGTAGGTGGATTTTCTCACCTCTGGGCACAACCAAGCTAGCGGATTCCCCCTGCTTCACATCTTTGTGCTAAACTAAGCTAAGCTAAGCTAACTGCTCCCTTGTCCCAATTTCACATTTAGTGTCGAGCCGTCAAAGTGGTATCAATCTTCTCATCTTGGCAAGAAATCAAAAAAGCACATCTCCCAAATTATCAAGTTATTTCAAGTTCAGATCATTGGATTTGAACTTGGACATAATGGACTCTCATCTTGGAATAAAACCTATCAATGATTAAATGTGGGCTATCACACTAAATATCACCTGGATTTATCTTTTCTCTGTTTCTGTCTTCCTATCTCTCTTTCTTCTACTGTCCCCTCAGAATTTGCTGACTCTGGTGAGTTACTCCTCTAATTTCTGTATCCTCCCCCCTCCCAAAAAAAAAAAAAAAAAATCTGTTTGTTCTCATTCCAACAGCCTGGAGGCAACTCTCTTGCCCGACGTGTCCCCTATGTATACATTTCCCAAGTGCCGCTGTATTGTATGTCAATTCTGTACTGTCCATCTCTGCAGACTCTCTTCTTCAAATACCTCATTCTCCTCTGTGGATGTATTCTCCCTGGAAACCCCTCTGTAACCATTTCTGCATTGTTTTCCCCCATTGTCCCCAATCCTCTCTCTCCTCTTATGACCTCCATTTAGTTCTAGCTTTGTATTATTGCTCTGTGTGAGACAGGCAGAAACCCAAAAGGAGTGATTTGGGTTTTCCCTGTCCGTGTTGTCCTCCAACTCCTGCTTTGTGAGGGTCCTTTGCCTTGCAGACGCTTAGCTAAACATGCCAGCGGTGTCGGAAGAAGACGGAGTATCACGTCCTCGGTCTCTCAACTTGACAGCGTTGTGCTTAGGTCATGAATTTGTGTCTTCTGCAGATGGAGAAAAGTTGCCAGCTGTTTCTTCAGTCCTCCTCACATGTCCTTCGTCAGGATTCAGAGTCAGTATAGTCTGACAGAGCGATTAATGGCAGCGGACTAAAATTAGTTTCCCTCGACAGCCTTTTACAATTAGCTGTACCCACCAAACTGTTATTGATTTAAATATTCACATGCTCCCCGAGCGATAGCTGTTAATTCAGCATCCAAATTATGTCCGAGAACAGCAGCTCTCTTGTTCTTGTTATCGTGAATGCCCTTCAGTCTAATAACAGACCTTTAATCCTGCATGCTTTTCATTGGAGAGAACATTGTAAAGGTCTGGTACAGTAAGTTCCAGGCACAAGTGCCCGCATCTCTTTTTCCATCAGTGTGGAGCTACAAACAATATCACTTAAGAGTGGCATCAAATATTGAACTACAAAGAGAGATGGGGAGGGATAAGGGCAGAGTGGCTCTCACTCTACTGTCTGAGCTCTCAGTGGATGGCTGAAACAAGCCTCCTAAAACAGCACTCAGAATTCAGGGTGCATGCATGCCTTTGGCTCGAGCCCTGCAATAAGATTTATCACTCCGAGATCTGAACTCTGGTGGTGAGTCTGTGCATATCCATAGCTGAGGTTGACCTCAATCTGGCATATAACCACAGAATATAGTAGTGGTACACTGATGAAATGCATATATTTTAAATAACCCTAATGTTAACCATGTTAACACCACTGCTCTGTGATGATGTAGTGCAGTGCTATAAATATACTGGTCCAGACCACATCGGACACTTTTGTCAGATCATTATCTCACTTAGATAGACTGGAAAGATCGCTCACAATGCCAGTGTGGCATCTTTGTTGACATTTTTATTGAGCAGGCTCCGTACCAAAGTCCCCCACAGGCTGAGCGCAGAATGGGCCAGGTCATGTGGGTAAACCGTGATCCACCCATGTTGGCAGACAGCGTGCTTATTGGGTAAACTGGTGAGACAAAAGAGGGCTGCTGTTTCACTGGAGGTTTTCGATGCAGGCACGGAAGGAAATTTGCCAAAGGGCAGCGAACGAGGTTTATCAGTGTGTATAATTTTGTGAGAGTGTAATTCATATCTAAACAATATGAAATGAATAAGCAAATGAGGCAGCAATCAAAGAAAAGGGAGCATAAATTCTGAATTTTCTACACTGTGACCATTATTTTAAGTCATTCAGAGGTAAATCCATTTATCAGACAACTTTTCCAGTGTGCCTCATACTGCTGCTCCCCCCTGCCAGCAGTCCTGTCTGTGTGGTGACCCAGGGCCCCATTGATCACATGGTTCAATAATGCACTCACTTTCACTGACCTCCCACCCCTTGTACAACGGAAATATATTTTCCATTAATGTAGATGTATTATATTGATATTCTTCTGTAGTTTATTCTTTATTTCTTTCGATGTAACACTGTTCTTACATCTTTTATAGCAGTAGATTACATATAACACTAACATCAGGATGACTCAGGCATGTGTTTGAAATGGCAGCATCTTGCGTAGTGATAATATACTGTCTTTGCAATGTATTAAAACATAAATGAGACATGGTTTCATCAAAGCACACATTTATTTTTCAGTGTTTGCCGTTAATCTTTGAATTCAGGAAAATAGATAATGTCCGGTCATATTTTGGAAATAAATCACAATACAGGCTATTGGCATGACAGTTGTTATTTTTTACAGGAAGAGTTTGACATTTTGGGAAATATATTCATTTGCTCCTTTGCAGACAGTTAGCTTAGCACAAAGACTGGAACCAAGTGGAAACAGTTAGCCTAGCTCAGTCTAATAGTAACCAAATCCACCTACCAGCACCTCTAAAGCTCGGCGCTTTATGATTCATTTTTGGGATCCAGGCTGGAATTAACCACAAATTGATGTTTATACTCCAAATTGTACTAAATGAACAAATGAGATGTTGTGGCTGTTTCCAGCTTTTGTGCTAAGCTAAGCTAACCGGCTGCTGGTACCACCTTCATTCAAAAGGACAAGTATGAGTGTATTTCTCAAAACTCGGCCTTTAATGTTCATAGAGACCACCCCTTACCCCCACATTTTTATTTTTTTGATAGATAATCATACTTCCAGTATGTTATGTAACTGTAACCAGCAAACCAGCACCCATCTTTCTGCCACACCACCAACACACACTCATACACACACACACACACGCTCCCCCCTCCAGGCTCACCCTGCGCCGGGTGGGTGAAAGGATCAATGTTAAAAGCCTTTTTGCTTCAGCACAGACTGTGAATTTCCCTGACACCCCAACCCCCAGCAGACAGAGCGGGCATGCACACACACACACACACACACACACACACACACACACACTTCAGCCCTCAGCTCACCAGAGGTTTAGAGGTCACGCCACAAGGACAAGAGGGCCCCCGGTAAACAACAACATGGCTCCCTCTGTCCCTGGTCGCAGAGGGCAAACAGACGACTGTGCGGGCAGTGATTGTGTCGTGGGTTAATTGGCCTCTGAGCAGCCTCAGTTAAAGGCAAGCCTTGCAGTGATAGTGCACTTCAAACCCAAATCGCGTAATCATATGGGATTGAGGCACTTGTCTGGGAGTGCAGCAGATGAGCAAGACACTCTGCAGCGGGATGTGTTTTCATCTCGTTAGACTGTGTTTCCAGGGCTGCCAAGTCTCGCATTTGGCATGAGGTTGGCATCATAATCCTCTCACATGTGAGTGGAGTGGTCGCCCACTGTTGGGCAGAGTTTGATATTAGTCTGAGTGCATGTGCTTGTACTATAGCACTGTATGCCGACTGCATGTACAAAACAAGAAGCCTGTGCTGAGGAGGAGGGTTAATGGGTCAGTTTGCCCAGATGATAAAAAACACATTTCATTGACTGAACCTTTGTTTAGCTGGGAAGTCTCTTGATGTGAATTACTCCTTTTACACAAGTGACCTGGCCAGTATGGCAGCTTTCATCTGTAGCTTGAGAGGTACAAAGAAGAGAGCTTGACTGTTTAAAATAGTTGAACTCGTCATAACGTGTTTTGAATGTGGCGTTGGGTATGAAGACAGTGTTTCAAATGATTTGTAGTTAATTTCAAGCATAATTTGCATAATATGAAAATACAGCCTCTTTGTACCGCACCATCAGCACTATTCATCTTGATGATCTACTCTAGTAGCCGTCTGAGACAGGAGAAAGCAGGTAGACAGGAAGTTACCAAGAATGTTATCGCTTTTCCAGTGGTGTGAAGCATGCCGACAGTTTTGATTCGCCATTGTGATAAGACATGGATCACAGTCAGCTGTGTTCATCTGTGATCAAAAGAAGTTCCCATGAAAACGGATCACCTGGGCAAATAAAACAAAAGTGAAAAAATAGATGTCTATTTTGTAATTTGGGTGAACTGACCCTTTCAAGTGGACACTGTGTTTTGTACTTATAAAGTATTGCTACCGAATCGAGATGAGAAAATATTGTTGCTTTGGTTTATGTGGCTGTAAACACCAGTGCCTTGCAACAACCAGCAATATTTGTAGCAGCTCTGCTATTATGTGGCCAAAAAAACTGTTGTTGGAGAAAGCTGGACAGAGCAATGCTAAAAACCAAACCCTCACTCCGTCACTTATTACTGTTGAAACAGCCTCGTGGCCCGCTGTCTTCTGTCCTGCTGCTTCACGTTCAGCTGTTGCTGCAGGTTTGAACTCCCGGCTAATTCATCATGCAGATGTGCTGACCGTCTATTTACCGTAGCACCAAGAACTGCTACAGTAAGGGAATCAAATTAATTGTTCGGGTTTCATTGTGGAAATAAAAGGCCGAGTCATCAAGCCTTTGAATAAGCTTGCGTGCAGAGGAGAGGAGGACTCATCTTTTTGTTGCATGTTGACCCAGTAAATTCTCTTCTGACTTTCCTGTCCTGTTTGTTTTCTTTTTAAATATATCTTTGTATGAACCTCTTTTCTTTTTTTTTTTCTTTTTTAGCCTACTGAGTGCCCCTTCCCCCCTCCATAAATCTTGCAAATCTTCTCTAATAGCCCTCTAACCTGTGCCATTGGCAGGCCCTTTATCAGACTGAGCTACTGTAACACTATAATGTATTTGATTTGTAATCCAACCTTTGCCGCTTTGTTTTGCACTTATGCAGTGATGACTTGGAGAGCCGTTGTCTTTCTGTATGTCACTCCTTGTGCCCGTGTGAGTGTTTGTACAGTATGTGATGTAGAAGCAGCGGACCTGTCTTGTTCTGTCATGTTCACTCTTTTCCTTTTCTCTGTGTGTTCGTTGCCTTACCCTTGTCTTTTGCTGTGATGTTGTAGAGCTTGGGACTTATGGGAAACTAAAATATTATCACTCAATGACTGAGGAAGGTAAGCCTGAAAGTTTTCACTTGATTCTTTCAGTCAGCTTCTGTCATCCCTTCTTGGTTTTTCTCCATCTTAATCATCAAACAGCACCTCCAACTGCATTTTTTTTTTTTTTAATTTGTTTGCTTGTGACATACAGTTTTTGGCTTTTAAGTTTGACAACCTCTCTGAGATTTCACTGACTTAAGTGCAAATCATGGTCGCCATGCCATTTTTTTGAATTTACTTTTTATTCTCATTTTTATTTTCGCCTCATTTTTTATTTCTGCCCACAGAATATTGTGTGTCACTGTGTGTAGTGTTTTCTATGGATTTTTATTCTATTTCTTGACAATATTTTAAAGAAACCGAGAAAATTGCAGTCATATCTTGCCTATGTTTGATTCTGTGAGAAAGCCACTGCTTCTTCTTTGGGTTCTTGGTCAAATCTTAAGACATTTCTCAGTATGCAGGCTGGTTGAACCGCACATAAACACGCACACACAGCACAACATGCCATCCCATGCCCCACACTCAGACAATACAAGCCACAAGGTCTTCTTTCTTTCTTTCTTTCTTTCTTTATCTTTTCTTTTTTTCTTTGGCCCTGTTACCCATC
Organism: Chaetodon auriga; assembly: GCF_051107435.1. NCBI lineage: Eukaryota > Metazoa > Chordata > Actinopteri > Chaetodontiformes > Chaetodontidae > Chaetodon > Chaetodon auriga. The sequence continues at coordinate 10,924,805 of NC_135097.1, read as the reverse complement.
TGCGTCGCTGAGAAATGCATCATCCATGCCTCAGAGCTCACTTGGAGGTTCCACTTGCACCAGCAGCGGGTGCACACACGTAAGATGTACGTTGCTGAATTCGGCAAAATGGAGTGACTCATCCACCCGGTGGTTGCGTAACAGGCAGAGCTGACAGCGAAAATGAGCGGCTGTGTAACGGCAGCGAGGGAAGGGCTGGTTATTTCTTAAAGACTTCACAAATGGGTCATCATTTTGCACATTGGGTGGCTCTGACAGTGTGCACGGCTCAAATGGACCTCCCAGGAAACATTTTTTCCACACTGCACAGACATTCACTCAAGAATAACTTGATCTTGCTTCGCTGTTAATTTTGAAGCTTGTGTCTAAACTCGTCTTTGTGCTCACTTTGATTCAAGCACCTTAAAGGAAGTTTCTTTTTTGCCCTCAGAGCTGAAGCATTATGAAGTTTCAAACCACACCCTGCAAAGACAAAACACAGGCACTACACATTTGATCAGAACAGTTAATGTCCTGAATGTGAATTTTTTTTTCAAGTAGTTTAAAAAGTATTTTACTATAGAAATGCATGGCAACGAGAAAACTACATCAAGTTCAAAGTAGCGTGTGAGATAGACACAGCCAACCTCAGCTTAAGCTAAAACTGAACATAGTTATCAATCATTCTCCTAGCTGTCTGTAAATGGAAAAAAATACTCATTTTGATGGACATTTTTGGAAATCAGTTTGTTATTCCACATTGAATGAGACATTAGCTAAATCCAGGCAGTTGGAGAAAAAAAAAACATGGCTGAATTCTTGCTAAAGCTATCAGCTACAATTGGGAAATTCGGTGCTGTTTGTCTACCTTTTAAATCACATACCTAATGATATTATAACATGTAAATGTATTATATTGATGTCAGTAGCTTATACATCTTAATAGTAGACACAATAATAACATTAATAACATTAATAATAACAATTAATAACAGACACATGGCAAAACAGAGGTGCATTTGATTCCTGTAAGCTGGACTGTAAACAATCAAAATGAAGTTTTATTGGTTCATATTGGTAGATGAGCTTAGGTTTAATGTACATAAATTGTATGACAATATGTTTTTGGTGAAATAATCAGCCTATAAAGGCATAAAACGAAGGCATTACAGCCTTCCTCTGTCATGCTGTTTGCATGTTGTGTGCATCGTCACTGCTCTCTGCGATTTGTCGATCTTCGCGGAATCATTTTCACAGCTGGGACTGAATGGTCCTCATGCCACAGTGGTTTCCTCGAACATTTCAGAATTTCCTTTGAATACGTACACCAGAAAGCACAGCCCTGCTGCCTGCATATCCAAGCAGAGGCAATGATCTCACACCTACATCTCGAACGCACACACACACTCACTGCCATACGACTGACAATGACCGCCTAAGGTGAGTGATGTCACGGCAGAGGAATGTGTGATGTCGTCCTGTGAAAATGTACAGTATGCGTGCGTGTGCGTGTGTGTCTTTGTGTGTGTGTGTGTCTGACAGAGTGAGAGGCGGGGAGGGGCTGTGCGTTGCCAAACAATGAAAAGACAAAGTGAGAGAAAAATAGTGTTTGCCGAAGACAGATGAGTGAGAAAAACAGGCGTGATGGAGAAATGCAGAGTGAGACAGAGGAGACGGGAGGAAGGCCGGCAGTGACTTGGGGTGGTTAATGATTTTGCCAGAAGGTCACAGACAGTGTTGACATGGTTGGGCGGAGTACGAATCGACGCGTCACTGTGTCAAGCACTGACAAATCAGCCGTGCGCTCTTAAAATGAAAAAGAAAAAAATCTTTCACATTGATTGCAGCTGGCTGTTTGGGAGGAGGCTGGACACGCATGCAAAACCTGACACGCAGAGGAAGTCGGTGAAATTAGATATGGATACATGACAGCGCTGAGGTTCATGATGCGCAGGAGGGTTTCCACCAAAAGATCATGATACACTTATTTTTTTTTTTTTTGTTTAAACACTGTTTGGTTTCAAATGCAAACACTGAGGGTTACTGCTGCTCAATACGCCCAGCCTGCATAGCCATGCACTTTTAAAATCGTACTTGTATGACATGGGACCATAAAAACCTGCACCTGATTTTTGTGCATTTGGACTCATATTTCTGCCCCTCTCAGTACTGCATTGTTGTTCATGTGTGTGTTGTCGGGGGACTTCAGGCCGTGAGGATTTCGTGGAAAGTCATTGTTCCACAAGCCAGCAGCCAGTCATCGTCAGGCAGAACTGGCTTGCGTGAGCCATTATTTGTATTGTCAAGAGGGCACGCTGCTTATGTAAGACAAGCAGGTCATGTTCAATTAATGACTGGTTTCAATTCAGTCTGCTGTGTCACAGAATCGTGTTTCCAGTATGAGGGGATTTATTGAATCAATAAATGTTATCAGTGAAAATATATTAATCGCCACCAGTGATCACTGATTAGGAGATGATGTCATGCGACAGTATTTGTTTTTTCTAAAGCTTTGCACACAGCTGTTGTACCTAAAAACACAAGACACTTAAATACAAGTAAAGCTAAAATTTAAGAGCTTTGAGAGTGGTACAGTCTGGTGCTTCCTGTCTCAATATATGGATATGATGTCTTAAACCGATAAATTTGTTGTTTTTGATCTGCTGTGATGCTGTCCCCAGCTAAAACTTTGGTTGCTTTTAGTTCCCCGCTGGCCTCTGGCATCTCTTGTGAGTTTGAAAGCTGAACAGGAGCAGATCTGACCTCCAGCAGGCAGATCTCGTCACAAGAGATTCCCTCCCTGCTGGCTTTTCCTCCACCGCGGACCAGGACATTGCAGGATCATCAGTATATGATATGCGACGTCATATCGACTCTCGATGTTGTTTGAACGGCAGTTTTGTGTAAAGCCACCGCCCCCGTGTGCGCTGTGCTTTTGAAACGTGGCCCGTCTGGGGTCAGAGGTGACGGCGAAGGAGCTCTGACTGGGACGAGGCGGAGAGGCTTTGAAGATGCTGCGGCGCGCAGCTCTCTGTTCTACGTTTAACCACTGTGGCAATTCTGTTGCAGGTAAATTTCGAGAGAAGGCGTCCATCCTTCACAAGATCGCTAAAAAGAAATGCCAAGTGGAGGACAGTGAGAAGGCCAATGGAGTAGCAAGCCGATCAGGTAAAAAGCTCTTTCATGTTCCTTAGATGTGATATTTTCGGTGAATGCACTTTCTTACTGAGAGTGAGATGAGAAGGTTCATACCGCTCACGTCTGCACGCTAAATATGAAGCTACCCCCAGCAGCCCGTTAGCAATCTTCTCATCCAGCTCTCGGCAAGAAAACAAATAAGCTTATTTCCCAAAATGTCAAACTATTACTTTGATTAAATACCAACTGATTAGTCACAAAGATGAGTTTGCTGCTGCTAAAAGTCCATGAATAGGCATTACCTGGCTTAACATTCCTTATATCAGTCATTAGGACGGCCCACTGAAATAGTTAATAAGCATCACATCCGATGTTAAACAAGCATGACATTAGCAAGAACTGCCAAATTGATTGCAACTGTTGTCTTCGAGCAGTATTTAAATCAATCGCTGTCACTGCCGAGTGTAATTTATGTGTGTTTTTCACTTCAAAGAGCACCGGACCAAAGGATAAACAGGAGGCCAGACGAGATGCTTTCAGGGCCACAATGTAGTCAGAGCAGCAGAATCAAAGCGAGACATAGATGTTCCTCAACAAGGCGAAATTATGCTAACAGCGCCGCATTAACATATTACCATCTTAATCAAAATGCACGACTGGTAGTCATCACGGTGTACTTTACTTTCCAGGCCTCACGTATGTTAAAGTTGGTCTGCGGTATTCATAGTAAAAGAAAATGGACTGTCAGTGCAGTGTAGCATATGATACGTGCGATTAGATTCATATCCAGTCTTTATCCTGTAATGTCACAGCATCCAAGTGAGGGAGTGAGGTCATGTGTTGTACGATGGCGGCTTCAAGTCACATTATCCATCTGAGAATCTCTCTAATTGTCACAACCACACTTGGATTAAAGCAATTTCCACCGCAATTATAGTTTTATCATCTGATTACATGGCTCTCGGCTCTTTGGATTTTAATAAGGGCTGTTAAGTAAGTCTGGCCTCAAATGAAATGGAGCCGTATCAGCTACCAGGATATGACGAGGGAGATGGGTGACAAACACAGCCTCAGACATGCACATCCTCGTCACACACAGAGAGAGCAGCACTCTTTTATCATCACATTCAGTTTTAAAGTCTCTAAATGAGTCCGGTGAGTCTTATTTAGAGTGACATCACTGTCATAACTATTTTCCACCTTAATATAAAATGGAAGTATTAACAGTTACTCAGTCAGCTGGTGGATATTTAGATCAGTTGTCAAACGGAAATGACAAATATTTGCTGCTTCCTGCTTGCTGAATGTAAGAAAATCCTTATTTCTCTGTTTTATGTAATTTAAAAATTGAATAAAGGTCCAGTTGGTAAGATTGAGGTGCATCTATTGGCAGAAAATGGCGGAAATGGAATATAGCATTTATGTTTTCATGAGCATGTAATAAGAAAAAAATAAGAATCATTCCCTTTCACTTAGAATGAGCTCTTTATATCTACAGAGGGAGCAGGTCCTCTTCCACAGAGTCCACCATATTGCATCATACTACTGTAGCCCAGAATGGACAAACCAAACCCTGACTCCAGAGAGAGCCTTTTGCCTCTTTTTTGCATTTTTAGCAGCCACCATAGGGGAGGGTGAGCGCAAGTTGTATTCCATTGGTTGCAAACTCATCATGAGACGCCACTGAATCCCACACACCGGACCCTCAACTAAAAATAGCAACACGACAGTGTAAAAATACTCTTCGTTATAATTAAACACCTGCATTCAAAATCTTACATAAGAGTACACACGAACAGCAAAATGCAAAGAATATCAGAAGCGCAGCAGATCCACCAGAGCAGCGTCAAAGCAAAGCAAAGCTCTGCAACTCTGGAAAACTCATAATTCATCAGTTTCATTGATAAGTAAAGTATTCTGAAGCAGCTGGTGTCCATAGGGTTGAAAGGGTTAACTGCCTGTCGTTGCTGAGGTGCTGTCTCCCACCCCTTTCCATGTCATGGCAGCTAACGCTCTCATGTCCATTTGAGGCAGTGACAGCTTTTCTTCCTCGGAAAAGCTTTTCACTTTAATTATTCTTCAATCTTCCCACAGATAAGAACCTCCCAAACAGCTCCAGCGTGGAAGTGGAAGTGACACCACCCATGAATGGAACGGCAGGGCAAGAGGGGGAAACGGTAAGAAGTCACGGCACGCACATGCATGAACCCCCCCCCCCCCCCCCAAAATTTAAAAATATTTATTCAAATTCAGCCACTAGCCGGCTGACTGGGTCGTGTTATGAAAAGGCAACAAAACTGAGAGACAGATATCAAAGTTAGAAGAGACATTTATGAATATTTTATGCCTCTCATCTGTGTCTATGTTCCACCTTGAGTGTGATTGATGCAAAGGTTGCACTGACTATGGCACAGGTCACTACTGCTGATAATTTCCCAGCATGCACTCGGCGAGTTCCTCCATCTTCAGCCAGACCTGCCAAAGACCCGCCTCCTCCCACTGAGTTCTGTAATCACACTCCTCACTCACCTGCTGCTCCCCGCCACTGGGCGCTCGAGATGAACACACTGGCACACATGCCTCAACACACACACACACAGACACACAGACACACACTCTTTGACGTTCAGCCAGGCCTCAGGATGGCACCTGCAGCAGTTGTGCTGGCATGAGTGATGGCAGTGGGATGCAGCGACCCGCCGGGCCAGCAGACGGTTCTGAGGCAAGAGGGCAGCGATTCAAAGTCGCACACTAAGAAGGAAGCGGGCGGAGGAGACGGGCGTGTCGGCCATATTGCTGCAGGATCAAAGTGCCGCAGCTGAACAAAAATCAGTTTCCTTTTCAATGACCGTATTGGCTGGTTTTTCTGGATTACGACATTATGTCACAAATGCTTGGTGGGTAGGTACATGCTTTATTTCTCGTAAAGCCATTTGAATCCAGCATGGGAGTGATGGACCCAACAACTACATAAAGATGTACCTAAAGTATGCCAATACATTTAAAGCCTTTGCATAATAAATGCTGCCTATAAACAGAAGCAAAAAGTTGAGTTGAATCTGATTTTTAGGATTGTATCTTCAAATGATTCTTCTCTTACATAATACTTTTCAAATCTCCGCTCCACACGTCCACGTATTCCGAATATTTTTTTCCTCAAGGCCAAAAACTAATTTCATAGGCTGTTTTCTGGGTTAATCTGATGCAGTTTACCTTGATTCAAGCCACTAACCCATGATATTAATCTTTTTTATTTTATTTCAGCCGACCTTGTATTGCAAGGATTTGTAAACGGCTTTTCAAATGAACTGTAACATGACCAGTAGCTTTGCATACAAAGGTCTCCATGAAACTATAGGGATTTTAATCTTGCATGTATCCCCGTTTCAATCAAAACCCAATCCTTGAAGAATATGATCCGTCTGCACGTAGAAAATAGGTATTGTAGCACTTTAAGATACAGCAGTCTCTGGGTACAGACTGGTGTGGAAGGATATAGGAGGTTCTCAGAATAGACTGCACAAGAAACTGCTAAAAGATGAGCCCTGATTCGCTACATGACCATGTGTATTGATCTTTCTCACTGCACCGAGTTGTTTTCAGATTGATCTCTCACTCTTGGGTTAATAATAGCCTTTACTGATCAAACTGTCATCACTGCCCTGAAGCTGAAAATATTTTGAATCTAAAAAAAAATAAATAAAAAATACAGGCAGCCTACTGAAAGACCATTTTTAGACTCACCTCGAAACTGAACTTTTTGAGGTGAAGGCACAAAGCGCGATAGATGGAATATAGAAACACCTTTTTCCAGGTGGTGATTCACTGAACCTGCAGGAGCCGGACGCTTATCGGCATGCCAAAGTCTCACATGCCGCTATTTTTAGAGGTCTGTCCCACAGTGCACCTGTCTTTGTCAGCTAGGAAGTAGCTGGAAACAGTTCACACCTTCATGTGACGCCAGAGGCCCCGTCATACTAATTGCTCAATTCCTCCCGGATGCCTTGGTAACCAAGAATGGGGAATAGGGAGATAGTTAAGGTCAAATGAAAATCTTGCACAGTTTCCCCGCTCCCATTTCTGTTGTTAAAGAGCTGCGCTGACAGAAAAGATCATAAAACGTTCTCCAGAAATTAAAGTTTATTTGTCATTAAAGCTGTATTCTATAGTGTAGAAGCAGGGTGAAAATGTATCTTGTTCTGATTTTATAATGCTTCTTTTAAAGATAGATGATGATCACATTCAAGGTAAGACTCAACTTGTCTTCCTGTGCCAATATATTCAAGATTTTCAACATTCAACACACACTTTGAATATTTATAGGCTCTTGCATTCACTTCTTCAGATGACATACTAAACTAAGGAAATTCATCATAACCAATGGTTATGAGACATCCAATGTGTTTTATCACAACTAAAACCATGTATGCGTCGTGCCTTTCAGGATGCAGGTGACATCAGGGCCCTGTTTGCTTTTCTTTGGCCTAAATAGTGTGAGGAATTCATATCCAGATGGAGGCTCTGTGTCAAAAAAGTAAATCCAAATAGCAGATGTCGATATTCACACCATGACAGCTGTAACAGTGACGGAGTCTGTTCCGAAAAGATGAATCCTCTGTGTGAAACAATGGGACACTTTTCATGTGACACTTGTAACAGCCAAACTGTTCAAAGAAATGCGTGTACTTTCTGAAGAAAGACACTGAAGTATTTAAAGGTACCTGGTGGACTGTGCAGAAAACCGAAAAGGTTTTTTTTTTTCCCAAAAACATGAAGAAGGATCTAACTTATCCTCATGTGTTCTGGAGTGGAAAGTGGAGGAAAAGATCAAAGTAAACTCAGAGCGATGGCTGCATTCCCTCCGTTCCATGATGCTAAAAATTGGATCAACAAAACAATGCAAATGCATCAGGGTGCAGCCTCATTGCGACAGTGCTTACGACGTGTGTGTGTGTGTGTGACCATACAAAAAGTGTAAGCACTGCCTCACACCAGGTGCCAGCGCACACGCTTTCCTCCGGGAAGGAAAAAAATAGCAAATGTCACACCTCCCCTCGCAGCTCTGTGGTGCATGGTAAAAGTCAGTGCCTTTAAGCTCGGAGTTGGCAGTGTTGCCAACTGAGGCACCACAGGGCAGGAAATGCCCCCAAGGGGCTGGCATTTGGAAACCATCTCAGCGAAGGGAGCTCCAGCTCTATGGGGTACTTTAGCAGAGAAATCAAGTAAAGCAAATCATAAATAGACAAATGACAGACTCATAGTGTGCAGCGTCAGCCAGAAATAGTCACCTGCAGCAGTCAACATATCCATGAAAGAGCTGCAGGGCAAACTGCAGTGCAACTTTCCCTGCTGGACCGTAAGAGGAAGCTGTTCCTGTGCCTCTCGCGTCTTTACATCTATGAAAAGCAGAGGACGTGGTCCAGAATCGATCTTCCTAAAGCCTCATGTTTTGGGTTTTTTAGGCCTTTTTAACAGGCAACAATGCAGCCATCTGGACATGGAGAGGAGGAGAAATCAGAACGCTGAGGCTAAGTGATGCAAGCGCTGCCTTTTGTTTGGCAGCTCTGATTACCAAGGTTACCAGGCAATACTCAACAGCAGTAGCTGTCACAGCAGGATAAGCACCATATGATTCATGATTTGTGCGTTAGCCAGCTTTCAAGATTTCTGATTCACTCTCTGGGTACGATGTGATTGAAGCTGTTGAGACTTAAATAGTTTTCTTGAGAAAATTATTATTTACTGAACAACATCTGTTATCAACATCTGCCCTGCTGTATGTCTTTCCATCCCTGTCTGTCTTTTGCACTCCTTTATCACGTTTTTTTTTCCACACCTTGGCTAACATCACTCTCAAAAGGGCAAGAGACACATTCTAGGTCATCAGTGTGTTCTGCTCAGATCTGCATGTGTGGACCTGCTGTCTGCAGGTCCCCACGGCTCCGTAGCATGCTGTATAATTGGATACAAAGGGACCCAAGATGTCTTTCCGCTCTCAGAAGACTTTGTTGTTGTGCCATTAAAGTTTACAAGAACCAGTCTGCTTTTGCAGAAGTAGGCACAAAAGCGGGTAAGGTAGGCTAATGCTGTGGATGCAGAGACAATTTAGTCGTCTGAGGCAGCGGTGCCAGAATATGTCATCTTCAGACAGTGACAGCTTACTTCATGCTGATCTGCAGAGAGGTGACAGTCTTTGGCTCACTTGGCATTCCAGTGGCAGGTCCAATCAGACCCCGGGGGTCTGCCAGTGCAGCCGGCATCAGCAGTCAGCAGTGATGAGCCCCTGATGACTGGAGAGGCAGAGCCCTTCAGGCTCGGCGCAATCTCCCAAATCACAGTCATCAGACTCCTCTGTCTTAAGGTCACTGCAGAGCAAAGGCACGTGCACATCCAGGTCCTGCCATCAATTTGTGCAGACCTCTGTGCTGAAGTGCTTGTGTTGCAAGAGTGCTGCCTGCCTCTCTGGATAGTTGCTATGGAGAGGTGTATCCCAGTGAGACAAGTTATCAAGCTAAAGGAGACACTTGGATTGTAATGAATTTTTTTCCCTTCATCCCTTTAGGAACATGCACAAAGCATGACTCAACTCAGTGAGCTTATTTATTTCACATTTATCTGATATTCCCAGATGGCAAATTAAACAGCAAGTGATTACATTATATGGCATGTGGACACCCAAACATGATTATTTGACAGCCCCCAGACCAAAAATGAACACAATTGCATTTTTTAAGGTGTGCTCACCCATTCTCATGAATGTTTTGTAACCTTTGTCTCCTTTCCCTCTTTGGTGTTTCCTCTCAGGCTGAGGATGAGGAGGAGGAGGACCAGCCTCTGAGCCTGTCCTGGCCCGAGTCTGCCCGCAAGCGCTTCACCTACCTCTTAATCATGCCCATTGTCCTCCCCCTGTGGCTAACGCTGCCTGACGTCCGGAAAGCGGTGTGTGAGACATAGTTCACCAAGAAAAGCAAGAGCGTCATCACTTTTATCTGGATAAGTTTGAAGCCCTGATTCACTGAATTCACTCTTTGCTCTCTCTTCTCCTTCTTTATCTTTCAGTCATCAAAGAAGTTCTTCCCTGTCACCTTCCTGGGTGCCATCTGCTGGATTGCATGCTTCTCCTACTTAATGGTGTGGTGGGCTCACCAGGTACACTGTTCACTCCCCGGGACGTGACATTGTACAAATAACTGGGTGTCATGTGATCATGATGGCAGGACATTATAAAATCCCAATGCAAGCATAATCCTTGTCAAAAAACAGAGACGCAGTCAACTCTTCTCTGCATTTCCTGTCCTTGACATTTAAAATGAAACCGCATTCGATAATCCACCCACTCATAATTAATTACAGCTGTCTTATTCAAGACAAAGAGATTGTCAGAGCTGGAGTTTTGTCACCTCCTTCACCTCCCGAGCATCACAAGGAAATTAAAAATAGCTGGAACAAAAGATTAGGTTTTATTTACCACTAATCTTAGATTCCTTTTTTTTTTTTTTTTTTCCTTTTTTTGCAGGTTGGAGAGACCATTGGGATTACAGAGGAGATTATGGGCCTGACTATATTAGCAGCTGGAACCTCCATCCCTGACCTCATCACCAGTGTTATTGTGGCACGCAAGGGGCTGGGTGACATGGCTGTATCCAGCTCCGTGGGCTCCAACATCTTCGACATTACTGTTGGGTACGCTGTCTTAGCGTGATTTGAGTCTTACCGTGATGTCACAGTGTACCAACACACCTCTAAGGCTTCGTTTACCGTTGAGATACTAGAGGTTCCCTTGTAACCACTAATACCTGTGGTGTAGTTTTTGATTCAGCATCATGTTTCACCCACGTGTTTGTGTGTTCGCAGGCTGCCGTTCCCCTGGCTCATGTGGTCCCTTTTCAGAGGCCTCCAACCGGTGCAAGTCAGCTCCAACGGCCTCTTCTGTGCCATCGTGCTCCTCTTCCTCATGCTCCTCTTCGTCATCATCTCCATCGCCGCCTGCAAGTGGCGTATGAGCAAGCTGCTTGGCTTCATCATGTTCATGCTGTATTTCGTCTTCCTGGTGGTCAGCGTCATGCTGGAGGACAAGGTCATTACCTGTCCGGTGTCCGTCTGAGGACCTGCAAGGACCTGCTTCCTCTCCCTCGTCACTACCACAGCCACCACCGACACAACCATCCTTCTTGTCCGCCATCGCTCTCACCTGACCTTTGTGATCCTTTAACCCGGGACTAAAAGAAGAATAAGGAGTAGACAAGAGAATCATACAAAAAACTATGGAATCTACCTATATTTCCAGTCAGCAGGTGGTGGTGGGGAGGGGTGAAACCAACAAGGGCACAAGACTTTGGCTTGGCTGGTTTTGCGTAGCCCGAACCTGAGTGGATTTTTATTTATTATTATTATAATTGGCAGTTTTGTGGGTCGGGGGGGAGTATGGCTGTACCAGCTAAATATAGAAGCATTATGCATGCCATTAGTGTCACTAGATGAGCTGGAACCAAGACTACACCTGGACGGGTTGAGGAGAATGACCTCCTGTGGGAAAACAAGAGGTGCACTGTATAAAACTGTCAATAATAAATGCAGTGGCTGAGCTGAAATTGTGAGCATATTTTAACACACGCACACACACACACACGAGTTCAACAGACAAAGATGCTGTCGCCGAGAGTGAATTTGTGGACGATTTTGTTCAGAATGTGTTTCCTGTCTGATGGTATTGAGCTGAGAGACTCTCCTGTGGGTTTTGCACCTGAGCAACAAGGGATGAAACACTCTTGCTGGGCAGGCGAACTTCTTTGTTATTTCTTATTTGCAAATTCGTCATGTGCTCCGTCTGAATGACGAGTTTGCGCTTCCCCTCTTCCCTGCCGGATGTCATTTTTCACCACTGAATGTCTCCTCAGAAGATTTTATTTTATTTTTTTTAATTTTTGGATTCATTCTCATGAAATACATTAGAAGTAGCATTAGATGTACTGTAGCGATATGAGTTTGTAGAGTCTTGACAATCTGCTCCTCTTTTTTTTTCTTTTGCCACTGAACACCACGTTCTGATTGTACAGAACTTTTCATGCTTCACACACACACACACACCGACTGACAAAGGCGAGAAAAAAAAAAAAGCCTAACTGAAGTTTAGCTTCTCAAAATATATGCTAGCCTTCAATATCTTTCACTGGTTGGAAAAAAAAAGGCATGAGTACTTTAGGCTCGTTAAAGTTCCTTAATGAAGTCAATGTCAAAATAATACATTTGAAAAGAAGTTAACAGTGTTTAAGCGTCATGGTTGATTTAGATTAGTCAATGTGTAGTGCTTTGTTCACAGTAGAACTGGGCTCAACTCACCGGCTAGTCAAGCTCCCGGGTTCGTAGTTCCAAGGAGTCAACTGCATGTAAAAGTAGAGACTTGGAGGTGAATAATACCAATCAACATTTAAGAAGTTGTATCCCAAAGTGTATACTTTTTCCAAACATGTTTCTTAACTTCTTAATGCAAACCACTGCTCAGTCTCTATGTAGAAAATGTCAACATGTATGGTCAATGATATCTATCAAACTTGTGCAATTTCTTTTCTAATCAAAGGTGCTTTTGTGTGCATGTGTGCAATCTGCATTTGAAGTCATCACACAATGACCAATCCATATATTTATCTATGACTAGAGGTTATACTTACCAGTATTTTGCAACTAACTGCAAAAAAAAAAACAAACAACAAAAAAAAAAAAACACCGATCTGTGTTTTATACTGGAGATAGAAATCATAATCACAATCTCTCTTTAAGCTACATAGAATGTGGAAGTCACAGATTTAACAGCAATATACCGTGTGTGTCGTCGTTAAGAATCGCATCCCCCATGCGTCTGTCCTCCCGCTGTCCTTCCTGTCTGAAACCCCACGAGAAAATGCGCGTGACCGCTTCGCCGCGAGCGCCCCCTTCCTGTTAGAGCTGGCCAGAAACACCCGCTTTACCTCAACACGACCTCTGTACAGCAGCTTCGTAGGAATTAACTGTAAAATAATAGTAAATAGATTCTCTGAATGTGTGAGGAAAAATGCATGCGAGGAATTTGGGCTGGTTACCCACCGACTGTACAGCTGAGCTTAGACAAACTATATATGTTCACTTTTATGCATCCATTCAGAAAGAAACACCAAGAACTCATTTTACTTTGTAAATATAAACACCTGTTTTATTTTTTTTTTTTTTCAAGAGCCGAATTGGTTCCAACATGTATTTTATTCGCTTTTATTTATTTTCTTTTTTGTTAGCGAGGATGGAAAAGGACAGCGATGGAGGCCCTCTAGTATCATAGTATTATAGAGCAAAAAAACAACACAAGAGCGTTTATTTTTAGACTCCTCAACATCTCATTAGCATACATTACTCTGTAAACATGTCTGTTCTGGTTCTCGTATGAAAACGAGGCCTTTAAATACCACATTGCTTCCTCGGGTTCAGCAACAGCGCGACTTGGTGACGCTGACGCCATGTTTTCTGATATTTTGCAAAGGCTGCAGACGTGCAGGCAAAAGAAAAGTACGACGCCTGCATCAACCAAACTCATATGTTAAACTGTTACTGTGCTCTCGTGTAGTGTATTTCCAGAGGCTGGAGTGAAAGAGTCAATTTCAGGCCTCTGTGATGACTCATGTACTTTGTGAAATTCTCCTGTGCGCATTTGCCATTAAACTCTTCCCTCAAAGCGCCCACACACACACTCTCGTGATGATGACTTGACACCATCACACCTCACCTCTAGTTTCGACTCACCCCTCTCTTTGAAAGAATCATTTGACATTTTGGGAAATGCACTTTTTTTTTTTTTTTTTTGGCTTTCTTGTTGTAGTTAGATGAGAAGATGGTCACCGCTTTTAATGTCAGTGCAGTAAATATGAAGCAGGAGCCAGCACTTGGTTAGCTTAGCACAAAAAGTGGTCACAAAATTTGCCTCCCAGCACCTCAAAAACCTTGTTTGTTTAAGCTGCTCAACATGTAAAAGCGGAAGTTGTGCTTTTGGGGGGAGTTATGTGCAGGCTGTGCTAGCTTTTTCCAGTCTTTGTGCTAAGTTAAGCTAATAGTTAGCTTGTGATAGCCTCATATTTAGCATCAATCTTCTTGTCTAACTCTCAAGAGAAAGAATAAGCATTTTTCCCAAAATGTTTGAGACCTGCAACCCGTGTAATTCCATTCCCCAAACCCCTCAACCATTGTTATCTTCTCTCTCCAAAGATCTCATGCCATCTTTGCGTGAGAGCATGGATGGCGAGAGGAACAGCGAATAGCATCATGTCAAAAGGCAGAGCGGTTTAGCATGTGAGCTTGGCATTGGTTGTGGTTTACAGGGTAAGCGACCGTGAGAGTTGACCACTAATGAACATTCTTGCACTGTAAATGTTTTATTTCATTGGTGTTAATGTAAGATTTACTTAAGGTGTACATATATACAGATACAAATTAACCATATAATCTATATGTGTAAAAGAAATATGTCTCTTTATGTAAAAACACAAAGTATATAATAAAACAAATAAAGATGATAATTCAAATATGCAACAGTGTGTTTGGTGGTTTTACATTCCTGTCAGAACTGTCAACATTTTCGGTCTTTGCCTTTTCTTTTTAACCACCCTATTAAGCATTTATAAGTAATAAATGCTTTATGGCACACCTTAGTGGAGTTGTCTGCATGTGTAAGGACATTTAAGTGTTTGTTACTGTATTAATGTATCGATCAACAACTCCTCATTTGTTCAAAGGTGTAATTAAATATCATTCTATATGATTAGAGAGACATTTAGGAATTTAGGTCCCCTGCACGACGAAAGTCTTATGGTCAGCTTCTGTTTGTATTCGAAACCTTTCACTTTAGAGGCTTCCTGCAAGGCTTTTGCTTGTTTACTCCAGAAAGGAAGCGGGTATTTAGGAAATAGTGGGATCTAATGATAGAGTTGCATCATGGGAATTGTTGGATCTAGTGTTATTAAGAGCTTTACACATACCACAGAATAAAACTCAATTTGGACCATTCTCTCATGAGTCTCCCAACTTTATAGAGCATAAGAGCCTGTGACATTATTTGAAAAGATTCATTCTGACAACACATGAACCCACACGTACATAAATTTAATTTGTATGATTTTCAGCATCTTTTAAACACATAAAAAGGTAGTGTTGTCTGTGCCAAGTCAGACAAAAATGTGTTTCGGGATGCACACCTGGCCTACATAATCCTTCATCGAGCTTCTGTCTTCTTAATTTTCCATAAGAAATACTCAAAACACTTCCTGCAGATGTTAACTGAATACACCTCATTGTTCTGTCAACCTACATACAAGCTTCTTTGATTTTTCAATTGTCTGTCATTTCGTGGAGTTTAGTGAAAATCAAGTCGACTTTGTGCGAATACTTAAAAAAAAAGGAGCCCACTTTGACTGAGATGCTCTCCCCAAGCTCAAATTTTCAATTTTTGAATGGCAGTAGCTTCAATGAGCTGTAAAATGGAAGAAAAATACCGTTTCATCTCTTAAACAAGGGCAGTGATTAGCATTTCTTCCCTGCTCATGTCGCTCCATCTTGCATGTATGAAGACTAGTCATGGAATTGGGCGCCCTCTTGTGGTCAAACCCTGACACTTCAATTGGATGAAGAACACATGCATGATGCAATCATCACTTTCATGCCTCCTTTCAATTGTCCTCCAGCAGTTTAAAGGGTTTCTACTGAATAACATGGCTTTTATCTTTCCTTAGAATTGTGTCTCATCGTTTTCCAAGTACCTCTCAATTTATATCACCTGATTTCTCCCCCACTGACTGCAAATAGACACAACAAGGGTCAAACTTCTGTTGAACCATTGAATATCAAGATCTGTTTTGTTTTCACATGACAGATGAGTGTTGTGGGATATAGAGGTGTATTTCCAAGGTAGAGCAGATAGACTACTATAGCTGAAGAAACGCTTTTTTGCCACCAAGTTCATCAGCAGCTGGGGGTAAAAACAAGAGGCCGCCATGAGGGCCGACTTGAGGAACTTAGGCCACACAGGGGCCCCTGTGGCGTCACGTTAAAGCGAGTGCATCCCATCAGGGCACGGACATATCCTGGACAACTATCAGTTGAAAAAGAAATTTCACATTCCAAACCAAAGGGGCAAATGGCATGTGGGTGAGACCGCATGCGGTTTGAATTTCTAAACTTGATAAGACATGCATGAGATTCCTCAAGTTACGGTTAACAAAACTTTGACGGTGTTAAAGCATGCCAAAATATTATTTGTTGTTCCTGGGGAGAAGTAAGGCAGAAATCCCCAGGTGTTTCCTGATAACTCCAGTAAGATATGTCACAGTGTTTTTTGTGCTGTTCCCCACAGCTGGATTCACAAAAGACATCACACCCACAGAGCACAGAGTGACACAGACTGCCCACTTTATCTACATGTTCTTTAAGGACTTTCCAGACTGATCCATAACCCCATCTCTGATCTTTCCTCAGAAATGTGGTTCATCCTTCCAGATACTCACAGACTTTTCACAGTAAGCCCAATGACTGCTTCCCTGCACCTTTCCCTGGAAAACTGAACCAGCACACGTCTCTCCATTGCCTCAGCTGCAGTGAGTCAAGCCGAATCATCTCTGTTGTAATTGACACTGATCATGTCCACCTCACCAACTTCCAATTTCAGTGTGTAAGAAGGCAAATCATCAGCCTTCCCCTGGAGAGGAGTTGTTTTAATCACTGTGAGTGAGGGTGCTCACTTGAACACTGTGGTTTTGTGTTTTAATGGAATTTAGCTTCAGAGTTCTGGATCGCGTTTGCTTTTTTTCTGGACAGACACAAGACTTTGGTTTGGAGGACATGATCACATGGTAAGTCAAATGAAGTCATGTAAAAAAAAAAAAAAAAAAGTGCTTTGTCGCAGTGTTGTTGAGCTGGAGGTCACAGCTCATTGTGATTAACAGACAGTGAAGTTCATAGATACCAGTTAAGATAGATAAGGAGACTGTAGATACATAATTATTGAAAATTAAATGAATGGCCAGAGAAAATAATAGGAATGGTTAAAAGAAAATACAATTAGACATTTTTTTTTTTTTTAACTTAAAAGTTAGGGTCACTAACTGAAGGACAGTAATTCAGTGTGTCCTTTAATTGATTTAAGCTTGTGGTGATGAATCATGTCCTTGAAGCAGCTCCCACAAAAAATAATAAATAAATTAATTAATTAAAAGACAACTTAAAGTGAATGAGAAAACCAAACTCAATGTCCAGCGATGCCTAAGAATATAAAAAGAGGATGAAATGACCGAACTGGAATTTAAATGAAGGCATTCTTTGTGAAAGGTGTAGAAGCTTTTCAAAGATTAGCTGCTGACTGTGCTAATTTATTGTATTCAACTATTCTCAATCATTTTAGAAAGCATTATTTCTCCTGCTACTAATAATGCTTCTTTTCTTAAGTCTATCTTCCTCCGCTTTTAGTTTCAGTAATTTTGGTGTTATACTGATGGTGGTATGTTGAAGAGACACTTCAGTTAAGTGCTATAAATCCCATTAGGTAGTATGAAATACTTCTAGCAGCCACAGCTGTGGTGGTCGTCATAGAAATATTAGTAATAGTTACAGCGTGGTAGGAAGGGAGGCACTTAGACAAGATAATAAGCACATCTAAATCTGATTTAAAGAAAATAAAGTATAAATTAAAAATGGGCTTAGAAACACCATTTTTATTATCTTTGACTACTAATTTCACTTTTGCACTTTAAATCTCACATGATATTGTTTTGTCTGCAGTAGTTTTAAGAGTTTAAATTAAATGTATACAAAGAGATAATAATATATCTCACACCTTGCCCCCAGACGACCATTGAATTTTACAGTGTACACACAGAGTGAATTTATCAGCACTTCTTACTTGTATGGACACGGATGATGTCAGGTCAGATGAAATCTGATCACAAGGGCTACATTTGTTTGCTTTGGCACTCTTGTAGTGTGCAACTTCTTATCAGCATGATGTATGTGATGTTTGGAACATTATGCAGCTCTAACCAGCACACTAATGTGATCGCTGTCAGGAAGTCAGTTCCGAAGAATTCAGGCCAATTCAAGTCAACTGCAAAAAGGTTCCCTTTAAATTTGTGAGTCAATGGCCATGTTGGCAGAGTGTGTGGGGATTTTCCCTGGTCCGGTGGACATTTTACGACAGACCAACTCACTTTCTCAGTCATTTGCCAGCAGTTAATAAACTCCACATGCCTCTGAGGGCAAGGTTAGCAACACCGAGGGCGTCCTGTTCAGCAAGTCAGCTTACTATGGGCCAGACTTTGCTCAGTGACTTCATCCGCTTGCTCTTACAGGGTGTGCTTGTGTTTGACTCAGCAAAAAAAATGTCTCAGAGGAGGCTGCAGGCCAAATCCTGCACACTCACTTGATCCTGTTACGAGCATGGCAGCAGTGAGGCAGACTTTGGCTGCAGAATGAGAGAATAGTTTCAAAATATCTCAGACACAGGCGAGTCATCACCAAAAGTGCCCTGTTTTGCTGTTTTTGGGGATTCATGTGGGGAGCTATTTTCATGACTCTTTAAGAAAAGAGGCCTCGGTGGACTTGAGACCGTATGATGACTCACAAGAGGGTCTGTGTTGATCTGAATTGTAACTGCTGCACATGTGGCGCTGTGATTCAGCTTGAGAAGTGACTGTGAGAGGTTTGCGACAGAGAAAATGAAGAGCCAGATTATGTAGCAATCTGTGTAAACCTCGTGATAAACAAGGAGGCCTAATTCTTTTAAGGAACAGTTACAGCAATTCATATGTGACAACTTTAAAACATAACTAGCTTAAAAAGAGTGAAAGAATAAGATGCCTTTTATAGGCTGTAAGCTGAAGGCTTTATATTTTGTAATATTTTTGCTTCAGTGCTTCACTAGAATACTTGTTCCTGTGTGAACATTTAAATGATGCCAGGCATCCAGGGATTTATAGAAAGAAGGAATAAGTCTTTCTTTAACTTACAAATTAAAAGTTGAATTTGTTCACAATTTAACAAAAAAAAAAAAAAAAAAAAAAAACCTTTTTAACAAAAAAAAAAAAAAACCTTTGCTCAATGCAGCAAACTCATGGGTCTTGTTGCTAGCTTTACTTGACCAGTACCTTATGGCGGCTAATTTTAGCGAACATTAGCAAACTTGAGATTCCCATTTCTGTGTGACTAACATTCCTGACTCAGTTTGCTAACTTTATTCCTCTCTGCCAGTGTTAGCAAACTTTAGATAGAGATTTCTGTCTGTCTAACTCGCATATCTGACTCAGTTTGCTGGCTTTGCTCATGTCAGCTAATATTAACAAAATAGATGTTTCTGTGTCCCTTACACAGAATGCTCACTTTATTACTCCTCTTTGCTAATGTTCGCTGATGTTAGCAAGCTTTAGATGTGACTAACACCCCTGATTCAGTTTGTTAACTTCATTCCTAGCTGCTAATGGTGTCAAACTTTAGATAGATGTTTCTGTGTAGGTAGACCAACATCTCTGACTCAGTTTGCTCACTTTAATATTCCTCTCTGCCAATTTTAACAAATGTTAGCAAACTTTAGTTGTGACTAACATTCCTGGCTCAGTTTGCTAACTTTATTCTTCTCTGTTCATATCAGCTAATGTTAGCAAACATAAGATAGATATTTCTGCCTAGGTGAACTAACATCTCTGACTCAGTTTGACTTTATTACTCCTCTCTACTCATGTCAGCTAATGTTAGCAAGCTTTATGTTTCTGTGTAACTACATCCCAAACTCAGTTTGCTCACTTTATGATTTGTCTCTGCTAATGTTAGCAAACTTTAGATAGATGTTTCTGTGTAAACATCTCTGACTCAGTTTGCTCACTTTAATATTCCTCTCTGCCAATTTTAACAAATGTTAGCAAACTTTAGCTGTGACTAACATTCCTGGCTCAGTTTGCTAACTTTATTCTTCTCCGTTCATATCAGCTAATGTTAGCAAACATAAGATAGATATTTCTGCGTAGGTGAACTAACATCTCTGACTCAGTTTGACTTTATTACTCCTCTCTACTCATGTCAGTTAATGTTAGCAAGCTTTATGTTTCTGTGTAACTACATCCCAAACTCAGTTTGCTCACTTTATGATTTGTCTCTGCTAATGTTAGCAAACTTTAGATAGATGTTTCTGTGTAAACATCCCTGACTCAGTTTGCTCACTTTATTATTCCTCTCTGCTAATGTTAGCAGACTTTATGCTTCTGTGTAACTGACATCTATGACTGTGTTGGCTTCATTGATTATTCTGCTCTGCTTGTGCTGTTAGACCAAGTTTTAAAATGCATCAGTATCAATGGTTTTGTCTTTTGTGGCCACAGGGGCCACTGTTCAAGTGCAGCTATAGTCTCTCCTTAAATCAAAATGGACACTAAAGGTCACTAAAGGTAGAATGATATACAATAGGCCGACATAAAGGTCAGAAAAGGTCAAACTTTCAGGACATAGGCATCAGTTCAAAATGTGCAAGATGTTGAATCAAACCCATAACATCTTTAAAACAAGTAAGTATGGACCATGAATGTGATGACGTTAAACTGAAATTGCTTTTACTGTAAAAAGGGATCAGTCATGTAGTCTGGTGCTTGTAATTGAGTTTATGTTAATTCTGTTGTGTTTTCTGAGATTTTGTGTCTATTCTCTAATTGGGTTGTGTGTTTTCTGCCATTTTGTGTGTATTTTCTAGTTGGGCTGTGTGTATTGTGTGACTTTATATTCCTATTGAGTTGTGTGTTTCATGTATTTGCATACAGGACCATCTAAAAACAGGCAGAAACTAGCTCAGCATGTAAATGCTTTGTATGGGCACTGGTCCATGTTTTACACCTGTCCCTATAACAATAAACATAAGAGGGAGATTATTTTTACACAGTCACAACCACCTCAGCATTTATCCTGCTGCAGAGGTTTTACTGTGATTCCCAAACATTTGTTTTCTTTTTAGATTGTATATGAAAACATCTGACCTGAAACAATCCACTTATGATCCTGAGCTGTGCAGATTTTGACACTAGGAGTTCATGTACTCATTGAATCAGGTGTGGGCCTGTAAGCACAGCTTGTGATGTGAAATATTTGGAAGTCAATTCCGGTCAATTTTGTAATTTATACAAGTGTGATGTAGAAACTTGAGGCCTCCAGCGCACATTCTCTGAGAATGGACTTTGTCGTTTAGTAGGAGACATCTTGAGTCCAGCAGGAAAACTTTAGAAATGAACAAAATTTGCATGATATTTTTCAGTACATGAGTTTTTAAGGATTTTAGTATAGAAATGTCTGGAGGGGATGTTCAAGCTGATGATCTCTGAGTGAAGGCAGAGGCATTTTTGAGAGCTCGGTGTGTTATTTGGCAAAGTTTCAAATGGATATTTAGTGTTGTGTTAACTTTACTGAAAAATGAAACGACAGTATGTGCACAAGGCTTCCAGTGCAGCACATTAAAATTCCTCACATTGATTACAACCGATTTCTATTTGCAATGCAGTTACCATGATAAACAAATGCTTACTGTGCGTAATGGAAACGTTAACCCTGTCAGGTCCTGTAATTGTCTTTTTACTTTAACATATTTGCTCTGTGGGAGTTGACAGGTGTGGCCAGTGTCGACACCTTCGGAAGTGAGTCATCCATTCCAAAGGTGCTAAAGTCAACTCTGGGATTGTCAAATTGTTTGAAAAGAAAGAATTAGGTCTTGTTCATCAACTTAGATTCATACATGTAATATGTACTTGATATATGTCTTAAAAATAAAGCAATCCGATCAGAACTTGTGAACAACTCTTTCTCAAAAACTACAACTAGAAGAACAAAATGGTCATCAGTGATGTAGCACAGCAAGCTGGAGAGTGGCAATCTTGAGTATCTGTGGAGGACAGTGGTGGATGAAGTATTCAGATCCAGGTACAAGTACCTCTACAACAGTACAAAAGCACTCTATTATACGTAGAAGTTCTTCATTTAAAATAGTATTTCAGTACAGAAACATTTATAGCAAAATGTACTTAAAGGATACGTTCTACAGGAAAATGGCCCTCCAAAGGGTCACAGAATAAATCTGAGGGGTCATGAAATGGTTAATGAGATAGGAAAAAAGAAAAGAAAGACTTCTCTTACACAAGTTTGTGTTCATTCTTCTGACATTTCTTTTTGTGTGAAATAACTGAAAATGTTGCTTCTTTGAACCCCAAACTGTCATTGAAATTCAGTCATCTGAGAAGCCTGAAGAGGAAATGTCTCTTCGGTGGAACCGTTAATGACTCATAGGCATCAGTAACATGGCGAGGGGCCCCAACACGACGTGGCTTCATTTTTTTTTTTTTTTTTTTCTTAGGTCGCGAGGTTGAGAACGAGGTTTAATATTAAACTTGTCCTATTTTTTTGGTGTGTGTTAAATTTGAATCTGAAAATTAAGTACTACCTGAAGGTGTAAATGCAAATGTTGTGGACTAAAAAGTAGTGAAACAGAAGTCTAAAGTAAAATAAAATGGAAATTACATCAGTGAAGTACCTCAAAATGGTACCTCAGTACGGAGCTACGCACTTTTCGTGGCTGCTGACTGTTCACCATCACGAATCAGTTCCACAGAAAAGCTGTAATTTGGTGTCAACTGTTTAAGTGAGAATGTGTAAATTTCTGTATATCCACCTGATGAGTGGCACTCATGTCAGAACATCCAGGCTAGACACGGCTCGCGCACGGAGGAGCTAATAATTAAGGGTCATGAAGAGTTTTCTCATGAAACGATGCTTCCTGTCCTGGATGGAGACCACTTTCTGGTCTAGACAGCTTTTGAATCATTCTGCGTGATTCATTAATGAAGCACATCCTGCAGTCATGGTTTATTTTGTGTGTGGATCAGCAAGTCAGATTTCGGGTAAACTGGGACTGGGACCATTTTGCCTTGATGGACGTCATCCATGTAGTCATGCGCATGAACAGTGGCAGGATTTCGGTATTTATGGAAATATTAAGATATGTTGTATTATTATTTATAATATATCATAGGTCCAGTTATCATTTGTATGAAGTCCTCTGGTATAATATTCCCACGATGTCCTTATAGTGATATCCAAAAGTCATACGAAACGGACATATCTATGGGCTGATTTTACATTTTCCAAAGTTCTTACATATTTTGCGATGTCTTTTGAGAGACTCACGAGCCCTGACACAGCTCTTTCTCCTGGGAGGGTTGTCCCCCGCTAAATTAGGCCAATTGGATACGTCGTCAGCGCCCAGAGGTGCAGGAAGCCACCCAGAGCTGCCCGGCCAACCCCAAAACACACCTACTGTATTATGAACCGCGATAGTCATCAGCAGATCCTGTCTGCCACACAAGTGAAGTGGGCGGCGAAAGGCGGACTTATCTCTTCCACCCTCAGCCTACTTTTCTCTGTGCTGACGCTTGATGCCAAGACACATGGACCAGGACAGCCGGAGAGCTGGACACTGGAGCGCCTGTTTCACACACCTCAACAGGTAGGCGTGAGGTTGGACTTACGAGGCAACGGCAGGCGGGATGGAACAGGCCTGCACACTTCATGTGTTACCTCTGGGTACTTTTATATTTTTGGCCGTCCTGTGAGCTGGAATCCTCTTTTCTTTGGTCTAATCGACGTTTTGATGGGGTCTTCGTTGTATTGTTTTCATAATATGGCGCTTGTGTGGCCATATAACGCCTAAAACCACATGTTGAAATATTACAGTGTATATTTCTGAAGTTATTCTAAGATGGAATAATGTTTCATTACGCGCAAACCTGTCGGATCACCGTGCGTCTGTTTGGCTTGTCGTTTCAGCCGCTCGACGTTTTGCATGCGCTCTGGATGAAGATGAACCTGGGCCTGAAGCTTCGGAATGGAACGAAGCAGGGAAGCTCGGTGTGAACATGGGTTCAGGAAGGAAGGCAAGATGTTGGCATAGCTGTTGAGTTGAATGCCCTGCTATGCCATCAAATTGCCATCTTTCTGTCCCTTTTGCAGCACGTTCTCCATGCATATACAATATGTACCTGTTCACACCATGACATCTTCCAGGAAGGCTTGAGCTCTTGGCAGTGTCTTTGGTTAAATACTCGCCTGAATCCCGTGCATATATTGTGATTAATCTATTTGTTTACAGTAGGGTTTAAAGGTCAGAAAGATGAGCAATATTGTGTATAGTAACAAACAGTTTTATCATTTTGAAATCATCTGTCTGTGTGTGAAGGGAAAAATGTGTGGTCTTTGTCATTGTGGGCGACAACCTACAGGATGAGGACACAGGGTGATTACTACAATATTACAAAATGATATATTTAGTCACAACAAATGCATCATTTACTCTGTGTGAGTGTTCATTTGTAAGTTTCCTCCTAAGGTTTGGCACAGATTCAGTTTACAGAGTGACTCGACAGCTTTTTTTTCCTAGTGCAAGGCAAAACAGTGAGTGTGACACTAATTCAACCTTTTTATTTTTTGCATACATAGAAGGATTCACTCTATCTGTATTGTTATTGATAACAGTCAGTCATATTTGCTCACAGAAGGTCATTTGAGTGCACAAATATAATGTGTTTCTCTTGGCATAATGATAACGAAATCAGACAACTTAAGGAGACTTTTTGCCCCTGAAGTGTAAGAACATAATACACAATACTTTGTAGCTAACTTCTTATCCAGTGATGGAAAGTGGCTGCAAAGTGGAAAGTGGAAAGTAAATTTACTTAAATATTGTACTGAAGGACAATTTTGAAGTACTGGTATTTGACAAGATAAGATCAGATATTATGTTATTATTTTTGATATTGATGTATTTGTCACAGCAGCACAAGACAAATAACTGCAGATAAATCGAGAATCTTACAAAAATATGTAAGAATATAGATAAAATTTCAGGCAATAGCAATACACATAAAATACCTACAACTAGTGAGAGTCCTTGAACTAATTGTACACCACCGTCTTAAACCAAGTGACATCATAGTAGCAGCAAATCAGGAAAGTATAGTAAGGGTATGTAAGGGTACTGTGGTACCATCAGATATAACAGTGTACACCAAAATATTATATAGTACAAGACATAATGTAGTGCAATAAGCTGTGTGACACATTAAATACATATATACCAAATATACATACAGTACATATCATTATAACATATTGTATAGTTCGGTATAATAATATTGTTTGGGATATAAGATGAAGTGTAGTGACATGTTAAGTACATTTGAGTATTTCCTTGAGTAATTTCCATTTTATGCTACTTTGTTCTCCATCAGAGAGATTATGTGTGCATGTGTGCTTTCTACTACATTTATTTGATAACTGGAGTTACTACTTATCTTTTGTATATGAAATATTTAGAAAATATGATGCAGTGTTGCATGAGTGATGTAAAATCATTTAAATTTGCTCCATCTTCAACATTGAAATTTTGCACACACACACACACACACACACACACACACACACACACACACACACACACACACATATTTGTAATGTAAATCCAGTTATATGATATATGTGAATAAAATCATAAACACCCTGAAGGAGGTCATTCTGCGTAATGTTCACTTTTAGTGTCAATGCTTTAGGAACATTTTGTTGAAATTACTTATGTACTTTTACACTGAAATTTTTCATGCAGGATTTTTATTTGTAACAGAGCATTTCCTAATATTTTTTCTACTTTTGCATAATAATATATAAACTTACACCACTGCCCTGCACCTTTGCCCCTGTAAAGCCACAATTGTAATTGTATTATTGTTGGTTTGCATACTATCAAGGGTTGTCAGGTGTTCACTTGCTGCTGTTCAGCTAATATTGCAATTAATTCTAATAAATTTGATTCCAGATCATGAAATGAATTGTCTGTTTTGTTAAATTATTTCTGAAGACTTTGGTATCAATAGTGAATGTCGGTATTAAATAGCCTACCATTAAGAATTTGCTAATTCAGAAATCATGAAGAAAACATACCTGTTTAAAAATGTAAGCTAATTCATGGTGGACTATTATGGTTTTTATTTGTCCTCTTCAAAAATCACTTAAAAAAAATATTATATAGTATTGAAATAAAAATAAAAAAATGTTTTTTTATCAATAAAAAAGTACAAATATATCATCTTCACAATTCTAAATTAAAGTTCTAAAAATTATTTTTGTTTTGGTTGTAGCAGTGTAATAATTTCATATTATTATTATATTTTCTTAATAACCTACCCCACAACCTATTATAATATTATACATTATTATTATAAAAAATAAAGTTAAGATGAAAACAGCTTCATTAAAAAGGTAACACTTTCTATAAAACTGTCAAATAAACGGTGAATTAAACTGACCGGCATGATTAACGCACACTCTCAAGTGTTGGTCATATGATCAGCGCTCCCTTGTCACGTGACCTCGTGACGCAGTGTGAGTGCTCCTCCGTTTCCATGCTGCCTCTTCCTGCCGTCTGTTCCCATGCCTGTTGGTTTCTTGTAGGCGGTTTGACGCTTTGAAACACGGGGAAGCTCGCAGGAAAGCTGTGAGGTAAGTCGACATAATTGTCATCTTCAAAAGGAGCCCTGTCGAAGCTGCACGGGCTTGTTCCTCGCGTGGAAACATTAGCTTAGCTCAGCAGAGCTGCTAGCAGCCTCGCTGCCAAGGTAAATCACTTGAGGTAACCGACGACAGTTAGCTATTTATGAAAGAGATGTTTGATGTTACACGTCTATTGTTGGTTAGGAGTGCTTTAACACTGGTGGAACAAGACGCTTTGTTCGGCTTGTGTTTGATGCTTTGCTGTTTAAACCTTTGCTGAGTAAAGTTGGATTAGTTAGGAGACATAGCAGCGCCACTGAGAACATAAAACATAGAACTTACAGAACAATGACTTGCAATGTATGTAACTAAATGTGTTGTCATCAGTATAAGGTTTCTGTTTCCCCACACCGCTGCTGCGTGTTTCAGAGCACAAAGTAGGTTTTCACAATTCCCATGTACACTCTACAGCTATTTTTATTTGGGTATGTCATCAAAGAGGCTTAGATGTCCTGACTTTTTAGTCTCCACTGTGGGTCAAACTCCAAAAGCACTGGCTCTTACAGTGCATTTCCCATGATGCAACCAGAAGCGCCCTTTTCTGGTAAACACCCACATTGTCCAAATTTCACTTGTAACAAGGGCATGTTGTTACAAATTTGTAGACTCAAAGCCCAAACCAGGATAACCTTCAATTACGGCTTTTAAAAAAGCCACAAGAGACATTATACAGCAGTTTCATAGGCTAAGTAAAAGTTTTCATGAGCAGTAAACTGATTTTTATCTTTTATGACCTAGTTCCCTTTTATGCAAACTCTAATTAATTGGTCATTGTGGTCTTTCTGTGACTTTTAAAACAACAATGAGCACAGTCTGTCTCCCGATGGTGGAAAAGCAGAGCCTGACAGACTTTGGATTTGATGATATCAATACAAAAATGGATATATATTATTATTATCTGATATTATTATTAGTTTTCTTTACATTAACAGACACTCTTACAAGTGTCCATTAAATTTCCTAAAGGTTTATGAACAAATTACGTACTAAGTGGGACATTTTACAACTCAAATATACACTTGTTGATGCTCTGTGGTTCCTCTTTCTATCTTTGCTGTCTGGTTTTTGCAGAGATGAACAGTGAAAACTTCAGCCTGAGCGAGAAGATAGTGTCGCCCTCCTACATTCGACAGGGGAGCCAGGCGCGTCGAGGCCATGAGCAGCTAATCAGACACTTACTGGAGCAGGTAGAATTATACGGCTGCCACCATCTTCATGTTTCAAGGTCACTGCGTCACTGTTAAGTTGTCCACCTTTCATGTTGTGTACCTCACAGGGTAAGTGTCCAGAGGAGGGATGGAGCGAGAGCACCATCGAGCTCTTCCTGAATGAGCTGGCTGTGATGGACAGCAATAACTTCCTCGGCAACTGCGGTGTCGGAGAGAGGGAAGGCCGGGTGGCGTCCAGCCTTGTGGCAAGACGGCATTACAGGTTCAAGTTTGACGTTGCTTTTCGAGGGCTTAAATGGAGTCACTCGGCATAACATTGGAGCTCAACCGATACTGGATTTGTGAGGCTGATACTGATATTTGAGAGTGTATCTAAGAATGATAAACACCAGCTGTTTTTGATACTGATTTCATGAAATTTGCAGACAAAGAAACTCTTATTTGGTTTTTCAGCCAACATAAACAGTGATTAATTCTTGCTAAGCTAAAATGTCCTTGCTGATGTGTCGGTATATTCATGTTCCACAAAGTCTCTTAAGTTTGTAAATGGCCCCTGCTGTGACACTTCGCTGTTTCCTGTAGGCTGATCCATGGTATCGGTCGGTCAGGTGACATTGCTGCGATTCAGCCCAAAGCTGCAGGATCCAGTCTCCTTAACAAGCTGACCAATTCAGTTGTGTTGGACATCTTAAAGCTCTCGGGTGTGTACAGCTTCTCATTCAGACAGTATTATGTTCTTTGCACGTAGGATTTGCGTTATGGGTCCTAAGTTTAAGCTGCAGTTACTCTAATGACATCATCAGGAAACCCTGATGACATTAGACATAACACAGATGTTTTCACAGGTTTGTCCTGGTGAGGAGTAAACTGAGCTTCAGGTGTAAAATCTGTGGTTTGCCCCTTTGATTCAGGTTTTACTCGTTGGTGTGAATGCTTTGTGTCTTTCGATAACAGGTGTCCGGAGTGTGGCGAGCTGCTTTGTGGTTCCCATGGCGACAGGGATGAGCTTGACTCTGTGCTTCCTGACCCTCCGTCATCGGAGACCCAAGGCTCGCTACATCGTTTGGCCTCGCATCGACCAGAAGTCCTGTTTCAAATCCATGATCACAGCAGGTGATGATGGATGTCCTGTCGCCCGAACATCCTGCTCACAGACTAGATTGAAAAATGGCAGCAGATGGCGATTTTTGAGGGGAATGTTTGATTTAGAAAATGTTTCTGAGACACCAAAATTCTGAAATAATGTCATTTTAAGTGTCACTTGTTAAGTGTCTGACTGTTTTACCAGGCTTTGAACCGGTGGTGGTGGAGAACGTTCTTGAGGGCGATGAATTGCGGACAGACTTGGAGGCAGTTGAGCGCAGGATCGAGGAGCTGGGAGCTGAGAACATCCTGTGTGTTCATTCAACAACGTCTTGCTTTGCCCCGCGGGTCCCTGACAGGTAACATACATTTTTATCGCCCCCCCCCTTGGTCTTTCCAGATGTCACCGTAGTGGATTTATAAATACCAGAAAGGATTACATGAAGTTTATCAGGAATTATTGTTAATTATCTTGTCTTGCAGGCTTGAGGAGCTGGCTGCTGTGTGTGCCAAATACAACATTCCCCACATAGTTAACAACGCATATGGAGTGCAGTCGTCCAAATGCATGCACCTTATACAACAGGTGGGTCCCACTCATCCTCAGTCCACGTGTCATTTGTGCTTGTCTTCACTTGCACAGTAATTGCTGGATGAACTTTGCTTGTTGGTGACAGATATAGTGGTTGTTCACATTGTTCCTGGACTGTCTTTCATCAGGGGGCTCGCGTTGGAAGAATTGACGCCTTCGTACAAAGCCTGGACAAGAACTTTATGGTTCCAGTAGGTGGCGCCATCATCGCAGGGTTTGATGAGTCCTTCATACAGGAGATTAGCAAGATGTACCCAGGTGAGTGTGAACTGCAATCTGGCTCAGCTACGTCAGGTGAAAGCATGGAGGTTGTTAATAAAATATGAAGTAGGTGGATGTGTATTTATGTGCATGCATTTTTATTCATCTTTAATGATGGAGTAATGTATTAACTGCACTGGGGACACACCTTTTCTTGCTTTATTCAGTTATTTGTTATTTTCTCTATAGGACTGTCATTTTTTTACATCTACAGCCATTAAAATAGGATGAATTTGGGAAATTGAACCCAGTAATGACATAATTAATGAAGCAAATTAATGCATAAAGTTTTAAAAAAATAAACTGCCACAGTCTTTTTTTAACTATTTAATCTTTTTGAAGCTTTTTTCATTCTTGTGTATATTTAATGAACAGTTAAATAAGGAACCTTTGTTATGTGGAATATTACGTTTTTTTCTACAAAACCCTTATATTTTGAAATATTTCTAAAAAATAAGCCAGATTTCTGAAGTGTTGCCATCAGTATTTTGTCGCAAATGTTACTCAAACAGGAGCAAATTGTGTAATTTGGTTGGGACTGTTTCCTGTGGTGCTTGTGGTGCGCTGGTGAGTCTTCAGAACGATGGATGTGGGATTGACTCAAAATAGACTCCAGAGCCCAAGTTCATCCCAGTGAAGGAACATAAGGAGCAGGCTTCAGGCTGTGATGACGATCCTCAGACTGAACCTTTAAATCCAGAACTGTCTGACCAAACATTCAGTGCCAGCTTTTCGGTACTGGACAGTTTTTGATGCTCAGCGTTTCAAACACATTTCGGTCAGTATTGGGATTTGATACCCATCCCTCGCCCCTATACAGTTTCACTTTTTCTTTTTTGTCAGGCCAGTCCTGAGCAGAACTCATATAAACAGTGAGAGAAAACTGATACCTGATCTGCCATAGACATGCATGTGATGCTTGGAAGTATTTGTACTTCTAATTAGGTTTTGCACACAGCAGAGTCGTCGAGTGTCTATAGCTGCTTAACAAGGTCACCTCTTGTCCCCCTTTGTCCAGGTCGGGCATCGGCCTCACCTTCCCTTGACGTCCTCATTACCCTTCTGACTCTGGGAGCCAGCGGCTACAAGAAACTCCTGTCAGACAGAAAGGTGAGAGCCTGCCCGCGCCACCTCGTCAAGCTAAATATTTTAATACATGTATGTAAAAACACTGCGGCAATGTCAGTTTGAAAACGCTTCTATGCCTGCTGAGTCAACACCTTCAAAACACCTTACATAAGTTGAATTGCAGTAGATCACGCGTTATGACTGCGTATGTTCAGCTCTGTGCTTACCTGCACTCTGACTGAGGAATTGAGACTCGAGTGAGCAAGTAGAGGGAGGAGTATGCTATAGCAACATAACATTGATCCAGAAGTTTCAGAAAACACTCCCTGGTGGCTCGCTGCTTTAAAGCGGAGCTGCTCACAATGCAGCATCCCCCTCTTCAAATGGTAGGCACTGCAGCATTCTCACGCCTCACAACTGCTGTTCCGTAGATGTACTGTACATGGACTGGACTCTCATCTGTTTCTGATGGTGCTCTCGGTAAAATCTTTGCATAATCCCAAACTAGAGCTAAACTTAAAAAGGACACTCTTGCAGGACAGCGTGCAATATCCCAAATGCAGTTTACGTTAAACTGACACCATAGCAGAAATCTACATCCAGGAAACACCTCGGGCCTCTCGCATGACCCGACGTCAACAAGGCTTATTGATCTCTCCTGGTCCACACCATGCATAATTAATGTCCGGGACCAGTTTTCCATATTGTCTGCAGAACTGAGTGATTTCCTCACATCCCCCACCCCACCCCACCCCACCCCACCCCCAGGTTCAAAAGCTTTAAATAATTCAGACAGTTCATCTATTGAGATTAATTTACAGCCTCACGTCACCATTTCTGAAAATGTCTACATATTGGAAAGAAGTAGATGATGTGTTTTCTTTGGGATGGATGAGCTTTAGTCATCACACACACACACACACACACACACACACACACACACTTATTGTCTGCAGAGTCGTTGCCATGCACTCTCTCCACCACTTTCACCCCTCCTCTCCAGGGATGATAAAGTCATCCATTGTTATGAGAGAACAAGGGACACTTAGAGACACTTGACATCATTGAAAGGCTGTTTGTGTTCGACTCATGACAGAGAAAATATCTTCCTTCTTGATGTTTTCAAATTAGGAAAGTATGAGTCAGCACAGTGAGCGCACACACACACACACACACACACACACACACTGATGCAGAGAGCAGATCCTTTAATGTGCAATGCTTCGCTGGGGAATCTGGCACCAGCAGCCGGCAACAAAAACACTGCCATTTGTCTGTGTGCAGCTTCCCCACCTGGCCGGGGCTCACAACAGCTGTGTCCAGAACTGCATCACCCCTCCACCAGTCACCCACGCTCTGCTTTCAGACTCCGAACTGAACACTGTCAGCACATTTTAAACATGCGCATGTTAAAAGCATGTGTTTGCTCCTCTCCTGCCTCCCTTATTGATCCCAGAGGTGGATGCATGACGCGAGTAAAGATGCCAGAGAGCATGTGAAGACATTGCTTGGCGCTGGAGCTCGGAGGGGAAGGGGGAGGGGTTCGGGCACAGGCGGGTCCTGCTTGCGGATAGATTTGCTTGATTAGCAATAAAACCAAGCCTGCAGCTGCTAAAATAAGACCGTGGCAGAGCGTGAAAGGAGCGTTGAGCTGCTATTTATAGTTCTGTCATATGGCTCCTGCTCCCTCTAGCTCTGTATCTACATGCCTCTTCTCTGTGTCTGCATGCCCTGCAGGAGATTTATTCATTCCTGGCTCAGGAGCTGAAGAGTTTGGCCTCTGCACACGGGGAGAGATTGCTCCACACCCCACATAACCCCATTTCACTGGGTAAGCTGGTGAAAGCTACATTTATGGCCCAGTTTTTGCACATGTCTTTAATCTTTGATATTTAATGTAACCACTGTGTGCATGTGTGTTGGCTTTGGCACCTCTCTCCTCCAGCCATGTCTCTGGATGGTCTCCAAGCCCAGAGCGACAAGGCGGTGACTCACCTGGGCTCCATGTTGTTCACGCGGCAAGTGTCGGGAGCAAGGTATGAAAACTTTAAAAGGGCAGGGCCACAGTCTGGCCTGGAGATGGAATCATGGGGAAGGAGAGGGGAAAAAAAAGAGGGTGTTGGGGAGTGAGCTGTGTCACAAAGGTCAAAAATGTGTTTGTCTGCATCCTCAAAAATGAGGGGATGCGCTGCATTGCCAAACAAAATGGCCCGTAGAAATCAGCAATCAGGCAGATGGATCCGCTGAATATGGCGGAAGCTACTTTAGTTGATTACACTGCCCATCCTGTCAGGGGCCGCCTCCCAATTTAACAGGATGTTTCCATTACGATCCACAGAGCGATATCTCCGCAGCAGGCACGAGCTGTGGTGCAGCTTTGACAGACGTGTCCTTGCTCCTTTTTCTTGGCGGCAGGGAGGAGGATTTGTCAATTCTTCATTGTTGTCTTCTGCCTCCGTCACTCAGGGCTGCAATACAGCATTTCAAGTCGCGGGCTGCTTTTGTTTTTCTGTTTTTCCCCTCAGTCGTTTTTGACCAAGCCCGGGAGCCCATGTAAATATTTTAAATATCCCCAATGAATGATTTATTCGGGTCATTCTGTCATACTTGTTTTGTGTTGTTTCAGATTTTAATGCACTCATGGCTCAATTGCATTAAAAATACATCAAAGAAATAGACTCCACACTTCCTTCCTTCCTCTTTTGATTTCTTTCAAGTGGACATTTTTCCATGGTCGGAGTGCAGGTCTTACTCAAATCCTTATGTCTCACAACAGAATAGACCTGTTCTCTCTCATCAACTGAACAGATTCATAGATATCTACATTGTACTACAATGCATTTCTCTACCATAATGGTCTTTCATACGTGTAGCCCAAATAGCTAGCCAGTAATTGATTTCACATTAAAGTGAGTTGAAAGTGTGCTGGCAGTGGTTAAAGCCTGCCACATTTCAGAGGTATTGCTTACTGCATTGCAGACCGGTACACTTTGAACCTCTCTGAAACCTTTCTTGGAAGGGTCTTGCAACTCAAATGACGCAAGTTGTCTTTTTGAAGTCTTTGGTAGAACTGACCCATGCTAACTGCCGGCTTAAAGAGACAGATATTTCCCTCAGGCTATGGTGGAGACCAACTTACTACATTATGCAAGTAGTTGCTGCTTTCATTGCAAATGATTCCTCCACTCTATGTTAAAGTCAAGCTTTTTTATTTAAACAGCTGTTTGTCAAGTGAGCATCTTGAGCTTTAGCCAGGTCGTGGTTGCAAAAACAAAATCAATAAATTCCAGTTGTTTCCCTGCATGTGAATTAATCACCACTGCCCTACATTATCCTTGTGTTTCACCCATGTTTCAGGGTCATACCGCTGGGCAAGGAGCAGACCATAAGCGGACACACGTTCCGTGGCTTTATGTCACACTCGGACGCATACCCCTGTCCTTACCTCAATGCTGCCTCAGCTGTGGGTATCACTCGCGAAGACGTGACGCTGTGCATCAAAAGGCTTGACAAGTGCCTGAAGAGCCTGAAGAAAGAGGGAA
Organism: Chaetodon auriga; assembly: GCF_051107435.1. Classification (NCBI taxonomy): domain Eukaryota; kingdom Metazoa; phylum Chordata; class Actinopteri; order Chaetodontiformes; family Chaetodontidae; genus Chaetodon; species Chaetodon auriga. Next base: position 10,890,348 of record NC_135097.1, on the reverse strand, counting down.
ACGAGGTGAAAAGTAGTTCCCCTGAACTTCCATCGTGCCAGGAAGACACCACTGGAGAATGATATATATCATTTTATTTCGAGCCCTCTCCTGCCTGCACTCACTTCTCACCTGATTTGAACTGTGCGTGTGTGTGTTTTTGAATGGCGTTCGCTGATGGATTATCAATCCAGACATCGACTTGAACTCTGCAGCGGTGGCAAATGATGAACCTGTGCGTTCTTTCCAAACAAATGATCATGTCACTGACGAATTCCCTCCTCTGCGAAGCCGTGCTAATTAGTAGATGCTGTAAGGACACAACCTGCATACACCTGCCTCTCTGGAGGCAGGTGTATGCAGGCATAGGTCACCACTGATCTAAGTTAGACCAAAGCGCCTGCAAAGACTGTTGTACTGTTGTCTGTATATATTGAAACTGATTCAAAATAGATTATGGATCTGCCGTTTACAATGACCTTGCTGTGTGTCATTTTTTTGTTGCCATCTACAGTCTCTGCGCTGCCAGCATTGGGTGAGATATTCTATAAATTAGCGAATCTTTCAGTTTGAAAACAACGCTTGAAATCTGTTGAGGGAATACATCAGGATCTTCCACTCACTGATTCATGAAGCGATACAGCTTTATAATGGAATTTGTTGTGCCTTGTCTTCTGTGGTGTGTTGTAATGTGATACAAATGCAGTTGAGTCGTTAACTCCATTTAAATCCAGCGTATTGAACTAGCACATCGGCTTTCAGGCTCTGGAATAGATCGCAAGGAACAGACAATCAATGAAGTGCAAACATACATCACTCCTGTGTTTAGTAAAGGAAGTGATGTTGGCTATTAGTCAGAGCCTGCATTGTACCTAACATCAGCTATTTAAGAGCGACATGTTGAACTGTATTTTACTGTAACGCAGCATTGGATGCATTTGGATTTCGGTCAGAGCTTCACCAGAGGATTTGATCTTTAATCAGTCTCATCCATGTTTGCAAGTCTTTTGTCTCACTCCCTGTGCTCTCCAGTCTCAGTCATTACAAAGCAGAGCTGGTAGTGCCCTGAGGCACAAAAATAGACTCCTACTAAAGCCTCACTCACTGATGACTAATCTATACTTCGATACTGCTCTGTCAAAGTTCTTCCTGTGCCCTCCCCTTCGTCTGCTGCGGATTATCAAGGTTGATTGCTCTTTGAAAAGCTTGGAGCATGTGAAGTAGATGCGGCTGCACGTCCCTGTGCTTCAAACACTCGTGTGTGGATCAGAACTGGAAGTGCCAGCTGACATAGTTGCTGCATCCCTGCTGGGCCCACGTGTGCTCGGGGCGTAGCGGTGTACTGTCGGCATATGTCGGTTATTCAACCGCAATTAGGAATGCGGGTCTGAACGCATGCTGAGCAACAGCAGAAGCAATCCACCCAGCAGCGTTTGAAAGTGGGCTGGAGTCAGACAGATAGGGGTGCTGTATCAGCACACTTTCACTGTTCCCAAGCTGTACCGAACCATGAACAAAATACTGTATAGTGGAAAAACACTGCGTGCTCTGACAGCGCTGGTACAGTGCAGCACTCTGAAAAGCAGAGGGTGGCGTTCTCAAACAAAGCTTTTTTTTTTTTTTTTTTTTTTTTCCACGGTGTTGTTTGTTTCGCGGCGGTAAACGTTGCACCTCATCAGCTTCAGTCCGAATTAAGAATCAACTGTAGATTCTGACTGTGAAACTGTACGTTTGGTTTACATGAACAAAGCCAGCTGCCTCTCAGTGTGCACAGCTGTGGAGCAAATGTTTTCCAATCCAGAGAGGAGTCAGGTTTTTTTTTTGGTCTCACCAGTTTGCTTGCTTCCCTTGTCTTTTGCTGATGTTGCAGAGATGCTGAGGGGATCCAGAGAGTCGGATCCACTTTTTTGTGCTGGCCAGTTCCAAAGCCCCCCTCCCTCCCAATTGATCAAGTCTGCTGCAGTGTGTAAGTCAGAAAATGGCTTTCACTGACAAACCTGAACAGGGCATCACAGTCTTTCTTATTTTAATGCAATCCACTTATAATTGTGATAGTGTCAAGCATTGCATAAAGGAAACCGCGTAGACGAATCAAAACAGTAAAGATTATGGGGAGATACCTTATCCATCAGGTTGGAAGCGTTTTCTCAGTCTTTCCCTTCAAGCCAAATGCGTGTTTACCTTCATCCCTCCTCACCAAAATAGACTGCCTTTAAAAATATTCCTCCTGAATCTGCACTCAATCATAAGTCTAAGTACCCCAGGGATGTGGCTGGATGACAAATGGCCCTTCACTCCCGGCTTTCAGCAGCTGCCAGGTGGGGTTCAGTGATGATGGAGTGGCAGAGAGGCACAAACAGGGTCATGGTATACCAAACCACCGACAGGGTCAGGGATTGCCAGGCTGGTACCAGTCGTACCTGGCTGATCAATAGGGACCAACCTGTTGGCCTCGTCAGCTACAGAGTTATAAAGTAGTATTGACCTGGTTCTATGTGCCTAACAGCGAAGTGTCAGAGTAAGCTCCCAAGTGATTAGATGATTAAGCACATGTCAGACCAGGAATAGCCAGATGTCAGTAATCATTGTAATCATTTTGTGTGAAGTCCCTCATACCTCCATCAGCGATGAACGTGTCATATTAACAACAATCTGTGGTATTTCTAATAAATAAATGTAGAAATGGGGATGGAATAACAAAAAAACTGGAGAATGTTGCACCACATTGTCACTGCAGACAACTAAGATGTGTGAAAACATAATCAGTCCCAGCTTTCTTCTTCTTGTTTGCACCCATGATGTCAAATTACAGAAGAAGATCGATTTTATAGGAAGCATCTTTCACTTCAGTCCAAAATTCCAGCGTCGGGAGTTGGATAAATACCTTATGTTGCTGCAGGTGCCTTTGGACATACACTGCGTGCACGGGCTGTACTTTGACTACACATGCAACCACTCAGATATCCATTACATTTAGTTCAAAAAACCTCTCCCAGCCGAGCTGCTCCGCATAGACCGCCACAAATGCGCTGTCCATGGTGCTGCAGTTCTGCGCCTCTGAGAGCCTCTGAATGGAGGAGGGGTACTGTATGGCTTACTGTGTGGGGGGAAAATGCTCCTGTGTAACAGTATTTCACCTCCTGGTTTGGCTTCATGAAGTCACTTTCATGTGATGTCTTTGATTGTAACACACATGTTGTAAAACGCTGCCAGAAACAAGCGAGATGGGAGTCCAGTCATGTCAAAAAAAAAAAAAAAAAAAAAAAGCAACAAAATGTATGCGTGGAAATGACGTCATTCTGAATTTATTTTGGAAATTATAACTGCATGATTGATTTAAAAAAAAAAAAAAGCGAAGTATCTGCTCATATCATAAAAATGCGCCACGCATGATCAGAATGAGCCATCGCTGCATGCTTTGAAGACGCGCTCGTTCAAAGCAACATGAACTGCAGGTTGCCAGATCTGCGGCAGCCTAATAACGCCTTATTTTTTCGGTGTGCGGCGCGCGGTTGTTTAACCAACAGTTAGCCGACTGGAGCTCCGACTTAATAAATAATGAAAGTGGACGGATGGGGAGCTGCAGCTGATTTGCTGATGTCAGGGAGCCAGTGCAGCATTTCATGGTGCAGGGTGTAAACGCGCGGTGCCATCTGCCTCCATCGGTGCTCTCAGCAAACCTCACACATGCAAGCCCGGCAAGAAAGATGCTGCCAGCTCTCAAGATTTGGGCATTGTTCTCTCTGTCGCTCTGCCTCCTGTCTCAACCGGGCCATTTGAAGAAGGCTTTCCGATGTCCTTCAACATGCAGCTGCTCCAGGGAGTCTATCATTTGCGTCGGGTCCTCTCATGTCCCGAGGATTTCCCCCAACGACATCAGTTCTTTGTGAGTCGCTTCTATATGATGTTTTTACTAAGCAATGCAGACAATGCATGCATTTGTAATATGCAGCAAAATAAGCTTAGTAAGTTTTATTCCACTTGTCCCAGGCTTTTTGTAATATACACCATCTTAATAAGAGGTGATGTTGCAAGACAATGCAGTCCTGACTCCTCTCCACCTTCTCGGATTAATCACTTTTCAGCATTTCATATGCTTGGGTGGCTTCATGCTCATGATTTCTGCTTCCATCCTTTCAGGAGCATCGTCAATGGGACTTTCTCTGAGGTCAAAGAGGCGATGTTTGCCCACATTCCATCTCTCCAGCTACTGTAAGAGTGCTTCAACTGCATTTCATTGCCCAGTTATATGGTTTTACAGTATGGGCTGGCCCTACCTCGTAGCAAACACTCCTATAGGACTGAACAATGCAGACTTCAAAACTTGTTTCAAATTGGTTACTTTCAAAACTTAAATATGTGGCTGTATGGCTGAATCGTGGTGGTCTAAAGCTGCAATGCACACAGAGAGATAATCAACTAATTGCATGTAATAGCAAGAATGAATTAAGGATTTTATGCTATTGAAGCACATGTATGTCAGCAAGGAAGATTTTAAAAGAGTTGGACACGTGGAAAGTAAATAATGGACATCGAGTCTTGTGCTTTCGGTGCAGCCCCACACCACATTGTACCCACCAGAGGCCATCAATCTACTTTGTTGCCCCAATAGTGATGGCTGTGACGCCAGCATAAACAAAGGCGTGGCAGATATAGAGCATTCAACCAAAGTCATGTCACATAATCTGATTTCTAGGTTCATTTGTCATTTTACAACACAGCTTTGCACAGTGACATGTAAGCTGTAGGCCCTTCATGCACACACACACATATATATATAAATTAGAATAGAATAAAAATAAAACTAAAAAACTCCTTTGCCCACATATACACACATAAAGGGCTAAGCTAGATTGTGCAGCCCCACAGCTGAGTGTTTCCTTCTTTTTTCCCCTTGAAATTGACCATTTTCACACTCTACCTGTCTTTTATGTGTGTTACATCTTGATAAAGGAGAGGTTCTATCTCAGTACAATAAAAATATCAGTGGTTAACTCCACTGGTTGACAGGGAACATTATTCCTGCTCACAGTTTGTTTGGTAAGATGCGTTTTCCTCGACTTTTTAGTACCACAGCGTGCTGAAATAGTGAAAGTGGCCGTAAAATAAGGTGATAATACTCCTCATCCTGCTCTTGATTTCACATGTGTTGGTATTAAGAAGTGGGCTGAGAGCATTTGGCTCTATTTTGGTCAGTGAACTGACTTTGTTGCTTGGAACACGGTAAGTCGTAAAATGGTACATCATGTTGGCAACCGGCATCTGTTAATGTGTGTTTTATTATTCATTACAGGCTTTTGAATTCTAATTCTCTGACAACTGTAAGGGATGATGCATTCTCAGGCCTTCCACATCTGGAGTATTTGTAAGTTCTTCTATTGATTTTTATCAAAGTAGTGCAGAGGCATTCAGTGAATTAGTGTAATAACTCATCATGTTGGCGACACAGCGTGCATATAGCATTAATTTAATTAGTTGTGTCATCAGTCATCGAGGAATGTTCTTAAGGGTATGTTCTTAAGGGTTATCTTGTTGGATGTTGGTCCCGCAGAGAGTTTCTGAGGCAGGAACGTGTTGTTTGTCTGCCCTCTAGTGGTTCAATTTGTACCAGAACAGAATCTTCACTCTTGTTCACAAACAGATTCTTGACAAGTAATACGAATCCCTATCAGTTTTATCTCTGTCATTACAGGCATTTTGAAAAATACTGTATTTATTAGAGTTTATTACTCTTTATTAGATTGAACTTAAGTTTTTATTAAGTATTTTTTACGAAAAAGACGTCACCTATACATCACAAGAGTACATGTACATATCCTGACCAAAACATTTCAATCTAACCTGAACATTAAATAACTGAGCCAATGAAACATATCGTAATAGATGTGGCAGCAGTTTTGGATAGCATTTACGCAATTAATTGCACTTAGTTTTTGTTAAAACTGCACAAAATTCACCAAAATCAGTATTATATTTATAGAAGTCTAAATGATTGTGTCTGAGCCTCGAACGCCACCAGAATGGAAAGACTTTCCCTCCTCATTGACAGAAACAGATGCTGATGGTGTTCACAGTCTGTGCATAGGATTACTGTCGGTACATGCAACATTATTCATGTGAAAAAAAATCCAACATGCCTTTTCGTTATCTCCCACAGGTTCATTGAGAGTAATAAGATAGAGACTGCGTCCAAATATGCCTTCAGAGGACTCAGGGACTTGACTCACTTGTATGTTCCAATCTCTGAAATCGTTCCCAAACAAAGAGTGTTAAAATTTACATTTTGTAATGTTTATTTGCTGAAAGTAATTTTTAATTGTTGTTGTTTCTAGGTCTTTGGCAAACAACAACATTAAAGCCTTGCCCAGGGACCTCTTCATTGACTTGGACTCACTGATCGAGCTGTAAGTGTTGGGAAAATAGAGTCCTGTCCTCTGTTTTGTTCTTCATGATCTGTGTCAAGAATGCTGTCCTTGTTGACACATCATGGCAACAAATATCTTCTTTCTTCCGAGGTGCCTTTTAGCTCATCTTTTTTGTTTCCCTGCAATGACATACAGTATTTCTCCTCTGCAGGGACCTGCGAGGCAATGCCTTTGAGTGTGACTGCCGCGCCAAGTGGCTGATGACGTGGCTGAAGAACACCAACGCCACAGTGTCGGATGTCGTGTGTGCCGGACCGGAGGACATGAAGGACAAGCGCCTCAATGATATGACCAGCCTGCACAATGAGTGCATCTCAACTGGTGAGACAAACCTACGCCAGCTGCCTTTGTCTCTAGTCTAACTGGCATCAGTAGCCTCATATGTTAAGGGAATACCCAGGAAGATGCCAACAGTACATAATGCAGTATGACAAAAATACCAGGATGTCCTACTGCATCCAGGTAGATTTTTCAGTATTCAAGGCCAGCCTGCATGTCTGGTTATTCTGGCCTACAATCCTCCGCCCAGCGGAAAATACGTCACATCGACTGAGCCCAGAACAGGTTTCATACAAAGTCTTGGCACCCATTCCAAATCACATACTTTTTCTTTTTACTTCAAATTTCACGCTTGGGACCGCGACAGCATGAGGGTCAAAGTTCAAGGCACAATGTTATGACGTAGTAGTGCGTTCCTGTTATATACGAACTGCATGCAAGAGTACGTACTTTGTGTGGACAGCTGAAGTACAGTACTGAAAGTAAAAAGTATTCAGTTTGGAACACAGCCAGCTTCTTCTTCTTTTCTCCGAGTGGACACAGCTGATCTGTCATTTGAATTAAATGTTTGCTACATCAGAGCTTATTCTTCATCAAGTCTTTTTCCAAAAAGGCAAAAACTACCTCAAAAATGTTTCTTTTTGTGAAATCAAGGAATTTTTTTTTATTATTTTACCATTTGCATCGACCTCTTCCAATATGACACTTCAAAATGTGTACAAGTGTTTGTTGATGGGAACACGGCTAGTATCAGGCAACTCAACCAGGTCATCTGAAGAAGTGTAAAGAAAAGGTGTCCTTTCCTTATTTTAGCCTTTTTTGTGGAAAATTTCAATTCAGAATATACCTTTTCACAGATTTCACGCTCCATCAGTCTGTGGCATCTGAGTCTCTGTCTGTTGACACGTTCAGCTATAAGAATGATGTCTATGTGACGATTGCTGCTCCCAGCACAGACAGCTGTATGGTTTTCCAATGGGACCACATAGAAATGAACTTCAGGACGTATGACAACATCACAGGTACGACAATGCCTTAACAAACCCTCTCAGAATACCCTGGTTGACTTTTACATTCATGTTGCCCTTTATATCCCATTCCCTACCTCCCAGGTCAGTCCATTGTGGGCTGCACGTCAGTTGTCATTCAGGACCAGGTGTTTGTCATCGTGGCTCAGCTCTTTGGTGGTTCCCACATCTACAAGTTTGATGAGGACCAAAGCAGATTCAGCAAGTTCCAGGACATTGAAGTGTCCAAGATCTCCAAGCCCAATGACATCGAGGCATTCGAGATTGGTTCTGACTGGTTCTTTGTGATTGCTGACAGCTCAAAAGCGGGCCTGTCCACGCTCTACAAGTGGAACGATAAGGGCTTTTATTCATACCAGTCGCTGCATGAGTGGTACCGTGACACAGATGCGGAGTTCTTGGACTTGGATGGGAAGGCCCACCTAATCTTGGCAAGCCGCTCTCAGGTGCCTGTGATCTACCAGTGGAGCCGGAGCAACCAAAAGTTTGTCCTGCAGGGCGAGATCCCCAACATGGAGGATGTTGTTGCTGTAAAGCACTTTCGGATCAAGGAGGAACTCTACCTGGCTATGACACGCTATATTGGGGACTCCAAAGTTCTACGCTGGGGTGCCAAACAGTTTTCAGAGATTCAGGCTTTGCCCTCACGAGGCTCCATGATTCTCCAGCCGTTCTCTTTCAAGGAACGTTACTACCTGGCCCTGGGAAGCGATTACACCTTCTCGCAGATCTACCTGTGGGATGATGACAAGAAACTCTTTGACCGCTTCAAGGAGGTGTACATCCAGGCACCGCGCTCCTTCACTGTGGTTTCCACCGACCGCAGGGACTTCATCTTCACCTCTAGCTTCAAGGGAAACACACAGATCTTTGAGCACATCATCATTGACTTGAGCTTGTGAGGGGCTGTGCCTTATTGCCCGTCCTGCAATCGAACGTCTTCCACTAATAAGATACATTTGTGAAGAGAAAGGACCAGAACAGACATAATGAACTGTTAAAATATAAATTCCTGCATAGTTTTCTGTCACAGATAAGAGCTGGATCAAGTAGTGTTTGGAATCCTTTTAGTTTCTTAAGCTGTCTTGACTATTTCTCAATGGCCTTGTCCTATTACCTGTTCTCATGGCCTCTCAGACTTTCAGAGATACTCCCGGTTCACAAAGAGTGAGAGGGACAGTCAAGAGTGTGGACAGTTGTACAAGGCAGCTGGGAATTCTCCTAAACATCCAGCTGACATTCCCGAGGGTGGAAAGATTTGCAATATAATTTGATCTATTTGGATGTACAGATTTTGGTTTAATATCCCCTGCGCTAATGGTTTTACACCCCAAAAAATACACACCAGGGCCTGAGAGAAAGATAATTTTACTACTGAGGGTGTAACAGGTGTGGTTGCCACTTACCTCATGTCCTCTTACTCTGTGGTAATGTACAGTATGTTGCCTTATCAGCACTGGGGTTCTGTGTTCTAATGCGCCCACAGTGCCTCCCTCTGGCCGTGATAAAGTATCACACCCCTTTGCTTTTTCCATACAGGGAATGTCTTGAAAGCACAAACCTTTAATTATCGTAGCTGAGACCCCAGCCCTTAGAGTGTAGTTGTTACGTGAAAAGATGTTACTGTAGGTGCTATAGATTATATTGCGTACAGTAAAAATAATGAAGAAGTGTTTTGTTGTTTTAGGAGGTGACATATTCAGGACTGGATATAGCTAATGCCTTTTTAGACAAACACATATGAATGAAAAATCCCCATTTACTAGTAGATAACCTTTTAGTTCAGAGAAACTATAAGTGGCAAAGCAGATAGAAGCTCTTTTTATCCATTTAGTGGAAATGACCTGTGTTTAGGTGATGTCAGGGAAATTAAACCTACTTACAAGTTTGAAAAAATAACCACAGTTGTCGGACAACTGACATGACTTTCTTCTTAGGCTATATCTAAAAAAAAAAAAAAAAAAAAAAAAAAAAAAAGCAGAAGTCAGTGGACTCAAGTAAATAAGTTTGATAAGAGGACATCATTTGTTTGTCTAAAACTGAAGGAAACAAAATGTTCATGTAAATATATCCACTCAAGCTGAGAGGCTTCCTCAGTCTGTCTTTCTCTTCTTTGAAAATGCTGAATGTTGACTTACAAACTACAAAATGTACATAAAACAAGGACTGTAATGCCACTACCTGTTTGTCACACAAGAGTCTGGACTGATCCTTGCACTTACTTAAAAAAGAAAAAATACTGCAGCTTGCAAGAGCATGATATACTCAAAAAAAAAAAAAAAAAAAGGGTGTTTGACAAGTTCTTTTTTGAGGAATCTAACAAACTCAGAAGTCTAAAAGTGCTTCTTCTCATTAAGTGAATGGTATTGCAAACAAAAAATCATAATGGAATATGCAAGCTTTACAACATGCGCGTTCTTTTGTATGATTTTGTTCGAAGCATATTGAATGTTACTCTCAAAATATACTGTAAATTTAGTCAGCTGAGTATCAAAATAAATGTGTAAAAGTCTGATTGTGAGATGTGTTTTATAATTTGTTGATCATTAGGATTGCACGTCAGTCACAGTTACTCTGTTGTGGGAAAGGGCGGGTAAATTCACTTGCCGCCACATTTGCTTTATAACACTTCCTGTGACGTCACCTGACCAATATTAACGCATGTACTAGCTACATACTACCATCTAGTGGTCAAAAAATGTTGTAGTCTATAAATACATTTTTTTTTTAAAAAAGCCAAATGGCTCAGAAAAGTATCTTTCAGCTCCCTGATTTTTTATTTATTTATTTATTTATTTATTTATTTATTTATTTATTTATTGATGGGGGGTTTAAGCTTCACTGGTTCAGTCTCATTGCCGATCAGCAGCAGATTATGATGGAATTGTTCAATGTCCTTTCTATTATAATGATAGGACAACAAATTGAACAGAAATGCTCTGTTATCGTCTGTGTTGTGTCTATGAGGATTCTCATTAATCCATCAGTCGTGTATAATGCGTGCAGGTATTGCTTAAGGCCACATACAGCCCCAAAATCTCCACCAATAAGTCTGTTGTCACAGTCTGCCAGCTCCTTACCTGCTGCCATTGTCTCTCTTACCTGCACGCCTGTTCAGCCAGCACCCCTTCATTCCTCAGCCACACCCACTTGCCCAATCACCTGACCTCACACCTGAGACTCACTCACTTAAGCTGCTCTTCCACTTTTACCCGTTGCCAGATTGTTCTTTGCCCTCATGCAAGACTCTCCAGCAGTTAGCTGTGGACTGCCTTCTCAGTATCGACCCTGCCTGCCTCTGACTTCGTCTGCCCTCCTGCCCCCTGATAATTACCTTAGCCTTCTGTACCTGACTACATTTGTTGCCTTGCCCTTCCTGGATCTGTTACTGAGTGGAACTGTCAATTGTTTGGTTTGCCAAACATCTCCTTAAGCTGTCGTTCGCTCTGGACGGAGCATCAAGCCTGCCTCGTCTAAGACTCGAAGAGACTTCCGTGTTCAGGTAGTGTTGCTGTTGGGTCCGAATATTACCTGTTACAGTCTGTATGTAGCCAGAGAGGGAAAACAGAAGGCAGAAAAAGCTAATGTTCATTAAGTTTACAGCTTTGAGGACATGATAAGAACTGAAAGATGAGCTAATCAGTCAGCTCACATTTAGACGATGGTGACTGGACTGTTTGAGTGAAAGTTCATAGAATATGAAAATCAACAAAAAAGTGAACAGGGCGTGTTGGACCCATCGGTCCCAACAGGTTTCTTCATTATTATAGCTAAGGGAGGGCTAAGAGATGCAGAGTATGTACAAGCAGAGCATGTTAAGTTTCGATTTTAATTCATACAAGTGGACACCCCACTTCAACAGTGTAGGTTACTCTTCATCCAGTCTTTTGGTAAACTGATGTCATCATAATGAACTTTTACTGACAAACATTTCACAGTTCTGCATGGGCAAAGTTGAATTCTGGTTGCCGACCTGAATGAGGAAGCTCAGATTGTAAAGCAGTCACTGAGGGCAAGGTGTGTCACATAATGTGCGCATAAACAAGTCATATCTAAAAGTGTGATATGATTCACAATTCTAAAACTTAAGACAGAGTTCACTCAACTGTATTTGTCTTCAGACTAAATTGCGACTCAGTTTGTTGCCATTGTTGTCAGCAGATACAGTAAGTATACACGTGAGTTTTCAAGTTGTAGGAATTATTCTACGAACGTGTGCATGCCAGCACTTGTCTTAGGAGTTCGTGAAAGAATATCACCTCGAGTTGAACAGAACTGTACGTAGCCAAGTAAATGGTTTCAAATTGAGTTGGCCTCAGCCAAAAGGCTGTTTGTATAAATGGCACCAAATGTTTTAACAGTAATATTGTAATTTTGTCTTTTTCACAGCAAAGAAATGAATATCATCACACAGTTGCAAGTGTCAGCCCCCCCAAGAGAAACACATCCTATAATACAGTCTATAATGAACAACAACCTCAAGAAGCTCAAAAAATTACTAAAAGACAATAATGACATTAATGGACTTTACCCATGCAAAGAATGGAATGACTATATAACTCCACTGATTGCTGCTGTTGTGAATCACAATGCGGATATTTGTACTTTTCTTTTGCGTCAGGGTGCAGACCCAAACATTGCTTCCCAATCTGGCTCCACACCTTTGCATTATGTCTCACTATCCAAAGCACCACTTCTTTTTGTGGAGAAATTGCTTGAAGCAAAAGCTAATCCAAATGTTTGGAATCTCATACAGAGATTCACACCCCTGCAAACTGCTGCCATCAGCGACAGGGATGATGTCCTGAAAATACTCATTTCTGCCGGTGCACTGGTTACATTGCTGCCTGTCACTGATCCTCAACACATTACTCACAATAATAAAATATCTCAGATGATTCACAACCTTGCATCAAAAGGAGACAAATTATGTTCCAAAATAAGATATTTTCTGGACATGGAAATTGCTGTACGAAAGAAACCACCTGAAGAAGTGTTCAAACTTTTTGACAGTCACATGCTGAAGGAGGATCCTCAGACCCATCTGACCATGATTGAATTGCTCTTTACAGTTTCTGGGCGAGGTAAAGAAAAATACAGCCAGGGAAGTATTAAATGGCTGAAGGACACTGGAAATCTAAACCACTACATTGAAAGTGCAGTCAGACGCTTTCCGAACCTAAGAGAAGATGTAAACAGGGTAATTGATAGTTTACATGCAGTTTTCTGTACAATGGAAGAGATACCAAATGAGCAAGCTTTGGCTATAATCCACCAACTGCTGGACCGGCTTTCCTTAAAAGAAAGACCTGATATATGGACAGCTGTTCTGAAAACCCTCTATGTGATAACACAGAAAACAAAAGACACAAATGGCTGGGATCCCAACTTTATTGAGAAGATGTGCAAAATAGTTGCTCCTTATGTAAAGAACCAACACTCCTTTGACATTACAGTCTACGCATATGGCGTATTTGCAAACATACTTTCAGTTGAACACGCAGCTAACATCTTTCCATCAGTGGGGATAACTTCAGTGCCAGACGACATACTGACATCTGCAGATATGAAAATGAATGACAAGCTGAAAGAAGCTCTCAGGCGACTGAAAAATCATTTGAACTCACCAAACTTGGAATCTAAAGACGATACAGCCTCATCTGGATCCAAGAAAAAGAGGAAAAAGAAGAAGAAAAAGAAGGGAAAGTCAGAAAAGCAAGAAGACCCAAAGGATGAAGCTTGCACTGCTGCAAGTGATCCAACATCAGTTCCTGTTGTGGCCTCAACTTCAAACTTCAACATCTCTACGCCATCAGTGCCACACAGGTGGCTACAAACCAGCAAGAGGTGGAGAGAAAAACTGGAGAAGCTTCAGAGCACTGATGAAAGTAAAGTAACAAGAATTGGGAGCATAATTTATGTGAATGATGCAGAATTCCGCATTGCAAAGGGAAGTGATGGTACTGAAGTCTTCTTGGGGCTGAGAGATGATGGCACTGAAGTTGCGATCAAGAGAATGACTAAATGCAATTATCAGGAGCTGAAGAATGAGGAATTAATTCTACGACTTTCAGAGCTTGATCATCCATCTATTGTACGATACATTGATGGTGCAGAGGATAAGAACTTTGGATATCTTTGTCTTCAACTTTGTGAATACACCTTGGAAGAATACATCAGACGTCATAATGGTGGTCTGCTGAGAAAGAAACTTGTCTATCAGGTTCTCGACAGTTTAAGGGTGCTTCATTATCAGAATCCTCCAATTCTCCACCGCGATCTCAAACCACAGAATGTTTTGATCGGTGAGACACGTTAGAAAATATACTGTAAAAAATTTTTAATTTTTAATTTACAGTAAAATTATCACACATAGTTTCTTTCTTGAGTTTGTCAACCTGATTTGTTGTGCAGATGTTAACGGGAAGGCAAGATTAGCTGATTTTGGCATAAGCAGACGATTACCCAAAGACCAAACAACTTATCGCACAGTCAGTGCGGGAACAAAATGCTGGATGGCCACAGAGACTTTAACAGGAGAAGCCAGTGTACCATACAAGTGGAGCACCGACATACAGGTTAGTTTTTCTGCTACATCAATTCTTGTCATGATTAGGTGAAAACTCATTCTGTAATTAAACTGCCGTTCTTTCTTTTAAGGTGGCGGGCATGCTGATATATTTTGTTCTCTCTGGAGGACACCATCCTTTCGGTGACGTACCCGCTGAATGTGAGTACAACATTCTTAAAGGAAAGCACTCTTTGCACCATGTTCAAGATGTGGTGGCGAAGGATCTGATTGAGTGGATGATCAATGAAGAACCAAAGAACAGACCTAAAGTGGAAGAATGCTTGAGTCATCCCTTCTTCTGGACCCCTGAAAAGTAAGGAAAATCATTGTCAACTGATTTTTTATTTTATATGGGATGTCATTACCAGACCTTTGTCAATCCTTTGGTATAAACATTCATGGCTCCCAATGTTAATGACTATTAACCTACTTAACTTGACGTTTAGCCCACAAAAGTCTTGTGCTGCTGGGAAATGGGGTTTGTTAAAGGCCTCTAAACACCAGAAATATTAAAGAAGCAATGGTGACAGATCATGTATGTGCTGGACTGAACCACACAATATAGTGTTGAGCAAGGCTGTGTTCCAAGGTTTGACCTGTGTGGTTTTCTTAATGCTAAAACACAACCTGGATGTTCCAGCTTCACTACAGCTCTCAATAAAGTGAGGACAGAACTGCTCAGGCTGTGATCAGATACAGCATGGTTTTTGTGCATCTGTGGGTGTCTATGAGTGTCTCTGTGCGCACACACACAAACACTCACAGGTGCGCTGGAGTGAAAGACACATTTCATTATGATGCGATCCATCATCCTTCCAGCAGACATCTATCAAAGTAGGCTATGCTGTTACAATACAATACAAATGGACAAGAGAAAGTTTGTGTTTGCTGTCATTGCCCTTGAAGAAGAGGAGAAATCCATTCCAAAATGGAATATGTGGGTACATGATGTCCTCCTTGGTAGACCTGACCATGGAGAGTTTTATCACCTTGTCCCAGAGCTCAATCTGGATGCCACATATTTCAAATGGTATTTTTGCTTCACAGCTGAGCAGTTTGGCCAGCCAAATTCAATTTGGTGCACCCTGTTACGTTCTGGTGTTTCAAGTCGTGTCAAAGTGTGTCAGAGCATGGAGCACGCCAGTAGGTCGAGAGGCACACCTGACACTTCCAAGCCCCTGAAAAAGGCTGAAAAAAGATGCAGAACTGCTCCTAACTGCGTTATATCTCAACTAAGCCAAATTGTAGCCGAACTCTGGTATAGTATCATCCAGAACCAACTCCTACACAGTCAATGGTACAGTCTTGAATGGGGGATTTCTAACACGACCTGTGACCCCACTTATATTGTAGCAGTTTGTAGCATAGGTAACACCCTTAAGTCCACCCTTTACAGTTTTGCTGTTGTGTTCAATTGTGTACACTGTTTTAGCATCTGGAAAAATCCAAAGCATACCAGCCCTGTTCTGCCTCTCTGGCGCTGCTAAGCTATGATGAGACATCGGCTGTTTGTTTGAGGGGTTTAGCAAATAGTCAGTTTTCATCTCTAACACCATTTTCAATCAGCATCATATGAAAATCCTTGAAATGTATGTTTATTTTGCAGTCCATATGTCCTAAAATAAACTGTTTTCCAGGAGAGTTGAATACCTGAGAAGAATTGGTAACAGGGACGAGGTGGCAAAGTGTCGAAACGCTGACCAGGAACTGATTAGTTCATTGGAAAAATGTGCCGGGGAAGGATCCCTCAAAGAGTGGAAAAATAAGGTGACTACAACAGAACAGCTGGAACTTCTATATTCCTAATTTCCACTTTATGACAAATTATTTTTGGTGTTGCAGTTTTCACCAGAGTTGGTCCAGAAGATGGATGGCAAGAACAAAGCTTACCCTGACAACACACTGGGATTACTGCGCTTCATACGAAACCTCCACGAGCACTAGTCAGTGAGAGTGATGCAAAATGTCAATCAAAAGCAATTCTTCATCATTAATAAACACTGGAGTTATATATATATAAAGTGAGTGTTCATTACCTTTGTAATAAACTTTGCTTTTTGTTTGCAGTCCCAGTGATGCAGCCCAAGTCGATGTGATGACAATATTTCCTGATCTCTTTGGATGTGTTCACAAGTTTGCCAAGACTCAAGGGTGGAATTCGAAGACACCCCTGAAGAAAATGTTTCGAAGTGAAGACAGCTTTACAACGCCATCTGCAAACACTGAGGAGCACCTGGGTGTCCCAGTTCAAGAGTCTCAACCTAAAGGCCGTTCTGGTGTAATCGGTTTTCGCAGTCATACTGTTTAGCACATGCTCCATAGCAAGGCTGTAGCAACACCAGGCAACAAGAGTGCACGTACATGAAGTCCAGAGAGCCTTTTCGCTCCAATTTAAATATCCTATTAATCCATGACAGTGAGCCAGCATGAACTATACCAGGACCCTAAAGCTGAAGCATCTGAATGGAACTCAGCCATCATTCACTTTGTTATTCATATCTGTGCTTTTCCTACTGTGACATGTCAAAATGACTTCTGTGAACAAAGCCTTGGAGGTTTTGCAGATGTATTGTACATTGTAACTATTATCCAAAGGCTGACATTGTAAGATAATATACTCTGGTACAATTTCAAGGGGCTTTTGCTTCATTTTAGTATTTGTAAAACTGTTCTACTTTTATTTTGCTGCATTTGTCTGATCTTACTTTACAGATTAAGGATTTAATTCAAGTCACGTGATACAAACAACAGTCTGCACTGTTATAGTATCACCACCCAATCAGATAAATGACAAAATTATCATTCTTTTCGCAGCTTAATGCATCAATATTACCTGAAATTGCTAATGTTTGATTCTTATTATACTGCTGATATAGTTACTTTTTTTTTTTTTTAACAGTTACAGTTACAGTTTTTTACTTTTTATTCTAGTATTTTTCCATGATATTGACACATTATGTGAGGGGAAAAGACACTAAGGGAACATATATAATGAATCAGATCATCCACCGACTAATTTCTGCAGCTGACAAGGGCACAATGAAAAAAGGATTGGTTGCCCAACTCTTTTTATAGACACTTAACAAACTCAGAAGTCTAAGGGCCTCTGCTCTTTAAGTGTACGCTATTGCACGTCTCTGAGAAAGGGTTGTTCGGGTAGGTTCAGCTAAATCAGGACTTGATGTGTGTGTGGAATAAAAAAAGACAATATCTCTGGTTGTCCTGAATCGATTTTCATCTTTTTTTTAAACAGTCCATCGACAGTCTGACTGTGTGATATGAGTGCAATGCTAAATGCTCAGTGAAGTACTATTTCAATGGAACTTTGCATTCAAAGACTTTCCAGATATACTCAGTCTTTCCTGCCGTTTCCACTCACCTGATCTCCACACCCACCTGCGCACTTGCCCCTCCTTCTCACATCCAGCCCCACCTGTCCCTCATCAACCTCAGTGTGTATATGTACAGGCTTCTCTGTGTCCTGCCTCTGTTCTTATGTGCTGCCTGTTCATGATTCTCCTGCTTTTGTCTGCCTGCTTTGTTTTTGGATTTGTTTGCTTTTTCTGACCGTTTGCATCTGGATTGACACTGCAGGAGGCCTGATGCTGTGGTAATGTTGTGTTCATGTCATATCAGAGTTATCATCATCACATTTTTCTGACTTGAAAATCATGTTCATGTCGACTGTCATATTGTTAATACAGTATTTCAAGCCTGTCACAGACAAATCACCTCAACTACCCCACAACATACGAGTCCATTCCCAACCTTATCTTAACTTACAGTGAATTATGATGTGTTATTCCAACAGTTTGTTTGTTTTACCCAGTGATGGAGGAAGTTTTAGGTCCTTTATTTAAGTAAAAGTATTATTACCACAGTAAAAATCCTCTGTTACAAGCAATATCCTGCATTGAAAATGTTATGGAAGTAAAACTATGGAGGTACAATCAGGATCTGGCGGTTATACGACAAGAAATGTAACAGCCACATCATTAATGGTTAAAGCTATAAAGAGATGACAGTTCCCAACATGAACCACCGAGATCTGAAGTGACACATAACGAATACAAACAAAAAGTAACATTTGCATTTTGGAACAGGAAACGGTTAACTGCTGACGCTAAGCATCCTCAATTGGAAATGTTTGATCATTTGGATTTGCATTCTTTGCACATGGATGCGAGCAGGAAAGAAACAAAGATGTCGGATGGCGAACGTGACAGAGCGGAGTCATTCCAAACAGCAGAACGACTCCGACCGGCCAAGACAAATAAGAATAATGAGTGGAAACCTGTCACATTTATAGACAAGTCTGAATAGAAACTCGACTTTAACCATTAAATAAATCCTTTATTTATTGTATATGTATATGTATAAGTAACACACTGTATATCATGAGTTAAATCTTGTATATCATGAATTAAATATTGTATATGTGATATGAGTCGTGTGTGTGAAAACAGCAGTTGTCTTCAGTGTGTGTGCTGAGTAAAATGTGCTCAGTGTCTCCTGGTTTGAACATCTTACCCCACTGCCTCTGCTCTCTCTTCTTGCCATCATTGTCGGTGATGTCAGCTCACCTTCCGGAATAGGTTTACCACCAATTATGACATCATAATGACAGTTCAACATTCTTCTGTAGACTGTCAATGGTGACACAAAATGGCTAATTCAGTTTATTGATCATGTTGTTGTTTGAGAGCAAAAATAATGGGAGCCTAAAGCTAAATGCTGATCTTTAGTGTGCTCACAGAAACTGGATGGACTTCTGCTGCTGTCCTGCTGCTTGTAGACAGAATGCAGCAACCACATGAAGTTTCCTTCATCAATAATATTAATTAATACTGATGATTGTGGGCAACATGGCTCCAGGTGTCTGCAGAGAGGTGATGCCAGCAGTGTTAGTTTACGCATGTGTTGATTTTAAACTTAGATTTTATCACATTGCCGTCCAATGTCTCTGGAGGAGAACTGAGGTGTTATGAGCATTTTGGATAAGGCAAATGTTGTTTGAATGGCCACACTTTTAAAAACCATCATCCAGGCGCCGGTAAAAACTTGAAGTTCATGTCTGGGTTGTTGGGAATTCTCACGTGTGCCCAAACTTCACCCAGGTGAAATGTAGGTCTGGTGAGCTTGAGAAAGTGTCGTTAAAAGTGTGAGAAACTGGTGGACTTTAATTTAAAGGCACATGCCTTTGACTTTTGTCATTTCGTTTGTGCGGGAGCATCACAATAGTGTAGCAGTGATGTTGATCATGCAAAAAACCCCATGATAAATTCATTTTCTAACATAAAGACTGAACACAAAAAACAATTTAATCATGAACCCTTGAATTTGGTATAAAGGTATGATTCAAACGGAGCATTTTACTGACATATAAAATATCAGGGCTCTCAAGTGAGCAGACAATGTGATATATTTCAGGTATTTCTGTATCAAGTCCAACAAAGTTCTTCCATACCAGAGAGTGTCATTGATGAGCGTGTAGACCAGCCTTTGCCAACACGGCAAAGAACATTAAACAGGATGAAGCAAATGAAGCAAAAAATAAATAACAAGGCCAGACAACTAATCGTATACACATACATATCAGTCAGTGAGGTCAAACATTTAGTTCATTGTCTTTGTGCTGTTTTCAATTGAGTATATGTCAAAAAGGATTAGCTAGTTATCACATTCTGTTTTATATGTGCTTTTTTACATCCATCATAAACATAAAACCGCTTTCCTCCGTGCAGCCTCACTTAAATTAACCAGAAAAGAGACAAAAGTCAGACAATTTAACACAAATGAGCGACAATAAAAGTCTGTGAACACCACGGAGGAGGCAACAGGAATTATTGAGTCAGATGGAAGCAAAGGATGTTACACAATATTACACGAATTAGCTACAGGTTACAAAATATTCCACAGTATTACACAAGTGTCAGACAGTCTGGTTACTTTCACTTACTGAGAAATTGTCATTTGCTATATTTCATTCAGAGAATCTTAAATCAAGAAATTGACCATTTATAGCAAAGATCACTCAGTTAGATTTGACAGAAGACAGTGTGGTGTTGTTTGAGGGAGCCTCTTTTTTCTTTCTTTCTTTCTTTCTTACTTTCTCTCCTGTTCCGCGTCTTCACTGTTTCAGTTTCCTGTAAATCAGTCACACCTTTGACACCCCCACCCAGCAGACGTCATAATCGGAAATAAAATGTTATCTGGAATTTTGTAATGCAGTTGGATTGAATCCAGCAGTAAGTACATAAAGTTTGATGCTAACGTAGCAGCCTGCCGTTGTCTCTGCAGAGCAAATATTTGTTTCAGTATTCTGGCCTTCATATTTTAGGATTGCAAAGAAAAAGGCAATAGTTCCCATGTATTGAAATATGTATTGAATTACACCCAACAAAATATACACTATAAATGTGGAGGAATTTTTAATGAAAATGTGTAGTTTGTAGCCTTTTTGACACATCAATGTACCCTACATTACGGTATGGTGATATTTGATCTTTAATTACAGGCAGTCCACCAACAGCAAGCCCAGACATGGCCAGCACAGATATTTATCACACTGTACATGGGAGTAGCGAGAAACAGGAAGAGGAAGAGGAACCACAAATACAGGGGGAGACATCAGTTCACTCACAGCTCACTTTTCGACAACATCCTGTGTGAAGAACTCAGTTTGAAACGCTCATTCAAACTCAAAGAAGACAATCCTACTTCAAAATCGTAAGTTATTTTAATTTCTTTACCTTTCCTCCAAATCTGAGTAGAGCTCCAAACTTCAGAAAGTTGAGCTTCAGTTGCTGGAATGAATGCCAAACTTCACAGGGCAAGATGCACTGAAGCTAATGGGTCTAAAATTAAGGCTCATCGCTTTTTATTGTGTTAAAGACAAAATTCAAAAAGTGTTGGATTTGGCCACAACCTGAAGACAAAACGTGATTGGTGTCACCACGCTGTTAAAAAACAGCAGTCCTAGCACTGATACAAGCAGCAAGTTCATGCCCGGGGGGACTAACTTTGCGTGCTGCTCTCTGGAAAAGCTCACCGTCAGTGAGTCACACAGGTGAAATATATCTCCAGCTTGCTTGGGAGAGTGTTATTCTGTTTTAATGTTACTCTCAAAAAATACTGTCTGTAAAAATATCAAAGTAAATGTGCAAAAGTATGAGTGTAAGATGTGTTTCATTATGTTTTTGTGAGGGTTATGGCTCAACATCAGTCAAAGATCATGTCTCCTCTGGATCGTTTACCTTCTAATATTGCATATTGTATGGTATTGTGACTTGACTAATCTCTGAAAATAATTATTTTCCTGAAAGTAATTGGCTCCACCCACAAGAAACGTGCCAGCAGCAGTATCTGTTGTGGCAGTGCACTGCGCCTTTATCTTCATTTCTGAGAAGGCACGTCCGTGGTCATAGGTGACGTCAGTGAATCTATCAGTACGTTACATTGTGGTGGATGTGAACAACACCCAGTGCCACATTTTAAATGAAATATGTCTAATATTCATTTCTCCAAACATGTTGATTGGATTATTTGTGAGAGGAGGAAGGATGAAGTGTTCCTTTATGGGTTGAGAAAACTCTTCTACATCTAAAGTGAAATAAACTATCGGTAACACTTTATTTGACACCTATCTCTATAACGCATGCTAAATATATTTATAATGCGTTATAATGACGTTATAGAACTGTATAACTATAGTTATAAACACTCATAAATGATCATAATGCTTTATAACAATTATCATAACACACTATAAAGCATTCTATCATCACTTATAAGGTCAGGTATTATAATACATTATAACTGTTAGCAACTCACTGACAATGCCCACATAGATAATGCATTATACATATAGTTATGATATGCTTATAAATGTGTATAACTATCATTATAAACACTCATAAATTATCATAAGGCTTTATAACAATAAGCATAACACATTATAGAGCATTTTATAATGGCTTATAAGGTCAAGTATTATAATACTTCATGATTGCTGGTCCCTTGCTAACCGATTTTTGTTGCAAGGATCAAAGGGTATTATAATTACTATAGTTGTCATATATTAAAACTTGTTATAATGCCTTATAATCACTGGTATAATGCATTATAATGTGATTATAAGTTACTCTAAATGGTCATTGGGTGCTTCAAGTAAAGTGATGAAACGGCTCAGGTACAGGCTGATACAACACATTACAAGCTGGTCATAAGTCACTACAAGTGGTTTGCTTGAAGAAAAACACACATTTTGAATCTATTCAAGAACAACACAAAACATTTCAAAACCTATTTTTATTAACAATGTGACTCCCTCAAAAAACTTTAAATTATCACATTCACAGTGAGTGGCTAGGTTGATAAATGTGTGTTTTTCTTCTACAGTTATAATGTATTATAATACCTGACCTTATAAGTGATGATAGAATGCTTTATAGTGTGTTATGATAATTGTTATAAAGCATTATGATCATTTATGAGTGTTTATAACTATAGTTATACAGTGCTATAACGTCATTATAACGCATTATAAATATATTTATAATGCTTTATAGAGATAGGCGTCAAATAAAGTGTTACCAAACTATCTTATAAAAAATGTCAAATGCATCGTCACAGCGCTGAAAATAGGACTGTTCTTCTGAGCTCATGAGCCAGCAGTATATAAAGTAGTTACAATGAGCTCAACCTTAAACATCTGCAGCAGTATAATGCAACATACACATTAATTCAGCAGTAATATAAACCCAAAAACAACAATTGTAGTAGTAAAACGCCAACAGGGACTATTTTACGATGCAATGACAGCTGATAATACTTAGTATTACTTTTGAATGCAGGACCTTTACTTGTAATGGAGTATTTTCGCAGTGTGGTGTTAGTAGTTTTACTTCAGTAAAAGCCCTGAGGACTTTAATCCACTACTGCATCTGGAGTGTTTAACAGTAAAACCATGCTTTTGTCTTCCCACAGAATTCACCTCACTGTCCAAAGCTCCACTTGCTTTCGTGACAAGACAGCTTGATAGAAAAGCAAATCCAGACGACTGATAACTGCATCAAAAGGAGGTGAATTTTGCTCCAATATCAGATATCTTCTGAATATGGGTGCTGTGCAATGTGTTACGCAAGAGGAAGCTGAAGCGTTCATACCTTCTAACAGTCTGTTGGAGGATCCTCAGACCCACCTGACCATGATTGAAAGACCTTCTAATGCATTTGGGCAAGATGCAGAAAAAAAACGACAAGAATGTATCAAATGGCTGATTGACACTGGAAATGTGGACAACTACATTAAAGGTGCAGTCAGTCGCTTTCCACACATTTCCCACAAATTTGTATATTGGGCAATTATTACTTTACGTGCAGTTTGCTGTACAATGGAAGAGATACCAAATGAGCAAGCTTTGGCTATAATCCACCA
Organism: Chaetodon auriga; assembly: GCF_051107435.1. Taxonomy (NCBI): domain Eukaryota; kingdom Metazoa; phylum Chordata; class Actinopteri; order Chaetodontiformes; family Chaetodontidae; genus Chaetodon; species Chaetodon auriga. The sequence continues at coordinate 10,866,628 of NC_135097.1, read as the reverse complement.
ACTGCTGGACCGGCTTTGCTCAAAAGAAAGACCTGATATATGGGAGGCTGTTCTGAAAACACTCTATGTGATAACACAGAAAACAAAAGGCACAAATGGCTGGGATTCCAACTTTACTGAGAAGTTATGCAAAACAGTTGCTCCTTATGTAAAGAACCAACACTCCTCTGATATCAGAGTCTACACATACGGCGTATTTGCAAACATACTTTCAGTTGAACACACAGCTAACATCTTTCCATCAGTGGGGATAACTTCAGTGCCAGACGACATACTGTTATCTGCAGATATGGAAATGAACGACAAACTGAAAGAAGTTCTCAGACAACTGAAAAACCATTTCAACTCACCAAACTTGGAATCTGCAAGTGATCCAACATCAGTTCCTGTTGTGGACTCAACTTCAAACCTCAACACCTCTACGCCATCAGTGCCACACAGGTGGCTACAAATCAGCAAGAGGTGGAGAGAAAAACTGGAGAAGCTTCAGAGCGCTGATGAAAGAAAAGTAACCAAAATTGGGAACATCATTTATGTGAATGATGAAGAATTCCTCATAAAGAAGGGATGTGGTGTGACTGAAGTCTTCTTGGGGCTGAGAAAAGATGGCACTGAAGTTGCTATTAAGAGAATGACTAAATGCAACTATCGGGAGCTGAGGAATGAGGAAGTAATTCTACGACTTCCAAAGCTCGATCATTCATCCATTATACGATACATTGACTTTGAAGAGGATGAGAACTTTGGATATCTTTGTCTTCAGCTTTGTGAATACAACTTGGAAGAATACATCAGAGAAGACAAAGGTGGTCTGCTGAGAGAGAAACTTGTCAAGCAGGTTCTCAAGAGTTTAAAGACGCTTCATTGTCAGAATCCTCAAATTCTCCACCGCGATCTCAAACCACAGAATGTTTTGATCGGTGAGACACGTTAAAAATATATAACTCACGATCTGAAATTCAAAGCACACACAAATATTTGAATTCATTTTGGTGAATGTATGCGTTTGTTTACTGAATCAATCTCCACTATTTGTCCTGCAGATGTTAACGGGAGGGCAAGATTAGCTGATTTTGGCATAAGCAGACGGTTACCCGATGACCAAACAACTCATTACACAGGCATTGCAGGAACAAAATGCTGGATGGCCACAGAGACTTTAACAGGAGACGCTGACATACCATACAAGTGGAGCACCGACATACAGGTTAGTTTTTCTGCTACATCAATCCTCGTCATGATTAGGTGAGAACTCATTCTGTAATTAAACCACTGTTTTTCCTTTTAAGGTGGCGGGCATGCTGATTTATTTTGTCCTCTCTGGAGGACACCACCCTTTCAGCGGCAAGGTACCCGCTAAATGCGAGTGCAACATTCTTAGAGGAAAGTACTCTTTGCACCATGTTCAAGATGTGGTGGCAAAGGATCTGATCGAGTGGATGATCAATGAAGATCCAAAGAACAGACCTAAAGTGGAAGAATGCTTGAGTCATCCCTTCTTCTGGAACCCTGAAAGGTAGAATCACATTTATCATTCCCAGTTAATTCAAATTAATTCAGGCGATTTGCTGTTATTGCCCTTAAATGTGCAGTGGTGCTTTCAAGTGCTAATGTCAGCATGCTAATATGCTCACAGTGACAATGCTAACATGCTGATGCACAGCAGGTGTCATGTTAACCATGGCCACCATCTTAATAAAATGATTCATCCACTGGGAATCATGAATTCCTGTGCAACATTTCAAGGCAAATCAGCAAATAATTGCATCTGTGCATCACAATTTTTTTTTTTTATCAATATGATCTGACAAAATGGTTCAAGATGTTTTGTCAAACATACACCCTAAACATACATTTGATTTTTCAGAAGAGTAGAATACTTGAGAAGGATTGGAAACAGAAGGGAGGTGGAAAACCATCGAAATGCAGACCCAGGATTGATTTCTTCAATGGAAAGAGGCGTTGGGATCGGATCATTCAAACTGTGGAAAGAGAAGGTGACTGCAACACAACAATTTTATCCTTTATTTGGAACCTCACCAGTTTGTTGTCAATATTATTACTAAGCATAATTCTAACTGATGTTTGGTTTGATAGTTTCAACCAGAGTTGGTCCAGAAGATGGACAGCAGGAAGAAACCCTACAGCACAAACATTTTGGGATTACTGCGCTTCATACGAAACCTCTATGAGCACTAGTGAGTAAAACTGAGCTAAAATGATGTGTCAAGAACTCACCCTTAACATCATGCTTTCTCTTTTGTTTCTCTAATTATTATTTTGGTGGAAGGAACAAGTGTACACAGTCACTCTGGGACATTTTTTTTCTGGAAAGAGATGTTAATATTAACCTAAAAAAAAAAATGCTAGTATTTGCTCCTGAACTGTTTTTTTTTCTTTTTTTTTTTGTCTTTGTCTGTTCTCAGTTCCGAGGACGCGTCCAAAGTTGATCTGATGTCACTGTTTCCTGAACTCTTTGGATGCGTTTATACATTTGCTAGCAACAAAGGGTGGAATTTAGAGACACCCCTGAAGGAAATGTTTGGAACTTTGTTTTCCAGAGTTGTAAAGCCCCCCACAAGGGAGGATCATCTGAACGCCCCAGTTCAAGAATCTCAATCTCATTCAACTGAGCAAACTGCAAATCCAACCGTGTGACCTGTTGACTGTGTTATTGACACAGCTGAAGTCAAAGGTTAGCCAATGAATTCAATTGAGGACATGATTTGTGAAATGAATGTTTCTGTCTGTCAAAAAAATAACATGTAACAGCAATGTGGAAGAACGAACCAACAAACCCAAAAGTCTTGAAATTTTCTGAATGGTATTGCAATATAAAAAGTATATACAGCTTTACAACATGCTTTTGTGTGATTTAGCTTTAAGGTTACTGAATGCTACACCACAATTTCAGCTTATCTGTTGAAGATTAACATATTAATAAAATCTAATTTGATATGTTTCATCATGTTTGCTTTAGGGTTATGCCTTGATATCAGTCAAAGATCAAATCTCCCCTCTCATGTACAGTTAGTTTGTCACGGTGAAAGCTCACTAAGAAATAGTTTTTATTTATTTTATTTTTATTTATTTATTTTTTTTTAACAAACCCTGACCATACTGTATGATACCCAGCCCATACATGTACTGGTGCCGCATTGCCTGACATGTATGTGTATGATTGCTTGTCATTTATTTTGTTTGTTTTTTTTTTTTATTTCTTTTGCTTCCTACCGATCTCATTCAAATGTTCTTTTTAATGTGTTTTATGATGACCCTAATGAAGGTCACACTCCATAACCTGTTTGTCTGACAATAAAGTTTGTTTCTATACCACAAGAGCTGCTGGAGTTTTCATCATCTTCAGACTTTTCCCTTCTCCATGTACCCTGGAACCAGGTGAAGGTGTGCCAGAAATCCCAAATCACTTGTACTCTCCTAACATTTCAATCCTCAGACCTTCACTAGACTAAATTCATAAAGAGAAACAACACCTACATCACACAGTGTACATATATAATGCTTTTATTATGAAGGACACCTTGTTAAGTTTCCGTTTTGTTATTCCAAATTGCTCTTCAGGAGCATTAATTCGGAATAAAAAATAATGAAGGATGCCCACTGTCTTATATTAAAATTTAAAATGACATTTAATTTCAATCTAAACTTAAATGAAAAAGATCATTTTCGTCTTAACATGGTGCCGGAAGTTGTATCCTTTAATCTGTTCTCATTCCGCGCGACTTGACGGCAGAGTACAAAAAAAACCAAAAAAAAAAACAGTGACGTTGCAGGATAAACAAACGGGGTAGAGGCAGGTCTGACGGCGGCGGAGTGGCAGCGTGTATCCTGACACTTTGTCAAAAATATTTCGGATAATGCAGTCTTCCAAGAGGAGCGAGAGTGACTGGCAGGGGCTTGTCAGCGAGGTAAGAGAGTGGCGAAGACCGCCAACAGCTGTTGCGGAGACGGGCTGATTTTGACGGATGCGCCGTCGTCCATATGGAACGAGCTCCGGTCACTTGTCTTCGTGGATGGAGGAGCTGCTGAACGCCACAGAAAAAAAGAAACTCCTTCTTTCCAGTCTTTAGCTAGATAGGCTAAAGGTTGATTAATGGGGTACGCTAGCATGCTACCCTGTCAGGCCGACAGTGTCCGTGTCTGTCTGCAAATGCAAGAACACTCCTGCCCACCTCCGAAACACGTATGGAGCTCAGATATAACACACCTGTGGGCGACACTGACTTGTTAACATTGTTAGCATGAAGTCATTTAAACCTAGAGAGTAAGGTTCGACCTAGGCTATGTGGGTGTAGAAAACAGGTATGAATGTATTTTTGGGGTGAAAACGCAGTGTAAGCCTAAAACGTCATTGGCACCGCAGGAATTTCTTCACGAAAATGCCCCCCAAAAAAGCAGTTTTTAGATATATATTGTAGCTCCACGGTAACACAGCACAGCAGTCAGCTGGCTAGCTTAACGCAGAGTGGCCCACCAGCTGGTGAACGTCGTCCAAATTATGTTTTAATCAGAACAAAAGTCCGATATTTAGATTTTCGTGCTGCCTTCAGGGACTGTTCATGCAGCTGTGATTATGGAGGAACTTCCACGCTGCAGGTGGATCCATGACTGGTTGATAGTGTCATATCTGAACTGGTGATAATCCAACCATGGACGTTAGAGAGCACAAGAGTGAAGATGCAATGATGCAATGATCTAGCAGAAAAAAATGAACTGGCAACCTGTTTTGACCCTCAAATAATTGCTGTAGTCTCTTTTTTAAAGGCAGAATTTGGAAGAATTTGCTGCTTTTCTTTGTAATGTGTGATAGCAAGCTGATCATATTCAGGTTAGAGAAAACAAGTGAGTTTTAGAGCACTGTTATGGGCATTTTCTACTATTTTCGGTTGTTTTGTAGACCAAACAGACAATCCGTTCAGTGGGGGGGGGGGGGGAACAATTGTCTATTTTGTGTGTGTGTGTGTGTGTGTGTGTGTGTGTGTGTGTGTGTGGACCACTAATATCAGCAATGAGCATGTCGGAGCTACAAGCTTCACTTCACACTCCTGAACGTTCAGCTCAATGGCAGCAGCTGCTGTTTCATTTGGTTATAAGCTGATCTGACAGCTACCAAGCTCTACTCCGTTCCTCCTGCTGGGTCTTATCTGTACTTTAAACACTTGGCTCCAGTGTGTACTTTTCCACCTGTTGGGAACTGGTCAGCTCCAGCTCAGTGCTTTGACTACTTCTATTTGTTGTAGTTCCTGGTGTGTAAGCGCAAGCTGGAGAGTAAGAAAGAGGCCCTGCTCATTCTGTCCAAGGAGCTGGATACCTGTCAGCAGGAGAGAGACCAGTACAAGCTGATGGCCAACCAGCTGAGGGAGCGCCACCAGGGCCTCAAGAAAAAGTACAGGGAGCTCATTGTGAGTGGTTCAGACCTTCAAGGTGGTGTTTATTTGTTCACGTGCACGGTGTTTAATAGCACGCATAATGTCATCTAATAATCGCATGAGATGATTTTAATTCCGTACCTCTTCATATTTTAGGATGGGGACCCTTCTTTGCCGCCAGAAAAACGCAATCAAGTAAGTTGTTGTTGATTTTGAGGGTCTTCTTACAGCCGCTAATGCTGAACATAAGCTTTCATTTTGTTACGGTGTGGTTGTTATGTTGGTTATGATAGATGAGGATAATCTCTTTAACCTGAGTTCACATCAAATACAAGATCTCTGTGAACAAACAACCTCATAATACCAAGCAAATACAGATCATATGCTCACTTAGTAACACTGGACTGAACAACCTTTTCATTAGCTCTGTCTGATGCTTGCAGACTTCTGATGGTTAGATTAAATGTGAGGGTGGTTACGTGTCGTCAGAGTCCTGTAGGACTCTGCTTGGTGCTGCTTTCAAGGACGCCGTGACAACCTTAATTGAAGAGTTGGCTGCTGAATTGCATTCTAAGAAGCAGTGTTGCTTTTTAGAGGACAAAAAACAAACATCAGCATTGCGAGGACAATGCCGACATGCACATTATGTTGCTTTTTATATCCGGCCCTGATTCAAAAAGGTTGGGATGCTGTGTGAAACATAAATGAAACAGAATGTGATAACTTGCAAATCCTCATTGACGCATATTCAACTGACAACAGCACAAAGACAATATATGGAAAGTTTTACCTCGTCAATTTTTGTAAATATCTGTTTATTCTGACGACTTTCCCAGCAACGTAAGACTGGGAAAGTTGTGGAAAGCCCCAAAAACACCTGTTTGGAACATTCCACAGGTAAACAGGTTCATTGGTAACAGTATCATCTTGGCTATGATTTTGCTGACACCAAGACATCTGTGAAATAATGATGTTTGTTAATAAGTATTTATGAATTGATAATCAGAGATGAGGCTGCTACAAGGGTAATGTAGGTGTGAAATCAGCCATAGCCAAGAAATAATCAGTGTGTTTTGCTCAGTATAATCCTTTTATCTTTGTCCTTGCAGTCTTATGATCTTGAAAATCTATTTATGATGCACGACTCAATCAAACGCTGTTAATAGAAGCAGTTTCAGCAGTTATTTTTGTACGTTACCGATTGTTCCTGTGCATATATTTCCTTGAGCTGAAGAAAGAAGTGGGACCCTAATTCATCGGTGCTTTTGGCCCCTCTCCATGACAGATCGAGTGGCCACCAGCTGTTTGCAGTTTCAGACGGCGTCGCTTCTCCGTATCTTTCTCCTTCACTTCATTCTCTCCTCCTCTCCACCTTCTCCTCAGGTGAACCTGGCTCAGCTGTTGAGGGACTCAAGAGACAGAGCGAAACAGCTTGCAGAGGAGGTGAAGGAGCTCACTCAGAGGCTTGCGGAGGCCCAGGGGGATAACAAGGTGAGGTTACCGATCGCAGCACACACACAAACTTGACCCCGTCACTCACTCCAGTGCACGAGTCGTGTGTTTGAGCAAAGCAGTGAATTTAACTTTTTTTTTTTTCTGCAGCTCCTGAGGATGACGATTACTCGACAGAGGCTGGGGGACGAGGAGGTGGGGACACGCCATTTCCCCGCTCACGAACGGGAAGATCTAGTTCACCAGCTAGAGAGAGCGGGGCTGCAGGTTGATGCATTTCCTTTTTTTTTTTTTTTTTTTTTTTTTTTTTTAAAAATAATCAAACCTTTCAAACTTTACATGGTGTCACATCACATTAGCACATGCACATCTAAAACATTGACAGTTCACTTTTGGTCTCGGTCCTGTCATTGAGTTTAGTTCCCTCTGTTGGTCAAACAGGGACGAATGATACAGAGAGACATCTGTGGCAGATTTCACAATACAAGTCATGAATATTTTGCATTACACATGAGGAGCATGGCTCACTTTCTGGAATTATTCTCACTACTGTCACTTGCTAGGCTGACTGAGTTCACTCTTGTTTGAGGCGGCGGTGCTGTTGTATTGGATTTTATGATTTTGATGAAACCGTACTGTCCCTTCCACTCACTCAGGTCAAAACAGTAGACGAGCTCCTCAGCTGCTGATTGCTGAAAACAGCGAGTGCACTCTCAGCAAACTCTGCTTTAGTTAACAAAGCTGTAACTTTCCTTTCAGCTGCTTCGCTTACAAGCATTTCTTTGCCTGGCTGCCGTCTCCTAGATGGAGGAGATGGAGAACAACATGAAGGCTCTGACAGACGAGCTGCAGGACGTGAAGGCGGAGCGCGGTGTGTTCAGGGAGAAGGCCTACCGACTCAACGTGGAGCTCAACCACATCTTGGGCAACCGTGAGGCGCGCATCATTGATGTGGATGCCCTCTGCATGGAGAACAAGTAAGTGAGCAAAGCAAGCAGATACGTCCACCAGCACAAAAATGACTCTTACCCTCATGAACCAAAAGTACTCAGCACGTCTTTTGATCTGTGTCGCCGCAGGTACTTGCATGAGCGTTTCAGCCAACTGCAAGAGGAGGTGAACCTGCTGAAATCGAACATCATGAAGTACAAGGTACAGTTGGAGTGCCGCTGATAAAATAGAAACATGAAGCTGATTTTGAGGCTCACGAATCCTGATGAAATCCATTTAATTTCCCAAAAGTTGATTTCTTATGCCTCGGCGGTGGAAGTGAAAATGTGCGCTTTTATTTCAAACGTTCATCAAACATGGCAGGGCGCGCTCCATTCGCTCTTGTTTCTCCCTCCCCACAGACAGCTCTTGAGAGGAGGAAAAACTCCAGCACATTTGGGAAATCAAACAGCAGCCCCCTCACTGGAGTCCTCTCAGCCAAACAAGGTGAAAACTCCCTCTGAATTCTCTCTGAAGCTCTGACATAAATAGATACGGGAGCCGCTCATCTGAAGCGATTTGACGGCCAGTAAAATAGTGTGCGCCTCCTCTGTTTTATAGCATGTAGATTTAATAAGTCTGTTCTTTTTTTTTTTTCCTTTTTTTCTTTGCCGATCCTTCAAGCCACCGCTCGGACACCAGCTGGGTTACTAATTGTATTCTGAGTGGTGGAGAGCACCACTGGCAGGGAAATGAGCCTGCCACGATGACTGACAGTCGCTGGCAGAAGCAGCACAGTGGGCTCCGGAGTTAAAGTTAGGAGAGTGTCACCTAGCAGACAGCTGTTTCTAACTCTCCATCTCCGTCTTGCTCTTGTCATGCTGCTTTCTCCGTCTCTTGTTATATTCCCATATTCTCTCTTGTATATATTTTTTTAAGTGTTGAAAGTTTTATCGGGGCATCATTAGCAGGTTGCAGTTTAATAAATGAGGCCATGTTTTCCTCCATGGCATCATAAACACATATGACTGCACATGAATTCTCCCTCCTTCTATTCCCTTCCTGTTTCTCTTTCTTTTATCTGCTATCACCCCTATTTTCCTCTCCCCGCTCTCCTCGCCTTCTCCTTTTCAGTCCAGGAGATGCTCCTGGAAGAGCAGGGCTGCAGCCTGCCAGCCACGCCTCAGTCCATCTCTGACCTCAAGTCCCTGGCCACGGCCCTGCTGGAGACCATCCACGAGAAAAACCTGGTCATCCAACACCAGAGGCACACCAACAGGTAACACACGTGTATTGTTTGCCTGCCCGTTCAGAGAATCCTCCTCCACCTGCAAGGCAAACACTGCACTGTGACACGCGAGTGCATGCAAACACTCTCTGTTGGTCCCAAGTAACCCGACCCATCGCGCTCGGTCTTGCAGGATCCTCGGAAACAGAGTTGCAGATTTGGAGAGGAAGCTGAAGACGCTGGAGGTTTCAGGACTGTGGAGCCTTCCAGGTGAGTCTCAAGACCAAGTGTTCAATGTCTCCTTTTTGAAGTCCTCAAATGAGCCCTCCATGACTTAACATCAAGCACAGTCCAATTAGAAAACAAATACAGAGTAATAACAGTAATTTGACAGTAACTCTTATCTTTCAGGCTGTAGGATATGAAAACAAACAGCTGGTGAAACAGTATATTCTCTTTCATTAAACAGTATTTCAGTGGCACGGTCATTTGTCATGGATATAATTATTTTGCTTTGTGGAGAAAATAATCATGTTTGTCAATCACCTTTCATTGAAACACATTTTTTTGAAGGTTTCTGTGCAATCCTGTTATAACACAGTGATTTTCAATACAGAGGGTAAAATTACAGCTTCATTTGTAGTTAAATGGCTGTCAAGCTGTAACATATGATCAGACACTTAACTGTTGCCTCACTGTGAAGCAAGGCGCACACACCATTTGTAAACATGACCGCGTGACTGTGTGTGTGTTTACAGAGCATGAATTGCTGTTCGCTCAAGACAAACTGTGCATTTTGTGAAGATAACATTTTTTTCGAACATGTTGCCATAAATTGCTTTTGAATCTCTTGTTTTGAAAACTTCCCTCTTTTTTTATTTTAATACAATAATGAGGTTTTATGTTCATAACAGTGTGTCTCTCTCTCTCCCTGGCTGCGTCTCAGGCTTGACCTACCGCGTATCAGTGGGAATTGGGAGTATGTATTCCTTCTGCCCCACTTAGCCCATCCATGCCCTCCACTATGTCATGCCAGGACAAATCTGGGCAGATGCCCAGAAAGCGTGTCACCTCATGCCCACCGTTTACAATGTGTCGACTCCATTGACCACCCGCTCGTGTGTGTTCATGATACCATTGACTGAAGCGGGCTGCCTGAATCTCACACATTGATCTTTTTGGTCCAGTGGATCTGTCATGAATTTTGCACTCAAGGAAGAAAAAAAGAGCTCTTTTTGAATATTTGGGCTTTGGCATGTTTTAGAAGCAGGAGAGTCCTTTTATTTAAGGCAGCACACGACTGTTTTCTGGATTCATTTTAACATGCGTTCAGACCCCTTGCACCCCTGGTATTAAAATGCGTATCCGTACATATCGGCGCAGGTATTTGGTTTTAGCTAACATAACACAGAGGTTGTCAAATTTGAGAGAGCGAGTCAAGCGAGAAGGCTGAAAGAGACACGCCTCTAATGACTGATAAAATGCACTGCAGCGTACATTCTGTGAAATCAGTGCTGAGATGATAAGTGTGTGTGGGAATTGACTTTTTTCTTTAGAACTGGATATACGTCTAATCTGCGCCATGAAAGCATCAAAAGATGCATTATTCAACAGAACTGCGTGAAAATGAAAGCAATATGGGAGGGAAAGGAGTGATATTGAGTAAGAAATAACTGCCTCTGCTACGATGAGCATCGCACTTATCTGTGCGGCTGATCAGCTGTGAACAAGGTATATAATTTATGTAGTTAGAGAGTAACTTATACGGCAGCACTGCAACACGCTGGGACTGACTGACACAGTATTTTTTTTATTCAAAGAAAGGAAAAACTTAATGTATTGCATTTACTGACAGACAGAAAAAATGGGATTCAGATCCCGTTTTAGTACCAGGTGTGACATTCATGCTGGCAGGAATTCGAAGCATAAACCATGTGAGGGCAAGATATACATTCACTGGCCACTGTATTAGATACACCTGTTCAATTGCTTGTTATCACAAATTGCTTGCCAGCCAATCACATGGCAGTAACTCAGTGCATTTAGCACAGTCTGAAAAGGATTTCCAAATCCAACCAGGAGGCAAGACAGTCCACCTAGAAAATAGTTCCCCGCTTTAGCCACTGGAGGGCGATGTTGTGCTGTGTATGAACCAGACAGAAAGGTGGAGGGGCTGCGGCTGAATGGAGGTGCCCTGTCATGAGACCGTCATTCTCACCGCTATAAAACTGACAAGCATCCATTACTGAAAATGATTGCCCACATTACAAACACATTTAGGGGAATGTGCCGTTATTAGGGAATTTGTAGGCGAGGGCCCAGAGTGCCTGACGACCACGCTGTCCACCACAGTTAGGGAGACAGAAATATAGAGAGAGATGTGATCGTCTGTGGCCTTGATGTGATGTGAAGTTGGGCTGATGGATATTAAAGGCAAACAGGATAGGATGGAGGGCCTTGGCTGCCTACCTGAGGCCCGGAGAACACTAGAGGTGACTGCGTTGTCTGCGGATGAGAGAGAGCCAAAAACAATAACAATGACATCGATGCAGTGAGTCAGATAAAGTTGTGATTGATAGATCCCCACCGGTCTTGCAGTCCCCCACCCCCCACTTGCTGAAGGACTCAAGCTGAAATGTAACACAGCAAGTGAAAGCCTGTCAGTGTGCGTCAGCTATGGAATAGACAGAGGTGGATGTAGAGTGCGTCCATATAGCTCTGTTTGGGTCCAGTGACAGACTCTTGCCGGTTAAGAGGAAAGCATTTCCTTGCCACCTGAGAGCCAGACAGCACTGTATCCCAGTGTAGGATTTAACCATGTGACCGTAGACAATTTTTTTTTGGAGGATAGGTGCATATGCATGAAAATGATGTTCATAATATGTAGTAACATGTTTCAAACAAGTAACAGGAGCAACAAAAGAAATTTGGAAAGTTGTGGAATGCTCCAAAAACACCTGTTTGGAACATTCCACAGGTAAACAGGTTCATTGGTAACACATGACTGTGCAGAGGATGTTACTACATGAGCTCAGGAACACATAGTGAAACCAGTTGTCAGTAGTTAGTTTGCAAAAGATTTCATTCTTATTCACATTTCACACAGCGTTCCATCTTTTTTAGAATCCGGCTTGTATGTGTGAGAGAGCGATGGTTTGATGGCTGGACAGGCAGCTGCCAGTCAGGTTTAAAGGAAGCTGCTGGTCCCTCCTGCCTCCTCCTGAGTGCTGCATGGCTCCTGGAGACACTCTGCAGTGCTCAGTCTGGGCTTTCTTCTTCATACCAGTAACTAACACCACCTTGTTACTGGCTTTAAAAGGCAGTCTGCAGAACTCCTTAACAAACTTTAAGACTGCACTTGGATAAAGTAGTCTTAAAGCGACAGGCCACCTCTCTGATCTGAATGACTTTCCCCTCTAGTGAACTGCTGACTCTTTCGTCTTGTGAAAGCTGTTGTATGATATACAACATTTAAGATATACATTTTTTTTCCAGACAAAATGAATCCAGCTGTGAGCGAAGTGATAAATTATGATATATCAATATGTAACTTTAGGAGAAGCAAGACTGCAAGTCTACATTCACGCCAGCTTCCCTGAGACTGCTGAGGTTCAGTGGCGCTTCAAGCTAAATGTTACCATCTGCTAACATGCTGATGTTTAACATCATGTTTGTGAGATTCACTGTCGGAGTTGCTATCATGCTAACATTTGTTAATTAGAACTAAACACAAAGTAGAGCTGAGGCTGATGGGAACGCCGTTAGTTTTGCAATGATTTGGTCACAAACCAAAGTGTGGACGAATTGAAGTTTTGACCTGTGATCGCCAAAGTTATTCTAAAACAGTCTGACATCACGATTGAAGCTGCTGTCTCTTTAACAGAAGTAAGACAACTTTTTCCACAAACATCAACTTTATTGCTCCTCCTGACGCCACCAGTCTGCACGTTGAAGCTTCGGGATCCAAACAGCCCACCCCACCCCTCTCCCTCACTGTCCCCACATCAGTGTCAACGCTGAGCATGCATAACAATATGGACCGCATTCATAACAATATGGTCTCCGTTCACCATTCATGATTCTCACGCATCGTGTCACCCAGTCATCCATTTTCTCATTCTTCTGTTTGTTTTTGTGTCTCACACTTGAGTGGTCAGAAACAGGCCTATTCACAGGGTTTCTGTGAAGGCGCGGGCTGATATGCACACTTACAGACTCCAGCATATGCATGTGAATACAGTTGTGTGTGTGTGTGTGTTTGTGATGTCTGGTTTATAGTGCACAGTCTCCTATGAGTAGCATATGGTGTCAGCCTAAGAGGCGTGCAGCCATCACTAATGAAGACAGATGACAGGGAACTGGAGCCACTTCCTGTGAGCACCGCAATGCATACGTGCGTGTATGTTTGTACGCCGTGTGAAAGCACACACGGCACAGCGCCGTACATGCGCTCGGATGAGCTCCATCCAGTCCTGACGTGCTCAAACATTTCAAAACTCCTCATACCACTTACTTTGTCTCTTTGTCGTCATTTGGATGTGACAGTGACGGGGAGTGTTTGTTCCTTCATTTCGGTCTCGCAGGGGCACGAGACACTATCGCGCTGAATGACAACCTTCAACCGGAGCTCCATCCAACACCTGCCACGTCTCACCCAAACATGCAGCCCAGAGTGCAGCCACCCAAAGGTGAGCGCGTAATCGTGTGCAGCTGGCTTCTCCCACAGCTAACGGCACAAACACTGCAATTAGCCGCTGCGTGCTAAACACTCCTTGCTATCTTCCATGTTTAACCCAAGTCCTCTCCCTTCCCGCCTCCTCTCCTCTCCGCCTCTCATTGGTGCAAGCTGCCCAAATGCCATGGCATTTTGGAAATGTGAAGCAAATTCTCGCCCGCTGACATTCAGAAACTTCTGCCGTGTTCTCTTTGAAAGGGGGTGGGGGATGGCGGGGAGGGGGGGGCATAAATATGGATGTCAGTTCAAGTAATGTTGCTTTCTTCCTGTGTGTATTTTCCTGTGTATGTATGTGTGGGGAAAGGTGGCTGGGACTCTATGTGCAGTCTTTAACCTTTTTGCCTGCACATCCACAAATATGGGTCAGTAATCCCCAAAGTGAGAGCATATTTTGGCGAAGAAGCAGAACTAAGCTGTTGCTATTGCCAAGATGCGGGGCGTCACACTTGTCTTGCATCCCCTTGTCTGGGGCACTGCTGCTATATTTAGCCTGTTGCCATGGAAGCACTTCAGTCACATAAGTAATTGAAATAACTTTCTGCGTTGACACAGTGGTCCAACTCCAAAAGAGGAAAGTTTTCCTTATGTTTTCCTTTCAAAGGGTTTTTTCATCCTGTCCTAATTTCTTTAGATAAAACACAAGGCACGACATTGTCGACCTCGGCCTATCAGCATATTTAGATTATTGAGAGTGTGTTATGCAGCCCCATATGTACGAATGGGAAGCAGTTGTAGTAGGTATTTTTCTTTGCTGTTGATGTTGCCAGTGAACACGAATCAGCCGCCTTCCCTCCGCATAACTCCGTCAGAGCAGCACAATCGGGCAAAAGTACTTGTTTGCTGATCTAACTATGGCCTCAGATCAAGTGAGTAATTAAAATGACCAGTTGTCTCATCTTCCTTCTCCCAGTTGTGTCAGGCGACAGAAGTTCACATGAATCATTGTGGGAATGCCACACCGCTGGCAGCGACCTTGGCACAGATGGCGTCAGCAGGGAAGACGCACCTGCGCTGCTCAACAGCCTGGAGCCTCTCGTGGGCTTGGAGACGAATGGGATTGACAGGAGAGGGGGAGAAATGGTGACCCTGACTGAAGATGGAGCCGCCTTGGAGCTGGAGGAGGGGCGGAGCCCTGTTGAAGAGGCCGGGCACGAGGTCGAGGGAGTTGAAGATGAAGAGCTGGGTTCCACCGTGGAAGAAGGAGAAGAGGCAGCTCTGGCGCTGAATGTCCCGTCCACCGAATCAGACCTTCCATGGCCTCCAATTAAACGAGCCTCTGTTGATCACTCAGAGGCGGTTCGTCAGCCCCGCGAGCCCCAGGACGACGGGTCTAGTAATGCACCTGAACATGTAGAAACCTCAATATCAGGGCCAGAGAACCAGACCACAGAGGTGTCGAGTACGGAGGAGTGGGACGTTCACTGTCAATCTGCGTAGTGACGCCTGTCATACTGATAACTTGGCATGAACTGACACCACTGAAAGACTCCGGGAGCTTATTTAAATCCTTGTCCTTGTCCTCCTTATTGATGGTTGCATTCATCATCCCTGGCTGCGTTCTCACAGTGTCGCCACCGCTCACTAACTCGCTTTCTGTTTTAGTCAGTAAAACCGAAAAACACTTTTCCAGCCAGAACCGGTTGTGCACTTTGTATCTCGACAGGCTTGTTGCTGCACAGGAAGAGAAACTTGAAATCAATGTAGTTGCAAACTTCATGCCCTGTAGGAGAAAATTAGCTACCAAAATAATGAATATGGCAGCCTCAACTCCCATGCCCCATATTCCCTTCTTCCTTTCCCCTGTGATAAAATAATCCCAATTGTTTGCTTTCTTCTTCTTCCTGAGGGATGCCGATAAATTGAGTTCTCCATCTTGTTGTTGCTCTCATCAGGGGTCTGAATTGGCTTACCAAAACTGTTTTGTACATATGTGTGAATTAATAATGTTAATATTAGAGACTGTTGATGTCTATTCATCTGCATGGGTGAATCTTACTAATCATTCCAGTTTTTATTGTTCCTCATTTCGCAGTTGATATTCAGATGAGACTACATGTGCCTTATATGTGGAAGAATTCCCTGATATTTATGACTATAAATGTATAAACCAATGCAATACGACCTGTCCGGAAGTCTTTTCCAACCCACATGCAAACACAAAAAATGTAATTTTGTGATATTTTTTTGTGGTATGTGGTACTTTTACCACATTTTCTGCAGGATTTTCTGCCGTTTCTGCTTTCACTTTCTCCAGACACACAATGCTAAGACCGTTTAAGCCTGACCTGTTTCCACACTTGGTTTTAGTAAAACCAGTTTTCTCTCAGCATACTTGAATACGACAGTATGCTGAAAGGTTGTTATGGAATTTTTGCCCAATGATGCCAAAAATATGCAGCCTACCAAAGCTTTAGTTATACATGTTATAAGTTAAAAGTGTTAGTTACAAACTATGGATAAATGGTTGAAATAGGAAGCTAAAAGTAAGATGGTGAAAAATAATGGTTTAACAGTTCGCTAAAAGTTATGAAATAGATTGCTAAAAGTAGCCATTGGAATACTTGTAATGGCGTTACAATGGATAATTGGCTTCAAGTGGCAGAAATACAAATGCAGACTTGACCACATTGACCATTGGCAGTTCAATTGTATGAGAACTCAGCTGTAACAATACCCACTTTGAGTAAGTAACTCTTAACTATAACTCTTTAAAAACATCAGGTTTAAAGTCCATGCCTAATCCATGATGGCGAGTGTCAATATCGGTGAGGGCCACAGTATGTCTGACTGAAAAAGGCTGGGAACCACTGGTCGAGTGACATTGAAAGCTTTTGTATCAGCTCTCTCCTTTAGCTCGAAAGCACACAAGCAGGCATTTCATCTGATCAAAAC
The DNA here is from genome assembly GCF_051107435.1 of Chaetodon auriga. NCBI lineage: Eukaryota > Metazoa > Chordata > Actinopteri > Chaetodontiformes > Chaetodontidae > Chaetodon > Chaetodon auriga. The sequence goes on along the minus strand of NC_135097.1, from coordinate 10,850,001 downwards.
TTCAGCTGTGACACCGAGGTTGACTTTGTGAACTTGGTGTTATATTTGTTTGAGCTTTCCACACACAAATGAGGTTTGTTTGATAGTAATGTTCTGAACCAGAAAATGAGCCCATATCTGCAGAAAATCGCTCTGACTAATTTCTAAGTGTTCACAAGGTTGGTCTCTCATTAATTCTAAATGCAGCAGCCTCAGTCTTTTGATTGTTTTACAGATTAGAGCAGCTTAACTTGATTGTCTTCTTTCCAGCCTTGGAAGAGAATTGTTATGGCATCACAAATCTACACTTGTTGTCTAAAATCATAGAAATGCTCTGTTTTCAGTCGAATTAACATCAATTTCTGGGAAAATCTACATTTTGGGTGTCTATGTACAAGCTTATGTATATTATTTTCGACTGTTTTGGGTTTTGTTCATGTCCAAAGATGTTTTTTTGGACAGCGCACATGAATATTACATGTGCATATGATTGTATAACTTCAAAAATGAATTAATAGGCACCGAAAGTTTTCCAGCACTGTAAAATGGATGCGCAGACAAACCCGTTTTGTCTGGCAGCCAAAGTCCAGAGCCCACTGTGTATTGAGAATCAGTGGTGAGGCCTACTCTTCCTGCATGCAGGTGACAGCTGGCCTCTCCAGGCAAACACAGCGTCAAAGCCAGAATCCATGAACTGCTTATTCTGCAGAAGGCCACTTGCTATTTTTAATCTGTGACACAAAATAGAGGCAAGGAAGAGAGAAAGGATCCGAGCGAGGGAGCCGTGGTGTGTACCCAGTGTCGGCTCCGTGCCAGGCAGCTGATTTGGCACACTGCAGCGAGCCCTTTTTTTTTTTTTTGTTAAGTTTATAAACCAGATGGAGTCTGAGCTAATGAAATTGCAAGATGATACCAGCTTGCCACCAGGTTCCCCTTAAAGTCGTTGACCAATGTTTGATTTTTGCATGCTTATGAATGCCTTAGAGGAATCTGTGAGCTTTGCTTGTCTGTTAGAGAAGATAGAACACAGGAGTGAGATACATTGTCTGGTTCAGGGAACATGTGTCTGTGGAAGAAGTGAGCCATATCGGCTGCTCTTGCAGGCTGCTTAGACTTGTGACATGGATTAAAGTTGACAAAATGCTTTTTTTTTTTTTTTTGTCCTGCCTTGCATTCCTCAACCAGTAGCCGTCACTTTAAGCATTCCCTGCGAGGATTTGTCACTATGTCGCTTCTCTTTTAACCTTTTTCAATACCATGTTTAACATGATTGGATCCCCATTAATTATACACATTTGATACCTAATATTGAAAGTAGCAAAGCTATGAAAGCAAGAGATCGACAATCAATCAAGAACAGCATAAAGAATGTGGAGGTCTGCAACAGAGGGAAAACATTAGAATAGTAATAATTAGCATTATTACAAATGTTTTGGTATGTGTTCAGAGGCCTTTTCTGTACTTATTAAAAAAAAATATGTATATATCATTTTGTGTGCCAATTGTCCGTTTGTGCATGAAGCTGTACTTGGAAGCCCCCCCCCCCCCCCCCCCCCCCCCAAATTTAAGGTCGGTGACTTCCCTTTGTTCATATCAAGCAGCAGTTTCAGCACATACAGTGATTTCAAGCTCCAACAAATGCATTGCCACTTCGGTTAGGATTAAAGAACACAAAGACAATGCTCTGGAAGTGTACTGGTGCTTTACTTTATCAATAATTACTTGAATGGACCTCATATAACAACACAAACCGCCAGCAGAGACGTACTGTATGAGCTTTTTTACTTCCTAAAGATTCATCGGAGATGTTGCCCCTCTGACCCATTACCTGTCAGGATTTCATTGGCCAGTGTTTGGTCTTGTCACACAGCTGAAAGATTCAGGCTGCCTCTCCAGACCCCCGAGAGCAAAGGAGGATTGCTGAGAGGTGTTGTAGCCAATCATCAGCACTACAGATAAAATGAGGCTACGGTACCAGCGACTCGCCCATGCCAAGACTAATCTTAGCCCCTTATCTGTGACAGCGACATCCCCCACTACAGGGCAAGTAAAAAATGTGCATTGCGAAGTGCTTCGATTGGCCCCGTGCTGCTTAAATCATTCAGGTGTGTGTTTGCCTCTCTGCGCTTGAAAGAGAGATCAAGGGAGGAATAATTTGTATGGGTGTGCGCGCCTGTCCTGTGATTTTTGTAGCTTTGTACTTAGCTGCTACCTTTTCATGTTTTAGATGTTGAGAGGAGTTGTACCATATCATATAGACTGCTAATCTTTTCACAGTGCCAACTTGCTTTGTTCTGATCCCTAGCCCCCTCCACTTATCCTACCCTGGAGCTTGGGTAGTGGGAGAGACCAGCCGGGTCACAGCGATGCTCACTGGCTCTAATAAGTGTGACCAGGGAGGGTTTGATACTCCATCATCTCTGGGTCCTCCAAAGGTTTGAGGGATGGGGGTGGACAGGGGCATGTGGAGCCAGCAGTTTCCAGGCCAACCGCTCAGCAGGGTTAATTACTATACCAACCAGATGCCCCTTCCAGTGATGGTCAGTGCCCTTATGATCCAAGCTTCATTCGCTCACCTTGCTTTTTTACGCTTACCTGAGTTTTATCGTGTGGTGCCTCTGAGACACTGGCAGAGCCCCGCAGGTTTTCCTCCCCGGGTGCTCATTTTGAGGAGTGTAACTTTCTGCTCTGTTGCTGACAAGACTGTTATTATCTGAGATAATGGAGGGAAGGGGGGGGGGGGGGCGGACAGGCAAAATATGTCAGTCATCTTTTCCCTGCTTGTTTCACGTGGAGTTAATAATTCTAATGTATCATAGATACGATATGCATAACTGCATCATTCGCTCGGTTTGCACTTTTATATGGATTCGGCATCTGTGCAATTATTGTGTGCATTTTCTCATCACTTCAGCTGTCAGACATGAATATGGTATAGTCAGTTCCAGATAGGTAAATTGTGTCAGCCTGAATCCCTTCTTCACTTTCTAAAGGCTGTGAAGTCTAAAGGTACATGACAGACTGTTGCATCCTCCCACGTTGGCTTGGCCTCCCTTGAGAGACTTCTGTTGTATATAGTATAACATTATAGTATGGCATATAGTACGTTAGTAGTATAACATTTTGGGAAATAGACTTGTTTGTTTTCTTGCTGAGAGTCAGGTGAAAGGTTGATATACGACTGTCATATCTGTATGCTAAATATGAAAGTACAGCCAGTTAGCTTAGCATAAACCCTGGACAGTTTTGGAATTTCATGCTTTATTTCTCTCCATTAGGAAATTTGTTTGGGACTCTGCAGTACAGCTCCACAATTATATCTAATGTTACCTTCAGATAGAACTGGGCAAACTGTTCCCTCTGGTGTGCAGGGTTTATGCTAAGCTAACTGGTTGGAGTTTCATATTTAGCATACAGATATGAGAGTGATATATCAATCCTCTCACCTGACTCTCGGTAAGAAAACAGAAGTGTATTTCCCAAAATGTTATACTCTTTCTTTTATTTGATCTGTAAATAAGACATAAAAATCAATCAGAAATGGAAGTCTCCCAAGGGAAGCCAAGCTACTGTAGGCAACAGCTTGCCCGACTCTATCTGAAGGTAACATTACTTACAATTGTGGAACTGTAGCGCAGAGTCCCAAACAAATTTCCTCATGGGGATAATAGTATCCCCAAAATGTCAAATTTTCCTTTTAAAGCAACATCAAGCAAACTCAGATTTCAGAAAGACTAAAAAACGTTGGAACTGTCATCAGCCCTCATATTAATACAGAAGTTCCCTTGATCACTGAAGACTGACTGCCCAGCTGCTGCCTATGGTTCTTCGTCCCCTGCGACCTACCTCATTAGTTTCCAGATTTCCTGCAAGCAAAACTGAAAACGATTGCAACAACGACAGCAACAAAATGGCTCCCAAGGCCCTGCAGAGAAGCAAGACCAGCAAAGTTGCAGGATGCGGGAGGAGTTTTTAGCTTGTGGATGGCCGATAAGCAGAAAGGCCACGCCGAGGGTCAGCACGTAGCCATGGCGTACAGTCAGATCTCTATTAAGATTGGAGATGGTGGGCCAGTGTGATAAGAGCCAACAGGACCTAGTGATGTGATATCAGTGATGGGGCACTTTGCTGCAGATGACACTGTCCCCAACCAGCAGGGGAGTCAGGGTTGGACCCAACCTGCCCTGGACATCAGTATGATGAGGCAGTCCTCAATTATCTTGATTCAAATTTCACAGTATTTGGGCAATTCTGGAAGACAATCAATGGCAACATTTGACCTCTGGGTTCTGTATTAAAAATATTCTTAATACTTATATCAAATTCTTCACATCACTTCAATAAAATACAGGTTTAAAGATTGAAACCGACCGTATACATTGTAGTTATTACAGCTTACTGCAATTCATCATTGTTGGAGGAGTTTAGTTCTGCAGAATAGCAAAGTCTTTTTTTTTCTTGATTTAACTTGGTCTGAAAGAGTATTTTCTTTAATCTCTTCCAGACAGGAACACAGCTGTTGCGGGGCAAAAATGAGCACAGAAGTAGATATTAATGAAACCATTTAATTCAGGAAAGTAAGTAACTTTGGATCATTGCAGTTTAGCATTTCCTCTCAAATGATTGTTTACCAAGTTGTTTTTTCAAGATAAGAAGGTGGTCACAGCGTTCATGGTTGCAGTTTGCTTGTCAGAAGCTTACTAGCAGGACTTTACTGCATTTTCTAATGAGCCGGACTCCAGTAATGGACTGTTCTCTGGCCTTTATGCCTGCTCATTTGGTTTCCCTTCTTCTCCTCCATGACCATTATCATCCTCTGTATTTGACCATCTGGACAGACCTGTTTGAACAGAGTTTGTCTGCAGATCTCTGGCTGACCCACAGGCACTGTGGCATGCATTGCACAAGTAGTACCATGTTGTTTTGTAGTCTCTCAGTGGGTGCATCTGATCCCAGCACTTGTAAGAACATTTAAAATACAGAATTATTAATGAAAATACAAATGATCCCGAGGTGTAAGTTCATCAGAATTTTGTTATATGACTTCAGTGTATGATTTGTATTGCTTCAGTATTCACAAGCTCCTCAAACTTCTACTGATGCTCAGCAAAAGATATTTTTATTGTGTGTTGTTGAATGCATTCATCCAATGCATGGACTGATAGTGAGTCAATGTGCCCTTGGACAGAGTCTCTACCGTCCCTCCTACACAGACACCCAGGCTGAAAGAAAGAAGTGTAAATGACTATGAATGTCATTTTGCATGTTTTTGTAGTCGTTTTGTTTCTCTTTGTAATTATTTTGTGTCACTTTGTGGGTGTTTGTTTGTTGTAGTTTTGAGTTTCTTTGTGGTTATTTTGCTTTGCTTTGTGGTTGTTTCATGTCTTTTTGTGGTTGTTTCATGTCTCTTTGTGGTCATTTTGTGTTTTGTTTAGTGTCACTCTGCAGGTGATGCAGCACTCTCCACGGATATATTTAACTGAAATGTTACCATTATCTTGATATGATATGCAGAGAAAAAAAAAATAACAAAAGCAAATATTGGATTGGATTTCATTGTGTGACTGGGATCAAGTTCAGGAGCAAAAAACAAACAAACAAACAAACAAACAAACCCACAAAGAAATGTCACTTCAAAGCCACAGAGCTAAACAGAAGTAAGTTACTGCCTTCTTTTAATCCATTTTACATCCACTTCTTTAAAGCTGGTGGTTGTAGTTTAAGTTCATGTAGCAATATTCTAAATGATTAGTCTCTAGTATTGTCCATGCCCTTACCGCTAGCTCTGCAGCTGTTTGCCAAAGCTATTTCAACACAATTGGACTGCTACTTAATAGCCTGTGAAAGAGAGACAGACAGAAAGGTGGAAATCCCCAGTATTTTAAATTATCCTTGAATATTAGAGCATTATGCCTTTGTTGTAACGTTGACTTCTCCTTAACCATCACCATCAATCCCCCAGCTATAAGCAATGAGCCAGTTGCCATTATGCAGCTTGTTAGCAATGTCCAGGCGGTGTAATTACCTGTGTCAATGGCAATGATTGTCTTTAGCGACAGATTATTCATCACTTTTTAATTGTATAGGATTTTTAGCTCTTCTAACGGAGCCAAGAAGTACAAATTTTCATGCTCATCACTTTTCCTGGCTGCACCCTCCAGACTGCATTGCATGTCTGCAAAGTCCTGTAAACTGCAGACCTGATAAAAGAAGAAAAACAAGAATACTTCCAGTAGTTCTGGATGGAAATTTAAAATCTGACATCTGAAAACATGAACATAAACAATTTTTACAAAAGATCTTTTTTTTTTCTTTTCTTTTTTTTTTTGCAGACGACTGGCCCATACAGTATGTATGGAGCTGACGATGGGTGATGGTATAGATTAGACTAATGGGTGGATTGATGACAGCAAAATTGGGTGCCAATGTGCCAGTACACATCCTGATGGATGCAGCCAGAAACAAGCTCTCAAATGAAAGAAAATGAACGAGGAGGGAGAGCAAATTCGTTTCATGATCTCATCAGTCATTCAAAATATAACGTGTATTAACTGATTTATTGTTGAGTGTTCTTAGGAAGCATTGTCTGTCATATTTATTGCATTTGATGCTATTTTAAGAATTTTTTTTAATTAAATAATGACGATATGTATGTAATTAAATTGCTTTTGCATTTTTCTGGTGCATTTAAAGGCTATTTTGTTGCCGTTTGTACCGTCTGGGCTGCAGTGACAGGGGCTTTGGACTGAAGGGGGCGAGGCGACAGCAGCGCCTGTGTGCGCGCTGCTTGGCGGCCGCTGGCACATCACCATCCCGACCCGACCGACAGGCAGGCAGCAGACCTCCCGCATCCTCCCCCGCATCCCCCAACAGCTGCATTGAATCTGCAGGCGCTGCGATAGGCTTTCGTGGACTACAGCATGTGCGAGTGTCAGTAACGCGGGGACCTTTTCTATGCTACGTGCTCGCTTGGTCTCACAGTAAATCGCGGCTTTTGAAGCATTTTGCGAAGGATAATAATGATGAGGTAAGAGCTTCCGGTCGCCATTTTCCCGGTGTAATAACGGTTTTGGGGGAGAAGAACCTGCATGGAGCGGTTGTATTAGCAGCTAAAGCAGCTGTTTGGACGGATGCCGGTGGCAAGATGTTCAAGCGACATCGTTTAGACTTGGGTGAAGATTATTCATCGAGTAAAAAGAGACCCTCTGATGGGTATGTAACGTTAGCGGTGTCTAAAAGCGTTTGGCCGTTGCAGTGATTTTGCTTGCTGCAGGCTGTTTTGTTGTTGTGCTGCTTGCTAACTAGCCGTGCTACCGGAGGTCTTTGCAAGTTTAGCTGGTAATTTAGCCCTGGCGGGGATGAAAATCCATCGTTGTAATGATAGGAAACCCAGCCAGCTCCATGGAGTTGCTGTTGGACGGTAAGGTTACGTGGTAGTTTTCCAGCAAAGTGACTAGAGTAAAGTTAGCTAAGTTAGCAAACAGACAGCCACCAGCCGTGGCTGATCTGCACGTGGCTAACATGCTAGTCAGTGCTACATTAAGTGCTGTGTCTGAAATGGAAAGGTTATAAATTTCATGAGACAAAGTCAACATTTCATGATGAACTCTTGGCTGTTATGGTATATGGCTTTTATAGAACGCAGAGGGAAAGCGGCTTTCAAGGAAAGGTACACATAGGACCCCTAGCCGGGCTAATGTTAGCCACTTAGCGTAATGAGACGCTGTGACAGATGTCACAGCCGTGTTCTATCTCCCGAATCAGTGCCAGTCGACTTTTTCCTGTGAAGCCAGGGTCTCTATATGGATATTAAAACCTGGTGGGCGTGCATATGGATCTAGACAAGACATGGTAAACCCGTAGATGTTGAAGGACCTCACGAGGTTGAAGCTCAGGCTAAAGTCACGGAGAGCATCAGGGTCACTGCCCTGGATTTGACATCGCTTTGACCTTACGGGAGGGACAAGGAAAAGATTCCCACCGGGATTAATGAATGTTGCATGCATCATGTGATCGATAAATTCAGTTCCATTAATGTTTACACAAAAGAGTCTGACATCATGTGATGTGCAGACTGCAGCTTTCCCACAGTCAAGGACATGGATGCTGGAGATGCGTACATGCAGACGAGCTGTCAGAGAGACCAGATGATGCGCCCCTGCTCATGCTTGGCATGGCTTTTGTTTGTCAGCTCGTTTATGCTGCACTGTGCAAAACTGAATAGCAATTAGCAGCAAAATATTCAAAATATATTTTGATTATAAATATGAATAGTTAAATAACTTAATGTAGATGTGCTGTAGACATCTAATGGGTCAATTTAGTAAGAATTACTAGTTATTTGGCACTGTTGGATGAAGGTAACATTGTAATTTTTAGCTTTAATTTATCCCAAGATGGCTTTTTTGGTACTGCTAACACCTTTGTGCTGCCACAGAGCTACCTGCACACCATCTTCCACATCTGGCCTGTGTGCAGCCAGCTCCACTGCAGTAGTTGGCTGTTAAGCACCTCGCTCTAGGGTACCTTTAAAGTCAACATTGTGCTCAGCCTTTTCCAGCTAATGTGGGTGTGGAAAGGGTTCACATTCTGGTCTGAAGCCATTAAATACATCTTTCTGCAGAGCAAATGTGCTTGATGTGGATTTTGGACAATTAGTTCATTCATGACCTTTGCATGCTACATTCGATCAGGCTTTGCTTTTTGCAACCGTGGCATTTTTAAGAAAATGACTTGACATGGGCTGACATTTGTGCACTGTCTGTTTCATGTTGTGCATTTTGTGTTTGGTTTAATCTTGACCATTTCTAGGGCAAACTTAGCAAGATTTAACCTTTTCCAGTGTTTTTGAGTGTGTGTGTGTGCATTTGTGTAAAGGCCATTTGTGGTTATGTTGTGTCTCTGTAGTCACTTAAATAGTTTAGGTTGTGTGGCAGTGCATCATCAGATCTTGACCTCATGCATCTTCTTCTCACAGGCGTGACCGAGACAGAGACCGAGACCGAGACCGTGATGAACGGCAGAGGGACCGTGACCGGGATCGAGACCGTGACAGGGACAGAGATGTGAAGTCATCCGGGCTTCCCAGCATCCCAGCTGCCGGCAGTGGAGGCTTCCTTAAGCAAACGCCTATTCAGCAGCAGATGAACCCCTTCACTAACCTGCCCCACACACCACGCTACTATGAGATCCTGAAGAAGCGGCTGCAGCTGCCTGTCTGGGAGTACAGAGAGCGCTTCACTGAGATCCTGATGTGTAACCAGTCTTTTGTGCTGGTGGGAGAGACAGGCTCTGGAAAGACCACACAGGTAAAAGGCAGAATGTTTAGCAATACCAGCCCATAAAGATGCAGTAGAGTTGTAATTTGTCCCCCAAACTGACTGGTGTGTCAGATTAAGTAAAAAGATAAAATAAAAATGGAAATTCTTCATATAATTGGTATAACAACATGACAAAAAAAACGGTGCGGTGAACAAATGATGCATTTTAAACAGTTTCTCTGTGGAGCCGATTCACAGTGTGTGGTTGTTAAGTTTATTTAAAGTTCTTGAAAGCGTTGGGTTGTCTGTTTTTTAAAATTTGCAAGAGAGAAGATTAGAGTAAATCACTGGTTGAGCCTTTGCCTCCTCCTGAGGGGAATATAAACTATCTTCCAAACACTTCTTAAATTAAGTGGTGTAATCTTGTCAGTGCTTTCTGCCTTGATGATGCTGGAAAACATTTGTATTCTCCACATTCAGCATGAATTTCTGAACTCCACAGATGTACATAGCATGCTCACCAAGGTATCATACATTAATGGATCTTTATGGGCTGTCATCTGTGCTTATTGCTCTTGAAATGTGGAAAGAAAAAATAATCATTGATGCATTTAAGTTTAATAATTAATTGTATTTTTGAACATTTTAGAGCAAATGTTTCATGTTGTATTTAGACAAAGTAAAATAAAATATACATATAATATCATAGATGAGGGGAAAATGCAGACTACCTTAGCATTAGACTTCCACCACAATTTTCAGGGAAACCTATTTCAAAATAAAAAATGCTGCTCATGTCCAAAATGAGGTTGCACACAGGTATCTACTGAAATAGCAATTGTAATACAATTAATCACACAGACCTTCTCAACATTCCACAAGGCATATCCTGATGATTAGGGTCAGGTCCTCTAAGTACTCATAACAGATTTTTAGACTGCCTGTGAAATGTTTATCTCTTCCAAACCTGTCATTGGCATTTTTTTTTTTGTTCTCTTGATTGGGTGACATTTCAAAGACTGCCCTTTAGAGATGATTCAAATCTCACCACTCATCAGAACCTCAAGCTTAATAGAGTGGAAGTAAGACTTTCTTCATTTGGGCCTTTCTTGGCAAGCTGCTCCCGTTTTTAAGCTATAAGCAAAAACCTACCATGAGTGCAAATGTTGACGGTTTGTCTATAATCTTCGTCCTCCACCATCATCTACCTTGCATGCATCTCTCACTTCTTTGCATTTGTCAAGCACAGCCTGACTTGTCTGCTGTCTTCCAGATCCCCCAGTGGTGTGTGGACATGGTGCGTTCAGTGCCGGGGCCAAAGAGAGCTGTGGCTTGCACCCAGCCCAGGAGGGTAGCGGCCATGAGCGTCGCCCAGAGGGTCGCTGATGAGATGGATGTCATGCTGGGCCAAGAGGTGGGCTACTCCATCAGGTTTGAGGACTGCAGCTCTGCCAAGACGGTACTCAAGTAAGAAGGCTAGTTAAAAATAATCACCCTGGTTCTCTTTTTTATTTGGAAAACAACCAATCGCAGACCTACAGTAGATAATAGATGAACGCTATTAGCTTAATGGGAGCCTTAACAATCAATTCAACAGGCTCCAAGAAATAACACAAAACATGTAAAAGCTGATATGGCCATAATTTGTGCACTTGCATTTTCTGAAGTGCAGTAAACTCAATTTTTATCTTCTCATAGATTTAAATGATTAAATTGTCTGAAAGGGTAGATTTGACTCTTTCTTTATGTTCTGCAGGGTTCGTACAAGGTGCATGAAGTACTTAAACTTTGCACTCAGAAATTTAAGCTCTGGAATACGTTGAAAATCAGATATTTTTTAGCTTGGTCCTTGAAAAGTACTTGAATAAAATTGAGCTTAGAACAGAATAAGTGTGTGTTGAGTAAATGACTTACTTCTAACAATACATTACACAGGCATATTTTCAAATCTCCAGTCTGCTTTTAGCAGTGAGCTCTAAAGAAATTAAGTTAAACCTGCATAAAACATTTTGGTCTCTAACCTAAAATAAAAGGTTGGTTTTTTATTATTGTCACTGAGACTGATCATGATCCATTGGCTTCATTTATGAATCTGTGCAGTTCTCTTGCAACAGATGGACGGCTGCAGAGAAAACAATTTCATCCCTGAAAAAAAAATTATGCTTGAAAAAGTACTTGAAAGTCCTTGAATTTGTCTTGCCCATGTCTGTAGAAACCCTGGTTCTGCACAAAGCACTTTGAAGGGGGTGAATTTCTCCTCATTCCATGAATTCTAAGCAGGGTTTTATTCAAATGATGCCATTGTATGTGATGATAAAGCCTGCGTGTCCTCTGTTCACACAGGTACATGACAGATGGAATGTTGCTGCGGGAGGCCATGAACGATCCTCTCCTGGAGCGCTATGGTGTCATCATCCTGGACGAGGCGCACGAACGCACATTAGCGACCGATATCCTCATGGGGGTCCTGAAGGAGGTGGTCCGCCAGAGGCCTGATCTCAAGGTAAAAACTGTAGAAATACCCTGAGTATATTTCTCAGTATTTATATTTATGGCCTTAGTTTCAGGATCAGGTATTGCCTTTGATGGCAGGTGAATTCACTTTAAAGGTAGCATAAGATCTCTGAAGAGACTATTTCTCTAGCACCTACAGCCACTTTTTATTCTGGAAAATCAAGTCGACCACACTTTTATTTTGTCTTATCTCTAAGCTCTGTATTGAAAGTACCCTTGACAGTAGTCTGATTTGTTCAACAAATATGTCCCACTTACTGCCTACAAAACACAGTTAAAGCCCTAAATATTACTTCCCCTGAGGATAAATTCAGTAACAGCCAGTGTTAATGTCCCTCTTCTGTCACTCCTCCTTTCTGTCACATTTTTTTCCCTGACACTGTCCCCATGTCTGACAGCTGTGTATCTGTTGAGGAAAAAAAAAAAAGAAACTGAGCTGTTGGGCTCAGAAACGCACATCTATTCTGCAGCGCAGCACTATTGGAGGTTGCTCCCTGAGTCAGCCCCATTTTAAGCCAATCTACCAGGGGGTAGAACAGCAACTTGTCGGCACGGATGGGAGCGTCCAGGCAGGCAGAAATTTTATAGGCATAGTGTGCCAGACATCATTCTCATAAAGCAGATGGATAATGACTAGTTGTTTGTCAGCGTGGAATCAAAGGTTAGATTGTTGTTCGCCGACTGTTAAATGAGGTCTAGGGTTATTGGGAATGATCATCCACCCACACCCCTCTATCTCCTTCATCCCTATCCCGTACCAAATTTGAAAGTTTAATTTGCCTTGATTAAGAGCAATTATGATGTCTCGCAGAGCGTAAAGCGAAATGCCGAGACACTGGCCCCTGAAAATGTTTGAGATTGAAAATGGGAGACGTGTTTCCCATCAGAATCCTAATGCGCTCGATCTAATGGCTCTGGAGAGAACATTGTGTACCCAACATCAGGAACAAGGACTGTCATAGCTCCGTGTAGGTCAGTGACTTGGAGTGTAATGCCAAGTTCTACACTATGGACACTACGTTGGGTGTGTGCCAGTGCCCTCATCCTAAATTCTGATTCAGAGCATTATCCAGCCTGTATAGCTTTTTGCACTCTTCATCTCTTCTGTATTTAGTTGCAGCCTTATCCAATTAGCATGTGTCCTTATCCCCAATTATCATCAAGCCGTATAAAATGTTAACTCATTCCACACTTGATTGCTCATGCCTGTAATCGCCACAGTCATTTACACTCTGCTGTCTTTACTTTTAGTTTTATCTTTCCTTTCACCTCTTTTTATGAATACATTGTCCCTCACAGACTTTGCCGCTCTGCTCCTGTGCCCTTCTCTGTCCAGGTCATCATCATGAGCGCCACGCTCGATGCCGGTAAGTTCCAGGTGTACTTTGACAGCTGCCCACTGCTCACCATCCCCGGACGCACGCACCCAGTGGAGATTTTCTACACGCCCGAACCGGAGCGGGACTACCTGGAGGCGGCCATCCGCACCGTGATCCAGATCCACATGTGTGAGGGGGATGAAGGGGACGTTCTGCTCTTCCTCACTGGACAAGAGGTACGGCTCCATAGGTTTTTAATGACTTCTTGCACAGATTGCCCCTGATTTGTGATGGTTGTAAACAGAAAACATTGATGGTTTCATGTTGATTGAAACATTTTTACACAGATAAACTACCTTTTGTGAAACGTCCTACGTATATCTTCATTAGATATACGCAGGACTTAATTAATTTTTGCTGAAGCATCTAGATTTTGACAGAAAGTTCAAGTAGCATTCTCCCAGACTAACAGTCCCCAACACAAATATAGTCAATTCACTATTATATGAAGTAGAAAAAAGCAGTAAATCCTCCCTCAAAATTATACAAACTATTAAGCAATTAGAAAACAGTTGGCGATTAAATTTTTGTCAGTCAGCTAATGTTGTTCACCAGTCGTTTCAGCGTTAGATACATGTATAATCATAAAGGCAGTAACCTTGTGCAAAGATTTTGTACATACCCAAAGTTAAGAGTATTCATATTAATCTAATTACATAGATGAGTTAGTCACACGCAGTGCCATGAGCACGCATGCACTCCTCCGCACAGAAAATGATTAATCCTCAGATTGATAGATGTTAATGTTTGTGAGTGTGCCTGTCTGGGAACCACCAGGATTTTTCACAGCGAAGGGGGGGGGGGGGAAATAGGAGTGACCCAGATTCTGCCCTTCCCACGAATCTCTGAAATTAAGTCATTTATTATTTTTTTCCCTCCCTGCAAATGTTGTCCACTGATGTGTAATGGAGGGCAGGGTTCATGCCCAAAATGATGAATTTGGTCACAGCAGGGTGGGGACACACACATGCATGCGCACGCACACACACGCAGAAAAGCACCAACAAATGTTTCAATGTCCCGATCATTGGACAGGAGAAGCCTGTCAGAGCCAACAGTGCCTGTGCAGGTATGATTTCTCTCTCAGCACTCTGATGGCATTGGAGACCATGTGATTGCCTGTGGTTGTAAAAGAGAATGTAACTGGTGTAAATACAACAGAAATTGCCCTGGAGATTTAAGGTACATGTTGGACCCTTTTTGCTACACAGTACCAATTTTTCATCTGCACAAGGACTCTTTAAAACCTCACATCTAGTTGTGTCTTTCTGGCCTCTCCGGTCACACCTTGTGACAGGTTGTTTATTAGCAGTAATTATTTGTCACTCAACAGCAGCTTGACTGTGGCACTCCACCTACGTCAGTTTTCATTTGCCAAAGCAGGATCAATATGCGGCTTGTTACAAAGGGGATGAATTCACTGGAGGGGCATGATGTTTGAAGTGGTCTCCACCAAAGGCTAGTAATTGATTTTAGATTTAGTGGTATCCCAGCTGCTCGGATGACCAGAAACACTGATAGTTGCTCCTGTGAGTGCGTAGAAAAGTCTGGCATATTTGCAGGCAAGTGTGTGAAACATTTTTTGCAGTTCAATGTAATTTGTTGATTTATATTCCCCTCCCACCCCCCGCACTGTTGTCAAGCTAAGGCATTACTGAGAGCACTCCCACGGTGAGTTCATTATCACCCCCTCCTAATTGGGTTAAAGAAGTTAATGTGTGGTTGGTCTGACAGAGATGGGTGTTCAAAGGGTGCTGCAGCGCATCCCTCGAGCGCTTCTTAACCTCTTCAGTCTCTCAGCAACTTTGATGTAGACTAATGATTGGGAGGGAGATCCATGGCAAAGCCATAGACTCTTTTTATCTGACTGTTTAATTTATATCAGACGAAAGCAAAACGCACAGGACCCTCTTCCTCCCTCTTCGCTTTTCTGTGAGATATTTTGCTTCCACAAACAAATAGAACTGAAGCACCAACTCCAAACAAGAAAGTCGAAACTTATCACAGCTGTTGAGCAAAGATAAGTCCTAATATTTAAGCTTCCCCCTCAGCAGCTAACATCAAAACATGGGGATTGGCAGGGGGGTTGTTTGCTAGTCAAGAGGAGTGCCTAAATGTGCCGGTTATTAGCTTGGCTAGAGATTGTTGCTTCTGGGGTCGCAGGGAGAGCTGGTGGACAGGTTCCCAACACTGGCCAACTGCCCCTACGTGTACGCACACACTCACACTCACACTCACACTCACGCTCACACTCACACACACACACACACACACACACGCACTCACTCACTCTGTCTTGATGTCCCTGAGGGATACACAGCCAGCTTGCTTCCAGCACTTTGGCAAAGAGGTCCATTTTTTTCTCCATGGCAGCTGCTGCATCCAGAGGCTTGATAGGCTATTAATACCCAGGCTAATTTTACCAATCCATTCAGATTTACCATTTTCCACTTGTCAGTGTGTTGATTAAGAGGCACATGGCCATCAGCGGGGTTTGACTTAATGCGATGAACAAGGGGACAAACAGGGCTAATAACACACTTGCAGTCCAGAAGGAAAACAGGAAACGTCGCTGAGGTGCTTTCACATGTCAAGGCGAGTGTTACTGGCTTCACACAGTGGTACAAATTAAGTCAGTTTTGGTTATGCTTAAACTAATTTAAGCATACCATGCTTTTAGAAAACAGAAAAACAATGTCTGAGAAGTTTTATGGGTTGTTTTGTTGGTCTGCTTAATAATAAGAATGCATGAAGAGCTCTGGTGAATCCCATTGTGTGTCTATGAGCACCCAGTAAAATAATTTGGGGAGCCTGAGTTCCTGTTCATCAGTGCCCTATGACTCCCCTCTTTGCTGCATTGCTCCCATGGGCCTGCAGGTGGTGCAACAGTACAGGCTGTAATGTGACACACGTAGTAACTGCTGCTTCATGAGGATTAAATGATTGTTGTTAGCAAAACAAAGAAAATTGTCCAAAACAGTGGGGAGTCGTGTAGAAATAAAAAGCTGTTACGTGTTGTTTTAGGCCATACTGTTTAAAACTTTCAAGTGTGATCATTAAACATGTGTATGTGTCTATTGGGGATGTAAAAAAAGAAAAAAAAAAAAAAAGTCTTTATGTTAATGAGTTATAAGCAGGGGGTGTGTGTGGAATATCTATGTATTTAGTACATTTAATAGTGTATTCCAATAGGCCTTTAGAGAATAGGCCCGAGCCCTGTGCTCACTATCATGCTTTCTTATTCCTGGCGCTGCTCAGGTCCTCTGTCTGTCTGCCAGCCCACCGGCTCTAGAACGTTCAGCTTCACTAAACTGATCTGCCATGATTTGCCGCTGGTTATGCATCAGTGCTGCAGTCTCATCTCACATTCCCCTCTACAATACTGCACTGTGGAATAATGAACCCTGTTTGAGTCTGTCTGGCTCAGTGTGTGTGTGCGCCTCTCTGAGCACGCGCGTCCATGTTTTCCATGATTGCTGCATTTGACAACAGAGCCACGGGGAGCTCGGCAAAGCATACTGCAGTCCAGGTTTAATTTCCTCCGTCAGATGGAGTGATAGTTAGAACAAATGTACTGTAGCAGGGAACCACGGTTTCCCCCGGCCACCTCCCCTCGCCTTCCCCCATCATCCAGATTTGCCGCCATTGTTTGTCCAGGTGTTGTTCAGAACCTGTTTGATTTTGCCGTTTTGCAAACTCAGGCAACGCCCAGATTCATTGTTGCGCTTTCCCTCTTTCAGGAAATTGACGAGGCCTGCAAGCGAATCAAGAGGGAGGTCGACGACCTGGGTCCCGAAGTCGGTGACATCAAAATCATCCCGCTGTACTCCACGTTGCCTCCACAGCAGCAGCAGAGGATCTTCGAGCCACCCCCACCCAATAAACCAAATGGTGCCATTGGAAGGAAGGTATAACTGCCTTGTTGCGACAAAAACACACAGAGGGAGGAGGTTGATGTTGGGAGTTTGAGGGAGAGGGGAAGTGAATGGAGTTGATGTAGAAAGGCCAGATGGGGAATAAGGTGGGTAAAGGAGGAGAGCTGGAAGGTAGGGACTGAAACTTTTTTTTTTCCCTTTCTCAGCTTTAGCGCAGAACTGACTCACACAACATATGCTGCTTTTGTCAGCATGCGATTCTCTGCTCTAAATTATAACTGGGGTATTACTCACGCCCTCTGAGCCTGAGGAAAGTACTGCATTCTCAGTCATTTTTATCTTTTCACCACATTTGCACAGGCCCTGCTGCTCACAGGCCCAAGACCTCCGCTGTTTGCAACCATGTGAAAGGTGCACGTCTGTACGAGCTGATCAAAAATAAGACAAGTCGTCCTCTTCCTGAATCACTTAATCTCAAAGGAGTGGATGATCCTCTTATTGATACAGACACAGAGACAATTCCTCTCTTTTGTGTGACAGTTTCTATTCAGACGGGCTCATCACCAGAGTAGCAGCACCACCTGCGCTGCCACACTGTTGGCCAGGGATCTGACAGAATATCAGAATATCATCGCTGCCAGTGAATGAGCAAACATTCACCCCCAGCATCTGATAGGGGACGATGTTGATGAATGACTCATTGCTACAACCCCTCTAATTGAGGCAGATCAGGCTGACATATGAGCAGCGAAAATATTTATGGGCTGTCAAAGTTAAACACGTTCCGATACTTTAAAACCGCTCAATTCAAGCGGGATTTTGGGAATATTAGGATTCCTCGCAATGTGAGTTACAGGTCATAAAAAGCACGGCATGGGCTGAGGGTTAACCACAAGGTTTGGATCAACATTACAGCACCATCTTTCTTTACTGTGTTGGGTTTTATAGTTCATATCTTACAGCTTTCTGTTTGAATTCAGGGTGCACGTGTGTGTATTTGCATGTGTGTGTGTGTGTGTGTGTGTTGCTCAGGCTGAAGAGACTTAGCATTCGTAGTAGTTTGATCAGCCAGTGTTTGATAGATCTTTTTCTAAAGTTCAAATGTCAGTACAAGTGTTTGCTATTCCTGGTTAAAGAGATGTTGACGTGAAACCGGGCCATGGTTGCATGGACGGCTTTACAGTGTTACTTACATTACTTTTGCAACGCCACTTATATGGTCCTGACTGACTGGCAGCGGGCTTGCTGAATAACATTGGTTCCTCCTCTCTGCGAACATCTTGCAGCATCTTCTCCCTGTTTCCCATGAGTTTAGTTAATAGATGAAATGAAGTGAATGGAGTGACACTGTGACCTCTGAACTCTCGCCCGAGCAGCCACTTTTATCTTCGGATCAGCACGGCCGATGCCCCTCCTTTTTTCCTCGAGATAATTTGTCAGGTGCTCGATGAGTTGGTGGGATCTAGGGCTGCCGTGCTTGAAGTGAACGTGCTTCTCCTCCATGACTGACTTGAGCGACTGATCGAGTGAAAATTGCAGAGATGTCATCCAAGCCAGCCCAAGAGGAAGTAGTGAAAAAGAATTAAGGTTCGCCACGTCTGCCGCTCTGCATGCTAATGACTGCATTAGGCACCCCTCAATTAACATAAAGCACTAGCTCGTCATTGCTCCATTTCTCCAGGAAAGCCACTGATCTTCTATTTTTGAACAGTTTAATCATTTAGAGCCAAGGCAGCAATTGACTAATTACAAACAAAGATGATAATCTCACTTTGCTTTCCAGCGTCTCAAAGACAAATGTGCTGTGATGAGTGTTCGGTTTGCTTTTAGCATTGTCACGTTTGGAACATTCCCTCAAATGCCACCCGTGATTGGGCCACATATCCATTTCAATGAGCTTTGAATGTGGGTGTGTCGATGCTGCTCGAGGCACGTTCTCCTTTTCCCCAGTCGGGAGGGGAGGCTTTATTTGTCAACAAGGCTGTGTTTCCCCACCAGGGAATGTGAAAGATGGCCCGTGTTAGCCATAGTACTTGCTCTCCTGCAGGTAATAACCCAGAAATAACATGCAGAGATGATGCTCTAATGATATTACTGATGAAGAAGCCAAGATTATCCAGTGCAGCAACAGACTGGAAGGAGCCAGCCTATGTTCAGTGTAATGGCCCTAGCCCGGATAATCCTTCAGAATCAATGCAGTCAATGAGGCCACCCATATGATCATGAAATGTGAGAGGGTGTCATGTGTGGCATCTGCTGGAGCACTGACTGTGTCCCAGCATGCAGGACAACCTCACCTAGTCCAGTATGCTTTGAAGCATTCCATGCCTTTCATTCCCTGCTGAGACGTTGGTTGCTGGCATATAGTGTCTGTCATGAGACACTGTCTGATAGCCTGGTCTCTCTTTTTTTTTTTTTTTTTGGCCAGCCACTTTAATTTCAGACTGCCACACTGTGTCTAATTGATTTCTTAAAGATGTGATTCCTCTGTACCTTTTCGACACCGATGGCCCTTTTTCACCACAGGAACTTAACAATCTGTTACCTGGGGCTTCCCATAACCTCAACTTCTCGGAACCTTGTGAGTCTTTGGTACGAGATCTTTCCTTGGATTTTCCCTGTATTTTACATTCTGGGACATTTTGGATATATGCCATTAAAAAGCAAAAGCAGGACAAACTGAATTCATTTTATTTGCTATTTAGATGGATGGAAGCAGCTGTGGAAACAAAAGCAGAACCTGTGATAGTGGCGACACGTTGGGTTACGTTTGATTAAGTTCCTAATATGGAAATGTACCTTTGAACCAAGCCGCTGGTCTCCGTGTTACCCCACAAAGCTAGCTGTTATGTAGACAGCCTATATAATTTTCAGTTGTCTATCAAAATTAAGCATCTCAAATTTGTCACGGAGTGCTCATGTCAATCAGATCTAGACAGCCATTCATCCAAGAAATACATGAATAACAACGCAACCATTTGCCAGATACTGCAGTCTGATCAGCTTCATACGGGCATTTATTGCCATTTCTTCATTACTCTGCTTGAATGCTAAAGGGAATATGTCTTTCGACAGGTGAATTACCCGAGGTCGAGGGCTCAATAAGGGGGGAAAACGGCCCTCCCTGGCATTAATAACTAAACAGTCAGGCATTCTCATGCTGGAGAGAAATCCTCGCTTAAAAGGTGGGATTTAAAAGTCTGTAAGGCTCACAGCTTGAAGACAGCTGAAGAGGCACAGCTACAAAGGAAGTGTGTCAAGTGTGCAAAATTACTTCTGCGGACCTGTTTGAGCAAAGACTGCTGAGAATGGTTTGGTTTTGTGCTTGGCATTTTATCATGAGGACTACCAAGAAAGCAGATGGCTACCACCAAATGACTGCTCAGGTCAGCCGACAGCTTGTTCCTGTCTTGGTAGATGTTAAGCAAGTGCGCAAGGAAAAGGTTTTGAACTGTGGAGAGGCATTTTTCCAAACACCCACACGTATATTAAGCTATGGCACTGGAGTGGCAGTTGCCAGTAGAGTGGGCTATGACCCGGCCACCACAGTCTCAAGTGCTATGATGAATCTAAAGGGTTTCTCTGTCCAGTGTGTTTCAGCTGTTATATAAGGATAACTCATCCTAGCGGCGGTCAAGGTTCGCGTGAGTGCAGCTGCAAATCTGTCTCCCTCTCCTCCCTCTGTTTGTGTATATGCTGACAGCAAAAGACCCATAGGATGTTGTGACTCATTTGATTTATTATTATTATTATTATTATTTGCTCTGAATCAGCTGTCATTCTCATACACAGCCTTGCTATAGGGAATAATTGTAACAGAAAAGGATGTGAGACTGGGAAATGGTGCAGGTTCACCGTTTCCCCATTTTCCCTATTCTTAGAAACTCATCAGCATTTCATTTCACTTGTTGTCTTTCTTCTACCTGACCAAGGATGGTTAACAATCACACCTGCCCTGGTGTTTAAATCAACTTCCATACCGCCATGGCGTGACAGTGGTATCGTTAGCTCGATGCTAAACACATAATGGGAATTATCATCAACTCACTAACTCATAACTCCTGATATACAGTCTCTGGAAGTGTGTGATTAATCTTTTTCCCATGATCTGGTGTCAAAAAAACAAACCAAAAATGCAAACATTCATAATATGGAATCACAGTACTTGTAGAATCGTAATATATATTCAATCAGCACTATTGCAGTATCATGATAATCAAATCAGGAGATAATGAGTTAATTATTAAATGTAATATGATTCATTTTGGGTAGGATTAGGCATTTCAACAGCATTTATTTGGCAGGAAACCCAAAGTATAACAGTCAGTGTCCCACAGGGCATGTCTATGAAGTACATTTACATATGGCAGCAGCAGACACACACACCGACACGGCACTCAGCAGAGGGGTTTTTCCTTGAACAACAAAACCTGCTGAGCTCACGTTGTACTGTGACATGCAGAGATAACGTTAGGTCTGACTGTGTGAGAGTACACAGAAAGCAAGGTGAAGAAACAGCTTTCCCACACCTAAGCTACTACTCTGGTTATTTAATTGGCTTCAAATCAGGCTTAACGTTCACACAGCTTCTCTTCACTGTCCCTCAATATTAAGTACGCCAACGTTGCTCCAGCGTAAGGATCTACAATAGATGCTAGTAGCCACGCTAGCCACGGAACATGCTAACACCAAATTCAACAGGCTAACCGGTAACATTAACATTAAAGCAACATAAAAATGACAAAACAGGTCCTAAGCTGAGGCGGTTTCTGCAGAGAATCTTTGGATGTGCAAAGCAGCTGTTGCATCGGCTGTCCGGTGGCAGCTCTCGAACAGTCTTGCAGGCGGAGAAGCTGGATGTGGGGGTCCTGGCCTGGTGTTGTCTGTGGTTGTGAGGCCAGTTGGACGTACTGCCAAATTGTCACAAACGACATTGGCGACGGGTTATAGTCGTGAAATGAACATTCAGTTCATGGGCAACAGCACTGGTGGACATTCCTCTACTCAGCATGCCAATTGCATGCTCCCTGAAAACCTGCGACATCTGTTGCTTTGTGTCATGTGATAAAACTGCGCAGTGTGGCCTTTCATTGTGACCAGCCCAAGGCACACGTGTACAATAATCATGCTGTTTAATCAGATGATCTTGATGTGACCCACCTGTCAGTTGGATAGATTATCCTGGCAAGGGAGAAGTTGTCACTGACATATTGAATGAATGAATTGAAATAAAAATGAAATAAGCCTTTCATGTGCAAAAAAAAGATTGTAGATCTTTTATTTCAACTCGTAAAAAGTTAGCTAGTCTGACACTATCACACTTTTCCAGTGGGCAGTGTTTTTTTAAAATGTTTCACACTGAACCGAACAGGAACATTTGCAGTGCCCTTTGCCACTGGATGTGTTTGAGGCACAGCTTTGGAGGAGCCAGCGTTGCGTCGCACACGGCAAGAGCCAATCAGCGACAATGAGCCGCACGCAGTTGGCAAGTCCGCGGACAGCAGCGTTCCAAATTTCTGGAGACGTGCTGGGTCACATGAAATATCTACAGCAGCCATCATTTGGAGGGAAGAAAAGCTGCTCGGATGTAACATGTTGCAGAACTCTCAGTGTGTTAAAAAGCAGGCCACCGAAGAGAAACCATTACATCAACTATTTCCTGTGATTATGAAAAACTCCGGGAAGAACTTTGCAAGAGAGAGAAGCTGACATCTCGACAAAACCAGCGGCATGTTGAGGGCAGTCGGCCAGAACCCCCAACCTCACGCACACGCGTACACATAACGCAGAAAGGCCAGAGGTAATGCATTTGGATGGGACACTGAGCACCGAGCCAGCTCTCTCCACAAATACGTTGAAAGCACATTGGACTTGATTGCAGAAACTGTTGCGGTACTCCCCTGTTGGGTTGCATTAGACAGCATGTGTACAGTGCACTAAAGTGACAGCTCTACAAGCTTCTTCAGTCAACTGGCTCACATCAGGGAATAGTTTTCAAGTTAAAGCAAAGCTGATATCTGCACTTGTTTGTCTCTCCTCTTACTCGTGCTTAAGAATTACTATGATTTCTGAGCTGCTCCACTGTAGCAAAGCACGACACTTTTTGATTGTACAAAAGCTCTTTTGAATACTTGAATGACAATCAGCAAATGCAGTTCTGCACTTTATTTTCTAATATTTCAACAGAAGAAACTACCTTTTCCTTAAATGTACCAGTTGTCGAGTTCTCTGTATTTGAATGCTTGCCTCTGACTGATAATAACTGATGGCCATATGTAAAATTGACTGAAAATATCCCGATGCAAGGTCTGACACTAGAGGTCTCGTCAGTCCCTCCAGACACCCTGGGTGGATCATTTCTTAACCCATCTGTTCTCATTTCCACAGGTTGTCGTGTCAACAAACATCGCCGAGACGTCCCTGACCATCGATGGCGTGGTGTTTGTAATTGATCCCGGATTTGCCAAGCAAAAGGTTAGCTTCCCCCTTCTCCCCCACCGCCCCCATCTTCACCCACCGCTCTCTATCTGCTGCGATCATCTGTGTCTGTTGCCTGAGAATCCCCAGATAAACACAGCAGTGCACACCTGACAACGGCAAAGATGGAAAAGCCAGTTATTTATTCCTCTGACATTTCACCAGCCTGGAGCCAAGTCATAGGCATGGCGCAAAAGGAGATTATATATGCGCTATGGCAAATTGTGTTTATATGTTATGGGACATTTTGTGTTAGCTGCTTGTATATATAGTATATTGTGGGTGTTAGCTTGTCTTTAAGTACTTTTTTTATGCCTGCCCCCCTAAAAAAAAAAAAATCTACATCAGCATAACATGAGCTTTTTTTTCACCCTTTTCCTATCAGGTGTATAACCCCCGCATCAGAGTGGAATCTCTTTTGGTAACAGCCATCAGCAAGGCCTCAGCCCAGCAGAGGGCAGGTCGTGCCGGACGGACACGGCCAGGAAAGTGTTTCCGCCTTTACACAGAGAAAGCTTACAAGACAGAAATGCAGGTAAGAAACACGGCTTTCTGAAAAACGGTTAGAAATTCTGCGAGCTGTTTGATTCTCCCATTCTTCAGTGCCACAAGCACTTTATATTCCCCCCAAAGCAGCGCTGGAGCCGGAAAAGCTCTCTATTATGCAATATTTGGTCTTTGAACTCCATGATTCCCAGTTCAGCAGAATTGTAATTCTAAGAGCTTGGTGCTAAACCACACTGCTTCCACCCTTCCTCATAACCTGTGTTAACGAAACAGCCACCTTGTGACAAATGAACCTGCGGAGGCCCGGTTCTCCACTTTAACAGGCTAATTCTTTCATGTCACGCTGAGTGGCAAAGGGAATTTTTTAAACAAGTTAAATAGCCCTTCAAATGCCCTAGACTCCCGGTCTCTGTTCAAGTTGACATATGAGCGACGCATGAGGAGATAATAAGCACCCTGACTAATTCATTTTGAAATGTTCCTTGGGTTTCTCTTGTACCTCTTAACGGGCGCAGGACAACACGTATCCAGAGATTCTGAGGTCTAATCTGGGCTCTGTGGTGCTGCAGCTGAAGAAGCTGGGTATTGACGACCTGGTGCACTTTGACTTCATGGATCCACCAGGTTAGTAGGAAAAAGATGCTATTTTTTTTTTTTTGGCTCATAAGGACACACTTCTCTATGTTTAGTTTTGTTTTGCTCTGCATTCAACCCCATGAAAAAGTGTGATTTTTTTTTACATGGCAAAACATTTAAAAACCTAAAGATGGAAGATTTTCATGAAATCAAACCCATTCTTTATGTTATTTATGGTCGGCCCTTCAATGAATTTACATTCTGTAATTACTTCTCTGTATACTTTTCATTGTTGGTGGCGGGGTACACCTTTTTAGTCAGTGGATTCAAATTGCCTTCATGCACACAAGGGATATTTTATTTTCAATTAACTATTAGTGCGGTGTGCAGCATCAAATCACATTATGTTTCCTTTCATTACAACTGCGTTTTGTTTGGCTGCACTGTAAACAGATACACACAGTTAGCCCTCTGTTGCATTTCCAACAAATACCCGCTTCACAAGTGTTTCTGTAGTCGTATAGCTAACAGCACCAGCCAAAAAAAACCAACCATGGCTGATATCTGAAACTTCAATATCAAGTAATATAGAGATGTTGGTTTTGATCAGTGCCATCTGAATCGGTACAAATGCACTTACAAACTGCTATAAAATCTGCATTTAGTTGAACTGTGGTTGTTTCATGTACAATATCAAATCTGGGTTGCCTGTGTCACTTGGGAGCTTGGGAAAAAAAAACAACAAAGCCAAGATAAAATGATCCTGGCAGATATCAAAATGCTGCAAACTGAGTGTTTGGAGATTTGAGTGTAAGTGCTCTGACAGACATGGACTCCACACCAGTGCTATGCAGTTTTTATGAGCAGTCTACTTAAAGTTAACATTATTGGTGTTCAAAGTGAGAGGGTGGAAAGAGAGTGATGTGTGGAGTTAGTGCTCTGGCTGATCAGTCAATTTCTGTTTCTGTCTCTGCATTTCTTATTTCTTGTATGTCTGAATCACGCTGGATCTAGGCCAACAAACAGGCCGAGTCTCATTGAGGCGCCAAGTTATGGTATCCTCTGCGAGAGTGTGTGTGTTCCCATGTCTTCCCGAGGAGACCACCCCTCCTTTTCCTATCCTTAACCGCCCCCTCCCTCTCCCCTTTTCTCGCCATAATATAGTTTTCATCTCACCTCTGAGATTAAACCCATCTCTCCCCGTCCACTGTGGCAAATGCCATTTTGAGAGTGAAATTGGTTACATCAATAGCAGCGCTATCACCTTAGCTATTGCCTTCCCTTTATATTCCTCCAGTGAAACATGACTGACCTCCACCACCACCCCCACATTTCTCACAAAGCGCAAGGGTAAGCGTCAACATATGGGATTGGCCTTGTCTGCTGAGTCTAACTGGGAACAGTGGGGTGAAGGAAAAGAGGAGGATTACCTTTTATTTATTCGATCGACTCATGGCGGAAGGTTTCTCCTAACTAGCTCCTGAGCACCACAGAGTGAGTTCAGTGCAATGAATGAAGCCTGCTTTGAGCCTGAGAGAGTTCCCGGAGCTTTATAATATCTAGTTTACAGTGGATCAATTTCGATGTGCTGTGTCAAAGGCTCACCTCAGAGTAAATGGACAGGTCAGAGAGGCGTCTCTGCAGAGTCAAGAAAAGAGGTTGAAATAATTAGTTTTGAGTTGCTAAGGGTTATATTTGTTGCTCTGACAGCTTTATTAATCTGTTTTGGATATGTTGAAAATCCTAAATGGGTGGACAGGTAACTAATCTGACAGGTTTTCTGATCAGAAACTCCCTGGTTTGAGGTTACGGTGTTTATTGTGGTAATGCTAGGCCAACATACGTTTTCCAGTTATTTCTTGATGTTTGAATTTCAAGTCCAGTCAGTTTGTGTTTTGGTGTTGTCTCCCTGATTATCAGCCCCGAAAGCCCGTGTTTTTCCCATTTGAGCTCGTCCACACCTCAATGGGAGCCTTGATTTTCCTTTTTTACTGCGAAATGCTCAAATACCTACTTCATTTCTCTCTTTTCCCACCTCGCTCCTCGCTCACTAAACACAGGAGCGACGGTACGAACCAGCCAACCAAATGGAAAATCCAAAAGAAATCAGTAGCGATTTACACAAGGACTTGGCTGGGTGGGATTCATTTGCCTTGTGACATTTCCAAAGAAGTACCTTTCAAAGCCAATGTGGTTTAATGTACCTTTAGCCTTTCGTCTCATTGATTTGGCCCTTGGTTAATATATCGGATTCTCGTGTGTTGAGGCAGTCAATACTTACTTTCTGATGAGCTGCGTTGTATATAGATTGAATTTCCACACTGGTTCATCATGCTAGCAGGACTTGGAAATCAGATTTTCACCTTTTGTTTAGCCCCACACAAGCCACTGCTGTGTGGTAAGTAATTTGGCCTGCGCTTACTTTGTGTAAAAAAGTAGCTTTGATGCCCCAAATCAATATTTGTTAATCATAAAAAAATGCCTCCCTGCTGTTTGAAATTGAATTTTTTTGGGAGCACTTGAGAGAAATGAAAGCGAACGAGCACCGCAGTGAGTGCTTGAAGCTAATTTTCAGTTAACATGCAACTGGTCATTAGGCTCCAGCTCTCGGGAGCCAAAGGTCAATAATTGCATCTGGAGGAAAAATCTTTTAACCAAACGGTGGAAGCCTTTTGTGTTCAAGCATTAAGTAGAAAGTTCCCCTGTAATTGCATTCGTTGTTAAGGATTGCCTGAGAGGAGGATGAAAAATGAGCTCTGCCATGATTACTTGTCCGCTAAGTTGCTGTCTAGCGTAACTCTGGCCATCACATAGCATAGCAAGCCTGCTCATTTGATTGACCTCGTGCTCCCTGCCACCAAACCCCAAAACAGCCTCCCTTTGTTTGTGTCTCTGTCTCCTCTTAACTTGCATTTTTCTTCTTTTAAAGATCTGAGGTCTTTTCTACTCCATTATGTCTCTCAGTGTCACATTTGGTTGATCAGGCTGCAGATTTTCTCTGGCACAGAGCCGCCAAGCTGAACTTTCAGTTAATCAGATGCAATTATTACGTTCTTATTTTTGCCACGAATGTTTTTCCATCATTTAGAAAATGTTGGTTTTGATATTTAGCTGCATGAATGTGAAAGTTTAAGCATTGCATACGCTGTGTTTAGGGAATACTTCCATTTCAAAATCATCAAGATTCCCAGTCTTGAAGCCAATTGAGTATGAAGACACAAACAGCATTTAATTTTTAACTGCTCGACCAGCCAGATTTCAAATAAATCTTTCATTTTTCCAGCAAAGTGTGTCAGACCATCCTTGAAATAGTTTGATCCAATGCCAGAGTAGACAAATGTATTATTTAGTGTGACTGTGAAGATTACCTGACAGGGAAGGCCAACCACGTCGTACAGCTGCACCCTTCCATTACCCTGGACCCTAAACTTAAATAATGAATAAGACTGCTTCAAATGATAATTTCCATGACCAATTAACCTGGCGATTGTTTTCTCAATGAATCAATTACTTTGTCTGTTATCAATTGAAAATTGTCCATTATCATGTCCCTGAGCCTAAAATGACTTATTCTGATGTCTTGTTTTACCTGACCAACAATTTTCAACCTCGATATTCACTTAACTATCAAATATGACAAAAATAAAACAGCCAGTAGTCAGTGGAGTATGAATCAATCCTGACCCAGGTGTGTGAAAAGGCTCCAAATTGTTCTTCTCAAGTTTTGCTGTGATTGAAAAAATGACAGTTTTGCAAATTGTTCTGTCTTCCCTCGTCTGTGCGTGTTTTGCCCATGGGCTTGGAACATCGTTAATGGCCCACCTCTCCCCTTCTGTCTCTCCCAGCCCCAGAGACCCTGATGCGAGCCCTGGAGTTGCTGAACTACCTGGCGGCGCTCAATGACGACGGTGACCTGACGGAGCTGGGCTCCATGATGGCAGAGTTCCCCCTGGACCCCCAGCTGGCCAAGATGGTCATCGCCAGCTGTGAATTCAACTGTTCAAACGAGGTCCTCTCCATCACTGCCATGTTGTCAGGTAATGCTCCGGGCTGGCCCACTGTGTGGGTCTGAGCTGCTACTCTTTCCATTTCCTGTGCTCGTGGACCGTGCTTCAGAAACGACCTACAGAGCAGCTTCTTTATCTTCAAAGTCCCTTAAATGTGTTGGCATTCTTTGACCCTTTGTGTTTATTTTAGTTGTGTGGACGTGATGATTTTAACAGGTTAATTGGAGGAGTTTTATCTCACATATTTTAGGCCCTCATCATCAAATTTTGCTTACAGCTTGAACAATAGCTAGAACACAGAAGAAAATGTATGGAGAATAAATGTATACTTACTGAACTTAACTACAAGGCAAGTAGAGGATAAAGTCAGGGGTGTCAGCTATTATTTGTTTGGAAGGGGGAAAATACATGTCTGTACAAAATGTATAGGTGTAGCTGGAGCAGCACCAGCGTGCTACAGCAGTAATTGCACTTTAGGCTTGCCAAAGCAGAATGCTGCTCATTGAGATGAATCTTGGCGCCTTTGAAGGGAGCGCGAGGGTCTTTGAGAGCGGGGAAATGGATTTAACTAGCTGTTTGGACGTGGTGTGCACTTAAAGCAGGTGTTTCAGGACGGCAGGTTTTTGCTGAGTTCATTAGAGTAAGCAGTGAAAGTACACCTAAGGACGGTGCCGCCACAGCAACCAACCGCAGGGCTCAATAAACACAGCTATTCCCCATTAAAGCTACAGTCAAGCAGGTTTGACGTTAAGCAACTCAGTGCAAGTTCACAGAGGGGAGACGACAGACCCGCAGTCCTCTGGGTCAACTCCACTTTTATCTCGCTTCAGTATCAGGTCTGTAAGATAGGATGCTTGTGTGGACCAGCTGTCATATGTCTGCTGTATCTTGTATAAAGCCATAATGTAGCGCATCAGGATGGAGAACCCCATCTTTCTCCCCTCTTTGACCCTCCTCCTTTCCTTTCCCACCATAAACACCTCACATACAGTGTGCCCTGTGAAGCGCTCTGTGCCTCTCTGTTAGCTGAGGCCTTGTTCCTCTCTGTGGGATTTGCTTAACTTATCCCTATGGGCGGCTGCGTTGGGGCCTATACCAACCTTGTTTAGTCCCACAGTGCTTCGTCCGACCCACGGAGGCTAAGAAGGTGGCCGACGAGTCCAAGATGCGCTTCGCCCACATCGACGGGGACCACATGACGCTGCTCAACGTGTACCACGCCTTTAAACAGAGTGAGCGGCCCTTACATGCGCACTTGATTGTGTCACGCCTTCGTTATTTGGCCTTAACCCTGAATTGTCTCACACAGACCACGAGTCTACTCAGTGGTGCTATGACAATTTCGTCAACTACCGCTCGCTGATGTCGGCAGACAACGTACGCCAGCAGTTGTCCAGGATCATGGACCGCTTCAGCCTGCCGCGGCGGAGCACTGAGTTTAGCAGCAGAGACTACTACACCAACATCCGCCGAGCGTTGGTCACTGGTTTCTTCATGCAGGTTGGTTTCTCTTCGCGGTTCTTTGCTCATCAAAGGAAATTGTATTTGTCGTAAGTAAAGTATCAGCTTTGAACTTGCTAACTTTAGCTATGTAGTGCCCCATTTCTTTGTTTTTAACGTCATACATCCCCCAAATGCAGTCATTACATCCAGCTCCACTGCTATTCTGATGCTCACCGGCGTTTGCTTTTGTTGAGTTTGAGCATTTAAAAAAATAGCCTTTTTGTGCATAACCCAATAGTCACAAAAAGAAACAGCTGAGATAATCACCTTTAAAGTGCGCACACACACACAAACACACAGCTGCTTAGTTTTAAACGCACAAAAAAGAAATCAAGTCAATTTGCTCCCCGCTCAAGGAAACAAATGGCATTTTGCAAGAAGCCATTTTCGGGGGTTACCTAAAACAAGCAGCCTGACAAGTTGAATTATGGTGTTAATATTTAAATATTTGTCAACATTAACCTTTATCTCGGAGACAAATTTGCGGCTCATGTTGGAGCTTTCACAGCATTTGGATCATGTCTTTGTTGGGAGAGGCCTTTATTGAGACTGATTGCCCGAGTTAATCACAACAACCTCTGCAGCTTTACCAACAAAGTCGGGAATTTCTCTACTGGGGACAAACAAGTTTGTTGTCAATGCCAGGCTGTTGTTCTATCAAATTTAGTTATTTACTTATGAGGTTTTGATGGTTCTGTATCGTTAAATTACAGACAGAAATTAAATTAAGCACCGTTAAAGGGCGTACATGTGTTTCTTTTTCCCGTCTTACTGCCTGAACTGGATTTCAGAGTGTTGGTTACTGGCGGTGACCCTCTTCTCTCTGTTTGGTGCGAACAGGTCGCTCACCTGGAGCGCACAGGCCATTACCTGACGGCGAAGGACAACCAAGTGGTGCAGCTGCACCCCTCCACTGTGCTGGACCACAAGCCGGAGTGGGTGCTTTACAACGAGTTTGTGCTCACCACCAAGAATTACATCCGCACGTGCACCGACATCAAGCCGGAGTGGTACGTGTCAGTGGCAGCCACATGTTTGATCGGAATGATGTTGATCACCACACTGCACCACTGTTTGCACACACTTGTACTGCGCTCAGCCTGCTCCCTGTGTTTCTCTCCCCCTTCTGTGACTTTGTACAATTAAGTATTGCATTTGTTGAGCTTGCGCTGGTAGTCACCACGTGAATATGGAAGAACAGCGTTCTCCCACAAGTAAACACCGAAGACAATTTTTGTGACTAATGTTTACTTGCTTTCTTTCCTAGGCTGGTGAAAATTGCCCCGCAGTACTATGAGATGAGTAACTTCCCCCAGTGTGAAGCAAAGAGACAGCTGGAGCGTATCATTGCAAAACTCTCATCCAAGGAATACTCTCAGTACTAAGAAGGTTTGCATGTGCTGCGACGGCATCTTCAGTGTCTGTGCAAAGGAAGATCTGAACTCATTTGAGCTGGGGGGGGTTTTTTTTCCACCAACAACCTCATTTTGTGTAACGTATTTTCATGATTGATCAGTTATGTTACATTACCTTTGAGGGCCACCTTGTGTCTTTTTTTTTTGTTAAACCAAGGGTTCAGCACGACTAGAAATGCACTGCAAATGAGCGGTTATGAGGAATTTAGCCAATACCCATTTCTGTTTATAGCATGATATTTCATGAAAATTTCATCATTCCTCTTTCAGACATCCATACTAAGTCACAGCTCGGGATTCTTGGCTGCTTCTGCAGCTGAAACGGCATTAGTCCATGAAGCCAAGCTTTTGATCAAATGTAATTTATACTGTATTTTGATGCAGGCATAGTGTATTGTTCTCTTGTCAAGGAGATGCTAAGAAAGGCACTCTGGTCACATTTCCTGTCGCTGTTCAACTTAATAAAAATGACTTTGTAATAAAACATTTTTCCAGTGTCAGCATTAAAATAACAGGATAATCTGTGCATAAAACTTTTCACTTAACCCTCTCTCTCTCTCTCTCTCACACACACACACACACACACATACACACACAGAGCAATCACGTTTTGACCTGCCAAATCCAGCTCGTTTCCTGGCTCTTCAGGGAAGTTAAATCTTCTTACTGGGATATTGATAGCTTCAGAAACAGTTGGAGTGAGGGAGAATGTTAATTACAAATGTTTCAGAACAAGATCAGTGTGAAATCCCTGCTGTGCTGGAGCCTGTTCTGGCTGTACTGCTTTGTGTCAGCGCCTCTCTAATGTGGAAGGTAAAGCTTGCAGTTTGGGGAAGCTTGAATTCTAAGCACTGCAGTGATGTAAGAAATACCCAAAATAATGGTCAATGACAGTCAAACCGCGACTGTCTTGTCGGGTTAAACTTCAAATGTGAGGTCCGGCACCAGACTTGAAAGAATTCCTGAGCAGCAAAGAAAGTTGGATGGGTTCTGGCAAACTTTCTTGGGAAGCTTTCCCCCCTCATTCTGCGGGTCAACAACTTAAACGAGGCGAGCTGTCGGCGAGTGACGGAGCATGAATTCCACACACAGGTTGATAAGTGGGACTCTTCAGAGGACTGTGAAGATGTAGAGAGGGGGGGATATCTCTTAGGTCAGAAGGTGAGTGCACCTGGTCCTACACCTGCTTACTGCTACTCAGCAGCCAGCAGTTAATTGTGTGTGTATGTAGAAACCATATTATCGCTAATTTTAGAGCTGAAACTCTACAACTTCATCGAGGTGCACAGGTCGTAGTCAATCAATAGTCAGTTTACTAGTAATGAGCACAACTGCACGGCCTGGGAAAGCAATGAGTTTAATTGACATCACTGAGGTCTTTTAGCTCAGACTAAGAACAAATAGTAAGAGAGCCTGCATGACAAACTGGGGGCTTTAAAAATGTGAGTTGTAGGAATTAATAGTAATGAGTTACGGCCCTTCAACTTTAAAGAAGTACATTTTAAAGGTGGTTGTGCCTCAAATTTTTCAAATTTTGTATACCTGAACTCAATGGTTCATGGACAAGCTTTTGTCAGATCTAATTTAAGATTATTTTGTACGACCGGTTAATCTGCCAGTTACTTTTAAGATTAAGTCAATTAAAAGGGACCTCAGTCTGCTGCAAGTGTGGGGGTAAAAGTTCAGTAGCGCCTTCAGCGGCTCCAGAGGGAGATGTGAAAATTTGCTAAATCGCCTTGAGTGATGTCATCTGAGTCAGTTGGGGCTGTGAACTACGAGCTTTAAAATGGAAAAAGCAAAACGTGAAGCATGTGTTTTACAATGTTCCCAGAGTGCAACGCTAAATCATCACTGGTCTATAAAATGTCAGAAAACCCTGAAAAATGCAAATTCAGCTGACTTTTGTCCGATCAAAGACGTTCAGCTTCCGATCATGTAAGACAAAGAAAAACGGCCTCACGTTTGAGCTACGTCCGACAAATATTTGACGTTTTTGCTTGAAAAATGACAAACGCTTAAAGCAGAATAGTTGTCAGTTGATTTTCTGTTCATCGACCGATTCATTAATCAACTTGTGGTCTCAGCTCTATTCCAGGTGGATGGAACTATTCCGTGCAGGGCAGTTGGAAGCACGAAAAAGCAATATTCCTTTATCAAGTGAGTCTGAGCTATACCTTGTCTGGGCACAATGACAAATGCAAATCAAAGACCCCATTTTATTTCTGGCTGTCTCTTCCATCACCTTTTAAAAAGCAATTTATTTAACTGCTTCTAATCCACATTTCTTTCTGTGCGGGTACACAGTCGCCTTTAATGATAGCGTAACCTTGCTTTCCTCTGTTCTGCATCTCAACTTTACATCAATTGTAAGGGAATATACATAACATTGACCTGAGGATAGAGGCAGAAATGAACCAGTAAGCATTTTTCACATTCTCTGTAGTGTCTGGAAGTAGGCAGGCAGATATAGCAGACCTGCTGAGGGAGTTTTAAATTGAGCCTGCAGATTGTGTAATATGCTAAGTCAGGAAATTAGCATGTGTGCTTTAATATTTTTTGGACTGTTGGGAGACATGTTTTTAAGTGGCTGGCCTTTTGCTTGGGAACGTACACAGAACCACAAAATGGTGCCAGAGAGATTAGTCTCCCTCCAAAGTGAAGCCAATAGAAAACCCATTAGTTTGAGCTGATCTGGAAATTATATGGAATTGATCCTGAGGTAAGGACAGATTTTCATGCTCAATACTTCCCATTGATTCACCCCGCCATAATTACAAATGAAAATCATTATGTCTCCAACTTGTATTTCGTTAGTGCATGTGGCCCTACTTCCCATGTTCTCACTAAGGAATCCTTAGATATTTAAACTTGAGCTCTGACAGTCGGAATGAGATCTGTAGTTTGCCTTTTAGCCATTCAAGCAGAAAACTGACTTGAGGTCAGGGATGTACTGTACATTTCCTCACGCAGCTGTTCATAGCACACTCATCTGTGCACCCTGTTCGGCCTCGGTTTATGTGGCTCCTTGACAGTAACTCACCAAAAGTAGCAAACACAAACAAATACCAGACAGGTATTGTTCAGCGTGTTTCCAAACAGTGTGAATCATCACCTCGCTCCAGCTCAATCTCCTACCACCCACAGAGTCCTGGATGGTGCCTCATCATCATTTGAGACCGTGGGTAGGGAAGTTTATTGCAGAACACCTCAGCGTTTCAGGAAATCCATCCCCACACCCGGTCCTACTCCCATCCCACGCCTGTCCTTCCTCCCCCCTCGCAACCACCAACGCCGCCACCAATCGGAGACGAGACAGGTGTCTTATCTCCATCACACAGCACAAGCACGGCCAATCTTCCAGGAAGATGGCGACTGGAATGTGACAAATCCATCTGTCCTGGTTTGAATTTGTATGCTAATTTGAAGTAATAGCCCCTCTGGTGACAGTGCAAGGGAACAATTCAATCATGCCATCTATGACAGTTGCTTTCCAGCCTTCTCTGTGATATGGGAGTATATGCACGTACCGCGGGGTTAGGCTTGATAAATTGGTTATGTAGGGGAGATCTGGCATGTAGACTGCATGTTTAAAATGGGCTGCCAGTTTGAAATGAATCTCCTACTGAAGGCACCTGTGCAGAAAGGTGCAGCCACTACCTGTAGGAAGAAGGGACACAATATTTGAATTGACCTCATTTACTTCCCCACGACGCTGCCGGATCGGCCGCCGTCCTGAACTTTCACCCAATTTTCGCTGCCGCAGCCTTCATAGGATATGTGTGAATGATAGAAATATCCCCACATAAAATCACACTAACACAATTGCTACATTGTCACACTGAATTATCTCGGGCTGTTGATTTGATTCCGTGAAAAGCTTTCATGTGTCACTGGGCAGAAGAAGAAGCCGATCAGAGGCAGCTACAGGCACAAGTATACGAGCGAGCTGAGCTGTGCCATGGATTCAGGAGCAAGCCGGCCATGCTATTTGTGATTTCTCTTGTGCTTTGGTACTCTCCTCCACTGTGCAAATGTATGGCACTCTGTAATCTTTAAATTAATCTACAGGACAGGACAGATGATGGTTGATGGTGGCAGATAAGGCGAAAGAACAAACTGCTCCTCATTTTGCTTGCATCAATCTTTTTGCTTACCTCCAGATTGGGGCCTGCTTTCTTTCAAAGCACTGAGTTTGGTTTACCATATTTTTTCCCCAATGATGCATTACTATTAAAATATGCAGCTCTATAATCAAAAAGTGTAAAATCACTCAGACCTGCAACTGTCACAGAAAGCTCAAAGCCTTGCAAAATCCCTTATTTTGTTGCTCTTCGAAGGCATTTTTATGTATTTTTATTCCACAATTTTGCAGTATTGACACAGCTAACAAGCCTCGTGAGAATGAATTAGATGAAATATGTAGGCTGTGTTATGGCCAATCACCATGGGGGACATTCGCTGTCATTTCTATCATCCTGCAGTCTCACCACTGCAGTGAACTCTTGACAATTTCTCCAGGAAAAAGAAAATGCACAGCGCCGTGCCAACTGACCACACTTCAAACGGGCGTACATCATGCGTGGCCAATGCATCTGATCAAACAAGGAGGCCAGCAAAGAAAGCTGATGAACAAAAGGCCCGTCGAACTGCACGGCTCTCGCATCACAATAAACAGTGTGCTGAAAGACAGCTCTCCAAATGAGCTCTGCTAGCAGCCCTCCACGTACAGTTTGCAGTGAGCTGAAAGACGTTCAGCGCTCAGCATGGCTGCACGTAGATAACAAATTCTGTGGTACAATATTGTACTGCTTTTATTCTGAAGGAGGATGGTTTTCTACAATGCTTTACAATTATTCTAATGGTGAACATACTCGACTGAAACTTCAAGGTTTTGTCTAAAGCTGTAGGAGTATAATCTTTAATCAGGCCGGCTTTTCATTTTAATCCATCATAATGGGCTTGATTAAAGCCTCATTGTCCATCATAGTCTAATAAAACAATTCAAATACAATCAAATGCTCCATTCAAGGCTCAATTTTAAAGGCAAACTTGTTGTAAAAATAACTTAATTTAGATTATTTCTCACCAATTTTTTCCACTTGTATTGATTTTAATATTAACATGTTTGACGATGCTATGAGCCTGCACTAATTTGTCTAATGCATGAGCCACGAGTCATTCTTTAGGTACATAAACCCATCATCAAGACTGACAAATCTTGAGGTGCTCGGTGTGAAGCTTTTCGAAACTCAACCTTCTGAATTAGCTTTGCATGGATTGTCCTGATTTATCATCTTAAAAAAGTGTGTTTTGACATGTAGAGAGTCCAACACCAGGTGCAGTCTTGATTCAAGTGTCCAGTGTGGACAGACAGCTCCCTCCATGACAGCAGTGGTTGTCCTGCTGCTGCTGCTGCTTCTCTGGCTCAGCAGGTACTTTACTGCATTCACCTGGTGGCTCGGATGTAAATCAGCCTCTTGAAGGCGACATGGCCACCATAAAAAGAGCAGGGCTCATGTTCTGGAGCAAGCCTCTGTGCACTGCGAAGGACTATGGCACATGGAACACAAAAGTGGTCAGCAACCCCAGTTTTAGCCTAAGAGGCTAGTCAGGTAATTGTATGCAGTTGCTATACTGCATGTCAAAATGACCATATTGTGTGATATTACTGACTTGTACATTTTACAGTTTCACATCCATCTCTCCCTAATTTGTTTGCTTGCTGTGTGTTCTGTTCTATTTCACTGGCCTGATTTGGGGATAACCTGATGCAAATTAGCCCCTGGCTACATGTATCTCTGATCCAATGGGCTCTGCTATATTTCGTGCTGTCAACATGAATGAGGTACAAACTATTATCATGGGTTTTATAGGGGGAATGGCCCAAACCCCAACACAATTTGATAGTAACCCTAACCTGACAGTGAAAGAGGTGTTTTGGTCGAAGGGTGTATTCTCAGCACAAGTGATCATAGAAATATAAATGCAATATTATAAGAAAACTTCAGGCAGCATGTTATTCATTCACATGGCTCAGTGCATTTATTCTCAGTCGCTTTGGATAAAAGCGTCAGCTAAATGAACGTAATGAAATCTTAATTAAATGCCCCGTACATTCACACAGGCGGAGTCACTCATTCTGTCTGCTTTGACCTCTGGCCACATTGAAGCTGAGCAAGGAATTGCATGATGCCACCTGTCTCTCTGTATTAATTGTACGAATGATAAAGGTGTCGCCCCCGAGCAACAGGTGCAACAAAACGAACTGGAGAGTGAGGACGATGTCAGTCAAAAACAGCGTGCATGCCCACACGGGCCTGAGAAGACAACTGTGTGACAGAATGCTTCTTTGCTCTTAGTTCAGATTAGACTGAAGATTTTGTCAACAGGAGGCACATCCATGAAGATTTCATGTTGGGCAGAATTGTCTTTTTCTCCGCAGATTTTCTGAGTTGCCATATCAGCAAAAACACAGGTGTGAGTAATGACTGTAACGATAGCTCCATTCAGTTTAGGTGGTCCAGTAAGCCATGACAGTGAGCAAGCATGCACAACTCCAGGGCCTGGGAAGTGGATCGACTACATGGAATGCAGCCATAATTAATGTATTAATTGCACCTGTTTGCCTTTCCTGCCAAAAAAGGATAGAATTAAGATAGAAATTGAGCTTCTCAAAATGTGTTTTTGTTACTTTCAATGAAACTTTCAAACATTTAACGGTAAAGTGATTCACTGTGCCTTCACGCTTTACTCCTGTGCCACAGATAAATCATTGGTCACTTTTGAGCTGAATGTTTTGCAGGTTTTGTTCTTGACGACAGCATAGTTTGTATGTCTGAATGTGGTAGTCTGCGCTGGTCTGCACCGACACACACATTTCCCTCCAGCTTGCACAGTTTGATTCAAAGTATAGCCATTGTCAGGTAAATTAAGAGTTTTATCAGGTGCATTTTTAGCTCTGGAGTCTGGGAGGAAGCCATTCCAAATTAAAAGTTTCGAGCCCAAGTGAAGTCACGAGTCTTTGGTGTAAAGTCAAAGAAAAGTTTTTTATTTTGTAAAGTGAAGTCTAAAAAAATTAAACTTATTTATCTAGAGTCCAGGCCACTGAAGCCCAGGTGCCCTGAAGTGCACAAAAATCTTCACACAATGCATTTTTTTTTAATCAGAAACACTCAAAATTCAAAAGCAATACATGTAGTGGAGGACAATAAGTACAATACTGGCCCCTGGGATGCATGTGGCGTAAAAGTATAAAGCTGAGTAAAATGGAAAATACTCAAGCAAAGTACAGACTTGAGTAAATGTACTCAGTTACATTCCACCACTGATTCCCAAGGACCAGGGCAGGTGAAGGAGATCATAGATCAGCGATCAGAAGTGCCTGTCAAATTAAAGTGGTCTTCATCACGTCGGGGCCACGCTTGACCCAGTGCAGCTGACACCTCCGGGCGGTCCGCGGACCCCACTTTCGGAACCATCGCCCCCGAAAAGCATGCAGCACTTGTGTTTTTTCTTTTTTGGGAGAAGCCACCCACGTGACAGAGGGAAGCAGCAGCCAGCACACCGCCGCTGCTCGTTTGATAGCTTCAACGGCGCCGGACGGAGAAGCAAGCGGGGCAGACACACACTCACAGAGAAAGAGACACCCGTCGAGGGAAGACGATTAAAAAGACAAAAAATCTCCGTTTGCGACGCAAGAACTCCGCAGACTCCTCCAACCGAGACGGCTGGCGCACACCATGGACGGTTATGCCCGGACCGAAGATGAGCTGTTCTCCTCCTGCCTCCTGAACCTCACCTGGGAGAATTGCTACGAGCAGGTAGGACACGACTCTCTACTACATAACGGCGTCTCTGATAAGAAATAGTCAAAGAAGTTGTAAAGGCTACTCTGAGTGAGTCAGCACGCGAGGTGAGTGCAGGTGACAACTTTAATTGAATGCACCGCAAGAGGGTCTCGAACCCGCGTCCGCATCTTTCATCCCACCAGCGTGTCTGTCCCAAACTTTTGCAGCTTCACGTTCCAGTCGCAGCCTAATTAAATGGAAAAACCGCCCAAACTTCTTTTCTGAAATGTTGCTTTGCCGAACTTCCACGCCTGCCTGTAAAGGGGCTCAAACATCCTGCCCTTGAAATCAATAATGAATTAACCTAGTAGACAAAATGAATCTTATGCCAGGAATTCTATTAATAAGTAAGAGGCAACCACAAACTTAGCATTCCTTTGAAGTAACTGAGATGCGTCATGTTCACTGTTATGTGGACTGAGTGATGCTTTTCACAGCGGAGATCACAAGGCTCTTTCATGTGTCCTGAGATGCGCGGGTTGCCAGACAGGTGAGCTGGAGCCAGGTAAAGCAAACTCGGACCCGGCCTGAGCGTCGTGTTTGAGGGGAGACTTGATGCTGAGCACTTTGATCCCTGAGTGCCGGGGCCTGTTCTCACAGCAGAGCAGCAGTGGCGTCTGTTTGGAGATAATTACCTAATTCCTCCCTCTTCCCTCAAGCTTAATCAGTTCTGCCTTTAAAATACACTTATCGTGCTGTATGAAATCCCTCTTAATTCTCACATTCTAATTTGTGCGAGCAATGTGTGAGGCTAAAGTCATCTGCCACAAGAATGCCAATGAAATCGTTCTGTATGAATGCTAAGAGGGCTCCCAGCTATTTAGCAATTTATGCTCAATGATTGATGCCAAACTGTTTGTACAGTGATTTTTTATGCTAATTTACTTGAATGCCACCACGAGAGCTCAGGATATATATACAGGATATTTATTTCTGTTATCAGTATCCAGGTTGCAATACAGTGACGGAGGACGTTTGAACAATAAATCTCTCGTGGTTTAGTGGGCTACCATTTTGAATTACAAGTAATCACAAATTAAAGAGGATTAGGCTCTTAAAGCCCGGGCT
Organism: Chaetodon auriga; assembly: GCF_051107435.1. NCBI lineage: Eukaryota > Metazoa > Chordata > Actinopteri > Chaetodontiformes > Chaetodontidae > Chaetodon > Chaetodon auriga. Next base: position 10,809,594 of record NC_135097.1, on the reverse strand, counting down.
TGCGATTGGCCGTGCTAAGAGTCATATTGTAACAGTTATTTAGGCACGGGGAAACAAAAGCCACCACAAACATGATTCGGGATTGCAAAGTCATTGTGACTGGCATTTTCAATGTGCAACAATTAAGCCCCTGCAGCTTCTGCTGCAAAATGGATTTTGGCACATCAGTCGGGAGCCGCACATTCACAAACCTAAGACACTTAAATCCACAATGAAGAATTGGCGAAGCAGCGGAGATGCTGGCTGGATTCGCGCCCGTCCGTCGTGTTCTTCTTGAGCGCAGACGGCTTAAAAATAACAGTTCATGACTTTTATTTGATGCTTCTTAAATGTGGGGAAATGTGCCTTTAATTCATTGGCTTATTCTCAGATGCTTTTCTCCTTTAGATGCGGCTGTACGCGGAATATCTTTGGGTTTTGGAGCGTTGGGGATCTTTGCTGTCACCAAACTTAGCCTTAACAAAACTCTGGTCTCCCTGAAAAGCTTGAGTGTAACCTCCCAGATTCAGTTTGGTACAGTCCGCGCTCTTCCCCTTAAAAGTCCTTCCCGGTATAAAAAAAAAAAGTGAACCGTCTGAAAGCGGGTCATTTGCTTGGCCAGCATGTTGTTAGCCATGCACGTATCCTCCGTTGCCCTCCCCAAGTCCTACGGCGGGTGGGTAAATAAATAAATAAGGAAGTAAAGGGAAATGTTGACACAGCCTGTCCTTGTGGCCAGATTATCCACTCATGCTTGAGCGCTGGGTAAAGGCCCTGCATTATTCAGCCTGAGACACAGAGATGGGGGGGAAAAAACTGTGGAAAAGCTGGGTCTTGCCGCAGGAGCGTGTGTGTGTGTGTGTGTGTGTGTGTGTGTGTGTGTGTTTTGGGGTAAGCGCCTCCACTTTTGAAGGAGCAGACATGGGGATAGCTGAAATGCGCGGGGTGGGGAAGCTGAAGCCTTTGCTTAATTATCAAATGAACTCATTGCCTCCCACTTTACTCCATCTCACTCCCTGGTCCCACTCTGTGCCTCACTCTCAGCCCCCCCCCCCCCCCGTCAGGCCTCTCCAGGGCTGCTGTCCACGGTGCTGAAAGTTTCATCACACATTTTGTGCATGTCTTTTTAGAATTCCAATCCCTGCCCGGCCCTCGCCGCTCTTCAAAAGCAATGTATTCAGTTTGTCTCGACAAAAAGCGTGCCAGCGCTTGGCAGCCGGGCTCAAAAGGGTGAAGCCCTATCATTCAAGACTTTTGAAAAAGCTGCAGGTAACACGGCGCGCTCTCAGAAGCAGTAAGGACTAATGCATTTTTTTTTTTTTTTTTTTTAAATGTGTCTGCTCCTGCCTACAGCATGTTTCATCACAGCGAGGCTCAAGTTACGTTACCACTCACTCAGCGGCTTGGTTAAATGAAAGCTCCTTTGTGTGGGCTCTTATGTACAGTATTTGATCCATGCGAGTCACTTCTTTTTCTGTGTAATGAGTCAGGAGCCAGAGTGGTTTTAGCGGAGGCGCACGTCACGGCAGAAGAACGAGATAAAAACTTTTTTTTTTTTTTTTTTTTTTTTTTTGGAGCATGTGACTTGTGTTTCTCTTCAGATCACAGACTCAGCAGAGAGGTCGACTCACTGCTGTCAGTTTTGTTGGAGTTGAGGATGATGTGCTCTGCGTTGATTGACAGGAGAGTGGAGACGGTGAAACTTTCTGCTGAGTGGATTGACAAAGTGTTCATTGGAAGTTTTGTCCTTTCTCTTCCCCCCCTGATTTGAAAGTAAAATTAAGAAAAGTAATCATTTGGCTTTTGGACTGTCAGTTCAACTTTGAAGAGGTCACCTTCGTTAATCGGCTAACCATCTGTCACGTCATCACTTCTGACTGGGAGAACAGTAAATGTTTATGCTATCAAAGGCTAAATTAGCTCAAACACACATCCCTGCTGACAGATTACTACTCACGCACCGCTGCAGAGTCTCAGGTTCTGTTCCCATGGTGCCACTAAAGAGCCGCCGGCGCTGCCATTTTAAACACCAGTGGCGGTGTCTGTGAGTGGGAAGCCGGTGAGGGATCGCGATGGCGTTTGCGCTTGCGACTCCGGTTGGTCAGGGTGCTTTTGTCTCACAGCTTCCAGTGCAGCTCCAGGACGTATCTGATGTCATTTAGTCTATTATTCATACTCGTCAGTGAGTGCTTTGTTGAGTTTACCCAATTGATTAGTGACAACGACGACGCCCCGTGTCGCAGACTCAAATCACCCAACAAAAAACCTTTTCCAAGCCACAGAAACTCACTTCCTGTTGGTCCTGGTTTCAGTGCACCCTGTACCTAGAACTACTCCCACCTCTTCCAGCGACCCCCAAAGGAGTATCTAATTCATGTTTTTAAAAAAAATCAACAAGTATGAGCCTGCTGAACACCTTGCTTTTGATAGCAACACACAGGAGCAGGGCCTGTCTGCAGTATAATGAGAAGCGTGTTGTTCCCTCGCAACATATTGCCAAGATATGGATGGGTAATTATCTAATCAAGACTTTGTGAAAGTGCCGCCACTTACTCACTGCTGACCTGCTAACTGTCTGCCAGAGTTTTTGCTGCAAGATGTTTACACGCTCTAAATTGAACATAGAGCTGCATTTTGGCGTTTGTTACAGGGCAGGATTTTGGTTGAGGGTTTGCATGGGTACTGATGCAGAGGACCATGTTTTCTATAATGTTTTCATGGTTTTAAAAAGGACAAACTATGAATTTAACAGACGGTTTTTTAAATAATTCAAACAGCAGCATCATAGCAACACATTGACACACCAATGCCCGAGTGTGACGCTGTCCTTGGTTGTAGTTCTTATATTTAAAGATTCAGCAGCGCGGTTGGAGCATAAAGGAGAGGAGGTGTCTAACCAGAGACGAACGCTGGTTTGTTGACCACATGATGAACATAAGTGTTCCCAAAGCACACATCCAAAGGGAGATGTGAACCACCAGAGGGAGCAACAAGCTTTGATTTCCCATGGAGCTATAAAATTAGTCATGTCATTAGTTAAATGTAAAGGTTTTTCAGCAGGAGAGGCCCTTTGACTGCACCACCGCGGCCGAGTACGTACCGGATCTGAGCTGAGAGGGAGGATACGAGCAGCGTTGATGCACTTAAACGGAATATCTTTCAGCTTGATTTCCAGCCTTTATCATGTGCCTGCGAGGTGCTTGTTTCACAGATAACTTAATGCAATCACAATATTAGTTTCCAGAGATATTAATCTTGTTTTCGAGCCTTCTCGCACTGCGAATTGACGTCACAGCGGAGGGAGCGCAGGCACTCCAGACTGCATTCTTTGATTATGTGTGGGAAAACGTCTTCCTCACCATTGACAATCTGTTGATACCTTGCAAAATCTGAGATGAAAGGAAATGCAGCTTAGACTGTGAAAAATCCTTGCCTTCTCACCGGGAGGTAAAAGTCCTCTCACAAACATTGAATTGTACATCTGAAGTGTTATCAATTCCACCTGAAACGGAGGGCCCCGGTGGCAGAGCAGAACCCCTGCGCTTTTGATCGCGCCAGCAGTGCCTGTAAACAAGTATTTTCCCATCTTCCTCTCTGCCTGTCTCTCTCCGTTTCCCTCCCTTCTTCCTCCCCCACCAAGTTGTCTAGAGGGGGAGGTTCCTTTGATTATCTGCGCTGTGGATTAATTGCTTTTCTTAACCTCTGCACAGACGTGCTCCTACACCGCCCCGGAGCCCGCCGCACGCGCCCAGATGGCCCCCTGCCAGGAGAAAAACAAACCACACCATGCGTCCCTCTGCCCACCTTCTCTCAATTACTGACCTTCATCCTTTCATTTCGCCTTGGATGTTATCATCGGCATTATCTGTGTATTTACTTTGTTTGTTTCACTAGTTACTTGGCGCACTGCAGCATTCTTGGGTATATTTGAAGGCAGGCTGAGCATGTGTGAGAGGTGTGTTAATTTCTGGGAAGCGTTGCAGCAGTGGATGGGATGAGTGTGAATGTATTGTGTGTCATCAAGCGTCTTTAGGTCACCAGGTGAGGTGTGTGTGTGTGTGTGTGTGTGTGGTGGGATGGGGTGGGGTGCAGTTTTTATGCAGGAATATTGTACTGCCTTTTTTGGAACTGTCCTTATTCCGTGATTAAGCAAATTTTGGCCTTGAGTTGTGCTGGCCAAGCAATTTCAGCAATTTCTCTCATGTTTTTGTGCTCTTTTCCATCTCACTTTGCCTCTGAGACATGCATGTGCATCACGTCTCTGCAAAGGACCGGACTGCCTCCTTCAGACCTTGGCCTTTTTTCTTTTTCTTCTTTAGGACATCCTGAAAGCACATCCAGGGGCCATCTCAATGATTTATGCATTGCATCTCACATGCGCACCGGCCACAGTGCCTTCACAGCTCGGACAACGCTGTGCTAAAATGTTCTCAGGAGTTTGATTTCCACAGGAGTAAAGAAAAAGTTTTAATCATTTTTTTTCCCCCTCCCTGTTGTTGGTGCTGACGGAGAGTTCAGCATTTAGACATGAAGAAGTTTCTTTCTTAGCCTAGAGTTGTTGGCAGAAAAGTGTTGGAATATAACCTTTCTAGTCTCTGGCGGGAATTTCATAATCCAGATCTCAGACTTTTTGGTCTTGGTCTCTCTCCAGTTCATCTTTTTTTTTTCATTTTTATCTCAGTAAGTCAATCCAGGCAAAGTTTTGCATGACTGTTTATGACATTAATCTAAGTGGCTTTAGGGTTTTTTTTTGTGAGTGTAGCCTAATTGGTTCAGGTGTTTGATACAGAGAGCACTGTGGGGCTGCAGTCTAACAGAGATGAGACAGCCAGCACACACACACACACACACACACACACGCACGCACATGCACACACACGAATGCAAAATCTGCACGTGAGACACGAACAGACGCATAATGTGCACACCGGCTCACTCATTCACTCACTAACAGGCTAGACTCCCTGGACTGTATGCTACAGTGTGGTGTTGCTGATTTTCCCCATCAGCAGAAAGCCGGGATGAGCTGAGCTAATTGAGCTGGGAGGCCCGGCGGGGGAACAGGGCCCCTCCACGCACCGGCTCGTCACTTCCTTTCTTTATCCGTCCGCCACTGTGTCTTTAGTCCCAAATCTCCAAACCGCTCTGTGCTGCACAAAAGAAACAGTATTTTTAATGCATGATTCCATGTTTCAATAATGCCAGATGCATACTGATGTGATCTAAAATAGGATTTAAAGGCATTGCAAATTCCACGCCTTTCCGCAGTGCCCTTTGAAGTAGCTGTTTGAGTTGCTTCTGTATGAAACAACCCTCAATACAATAAGTAAACCAGAAGTGTGCACATGCATGCCTGAGCTGACAGGTAATTGTTTTTGAGTTCTGTGCTCCAACCCAAACAGAATTACGAGCCCAAATGGACAAACTGCGTCGTCTGTATGACAGCAGACGAGCCGACAACAAAAGCAGATTACCTGTTCTATTTGAGGGATATTAAGATGTTACATGCCATTCGATGGGCCCTCGGAGGCCCGTCATAAAAGCCACAGCAAGCTGTTGAGACGGAGACTCAGAGTTGTTTCCATCTTTTAGCTGCACTTGGGGACTGATTATGGTCAAGCAAACGGCCTTTACCTGGAAAGTCACTTTCACTTTCTCGTCCACCATTTGTTAGTATGGCTAATGTCTCATTAAGTCTCTCATAGGGGAAATGATGTGCTCTTTGGGTGAAGGTTAGGCTCTCAGCTTATCATGAGACAAAAGAGAGACTGATTATCGCAGCACAGGCGTGCCTTCGCCTGTGTCTTTCACAGCAAGTCCTATTTGTGTTGCTGCTGGACCTGCTTCATTACCCATAATCTATTAGCCCTCCCTCCACCTCCCCCAAATAAAAGTTAAAACATTTGGGCTAAATGATGAATGCTTGATCACTTTTGCGTGGTGTTCTATGGAAAGGAGTGGACGGAAAGGAGGTGGGGGGTAAATTTTACATTATCAAGGAGATAATTACAAAGCAATCATGAGCGGTTTCCGGTAAAGTGGTAAACAAGCCAAGGGCTTGTGCTCTTTTCCCAAGAATAATTAAAAGTCGCTTTGCATTCGATGCATGTGTCCTTTCCTCCACTCAGTGACCACCTCTTGGCATAATAACGCTGGCTGAATTTTACTGTCGGGGCGGGCGCCCTTCGCTCACAAATGATTTGGCATTTTCTGGACCTTTTTGTATCTTGTGCCTTGTTGTGAGGGACCAAGCAGACAGGCATAAGGAGTCCAGGTGGGTTTTAACAAAAAGAGATTTATTAAGACAAAAAAGGTAATCGATACATAAAAGTTCTGGGCGCATAAAAGAGGTCAACTAAACAAAACTTAAATCAGGCTATTTTAACTTAAACAGACTGAACTGAATTGACCAAACAAAACAAACTTAACAAAAACAAAACCTACCCAACCAACTGCACACAAAGGGGAACATATATAATGGCTGATCAGATCATTTGGAAAACAAAGGGGATAACAAAACAAACATTACTAACTGGACAACGAATAACCCAAAACAAGACAACTAGTTGGTGAGAAGGAATATTTCAATAATAAAGACTAAACCAAAACACTACAAACCCGACTATAAATTAAGAAAATCCTGTCCTAAACTTCCTTGCCCCCCTCGATGCTGCAGGCGCTTGGCATAGGCCCAATTGGCCACTTCCTGTATTTAGCAGCTGCGTTTCCTCAGCCGCATCCTTTGCGCAGGCCTGGCATGATGTCGCTCAGCAGCTGAACCCTCCACACTGGAAACTCAGAAAAAAAAAAAAAAAAAAACTGTTAGACCTTAGGAAAACTGGTTTGACAAAAGCTAACTAAATGTGTGCGCTACAAATACAAACTAATGTATTGTCAACTTAAACAAAATAAATATGTATATTCTGTATGAAAACCTAAGCGATGTGTCATCCTTTATGTGTTTGCTGTCTGTATGTGCAATGTGCAGGTTGTGGGATCAACTAAATGAATAATTAAATGTAAAGACAAGTAAGATGAGTGGAGGACCTTCATGCCAGCTGCGTGGCGGCAGTTGCAGCCATCACACTTGTCATAAATCGACAGAAAACTCCTAATCTTGAATTTGTGCTTCGCCGTTTTCGCCTTTTCCCTTTTCATCTGTTCTTTTCCCGGTGCCAAGTGACAATACGGAACAGCTGCGATTTGCTGTGTCACAAAGCGGGAAGGTTTCCAAACACGGACTACCACTCCTCCATGGCTCTGCCTTTTAATGCCTGAGTAACAAGTTCATTCATTGATTGGTCTCGTCTTGAGAGAATGGAGACTCGCCGGCGGAGGTGTAGGAATATTAGATGAGAGGACTCTCCATTTGGCTGAATTCTCCACCATAAAAATTCCAATCAACTTTTACTTCAAGTGACAGTAAAAACGGATATTTATATGCAGCGTGCATTTCAGCCAGGCCTCAGTATTAAAAGACGGCACAAATGAGCTTGGCAAACAACATCATTTTTGTGGATTTTGGCAATCGGTGGTGTTTTCCAAGTTTTCTATGGCTTCCTATCATATCAGGTGTTTTTAGCTGCCACATTGTTGTGACATCTTGCCAGCTTAACCTGTTTAACACCAAAGATCTGAGGTTCACGTTACAAGCTTCCTTTCTCAGTTTCCAGGCCGTGTCTATTACTTATGATGCCCACAGGCTGTGTCACATCACAGCACTGACATGTAGTCGTTACTCCACTTCTAACAACACCAGAATCAGTCAATTATCCATGGAATCGATCAACATAACCCCGCTGCCACTCATTTAAAAGAGCCAATCAATCTGCGTGGGCATTTTCTCTATTTTCCTCACCGCGGTGCATTTGTGCATGTGTTGGTGTGCGCGCTCGGCGCTGCAGGTTTGCCCATGATGGATCTACTGGAGTGACAGCTCGTCGTCTGATTTATGGTTGTTTATCGCCGGAGTGGGACTGGAGTTGACCCCTCATCAGGGTTGCCACCACTTCCCATGATGCCCGTAAAGCTGCACATTGAGTTGCATGATTGCCTTGCCGGCCAAGTGTCATCTGGGGAAAAAAAAAAAAAAAATCCTATCTGTGTGTTTACGAGCACCTGAACTTTTAAATGTTTGCTCTCGCAGGTTCTTAACTTTGACTCACTCGTCCTGTGGTGGTGTGCCGCGCGCCCGTCAGCTCCGTGGTGACTTCATTACGAAATGAAGCGGCCCGTAATGCCACATCGCCACCGTGATAAAGGCGGCAGAGGCAGAGAGGGTGCGGCGGGGGGGAAGGGGGACACCGCGTCCTCCCTACCTGATGACATGCAAGGTTTATCACGTTGAGCAGAGGCATGGTCACCTTACCGCGGGCCTCATTGTGACAGCTAGCAAGTCACTGGAGAGCACCATTGGAAATCAATAAGCCCCTGCTCTTTAATTGTTGGAAAAAAGCTTCCCTGTTTACAGCAGCACATCATCAGTCAGGACAGCCTGACTTTCATTTCTTCCTGCGTCTTCCTCTCTGCCTTCTTTCCCTCTGTGGGATGTGCTCGCTGGCTGATTGTTCGGTCGATTACGTAACAGGAGCTGGCTGCATTTTATTTTTGGGGGGGACCTGTTTGATGTGTGTACGGAGAGCTTTTCTGGTGAACTTCAGCATGCTTAAGGCACTTGTGTGTCTTGTTTCGGTGAACGTGCGCCTCAGCGTGAGCTCCTCCATGTGCTCGCGTCTGTCCTTTGTTGACTTCAAGATGCAACTGCGCCGCGGTTTGCTGTGTGCTGAGGAGAGAGGCAGCTGATTTCCGTCAGGCTTTCTGTCTCGATCACGCAGCAGTCTCTGATACTGCAGACCAGCTTTCTTTGGATTATGACCTTTTTATAGCTGAGCTGTGCCTGCCCTAAAGCCTCTGTCACAGGTTGCATTAAGTCTATAATTTGTGAGCAGTTCAACCAAAGAGTGATGTGTATTCATTGTTAAAGTAGCTATTTGGCTACTAGGATCTGAAATCTACTGTATGTGCATGTATGAAAATGGCTCTTGCAGGTGATGTTCTAAAGAGGTATTTCATGACAAAAAAGACACAAAACAAATGGGAAACATTGTGTGGAACAGCTTTCTCTTCTTTCCTATCTTGTTAAACGTTCCCTGTGGAGTTTTGGACCACTGGTAGTGATATGGAGCAGTGTTTTTACAAGTGGCTCCCGGTTTGGCTGGGATCGTTCACGTATATGAGCTTGCAGGCGATGAGTGTGCAGACAGCGCGGTACACTTTACTGCTGACGCTTTTACACCCTTCAACTGAACGACAGGTGATGGCAATCTGCTCGTGAAAAAAAGGAGGAAGACAACAGCAAAAAAAAAAAACAAATGCAAAAGATGCACTCCAAGGCCTCCTCAAGGCCTCAAGGATGCACAGTGTACAATTCGGGTGAGAAATACTGATTGCAAACATTGTTTGTTTGCAAAAATCTGCACAGGGCAGCTTTCATCATTTGGCAACCCCTCAAGTTTATCTTGTGACCCATGACGGGCTTTGACCCCCAGGTTGGGAACCACAGCTTCATGCCAAACAGCTTCATTAATTACAAGATCTTAAAATCTCCAAAACTGACCAATTCAGCCAAAGTCGCAAGTTACCTTTTTTACACGCAGGTCAATGCAGGAGATTGTGGGATACTCCTGCCTTTCTTATGAGAAGCCCAACACCACCGTTACCCTGTTTCCACACTCTTTACTCCATCTGTGTCTCCACAAGCTTCTCCTATTAGTGTGTTACCTGGGGAGGTCCTCAGCTCCAAAACTCTGATTAGGCCCTCTCTGGCTAATTAACTGCTCGGGCCACAGTTGGCCATTTGCAGCGTTTAATGGAGGGACGATGCCGCAGCTGTCCTTCGTCTGTCATTCATCTGATTTGTGCCCTTTATGCCACAATTTGTGCCATAAAATTTATAAATAGCCAAAGCTAGCATCGCATTTATCGCTCTCATTAAAGTGACAGAGAATATGGTGCATACTACGTCTTCATGTAAGCAGCGGCGAAGGCTGTGTTTTAATTATGAGAGAGAGCGGGAGAGTGTAGAAGGCTTTTGTCTTAGCAGGAGAAATTCCTGGTGATTCCTAGAGAGAGAACCTAATTATGACAATGTTGTGGTACTTTAAAATGCCGCAAGCGGGGCTGATCGCTGTTAATTTTCCTCTGTCCTCCCTCTTCTCTTTTGCTCTCCAGCTATTCAGGGCAACAGGCTGCTTAATTATTTATACCTATCTGTTACGGTATGAAAATCGGGAGGACACCAACATGCATACAACAGAAGGAATCTAATATTCCCCCCTTGAGTGTCGGGTTTAGACTTTAACTCCAAATCCTGCACTCTTGTCGAGTAACAGTGGTTGGGGAATGGTAGCATGCACTTGAATCCTGAGCAGATGGCATATTTTGTGCTGTACCTGCTTGCGCCTCTGCACCAACACAAACGTAGTCTAATAAAAAGACTCTAAATCTACAGCGCATATACTCACCTATCCACCCACTTGCTCACACAAACCCCAGGTGCTGTAGTGTCCAGTTGTAGTGTGTGTAGTGTTTGCCCTGCTGGATACTTTCGGAGCAGAGTAGTTTCTTGTCTTCTGCAGGCCATCTTTTGCATTCCACCTGCGTGAAATTCTGCAAAAGCATGTGTGCAGAACATGTATTTTTGCACCGGTGTGTTTATTTCCAGCATTGTTGTCTTGCGTCTGCAACTATCCTGCACTTTTTTTTTTTTTTTTTTTTTTTCTCCAGTCCTTCCCGAGGGAAAGTGGATAGCACATGCGAAGGGATCACTTCTGATTAGTGGGGGTGCTCTAAAAAGACGCCTGTAGTGTTTTTCTCCAGAAACAAACACTGGTGTGGCCTCCCCAGGGAGGACTGCCATTTCCTTAGCACAGCACAACCCCCGAGAGAAGCTGTTTTATCTCCCAAGTGCTGTTAACTTTGGGCTTTAAACTGTGTGCTTGCCGATGCCTTGTTTTTCACATCACAAGATGATGATATCGTGCAGGAAGGCGACAGAGCTGACTTTAAACAAAAATAAAAAATAAAAAAGGCTGTTGGATTCAGCTTCATCTGGTCTACACAGAGGATGGCTTTTTTTTTAATTTTGTAACAGCCCCACAACGTAAACTCGCTGTCATTCAATTCTCACCGCAAATTTACATATAAAGTGTTTGATAAGCACATTTGTATGTTGCCGATGCGCGTTTGCGCAATTTGTGGCAAAGCGTAAAGGTTGGAAGAAATTTGACTTTGTTTTGAATAAATTTGAATCATATGGTGTTTCGTGCGAGAGGAGTCAGAGTGAGGGAAGATAGGGGAGGTAGGTAAATAGCACAGGAGGTTGGGGAGCAGGCGAAGGCGACTGATTCGCCTCCGTTCTGTCGGGAGGATTTACGGTGCAGGTGTGTTGGCCCATCAATCAATTGTGGCGCACTCCAAGGACAACTTTGTCTCTTTATGCAATTTGTAAGGCTGTCCAGTCAAATTGATTCCTTAACCAGGAGCCGTCCAGCTCCCAGAGAAGAGTAAAACCCCCCTGAAAAGAACATCAACCTCTGTGTTTGCTGTAAACCAGACAATAAATGATCGGACTGTTGACTATCGATGGCCAAAATCCAACCGCAGAACAAAGTGGGTGACAGAAAAACAAGATTAAAAGTGATCGCAGAAGTGATTGATTAAATGTGATTAAACTGAACAACTGAGGAGGATTGATGCCGTCTAGTCCCTGTGACAAATGATTCAGGTATTATGATCGTTTTTCTCTCAGTCCGTCGTGGATCATATCTGCAGATCAAAAGAAAATTGTAGTTACAACCAAAAATGGGCGTTTACACTGAAAAATTCAACCCAGTTGAAGTATGGAGAGATCAGTCGTGCAATTTGTTCCCAGCATTCATCATTTTGGGAGCTTGTGAGCTTCTTTTTAACCATGCTAGCAGCACGGCTCTATGGTTGGAAACTGCCCATTGATAAACCAGTAACATTTCCTCATGGATGACATGTAGTTTTTAATGAAATGGATGGATGGACTGTCATGAAATTCAATACAGATATAACTTTGTTGATCTGGTTCCAAATTTTAATTCGCTAATGTTCGTGCACTTACACGGTAAATTAAGATGGTAAACATTATATCTGCTCAGCATAAGCATCTTAGTTTTTTGTCATCGTGAGCATGTTAACAGTAGCCGCGAGCATGGCTGCAGACTTATTTGTATTGAGCAGGTCTGCATCTGTAATATTTTGGTCTGTAAGCAGCATTATTGAGCCTTTTAAATAGATTTAAAGCGGGCTCGCTCAATACAGTCACAGTATTACCTTATTGTGACCGGAATCAGATAAGCATTGTGATGTAAATCATACCACCTTAAAAAATTTGCCCGAGAATAGGGTGGGAGGAAACCCCATCCCATCATTTCCTGCTGAGCCCGCACTCGGTCTTCTTCCATGTCGACTCTGTGGTGATTTGGGACGTTTAGCGGACAATAGGAGAGTGATTACAGAAACAGGCTGTACACTTGAATAATTGATGCCGGAAATCGTGCTCAGCTATTCAGAATCCATAATGATGCCCCCCCCCCCCTTCCCCCTTACCCAACGCACACACATACACACCCCAAAATATTCAATTTATGTACAAACACCTACGATCAACTGCTGTGACTCACTTGCCAGGGTGCAGTGATCACATTAATGTGGAAATAATAAAAAGGAATCCAACATTAATGTCACATGATGAATTACGCTTCTGAGTAAATGTCTGAGCATTGCTTTTAATATGGTCTTTAAGATTTCAGATTAGCATCCCCTCATTTTTCTGCTGTGAAAATCAAATTCAAAAGGACATTTTGCTTCCATTCCGCTGACTGAAATGACTAGAAACATAAATATAGAAACAAATTGAGTCAAAGATTATCTAATGGAGCGTGCGTCAGTGCAGTTTGTCACCAGCTTTATATAAGAGTACTGCTCAATGGCCGCAGTTCTTTAACTATTCAAATCATTCCATTGACCAAATAGGACAAGTTCTGAGCTGCTGCGGTTCACCTTATCATTCATTTGAGACATGAAAACGTTCTGCCACCCGTAAGCCTTTGACAGCTGGCACAAGGCACGCATGACATCCACGTGAAGAATGGCTGAATTTGTGACAACAAATAGCCTGAAAATATGGTTCATTTCAGTTTGATCAGGAGAAAAAGCATTCCATCTGAGGGCTGTCTGACAAACAGCACCATGACATGTCAGCCTCGCTGCACATTTTGTGTGTGATAAGACAAATCTAGAGGGAGGGAGATCCAATATTAACAACAGTGGTTTCTTTCACAAAAGAGATCTTTTTGGATGTGACATCCCAGGCAGCCATAGCGAGACGCGAAATATCAGTGGTCTGCGACTGTCTTAGGCCATGGACCAAGGTTTCCCCGGCAAGGTGCTGAAACTGTCCTTTCGATTGTGAAATTATGAGTAAATAATGAAAATCATGTTGGGAATTTGACGTATCGTTTGTGTCAAATACTGTGTAACAATATAACTTTCTGAGTCGATTAACAACAGCTCGTACACTCGCTGTTTCTGCTCTGTTCTTCTCCCTGAATGTAGCTAAGCTAGCTGTGCACAGTTTGGCATGTGTTGAACTCACATGACGAAATGGCTCCCCCTTGCACAGAATATACCTGAATATGAGAATTTGTGAGTGAGTCACAAGCCACCTCCGTGAAGATAATTTCGCTCCGGGTATGAGCAATGCACATGGCAGCTGTGTGGTCAGGAGAGCGTAGTTGAAAACAGGATGAAGGACAGAGGATGGAGAGGTTTTAAAACTCGTCCTGCTCTGCTGTGTTAAAAGGCCCAAGACATGTTGCACATGATTCTTCTGTAATTGGCCTCTGAGGACAGATTCGATTAGTGACTGCCAGCGTAACCTCTAACCTTTTTTGTACCAACTACTTCTAAACTCTGTCCAGGGCCAGGGGAGTTCACAAGGAACAAATGAACAATTCATGGACCCAGCTGTGTTCAGGTTTCAGTCAACAGCTCCCTGCTCAACCCCCCTGGCGCCAAATGACAAAAAACAAGTGATTTTGATAAAAACGAAGCTCCATCCAGACAGTTGGGAGCAGAGGTGCCATTTCACCCCATCCCTGTTTCAAGGCTGTAGACTTGGCTGAAGTGTGATGTCCAACTGTTCGGCTCAGAATAGCTTTTTGTGGCTCCTGTCTAAAGCACTGGACATCACAGCCACTTCTGGCTCCATTAGAAAGTTGGTCTTTGTTCAACTTGGTCTCTGGCTGCTTATTTGACATTCTGCTCACCTGTGCATTTGCCAAGCGAGACATCGCGCGGCTATTGATTGGCCAAGACCTGGTCAGTCAGGACGAGTGTGTGCCCGCCAGGTTATCAGTGACATCACTCCTCGGAAAAGCAGCGTTTGCCTCTCCTTTCCCTTATCGATAGTTTGGGGAGTGCATTAAGAGTGGCTGCTCAGTCTGATTTATTGAGACGCACCAGCGCCTCTCTGCGCACCCAAAGGGCACCGGGTAACAATCCAGTCTCACTTCCTTTCCCTGCAAACAGTGTTTATTTACTCGCTCTCGGGGAGGCAATGAAGGCAGCTCTGACAGACAAACAATCTTATGATGCAGCCTTCATGTCAGGACTGGATTTTTTTCTCTCTCTCTCTCCTCTCCATTCTTCCTCCCTCCAGAATGTCTCAGTCAGTTGTCAGTCCTTTTTCCCTAGCCATGGGCCCTGTTGACACAGGAATCCGTCACTCCTCACACGGGGGAGAGTGGGACATGTTGGCGGCCATTACTATTCATGAGGCAGTGTGATCCACTCTGTCACACGTTGTCAGCAAGAGGTGTCTGTCTGCACCGCCGCTCCCCTTACTCTCTTTATCAGCCAGGGGTGGCTAATGAGAAGCACCAGGTTAATACCACCACTAGAACAGCAATGGCTTTAAACCTCTTAATTCATTTAGACACTGCTAATTGAAACCCATGTGAACTACACTCTGGACACCATCCATTTTCCCGCAAGCCACCTCTGAATGGGAAGCGTGTGCGTGCGATTTGATCAAATTTTTGAAAGTGACGCCAGGATTAACTCACCTTGAGTCAGATCATCCGCCCCCCCCTCCCGTTTGAATTTGCATCGTTCCTTTTTTGAGCAAATCTCCCAGCCCTGTGCGTGAGAGCCACTAAGTCAGAATTAAGTCTTGCTGGGAAATGTCAGGAGACAGCCACAACCAAATATACTTAGAACCAGCAGTGACACGCAACACCAAAAATAACCAGCTTTGGATAGTCAAAAACATCGTAGTCCAATTACAGCAAGTAAAAACAGCAGCCATGACTAATACTAGACAACCTCCTGGATGTGGCGAAGTGTAAATTAAAAATTCACCCCGCAGTTGTCAGACATGACTTAGTCATCCTGCACTTGAGTGTTTAATCAGCATGCAGTGAACACTGTGGGCTCGTTGACTAAAACCAGGAGTTCTTACTCTCCCTCCTTCCACCTCCCTCAGCCTTCATGGATATTTATCCTCGCAGCTTTTGTCAATGCTGCTGGAAATGAATATTGACAACGGTGAGAGGGCGTTCTCTATCCCACCACACGGTCAACTTTTTGCATCAGGCACTTTGAGGCCTTTCCCCTCCTTGCTGTGGGAGAGATAGCTGAGCACAGAGCATGCAGGCTTACTTTTTTTCCTCGCATTGACTGCTGTCTTTGATGCATCTTTATGCTACACTGAAGGGCCGTGGCCTAATGATAGGAGATCATTCTATCTACCTTAGATGCAGCTGTAAATATTCAAATGAGCCATCATCAGTCGATGGTGTGAGCAATAACGGGTCCATCTTTTACCTGCCCCTTCTTGTGTGCGACAGCAGGATATATTTAGTTGACTGCATCACCTTCCCCAAAAGCGCTTGATTTGCCGGCATAAATTTCAGCAGACACACATCCTTCCCTGCGCCTGCAGAGGCAAATGCTTATTCATTTACCCGTTTGTCATTTCAATAGTTATTTTATGGTGGTGCTGTATTAATTGAACTGCTTCTACTGCACAACAATTCAAGGCCCAGTGAATCTATTACAAAGGGAGTGTGCCGGAAACATCGCTGAATGGCCTCACAAATCAGCCTAAGCTGAGAGGGGAACCTCACAATAATGTAACACAATCGCACTAATCTTTCATTTACAATGTGCTCCTTCCTCAGCCATGCAAGGAAAATGTCTTAAAAGCCCAAAGTGGCTGTCGTGGAAAACCCAGATTGGTTGCATCAGAGTTCCACTAGATTACTGTGTGCTGAAGTAGTTGTTGGGCTTCATGGGGAGCAATATCCTGCATGTTAAAGAAAATTGCGTAAGAGGTAATTTTTGCTGCTCGTCGTTTGAACTGTCACTTCGGAGGACTGTGCAGGGTTGTTTTAAACTTTGAGTTTGGTGTCGGTTTCCAAGTAGGCGATGTGAAATATCTGGAAGAAGTGCATTATTATGTCTTATAATCATTGTAGGTGGGAGGTTGTAGGAAAATTGTGTGCACGAGACCTGTCTGTGTCTGTGTCTAACCATTGCCAGATCATATTTGCTAAATGGAACCAGAGATAATTAAACAGTTGTATTGTTACATGGCATAGTACTCAAGAACGAAAGACTAAATAAATGGCTTAAATAAGTGAATGAAAAATATTAGAATATGGCAGTTACAGCTGTTTTGTTCTGCAGCGCCTCCTAAGGCAAACATGTGGTTCTGTTGCCGCTTAATACTCCACCATGTTCACCATCTCGTCGCTGCCTGTGTGTTTGGTGCTGAGCAGGTAACGGACAGTAGATTCATCTGAGCTTTTTTTTTTGCTCAAAACAGCTGCAAAACAATAAAGTGCTGGGACTTAAAACCAAAACAGTGCGTTAAAGACACGGAAATGCTCTGCAGAGTTGGAGGATAATCCTCTGTGGGTGTCACTACAAGCAACCATTTTCACATACAAGTAGTTATTTGCTCCATTGTTAAGATAAACACAGTGATCATAGCTCATAGTGCTAACTATAACTGTAACTTATCTAATCTTGAAGTCTCCCGGCGACACGTCCTGTGCCTGCTCTATTGGCTTGAAAACTTTGAGGAGTGATTTATTTCTAAGCCTCTAATGTGACAAAACTAATGCATTCATATCCCTAATCACTCAAGCACTGCCAGCGTCCACATCGTCAGTCTCCCGCCTGTTATCAGTGGCATCGCTCTGCTGCGGAACTTGACATCACATATTCAAGCCAGTGATGTTTCAAGCTTTGAGACATTTCCGCTCAAGTAAAAATCATTTGAATGAAGCTAATTTATCTTAAATATGGATGGTAGCTTAACTGTGTTTTGATTTCTCGTTTTCTTAATAAAGCTGCTCTGGAAAAAAAAAAAAAAAAAAGAAAAGACAGCAGCCTCTTGCGCGCTTTGTCACTTTAATTCATCTGTTATCTTCTGAAAGACTTAATAATACTTCTGTGACTCAGCACTGCGTTCTCTAAAACAAACAACATGCTCCAGAGCTGATGGGGACATCCAATTTAACTGCCATCTTAATGGAATCTATAATAAGCACAGGGGCACAATAATGGCAAAGCACTGCATCTTCTGATAACACAGCAAGCATCAAAACCCCCTGTGATCACCAAACAAGTCCAGTTTTTTCCCCTCAGAGGAGCAAAGAACAAAATGTCCAGATGTCATTGTCAAGTTGCTGGTAACGTATTCCCTGTGGGCTCCTCACAGGGGGCTGCCTCAGCTCTCCGGCGGCCCTCGTGCCACGTAGAGGTAATCTGCAGTCTGCAGCACAGGGACTTCTCCCGCGTTTCCTTCCACGCTTCTGAAAACCTCCCCTGACTTTCATTTCACGGGCACCTGTTCCCTCATGTGGTCATGGCGGAGGAGTCAAATCACAAGACTTTGATATAAGCGTTGGGGGCGAGCCAGAGACTTGTGATCCAAGGAGAGAAAGAAGTGCGTGCTATATGACGAGCCTGTCTGGCGGTGACACGTGGAGCCGTGTTTCACAAAGACAAATTTGTGCCGCCGTTTGTCATCTGAAGTGGCCGCCTCCAGCGCGCTCGTTTGACGTGACGTGAGAATCATAAAGCAAACAGGAGTCCGTGTCGAGCCGGGGCCGCGACGGGAGCTACAGTGGCCGCAGATGTGCTTGATGAGGTTGAACTCTGTCGAAAGAGTGCGCGTGCATCCTTCTCGGCTCCCCTCGAGGTCAAAGGTGGAATAAAGCTAAATGAAGCTCAAAGAGTTTTTCCAAAGCCGAGAACAAGATCGCTGCGGCAATCAGGCAGGCTGGGCAAACACAAGCCCGAGCCGTGGAGCGACAGCCTGATGAAACGATAGCGACTTTGGCTCCTCAACAAATATTCAAATGAGATTACATGAAAGCCAGAGGAATGACAGACAAATGGACACAAATCGGGTTTCATTTGTTTACTCTTCTGCAATTGTGTTAGGCACCCCCCTCCTGGCTCCAGAGGTAATGATTGTGGTGGGACCAGATTAAAGGCTGTAGTCAGCTGTTTAGTGGGGCTCTGCTAACAGAGATTAGCGGCAGCTGCTTGGCGACAGACTTGGCGGGAGGAAAAAAAAAACCCTCTCGGCAGAGGGTTTCATTGTCTCAGACCACAACCACCTTGATGAGTAAGAATCCCGACAACAGGAGGCAGTATGAGCATTGAGGATTGGCAGGCTTTAATTTTCTTCAGGCCACATCAAAGCTTGGAGTCTCTCTCCTGTTCTTCTCTTCCCCTTCCTTTCTTTGCCCCCCCCCCACCCCACCCTTCCACCCCACCTCCTCCTTCTTGGTGGCGTACGCATGGCGAGTCGTTGCAGATGTTGCCCGTAATGATGCAGACGGCACACACAGTCATACAGACTGGAAGTGGAGCTAGCTGAAATTAGTAAAAATTACTTTCTCATTACCTCCCTCATTGCTCCTGTAAGTAGTCTGAGTTTCCGCACGATTAGGAGAACGAGCTGTGGAGCACCGGGCCTTACCTCACTCGAGCACACACACACACACACATACACACACACACACACATGCACAGAGGGGGAAAAAAAGTAAGCTAGGCTAGCCTCACTTTAACTATTTCTCCAACCCACCCAAACACTCATCACCTCATGTCACCTTTCCACTAATCGCTGAACAAGCACCATGTCAGCGGCAGGAGACTATTAGACGCCATGCGGCTGTGTCATGCTTCACACTCGGCCCTCACTTTCTCCCTTTTTCCTTCCTCCTTATAACTTTAATGTGTCAGCTACTCAACCGTCAACCTTTCTTGGGCCTGACGGGAGCTAATTATTGCATGAGCTTCAATGGATGCAGTGTGCCCATTTGTCCTTGTCTGAACACAATCAGACTCTCCATTGGCTTAGTTCTACAAAGCCTGGGGCCAAATAAATTTGAATAAATTCACATGGTGAAGTTAGCTGTTTTGCTCACAGGTTATTATGAGTGATACACACAGGCCACTGTTGCAGCCTTGAATGGTACCTCAAAAGGCTTTCATGCTGAGATGGAGAGTTAAGAGTAGTTATGTGCTTTTCTCGTGGGGTTTATGGCAGCATGTGTATGCATGTGGGCACTCAGAGAGAAGAAAATCAGCGATTTGCAAGAGAAACATGGGCTGCAAGAAGCACCCGGGATGAAATTTCTGATTGTGTGTCTGTTCTACAAGCTGCCAAAGCTGGAAGACTAAAAAGGGTGCAGTTGGCATGGCTGAGTAATGGATCACTTGAGACGGTCCGGAACAGTGGTGTGCCAGGATCGCTTTACACGGAACCCAGGAACAGAGAAAATGCAATGTCCGCACAAAACATTGCAACAGGAAACCCGGAAACTGGTAGCTTATGAACCACAGACAAAACCCGGTTTGCTCCTTTTTATAGGAATGATCGCCTTATTCTATTTTTTTTCTCTTTGTTCTGAGTGCATGAGTGAAGTGTGCAAGGTGTGCTGTGTAAATCTAGGACATGGCAATACGCCCAGGAAGGTGTTGAT
Organism: Chaetodon auriga; assembly: GCF_051107435.1. Classification (NCBI taxonomy): domain Eukaryota; kingdom Metazoa; phylum Chordata; class Actinopteri; order Chaetodontiformes; family Chaetodontidae; genus Chaetodon; species Chaetodon auriga. The sequence goes on along the minus strand of NC_135097.1, from coordinate 10,789,516 downwards.
AATGTAATGAGCCTCTCTGTGCAGAAGAAGATATGAATTAGGAAGTGGAAAAAAAAAAAAGTGGCCATCCGTATTTCCAGTATGCAGCGTGTTCCTGAGCCAGAATCAGCTTTTTGTGCAGTTCACATTGATTCTTTCACCCTGTTATTCCTCGCTGCATGCAGAGGATGCAAAAACACAGGTATATAATCTAATTGCTCAGTATAAATAAACCAGATATGCGCAGTTATTACAACGTTAGAGGAGGTTCGTAATGTAATCACACCATCATGGATTGTTTCGGAAGTCTTTGACATGTCGGAAGCTGTGAAACTAATCTGTTTTTAGAAGCAAGGAACAATATTACACCCACAAACTTAGACCGGTCCTCCAGCCAAAAGCTCGGCTGTGACTCTGTGCAGGATACACGTGTTTTAGCACCTTTCCCCGTCTGCAGGACGGCATACAGTGTCAGATGTGTCATTCCCCTGTTTCCTCCAACTGTGCTGTATTTCTTTCCGCTGTGCCTGGTGCCTTGTAAAAGCATCACCCCAAAAATAACTTCCCCACTGGAATGCTGGAATAGGAAGGAATTGTGTTCATCCAGTTAAAATTATCTCCAGTCACTCCATGGGAACCCACGCACTTCATCCCAAAATACTCCTGCCTTGCGTCACGGCTGGACCTTTACATAGCTTTAGAACTGATGCCAGCTCCAGCAAGCGCGTGCAGCTCCTGCAGCCTGTGCCAAGGTCTCATGGTGTGGAACCGGTGCCAGCTGACTCCCCTCCACGTAAATAAAAAGTGGCTGTTCTTTTTTTTTTTTTTTTTTTTTTGGCAGGTCACAAGGTCGAGTCAGCTGAATTGGACTGTTGATCTCCGCTAAGACAGCTGTTCCCCTAAGCGTCCTTTTGTGTCTGCGCTGTCACATGACGGTGCTGATGTAATAGAACAGCAGCACATGTTATGAGAGTGATGGTGTTTTGATTATAACAAGTGAACAAATAGGCGAGTTTATTGTGAAACTAACTAGTTACATTGGACATAGTGTTGACTTCACACCGCAGTGCAAACCTTATTCGCCTGGTGCAACAGGCTGTAGGAAATCAGGACTTTTAAATTGTGCTTGAATACTGTAAAAAAGACGGAGTGCTCCCCACTTGTCTGTTGTCTGGCATCTTCACATCCATCTTCTGTTTTTTTAAAAGAGGCATCTGTGATATTCCCCCAGTAATTTTGTTTTCGTAAGAAAAGCCGGAGCTGTTAATCTTGGCGTCGCTGCGGGGGCCTGCAAGGACGTGGGCCCAAACAGGCCTGGGAACAGCCATCGGGCTTCTGCTCTGGCAGCTGGCTTCAAGCGGTGACCAATAAATGATGGTCATTTTTTAATTTGCAACAGTCTTTCATAGGGCTCGCTGTGGGGGTATTGTAGAACAAGTGATGATTTAAGACCATCTTTGATTACCCAGTTGCTCCCCCAGCATTCACTACATTCACTCACCCAGGCCTAATTAATTCGGTATAGATCAGATTCTTTTTTTTCCGCTTCTTCTTCTTCTTTTTTGTAATTAATGTAGCTCGAAAATCTGAATTAGACGATGTTTCCAAATTGTTCTCAGTGGATGGACACGCTTGGATACTCAGTGAGTTTTTAAGTAGCCGTTATCTTTACCATTTAATGGCAGATGTACAATCACGGTGAATGAACACAATTATACTTTATGTTATCTCATCAAGATGGAAAAACGGCGGGGAGAGGAGGGTCTCGCAGATTACTGAGGAGCAATGGCTGAATAAACTGCAGACTGAAATTTATAAACTGTACACACAACATAGATGGGGCGTCTGATTCCACAACTGCTGGAGGAATTTATTTGGCTTAAGTGCTGCATGTCAGCACACTGCTACCCTGAAACTGATCAAATCTCAGTGACAGCTCGACTGACATTTCAGCAGTGCTTTCGGGCATTACAGAACGAAATCTCACTCCTCTAAAGGGTTGGTCACCATAATGAATCTGTGAATGGCCCTACAAGCCATTGATACTCAAATAATCTTAACCTGCAGGATTACTCGATCCTGTCTAAATGGCAAGTTATGTCAGTATTAATCTGCATTATGAGGTCACTCAAACAAGGTTGACATTTTGCCTGCCTGGATCGCCTCCCTGTCGCTTTGTGTTTGTGATACCAGCCTATGTAAATAAGGGAGCTCTGCTCTTCTGTTCTGCCTTGCCTCAGAATTTGTTTAGGATTAGAAATCTCATTTTGCCCCGAGCCCTGCTTGCTTTAGATCAGTCAGCTCATCTGCAGATCTCGGAGCAGATAAACACTGCCGTTCTCCGGGCCTCAGCGCTTTTTACATTCTGCAATTTGCAGAGAACCAGTATGCTCTGTTCCTGTCACATCACAGGCCGAATGGGGGAACGAGTGAGAGGGGGTGAGGAGGCGTTCGCGCACCTGCAGGTCGTGACAAGTGTGCAAGGCATGGCAGAAAGAGTAAGCGCTCCAGGGGTTATCTACCTAATTTCAAATCCATTCTGGGAGGGAAGCCTGGGCGCTATTCCCATCTTTACAGAAAGATTTAGAGCGAGTCAGTTGACAGGGCAAAAAGGCAAGGACAGCCTTTGTGTGGGAGATGAGTGACAAAATGAGTCATGGCCGTCAGTTGGGTTATGGAGTGTGATGAGGAACAAAGAGACTGTTGGCCTGTCAAAGAGGAAAGCTATTAGACCAAATCTCACACTACCCATCTTCACCACTGGACCTGGATTTCACATTCTGTGGTTACAAATTCACTTTTCAACAATACATCAGCTCCATTATGAAGAGAAATGCGGGCAATAGTGTAAAGTCTAAAATGGGATCCACGTTTGAAAATCGGGATGCTAAAGCTAAGGTTGAGTGATGTCTCCTGCAGCTTTTGTTTTGTCACACTTCTCTGCTGCTGTCGTGCGTGGCTCACCAACACCGTGCCAGGCCCAAGTTGCTATTTCTGGGTGCCAAATGTGGATGTTACATAATTTTTCTTTCTGCGGAACAAGTTGCACAGGTTGCACCAGGGGCCCTTCACCTTGCCACCATGCAGAAACTGGACTGGAAGGGGCCTGGGCAGAGCACTGAATGTACTCACTTTGTACGGCACGCCAATCTGTCGGGGTTGAGTCACAGCGGCCACCCACGAACAACTTCCTCTGTATCAACGCAGGCTGCCCGCTTGCTGTGAGGCGTCAGCCGCTAATCTAGCATAACAGGGACTGAAAATGAAGCAGACCAGAGAGTGCCGAGGTATTAGCATTTGAGCGTAGCGTGCAGGAGGAAAAGCTTTTTACCAGCCCATTGCACCCATATGGCATTAGCACATAAAATGCCACTGTTGACATTTTGGAGGCTCGGTGCCTCTGTAAGTGCAGGGCATCGATATTAGAGTCATTAGAGAGGGTACTTGATCCCATATTGATGGTGAAACAGTCAAGTGCCACCTAGCCAAAAGATTCTGAGGTGCTGCTGTGTCTTGGCTGATTTGCCGTGTTGGGGGATGGATGCAGTGCTTATGAGGACCAAGCGGTGCTGAGCTATGAGAAATTAAATGACAAGCCATGATAGCCAGCTGAGGATCCACGGACCCTCAAATACCTAATATCTCTTTACCTTATAAGAATTCTCATATTTATGTGGATTTTAAATGTGACCACTGCAGGATTATACGTCTGCAATCATTACTTCCTCTTAGCGGTTTTGATACATGTCATCCTGTTGCAAATCCTACTCTTGATAGAAGCAACAAATTAAAGCTGCTTAAAGGTCAGTTAAAGGTGACAGGCACTTATCAGCAGCTCCCTGGGTCTTAGTAGGTATGCTTTGTATTGATTTGAGTTTTTCAGTGCAACATGAAGTATTTCTTCTGTGAGCTTTCGGTCTGAGAACACAGGAGCCTTGATTCCTCTGGTGTGTCTAATAACTATACCTTGGTGATTTTTGCGGCCATTTGGAAATCATCAACGATTTCCAACAGATTCTTTTCATCAACAGCTGCTGTCGGTCTTGTTAGGAGAAATAGCTTGTAAAAAAATGAAGTCTCTCTTCCAGGAGGGCCACAGCTCATAACAGCCATATAACTTGATTGTGGAAAGGTTGTTTTCCCAAAAGTGAATTGCGAGCACACTAACGGTAACATTGCCACACTGCATTCCCCAGAGGCATTATGTACCTAAAATCAACTTGTGGCTTTTGGTTCTAGATAACAAGACTAGAGCTGCAGCTTTTTAAAGCCTCTCGCCCTGCAAAAGAACAGCTGACTAAGGGCTAAACCACACCATGTTAATATGTGACCCTCTGTTCTTATGTCCACACTTTATCTTAAAGTATTTTTCATTTGGGGGCCTAGTGAAACATAAACTCCCCAAAAGGCAGCGTTGCACAAGCCTCCTACTATCCCTATTTTCTGAATTTTTGAACAGTGTCAGACGCTTGCTGTCTCTACCAGGCTTGTCATCCTGCCCAGTCAATTTCAATTCAATGAAAGTGAGGTTGAAGTTTGTGCAGATTGGATGCATCGAGGCTTTGTCAGCACCCACACACGTCTGAATTTACAGGTCAGGAGTCTCGTAGATGGGTGACTGTATTCAGTAATGTGTCAGTAGAGTTCTGATGCTAACATGCTCGCATGATGATGGAGGTTATTCATATTTTTTGCATTCTTCACAAATGATCACCATACCAGATGATATTTTTTTTTATTGCTGTCCAGAGGTTATATGTAATATACCATCTAATAAACTGGACTGTGGGTGAGGGTTACGGTTAAACTCTGTGTTTTACATGAAGAAATACTGTATTTGCACATGCTTTCAATGCCCTCAATCAGACAACTTATTCTGTTCTAAAATCATATTGTTCCACAGAATAAATCGCACATACCAGCACATTGGACCAGGCACTGTGACTGTTATAACAGTAACAGGCCCAGCTGATCCCAGCGCTGTGTGGGTGGAGAACTGATCTATTTAGCGTCACCATGTAACTCGTGGTTGGTGTTTGTCAGGCTGCTGTAGTCGAAAGTTTCTGTCAGTCCTTCATGAAAAACCTATGATATCGGCTCTCTGACAGTGTGTTTTGTTGCTTAGTTTGGATAATCAACAGCGGGGATAGAAGACAAGAACATGCAAATCAACTCTTGTCAAAATTCATTTGAACCCAGGATGTCTATGTTGACTTCCTCACTGGGTGACACTGTTAAAAACCAGCAATGCAACCACACCTGACAGCCAGCAACCACACCGCTTCCCATGCACACCTCCAGCTTTTTCCTCCCATCTCACAACCTCTCCTCCCCTAAATAATCTCCTGATAAGAAATAACACAGCTGATGATTAATTATAGCCATTGCGGTTGTGGACTGATATATTCCCTCCTCACATCCATCTTTAACCCCCCTGCCCCCCCCCCCCACTCTCATTCTCTTCCACGTGACCGTTTGGCTCTGAGGATAGTTTTCAGGCGGACATAAAAGCTAGTCAGCTGTAAAGCTAAATGAAAGTCGTTTGCTCTCCACATAGCCTAGTCTACTAATGTAACACGCAGCTTTAGGGACTATTGGTCTTTCTGTAGTTATAAAGTAACTCATTCTTAAAGGCGGTGTTTAATAATTGAAAGTGATGGAAGGGAACAAAATTAGAATGGGCATAATTTAATGATTGAGTGTTCATTTCTTTCTTTTTCTCTCCGTCCATCCGTCCCCCCACTGTCTTCTTCCTCACCTCCTTTTTCACCCTTTCCCAGTATCTGTGCTCAGATAAATGCTGGCAGTAATTTAGTTTTCCATTTGTGTATCGCTCTTCATTCAGTGTGTTTTTGGTGGTTGTTGGCAGCGTTTGTCAGCGCGCATTGTTTCTTTCGCTCAATTGATTAAAAAAAGATGTTGTCTCATGCATTGTGACGGAGTATTTCCTCCAGAGATTGCAGAGTTATTACAGAGCGGCGGTCTGGACACCCGTTGATGTATTGTGCTGGGCTTTGGGACAAGGCGAGGTGAGGAGGAGGAGAAGCGGCGCAGGGAGAGGACGGGAGGGCGTGCTCGGTTAGGAGTTAAAGACGGAAAGAAAAACAAGTCGCTCGCAGACACCCCAACTTCATCACACACCTCTCAAAATGACAGCGACTAGGACTGCATGTCTTTTGCCACGTTCCATCCCCTCAATCATCTTTCCATCAAACACCCCCTTACCAGTGTTCAGACACACACCCACATACACACAATGTTACGTTGCTAACAGGTTGTCATAGCGCTGCCACATGGTTGTCAGTGTCAAAGAATCTCCACATGTCTGGGGCGGAGAACCTGGAGAGGATAGTTTGCGTTGTCAGTGACAACACCTTGTCTGACTTCTCCCAGGATGTGAGAGCGAGCAATATTGCAGGAGCAGAGAGTCGCAGCGCAGCCCAGGTGGCATGATAATCAGTGTGATCAAATGCCTGAAATGAGCGTGAGATCATTATTGGTAACCTCGAGAAGCACTGCGCTGGTCCAATAACGAGAGAGCCTCAGTGCACTCCTTTTTATTTTTCCTGCTGTCTCTTTCTTCTGTACCTTGTGGACATTGTCAAAAAATTCTATCTATGTAATTCATTTTAACTTTATATTACGATACACTTTCTTTAAACACAGTGCAGGAGCTTTTAACTGGTAATGAATAGACTGCATATGACCTACATAAGCAAACGAGCCCATCAGCGAGGTCTGATCCTGAAAATTAAAAAGGATTTTTACGGCTTTCTATAACTGTAATTTTATTTCAACAAAACCACTATGACTGAGCAACCCAATCTGTTACCCATAGGCTTACATATAAGCAGTTTAGTTTTTTCACCATACGCATCCTGCAGACAGCTGTGTCTAAAAAAAAAAAAAAAGATAAAAAGCATTGAAAGCATGTTGCGTTTCTGCTTCATCTGCTTCCAAAACAAATGTGCTGTCAGATCAAGATCTTTATGGCAGGATGCAATACTGCTATTGTCCACAGGGGTCGCCAGAATCAACCGAAAATGAAAGTTGCTTGTAGCTGCTTTAACGATGTAAAGTGATTTTAAACATGGGTTCACATGGGTTATCCTGCACATGGGAAATGCCCCAGTGTCAGTGCTGGACAATGTTGTGTGCTAGCCCAAGGTTCTGCAGTATTTTCTGTGAATTTGACATAAGCAACACCCTCCAGTAATTTTAAACCATCCTTACATATGCGTGCAAGATGGTGATTTTTGACGTTCGCTTTGATCCCCCTCCCCCTCTTTTTCAAAATTAAAATTGTATATATTCAGCTCTTCAAAGAGCCGCACCATCAAATTCAGCTCTCAAAAAGGAGATTGTGCCAGAATCCAGGTGCACAGGGAAAGCAGGAAATGCAGGTCAGTGGGCAGGGAGAGCTTGAAGTGCATTTGTTTTACTGGCACTGTTCTCTGCTTCTGTGACTGCGTTGCAACGGTGACTGTGTTTACTGCAGCCTAGTTTTTCCTACGTATCCTCACGCTGGCACGACATGAAAGATTTCCGAGGGCTGTCTTGGAAATTGTGGTTTTTGAAAAGTTGTGCACAGAGTCACTTTGACTACATTTACTGCATTTGTTGATTTTGAACCTTAAATATATAATCACACTTAAAACTCTGTTCAATACATACATTGCAAACATACACTTCACATGAGGTTGCTTACAATTACGTGACAATTGAGTCAGACTTTAAAACATCTTAAATTGAAAGCTGTAAGTCTGAAGTGTTCTGAGTGAGCATAAACTGTCACCATGCTCAAACAAATGGGCTCACAGGGCAGGTTTGAAGACAGACATGGTACGTCTCCATCGATCTTTCAATGGCAAAAAGGATGGAGAAGAAACAGCTTTTTCCCCTTTTATTGTCCTCAGATTTGAGTGATCACATATTCATTAGACCCAGCAGTCCTTTGTGGTTGATTTCTGTCAACTTTGTCCTAATCCCACAGCACAGCATTTCATGTTTTCCTGATTGTCTCATGTTATATGTGAAATCGCCTTATTGCTGTCAAAACATCTCAGAGCACAGAAATCATCTCCATTTAGATTTGTTGTTTGCTGCTGCATCTCATACATTTTAAAATGCGGTTTGAATAAATGACAACCTCTTCACAGACTGATGTAATGCTTTCTACTCAACATGTTTTTATAGTATGAAGCAGTTTCAAAACACGGGAGATAAATTTGCAGAACTACCCAAATTGACTACTCTACTACCTACTTGTCGATGAAATGAACACAGAAGCGTGTTGCTCCTGCTGTACGGATGTGTGAGGACAGACTCGTGGCAATCAGGAAATTGAATCTCGCATGTGCATGACAATGGGAAGTGTCCAGGTGACCTCTAATTGAACAGCCATCCATTCAACCCTGCCATCCCGTTTGGAAGCCATAACTGATGCAGGTGTCATTTAACTCCGCCCCGGCGCCTCCCCCTGCGCCTGTATCAGCAGCAGATGTTTGATCGGAGATAAGCACGCAGGTCAATGTCGACCTCATCACCACGGACCTAGTTTAGCCCATCATGCCAATAACTGCCAGGCGATGGGTCCTCCCCTTTTGCTGCGCTCTGATTGACAGCTCTCCGCTGACAAGGTTTATGGGGGTCAGGACCTTCCTCCCTGTCACCTCTAATTGGAGCACCGTGCCATTAGCTGGTGGACCCGGACCTTGGTTGGCAGGGACTGGACAGCTATCCTCCTCTATGTGACAGTGGAACCCCTCTGATGAATTATACACAGCATGGCCAACTGTTTTTTTGAGTGATCAGCATCTACTCAGTAAGCAGCAGTGTGCGTTCCATCAATTGTTGAGGGAAAACTACCTTGCGTGGACCCTTAGGAGGGCAAATATCCAAGTATGTCGAGGCTAGCCTCGATAAAGCAGAGCCACCCAGCCCTAAACAAACAAATGAGCTGCAGTGATTGACCTTCAGGCTGTGGTACTCTGTTAACCTGTCCTGCTGGGAGTTAAACCTCGACTGTGATTCCTTGCCGCCCCCCCCCCCCCCCCCCCCCCCGCTATGCCGCTGATTCCACACTACACGCGTCGCCTCACACGCAAACACCACAGGTGAGCTGACCATATTTGCATAAGTCCATGAAACCATGTTAGTGTGCGACCCCCGCCAAGCAGGGGTGAGACGAGATCTCGTAAACCAGTCGGTGAAGGGAACGAACGGAACGCAAGAGAGCAGCTCCCTGTTTTTAGGAGCATAAATATTTCCTATATGTCAGATTGTGGCTTTGTGCAGGATTACAGCTAAATCTTATAATTAGCATGAAAGGCCAGCGGGGGAGAGTGAGGGAGGGAGGGAGAGGAGAATATGAATGGACGTGGGGACTGACCTCTTCTATCTCCTCCAGGAATGCCTATTGCTTATCTGGCTCCATGGCAGCAATGTTTATGTATAACTTAAGCACTGCGGAGATGTGCGCCGCATAAGCTCCTGTGTGACAGTTCAATTTCTGAATTGGTTTTTGATTATGGAGCCAACTGGGAGAGAAGACTTCACTGACCCTGAGCAGGGTTTTGGAAAAAAATGACCGATAATGTCCCAGGTCATTGTCAAGCAGCTTCTAATCTTGATTTTGATGAAAAAATCTCACAGAGGTCTATAATGTTTTGAGGCTGAGTTCACTGGATGCCTTGTCGTGTGCATTTCGATCAATCGCCGGCCAACTTTTGGAAGGCTTAGAGATTTTCATTGGTCAGATATTCATGTTTCTTGTACATCAGCGATTGCATATGGATTTTGGATGGTCTCTTATTGTGAAAGGTATGTGCTAAGGTCACTGATGATGCAGAACAAGCTTTAAGTGGCGATCTTGAAGATTTCAGTCCTGGTTGATTTGGCGGATGGTGACGAGCTGTTACTCATATTTCGCCAGTTGAATGCGTCATATGTGAAGTTGCAACAGGAGGAAATGTTTGGTACTTAATCCTGTATTTTCTCAGGGATTGTCACACCCGGTTCACAATACTGCGAACATGTAAATACTGCAATACTGTCATCGGTGTGCTTAATCACCATTGTGTTTGCTCATTTGATGGTAGTGACTTAACATTTATTTAAATTCAACTTTGTTTACTTCTCTGGCCAATATGCACCAAGCACTGAAGTCTTTACCACTGACATTTCGCTTCAAATTCCACACAGAGCTCTGTTGGTTTTCCTGGTTTGCCCCCCCACCCCCCCACCCCCATAATATCACTGTGGTAGTCATTGTAGTTGTTACATAAGGGAACACTCAGTCCCAGCAGCCACTAAGACAATTAAGCAGGAGCTGTCCTACCCGTGTAGACTGTTATGAAAATCAACTTTGATCGCTTTCTCTTAATTGACAGGATGCTAATTTAGCTGTTGATTTGAGGTTTGTTCACAGCAGTCATTTGAGGGATGCGCGACTACAAATAATCCAGGCAAACAAAGATGCCAGGGTTTGATGTAGATTCATGTCGTGTCACCCTTTGAGTCACACACTGTCCCACTTAGATGCACCAATATTTTTATGTTTGCCAATGTGCTGAGCCTCTTTCTGTTATTTTCTCTTAGCTTCATAGCTTCCCTTTGTATCTGCTCAGGAAGGAATTATTTGACTGGATAATAACAGATAGTTTCTGGTTGTGAGCTGCCTCTTTATGAAGGTGGTGTTTCTGATATTCTTGGTCTTTTTCAGCATTTCTTTTTTTCAGTTCTAGCATAGTGCAATGAGAACTTTTAATTTGAAATTGGACTTTGCTTAGTTTGATAAATATTTATGTGCTCATGTTTGGTCATATCAAAGTTCGGCAGAGTTACGATAAACCTGAGGTGAAAATTAGCCGTGTAATCACAAATGGATTATGCAAATTAAAGATCAATTGCATTTCCACGTTTTCCAGAAAATGTAGAGACTTTGTTTCCGAAAAAGCCTTTTGGCCATCAAGGTGAGTTTGCTGACAGCCAGCGGGGTTCCTCATCTCCCTCCAGCAGGTAACAAGCTTATTTTCCATACGTAGCCAGGTGCATGTTTTAAGATAGAGCTTTAACAGCATGGCGTGGCGGTGAATTCCAATTGAGCCGAACCCAGGTACAATAACGCTGTTATGAATGCAACCCGTGATGCTGATGGCATCCATATCACACTCGGAGGGACGGGGGAAAAAAGAGCCTGACATCTGTTTCAAGCACACTCCAGCCTTTACATCTCCCCACAAAGTCATGGGTTGTGAGGCGCACGTCTGGCTTTCCTAGATTAAAATGTGTCAACAAGCTTAACTGCTGGCTTTGAAACTTGCCTCTCTCCCTTTGTAATTCCCCTGATGGTTGGTGAATTTCCATTTTCTTAAGCATATGGTTAACACAATGACACGCACAGCCTTTTGAATGATAGCGCTGGCCTTTTCCCCAAAGTGTAACCTCAATGTAGATGAGAGATTTAGTGAAATTAACACCTGATTAATGTTGCTTTGAAGAATTCGGTGGCTGAAACTCAAATATTGCTTTTGTTTTTGAGCACAATGCGCCACTGCAGCACAATAGCTCTGTTGATTGTTGCTATTCAGGAAATATTAAGTGCTGTTCATTTCCATGTGCATGATAATCCCACACAGTGGTCCTGAAGAAAGAGGGGTTGTTGTTTGCTATCAAGCCAGTGCTTTGGCTACCTCATCCTGTTGGACTTGGACTTTTTTTTTTTTTTTTTGGTTTAGTTATGGGGATTACTCTTTTGGACGAGCTTTAAAGACTACAGTGGGAAGAGGAGAGGGAGAGGCAGCTGGGCTTAAGGATAGGATAAAACATGGGGTGGGGGGTGGGGGGGGTGCTGCAGTGTATAAAAAGATGGAGAAACAGAGAGACAGAGGTGTTCAGTTGCTCAGGAAGCATTCCCTTTCTCTGTTGCCTTCTCCTGTTTTCATGGCTGAAGGTCAGGATAAATAATCGATAGCATTAAAAAGAGCTCCCCCTGTCCCTGGTCTATTGTGCCTGAGACCTGCTCCCCATTGACAATTAAAGGCCCCTGAGTCATTAATGTTCAAGTAGCCTGGAAACCCCTTAGCATTGTTCCTTCTGAATGAGAGGAAATCCAATGCAGGCTTGAGGTTAGCCACGGTCAGGTCATGACTTTGACGGGAGAGGGGAAGGCCGGATGATTCGCTGCCACGCTGGCACCGTTCACACCTAAAAGGCTAAAGAGCCGAGCGCCACCTCCTCAGACAGCCCCGCCTCGCCACTCGACTTTACAGTTATTTATAAAACGAAGAGAAAACGCCGGCCGCGGGAGAGGGAGCGCCAGCGAAAGCGGCACCGGCAGAGACGGAGGGAGCAAAAAACAAAATGTGAAGGCTTGCTCCTTTTCACTGGGCTGTGTCACTATCAATAGTGACACCTTGAACAATTCAGTCAGTGATATTGAAAGTGCTGTGTGTCAGCAACCCTGCCTGTGACACTCCCAGAAGGCACCGGCTCCCCTGGTGGCAGGTCACACTATAAAAAGAACAATCAGAGTGGCCTGATGGAACTAATTTCATCTGGCCTTTAATGTTCCCGTCCCTCCCTTCTTTCACTCACCCATCCCGATCCCACACACACACACATATTTATTCCTCCTTGTCTCTTCCTCCCACTCCCTCTCATGCTCCTTTTGTCTCCATGTGTCTATGTTTTCCCCCTGTCTGTCTCACCTCTCCGTACCCTCCTCCCTCGCTCTGTCTCATCTCCTCGCTCCTCTGTTCTCGTCAGGCTTTCCTTACCTTTTGCTTTGCAGTCACGTTTCATCTCTGTGCATGACTCATTCTGCTCAATAAGCTCCAAAGTAAGCAGATTTGTCCATCCTCTCCTCTCCTCCTCTCTCTCTCTCTCTCTCCCTCTCTCTTCTCCCCCTCCTCCCTAAGAAGGCTATTGTGATTCACGGAGGAAACCCTTCAGAGCAAATATTCTCTGGGCATTTCATGTATAAACATGCCTGACTTTCTATCACCGGGGGGAGAAAAAAATGAAAATGCAAAAAAGCTTTGTGTAACGCAGTGATTCAATACGTAACAACCAACAAATGTTTTGATGCATTGGTCTGAGCCGTTTGGTCGAGTTAATGCCAAGTGTGATAAATAGATTAGTCTCTAGATGGTGGCCTCGAACGAGTTTCCTCCAATGCTTGAGGCAGAGTTGTCATTCCAGCTAATTTGTTGGGATTTTGCCTGCCAAGAGTCCAACTGGTGATGAAAGGAGTCAGCCCCTTTAGCATTTAGACAGAAATAAACAAATTCATTCTCTCTATTAATATATATGTATTTTAACTGGATGTGAAATCCTCCCTCCGAATGCCATTGTCAGGATTAAGGGTCAGAAAATGCAATCTGAGTTGAATTAAGGAAAGCAACCTCGGTGTCACACGCACGGAGAGCACACTCTCCAAAAAAAAAAAAAAAGAAAAAAGAAAAAGAGCATTAGCGTTCTCGCATTTGCATAACGTTCCTATATATAAATCAAGTGTTGTGGAGAGCTTTTGGAGTGACTAAGTGATGCACAGAAACGCATCAGAACGAGTGGGTTGTCTCAAAGCAAAAGGCGGGTGCAGTTGCTGTAATTATCCAGCAGCGTGGCAGAGGGGGAACACACAGATTTTTTTTTTTTTTGCACCTTTTTCGTCCGTCTTTCATCAGCTGCCCAGGTCCTAAATTATAAGAGCAAATCATTAGGAATGTTGACAATACAATCTAACACGACTCTGGCAGCACTCAGCAAAAAGTGCCTCACTAAGCAATGCAAACAACAACTTCAATTATGGTTTTTTTTTTTCCTCTGCCCCCCCTCTTCTGTCATGCAGCCATTTATTGCATCAGATGATGTACAGTATGCTGCACTGGGACATACATATGGAACGGCTTGAGGACTTTAGATTAAAATTGATTTTCCTCCCCTTGGGAAGTGGAAAAAGTCAAAAATTGTTACTTGCACATTTATGAAACAGATTTAGTCTGTTGACATTGAAGGCTATTTGATAAGTAATTAAATAGCCTTTACCCAAGACAAGGTGACAGGTAACTCTTTGTCATTCCCCCCTGTGTAGAGCGGCTCTGTAATGATGATATACAGCGCCGAGCTTGTTGTTTTGTGTCTGATACTATAAAGGGAATAGATCATATTTTGTGGTTGCAGCAGAGGATTGCATTAGTATTTGTCGGTTGTGGTCATTTGTGCCAATTATCGAAGAGTTTCAGGCTGGGAATGTGACAGAAAAGAACAGGAAATATATGCAGTCTGTCAATTACTATACAGTATGCATTGCAGGCCATAATGTGTTTATGTCTGTGAGCTGTGGAGGCAGTGTGCAGGGAAACACTTGGCGGCGGTAGTACCCTCCGGCTGGCAGGGTCCTCTGATTAATGAGTTATCCCAGCCTCGTCGCCTCGGACGGGCAAGAGGCCACACATCTGTGTGTCACTCAGGTCTGACACCTTCTCCCAGCCCGGCTGCCAGCCGCTCACCAAGGGATTTTCCAGATGTTCCAAGGTTTCCGTCCGCGCTGCAGGGGCCACTGTCGCCAAATCACTATCCTGACATTGCGTTAGTGACACCTGAGTCTGTCGAATAACTTTGCAGCAAAGTTCAGAGTGTATCAAAGCAGTTTTTGCTCGTAACTCCTGCACAGGGAAATGCTTTATCAGTTTTGCTGCAGATGTTGATTTGGCTCGCAGGTGTTTGTGATAAAGGCAGCTGCCTATGATGACGTGTTTGGTTTGAGATGAATTTGTGTTGTTAGCTTTCCTCAGTTTGGATGCTCACACCGTCGAGAAAGATGTAATTTCAGCTTCTTCTTTTGTTTTTTTTTTTCCCTCCGCCCACACAGCCTCTCTGTCTCACACTAAGCAGTTGGACCCGAGTTCAAAATAGGACCTGTGGGTATCAAGTATCAATAGCCTATGATAAAAGTTCAGCAAGCAAAGCTGATATATTGTTGCTGTCCCCAAAGGGAGGATAATTTATAAAACCTTGTCCTCGGCTACCTTTTGTGCACATAGTCGCTTTTACACTGGAGCCATCGCTTCCAAGCAGCTACTGTATGTTGATGCCATTTTTATAATCTCAGTTTTCCCTTATTTCCCACAAATAAAGGATGGGAGAAACTCATAATGGAATTCAGCCAAGGCATTGGATTATAAATGAGGTCTGCGCCTGGCTTCATAACGTTATTTAGATTCCTGTGTACAGAGACCCGTGTTCCAACTCCCATCAGCACTGCGACAGAATCAAATGTGAATATAAGCTGATATAGGGAAATTGGTTTGTAATGTGCTGATGCTTTGGAGACCCTGTGCAGAGGCAAAAAAAGAGAGAAAAACAGCAGTTCTTTGGCACATGCAGAGTGATGTTTTAATTACTTGAATTAGAATGATAACCACCCCTCCCATCCTGGAATGAAACAAATTAAAAGGGTTATACTGAAAGTCACCTCATTTTGTTTGTTTTTTTTCAAGGAAAGCCTCATTTCGTTGTCATACCATGTTGCATATCTGCCGCTGTTGTATTTGTTCATAATTCACATTCAGCGTTTGAAATTTCCACTTGTTTCATGTGGCATTCACGAACATGGGGCAGGGCGGCGTCTGCTCCTCGGTGCCGTGACTGTGATAAAACTCAAACACACAAAAGGCTGATTAGAAAAGACGCAGTGTGAGTAATATGTGTGTTCAGCCTGTTTGCAGACTGAAGACCTCGTAGCATGTCCTGCTGCACGTCTCTCGCTATGCTACATAATAAATATGTGTCCGCGCCAAATGGGCAAAAAAAAAAAAAAAAAACCTGACTGTTCATTACCCAGCCTTTTAAGATTTTCCATTTGATGTTCAAAATGTTGCCGTGCTTTGATCATACGCAGCCTAAAAAGAGTTGTCAGTTGCTTTTTCAATTTTCTGCAAGTTGTAGACATTAGTTATCAGTGGAAGTAAACAAACTGGTTTGTTTGCAAAATTTGACTGCTTTCGCCTGACCGAGCATCATGTCCTTTGTCTCATTTTGTCACATGGACCTTCGGAGGGTTGCTGTGAGGTGACACAGCTAACCACTGCAGCGCCGTGCTACATACACCGTTTGTAGCTTATCCAAACGACTCTGACTCTGCGCTGCCGATGATGAACTGTGGTATTATGAGCAGAAATGGCCCAAAAAGAAGTAACACACCTGCTCAGTTTCTTATGAACGACTCTCAAAGGAGCCGTTTGACATTTTGGGAAATGCACTTATTCACTCTTCGCCGACAGTCAGGGTAGATGGGAAGACTGACCCCCGTGTCCACATGGTGAAAAACCGAAGAGTTAAAATGACAATTGTGTGTTTTATTGGTGGTTCTGTGCCAGACTATTTCTTGGCTGGGACCAGGCAACCAGCAGAGTCTCCAGGAAGTTACTGGTCCCAGCCAAAAAATAGTCTGGCACATAAGCCCCTGTAAAATGCAAATTGTCATTTTTACACTTTTTTTTTTTTACACGGATTAAACAAAAACAGATATAATGTGTTAATCAGTGAGTTACAGAGGTACTGGTAGGGGGATTGTGTTGCTATTTGATAGGACCAGGCTTGCTGTTTCCTTTTATTTCCAGTGTGTTAAGCTAAGCTAACTGGCTATCGATCTTCTCATCTACCTCTTGGCAAGAAAGCAAATGAGCATATTTTCCAAAATGCGGCACCGTACCTTTAATCATATGTGACATTAGCTGTCTGTAGCTCCTGAAGCACCCATATGATAAACAAAGCAGCTCCAAAAAAGGATGCTGCCCTCTCAACATTAAGAAATAATGTATCCATCTCAAGATTATTAATTATACGACAAAAAAGTTGGAGGTTGGGGCACAGAGGAGAAACAGTTGTGAGAGGGTCTTTCATCCGCCAACACAAAAGGACTCATAACTTCAGCACTTTGGCAGCATTGCTTTTTTATGTAATTCTCTTCAAGAAGCTAAGAACATTGAAGCAGAGGGAACGCAGTATGACATGTCTTGTGCTGTTGTGCAGAGATGCAAGACATGTCGGTTTTTCCACTTTACTTGCTACAAGGTTAACTTTGGGGAATTTTGATGGAGGCAAACATCGCCTGTTTTGGCAGCCAGACCTAGTACACCTCAGAGGCTGGTCCCAAGAAAACAAATAGCGTTCCCCTGCAGTTCCAACCCAGTTCACATGCTCAGCTGCATAACATGCAAACTGAATAGGCTAGATGTCTAATCCATCCATTAAATGTAATTG
The DNA here is from genome assembly GCF_051107435.1 of Chaetodon auriga. Lineage (NCBI taxonomy): Eukaryota > Metazoa > Chordata > Actinopteri > Chaetodontiformes > Chaetodontidae > Chaetodon > Chaetodon auriga. Next base: position 10,772,269 of record NC_135097.1, on the reverse strand, counting down.
AGACTGAAACGCTGCATTAGAGCCAGTCTGTAGGATTGAGCTCAGAGACGAAAATTGCAGGGATTAGAAAAATCTCAAATATATGTATATACTCGTATTTTTCCACAGCGAGAAAATACTGCAGAAGGTCCCTTAGTAGCGCATCTAAAATTACCTTGTCAATCGTGTACCAGCTGCAGACTAGCTTTCTGCTCGCCTCACTGGCACATGAAGAAAAAGGGATGTAAAAGGGTCAAAACAAGCTCTGTTTGGATGGCTTTCAGGGCCATGTGTCTAATGGATGGTTTTTAATGAGAAGCGGCTATGACGCCTGATTTAGAACTGCAGTGACAGCCAGTCAGAGGGAAAAAGCCGCCCCCCCCCCCCCCCACCTCCACAAACACCAAAAACTGCACTACCATCATTTGTTGTCATGATGCACAACATTCCAACGAAAATAGCAGCAGAAAAAGTGCAAACAAAGTCGACATCCCTTCCATTTCTCTTTTTCTAAAGTTGTCAGCTTTCTGTCAGTGGTGTGCTTAAGACTTATACTTACAAGCTTGGCAAATGTAAATACGAGCCTTCAGTTGCCAGCGAGCTTGGAGGATAACAAAATAACAATTTGTCAGAACAGTACCTTCCCTGTGTGTTTTTTAATGTGGCAAAATTAGCACAGCAGAGGGAAGGGATGCTAAAAATTCAAGGCAATCCGCCGAATGATCACACAGTAAAGTGACGAAATGAGATGGTGTAAAGATAAATCATATTATGGATCTCGAGGGTAATACACATTGCAAATGGACAGCCTACTTTGATACTCATATTCCCCAGGAAACACAGTCCTAATGTTGTACTGAGGGGAAAATGTGACTAGCTTTTTGATGCTCTTCCACTGTGAAATGTCCGAATACATTTGCATCGTCTCGCCGACTCGCATGTGCCAGCACAGCTGCTGTACTTAAAGGCATACAATTGTGTTCCTGCAGTGGCACATACCGATGCTGAGACCAGATGAATGTTAATCATGACGAGCACTTTAATCAGCTGAATATTATAAGACCTGCAGAAGAAAACACTGACTTAAACACTCGGATAGCTGTGGCAAACGACTCGAGTGAATTTGCACCAATCATATTTTTTGCTAAGGGGGACTGAAGGAATCATCAGCCCAAACTGTGATCTCATCAGACGGGGTCGCAAGCAAGGAAAGGCAGAGGGACCTCACCTATTTACCCAGAAGCGGTCTGTCTTCTTTATCTCATCATGGATTTCAATCACAAGAGGCAGCTTTTAGGAATTTTATTTCCTGCGCTGCAGCAAACGCTTGACCCTCATCAGTGCAGTCAAACCCTCTGTCTTCATCAGAAAGCTGCTACATCAGCCGGCCTTTTTCGTGGACTGACGATCGCATTCATCAACAGGAGAAATTGGAGAAAAATGAAGACTGCATTCAGTGTAGCGGGGCATGCTGCGAACCAGTGCTTTTATAATCACACGTCAGGCAGACTCCTAGCAGAAGTGAAGGGGACATAATGGGGATCTCCCTTTTCTCTTTAGCACAAACATACCACCCCTGTTAGACCATCAGGTTCCCTGATGATCATTATTACATGTCCAAACCCCCCTTGGCCTGGCACACTTGCGCACACACACTTACATACCCACCCTGGATAAATACGCCATGGGTAATTATAGCGGGGAAGCGTGTCTTAGTGGAGCTGTCAGAACTGTAATTGCTAGAGGGATGGAGGGCTATCGAGAAGCGAATCGCGCTGCAAGTGCAACACTGGCAGTGGCGAGTGACTTTGATTATAGGGAAAGGGGTGAGAGATGGAGGTTATCACCCCACCCCTCCTCATATCTTGCATGTTATGAACAAGGCTGGCTATTTAACACAAGATAAACAGAACGCTTTCGGAAAGTGGCACAGTAAATACTCACATGCATTACCTTGACTGTGAAGTGACTCCCCCCCCCCCCCCCCCCCCCGACATCACTCTCTCTCCCTCTTTTTTCCAGAGGATGGTCATGCCAGAGTATTTAGTCTAGAGGGATATTACAACACACTTGTCTGGGCTTAGAATGGTAACATCCATACCTGTATCACATCAAACATGAGATGAAAAACACCTCTCATCTTGTTAGAAGAAATTGCCACGGGTAAATGTGCGCACTAGTGTGCTCACTCAGCTTTGCTGTCATGAATTGGCCATTTCTGTGCCAGAAGCTTTGGGGGAGAAGAAAAAGAGAAAAGGATTGAACTGGAGCCAAAAATGGGATTTTAATTTCTTAGAAATTCCCATCTGTTTGTGCATGTGTGCACGGGGGAGTGGGAGGACGGAGGGGAGAGGAGAGTAAAGGATGAGAGAACGGGGGGGGGGGGAGAAAAGAATACTATATACCCAGGGTGAAGGAGAGAACTGAAATCATGACTTTCAAATGAACAGCGAGCTTCTTCTCATGGAGATTGCTTGTGAAAATTACAAGTCATAATGTCATCAGGAAATCAATGGGGACTATAAAGGTAATCATAACAGTACAGTGTGTGCGAGCTAGGGCCAAATTGCCACTCTGTTTGCCACTTTCCCCTCAGCAGATAATTGCACTGGACAACCTGAATCAAGTCCGTTCATGCCGAAACACTTTACATACATCTCCCCGTGCCGTGAAGCTAATTGCATTTCAAGAAGGTATTGTGCCACAACACCAAATATTGATTGAATGCTAAACATGCAATCTGTGAGCGTAAGCATGTAAGCAAATAGTTAATTTGATTTCAGTCATCGCGCTGTGCGGGCTGGGCTAACCTCCGCTGTCACCACCCAGTTTGAATCAAGATATGAAAGACACTGCATGGTTGGCTTTAAAATCCGTCAAAATATCTCAATTGTGAGCTTTTGTGAGGAGAAAATGAACTTAATTGAAAGTGGCATACAATTGGCCAGCATTAATCTAGCATGAAATTTGTCTTCAGCTATCCTGGCCAGGGACGAGCACCAACTTTGCTGCATTATCTTCAGAGTTATTGGAGGATTTGTAATTGGTTATGGTCATTATGGCGTGAGGTGGCTGCTCACCACCACCCAAATATCGCAGTTACTTGAGACTGGAGCAGTTTCTGCAACATGAAATCAAATAATTTGGCACATGGATTGATCAAAACACAAATCTTCATTAGACTACATCACATATTAGCATATGCAAGTGCCAAAGCTGTTTTGTGTGACGTGAATTTATTTTGAAAACAACGTGATATTATTATATACGTCAGAAACATTGTCCTGGTCAGAATTATCAGGATATATCTTACTGTCTGTGCCTGTGACGGCCATGTCTGTCCGTCCGTATGTACGTCCCATTCTCGTGAACGTGATATCTCAGGAACGCCTCGAGGGAATTTCGTTAAATTTGGCACAGAAGTCCACTTGGACTCAAGGAACAAAACTGATTGGATTTTGGTGAGCAAAGGTCAACGCGTTTTTGGCCATGAGTCAAGAATGAATTTGCGGCAGTTATGACAAAATGTCTCATAGGATAAAATAATGAAGACTTTTATCCAAAAGGTCAAAGGTCACCTTCAATGTGACATCATAATGTTGCACAGAAACACTTTTCTGGCCATTATTCAATACCGTAACTCAGGAACAGAAGGGCAGATTGTGACCGCATTTCTCATCTGGTCAGATACTGAGTTGGTGACACTAATCTGGGGTGTGTGTGTATGAGGCAGCTGTAGTTTTTTGCAGCAACATCCATATTTGAAGCATTGTAGTCCACCGCAAGCTCATTGGTTCTGCTGATATTGAGCTTCAGGTGATTGTTGTTGCACCATGTGATGACGCTCCCTGTAAGTCTTCACTACATATTAGAGTCTGGGCAGACATGGATGCAAACTGCAACTGGTTGGTGGAGGCAAACAATCGTGAGGCAGGAATTCTAATTTTTTTTTTTTTTTTTTTGGACAATGGGTTTTTTGCACTTATTTGTCAGCCTGTATGATTAAGAGATTTTTCAGCTGCTAAATATGTTTGCTGAGTTGATGTTCACCACATCATCCAGTGCAGCAGGACAAAAACACCCGTCTTATCTTCATCTACATTTCACAGGATAAAAGACTGAAAGAAGCTGAGAACAAATCCACTTTTTCCAACATCTTGCGCACAAAAAAAAACAAAAGCGGAGATACTTTCATCATGGATCTAAACTAGTTAATTGTCTCTCCAACACTGTACCCATGGCAACAAATTTTTTTTGACTTGCCCTTGGCATTCTCTGATTATATTCCATTTGCATATAATCATATTTTATCTGCACAATGTAGATTCATGGCATTTCCTGGGATCACAGTTCCCAAAAATATTGCATTCGTTTGTTTTTTTTCCAGTATCTTCTGACAGTATGAACAGATCCACGTGCACAGTCAGTGACATGATGCTTTTAGTTACTGCACCTAAGTGAATGCACACGGTGTCTGGGTTGTCAGGTCAGGTGAAAGGCATGTACCCACATGAATTTTGGAAATGGAAGACAGATGACAGAGAGGCTTAGCGAAGGTAGAAAAACTGTTAAGGTAACTAAGGTAATTAACACAATGCAAAAAACACTATTCAGATGATGGTTTTCTGGCGCTAAATGTCTGATGCTAAATGGCTGTCATTTATAAATACAACAGCACAGTTTGCAGTCAGTTTTTCATTGATAAATCAAACAGTCCACCTACGGTCAGTGATGCAGCTTTGAGTTGAGCAAATATATCACACATCACTAAGTTTTGTTATCATACATACGTAAGACAGAGAGTGAAATGTCCATCTTTCCAACAATCAGGAGTGAAGATCAACTGAGATCAGCTTGGGTTTACCCACCTTTTCTTTTTATTTGGAGTCATATTGCACTCATCGATTGACTTATATTTGAGGCGTTAAAGACACAACATTGTTAAGTTTCCAAATGGTCAAAAGTCCCATGCAGTGTTGCTGTATTGACCAAATCGTGGCGCTACTGCTGTGTACGTCTTGAGGCTGTCTGGGACTGAAAGAAGCGTTTGAAAGTAAGCACGCATGTATGAAATTCAAATCGCCCAAAAAGTAATTTACATCAAATCGAGGATCTCAGATGGTTAGAGTTTGCTTGTGAGCTACTTCCTGCTGTTCGTTTAGTATTTCATCAGCGATAACTTTGTCTGTTTACTCAGGCAGCGCTGCTTTCTTTCTGCCACATGCCATCTTATTACTGGAGACACTTGTAGCAGCTCTCAACAAACATCATATTGTCACACATGGGCGCCAATAATTGTGAACTCCACAAAGCACGGGCGTGCTGCAGAGGCAGGGGCCTCGCGAAATCGCAGCTGCCACCGCCTCCCGCCACGCGGAAGAAGGATTCTGTTTGCACGGAGGGAGATGAAGGGGCGCCTCGCTGTCACGGGAACCTAACCATCTCTGATTGCATTCTTCAAATGGTGTGTTTTCATATGCTGTTGTTTTGAGCAGATGTGTTGTTTGGAGCAGATAAGAGCTAAAGCGTGATGTGTACATGCGTTATACCCTGCCTTTTAATGTTCTCTCTGAATCTTCCTCCTTGAGCTCTCTCCCCCACAACAGGTATCACGCGCCGCTCTCTGTTTATGTTGTTACGGCGGCTTGTGAGTCGCAGCCTTTGAAATGGAAACTTCGTGTGCTCTCTTTCCTCCAGACTTCCTTGAAGTGGAGTTTTGTTCAATCTCGAGGCCTCATTCTCATTTCATGATAATCAAGCAATACACAAGACAGTTCCTCTGTGATTCCCTCCATGGAACTACAGCACATAATCTAATGCACAGACCCTAATGGTACTATAAATATTACGCATTCAACAAAGCTGGGCCACTGTGTAATCTACCCACGAGGGATTCGTCAGTTGCTTGACTGATGGATCGCGTTGGAAGGTAAACAGGACCAGAAATGATAGTCTGGTGTTCAGTTTCTCCTCCTCTGAAAGTGCCGTCTTCCCTCCGTGCACGCCACTCCTCATTTCCTTCCCCATTCAACTACCAGGGGGCAACAGACGGCGTTCAATCATCACAGGACCTGATAGCTGTAAATTGTATTCGCGCACTGAAAACGCATAATCAACAGCGGTACTTTCTTATTCATAATCTTCTCTGTGACTCCTTTCGGTTAATGCATTCACATTCAGGTTCCTAGATAGGAGAGGGAGGGGGGGAAGGAGGCAGCAATGTGTGATTACAGGCGCCGCTTTGAGCACTCGCACAAATGTGGTGATCCCCCACTCTCTCCTCCCAGTTGTCTTTATTTTTCTCCTGTTTGGTCAGTGTTCATTATCAGTGGTTTTTGGCAAACCCCATCGTTTCTCTCCACGGAACATTCTGCTCCGAGTTTCTCTTACCACATGCATAAGTCTGTTCAGCTCACCATACTGGTTTGCATGTACAGTTTATGATTGGGCTGTGTGTTTGTGAGGCATGCCATGTCTGGAGTCCTCTTTTTCATCGTGCTTGTTGCTTCACCGCAGTTCACCTGGTTGAATCAGGAAGATGTTCTATTCATGAGGCTGTGTACAGAAGTCTTTTTCGACAAATGGCCCTTGTGGCATCATTGGGATTCAGATAGCGAAGGCTGCACGTGGAAATGCATGACACCCTGCTGGGAGACATTAGAGGGTCCTCTTGGCCACAACAAACATTTTGGAATATGTCAGAGCAGGATTTCTGTGTTTATGTGAAATTGAGTGCGCTAACCGGGTCACAGTAGACGTATAAGGCCTGATTATGCATGCTGCTGTGCATCCCAATTATGCATAACAGTGCACAATTTTGTTCCTGACGTAAACTATTGGAGAAATATACATATTGTAAGCATTTGCATGTTTTCCATTTCACTGGTGATTATGAGTGTTCATACTGTATGTTTGTGTGTGGGGGGTTGCAGTTGTTTTAGGCCCAGTCTTGGAATTTTCACTGAAGCTCACTGAAACACTGGTCCTTATTAATAAATGAAAATTGCCTTTGTGCAATTTTTCTGAAATAGTGCCTTGTCATAACTAAAATGTGTTGATACCCCACTATTTTGTTTGCACCTTACCTAGCCAAAGTGTTGTCTGTTCACTCCATTTTTACTCACTAATGCTGGATGTGGTTCCACAACTCCATCCATCCATAACTCACACAGATACGTCCTGCAGCCAGCGCTCTCTAAGAGGACTCCGACTCTTGTAGAAATTTTTGCACACATGGCTAAAAGTCATTGTATTGTTTCAGCACCAAATTTAAGAACTGATAATCAGGCCAGTCTGACCTCATTTAACGAGCTTAAGAGCCTAAGTCCATGCTCGTGGCTCTGTGAGTCCGTATTTAACATTGAGTTCAAAGCAGATGTGCCTAACACATCTTAGTTTAGCATGTTAGCATGCTAACATTTGCTAATTAGCTCTATACATGAAGTACAGCTGATGCTGATGGGAATGGCAATAGTTTTGCACGTATTTAGTCATAAACCAAAGCATGTTGGTACTTTTGGCCTAATAATGGTGCTACATGCGACAAGAATTAGCAAGGCAGCTGGATTTGTGAGATCACAAGATTACACAGGCCGAAAATCCATGTCGCCAGGCTTCAAGTTACAGTATGTGTTTGTGGCCAAACTACAGTGAGTTGGACCATTGAGGAAGCTACTGGCAGCTACGGGCATGGTTTGGCTGTGTCAACAGCGAGTTATTGTTCATTTGCAAACAACAATGGTGGCTCCCGAAGGGGTTAGCCTAGATGCTGCTGTAGCTTGTTATATCAGAGCTGGAGAGTATTTCTTTCGCTTCTCCCGACTGACTTCTGCAAGAGTCACACTGTTTGTCGATCTGATGAGGTTGAAGTTAGTGCTGCCAAGCATTTTTGTTACCACATTTCATGGCAACGCATCCACTAGTTGCTGAGACATTTCAGTCAAAATAGGTGAAGATCATGATGGTACTGGATAAGGAGTTAGGGGATCACATATATCAACGTATATCATGCGGGTCTGTACCAAAGTTTGTGCTTATCTGTGCAGTCGGTGTTGCAAAGGATAAGTGAAAACTTATCAGACCTGTTGGTGGTGCTACAGGAAAAATCAGGGGATCACCAGCCAACTGGCCGAGCAACACTGCCATCCCAAGAGCTATAGAGCATAGCAAAAAAGAGATTTGTGTGCAGCTGGAAATAGCAAATAGGGTGGTGACAAAATCAAAGCCCGTCCATCCTGACAAAGGCAATAGAAGTGCTCTCCACTGGGATTTATGAGGCAGAGGTCCTTTGCTGTAGGTGAGAGAAAAAGCCAACTGTGAGCAACTTGAAGTCTGTCTTGCAGTCTTTACAGCTTTCTGTAAAGTCTCTAATCAGAGCCGTGAGTCGGACTGTCCTCATCACAGACCAATCCCGTCTTCCTCTTCTTTTTGCCCTCTGCTCTGCTGTCCTCTTGACCTCTCTACTTTCTGATAGCTTTTACCTTATTTCTTCCTCCTCCTTTACTTGAGCGCATTCTCGTTTTTATAGTCCTTTCCCTCTTCTCCTCGATTTCCTCCTAGGAGAGGTCATCTCTTAGCTCTTTGCCAGGCATTCACTCCTGAGATTACCTCTTCATTTACACACCCCACCCACCCACCCACTGACAGACCCACACACACACACACACACACACGCACACACACACACACACACACACACACACACACACCCCCACCCATACCCTTATATACACTCACCGCTTCCACTCCCCAGTGCTCCAGCAGGCATTTTGTCCTTCAAACCAGCATCTCGTATTTCAGCTTTACTCAATCACCCCGGCTGTACACCACGTGCATAAATACTGACCATGCTTTGAGGTTGATAATATCAGCCCTGCTCCATCCTTCATCACAATAACCTCCAAAATGCTTTTGATTCTAATTTGTCTCAGGATAATACAGATTAAGGAGTGGAAGTAATTAATTCTCTTTACTCTTGTTACTGTATCAAAGTCTTGTTTTGTGTGCTTGAAATTTTTGGAGTATTTTTAAAAGTCAGAAAATGAACTTTTATATTTTACTTTGCTAATTTTAAGTTGCAATCCTTATGGAGTAGAAACCAAAGTCACATGAAAATGTCAAAATAAGAAGAATGGAACAATAGAAAGGAGCCAGCAGCTGCAGCAGAGAGGAAGCTTCTCATGTGTCTGCAGCCACAAGAGGGCAGAGCTCCAGAGAGGTGACAGCCTGTGAACATGACAACAAAAGGCACAACAGTGCAATAAAATGAAGGGTGACATCAGTAAGGGTAATGGCTAATATTGACCAAAGCCGTGATATCATGCTCTTCAAAGCCACCAGACTCCTGTGACAAAAACAGGAATTTTACTTCGCAGACCACAGGAGTTGCTGGTCTACTGCTGCCTTGATCAGTTAGTTTATTTATATTATTGTATGACTGTGGTGTTTTTGCACTTTACTTTAGATCCAAAGCAAACAGTATAACACAAACAAGCTAACCAGTCAAGGCAGCAGTAGACCAACAACTCTGGTGTTGTGCGAAAGTAAAATTACTGTTTTTGTCAGTGGAGTCTGGTGGCTTGAAGAGCTCATAGGTGGACATAATGACAGCAAAGTGAAGCAATGAAAATATTCTATTATCTAAACATATTTTACATGGTTAAAATATGTTTTGCTGCTCCCTGCAGTCTACAGCAGTACATTGCTTAGCTTCTGTGCCAGTAATTCTGTCTTCTTCTCCAAACTGCTTCTCCAAACTGATGGCGTGGCCACCACCATCTACTGTGGGTCATACCCTGGCTGTATTCAAAATCAACTATTATGCTAGCAGTACATTCTGATTTGGCCAAAAATGTAGCATGTGGCAGCAGTATGGGGCAGTATTGGGCAAAACTCTCCAGTATGGGTTGGACCAGTCTGTTCAGAATATGACCAAACCAGCATGGGCATTAACCCACACAAAAATACCATCAGTCGTTAACTTTAAAGATGAATGAGTACCTCATACAACCCCACTTCAAAATACGCAAACTGGCCCTTTAACTGCACACTTTCTCTGTCAAGATTTTGGGGTTTTTTGTTTTTTTTTGCCTTACTACAGCTGGACAGAGGCAAAAAAGGGGGAAGAGAGTGCGAGTGACATTCAGCAAAAGCCTTTTACTTGTACTCAAGTCAAATTCCTCTAAAGTAACAGTGCTTTTATGTGAGTAAAACATTCGACTACCCTTTCCGTCCCCACACAGAGTTGGTAGAAACGTTTGACTGCGGTTTGGTTGAAATATTTTCTGACACTGTATCAGTGTCCCTGTGTGTGCACCTGGCTGTAGATACACTCAGGTCAATATATCATGCCTCATGAGATAGGTCAGAGCTTGTTTTTTATCTCTGCAGCGTAGCCAAAAGCAGATGGTGGTGCAGTTCATATTTATGTGTAAGAATTCCGCAAGTGCTGTCATTCGAAGGTATCACACCAGACTGCAGTCACAAAGGAGCCGCTTTAAGATTGAATGCGCGCTTACAATGGACAAATTGACCAAGACTGGATAGGTGACCTCAGAACCAGCTGTTTTCCCCACATTGTACAACACAAGCACAAAGTGGAATGGCAGTAATTACTATCCCAGCATCACCTCATTGAGCCATACTGCACGGTGTAGAACACATTGCTAATGTAATCACACTATGCTACACACTCTTATGGGCCAGGCTTAATGTTGAGTGTGTGTCATTTGAGAGCCCGCTGTCACAGTAAGAGGTTCCGCCTGGTTTATAAAGGCACATGTTTATTGTATCATGCATTAGGGCCATTAGCCCCAGTGCTAGCTGAACCCAGCTGGTTCCCAGGGTCATTCCTCAATGTGAAACTGAACTGCATGACATGACCAAAATTGACTCTCCTCAGAATACTCCACAGCTAATGGACGTCTCTGTAATTGACATCAATACCTGGGAACGAGCTGGGGCTCCGGATGAAATGCAGTCAGCACCTATCAGAGGGCCTATTTCTGTCCTCATGTCTCGAGTTTGATTCGTGTTTGCGTGTGCTTCTATCGGGCGAGGTTTGGAGGAGGGGGTTTGGGTTCAGCCTGCTTATTGGCTTTCTCCAATTGTTATGGAGAGTTAATCATAATCAGGTAAAAATAACGTCCGGTTTTGATGTTTGAAGATTTCAATGGGGCAACATTGCTGCTTTTTATGTGAATAATCAACTGTGTTCCCCTTGACAAGTCTGACAATGCAGATGAAAAAAGTGAGTTGTCCCAGCGGGGAACAGAAAGCTCTCGAGGCTCCTGCGAGAAGCCCACGTTGCTGATGCGCTACAATATTAATGCTTATGGAGCCCATCAACTCTAATTACGCTTGCCTTGCTCCATCCTACCAAGAGTACTACTGAATATTAATGTTAAGCAACTCTTACCAGCAACGTCACTTCATCAGTGAAATAACATAATTAACAGTGGTGCCTGTCTGAATAGTGATTGATCCTGGGGTTTGGCAAGGTTCAAGGGTTAGCTGAATGTGCGCATTTCCACGCATCTCTTTGGTCTTCTATTAGATCAGGGTGAGGGGGATTCGCCGTCTTGAAGGTGTGCAACCATCATCCCAGTTCTTTCTCCTGATGGGCCCAATTTAATCAGTACTTGTATGTTTTCCTTAATTTATCCACACACAGAGGAGCCAGCATGCCATTATCATGCAGGGAAACATTTGTTGTCGCTTGATTACGCTAATGGGAAAGCACACACGAATATAAAATGTTGAACGTTATTGAAATTAGGCTTAATTGCTGATGGCATCTCAGGTTAATTTGTATTCCCCTGGTATGAAATGTGTCTGTGTGCGGTGTTTGTTTTTGTGTGCTGAGCTGCGTCTAAGTGACTGTAGATGCACAGTGCGCTCTGAGTGAATTCACTGGGGTTTGTTTTTGCTCTTCAAAAAAAAAAAAAAAAGAAAAAAAAAGAGGACAGTTGTGTGGAGATGGTGGCACAGATAACTGAATATCATTAATGATAAATACAGTGCTCCCCTCATGAATCCTCTTGTTCAGGCCCTTCACTCCGCCATGATGCCGGGTCATCGGGGTACACTGAAGGGGAGGCGGAGTCGGAAAGGAAGCACGTTCAGCTGCTTCACAGGGGGACAGTGATTAAAAAGCACTTCGTTGCAGAGACTCGCACAATCCGGATGAGATTTTCCTGCTCTGCAGACTTCTTTAACCAGCAAAGGTGGAAAAAAAACGAAACATTTACAGTCGCTTCTTGATCACTCCATCTTACTTTTGTCTTTTGCTCCTTAATTATTGATGCTGATGCGTCTCACTTGCCACCCAAGTTCTCCATTAAGGACTTGTTCTTAATTGTGGAGGTGAAAAAACAAAGATAAAAGAAATGCAATTTACTAGCAGCATTCCTGATGTGCCTTGGTGGATATTAACTAAGTGCATTTCCTCAAGTACAGTTATTATTGTTATTATTGTATTAGTTACTTGGCAGAAGAAGATTTTACATACAAAATGTCATCTATATACGACATTAAAATGATGTGTATACATCAATGAATCAGTGATGACAATCCAATTACACATGACTGAAAAATGTCCCTCTGAAATGGGATGTTTGGTACTTTTGATATTAACTTCAGGTACATTTTGCTGATGATGCACTTGTCACATCAATTGTCTGGTATATAGAAAAAAATCCAGACAAGTTTCCGGAGTTATCACTGGGAAAGTTGTGGGATCAGATAAATGCAGCTTGGTGCACCTTGTATTTGGTCATACTGTACGTGCAGAAATCACTGGAGCTGTTTTTCCATGTTGCTTTAATGAGACAGAGCGCTAATTTCAGTGTAACTTCAGCTGTTATCATGAGGACAGAGGAGACAGACTGCGGATGATATTAAGGAAATCACACCTTGAGTGGCTATTTCCACAGACTGCAAAGTTACTCTCTGAGAGGAGTTAAGATAACGCAAGCATCTTGGAGAGACGGGTGCATTTGCACCTTTTCAACATCTGGCTAGAATGCATCTCAAATCACGCTTTCGGATTTCAGATGGTCTCGAATGCCTCTTGGCTGCATTTACGCTTAGCTTTATTGAGATCAGATAGCTATCCGATCCTCCAAGATGCATGAAGTTACTCTGTGTAAATGAGGTCCAATATTCGCTCTCATTTTAGCTCCGTTAACTCCTGAAGGGAATATCTGTAGCTGCTAAATGCTCCAATATGTTCACCAGCTAGTTGTTAGTCGGCAGTTTGGTGCTGTGCAGGTGGTGTGCATTGAGATGAAAGACTGCTCATCACCACAAGTGGCCCCCACAAATAACATGGAGCCTTTTGATCCATTGTCAGGACAAAAAATATTGATTGGATCAGCTTTAACTGAGATTCTGAATGCATGACTTTCAGCTTGAATTAACATTATTCATTGTGGTATTGCTTTTATTTAAGGAAAGAATCTAAAAATGCATTCTTAGACCGCAGCAAGATGGCAAACCACATGCACCATATTAAATAATAATAATGTAGTCCATACTAAAGCCTTTGTTTAGATGTTTTTATGACTTTCATGTCGTGTGGCACTAGCAACCCATCATCAATTCATAAAGTACAGTGATCCTCAGCAATTATGCAGGGAAATGTAGGTCTGGCCAGTCATGTGGAAAAAAAGGCTGAGCTGAAGTAGGCAGAAGGGGAGAATTTTGCCTATCTGTGGCAATTATCCAATGTGGGACAGGTCTGGGAGACAACGGCTAAAAGTTTTCATGCAGAACAGAGTCATAAATGTGTGAATCAATGTGGCCGAGGCTCCTCGTGTGAGATTAGGGAGGTGGTCCGCACAAAGACTGAACAGTTTTTACATGGCCGTCTTTTATGAAAGCGGTTGGTAATTTATATGTCATCAAAGATGTTGTTGAGCTCACAGTTATTATTCTTAGTTGGGCTCTCTGAAATGAAAACACACTGCTTCCACAAAATCAGTCATAGATGTATTACATTGAGTTACTCAGAAATTTATTGTTGTGCTGCTTCGCTTTATAAAAGCAATTTCTTCCTGATTTCCCCACAGGGACGCAGAGATGTAACAACTGCTTTATCGCCACTCCCCGCCTTCTTCTTCTTTGACGCTCTTTCACTTTTGTTTGCAACGTTTTGGGACCTTCAAGCATATGCATGGCATGTTCGCAGAGCACACTTCACCGTTGAAGTTGACTTTTATTTTATGCTGACCCGTCTCTTGTGCGATAATAGACATTCTGAGCTATCTTGTTGAACCTCCCGTCTCCTCTTCTCTGGTCCCAGCTGAGTGCCTTCATCATCTCAGGGAAGGCCTCTGAAAGGATGTTTACACATTGAGACTGTGTGCATAGTCCTCAGTGCTTCTCTTTTCAAAGGTTTCTTTTTTTCCCAGCTTGCACCGGGGTTTTGGCCTGCGAGGGCAGGCAGATAGGCGTATGGGCAGTGACCCGTCTGCTTTTCTGAAAAGTCCAGACTTCACTCGGCTGAAGCCGCAGGGAGGGCGACAGAGGGATGGACTCAGAGTGGGGAGCGCGATGCTAAGTTCAAGCTTTAATACATAAATCTTTGTGGATGTCTCTCAGCATGTAGCTGTGAAGAGAAAAAAAAGGATGTAAGGAGAAAGCAAGCGAGGGAGAGAGAAAATCACTTTCTTTGGCATGGACAGACACGTTCAGAACACCTGCTGGATTTGTCCGCCCTGTCTAGTCCAGGGGACTGGAGGACGACCTCAGAATAATTCATTTTACACCTCCTCCATAGTGGCCTGCTCCTCTACTCTGATTCTATTCTCCTTTTTTTTAGGAAACACCTTGTTAGCTGAGGCTGAAAGGCAGGTGGATCACTTTGAGAGCGGGCTAATAACACATAAAACCGCCAGCACCCTTACCTCGTCAAGCCCCGGCAGCGTGCAGCTTCTGTCGCATCCTGCAACAAACTGCAGCTGCTCGTTCTAAATGTAATTTCAAGCCGGATTTTTATGTTTTCTTCTTAAATTAAGTTTTATTTAGCTGCCATTTGCAGTGGATTATAGTGGAAAGTGATGTTGTGTAATGGCTCAAGCGCTGTTTTCCATAGTGATAAAGATGAGACTGCAGACAAAAATAGCAAAGTACACTCGGAGTTTGGGAACTGGGGGGGGGGACTGAAAGCTCAACAATAACACATAATCTGCAACTCTGCCACTTTTTTGTGCCTGCCTTACTGGGAGACAGCTGCTCTACCTAGCTATTCCCCAGTGGTTTTGATGGATTCTTCCCCTCAGAAGAGGCAATGACTCCTTGGCTTTAACGCAGCGTGCAGCAAGCCAAGGCCCAGCAGCGTTTACACAGGAATGAGTGTGGGAGATACAGCATTGAAGGCAGAATGCATTCAGCAGACCTAGGAAAAAAAAAAGATGTGCTGTGTAACTCAGCTGAGTTTGACTTAACACAACATGGGTGGTGTAAAATATTCTAATTCATCTGAAATGCTGCACAAATTTAAATTGAGTCGATAGCCAGCGTGTTTGAGGTATAGTGAGTAAAATTTAGATACGGGACACCTTGTCATATCAACTTGGGTGGAAATTGAATTGGGAATGTCCCAGTATGAGCTGGACCGTCACTGTCTGGAGGAATCTATCACAAAGTAAAAGCACTGATCCAGTATTCACACTTCAGAAGAAAAGCTCCGACACATCAGTGATTTTATGCAAATACTCAGAGACAAAATTAGACTTTGAAACACTCTAAACCTATTGGCTTTATTTTGACGTGTGTTTCTCCCCTGTCAACCGCTTTGGCAACTTCTCAGAGAGCAACAGATTTTTTTTTTTTTTTCCCTTTTTGGTTTCCACTCAAAGAAAGGGAAAGCAAATCGTGAATTATTGAGGCCACCTTTGCAATATTGTAGTGGAATTTGTGTAATTCAAAGGAAGACAGTGAGGCAAACCACAGCATTCCTCCAGAAGAAGTCTCAAGTATTTGTTGAATAATGTATGCTACAGCATAAGACAGGCAGCTGCTGATACACAGAGACTGAGACTTGAGATTACAGTGGACTGTATGACCTTTCCTTTCATGAAAAATTAAGCGGTCTGATATTGAGCAGATGAGGCTTTATTTAGCTCAAACCTCTGGTGAGGACTGAGAAACTGTTGTCATTACCTTGGCTTGTTTTATCATCAAAAGCGGTGGACTTTTGAAATGGTTTTCATTATTAATTGCCAATTTATTGCAGAAACTGTGTTCTTTGGTTGTGGTAAATAAACTGAAATCATTAGATATGTTTTAATAGCATGGCTGATAACTGTCAATTTCTCGCCTTCCGCCTTATCTCTTGAATGTTGAATAGCAACGCTTTAGGAAGGTTTCCATGTGCCATTGTGCTTTCTGTCTCCACTGAGAGCGTGTCCACAGATGTATAATACAAAAAAGGCAGGTTGGTGAGTAAACAGTCTGCCAGTGCTAGCCTGTAGGTGCCAATCTGCCTGCTAGTTTGATGTTTGAAAACCTAAGACACTCTCCAATGCATCAGAATACTGTATCACTCCTCCAAATCCAGAATTCGCTCGGCATACTGTATGCTTGTTTTTCAAAGCACACAACACCTTTAAAAATTCCAAACTTCCTCAACTAGTTCTGCTGCTCGGGCAGGTAGAAAATCAGCAGCGCTTTGATGTCATAAAAAAGTTAGTCCCGGCTCTCGGCCGTCATTTTCCTTTGCCAAATGAGTCACAGATGAAAAATACCATATTATACAGCGGCGCCGTCAAGCTGTCACTTAGGTAATGAAGTTGGTCCAAACCATTTGTCTTATTTTGTCACGCTTTTTCCCCATTAGTCATACCGCGCTAACCATTAGCTCCTCGGGAACCCCCTTCACCCAAGGACACTTAGGCTCTCTCTCCAAGTGCGACTGAGGCCGGCTGATGCACCGTGGAAGATGGCACAGTGGGAGAAGGCGGGGTTGGGGGTGGGGGGTGATGGAGGGAGTGGAGTCTGACACCAGAGGAAGAAAAGAGCGGTAGAGCATGCGAGAGAGCCCTGTCCAAAAGCAGCTTCAGAGAAAATAGACAGCTTGATTAATCTGTCAGAACTTAGCCTTTATAAGAAAATGTTCACATTTCCAAATCAAGCCAATACTGAACGTTGGAGATAAGCATTCAGACTGGTGAAGCAGGATTTACATGTAGACATGAAGTGAAGAATTTAAGGCAAAGGATGGAGTGTGAGCATGCTTCAGGCAACAGAGGAGAAGATAACCGAGTGTACTGACAGGAATTGAGGATGCAGGAAGATAAGTGAGTAAGACCATGTAAGATCCTCTGAACTATAGTTTAGTGTGTAAGTAATACAGGGAGAGCACAAAGAGTGTGAAACTGGGAGAAAGGGAATTGTGGGACATACAGAGACCTGACCAGCACAGGATTTCTGGAGTTATATCTTCAGGGTACAGTTGTGTTTGTCCTACGACAGGGTTATTACTCAGCCAAGTGTGGTAAACACTAACTGCTTCATGAAAGCCAGAGGCAGGGCCACACAAAGTGCAGTAAAAGTAAAGTGCTTTTGTTGTCTTATAGCATGTTTTACAGCACATCCATATTGAGGTATTGATGGTGCATAGCATCCTTTTCATTGAGAGGACTTTTTTAAAGCCCTTCTGAGGAATTGGACTCTAGGGAGAAGCATTTTTTTCCCCCCTGTTTTGTAAAGTTTAATGTTGCGGCAGGAAATGTTTGGTGCATGCTCAGGCGCTGCATTGGAGCGACTCAGCTCGGTACGCAGAGCATAGCACAAGCAATGTGGAACTCCCACAGGAGCTATTCATAATGAGAAGGTTTGAGAGTTGAAGACCATGTCTCACATGGCTTATATATAGAAACTTGGCCAAACTGTAAGAGGGATCAAAGAAAAAAACAAGAGGTTGTGCAAGCACACTTTTACAGGTGTTCATCATTGTGTTTATGTGGACACATCGCCACATCTATCACACAAATTGACCAGGTGTGTGTTTAACTGCAGGTGTATTTGATTAAATAAAGCCTAATGGTTCTAACCGAACTGCGTCCTGAGAGCTGGATGGGGGCCACGTGCACTGTTAGCTGTTGCTCCGACAGATGCCAGGGGGCAAGCGCGAGGGAGGGGACTAATTACCGGACAGCTGCCCAGCAGACCCTCACCCCGCCCTGGGGACAGCCGTCTATCTCACTCCCCTGTCCTCCAACCCTGGACCCAAGACCTGGCACCAGCCTTGCCAATTCCAGTCCACCTCCGGGAGTTATGACGGCCGTCAAATGGCGGGGATGGGTTTACAAACTTAATTTCTTCCCAGCCACACGTCCTATTACAAATGAACGATTGAATTAATTCTCCCCAACTGCTGTCTGAGTCAACCTATAAAGGTACCCCAAAACCCTCAGGTTTGACTAAATGAACACTCACCACAGTTATGCAACCAGTCATGGGACACAATATATCCCCCAAAGCTGGTCGTTTTCTGCCACTGCATCTGCATCAGCCACCAATTTAGAATTTGACCACTCTTAATTCCCAATACCAATATAAATATTTCATAGTTTGGTGCCACAGCAGACTAATAATATCTCAATTGATGCTTTGAGTAGACTGTGTCCTTCACCCTTCACTGGGATGGGTAAGAAAGGTATTTATAAGAAAATTGAGGTCACCGCTGAGAGGAGGGCTGGCTGTAGGCCCAAAAAATATAGAGTGCTGGAGAGGTTCAGGCAGACTCATTTTGTTGGAATTGAGGGGCTAGCGAGCAGACTGCTCATCTTGCTGTTGGCATAAGCGTGAGAAGAGGAGCTAAAGGTTGAAATTATGCACCCAGAAAGCATTTGGCTCGGGTGAGGAAAAAGTGCAATGCAATAATTAAGCGGCACAATAAAAATGATTAGAACTGCTTTTGACATTCTCATTGCGAATAACTCGCGTTTAATTGCAATCACAAATTTTAAATGCCAGTTTTATGTTCCATGGCTATAAGCTGTTTAAAGTTCAATAGCTATACTCTTTAAATCTCCTTCCAATTTCTGCTCGGAGGCAGCAAGAGGGAACGGATACAGAGAGAATGGGAGACAAAAGTATGTAAAATTAGTATCCAAAAAAAGAGACAGGGAGGTAGAGAGGGAAAGAGCGAATGCCTTTCACCATTAAGTGCTGGGCAGTGTGGCTTCTTGGCCTGGAGGAGGACCTGTGTGGCTCAGCTCGAGGCTAGTTAGCTATTCAGCCACAGCATCTGTTGCAGGCTAATGGATGTTATAACCTCATAAACGTCACAAAATTGGACATTATCCCTTAATTAAAAGAACAGAGATGCATTACAATGATTAGAGTGGCACTCCAGTGGACCTGCCACACGCTCCAATAATGTTTCTAGAGGACACACAGCTCCTGCACAAGGTGTTGGCGTGAGGGGGGGGGGGGGCGTGTAGTATTTTTAATGAGCCAGTTGCTGTTACGAGCCACAAACTTTAGAGTTGCAGAACGATTCTGACAATTTTGGAGCACGCACCAAAACTTCCTCTGAGACATCATCTTGACCTTTACCACATGCCTGCGCAGCTTTGGGCACGGCCCCACACTTGTTCTTTTTTCCTCTTTCTTTTGTCATTTTTATTTGCATTTCAGGAGCTTTTGATGATGATTTGAGTGTCTTCACAGTGATTATGTGCGTCGCGTTAGCTCAGCAGAAACAGCTGCGCTATAAACCAGATATAAAAACAAAGCTTGATGCTTGTGTTCCACAGCACCTGGGCCATCAGTGCCCAATAAATACCAGCAGCCAATCAATCTCGCTGTCTTCCCTGCTAAGGAGCTTAATGAAACCTTGGGTGGGAAACAGAGGGTCTGGACAATATAGCCTGCATGCAAAGATATGGGACATATTAACCCTCGCTCTGGCCTTTACTCACACACGTCGAGGGCAGCGCAGCGGTTGAAATTCTTGGAGCAAGTCTTTAAATGCACCATAAAGGTCACCAGAGGCCTGCACTCACATATCTGTCATTGCTCGTCATGTGGCTCGTGCATGAAAATGTCACATTGTCTGAGGAGGTCGTGTGGCGCACAGGTGTGTGATGACCTCCTCGGTAAACCTTGGTATCATGGGATGTCGTGCCCATTTAAAGTGGTCCCCAGTGTACTGTAAATGCCTTTCTCCATTATCTGGTTTATGAACGCTGCGCATTTTGTCAGCAGCCCTGTATTATGCAAAACTGCAAAAAAACACACCCTTATTGTATCACTGCGTGCGTTTGGTTTGAACCAATTACATGCTAACATTCACAAGACATGTCACTGATATTGCGTGAGCTATGCGAGAGCAATATCAATGCCACTCTTGGCTCCGCATGAATCCATGTGAAAAGTGGATTTCTCATTTATGTATAAGGCTGTCTGTCTTCTCTATGATCTATTTTCTATCGAGAGAGACACAATAATATAACACCGCGCACGGCCTGATAAAGAGTCTATTTTTGCTCAAAGCTCCTTCCCTCGAATGAAAATGAATGTAGGCATGTTGCAGTGGTAATGTATCAACATAAAATATTGAAATAGCCCAACCAAGGGCAAACTGCACGTAATTGAAACTCTCTCTGTACTGAGAACAAGGAACCGGTGTCCCCACATCTGAGATTTGGCAGAAGGGCTTTCAGAAGGCATTTGTTTCAGGTTTCTCCTCTTCTCTCCCTCCCCTCCCTGGAGTTAATTGCCTTTTTGAGAAATTTGTATCGCAAGTGTTTGGTTTCTGCTGCCGTATTATTTATAACCCTTATTTTCTGACAAGAGGGGTGCTTTTTTTTTCTCCCTTTCGCAGCAGCTAAGATGATTGATTTGTCCCGTTTAACCTTGATAAGGGAGGAAATAGAAAAACAAATTGCAGTATTGACACTGTGCTGTGATGGCATGTCATTCGCTCAGGTGACCTGGAGGTGAGTCAGAGATGACTCTGAAGAGGAAGAGAGGCAGCGCTGCGCTTTCGCTGAACAGCTCTCGTATCCGTTTTCTCTCTCTTTGCCCAAATTTGTTTGATATCTGTGCCTCTAATGATTCCACTCGTGCTGAAGGCAGCTGTGACAATGCTCAGCTTTTTGGTAGTTCCCTCACATTCAGACTGTGTCACACAGATTTAGCAGAATGAGGTGTGGAATAGAAGTCAATCTTTTAAAATATGTTTTGCATTACTGGCAAGGTGTCGTCAATGCAAGGTGATTCATTATTTAAGGATTATTGTGTGTATTGTAGAGATTTAGGCATAGCTTTTAAGGCATCATTGCCAGCAAAAACATCATTATTAGAACCTCCACGCACCTTCAGCTTGTCATCTCTGGCAGGTTTTGCTCATTGCTGTCATGTAATCTTACACTCTGCACACAGTGATGAATCAACGTCCCTTGCTTGTGTCTGTTCCATGCTCCTTCGATGGCTGCTTTGTCCTCTTCCAGCATGGTGAAGAGCACCATGAGCTGGTCACCCTCTCCAGAGTCCCTACATCTGGCAGCACCATTAATCTTCCACAGCAGCTGTGCCCCTGTACCTGTCTCTCTTTGTGTAAGGGAGATGGGAAGTCATTTTTAGTCATTATCTTCCCCCTGGCATATGCTCATTTCGCTTATCGCACTTAACCTGCACTTTGACGTCGAGGCTCAACTGTTCTCCTGGATTCACGCGGACAGTAGCTGACCCACAAGATGTCCGGCATGAAAAGCTTCACTGTCGCAGAGGTGACTGTTCATTTTTACGGAAGCTGCAGAAGTTATTCACCGCACGTCAGAGTAGATGATGTTTGTGAATAAATGCTTGAGAGAGAGGGAGACTTGCTCAGTCCTCAGGGGGGCAGCAGGCCTTTAGGAATCCCAAAGAAGTGGACAGCTGAAGGACCACAACAGGGTCAAAGTCTGAGAGGTGCCAGCCTGCCCTTTACATAGTATCAGGTTTGACGAGGTGTTGCAGTTGGAGGACAAACACATGGAAACCAAAGTAGCCATCTTATTGTACAGCTCCTTTTGATGTGCACTCATCTGTCTCTGGGCAGACTGTGTGTGTTAGCCCTTAATTAAGTGCTGACACTCAGGACTGAGCTATACAGTGTTTGTGAAGTTTTACAAAGCCTGAGAGATGTTTGATGGAGCAGGGGTTGAAAAACGATTAAAACTGGGATGAATGGCGGCTGGAACTATGCTAGCTCTTGTTGGCAGCTCACCCTCGTAATTTTAACAGCATATTGAATTAACTTCAAAGCTTTAACAACCTCATTCTTCAAGGAAGGTGCAGACTCCAAATGCTAACTGCGCTATTCTGTGTTGCCAGTCAGAGTGGACAACATCCTCTTGCATAAAGGAACAAACTGATCCTCATGCATCCATATGGCCTACACTGCTGTTGCAATGAGTCTTTGAACTCCTCGCTGCCCAAGCTTATAGGCCCCACTCGTCAGACCTGCCTTCATGCGTTCACATATTCTCGTATTTCTATGTTTATGCATGGGCCTCAAAGGGGCGTGGACTGGAAGCACAATCCATCAAAAAAAATCCAGAGGGATCAACTGTAATCAATGTACAAAGTTGAGGTGGCAGCCCACCTTTTGGCCTCAGCCCGGCTGGCTGCTGTTGGTGGCTCGAGCAGCCGGGGGGATTGCCCGGGTTGAGTTAGCTTGGTCGGCAGCTAATTAGATCAGGGAATGGAAAGGTTCCCGTGGCTCCCCCTCACAGGCTGAAGGGTTATTGACATGGCCACAACAGCAATATCTGCTAATGTCAATCCAATCTTACTAGCTCCAAACATGAACACAGTGATACTCTGGTAGTCTTGAATTGATGTAGCTGAACTGTGAAGACTTTACTGAAAAGTCCTTTCATTTTCCTTTTTTTTCTTATTCCATTGTAGACCTTTAAAGGAAAATGCATACAGCTGTATTCAGGAGCAGTAAGGCAGACACATAGGGTAGTTTATTTTTAGCCATGCTAGCAGCATGACTCCAGGGATGGCAGTGTTGGCCTGCCTGTTGGTTGGTCCACTACCCTGGTTCAGACTGAAATATCTCAACAGCCATTTAATGAATTTGCAATGAAATTGGGTATAGAGTTCCAGAATCCCCAGAGGATGAACCCAGTGACTTTGACGATCACCTGACTTTTTCTCTAGTGCCACCAGCAGGTAAGAATTGTCCTTTATCAGGACTCTTTACATTTCCTGCATGAGTTAACACAAATATGTGATTCCCCACAATGACAGTGGTCTCTCGCCCTAATTACATCCAAGAAAACCTGAGCCAAACTGCCAATGTGTGCAGCCTTAGTTTTTCGTGGCCCTGAGGCATCCGTACCTTCAACACCTTTACACTATCACAGACTAGAGTAATGTGTGGAAGTTGGCTGACAATCTGAATACGCTTGTGAATTTGGTTTATGATGTTTTCACACTGAGAGAGCCGATCAGAGCAGTTTAATATTTTTGAGTCAAGAGACTATGAGATGTGAGGAAAGCACCTGCTTTAAAAGTGGGGAATTAGATATTTTTTTCTGTAAATGATCCAGTAAATTTATTTTAACTTTGTGGAGCTTTTAATAAACCTATTTCTGACACCTGCAGAACAAGCAACTCCGGTTTGGAAATCACTTTTCATTGCAAACTGTACATCTGGGATTCAAGAAGCACTTTTGCAGAACAAGTTCCACTGAACGCCCGCATGCTGTTTGAGCTCCTCAGCATTTCAAGATGCTGTGTTGTATGCTAACACCAGATTGCCCAGCCTAATGAGGAACAAATGATACCACACCAGAGTCTGAGCATGACAGCCATGTGCTCCGTAATCTGATGAACAAAGCGCTGGTGGCCATAGTGACGAGGTCACAGGGTTCACCCCAGGCGCCTATGGGAAGCTCAACCACCAGGAGTCTGGAGGTTATGCAGCCATCGCCCGCTCTGTCAGCCGATGCCACCTGATAGCGTCTAATGAGAAAAACACGATGGGGCTGTCTCCATTCACTTCGCTCCCAAGTCGTCCAACAGCGTGCAATCTGATCATGTTGTCTGACCAGTCTGATACTGATGCTCCCCTTGCTTGAGTCAGTACAAACCTTTATCAGATAGCAGCTTCCAGTGCACAACGTTTTTTTAATCACTGCTTTCCTTCACGTGCAGTTGCTCTTAGTGTAGTCAGTGCATATATTGTAATAATGTAATACAAATAAAAACTCAAAGTTATGACAATCCCAACTGATTGCATGTAATTGCTATCCATTAAATAGCAATTATCTTAAATATTATTATATTGCATGTTTAAATTTATCTTACATCTTTTCACCGATATAACAATAATATAACAAATTATGTCATTTGCTATTATGGTAGCCTCCAACACTAATCTATTTAAGAAGTTTATAATATATAGTATAGTATAATATAGCTACAGTTTCTTGTCTTCCAGTAATAAACACACTCAAGGTTTCCTATGAGAGCACCCTTTAAAATCATGACTCTTGTTTGTCCTTTGATTATAGATTTACAATAATTAGCATTTACCTTCCCAATTGTTGTCAGCATTTGCAACATTAACTCATGTTATGTGCAGTTAGTACAGTATATGCCCTAATTTCATTGTGGTTGGCTAAAAAGAGACATAATCTCTCTTATGTGAGGGTATTGCATATGCAATACTTGATGCATGTGTATGATTTGACTTTGATAAGAAACATACCAAAGCACCATACAGAGGAATGCAGTATTATGAAGGGAGAAAACAGGTCAGCCCTGTGCTTTCTGCTCCCAGATATGATGCTCACACATCCACTTGATGAGCAGAGGCTCTGAAACTCATCATCCCTATCAGTCCCCTTTCCTTCCTCAAGGTTCCCATTATAATCAAACCCCTGAAACAGATCAAGGCCCAACCCAACTTGTTTCCCTTCAAGTCGATAAATCAGACGTGCCTTCTCGGCCAGTGGTCACTTAAAGGCAGCGGCTTGGCGTGGCGTGTCCCACAGACCATTCAGCCAGAATGCAGTGCCTGAGCCGTGAAGTGTGGCAAGCGACACACTCGAGGAGTTGGATCTCCGCCTCACAACAAGAGGAGAGAAAGCTGCTGTAAACATCCTCGCCTGGTGAAGGACAAGAATAGGGCTGGAGAGCGGTTTAAAAAACTGAATACTGAGCCACAAGTCGGAAGAGGGGATTCTGGAGAGAGGGGCCGTAAAGATACTGTAACTGAATTTAAAATTCTGATGGGTTAGCACAGGGTTCTTCAGTTAATTTGGAGTCGGGGCCAATTCATGAAAAGGATCCCAAATGAGAGGCCTGAGAAATATGGCTTGATATATGAGTAATCACATAAAAGGCTACAGATACAATGAAGCACAGCTTCAGACCTCTACTCTCTTCGCGGCAGAGGTGTCTGATAGGGGAATTTTACCATGCACTCCTTGACAGCCTACGTGTCTGTTTTTTGTTTTGGGCTAATACCCGTGCCGCTCGTAGCAAAAAGGCAGGGCCAGCAGGGGGGACTCTTTGATTGGCCCGGGACAAACAGGGATAACTGTGACACAGTGGGGAAAGAAAACGGGATGGGAAATAATTGTGCCAAAGCGTCACTTTTTTTTTTTTTTTTTTTAATCAATTAAAAAATATTTAAAACAATAATTAGCCTACTCAAAAATGCCAGTACAAATTGCCTTGTGGGCCCATCATGGCCCCAAGGCGACCAATTAAATAGCCCTGGGTTAGCAGAAGTTCAACAGGAGTGCACCATTATTTACAGCAGGCTAAAGAATAATTCAAAGTACTGTGTACCTGCCTACGATCAAAAGGGGGAAGTTTGTTTTGTACCATCCAGAGACTTCACTGGCGTTAAAACTGCCAAGGGGTTAGGTTGTTACACAGCATGCATCTGTTTTGTCTGTGCTCCGTCTCCCCATAAGCACAAATACAGATGAAGTTCTTTTATGAGCTTGCTGAGTGAGAGGCACCCATTGTCTCTGTATGAGGCTGATTCAAAATGGCCGCCCTCAGCACTCAAATTGATCATAATTGTATTCCCAAACTCTTGCTCAGCGGGGCATTACATTTTGTGTTATTGACTTTAAAAACACATTCAGCGATTCTACTTGCAATTTCATTACACCGCTGTCAATTACCACTCTGTGAACAAAGCACGCCCGCAAATAAAATGTATGAGGTAATTTTCCAAATGCCACTTAGGAGGTACCGCTGTCTGAGCGATGGGCATGCTTAATTTGTGCACTTGTGTACTGCAAATCTGGTTATGCATAGACAGCCATGCACATTTCATTAAAGAAACACAGGAGACCTGGGGTGATTGCCCCGGTGTTTTCACATCAATACATAAACCGCCGGCCTGGCCCAGGTAATTAAACATTATAAACATTTGAAAAAAGGAAATTCTTTATCCCTTTTTTTTTCGTGTTCAGAGGGAATGCCGGGTGAGTGCAGAATTTATGAATCATAAATCATGCTAACAAGAACAATTACCTTGCACATCCGCTTCTTCGCTTCTGTTTAAAGTGTTTGTGGTCTGCCCTCTCCAGGGTGTCCTCTCCGCCGCCTTAAATGGGAAATAAACTGTGCCACAGTGGCTAATTTGGCAACCTTAGTGTCACCGCTTTTCCATTTTACACTGCGGCTCCGCTATGG
The DNA here is from genome assembly GCF_051107435.1 of Chaetodon auriga. Taxonomy (NCBI): domain Eukaryota; kingdom Metazoa; phylum Chordata; class Actinopteri; order Chaetodontiformes; family Chaetodontidae; genus Chaetodon; species Chaetodon auriga. Next base: position 10,745,623 of record NC_135097.1, on the reverse strand, counting down.
TTAAACCTCCCTTTTTAGAGAGGGAAACTGGAGCATGATGCACAGTGTGTATCTCTCTTTTATTCTTGCAGAGATATTTGCTGGTATCGTCTGTCGGCTAAAGTGAAGAGGTCGCGTGTGTGTTGATGACAGGGTTAGAGGGCGCTGAGCTGCTGGGGGTCACTGATAACCGCTCCAGAGACATCGATGGAAGGAATAGCCACCCCCAACCCCACCGTCCACCCCCAGCATCACCACCTCCATTATTTCCCTTCTTCAGCCAATTACAGTGAGAAAAAAGAAACTGGGAGACGTGTGCTACAGGCTTCAGGCCTCTGAGGCACATACAGCAGAACGTGACTTATAGCTGTAGATTCACTGGTAGCTGCTGAGTTTGAAGAGTGGTGATTGCTCTGCTGTGTGTGTGTGTGTGTGTGTGTGTGTGTGTGTGTGTGTGTGTGTCCTCTCTGCCTGCACATTTGATGACTTTGAAGGCTAGCGTGTTTGTCCGCTCGCAGTCTTCATAAAGAAGAGCGGAGCGACAAGGGCTTTCTGTTTCTGAGCCCGGCAAAAAGTGCTGAAATGGGCTGTATTGATTGTCAGCGTGGGGAGTCAAAACAATCACCGTGAATTAAACTCCTCAAGGTCTTAGGCAAAGGGGATTAACAAAATTATCTGGCCTCCATTCTGGCCATTTATTGTCAGTGCTGGTGTTGACAAAAGCCTGGAAAGGCAGCGAAGGCAGTCACGGGCGAGGCGGAGGGGTAATGAGGGAAGCATTCTTGATGAGAAACTAACAACAATGTAAACACAACAGATAAGTGTTTTCTTCGCCCGGCAGTATTGATCATGAATAGGCTTGATGCTCAACTTTACAGGGTGAATTGTATTTTCCTGCTGGGTTTTGATAGCCAGCTGTTAACACACTGTGCAATTACTGGCTGCTAAGACTGCTTCTTCTTTTCTTTTTTTTTTTGGGGGGGGGGGGTTTGTTTGTTGTGATGAGAGGAGGGAGGCTACGGTTAAATGTGTAGCCTCATTACAAAATGCGTGTAAGTGGATGTGAAGCGCAATTAAAAAGTGAAACAAAGCCTTTGTTTCAAATCATCAGCAATGAAACCCGAAATTATCATTAGCGCCACGGGTGTGTTTGGTTGCAAAACATTCTCGAATCAAATGCTTTGCCTCTGCCTTTGGTGATCTGGCCTTTTTTCGCCTCCTTCTCTCCTCTTAGCCGTGGACTTGACTCGCAGCTAATTAATTTGCAAATTTTATTCCCAATAAAGTGCTTACAAAAAGATAATTGTGACTTTATTAACAGTTTCTTGGGCAGCAGATGGTGTTCTGCAGGCCTGCCATGTTGAATTAGTGATGACGCTGTCGTTTTATGTGCTCTCTACTGTGGCAACCCATAAAACTCCTAATTAAGGCTACAAATTAATACTACTTCTTCCCAACATTATACCCAGCCATTTCACCCTAAATTTGTGTAAACAAATGCAAATATTCAGGTAAGTCTCCCATTACTATGCACCTATTCTCTGTTTACAGTAGCTGAATTTATGTAAGGAATCCCTGCTATTACAATCATTTGTTCTATATTAAGAGCAATTAAATGCCTATTAAAGATGCCAAAGCATTTGTTGGCTTGTTTGTGCTCAGCATTTACAAGACATGCGGTTCCTTGGAGCCAAATCTCAGTAAACTCCATCGACTTAATCCCTCCAATGTTTTATTAAAAACAAATTATGTCCGACTTCACCGCCGGTAATCCAGCGCATCAAGTATTGGTAACCGCCTGAAGGAGAAGTGCTTGCATTTTAATTAAGAGCCCAAGTAACGAGGCAGCAAAGTGTGTGGATTAGTGTGTTTACTCGGGAAGAGCAAGAGACAAAAAAGATCTTCATTTCATTTTTTAATCTGGTCTTGGATCAGCTCCAAGTGTACAGTGACTTGACATATTTCAGGAATGGAGACGTGATCTTACTTGGCAGAGAACAGAGACCTGCTAGGTGTTGGAACATCTTCTAAATGTCTCTCTTTTTTTTTACGGGCCCTGGTCCTTTTTATGGCATTTCCCATTCAGACTGCTTCATTTTTGTTTACCTCGTTAGATTTATTTATTTAACATAACTATATTTCCACACTGATTTTTTTATAGGCCTCTTTTGACTTGACAAGTTAAAAAAAACACTTCTCCAGCCTTCTTTTCCGAAACATTTGCATCTTCATGCAGTCTTTTGGCACTCATGCCTGTTATCTGATGGTTTCTCCTTGATCTGCTGTGGCTTGGATTCTGTCACTTGTGACATAATGAATAAAGGACAACAAACATTTAAACATGTTCCACTCAGAGGCTTTTTTCTGGAGCTTTTAACCACATCTCATGGTCTTTATCAGTGAATGAAGTTTGCGTCATTGCGGATCAAAGATGAACTACCATGTTTAAATGGTTTTGTACTGTCTTTGGCGTTGTACTTACCTTGTTGAAACTTCATGCTTTACATGCAAACTTCGTTTCTTTCCATTTAAATGTTCAGTTTTATTTTGTGACAGCACTGGGGTTAAGATGTGCTGAGGTTGAGGCACAAAACCGCTCAGTTAGGATCAGGAAAAGATCACATTTTGGCTTAAAATACCCGGTTTTAGGGTGAGAAACACGTTTGGAAAGTGTCCCGACGTGTCGTTAAAATGCCTGGTTTTCCAACAGTGGTCTGCTGCTTGCCAGTCATCTGTCACATAATCACATAAGGCAATATAATAAGCTGTAAATGTTTGGTGGCTGTTTTATACTGAGCTTTTTTTTTTTTCCTTTTGGCACAGACACAACAGAACCTTCTATTCTGAGCCAAGGTGGGATCAGAAAGCTACAGAGATTGGCAGATCCTACCCTTGAGTAGCTCTGCGTACATACTATAATTGACATACTCAGACATAATCCCTTGTGGGACTTCCACACTGTTCCCAGACTTCAGTGGGAGATTGCTGCTTCTTGAAGAAGTCATGACCACTGTTTGATCAAAGGGGCTCCGCTCCCAACGCCCACTGCTTTCTGCCAGTGCTTGATCTGGATCGATGCAGGGGTTAGTGTACAAAATCCCCAGCTTCCTCGAGCTCTGCAAACCCACTTTTGCCATGCGGAAAGGGAAGTCATGTTAAGTTCATGTGCACACTTGTTTCGTGCATTTCTTGGCCGTGTGGTGCCTTTCAGAGTGTCTGTCTTGCTGCAGCACCCTCAGCAGTGAGGCAGCTTTGTTGCAGAGAAGCACCAGGAACCACTCCGACAAAATGTTCGAGCCTTTTCCAACAAAGGAAGACTCTATTTCAAATGCAGATTGTTTACATCAACTGACTCTTAATAAAAAAATCTTGGCCAAATGAATCAATCGCGCTCCTTCATGAATGCAGCGGTTCAGTTCGCCTCCTGCTGTGGGATGTTTGATACCGCTCTTATATGGGCTTCTGCTTGCAATTACAAACCAAAAGAGTTCTAACAGGCATTTTTATTGTTTGTCTTAACTTTCCTAATAGCAGGCACAAAGCCAGACTTTGAGTTCATATAAATGCTTCCTATTACCATTAAAAATCTGTCTTTAGCCCAAGAATGCCAAACCAGCTCAGCTCGTTCCTTTATCAGCTTACAACCAGAGTTCTCTGGGTGCTTATAAATCCAGTGAATATTGTTCATTGTGAGTTTCCCGTCTTACCAAACAAGAATAACAAGAAAAGACCCATAATTACAGAATTTACTGCAGTTTGAGAACTTCACCCAAAACTTTTCTGTTCCCATTAATGGAAAATATGGTAATTAGTTTTTCATATTTCCTCATACATTGGAGGTTGATATAACTTATTCATGACAGCAAAAACAAGAATTGCCGTTGTCTGTCCGTTTTCTTTTAGCCGCGCTCGATGGAAGCAGGAGCGCCGCTGATTCGAGCAGCAATTGAGCCTTTGCCTCTGTCTCCCTTATGGTGCGATACCCACCGGATATGAATCAATGGCATCATTAAGCGGAGCACTGTTTCATCAAAGCGGGAGTCAAGCCGAAAAGATTCCGAGGGGAGCGTAATCAGTTTGAGGGACGAAGGTTTATTTATTCCAAACAAAATGAAATTACTCTGCCTCATGAGTGACATTTACGTGTGCGCTACCTGCGGCGCTGCCATGTTTACAAAGCGGCTAAGTTTAAAACATGCGTGCCCTGGTTTGCTCGGAGGATGTCGCAGACACAGCGCACCCTCTGACCTCAAAAGAGCAGACTGGCAACGTTCCTTTTATTTCTTATTGTCAACGGAAGTCATAAAAAGACCAAAACCAAAGACTCATTGTTCTCCTGTGTGTTGCCAAAGCTAGACAGCTGTTATTCCTCTCTGCCACTGACCTCCCTTGTTTTCCAAAAACGACATCAGCTGCACTTGGAGACGTTCCTTTTATTATAATGAACATGGGCACTGGAGTTTATGTTGAGTCAATCATCCACACACTTTCCTGGTTCCATAAATATTCACGAGACCATTGAAGGTGAAGTATCTAATTTAACAATTGCTAATGGTATTGTATGACATTTCTCTTGATTTCTGGCCTTTCATACATTGACGTCTGCACGAGTTTCACATATTGTTTGTTCAGCTTGTCCTCATCAGAAAATTGGGTGTACAGGTGGACATTGCAAGGTGCTTATTATGACCCATATTTACTTCTATTGTTAGGCTGCGACCTCTAGTTGGTGTGGTAATTATAACAGGGGCAATGGAGGAAGTCAGGTGATGTAGTATAAAGAGTAAGACGTGGAGGTGTTGGGGTGGACAGATGGGTCAAAGAAACACAGCAAAGCCAGCGCTGACTTATTTTAACATACATAACATGGCTACATAACTGTTTAAGGATTTTTTTTTAAATGAAAACTAAAACGGATTTAGAAAATTCCTAGCATTAAAAGACAATACAGCGCATGTAGTTGTGACCTGTTTTTAAAGATTTACATTTTCAGTAGAAGTTAATGGGCTCAGGGCCACAGACAGGAAGTCAGAACGAGGCCGACTGATGCAGTGGTTTTTAGTCTACTGCTGGGATTTGTTGACAGTCAAAAAAAGAAAAATGAAAAAAAAAAAAAAAAGGCCTAAAACCAGCTTTATCCTTCAGAGACACGCATGTATATACTGCACATCCATTTAGGTGATAAGTGCTGAGTGGATTTATACATTATTTGGTTTCATTAATCTGCTTCTCTCACATCCTCTTCTACCATCTTGATGTCACAGCTCCAAGTAAATTGTCTCATGCTGCTACCAGACAATTGCTCATTATCTACCACTCCCCGATCCAGTTCTTGAGGATTATTCTTCAATTAAAGGTTATTTCGCCTCGTACTCGAGGTGATGTGGCCCTGGTTTGAACTTGCTTGAGCTCCAGAGGAGAAGTGAATGACCCCCAGAGAGAGAAAGAAGAACAAATCCCTCTGTTTGGCCTCCTCAGCATAAAGAATTACTATTTCATGAAGTGTGAAAACACCCAGGCAGCCATTCTATAAATTACGGTTAAATATAATGGCTCTGTTAGCAGTGGAGAGGCAGTGCTGGTAGCATTCCTGTTACTATAGGGCTGTATGGGAGAACATGGGGGCCTCCTTACTAATGAAGAGGTGGGTAGGAGTTGGACGCGGGCGACGTAGCACAGCGAACAATGTGCCATTGTCGCCGCTCAGGCTGGGCTGTCACACGGTGCTCTGATCATTACTTACCCACAGACGTCCAATGTCACGCACAATATCCCCAGGTTTGCCCTTCAGAGGTTGTTGTGCATCCTCCGATCGCTCCAGCTTGCTTAATGATAACAGGCAGCAATTACACTCACATGCCTGCACACTCACATACACACACACATGCACAAACAAGCGTGTGCACAGTACTGTACTGCAGGAAAACAAACACATTCCCCACCCGCCTGCTTGCCTTCTCCCTTGGCCTTTTTTGTTTAGGAAGGAAGATAAATATCCCTATAATAGAAAAAGCCTGCCCCTGATGCATTTTCAACAGTCCACTGCTTCAATACATGTATTTACTTACAAGTCTGAATTTATTCTCTGCCCGCTGCAGTCCGATTTGTTTTGAATGGTAAATGAAAAGATCTCCGGCGCTATTGTGGCAATATTTTAACACTTTGCCTCGCCAGCACACCTACCAATGAACTTTATGTGTGCCAATTGTTTAATAAATCAGCCAAGGAGGCGGGCCGGGGGGGGGTGTACGTTGTAGAGACGGGTGGTTTGGGCGTGCTGCTAGTACGCCACAGTAAAAAGAACAGTTTATAAATTGCAGCCTTGTCGGTATGAAAGACCCCTACAATGCGATCCTGTGCTGAGGGGACGGGATTAGAGGTGAGGCCGGCGTATTATTCACACAGGGTGTGTGAGTTAACACTGTGCTGCAGGAGTGTGCAAAGTAGTCACACTATTGCTTCCCCAACTGGAAATGTTGGCAGTATGCAAAGCCATCTTCTGAGCCGCAGTTAGATTTCATGGGACTGTACGCATATGATGTCAGAGTATGGATATCAGGGGACACGACTGAGCTGGTGCGCTGGTAGGGTGGCACGCTTATTGAGATCATGATTATAGCTGTGTCTAAACTCCGGTCCCTTTGTGACAGAGCCATTAGCAGGCTGTCACACTCTTCAGCACGCTCTATGTATGTGACCGCTAATGCTAATACACTGGCTGCAGCTCACATTCACATACTGGATTATACCCAGCACCGTGCCGCTGACCCTGGACACTTGGATACTTTTAGAGGAAATGTACGTAGCATGAAATCAGTCTTTTTTTTTTTTTTTTTCCTTTTTAATTTAATTACTCGCCCATTTTTGGCGTATGTGTTGTGGCTCAGTGATGGATCAGGTATCATGCATATCCATGTGTGCCTCTCCGCTGTGCCTCCGCATGGCTGCTATTACTCTACATCACTGGTTTATACAAGCAGGGCTGAGCAACACCAGGCTACAAAGTCACATTGCCAAATTGATTGCCCATTTAAAAGGATTGTGGCTTTTACAAGGTTTGGCCTCCTTCAGTTGAGTGCAAATCGAGTGCCACTATATTAAGTGGTAAGACCAGAGTGCTGATAGATTACCTTTGGCCACTCTGTTTAATTGTTGGACTTTGCTGGCAAACCTGTTAAAAGAAAAAAGGGGGAAAAAGGGACAGAGCTAAATCGAGAATGTTAAATATTGAAGTGGTTGCCGGAGGGCTAATGAAATTAACAATGCAAGTAAACAGCCTCCTGCAAGTGCCAGTGCCACATCCTCCTCCTCCTCCTCCTCCTCTGCCTTTTGCTGTCCCTCTCCCTCATTGGCTTATCGTGAGCAGAGCTTCAGGGCTGAGTGTGAGGTGGGGTGGGAGTGTGTGTGTGTGCTCACAGGTACCCATGCGTGGAGGGTTGAGAGAGGGTGATCCAAGGTCAGAAACCCCAGTATTAACACCATCTCCATCCCACCACACCAGATCTCCACCATGCTGCATCAGCTCTATAATATCGTCAACCATAATCCGCTTCCCTGCCTTTACCTCTGGCCAAACAGCGCAGCTGAGCTTTGAGGCACCATAACAAAGCTGAAATGATGTGTTTATCTTTTTTATTTGAATACTAGTTTGCATCTTCTTCGCTCAGACATCCTTTCATTCCACTGGAAAAAGACGAGGCTACCTACGAAACCAAGTCGCACCATTTTGGCGCCTAACTCTGCACGCTTTAGAAAAAGCTGCGGCTTCGATTATTTTTTATGATAATGCGTTGGAGTGGAGAGATGAAGCACGGCCACGCTTTCTTATCTTTGTAAAGGCTGATCGAGCGGTGGGAGAGCTTTGACAATTGTGTTTCGACTTGAAATGGCTCAGTGTGACATAATTATGTCAGCGCAGGTTTATTGCTGCCATTTTCTCAGATGGAGATGTAGTTAGCTGTTGGGCAGCTAGCTGGGAGCTTGGTTGTACTGCATTTGTTTGTTTTGTTTTGTTTTTTTTTTTCAGTTTTACACAGGCCACACACAAATAAACACACACACACACACACACACACACACACACACACACACACACACACACACCTGGAACAGATCTGCAGTAAAGCCCCTGGAAGCCAGGAGAAGGAGCTTATCCTCATTACACATTCCTCCTGAAGGCAGCAGTGGACAGCTGGCACATATACTGTACAGCGCACATTGACAAACATATATACAGTACACACACAGACGTGGATAGACATGAATCCATGTGCACACCCTCGTTCATCCTTGCAGTGCATGCATACTCACACTTGTGCACACTTAATGTAGATTAGCACAGAAACCATACACCCCACACACACACACACACGCATACAAGAGCCAGGTTACCACACGGTGAGCCGGTCCAGCCGGCTGCGGAAGACACCCAGCGGAACCCGGGTCGGAGGGTCCCATCCGTCCCGAAGAGGACAGGCTTAGACCAGATGTGCGTCTCAGGGGCTTATTCTGAAATCCTGTTCAACTGCTGCACCCGTGAAAAGAGAGAAGCTTAACAAATCAATTCCTGCCAGATGAATCTGCTTTCGGATTCTTTTCTCATTCTTTTGTCACTGGCTTTGGTAACACTTAACATTATGATGCAGAAAACCCCAAGGAGTTAGCAGTGAATAGCAACAAATCGGAACTGTTAATTAATCATCAGCTAACAAGTAGTTCCTAAATAGCTCCTCTCATCAAGGGCCGTACAGTAGATAATAAGTTGCTGGAACAGACTGCCTGGTGCGGTGTTCATGGATCAGTCTGGAATGATAAGTGTAGATATCTTTGAATTCTAATATCTATAAATGGTTGTTACTGTGTTTGTGCTCCTTCAGGTGGTGTATTACAGTGAGTGAGGAGCTGATCATTATTACTTTTCCATCACATTGTGTCCCCGTGTATTCGTTTTTTTTAAGATTTCAACATTATTTAGAGCACATTTCCGTGAACATTCACATCATCAGTGTTGGGCTTGTTCCTTAAAAACTGCAATCAGTTGCGTGTTGCAATTTGCTCATTGTAAAAGTAATTACTTTGCTAATTACTCAACAGCAAATATAATTAGTTCCATTACTCATCACTGCATTACTTTTGTTATTCAGCCCAGCTCTGACAAAGCTGCCTTTAAGCAAATCCTCCAAACTCAAAGATTTTGTATTTAACACGTGTAGAAGCAGAACACAGGACGTTTTGGCTCAGCCTCCGTTTTGGACCGTATTTACTGACCATCAGCGGCCGCTGGCTTAGCCCTGATGACAGCATGCAGCGCGACAGAGGTCTTGTCCTCGCAGTGAAGCTGCAGTGTTCGCACAACTCTGAACAAAACCAGGTGATTCCTGCCTGGAGGTTTATTAGAAGTGGCTACCGTGAGCATATCAACAGAAAAAAAAAAAAAAATCCTTACAAATTGTTTTAAGGTGAGCATGACATAAGACAAAAGAATTGATTTGGCAGCAGTGACAGCCCTCAGTCTTTGGCTTGAATCAGCTGTGAACATCTGGATGCCGCATTTTCTCTCATTCCTGTTTGCAAAACTGCAGCCTGTCCTCACCAAATGTATCATTATCTACTATGTGGATAATAACTCTAAAATCAAGGACAATTATCTTTGATTCAGAGTTGCTCAGGAAATACTCATTTGGTAATTAGAAGTTATGTAATCATTTCTCTTTTTTGCAAAATGTTAGCGTTGTGTTTATCCACAGGCGGTAAAGTCCGACTTCCACTGACACATTGAGAACTGTACGTTCGTTTTTCTGTTTTCTTCACACTTAAGGGCATTACATTCACACTTGGGGACGTTAAATTTATCACCTCAGTGCCTCAATTAACAGCTTCCAAACATGGTGGCTTTTCACTGACCTGCTGTTAGTGCTCCAGCGCAGGGCCGGACTGATGTTTGCTGAGGAGGTAAACAGCATTACAGCCATACAGTTTTCTTTGACGCCAGCCTTTTTAGCATCATTCACCGCCACTGGTGGCAACCATCTTAGCAGGCTGGGATCCAAGCCCCCTCCAGAGAGTGTACTCTTTTCTCGAGCATGAGCATGGGATTTGGTTTCACGAACAAAGCCGTTTTCACAGTTTGTTGTGGCGCGCATGAATATTCATGCACGACTGCTTGGCTCAGTATGTCCTCATGAAAAACACAGTGATTGTGATTTTTTTTTGTGTTTTTTTTTGGTTCTTCTACCTGTGTTACTTCCATTGTTTCATGAGCAGTGGTTGGCTGGTGGTTAGACATTTGACAAAGATAGGATTTTGTTTTTCCAATATTATTTTTTGCACGAGTACTTCGTGAGGGGAAAATATATTTGTGGCCATCGGCGGCTGAGCAGTGGAGCAAGTGGAGCAAATGCATCACAATTATTCGATTAGTGGGAGCAGAGGTATGGGTTTGCTACTCAACTTTTCGTCTTCTTAAAAGCAAACTAGAACTAGTATCAAAAGAAAGTCTGACCTTTTTGGACCACGCTTTGAGTGGGTTCAGTCCAACCCGTTCCTGACTGTTTGCCACAGCGTGCTTTGGCTGTCAGCCACAGTCCGTCAGTCCACACAGGAGTCTGTTTCCAAAGGTGAGAAATGGGACATTTAGCTTCACAGTGATCATGGACTGAAAATAGAAGATGCTTGATCCGCTGACTCCAGCCAAACCCGAACATAGCTGAAAATAAGATTGTTACAAGTAACAAGTTCCTTTACAGAAGACCTGTCTGTGCAGAGTGATCCATTACTGATTACACTACATCTGTGTACTTTCAAAAGAATACAAGTATGACTCCTGTTATATATTCCAATTAGCATACGGTTTGTCATAATAATGCTGTCGCTACCATAGCTTTGGCATAACTTGGTTTCCATGGTAATGTCGACTCACCTTATGATTTCTTTGACAAGAATTTAGCTGAAAAGCTTTATCAAACTCACACGTCTCAGGCGACAGATACACTCACTTTATTCTCTGCAGCGGCTGCGTGCAGGCTCGTGTTTCGTCACCGAAAACGTTTCTTTTACGCTTCACGTCTATTTTTCAGCTAATACGACTAAACTGAATAAATATGAATAACTGAATGAATATATTTATCAACGTTTTGCATCCTAGGCAGACCAGAGTGTGCTGCACTGTGGACACACACATGCACACACCTCTGTACCAGTTTGCAGTTTTATGTTCCAACATGCAGATGTCACTGTAGAAGGTTCGTGTTTGTCATGTGTTCAGAACTTGGTGGTTTATTTTGGGGATTGTCTGAATTTCACAAAGGGAATTTGAGCTCTTGTGACGTGTTGAATATTATTGTTTATCGTCGCTGATAGCGGCTGAACACTTAATAACTGTGGATAACGTGTTATGTGTATGGGAGAGAAACCTATAAACAGCATTTCGGTGTAAGTTTTCCACTTAATTCTCTGAGATCACAAGTTGAAGATAATTGGCCAATAGTGTCTCCGCCTTGCTGACACACCTGTCTGCTAATAAGGGAAGAATTGGTGTATTTTTCATTTTACAACATTACAGTAAAGCTGCTTTGATATTGCATCGGCTCCTTTACTAAAAGCCGACTGACTCGCAGTGATATTGAAATGAAAGCTGAGAAAGCTGTTGAGAGATGTCGGAAAAGTGTCAACAAGTTTCCCTTACCTGCCAAAGAGCGTCATTTGTGTTTGATATACAGCATGCAGTATAAAGACCATGTGGCACAGCAGAGGTGATGGGTGGACAGCCTGCATCAGGTGTGAAATTTCTTATTACTCATTGAAATCTGAATTAGTTGAAGTGCAGTCAGTGTTTCTGAGAGGGACACAACTTCAAACAGAGAGCTCAAACCTTGAGATCTTTACTGATTAGAAACAAACTATACATGTTAGACCTATTGTCATTTTTTTCAAAGCTGCTGAGTGTGCTGCTTGACGATAGGGATTGATTTTCCAGCCCCTGCTGTGTGTGTGCGCAGCTCCCATGTCACACTATCTGTCTTTGCAGAATGTATTTCTGAACTGACTATGGTCAGGAAAGGAGACACACCCTGCAGCCATGGCCTTGTATGTTTAAACCACTCCATAAATGAATAATGAACAAATAACGTTCATGTAGAGCTTTTTATTTGCTCCATCCTGCAGTAATGCCGTTGCTGCTGGCTGTTTGTGTTTAGGACATCTTCAGGCTGTAGTGTGAATTAAATAATAGTCACTCCAGTGGAACCGTCAAAGGCGCTCAAATTCTGGGTACTGTTGTCTCATTCTGATGTATTCCTTTATTTTCCAGGTAAATTTCTCATAAAGGGCTTCTTTTCTTCATAAAGGCTCTTCCGTAAACAGTCAAACGTGTCGGTGTGACAGAACTCAGTCCAAAACAAGTGAGTCTTGACTCACTTCATCCCAAATCATGAAAACTAAACTAAAAATGTGTAGCTTAGATGTATCTATGTAAAATAGATTTGTTCACTTCTCAGCCATCTGTGTGGGACAGCAAGGCCAAACCGGCATAAAGTCTTTGTAGACTTCAAGATCACACTAAAAAAGTATACTTTTGATGGGTTAAAAGACTTTACAATGATGTTTGCTCTATTTATTCACACCCTGCAACCCCCCATTTCCTCTTTCTCACTCACCTCTCCTGCTAGCTTTCTAGCTCTGCATTACCTTCACCTGTTTTTAGTCGGGGATTAACATAGCATTAACAGCTTACATCGTTTTCCTCTGTTGGTCTCTTAGTCTTTGTTTTTTTTTTTCTTCCCCCTTCTCCCCAAACCTTTTACTTTTCAGAGTTAAAATAGAGGATTTGATTTTTTCATGCGAAATCTGAGCAAAGGCAAAATGAAGATGCCAGTTACATTAAGAGATATTCCACAGGGGGCTGAAGGCGAGGCGCGCTGCTTTGACTGAGAAACAGTGAGGCACTGCGCGGCGCCCCCAGAGGACCCGCCTAGTGTCTGATGTTGATTTAGCTGTAGAATGCTGGTTATTCCTGCACGCCACCGAATCTAGTTATAACTGTGTTGAATTAATTTGGCAGGCCTCTACAGAGAACTGAAGCGACAGAGGAAACGAAAAAAAAAAAAGTTTTATTTAGATCGAGGTAGAAGAGTAAAGAAAGAGCGGTGGCATTTGTAGCCATCAAGCTCGAGCTTCAAAGATTTTTGAGACCCCCATGTGGAGCGTCCTATAGTTTTGAGTCCCTCAGTCTTGGGCCTGCATGCCACCTGCCCTTTAACAAATCACATTTGAAGTAGTCCACAGTGTAGCCCTGTCCTGCCTGCAGCAAAAAACAGGAACCTGGATTTTAAACTCTTCCACTGCATCTTAATGAGAAACTAATTAGCTTTTTCTGATTACATGTGCACTGGAAACTGCCCTTATTTACGTGCTATAGTTAAGAATACCAGCTTTAATGCTAATGCCTTGTAAGGTCCAGTGCTTTTACTGTTCACATTCATGCCGGGCTTTCCTGCTGTGTTCTCACTGAATGTGCACCTGCTGTAGGTAGTTTCAGTTCCATTTTTATTGTTCTCATATGCATTTTTAGGGCAGCCAGGTATACAGCTAAACAATGCTGTACATTAGGTCAGAGTCTGTGGGGAGAGGTATGTGTTGCTGTCAGATACTGTTTTTCCTATAGATCCGCTTTACTCTTCTGCACAAGAATTGGATTATTTTTGCTCTCTAGCGTTCACTTGATTTGGTACAATTTATGCCCGTGGCGCTTTGGTTTTTCCCGTCCGTCCTGTCCTTTAAGGTTGCTTGCGTGTGCGTATGCTTTTTACAGCCTGTTTGCGTCGGTGAACTCAACATAAGCCGTGTTTAATTGCTCTCGATGCACAGTGGGTAGAGATCCCCCGAGCCAGACCTGTATGCATGGCTGCCCAGAGTAGACATCTGCCCCATCAACCACCTCAATGCCACCAAACACACCTCCCCCCTGTCCTCCTCAGCCACACAGAGAGCTCCCGTGGACCATCATTACATGTGTAAGGGTTCCCCACGGAATCTCACTTCTGTCACACTCAAGTTAAACACTTGAATTACACAACCTGGGAGTTTTTGTAGTGATTAAGTGCAATTGCAAGGTGTAATTAATGGTGTTGAGTTGCTAATTGTATGTCAACCTCTTTCTTGCTGTCACCAAAACCCTGCCTTTTAGTGTTTCTAATGATATTTCCCTCTTGTCCCTGTGTGGGGGCAGTAGAGGAGGACGGGTGTGCAGATACAATTCATGGCATGTATTCAGTGTAATTTAACAGCACGTGGCGTGATGTAAAGTTGTGTTCTTTGGCAACGGTGGCCCTGTTCTGGAAACCTCCAGTGACTTCCACAGCAGGGGTCAAAGGTCAGTCGCTCTCATAGTCCTCGACAGGCTGCAGCTGATTGCCCTTGTTTCCCTGAGGAAATGCCACAAACACAGCTCCCCATGAGAAAACAAATTGGCCGCCCAATGACTCCTGTCATTTTGAACACTCCTTAAAAGCCTGAATCACTGGCTGAACCTTTATGGACACCAAGTTCCTGCTCCCTGAGCTGGAGGGCGATTCCAGTCGTGCACTGGGAAATGAATTGAGTTGCGTTTATCATTCAGGATTGTTGTCAGATATGCAGCAAGAACCAGAGACATGGTGTGTGCTCGTGTGTGTATGTGCATGTGTCTGTGTAAGTAAGTTTGAAAACATGGCATGAAATGAAACATCTGTCTTTCTCCCTGCATTGCTCCAGGGCCTAAGGAGACATTTATAGCAAGCAGCAAAGCAACGGTTTCGTTTGTCATGTAAGTTACCAGAACCACACGATAAAGTCATTACTTCAGGGCGCCCCCCCCCCCACCCCCACCCCCATCTTGTCAAAAGCTACACAATGTCCCTGTAAGCACAGTGGTACTTTATGGCATATACAGGAAATAAAGTGCAATCATCACACCAGCAACGCGCCCGACAGGAATAGGTTCCAGATTCATTATGACAAGATGAAGCCGCATGCTTTTTTTTCCCTCCCCACCTACGTCTTCGTGCTCAAATGGTAAGTCAATTTGTTGGCTTTGGCAGTCCCAGGGGACCTTTTTGAATGTGTCATATCAGCGTTAATTGCCATAGACATATGAAACAGCAGCCCCCTCCTTGCTGCTCCGGCGCTCGACAGCCCCCTCCCCAGCGGCAATGACACTAAGTGCACCCCTGTGTTCCTCTCTGCACGGCTCCTCTGAGGATGTATTCTAAACAGGCTTTGACAAGGCGACTTACATTACAGACTATGATGATCGCTTCCTCCCCTGCTCGACAAGAAAGACATTTTGTCAGTAAACAAAGTGGAAAGAAAAAAAATCATGCTCCTTAAATTATCTGATCCTGTGGAGGTCAGTGTATTACAGGGAAACTGAAAGATGGAAAGTTTCCTTGGCGATAGCACAAAGGTCAAGAGAAGTTTTCAGTCTTCAGAAAACGGCTTCAAGTGAAGGGACGTGTGTCGGCACAAGCCTGGGGCCGGAGCCTTGAGAGGGCGTTTTTTGGGTTGGCAGGGAAAGAATCATGTACCCAAGCCATCATCACAAGACAGAGGACTTTCTTCACCTTTTAATTAAACATCGAGGAAACAGAGTGGCGCCAGAGGCCCAGTGCCCTTAATCAAGCACTGTAAGGTCAATGTAAAAATGCTGGACCACTGCTAAAATGGAGTCTGCATAGATGGTAGACAAAGTGAGAGTGAATGAGTAAGGGAGGAATGTACAGGGTTTTAAGAGCTCGCATTACTGTGGGTCACTCGTGGAAACAGCTGCATCCAGCCCACATCTGGGGCACCGTGACGAAAACCAATATGCAGAGGAACAAGCTGAATATTTGAATAAATGGGATGAAGAAACTGAAAGTCAAAACTTGTCATTTGTCCTAAAGTAAAGAGAGGCTCCCCAAAATATACACTTTGGCCATATCAGAAAAAAAAGACAAGCGTGGTAGCATTAAGAGTAAATGTAAGGAACGGCCAGTTCATCGATTGCTTGTGCAGAAAGGCCCCACATCCACCATGAGCCCTGCGCTGATAGGGCTGAGCACAGAGCTCGCAGAAACAGCAGACGAGATTGCACTCTGATGAAAAAACGGTGAACCATCCTGCCATAAAACATAAAGAGATGGTATCTAGCCTGGTGTACAGGAATAGGCTGATGGTGCCGGCCGGTGTGTGACTGCATGTATGTGTTTGGGAGGGGTGCGCAGTGATTTATTACCATTGCAGGGCTCAGCAACAAGTCAGCTGTTAGTGTTTTGACCAGGTGGCCAGGGACAAAGAGGGCATTCCCCCTCCAGAATAGGCGAGGACTCAAACTGTGTGCATGCGTATGTGTGTATTTGCTTGTGTGTGTATGCAAATCTGTCTAATTTAGCTGTCTCCACAAGGACACATGGAATCAAGCTGCTCTTTCGCAGCCTTCAGCGACAATTGCACCGCAGTGCTGTGCATACGCAGGGAACGGCATGCGGAGGCCATTTCCTCTAAATGTGTCAACAGGATGCTGCTCTCACACTGTGTCTCCCAGAAGATTGATAATGAACGATTGGCTCATTAACAGAGACTATTAGCCATGTCCACATGTGCAGTCCCATGAGTGGGTAGAACAGTCACTGAATGGACACACTACAATATGAAGACTAATTGCCTTTGAAGACGTATTTTCTTCTCTAATTCTCCCTGGGCCCACTGGCGGGCCTTAAGTCGGCAATAATTGCTGCAATTTTCGGTGTCATTTACTCGTTTCCAGAGCGACATGAGCGTTCCAGGCTCTGTTGTCTCTCAGCACATCAGGCTGCCACTTCCCTGTCTTTACTTCACCTGAGATCACTGCACCTGGTCCCAGCTCCACTTTGAAATCCATGGTTGTAAAGGTGGTCAGAGTATATTGGCTGACCATTTACAAACAGAGGGACACACCAGGTGAAGTGATCTACAGCCACTCGACCACGTCTTGATGAAAACTCTTTGGGCACCTTTCAGATCTTGCTTACTGTGTCTTTCAACAACAAAAAAAGGCAGAAAAAAGAGGGTAAAATGCCAATTCTCTCTACACAATTTCAGCCCACACATCATTTTAATTGCATATCAACTTCTCCCACCATGTCGCTTAACCTTTACATCAATCCCACGTCAGATTTTACCTGGAAAATCCTCCGTCACCTCGGTCTCACTGACTTCTCCAAGGAAACCAAGCCCTTTGTTGTGTTTGTGCCAAGCTTGCGTGCATTCGACCTCTGACTCAGCTGACCCCCACTAGTCAGATACTGAAATGCTGACAGACGAGCAGCACCAGGAGATTAGAAAGAAAAACAGAGGGGAAAAAAAGATGTCTCTGCTGCAGGCTTTGTTTGTGGGTAGCTGGTATTGCCATAACAACATATGGCGACCAAGCTGTAGATTCACTGAGCTCGGATGTGCATTTGGTTGGTCAACATTCCCTCAAATGACATTGGCAGGTTTATTGTGTGAGGAATTAACCAATTTGTAGAGCTGAAAATCAGGCTGTTGCGCAGTTGTCTGCTGTAATATATCGGTACAGAACCAGTTTGAGAGGTTTGAACAGGTGCTCAGTGCTGGAACGCGTCATGCTGGACTACGCTGGGACAAGATGGGGCTTCTTTATTACTTATTCAATGTGGCAATAACAGGCAGTGTTACTACAAAGCATTAAGTCAGCGGGGATGCAGTATGAGAGTTCTTACTGAGTCAGTTTTTCTGTACAGATTCTAAACGAGGCAAACAGAAAGTGAAGGCATGTGTGGCTTTCTGTGCTTCACCTTTTTAGTTACAAAATTCTTTGCTCTTCAGAATTGGCGGGCTGTTTTTGACTATTTCTGAAACTTGAAACCGACAAGCTGACATTCGTGCCCTCTTCAAGCGGCAATGTGCCAGGTTGTGTCAAAGTCAGCACTGGGAGTGCAACACAGAGACTGTGAGGCTTTGAGGAGTGCATGAACACAACAAGGCTCTTTTGGACTCCACAAGTTGCCATTGGATCTCAGAAAACTGGACAGAGAAAATAAAAAATCTATCACAAATCTAAGTAACAGACTGGTGGTTATGGATGGCTGTTCTCAAGCAAAGCCTGAACCTTCCTCCCTCCCCACATCCTTGGTCCCAAGACGGTACAGTGTAAAAACAGAACTTAAGCTTTTTTTTTTTTTTTTTTTCCCAGTGTGACAGGTATGATAAATAACAAGTCATGTCTTGCCAGTATGATATCAGGTCTTAAGAGAAAAAAGGGCATTTCCCTCCTTTCTTGTCTGGAGATGACTGAGAGTTAGAAAAGGCAACTCTGGTTTTCTGTCCAAATTCCCAGTGACGGTTTGGACACATGAAAAGACATCTTGCTGCGTGAGTGCAGGAGTGAGACGAGACCTTGTCGTCTTGAAGCCCCCCTGTGGTAATTTATGACGTCCGTTCGGGGCCTGTCATTACCTCTCTACCAATGCTTTCTTCCCCCGTCCATGAAGAAAGACGGTGAGATAATTAATGCGTTTGTGAGTCCTCGCACTTCCCTGACACACTTGACTCCGTTTAATAAATGATGTCCCATATTTTCCCATTCATTATAATGTCATTAAGACATATTAATTCCCCCTGCTGCTTTAACCTTTTAGCCCGCGTTACCACAGTAGCCCCTCTCTATGGTTAGCCCCAGTTCCTTGTTCTACACCTCTCACATGTTGTACCACTTAAATTACAGTGCCCTCCACGGGCTATTATGCAATAAGCCCATTTAGAAATAAACGAGGACAACACTCGGCGGCGGACGCAAGCACTCGCACAGAAAGCAAGCATTTTCAGATGTTTTACACAGCACATGAAAGTCAAACTTCAGAGAACATGTTAAGTGCTTTCAGCCTGCAGGTACAAGGAGAGACTCCTTGACAAGAAAAAAAAAAAAAAAACTCGGCGACAGTCTGTTGACCCAGTTTGAAGCCCACACTTTCATGGAACAGATGTAAGAGATGCTCTTTTTAAACACTAAATGTACAGTGTTAAGACGTTAACACGCCTTTGGCAACACTAGGTCTGGTGCTTATGAAGAGCACGCAGAGATGTGATTCATTACCCTGGACAAGGATGAGTCTGGAAAAAAAAAGTTGCTTTTAAGGAGTCATTTGCGTATTTGATGTAGTTGGTCCGGTTGTACATGCAGCAGAGCAGATCTGTTCATTTCCTCGCAGTGATAAATGTCCTTTTTGGATTCTCTTTTGGTTGCCTTCATACAGAGGGAAATCATAGACCACCCGTTGGCCCAGTGACCTGCCAAGCGTACAGAAGCACCTTGCGCACACTCACCACAGCAAGATAGAGTGGAAATCCTGAAGGGGTGGGGGGGGTGGCTTGAAAGGAGAGAGAGGTTGAGTGTGTGTGTGTGTGTGTGTAGCCAGCTCATGCCCTTGAATTGGCCTGGGACCACCAACGCTCGACTTGTTTAACTGCTCATTTATAACAGGTGGGCAGCATTAAACACTGCAGGTCCAAAGTCTGATCTCCCATTCCCTATTCATGCCTTAATCATACCCGACTAAAAACCTAATCTGTCTCCAGATCAGTGGCCAGGGACCCATTTTATCTAGCCCTGCTAAACATATTGTGCAGAAGCCCATTTGCTGTAAATTGCACCTATTAATCGTTAACTCAAACAGGCACCTGCATTGTATTTGGGCGTAAGAATTCATGGAAAGTTCAGCGGTTATGGTTATGAAGCCCTCACTGATAAAGGAACTGGTGCAGTACATTTAAAAAAAAAAACAAAAAACAAAAAAAAAAAAACCTTTCCCCGTTATTCCTCAGAAGGTGGCAATAAACAATTAATCACACATTTTGGATTCTGTGTATAGCCAGAGGCCCAACATTTCCCCAGCTAATTCAGCATCTCATGCATATTCCTGACTTGGGTCTTATGCACATCAGGAGAAAAGCCGTGGTCCTGCCTGTACCCCCATAATCCGAGACTACATGAATCTTCCCCACATTTAAAGACTGCAGTTACTACAGCATATGAACTCCGACAAGCTAAAATAAGTACAGTTCAATCCTGCTTTACCTTGAGTGTGCCATTCAACAGCCGGCCCGGTACAAGACATTACCTCGTTTCCATTGCCGTTATGAGGAGAAAAAGCCAGCTCTTGGACAGCTTCAATTAGAATCTAGTCATAATAGTTCTCCAACTCATAACTCATTCTGTGTTAGATATAGTGCCAACTCTCATTTTACACTGTCTGATAGAGTACTGCGGGATTTGAATATCGTCTTTCCCTTGTGTTCTGGCACTACCTCAGCTTCCTCTAAAGGCACTAACATGAATTTTCATCTGCAGTCTTTGCCCTAAATAGACACTCCGTACTCCTGCCTTGTTTTCTTTTTAGTTCCCTTTATCACAACGTAACCACCAGCATTCTTGACACAGCTTGAGATCTTTCTATCTCATTCTAATGGCTGACATAGACACATTATTATTATCTCTACCTTTTAGAGCTTTTGCATAAAAGTTGGATTGGATAATGGAGAGTATGGCAAAACTTGGGGTTTTACAAACTAAACTCCTTTTCGTACAGTGGCCCATTAAAAGGAAAATCTATCCATGAATAACTTGGAATTATTGTAGTCATCTGTAATTTCTCAGTTATATAAACTCTCTGCCAAAGTGAGGGAATACGGATGCACCACTTAACAAATTTCTAGGCCAGATTTTTAACCCAAATCAAAAAGTTACCTCATAAAATGAACTTATGGACTCTTTCACTTGCATTAAGTGCCACTTAAATAGTAAATGTGTGGAGTATGTGAAGTGTACCAACAAGTCAACAAGCATACTTGAAACAAGTGGGCTAATTTATCTCCAGAAGTAAAAGATTTTGCAACTTCTTGTGCTCAAGTGTACTTTAAAGACACAAGTTTATTGCTTTTTTTTTTTTTGCTAGAGTTCACTCGATACACATTCGCTTTTCTGAAGCGTTTAAACCGTCTCATTACTCTAAAGCCATAAATTTAGAAGGCCTGAGTGTGTGTTGTCCTAGAAATGGCAAAGAGTTTTTCTTCCTTCACTAGAAATGTGCTTCATGTTTCTTGCAATGCTTTTCACTCAGGCTTTTGACAAAATGGCAGGCCTTGTGACCTAGTTTCAATAGACCTCCTCATCAGACTCCATACACTTCTCTCACATCAAAACACCTCGACAACATTTCCACTGAAAGAACACCCCCAGTCTGCCGTCTGGTATTTCTTATTTTGGCATTCCCGGGATACTTTCTGTGGGAGATCTGCACACAATGGCAAGCATGATTTCAAATCTGTCTCTTGCTTACTCAGAAATAACCCCATATGTCAGATGCATTGTTTGGATCTCCCTTTTTTTTGGCCCTGTTCAGTAAATTTACTTCAGCCAGATTTCAGAGAGCGGCTGTATATTACCTACTGTCAGTTTGGCAGAGGTGTCTCCCTGCATTTTACTCCTCGCTGTCCATATGGGGATATGACGCGGTATTTGGTTCGGCCCTGCTGTATAATTTATGCGGAGCGAACTCGTGCCATACATCACCGCATGTATTATTCATACCTAATATGTTCCCCGTAAAATGACAGTAAATATACTGGTGGCTGTGAAGAATGGTTTGGCAAACTGCCTTACACTTGCCACCATCACCTCCGTCCCCTCACTTGTTAGATTGTGCTGTTTTGTGGCTGTTCCTTGGTAGACGGCGGACAATCCTGAGTCTTTCTGTCACTCAACAGTGTTTTTTGTCCAAAGCGTATTAACCCTAGCATGACTTCTGTTCCCTCCTTCTATTCTTTGTAACAGTGGCTGCAGCGTCAAACTGCATGTGCTGCATTCTCACATTACAAGTGACTCAGGCGTGAGCAAGCTGAGGTTCCTTTTGGTCCCGAGCACAAAGGCTTTGTGCCACCTTTACCCTGAATGTTCCCCTTGTGTGTGTGTGTGTGTGTGTGTGTTTGTACGCACATGTGCTTTCGTGCACATGCTGCATCCAGTTTCAGAGGATCCTTGACATTATCACGCAGCCAATAAAAGACCACCTGTTCCAGTGTGCTAATCTAATCTGGCCTTGCACAGACTTGACGGTATTTCTTCCAGTGTCACGTTCCATCGGGGCCCCCTCCGCGACTCCATGGCAAAAGCTGGGCCGCGTTGTTAACAGAGCACCCCTGACACACAATGTGACAATTTCACGCCCAGCCCCTAATCCAGCTGACACGGCTATCGACGCTCCTTTAATTGCCCTGTAAGTTTTTGCTTTTTTGAACATGTTGAGGAATAGAAAGCACCGTCAAATCTGTTCCTGCACCTCTGCTTGTCTGTCAGGCTGGCTGTCACCTTGTTATGATTAATGTATTCCCAGACATGCACATTTTTATTCTGGGAAAACACACCTTTCTCCAGACGAAAGGCTGCTGTAAAGTCCTATCACGTTTTCTCCCGCCGAGAAGCCCCGATATTGCACATGGCAAATACATATTTCAGAAACAACTACTTAAATTCATCTTTCAGGGTGTTGAATCAGCTTGTCTCAGTTTAATTCAGTTTTCTCTCAGGGCACTTTTGGAGTGGAGTTGAAGTGTACCAAATTGAGATATAGATTTTTCTGTCTCTTTGAGCTAGAAATAAGATCACTTGAAGAGTTTGTGAGAGGCAGGTTAGGGATCATATGTGTTAAGTTGGAGATTGAATTTTGTCCACCTTTTACACAGTCAAACATGCACAGAGTACTCCATGAATACAATGCATAAATCATCCAAAATTATATGAAGGAGCAAGAATCATGGTTAACATCTTGCATCTTAATTTTAAACTAAATATTAGCTATGTACCACGGAGCGCATGTAAATCCACTTTATGACAGCATACAATATATATTCAGTTGATTGAAGAAAAGCCATGAATGTTAAATGATAAATGGCTCTGTTGTGGATATAACCTGCAAAATGTATTACTTTTTTTTTCTGATGTTGCCATGCTTGCAAAATGCGCACTTCTGTATAGCAACCAACAGCCACATTGTTGCAGGTAAGTATGATCACAAGATGGAAAATATTGTATGTGTCAGACCATTTCAGCGGCATTCATTTCACATCCGCTCAGAAAAAAACACCCATTTGCAATAAAGCCGGTATGGAGCGAAACAAGAAACAGAACCTCAGATGGCTTCACCAATCTCATTCTCACTGGGGGTCTTACAGGGGCGACTAGCTACTCCTCCCCAAGCCTGCTAGCAGATCAATACCAGGAATCAGGCCATTACGCTCCTTTGAAAGTGCTACGTGCACAATCGATATGTTATTATTTTTCATCTGCTGGCTGTATTTAATAGCCTCATTATTATTTCCCCTCACTGAACAGGGAGGAAGCTATTCCCGTCCCAACTTGAATCTTTCTTTTTTTTTTTTTTTTTTGGCAGTCTGGGATTGGTCCTCATTTACATGGTAGCGGAGGTATGTGTAGCAGTATGCTGCCTGTGCATATTGATGTGAGTTTTGTTTGGAGTCCTTTAGGATTGCTTGTAGGTTGTTAGCGATGGTGTGTGGTCTCTTTGATCGAGGTGAATGATTTGCTTCCTCTGTGAACACATCCTGAAGAACTGGAGGATTATGGAATGATGGACCCAGCTCTGAAGACCACGTATACTTCTCTTATTTTCATGAATTTCATTTGTGATGTGCATTATTGGCTTTCTCCTTTGCAATACGCAAGACATCGTGATTGTCTTTGACTGGAGAAGATGACTGACAGCTTTGACCAGAGGTCAACTGAGGAGATGAGATTCACCATAAATGGCCCTTTAGTGTTTTATGTTTAATTCAGTGCATAATGTTTAATGTCCTCTTAGACTTGCATCATGTTTGCAAGGGCAGTATGGAATCATGATATACGAGTCACGCTCCATGTTTTTCTTTAATCTTTATGGGAACTCGCAGCAAGATCAAATGTGCATTAACTCTCCCGCAATAAAGCACTTGATGTATGCCAAAGCCGCCACGAACCAGGTGTGAGCCGAAGCTCATGCATGACACACGCTGTGTCCAAAATGTATGGAGCGAATTAACTGGTAATACTCATTTTAATATAAATGAGCTCTCTCATAATGATGTGAAGGCTCCCTCAGCACAGCGGGAGAATGGCGTGGGGAGAGAGAACGGAAGGGCCCAGTTAGCAAACGACAGTTTGGTGATAAATCATCTGTAATTAAACACTTTGGAAATATACGGACCACAGCAGAGGGTGGGGGTGGGGGGGCTGTTCTACGGTAGGTGGGTGGCATGGTTGCCCATCCTGTTGGTCGGTTAATAAATGCGAAGGAGACGATTGGAGGCGTTTGCTGTCGAATCTGATCAGGTAGCCCGAATTTAGCCTTTGTATTCATTAATCAGAGCCTTGTTCTGATAGATCTCCTCTGTTTTTAACTATTAAAACCTTTTTTCTGTATGTTTAAAATTTGGTTTATCCAAGCGCGGGCCTTTACCGTGTTTCTCACACCTGGCGAAAGATTAATTGCTCTTGATCAAAGTCGTCAAGCAGAAGCCGCACCGGGTGTAATAGACTCAGAGGAGAATGGCTCTTTTTATATGGGGGAGGAGGGAGCTCCAGGCTCCTATTATCTTGTCTTTCTTGTTCCTGGTGCAGGAAATTTAATTCTTTACCATGCTTTTTACTTTCTGCTGGTTTGGAGAACAAGCCTTCAATGTCAAATGGCGGTGCGGACGAAGGCTGAACATGGAGCGCTATCGCAAAGTAGCAATTGAAGTGGAGGCCATAGACTGGCTTATTGGGAAGGAGTATAAATCAGAGAGGACAAGTGACAGAGATTAATGCTAGCCAAGCCCACGAAATAACCCTTCCATCCTACTCCAGCCTCACCCTACAACAACTTCCTGATAAAGCCACCAATGTGACACTACACAAGGTGCAATAATAGAAATGCATTACTCAAAAGCCCTTTGAGACATGTAGATAGGAGAACGGTGCCAAAGGAGAGATGTAGAAGACTACCTGGGCAAAATAATATTTTTATGTCCTTCACAGGACAAATGGGGTTCCTTCAGACAGTAAGAATGAGTTTAGAGGGTTTATGGCCCCTATCACAGTCACTTTCCGAGCGGATGTTCATTATGTGGTCATATTTATGATGTCCTTTAGTAGAAGCCAATTTATGTGATATATTTTTAAGTATCTGAGGTAGTTAGGCTTTTGCTGAATTAACTATCAGAAAGCTGTATTCATTGACATGGACAGCCATGCTGCATAACTTTTGTTCATTTTCCCCCATTTGTTAATTTAAGCCTTTAAGCCTAAATCATGCTAATTTGTGGGACCCTTAAACAGTAAGTATGAAATATATATTCCGGCCCAGATTGTAATGTTTTCCCTTATGTGCACAAACTAGCAATGCAACCTTTCAAATCTCCTTTTGAGCTTTAGTGACTGACTGTATGTACCCACCACTTCTCTGCCACCTGCCTCTAATTCTCCTGTAGGTTGTTTTTTGTGATTAACATATTTCCCTCTTCTTGTGCTGGATTTAGACAAATGCCCTGAGAATGCCTGCACAATTGTTTACTGCCGAGTAAAAATGTAATGTGTAGGCAAGGTTCTCTCTTTCCTCTCTCTAGTCTCACTGCTTTTGGGGTTTTGGCTTCAAAGTCCCCTCAGCTTTGTATTTTTTTCTTTTTTTTTTTTTGTATCATTCCCATGAATCTCTCCTGGTCGTAATCTGATTTTGCGGCTGATTTATTTGCAGCAGAAAAGGAGAGGAAGTGAGTGGAAGCTTTTCACTGAGTAGCCTGGCAGCGGGTGCCGCCACTGGGCAGCACGCAATCAGCTCGAAAATGAAGTGCCATGTACTCTCCCCATGCTCAATACACACAAACAAACACGCGCGCGCGCACAAACTCTTCCTGACTGAAATAAGACAATACTGCAATTTGATCCAGCAAACCTCTCAGCTTACCTTCTCTTTCAACTCTCTTCCCATTCTCTTTTATTTACAGGGGCTGTCTCGCCCCCCTGACAATCCAGATCCATCCATTATGTTCTTCCACTCTTTAATTTGGTGGGCAAATTTAATTTCCAGATGAATACCGTGCCGTTTTAATGCCAGCCACAGAAGATAAATGTGCTTTTGTGCTGTGCGTGTTTGATTGCTGACTTTGAAGAAGCAAGTCTCTTTGTGTTGAGAGGCTGAGAGACTGACCCAGAAGTAAGGATGCACCGATAACCACTCATTTTCAGACCAAGTACTTGGGTACTTGCCGATACCGAGTACAGATATGAGTACTTAATAGAACCATTGCAGTTCGAAAATGCTCAAGACATACACACACACACACACACACACACACACACACACAACCTTCACCTCAGATCGAGTACAGTTGCAATGCAGTGAAACGTTTCGACGGCTGCAGCTAAGGTTCCTCTCTTTTGATGACATGGTCCTCATCTGTTTCTTTGGGCAAAAGTAACTGAAGCACAGCAGGAATCACATTTGATGCTAAAACATCAGAGGAGTGCACTTTTTGGGTTAACTCTTCAAATGGAGCCAGAACAAATGGAGTCTTTTGATGAAGTGTCCATTGGTGAGCAATGAGAATGGCGGGGAGGTTCATAATCGCTTCTGGTCCAAATATTCCCAGAGTCTGCCTCTGCTCAGTCAGAGAGTGTTTGGTAATACAGTTCCTGTCATGTGGTGACGGCTGGGAAACTCATAGCTTAGCTCCAGGAGACTGAGAAGATCATGGAATCCAGTATTATCTACAACTGATAACCAGCCTGTTAGTTGTCTCTGGACATTTTCTTTTGCTTCACTGTGAAGTTGGTTGTTGCTGTTTCCCGCTGCTAGTATAAGCAATCTCCTTGAATGCTGCATTGCGTTGGTTCTTCAGTTGTTTTATCAAATTGCTTGTTAAAGGAGCCATTTTACAATTCCCCAAACTGCTGACATTGCTCCCCCTCCACTTTAAAGTAGTATCGGGTGCAGTTGTGTTAGAGCCATTACGATTACAATTGCGTGTACATGACCACAGTATCAGACCCGATAACCAATACTGGTATTGGTGTTGGTGCCCAGTCGATCTGGTCTACTTCAGCAGCATCCCTACTTCATGTGTTCTGTGCATCTCCGAGTCATGCCCATAAGCATTAACATAGTTGTTGGAATTGCGAGGATTGCTTTTTCTGTTTTTTTTTTTTTGGTTCTGTTGCTGCTGAGCAGGCAAATACATCAAAATGGCAAATGCAGGTCAGGCAGGCAGTCATCCAATGTGTCTCCTGTGCTGCGTGTCAATGAGTAAAGATGGAGTCTTGGTTGCAATGCTAAGGGCATGTACTGTACAGCATCCGCAGGTCATCTTCACTGTAGCTCTGCATTGCCCTGTAGTGACTTGCAGCTCAACCTTAACACATACGTATTTTGTGACTCCATGCTGTGTATTGTTCTTTCTTATTATTATTATTGGACATTTACACCCACGTAATGATTCCAGCATAGTTTTATGAATTTTCTTTGGTCTAGACATGCCTGAAAACTCACCTGAGGCTCAGGGTCACTTCTTTTTAAATTGTGTATCAGACTCTGTTTTGTTCACATTTACAGAGTGATTCGTCCAGGATCACAGAAGTAGCACGCACCTTTATGTGGGTCCTGCTTCAGACTCAATTTTTTTTTTTTTTTCCCAGTTAGTTATCTGGGCTCGTTGCCACAGTGCCAGAGAGATTAATTTATCTTGTTTGATGAACTGCAATTGTTGATAGAGTGGAGAGTGAAAATGGTTTAAAAAATCTCTAAGGTGTAACTTTCTAAGAGTGTTCTAACAAAGCGAGGCGAACAGAGACGTGCGGGAGGCCCAGTGCGCTCTGATCATGTCGGCGTCGGCAGGATTGTGAAAAGGCATTAATTGGGGAGCATCAGGTTATCAGGCTGAGGAAAAAATCTTCACAGAAGTAATCAAACCTTGATGAATTAAAGGAACGTGCTAAGCCCTCGTGTCCGGCGGTGATAGAACTGACCCTCAAGCTTAGCTGATAGCTTTATTCTGATAAAGAATTAAACAAAAAAACAACACAAATCCAGGCTTTATCAGCATCAGCATATTAAGCATCGTCGAAAGAGGATAAAAATGCAGATGGTGCCAAAAATGGAACAAGAAACTTGAGTGGAATGAAAATGTAATCACTCAAACACTCAAAAGGTTTTTGGAGAGGATGCTTATGTGGCCCACATGCTGATCTTCTTTGGTAAATTACATTCGTCAGACTTTAAACATCTTCCTGGTTGATTTGATGGCTTGATTGACTTGATAAAAACAGTACAATCTGTGATAATGGGCATTGACAATATTTTTTGGCAAATTCATCCCACTAGTGAATAGAAGGTTTGCATCTAATTTGCTTTGTGCTGATGCTGATTGATGCGCACTTCAGATGTATCACATTGTTAACTTTGTACAGCTGGCGTGATGGACATCCTAATCTAAAGCGAACTGAAATTCAGATGAATCAATGTCAAGTTTATTTTTGTGTTTGAATTTTCCACCTTTTAGCTGGTTTCCCTGCACTTTGGTACATGTCAATGCGAACTCTTCTGTTGGTCTGGGAAGGCAGCAGAAGCCACGTACTTCCTGTGATACAAACTTTGCCACACATGTGGTCCCTCAAATACATTATATTCCCCTTTCCCTGAATTGTAATGGCTTGTCCCGCTGTTGCTTACTCCACGATTGGCCGAGCGGGGGTTAAATAAGCCACATGCTCCCTGCAGTTTACCTGAAGTCACCAGATGCTTCTCTTTACTCGCATCAGGTCAACAGGATGGCATAATGTGAGACAGGAACTGGCTTTTTGGAACCCCTATTTTGGGTGTTTTGGAAGACACTGATAAGCAACTTACTTGCTGTTTAGGTTTCAGGACTTGTTGGTTTGATGAGGTGATTGGCCATGTCTGAAGCACAAGTGCCAAGGATTGACCTGGGCAAAGGGTGTTTTTCTTCACCCAAGCACCCCTGTTCATAGAAGCCTGCCTTTAATTGGCTGCAGAATCTAACTATAAAAACTTCAGAGGTCACAGTTTACAAGGAGAAAAGTCCAGGTGTTCTACAGTCTACATACTCATTTGTTGTGTACTTTAACCTTTGCTTATTTCATATATTCAATAATTCAGTCAATCCTTCCTTGTAGTTTTCCTCAAGTACACAATTCTAGTTGCACAACACAGAAATGCCAACCTAACAACATACCGCTATCTGTTTTTGCATCTTTAATATGTCAGGAAGCCTTGGGATTTGCATATTGTTTTCTTCTTTCCTTTTTTTTTGTTTTTTTGGCAGCGCTAATGCCAGCGAGCGTTGAAAGCGTGTCCCGATGTCTTCTCACCACACGTGTCTGAACATGAAGAAAGGAAGTGAAGGACATCAGGCAGCCAAAATCATCTTTTTTTTTTTTTAATCTAATCTCCCCATCCAATCTACCTATCAGGAGTGGCACAATCACTGGATGCAGCATTTCGTTTAAAAACAAAATGCTTAAATTTAATTTCAAGCTCATGCGGGGAGATGATGTGCCAACACATGTGCTCGCTATCTATGTCAGATCTTGTGATGTTTACGTTTTTTTTGTGTGTGTGTGTGTGTGTTCTTCTGGAGGTTAACTAGGATGTTTCGTCCTTTTCCTGTACAGGGCTGGAAAAGGTTGGAGGGAGGAGGCGTACGGAGAGGAGAGAAGGGAGGGAGGAAGTGAAGGAGTTAGCGAGTGGCGTTCTTGCTGCGCAGGCCTGATATCATTAAGGACTCTCCATGCGTCCTGCCTTTACTGAGCTCAAAGGGCATGTTAGCCCCAGGTTCATCAGCTCGCTATTGTGTTGCACTGGCTGAGAAAAGGCTGCACAAGTGGCTCTGAATGGCCGAGGAGGAGGAGGGTGCGAGAGGGGGGGACATGGCACAGGCTGTGTTTCCCATTTACCAGTAGGGAGGGGGGTACGCAAACAACTCAGCCTGCTTTCCCACACATGTGCATACAGACCTTTCTCCTGCACTGCCTTATTCTCTCCTTTCGGCTCTGTCTCACACTCTCCTGTGCAGTTCAACACTCAGTATATTTCTGTCACACACTCAATATCTCTCTATTTCTCACTCCCCTCGTCTTCCCTCTGCCTCCCTCTTTCTCTGTTTACCTCTCTAAACAACCCCCCCCACCCCTTTCCGTCCCTTCCATTTCTTCGCCGTCTTCCCTGCCTCTTGCGTTGCATCTTCGTCCCCTGATTAGATTTGGCCCCGGCACTATCTCATTTGGCCCCCGTCTGTGGCGGTGCGCTGCCGCGGCTCGCCGAGTGTCCTGGGAAGGCTCTTCGTCTGCGTCGCTGCAGCCGTAACCACGTTAGCCGTGCTTAGGATGTCACCGATGGTTTGCCTTACAGACGTGCATCCACCCGGGACCACTCTCAGTCCCGTAGCAGTCTAATGGCAACCACAACAACATAACTGCATCCAGAAAGACACACAATTATGAACATGTACGTACAGACTTGCAGAGATGGCTTTTTATTCAGTGTTTTTTTAAAATGTGTGTCACTGGAATATGTATGTGTGGATATAAGCATGGATAATTCCAGCTGTTAGAGCGAACTATTCCGGAGAGATACGAGCAAATAAAGTTAAATGCATCGATTTGATTCTTAATCCGCGGGGTTTGACATATGATGTGAGGAGTGCAGTAAAAAGGTTTTGTCATGAGGATTATTAAAATGAATAAGTGTTCAATAATCAGAGCATACTAATGTGCCATCATTTGCAGCCCCCGAAGACAGAAGTGAGCCCGTTCTGTTTTTCATATCTTTACAATCTGAGTTGCAACAAATGATTTGCATTCGTTATCAATTCATCTGTCGAGTTGTCGCAAATGGTTAAAAAACTGATCGTCAGGATTTCCAGAAGTCCAAAGATAACAGATCACACTGATTGTTTTGCCTGACAAACCTGAAAGATATTCATTTCAGAGTATTTAAATCTGCAAAGCTGCAGTCAGGGAGTGTTTTTCTTACCAAATAACTTTTTCAACAGTTACGAGATAATCAAAGTTATGGTCAGTGTTTGTCCATCGATTTATTGACTCATCATGTCACCGCCCTTTCGGATGTGTCCGTGAGGCACGTATTTCCTTCTCTGTGTGTGGTGGAATTAGCAGAAACATGTCTTCTCTGCTTTTCGGTCTTGAGATCCCGTCAGTAATTAAAGCACCACCTGAGGTAGCGCAGTGCTGATTTGATGAGGGTTGCCAAAGATGAAGAGAACGGGCTTGATACAGCAAAAAAGACCATTATATCACCAGCTTATTGCACTATTGTGCATTCCTCCTATGGGAGCTGGGCTTGTGTTTTTTTCCTCCCCCTTTATCACACACTCCCTGTTATCTCTCCCTTCCCTTTCTCTCGCATGCTCCTTCGCTCCCTCTCTTTCTGTTATACCCCCTTCACAACCTCTACTCCAGCAATAGAGCCTGTCAGCGCTTTTTACACTCTTAGTTGTCCCTTTGTTTTCTCTCCGTTACTGCACTTTTCTATTTCCTTTTTCTATAGCACAGCTGAAATGTCGAGTAACCTTACAACTGTTCGCTGGAGCTAATTTATGTCTTTGTATTCTTGGCAGGAGTACAGCGTGAGGAGAGTGTTTTGTTTGTGTTATTGCTCTTGTCTTATTTAACAACTATAGCCTGAATTTTAATGCAAGGATGACAGCAACCCAAAATGTTTGAACTTCGGTGAGTCAGCACACGAGCTGTGTTCCCTTATCTGTATGATTAAATATGTATCGCCAGCGTACCCAAGAATATATATTTGTAGACGGAATGACTATTTCAGCTCACTTAAGTGCACTTTCCTCACTCTTTACCTCCTCAATTATAACCAGCCTTCAGTTTTTACGGTGTCTAGCCCTCACAGCAGTCTTTCTGCTGCCCTCTTACCTTGATTCTCCATCACTTTTTTTATCCACTGGACATCTTTCTGTCTTTTTCTGCCTTTAACTCTCTTGCCCGCTCTTTCACTCTCCCTCCCATGTCAAATACACCTCTGCCAAACCCATCATTTCAGCCTCCTCCTCCCTCTCTTGCTCTCCATTTCCTGCAAGCTATGTTTTGCCTTTCTAATTCCCTTTCTCTTCTTGTGCACCTCTCTGTGTCCAGTTATCTGTTTCCTCTGTCAACTCTTCCCCCTTCTCTCTGCCTGGCTCTCTCCTTCTATCTGTGGTGGTGTGTATGTCCTGGCTCTGGCTTCTGTGGATATTAAGCTGTAACAGGCAATGCGCTGCGCTGGTCTCTGATGTATGTATGACCTGCTTTCTGCCAGACCCAATCTCCAGCAGCCAGCCTGCCTGCCTGCCTGCTTGCCTTTTCTGGGTTAGCCCCTGCCAAGAGTAGCAGTAGTCTTAGCCTGCATCCTGCAGCCAGCCTCATGGTGTCAGCGGGGACATAACCCTGAACTGGCAGTGTTACACCAATACAGCTTTTATCGAGGTACTTGAACAGGTTTTCATCCTCTGCGAACATCTGTAAATACTTCAATAGTTTACTTGTGCAAGAAAATGTTAATGTGTGTGTGTATTTGTATTATTTGCTCTAAAATAATACAATTCAGTGGAGGGCAAAGCAAATGATGTGCTTATGATGAGAGCAAAAGTGCATAAAAATATTTATCATTTCTCTTTGAAGTGCTCTCTTCCTTCAGTCTCTAGGCCATCCGATTTATTTGCTCCTATGTGACTCAGATCTGGTTTTTTTTTTTTTTTTGAGAGTGTGAACAAATCAGACTGAATCTGACCTTTTCAATTCTGAATTGGGCCACTCTCATATGTGGTCCTAAACAAAATAGGGTCTCTTTTTTTTGCAGTGTGACTTCAGTCTGAACCATCATAATGGAATTCAGATGAGTGTCACTCACTCGCCTGAACTGAGTGTCTTGTTGCCATGCTCTTGTGGAGAGGCTCTGACAGATGTACAGTCATTAAAAGTAGCCCTTGACATCCTAAAATTCAGGATGAAATCTGTTTCTGTGAAACCATCCATGTCACGATCCCGCCACTCTTGGCTCAGACTCCACATCCACACACACACCTCCATGCAGAAGTAGCAGCCACTTCTCCACAAAAAGCCATAATTAAAAATTTGTCTCTCTCTCTGCTCACCCTCATCATCATCTGCTCACAAATCTGCTGGTTTCAGCGCTCATCAATTTATAAATAAAACGGTAAATGCTGCCTTCAGTGGGCCCCATGTTTACTTCCAGCAGCAAGTCTAGACTTTTTTTCCTGGAGTGGCCCAAGTGGGGCACCAATTTATGCAGGGGTGACATGAATGTGCACTTCCTTCGCATGATGTCACACAACATGTTATTGTTTGTTTGCATGTGTGGGTCAGTTCAGGACTGTGACCAGTTCACACTGGACTAGAATTGAGCACTCAGGCTTGCGGTGTGAATGTAGCCTAATTGCTCCTTTTTTCTCTTGCCCCTCTCTCACTTTCTTTGTCATATATCCTTTCATCTTTTATTTGCAAAAAAAGTGTGGGGTTGTCTCTCTTCTCCCGTCTCCAGCACTTTTTGTTGTTGCTGACATGCATCTGTTCAAATTAGCAGCTTCTGTGCAGTCCTCATAGCAACCAGCCACTTTGTGATGGAGACCCAAGCCGGAACGAGGGAGGCTTGAACAAAAACATGCACACGTGCACAGTAGGTTCATTATTTTGGGCCTCATACATCATCCCCTTTAGCTTATGAAAAGACACAAAAGGTTCTTCTCCTCATAATGATCTGCTTTTGCTTGCTCAAAGCGAGATGAGCTGTAGGAGGTTCTGTGACCTGCTCTTACCTTCTGCCAGTAGGGGGCATACTATCAGGATGCCCTCCAGCTACCCTGGCATAGGGTCATCTGGCATACCACGAATCCCCTGGGATCTTCTGTTGAGTTCTTGCTCGCCGTCTCTCTCTGTCTGGGCGGTTAGAACGTGCCCATGATTTCACCTCCCCGTTGTTCCTCTTGCATCCCAGCCTTCTTCCATTGTTGTGCTACAGAAAACAGCGTGATCACCTGGGGCGATACACAGCTTTGCTGATCAATGAGGCACACAGGACTTTTCAGAAGAGGCACAAACTCAAAAGCATGCTGTGTTGGGAATGAGGGACAATGCTTCATTATTTTTTGTGACACATCGATAAACAGTGCACCGCTATGTTAAATCTGTGCTGCGGATGTTGGTAAGCACACATTGAAGCTGCAGATAGCAGATGATTTTCCCAAAGCTTAATTTGATTTCCTGTTAGAATGTGTAGGGAAAGTCTCATACTGTGCTCTCCATTAACCCCTCACCTACGGATACAGCTGTGCCATTCTCTAACGCCGCCCCCGGTAGGTGTCAACAGGCGCCCGCTTCATATGTCGACATCCTTCATCACCAGCCAATGAGGATCTCCAAGTGCAACATGTTTCTTTCTTCGTTTTCTTTAATCCAGCAACCAGCCATCCGCTGGAGGCAAACAGAGATGAAAACAAAGTGGCAGAGCCAGGGGTGGACGCATTTAGTCCCTGTGGTCTCTCAGTCCAGCGGGAGCCAAAGCATATGTTTCTCCTGCTGCTTTGAATTCACATTATCCCATATGCAACAAACAGTTCATCTTGTGAAGAGGAGGATAGGTGATCCCTCAAGTAAATTTGACGGCTGTGGGGAACAGCGACTCACACACAATTTTGATATTTGATGTTCTAACAGAAATGTAACCAATTTATTGCTTGAGGAGTTGTTATTATGTCGGGTCCATTGTCCATCAGGTGACTGAAATTGACCGCCTCTTTGCATCTTGAGCTCCTTGCATGCCAATCCTGCAATCAGCGCCTGGCAGCAGCATGAACGTGCATCCCAGATGCTCATCTGGCAGTCACAACACGCCTCCGCTGTGTTTTTCATATGACAGTTGTGACTCATAGCTCCAGTGACCTCTCTCCCAGGGGGGTAGCTAACATGATCTGTTCATCCCAACGCAGCCCTGATGGATTTCTTGCAAACTTCCTCAGCGGCACAGGTGGGTGGTGGGAGTGAGCGGGGGTGGTCCACACGGGACGCTCCCGAGGGCCTTGCTTGCACGGAGGAGGGCTGAGCTGCTTCCTAACAGACCCAGAGCGGTGTGGACGAGATAGAAGCAACACATCAGTGTTATTTATGGTGTACAGGAAGATCATTACGGCCACTTCAATCATAGCCTGATGGATGTCTCTAAGTGCCTCCTCTCTTGATCTTTAATGGTACCTTGTAATCAATGGAATACCTGACCCCCACTGCCCCCCTCGACTTAATCCTCCTGCCATCTTATTTTTTTTTAAAGAGGGGTCCACGTGGATTGAGTTTTAAAAGGAGGTAATTAAACCAGTGGCAGCTGAGAACTTATTATGCCGGTGAAAGAGGAGCTGCCTATATGTTGGCCTGCTGATCGTTCAGAAGTTATCTTTAATCCCCCATAACATTAAAGGCTGGTCATTCATCAAGTCACAGGGCAGCATTGTGCACTGAAAGGCCCCTGTCGCTGCCTTTTTTCCTCGAACATAATTGAAATATCCCCCCCCCCCCATTCTTTGAGCAGCGCTCTCCAGAGCACTTCACCTCAAATCGAAAAACAAACTGGTATCAATAAATTAAGGCAACATCTCAGGATACAGTAAATTAACTATTGCTTCGGGGCCCTATTTCAAACTCTTTCCTCTGCCCCTCATGAAATAAAATTGTGAATATCAAAGCTCATTGTTCTTTCGGTGAGTTGTAGGCCCAGTAGACACATTTATCCAGCTCATCGTAATTATAGTTTTGTAATTAAAACAGCGGTCAAGTTGGGAGATCATGCCGAGGTTGGTGCTGTTGTTTAGCCGCGTTTCTGCTGGCATGCAATCATAGCTGAACTGCCAACGGCCACTGAAAGGATGTTTTCATGCTTTAAATTAGAATATTCATAAGCTGTGCAAATGGGTGGGATTGAAGAGTATTGTGCTCCCTAATATGAGGATAAAGGGCATCTTTTATTGCTGTGTTTTGCTGTGAAGCTTCAACAAAACAGAAAAACAATATATGATGATAACTACTTGAATTGTTTGTTCGGAGACCTTGATGACTAAAGAGTGCGAGCGTTTGGCCCTTACTTTTTATTTATTTATTTGTTCTCAATTAATATGTAAGTTTCTGATGATGTGTCTTCCGGCTTTTGTTCATTAAACGTACTTTTCCAGGGTTGGCTGCTTTGCGACCTGGCAGCCCACCATCTCCCATTCAGCATGCAGAACAGTGTTACCATTATCACTGTTATTTATTCACATGAGAATGCTAATGTGGGAGACAGATCTGGTTCAGACGAGGTCTGATAGAGCATGACTACCCCGAAGCTATATCTCCAGTCAGATGGGGATTGGGACTGGGGAGTTCTGCCATGTTCCCTTTGTAGTGAGTAACAAATGTCTCTGCTACTGATGTGGTAAAAGCTTTTCCTCCTTTGTCACCTTCGCTCTCGGTTGAGCCCTGGCATCCCAGCGCTCCATCAGGATACAGTTTGGCCTGGGAAGCGGTGACCCATGTTATTGGTTGGCAAGGCTTCTTCTCTTGAATGGGGGTGGGCTCCTTTCCAGCCTTCGCCTCTAATCCGGCATCCTTTTTTGTGTTTATCAGTGACTCACGATGAAAAAGACCCCATAGGTATCGGCGAACTGTAGGTGTTGTTGAAGAGAGAGCTTGATGTATTGTGAAAGCTGCCTCTTCCTCTCAGTCTTTTTTTTTTTTTTTTTTTTTTTTGTATTCTCACCACTTGCCAAAAAGTTTTAGACAACATGCTCTTTCACTCTTCATCAAAGCGGAGTTGGGCCAGAGAGGAAGAGAGAGAGAGAGAGAGAGGGAGACAGAGTGAACGAGAAAGAGAGACAGAGTGAAAGTGAGAGAAGTTTGGCGGCTGAGCAGCCATGAAATACAGCCCTCCCAACGGTTATTGCTGCAGTAAAGGCAGATACATAAAATACAAAACAGAGACTGGCGTTTCTATTTATGGACCAGATTATCGGTGCATTAATCAGGCCTGCTATTTGGCACAGGCTATACCAACCCCCAGAAGCCTGGGTTACCAGAGTCTGAGGCTGCTTTATGAGTTGTATCAGATCAATGGCTGATTCACTCACACACCAACAACATTCAGATTATGGATAAACTTTTCTGAAACCACAAAGCTCTACGTGATGGAGCCAAGCAGGAATTGACTTGTTAGACTTATTTTTGGGGAGTGATTTTCTGGGTTGTTGCAACTTGAGTCTGAGTTTTGCAGCTTGGTCCATCATTTCTCTCTGGTATGATACCATTACAGTGGGAACATGAGGTCAGGAGGAATACAGCAACGAACTAACTGAGGCCTTAAAGTAAGAGTCCAGTTTTAACATTTTAATTGATTATCATTGATAAATTATTATTGGTGGCAAGATGAATTACTTGAGAGACTGTTTTTCTGTGTTAAAAACAAAATTGGATCCTCTTGGAGGCCAAGAAGTGCACACGGTTTAGTTCACTCCTGCAGAAAAAATTAAACACAGCTTGCTTGCACTGTAAAACATGACTCCAGTGGAGTCCTATTCGGCCTTTATTTATTTATGGCGAAATACATTTTTCTCTTGCCAGTGTAGAGGCCGGACAAGAAAGACATGTTTTTCCTAGATTTGTCTTACACCCAGTATGTTCCGAAAAAGGGGCTGAAATTTGCAGAGATTTCAGATTGTGCATATTAAAGCACAAGAGGGTACAGAGGACACAGATTTTGTTTGCTGAAAGTTTGCTGAAATGTGGAACAAACATTTAATTACTGAAAGCATGAAAAACCACTGCTTTAGGTATTCATTTTTATATTGTTTTCTAAAAATTAAAAAAAAAAAACAGGCTTCAAAAAACAAATTCAAGTCAAAAGATCACATTTTGGTCGGAGCAGTAATAAGCAGTAGCCAGGTGCAAGCCAGTGATTAAAGCCAAAAAGGCTGGAAATCATTGATCTAAACCACTTTATTTGGAGTTAAAACTGAATTTGCATCCAAAATGTGTTGCAATAAACCCACTATTCAGAGAAAAGCCATGCACAATCCCAACTATGTCAACTATGATGGGTCAAAGTTGAACTAGAGAGTTGGTCTAAGTGTTTTGATTCTTGCCCTGTCTAACTTCCTCGATCTCTCGGTGAATACGA
This sequence comes from Chaetodon auriga, assembly GCF_051107435.1. Taxonomy (NCBI): domain Eukaryota; kingdom Metazoa; phylum Chordata; class Actinopteri; order Chaetodontiformes; family Chaetodontidae; genus Chaetodon; species Chaetodon auriga. Next base: position 10,707,359 of record NC_135097.1, on the reverse strand, counting down.
CGTTATTACCGCCATGAACGGTGGCCAAAACTATTGAAGTAAGACCTGAGCCGGAACAAACGGAAATAAAAGGTGTGTTGCAAAGAATAGGTGTGAGTTAATGAGAAAGGAAGGGGTTAACTTCCCTCTCAAACCAGCTGTGAGGGCCTTGTCCATTATGTGTCATTGTTTGGGCTCTGTCAGTCTCGCAACAGTCTCCTCTCTCTTCTGTTTCAGCTCTCTCCCAGCCTCTATAATATTATCTCTCTCAGTGAGGCTTTAGGCTCTATCTCTACTAATTAGAATTTAATGGACCAAAAGTGATTGGTGTACTTCCAGAAATAAAGTGGGCTATTCATATGTAAAGCAAACAAACAGTACTTGGTATAGAAGTATTGTTTGGGCGCGTCTCTTGCCAGAGTCACAATGACGCAGAGACTTGGGATTATACTCGGCTAAGAAGCATATTTAAATGCATGAGTTTTTTTCTGCTCTTTTATCGCACTTATTAGGAGCAAACACATAATCTCAGCAATTGAATGTCCTGTAATTTTTCTTCAGCATATATTTTACTTCCTGTCGTGTTTGCATGACTTTTCTTTCTTTCTTTCTTTCTTTTTTTTTTGGTCTACGGCCCCTGAGTGGGTGCCCGTTCCGTAGACCCTGAGTAATCATCATTATAAAATGATAAGAAGCGTACCCTGACCGCTCCCTGTGGAATGAAGCATTAGAGACATTTGTTCTTCAGGCGCTGCCCACACAGTGGTCTCACTATCTCACACCGTCATTAACACTGTCTTTCTGACTCTGGTTTTTATTTTCTCTCCTCTTTGCGCTCTCTGCGCTTCGGCTGATTTTCTCCCAGTGATCCTCGCGGTGTTCTCCGCCTTGCCGGCATTCGCTCACTGCTTTTCCCTCTCCTTGTTTCACGTGCGAGCATAACTGATGGCTCTAATTTGTGTACTTTAAAGGGCCAATTCATAGAAGGTACTTAGGCTCGATAAGGAAATTGAAATGAATGACGGCAGCCTTATCAAAACCCTCTCCCTCCCTTCCACTCATCCCTGGGCAAGAGAGAGGTTTCATTGCATTAGAAGAACACCATCACAGCAAGAATATAAATGCAAATCAAAATGCCTTGACGCCCCTCTTTATAGAACCAATAATCGTATGCAGACTTGGGGCAGAGAGACGACGAATTACTACTGAGAATTGACATACACAAGGTTGTTTACATGTTCCTATAAGGGGGGGTGCACACATAGGGACTGGACAACAAGACTGCTTCCACGCTGTGACACCGAAAGATGTGCATGAACACAATTTTGTAAAAGGGTCTGCAGAAAATATAGATTGTCACTTGCTTTAATTCGACTATTAACAAGCTACAGCTGGGTTGTTCTCGGAGTGTAAATGATGCTGTCCAGTTTTCCATTAGCTTGAGTACGTGAAGCAAAATACATTTACTGTCGCGTTTATGATGCATAAGCATTTTGCATTGCACTGCAAAAAAAAAACAAAACAAAAAAACAAAAACAAGAACAAAACATCTTTCAGAAAATAGCAAAAATATTCTATAGATGTGCTGCAAAAATCATAAAATCATAAAAGACTTTCTGGTCTGTAGGCAATGAATTTCCACAATTCAGGTGACGATAAAGCTGCTTTACACTGCTAATTTTGCACTTACCTGAGCTACAAAGGAGTTATTATTTCAAAACTGCACAACACAGAAGGTCCTGAAAATCTTGAAATAAGACATCAGCTGACACAAACAATAATCATAACTCACCATTCAGTATATAACATCGACTTTTTCCAGTCTGAATGCCCAGTAATGAGAATTATGATAATAATAACAAAAGAATAATAATATAATAACTTTATTTGTGTATTACTTTAGTAAAAACAATGTTTACAACATGCTTCACAGCCACAGTTAAGAATAAAAATGAAAGGCAATATTCAAGGTAAACAGATACATCTGAAAAACAGTGAAAAGAGAAACAGTGGACAGACACAGACCCTTCAGGGACATCAAACTCCTGACTGGCATTCCTTCAGAAGAGATTTACTAAAAGTCTGTTTATAAAAGTGCGTCTTTAGAAGGGATTTCAAAGATGACACATCCTCTTAAAGCAAGGCTGGGTCATCTTATTTCAAGAGTTTTCTAAAGTCATACAGCGATTTACCTCAAGTCCACTTACAGGTTGAATCTAAGATCATCCCTCCTGTTTATATGGATGCTTTTACAGTGAAGGTTGTGCTAGACGGTGCTTCAGTGGTCAGCACTGGCCTCTGTGTCAACCCTGTGACTGCTCGACTAGGCTGCAGTAATTAAACAAAATAAAAACATTTCCGGCGTTATCTTGACGAGATGGGTCTGATTCTTGAAAAGAGCAAAGCCGCCTCGTTTTCTCTTAATAAATGTTTTGGGACATTAATATGACAACCATGTTATCCACTCCACAGACATATTTCTCATCAGCTCTAAATTAAAGATAGATTAGAATTTCTTACCAAGACAGATCAAGATCAGCTACCTTGAAGCAAATTTAATAACCTCATGCAAATGATGCTTGACAAATTTATTTATCCTTGATGTGAAAAGACAAGATTTTATTATCTTAAACAAAGATATTACAACTTTCTTGAATTCGCCTTTTTTTTTTTTTTTTTTTTTTTTTGCAGTGTTCCTTGAGCTCTCGCCAAGAGCAAAGAGCCGGCGTCCTCTTTCTTCAGGCAAATAATCAAATAACCCCTTAATGTCATGTGATACCTCTAAATTTAGCAAAGCATTGTCAGAGCATATAGGTCTCAGCACATATCTTTATACAGCGGCGTCAAGTGAAGTGCAATGGCATGTTTTGACGCCCCGGCCCGGCTCCACACGGCCCAGTGCCCAGTAATCACTCCGCTATTGGAGGGCTGGCATCAGCGGCTGCGCCCTCCTCACCCCCACCCACAGCCCAAACAACAGTCAGAGAGCTCTTGACAAATTGGTGCAAGTTAGCCACTCCTCAGTTCATTGCGCAGCCCTGAATGCTAGCGAAACAACAACAAAATATAAAGGCACATAAAAGAAAAAGAGAGCACAGTCAGTTTCTGTCTCTGCTGGCTGTCTCCTCTCCCCCCTCCTTTTCTTTCGCTCTCTTGTTCTTGATCCCCCCTAACCCTCGACTCCCTTTCTCTTTCTACCTCACACACACACACACACACACAGAGTCCTCAGAAGAAGTGTTTGCGCTGCATCTCGCCTCTCTCACTGTGTCATGTTCAGAAATCAATCAGGGGTTAAGCTCACACCTTCTAACGAGCTCTTCTCAGAGGTATGCCTCAGCCATGTGTTCGGGGCGGCCTCAGCCGAAGGTACAAACGCCCGGGAAACACGAGTCGGAGAGACGTGCGCTGAAGAAAGAGAGCGGATTGGAGAAATGAGAGGGCAAGCTGAAGTCTGATGGAAACGGAGAGGGTTTGTTCAGGCAGAACAAAAGGAAGGAGGGATGGAGACAGATGGAAAGGAGAGAAGCTGGGGTGAGAGTATTAGTCAAGGTGCTGGGCCTCCCGCCTCCTTCCCGCAGCACACAGGTGTGTGGTTCACCAGCCCCTCATTAGCTATGCACCTGGGCCCTGATGGTGAAAGGTGTCAAGATGAACCGGGACAGCATGGCTGCAGAGAACACCTTCACCCAGCAGAAAGACGAATCCGTTACCTGACTCGTGCAGAACCAAAGCGAAAACCCATCAAGCAGCAGCCATTTTGTTTTGAAAACACTCCCAAGAAAGTCAGGAGAGCTGCTTCTCTTACCCGGGGTTTATTTCCTTGTAATTCGTTTTATCGTTGTTGTTCTGCACCTCAGCCCAGCTGTTCTCATCGAGACTGGCAATTAATGTAATTTATTCTTTTGTGAGTTTAATGGCCTTAGGTGAGACCGAGACACAACAACAGCAGAATGAAAAATGCTGGCTGCTTGACAAAGGGTTTTTCCGGGCTGGGGCTGAGGCCTGCGCAGGAGTTTCTTTGACAAATACCGAGCCCTGGGAGCCTTCGTCTCACAGTTGGAAAGGAATTCTCCCAGTAAACAGGCGCCAGCCTTGTTCTTCCACTAAAATAAGATAGGAAGGATTAAAGGTGAAACACAGGTAACGCTTGAGACAGCAGCGTATAAGTCGACTGTTTTCTTCCGCTTGGCCCTCCCTTCTTCCTTTCCACTTTAGTCTCTTTTGGCTTGCTTCCTCTGTCTCTTTCATTTTTATTTTTATCCATAGATGAGTGACTAAAGCTGTCAACGTTTAGACTTGGTTAAAACTTTGACAGACAAAGAAAATCACTCCCTTCATACTCCCTTATCCCTTCAACCGTTTCTTCCCCGGCACCACAGTGTTAGCCCCCTCTCTCAAAAAGTGATTTATTCCACGACTGTGTGCTTTTTAAGCAGCGTCACTATAGGCGTCAAGTGAATAATATGGATATTGACAGGCTGATACTGCATACAGCATGTGGTGCAACTAAACTGTATAATTATTGACAGCGCATGGCGACTCACTGTCACAAGATCATCGAATCACTGTCACACTCTTCAAAGCTGTTGTTACTGTAATTGCTGCCTGAATGATCGTGGCACTGTCACCCTGAAAGAGACCCGTCTTAACACCGGCGAAATGCATCATGGGATGAAAGTGATTGCTCTGAATTGTAAGTGATTACAGTTTGTCTAGACGTCTCTGGGAGTGATTGGATTGATTTGATGCCAGGGAGTAGATCGGACACTGGAACAGACTCACTTTTAACTCTTTGTTCTGTCGGGATTTCTACGACTGATACTGTTTTCATTTCATGGTGCTTTGTATACTAGTGATATTATTGGTGTCGATGATTGGTTGTATTATTACTGCTTAAACTATCAATCAATTGCTTTACTTGTTCCCAAAGGCCCGTGCAGTGAAAGATAAAAACACAAAGATCATGAACGCATCATATAAGCACAAAATACATTTCTTGAAGAAGAGCACACTTGTTAAAAAAATACAAATAAGTTATAATGTGAGTTAAAATTCCAAGATACTGATAATAAACCCATGACTGTTTGGTCCTTACACCTGAGGTTAAAATCACCCAGAACTAGATTAGGAATATCAGGAGCTTGTACAAAGTCTGCAGGATGCTTTCATCCAGCTTTGGGTCGGTGTAAACCACAGTCACAGACATCTGCTGGAATTCTTGTGGTGAACAGAACGCATGTATGGACATAGATGATCACTTGGTCTTTAAGTCTTTATCTCACTAAAACACTTTTATACCAGGGTCCATTTATATGGAGACACCACCTCTGTCACTTAACTTGCAGGTGATTGCAGCCTTCCAGTCTATTTTCCAGTTTCCCAGTCCACCTTCCCAACACATGCCTCCATCAGAGCCAGGATGCAGGCATCTCCAAACTCATACGTGGTGAACACGTATGGACGGACGTGAGAGGCCAGCGGGATTTGAGACAAGGGCAGGTGACTAATTCCTCCTAGTGCGGGGCTACGCCAACAGTGGTCTGCTACTTGTTGGATAGTAGAACATAAGCTGGTTGCTGTGTCTTGCTCAGTTGAGATTGACGTTAAGCGGTGCTATTGATGCCGATGGTTTGCTGGGTGGATGCTGGCTTCTTGTTAAACCACAATGGCTCATTTTTCTACATCTACACATGTTATATACATAATATGTGAGTTGTGAGTGTGGAGGCTTTGGAGTTGTTTTAAAGCACCTTTGACGGATCTGTGCTGATTAAAAAAAGGAAAGCAATGAGGAATATAACAGTAATTAGTAAAGTAATTGATGTTTATGATAAATAATTGATCACATTTTTGCTTTAAATTGCACAAGAGTAATGCTAGCACATTTTGAAGTAGATTAATTGCCAAAAACTGGCAGTAATGGTAGCATTAGGTTAGTGGTTAGCAAACATGGCAGAGGTGACATTAGATCTATTTTACTGGCTGAAGTCTTGTGAATGGCTGCATTACTCATAACATTATTGTTGTTTGCTAATGGTCTTATATCCAGAACTGCCTCCACAAAGTGCCCTTGGCATGTCCGAATAAAAGGTTCAAGTGTCTACGCGATTGTGTCTGCTTGTGTCTGCAAAGGAGGACAGAACGCTGCCAAGTGGCTCACATCCAGCAGCTTGAAGACGCTGGGTGTCATAAAGTGGACTATACTTTAAGTTGAAGCACCTCAAAACAGGTCGTTTAACTATCGCAATTAACATTAAAATGATCCTGTTCCACTTCTGACACCATGTTCAGAAATGAATTAGACTGGAGCTGATATCCTTTTATAGGTTAAAAGGGATAATTTACCTGATGCACACATCAGAGGACTCTATTAGGCTACTTGTAAATCCATTCATCTGTTTGGGGATGACTCATTTCCCTTCCTGAGCAGCCATAACTCTCCCTACTTGCCAATCAAGCACATGTTCCACTTTAGTAGACGTGTGGCTCTCATTTCACCATATATTACATTCTACCATTCATCCAGAGGAAAGAAAGAAAGAAAGCCGATGCTGTTTGATTCTTTCAAATGTTCTAATCAGGTTTTGTCAAATTGCTTTTTAGCGTGAGCGAGTGATTACAGAAAAATCTGTAAAAACAAGGCAAGATCTGCACTGGGAAAAAAAAAAAAAACCCACACAGGATGTTTTCTTCCACTCAGCTCATTTGTCATGCATGGAACAAAAGCAGAGAGGGGTTTCAAGGACAAGGTTTTAGACACGTCTGCTCTATTGATTGGTTAACGAGCCTGCATTCAGACCACTTCCACATCGAGGGGTGAGCGCCGCACAGACACAATGGAGCATATTTCCTCCGCTCACAATGCGGGCATGCAGCGGTCGTCTGCCTGCTGAGGAAACAGGCCCACACTCAGGCCCTCTGCCAGGGGGGCACTGCCAGGGGAGAGGATAGAGAAGGAGAGGAGGAGGTGTGGAAGAAGGATGGATGCAAGGAGCGGAAAGAGAGGGGAGAGAGGAGGGGTGCAGTGGAGAGAAATGGTAATAAAGGGGAATAAAGTGTTTTGAATGGATGGAAGTGTTTTTAAACAGGAAGGACTGTAAGAGGACTGCAATGTGACGAAGATGGACTGAGCCGGCGTTGGACGCAGCACTGTTAGAAATGATTTGAGGGACGATAAGGATTGATGAAGATGAATTAAGACAAAACAAGGGGGAGCTCAAATATTTAGGAATTGAGTTAGTGGAAGGGAACTGTCAGATAATTTGTTTGCTCATGAGGAAATGGTAGTTTAGTATGGACACAGCACTGAAGGCTTCGAGATGGGAAGGCTGCTGAAGGCAAGAAAGAGCTGAAGTAAATGATGCATGAGATGAAAACGTACGAAGCAGGTACCTAAGAGGATGAAGGAGGTCCCAGGTTCTCAAACGTGAAGATTTGCTGCTTTTCTCAGTTTTATATCATTGTGATTTGAATTTCTTTGGGTTTTGGAGCAATGGGTCGACGAAACGATTTCATGATGTCACCTTGGGCTCTCGGAAACTGTGATAGACGTATTGGACCCATTGATTAATTGAAAAGATAATCAGAAATATTTTCTAATCTAATATTTTAGTCAAAACCTTAAACATTTGGTCCATCCCAACCTGCTGCAACATTTAAATGCTGTTTACACGATAATGCATTATCAAACTATAATAAAAGGTACATAATCATAATGTAAAAGATACCATTCTACATTATTGACCACTTTAACTTCAGAAGCTTTCAATAAACATTTTCGGATACAACTTAAGGAACTTAATTTACAATGTGGTACTTTTACTTAAGTTAAGGAGACAGATAAAACATATAATAATATTGAATACAACATAATTTAATAATATTGAATTATCATCACTGAGGCGCTAACACGTGAGCAGCATTTTAGTGTTTCAGATGGTGAGTAATTTCGGTAAAGTGGCAACTTTAGTTGTTAAGTAAATGCAGGACCTGTAGAACTGTAGAAAAGTCAGACAGAGTAAAAGTACCCCAGAATTCCACTTGACTCAAAGAAAGCGAGAGTGAAAATTTAATGGAAATATTTTGTATGTCGCACGTCCTCCCCTCTCTCTCTCTCTTTCTCTCTCCAGCTTTCTGTTTCCTCTGCCCTGAACCCATCCTACCCCACACAACCTACTGTCCTCTCAAGTCTTTAAAAATACAGTCCGTCTTGTGTGCTTGCCCTCATTGCATGTGACACAGTGCTGTTTCTTGCTCTCGCTGGTTAGCTGCACTGTGTCCTCCCTGGGCTTGTCTAAACTGTCTGCCTTCCTGCCTACCTCTCTGTCCATCCCTCTGTCTGGGTCTCAACTTGTCCTGCCTGTCCTTTTCTGTATGTATCATTGTCTTTTTCTTTAGATTTGCCTTTACCAGCCTGTCCCTGCCTATTTTCTCCCTCCTGAATGTCTGTTTTTTATCTTCCGTCACTAGCTGTCTTGCCTCATCCCTTTTGACTTTTCTGATTGTTCTTTTTTCTTGATTTGTTTCGGCTTGAAACCAGGACCAATTCCCATCAGTGTTGCTTTCTGTCGTTTGAGATGAAAAGTGACTTATTAAAGGTCCAGTGTGCAGGTTCTGGTGACGTCTCACGGAGAAGGCTGTCGATTGCAACCGACTGAACACCCTTCACATCACCCTCCCCTACGGTGGCTGCTAAAAACTAAAGAATTTTTTCTTAAAAAAAGCGAAGGGGCCCCTCTAGAGCCAGTTTGTCCATTCTGGGCTATTGTTGAAACATGGTGGTGCAGCATGGCGGACTCTGTGGAAGAGGACCTGCTCTCCATGTAAAAATAAAGAGCTCATTCAAAGGTGTCAAAACACAACAATTCCTATTTTCAAGTGATTATACACGAACAAAAACATAATAATTAATGATGTATTCCATTTCTAACAGTCCACTCCCTAGCTCTTACACACTGGACCTTTAATGGTAGCATTTTTCTGCTACTACCTGAATGTGGCAGCTTTCCAGTGGTCCCCTCACCACGCAGGTAACTGTTACTACCTAACTAGCATTTGAATGAAACGTAGGTGGACTCTGGGGAAAATGAAGCATCAAATCTTGAAACTCGTTTGTGACAGACAGAGGGGAGGCAGGGTGGCTGTCAGAGAAAGCAGGCAACACCTCAAGACTTGATTTGCTGTCCCCTCTCTCTCCTTCGCCACCAGCTCACTCTATACTTCAGTCCCGGGGAAAGGGTCATGAGCTCAACTCAACACTCGCCGGCTGACCGCTTTTTTTTGTGTGTCTGGCAGTTTTGTGCGCCTGTGTACGGACCACACAGCGAGCATTCGCCGCCCCCTCCCTTCTCCTGTACTCAGATCTCATTTTCGTGGGCCGTAAAACATTGAGTTGTTAAATTTCTTTATGCGTCCTGCTCCCCTCGTGCCCCAAGGGCTCCCGGTGCGTTTTAAATTGAATGATTGCCTGCAGCTCTCGGATTGTTTAACCTCTGCAGTGGCACCAACTCCTCTGTAGGACTGTATTTTTAGAAGTTTTGCTCACGTTTCCCCTCTCTCCACCTGAGGTAACACGATTAAAAAAAAAAAAAAAATGAACGATGGCCATTTCTGGGAAGGTCCTCGGCTGCAGCGCGCCCTTCTCGACGGGCTGTTGTGTGTGCGTGCGCATGCCGACGGCGAGGAAGGAGTAAAAGCGCCTTGAGCAGTGCATGCATGAGAGACGGTGCGAGTGTGTGTGCATGCAAGCACGTGCATGTGACAATGACTACCGTTTTCCTTATTTATGACCCTCACCTCCGTCCAGGCTGCCCATTTGTCGGAGGAGCGGAGGGAGGGGAAGCATGAGGGGAAAAGGAAAAAAAAGCAATCGGGCGATTCCGAGGTGAGCGCTGTTCCGGGCCCGTTAGCTTTTATGGCCCACTAAAGAAGAAGAGAGAGAATGAACATCCTTCCTGTCTTGATTGACTTCTCCTCCTCCACTTCCTCAGCTCCTTCCACAAGCTCCTCTTCTCAACTCTCTTAAGGAGCAATAATGGACATTCTCATATCTACCTAGAAGCATTTCTTCACGCCGTAGGAAACCAGCAAAAATAAGTACGACAAATTACCTTCCATAATCATACCTGCTCTATGAGGTTATTATTGTAGATTTAAACAGCTATACTTTGATGTCACACATGGGGGGACGGCCGCTTGGGCCTTATCGGGTAAGCCAGATATGTAATAAAGAGCAAGTAAGTGGTAATTACACACTGATAACTTTGGCAAGGACACAAAGAGGGTTTGATGTGAAGTTGTAAATGTGACATTGCGGTCGTGTCCTGCAGCACCAGAGGCAGCTCCTTTCCGTCCCCAGGCTTGTAAACCCCCTGCAACCCCGGCTTTGTTTGGTCACGCTCTCACTTGCCTCCTCATTAAGTCTTATTAGTCTTATTATAGTTCCTATGAAGTGATGAAGATCCTTATAGTGGGAAATGTGACTTTCATCCTGTTTTTGCCATATCCAAGTCTGTTTTTCAGCCCCGCGCCGCTTGTGTTATTGTGTGTGTTTTATGCGATGTATGCACATCTCCCCGCCGCTGTTTATTTGTATTTGTCGGCAGTTTTTGACAGCATCTTGTGGGTTTGTGGCCTATATGAGTCCACCATGCCCTCCATTCCTACAGTATGCAATATATGAGAGTTCAGGCGAAAGAGCCGGGGCCACGCTTGTGATTCAATGCGCACACCCCCATGGACCAAGGCTTAGGGGAGTGCATGTGCTGATGAAAAAGTAATGTACTGTGTCTGCAAGGTACTGCTTGCTTTTCCCTCTCGCTTCTTTGACTCCAAATCTTCGTCTCCCATACCAACCTGGGACCTCTTTAGCTAAAAACAGCTCCCCAAAATGCTTTCCTGTCAGTTTGTCTTAGTCTCTTTGTCTTTCTTACTATATTTCTGGGGGAGAAGCCTGTTTAAGATGTAATTATGAATACAGTATTAATGCTAGAAAACAACACTTGTCTGAGTAAGCGTCATGTTTTTGCAACAGCAGGGGGGAATCAACAACTCTGTGATCCTTGAACAGTCATCTCCAAGAAGTCGAACCTGTAAATCACATTATACGCAAGCATCATGCCTGCAGGGACAAATGTTGAAGTGGGCTAATGAGGAAACGAGCCATTGGTTCTGTGGATTACGATAACTTCACTGAGTTAATTTTCATTGAATGTGTTGACACTGCTAAAAATACTGTAGCTCAAACAGGCCAACGAGCACAGATGGTCAGGCGATCGTAGGCGATTGAAATGAATCCCCAGGTGAATTTGTTGGGAAGAGAAAAGAGAGGCTGACCACAAACTGACAAGCCAAACTATCTATTGGAAACATCAACTTTGAACGACCGTACTATTGCACGATTGCAGGTGCGTTTCAGTTTTACCTGTAAGTCAAATGGTAGCGACTTGCCAACTTGTTTACAACCTGTCTGATCTTCTCACCGACGTTGTTTTTTGCACTGTTGGACCATTTTTAAATTCATTGAGCCAAAACAAGTTAGAAGTTCTTCTATAAGAAGTCATCAAATCTGCTCCTTCATTTATCTGGATCCACAATGGTGCTAATTTGTGTTCTTTAAAGGGTCAATTCACAGGAAGTCCCTCTGGCTAAACTGAAATAAGTGAAATGAATGGCGACAACCTCATCAGCATTGTTTGGCTTTCACTTACACACTCTTACACACACAAGTCCTGCAAGAGCCCCAGTGAAGAGAAACAGTTGCCACACCCGAGAGTGTCACTTCACTTGAAGTAACAGCAGCCCTGTGATTGATGCCCTCAGTGTGTTGATGTGTGTGTGTGTTGGAGGTGGTGGTGGTGCGGGGGTTGTAGTAGTGAAAAGAGGAAAGGCAGAGGGTGGACGAGGGATTGATATCACACAAGAGAATAGTGGACCAGGTGAAAGAGGAGAAGAGTGGGTGGTAGCAAGGGACTTGTCCCGCAGCAAGTTAAATCTATCTTCCTCACTTCTTCAACCACGAGCCCTCTGTCCTTGGACGCTGAGTGCTGACTCGGCTGGGTTTGCCTTTGTCCCCTTCCAAAAAGTACCAAGACTGCAACCTTATTACAAAAGTTTACCCAAGGACTTCACAAGAAACTTTATTTACACTGTACGCTCGAACAGTGTCGAAAGTTCTCAATGAAAATGCAGATGAAACAAACTGCTGTGATGCTGGGAAATGTACTGCTGAGCCTTCAGTGGTTGTTCTGGATAAGAATTGTGCCTAACGCTGCTGCAGCATTTATGTTTCCGCTTTCTCCATTTAACACCACCATCAGTTAATCTGCATTGTTCTGTAAACATGATCCCTTCCCAACAATTCACCCAACAAACCATTTCAACCCACTTCCCTAAGTCGCTTGCCAATTTCCTTAAGCATACAACAGTGCGGAGCGGTCTTGAATTCATATGCTGCGCTATGTATATTCAGCATCGCACTTTCTCCGCGGGGAGCCAAAGCCCATTTGCTGGCCGGCCTCGTTTGGCAGTCGTGGCTCCAACACATACAGAACAGCGCATTAGCACAAAATCGGGCACATGCGTGTGGCAAAGGCAGCCAAAAGAGACATAATTGCTATTGACAGAATTAACAAACACATTGAATCCCCACATTAATTAGAAAGTCAAATGTAAAAACTGTCAGGAGTGGCAGACAGCTGTCATCCATCATCCCTCTCATTGGAGTTTCATGGTAATTCATTTTCCGAAGGTTAATTTGCCTCATTTTGCAGTGGACTTAAAGCACAGCGTGTTTTAATTACGGTTGCTCCGTACAAAGTGGTCACTCTGGTAACCATGGCTGCCGTGGAGCAAGTATGGTTGTGTGGTCAGGTCCTGTGATGACCAATCAAATTAGGTTGTCAAGGCTGCTTAGCCTGTGGACGTCTGATTGATCAATTATTTCGCCTTTTTGAATGAATAATTAGGGATAAAACAGACGTCATTAACAAAACAAATACATGTCCATTTGAATCAGAGGTGATGATCCAGTGGAATTAATACAAGATCAAGTCATTTCTTATTAAAAGAGGAACCGTTGTTGTTTTTGATGCAGCATTTAATCAGTGAACAAAATGTCTAATGTTTTTTTTTCTTCTCACATTTCTGCCTAAAATCTTTCCTTTTTCATGTAATTTATTCATCATCTCTTCCCGTCTTCTCTTTTCCATGTTCCTGTTTGCCACTGGTGGACCTCCCACCCCCTTCCTCGTTTCAGGTAATTGAATTTCTAATGTTTTTGTCTTTATGCTTGCATTGTCACACTGTTAAAAAAACAAAACAATGTAAAACTGTATTTGAAAAACTGTAAAAAGTTACTTGAATCAAACTCAGAACAAAACAACATACAGAAATATTATCCACACACACGGACAGAATTTCCCCCACAATTAGCTGTTATGCAGAAGGTAATTCCTTGTAAGTCGTATTTCTCCTCGGCCTTACCCCCTCTTCACCTTTGACCCCCCCCCCGTTTTCCTGCAACACCGAGCAAATAGACTCATTCAAAGTCAGCGTAACCAGGTGAGTTAAAGCTGGCGTGGCGACTATTGGATCCAGTTTGTACAGCGGGAGTGCATTTGAGTGTTTTTGCACTTGCATGTAAGTGTATAGTTACAGTGTGTATGTAGGTCAGCGGCTGCTTGGGTGCTCTTGTCCTCGAAGTGTCCCCTCAGGTTGACAACAAATAGTGCAGGACACCTGGTCACCCGCAACAACACGCGCAATTGATCTTACACATGTGTCCCTGCGCTCACTCTGTCTGCTTCCTTTTCTCCCCCCCTCAGCCTCTCAGTCCTTCTCTTCCTTACCTTACACGGCATCCCATGGTCTCTGTGTAGTCGGAGGAATGGCAGGCAGCACATTGATCCCTTTGTACACAGAGCGTCGCGCCGGGCATGCAAGCACACTCCTCTTGTCAAAGAGGTTAAGATCACATGTTTGTCAGGGCTGAACCCCCGGTGCAAGCTTTTATAGGGGAACACATGCACGGCGACATGGCTGACCTCCGACAACATGCCTGTTAGCCCCACAGAAAGCTGAGCTGTCAATCATCTCATTGTACATGAGGTGTTCTGTTTGATGATAAAAATACACACGGTGTTTTTTTTTTTTCAGTGGACAGAATACAGAGAAGTCAGAATTCTGCTCTAATAATGTCTCTTACTGATACAGAGGTGTTGAATTTCTCTCCGGTCTTTGTCTGTCTTGGCTAGTATGGCTTTTCTGCTGTTTTCACACAGCAACGTAGAAATGGCAGCAGTGAAACGGAACCATGTTATTGACAAGATAGCTGAAATGTCAAAGATACTATTGGGACACAGCGGTATGGACACGAGTGTTTGACCTACTAATCAAATGCGAGTGACCAAATGGACAGGCTGTAGAAACTGTGTTATTACATTGTGCAAATATTCCTCTGTTCATCCCTTTCCATATTAAACCCAGGCATGATTGATTCAGCCCTGTGTAAAATTCCTATTGGACGCCGCCAATGATAAAGTGACGGTATTTCTCATTTGAGGACTCCCCAGACATTCGCCCTTTGAGAGAAAAGGTGAAAAAAAATCTCAATCTCTTCCCCTCTCCCGACGAACCCTCCCTTTTCATCCCCGCTCTCTCTTTACATGTCCAATCGTTTATCTGTCTGCCGCCAAATTCATTTCAATTAGGGCCTGTGCCAGCTTTGCTCCCTCTCCTTATCGATTGCTGCCCCCGGCAGCTTGGGGCACGAGCTCGTCAAGACCGCCGGCACTGTTTTCGGCACATGCGCGTAGGAGCGGTGTTTGTGTGTGTGTGTGCGCGTGCTGTTTATGGGCTTCGCCCTGGTCTGAGACGCAGCGGGCACCTTCGCCACTGCGATCAACAATAAATATGAGCAGTGGCAAACAATTACCCCCTTAACGAGGGATTAATTGTGTCAAGATGGAGTGAGGTCAACACAGAGGTCGGTTAACGCCGCACATTCCTAATGTGTTTATTTTCATTAGTTAGGAACATTAGTCTTTCCCTTAGTAGCACCACTGTCCATTGATTTCCCCCTCTTTGTTTTTTAGAGACTGTATGAGAGTGTGCGTGCCTCTGTCTATGTATTTATGCGAATGCAAGTGTGCACACTGCTCAAAGTAATATTATGAGTGCCTGAGCATAGCACTGGCTATTGACTCTCACCAGATCAATATTATAAATGCCTTTAACGGTGGCAGTTAAACTCATTTGTCATTTATTGTTGGCGGTGGCAGTGGTGGTGGTGGTGGGGGGGGGGTGACAGTCCTCAGAGAAGCGACAAATGTATCAATCTATCGCGGCGCTAACTTCCCTCGCCGGCCTCTAAGTGTGTCATCATCCAGGAGCCGTAACTTGAGGCAAAGCTCTGTCATGTTCACAGCAAGTGATTAGGTGGGACAGTGTTGGCGGCAGGGCGGGGAAATGAAAGGACTGGTCATTTGTTTCCGGGTGGTACAAGTGAGGTGGCGCGCATAGAGCTGCCGCCGCCGCCGCCACCTGTCCCCCGTGGCTGATGGAGACACGCCGTCTGCATGTTTACATTTGATTTGTGTACATGTGCGTTAGTGAGAGCAGGAGAGAGAGAGAGAGAGAGAGAGAGAGAGAGAGAGAGGGTGTGCAGGCTCGCTGCGAGGGGAGGAGAGTAAAGCAGGTCTTAAATTGAATCACTTTCTGGTCGCTGCAGTTGACATTGTTTAGGCTTTGTCATTGACAGCCTGTTGTAAAGCTCCAGCGAGGTAGGATGGATGCCGGCCCTCCAGGCCTGTTACGTATTGCATGCTGGGTAATTCGCTGCAGTTGTTTGATGTGACAGAAACAGAAGGAATGCAGGATTGAACTCGAGGTTTGTTTCTATTATACTTTAAACTCATTTACCTAAATAGATTTTAGGGTTAGGGCAGTAAAAGGCTTTCACTCAGTTCATTTAGATCCAACTGACATGAAAAAACAGGAAGTTGCATTCAAGTCTAACGTTCACATCACTGTATGCATATATTTTCTGACTTTTATTTTATTTTTTTTTACGGTTATTTCAGTAGTTTACCATGATGGCTAATGCAGTTGATTTTGAATAATAGGTCAGAAATTCATCTCACAGGGACAACGGTAAAAGCAAAGCCACCTGTGGGCATGGACCGAACTGAGCCACTGCTTGTTGGAGCTATCTGTGCACACATGACAACACGCTAGATGGTGAAATATACTGTGTGCAAATGCCTGGCGCATCATGGATCCAGTGATAAGGTAAACCAATAATTCATGAATCAGCCCACATCGTGTGGTGGCTGCCGGCAGAATAGCAGCAGCAGTAGCTTCAACTGAAGGTGGAGCTGGAAATGCAGTGAACACAGACCATTCACTGAGTCAATATTAAAATGTTCCTTTTGGTGGTTTTGCATCAACTGTGTGCCTGTGTAACCGGTAGGCTCCTGCATTGTATTGGTTACATACAAAAAGATGCTGTGAAAAACAGGGAAACAGAACCTCCATGCTAATCCTACTGCTGCCTCCAGCTCCTACACACACATACAATAAATAAGTTGTGGCAGTTGGTTGAAATGATTATATTGACAAGTTTGGACAGACATTGCTGGACACAGAAAGTACAAGAAATATTGGGACGGATTAGGATCCAAAACAAATAACACCCACCTCTCCCACAGGGCAATTGTACAGAAAAGGGACAAAAGAAATTTATAGAAGGAACCACAGAAGAAGAAACGAAGCAGGAGGGGCTCTGAACTTCAATGCATATGCATTCTGGAGTTTGGAAATATGGAAATATACGTTCTTCTTTGAACATGGTTGGTGGTGAGGTGAAGTCCACACAGTTGGAGGTTAACGGGTTAAACATCCGAAGCCACCGGCTCTTTTTAACGACATGAGAAATCGTGTGCTATCAGATCCTATCATGTCGATACAGTCAGCGCGTTAGTGATTACGCCGTGTACTGGTGCTGTTTCTCACTTTGCCTCCCATTCACACTCGTGTCGCTCCTCTGCAGCTATAAGGAACCTGACCTCTCTCCCGTGCAACACGCCCCAGGCACCCAAACATCTCTCCATCTGCACCCGAGCGCGTGCCACAGCCACATTTGTGTGTCGGCACCTGTCACTTTGTCAAATGCAAACATTTTCGTGTCTTTGTCGATGAGAATTGGCACTCAAACTTTTTTTTCTTTCATGTTAGATTGTTCAGCATGTATGCATGTGCGTATATACATGTGTGTACCAATGAGCACATAATGTTATCTGCAGGGATCTTTTCTTCTCCTCGTGCTCCTCCTCTTGGCACTCTCTTCATTTTCCCCTAAAGCTGTAGCTTGCTATTTATAGTGAGAAGAGGGGAGAGACCATCAAAGCTGGTTCCATATATCAAAGCCAATCTGATCGTCTCCACTCCTCTCTCTCCTCCTCGTCCTCCTTCCCAGCTCTGCCGTTCTAAAACGGGAAGGCAGGGAAAGCCCCAGAAGAAATCCTGCTCCCTCTGCCCACCAGAGACCTACCGGTGGGGGGAAAGAAATCTCTGGAGGGTGGGAAGAGTGTGGGAATGTGTGAGAGAGAGTGTGAAAAGTGAGCGAGTGAGCAGGTTTCTGTGTTTACGCATGCATGTGCACATATGTAAGTCTTTCTGTGCTGTTTGTGTACATGCGTGTGCTGGCCCGTGGGTATCGGCCGCCCAGGGGCTCGATGTGTTGATGCGACACGGCGCTCATTGTCGCCGCGGCAGCTAATGAAATTACAATGAGGTCTGGGAGGCCCACAGTGGGCAGGGCCCGCAAGGCGCCAGCGCCTGAATCCATATAAAGGAACTGCTTCCCCTCCAGCACGCACCGCCTCTTCTGTCCTCGTACAAACACATAGCGGGAGAAAAAACAAGATTAGCGCTCCGCAGAGACGAGGCATCTAATGTCGAGAATCTAATGTGGCTTTAATAGGAGTGCAGCCTGAGTTCATTCACAGATGTTATTGAGGTGACTGCGTGTTGTGCCGACTGCTTGTGTTTCTTTTGTTTTGTCTTGTTTTTTTTTTTTTTTTTTTTTTAGCCTGCTGCTATCGACATCATAAGATCCAAATGATGCAATCTGGAGTGGATTCCTCCTGGAACTTTAAATGTTTTAGCTCGGTGCCCGTTGAATGTCGCTTTTAAAAGAGAGTGCACAATCTATACATCTTTTATGCTTTTATTTTGGGGAAGGTTCAGAGAGAGGCAAAAAAAAAAAAAAAAAAAAAAAAAGCCAGTAATTTTAGAAACACCCCACAAAATATCTTTTTCTTCACCCATAGGGGATGTGGGAAGGAGGGGGGATTTATTTCTCTGCTTTGTTTGTTTGTCATCAAGAGGGACTGTAACAGCAATGAGTACCAAGATACAACAATACCTCAAAGCACCCTGTTCATCAAACACTACAGCATCTACCATGTGCTGTATGTATATTAGGGTTTTTTTTTTTTTTAAAGGATCAGTATCTTAAATTTGTGAATCCCTTCACATCAGCAGTTTATAGTGTGACTTATCGTTAAAGGGCCAGTGTGTAGGATTTAAAGGATCTATGGCCAGAATATGGAAGAAATGGAATATAATATTTACAAGAATGTTGTAAACAAGACCTTACAATGAGATCTTTATACATATAGAGGGAGCAGGTCCTCTTCCATGGAGTCCACCATGTTATACTGCCATGTTTCTACAGCAGCCCAGAATGGACAAACCAGTTCTGTATAATTTTTAGGTTCTCCTACATGCTTGGAACAGGAGGGTGAGGCTAGGGGGATTCAGTTGGTTGAAATCTGCAACCTCACCACTAGGTCGCCTCAACTGCAGAACACTTTTTATTGTTTTGTTTTTTTTCTTTCTGTTAGAGGTAATAGTCATAGAAATAATTAGTATTTTGTGTGACTGAAGCTGTTCAGTGACATGACGCTAGCTGTGATTGCACACATGCATTTGTAATCTAAATTTCAGAACGTAAGGAGGCTATGAATGTCATTGACTTAATTTTGGATCCATCTGACACACATTTACATATTATATGAGATTATCCATGGAGAGCAGCACACTGGGAAAAGGGGGAGATGGCGGGTTGTTCAATTTGCAAAGACGCAGTTCGTGCGCCACACAGTCCATTCATGTTTCACTTCAAACATATTTCACTCTTGCATTTAATCATTTAATCTTGGGAAGCCCCGCCTCCTGGTCGGAGGATTTCTCGTGGACCTTCAGAGCTTTCTACACGGTGAAGGTAATTAAAACCCATCAAATCAAAGTTTGAGATGCTCTCATAAGATATGTGTTTTTACAAATCTGTTACCCACGTTTATCTGCTGGTAAACAGCTTAGTTCATGTTAACCTTAATGCAAATGTTAGCTACCATCCACTAGTCATGCTAACATTAGACCTCAGATAGCTTTTTTTTTTTTTAACTTTATTAAGGTTCATGTTTGATAAATGCATGAAAAAGATGCGCTATCTGACAAATCTGTTAAAGATATTCACAAAGAGAGGACAGAGGCAACATATTAGACAACGATATGGCACCCATTGCTCAAATGAGAGCGTGTTCTGTTATTGTATGTATTCCTGCTGACACGAGTGAGAAATTCTAATCAAATAACTTTTTCTGTAGTTCTATCGGGACTCAATACTACTTGTCCTGCTATGCGGTGACTGTAATTTAATCAGCTTCGATGTTTTTACATTATATATTTAAGCTCTAAAAGCATCACCAGCTATGGACACGACACAGAGCCTGTCCCCTCATTTTGCATTCCTGTCTACATCTGACTTGAATGCAGCCGTTTTTAATATTTATAGTGCATATGTGTATTTTATTCCATGTTACTGTGTTGTGTTTTGGGAATGTGCATTCTACTGGTTGCAGATCATGAAGCTCTCATTCAGGCATCCACTGAGGAGACTACAGCGTGTTTTCAAAGACTGGGATGCCAGCGTATAAACCAGCAGCCATCGGGACTGTCCTCGAGGGCAAGATGGCATGGCAAGATTCAGGTTACTGGATTTGCCTTTTTGTTTTAGCCTGAAGCCATCCTCCTGAACTCGAGTTCAGCTTTAAAGCACTCCAGTAGGTCGTCATGAACACACTGTCCAGGATCAGCATCAAAGACTATCCGTGTGCTGTTACCAGTGTCTAATGGTGAGGCAGACAGAATGAAGTTTTCCATGTTCACCACCTTGGATTATGGGCATTATTTCTCCCTCCATTGTACTAATCTGATGCATTCTAAAAGCTTTGGACGTGTCCTTGAGTTCATCTCACATGGACATGTTTTTTGTATGTTACCTCTATGTTCTTAATATTTGCAACTGATATATGTATTTTTTCATGTTAATCCAACATTTGCTTGTTTTTTTTTAGTGCAGAAAATTAGGTTATTATCCCAGTTTGGTCAATTAAAGATGATAGCCGAATACTGTGCAGTGTGTGTGGAGTCCTGTGGGACATCTGGGCTTAGATCCAGGATCTAGAGGGTGAATGTAATACATCAAAACGTTGGACATTTGCCAAAATAATAGTTCCTATACACCTAATCTCTATGTCCCCTATCTAGTCCATTGATTAAAAGTCCTAAACATTGGATTTTCAGTTGTAAACCAGACATGTTGTGTTCTTTAGAAAAGTTAAAGCCATTCAAAATGTACCAACACAGTGATTCTTAAAATAAAACAATGTAGGTTTTCAAAATAACCTCGCATTAATCCTCTTTCCTCTAAATCCTAATCTTTCGACACACATACTGGAACCTGGACCCCAAAAGAAATCCTGCCATGAAGCTCAAGTCACTCATTCAAAAGCACACCAGAACAACTGACCTTGGATATTAAGTCTTTGAAGTCATCAGGCTCAGTTCCAAAGAAAGTCTGGGGTCGTTTGTGTTGAAGTCAAAGTCAGAAGAGCTTTTAATTTAAGTCGTATGAAGCCATCAAATTTGTGACTGTCTACATCTCGAGTCCAGACTTCCTAACTATCCACGTCTGTGCAGTTTATGCTTCATTCACAAATGAAAACAAATAGACGAACAGAAGCAGAATGAAAGGGTTTGCATATTGATGTGCGGGACCCGTGCATCTCATGCAACTAAAAATAATTTAAAAGTGGTCTTAGTTCAGATTGGCCTTAAATTGCCAACAAATGCAATTGCAGTTACAGTTAGTTTGTTATTTTTCGGCTCGGTGCCATTATTATTCCTCGCATTGAAACCAATATGCATTTCTGGGTAAAGTTCCTGAAAAACTATCCAGCTGGAGAGCAGCAGCAGCAGCTATTGGCTTGAAGAGAGGGAAGCTAATAGTGCAGGTCATTTTAGGGTTAGCCGAATTCCACATACAAAAAAACATCATTTTTTCCTCTCTCGTGGTGGGCACAAAGATGCCTGGAAGATAATGTACAGTGTGTTTGTAACGCTGTTGTGTGAATAAGAATGTGTGTGTTTGGCTCATGTAGTATGCACTACCCTACAGTAATTGCATTGTCTGTTTATCTCATACTATAGCTGTACCTGTCTTTGTTGTACCTCAGCTTCCAGAGCATGCCAGGAATGCCGTGATTGCTTCTCCTGTCTTCTGACAGAAAGAGATATATTCCCTCACAATACTAACATTCATGTATGTTTTTGTGGCTGGGCTTGTTATTGTTGAATATGCTAATGCCTGCGCTGAATATCTTTTAGACCACAAAAGGGGCTCTGGCTTCAGTTTTGGATACAGTGTGCTTACTTTGTATCCTATGCAATGAATAAACCCCAACTCACGCTGAGACCAAACTTTTCCTTTTGGGGAGGCGCATGGCCGAAATAATTGTAGTTTCAGTTTCCTCATGGAGATCACATCTAGATTGTAATTCTGCTTTTTAAGCTTGTCTCTGGAGATTGGCCGATTTCGATGGCCTCAGAAATCCCTTCGCATGCAAAAAAAAAAAAAGTGCAATGTGATGCGATTTCTAAGAGTTGGAGTGTCTGATGCAGACATTTGTGAGCTCTGGTGGAGAAATTGCTCTGAAATAAGATGTTCCTAAAGAGCCAAAGAGGTGATAACAAGGACACACAGCAGACAGGGAACCCGGGAACAACAGAGGTATAACTTGTCTGTCTGTCTGTCTGTCTGTCTCTCTCTCTCTCTCTCTCTCTCTCTCACACACACACAGACAAAGCTCCTTTTGTTTAGTGTAGCTGCTAGTTAGAGCCTGTGTTTCAGGTAGACATACCTGTAGTATTTGTCTCACATCTCATTTTCTGGCTGTGTGTGTGTGAAATAAAATTTTTAATGTCTTCTGGGGTCCGAATAT
The DNA here is from genome assembly GCF_051107435.1 of Chaetodon auriga. NCBI lineage: Eukaryota > Metazoa > Chordata > Actinopteri > Chaetodontiformes > Chaetodontidae > Chaetodon > Chaetodon auriga. The sequence goes on along the minus strand of NC_135097.1, from coordinate 10,685,031 downwards.
CCCTGCAAGCAACAAAAATCTGTCAAAGTGTTATTTTCGGATGCAGGGCTGATGAGTGTTATTGTTCGGGTTAAGATTAATTAACAAGTTTGAGGTAGAAAAAAATTGCAAGTCAATACCTGCATGTCCTCGACAACATTAGGGTCTTGGATCATGTGTGCGCGCCGCCGTCTGCGAAAGAAAGCGGCATCATGGACCCTGGATGCAATTAGTAGCCTGTCAAGCTGGTGTCAAAGGTGCACACAAACCCACCCATGCAACCCCCCCCCCCCCCAAACACATACACGTGCACAAACAACACACGCACACAAATGCACCTGACTCCTGCAGACTGATGACAGAGAATTTGTGTGCTCTAGGTGTGTAGGAGCTGTGCACGCCTGTGTGAGCGGGTGGGTGTCTCTGCATGTGCACGCACAGCCTCACACATGTTGAAATATGGCTCCCATATTTCACTGCACCCACAGCATTTGTAAATGCCAACTGCTTTCCTGCATCCCCCACCCCATCCCTCTCCTGCGATTGGACCATCCCACGGAGGCTTTGGCTTTTAACAAATTGAAGGAATAATCCACCAGGAATGGGGGGTTGACGGGCGGGGGAGCGCTGTGAAATGGCTGCATCGCAGAAGCCGCCCCCCCGCCTCCAAATATCAGGAAGATATTGTAAACAAAGACAGATGCTCCAGTAAACTACACGAAACAGAGGTCATTTTTTCCGTGTAAAGACCTTTTTTTGAGCCAGCTAGAAGCCCTGAATTGCCCAAATTGAGACAGCAGCTATTTGTAGGTTTTGAAGGTTTTATGTTGTGTGTGTGTGCGCACAAGGAGGGGTGTTGTGTCTGTTGGTGGCACCCATAAAAGCACTTTTATCACAAAAGGATGGTGGGAGACAAAGATCAGAGTGGTGGCCCCTCCCAGAGATACCCCCCTCCACCTTCATCTTCCTCTGTGTCTCTCTCCTTCCACGCCGCACTCTCTCAATCCCCTGAACCGTCACACTGAATGGCTATCCTGGAGTAAATTTATAACTGCCACTTCAGCTGACAATCAAATGCTATCACTAGATTCTCACTGTCTATCACTTTGGCCCCTGCGAGCGGGGCGGAGGGAGGGGCAGGGAGGAGGGGAGGGCGTGATCGGGGGCAAAGCAGGGCTGTGAGGAGGTGAGGCCGGCGCAGCCAATCTAACTGTACCCGATCGATGGGCTCTTTCTCCGCCTCCTCCTCCTCTCCACCTGGCCCACCTCATTATACCGCGCGCTCTTTCTTCCCGCTTGTCGTTTTCTTTACAGTGGCTTTGTACATCCTTCACAAGCTTTCCCCTCCCTCCTTGTCTGAAACTGCCCTCCCTTTCTTTACATCCCCATTTCTATCTATTCCCCTGCTTCCTTTGTCCCCACCCCCCCTCCATTCCCCCACTTGCAGTCTCTCCCTGTGAGGGCTGGCCCATGTCAAGGCCTCTGTCTCTCGCCCTCGTTTGACATGCCGCACATAATGGTCAGATGGGGGAATACCACTCTCTGCATGTCTCTCTCCATCTTCTCCCTCCTCTATTCTTCTGCTCACCGTCTCCCCTGTCAGAATGTCATGCTGTTGCAAAATGGAGAAAATCAATTGAACGTGAGCTCTCTGAAGGCTGTCTGTACTGTATAGATACAGCCAGCAGATTTTTCAGGCGTAGACGGACGTATGCATTTGGATGGGTCTGTGTGTTTGTGTATGCATGCATGGGGAAGGGAGGGAGGGAGGAGAGGGGAAAAAAGGGGGGTTACTGACAGACTCAAGCTGGGGACGTTTGTCGCCGCTCGTCACTTTTCCCGTCAGCCAGCGGACATGACAGCCAAGGCGGGTGAGAGGCGAGTGGCGGGCTCTCAGGACCCGAGCAGGAATGAGCACAGAGTGACAGATGGCTCCTTCATGCTCAGGCCATCATGATGGGACTGGGAGAGGAGCGAGCACAGCGATGGACAAAGAAGAATGGCGGAAAGGGGAAGGAAGAGATGTCTTGTGACAGTATCAAAACCCACCAGACATTGTAGACACTCTTCACCAGTCTGTCTGTCAGCTTTTCTTAACAGGGTTTGCCACTGGCTCAGCGGTGGCAGCACCAGCTAACACTTGACACAGGTAAAAAAAGGCCTGGAAGACGTTAATGAAAGCATCCTGACAGAGCTGATAGGATCTTTGGTGTGTTAATCCTCAAGTCTGATTTATTGCGCTTGAAACAATGGCTAATTAGCGTGTAAAATCCGAAAAATCAAATGAGCTGATCATACATTTGAATTATGGGCACATTATTACTTATTAACGAATACTTAAACCACAATCTGTCTCTTGAGTATTAAACATTCAGCCCTTCAGGCTTGAAAGATGCTGGTGATGGCCTCTGATGTGGAAGTCACATGCTTTAACCATCCACCTCAACTTTTTTAACTTTTCCAGTATAACAGCGTAACAGTGTCATGCTGCTCCCACTGGAGAGCGGACACTCGTGAGCACATCCATACAAAGCTGCTTGAACATAATGAAGGTTGTTTTAAGCGTCTGAATGAATGACCGGTGCTGTTGTTTTTTTGGAAGGACAACCATAGAAACTCCTCCTTTCTGCTGTCCATGCACTATGCATACTCAACTATACCATACTTTCTGATGTCCTCGCAACGTCTTTGAGCTACCGTATATTGAGCCTTCTCTCTAAAACATTGGTCGTGACTGAAGTAAGTGGGTTCAACTTATCATATTCCATGATGTGGAGTTTCAGGGTGTTGCTGAAGTTTGCAAGGTGGAATATACTTTTGCTGGAAAGGTCCATCAAAATGGCTTTGGGCCTGATTGAGAGATTAAAAGCAGTGGAGACAAAGACGATAAAATGGACATTGACAGTTGCCTTTGAGGATCATTCACCCCCTCTATCACTCCCAATTATGAGTGGAGGAGGACGAAAGGAAAGGACGTGTTCTTAAACTGGGCATCAAGCCACATGTTTGAGCCTTTGGCAGGAGGGAGAACTATTGCCGACGTTGTAAACTGACACTTGCAGTACATTCATGTCTCTGCCCCATGATCATGCTGCTAGTATGCTACCAGTAAGTTTATAAAGACCTGCAGGTTGTGGTTTTGGGCAGAGCATCTCAAAATCTGTATTTCTTGAATGGCGTTTGTGGACACATCTGTGCAGAATGAGTCACCCAAAAAGTTTTGTCTTTTTGCAGGTGGGGAAACAGATGGGATGCAAATTTGAAATATTTGACGTGTGATGATAAATAGCAGGTGAATACACCAATGGAGGCAAGTTAAACAATGAGAAGTAGCTGATTTCCTAACTAAGTTACAGAACTTAATTAGACTGATAACAGGGTTTGATGAAACCAGGTAACCAGTTATCTGAAGCAGTGTTTTAATTCTGGGTGGCACAAAAAGGGAGCTTTGATCATAAAAACCACATTGTCGAGGAAGAGAACTGCATTTCTAACACTACCGGGCAAAAAAAAAAAAGCCAGAACTTAAGATGAAAGATACACCATGAAAGCCTCTTTTCTATTTTGATTCAGGTCACTGAAGGCGAAGCAGAAACAAAACAGACACACACAACCTTGTAAGACAAATAGGTTTTGTCATCCCCACAGAAGGCTCCCTTTTTGTCAAAGACCCAGAGGCTGTGGCTACGATGAATTGTGACATAGCCTAATTCCTTTGGAATTGCGGTACAGTCGATAAAGGAGCAAACGGTCTGGCAATGACCTCCAGGATAGTGTTATTGACCTATTTTGCATACACACTGGGTGCGAGAATGGACAGGCGCTTTATTTGTGCCGTTATTTATTGGCCCGCAACATGACTGTAATGCCTGTCCAGGGACTCGGCTGGAGTGCAGTTATAGATTATCATGATTGCTAGTTATTAGTGTGTGTGAGTGTGCCTTTGTGCTTGTGTGTGAGGCACTTACACGCACACACACGCAGGGGATGAAAGAGATTATTCAGCCTTTCTGTTTGAATAAAGAAGACAGAGGCAGTCTTGTGCAAATTGTTATTGAAATAGTTTAATGCCAGTCTGACTTAACTTCAAGGACAAAACTGGCTCGGCTATACAGTAGTTGATGGCTAATATGTAGATATTATGTGTATGTATGCGCTGTGTCCGTGCTGTCTCAAGACATAATTACAGAGAGAAAAGTGGCAAACATTTACCCTGACATTCAGTTCTTAGTGTGAATCAATATTTTGCAAGAGCTAGATGGGACTGAAATCCACACACACACAACTCTTTTCTTTTTTTTTCTTTTTTTTTTTCCTCCATGTCCCTAAGAGAGACACAAGACGAGGAACGGAGAACAATTTCTTCAGCTACGTGTCACAGTGCCAGACACTTAAGCCATGCACTTGTTGTCTGTGGCACTGGGATGAACCCTTTCCTTTCACATCGCAAAGAGAGCAAAAAGACAGGGGCCACCCCTTTCCATCTCATCCCTTTTTCATCGCCTTCTTTCAGCTCTGAATCAGCGTCAGTGTCGCACTTAAGAACACTTCTTGGCACCGGCTCAAGGTCCTTTTCGCCTCCATCGTCCATGGAAAGTCGCCTCTATAGTGGGCCATGTAATTTACGTTGACAGTTGTATTGACTATATTTAACAGACTGATGAATGGCAAAAATAAATAAGACTTCCAGGAGAGCCCTGCGGCCCTCCACAACAATACATTACAATTAGGCCTTCACAGAATGAAAAGGCTAAAGTCATCCACAAGCAATTAGCCGGAACCTTCAAAGGGAAAATGGCAAAACATAGCTCAAGAATATGCCAAAAGGTGTTGCCTGTGTGCAAACATTTGTGCAGTTTGTTGGATTTCTCCCATGTTGAAATGTTAACGTTCATCATATCAAGGAAATCTAAATGCTTCAGAACTATTTGGAACATTAAGGAAAGTTAAAATGGTAATTTGCTCCCTTTTCTGCTCTGTTCTTTTCCCTTCTTCCATCTAAGTTTTTGCAGGTACATGGTATCTCCGTGGGATTAATTGCTCATTTAGCAACTCTTTTCCATATTTCACGGTTGACAGAATATCCAAATTAGCTTTGCCATCAGAGTTCACTTCTTCCACTGGGGCTTGAATGACCACACTGTGGGACAGTGCACCAAGCCAATCAGGCGCTTGTAACTCATCAGCTGGGTGGGACAACAGCTGAAGACATTGTCCAGGTCTTGGCTGCCCGTTAGTGAGTTGCATTGGAATGAATTGTGTTGTGGGAGGATGAGGCAGATTCACTGAGATTGGGGCACTCAGGCCCTTGTTATTACGGAGACCATTTATTTCTTTGTAAATTAGAGTTTGGCTGGAAGCGTCACAGGGTACCAAATGGACCCAGTCGATGCTGGTCTGGTGGACTGAGGGAAGGGCAGCAGGGTGGTAGGGTTGTGGCTGAGTGGCAGTTATTATTCAGATATGGACGGCACAGTGGCGGGTGTGCTGGAATCGACCTAATGGGGTGGGAAGGCGCAGTCGATGGCTTTCTCTGACGCTTGGCTGCGCAGATATCTCTCCTGTTTTTCTCTTCTTTCACCCCACCCCCACACCAGCTATCCATCCACACTGACGTATTCTGATGACTCGTGTCATTAAAGCTAACGTCCGCTGAGGAGGTAATTAGCCAAAGTATGGCATTAATCAGCGGCTAGAGCCCCTTGCGCCTGCCGGGGTGTCTGGGACGTGCTTTTTGCAGCCACGTTGGCCTCCTGCGGCCCCCTGTTCCACACATGGTGGGCATTAACCTTCGGAGGCTTGGTCATTTGTCTATGACGGGCTCATGCTCTCTTGTTCACAAGCTTTCTGTCTGTATTTCTGCTGCTAGATGGACCCTCTAAATGCCAGAGCTGCACGGTTATCTGCAGTGGGAGTTCTGGAGCATGGAGAAAGGTCACAGAAGAAGGTAGCAAAGAATATTTTGGAGTTTTTAGGATTTTTTTAGCAGCTTTTTTTTTTAGACAAACGCTGAAAAATATCCACTGAGGCATAAAGATATGACAGAGTCTAATGTATCAGCCTGTATCTCACCTGTTGCAGTCTTAAGTGGCTTGTATGAAACCTTGTACATTCGGAGTGGCTCATGTGTTCAAGGGACAAATGCCTTCCTTGACAGTGCAATTCTGAACCCCTCTGTTAGAGCAACTAAATGAAGTCTGTTTAGTGTTGACCGATGGGTCATTTCTCTGTCCTCCTGCTCATCAGTGTCCTCCCAGGCAAACAAATCACCGCTGCTTTGCCAAAACAAAATGGCCTCCATCAGTGCGCGCACAGTGACATCTCCATCTGCTGTCAGACAAACCATTAAAAGTGCAGGGCAAAATTTCAGCCCTGTCAGTGCATATAAAGTCTCTCATTTCTCTCCATCAGCACAGTCTACCAGTTCCGCACAGCAGAGATAGACTCAATCTAAAAACGGACTCCCATACTGAACATTTTGATTTCATTACCACCCGCCACTGAATATTCATATACTTTTTTTTAACTGCTGTGTCAAGTCACACCTGGAACCAGCAGGGCGTCATACATTATTCATTAGTGCAAGGCAATGGGGTGTGGTCTAATAGAGTTTACAGGGGTGCCGACAAGCTCGGTCTCCACTTCCTGATTCATTAATGATGCATCTTCTCCCACCAGTGGTGTCGAGCTAACCTCCTGCCCATTCGACAAGGCCCCAGGGTCCTGAAGGAACCGCTCGGCTCTCCTCATTTAATTGTTCTTGCGCTGACCCAACCAAGAGATTAGCGCAAAGAACACGAGGCAGGGAGGGAATACCAGCAGCCCCGGATTTCACTTTTCTAACCTCAGCCAGTCCAAATCCACTGCACCAGGGAGTGGTGCACTGAAGGTGATGTCTATCCAGATAAAACAAAGCCATCTGCACACACACAAAATCAGAGCCCAGGTTTAACTGACAGCACGTAAAAATATGTGGAATGTAAAAATAAAAATGCAGCACACGGGCAGGACGTGGGACTTACCTGGCCCGTGCTTTACTTTGAACACTTATCTGCTGACATAAATCAAATGCAGCTCAAGACTTTCAAATGCGCGGGTCCATTCATAAATAACTAATCAAAGCCCAAAGATTTTATAGTCAGTGACCAAGATGCAAAATTGAATTTGACTTCAAGAAATTACATCAGGACACTAAATCAATGAAAGACATGAAAGCAGTGTAACTGGCAGGAGAAGGTTTAAACAGTGCAACCTGACTGAGCATGAGATAATCTAAGAGCTGTCACTTGATATAAAATGAAATAGGAGTTACACAAGGGAACAGTATGTAGGTGATGACAGAGGAAACAAGAGTAAATAACAGGAAATCAGCCAGCTGTTTAGCCACTTAATCTGTGGTACAGCATATACAGAGCAATTGATATGATTTGGGCTACTCCGAACTTTCTCAGTGAATTAGTACCTTCTATTTCTTTTCTTTTATGTCTGGCAGGCAGTGATCTTAAACTTTGCAACTCATTATGGTTAACTATGCTATAATTCTGCTTTAGGTGCAGACACTTTAATTGGCTGAGGCATGTGAGGCATGACACATTTTTCTCTGAAAATGCCTCAGCTCAGATTTTGTCACCTATTTGCCCATTGCCCTGCCATAATCTACCACGTCCCACCACTGGGGAGAGCAGTTCTCCAAGGCCTAGATGGCAGAGGAGACATTTTTTTCCTCTTACTCTGTGACATACATGCCCCCCCCCTTCCCCGATGGCCATGTGATACTAGAAGCATCTGACACACACAGAGGGGTTAGAGTCCTGGACACAATATTGTCACTGAAAACACCACGTCACAGAGTGATCAAGGATCACCTCCCATCATACATGATGAACTAATGACCTTTTCACCCAGAGTGACAAAGGTTGTACAGTCCCGTAATCCCGTGGGTATTAAAAGATTTGCCCAGTATCCCATTCTTATGTCGTGCTAGAACAGCATAGCTGAGTGGTAAAGCCCAAGTGCATCAGCTACATTTCCTCTATAGGTTGTGTAATGCTGTTTTGTTCGAGAAGTCCCAACTTTTTCTCTCAAAAGTCATATTTCCTAGATTTAATTTCACCCCTCCTAATAAAAGTGACACAGCAGAATTCAGCTGTGTGTCTCTCTGAGGTGGCGGGTAGCGTTAAAAGTTTGCTGACATGGTATGACTTGTTCTGCACAGTAGGTTAACGAAGTTCCTTCAAGGGAATCTAATTGTACCATCCACTTCTGTCTCACAGCTGACTACATATCATACTGCATCTCCTCCTGTGGAACAGTTTATACTCCAGACTGGTGTCGTGTTATATAAAACAGGATGTAACATTTCCTCCATTTTGGACTGTTTGCATCTCTACAATCATTATTTAACTTTGTGTTAAACATGTCCAAGTTTACCAAAGTTAAACTCTCTATGAAAGCAGAGATGTATTTTGCTTCCCCAAGTGAATCTTCTGATTGTGGCGATTCTGTTTAAATTGACTGATTTTGCTTGGAAATGTTCTGTCCTTGCACTCTCCAACTATCACTATCGAAAAAAGGCAGAAAATGCTCCCTCCAAAAAAGTTAACTAACTCTTCTGCTACTTCTTGTGCTTCAAGGTAAAACAGAAACCTTGGATGTTTTAGTCATTTTGCTTTTCTTTAAGCTGTACGACATTAAATCAGTCGACCGAAGGATAACGATTATCTTGTAACATGTGAAAAAGGGTGATGTACATTTTCCTTTTTGCATTTGGCCGACCTGTCCCTGACAGTTCGGGATGATTGTCCTTTACTCTTCTGTCTGCCCATCAGTCCATCTTTCCTATCTTAAGATAGAAGTGCAGCAGCATGTGTAGGCACCCAGGGGGGCTGCGATGCTAACTTTGTGCCTGTCCTCTGTACCCTCTGAGACTGGACTTTGTTTGAGCGGCGGCTGGCTACTCAATCAAACTCTGACCTTTTCTTTCCTCAGACGTGTGGCGCACCAAATGCACAAGTTTTTTCTCTCTATTAGCCACAGTGTTTGCATTGTATGCCGTATCACATATTCATTCATTTGGAGCACAGAACCGCTGTGCCTATACAGAAGAGGAAGACTAAAAAATGGCTTTCAATTATTGTGGCATTGTATGAGATGCGAGGACTGTCTTTGCACTTTTGACAGCAGGCTTCTTTCAGCCACAAGTATAGAGACCCAGTGAAAGAAATGAATAGATGAATGGATAGAGAGGGAGGGGGCAATATTGATCATGTTTTATGAGCTCGCCAGTCTGACTTGTGAGGCGACGGCGAGGAGCTGCCACTTGTGTTTTTGTCCCGAGATCCTCCATCACAACATTCATGTCCAAGGTAACAATCAATCTATCAATAAAAAGCAAACAAACAAAAGACAGAAAATGATGCATCACCCTAATACCATACCCCCCCTCTGGTCGCCGCAAACAAAAACAATGACAACCAAACAGATTCGAGCAAGCGCACGCAGGCCCTACTGCAAACAGGGGTTGGGGGTTGGTGGCGCTAAACACAATTCAGCCTTATCACGTCTCGTAGGCTTCCCTCCCTGAAATGATTGTTTCACTCAAATAAACAGATTGAATATATCATGCATCCTTGGTGTAGATAGAAATAAATCTTTCAAATCTGCTTTTTCTTTTTCCTTTTTTTTTTTTTCAACAAAGCAATTTCTTAGCCTGCGTCCCTCTGACTGAGGAGGCCGTCTCTCATAAATTCACTCCGGCAAGTGCATAAATCTCCCTTAGAGATAACATCAGGTGTGGATTGACGAGAGCTGGAGAGCAGCAGGGACGCGGTAAAGTCTATGCATGTTTGCACTGCGGGCATGAGTCTTTCTGGGTGTGTACACGTTTGCTAAGCACCTGAGACTATTTACTGTGTGTGTGTGCGTTTTGTAGCAAGGTTTTATAGGTGCATCTGCTGTCTGTCGTTTATTTTCAACATTATACACGTGTTTGCAGGCTGTGTGGGTGATTTATACGATTGATTTTAACGGGTGATTATCCACCTGCCACGATGCAAATGATCCGTCCTAATTTCTTGGTGGACAGCTCGGCCTCATCTGCACTCATTTCAGTTCGGTTGGGATGAGAGTCCGTTTGTCCCTGCTAATACATTCAACTGTTTTCAACTTTGTCCAGGATTGTCCTGCCCCATTTCTCTTTTAATCCCCATCATCTCTCCCACACTCTCATCCTCATCCTTTTGTCTCTCCTTTTCTTTTCTCTCCCTCCAGCTTCCTCGTCCTTCCCCGCCTCCCCTCTCCTTGTCCCTTTTTTTTCCCTCTTTCATTCTCACTCTCTGCCACTGTGCAGCCCCGCGGTTACTTTCTGACTTGTGTGCAGTTTAATAATCATTAGGACCGAGCCCCTAATGAATAAAGTCACTCGGACTAATTGCTCGCAGTGTTTCGAGATACGAGGGAGCACGGAAGGGAATGAGAAAAAATGAGAATGTGGACGTTTAATAGCTTGTTGGCGGAATTTTAAAGAGGTAATTAGAGGCACTTACAGTAGGATGACCACACACCGCTTGTTTGTTTTTTTGCAGGACATGATAAATCTTTTGGTTGATGGAGCGAGACAGCGCGAAGCCTCGTAAAAAGAGTGCGGTTGAAAACAGAGAGGAAAAGAATTTCAGGACCATTTCTTGAAGTGATTTACATATTTGACTGGGTTTAACATGATAGCCACTTGCAGATATGTGTATTTAAAAGATTCCATTACTGTTCTTGAGGTGTTGAGATTACAACCTCTAACCACACCAAGTGTAATTGGTCCAGAAGCCCTCATGCTAATATCATATATAACCAGTTGCGGCTGGGGATTATATGCCTTAGTCTGGCACACACACACAAAAGCACACACACAATTACATCAACTCTCAGTAAAACCCCAGTAAAACCAAGAATTGAAAGTTTTTTCCCCACACAGCAAATTGTAAGCATTGTGAGGTGAGGACCCTGTCACTCTGGATCAAACATATTAGTAGCCACCTAAGTGCAGGTGGACAGGTGTAGTTTAGCCCTGGGGCGACACAGTGTCCTGGAGAGACTGCATGCTACCAGAGCAGTGTGTGTTTGTGTGTGTGTGTGGGTGTGTGTGTGTGGGTGTGTGTATATATATTTCTGTAGTTTTGCTCTAAACACTCTCAAAGGAGAAAGCAGGTGTATTGATTTTCAGCACTAGCCATAGAGGGGAGCCAGATATTGGCATTAAACCCTTTTGACATGTTGCTCCTGATGAACACCACATTGTACACTTGATGTGACACACAAGCAAAAGCAAGAAGCGGTCTGGATATCATCGAGCATGTGCAGTAAAGGCACATTAAGGACGTGTGTGTGTGTGTGTGTGTGTGTGTGTGTGTGTGTGTGTCCACAGAGCAGCACCCCTGCAGGAGTTTCTGTCTGAGCTCAAACACAAACACGTCCGCTGCTCAAATACAGCCCAAGACAAAAATCACCCAGACTTAAGTAAAAATATACACACCCAAACATTTTTATTTATCACACCTACACATTGTGCACAGGCGTACCTCCACACCTGATAAGCTAAGCATGCAAAATGGGCTGCCTCTTCACGCTAAAACATGGCCCAAAGCGCTCTCTCTCTCTCTCTCTCTCTCTCTCTCTCTCTCTCTCTCTCTCTCTCTCTCTCTCTCTCTCTCTCTCTCTCTCTCTCTCTCCCTCTCTCTCTCTCTCTCCATTCATCTTTTTCCACCATCAAGGCATTACCAATTGGAGGAAACTGATGTTTCCTCTTGCTTCACATCCTGCCTAAATTTCCTTGCCCTTTGATGTTTCTTCCTCGAATGGCGACTCATGTCCCTTTGCTCGGACCAACCGTGATGACAGATACACATGGATTTCAAGTCACTTTTGTTCCCTAGCAACACAAGACCGTATTGTTCCCCCACCCATCCTCACGCAACCATCGTCAGTTTCGCCCCGGTGAAAGTAATGCCGCTCGTGCAAAGATTGCCTGCAAGCCTGACAGGTCCTAAGCGTGGGGGAGGTGGGGTTAACTCTGGGTTTGAGTGTCCATCAGGGACATGATGGGATAGGACGATGGAGTGAGGGGGTTGGTGTTATGGGTAGCAGTTGATGGCCGTTTGCCTTTCACTTAAGCAACCAGTTATGCCAAGAGCTACAGAATGACTGCCACTGACTCCCCCTTCCTCCTCTGATGCCATTGTTTCATTTCTCACAAAAATACATATTTCACACTTACTTCTTCTTTGCTCTTGTGCAGATGCGCAAACTGTTGGCTCTGTGCAATGTGCATCTTTTTAACAGATTTTTGGTGTGTTAAGCACAACAAATGAAATTTCATTCATCTCTATCATGTTTGGGGTGGTTTTAAGCGCCTTTGACCAACACAAATGCTGCAGGAAATAAAGCATGAAGACCCTACATGAACACTGATGAGTTACTGTTCTTCTAAACACACAAACACACATTCACATAAATAGGCACACACTTGGGTGAGCACTCTGTAAAACCCACCAAACATACTCATTTCCATAACCTGTTTTTTACATTCTCACACTCACTGTAGCCTAGTTCCTGCCCTAGAAGAATTGCAGAATACCATATGTATGAGCATCAGGCAAGTGTTGTTATTTGCTCAGCCCCCATGGCGGACTCCGTTCGAGAAGACTCCCTGCAATGGATAGCTGCCATACTTTAGCCCCAAGAGCAAAGCAGCAGAACATACAGAGGGTAGCTGTTTTCCAACCTGTGCAATTCAGAGCTGGGTCCCCTGCTTGCTGCACTGCATGGGGGCCCACTGAAATTCAGTGAGAGCCAGATGTCAAGAAAGGCAGATCACCTCAAATACAGATGGGTGTTTGTGTTTCGGATGGCAAGTAATTACAGATTAAGGATTTGTTTAAGGGTATTGATCTAGCGAAGGTTTGTGTGCATTTAGTAGGGGAGGAGGATGTGCCACGTGCTCGCGCCACTATGGATTTGGTCACATAGGTGTTGACACAACAGCTCCCTCAAATGACAGAATGATCCCTCTTATAGGTCCAGAGTTCTCTCCTGTCACACTGGTTATGGTCATGTGGGCAGCCCTGCATGTACGGTCTGGCTAAACGTGCACAGAGATCAAGGCCAGACAAGCAAGCTTGCCTTGTCAGTTATGCCAGACATTCGGTGTCCGTTTGCCAGTACTTATTCAAGTCGCGAGCTACCTGTCATTACAGCCAGATGCACTCATTTAACCCAATCTGCTGTGCTACTCAAAATTGGTTTTGGAGGGGTTACTGTAATCAATACATGGAATATTCACCACAAATGTTCAAGTGGGGCTGCTTTCATGTCTTGATTAAAAAGAATATATCTTCAGATAAATTGCTGCTAAATTGTTTTCATCTCAGAAAAAAAAAAAAAAGTTAAGAAACAGGGGCACAAATTGATGTGAATCATCTTCAAGAGATACTAGCAGTTAACCACGGCGATGAGCCAAACGGTGAAGCAGCATGTGATTGGTTGCAACAACTTTAGGCGATAAAATGTGATCCTGTTTGAGCAGTTGTGTGGCTTTAATTCCATTGCCTTGAACACTAGTTGATAAATTGAGCTGGTTCCCTTAGAGACAAGTGGCAGTAAAAAAGAGCATTTCTAATGTTTTCATGGCAAAAGGAGGCCCGCCTGTGAGAGCCTCGAAATAAAACCAACCCTCCCTTTGTTGATATCAATTACCAGGTGACTGTTAGTCAATTGCAGTGACGACATAATGATTTGTTGTCAGATGTTTGAGGAATGAGCAATGGCGACCTGAGTTGATTTTCTCCCTTTCTCCCTTTCTTTCTTTTTTCCTTTTGGGTTCCGGTTGACATTTCCCTCTCAAGACAAAGACATGAGTGAAGTAAACAGTCTCCTTTTGGGTTGGTTTCATCTCCATTTGGATCCCCCTGTTGTTGGGCAACTCTTTCTTTTTAAGTAACAGAGGAGAAGCTGATTGTTCTTTTGCTCTGTAATTTTCTACTGATGGGCTCTGCCAGCTCCGTCTGCAGCCACAAAAGCTCGCTTGACAACTTGACAATTACCGCCACTCAATCGGGATAGAAATGCTGCTGCTGGTGCTTGTTGTTGTTGCATTGCTTTTCCAGCCTTGCAAATCGCACAACATTAAATGCTTCATAGTGGATGCAGATCCAGGTGCAATTCAGCATACCTTTTCTAAAAATTGCCTGATGCTGCTATGATTGATCGGTTCATCGAGGCACAGGGATGAAAGGCAGCTCGGAAATGCAGACGGTAACAAACACTCAAAGTTGGATAAATTGCCTGTTGCTGATATGTTTGCTGGGTGGTTTCCTTAATTTCCTGTTCCCTGACACACAGACAAAGAGTCCTATTTTATGCTTAGTTAGTTCTGATTAAGAAGTAATGGGGCTATCAAACATAGTCTCGCGATCAGGTAAAAACACCTGATCAGGATACTGCCACACACGTCACATGTGCAAGGAAAAGTTCAGCTTCTTTGTCACCTCTAAATAAACAATTTAGCTGCCATTATCATTCCAAAACACACATATATTACTTGTGAAAGTGCTGTACCAGTGGTTTCCCACGATAGACCTCAAGTTTGACTGGTCCTCCTCCCTCGCACTGTTCCATTATGCTGCTGTCTCCAGAGCAGGAGCATAGTTCTATTTGGAGCCCAGCAAAGCTCTCTGCTAATGCCCCCAGGGATGCAGCATCATATCTGGCCAGGAGCGATGCAGAGACGTCTAGTGGTGGAGGCTTTGTGGCTTGCCTTTTACCAGCACATCTGGCTCCAGAAGATTAGTGCGCTACTGGACCCCAGGAAAATGCACATCACGTGTACTTAAAGGAACACAAAAACAACAAGCCTCGGAAATGCTTCCCGGAGCGGTTTGCCTGGGAAGAAATAAAGTCCTGCCATAAACAGATTTGAGTATGTCAAAAAATGAATGCAAATATACATGTAAATATGCAGAAATTAGATTCTTCAGAGAACGGGGAGTTAATCAAGTGGAAGTTGCTTTTAAAACATGCCATCAGTCGCCCGGGGTTCCTCTATCATCTCACTTGCCCTCTAATGTCTCTCAGCACTTTAGGTTTTTAATGCGTGTCTTTGAAAAATGCTCGCCTGACCAGCACATCCATTTTTTCTTTCCTCCTTAATGACAATTGTGTATTTATCTGTCCCTGGTTTGCTGCGGCGTTAGTAAATAATACACTCTAGAATGATGAACAATCCATCGTTGGACATGTTACGGCAGCCTCGTAATGAACTGAACTCATTTGTGTGGCAGTAATTACACACTCCTCTGATTAAAGATGGCTGTGCTGGATAGTATTTGGGTAATTATTCCCTTTTGCTCTATGTGATAAGCTCATAATGTCCAGTCGGGGGGTGGGTGGGTGGGTGGGGGGGGTGCTGCAGGGATGGGAAGGAAGTTAATGACATGCTAAGGCTGGTTGGAGTTGCTTTTCCTCAATCACTCACTCCCTTGGCCTCTGTCGCCCCTGCAGCACGAGTGACTATCTTTATGTGTAGTGTCCCAGCATGTCGGCACTAGCCAGGCTAAAGTAATTGCTACCGAAATGGCCTGGTTGCACTGAGTCCTCGTTATATGAATGCTAATGACAGCTAGCCTTAGCTCTTTGGGGTTAACACTAACACGTGACTACCTCACCAACAATGCTAATTAAAGTCAGTTTTTTTTTTCGCTCTTCTTCCTCTAATTCCATGCTCTATGGTTGACCTAATCCCTCTCCTTATCCCTACTCGCTGTTTGTAATTAAGACTTTCCTCCCCTCATCTCTCTATTTAGCCACTCTGTCGGCTCTGCCTCCTCTCCCCTCAGCCAAGGGCCTGTCTCTCCTCCAGCAGCGCATACCTTGATCTTCCCTCCAGAGTGGCATCCTCTCATCTCGCCAGAGGTTATATTTTCCTCAGCCTAGCCACACCCCCTGCAACTACCTTCATCCATCAGGCGCACAGGCACAAACATCCATTCCGTACAACAGCATGACCCCAAAGACACAGTCGAGGCACAGGGGAGTTGAGAGCTTGTGATGTTAGTGATCAGTCAGCTTCATTTTGAATTCTTCTGGCATTAAGGACTCTAAGGGCCGAGTAGAGCCGGCATGTTACCTGTCATACCGGCTCCAATGTTCGCCACAAAGTTCCGAATGCACCAAGTAGCAGCTCCCGCCGCTGTAGAGGTCATTGTTTTGTTAGTGCACACTGTGTCGAGCACATGTTTGTCACCTCCATGTTCCGTATGGCGGTTGAGCTCAGGGTTAGCGTGTTGACAATGAAGAATCTTAGTCAGTCAGGCGCGAAATGAGAGAAAGAAGGTAACCGCTGTTCCCCATCAACGCTTGCGTCACAACCCTGGAGCTAACATTTCCAAAACCCTCTGCCACAAAGGGGGAGAAAAGCTGTGGGACAGTTGATTCCCCTCAAGGCAACATGTCTGGTGATACAACAAGTCAAACAGAATTAGAACAAGGTTAACGTGAGGTGCTTATCCCCCACTCAGTCTTTCATCTCATCCCCCACAAGAAAAACCTACTGTAGTTGCTCCATACCCCGAACACAGATGACAAAATCCTCAAGGTTCGTCTTGCGTTGTGTAGAATACGTAGTGTTGTGACAGGGCTGGACGTGATGAACCTCCTGCTCTTTGTTCATAAGTGTCTGTTAAATGCAGCAGTTGTTTCGAGTGTTGGAATGCTCAACTGAACAAATTGTTTGTCTGCTTCTGGCTTATGAAGTTGTACTCAGTGCTTTACCTGCACAGTCCAGGCCTGTACCAAAGCCACCGAAACACACAGAACAGGTTCAAATGCAGTTTCATATGATTGCCCTTTAAGACTTGGAACAGTGACAACCTGCAGCGTTTTAACTCAAAAAAACAAACTACAAAGGAAAAAAAAAAAGCCAGAGTAAAGACCAAGACAGAGACAAAATCCTGCCAACAGACCAGAGCCCAGTGCCCACAGAGGGGTGCTGTGGGGCGCCATCTCAGACAGAGAACGGCACGGGGAAAAGCAGAAGAAAGCAAAGCGAATGGGCAGTGAGAGGTGGCCCCGGTTTATCGGCTGCGGCAGGCTTGGCGCAGCTTCCCAACGCTCTGGGGGAGCCCAGTGCTACCGTTTTAATGAATGTAAACGAGGACGGAGGGGACTTCAGTTAATGCTTAGCAGCGCTTCGGAAGATGCCAGGAACAGGGGCTCCACAAGCCATGGCGGACCTGGCAGCGGCCGTGGCACATGCCCAGGAGAGAGGCGCCAGGAGCCGTTTGTTTGACAAGGCCCAGAGATGGAGCTCATGCTAAGAACAGAGGGGCTTTGTAGTCGGGGCCAGATATTCTGGAGCACAGGCGGGCACATGCACTCACACATATGGAGAGAAACACAAACACACATTTGTTACTCAGATTTGATGGACTTGCAAGCTCACAGTACAGATAATACACACACTTCTTTGTATCTTTGCATTCTCACACAAGCACGTACACATTGTTTTTGTAAATACAAGAGTTGCGTGAACTCCCCGATCTACTTATATTCAGACGTATCACATGCTTACACCAAGAGAAAAAAAAAAATCAGAAGCAATAAACTGCACAGACAACCATACTCTTGTGCATCCCTCTGTGTGTGTGCACAAACACACAAAAACCTCTCCAGGCTGTGGTCATTTTCCTGTCCCGATTTAAACAGTTGTTCCAAGGCCTCTTCCAGCCACCCATCCACCACTGCTCCCCAGCCCCTTCCCCCATTCGTCTCCTCTCTCTCATCTCGGCGAGAATGAAAGTGACATTTTTGAGCCTGCATCCCTCAACTCGCACTCCGCCGCGCTCCGGCTTGACAGCGGCACATTCAAGGCGGTGTCAGGCTGAAATTATACTGTCTGTGAAGCTCAGTAACGAGGCAAGGCATACACACGCGCCGAAGAACAAGCACACCCTGGAGCTGTGAGAGTCAACCTTCGCCTTTGAAGAGTGATGAGGAGTAGTGGGAAGAATCAAGTGGATGAATGAAAAAGAGTGTTTGTTTTTATGCCGCAGTTTATGGAGTCTGTTTCATCTGATATTTGAAGATTGCCGGTTCAATAGCAACGCGTGCAGTCTTTTAATTTACTACAAGTGCAATTTCCCTTTAGTGGTGGTAACACTTTGATGAAACCAAAAGATGGGTATGTGATTTTGATATTGTGTCAGACAAACACAACTATGATTTCAAAGGCAAAGATACTGAAAACAGGTGTACTGAGTACTTAACGTCAACTTGTGAGACAGTATCCCGGAGAACAGCTTTGCTAACTATGTAAATGAGCTCCAGGATGACATCACAGTTAGCGAAAGGTCAAAATACTCCACTGAGCCTCCAGCTTCACATCACTGACAGCTGACACTGAGACGACCCTCCAACAGCAGGAGCGCTGTCAGTGCGGTGACTGCACGTTGCTGACTGTCACTCTCAGCAGTGGCATTGTTGCTCGTGCAACTGGGATACGTTGTCAAAGGTTGCATTCATAACTCAAACTAACCCCTTGACCTCAGTTTGATTTGGGACAGCTTACAATATATAAAGGTGGTGGCGTTAGCATAATGTGCAAAAGTTTGTGAACATGTGAAAATGAAAAAAAAAAAAAAAAAAGGCAATCTGCGACGGATCTGGAAGGAAAAGTAGGACTTCTCTGTCTCATGGCAGGGCAGCAATATCATCCTCAGGAGCTGCCGCGCATGTGGCTCTTCCTTATCTGGCAGTGAATGTGCTGTTGAGTCATTCCCTTCTACTCTGACTCAAATCATGTGCTACATACTGCAGGCTAACCTTAATGGAAGATTCTTAACCAATCCTCTCTGCCCATGATGAATGCTCTCCCCGGCCAAACTGCAACTGCTACTGACACAACTCGTGACACAGCCCGAGAGCGAGCCAAATGTAGGCACAGAGAGGGAGAGTGGGGCAAAGAGAGAGAGGAGGGGCCAGTGGATGCCATGCCTTTAGCCTTCTAAAAAAAAAAAAAAAGAAAGACAGAAAATCAGTGGCGTATTTCTGCCGCTATGGAAACATACCTTGTGACAGCACCTGCCCCCTGCATGAGCTGCCCCAGCCATGACCTGCGGCATTCCACGTCACAGCCTGAAGCATCAGGAGGGAACAAGTCCGATTAGACAACGACGGCAAGAGAAAGGAACATGAGAGAGATTACGCACCCTGGGATGAGGCTAGAGTTACAGTCAGCTGGCTGGGGGATAGGGGTTAGGGGGTTTGTGATGGTGGCGAGCTTGGGAAAGTGAACCACGCTTGGACTTCTACTGGAGATTAAGTCTCATGTGTGAGGGAAAAATGGGGGGACACTGGAGTCTAAAGTTTCCATGGATGAATCAGTCAGCTGGTGTAAAGGACATGTTAATGTGCAACACTGAAGTCTGCACAGTGTTAAAACTGTACAGGGTTAGACATAACAAGGGTGGCATGAGACAACCACCTATTCAGGCGCCTACCTGCTCCAAGTTGACTTGTCCTGCAGACACAACAAAGGTTTTAGACAATCAAAGCAGAGGTTTGATTGCGTTTACTTGATTCTTTACTCCAATATAAACATCTGTTATTTTGTGTTTGAACTTAGCTGTTGGATCAGCTCTAGACTCGTGAATTGGCTCATGAAAATGACGTCTATGATATATGTGCCTCCACTCAGAACCCTCTCTGGAAACAGATTGTTCAGGCTTTCCTTTCCAGTGCGCGGATGGAGTTTCAGTCCCATGACTGAGCTTCCAGTGTGGAATTGGAACACTGGTTGAGTCTCTCCCAACTGGGCCACTCTCCCAACACCCCTCTCTCGCTTGCGCATTTGCCTCCGTGGGGGGGCGGGGGTATCGGTTCCATGCTCCGCTCTGCTCGACATGTAGGCATCCAACATCAGGCCCTCCACCCTCCTCCTCCTCACACAAACACCCACATAGGCACACGTCACCCCTGTCTGCTTTCTAATGATATGTCCTACTCTACCCCTGCAAAGCGAGACCATGAATGGGCTGGAAAAGTGGGGCCCCACAGAAGTGTGATCACCACATGACATATTCAACAGGAAGAAACTTGAATGGGACAGTGGCTAAGGACTTAAACTACAAGTCAAAGACTGGATATATTATATATTAAGGTGAAGTATAGTGTTTCTTGAATGTCACCAAGACGACGCACTGGGAGCATTTAAATTTTATTCAACCAATACTCTGCCACTTTTAGTTATTCAGCATGACACTCGTAAACCTTCTGTGTGCTTCAGACAGTGCTGTAATTGATTGCAACTTTCAAATGCTCATAAGTTAGTGTCACAGCGATGCTCATTGGGAAAGAAAGCCGACATGCTCAATCAGGGCGTCCCTGGGATCGACATTGAGATGCAGTGCGCTCCATTGTTTTTGACAGAGCGTTCCCTAGTAGCTGCACAAGTCAACTGAGTTGGATCTGGAGAAGCTTCAGTGTTAGCGTTGGGGATCTGCCCTTGCCCTTGGTGGACGTGTGTTTAAGACAGGCGGGCAGCTGTTGGCGCCGGCTGGAGGAGCTGCTTTAGAGGCAGGGGTCCATCCCGTAAATGGAGCCGTGCGGTTCTGATGGATAAGCACATCAGGTCCCCTCCTGCAGGGTCAAACAAATGGAGGGTAGCACAGAGCCTGTATCACTCATGATGAAGGGAGCAGGGGAGGGCGGGCTGAAAAGGAATAGGATAAGTAGAAAAATCTTTTTTTCCCCCTTGTGTTTTAGAAGGCATGAGTCACTTGCAGAATTTCGGAGAAACTTGGTTTTCAAAGCAACGTTTGGTCATCACAAGTGTGGTTAAACGGAAGGTTGAAAGATTAAAACTCGGAATAGCTTTAACAAGAAAGTCATGAGTTCACAAATGTGTTAGCGTTGATTATTGATCAGAAAATAATCTGAATTCTCAATGTTTAAATGGCTGTTTTGGGGAAAAAAAGCTGTTTTAAATATTCAAGTAGCCACTACAGCACTGCTCAATGTCTTACTGAAAGCCGCTGGGTTCAGATATTCGCTCGTCAATGATTGCTGTTTGGATTATAACAGTGAATCATTGGCACTAGTGAACTTTGGATCCTGTAAATAAACACTTTAGAGGTACAGTCTAATCTGTAAAATAGCATAAGAAGACAAGATTTAGCACAAGTATTATTTTACTGTTGTTAAATATTATCCTGTGTTTGACGTTTGGTAACCCTCAGCGCAGGGATGAAGACATGCTATCACCATCAGAAAGAAGCAGTCCTCTGAAGAACAGTATGAATTGGTGGCAATTTGATCTGTCTCTGCGATATAAATTACACGTCTAACAACTTTTCTGAGTCGAGAAATTTCACTTACCTTGTGTCCAAACTCAACATCAGTCATCTGTGTTGAAGAAACAGAAATCAAATCCTGGAACCAGTTGTCATGAAAGCATTGCTTGATTGAATGTTTCAATCCAAATATTTGGGAGAAACGCCATTTATTTTTATGAACATTACAGAAAAATGTGTGATGAGACTGAACGGTAATTTGATCTGATAAGAGGTGGCGTTAACTTTGACTCTAATTTATCAGCAAGACTATATTGCAGTCTTAAGATTATGAATACTTTGGCACGGAAAATGTTTGCCACTGCCAGAATTTTAACTGATAAGATGAGTCTCTTTTTCTCCACTCAGTAAAAAAAACCAGACACTCACAAAAACATTTTGGAACAGTTTACCGAACTTCACTGAATCCAGTGCTTTTCGAGACCCAGCCTCCTGTCTCATTTGAGAATGGCGCTTGTGTGCTGACAGTGAGATGCTGATGAAGAGGAGACATCCTTCCATCCCCTTCCACCCATCCCCCACTCGACTGCTTCATTTAGCCCTCCGTTTCTCCATCCCTGCATTCTAGCCAGCCAGTAATTCATGTTGCATCATAGCGCCCCTGTCTATATAAATCAAGAGCCCCATCTATGAAACATATCTTTTTGATAAGGCCGCCTCTTCATCAAGGTCTTTTGACGCTCCGTTACTAACCATATTGATTTGTCCTCAGATTATTTTCGGCCACATGAGCGTTTCTATTTTTTCCCTCCTCCTTTTTTTTATAAAGCATGACAGAAATGGATCTATGGTAATCATATTCCATCTGTGACACTGTGCTCGGTCCATTACTATACACTATCCTTGCTTAACCCAGAGAATTTCTGTCTCTCCCTCCCTCTCTCTCCAATCGTACCTTAATTGTGCTGTTAGGGAAGCAGAATCTAATTCCGAAAAAAGCATCTCCACGCTCACCCTCCCGACTATCTCTCTTTCCATTCTCCAGCCTCCCAGCTCACACACACATGCACACACACACGCACACACACACACAAACTTTGGTCGACGGCAACTCCTAGAAAGCAAACAGGCCTTTGGCTGGAGGAGCCAGATAGGAGCTGGTTGGCTCCCACCAATCCTTTATCTGAGCCAGCGCTGCACATCAATAACACAAACACCACCACCCCCCTATTCTTTCCCCTTCCTCCCCTTTCCTCCGTCCTCTGTCACCCTCCCCTCCTCGTCCTCCTCCTTCTCCTCCCTTCCCTCCAGCTTGTACTCCTCCACTTTTAATCTTTCAAAACAAAACGGCAAAGCCCCCTAAGAGAAACTGCATCAAGCTGAGAAAGTGATAAAGCAGTTATTTTTTTCTTATTTGTAAGAGGTGCGGTCGGGCTGGTGGAATTATTTCCACATTTCAATGTGCTTTTCTTAGGTACCTTCCCGGGCTTATGCTAATAACCTGTTGATCTGTGCTTCTGCTCTGTGTGGTTTCTGTCAACTGCGACTCCACCGCACAGAACTGGGCAGACAGGCATAAACAAGCAGCCTGAACATCAGTCACGCAAATCCCTTTTAAATGCCATCACGTTTTACTCAGGCGAGTGCTTTTGTTGTGGTGTGCGATTCTTGCTTTGATTGTGCTTTTCTGTGTCCGACGCTGCTTTTCATGATGATGAAGAACGGAGTCATTTTTCATCCTTCAGAATGGAAGAGCGATAACAGCACGTAGTCACCCTGAAATCATCTGGATGCAGCTCTAATTGCGTTCAGGTTGTTTGATCTCTGCGGCCTGTATCCAGTGAAACTCTTGTTACATGCTAGATAGTGACAATGTGAGGACTTTGCTTGTACGTGCACACAGATGAATCCCTGTTTGTCTCTGTGTGTTTTCTTCACTTATTGGGCTCCTGGAAAGAGTTTTAGCTCTCAAAACTGGCATCTCTCTCACCCTCAGATAGAACAATCAGACACTTTCCCACTATGCCAAATTTTCCAATCCCCGTTTCCACTCTTTTTTTGACTCCTAAAGTTAAAGTGGTATGTCCTTAAAATGGCGTCTGTCTGTGCGTGTTCACGTAGCCTTGGGGTGTTTGCCTTAGGGGAGATAAACACTACAAGACTTCCTACAGACACCTTGAACTTCGAAAAAGTCATGCCCCAGCCAAATGTGCAGCACTTTTCCCAGAAAGCCTCAGAGCAAGAAAAAAAAAAAAAAAACTTCCCTTCAAAATTCTGTTGCATAAATTGAGCATAAAAGAAATATCTGCGCACTTTATACTAGACCTTAAAACCAGGCAGCATGCCACTTACAGACGCAAGATCTCGCTCTAACTCTACTGAATCAATATATAGTACAGACAAAATGGCACACTAATCAACATTCCATTATTGCTATTTGCATATTTGATCCGGGATTTGTTCAATGGATTATACATATTACCTGCATGATGTTTAATTGCCTTTTTAATAGACTCTGTGATTAAACAAGGAAGTTGCTGGTGGGAGAGACGAAATGGGGAGAAAAAAAAAAAAAACAAGTGCAGAAAAATCTTATTAGAACAAGTTGCTTGCATCTTCCGCAAAAGCGTCTGAAGGTGGCGGAATGAAATAAAGCAGAGATCCGTCTTGTGATAAAGGCAGCAGTGGCTGTTCAAAATTCATTCATTTGCCTGGTATTTATTTAAGGAGATTGAAGAGGAGGCTGCTTGTTCCAGTCACCGCAGAGTTTTATATCTTATCATGTTTTGACAGATGAGGGGCATGAGGCACTAGAATACACACACGTGGAGTATTGTTGCATTGTGGGTCCGCGGGTGGATAAAAAGTTTGCCTTAAATGCAAAGTTTCCTGGAAATGATTTGGATGACGTGGGGTGAGAGTGCATGGCTGCAGGGAAGCTTACCTGTGAATACGCATGAACAGTACATCGCCCCTTCAGCAGCATGGAAATGATCATAAAAATACATGTTATCATGCTAATCTGTTTCCGTAGCTATTAAACTGCTTACCTGGCTTTTTTCTCTCTATTCTGAACCCTTGATCACAGTCAAAGAACAAGAGAGAGACCTGAAGCTAACAGCTACCTTCCAGTTATTAAGACAGAAACCCAACGCAGGGGGCTAAGCACTGACAATGGACTCTGTTAAAACACAAACAATGGACTCTCTAATGCTCAGTAGCGTTAGCGCCAAGTTATAGGTAACCCAAGTGAAGAACTGCAGAGTTTCCAAGTAGAAGAGTAGGTATAAGAGTGTCTTATATGTCAGAGCATTTGCGATTGTGCCTGTATATATGATCGCGTCTTACTACTGTATGCATTCTCTGGTATCAGGGCAGAGTTCAAAGTACATTCAAGTCCACTCTGAATCATGAGCCGAAAAGCCAGTTGATATGTGGCTATTAATGGCTTCGTCTAAAGGCCAAAGATACACACCTGCACATAGTGACACTTAGGCAGATGCACACATCAGAACAGACATGTCATGTGCACATTGACACATTTTGACTGTACCATTGCACATTGTGATCTCTCATGTGGCATTTCCCAACAAGGGAAGGTTAAAAAAAAAAGTCTCCGTGGCTGAGGTCACCCTCTCCTGCAGTTAGCGGCCAGTCACCTGCACTCATTAATAAGGAAATTAATGTTGCATTCCGTTTCAATTAACCTTCCCTGGCTACAGGAGCAAGACTGGGAGGGAGGCCCAGGCACCCGCCGAGGTCAAGGTAATTGAATCAGAGGTACAACGATGACAAGGCCAAGGAGTTGTTGCTATGGTGTTGGGGGCAACTGTTAACCCGTCATTAGGGGAGAGGTTGAGACTGCTGTGTGTCAGGTTGTGTTGTTGTATCTCAGAGATGTGGCGGTCAACATCAGTGACATCAGCCTTTGTGACTACTGGGTGGCAAATGAGGCGATGGTCAGGCTTGACTGTTGGTGGCAGTAAACCTGCATGATATCTGAAGGCAGTTGCTTCATGAAATGTTCAGCATTTGTTCCTGAAGGACAAAGCTTGTCATTCCTAAGCAGTATCCGAGGAATTACATCCATATTGGAGGATTCCTGACCTCACCATGTACACCCAGGGCCCATTTTCAGCGCCACTACAGGAGGTAGTGTGCTCTGCATGTAGTGAGGTTGAAAGTCATGGTGGTGGAAGTGTGTTGGGTGAGTCTGACTTTCATTCATGCAATTAACGTTTGCATTTTTATTAACCTGAGCCATGAAATGGTTTGGTTGCCTAACCCTAACCATTCATGAACCATATTTTATTTGCCACTGGTATCAAAACCGTTTGTTCTGCAGAACTGTCAACTGACAATTTTCTCTGTTGATACTTCAGTAACAACCTATGCAATAAAAGTTACATTAATACACAAATAATGTGCAATAGCCAGTAAATTTTGGAGGAAATGTAACACCACCAAGATGACATTCTTTGTCAACATCTGCAGAATGTTCACTGACTGTATAGTACATGTGTTTGTGCTCCAATATCCTCTCCTGGCAGCTAAAGTACGAGAAACAGTTCAATGGCTATGTTATGTAAGGTTATGTTAAGTCAGCTGAAAGTGCTTGGATAAGGTCAGGGTAAGACTGACCTGAAGCATGAGGCGAAGCGTGTTGGCTTTTTCAACATTTAACCAAACCTCCAATCTTCCCCTCACCTCGAGTGTTGTACTTAATCTCACATGTGCTTGCATGTTTGCACCTTGCGCCCCATCATCCATCCTGAACTCCTCCTAATGACTTCTGTAGCACTACAGGGATTGGATTGGAAAAAAAGGAATGAATGTAATGCAGTTAGCAAAATGTATTTGGCAAAGCAAATTAGGAACATATAAACACACAGTATTTTGTTGGACGATGGGTTGCCGTATATTATGCTATATATATATATATATATATATATGATGCTGTCAATGGCAAACATGATTAACAGTCTTTTTGTCCCTGTAGTAATGGTGTTTTGTATTGCTTCTTTTCACAGCACTATTTTTTAGGCTTGTTCTCATTTTGTTACTGTAAGATTTTCCCTCCTTTATCCACCTCTCTGTTTCTCTCCCTCCTCTGATGATGGTTGTCTGCTCCTCGAATGCGCTGCTGAGCATTGGCCAACAGTAAAACACACCTGGGTGTGTCCAGCCATCTGATGAATGACCCTGCGGCTGGCGGTCGGATCGATACAAAGGATGTGTGTTTGTGCGTGCACGCGCCTGAACGTGTTGGGGGGTGTGAGACGAGCAGGCGCATTCTGCTGAGCTGGAAATCCCATTAAATCCCAGCTACCCCACACACACACGTTTGCTTTAACACACTACATCCTCCGCTAACACACATTAGTAAACACACCCACGAGCTATCTACGTCTTTACTGACACACACCAGCCCACACAGAGCACGTTTCACAACTGTGTACCTCCACGCACAACACAGGCTCTACCTTTGTTGTAAGAGGCCAGCTATAACTCACTGCTCTCCTGTACTGTACCAAGTAGAGCGATGCAAAGCTGCTGCTCTCCTCTCACTCCCTTAACACAACCAGGCAGAACCCTCAGATCTTCTCCTTTTTGTCAGGGAAATGTCAAAATGCCTGTTAACGGCTGTACTCAAGCAGCACAATATGTTTGTTTGTATGTGTTGTGGCGTAGTGATATGGATACTATGACTCATGTCTCTGCAGGCGCCCAGCAGGTCTTTTTGCCAACATGTAGCTGCGCGCGTGTGTTGTGTGTGTGCAAGGCTGTGTGTGTTGTGTAAGCAGCCACCTTGCCGCCCTTCTGCCTGCGCTGAGAGTGTGCAGCACTGGCATTCGAAATAATCTCTTTCTATCTGTCTCGGTGTACTTATCCCCCCTCACTTGATCCCTCCTTTCCATCCTTGTCTCTCTTTCTGCCTAACACCTTCAATCCACCTGTTTCCCTCCATCCTTCTTTTGTGTACAGCGCTCTTTTGTCAATCTCGCTTCATCTGTCATCTCTCCCCTCTTTCATCCCTCTCTCCATCCAGGGGCCCCTAGCGTGACATTCTATCTCTGACACATCATGCATGTCCTGCTCCGATGATGCCAGCGCACTGACAGATCAGCCACAATGTGTGTCATGTGGCTAGAGGAGGGAGAGAGAGGAGGGGGAGAGGTGGGGGACAGATCAGATTGACGGGGATGATCACCCACTCCCTCCATCGCCTGCAACTGGCCAGTTGAACCACAGACAGCTGTGTTGTCCACCCTTTCAGAGGTGGCCTTTCGTTGTGACATTTTTGAGTGTGGCTATATGCAGGTTTTGGGTGTTTGTGCCATGTCTGCTAACAGGCATCCATGCTTATCTTCAGCGTAAGATTAGAACGCGTATATCAGATTGAATTTCACGAGAATGGCTGATAAATAGCGAAACATGACATCCATGGGGAGTTTGGGTGGGACACACAAGATGATAAACATCTCAACTTGGATAATGGGTACATATATTTTGCATTTTTATTGTTTATTGCAGCCTCTCATTTTCTGTGGTAATCACCCTTGTCACTCCCATCGCTATTTCCATAAGGCTGCACACACATCTAGCCTACATTCAAATGCTTCAAAGAAACTCTTCACTAAATCCTACAGGTCTCTAAAAATAGAGAAATGATGCATTCCAAAGCCATACATCTGTGTATCCGTGTGCACAACAAACGACTAGATGTTTAAAGGTCCCCGGAGGCTGCAGTGTTCCTCATTCCCCACAGTATGAAGTTGCTGGATAGCCCAGACAACAAATTAACAGTGACGCCATGTGTGTGAGGGTGGCACATGAGGAAAGAACAGGTTTACACTGATGCACTTTGCAAATTTCACTGCAATATAGCAATATTGATTGATGTTAGGAAAATAGAAAACCTGTTGAAAATAGGAAATGTACTTGGCTTTTCTTTTGAGAAATGTGTTGTTTTGTGACTTACATAAAAGGTCCAGTGGTCACCAGAAACTTAAGATTGAATCCTGGGTTTACAGTGAGTATCTATAGCAATCTTGATCACCAGGGAGAGTTTTTGGCCTCATGATGGCACGAGATGTCAGAGGTCAAACACAATTGCACAGTCATCCTGGGTATCATGAAGATCTGCTAAGGAGTTTGTCCAAATACAGTCTTTAGTCCCAGCTGCTAACGGGGTACAATTTTATGGCTCGAAACTGCAGGAGAATAGTTGAATGAACTGTATTTCTTCGTTTATCACTTTTCTGAGAAAAAAGCGTAAAGCACAAAATGAATCATGTTAACTCCAACTATCCAATTTAAAAGAATGAACCCTGCCTAATGCAATTACTGAGGCAATTTGATCACATCACTGTGCCCAATCAGCACTTGAAGTACTGTCGTGTAAAGTGACTGTACTGAGTTTGTCCCATCTCTGCTGTCTCTCACTATTCTTCCGTGTTGGGCCAATATGTGTTTATGTACATGAAATACTTACATGCACATCCTACACCACAGCGCACATGCTTTGATAAGCAGAGTACATGTATACAGGCTAGAAATCATACATAATGCATATGTGGAATGCCAGAGCTTATTTATCATGTCGTTGGCCACAGCGTGGCCGATTGGCTTGGTCTTATCTCTGACCTCTTGATCTGTGGCTTGGTCACACCAGCACTTAAATGCCCATTAGTCAAAGCAATCCTATCAGTTATGTCACGCAAGGGCAAGGGGCTTAAGGACCCCCCTTCCCCCCAGCCACCTCCCCCTTCCTGAGCCACCTAGCCTCGTTTAGTCTAGTCTACAGTACTGCCAGGACACACTTGACACTTCTCCACAACAGCTAACCTGGATCTGGTTCAACCAGCTGTGTTTCTGCTCTTACAGTGCACCTGTGGAGCCTGGCTTGTAGTCTCCTGCTTTGCTTCCCTCCCCACTTGCTCTCTCATTCTTGCCCTTAGCTATCTAGTGTTGTATAACCTAAATTAGCTTAGTGGAGCTGCCACAGTAGCAGCAGAAACACTAATGGTCTACATTTCCAGGAAAAAAGATCAAGTCATGCCAGATTTGGACTGAGCTCTGCTACCGCAAGCTGCCAGGATTTCCTGCCATTCTATACTGTACTTTCAAGTGAGGTGGCCAAATTTTGTTCATTTATTTTACACCTTGACCTGATTTCTTTTGCTATCATCATTTGTGTGACCATTTGAAAATCATGAAATGTTTTCCAAATGATTTATTATTAATAATTATAATTACAAAATTATTAATACCCACTGAAAGCACAGAAGTTATTTATTTGTAATGGCAGGAAGTTGGACCCTGAAATGAAATACATAATACTACATTAAATGTTTATCTCACATATTAAGCTGGAATTTAATTTGAATTTATTGTCGCAAGATGACCTTAAAATGTGAAGTGAAAACAGAAACAGCCACGACAACTCGTACTTATTATTATTTTTTCATGCATCTTTGCAACTTCACCAGCCACATAGCTCTCTTTCTTTTTTCCTTTCAACAGGACCTCAAAGCAACATATACAGTGTGTACAAAAGCATCTTTCCCCCTCTTTATAGTGAGAATAGCTTCAGGCTAAATGATTCTAAGAGGCACGATGATCAAAGGAATCCCATAATAACCCAGAGATTCTAACATCATTTAGCACATCCTTGCTTCACAAACATACCTATAATTATTACACAACAGTCTATTTGTGGGATATAAGAGGTTAAAAATTTGTGTAAGCAACTCTACCACGGGACCGCATGTCATGTAAGGTTTGTGTGGCCTTTGACCCTCAAGGAACTGAATACTCTGAGGATATAAAAAGCATGACGTGTCAGAGGGACACAGTTGTAGCTTGTCATCCTCCACTGTGCATATTAACACACATACACACACAATTTACCACCTCAGATTCCGCCCCACCATCCTCTTCAAAACTACACAGTGCATAGCTTGAATTGCTTCAGCCTTGTGCAAATGCAGATCCAAAAATCCATTTTTGTTTAATACTGCACTTTGACCGTGGCCTGAGGTGACTGCTATTTTGTCTCTCCTTCTTGCCCCACAGAAGGAGTTCTGTCCTCTCTCACTATCTGTCTCACTCACTCTCTTCCCCTGGAGCTTGTTCAGTAGTAGCCCGGACCCCTTCGCTCTTTTTAAGCCGACTGGATTTGTGCCTCCATAATGAACTCAGTCAGTGCAAGAGAATGAGCAGGATTAATCCAGCCAACGGCAACGAAGGGATTTGATGATGTCATCCGTATGAATGAACCAGTTAGCGGATTATTCCCTCCGAGGTGGAAGCGATCCAAATAAATGAATGTGAACGCCAGGGCAAAGGACGGAAGAGTTGGAGAAGTGTGGATGTGGATAGCGCTCTGGCATCAGAAAGGTGGATGAGATGAAGAGAGGAAAAGATAGCAGGGCAAGGAGGAGAAGATAGAGACAGAAAGTGAATAAGTGACGCTGAAAATGATTGATGGATGAGCCAAGGGAGACAAAAGAAAGGACAAATCAGTGGAAGAAGATATTGGTTGGTTTCAAACCTCTGTCTTTCCATCTGTCAGGACAAATGGCGTCATGAGAGGTTGGTCTGGGCAGACAGTGCTTTGTGGGAGGTGTCAGCTTTGAGCTATGGGAGTGCTGGAAGAATCTGTACCGGAGGCCCCAGCTGTGGCAATCACTGCTCAGTGGGCTGCTGGGCCAGAGCAATCAGGCCACCAGCAAGCCATCAGCTGAGCTCCCTCCCTTCTGTGTGCGTCACCCACCTCTACCGTCATCCTGATCAGACATGTAGTCCTGTTCAACATAGCAGGTGAATTACACACCTGACATCATAATGATTCTGTAGTAAAATACATTTCAGTTTATTTAACAAAATTGCCCTACAAATGATATCCTCAAACAGAAGTTATGTCCCTCAAAGTCAAACATAAGTACTTTGCCTTGCTTGTCATTGGAATATACTATAGCTCAAATATTAAACGGGGTAAAGAAGGACTAGGGCTGTCACAGTTACCACATGTACATACAGTATGTATACACACACAAACTGTCGTTAAGAAAGTGTGGGAGTCAGCAAGCAAATAGTTGTGCGAACACTCAAAGATAGAGGCACAAGAGCAGTACATTTTTTTACACTGAAGTACCAAACCATTTATCACAGACGTACCATCACAGGCCCATGCAGTAATGGGCCCTCCTGAGACCAGATGTGTACTTTCTGGACAGCCGTAAAGGGATAGTTTCTGACTGTGAAGGTACAAATTTGTACCACTTCACCTCAACTAAAGGCACTCTTCTAATATGCCGTAAGTTAGCTGTGTGTTACCCATGGATATTTGCCACTGTGTTATGTATCATATTTGGGTAATCCGATGCAGGAGGCTTGAAGGGTAGTTGGAGTTTGTTTAGGTATGCTGTGGCAGAAAAAGGGCTTGTCAGGCACCACAGCAGCAGTTCTTGTCCAGGTTGGCCAGGCATTTCATCAGATACATTTGGCAGTATTGGTTGGTGGGAAACCAATGTGGAATTATGCTCTTATTGCTTCACTGGTTAACTCCATTTGGTTGTTTGGGACATCTGCACTGGTGGTTATCTGGGCACAATACCTCTGTGTGCATTGGTGGAATGTGTACCAGATGAAATACATGGCCCTCCACATGCCCCCCCAGTGGCATCTTGTATGTAATATTAAAATTCAGAGAGAAAAAGCTGCACTTAAACCCACCATTGGGTAGTCCATTTAAACACATGCTAAAACTCTAAAAGAAAGATCTAAAAGAAAGGCTGATATACAGATGCATATTAAGAATGCTTTCCTGCTCTTTCCCTCTCTCCTCTCTCCCTCACTCTTCTCCCCCTTCATAAAGGTCCTAATGAGTTGTCGGCGGAGCTGAGGCAAGACATCCGTAATGTGCCATGAAATATGTAAGCCAGGCCTTTTGGAAAGTGTCTGTTTCATGCCCCCCTCCTCCATCTCTCTCTCACTAGAAGAAGGAGAGGAGGTTCCTCTTCTCTGATTAATGTGCACGGCAATGGCAGCAGGGGCAGGTATGGGTGCACGGCACAGCCCAAAGTATGAATCCATCCCGACACTCTTCCTTTCCCCCTAATTAGATTATTGGACTGATGAGGTAGCACCAGAGATTAAGTCCTTCATCAGTTCTGAAAAGGGAGGGAGGGAGAAGAGATCGGGGGGAGGTGCACATCCACTCTTCGTCCTCACCTCATCTATCCACCCCCTCATTCGGGTTGGTGCTTCTCAACCACTGTAAATCAAAGCAATGCAAAGCAATAGCGAGTGACCAAGGAGAAGGTGTGAGGTTCTGATCATGTGTGGTCTTTGTTCAGTTTATCTTCAGTGAAGAATCATAGTTGCAAACATGCGAAGTAAAATCAAAAGAGTTCCGCATGAATCTGTGTATGTATGCATGTTTGCGTGATTCATTTGTATCCTCCTCCGCTCTTCATATCAGAAGAGGCAATAGACTGTACAAGAGACTTTCAGCAATGTGGGGTCACCGAACACCTTGCACAAAAGGGTCCAACTCTCCTATGCGCCCTGAATCCACCCCTTGGCCTTAATTTATGGGTTAGACCTTTCTGGTTCTTTTTATATATGCCCCATATTCATTCACCTTCTGCAAACGGACATAAATCCCCCCCACCCCCACCCCATCTCCCGGTATTTTAAGCCCTTGTTTTCAAAGTGGGAATGGCGAGCTCAGGGCCAAGCCAGGGAGTCAGCTTCTGCACTTTCATGTTTTATGACTCCAGGGTGTTGCGTTTGCTGCGTCTCAACACCTGCTGAAAGGTTTTGATGTATATGACTGGTATCCATATGACTGGACGATATGTGCAGAAGCTTGAAATGATACTTGCAGAGCAGATCTCCAGGTATGTTGGAGAGATAAAATGGAAGGGACAGGCTGTATCAGTGCTGTATCATGCAATGTGCTGAATCCAGCATGTCAACGATTTGTCCCCAGCCTCAACGTTTGCTGTTACCAAGCAGGCTTATAAATTGCCAATGGATGTGTGGTGGAATTTTGGCTTCACAGCTCCCTGAGTGACTGGTGACCACCACCTCGCGCTGTGCATAAACTTACATGTACAAATGTGTGTACCAGCTCAGTACAAGTAAGACTGACTGATGTGTTGAATGCAGGCCCAGCTGCTGTGGCTGGGGGAACTTCTGTTCTGACTTAACAACTGCAAAATGCTTTTAGTGCATTTACTCTAACAGGTTTCAGAGGCCTCTGCAAGCACATGAATGTTCAGCCTCAACACTTGAGACTATATTTGAATTTAAATGTGGCAGTATACATGTCATTGCGTATGTGTGTAAAACAGCATGTGAGCACCTGGAAGAAAGCATCTATGGGTTTGCCCTCTTGTCTGTTTTCCATGTAGCCATGCCATAGTCGGAGGTTGGCCGGCACCCCTTTTCCGAAAATATCCTTAGCATTGTGACTCATGATGCGTCCTCTGAAAATAAGACCCTTGATGTGTTGTCACACCTCTCTCTTGATTGCAGTGTCACCATTTTATGAGTCTCTATTTCCATAGAATGTTGCAGTTGGTGTGCAGTTGCCAGCAAGAGCCCAGATGAAAGGTCAGGCAATGTCCTTGGCTAATGTAGTTGAAACAAACGGTATTCTTGCACATGTCACAAATCATCTTTTACCTTGTCAGTTGACCTCCTATTTAAAAGTGCTTTGCATCATGCATGATAAAACTGTACTTCTCCCAAACACTCAAGCTTTGATAATTTGAACATGAAATTTTTTTATATATATATTTATTACACATGGACCACTGTTTATAGTCTTTCAACACAGAACTTTATACCCTGATAACCAGCAGAAGTTGAATTGGCTACAGTGAGGTCTTGATTCACAGTGAACCATGCAACACTCTTTCAGTTAAGGTTGTTTTTCAATCCAGCTGTGAAAACCAGTCTCTCGATAAGGTCCCAACTTATTTACGACCATTGTCAGCCATGATACAGTTTGTCTGTTTGTGTGTCGTCGTATGGCTGTTTTCAGGTGTGTGTTTCTATATGGACTGTATGTGAGCATGTGTGTGAATGTGTCCTCTTTTATTAAGGTAATATATCTGTTTTTAGGGAAAGAACTTACCATAAACAGGATGCTCAAGGACATTTCACCGCTTTAGAAACAGGCCTGAATTTACACTTAGACATGAGGGTGTGTGTGTATTTGTTGTCTCCTATGATGTAAATCACTGTAATAGCTATAATTTATAATAGATACCAATCCACAGTACTCATTTTAGAGTGTTTTTCCTCCCTAAGACTGGCTTTGTGCCAGCAATCGATTGGCTTAGTGGTGCACTAATTTGTCTGTACTACCTTTAACGCTTGTTTCCAAGACACGTGCCTGGCACCTCTGCAGAGGCATGTTTAGGCTTTCGTGAAGTTTAACTTGAGTTTTTCTTTTTCACTCTGTCCTCACAGTCTCTTCAGAATAATGTGTGTCGGTCTCAACAGCTCTCAGACTCTGAAATACAGCAAATGTTTCGCCAGCTTAAATGAAAAATGTTTTTGAAAAATGTAATTCAAAGTATAGTAAAACAGTTTGTGGAAGTAAGCATTAGCATTGTTATCAACTTCCAGTATTTCCTCATTCATATTGCAGCAGCCTTTGCAAATGTAATGTGTTTGTTGGTGGGTGTGTTTGTGCATGCGTGTCTAACTATTTTTGTAGGCTATTAGGCCAGACAGGATGGTAGTTTTTAACAACTGGAGCTTCCGTGGAAGACGTCCAGGAGTGTGTGTTTATTTGTATGTGTGCACATGCCTGCACAGTGTTGAGTGGCTGCTCGATTAAAGACCTTGCCCGATCTTTTTTTCTACTCTTTCCTGCATTGATCACATTCTGTCTGTGGCAAGCATGCAGCAACCAGTTAACATAAATATCATTAGCAACTTAAATTGTAGGGTAACCACATACAGTTTCCAAGGCCTTGTCCAGCTGCTCAAGTGTGTGTCTGTGTGTGTATGTGGGAAGCATCTTGGATATCATCGCGCAAGGCTGTGAGTTATTACGTGGTGACAATGTTACAACACTTCAGCCCCTGCAGCAGCCACAGAGTCCAGATATGGCCGGGGTCAGGTAAACCCATGCTTGTGGCTCATCACCGCCAAGCTGAAATAGTACATAGGCACAAATTGTCTTATAGGACAGAATGTTCTGCTCATGTTGGACCAAGAAACAGTATGAAAGGGTGAGAAGGGATATGTTCAGGACAGGTAAAAGTGAGTGAACATATGGTATATCAATCACCCTTTTAGTCATTAAACTCCTCAGCCACAATACTATGGATTTCTGTTTGATGATGGTTATGCATGATTTATGACCATCACCTTTCATTCTATTGTGTTACTTTGTTTCACAAATCATGTTTTGTTTTTTTTTTCATCAGTCCGTTACGGCGAGTACTCATCTGCACTAAAGTGGAGAAGTCAGTTCTAGGCGCAGATCGGGGCTATAACAAATTCCGAACCCCCCATTGTTGCAGCTGATACCAAAGCACAGCACCATAGATGCTGATTCAATCCAAAATTGACCCAGAATGCAAAATGAACTGATCGAATTAAATGATGCATAACCTTCAGCTTCAGCTCGGCATTAACTGCGTGCACAAGAGAATTTTAAGCAAGGCAAATGGAAGTATTTCAAGAATATGCTCCTTGGGAGACACTGACTTTTCTTGTTGCGGTTTTATGTAGACAGACGTGTACCTTAAACTTAAAATGGGGTATTTTTATGCCTCTGCACCAGCAACGACCGTGGCCAGAGGCTTTATGATTTTGGTTGTCTGTTCATACGCCGTAAGTCCCGTTCCCGTGAATGCAATATCTCAGGAAAGCCTTGAGGGAATTTCTTCAAATTTGGACTCAAGGATGAACTGACTAGATTTTGATGGTCCAACTCCAACTGCCACAGTCACCTTACAGGTTATCTGTAGAACACGTGACCTTTTGAACCCAAATAACCCCACCCAAAGGTCCACATGGTCTACAGTCCACTAAAGAGCCATGCAACATGGTACTCAACAGCAGGACGTGTATGAGCTGAAACCGTGGTGACCACCAGTTGCAGACAGATGTTTTAAAGATTGAAAAGAAAAAAACTTTCAGTTCCATGCAAATGCAAATCATGCTCTTTATGTCATTCATTCACAGGTCCTGACTGTGTGTTTTGTACTGTAAGCACACAACATGAAACGTGTGAAAAGAGAGAGCGCACTCTCCCCTCTGGCTGTGTCTCTTGGGGAAACATGTTGTCGCGATCCATGGTGAAAATAAAGGAGTACGGGGAGTGTGTTTTTTCCATTTGCACCCCCTCCCACTTCCGTCTCCCATTCTCCCCAGGGTTTCAATTACTGTCTCCCTTCACCTCTCATTAGCACAAGCAGGCCGCTCATTCTTAATGCTCACGCACACACACACACACATGAACAAACACACAGCAAAGCACAAATTTGAACTCAAATGGGGCATAGTCAAGTGTACCACATACACACATTCACACACTGCTAATTCTCATATGTTCCATGTTGAACGCTGTAAACACAGTAGTGCGGCCTCCTCTGTGTCTGTACCTTGTGTGAAAGGTGCTTCTGATAAACACCAGATCCTTTCCATCATTCATATTCATCATTTTCTGTCAAATTCAGAGCATCTTACCTGGAACCACAGAGCATCTTTCATGATTGATGGTGTTAATTATCGCGGGCTGATGTTTCACTTTCTTTCTCAAGGCAGATAAAGTTCCAGCAAAATGATGAAAGTTATGTTGTTGCCATCACTTTAGCCATCAAAGTTAGAATTATGTCTGCATCACTTAAAATCTCGCCTCAATATTTCACAAATTTCCAACTTTATTTCTTAAGTAGGCTGTTTTCCCCCATAGTAGACATTTAGTTCAGTGAGCAGTTGCCAATACTCAGAGAACCAAAGTCACATGTTTATAATGCGATATAAACCATGAAATATGAGGTAAACACATGGAGTACATCCTTCTTTGTATTGGCTCTTTCTTTTTACCTGTGCGTTACCATAGATGACCCATCCACACACAGCTGTCAGCCGTCCCGCATCCTCACATGACTCTGGTGGACGAGGAAAAGGGGCCTGGTTGAGACATCTGAGTTAGCCAGCAGGCTAATTCTGCTAATACAGATTAGCTCCCTCGGGAACTGTGGTATTGATTGGACAACAAAGGCTTGGAGAAAAACGCTCCAACATTCAATTATCCACACCGATAGACATAATGCCATTCTACTCCTCCCTCTTTTCCTCCCACCCCCTTCCCCCCTCTCCTTCCCCCCGTCTCTCTCTCTCCTTATCCCGATTCCTTTACTGGAGGAATCAGTGAGGTCGGAGGAGGGGAGCAGACAAACAAGCAGGTGTGTGTGTGTGTGTATGTGTGTGTGTTATCTGATTGTGATCTTATCTTTGAGTGATAGCGGGGGAGTGTTTGGGTGTTTTCGGCCTTCAGCTTCTCTCTCTCTCTCTCTCTCTCTCTCTCTCTCTCTGTTTTTATTCAAATTTCCATTGTTTGTTTATTTCAGCATTTACAGATGGTATTTCTAATGTTCAGGGGAAATTGTGTTAATTCCACTCCTATGCATCAAGTAATGATAAGGAATATAATGTCAACATGTGACATATGCAGTCCTCCAAATGGCCTGATTTCCCTTGAGGATACAGTTGTAATGGACCGTCTGTGTGTGTATGCGCTATGTATGCGCATGCAAAAAATGTTAAGTGGGTGAATGAGCGAATGGTGTGTCTGCGCATTATTGCATGTTGGTTGCATTCTAATCAGGGTGTGGCCAATATGTGCAATTGAGAAAATTTCACCCTTGTGGAAACATTGCCCAGGTATCTGCGTTGCTGTTGAAGATACTTGAAGTATTTTATTGAACACTTTTATATTCCCTTCCCACTGTTTCTCCACCTAAACGCCAATACAATCCAAATAGCTCATCCGTTTCCCCTGTGTGTGTGTGTGTATGTGTGTGTGTGTGTGTGTGTGTGTGCAATGCGTCAAAATCAACTGAGCATGTTTGCATTGCCGTGGCTCTGCACCCTCTTTACACAGTCACAGTGCTAGCTCTCTCTCATTAGCTCCCACCGTTAAAGCTAACTCTGATTGCCTGCGGTCAGAGCTGTGCGCCATTCAGCTCCTATTCCTTGGGATGGGAGGCTGAGAGGCGAAGGCTTCTCATTTCCTGCAGCCAATGACACGTGAAGGCGGCACAGGTAGCAGATGCATCCGCAGAGTATGTATAAGCACGCGCACGCTAACAGACACCGAAAAGTTTCTGTCACATGCACACACCCGGGTCATCACCATTAGACGAGCGTGGCGGTGCTTGAGTGAGTGAAGTAAACGACTCATGATCTGAGAGAATTATTAGCTAATGGCTGGAGCATGTGGACAGGGTGATCTCTCAGAGGGCAAGATGAAAAAGGAGAAAAAGAGGAAGAGATGGGGAGGAGTGAAACAGCAAAGCACCCGGAGGAGCATAATCAAAAGAATACTTGCACACTTGGATCGGCATCATTGGGTTATATTCATGTCTGTCACCTAATGGGAAACTTGATTGGTGAGCTAAAGGTCTCTCTTTTCTGAAATGTCAAGGCTTATGAACAGGTGAGAGAATATTCTTATAACAGAGGTTGCTGTATTGCCTGTGCCTAATTTGTTTCCCATTACAGAAAATGTTAACAAAGCATTAATGAGCTGCTGACTGCATCGTCCTAACTTAAAAGAACTATGTCAAGGGAGCATCCACTCCCGCTTTGTATGCCATTGTGGTCTTCTGAGCAATAATGTGCTACACAGCAACATTTCCTCAGAAAAGCAGTTTCACTCAACATCTGATATGTTTGGGGCTGCAACAAAGTCAGCTGAGTTTTAATGTACTTCCAAGGTTTTGGCAATATCGCAAACTAGTTAGGATGCAGGATCTTGAAAAAAGGAAGTGTCTGATGAAACACAAAACTCGAGATGATCCGGGTTTGGTATAGGGGCTGATGCTAATTATCATCATAAAATGACCACAAAATTGATTAAAATCAAAATTAGATCACATTGCTGGTCATATTGTATACCTATTTAACAATATATCCCCCCCAAAATCACTTCCTTTGTATCACTATATCAAAATCCAATCCAAATTGGATCCTGGATTCCTGTAAAAAAAAAAAAAAAGAAAAAGATTTGTAAGCTTGAGCCAACTAATTTCAACAAAAATATCATGACATCTTCAGCTTTTAGTGGTTGAGGGTTAATTCATTAGTTTGCTACCTAACAACGACATGGTACATCGGTGTCTTTGACTGTTTGCCACCATAAACCTTCTGTGGGAAGGACGAGAGGTACATCTGCCTCCCCCTGTAATGGAGGTGATGAAGGCGCTGAGGGAGGTGAGGAGTCCTCTACGATTGACTGGAGCCCGCTTGTCAATGTTCAAATCAAATTCCTCCCAATGCTAAGTCCCGCCTGCCTCTTTCACTTGGAAATATGTTCCGGTACAAAAGCAAGATACTCACGAAATGCCGTTTCATCTGGACGTTAACATACGTCAAATATATACAGCATCTTTCCCCAGTATATTCAGAAACAACTATCTTCTTTCTAACGGTGTTAACATAGAGTATCCGAGTTGCATTTTGCCCTAAGGCATTTTCATAATCAGCACTTCACTCTTGGCTTGAGCCAAACAAAATCATTTCCTCTGGACAGGGGTGTCAGTCCAGCGTGAAAAGATGGCACAGTATCACGTGAACGCATCACCCCTTTCACAACCACCCAAAAGTAATTTCAGGGTTAGGGCAAAGGAGCCAAGTTGTCCAAATGAAAAGGCCCTCGATGAAGAGAGGAGGCCATTTTCCCGAGAAGCCGAATTGACTGTTGCAAACAAGAGGCATGACCGAGATGAAATTGGCTCACCTGAATCCATTCCTGGGAGGGAGGGAGGAATGGAGAGATGAGAGGAGGGTGAAAGCGTGACAGAGACTGGCAGAGAGAGACGCAACAAGACAAATGAGACCATGAAAGAGAAAAAGGAACGGGTGTGGGTGCAGGTGTAGGTTCAGGGCCAGCAGAGAGGAATGGAGATGACAGGAGAGTAAAAGAGAGGAAGAGGTGATATTATATAGGTAGAGGATGGAAGACTGAACTTTCCCTTGGTGTCATTCATGGTCTTATCTTAACCATAGGAGTTATAAAACCTTCAGTGAGAGTAATATCCATTTTACCATAATCTCTACGCAAGAGGCCCGCACCCCCTTCATCATCAATAATAAAACCTCATCCCAGAAATGAAAATGAAATATTTACAGCTCATCTGCTGTGTATACTCTGTCACTGGGTGAAATCTATTCACTCACATTTAGATCGTAATATTACTCAGATCAATTGAAGGGATTATGTTTGAAAAATGTTTGCTTATTGAGATTTGGGTAAGCGATGGTTTGAATCACAGCTCCGTGTGCCAAACCCAAAATTCAGCGTGTGGATGCAGCCATTGTGTGTCTCCTTCCAATCGCTTTCAGTCTTGAAAGCTGCATATTTGAACAGATATTAGCCTTGATATGACCAGAGATAAATGCTGGCGTAAGTATGATGCAACTTCTTCCCCCATCTCTCCATCATAATTGCACATCATGTTTCTCAAATGAATTTCTAGTCTGGAGTCTGTCCTCAGCAACTTGGAAACTCAGTGAAAGTTTTTGCTCGGCCAGTATCAGACTTTTATAGCCTAGCATAATTGGGACCATAAACCTGGTCTGAGCCTCATTCAATAATGATTCCCTGCTCCGAATACCTGCTGGCCTTTAGCAGAATATTACTTATTAAGCACTCCAAAATCTAGCGGAAGTATTATCCGTAAGGTCAAGCGTGGAGAATCTTTCAGAGAGGCAAGGCTTTATGAGCTCGGCTTCTCTCACATCTCTACGCATTGCAGATGGCATGCTAATGGACACTGGCTGCCATTTTTGGGCTGTTTGTCCCCACCAAAATGCTGGTGATACAAGAAAAATTTCTCTTTTAAAAACGTGTAAAAGAGTGTTCTTTATCACTTACTCATCTACTCGCTCCCTAAATTTGTTTTATACCTTGTTTATTTGTAGGTTAATTTTATTGACACGAGTCCATTTGTTTTCCTCGAATTTCCCCTCAAGTGGCTTCAAAGTATTTCTTTGCTGTAAGTACAACTAGTGCCATTTATACTGAAGGAAATGTTCAAATTGAAGATGACATTTTTTTTTATTTATTTATTTTTTTTACAGCATCACAATTACATCAAATGGAAATCTCTAGATGTCTTGTGCCACATTTCAGGACACTTTACTCTGAAGTATCTTGGAAATAAAGACATCTTGGCTCGGCTGGAAAGTCAGATTCTGTGGTTTTTTTTTAGGCGTCTGTCACTGCAGAACAGATACATTTCTGTTTTTATCAAATATGAATGTATGCCAAGACACGCAAATGTGATAAGCGTCACTGTAGGACCCCCCCCCAGCCCCCCACCTTTTCGTGCAGTCTGAAATAAACTGGCAGTTGTCCAAATCACACAAATCTCCCACTGGGTATATGTTGCAAACTATATCTTTTATTAATCAAGGCACCCACTTTCACAATGAGTTTCCATGTCACTGTGAGCAGATTCACCCTGCCTACCATAGCGGAATAAAATTAATGAATCCATAAAAAAATGCGATTTTCTCCTTGTATACTCGTATACTTGTCCTGAAGCCTGAGAACTGTTTTGGTCCTGTAAAATTTTGATCCTCCTCCTCAGGAGCTGTGTGGACAGCTGAGGTCAGTGACATCCAAATGGAGGTTGAAATGGGTGTGAATTGAACGTATGGATGCTTCACTTGTGGACTCCCATTACTGTTTAACCACCAAAATCTAGCTTGGATTTTGAAAAAGCATCATCCCTGCTGAAGTGTCTTTAAGCACGGTGCTGCGTCCCTGACAACCCTTCCCTTGTATCAACCTTCATAAATTAGCAGTTTCGAGTTTGCACTTTGTTTAAATCCAATTCCTTTAAGTTTGTTTAATATCCTTGATGCATTTTATTTGTTTGATTCACACACACACACACACACACACACACACACACACACACAAATCCAATTCCATCCAAAGAACTCTTTGAGATAAATCATCCCTGGTGGAAGCAAGGTTTCATGTTCAGAGGGTAATGCATGTTGGCCTGCCTTGTTATACTATTTCCCTGATTGCCTCGTGTTCCAAACACAGTCATTTGACATTGTTGTGTTGTATCCCCACCTGAAGCGGAGTGACGGTGGATTTGCTTGATTTCTTTAAGACAAGAGTTCAATCATCCCTGCAATCCCGCAGTGTCACATCAGATTTTATCACACAGGATATTCAAGGGTATGCTGTGTGATTATCCCCTGACAATACAGATAAAAGCTCTCTCTCTCTCTCTCTCTCTCTCGCTCTCTCTCGCTCTCTCTCTGTTTCCCAAACACATTGCTCAAAGATACACAGACACCCATGATACATGCTCTTGAAGGTTCCCACATGTTTGCGTACTCACAAACACACGCACAATGAAAACCAAACCTTTAACAAACACCCCCCCCCCCCCCCCCCCCCCCAGGCCAACACAGGACACAGGGAGCCCATGGAGCAGCAATTGTTTCAGTTAGGACCTGTAGTGTGCCCATCGTGAGCCAAGGCTACCATCATCAGAAAGACAGAGGAGGAGAGAATCATCCCTGAAAGAATGCCACAGATCACTTCCCCTCCCTCAGCTTCCTCTCCCGGGAGACTGGCAAAGAACAAGGCGAATCCATCCGATCGAATGTCACGCAAATACACAGCCCCCACGTCCAGCAGTCCTGTGATTGCTGTTGGTATACCCTGGTTATTGACCCGTGCTGTGTGTGATGTGTGGGTTTCTCTGAGACTGTGTATGTTCAGGGGTGTGTGTGTGTGCGTGTGTGTGTATTGTTTGTATCAGAGACGGATTGGAAGGCCATCATTCGCTGAGCTGACCCTATCTCCAAGGCTCGGAGGCTGCATGGAGAGATCAGAGCGAAAGCCAAGCCCACTGTCTCCTACTGTGATGGAGGAAGGATCCGTGTGTGTGTGTGTGTGTGTGTGTGTGTGTGTGTATTCAGAGACAAGATGACATAGCCCAGAGCCCCTCTGCAGCCGAATCCAAAAGATAAGAGAGAAAGAGAGATGGGCAGCTCCACAGATGGTGGAGGGCTCTGGTGAAACTGTTAGTGTGTTTATATGTGTGAAGGATGACACTTGGTCACATGTATATGCATATTTACGCACAGAAATCTTGACAGAAACCTAAAGTCAAATGCAAAATAGGGCATCTTGTCACTTCAGGCTGACTTTAAGGTGATTTTACATGTTATATAAATAATTTAAAGGTGGAGGCTGCCTTTGTTGTATACTTTTCTTACTGTCATCATATCCAAGACCAAAACCAGTGTTGCATTTGTTGGTCTCTCAGTAGTTGGTGACTTCCTTATGTCTG
This sequence comes from Chaetodon auriga, assembly GCF_051107435.1. NCBI lineage: Eukaryota > Metazoa > Chordata > Actinopteri > Chaetodontiformes > Chaetodontidae > Chaetodon > Chaetodon auriga. Next base: position 10,641,131 of record NC_135097.1, on the reverse strand, counting down.
TGGTACTCAGCCGCTATGGAAGTCTATTTGTTTCATTTCTTAAAAAAAAAAAGACATTTCCTAAAAGTGTTACGGAAATGAGAGTATGCATTTATTGGGGACTATTTCCAGCTACAGACTGGTGCAACAGTGTGGCTGATTTATGTCTTTTTATTGGTTTTGTTTTAACAATAGAGGGGTTTTAACAGCCTGGTTCCAGACCACAGAACTGCTGCCCTCAACTCTGATTCGGTCTGCGATTGTTTGGAGAAAAAGTCGACCAGTCAGAGCTTTGAATGGGCATTTCGCAATGCTATATAGCAAGCTAGCTGCCAAGCTACATGCATGTAAAAATGGCGATGGAAAAGTTGGCACAAAAATGGTCAAGAGTGGATGAGTGTGACGCTGCTGTGCAGGTTGTTGTATGTTGGCTTAGAGAAATAACACTCCGGCAGTAGCAACCACTGCAGCACAGTGCCGACAAAAACAATGTCAGCGGGATGGATGCGTGGTTAGGGCGAAACAAAACAAAATACCCCAACTCCCAAGAAGAAATTAGCCATCATAAACACAATGTCAGGCTGAATAAATGAAGCAAATCGAAATGGCAGTGCGGTCTGAAAATCAGGCTAATCAGGCTTTAGCTACGCAGGCCATATTTGTCAGTGGAATGAATTCATTGTTGTTCTTTTCATTCAAAAGAGTTTTATTTTAACGCAAATATTTGCAGCTGCGCGGCAACTAAATCCTCCTCGCTGGTGTGCTGCCGATGTACAAACAACCACACACATATCACTGTATTTTATCTGTTAAGGGAAACACACAAACATCTTGCAGTGGAAAGTGACTGGCACCCTGGGCAACAGCTGCTGTAGGCCCGAGGCTCCCCTCACAGCGCTGTCTAATCCTTATGCAGGTTAATCCAACTCTGACCTCCTCTAGTCCTCCCTGACCGATCATATCTCCACCTCTTCCTCTCTCCCAGCCCCCACACTCTGCTCATACAGTCATTTTCAGCAACCCTTGTCTCCCATCACTCGCAATCTTTCTCACCCTCCTCCCTCTATCCATCATATATAGCCCTTATCTTACCTTACCTCTTCCTCTCTTCTGCTTTTGACCCCACCTTGCAGTCTCTCTTCCTCTCCCCACCTCAGAGTTGCCTTAAGGAGATTTCAAAGTCCATTCGGCAGCAGTTCTAACTGCCAAACTGATGGCCAGATAAAGTCCCCATTTACCTTGTCCTCAGTTTCCCATTAAAGCCCATTTTTGGGGACCGTAACTTTAGAGGAAATGGGAAGGAGCGTGGAGAAAAAAGAAATCAGTCACTCGGCCCCCCTTAAGCCCTTTTCGCTGTTTATTTGCAGCAGCATGAAGGAGGAAGGGAAGTTTTTAGAGGAGGAGAGGAAGGGAGAGAAGTAGAAATAGGACTGGAAAAGGTGACTTGAAGTGTCAGTGGCCCTGTCCCCATAGGAAGGCATTGCAGTGCGTAGCTGCACCCTCGGGCAAGGTAGCTTCATTGGCAGCAGAGATGGATGATCCGGAACACTGTACACTGTGTGCGTATAGAAGTTACAGTCGTTTTGCCTGCACAAGGGCATAAGGCACTCTAAGTAGCTCAATTAAAATGTATATTTTCCTCATTTACTGCCCTCCTGGGTGAGCTGGAGAGATGACAGTAAGGTTTTCTAAAGGTTGCACAGGCCGATGTGCATCAGGGCGTTTTGGCAGGTGAGCGCATTTAAAGGGGCATATTTTAGGGCAAAGGCAGTGGGTGGGTTGCTTGTTGGCACAGATATATAACCGTGCAATGGTGCATGCCACATGTGGTCCCCAGAGAGGCTGGGCACAGTGCCAGCCCAAGTTGGCACTGTCACCTTCAGTGGCTTGGGCATCACTGCCACCACGGGGGCCCTTTTTTTTTCTTGCTCCCAGGGGATTAGCACGTTTAAGTAATTAGGCGATATAGTAAATTATTTTTGCCCATGCAGAATTAGGATATATATTTACTCAGAAAACTGCTAACCCTAAAGCATTGCTGAAATTTCATTAAATCTCACTCCCCTGAAATGCAGCTCACCTTTAACCATATTTTAATTAACCCGTACAGACCAGGCAGCGTACACGGAGCATTGTGCATTCTGCAGTGCAACCTCACAACTATCCTCTATGTTCTACAACGTGAAATAATTAGACTACACTGCATAGTTTGAATAATGACATAAAAACATTGCCTGAAGCAAGCCTTCCAAATGAAGGCTTTGTTGAAAACATCTCTTTTCACCGTTTACATGAGCCAAAGCTTACAGCTAATCCATAACCCTAACCTGTTGCTGCCTGTCCAGCATGTTAATGTGAGCTTTTGCACCCCATGTCTTTAAACAAACAGAGGCTTGCCATTCTAGTTGTCAAGAAAGGCACAGGTCAAGTAGCTTAGGGTGCCATAAAGCCTTACATTGAAGCCATAAGGTTTCATGTGCAAGTACATCCATGTTGTGCCGTTACACATGATTTTGGCTGATACTAGTTTGTTTTCTCATTGCTGTCTTCTTCCTGTCTTTGTGAAGGTCTACATTGGTGCTCATGCTCAAGAATACTTTGGCAAGTTTGGGAATTGGACTGCACTGCAGTCTTGAATCAGCCCATCAACCTGTGACCAAAGCCTTAAACTGAGTGGGAGGATTTTTATTCGATTGAAAACGGAGATGTGGGTTGTATAAAAGGTGCTGCAACTGTATATCAGGAGGAGGTCGCTCATATTCATATTTTGTACAGTCGTTTTACATGCAGGTCGGACAAAGATTTTCAAAAGAATATTGTTGAAAAGTGTGTCTTTGTGTGCATGAGCGTGTGTGTGTGTGTGTGTGTGTGTGTGTGTGTGCTTGCTTTTATGTGAAATCAAAGCCTTCTCGCTCTGTCTGCTCAAGGTCTTTATACCTTATTATTCAGTGAGATTGTTATTGATGGCCGGGATTTAGGTGTGAACAAAAAACCCCATATTCATAAATAATAAAATCAACCTTTCCGTCACACCCTCTTTCTCCTTCCCTTCCCTCACCTCATGTATGCACATATGTAGTCATACCCACAAATATAAATCTCAGCTGGGTCCCTTGGTATCAAAGGGAGACTATATTTGTCCCCTTGGGCTGTTTTTCTGTGCTGTGTGGCAATCAAGGGCCAGAGAACTGGCTGTTAGTCCAGGATTAAAGCTAGCCCTCTCCACATCCATCAGGGGTTTAAGGCTACACACAGCCCTGCTACTCAGGGGAAGACTGACTCTAGCTCGGTCTTCGGACCCAGATTGATCCTCCGCCAGCAATTTTACAGATTGTAGGCAGTGGAGAACCAGCTTTTTTTTTTAAGGAATGTTACCCCTGCTTTTCGGTTTGTCTGAGAACGGAGACGGATTCTCTCCAAGAAGCGCAGGCCCCTTGCAAGTCTGGAGGGGTTAGGTGAACGAGTCAAAACATGACGATGACGTACTGTTTTTAAGGGTAATTGAAACTTGTGTTACTATAGTATCACATGAATGACAGGTTCATAATGGATGCCGCAGCAGAGTTTCTGCCAATGAGATGTTTGTTGAGAAGGCTGAGATTAATTTGACCTTTTTGCCTCATTAACTAGAAACTAGATTTTTGTCTAAAATGCATCCATTTAACTAAAGTATTCATGAGGGAAATATTCCTTGCACCTGGTCAGCCCTTATATCTGCTGCTGTCTTTCTTTGGCAGACTTTTTTTTCTTCTTTTACAGTCTTTCTCCACGCTATCGCTCTGTCCCCTCCAGGCCTGGGAAAGAGGGATTACCGCATGTTGTCACTGAGCGCCCTTTGCTAACCTGAAACAAGCTTGCTTTATGATAGACCTCCCCCTTTTTTGCTTCCTCCTCTGCATACTGCCACATTGCCCCTTTCAAATGGAGGGCAAGCAAAGCAGATAGCCTGGTCTTATCTTATCCTCATTCCCTCTCTTCCTCTGACAAGATGAAGAAAGAACACAGGGTTGTGGTGGGGGAGGGAGAGGAGTGTCTGATGCTTTAACACTGTCCTATAGTCGCTGAGGCTCAATGCGTGCACTGGTTGCGTGTAAGCACTGCTAATTGCACACTGAGTTGAACGTCCGATGCATTATGCATTGTGTGCATAGATAACTGGAGCCTTTAAATATAGGAACCTTATATAGAAACTTGCATGCGCACAGTGCATCATGACCATTCCATGTAATATCTCTCCCACATGCAAGAACCTGCTCCAGTTGAGGGATCTACGCCTCAGGGTGCTCAAAGCCGAGAAGACCTCTCTTCCCCCCTCTGCTCTTCTTTCTGTTATCCCACTCTTCCACTGACTTTCTTGTGATACATGATTGATCTATGTGCTGCTGGACTCAGGTGGGCTGTTTTTATGCGGAGCATTTCTCAGAGAAGACTTGTGCTTTAAATGATTTATGGCTGCGTGCTCTTTGAGTGGGGGTATCTCTGTGTGCATTTGTGTGCCTTGGCATGGCTGCATGCGTGTTAACTGGCATGTTTGCAGCACTTTTGCATCATGAAACATCTGAAATATATAATGAAGACCAACACGAAAGCCGCAAGCTTGAAGAACAAAGCTTGCTCATGGAAACAAAAACGCAGACACTGTGGACAGAGATAACACAATGGAGACTGGTCAGGGTTTGAAATTTATTACCACAAGAGTAAAAAGGTCTGTAGTTCTAGTGAGGGCCTTGAAAAAGAGAGAAGGAATATATGGAGTTCCCCAGGGCTCAATCGTAGGCCCAATCACAAACCACATGAATCCAATCTCGGAATAATAATAGGAATTTCCCCCAGCTTGACAAGCAATGTCCACCAAGCTTAAGGTTCAGAGAGCTGCTTTGATAAAGTGCAAAGGTCCTGATCCACATAGAACACTCCTATCCATTAAAAACCTTGTCAAAAGACCACTTGGTTCCCTACAGAGCAAGCCAAAGTAGGGCATGATTCTCACTTATACTGACCACCCGCTTTTTGACAGTCTGCCAGGGAGAGAGTGAGAGACCCTTTAATGTAACCCCCCAAGCCCTGTGAATGAGGTCAATCCATTTCCTAGTTGTGTCTACTGTATGTGTGCATGTGAGCAATGATAGAAGGAGGGAGTGTATGTGGGTGGGTTTCCCCATAAGTGCCAATTAGCAGCTCAAGGTGTAAGCATCAGTCACAGTAGGACAGGTGCAGTGCTTTCAGCGATGTCTGGGTTAAATTTCACATCTTAAGCATTTCGGTGAATTCTCAGCTTATGAGAATCCATAACTATTTGATGATCTCTTTTAAGATTATTTTTATGGCGTTTCAGCTTTATTGGGCAGTAGCGTAAAGCAATAGCAAATAGGGGAGAGTCAGGGAATGGCTTACTGCAGAGAGTGATAGCTCGGCTTTAACTTAAGATGCCAAACTCAGACTCATAACTACACTATATTAGCCTTATTATCCATTGCGGCATGAAGCTTTCCTGCTGCGATGATGTGTTCCTTGAGCCTCCAGTCCCTTTATGCCTTTTCAAACTGCGTTATCTTTGTCACTCCCTTTTCCTTCTCCCCGTTCACGTTTGTCTCGACATGCTACATGGAACATGGAGTCCGGCTGAGCATTCAATCCTTCAGGACACGACACTTCAGTCCTGTTTTGACACTCCACTCACTCAGCATGAGAGAATAGCCACTCCCTCTCACCGAGTCCTTCTCTCTCTGCACCCTCTCCCTCCCGTTCCCTTCCCTCCATCTCTCCCTGTCACCGTGAATCTTACACCTGCACACACAGGCAGCTCGGCGTGCCCCACAAATAGGTGTGTTGGCACTGTATTTCAGGAAAGAGCGAGAGGAAGAAACCTGGAGTGAAAAGTAGAGAACACTCTGATCAAGTAGACACTAAGACACACACACACACAGCTACATTCCAAGTAAATGTCAGCCTCTTTGATATTCTGATGGTTCACCCTGATTTCTCTAAGCAGATGATGCGTAGCCACTGCAAATGAGAATATGTAGCCAAAACGTAGTGTTTTCTCTTGTATGTCCTGCTATGAGGGAATACAGAGCCAGTTTGGCCACTTAGCAGGCCGACTTGTGGGACCTGCATGAAAAAAGAGATGCTCGTGGCAACACACAAAGCATCCTCCACGTAACTCTGGAATCAAAAGGAGAGTAAGGTGCAAATGTTGTTGTGTAAATATAAACTTGTGCACATAATAATTAAATTCCTCTTTCTTCTCCACTTTGACATTTTGTTCGTTGTTTTTTTGCTGACAACGTATTGATGTTGACGGTGGACATAAATAATTCAAACAGTGTCACCACATTTTTTTTATTTTTTATTTTTTTTTAGATTTTAACATTATGACACTTGTTATGTTTTGTAATTTGAGAGCACTCATTAAAAGTTAATATCCATAGTTAATGTTTGGTGGTCAACAATGTATCAGCATGTTTTGTCCCGCTATTTATTTATTTGTTTTATTTACTTTGTTGTTGTCTGAGTCCATATATAAAATATGTTGAAACTCGAAGCAGCCTTAAAAAAAAAAAAAAAAAAATCATGCAAGTTCTCTATATTTGGGATTTTTTTTCATAGATTTAACTCTGATGACTCCTTGCTTCACATGTATGTTTACTCGACTTTGCCTTGAGTTTCTTCATAGAGTGTCTGCCACACTGAATTTTGAGCCACCACCTCGTGAAATGTGTCCGCAGCCACTGCCAGAAGAAAATGACAAATAATTAGAGCCTCATAAATTAGAACACATCATTCACCAGGCATATTTTTCTCTACATAAAATCCCACTCTTTTCTTCAAGTTTAGAACTAGGTTAGACTCAAGTCAGCTAATATTCTGAGTGTAAATGTTTCGTAATCCCGCCGTGCACGTTCAGAAAAAGATTATTTTATGAACTGCAAGAGAAAGAAGAATCACAGCAGGCTGTTGATAATGCCATTAGAACTACTGCTTCCCTTTGCCCTGGTAGACGTTGCCAGACTGCTCTCTGCACTATCCCTGTCCCCTGCCAAAGTGTCACATCACTCACCCCATATGTTGCCAAATATTTGTCTGCGCGTGTGTGAGTGCATGAGGAAGGGGTGGGGGGGGGTCGGGGTATTAATTCCACCACTGTGAGACAGTCCTTTCGCTGCCTTTTTCCCTTCTCCCTCTTTCCCCACCTCTCATCTCTGTCTGGCCCGGCTCTGCTGAGCTCAAGTGAGCCAAAGTTCAGCTGAAGGGCAAACTGACTTTACAGTAGTAGGCAAGACAGTCATGTGTCTCACAGGGGCTGGCTTGCTACACTCCTAATTGACCCCCCCCCCCCTTCTTGAGCACGCACACACACACACACACACACACACACACACACACACACACACAGTAATTTTTTTTTTTTTATCTGATTCCATTCCACCAAAGCTGGTGTTGACAGCACAGAGCGGTTTATGGGAACAGCACGTCCATTCTTTCTAACGCCTCCTAATCACTGGCACTCCTCTTCTCTGCTAAACCTGAGAGGGGAGAAATGAGGAGAGACAGAGGGAGAGAATCAAGGAGTATGGAATGAGATAAAAAAAAAAAAAAAGAGAGGGAAAAAGCAAGGGCTGAGTGGCAGGGAAGACCTGCAAAGGACAAAGACTGCGAGAGACAGAGGAGATAAAGAGGAAAGGAAATGAAGATGTTCTATTGGTTTTTGGTTTTACTTTTGGGCGGGGACGAGGAAGGTGGGGGTTGACGGGGTATTGTGGGGTAATATTTAGGTGAGGGATAGCGTGGGTGATCAAGACACTGTCTGTTTCTGTTATCTACCCCCTTCTCTGCCTCCCCATTCCCCATTCTGAAGCCAAGAGGTAAAGCCAAACCACCAGTCAATCTAAACAGATACAATAGCTGCAGGCCAAAACAATGCACAGAGGAAAACAAAAAAAAGAGCAGCGTAAGTAGGCAGAGATTGGGACAATGCGCGAGGGAGGCTGCTGTGAATTGCAAATGCGCTTTGGATGCTGATATGCACGTGCATTGCTCGAACACACAGAGACACACACACACACACACTCACGATGACGATAGGAAGGAGCTACACATGCTAGTGCTAAGCCCTGTGTGTGTGTGTGTGTGTGTGTGTGTGTGTGTGTAGATTTGTTCAGGTGCATGTGACCATGCTTTCTGTCACCCAAAACATAAATAAAGACACACACTTCGCATGCATATTTTTCCATGTCCCTGCATGTAGATGCATGTTTGGTGCAGAAAATACCAGTTGATACTCACTTGATGGAAAACAGTTTTGATTGAGTCATTTTTTGAAAGGAAACACGCTTATTTTCTTTTTTGTGCAGAGGGTTAGATGATAAGATGGATACCAGTCTTGGGTCTGTGTGTGAATATGAAGCTACAGCTGGCAGCCGTTTAGTTTAGCACAAAGACTGAGAGGCAGGATAAGTTAGTTAAGTAACTAATTAACAAGCTAGTCTGGCTCTGTCCAAAATTTGCCTACCAGCACAACTAAAACTCAGCCGTTTCATGGCTTTTATTTAATCCAGGCAAAAACAAAGTGTAAAATGACAAGTTGGTGTTTTGTTTTGTTTTTTTTGTACATATTGAATAAACAAAATAAAACCCAATTAAGGACATTCAGCTGTGCTGTTCAGTTGATTTTTTGTATTTCTCTATTCAATGCTAAGCTAATCAGCTGATGGCTGCAGCTTCAGCTTGTCAGGGAGCCTCCGGCCTCTGGCCTGAAGTCAAAAACTGATATTGAAAACAATCATAAGTTGCAGCACTAATCGGATTGCTCTTGATGCTTCTGTAACCAGTTCAGTGACAGAACTCATTCAGTCCTCAATCAGCCCCTGTGGGATTGTAAATCTTATGTTCAATAGCAAAAGACAACATTGCCTAAATAAAACAACTGGAACGATGCTGTCTGTCGCTGGGAGCACAACAAGCACAAGTTGACCCAGTCTTTCAGTGCATAGCATGTGAGCATATATTCTTTTCAATCCAGTCTAGCTTTAAAAGTGACATAAAGACAACTGCAGCACGCGGTGATCTCATATTGCATTCTTCTGTGTATTATAGCTTGCAAAAATAGTAACACGATGACGCATGTAAAGAAATATGGCATATGACTTTAAACACTCCTGATTTCATTTCCAGAACATTCCCAGCTACCTCGAACTTGGTGACAGATTCATCAGGCTGTATACATGCGCACTGATCTCATGCTGATGCCATGGCTCTCAATACAATGGTTTGCCATCGCTAATCTGGCATTAGAAGCCAGGCAGCATATTTTGCAGTCCTGCAACGCAGCTTATGTTCTCTCAACAGGGAGTCGTGGGGTTCTGGCTGTGCTTCCTCTCTGTTTCTCTGTATCTTTCTGTGTGTGTGTGTGTTTGTGCATGTGTGTGTGTGTGTCTCCCACTCTCTGAATCACACCAAAACAAACCAAGGCCAAGAATACTGCAGTCTTGCATTGTTCCTCCAACTAATTACAAGGCAATGCATGCTCAACCTTCATTTATTAGCGACAAAAATAACACCAAGATAGAGAATCACAGCACTCATTTGGAAAACATGGTGAGACAAAAGGGAGTTAATTAGGACATGAGAAAAAAGAAATGGAGAAAAAGTGAATGAAACAAAAGGCACTCATCAAAACTATCCCTTCTCTTGACTGTGCAGCATGAAAAGGGCATGTCAAGCAAATGAAGGCTTGCGGGGGAAAAAAAAAACAAGTTTTGACTGATATCAACATTTTGACAGTTTTGACTGGCTGATCATCCTTTGCTAAATAGAAAAGTTGTTTTCTTTTTTTTTTTTTTTGCTTTTGGCCCGTGATATTCAAAGAGTGACAATCTGAAAAGTGAGCATGTCATTAACGAAGCCTGTATTAACAAGAAAACGGCAGACAAGAATCTCATCTTCTCCTCCCTAACAAGCAGCAGTTAATTTGACTGGCTATCTCCCCAATTTAATCTCCATTTGCTTGTATCTTCACTCATTTCTATACGTCTCATAATTGATTAGTTGGACTAATGGTACATGGGTCTGTGTTTTTAGATGTTAATCTGAATGAAATTGAATACATAATTCATAACATCACGTGGAATCGCACATGAAAATCGAGTGCGTAGAGCTTCAGAAAAAGCCTGCATATGAATGTGAGCTAAAGTGCCAGCGTGTTTGCGAGTGTGACCATTCCCTGTATCAATTATTCAAACTGACAAATGGCCACAGGCCGCCTGGTGTTTTGGCCAATTACAAACGGGCATACTGCGGGGCTAAACAGGGCCAGTTTTCGCCTCGGGCATTTCTCCTGACGCCTCTCACACAGTGTGACAAGTCAGGACCCAAAACAGAGTCATCGCCACAGGTGGGGTTGCCGCCTGAAGTCAACCAAAACAAACAATCCCCAAATGTCAAAAGTGAGTGTGTTCGTGCATGTGTGTGTGTGTCTGTGTGTGTGTGTGTGTGCTGCACATATGAACAAAAAGCCTGCATTTCTCTGTGCGTGCAATTGCATGCGTGCGCGCACGTGTTTGTGTGTCACGCCGCGGTGCTAAGAAAACTATGGGCCATTTCCAGGTGATTTAGTTTGTGTGTGCATGTGTGCATCTGCCATGCTGGTGTTGTGACAGGAGTATTGCTTTCTTCTTTTCTTTCATAACTGATATTTTCGCCATATCATGACATTTTCATAAGCGTACCTCAAGGCCTGTATTTATGTTACAGAGCAGCTGCTTTGTATGGGTAACAAGGCATAGGCACATTGACATTCTAACACAAATAACAAAACACAACTGGGCAAAGCGCTCAAGTTTCATCCAGGAGCGGAAAGAAAATGTGCCTTTTCTTGAGCCAATAGTGCCGGTCTAATCTGATTGGCTGGTCACGTTTGAAGCTGTTGTAAAATGTCCAATAAACGCACACCTTTGACCACATAATAGTTGATTTAAATATTAATGCACAGCCCAGAAATCGTCTCTTATGCCAGTACTATAACTGTATTGCTCTGCGGGACAATAATAGTTCATACAAATATTACAGATCAAAAATAAAAGATTATGTTCTTTTTATATTACACTGCATTACCTTTGTTACTTTTGGTTTATGGAAGCTGTAAGCCACAAGAGACCACGCATGAAATTTATTTTAGGACTGTTGTGGCTTATTGCTGATTTTGATGTAAATTCTTCAGCCAGATGAACAAAAAAAAAAAAAAAAAATCATCCATTCTCTCTCGCAGCGTCTTCACTCAGTCTGCATTAAGCACCTCTTTCCAGCCCACCAGCTCTGGTCAGGTTTCGCAGTTGTTCCCTACTATCCATAACGCATGGATTTGCAAATGAGCGGGGGGGGGGGGGGGGTGCGTGGCGAAGAAGGGAGAGGTGGCGGGGATCACTGATCTCATTTGCATAAAGACCCCTTCTGTGCAGTGTCATTCTCATCACCTCGGACCCTGCGAGAGGAAAAGAGGAGGAGAGAGAGAGAAAGAGAGGATGGAGGACAGGGAGGGAGTGAGGAAAGGAGGGATCGGGAGAAGAGAGAGGAATCCATCAGTCGTCCTGTGAGGCGTGGGAGTGGGAGAGCGTGGCCTGTCATGAATCACCTCACATTTGGCATCACAATGGAGTGATAGGTCCAAAACAGCTGGCCTTATGATCAGTATTGATTTTTCTGTCCTCCTCACTGTGTGTGTGTGTGTGTGTGTGTGTGTGAAGGTTTGTGCAAGATGAAATTTCTGATGTGTGTGTGAAGTGAGAGAGAGAGAGAGATAAGTGAGGGAGTAGGCGGGGGAGGAACGAGTGTGAATGATTTTCTTCCCTCTCACGTCCAGTGCTGTGTGATTGTGTAATTGGCTAGTATTACTCCACCTCCATGTATGAGTGCACTGTACGTATGTGTGTTCATCACTCCACTATACTGTTTGCATAAGCCTGGGACTAGTGACGTCTGTGGGAGGTTAGTTCTCCTGGCCAAACAGCCTGTTAGCCAATCATTCAGATGGACTAAGGCCACTGTGGACTTTTACCACAGGGATGCTCAACCCCTGACCACGCGCTCACTCGCACACATGACTATGCATAAATGAGCAGCAACTCCCAAACTTCTACTTCACGCTCTACTTAGGGATTTTTTCCCCCTCCCATCTTTTGTGTGTTTTTTTTTTCTTTTGGATTTGATTGGACTGTGGAGAAACGTCTTGGGATTATTAAAAATAAATAGTAACACCTATTCTGGGTTTATGAATATTTAAGCTCTTTTATGTCCTGCAGTGCCTCAAACTGCTACAAACTCCCCCAAATAAGCTTCATTTATATGCATTTTATTTTTTTAAGTTTGTCATTAATTTTCTTTTTAGCTGAAGCTAATGTAATTTTAACATTGCATGGTTGCACACTATGGGTAAACGCACTGTAAATGATAAATGGCTAATTGCTAATTCCTTTCTCAGTCCACTCAATGGCTTTCACTGGAGCCTATTGACTGGCCTAGTCTCAGTCTGCTTGCTGGTAGGAACACAATCATTTCCTGACGGTCTCACAAACACATGCAGACATACACACACACACACATACACACACATGCGGTAATGAGTAACCTCTGGTGGTCAAGGGGTCAAGAACCTTGTGTGTGGAAGATAAACTCAACATGAGGGTTAATGACTGTTAGAAAAGACAGGAGAGGAAAGGCAAGGGAGAAGTGCAAATGACATTTAAGAGTGTGAGTGTCTTTCTACATGTGTGAGGTCCCAACACCAGAGGCCCACTCATGGTGTGGGGTCCTACAACTTTGTGGGGACCAAAAGGCTGAACCCCGTGATATAAAGCATAAAATTTAAGAGTGAAGACTTAGAGTTTGGTTAGGTTTGGGTTAAAGGAAGGGTTAGGGTTGGGTAAGTAGTGGTTAGGGTAAAGGTAAGTCTGCAAGAAAGTGATGGAAACAAACATGTTTGTGTGTGTTTGAGGTGAGAATTGTTGCCTTCACTGCTGTTTAAGAAAGCAGCTTTGCTCTGCTTGTCGTTTAGCTCATGAGCAATTAATAAACAGGCTAATTTACACAAATAGAGTTTCGTCTTTTTTTTGCGAGACACACATAAACAAACCTTTTGTCAGGTCCCTGGAACACAGCAGGGCTGGTGTAAAGAATAGCTGTCTTAATTACGGCCGAGGCAGGATGATAAGTGTGTGTTTTGGCCAGAACAGATCAGAGCTGCTGTGTTTTTTCAGGAAGCAGAGCAGAGAGAGGGTGGGTGGGACGGGGGGGGGGGGGGGGGGGGGACCAGGTGAAGTGAACATCAGCACAGAGCCCAGAAATAAGGCTGAGACCACCTGCCCTCCCTCAGGCGACAGATGAACCAACATTGCAAGGAAATGTCTCTCCTGTGCTCAGAAAACAGTCCCAGATTCTGGCAGCAGCCTCTTGCTTCTCCTTGGCGTCGCAGAATTATCGGTGTGATGCTGATGTGAAATTCTGCCTTTAAAAGTTCAAGCATATAAACCATATATAATAGGATTACACTGTGTAGGTTCTTAAATCATTCTCCATGCCCAAGCAGGAGGGTATACTGTACATCCCCATAATACATCAAACAGAGGAATATGTATTCTTTGGGACTACAAAGAGAACAATGCTATCCCTGCCACATCTAATAATAGCTCAATTACCATATCCTTCAGGGCTGTATCTATGGGGAGATGTGTGCTGGCGTGTGCAGTGAGATATAGCATGAAGCATTCCTTAGCGTCATTTGAAAAGCAGTCATCTAAATAACACCAGTACAAACAGACCTGTGATACTGAAGCCGTCCCAGCACGCACGCCACGAGCACATTCCCTTCCCGGCCTCCTCACAGGGTTTGTGTGCGGTTTCTGTGACAATGGATGCGCTGTTAACCCGGAGCGCCTGACTAAAGGTTGAAGCCAACGCAGTCGGGACAAAAAAAAAAAAGCCACTGATGTGACCGCCACCGTGTTGGAGTGCAGACTGGGTTGAGACAGAAGCACGGCGAGCACAGAAAGAGCACCACTGTTTGTGAGTCTTGTCAACTTGGATTTGATGAGTTTGTCTTTGTTTTGCTCTCTCGGAGCAAACTGTGCAGCGTTTATCGGATAAAATGGGCTCAATCTGGGCTTATCTCCACGGCCGCTGAACAGCTCTGTCACATTTCAAGATGCCCCGTCCTGATGGAGTACTTTTCTCACCCGCTCCTCCATTTTTTTCTCCTTCTTCAAACAAATCAATACCCCCATAGTTTAGCCTTTCATAGGAAAGATTACAAAGAAATGGCTATTAAGGGCTTAGCCTCTATCACTTCTCCCATCTCAAAGCCACTTAAAGACTCTGGCAGTCTTGGGTTGGGATCCGGGACCCGGTGCCCTGTCACACTGCAAGGGTAGTGAGAGAACCTGAGGATCACACTGACTGTGTGTGCATGACCAACTTCACCTCAGGCAAAGGACTTTGATGGGACAAATTCTTAGACAACAACAAGGACAGACAAGAAAAGAAATATTACAGAAATTGTCTTTTTACTGTTATTGAGCTTGAGTTAAGTCACCACACACTTTTCATGCCACTGAGACCGACCACTCCTTCAAAATGGCTTCCTCCTCTGTCAGGCTCTGGGTGAGCGTGTGACTGGAATGAACAGTAGGTTGTCCGTGCCTCAGCAACCACGGAATCAAAATAGCCACGACAATCAGTGCAAATATGGACGGCAGGTTGCTGCTGGCCTTTAAAAGGAAGTACCCCAGATGAGTGAAACAAACAGGCACCCTATGAGGTGAAGTGCTACAGAGCAGCTGCTAAAGAGCTACAGTCGCACTACCGCTCAGCGTTGCCCAGGCCTCTCTATCCTTGTGCTGAGTTTTATTTTATTTTTCGACACACAGCAATAGCCTCTGAGAGTTACTCATGCGTTGGCAGCGCACGCTGTTGCTCACACAATTAGCTCGTCGCAAAACGGCTACATCAGCTCTCGTTTTCTTGCAAAGTGATGAGAGAGAACATGAATAGCATATAATTAGGGATGTTGGCATTGCTTCCTTGTCTTCGAACTGTGTTTGTTCTATAGTCTTCGTTTTCACGAGCCTGAAAACCACAACGTTCATTTGAACAAAAAGAACAAGATTTGTGTTGTTTTGGAATAAATTGCTGTGGCTTATTTGCTCAGTATTTCTGGCACTTGTGATTGGAATAGCATTGTGTGCTCTCTCTCTCTCTCTCTCTCTCTCCCTCTCTCTCTCTCTCTCTCTCTCTCTCTCACTCACTTACACACTTAATCCTCATGATTTAAAGTGCAGCAAATAGGTTTTTCTCCCTCTTTTTCTCATTTTCTCACATAGAAAATGTGTTGTCAGAAATGAAGCATAAATGATCACCACCAGAAAGCAGTGAGGGGTAAAATGAAGCTACTGAACCACACTCATGGGCGGGATTAGCATGCAGTCAATCATTCACTGATATAGTCCAATGAACACTCCTCAATCAATAAATGGCCCTGCTCCCTCCAGGTGAAAACTTTTAGGGCTACTGCCTCCAGTGACCTCAGCGCCCATTTGAACGACTAACCTTCTCTGAAACCGGCCCTTTGAAAAGTAATGTGGGATTATTTATGCTCAGAAGAAGCTTCAGCACAGGCATCACAGGCTCGGGTGGGCAGACTTAGCTCTTACTCTTATTTTGAAATCATCAGAAATAATTCCACAAATGCATTATCAAGTTAACCTTGGCATGTGCTGTTTGTTCTCTCTGTGAATGTGTAACAGTGTGTGAGGCTCTAAGTGTGCATACTATGTTTTCCAGCAGCCTATGGTGATCAAAATAGCTTTAATCAGTGAAAAATATGATGTAAATATTCTGGGTTGGCTTGATGGACCACCACTGATTTGTGTCCTAGTTGGTGCATTTGATTGTCCCTTTGAATTCTGTTCCTATCAAGCTTGATTGGTTTGGTCAACGGTGTTCCAGTCAACACGGACACAGCACAAAAGAGGGAGGTATTGAAGTTTTAAAAGAAGAGTTTGACATTTATGGAAATATGCATATTTAGATTGGATGGATGAGAAGATACCGCTCCCATGTATTTATGGTAAATACGAAGCTGCAGCCAGTTAGCTTAGCTTAGCACAAAGACTGGAAGCAGGGGAAACAGCTAGCTTGGCTCTGTCCAAATGTCTCAAAATCATCCCTGCCTGCACTCTAAAGCAAAGTAATTAACCACATGCTAATTACCTCATTGTCTTTCCTACCTTGTCATTGGCATTTTAGATATGGAAAGTATACACATGGAAGGTTTCTGCAGATGTGTGATATTTAAAGGCATAAATGTACCAACACTGTGACCTGAATACAATAGCTGGCTGAAACCAAACCCCCATGATTATTTCTAGAATAATATTCCAACTTCCCCGTTGAAACCATACCATTTTGATCCAGGTCTCTCAGATGGCAATATAGAGTAAGTCTATGGAAAATTGGGCCCTAGAGCAGTACACCATACTAGTATTATGGCACCTGCATTTAAGATTGGTGTTTGCGTGCAGGTGGGGGAGAGCTTTATGTGCAGTTTCACAGAGAAAGTGAAAGGACATCTTATTTTGGACAGTTTTTTTTGAGTGAAGGCAAAGTCACGGAGTGGTTGCAAGCTGGACCTGAGTTGTTATGATCCATGATATTGCCAGATTTAATGCTATTTCCAGGATGCTTAGGTCACTGTTTTTCTGGCATTTTGCAATTCTGGCTCACCCCGGCCTCTCAAGTGTGCGAGTGTGTATGTGTGAGGGAGAGAGTAGGTGAGTGAGTCTGACTTTTCATGACTCAATGAGGTGACTTGACTATAAATCTCATGTGCACATACATGTAAGCGCTGCAAATATCCACATACTTTCAAAGAGGTTTTGTTCTGCCACGCAAAATCTAGTTTGTTAGCTCTTTTCATTCTCTCCTTTTTTGGCTCCCCCCAACTCTACCTCTCCCTCTTTCTCTCTCTCTCACTCCATATCCCCCTCTCTGGCTGCCTGTGGCTCTCTCTGGCCGGGGGTAGCCAGGAACACGGGTGCTGTGATATGGACAGCTGGTCGCTCCATCTCTCAGGGCCCCAGAAGGTGTGAAATCTGGGATACCTTTCATAGCACATTACCCTCATTTTGGCAAAAAGAGAGAGACAGCACAAAGCCAGGAGAGCAAAACAGAAGGGAGGCAGTTATTTATACTGGAGTGAAATCTCTTACTTCTTTAAAGGACCCTGGATCATGGATCCTGTCATCGATAGTCCCTCATTGACTAGTTTTCTTAATTGATTGAGGGAGAGGAGAGCTAATATTTGTCATTTTGACACATCCATTATGGCAGTGGAGCCTTGTCCACTGGAGCTTCAGATGTGTCAATAGATGAGAATGAATTGCAAGTGATAGCAAGCTTTCGGCTGACAAGCGTCTGAGAACCCAGTGTCTGGTAATAGGGTCATTTTGAAATGCTAACACTATTCATTGGAATTGTTGTGGGTGTTGCAGTTACATGGTTGATTTGCAAAAGCAGCTTTGGAATTGTTATTTCAACTGTATACAGTTACTAGATGAAATATTTTTTCTATAGCTTTTTTTTATTATTATTATTTCTGACCTTCTGGACATTCAAGTCAAACACAGTCACTCACCTTCTGTCAAACATGACAGGAAGGTGAAGTTATTTACTGGCCCACTACCCTTTGAAGGCTGCTTGAGAATGGCATTTGTGCCTGGCTCACATTCTATTTCAAATGCACTTATTAAGTTCATTGGCTGTCAGAGCTTTGTTGAATTGAGAAATCTGGACACTGTGCGATGCAATAGCTGGTGCCGCTTTAGAAAACACGACAGCATGATGATATCTCTTTTGTATGTGTTCACACTTCACTTTTCATAATGAGGGAATTTGCTTCTTGTGTTTTGAAAACCCAGATCAAATCTGCATTTCAACACACTTGCTGCTGCAAGTGTGTCAACTTCCCTGCTGAGAAAGAGAAATATATGGTCTCACAGACCAGAGCCACTGGAGAGGGTAAATGCAATCCAATTGCAAGCAAATAGATGAAGATGACTTATCCCCCAACCCCCCCCCCCCCATCCCTCAGAACTTGCTCGTTACAAAAAAGATATCAGAGACTACGTTGGTGGCAGAGAATGCCAAAAGGGGAAAGAAAAAAGGACCAAAGTTTGCTGATGTGTGAAAGCAGATAAAGTCGGGAACAGCGTTGCAACTTTCTCTTATCTGATGGCGGACCTTTCTAAATGTATCGGGAGCCTCCTCGGCTCAGTGGCCGTCCGGCTTGAGAGAAACTGCACAAAGATTCTCCCGTCGATACGGTCAGTCTTCATTCGATTAGCGCACCCCTCATCCTCCTCCTGTATTTGGATTAGTGGCCGGACTGGAGCGGGTGTCGCACATGTACCAGGGCTTCTGCGTGTTCCATCCGCAGCTTGTCAGTATGCACGGGCCACCGTGGATCAGTGTTTATTGAATCATTTTCCAAATAGAGGAAACGATAATTACAAGAAGTGGCGGCTCTGCACATTATGCAAGTGCTGTGCCATGACTTTGGAGCCAAACGGGCCTTCTTATTAAAGGCGGCTGGGCCAGCGAAGCTCCTAATCTATTTCCAGGATTTCCGAAGCTTCAGCAATCCAGGGATTAGACGTTTTCTCACAGATTTAGACCCCTCCCCTCCCCTCCGCCCCCCACCTCTTCCTCTCCTCCACCCTTTCTGCTCAGGGCCCCCCCCCCCCTCTATTGCTCTCTCACTCCCGTAGTGTTGGCGTCTGCAGTTTGTCAACTTGAACCCTTTCTATTCTAACACATTCACACACACACACACACACACACACACACACACACACACAAACTCAAAAGACATATCCTTTAAATATGGAACACAAACACTCTCACATGCTTGCCCTGCTTTGTGTGTGGAGTCATGCGGGCAAACGGATATGGACTTTGCGATAGCAGTATCAAAGTCACAGAATGCTAACCTGCTTCCTGACACGGGCGCGTGCCGTTAAACGATGCACGCATAGAGTCGAACACAGGGCGTGTGCTCACTGAGAGACACGCTCCTGTGGCCAGTTTGCAGTGCTGACCTGCCACACCGGCACCCACCACTACTGTCTTTACAGCTCATGACCAACACATGCACATACAAATGAGCACACACTCCCAACTGTGTGTCATAGACCGGCGCTCGAGCTGAGGTGACAGGAAGTCACTGCACCCCGCAAAGAAACTGCCCCATGTGTAACCTTTTTCTTTTTACACTTTGATTCTTATGCAAATTAAACAAATGAGATATGTTAAGTAGAGAACTTTAGAGATTCTTCTATGCAGATTTCCTTACCTTTATTACCCCTGACAGAGCCAGACTAGTTGTTTCCCCGTTTCCAGTCTCTGTGCTAAGCTAAGCTAAATGAGTGCTTCTTGTTGTTTGTTATTTACTATACAAACAAGAGCAAGACAGAAAATGGGTGTATTTCCCAAAATGTCAAACTGTCTTCCATAAATACAGTCAAACTCATGATTTGTGACGTTATTGCAGCATTAAAACTACACTTGTATTATGGTATATTGTCTTCTACAATTAGCCACCAGAGAGGATGAGCAGCAAGAGGACCTTGTTTCCTTAATAAAGGCCAAAATGGAGATTTTTTTTAAACTGACTGAGTGTGGATGTAGTCCGAAGTGGTTTCTGAGGTCCTTTGTTTTGTTTTCTCTTTGAGCAGTCTTGTGGGGATATGACTCTCTTCGATGTTTCTCTGCATCTAAAGCTGTCATATTATCCTGGTTTTAATCACATATCAAACACTAAAAAATCTCAAAAGTATATCTGCAAGGAAACAAAAAACAAGATTGCACTGTAATGGTTCGAAAACAGATAATTCAAAAGCCTTGTGCTGTTATTTAGAAATAGTAAATACATTTGATTCGTATTTTATCACACTTGAACTTGTATTCCTTTTTATAGTGATATTTTATTGGTCTTTGAAGGCACCATTTTGCTGACTAAAAAGTCACATCCCCAGAAGGTTAAACAAAAGCTCAATCCACAACAACAACAACAACAACAACATCGCTGTGGAATATAGTTTATGAGGCAGACAGCTGTACTCAGAGTGGAGAGGTCATACTGCAGGGGTCAGAGAATGTGCAACATGGGGGACAACCGGCCAGGATAGAGGTTTAGCACCGGTTGTAATCAGCTGCACTCGAGCTACGGTCCGGATGTCACAGTGACACAAGTGAATATAAATACAAACAGAGACATAAATATGAGCGCACGTGCTGACACACAGGCACACACATGCACGCAGATGTCTGACAAAGATAGGTACATGTACACTGTCAGGCATGCCTGCTGGTACACATGTGCTGCATGTTTGTCAGAGATGATGTAAAACAATGCAAATCAGTGCGATCGCTGTCACATTCACATGCATGAAATGTCACACCATATAGTTATCGTCACTTCTTCAGTTCCCTTTCTCTCTTTAGTGCTGCTTCACCCACTGGTCTCGTCTTTTCATCCATCGCGTTCCTCACCTTACCTGTGAAACAACAGACCTCGTCAACTGGTGCCCAGCAAGTCGTTATGCCGAGAAGATGAACCTTTCAGTGCAGCAGATTTCCTTTTTTCACTTGGGGGTCTTGAGTCACCGTTGTCAGCAGGGTCGGTCTGTTCAAAGTGCTCTCACGCCTCACGGGGCAGGGGGAGGTGGGGTTGCAGAGGTGGACATTTCCACCACCTACTGCCCTCAAAGCTAATCATGGAACAGCTAACCCATGCGGCTTCCCCACTTGAATCACAGACACAACTCCAATGGAGCTTGGAGGACTCCCAGAAATGGTTCAAATGAGATATTAGCTGCCATAAAGGTTCTGCTTAAGTTGACATGTTCATATTCTAGGCTGTATAGAGGTTCGATGTTTCTAAATGCAGAAGGTACACAGTTTATTAAATGGAGAGTCAAGAACAAAAATAAAAAAAAAAGTTGAATAAAAATGAGAAAATGTGGAAAAAAGAGGAATACGGGAAATTGAGCTGCAGCTGTAAGCCTTTGACTTGATAAGCTTATCTTGGTCTGAACCATTTTAATTTAACAGTCGAAGCAAACAAAAAGAATATTTGATAAAATATTGCAAGGGTAGGCTGACCACTTTAAAAAAAAAGGCTGTGGCACAGTCAGACTTCATATAACAAGCTACTCAGGGGATGCAAACTGAATGTGACCAGATGAGACAGTTCTACACACTCTTCCCCTTCGCAGAGTCCAACCCCCTGCACGGCGCTCAGGTGGGACGTGGCCTCGGACGAGACGTGTCACGACTCGCCTGATGGGATCTACGGAGCGGAATAACCAGGTCCGACAAACAGTCCCCCACCTCCGCCTGCCAGTTTTTCCTGTTCCCCCCTCGAGCAGCCTAGACTTGACCAGCCGTGGGACGTTGGGGAGGGACTGGGGAGGGGGACGTTTGGATTAGACCTGATCCCTTCAGCTTTCAGCACGAGCTGGAGGATGGCTGAAAAAAGAGGCATTCTATCAGCGAATTAAACTAAGATTCATCCA
The DNA here is from genome assembly GCF_051107435.1 of Chaetodon auriga. Classification (NCBI taxonomy): domain Eukaryota; kingdom Metazoa; phylum Chordata; class Actinopteri; order Chaetodontiformes; family Chaetodontidae; genus Chaetodon; species Chaetodon auriga. Next base: position 10,619,532 of record NC_135097.1, on the reverse strand, counting down.
GGGCTTATGTGATTAAAAGGGGAAGAGGACAGCATCAATTAACAAAATCCCTCCCCAACATTTTCGCCAATATTTGTTTGAGGACGTGCTGTCTGCGATGTAAGCCCCTTTTGATGCCATGCACAAATATTTGGAGTTTATTTCACTGGGATTTCTCATAGAAAATGAGCCTGTGACTTTTAATGGGCATGGGAATTTAAAAGAACACATTACTTGTGCATGTTGAGAAACTGACATGTTTACGCCTCGACTAGGAACAGCAACAAAACAGACATATTTTGTCAGTAAACTTGACAATTCTATTTTAATGGCTGAGGAACGCTGAATAATCGGTAGCATGCGCTTCAAAAGAGGATCCTGGCTTATTCTTTTGGAGGCAGGGTTAACTCGGAGGACCTTGTCTTTGTGTGTCACCTCAATATGACCCCTGCTGAAATGTCACAGTGAGCGGACTGAGCCATCGCAGAGAAAGGATTTTACAACACCTTTGTGTACAGTGTGTCACCATCTCATTAGCCCTACAATATGGTGATCTGACATCCCAGAGGGCTCTCGCCGCTCCCGGAGACGTTTGTAATCTCGGTTGACACCGCTCCCCCCCCGTTCATTGTTTCTGGCACCATTGTTCACCCGCCACATCATCGACTAGATAAACCACGGACATGTCAGTTACAATTGGCTGCCCCTGATTAGCCGAGCCGACGAACGCACAAACGGCATGCACGCAGGCATTAATAAAAACACACTCAGAAGTCACATGCAAACAAGTGGCAGCTCATAACCGTGGCCTTATTGCTGTACAAGTGCATCCTTAAAAGTTGCTTCTTCGACTATTAAGCCTAATTAATGGGCATAGTGTGGAGGGGCGATAACCGCTAAACAGCGATTATCGGCCAGCGTGACACTCAATAAAGAGCCACTCTGCACACAAAAGCCTTGGCTGCAGTCAACGGCTAGTGGCAGAGAGAAAAAGAAGAAGAAGAGTGGAAGGGGGGGGGGGGGGGGGTGCGAGAGGAGGAGCAGTAAAGGAAGGAGTTAAAAATGAGTGATGGAGGCAGGCAGTTGTTAAAACATACGTGGTTGGGGTGATGCTGGGAAGGGAAGAGAGGAGGGAATAAAGCAAGGCTGAGTAGAGAAAAGGGTCCTTTATCCTTGATCCCCAGAGTGTGGACTAGAGTGTGAGCAGCCAGATCAGAGGGCTCTGCCAGCCATCAGGGGGTTCACGCTAGTGTGGCTGCAAAGCACAGTCTTCTAAGACACATGGAAGTGGCCCCTGGGTACATGCTGGAAATAAGATGTTACAAACAGGTTTTGGGTATAGCTGTGAAAGCCCTGAGCTTCAGCCAGTGACGACTTTGTCAATCTATCTTGTTTGCTGACACGCCGCACCCTCTGTTTCTTCCACTGTGTATTAAAGTACAGACAGTTTCTATTTAATGGTTCTGTTTTTATCTCTTTTTGTCTCCTGTGCACACTCGCCCCGTGTAACTGGGCAACATTTTCAGAGACGAATCCTGACGCGGCTGCAGCAATTCCAAATTCATTTGGGTTCGATCAGTCTGTCCATTTGTTGCAGTAGAGGAGGTGTCAATATTGTCTGTTTTTGGTAACGCCTTTGTGAAGGCGTTTGCCATGATAGAGGTGGATAGACCAGAAAACAAGAACTAAAACAATCTCTGTAAGAATTTCATTTTCAGCTGTAGGCCACTGTTACTGAATTTGATATTTCTCTGCTTACTTCGAGCATCATCTGACTAATTCAAATGATAATGCACAAGCTTTTCTAATATTAATGTTTGCTGTGGTCCATCATATCACCTCACAACTGTAATTCAATTTAAAAAAGTTGACAAATGTATGAATATTTCTCCACTGCTCAGGAAGCGAGGAGGTACACATTTATGACAGCATGGATTATCCGTCGCCATTAAGACCAGAATGGGTTGTGTTGGCAGGAGGGTATTTCTACAGGTATTGGCAAGAAGATGAAATACGCTCTGGGAAGTCCAGTTTGAGTAGCACATTCATGAATATTAAGGCATATAAGATGTAAAAACAAAGCCAAATATCATATTACTGTGAGATGGGATTTTACAACCCTGGAAAGTCATCACAGTGACAATCATTTTACTGTCTGTCTCAGCTTTAGTGAAGTAAACAATGGAAACTACACTGTTCATGCTGAAATTGTTTAGTTTTGCCAGTGGCAAATTAATATGAGTATATGATTTTAAGGCTACTGGTGTTGTTATTATCGTCTGTGTTAAATCTTCGATCATTTAACACCCATTATATCAGTGAGTTTTAAGCTGGCAAACATGAAGAAAACTAATTGTCATGTGTCCCTGATAATTAAAATAACAGCAAACTTTGATGTGTATTGATAGCTTCAGAAGTACTAACATAAATCCTAAGATAAACTCCCACTGTTGTGACTGGAAGCAAGTTGCTGCCGTTATCAGTCGAGTATTTGCTGCAGTTGCATTGAAGTTGCAGAAACTGCACAGCTGTAACATCATTAAAGAAAAACCACGTCTGATCTATTCCTATAGTGTCGGCTCACACTGTTACCGTCGACATGGTCATGCACAGGCACCAAAGGAAAGTCTGCTGTTCTGTCATTTGTAGTCGATTCACAAGTCTCAGCAGATCATCTCCTGCTTGTTTGTGGAGGATGTGGGAGTTGCTGTCAGTTCACTGATGTCAGAGAACTGGCAACACTGTTATAAAGTAATCATGGGCAGATGCCATGCTCAACACAGTGGCAATAGCTGCTCATTACCGAGGGTGTGCCTGAAAACACAAAAAAACAAGGCTCACTGATTATCATTAACAGTGACAACATGTGCACATCATGTATATACAAAGTAAATCTCAACATACTGTATGTGTTACATGATTTATAAAGTGGAATGTATTCCAGTGTGAGTGAGAACTACAAGGCTGCTTATATTGTCTCTGAATCTCTTATTAGGAGTCGCAGTTTACTGCTTTTCCTCGACTCAGCCTGTCCATAAGAACACTGAATGTGAACAACCAAGAACGAATTCTTTTGAAAATGCTCTCCTAAACAGATGCATGTGGAAGTGCCAGTGCTGAATGGTTGCAGTTTTAGAAAATGCTGATGTGTATCCATGCCTTTCTACTGTTTTGGCATCTCAGGGCAACAACCTTTTGGGAAATGCTTCCTAGATGCCAGCGTGGGCAAAGATCTTGCAACACATTTTTGTAACAAATTCAAATGTATCCACATTGCTGTTGGCATGGCATTAAGATAATGTGTGAAAACCAAGGGCAGGGGGTGACAGTACAAATGAGCTTGATGATGGAGACTAGTTTGCATGTGAGAGGGTCATTAGGAGAGAGAGAGCTTCATTCCTTGCAGGATGTCACACTCCATCAACAAGCCGACATGTCGCCTAGCCCAGGCATTCATTTTTCACAGGAGCTTCTCAAACCACATTCATCCCATGAAGGTGTTTGTCTGGGACATATGGACCTTTCATCACCCTAATTCCCTCTGTTTTAGGGGGTTTTCCACATTTCCACATTTGGTTGAGCCCCCCCCCCCCCCCCCCCCCCCACACACACACACAGCCATGTTTGATCAGTGACCTTAGAGGAGTGAGATGGATTATGATGAATGAATGAAAAGGTGTTGTTTCAATGCAACAAAAACTAGCCTATAGTGCTAACTAAATAGAGCCATAACAAAAAGACGCGCTCATCTATTATTCTGCTTGCGGGGCTGTGGGTGTGTGCGCTTTGTGTGAATGTGAGTATTTGCTGGTGGGGCATGGGAGGTTGTTGGGGTGATGCTGAGCAAGATCAATGCCTCATAGCCCCCGGAATCCTTTCCCAGTTTGCGATTACATGCTCATCGCAGTCCAAAGCAGCACTAACTTGCACGTGATGTGCTCTTTGACTCCGGGTTGCCAGTTCGGCAGATACCTCCAGCCTTGCCGCGTCAGGCAAACCCAGTTTCCCCAGGCTTCATATTTATTAGCTCTGATGTGTGTGAGCTGGCGTGCAGCACAAGCAGCCAAGCGAAAGCGCAGCGGACGCAAACCATGCTTGACGTGGCCATCTCATGTGGAAGGCGAGAGTAAATAAGATTCCAGCAGGGAGGAAAATGCACAATCATTGCTTGGGAACTGGGGCCTCCCATCATGAGATTCATGCAAACCTAAGCAGGCTCCTGCTAAGACTCCTCACTGAGGCTGAGTTAAAGTCCTCACCCAGTTAACCATTCTTTAGTGGTTAAGAATTGACTTGAGGAATGTGCCTGGTCTCTTGCAGCAGCTAGCTTAGGCTGGACCTACGTAAATTAGCTTACACCACCGCAGGTTGTGCTTGAGAAATCCACCACTTTCCTCCCCCTCGATTTCTAAATGTCAATCTCCACAATATCGTCCCCGTGCAGAAATGCTGCCCTTCAGCATGACTGAATTCTCTCGGGGAGATACATGAAAAGACACAGGGAAATTCACTGCTATCAATAGAAAAGTGTCCTGTGTTATTACAACACTGGGTGCACTCAAGTACAGGCTATAACTTAATCTTCGTGAGGAAATGGTGTTTGGGGCCTGGGAAAGAAAGGTAATTTGCAAGTCAGAATAGTGGCTTTAATAGAGGACTTGAAACGAGGTTACTTGATATCGAACAAGTCTAAAAATCTGGTTTCCCAGCTATCTTGTATGAAGACCACGCATTACTTAAAATAGCCAGCAGAAGGGCCAATCATAATACTTTATTTTGAGAATGTAATTTTCTCATGCCTTGCCAGTAATTAACCTCCACACAATAAGGTATTGGAAGCACCACAGACACAATTCCAGCCCCACAGTTTGTTTAAAAGACTAGGCTATATGATAGGCTGTGTGTGACAGGGGAAATGGAGGAAGAAGGAAAAAAGGAGCCAAGATTCGACTTTATCTTCTGCAGGGAGCCTTTTCTTTTGCATTCTCTGCCTGGTTTTATTCAAAACTGCTGTTTCTTCACTTCTGCTGAATTGGGTTTTGTTCCTGGCTAATTCCAGCCCGTCTCAGTCCAGGGCTCGTGGGAACTGCCGCGATCGCTTACAATCACTTCAGTCAAACACCTGGGAGATAATTGACTGGGCTTCGGTCAAACTTGTCCCCCCCACCCCCACCCCTCTCTCTCTCTCTTTTTCCCTGAGTCTTCACAATGGAGACAAAGAGCATAGGCACAAAAAAAGATCAGAATCACTAAATCCATTCCCAGACAAGGCACTGTATAGATGGTCCGAGAGCCAAATTGCCTTGCCCCAGTCTGGGCCAACTGAATGTGAAATGGTTGAGGAATGGTTGTGGTTTGAGCTTGGCAGTCCCCAAGGAGACGTAGAGTTGGAGAACATAACAGTGAAAAACACATAGACAAATGTATTATCTTTTTCATACCTCAACAAATGCTTCCAGACCTCAATTCCCAAACCCAGAACCTGTAACATAGCAGAATTGTGTACAATAATTTCTCATTTGTGCAAAATTTTGAACCCTGGCAGGCTGATGTTACAGCTTGCTGAGATGCATTTAAGTTTTGCCCTCTTTGTAACCAGCTGGGGCTTATAATGCAGTGGGTGCTGGTCATTTTATGTTGGAAATCTGCTAACTGCTCTATGTGGGCCCTCCTGCATCTTTGGCCTGGTGTAGATGAATTTGCCTGCACCCAACACAAGACATGAACTATAAAATCCTGCTATGTCTCATTAGTTTAGCACTAGGGACTGAAATGTTTGGGTTGAGAAGTGTCTTTCTCACAAATACAAAGCATTAAATCTGAAAATTAAACATCCAAATGTTTTGTTGAAGTTGAAGCCCTGGGAAAGCAGTTGGAATGTTAAAGTAGACGCACTGAAAGGCTCTGAAATGTCTCTTGAAGCGCAATCGCCAAAAGTTTCATGTTTAAGCTCTGTATGCAGTTCAATTGTCAGCTCTAAAACTATCTTAAGTGGGTAAAAACAGATGAACTGGCCATTGATGCCTCAGCCGGGGCCTCAGGAGGCTGTATGAACATCAACAGCATCTTCTCGAGGCTCTATAACATTGATGCTGAGGCCACTTCAATTATCCCACAGCAGTATCACGCTCACTGCTCCCAGATTTGATGGCACACATTTCTATTCAAGAAGGAAAGGGAACTAACTAATCATTTCTGAATTAGTGCATGGCAGCAGCAGGAGCAGCCATTAAAATCCCACTGCTATTAGTCATCATATAGTATCTAGACTTTACAGTTTCACTGTTAAACATAATCATGTCCTAGTCTCATTATCCACGGGAAGTATTTATTATGAAACAATTCTGCAGTGTGCTCTTATCAGTGAATGCAACTTAGTGAATTTGTGTTATTGACTCGCTAATCTTATTCAAGGTCGTGATCCACTATAAATAAAATCCATATAAAGGAACCTCGTAAACAACACTGGACTACTGAGTTGACTTCTTATCTTACACTTGGCAGCACAGTAGTCCTCATACATATAGAAACTGATTTATCTTCCATACCATGTGGCCACCTCCTGATGAGAAATCACATTTTAGCATGGAGGTGGTTATATCCTTGGCCTGTTTACTCCAGCTGCCTGCAGGGCAGAGGGTAAATTGAGGGTAATTATTATTAGGGTATGGAAATGTTGACAGCTTTACATAGCCGAGCCTGCCTTGCTCGCAAAATGACTCACAGGAACACACAGTGACACAGTAACTCACACCTGTTTATATGGGAGGCGCTCCAGCATGGACCAAAGCCTCTGGAGTGATTTCACTTTGTTTGGGGATCTGTCTTCCTGATACATCTGTTCCCTCTCATCGTTGGACTGTAAAGCTACTTTGTGGACAATGTATCCCTTCATTATGAGCGTGGCCTCTCTCTTCGGCCAATGCCGTTATCCTTTGTGACTTGGCATGCACATGAAACAATAATTGCTTATAGCTAATTCTGAGATGACCATTACCACATGCTACAGCAATGCTCTGCCAGTATCCATCCCTACCCCCTCTGACCACTGCTTCAGTAATGCATTCTTAAGAAATGCATTGGAGTGGACAAAAAAATGAACCCTTTCCCACTGAAAGCTATGCGATAAAGTTAAAGAGCTGACAGACTCAAGTGTTTCATTCCCATATTAAAGTAGACGTATTAAAGGAAGTCAGCGAACATGGGTTAATGTAACGTGAATAAATACATTATCTCGGTATAGGATGGAAATAACATTGGTTCAGCAGGTCCGTAGGTGTAAGGCAGGAAGCCCTCCACTAAGAGGATGTGAGTCTCCTCCTCCTCGTTATGGTCAGACTTTGGGACGATTTCAGCACCCAGATTGTCATTAATGCCAACTTCACCAGGTTCTCCAACCATGCATGGACTGTACTCATCATGGTGTCCATGTCCAGAGCAGTTTGGGCTTTGGGCTTGAGGAAGTCATCCTGATGTACCGCACAACAGTGGGGCAGATTCTTGATCAGTCTGTTGGTTGGTTGACTCAGGCAATTCTAGCTGAGTCACGTCAGATAGATTATCAGCAGCGGAGGTTGTTTGACAATGAAAACAGTTATTCCCATGATCCAGTGCTACTCCACAACGTCAACAAACTACGTCTTTTGTTTGGCAACTTTGAAAAGTGTCACCAACACCCAAGTGCCAAAAGCTGTAGTTCCTCCAATGGCCACTTGAGGCTGGATTCAAAAGCAAGTCAATCCCCATAGACCCCTATATTATAATGCCAAAATTTACAGCAATAATAAACATGTTGACATCCTGGTCCAAAAAATGGCTAATTTCTTTGTTCATGACAACAGCACAGGAGGTGATTTATTATATAACTCACTCGTTTAAACTATGTTAAGGCAAGTTATGCATAATTATGGGCACGGCTGCTTTGTTTGACAGCAAGCTGTTAGTTAGGTCTCTCCAACTAGGCTTCATTCAACCCATCTCAGCTTCACCGATGCTCAACTTTTCCACTTTTTTCTTTGCCCATTTTTGGAATCACCGGGAATTCAGCACTGCCAAGATGGCAATATCCAAGAACCTCAGTCACTGAGTTTCACAATGGTTCAAATCCCAACACCTATGGGTGACGTCACAAACACTACTTCCATTGTTTTATACAGTCTATGTTTTTGTTCTTTTGATTGAGAGACCTCAATCTCTCCTAAAACCTAAAATCCAAAATGTCTTTGTCAGTGTCTCGTTGAGCATTTATGTCTGTGCCAGCTTTAGATGTGAGAAGAAGGGGGAAAAAAAGTTGTTGCTAAGGAATGGGACGATGCAAGCTATTCTGTCCATCCCTTTGAGCGATCATCAAAGTCTTAAAGAGTCTGCACATGTGATCTCTTCAAGTTGCAACCTACTCGGGTTGCAGCTGAAAGCATGCGTCGATGGCTTGCATCTTAGCACTTCTCCTTGACTCCTTGAACCCTCTGCTATAAGAGGTTCATGCAGCAGTCATAATGATGTCATGACAGACTCCGCTATTGAATGTTCCACACCTTGTACTGCACCTACATCTATGTTACCAACATAATGCAACAAATACAATACATTTTTATGTTATGCATGTTGAGTTACTGATACTGTTGTATTATCTCAGTGGCATTTGCCCCCACGTATTAGTTTTATGTTGGTTTCTAGCTTGGCTTCCTTATACCTCATTTTCTAGTCTACATTAGGATGACTGATGTCTTGAAATAAGAACTGATACCTAAGAGATGATTATCTGCAACACTGTAGATAGAACATTAACAGATTTTCTTTCCATTATCAGGCAGGAGGAAGATTAAATCATGCCATCTTCCAGTTCCATATCTATCTTAGTGCTATGGGCTACATGCTGGCTGCTCTCACATAGGCTTTGGCTGATGGAGGAATTTTTCACATTTCTGGCCCATTACGCTCGGGTGGGCCTTGATGAAGCCAAAAGTACCTGCTTTAATTGCTGCGTTTTATAGACTGTACACAAGGCTACCCTTGCTAAATACAGCATGCTTAGATTAATGGGAGCGTTCAGCGTTAGTGCATTTTTAATGAGGACTGGAGGCTGCCAGACTACTTTTCTATATGATGAGGCACACTTTCCCCTTCGTTTGTGACGCTGGCACGATACGTTGTGGCGCCCCAGTGGCCGCCAGCTGGTATCCAGTGTGAAGCCAGGAGAAAGCTGGTGTGCCTAGTAAAGTGCATCCCACCCAGCAATGACAAGCAAACAAACAAGGCTCTCTGTTTGGTACATTTTTTTAAGGCGAGCAGAGCAGCTTGAAATGCACTGTCTGAGATGTAAATACCCACATTCACCGACACACCCACCCACACAAATACACACACATATACAGAAAGAGCACTGTGCACACGGACGGTTTGGTATTTTTCCACTTTCACACACAGGAGTGCACCTGTTGTCACCGCAAACACACACACACAGACACACACACATCCGAACACGCGCACACACACACACACACACACACATATGCAGAGCTTATCAAAGCAAAACAAGAGTTTACAGGCTGATATGTTACAGGATACAGGGTGTGACCCTGATTTACATTTGCATGTGGAGTGCAATGGAGTACAGAGAGTAGAAACGGCAGTCAGCAGAGAAGATAACCCCAAACATTCACTCTAAATTTATGCCAGGATCCTATTCCCTCTCACTGAATTAATGCTTTAATCTCTCCCTCTTTGTTGCATGTGTACTTGGGCTCAGGGTGTGTGTGTGTGTGTGTGTGTTTGTGTGTGTGTGTTGGGCACTGGGAGGTTGGGGGTGGGGGATTATATTTCTCAGCAGCCACTGTTTTAGTAGTTCTTTCGGAATGAAAGAATTTACCACCGAAGTCCGGAGCCTGAGAAATTGCACCTTTTGCCATTTCAGTCTTTCCTCTATTCAAAGTCACACCAGTAGTCCCCATCAGTTCTGCTGTCTTTGCATTTCTCCTCCACAAAGAAATAGCTAGTATTCTTTAATGGAAGATTACCTTCAAATGCAAGCTTAAAAGATTATGCGCTTTCATATATGTCTTTGAGGTCCATTATTCGATGTCATTTCTTGAACATTCAGTCCCGTCCCTCACTTTCCCATCTCTCCTCTTTTGGTTGTTCTCTCATTTATCTGTGTATCTTTAATTCACCACTCTATCTATTCCAATAACACTCACCTGCTCATATTGCGCACTGAAACTTTCTCTCTTTCTTTCGCCAGACACCGATGTCAAATCCGTGACTTAACGCACTCCATCTTTGATCCCGCGGCTCGCTCGGCATGCAGTACCACCAACATGTCTGCTGACAGACCGTATTCATAATTTATTCCGCTCTAAAATGAAAAATCAAACGTATGCTTGGGAGTATTCATTTTTTTCCCCACCGCCATCCTGCCACCTGATTCCTGGCTTTATGAATTATTTTGACTATTGGTAATGATGTCCTGTGTTGGTAGGCCATTACAGGAGAGGAACTTAATTCGCCCATTGTTAATTAATTGCTTCATTCTTGGTGGGAGTAATAAAAATGCTATTAAGTAAAATACCTCTATCATTAACCTAACTTTGTTAATATGGGTATCAGTGGGGCTTAATAAACAAAAGCTGTAGTGCCTACCGCCACACAGGGGTAATTAAAAATGCACTGTCATTAATTATCTTGGATGGAAGATTGTCCAATGAGTTGGAGTCTTGTTGACTCTTCCCTTCCGAAGCCACAGCTCCATCAGGCGCTCGGTGAGTTTTTATCAGGCCCGGACTTCCTGCTGCGCGTCTGCAGCATACACGTCGATACACATAAAACAAATACATCCTGCAGTTACACAAATTTAAGTACTTCATGTACTTTCGAGCTGATTTTTCAGCACAATAGCACATTTGCTTTTATAATTATATAGCCCACAGTTGGGTGCTTTGCTGGTGAGTCATCATGCTGAATAGCACACAGCTCATCTCAAATTCTAACAGATGAAAGACGGGAATTATGCAAACGGCTATAAAATGTGTTTGGTCAAGAAACCGTAAAGCAATTGTCAGGTTAAATAGCTGCTATCTCGGCTTGTATAAACAGGCGTGTTTGCACCATAGATAAAACCCGGTGATAACTGCAACACCTTTTGGAATTTAGTGGAAGTTTGTCTGTGTGGATCGGGTACTTTTCCTGAGAGGCTGGGCACATGCACAGTGCCATGAATGAAGCTGTATGAGTACAAGCTGTAGAACTTGACAGATTCACAGTGGAAGCAAATCTCCATCAGTAAAACTTCCACAGGTAACGGAGTGCATTGACATTAATTATGTGCATGCTGTCGAACAGAACTCCCCGGCGATATACAAAACCATGACTAACAATAAGCGCCGATGCTTCTGGGAAGCTGCAGTAAAAGGATAAGTAAGGTCAACTTCGTTTGTTCATTCCAAAGCCTTCTTGCACTAAAAACAAATGACTTCCTTTAAGTCTCTGCAAACACACCAGAAAGAATCAACTGAATTGCCGCAAGATTTTGTGTGTTGCATCAGTAAATTGAGAAGTGAGCAATATTGTCAGTGAAGATGTTAGCTTTGGAGATATTCTCATTTGTTTGTTCATGAGACAGCTATGACAGCGCTCATTCGCAACAGGAACAGGCCTTGAGATTAACATTGCCAGCTCCATGTCGAGCCGAGCTCGTTGTTTTCTCCCTCCTCCCTATCTCCGTCATCCCTTTTCCCCTACTTTTTCTTTTTTCTCCCCGTCTCCATCTTGTCACATTTCTGAAAAACTGGCGGCACAGGCGTGAAATTGATGTGATGAAAAACAACTGGGATATCTCTATGAGCCATTTGCTTTGCCGTTATGGCCACCCTCTCTCTCCTCAGCATGGCTCGAGGCTTTCTGTTGCGATTGGGGGCATACTGCAAATTAGCCAGCAGCTATCTGAGGTTACCAGCCAAGTGCATCGCTGACCTCACTCCCTGCCAAGTTCACCCCTTCTGGAACCAGTTCCACGCTCAGTTTCAGCCCAAACTTTGTTTCAGTGATGTCGGCTTTCTTCGGTTTGCTTGCCGTGTTTACAATTCTCTCAGAAACACGTATGATCCATAATAATCATGTTCTTTGGCACATCTTTAATATTCTTGAGTCAATTGAATTTATAGAGAGGAGGCGGCGCACACTTAATGTTGCTCCTTAATGTAACTCAGAATTGCTTTTACACTGATAAATGGCTGCATATACTCTGAGTAACTATGAAATAATAATAATAAATAGGTGTGCGTCTACGCCATACCTGCTTACATAGAGCATCATCCCAAAGCCTGGCGGTGAGTTTCCTTTTTATTACTGACTTCCCTAACAACCGAGGAAATATAAGGTGCAAGGGCAAATAAGAAAAGTCTCCCCTCAGTTATGTTCATCCTAACATCTCCCTCATGAGCCATGAAATCGGGCTCTGACTTATCCCGGAGCTTCACGTTTACAAGGAGAGATAAGGGCAGTTCAGACCTATTGTTGCAGCCAGCATGACCCTAAACATGAAAGGGCATCTTGGCCATCTCCCATTGTGTGCAGCTACAGTATATATTGAGCTGCATAAACCCGTCCTTTTGTGTGAACTGAAAAGAGAGGGGCCTCTTAATTAAGCCAGCGAGAATGTAAGTGACTTCCTACGTGCATAAATGAATACTCAAGAAAGTAACTGTGTCATCCCGGATGTGGATAAATGAACAAGTTGCTGAATGCAAGCGGCAGTAAGTGGGTTAGCATGTAAATAAATGAATAAGTTAGCAAATTAGTGTTTAAGTGTGTTAGCATGTAAATAAATGAATAAGCGAGTGAATTACAATGCGAGGGAGTTTGCGGGGTGAACAAAGGCGTTAAGGAAGCAAGAGTGTCAGCAGTGCAGGGGAAGTTGTCGCTCTGAAAAAAGCCTTTGAGGACACAGTTGTTCTTGTTGCGGGGCGGCGCAACGACTGCAGCTGGCTCGCGCATGTCATATTTCCTCATGTACAGATGACATGCCAATTACTTCTTAATTACATGCGTCATCTGGACCAAAGTGCCCAATGCCAGCGCTGATTAATCCTGTTTATTGTGGCAGTGATGACAGTCCCGGTGGACACAGAGCACCACAAAACACACAACAAGGGATTATGGGAGGGACTCGGAGAAGGCTGCAGGGGACAGGACAGCCAGGGCAAGCAAGGGTTGACTGACTGAATGACTGCCTCACAGTTGATTTCTACCTCTGATGATCAGATATCATAAAAATAAGTGATAGGAACCATTTTATTTCCAGGAAGTGGAAATGGCTGGAGGCACGACAACATTTGACTGGAAAAAAAACAACAACAACAACAAAAAAAAAAAGCTGATGTTGCCGACTCACGAGGAAAAGCCAACATTATTGCTCAGCACAATCTGCAATATGCTTACACACGCTTTCATGTTGATGGACGGCTGCCAAGTCATTTGAATATCATGTCCAGTTAAAATTCCGATTTTACACACATCAAAACCAATTACTTTCTGTCATCTTCACAACCGCATCTCATTATTTCTTCCAATTTGATATTGCTAACAAGGGGGAGGGTGCATCTGCAACAGAGTTTTATTTCCAAAACGTGATCGTTGTGAGAGGGCAATGAGGTCATGCTAGCAGTGGAAGAATCTGTGTGTGTGTGTGTGTGTGTGTGTGTGTGTGTGTGTGTGTGTGTGTGAAAACCTAGACCTTCCTGTAAATGAATACGTAGCACATGTGTGCCAGATAGTCATCGTAAGCAGGAAAATTTCTGACCGTGACCGGAATATGCAGGGGAGGGGAAGATGGTAACCATTAGATTAACACTGAGATAGTGGACGTGGCGGGACTGGCACTGGGAGGCCTTGGGAGACCTAAGGGGGACAGCGAGGTGGTTTATCTTCAGATGAGTGATGGAACAGCTCCGGAGCATGGTGAGGCGGTTGCTGGCCTCCGATTGGTCTGCCCCTTTGTTTCAGTCCGCACTTCCTGTCCCCAATCACTCCTCCTTGCGCTTCTTTCTTCCCCTCCTTCCATATCTGCCTTGAATTCATTCCCCGTCTTTGTCCACATCTTTCTATCACTCACGGCGGCTCACTCCCTCTTGCTTTTGTTACTCTCTGTCACACTCTCTTTCACCATTAGCTCCATCTCCATCCATCTGCTCCTTTTGTCTCTTTGCGCTTTTTCACGAGGATGCCTTGGCAAAAATGACTATTGACTGTGCCTTCCTCACATCCCTGCTACGCTTTCCTCTTTTTTTCTTCCTTTTTTTTTTTTTTTTCCATCGCTGTGTACTCCAGCAGTACATGCTCCTTTTAGGAGGTGATGTGAAGAGTAGTAGAAATGCACCCTGTAAGGGGAAAAAAAGGTGATGATACAATCAGTTTTATTGTGCCGTAAGGATTTTTTCAGGCTTGTGGTTATACACCCCGTATGCAGGCTGTATGAAAGAATTGCAATTCGCATGCATTTTTTCTCTCTCTCATTCCCCTTTTCCTTCTCTTTTCATTGCTCAAAATAATTAGACTGCAGTCTGGACTCAGGGGTGTAACGTTTCTGCTCACGTTTCCATGATACAAGAGTAAAAGGAGGAAAAAAAAAAAACTGGTTGTGCTGCTCCAGAAATTTCTACCTGTGTGTCACCAAACACACACACACACACACACCTCCACCCCTCCTCCCTCCCCTGACGCTGTTTTAACGTGGAGTTCCACAAGGCACAATGCACTTCAGCTGACCTAATTCTTCCCTGGCGCTCTTCCAGTGCTAAGAGTACATAAGGACTGCGCTGTCAAGGTATTCAGCCCTGCCTCTCTATTATTTTAGAAATCAAGCAACATCTGTTGTGCTCTGGGCCCTCCTCGTGATTCACAGGAGGCTTTTGCAGTTTGCAGAAAGATGCACCTAAACTCGCCTGTAGCCAGCAATGAGATCTCATTAATATATTTTTCACATTGCAGAGTTCATTTTAACTCCTGCTGCTGTTTAGTCTTTTAGTCAAAACATGATTTTTGTTCTTGATCTTTAAACATGCAGCACACGGTCCAAAAGTCATCTTGCAAGCATAAGCAGAGGAAATCACTTTAATGCCTGTGTGTTACCTGATCGCCCTGCTGCACGTCTCATTGCTTTTACAGGCCTTGGCTTTTGACTCAAGTTTAAAGTTTGTGTTAAACTTCAAAAAGTACCTTGCTGGATATTCAGCATGACAACAAGTGCTATTTTCATGTGCCCTTTCAGTAGAAAAAGATTTAACTGCATCTCCTCCACACAAGCGCATCTCATTTCCTCGAGTTGCATTGCTGGGCATGTGGCATCTGTTGGAATTTTACAGCAATTTCAAAGTTTGGGTTTGTAGCATTTTAAGCACGCAGGGAGTGCGCAAGTCTTGTTTATGTATGTGTGTTTGCAGCCCAAACCCTCATGGTCCATAAATTTTAATATTCCTTG
The DNA here is from genome assembly GCF_051107435.1 of Chaetodon auriga. Taxonomy (NCBI): domain Eukaryota; kingdom Metazoa; phylum Chordata; class Actinopteri; order Chaetodontiformes; family Chaetodontidae; genus Chaetodon; species Chaetodon auriga. Next base: position 10,604,081 of record NC_135097.1, on the reverse strand, counting down.
TGAGTGCTATACCCAAGCAAAACACAAAGTGCCTCACAAGTCCCTGCCCTGAGCGCTAGTTTAGCACAGTTCTCCACCAAGACGCATTACACACCAGGCCTGTGCTCACAGCTCACCCTCTTTCTGCCACCACTTTTCACATGCATCTTGCATGACTCGCTGGTGATTTTAAACAAGCCCAATAACAGCCCTACAACACGCGGCTCCGAAGGGAGACTCCGGCTCGTGTCGCCATGCGACCGTGATATTATTCATCTGCGGCTGCCGCTTTTCCCCGGCTCCTCCAAAACAGAGCTGGAGCAGGGAAGGGGAGGGTGGAACCGTCCTGTGTTGCGCCCCAGGCTCCTTTTTGTGTTTACCTGCCCCTGCATGGGACTGATGCTATTTTCAGTTCCAAGGCTCAGCCATGGCTAACTGGCCCTAGCCTCTTCATGCCATTTGCCTTAATAATGGGGGCTGGACTCTCTGCGGGGAAAGTAGCCGCCATCCTGAGAGTGGCTAAATGACACAGTGGAGTTCATTGATGGAAAGGATTACACGCTTGCACGCAGGGCGGCAAGGCGACGGGTTCTCTGAAGGGCACTACAAAGAGAGGCGATGTAAAATCTTCACAGGGGGAGAATGCACGAGCTTACTGTATGTCAGAGGGCGAGCGTAGGAATAATTTGTGGCGTCACACTGTTTATCTTGTTGTAATGCATGAGTTAGGAGCCTATGGAGGCCAAGCAGATGTATGGACCTTGTGTGAGGTCTTTCCGTGGCACCGAAGAGTAACAGGTAGAAATTAATAAGATAAATATTTGAAATATTATGCCGTATTAGTTTATTAAAGGACACTTTTAAAGTTGTGTGCTCATATGACACGATGTTAGAACCTTATATTTACACAATGTATCCATTTCCATTTCCTGCAGACAGTTCTGTGTGGTATTCCATCCTATGTTATCGTTGACTGTTGGGAAATGTGATCACTTCCTTCTCTAATAAAGGAAACACAGTATGACTTGTCAAGGAGAAAAAAAAATGACCCAATCACCAAAGACCTGAACGCACAACAAATGACAAAGCGGCAGAACAAAGCATAAGCTGTCTTTTAACGGTCCCGAATAATAAATGAATAGATGCGGCACTCTGTTTTACCTCTGCCCTCAATTAATTCACATGAATCCAGCCACCATGTATTAAAACGGCCAGATGCTAGGATAGATTCTGTTGGGAGCAATGACATGCAACAAAGTGATATGAATCATCCCCCACGCTGTGCAGCAGCGCACTCTCAGAGGGCCAGTGACACAATTTATGGAAAAAGGAAAACAAGACGCAGCCACTTGAGTATGAATGGACTGTCAAAAATGACACTGTTTAAAAAAAAAAAAAAAAACATTGTCAGACTGTGTTAGAATTAAACATGTAACCATAATTTCCACTCCGGGATCAATGCGCTTTCAGCTCTTTAACAGAAATGTTAATATTAGATTCAGTCTGACGCCAGAAATGCAAATGGGAGACTCTGTACCATTAGTCAGGCCAGGTTGAATATTCAAACAAAGATAATTATCTGTGGATTAGCCTCATTTTGGCTTTGAGAGCTCCACTTGTCGGCTAACTCTGAGGAGAAATTGTTTAATCATGAAGACGTTTTGCTTTCTGAGAACTGCCAGCAGCACAACCCGATTGAAGTCTGTAGTTTGTCCGCATCTGGAACCGGGCATGTTCCTATGCGCGTATGGGAAAGTTGTCACATTGCATTATTTTTGAGTTGCGAGCCAAAAGTTAGCAATTAACCAACAGCCGCTTTTAATTAATCGTGGTTTTAATGGTTGCTTTTGAGGTATATTTGTCTGCGAGGTTCCGCTCCGCTGGTGGCGATATTCAAAGCCTTGGAGAGGTTTCAAGAAGTCAAGTCCATCGAATGACAACATGCTCTGCATCAAGGGGTGCAAACAACTTTTCACACTCCACCCTATAGATTGCGTCCCCTCGAGACGTGATATCTATAAGAGCTGTTAAATGCGAGGCCAGTGTGAAAGCAAGACCCAAGGTCATTCTTAGGAACAGAATGATCGCACACGCCGTGATGATGGCCCCCGTAGCTGCCAGCGCTTTGGTCCAAATATCTCCTCTGATGTGGGCTGCTAAATATTAGAAGAGGGACCAAGTGTGCGCACATCCAGGCAAAAATATTCAGGTGCAAGATGAAAAAATATGCATCACTGCAGGGCACAAAGGAGAAAGGTGTGCACACTGTTCGGCTCCAAATAAATAGTTTAATAGAGGATTAAACTTTTTTTCTTAGCTGCTAAACATCACCTGTTTCTCCCACTGTGCCAGCCTGCGACAATCTCTCCATTCTCGCCCATTCATTCGCAGCAACTGAAACAAAAGCTGTGGCATTTCAAAGATTACCTGGATTCGAGCAGGGCTGTAGAACCCGCCTCTCTCTCTCTCTTTTGAAATGATTCCGCTATCTACAAATCTCTACCGCTGCACACATAAATACCCAGCCTTGAGCAAGAGTGTGTTTGTAGCCCCCCACCCCCAAAAAAGAAGAATCAAAGGCCATTCAAGAAAGGAAATCATAACATTATATCTATATTTAGCTTCCGTTGTCTTAATTGGCATGAAGAGTACAATCAGATAAGCCTTTTGACTGTGACTCACATGCTGCTTCAGGAGAGGGAGAAATATCGTTTACTAGCATGTATCTCCTGCCAAGATGTTTTTTTCCAGGCAAATCCGTGTTCATCAAGGTGCTATTACTCAAGCTGTGAAGAATCTATTTGACCAGTAGCGACTGTATCTGCAGTTACCTCCATCTGTTAGACACAATAACACCATGTAGAGATGAGAGGTTATTTTAACGTCACTTTTTCATCACTTGAATCCTGAGTGTTTTATCTCTGCCGCAGTCACCATCGAGCTCCACGTCACTCCCGTGCAGCCCCCTATATTACGGTCTCTGTGGTCCTGGTCCATCTGGGCTCTGTGAGGTCACTGCACACGCCACCTGCTCCGATCAGGTTTCGCCGTGGCTTCTGGGTAGCATCTCTGGGCACGCGTGTAGAGGCAGATGTATAGATTTAGTGGTACAAATGCCCTCAGATACCCATAAGCATAACACAGGCACATGTATTATGTCTTACGGCACACACAGGGCATTCGCTGGCGTGCTCCCACTCAATCTGCACCATCTACATTTGCAGTCCCAGAACTGTTTTACGGGTTTTTGTGTTTAATGAGACTTACTGTATGTGGTTCACTAATTTAGGGAGACAATTGTTCCTGGCACGCTCAGGTGGACTTAACAGGCTTAGCATGTTCCATGGAGTGAGCTTCTTATTACAGAAATGTACTGTCAGACCTTAACTTGGTTATTTCCTGAAAATAATATCGAAGCAGAAACAGTCCTATTTGTTAAAGATCTCGTGCAACAGTGCGGTTTTAGAAGAATTCATAATTTTCCGGCTCAGACAGTCCCTGTGTGACAACAGCTCCTGATCATTTCCATAGAGACTGATGTTTCTGCTAATCAGAGGAAGACAATAGCGTTTCGGATTGAAGAGACCTGCAGTCAGCCCAGGAAGTCTGCCCAACAGAAAAACCACTTTGTTTGAAATGTCCACAGAGCTTTTGTTTTTATTTAACCGAAGCAGTGTTGCCTATACACGTCCTGTTGACACTGTATACATGCTTGATACTGCCACCTGTCCTTTTTACTGCCTCTGAATGGACAAAGAAATACTTTGCGAAAGACTGAATTACCGTCTTTGATACTCTACACGCCAAACACGCACATTTTAGGTGACACTCTTGTCTGGAGTTAACTCAGGAATGGCGCCAACACTGTATACTAATTATCTCGTCAATGAGCAGTAATTGAATTAAACATAAACGAGAGCTTTTTATATCCATTTTCCTGGAGGGTCATTGCGTGACTGCTCTGTTATTTCCTCCATGATATGATCCGTTTGTGCGTGCTGGGATTTCACTACCTTGTGGTTTTTGCGCATTCTTGCAGAGGAATCCCGATAGGTGCGGTGACATCTTTACAGCACCAGCTTTGTCAAAGGTTTGCTGTCACTTTTTAAGGGCGCTAGAAAAGATCAGGAGGCGTCAATCTACCAGAGTCCCGAGGTGCTGCTCAGTCCCATCTGCCTCCTGAAGACCCAGCCGAGGAATTCACGAGGGATGACTGATTATGGGCATTAGAGGGAGCTCACCAAAAAGAACATGGATCCTGATTGTCCATATTATAATCCTGACCTTTCTCTGGTTTAATGATTTAAAAACTACAACCCCGAATTTGCGCATATAGACGAGAGATTTGTGATCATTTGACGTCACGCTGCAAAAAAAATGCCATGATCATTTTATTTTGTTCCTTAAAACATTTTCCAACAAAGCTGAGCTTGAGTTAAAGAATTTAATTTACAATATGTTATAGCTAAGCCCCTGGAATTCACGTGAAGATCAGTCTGTTTGCTTAGTGAAATTCCAGAAACTCGTCCTGTTTGCCTTCAAGCTGAATTTGACTTTTTTTCTTTTTTCTTTTTTTTTTTAATCTTTACAGCCTACTGTTTGCGCATGTAGAGACAGATAGATCATGATATGGTTTTAAGCTGGACATTTTTTGCAGTGCACAGAGAGGATTTTACTATGTGCGCAGCCAGACCCCGCCTGCTCACTGCGCGTCACTGGCGAGTAGTGTGGACGCGGAGTCACTCCCCTGCCTACTTTTAATAGCTTTGTCATGTGATGGAAAGCAGTTGTAAGACAGGTGCCCTCGGTTCATTCTCGGCGAGGGGCAGCAGTTGCCTGTGTGAGAGCGAGTGGGAAGCGTGTGTGGATTTCTTTTTTACTTGACTTCTTTCTTTTTTTTTCTTTTTTTTTTAATTTTTTCTTTTTTTTCTTTTTTTTTTATTTATTTTTTTTATTTTCCGGACCGTCATTCAGTGGCTGGATGGCGTGGGACAGGTGTAACCAGGACTCGGTGTGGAGAGAATTAGAGGTGAGCGCATCTAAAAATCCGACTTCTTTCATCTTCCTAGCCCTCTGGACTTTCTTTTTTTTCCCCTGGAACGATGGACAACAGTGACTATCCGAGACAGCGATTTGCACATAAGCTCTCCTCTGCTCTGCTCTGCTCTGCGCTGCTGCTGGCGCTGGTGGCACGCCGGTGTAGTGCGCGTCTGGACGCAGTTGAGGATGCGGGGGATATACGACACGGGAATATATGACAAGTGGAGGGAATGTGCGGATTCTCCCTTTTCACCCCAGTTTAAGATGTAGTTGCTGTAATGCGTGCAGAAGCTCGGGACCATCGCTTTTCCCATAGGATCTCTGTTCAGACGGAGCGAGCGCTTGCAAGCTAGCGGATATCTTTCCAGCCGCGCTCCGGTGCCGAGAAGGCTTTCATGGCGAAATGACTGAAATGTCTCAAAGTCAGGTATTTCGCTGACGCCACTGACGATAACAGCTCCTTTGATGTGTTGTAGCGCATGGTATTTTCAGAGGCAGGAGCAAAGGTTGCCCACACTGACGGAGCGCTGTCTGGCATTGCGCAGGAGCATCATAATACTAACGGTCCCGGGCACGTCTGTATGCCAACAGCCCGGCCGGAGGAGCGTTGCGTTGCCTGGAGAGCAGCAACGCATCCGGGCAGGCTTGATCATCTTGCATTTGTGCGGTTCATTTGATCTCCTGCGTATTATTTCTGTCCAAGTTATTAGCTCCCATCCGCCCGGTCTTGTTAACGTTGTTCTTTATGGTTAAAGTGCACACGGATAATCAAGCACATCAAAAGGAGGCTCAGTCACCTCCTTTTTCCCTAATTTACCGGCTCCGTCCAGCTTGTTATGGACGTTCAGGTCTACTTGGGTCCAGGCTACTTGTCTGCATGCAGGAGCTGATGCCTCAAAAAGGTTTTCACAGCAACTACATGATGTAACTGCAGTCTGGTTTCATATCTGTGGTTATCTAGGCTGCGTGCTGAGAATATGGGAAAGAACACAGCCTCTACTTCGTAAAAAGTAAGGATCTGTGCTTTCCGAGCGATTTGGGAATTGCTTTTCATTCAGAGGCGCTTCCTGTGCACTTTAATCACCGGAGCAGGCGCGTGCCTTGTCACTTTAGCCAGGCGGGCTTCAGGAGAGCGTCTTCCTCGCTGTTGCGACTGCGATAACGCTTGTCTGTCAGTGTCAATCCAGCAAATGGACGCGTTTTCTTGAATGCTGCCCCTTTCTGCTTGAAATGTACGCACTTAGACTTAATAATATGCAGAATCTTGCTCTTCCAATGAGAGAACTGTCATCCAGTTCCTCAGTCTTCCCTCTAATAATCTTCTCCTAGCAGGTGCTTTTATGTGCGGTGCGTGCGTAAATCACTGGAGCGCTGTGGTGGAGCGCCCCGATCGTCTGTCTGGCGGCGCTATTTCATTAGTTCACCAACAAGTCCATAAGATAATCGCGCATAGGACGTCCAGCCGCTGAATATCCCAACATCTTTACAACATTTTTTTTTCATTCCGTGCCTTGTCACACTGGATCATCGCAGGGGGAAGCCTAAGACGCAGTGAATCTGTCCCCTTCGCTGTTGCGGCTGTAACATAACGGATTTGTCTCATCATAGTCTAAGTCACCGTGTATTCGCGTTGGTGCGAATCCGACGGCAGATGAACTGTGACACCGGTGTCTGGGCGGTTTTTCCTTCTTGGCACAGCATCCGTCTCCCAGCTTTGCCCTGAGCCGAACCCGACTCTCATCCTTCCTCACTCTGCGGGCCAAGTACCTCGCGGCCTCGCCAGGGGATATCTACCATATATCTGCCTCAAGGCAATCCTGTAGCGTTCATACAACGGCTGACGTGTTGTTAACAAAATTAGGAGTGTGTACCCTATTAGACGGTAGACGATGAGCTGTTTACTCAGCTTGGATTTCCATGTGCACGGTCACAACTCTGGTGTCTGTTTTGCCTTTTAACGATCACTGGCTGTAGATCTCAAAGTTTGCGTGGAGCACACAGACAGGTTTGGCTGACTGTTGCTCATTTCAGCTGTTCGTTTCCTGCCTGAGGGGTTGCATACGGAAATGAGAACATTATCCATAATAATGAGGATAATTCTGCTGGGCAAAAGCAATTAATACGTGGAATGGGAATTCTACATATGTCTGCGATTAAAAATGATCTTGCAAGAAGCCGCTAAGCTTTCTAAACTTGTTGCCTCCGCCTTCTTCGCCAGTAAAACACCTTTTCACGTCACCAAGTCCCTGTTCATTTCTAGTCCAGAGCCCCTCACTTGCCGCCAGAGCAGAGCTGCTGATTTGTGTGTGGAGGAAGCGGGAACAGCTGCCACATGCAGTTCGAATTGGCTAGATTACATAAAAGTGGCTGGTGGATCACAACATTTCAACAGGCAGCATTTAGCAGCACGGAGGCCAGCACCAGTGTCAGAGCTCGGGGAGTGATGGTGGGAGGACACGGTGTACTGCAGGGTGGAGAGAGGCAGGGTGGAAACAGGTTGCAGGTTGTTGTGCAAAACCAGCTGATCTGCAGCCTCAGAAGAGATCAAAAGATCTGATAATAATCAATAGAGTCAAGAGTGTGTCACATGAAAGTGGCAGACATACATCAAGTGCTGTACTTAGGCACTGGTTCAAGCAAATATTGCACTCTTTGATAAGATACCTTGCGGGTTCATATTCCGAATGCGAAACATAATCATAAACAAATTGTGATGCAATAATGTAGATTAGGTGATCCCCAGGTCAAAATTCACAAACTACCCAGCAGTATATGTAGCAAAGAAAAAAATAGCTCCACCTTTACCAGCTGCAGCATTGAAGTAATGCATGCATTAATGCATCAATCATTGGAATTCAATAATATAATATACATTTTTCTGAAATCCTGCATAATGAGAAGTTTTACTTTTTATACTGTAAGTATGTTTTGGTGCTAATACTTTTGTGCTTTTACTGAAGTAAAAAAAAAAGGGAGTGCAGGACAGAAAATAACCGAATGAGTGCATTTAGAACTGAATTTGTCACTGAGGTGAGAAGTTTAGGCTTGAACTCTTCATATGTGCTACAAAGGTATGCTTGAAACTTGGCACAAGGAGTTCTGTGTCTGATTTGCGTGTGAAGGGTAAGTGATTTTTTTTTTTCTGTCTGACCATCCTTGTCGTTGTTTTCTGTTTCTCCAGTGTGCTGCCTTGGTTGGTGAAGACCAGCCCCTCTGCCCAGACCTCCCTGAACTCGACCTCTCAGAGCTGGATGTCAGTGACTTAGATGCAGACAGCTTCCTGGGTGGCCTCAAATGGTACAGTGACCAATCAGAGATCATTTCTGCTCAGTATGGCAACGAGGCATCCAATCTCTTTGAGGTAAGAAAAGCTTACTCTCGTTCACAGCATTTTCTATTCATTACCTTCATCAATATCACTGCACGGCAAGTTGCTGTTTCTAAGCGTTATGCTGCCATGGAACGTCTTTGCATCCACAGTGATTTCACTCTCTGCTCTCCCAGGGGTCAGGAGTGAGCTCGAACGATAACGTGCCCTAGCAAACCCAACACACCACCGCACTTTGAATGTGAGCCAAACAAAATGTACAACTGTTACCAGTTTACAAACATGCTTTTACATTGCTCCGAAGTACAAAACGGGAGATAATGTGAAGAATGATAAGCCCAGGAGGACCTTTGTCCCCCTGTTTGGATCCTGGCCGTGACGGTAGGCTCCCTTATCAAAACTCGGACCATTTATTTCTGCCAAGAGTCAGTAAGGCGGCACACATCTGAAAGAACACTGGTAGTAAACTCTGGACATGCTGGCTATATTGCAAAACGCTTCTCAAAGGTTGGAGCGTAAAACTTTAATCTTTGCCCCCCACCACCTCCCCTTTTCTTTCTCTGTGTCTCCTCCTATCCCTCTCTCTCCGCCTGACTCTCTCTTTCTGTTCTCACCCGGTGACAAACGAAGTCCACAGAGGGTGATGATCTGGCCAGGGCCATAAAGCCATCGGTCTTGGGACTGACTTCCAGTCCCCAGTTCATTATAAGCCTTTATCAGTGCCAGAGATAGACAAGAAAGACTGAGATTGGATGCTTTAGCCTCGCCTCAGGAGGAAAAACCCTGTCTGAGGGTACGTGTGTGTGTGCCTATGGCCCTGTCATGTAGTCACGTTTTCAGGTTCTCTGTTTGTGTGTGTGTGTGTGTGCGCGCGCCTCCTCAGTGGTCTTGCAGGCAACAGTTGATAACAGACTAAATTCTTTCCACGTTTGACCTCCTCCCTACCACTGCCACCTTTTCAGAGTCTCTTTATATCACCACACATTCTACCTCCATGGACCACCCCAACACACACACACACACACACACACGGGAAGGGGGGCCTTAAGTACTAGCCGGTGTGACCGTGGCTCCTCTGTCGTCTGAGAGTGATATGGCTTGCAGCCACCGAGTGGCTCTGGGGATGGATAAAAATACCAATGAGAGTGTATGCACGTGCTTGTGTGTGTGTGTGTGTGTGTGTAATTTTAAAACACAATGGAACTTAGCACCCACTGAGGACCCCGATGAGGGAACGAGCTCTGAGCAAGAAGCCATGTGTGACTTCCAATGAGGGAAAGAGCTTGTATTTGTGTGCCTGCACGGGCACATGCTCCTGCACACCAGCGCACGTGCTTGCGTCTACACGCATACTGTACATCGCAGTGAGCGGGTGATGTTTTCACACACTCGACAAGCCAGCACCTATTGTGTTATGCTGAGGGTATGGAAAGGCTTCTAATCAAGCAGTGAAAGCTGGGGTTGCAAACCAAGTAATACATTTCCCTGACCAGGGATTTTTTTTTTTCCATCTTTGGAAAGTTTCAAGTCAACATATGAAGTGCTCAGTTCATCATACGGCAGGGCCCGGCTAATCCTACTTAATCTGACAGGGGAAAGTTTGCCGCTCGGCAAGGATCAGAAAGCTGGGGCTCCAGCTGTACTTCCTGTGCCCCCCTGATTGGCCTCTACACAGGGCAGAGAAGCATCCAATAAAAGGCTGAAGATTAGAGAACATGTTAATTAACGTTAACTGGGCAGATTTAAAGTCTTTAAGTGTATTTGTTGTTTCCTTGCATTTCCCCCTCCTCTCTTAGATATACATACGAGTGACAAATAGGGGGAAAAAAGTGTCTTAGCAAGGTGTTGGGTCCCCATAAGCCACCAGGAGAGGTTCAGTTTTTCCTTGGCAGAGATTTTCAAAGTCTCTGGAGGGATGAACACTAGTCTTCCAAAAGATTTTCCCTCATTTTCATTTTGATGATGCTGGCAGAGAGCGCTTTCCAAAATCTCCCATAGGTGTTTAATTGCGTTGAGATCTGATGACTGCAAAGGCTATAGCACATGATTCACATTATTTTCACACTCATTAAACTAGTCAGTAAGCCCTCTTGCCCTGTGGAGGCAGGCGTGGTCACAGTGGAAGAGACACGTTTCATCCAAATATAAAGGCAATCACTCAGAATAACTTTCTATTGATTTGCCGCGACCCCTCCCTCTGAGGGGACAAGTGGACCCAGAGCACGCCAGGAAAAGGCTTCTCACTTATATGAAAGCATCTGCAATTGTCCTATTTTTCCGTTCATTTACTCCGGTGTTTTTCCTTTAATATGTCACTCATCTATACATACATTGGCTTAACAAATGTGTGTTTTAAGAAAGAGCAGGTAGCAGATTATCAAGGCTGCCTTGAGTAACATGTGTAACAGCTGCGTGCAGCTGTTACACTGAGGCCCCTCTTTTAAAAGTCTCCATCAAATGACATGCTCCCTGGAAGTTTGAACCGGCTTCAATTAGTTCACATAAGTCAACCGTTGAAATGATTTGCAGCTCAGACAGGAAGACAAACACCTACTGTTTTTCTTGCACTGGGGCTTTTATTGAGGTTACAGTTCCATGCGACAGACGGTAGCAAATGAGTAAACAGAGTTTGACGTGGTTATACAGTGCAGTTGGGACCGGAAATGTGCTCTTCATATCAGAGACAGTCTTTTTTTTTATAATTAAGGGGGCAATGAAAGTTGTTTACACTGTGTATATGCGTTGTAAGTGTGCGTATGAATGCGAATATGTCCATGTTTCTATTAGTGTGTGTGTTCTGTTCCGTAAGCAGCATACGGTCCTAGATCACAATCTGTCCCCTGGCTGGCCCTTTGCTCCATTCCCTGCCACTGTCCCAACTGTCCCTGACACGAAATGTGAAGAATGATACACCACAACCCCCCACTTGTAACACACACACATACACACACATACTCACACACATTACAGCTATTGCTCCTGGCACAGTGTGTTTGACACCTCTTCAAAACGGGCCGACCGTGAAAGTCCACAGTCTATTTTGGGCTGCAGTTGTTAAGGGGTGGTTACTCCAATAAGTTCCCGATGTACTGCCAAAGATAACGGCATAGAAGCGTGACCCAATGTCTTCTTAACTGCAGGTCTCCACTTAGATTTCATGTCAAGCCTCCACCGTTTGATTGATGGAAACGCGTCTCATTGGTTTTGCTTTATTTGCATCCTGATTTGGATGGCGCGCTGGGATGCGGCACGTCCACATCACACGTGCGCAGATGAAGGCATTTACTGTTGCTGTGGGGTGAGTCGTGATTATGGTAGAAAATTGGCACTGAGTGTACCTTTCTGACATATTATCACTGCCGTGCCTGCCCTGTTGTGAGATACTCTGATGATAGATGGACAGGTGGGACAAAGGGACAAGGGCAGATAGAGATAAGTAAAACAAAGGGAGGTGCAGAAAAAGACAGAAAAGGCCAATAGCAAAAGGGAAGCGAAGGAGACAAACACATAGACCAGGTGAAGCTTGAACTTCAGGTAATGCAGGTAGTAAAATTAGATGCCGAGGCTTAAAGCATTGCTCAAATATTGTTTCGGGACATGCTGCGAGTGTAAGCACGTGAGCATGCATGTGTGGGCCGCGTCAGCCATTCAAAGTCTGCTTTGCTCCAACGGGATGTGGTGTGCAATGGCACCAGATTTTGCGAGGCATTATGGTGCTTTGTCTCGCATGTTTGTGCATTTTTGGACAGATGCTCAGGCGTTTGCTCTTAAGTAAAGGCAGATTTTATCAATTAGGTCATCTTGAGCAGGCTCTGATAAAACACGCTGTGATGAAATGTTTTCTTCCAGCAGACCTTTCTGCGCTGCAAACACGCCAAAGCGTAGATTAGCCCACGCACTTGTTGGCGCTAGGCGCTTATGTTAGCTGCGCACAAAGTCATAGAGAGGAATTGTCATGCCCACACACCTACCTAAATACACACACACAGAGACAGCAGAGACCCTTATTGTCCCTGTTCCTACTCCCTGCTGAATGCCGGTTGCGTTTATTTTGCAAATTTATGCTGACATTTGAGAGTACACCACCCGCACCAGTTCACCGCTCCAGCAAAGGGTGTGTGAATTATCATATTCCACTGTATAATATGATTTTCTCAAGTGAGTCTTATTAGAATACACCATACTTTCCTCATTGCGATTTCCCCTCAGTTTTTACTGTGCTGATACATTGTTTGCACTGTCTGATAGGAGAAATCCTCCGTCACTGTCGAACTGAAGGCAAACCGCGCTCTCAGACCCGTGGCTATGCTGTTTCAAGATACACAAATGAGAGGGAGCGCAGGCAAGTCAGCGCAGACGAATAGTAGAGAGATGCAGACTTAGGCTGTCCAAGCCTGTGTCATCTTGGAGCGTCTGTCAGATCCACTCCACAACAAGAGCTCTCAACCCGCCGCCCTGCAACACTGTGGGCTCTGCTCTCTGCCATCCCTTCCTTCCTCTGTCTTTTTCGCTCCCAAGGCAAAGCATTTGTTCCTGGCTGATGGGAAGTTGAAGCTGCAGCGGCTAAAGAAATATATTCTGGCCTCCGACAATCGCTTCTGGGAAGGAAAGCTGGAAGGAGGTGGGGAGTGAGGGGGGAAATATAAAAGGATAGGGAGTCGGAGGGGGACATGGCCAAAAAAAAAAAAAATTGCCCTCAGGGAATGTTTGGAAAAAGAGCAAGGGAACATCCTTTGGTCTGGTGGTGGCTGCTTGGCTGCCTGTCTAGCTCTCTCCCTCCCTCACACACACACACACACACACACACACACACACACACACACTCAACTCATGTTCCCAGTGGGCCGCTGCTGCTGATTGAGGCATGGTTTGGTGTTCCTGCCCCAGCTGATCCCCAGCCCCCAGTGGATACCCATCTCTCTCATCACACTGGAGCCACCGATGTGTACGTGTGCATGTGTGTCTCAGTGTAATTGAGACACCCTATACAAAGATCAGATAGTGGTCTTTTCTGGCTAGACACAACACTTTCATCGCTTTCTGTTTTGTGTGTTCGTGTGTGTGACTATTTTTAGTACCTGGGGTAATCTCCACTAAGAGCCTTTCAGGGCTGTTTCACTTAAACCTGGCCAAAACACTAAGCCAATAATCCACCCACCCCCCTCCACCCCCCCCAGACTCATACTCTCACACACACACACAGCAACATGTTGCGACGATGCCATGCGATAGGACCAACCTTCCCTGTATTATTTAATAGTGAACACTTTGGAGAGGGTAAGGCATGAACAGTGGAGTGCTTGCATTCTTTTATGCTGTCCATCTTATGCAACAAAAAGAGACGGGGGGGGGGGGAGTGCAAGACGGTGTTTGCATAGAGATAAAATGAATTGATCAAAGAGTGACAGGTACAAAGGAAAGAGTGAAAGTGGTAGCCAGTAGTGAGAAAACAGTATGAATAACAGACAAAAAGGGGAAACCTCGACAGAGAGAGAGAGGGAAGAGGATGGAGAGAGGCCTTCAATCGGTGAGTGCCGTGATTCATGCTGAAGCGCTATCAGTCTTGGGCGATAGGCTGCTTCCCCTCTCCAGGAAAGGCCAATCGATCTCAGGTGTGTGTGTATGTATGTATTTCGGTGCCAGCGTGCCCAGCAGTGACAGTAGCCTTGGCCAGCCCTTCTGCTGTGGTAGTTCGCCATACTCTGTCAATCTTTTTGTGTTTGGACCACAGCCCGAAGAGAAGTTTGTTGATTCTCGGCAATAACTCATTCGGTTTTTCGCGATGAATCCAAAAACAAGTGCAGTTATGAGAGGAGCTGGCAGGTATTTAGGAGCTTGATGCCAGACTGAAAAGAAGTGTTTCAATGCCATGTGGGATTGAAGCTTTTCAGGGTGACATCTTTGACCACGCCCAGCATCACTGGTGGGTGTAGTTTGGTGTGGTCAGAGGTGTGTTCTGCTGCACCTGTAGCCCATAGAGTGCATCAATACGTTACTGCAGCAAGGTGAGAAGTTAAGCAGCTGGATGTCAGCAAAGACAAGATCAGCTGGTGTAAAGTGGTGTAACTCCTAAACTTAGCTCTGATTAGCTCTGTCTTTAGTGTGCAGTGCATTAGGTACATCTGAGTATGTGTTTTTGTGTGATTAATTTCTCAATTTAGGTATTTTGATTTGCACACATCTTTGGCCATGTGCACGGCGGTCTTGTACTGTACATGCGAAAAAACACTTTTTCCCTATTGCTTTTTTTTTTTTTTCAGAGCTTTGTCATCCATGCAGGAAAAAACCTCCCCCCTCTAAATAAGCTTTATGATGTGCACTGCATGCTTATAGCTCCAGCTTATTTCCCCCCTGAAGCATTTAAGTCTGCACAGGCCTCAAATAGTTCAAGAGGCTCTCCGAGACTCTGCTGATGCATGAGTGACTGGATGCTTGGATGACTCACTTGCTGCCCAATCAGTAGCTCCTGAGCCTAAACTGAAAGCAGAAGCTTTTACAGACATTTGGCTGCCGCAGATAGAAAAAATGTTCCTTCCACTGTACTTTTTGTAAAACAAAACTTGCTTGTACGACTCTACTATTTGGTACAGAATACGACTAGAAGAGAAGTCCCTCTCAAGGAAATGTCAGATAGATATGGACATACTCTTGCAAGTCTCAAGTACTTGCATTTAAACTTGATTCTTTGGCGTAAGCACAGTAAGGTAAGCATGATTTTATCAGGTGAATTGTAATATACGTGTGTTATGAAAATGTGAAGCGGTGTATCCGGCATAAATCTGCTGCATTCATCCGCCATGACAGTGCTGTTGAACTCAGGAGGTCGACAGCTCTAAAATCGTCTGCTTGTTAATCAGCTCTCTCCAGAAAACCATTTTCAGGCTATACTGTGGCCAGCCAAACCTCTTTTCATATGGCTGTGGGCTGTGTTGTATAATAAGTTGACGGCCAGATTGGGAAGGCATTTCAAGTGCTGGATGCTTGTCATCAAGTGGGTAGTGACCGCTGATCATTCTGCATTTGGCAGACATTTCACAGTCTGGTCGTGTGCGCAGGTATGGTGGGTCTGCTCAGCTCAACGTACGCTGTGAAGGCGAGCCTGTCCAAACTAAAGGTAACATGATCAGTATTCCACAGAGAATAGATCCGAGATTAAGATGAAGTGCAGATCAACATTCGATGTTGATGCTACAAAGAAAGCATCTGAGAGCTTTCATGCCCCCCTCATCCTCTCTCATAGTATCCCTGAATCGCATCAACGAGTTGGGATTGTATCGACTTAAGTGCGCTATTCTTTGATGTGTTTTCATTTCTTTACTTGTAAAGATAGGCGCACCCCCACATTGCTACCCCTCGCACAACACGCAAAGGCTTGTGAAGCCCTCCGTGTTTGTCCACCGCTGCTACACGTGCAGCCCATACGCATATGGCACTTGAAAGTGCAGAAGACAGAGAGCTGCTCAGATAACATGCTCTCAAAGTCACGACATGGATAAGAGGCGCACACACTGCAGTGGCAGCCTCCTACCTGGATCCAGGAGACACAGGGCACACACTCGACGCAGAAGTCAAGGTAAAAGATAATGCGTTTATTTAGTAATCAGCAAATAGCTTTCATGCAGTTGGGTAAGTGGTGAAGCCTGTGAGGCCTTGATAAGATCGTTTGCTTTCAGGTGTTTCCCGTCGCACCTCGTGTGCCGTTGAGTGCAAATTGAATAGGGTGACCTTTTTTTGCCGCAGAATCAAATTGACTGCATTTCCCCCAAAAGATTCCGCCATTTCAATTACCATAAATTTGTGATATTGCGTCCCCCGTCAAACGCGCAAACACATGCACACAGAGATGTAGAATGGGACAATGACACAGGAGCATACCTTTTGTCTGAAACGCTGTAGACCACTATATCTTGTCCACTGTACCCTGGCTCTCCTTGCACTGGCATCTTTCCGAGGAAGACATTACTGTGACAAATGAAACGCCACAAACCCTCGATGGGCTTGGCAGGGCCTGAAAGGTCAGGAGCTGCATTTGAGTGCAGGTGTACCTAAGTGTGTGTGTGTGTGTGTGTGTGTGTGTGTGTGTGTGTGTGTGTGTGTGTGTGTGCGGTTGTAAGTGTGTGAAGGTGGTGTCAGCAGCGGATAATAACAGAGTCCTCGGTGCGAAAAACAAGAAGTTCTGGTCCATTCTGCTCCCCTTGAAAATCTATGTAAATGTCAAAACCAAAGTGACCAGCCTTCTGTGTGTGTGTGTGTGTGTGTGTGTGTGTGTGTTCAATTGTTTTATGGATAGCTACGCTTGGCTGGTGATGGCAGACTTACACTCCAGCCAGGAAATGTGGCTGCGTTCCTTTAGAAAGATGGACATTGGAAACTGTCTCTGTGCTCCTTTTTTCTGTCTCTCTCTGCACTCGCTCAGTTCCCTTCCCTGTGTTCCTCCAACGCATTATCAACAGTGTTACAGTATGTTCAAAGGCCCCTTGCTTAGTGGTGCACATTCAGAGCTGCCGACTTAAGCAAATAGCTATTTGCATGCCATTAGGCGAAAAAAGCAGAGGGAAGCACCATTCTTCATCCCATCTCTGCATCTAGCTGAATATTCCTTATTCGAGGCTCCAAATGTCTGTTTCTCTCCCCCCTCCCGCTGTGACCGTCAAAGCAAGTCAAAGTCAGAGTAATCACAGCAATCAGTGCTTCCTCGTGCCAAGCCGATTGGGAAGTAGCTGCCAAAACAAAAGGGTGAGTGTCCAATCATTATGATGGTGTGTGATTCTGTGGTGTTAGCAAACGGTTGCTTGGACCATCTGTTGGACGGCTGGAGTAGGAAAACAACAGCAGCTTGGGGCAGGACCGTAGATGGGGAGGCTCCACCAGGACACACCGAACCCCCCACCCCCCCCCACCCCCCCCACCCACCCACGATCCGATCGCTTGTTTGGACAGCTGTGTGAGGATGCGTGTGAGCTGATGTGAACAGAAGTGTGTATGCATTTTGTGCTGTGTTTGGATGGAGAGTTATCAGGTTATTTTTATAGATCTGTCATAAATATAAGGATGGTGGTTTGCGTTGTCTTTCCAGCTGCTGATCTCTGGGGTTCATTGCGTATCTTTCTGGCTGCATGCGCTTTTGTGGAACCTGACTGAATGGTTTTTGACCCGAAGCTATACAGAAAGGGCTTGGTGGGACTGAAGGCATGTGACAGCCTCAGCTGATCTCAGCAGATGTGTGACAGAGTTCAGGTGGTTAGCTTTAGGAGCAGCAGGGTTACCGGTCAAAGGATTTTTCCGCAGAGAACTAGAAAGACCAGCGCTGCTAACATCCCTTGGGTAGGTGTCTCAATCGGATCTGGCCTGTGTCAGGATGTGTAACAACAGTTCTCTCTCTCTTTGGCTCCCTCTCTCTCACGCACACACAGATATCTCGTCTCCTCACTTTCTATTCTCCTCTCTCTTTCCCTCATCAGCTCATCTGATAGTGCTCTAACAGTCTCAAATGGTTCCCAGGAGATGCATCATCTCTGCACACACACACACACACACACACACACACACATATCCTGGTCCTCACTGATGGGTCCAACCGTTTCCTCATTGACAACCCGCGTAGCCTCCTAAACTGAGACAGACATCTGGCATGTAAACAGTCAGCTCCTGCAGCAGCACTTCTTCTTCATTCCGAGAGCTGCCATTTTTGTTTAAATGGAGGCACAAAATAGTGAATTCCTGCCAGGGCGAAGGGATTATCACAAGGCCAGTTGTGGTATTATAGCTAAGCAGGATGGAGAAGCCTAAAATCAGCTGCCTGCTGCTTGGAGCGGACAATCTTGTCTGCATTTAGATGGTACAAGATTTAGCTACTCGCAGCTCAAACCATCATGATAACCAGAATATATACTGACTGGATGAATGCAGAGACACACTGTTAGCCACCAGTGCTGTGATTTTTGTATCCTCAACATGTTGACCCTCGATATTGAGCCCATGGAATCATTTTCTTGGGAAATTCAGATTCAGAATAACAGTCGCAGTCACAGCCCTGTCTACAATAGAGGTTTAACATTTAGTTTTATGATTTGGAACACCGTCAGACTGTGTCACCGCCGCCTCACACGCTCAGACGCACAGAGGGACTTAACAGTGTTATGTATGGTTTCATCGCTCCGTATAGGCCATAATCACCCTCTCTCCATCTCAGTAAGCTCATGCTAAATGACCAGACATCCCTGGCGGCTGCCATGATTTGTCTCTCTGCCGTGCATCGTGCCGTACCTTACCCTCCCTGCCTCTCTTTCCTCCCTCCTTCTCCGCTCCCATATGTTGTGCCTGTGTGACCAGCCGACGTGTCAGGCCTGACTAAGGCCTTAACGGCAAGGCTGACGTTGATTTATTTCCTCTGAAATCTGGGGGCCGGGGGTAATAACACAGAATGACATTATTTGTTTATCAAATCCAAGGCTGCTTTTCTTGGCAGAGTCAAGATGTGACGACTTGATACGACCCCCTCGCTCGGTGCACGCACATATACCCCCTGCAATTTCTGATTGTGCCATGATTAGAAGGTCTGGCTCGTCTTAACCTCATCCAAGGGACTGCTTTTGAAAGCTGACAGAGCAGAGAGTGGAGGGGAAAAAAAATAAAGATTGAGATGAAGCAGTGCAATTAAATTGTCAAGGCACAGATTTAACCCCGCCACGCAATTTGGGGGCCAATTTATTAAGAATGTTTTCTGTCTGAACTAACTGGTTGCTATTCCTCTATCTGCAGAGAGAGAGAGAGAAGGAAAGAGTGAGCGAAAAGAGACAGTAAGAATAAACAGTACTTTAAATACCAGATGACCCATTTAATGGGAGATATTTTATCTTCCCACATCCAGAGTGTCTGCCACATGTTCTGCTTCTCATTTGAAGATAACGGCGGAGCTGTTGAAACTGCATCTTGGTGTTATTCAGTGATCACTTCTATCATTCTGGCACTTTCACAACACATTTGGTTCCTTTTAACATGTAAATGATGCATTGCCCCGAAAAGCTCGTTAAAATTTGATCCCTGGCAAATTTGCTCAGGAGCTTGGAATCCTCAAGAAGCAATTAGCAGATTTAATTTGGCTATTTGCCCCAGTGTTCAGAAGTGAGTGTTTGTTTAAAACAGCACCTTCACCTTCCCTTATCAGCTGTGTGAATAGTATCTCCTGGAACACAAATGCTGAGCCGTGGAACTCAATAAAAGAGTTAAAGGCAAGGACAACCTCTAATACAGCCTGCCTGATAACAAAAGGGCCTCACCTAATAATGAACAACTGGAGTTGGCTTTCTTTTCTCCGACGTAGGGAAGCTGGGGTGAAGGAGGGGGGAAAGAAGCTCTGCCAGCACTTGCCAGCATGTTTAATGGCTAATTGAAGCATTTGGAATAAAACAGCCACAAAATGGCACCCTTTAGAATTGGAGCGGGGTTAATATATTGTGATCCCACAATTAGCCCAGGATTGTTAAGATCTCTTTAATTCGGTGAGGTCCATTAAGCGGGATGGGCGAGAAAGTGCTCCCACCGAGACAATTTTTCTCCTCTCTCTTTGTTCTTCCTGCCCTCTTTTCCTCTCAGCAGCTGCTGGAGTAATCAATATAAGTGGACATGGCCGTCAGCAGGTTGCCGGGTTATCCTGGCGTCACCCCCTTTGGGTGCCATAGTTCCCGAAGTCCACCCACATAGAGATTTTGTTTATAAATATACAAGGGACAAGCGAGCCATTGGTAGAAGATTGACTTTGGGGTGGAAACTCTGCAAGGTGTGGTCCTTAAGCTGGCATTGAAAAGCTCACCCTGCTGGCCAGGAGTATTAGATCATGGTCTCACCAGGGTAGAAATGATCACTGAGGTTTGCTCTTTACCCCAGATTCTCAAATCCCCACTTGGCCTATGAGTGCCTCCACGAGAGCTGCAGCAGCGGCTGCAGCATGATCGTCACGACTCAGGGTTTTACAAGTGTCTCTTTCAGAATATGAGAGTCCCTTCTGGGTTATCTTCGGGGATACAGTGTGCCTGTGGGAGCTTGCCAATTGGTGGAGGTTTTTGAAACAGGATTGAAATCACTACATTTGAGCCTGCCACAGCCTCAGAAATTCCCCAATCCTTTCCAAACCATGACATAATGAAGCTTGCACAGCCCCCTCAACTTTTAATGTAACTACTGTGTCGCAGAGTGGCAAAGACTGCAATTTCTACAGAACGTATAGGTTTGAATCTAGAGAGGTGACTAAAGCCCCACCCAAATACAGCAGTGCTTGGATGTTTGGTGAGGTTGGATCTAAACAGATGGCTGGCTCATTAAAGACTCATTTGTGATAATCTAAAATGATCCCGCTTTCAATTTCTCATGCGAGGATGTATGTTTGGGCTAAGAAAAGGCTCCGGATTTATCAGCGGTTAATACCTACCCGCTTAGTGCTCAGGTAATAACTTGGGATGCTGGAAAATGGTGAACATTTCAGTCGTGGAGTGTTCCAGCACAGTGGATTTGGAGCTTCATGCAAGTAATTAAACAGCATGCCACCTCATACAGAGCAATTTCCTGCAAGGCATTTGCTTGCCAATGCGGCGTGGCCCCAGTCTACATCGTGTTATCTCTGTGAAATATGTCCCCTTTATCATTTTTTAATAATGACTGAGTGCTCATGTTGTTTGGAGAAAATCTACTCAATGAGCATCAGATTAACGTTTTCCTCACCGTTAGCTAGCTAACTGAACGTCCAAGATATCTGTGTCATCTATAAATGAAAATTGGAGGGGGGGGGGGGGGGGGCATTAAAATAGCTGCTACCTCATCGGTGAATCCAAACCTGCTCCGAAAGTGCCGTCCACGGTGGGTGTGTAATTGTGTAAAATCAGCGGGGTAGAGAGGAACAAGTGGGTATATTTCCTGCATGTAAGCATCCGAGTCTTCTGGGGTGTAGTGCTGGTATCTAAGAGGTTGGTGGCCCCCTTGGCATAATGATGGCCACACGCCGTCACCGAGCGATGATAATCCTGCCATGTGCATAAAGGGATTTGTTCTTGTTGGGCTGGCCACAGAACATCCCGGGGTGACGACGTTGTTTATCTTTCCGCTGTCTTAAAGTCCCCTGGGCTTTTATGGCCCTGGAACTTGCAGTTCCTGTTGTCACTTGTCACTGCGCAAAGGCACAGCCGTGCACACACAGACACACACACAAACACACACACACACACACCCTTTTGTCAAGCAAGCTGCATTCCTCTTGACCTTAATATACATTTTCTCTTGCTTCCTTCTTTACATACTGTACATGCATGTTAGCGGCTCACACCTCTTTCGCTATTCATCTCTATATATTTCATCTCTCTCTGTCTCTTTATTTCTCAAACGCAGCCATAATCTCTACTATTAAACAGCCAGCTGCAGCAAGCACACAACTCCTCTGGAGCATCAGAGAGGAGCTGAGTGGCGAGGACACGCTTTATTTTTCATGAAATGTTGATGATAACTTCCCGCCCATCGTGCACATCAGCTGTCATGCTCACATTTTAAATATATCGCGTTTATTTAGCATTAACGGGTGGTAATTTGCCTTATCTGAGCATAGCTTGCAAACATCTTGACGGCAAGCCGATCTTGTCGCAATTCCGCCGAGGAAGATAGAGGAGAGTCAACTTCCACTCATTGTTTCCTTTACCCCCACAAACCCCTCAATACCACGACGCACCCCGACCCACTCCTGTCTTCCCTAGATACTTGCTACTTGTCAGCCCTGGTAATGGGTTTCTTGGGGGAGATATTATTTTGGTCCAGTAAGCTGCGTGCTTAAAATATGAGTGACAGGCTTGACTCACTTGCACAGGGAGAGAATTTAGTTTTGAAAAAGGCTGCCAGGATAGAAACAGCTCTACTGCAAAAAAAAAAAACGAGGGAAAAAAAAAATCTTCCCACTCTATTAACAATGAAAGCCTGCATGCAACCACCCACCACCTTTACTTCCCCGGTAGAAAAAAAAAGAGATGCAACTTCTCCTGACTAAAATGTCCTATTTTCCCCCGTCTCTCTGTTTTTCTGTCTCTGTCTTCCCCCTTTTCCCCCTCCTAAGAAGATAGATGAAGAAAATGAGGCCAACTTGCTGGCAGTGCTTACAGAGACCCTGGACAGCATCCCGGTGGATGAGGACGGATTGCCTTCGTTTGAGGCCCTGGCAGATGGGGACGTGACCAATGCCAGTGACCGGAGCTGTCCCTCCTCCCCTGACGGCTCACCACGCACCCCAGAGCCTGAGGAGCCTTCCCTGGTAAGACCACCAGCTTTTCCTTTGTGAGATTCTCCCATCACCACCGCTCCAGGGTCGAAAACGTGCCATTCCTGAGACATGACCTCCAGCCCTGCGCACACTGCTGCTTTTTTTTTTGCCAGTCTGTGGCACACAACAGATAAGACTCTTCAACAAGACTGGGCACCAAAAGTGGCCATTTGTCTGTTAGACTTCTGTCTTTGGCAGCGCCCAGTCCACACTCTGCTACATTTGCCACAATGTGTTCCCTGTATGTGTCGTCAGAGCATTCAGAGATGCAGATGCAGGGAGGAGGGAAGTAAATGGAATGGATCAGTGCGTTTGCTGCTCAGTGCTAATTACATAACAGTGCTATTGTGGCGCCAATTCAATGATACGAACACTGTGGTGGGGCCAACTATGGTTGACACAGTGCCACAAGCCCTGAAATCAAGCCGGCACATAATGAAAGTCAGGGAAAAAAGAAATCCATCTCATCTTGTCAACTCTCAGTGGGTCTCAACTAATCCCCCTGTGCCCGAGTCATCTTTTTTGGCAAAAAGACAGGCCTCTCGATGAGAAGTCAGCTTACCTTTGTGCTGTTATTTTTACACATAACCACACCATCTGGGCATTCCTCTAGCTTAAAGGCTTTGACCTAAAATGTTGTGTTATGTTCAGTTATAGTCCATTTTATTCCATGCCGGTCCCTTCCAAATGACCTTTAGCCACATGCCCGAGAGTGTTTATTCAATCACATTAGAGGAGCCTGGCTTTGTGTACACAAAAACACCTTCACAGGAAGAAAGACTTGTCCTGTCGCATACTATAAACTGCTTAAAAAATGTCTAATCTTTTAAATATCTGAGTGATTTCATCTTTTCTGATTGCAGCGTTGGCCTCTTTTGGTTCCACAAAGCGCAGGCTGTCTAATTGAAAGAAAATGGTCATTTGCATAAGCCATACTCACTTCCCCCCTCCTCCACCACTTTCTCTTGTTCTGTTTGGGTCCATTCGCAGCTGAAGAAGCTCCTTCTGGCACCCGCAAACTCCCAGCTCAGCTATAATCAATACACAGGTGGCAAGGCACAGAACCATGCAGCCAGCAGCAACCACCGGATCAGACCACCACCTGCCGTCGTCAAGGTAGGGACACACACACACACACACACACACACACACACAAATATACGCACTGCCTTGCTGCGTATTTCACTCCTGAACACACATTTTCTGTCAGTGTTTGTTTATCTCTCACTCTGTTCTTGCTCTGTCTTGTTTCTTGCTCTTTCTCCCCCCCTCTCACACTTTTCTTGTTTTGGTGGCCGCCTTTAGAAGATGTTAGACTACTGCTCTAGTCTACTATCCCAGGGGGCCATCTCGTAATGAAAACAGGCTGATTGCTGTTGGGCTTTCCAGGCGAGGCATCGGCACCGTTGTCTCATTAGCTCCACCACTTATCCGCCTTGGTATGGTGCCTGTTGGAAAAAAAAAAAAAAAAACAGCGACAGGCACTCTTGCGGCGAGATTGATGCCTTGAGACGTCAAGATCAAAATATCAGCCTTTATGTTCTCATTAGATGGCTCTCAAAAGGACTTTTTTTTCGAAAGGGGTTGGGATTGAGATGAATTTTAGTCAGTGTAAGCGTCATATGTTTGTGAATATGAATAAAAAAAAAAGTATGTCATTCCAGTAATCTGTTTGCATTTCATGTCAGAACCTGACATAGTGTTTGTTCAGTGCCATATACAGCTTCCAGCACTTGATCATTTGCTCTTGTTTGGGGAAAAATGTTTGAAATCTCTATTTGTTCTGCTTTCCCTAGTGCTTAAAATCCTCTGAATTTAAAAAGCATCTGTATGTGATCATATTGTGTGGTAAACACAACACAACACACACACACATATACAGATTTGTGTGCGTTGTGCATACTGTGTTTGCACATGGAGTGCGTCAACCTTCCTCACAGTTTCTATTTTCATACTGTGCCTTTGAGTCATCCATTTCTGGAGCACAGCGAATGAGGACTCCCGGAGGACATGGTGCGCGTACAGAGTGGCGTGTTGGTGCTCGGAGGGCCACGCAATTAAGATGATGGGCGGACCGCACTCCCACCATTGCCTCCCAGACAGTTGGGCAACCACTGTGCTTAGGCTGTCTGAGTTGCTCTTTCAGTCTCTCTCTGGCTCCCTCCCTTTGTACTTTTATTTTTGTGCCCAATAAAGCACTTATCATTTCTCACAACTGGATCGACTGAACTATACTAACAGTGAGCAAAACTTTATTTTCTAAGCAAACCAAATGATGTTCTCTCTCTTTCTCTGTCTTGTTGTGTTGCACAGACGGAGAGCCCCTGGAATGGAAAAGCAAGAGGGGGCTCCAGCCAACAGAACCGCCCGGTGAGGCGGCCTTGCACTGAGCTGCTGAAATACCTAACAGCAACTGATGACATCCTGCTCCACACCAAAGCCAGTGAAGCCAAGAGCACCTGGGGGGGTGCCAGTAGCAGGGACAAGAGTGGCTTGGGTCTTGGCGCATCTTCCTCCTCCTCTTCGCCGTCCTCGTCGTCCACTTCCTCGTTCTCCTCCCTCTCCTCCACCTCGTCTTCCTCTTCTTCCACCACCTCCAAGAAGAAGTCAGCTGTACCATCTCAACAACAGCAGCAGCAGCAGCAGCAGCAGCCGCCGCAGCAGCATCACCAGCGAGGTGAGAGCCGGGCTGCAGGCGAGTGTAGTGTGGCTGGTGTTGGGGCTGGGAAGTGGCAGCGTTGCAGTCACGATGACGGGTTTGAGGAGTCGGAGGGTGCTTCTATCCCTGTTGGCCACAGAACCTCCACCTGCGGCCATGTCCGCCCCAAACTGGAGCACGGGCCACCCAGTGAAGAAGGAAGGCCGCCAGGCGATGTGGGCCGCCTGGCCGCCGCTAGGTTTATTAGGTATATGCATTCTTATTCCCTCCCTCCCCGAGAGGTGAGTCACAGCTGTGAGCATTGCCGAGAGGCTGCGGGCGCCACTCAGGCTAGTGAGGGCTTTGGCAGGCAAGGCCATAGTAACAGTAACGGTGCCAGCCGTGCACCACATAGACACATCACAGTGACTATTAAGAAAAGAGATGAGAAGCTGGGGCACCCCTTACTTAGCCAGCTGCTCACCTCCAAACAGAGGCCTGCTCGATATCGAGCCCACTTACTCCCACCTAAGACTTTACCAACCCCTTTACCCAGCACTCTCAGCAAATTAGCAGGTAAGAGGTCTAAGAGCCCAGCCCAAGCTGTTTCTGAGGTGGAGGAGGAAGAGTTAGGGGGGACCGCTGATTGTAGAAACCGGGCAGAAAGTCAGGTTGAAGAGTCTGACTCAGGGCCCCTGTTGTCACCTCTCGCCTTAGACCTAGAGAGCTGGGTTAGCCAGCCAGACTCAGGGCTAGACCTGGGCTTTGGACTAGAGCTGGGGTGGCTAAACCATGGGGAGGATGTTGACCATGATGATGATGATGATGGTGTTGATGATGATGATGATGACCATGTCACGGGCAGCCCTGCAGCGGTGCTCTCACAAGGCCCACCAAGCCCACTCTTCCCAGATACTAGAATTGCAGAGCCCGCCCCTCCCTGCATCATACAAGGGCAAGGGTACCCACACAGGCAGGCACTCAGCGAGCACCCCGACGACCAGGGCCACCCGTTGTTAGGTAATCATGACTGCATCCCCCCCACTGGCCTTATCTCTGCTCTCTCTTCTCCCTCTCCTGCTCTAACCACTTCCCAGTTTGACTTCACAACTAACCCCTATTCTAATACGAATCTAACAGTCATTCTGAGGGCATAAACAACAATGACAACAAACAGCCTGCTAGCCAATGCTTTTTGCTAGTCCCGGAGGCATTCTTTCAAATTTAAATTGAGTGCAATTTTTTTAAAAAGGAGGGGGTGGGAAAAGGGGCGAGCCTTGTCTTGCTTCTGTGCGTCTGGTGTTCATAAAGTCGACCCTTGAACCACCTTTGGCTGATTGAGCTGAGTGTGCTGAATATGTACATGTAGACTCAGAGCCCGGGCGTTGCTCTTTAGCGTCGTGCTACTAAAGCCACGTTCCCTTAGCTGGAGCACAAGTCGGCCAGAGCCTCGGGCAACTGCACAAGCTTCCTTGACTCTCCTTTCTTCCTTCTTTTTCCCCTCCTGTGCTGTTGGTGCATGCAATTATGACTTAATTGTCCAGGGAGGGGCTCACCCACTGTCATGTGTCTTGTTTGTGGCATCGTCTCTCTGTCTTTATTCCATTTCGAACTCGCTGTTGTCTTGAGCGGAGTATGTCTGTGTGTAGACACCAGTGAAATGCGCACCATCACTTCATCCTGCCTCACAGAGTGAACAGTCTATCCAAAGAGAATAAATTGTTAAAACGGGGTCAATTCTAAAAACATATGCTTTGTGCAATAGTGTCTATAGAGAGACTTTCTAATGGGTGTTTTTTTTGTAGTAATAATTGCATTTAACGAGCCAATTTGAGATTAATTGTTGCAGAATGTGGACCTGTTCTCTTCTGCCATGAGTGTCATACCTAGATCAATAATTACCCATGCTCCTTTGTGTTCTGCAGCCAAACCAACCACCTTGCCACTTCCTTTGACCCCAGAGTCTCCAAAGTAAGTGTGAGAAGTTTTTCCACATTATTCCAGGCAAAAAGCAACAACAACTACAGAAAAAAAGCCAAAACCAAAGACAACTAAATAGACTAGAAACCAAATTGAGGCATTTTTGTGACTCATTTCCATTTCTTAGATCACAAAAAGCATTTAAAGTCCTGCTTTCACCTGAGAAGTAAATTGTTGCACTTATTTTTTGTCTTCCAGTGACCACAAGGGATCACCATTTGAGAACAAAACCATTGAACGCACATTAAGTGTGGAGATTGCTGGAACCCCAGGTAAGCACACATTTCTGATTATTTAAAACACATGCAGTTGTTATTTGTTCAGACCAGCCGCTGGGATTTCTCACTTCCCTGTTGTAGCTAATAATGGGTTAACTCTGTCTCCCACATCTTGATAGTTCCATCACAGTTCAGAGTTCAAGGTGAAGGCAAAGGAGAACATTTTTATGTCCCTGAGTATTGATTAGGCTTTCCAATCTCTTCAGGGTTCATTAGCAAACCCCTCCCATCCTCCACCACCTCCCCTCCCCTGATACTGAAGAGTTAATATGTTTTTCCTCTTCCTCTATCAGATCCTAATGCTCTCTGACGGACAGCTTACACATCATAGGAAAATTGAAATGGCAGTGTTACGGATTTAATTGGTTTTGCAGTATAATTCACTTTTGCCCATATGATCTGTGCTTTCCTTACCTTGAACATGCGGCCAATTAGATCAGCTGAATGTTAAGTCTTCTGTGCAAAGGATGCTGTTTCCTAAATGGAGTCAGCATGAGGGTTTTTCGCCATCATTATTGACACCATTCTTTTTGTGTTATTGCCTTATAATTAACTACATCAGATGAAAGCTATAGGCAAAAGGTAATTATGGGACAAAAATGAAGAGAATGTCAGTGAAAGCTGCAAAATTGGGGGTTATGTCTCTCTTTTCCTCCCTGTGCTAATAATGTCTGTAATTACCCCCCTTCTCCCTCAGATTAATCATCTAAGGTCAATAAAAACAAAATGGCTGTCCTTTAATCTCTCACACTGTGTGCTGGGCCCTTCAGGTATTCATTTACCAGCAAGGGAAATGCTCCTCATATAACATACCTCATGTCTGTCCTCTATACCGTCTGTGTAGCTCTCATGGGGGATGGAAATTTGTGGCACATCAGACCGCAAGAGGTCTCCCTCTGTCCCTCTGACCTTGGTTGCTGCGCTGTGTAACCCTTTTGTGTAGAAAAGCTTTCGGGGTCAAAGGGGATGCCTGTTGAGACCTAAAGAAAGGAAAGAGCAGGGCTACTTAAGCTCTGGGGCAATCAAGCAGGGTTAATATTTTGTCCTGTTTTACTGCACGTGGGTGAGTCTATTGACCTGTGGCCAAAGCCGGGCGTCCGTTCTGTTCCACCGCATCCATTTTACAAGCACGGTCAAATAAAGCCCTTCACCTGACTTAACCGTCCTGCGCAAATTTAGGATTGAATATTAGCTGGAAAGTCATTAGTCCAGAAAGCTCTAGGTTACTGAGCCCCTTTATAGGGATTAGCTTTTGTGTCATGTGTTGTATGAGACAGATGGATATAGATCCCAGTAAGTTGAGGCGAAACCTTTTAGGTCTAGAGTTACACGCCTTGGCAGATTTAGAGTAACATTCCACTACAGTGGAGATTATGGTGACGTCACTGATAACCAGAAGGAAGTTAGCCAGGTGGGTGGCTCCACATCAGCGACTCAATGATGGAACTTTCCATGGATTGCTGGCAGTAATATCTTACTTCATGACTTTATGACAAGTTGTAGTAATAGTGGTTAGTGTGTCAAAGAAAGCTACATTTAATTACCAGTTGACCTGTGCATATTGAGAGCCAAATAGTGTTTAATGCCAAATAATAGCAACATTTGTGACTGTTGGCTGCCTGTTTTCTTGACACTTCTCGGAGAGGTGCTGTAAAAGCTACAACAGGCAGTGCGGCCCCCTGGGATCTGACTCCTCTGGCCTAATCTCTACCAAGCTAATAGATTTACCCTGTGCCGCCGTGTTGTCTTTAATTACTGTATCTCATGACACTGGGGTGGTCTGTGTGTTGCTATTTGCA
Organism: Chaetodon auriga; assembly: GCF_051107435.1. Classification (NCBI taxonomy): domain Eukaryota; kingdom Metazoa; phylum Chordata; class Actinopteri; order Chaetodontiformes; family Chaetodontidae; genus Chaetodon; species Chaetodon auriga. The sequence continues at coordinate 10,574,746 of NC_135097.1, read as the reverse complement.
TGGCTTACCGCCGGATCAACTCTTTAAGCACGGAGTTGTTATTCGCTCTGAGGTCTCCTCTCAATTTACAGCTGGACGAGAAAAAAAAAAAAACGATAAAACCCTCCTCCTCTTCCTTCTCTGTCTTGCTCGCTGGCTCCATCGTTTTCTCTCCGGTGGCTTCATGATTGGTGTTTGTGTCTGCGGATCATCCATCACTTGCAAGTTTGACTGAGAGGCACATATTTATCTAATTCTGATTTATTTCAGCCCCATCGCTAATGGCTCCTACTTTATGACCCCACGCGCACATTGTTTTGGACAGATGGTGCTTCATTGGTGAAACAGAAGTTCCTCAGGCATTGTGTCGCACCCCCTCTCCCTCTCTCCCAATTCCTTTTCATAGCTCATTTCATTGGCATAATGTATATATATATATATATATATGTACTGCATCAACATCAGAACTGAGAGAAGGAAAAGAAAGAGGGGAGAAAAAGGGGGAAAGAGGGGAGTGAGGGCTTGCAGTCCTCCTTACAGACACATCCAGATAATAAGTGGGATGATAAGCCGTTGGATCAGGCATTCCAAACACAGCAAGTGGCTTCAGAAACTTGCATATTTATGTATCAGGCTCCCACACTCTCTTTGCCAAGCTGTCTTCCCTGTGCATACTCTAACACTGGATTTGATACTAATAGCTGTCATTTGGTGCAATTCACCAGCAAGGGAAGAATGATGTGCATTATAAGAAAGGCAAAGAAGAGGGGAGAGCGTAGGTGTTTCAAAGTGCCTGAGTTTGACTCCAGTGAGAGACTGTTAGTGACGAGTATGTGTGTGTGTGTGTGTGTGTGTGTGTGGGCACATTTGTTCTGTGCGAGACAGAAACGGGATAGGAAAGGAGACGGAAAGGGAGAAATAGAGATTGATCCAGGGAAGATGGCAGACAGGAAGAGAGAAAAAGGGAGAATGCGAGACTAAAGGAGAGGACGAAAGTGAGAATGAGAGTAATGGTGGTGGCTGTTTGTGTGAGTGCATTAACAATGCTATAAAGTGGGCTCATCTCAGGACTTCCCATATAACTGCCATCTGTCTGGTTGTAAATCTGTAGGAGGCGGAGGGGGAAAGATGGGGTGAGGGTGGGGGGGGCGGGGGGGGGGGCACGAGCAGGAGGGACATGCCATCTGAGAAGACTGACAGCCCATTCGCCATTACTTCCTGTGCTTCTATGACATAGCAGACATCTTGCCATGGCAACATCACCAGGCATGATAACACGAACATTAAGAGTAGTGACACATCTTCCGACATTGGAATAAGGGAGATGGTGCCGGATAATCTTGAAACATGCATGCCGTCATGTCAGTGATTTTTCTTTCAGACCGATAAAAAAGGTCTTTGGTTTTATTCAGATGAATTGGCTGCTGTCCAGCACAGACATTTATGTGATGTAGGCAGAGATATGATACATGTACTTTCATTTTTTTCATTGGCTGCATTACGTTTGTCCTCTTCGTGGGTTTTGTGCAGTGTTTTTTTTTTTTTTTTCATGAAAAGGGATCTTTCCAAGGTCAGAGAGGAAGACGATGGCAAGTCATCCGTGTTACAGCACCACCGTATTAAGTTACACCAAGCATTACATTAATCTGTCAAGATTGCAATAAAATAGAGATCAGGATTAGGCCAAGTGAAAGTGAATATTTTAATCAGGCATGTATCTGTGTCCACTGTCCATAAACTGACCCGGAGTTTATAGATGAGTGAGGGACAGAGGGTGGGGGGGTGGCATTCGGGGACGTTTGCATTATGATTCCATTTTCCTTTTATTGCCCCCACCTACCCCTCTGTCTTCTCCTCCCTCTGCAGGTCTGACACCACCTACCACGCCCCCACACAAAGCCAGTCAAGAGAATCCTTTCAAAGCATCGCTCAAAACCAAGTTGTCTTCATGTTCCTCCTCAGCCTTGGCATGCAAAAGAGCCAGGCTGAGCGAGTTGGGCCCCGGCGCTCTGGCCCCGGCCCCAGGTGCCTCAGGCGGGGGCCCCACAAGGAAGGGTCCCGAACAGACTGAGCTTTATGCCCAGCTGAGCAAAGCGTCCACCGCCCTCCCTTACTCTGTCACCCAACACACAGTGGGGCGTGGCCTTGAGGAGCATCGAAGCACTAGCAACAACAAGCGGTCGGCGCCACGTGGCTACAGCGACCATGACTATTGCCAGGCTAGCGCTAAGAAGGACGGCGGCACAGCCACTGTTGCCGTGACTACAGCAGCGATGACGGCCACCTCAGGTGCCGCTGCTGCTCCCCTGCCTACTGCAGGCAAAGTGGAGGACAGGCATGTCGAATGTAAGGACTCAGCCATGCCACCGTCCTCTTCATCATCTTCATCTTCTTGTACTCCATTATCGGCTTCATCTGGTCCTTTGGCTGAGCAGCAGAATTTTGCCCCTGTGAATGGAGAAGCAGTCCGGGTCCAGGGGTTAGGGAAGCAGACCCTTACGCAAACCGTCCAGATCCCATTACAAGAGCCCACTACCGATGGGGACCAACAGCACCCTTCTGCCACCAGCCGGAAGCTCCTGTGCGACCAGGAAATCAGAGCGGAACTCAACAAGCACTTTGGCTACCCCTTACAAGCCCTTTATAGTCAGGGTGGCCAGGAGAGAGAACCAGGCAGCAAACAGAATAAGGCTGCAGCCACTCAGTCCCTTGAGGCGGCAGAGGACGGCTGCTACTCCCAGAGGCTGCCTGGCTCCAGCTACCTGCACCCAGGCTTCCTGCCCTTCCACGAAGAGCTCGAGCTGGGTGAGGGCCGCGAGAGTCGCTTCCTCTATCCTTGGGAGGGCACCCCTCTGGACCTACTCTTTTACTGCCCCCCATGCTCTCCCTCCTGTTCCCCACCATCCAGCTGCTCCCCTTCACGAGGCTCCGTCTCCCCCCCTTCCTCCCTCCTCCTCTCGCCCAGCAGGCCTTTCTGCTGGACCAGCAGCGGGTCCCGCTCCCGTTCTCGTTCCCACTCTGGCTCCCGCAGCTCCTCCTCGCACTACCGGAGGCGCTCCCTCTCCAGCTCACCTGACAGGCGCCCCTCCTCCTGGTAAGTCATCTCTCACACACACCACACACAACCACACACCTCCCGCCTCTTTTGGCTGAGCCGCGGTTGCTCCCCACCCATGCAGTTTAAACAGGGCTTGGAGCTGGCGGGGGATCCAGCTTAGGAGTGTAAAACAGGCCTGATCAGTCGTCAGAGCTGGTGTCAGACAGGATCGACCCTGGAGACTCTTAGCACGGGTTCTCGACCTCCTGCTAGTCTTCGCCTTGCTGACTTAAATGCAGGATAGATTTGGCAAGCCTTACGCTAAGAGATTTAACTGGTGAAAGAGAGGTGGAGTGGATTCTAACCAAATTGTCCGCAGCTCGCTAAATTCTGCTTATTAAAGCAGGTGGCACTTCAGGGGAAGAAAAAGATTGGTTGAATGGTGCGATCGCCATGAAACAACACACAACGGGCAAAAAAGAAAAAACCAGGACATGAAACATGCCACAGGCGCTGGACTTTTGTACACTATGAGTTTTAATCTCTAGGCAGGGAGTTTTATTTGAGTGTCTTCCTAACACTCACCCCCCCCCCCCCCCCCCCCACTTGCTCCCTCGCATGCTCCTGTTTTTTGTTTGATGCCGGGGCTATTGTTTTAAGCGGCAGCTGTTGTTTTTACTGAGTGGCAAACCCTCCTCTTTTACATCCCCAGAGATGAAAGCCAAATCCAGGCTGTGGGAATGTAGTCTCAAAACCCCTCTCAAAAGAGACTCGTATCATCATAGCTCTGTGTGAGAACTACATTTCCCATGCTTCCCTTTGATCAGAGCCAAGGGATTTTCTGTTGGGTCTTTTTTTTCTCTTTTTTTTTTTTGGGTAGAAGAACAGAGGGAAGCTGTAGTTACTGAGAAGGATGTGAGGAAATTCAGTTTGTCAGTAGTAGTTCATTGAGTACTCACAGTATAGGACTCCACTGCAGTGACTCAGTTTGTTTGCCTGATTACTTAAAGGTCAGTTTACTCCACAGAGCCAATAGAATCACTTCAGTCTGTTCGGGCCCTTGTTCTTTTCTCTGCGCCAACGTGCTCACAAATTATACAGTAATAGTCTCAAGGCATTCGATCAGAATCTGACACTGACAAGCTTTCTGCAAATGCTGGCTGGGGATCGGAGTTTTGAAAGGAACAGAACAAGAAGCTTGTTGTATTTTCATGCAAGAAAAGATAAACAGAATTTCAGCAAAATAATTCTCACAATCCCTCCTCTCTGCGTCAAGTTTCACCGCGTATGATCCTCGATCTTTTCCAAACTGGCATTCCTTTGCTTCTCTGAGCTTCCCGAACTTCTCTCCTTTCATAATTCAGGTCTTCCTTCTTCAGCAACACGTTAATAATTAAGCATCAGAAGCTTAAGGTGTGCAGGGGTACAAGCTCTACAGTCAGGCCACTAGAGCTTACAGTATTGACCATTTCCTCATACAACATAGATAGTGTGTGCATGTATATGCAAGCTCAGGTGTGTACAGAAGTTCTGCAGAAAATCATGCACACTTTCTGTGGTCACGGGTTAGATTAGGACAAGGCTAGGGGAATACAGAATTATTTTATCTGGAATTAACCCAGTTTCGAACATCTAAATGGGTCTTGTGAATATCAAAGAAGTTAATTTGGTTCCCAAAGTAAGAACAAATTAACCGGGGTGTCACAAGTTTGCAGGAGGCAACAGCACCCCGTCGGATTTTTAAAAAACGTGTGAGATGAACAGCGTTCCCAGGTGTTGCCCAAAATAATATTTTAAACATTTTCTGTTTTTCCCACAGGTCTCGTCACAACACAGATTCAAGCACTTTTCGTTCCAGGACTCACAAGAGCCCCCACTCTCAGTCTCGATCTCCTCTCAGCCGCAGGCCAAGGTGATTATTCTGGTTGAATTATTTAACCTCCAATTTTATATGTCATTAAGCTTTGTTTAGTAGCATACACCAGGTTAGGACGGATGTTCATTCTCAGCAGCTCAAAAGACGTTATGGTATGCAAGCAAGGATGGCTGGAATACAGAAGTCACTATCGGCAAATGCAGTGAAAGTAACTTTTCCCTGTCAGCACTCCGAAATAGTTTGATCTCTCTGTGATTCCCTTTTCACATCAAGACCGAAGCTTTTTCGCAGTCTGTCCCATCCACACGAGGGCCCCCGTGACAAACATTCAGGGCAAACATGTTTAATTGATCATGTTTCATTGGACTGGTGACAAAAGAATCTCAAATCGCACTGATGCACACGCACGCTTCACTCATGAGTCGACGCTCCCAGCTGTATAATGACGCTTATTCAACTTAGTGCCTCTGTAGTTTTCCATGAGCCACTGCAGAGGGGACCATTTCATATGCAGAGAAGTACTGACACAGTGTAGAGAGAGAGAGAGAGAGAGACTGACACCATCTCAGCGCTCCAAGCTGATTTGGCACCCACGGGCCTAATGACACCCGACAAGCCCGAGAGTCGCTCATCAGTCGAAAACTTAACGGACACGTCTTCTGCGAGTCCGGGGTGGGGGAGAAAGTTGCACTTTCCTTCTTGATGAAGCCCTAACTAAGCAGAAAGTAATGACATGTGAAGTTGTGCTGACAGTTGCAGCTGCCTGGCTCCCCGACCACGCTGCTCGCCGGCACTCCCGCGGGCCTATCCCGCGGTCTCCGTAATCATAGCGATGGCGAAGAGACATCTTATTAACATGTCTATTTCCTCTCCCTTGCAAACCCCCTCCTCAACCATCAGTGGTGAGAAAAGAGCAGACCCAGTCCTTGGTGAATACTGGCAATTGTTCTTCACAGGCATCAACAGGAAGGGTGAATTTTAGAGGACGAGGCTAGGACAGTCATGCGTATCCTTGCCTCCGCAGGTATGACAGCTACGAGGAGTACCAGCATGAGAGGCTGAAGAGGGAGGAGTACCGCCGGGACTACGAGAAGCGGGAGTTCGAAAGGGCCGAGCAGAGAGAGAGACAAAGGCAAAAGGCAATAGTGAGTCAACTGACTTAAACTCCATCTAATTTCCTCCATCCTCCTTTTCTTTGTTTGATAAAAGACTGCATGCAGTCACTGCTGTGGCATATGTACAAATTCCTGCAGAAACCTCCCACAGACTCACACACACACACACACACACACACACACACACACATTGCTAAGGATGCGGCAGCCCCCAGCCCAGTGCCATGTGCCACAGTGTCTCCCGACTGAAAGAATACATACAAAGTGAGTTCCTGAATGATTCAGGCGACAGGCCCTTCCTCTTTATCTCCGGGTTGTGTATTTTTAACGTCTCTGTCGTCTGGAAACACTGTCGACTCTTATTAATCACACCACAGGGGTAAAATGCTAAAATAGTGGAAAACAGAAACTAGGAGAGCAAGACGAGGAAAGGACGAAAAAAAAAAAACGACCACTGATTCTCTTGAGCTCTTTTCTTCTGTATCTGTTTCAAAATTCAGCCTGATGCAGTGAATATCGCGTTTCTCCCATATCTCCGCTCTCCATGTCTCGGTGTGAAATTACTCAGGTTTCCAGCGGGGTAGCGCTACTACCGCCCGTTGATAAAGCACACATTAAAGGGTGCGGTAATGCAAACCTGGCTTGGCATGCATACATTTCCAGAGATGGAAAGACAAACAATTACGAGCAGTCTAGCTCAAGCTGTCACACAAGGTTTGGGAGGCCGGGGATATGAAAGCGTCTCCTTCTGTCTGTCTGTCTGTTTCTCTGTCTCCCACACCCACACACACACTGACAGCCCTCAGGGTGCCATCAAGAAAAGGCCGACTATTTATCAGTTGTCAGCAACTAAACCCCTAATTCAGCAAATGCTTTTTTTTTTGTCTCAAACAGTATGCAAGCATTAAAGAGAGTGGAAAAACCATAAAAACAGTTATCTGTAGTTAATTTGTATTTTTCTTGGCAACTTAATGTGAGTCTAACGGGGCAAAGGTGAACTTTGAGTTTAGCACCAGGCAACTGATTTACATACATGTTAGTGCCACCCTCCAGACGGCGTTCAACATTTCAGCAGGCCTCAGTGGACTTGCTCCAGTAATGGCAAGTAAATGAATGAATAAATAAATAATACTCGTGATACGCTATAGCTCCAGGCTTGTGCTGTATTATATGATTAGCAGATGCAATTAAATTACTCAAAAGCTGTAACTGCAGCCTGGTGCAGTTTGTTCCTAAATTATTCCACTATGACCCTGACGTCCTCTGAGGTTCAAGGAAATCCATGTTTTTCGCCCTGTGGCTCACTGCTGCTGCTCTTAATGCTCCCTCTCTCTCGGAAATGAATATCCTCCCAATATTAACAGGCCTCTCATTTAGATTTGGCGACCGTGCCTTGTTTGCTGCACTTCGTGAGTTTGACTCCCAAGTTGGAAAGAAAGAAACAGGCTTTTTCTGACACTGTGAGTCACCCCTCAGTTTTATTTTTAGATGCTGCAAAAGAAGAAGCAGCCCCAAACTTAAGACATGGCATCATTTGATAAAAATCATTCTGCCTCTGGTTGATGAGCTGCAGAGAGAAAAAGGAATTGTTGTGCCAAGGCAGACTGAGGGCACTCTATCTGCAACTCTATCAGATAACAGGAAGCGAGCTGAACCAATCACAGAGGAGTGCAGACAGACAGAGAAGAGGGACAAAAAAAAACAAAAAAAAAAGGGGCCTAAAGTCAGCTGCAGTATCCACAGGAGTGATCAAGACCAATTCATTAGGGCTCGGTGAAGAGAGAGAAGGGGAAAGGAAAAAACTCCCCCTTTTAATCTCCTTCCTCCACTCTGTCTTTCCTCTTAACGAGCAGGAGGAGAGACGGGTGGTGTACGTGGGGCGACTGAGGTCCGACTGCACCCGGACAGAGTTGAAGCGCCGCTTTGAAGTCTTTGGCGAAATTGAAGAATGTGCAGTGAACTTGAGGGACGATGGGTAAGGCCCCAGGACTTTCTGTGCATGTGTGTGCATCTATATGGTAGCCTGGCGTGAGCGTAGCTTGATAGGAAACTGCTGTAACTGTTGAACTTAAAGCAAAGGCAAGCGTTGAAGGTCTAAGACAAAGACGGAGCTTTTGCAGTCTCAGAGCGTCTCCCGATCCATCTATTTCCAGGCCTATGGGGCCCCAAAGATACACTTTTATTGATTCTCTTTTGCATATAAATAGCGTGATCGTCATCTAAGACAAGGCCCCATGTTCAGTTATTATTACCCCACAGCACCGCTCTGACGCATCATTTTCTATTCTTGACCAGGGACAATTTTGGCTTCATCACGTACCGCTACACTTGTGACGCCTTTGCCGCCCTTGAGAACGGACACACCTTACGCAGGTCAAACGAGCCTCAGTTCGAGCTGTGCTTTGGCGGGCAAAAGCAGTTCTGCAAATCACATTACACAGACTTGGGTAAGTGCAGCTTTGTTGTTCTCTCCATCAGCCCCCCGCAGTCATGCAGTGTATGTGTGTAGCTGGGAGGACTGTCAGTGAAAGGAAAAAAAAAAAAAAAAGGAGGAAGAGGGGGAAAATCAGACAGAAAAAAAAAAAAGCTTGAGTGATGTTTCCAGATCAAAAGAGACCCATCTCTGTGCTTGTAACAATCCCCGCAGCCCTGAATGTGACCACGAGGCATCTGTGGCTCAAAAGGGCAAAGAGAGTTCAGGGGTCAGCCTGTGAACATGCTGAGAATAGAGCTCCATTTCCAGCCTCCTTGTGGCCGTAGCGTCTTAAGGAAAACAAGGCTCCATTACTCATGTGGACGTGGGATGCTTGTTTCAGCTTTGTTGAAATGAAACGCAAGACATTAGGCAGGAAGATGGCACTTAAAAGCATGTATGCAGCTGCCGTCGGACGCACGTGCGTGAGTGTGGGAATCACTTTTGAGAGCGTGCAGAAGAGGAGGGAGGGGTAGCGATGAAATTAGGAGGAGAAAAAGACGCAGAAGAGAAGGAGAAGAGGAGAAAGGGGACAAGGTGAGGACGTGGAAGGTGGGGACAAGTTTAGGTCCCAGCAACCCCTTCCTCCCTCTGCAGTGAGGTTCCATCTGTTGCGAGCTGTTGAGGCTCTAAAAGGAGGTGCAGCCTTGATGTGGCATGTAGGGGCCCATGGACAGGGAGGGGCCACTGTGTGAGCATATGTACTTATTCCTACTTATGCATACCTCAGTCAGAGTTTTGTGGCAGCCTGCGCTGTAGCAGAATTCATCTGACGCAAGTGATTCCTCGGAGTCAACATGCATGCATGCATGCAGAGGATGTAAGTCCGTAGCTTCCACCGCGATCCGATCCATAAACCTCAGAAATCTTGACTCACGTGGATGCAGCTGAGGGTTGAATGACGCATTTGATAAATAATGCATGATATCAATGAAATCAAGGCCTTTTTCTCTGGCATGATGCCCCACTTTTGACGTGAAGTTGCAGTTGTTAGGCGGTGATAATTGAGCAGCCGTGTTAAAAGTTCAGCGAAAGGCGGCGCATTATGATGTGTTACACAGCCACAGGATATCATCTCCTATGGTTGTTGACGGCATATGTATGATAGGTATTGAGTCTAGAGGTGGACAATATGGTCCTAAAATAACATCACAATGTTTCACGTTCAGCCATGCTCGCGGAGCGTTATCACATCATGACGAACAAGTCGGAATATTGCCGTCATCATGACATGATTTTTTAAAATCGTATTAAAAAATACAGATATTATCCTGAAGGTTATGATATGATACACCCCGAAGCGACCCTTGCATCTGCAGCCAGTTTTTCTTTGATATTTATTTCCCAGCAAAATGTGAGGTCAAGGAGGTATAATGCACTGCCACAAGAGGGTCAATGGGTCTCTACAGAGAAAAGGAGCACTTTCCTCAATAAATGCAGTGGTTACTATACATTTTCAAAGCACATGCTTGAAGCCATCAGCTTTTAAAGAGAGGACATGATGAGAAATTGACACACAGAGAAACAGTTGCTAATCCCAAAGCCTTGAGGATAGACATTATGCCGAGATTGGCTAATCAGTCTACTGAAATGGAAAGGCCTTCATTCGACCGCCTCGTTGTCAGGAACAGACTATTTTGGTCGTCTCCGTCCTGATAGCTGGGATAAAGCGATTGAGAGGAGGGGAGACTCGTATAATAGGGTGGTATCCAAACCTCTCCCCATCTTCTCCGTCTCATAGGCGCTCACTTCTTTTTTTTTTTTTTCTTCTTTTTTTTTTAGTTTTCAGAGACACTGTCCATTAGTTTTAAGTAGAGCACAGGGGTATTTTTCATCCCTCAAGGTGCACAGTGTGACACAATGCAGCCCTTGGCCATTGCATTAGATCACGACTGGCGTCTTCCAGCTGCCATGGTCATACCCATTTCTCAAAGCTCTCCGAGTGTGCTGCTGGGCCCTTTGGGGGCCCCATTTGTGAAGCTGTCTGTTGGCAGAGATAAGATACTCTTTATGTATTATCAGGTTGATCAGGAAAAATAGGACAGAGGAGAGATGGATAGGCAGAAGGACATCTGTTGCCTTAGTGTGGAAAACAGGCACTTTTTCCACAAAGTCTTTGGTCGCAGGTTGTTAATGTAAACATGCAGTTATAGATTTATTGTGACCAGCCAAGAAATCACGCAGCATATAACCGATTGTACGAATTATCCTGCATATTTTGTCAAATTTTCAATGATGTAGATCAGAAAACGTTAACGCTCAACAGCGAAAGAGATTAAAACATGACCAAGCTGCAACGCTGTGAAGGCAGAATATACTGTGGATGTTTCCTGGGAAGGCTTAAGTGAACCTCTTGCTTTATGTGCATTTTCAAAGAAGCCCCGCTCCGCTCAACACTGACCACAATCCTTTCTCGCCCCTTTCAGACTCCCATTCGGACGACTTTGATCCAGCCTCCACAAAAAGCAAGTATGACTCCATGGATTTTGACAGCTTGCTGAGGGAGGCCCAGCGCAGCCTGAGAAGGTAACCAGTTCAGTGGCACCTGCTGTTTGTCACAAAGAGGGACTTCTGATACCTCACTGTTGTTTCTCGCTCCTTTGACGACGAGACTACCAGAAGTTTTACACTCTATGTCGTAGAGTATATAAGAATAAGTCTATAGACCTATATCAATATAAATGAATATATCAAAAATAAAGTTTACATGAACATAGCTGCTGAAGAGCTGGGAAGAGACAATGCATTCTGGGAAAGCCAGTGAACCCTCAGAACCTGGTGCACAGGTTTGGTGCACCCTACTGCTGTACAACCATCAGTGAAAGAAGAAAAGGAAAACTTTCATTTTCTCCAAGCACTACAATACCCACAATTCTTTGGGAGTGAAAACATGCAGCTTGTTCAGCCAGATTTGTTTTCTTTTGCTGTTGATTTTTCTGTCTTTCTGTTTTCCCTTCAAATCTGGTGTTTGGATCTAGTGTTACATTACACGCAAGAGTATAGGGAATTGTATCTTGGAGGTAAAATTCTCAAGGTAACATTGTTGTCTACATTTTAAGGAGAAATGTAGCCGTGTATTTACAAATACTATAAAAAGGAATATTTTTATTTTCTGTACATATCGGATAAAGTTCTTTATTTGTTACAGCTATGCACTGTAAAATGCAGCCTTTTTTAAAGATGAGGAGAAAATTTCTTAATTCAGAATGTCGATCTGTAGTAATTACAATACTGTAAAACATATTGTACACCTACATGATGTTTAAAAGACATGATATGATTGTAAAAAAAAAAAGACAAAAAAAGATGTGTCCGATTGCTCATTTTGAGGGAGCATGTGAACAAACGTCCTTTTTTAAGTTATTTTGTTGGGGAAAAAAAAAAAAAAACAGTCAACCATGTATAGTTTTATCTGTTTATAAAGTTTCTCAATCAGTGTTTTTGCTTATACAACCAGTGTAAAATGCATTTTTAACGTGTTTTTCATGATTGTAAAAAAAAAAAGGTACCCCATTTTTTTATTAATTATTTCTGAAGCAATCAGTATATATACATATATAGTATATATATATAAAACTCGATTTGATTTTATTGCTTTGTATGGTTCTCGTTTTGATTACCTTCAGTGAAAGAGAATACCGCATTCAGATCTTTTCAATCAGTACAAACACATATTTATCTATTTATTTTAATATTTGAATCAAGAATATTTATGGGCTCCATTTCACATGGCGTACCTCATGAAATTTATTGACTGTATATGTTGTCCTTCGATTTGTGTTATTTAACTTACAATCACTAGACAGGGTGTACAATAAATGGTTCGGTGGGGATAATATTACCTTCTATGCCTTTCCAGAACAATCAAAACATTCAGCGAATCACTCCAGCAGTCAGCCCCTCATCATTTTAATGATTTCTGTCGCCACGATCGGTCCGACCTGCAGCATGTCGCCTTGTTTTTCTTTCCGCACACAAGCAGAACATGAAGCAATAAAATGATTTTGCAGGAATTTCGTTGTACCACTGTAAACACGTGTTGTCATCACTCCACTCACGCTTGATTATGTGAATGCCAAACAAAAGTTTACAATTTCCTTTTCCTGAATTTTTTAAAGATCTTGTATTTGATGTACAATACATATATATATATATATATGTATGTGTGTGTATATATATATATATATATATATATATATACACAATGATGATACTACTAATATTATTCACAATAATTACAAGATGATTAATAATAATAATAATAATAATAACAATGATAATAATATAAATGAAAGAAAAAACTATATAAAAAGCAATAAATTATTTTTCAGAGTTGTATTTTAGCTCCTATTGTTGTGTGATTTTTGGACTTGACCCATTACCCAGTCGCTGGTAGCTAGGATGACTCCATTCCAGGATCTTGGCATTTCATCACCGTGACATTACCCTGTGCGGTAAACACTTGATTGTGCCCGCTCCCACCTCCTGCTCTTCCCTTTAAGATGTAATTGAGTCTATGTGATTGTAATGCACGCATTACCTTGTGACATCTGTGCAAACGTGACTGACTCTTAACTTCCACCCTGTGTGTAAAATGTGTCCAGTTGAAACTGTTTGTTGTGTAGTGCATGGCTATTACAGGATGACAGTCGGCAAAGCATATACCACTTTGGATATCTGCCTCTCAGCTGTCTTAACTGGCAGATTTTAAATGACATTCTATAAGCCTAGAGAAAACTACTCAACAATGTATTCGCATGCCGCACCACTTTCACCACCCCGCCCCTCCACCCACCCCCTCCAACTCACAGTCCAGATATCACAGCGCCGTCGACATGACATAAAAGGTAACCTTGCGGTTTCTGGTTCAATTAATATCCCGTTTCTACTGCGAGCCAAGTAATGAGAGAACCAGCTTCCATCACAGGAAGGAAAAATCATTTGTATGAAAGCTTTGCTGATCACAGGCTTCCTTTCATGGAGTTTGACTGTGGAGACAAGAAACGGCTAATTTTTATGATGCAAAGAGGCAAAAATTGGGCGAGGGACGGACTTGAAAAAAACCCTTTACCTGTGTTTTAACATTGTTTTACTTTTTTGCTGTCTGTATAGCGTTTGGGTAATGGTGTCGTGTCCCATTTGATAGATGTGGCTTTAATCATTGTAATAATAATAATAATAAAAAAAAAATGCTTTGTAAATTGCCTAGAGTAGCAATATATTATAACACCTTATGGTTCAAATTTCAACCGTGGCGGACTTTTTAATAATGTGACCTATTGAGGACTTTGCCACTGCTTAAACGTTTGTTGGGTAATCATGTTTCTTTTGGAAGGACAATATGTGTATGAGCAAACGTATGTATGTATGTGTGAGTTTGTGATTTTAGGCAGGCATGTGTGTGTTTCTGGAGGTGTGCGTATGTGTGTGTGCGTGTGTGTGTGTGTGTGTGTTTGGGGGGGGGGGGGGTTCGCTGTGGGTTGTTACCTGTTTGTGTCCTATCCACGTTGCCTTCTGCCAAGTCCTTACCAATGCCTTTGTGGTTCTACCTATTGTACGACTTTCTTGTGAATTTCATTTTTTATGTGCAATTCTCATCAGCCTCACCATGCCAATAAAGGGAAATGTGTTTGAAAAAAAAAAAAAAAAAACTTCCTTTCTTTTAGTGGCTTCCCTATTATCTCCCTTTCCTTGTGATGAATGTTCCTTCATCAAGCACTGTTGTACCACTTTCAGTCAGCGCTGTGGAATGATTATGATTTGTGCTCTCTCTGATTACTATCAAGGAGACCACCTTGAAGTTTTTTTTAAAGGGAAGATTTAAAAGTTCAGAAAACAATGCACGCTGTAAATTCACAATAAATTCATCCCACCCCCCCCCACCCCCCCCGCGCTTATATATCAAAGTGCCGAATGAAAGCTGACTGACGCAGGAGAAATGACACAAGCCCATCCTCAGCACATCTGTCTCTCTCTGAAGTTTCTCCCCTAATAAAGAAACTCAGCTTAATTCAGAGCAACTTCCCTCTTTGATATTCATATCACCTGGGAGAGAACACTGTAGTCTTTGTCTGTGTCCACAACTTGACTCCACACCATGAGTCTGCAAGTTAATTAAAAAGTTGGGGGGAACAATTTCATTAACACGATGGAGAGCTATAGTGAGTTGATGGTGTGCTTGATATTCGATGGGGCTTCATTATGATTATAACAACCCCCTCTTTTTCTTTAACGCACGCACATCTTAGCCTGGGAGCTGGGATCACACTGGGAGCTTCCACCATGTCCTTCTTTTTACTGGTGCAAAGAGAAATATGGGAAGAATGTGCATTAAACTTTAAGGTTGGGGGTCTGATTGTGTTTTTTATTAAGGCCGCTGTTTAGCCCCGGAGAAGAGAGCGGCTGGCTTTCATTTCGGCTTGGCTGCCGCATTACAGCGGGAGGTCTCCTTCTGCTTGCCCTTTCCACAGAATGAAACTGTCCCTGGAAATCTCTCTGCTCCCCGTCGGCTTTTTCTCTCCCACCTCTCTCTTTCCATCACGATAGGATGGCTTTTTTATCTGTTATGTGTCTTTTTTATTATTAACCAGCAGATAAGCAGCTATCTCTACTCCAGTTGGAAGTAAGTGGTAGCCTTGGAGATAATGGGGTTTGATGGGGCTGGGCTCTCTGTGGGACAAACACTGAGATGTTGCCGCTGAGTTGTGTAGCTCTGTATTTTATTTGGCATCTAGCTGTGGCTGCTGTGTCGGATGCTGTTGAAACCCTGAAAATGGCACTTACTATTCAGCCTTTGTTTCCAGCTATGTGCCAAGAATGTGTAAACGGTGAGTATTTTGTGGCCGAAGCGGTGGAGAGCAACTTGAAAACGATAACCCTGCACAATTTTGGCAGCGCTTTTATCCTCCGACCGCCTGTCTCAGTGTCATGTAAGCAGGTTAAGGTGTGGAGAAAGCAGTCTTCGATAATAAGATTAGACTACCTGAGACTAGTTAATTAAAGCCTGTGGGGTGGAACATGAGCAATCCTACTGGTAATTTACCATCAAGAACTCTCTCCTTTTAAATTCTCAACATAGCACAAGCTATATCGAGAGCACAAATTTCCCTTCTGTATCAATGGAGAACGAGTGACATTGAAGCAACAACATTTATCTTGATTCTATCACAATAATTAAAGTTAGGTGACACTGATTATCTCTGACTACAAGGCTGGCAGAGAGAATAAAAACAAGATTATAGGGTGTCATAGACGTTGGATTAGGGAGCTGTTGGCGATGACAAAATAGCATCAAAGAAGTGATGCCAGGATGTGATGCTATGTCGCTGAGTTCTTGCCTCCAGTGTCCCTTCAAGGTTTCTCTTTGCTGAATCCCCCAAACTCCTCTTCCCTTTCTGCCTCTCTCCTGCCCTCTCTCTCTCCCCCTGTCCCTCTTATTTTTAGAGAATTCCATTTAAGCTGAGTAATACCAATGTGTTGCCAGGCAGAATTCATGAGGCAAAACAAACAAGATTTTGCCCGAACTGGAGGAAGAGGGGAAATCTTTTAACCGTCACGATATGATTGTCCTAGCTGCAGGCGAGAGGCTGATATTCCAACAGATTGCACGTACAAAGTGGTCACCTGACACATTGGCTTTCATTTGATCAGAAGGAAAATAAACATGTCCTGCGGCGGTTCCCGAACCCATCATTCTGAATGAAGCTGCATTTTGTCCCCATCATTTCTGAAAGTGGTCTTTGATGGATCAGAGCAGAATGGACCTCTAGATGCTGCCTGACTGCCGTTTATTGAACCGCTTATTTGTTAGCGCCATTTTTTTTTTCCCGACAAGCCTTCCATCGTATGCCACCTTATGGGAGGAGATAATGACTGTGCTATTAAAATCGCAGTCTCCCTATTCGGCATTCTAGTTTCAGCAGTTTCTGCTGTTAAAGAGTAATGAGGAACAGAAGGACAGTATTCTTCTTCCCCCCAAACTATCAACTTTGGGGACTAAATGTATTCTTCGCTAGATAATTAATGGCTACAGACAAATGGTGGTTGATTGAGCGACTCATCCCTCTATTTTCAATCACCATCTGCTGTGTGTTGCTGGCAAAAAACAATGTTAATTACCTCAAGTGTGCCCAAGACGTGCCGTATTAATTAGAACAACAAAAAAGGGAAACCTACAAGATTCCAGTGTTTTGGTATCTGTAGTGTGTGTGTGTGTGAGTGTGCATATAGATTTTGTTGATGGATTAGCATAGGAATCAGATCCAGATGGCAATCATTTGGTAATTTGGCCTTTTGATCATTTGCTAACCGATCTGTGTTGCCTTGACGTACCTACGTTTACCTGCTTCCTGTGCCTCGAGGCCACGGCAGGCCTTTAAGAATGCTGGGGCTGGCAACTCCCTGCCACACAGAAGGGACGTCAGCAGAAAGACAAATCTCCACTGTGACCGCAGGGACAGCCAGCTGACAGAGAGCGTTAGGGCTCCGGATGCAGACGGCCGGGCTTTTTCCGTGCGCGCATCACCTGACCGAAAAAAGGAAAACGGAGAGAGGAAAGAGACGAAGCGGGACTGACTCGACGTGACAAGGCTGTGACGGTGCTCTTTGGACTCGAGCTCTGATGGCACCTTGCAGACACTCCGTCCCCCCGTTCGCAAACTGCAAGTGTGCAGGTGGTGAGAGTGGATCCGCATAGGCCCGGCGTCGCAGCACCGCCGCTAACGAGCCGATGGTGGAGAGCAACATGTAAATGTGATGATGTGAGCAGCATATCATCGGTTATTATTTGGCAATCATGGGGTAGCATCAATAACAATTAGCATAATTTCCATGACTTCAGTACTTAATGACTTCATTCAAAATACTGACAAATCAAATATGCTTATTTCCCTCATACAAATGGGTCATTTACAGTCTGTTAGAGACTGGATTAAGAGCATAAAGTATTGCACATACAAAGTAGGATGAGATCTGAATTACTAAGTGACTTCAGCTTCAGCGTATGCAGATGTAAACACCTCTTCAGTACTTCACCATTGCCATCCTTCTTTAGATCAGTGGGTCTCAGCCTTTTTTGCTGTGACCTCTTGAGATGAAGCAGTGTCTGAGTTGTTAGTTTTATTGAGGAGTTATTTCCTCCTCTCAGACATTTACATTTCATTTTAATCACTTTCAGAGGCCCGAGGAGGTAAAACCAGACAGTATTTCACAGGAACAAGCACAAAGATTATTGAAAAGTCCCAAAAATAATCAGAATTATGTGTTGCAGAATTTAATCTTTCCTTATTTCCCACCCTAGAAATTATCTCATGACCCCTTAAACTCATTTCATGACCACTCATGGGCATCCCAACCCCCAGTTTGGAAACCACTGCTTGAGAAAGAATAATGCTAGCTGTCTTTTTTTTATTCTTGTTATTTAAACTGTCCCATACTAGTTGGATCTGGGCTTCATAATGGCTCCATTCAAGCATTCTTGACAAGATGGCTTGGAAAGAAAGAAAAGCTGAGTGCTCTCTCCCTCTCTGTGTATTCTCTCTCACTGTCTCTCTCTCTCTCTTTCTTATCTGCTCGTATTTTTTTCCAGAGTGGTCCTGGCGGATCACGGAGTTGTGTCTAAATCCAGTTCCCAGCTACTTAGCCCCCACCAAACCCACTCACTTTGACACAAGGGCCATCGCGAGCATCGCTCCCGCTCTCTCAGACCCCAGCTTGAACCCATGTATCTCACAGTGAGCTATCACAATACAGTAGAATGGGCACATGGACAGTTATTGTTGGTTTGCACTATTTATGTCAATGTACAGTCTGCAGCAAATGGCTCTGTAATGCAATCATTCATTCTTGCCATCCTGCGCTCCCGTCCATTAGGCTAATGATATTCTGTAACCGTCCTGGGTTCCCTGGCTGTTGAAATCATGAATGTGAGAAGTACAAGAAAGTAGGGAGACCGCTGCTTAATTGGAGGGCCATGATCAAATTCCAGTGTCTGGAAACATCTGTCCTGTAGTGCCCTTGAGCAACAGACAGAATTCCCAGCAGCTCCAAAGAGGCCACTGTGTCGCTGTTCTTGTGATCAGACCAACATATGGCACGTAGAAAGTGGATAGCAACGGGAGATCAATAAAGTATCAGAAGAAGAGGTTTGACGTCGTCTGTGCTCCTTAGCATTTCAAAGAACAGATACATGTTCAGTGATGTCAACCCTTCATTTAAACACCTCAGCTTCTCTGTCGATCTGAAAAATAATGACGATCTTTATCAGTCCCTACGGCAGCAAAACAAGGTTCACATGAAAGAGTCCGGAAAGGTGTTTGTGTCAGTGAACAAGTCTGAGAGTCGACAGCCATGCTAACAGCTCTGTGAGGCTGTCCTAATAGAGCATTCACATGCTCCTCAGATTGTCCCATTTCCGGAGTTATGAAGATGTTCTCCAAAATTAGGTGTGTTCATGGGCTTTTAAGTTGTCATGTGAAAACATGGACGCTCCAAAGAAGATGTATTACAAAATGATTTTTGGACTTGGCTGCTGCACCAGTACATTCCCAAAAACCACTGAAATATTGCTTTACCTGACTTGCTATCAGCGTTAATTCTAATTAATTACTTTTCTAACTGATCTAGGTCCTTCTGCATGCTGATACCATATTGTAAATTACATGTGAGCAAAATGCAATACAATAAATGAGGTTGTTGTTGTACTGACTTGAAGGGCTTTCAGGTGAATTTGCCCTGTGGGAAACAAATTTTTCCTACTCTGCTTGAATGCTGCATTAGGCACAGTGGTGCTTTGAGCTAAATGCTAGCATCAACATTTTAACAAGCTCACAATGACAATATTAACATGCTGGTGTTTATCAGGTACATTTACCATCTTAATCTTGCATATTAGCATGCTAACATGTGCCAGTTAGCACAAAACACTCAATACAGCTGAGGCTGAAGAAGCCATCATTTTTGCAGGTGTTGCAATCAAAATGTTGAAATTAAAGCGCTAGATAAAGTCAGGTGATAACCAAAAGTCATTAGCATTCATCATCTGAGCACCATGGATATTTGTATCAAATTTCATGGTAATCTACCCAATAGCTGTTCAGATATTTCCACAGAGCCATGTCACTCGCATGCTAGTCTTGTAACCCACAGAATATCTGGCTGCTGAGGAATGATTGAGGATTTTTTATTACATTTGAAAGTGCTGTTAAAGGAGAAGTAGAGATAAATGCTGCAGAGCATCTGCGGCTGACATGAAATGACCACAGCACGCTGAGTCTCTTTGATTTTAGAGCCTCCGATTCTCTCCTCTGATACATAAATAGCATCAAATCAAGGCGATGTCCTGTCAAATTAATTACTCATTATCACCATGTATCCTTTTAATCCTTATTTTGTGGGCACCATTACAGCTGAAATGCCAGTGTTATCCCAAAGCATTACAGACACATTCTGTAATGGAACTTTCCTCTGTTTGGACTGTCAAAAATCTCAGCCCGAATCATCCTGACTAAAGTGCATTAAAATGCACGGACAGCCAAGCTATAATTACTGGGCAAAAATACCCCATGCCTTAATCCACATGGTAATAACGCAATTAAAGTGGTGTTTCTTGGACTTGGTAATCTTCTGTGACAAGGCTTACAATTCAATTAACCCCGTTTTAACACTTTGTTTCAACTTCCTGTGAGGCTAATTTGCTTTAAACTTACTTCAGTTGTTATAATTATGCCTTAAGAAATGTCCAATTTCTGAATTATCAGTTGTTTATGTCAGTGAAGCCCTTATTTTCAGTGGATGGGATCTGCTCTTATCCAGCGGGGTGCCTGAAAGAGAATTTCTTAAGTCTGGCTCCTAACAGAATGATAGCTTTGTCATTTATTATAATGCTGGGCTGGCTTTATTGATCGCCGCCGATGTGTTAGACTTGTTGCACTCATGCAGATTGAACTGAACTCCAGAGCTGAATACAGAAAACAATGCTCAATCATCCTCAAAAAAATGAGGAGGGATATATTTTTGGAATTAGAAATACTCTCTTATACTTTTTCTCTCTTGACTCTCTGCTCTATAAAGTTGGATGCATACTTGATGAGAGAGTTTCAGCCTGATACAATTTTCGATAATCTCATAGTACAACTAGAGCTGCACTCCTCCTGACATCTACTAAAGCCAGCCACGGATCTAACCCATTTAATCACTCCTTTCTTGTTCTCTTTCTAAGCTCATGCTGGCTGTGACATATTGAGCCGGCAAACTTTCCATGTTCTCTCAGAGAAGGTCATTGGGCCAGGCCCAATCTAGCCTCTGAAACTGAGCCAAGATTTCCACTGCTGTCGTTCAGATTAGTATTAGACGTGAGCGCCTTTCCTAAGCAAATCAGACAGTGTGAAGGACAGAACCATTCTTCCATTCAAGCACGCCTGCTTCTTGTTAAAGAGAGACAGGGCAATAAGTTGTAGGACAAAGGGAAGTTTGTGGGAAGTCTTCACATTTCATGAATGCTCATTTTTAAATGTGACAAGCCACTTCGTCATGTTAGATGAGGCGCAATTACACTGCACAGAGCTACAGGAGATGTCCATGGATTAGATGTTTGTCAGTACATGGAAAGTGGCAATACACAGGCAATATTCTAATATAGCTGTGAGTAATTTGTTTCTAATGCTTTTGGTCATCTCAAAACAGTTCTGGTCACATCCCTCTTCCAGGAAGTGCCTTTTTATTAAAAAGCGCTGACTGAGGCTTGCTTATATTTACTTTTAGCACAATGATACAAAAGTATAATAGCATGCAGGACTTGTTCTGGGTGACACTGGTGCAGCCAAGCACACACTCTGCTGAATGCTGACACATGATACAAGGACAACAGGATCTAGCATTCAGTGCTAAAGGACAACGCAGGACACACAGTGCACAGGAAAGATATGTGAGCGCAGCACACTGCGTCTGCATTGCGAATTTGACACCGTTTGGATTTAAAACGCGACATACTGTAATTCAAGGGTTTCGTTGTGAGCGTGAAACATATTTGGTGGGTGAATTGGTATCGATTCAGCTCTGTAGCACTTGGAAGGACAAACTTGCACCTGGACTCAATCACTGTTGATTGGAGAGTGGCAACATGCCCACATGCACACAACACAGCTGATGGGACACACTGTTCAGATCTGCACAGGAGAAGTTCACTTCGCTCTTCCACACTTGTAGCTAATCCTTTCCCTTCATAATTTCACATTTAACTTGCAAATATCCAGGAGCAAGATGATGTCTTATCTCACGCCGAAGCTGGAAGCCCCTCCATGATCAAGACCTTTAAGTAAATTCTGCATTTATGTGATTTTGCCACAGTGGGTAGCCTCAAACAGGGCTAGGCACTGTTTTGCAGATTTGTGTGGCATAATTGGAAATCCTGTGTCAGTTATTCAAGTTCCCTGTTGTTTGTTTGGTCTTGAATTACTGCTTTCCCTTATTTCACTGAGGGGTTCAATTCAAAGTTTTGCTTTTATTTTATTTTATTATTTTTTTTTTTTTACAAAACCCTCCTCATGTGTTTACTCTTGCATTATTATACCCTCAGTCTAAAAATGCTAAGCAGTACAAAGAGAGAGGACAAACATTTGGGTTGCAGTAGTTCAGCAAAACAAGTTGGTTTTAGCCCTGTTTGGTAAACAAGATTTCTGTATTATCACTGCAATAGTACAATAAGACCAAGTTTGGAGCAATCTGGACCAAATATTTTTAGCAGAAATGCTTTGTTGTTGTTGTTGTTCTTCGCACATTATGAAGCTGCCATCTTCAGAAAACTCTGCCTTTCTGAACTAACAACTTTTAACTAACAATAATTCTCCTCCTTTCGCTGCTTGCTGGCCCGGTTGTTGCACCCTCCCATTTTAGATCCCTTGTCTGCGGACTTGTTGGCATGCTGATCGGATGGCTCGGTTTTGGGATTATGTCAACGCCTTCAGCAGATGCTATTGCATTACATAAAGAGATATGCCATGCTGGAGAGCTTCCACTCACTCCTAATGTGTGCATTCTGGCCACGGGCAACGACTTCACATCCAGTCCTATCACTGACATGGCAACCAAGGATTCTGGGAGTGTTCCAGAAGCTGCATTGCATCACTTGTCAAAGGTAAATTCTGACTGAGTTACTTTAAGTTGTATTAAGTGATCTGTGACAACTGGGGGCAGAAAGACTCCTAAACAAACCCAAAGAAACAAGCTTTGATATACATCACCTTATCAGCCGCTTGGGGCTAACATGTAAAGAAGACATCTTGAGCGTTCTTTCTACATGTCAAATTTTTGGAAGTTTCTATTCTAAGTTGAAGCTCTGCAATCCACTATGCATGCTTGTACTAAGGATCCCACTGAGAATCTGACAGTCAACCAACCTGTCTGAGCCCCAACAACTCCTAAATAAGTTGTCGGGCCAAAGAACTGCCAGGGCGTGCTTTAGAAGAAAGCAATAGGAAGCTGAGGGGCAAGACATGGAGGCCCCTTAGTTGTTGTAAAATCACTATAAAGCACGGCTTTACGTGGCTTATTGCTTTCATAAAACAGCTAATATGCAGCCTTGGCAAGGTTTCATCAAATAAACACACCGCAACAACAAAAAAAAGCAATATTATTAGCAATAAATTAGTGACAACAAATATTCTGCCAAGCAATGTAGCCACATTTAGCTGAATGGTTGCCAAGCAATGCACAGATGCAGCAACTGACAGATGTAGTGCAGAGCATGCTGAAAGATTGTGGTGATTATTTACGTCTATCTGGATGTCGCCATAAATTGTGCAGTTGTTGATGTAGTGCTTACTTGTGTTAGGGGTCCTCTTTGCTGGCACAGGGGTGTGTGACTTTGGACAGGTGTGTTTTAATCAGATATTGTGGCTAAAAGTAAACCATGGGGTTCATCTTTCCTGTTTTCACAGTGGCATAAATCTGATGGAGAGCCTGGTTTAGCTCCATTTTGGTGCTTGTTTGAAAATCAGCAGCAAGATCTTACCAGGTCTGAAAACAGCATATATCTTCATCTTTTCAAGTCTATTGAAACCCAATGCTCTCATGCCTTTATGTACATTGACAGTTGCACTGGTTGATGTAACCTTTCCATAATACCTAGTAGGCTAATAGCTTGTTTCCCACTGCCAGTTGATTTGCCTTTGCCTTTGAATGATGAATGAAGTTGAATGTAGCCCTCGTAGTTTTATCATAAACTACACTGTAGAATTAATGTCCTTTTCATTTAAGGCAAGCCAACATAAGCAACAAGTTAACATTATAATAATGCAGTTGCATTCAAAATGGTACCGGATATGACTTTTTTAAATTATTATTTTCTGTGCAGTATGGCTCGCTCACTTTCTCCATGTTTTGTTCACAAAAAGACACAAAAGCTATGCAGCTGGAGTCAGGCACGTATGCAATGTGAGTTTCAAATTTGAACAGGTCATTAAAAATGGAATATTGACTTTATCCCTTGTTTAAACTATAGTTCATGTTTATAATAAGGAGTGACAGCTCTAATGTATTCACACTCCTAAAATCCCAAATTCTCTAACGCATTGTATTCTGTGACACATGGAGTCTCAATAAAATCAATTTTGCCCAGGCCTGATATCCCAGCGGAGGCACAGCAGGTTGTGTGACGGCAGAGAGGCACAGGGTGCAGCAGCTATTTTTACCTGAAGCCCAGGAGTGAGCTCAACACAGAAGGTGAAGCGGGAGGAGAGTGGAATTTGGGCAGCGTTTGGGAACGTGAGCCGGGCAACGTTAATCATCTGGACAGCAGAGACATTAACTGTGCATGAAGCTCGGTCTCTGGACATTGCATGTACTGTTCAAATACTGACAGAGGGCGCGCGTATGTGTGTGTGTGTGTGTGAGAGAGAGAGAGAGAGAGAGAGAGAGAGAGAGAACTGGAAGCAAAGAGAGGAAGGGCATGGTGTATTTCTGTGTGAATCTGTGAGGAAGAGAGGACATGTTGGAGTGTGTTTGTGTGTAAGGACAGTGTGCCTGTGCTGAGGTGATATACAGTACCCTGACTTACTCTTGTAGATGAAGTGCACTTTGCTCAAAGCTACACACCCCCAAAGGAATAGACTGTGTTTTCCAACTCACTTTTCGGGTTGGGAAAACACACTGATGAAAAAGGATGAGGCTATAGCTGCACACTCGGTCTTCGCGGCAGCCCCCGTCACACACTAACATCATTACAATTTCAACTCCAGTGCCTTCTAACAAAACTGTGCATATTTACAATGTGTGTGTGTATCCGCTATTGTCTTGTTAAAATTTTACAATGGCTGCTGAGCGCCCTTCGCATACTGAATGCAATATTGTGCCTTAATATGCCCTAGTATAATGCCTACAGATTTGGAGAGTGCTGATACGGCACATTTCGCAGTGGAAGCATCTGAGTCGCACGAAAGCAGAGCGTTCACCCCTGAGAGAGCAAGGGGGCTCACCTTTTGTTATTATTTTCGGAGGCGCCGATTCGTGCTGACCTACTTTGGGAGCAGGGATTGTTGAGGCGCAGAGCACCAATGCAAATGAAATCTGTTGCTTCCTGCCTGTTGGATTTCAAGGATTTCCAAGCACATGATGCAACTGGGGAAAAAAATGACTAGATGTCACATACTTGCTGCAGTTTCATGTACGCTGTCGCCTTTTTATCTGCTATTTTCAAACTGATCTGGACTCACAATTATTCGAACTTTCTCCAGTGGTTGTTTTCTTGGAGAGATTCTTGAATCGGTGGCCTTGCCTCAGTTTGAATTCTTGACAGCCGCCTGCTTGGTTTACCTACAAAACCTTATATAAACCTGCTCAGCATTGCAAATGACAGTGATCACACTGTGACTTGAGTGCGACACTCCACCTACTTGACAGGTAGCTGTCAAAAATACCTGTCATTCTGTCAGCCGCACAGCCAAGCCACTACTCTTGACTCCATGTTTTTTATCAGCCGTTTTGGAGTTGCAGCTGAGGAAGATGAGGATAATGGTCTCATCAAAATAACATATTTTTAAGAGGAAGCACCGGCATGCGGTGCTGAAGAGGCCGTGACCAAAAACTATGAATAGGAGTTACAAAAAAGACTTGAAAGACCCCGTACTTATAAGGCTATGTTCAGTTTTTATGCAGCTAACTATGGTGCATTTTCCGATTTTACACTAAAGTGCACTGTGGTCCTGCAAAGGGAAAAGTGGGTAAAACTTTAAGTTCAAGTGGGTTTGTCCCCACAGTGTGCATAACAAGGACTGCTCAGACTTTTCTGTCACCTTTTTATATACATGCAAATGCAGTTCCTTTTGAATTAGTGACAGCGCCCACATGTAAAAGTAGCTGTAGCTTGACAATGTCTTTTATTACACACTGTAAATGTAGACACACGGTTAGCAAGTGGCCATTTTTCGGTAAGAAGGAGAATCAGAACCCAGAGTGCCGTCGCCGTCCCCCGCAGGGGATGGAGTGCTCTAAATGTGGTGTGGCCTTTGTAGCCACGTGTGAAATATGATTTGGTGAAGGATGTCATTTGAAGGGGCCCGGTTCTGCAGTTATGACAGCCCCCGAGCACTCTCTTACACAGTCTCACTGTCTTTTCCGCCGCCTCTGTATCGCTGCATCTCTCCGCTATCTTATCTATCCTTCACACATTCTCTCACACCTTTTTCTCCCGCTCACTCCTCGCCTCCCAGTGGCTCGTTTTATTGGGCTGCTTTAAAGCCAGATGTTCCTGCGCTGCGAGGACGAGGAGGGAGACGAGGGGGACAGCGGCGAAGGGGAGGGGTAACCAAATGACTTGTAGCTTCAGAGCAGCTCGTTCCCCATGCAATAGACTCACTTTCTCTCCAGCCCCTCTCCCTATCGCTTTACCCCATGTCTCCATTTTTCATATCCTCATTTTATTTCCCTATTTCGTTCCCAGGATCTTGTTCGCATTATACACCCAAAACACACCCACATAATCAAACTAACTTCCTCTACCTCCCCTCTGCCTGTCATGTTATGCAAGCGACCTAGTTCTAAGTTGAACCAACCACTTGATATGAATTGGGAAAAGAGGCTAGAGCTGTGATTCAGGCTGCCTTCAATACCGCCACACCGCACGCAGGAGATAAGAGGTGTGATCTCAGTGGCCTGGCCCTGTTTTCAAACCCAGATAATACTCTCTCAAAATCAGATTCCCACAACGGCACACTGGCCCCTGTAATTGTCTGCACTTGAGTTGCAGCGGATTTCTCCCATACTGAACTTTTCAACAGTGTAGGGGAATGAATAATTCTATTCTGATAACTGAAAACTGTCTCAGGCACAATGTGCTTCTTTTTTTCTTTTTTTTTTTATTCACCAGAAATTCTAAGTTGGAAATGTCAATTTGCCCGGTCCTTTCTCTCTCCTCAACTATAATCAACGACAGCTCCTATTTTTGCAGATTATACAGACATCGGTGTAAAGAGAGGAATAAAAATTGCCGCCATGCTGAGTTTACGCCTGACAAACAACATCCACGCGGAGATCTGACACTGCAATTTGCACTTACACACAGAGGCAAATCCTAGCCTTATTCAGATACATTTCCAGTACAGGCCTATTTTGTAAATCAATCATGCAGCACAAAATAGTGGCGCAGAGGCTTATATTTTCCAACTGCCCAGAGTCGGAAAGCAGCAACAAAAAGCTGAGATGTGGCAGGGTGTTTATGGAGAATATGAATGAAGGTAGCATGCAGCTTTTATGCCTCCTAATAAGCCCCCAAGGCTGGGGAACATTACGACTCTACAGTTTTACAACCACTGATGGTCTGCTCAGAGATGTACATTGTGCCTCTCTTGGGTGTGTGTGCATTTGTGTGTGTGGGTTGGGGGTTGGATGAGACCCATAGTTGTCTACTAAAACGATCCCCATGAATATCTGGCTATGAATCAGGCTGCCAGACTTCCTCTCAAATCCTTCCTTTCACATGATACTCCTCGCATGACATGATTGATAAATACAGAAAAATGTGCCGGTGCTTGTGTGTGCATGAGTGTGTATGCACGCTTTTGGGGTTCATCACTGCAAATGGATTGGGATCTGACAGGCATCCCAATGAGCTGCTACGATGGCGTGATGAAATCGTTACCCCTCACTTAAACTGTGTTCACATTAAGAGGATGTCTGATGTGCGTGCGGATGAGGTTCCGAGCCGACGTGCACCTTTAATCGTGTCACGTCCGAGCGTCGTGTGACGTTTTTGTTTGTGAGTGCATGTGTAGGTGTGTCTGCACAAGTGTGCGTGCCTGGCATGGCGAGGGTGCAGTCCATCAGCAAACCAACGAGGGAGAACTGACGCAAGTGCATGAGAAAAGGTGGAGAAATGATTCCTCCGACACAGATCTGAGATGAGGTTTGCAGCCATAACCAGACGGCACCATAGGAGCTAATTCAAAGTTACTGACATATGCTTGGCCTGTATCTTGTGCTGCATCTTCTTATGTCGTGTTCGGCTTCCGGATTTTACAGCTGTTTATTTTTCATATCCCTTCCTTGCACTGCAGCTCGAAATATTGGGTTTCTTTATACAACAGACCAACATGAAATTAAACTCTAATTCAGACCATTTTAGATTTGTCTGTTTGGATTGCACCGTCTCTGACTGTTGGAGAGCTCTGTGTGATGAGTGGCCAAGGAATTAGTGTTTTCACCAGGTAACGCAAGAAAGCAGCACAGTAAATTCCGTTCAGTTGTTGTTGCCTCTCATTCATCAGAGCAGTGTTGGATAATACTGGATTGTGTGACACAGCAGTTATAATTTCCTCCCATTCTAATTAGAGGCGGAAATCATGAATCAATTTACTGAGTTGTTGAGCTTGATGATTCATAGTCAGTGGTTATGTTGTTTAACAGTAAGTGAACGCATCACTGCCTTTTACTGCTGCTGCGGTCAGCTCTGATTCGCTGTCTTTGGGTCAGTAGTAAGTTCAGTCCAAGCTGTCAAGTGCTGTTCAATGCAAAACCTATACAAGCATTGTACCTAAGGTTAATGGCTCCACAGCCTCTAATATTTGACATAGGTATCAGATTGTGCTTTTCTGTGGCTTTTGCTGTCTTATAATAAGCTTTTAACAAGGAAGTAACACACTGTGCGTTAGAGCTGAGCTGATAACGACACTGTCAGCGACCAGGGAGGGGGGCCACTGACACATTCACTGGTAATGGTGATTCAGTGTATAGTCAGTTCAATTGAAAGGTTTGTCGTTAGATTTGTTCATACATGGACTGAACGCTAATTTTAAAGTTCCAAATCTCTCCCATCCTTCAAGCATCAGACCTGTCAAGACTGTTCACAGCCAGTCAATGGTGCTAATTCGCGTGTCACCCAAGTTGAAGCAAATTTGCTTTGCCTCTGCAAGCAGTTCCACGCAAACGAACTGGCTTGGCCATTATAAATAATGGTGTGGCCCTAACGGAGTGATCATCTGCACTAGGCTAACTAGCTAAGCTTGCTGGTAGGTTCATGGATTGAAAGACAATACCGGATATCTGCCTGACTTTTTTTTACTGAACAGACGTCATGAATGACGACTACTTATGAACACCTGAGACTATTTGGAGTTCACAGAATGTTAAGTTGGTCTGGGATGAATGAATTTAACATTTCATCCCTCTCTTCTCCCTGTTTTGTTGTAAACAGACAATGGAAAGTTTCCTCATCAGTCTCCGTAGTCTCATGCTGAAACCATGGCCTTGTTTCACCAAGCCAAGGCTAAATAGTCTGTGTCCACTGTCAAAGGATTTTATATGAGCTAAATTTTTACATTTTTATTAAGGCAGAAGTATGAGAACAGCATTATCTTTGGTGTATTGATGAAGTAGACTCTGGAGAAGAGGCAACAAAACAGGCATTAGAAATACTCCGTCCTGGACTTAGAAAAATCCTTATCTAAACAGCTTTGTATAGCTAGCACACTTCAAAGATGCTGAATACATTAGTTTTAGGGGGTGTTATTCAAATTTGTTGATCCCTTTTGGCCCTTCATAAGCATATTAATAGTATTTTGTCACACAAATGGCTTCTGGTCATTGAGGCATAATCAAACAATGAATTGCAGTGTGCCACCATAAACGGTTTAAAGCCAGGACAAAACAATGTAATATTTATGTATTATAGCCATTGTTCTGTATTGCATTATACTATATGCCTGATTTCTACTGTGTCTAGCTTATGAATGCATAACTGTGGCTGTTAATGACAGTTCTAAGCCCTTAATTTTTGAGATATATGCATTCTGTATCACAAAATGAAAATGTGGTGTTAGTTTTTTATTTTGGGCCATTAGCTTTACATAAGAGTTCCAATAGCTCTGTGATTTAAAAAAAACGGCTATCTTGTGGGGTTTTTTTTTTCCTTCAAAGTAAATACTTTGATGTTTTAAAACTCATTGAATATGAACCACTTTGATTTTAGGTACAAAACTCGCCTGCAGTACGATTAGCCGTGGCAATGCATATCTCCTAGGATATCTGCTAAATCGGCACCCAGCAATTTTCCAGAAAGATTGCACACAACACATGCTATGCTATCAGTTAAATCTGTGCAATTAGAACCTGAGCGTTTCCTCTTTGGTGGATTCCAGAAGTGAATCCATTATTTATGCATTTTAATGCTGGGTAGTGCTAATTTGCAATAGTTTCATTAAAAAGGCAACAATAGATTAACCACACAGAGAGATCAATTTCTTAAAGCATCTATTTGCAGTATTTAGAAAAAACTGGAGGGTGTTGTTAATGCCGTGTATGTGTGTGGAGGTGTGCGTCGGTGTATGTGTAAATGTGTGTGTTCACATTTGTCCACAGTGTGAGCACGACTGTTTAAACTCGCTGTGTGTATTCTCTCTTGCGGTGTGTAGAAATATGGACTCAGTGTGTGCCGGTTTTTTATTTGGCTCACTGCTGTGACACCTCCTATACGACCAGTGGGCCTCCGCCATTGAAACAAACAGCCAATCAGAGAAACTTGGGATGATTTAACCTTCTAAATTACACAGGTACAGGTACATTTTGAAAAATTCAATAAGAATGCACACACAGGAGGCAGATCAATGGGGGGTCACTGTGCTGCTTTATATATCCAGCTTTGTTTGGAGCTCATTTTATACCGCTGTCGCAGTTCATCCCCAAACTGCAGACTGACACAGACATTTATTGTATATTTTCACCAATGTATAAACACTCAGACACAGTCACATTTCACTGTTAATGCTTCCCAGAACATAGCGGCCAATATAATCGATGGCTTTCTAAAAATATTTAGACTAGAAAGGATCGATACAAGAGATCATTCCCATTCTACTCCAATATGTACACACAAATAGACCATTGATGGTATTGAGTGCCCTTAGGGCTCTATAGTTCTGTTGCCTTGCTGTCGAGGTGATGCTGCTGCCAGAATCAGAGCGTGTAGCCACTACTCTACTATATCTGGCTCCTCTTCCCTCGCGCACACAGAGCTTTTTACATTTCATAATGCAAGGTTGAGCTTGTCTCACAGAATATAAAGCCTCAAGCTTAGAATAATGCCTGTGAAAGGCGGCGCGTGCCCTGTCAGAGACACTTTACTTTGCGATGTGATTATGTCGGGAGATTTTTCTCTGTTGCAACTTTCAGCAGAGGATGTGTTTTTCGATCTGCACTCTCGAGCCGAACTTTCTAACCCGGCTGCTGTCCTGTCATGGCATTAGGCTTTCTCATGAAGTTATCTGATCGCTATCTGACCATTGCTGCACATACGGACTTAAGGCAGTCTAGAAGGGTCAGCTGGAGTGTGTTGGTGGCACAGCGAATGACACTAGGCCCTCTTCCCCAAAATTAGCAGTGTTTTCTTTTTCATTAACTATGTTTTTGTCTATTAAATGATCAATTTCAGTCCAATGTTTCAGTTAATCTGATAAATTCTTAGTCAGGTTTTATAAATAAGCCTGTTTCATTTGTTTGTTTTCCTTTGGTTATATAGAGTTATGATCTGCTGAAAAGATTGCACTCCACATCTTTTTGTTGTTGTTGTTGTTGTTCTGTCTGTGATGTCGGGGTAGAGCCGCTGCTCAGTCGGAGATAGTGAAAACAGGTTTGCATCATTATGTCCTCTAAGCAGTCGGGGGTTGGGCACTGTTTCGATGTAGGAGGATAAATAAATGACATTAAATTTGGTGCGCTCATCAGTATGTATGTATGTATGCGTGCCCATAATCAGAATCAGAATCGGTTTATTGCCAAGTAGGTTTTCACATGCAAGGAATTCGCCGTGGTGTATTTGTGCATAACAACAAGCACAGCAAGTAGAAAAATATGAAGAAAGATAAGACACAAGTACTGCAAGTCAAGAAGCAGAGATGGAAAAAAAAAATTGGCAATATAATTGGAAGAAATAAAAAGACAGTATACAATATGATCATTATTTAAATGAAGAGCTGTGGAGTTTTATTCACAGTATGCAGAATAAGATGGTTTGAAATGCACAAGACAGCGATCTAAAATAAATTTTAAACTGCATCAGTGTTTTATTAATCACTTTGTATGATTTTCAGACGTGATCTGTTGAGCTCACCTTGGACTTACCTGGGCAGGTAGCAGGCTGAGAAAGTAAACTGCCGTTCTTTAAAGCAAGGGGAGAGAGAGGAGGCAGCAGCTTGCCGTGAGGCTCCAGGTTGCATTAGTGTTTTCTTTCATTTTGCTTCAGCCTAAGGTACTGTTGTTGAATTTCCCGGGGTTCATTTTTGCCTCTGTTCCACCTCTTTTGCGCTCCTGCTTATTGAGCTTCTTCTTCAACATCCCCTTAAAAGTTTCCCCATGCCAAGCAACATCACCTGCCTCGTTCTGTGGGATAGTGATGTACTTCTAAAGAAAACTGTTGGTTCTGCTTCTGTGGTTTCAAACCTTGAGAAAAGTTGAGTGTTGTTTAATAGACTTAGCAAGTCCTGCTCCTTTCTTCCACTACGTTTTATATTTGACTTTCCGACCACTTTCTTGTCACATATACACACATTAATGTGTTGTCACTCCCTGTGTAACATATCCACTATCACAACAGCATTCTCCCAGGACTCATTATTCCATCAATGGTGTATAAATAACCATGAAAAGAGCAGTGTCTTTGTGAATGTATGTGCTGAACTGGCTGCCATGCATTCTTCAACAAAGATAAGCAGGCAAATATAATTGGTCCATTTTACCCCAGCTCAGTGTGGCTATAGCCTGGAGACCACAACAGAAGGCAAGAAACAGCCAATCACCTGCTTTACATTACCCCAACATGCACATTGCTCCTGTTGAAGCTCTCGCTGTCAGCTTGTCACTGGCAAGGGCGGCTAAATGACAGCATGTTTATTGTCATTACAGGCAAACCATAGAGTTTCTGACTAGCGTTGTAGACTAATATTTCTCCCTGTGTGACTCCCTGTGTTTGTTCATCTTGTTTTACTAGCAACACATATGCAAGCCATTAGTTCTTGGGAAAGATCATATGCATTTTGGCTCACTGCAAAGTGCAGTAATGCATATCAACAGTTAGATGCAATGTGATAATTTGATATGTCAACACATTCAGACCAGTTGGTGTGTTCGTGCACACTATGCTAAATGCTAAATGGTGTGGCTAATGCATTTTGTACAATTATAACTGCTCATATTCTTTTCTTAGGCAGTATAGCGGACACAGTTCTGTGTGTCAGGTAACCTCAGGTGGCGTAGCATTATTCTAATTCTGTTTCTGTGAATGCAGGCGGAGTTGGCTAACTCTACCCTGCAATTGCACTCGGTGCTGAACTTGAAATGGATGCAGCGGTTAGTTTGGCAGCGCTGCTCTGCTCATGTAACGCTCTGGATCAGATCTGAGCAAGCTTGACACAGGCCTTTCTTGAGCTCACGAACCCCCCCGGCAGAGAGGCACAACATTTGAATGAACGTGAACAGATACTGGAGAAGAACATTCTGAATTCACATAAATCTAAATACTGATGCAGGAGGAGGCTGAGGAGGTGGATGAAGTGGTGGTGTCGCAGCAAGGATGCAGCGCTGGGCATTTGCGTTTTGCACATAGAACGAGAACCTCACTGTTTATACTCCGTGGACCTCCTGGTTGCTCGAGATAGGTCATGGCCACATGTGATTTAACAGTATCTGAAACGTGTGACTATAAAACTTCCATGCTTGCCTGAACTAGGACAGGACTCCCATTTGATCTCCTTCATCATCATCATCTCAACTTCATCCCATCGCTCGCGTCCCTCTAACGGGATTTGTCCAGCAGGACACTGCAGTGCTACTCAAATGTGCTCTCATCAGCAGGTTTGGGAACTTAAAGATCACGTCTGTTGACAGGGGATATATGGAGGGTATTACAGCATGGAATTAACCAGCTGCACAGCATTGCTCATGACTTAGCTCGCTATCAGGGTGCATTGCTCTGGCTGAGCCATCCTTCCTGTGGAGCTCCTTAAGCCAACAGGCAGTTTGTCCAGAGAAGCCCTTTTATTCTTTGATGCCCTCCTGACCCCCTTCTTCCCCCATTCTACCTCCTAAAGGGAATGCTGCAGTTACTAGGCAACAAGAAAGGGAGGGGCTGGAGCCATCATAGAGGCCAGTTGTGTTGTGTCCAGTTATTATGAAATAAATCATGATGTAAATATGATTTAGTCCAGCTTTAGGAGTCTCATTCTAGGAATAATGTAATTCTGTAAATTCCCTTTTAATATTTCTATAATATCGTTGGGAGAACACCAGTCAACCATTTCTATAGTGGAGGGTTATCCCAAAGTGCATGTTATTGTGAAAAAAGCATTAAATGAAAATTATGTTTTGGCACACCCCATTGCTCCATTTGCTTCCCCCATTAAATTCACTCAAATTCACTCATGTAGGACAAGATTTCTAATTGCCGTATTTAATGTGTTAATGATTTAATTATTCTTTTAATTAATTTGTTACGACTAAATGATTGACTTAATTCAAGGGCTCTTGGCTTGTCTTTGGGGAGGGCGGGGGCATAGGGCTCTGCAGATGACTTACTGATGCTTTTCCATATCAAATATAAGAGCAGGAAAAACAGGAGAGTGAGCGAGTGATGCAACAAATGCATGCACATATTTTCTCCAGAAACGAAATTAATAGTCCACATATTTTTCTTTGTACGAGGAAGTCTTCTGCAGCAAGTTTGCAAAACAGTCCTGTTTATTACGAGACTGACAGAGAAAGCGACTCTATTTCCCTCCCCAGTGAGAAATGACTGTGGGCCTAATCTGAAGTAAACAGGCTCTCAAGGCCTCTTGGGGAGGGGGGCGTTGTGGCTTCTCAAGCACATCAACCACCCAGGCCTCAGCATCAAAGGGATCACCATTTTTAATTGAAATGCCTTTTAATGTATAATGTAGTTCATTTATTTAATTTAGATTCGATAGCCACGGAAAAGGAATTGAGCTGGAAAGGTCAGACAAAATATAAGCATTCCACAGTGCACCAGCTCTATTAGTTTTTCAAACAAATCTACCTTCGCAGACTATGAAAATGTGGCGTGAACTTTTTTAGGCGGCTGCAAATTGCCTCAAAGTTTTATTGATGATAGAGTAAAAACCTCAGTTGATGGATAAAGAGGCTGCTATTCAGTATGCGGTGGATACAGTGTACTGTTGAAGGGATGCTTTTATCTCCCTCCTTGCAGCTGAGACCCTCCATTTTCTTTATATGTGCAGCTTGTCAGCAGATGTAAATCATTGTTTTACTGTCAATCCACAACACTTACTGTCCCATCCTTTGGAACAAGGCTGCATGCCATTTGCATGATACTTGATGCCCACTGATTTCCATGATCACCAGTGGATTTTTTTGGCAGCAGTGTGAAGGTTAAAAAGGGAGATCGTAAATGTAGCAGGGTGTTACTTTATCACGAAAAGAGCGAGTGGGATCTCAGTGCAAGGCGTGCCTGAAAGAGGCTTCGCCTAGCTTAGCACGAAGACTGGGATCAGGGGGAACAGCTAGCCTGTCTCTCGCCGCAGGTCAAAAATACAGCACTCGCAAAGTTCACAGATAATCATTTACTGTCTTGTAAATGCAAAAAATGACAGAAATAGTTACAGCATGTACTGTAATTGCTTTTATCAAATTATCCTTTTGTGAATGGATGAAATAAACAGGGCACGTGGTCTTAATTAGAAAGTTTTAGAGGTTATGTAATGGAAGTTTTACCGGTTAACCTGTGGTTCTAGTCTTTATGCTAAGCTAGGCTATACTGCCTCCTGTGATTGATGTCAATATTCCCATTTAACTCTTCCCTCTTCTTCATGATTTGTTCGTGAAGTTCCAGTCTCTCCAATTCAGCGTTCTCTAAGCATTTGGAACTCCAGAGTTTCTTGTTAGACTCGATGGGAAGCCCCCTTATTGTAGGATCCCCAACAAATCATTACTTGCAAGCTTCCTTGCAACCAAAGACCACTCAAGTGTGCCCATATTGGCCTCTGTTTCTCACAACCTAGTGAGCCTTTCTGCACACTGTAGCTAACTCGCTTGATGGAGAGGCACAGGATGTAATCTGGGATTAATTACTGGAATTCACTGCACCGCGCCGCGCCTCTCTTCTCCTGGCGGCTCTGAGGCATCTGGTGGTGTCCAGGCTAATCTGGATGACAGTGGATTTGGATGGCAGCTGGAGGATGCAGGTATCACTTAGTATATGTGGCACCATTCTGAACTCAAGAATGTGAGCGCATGACGCGCTCTGGGATAATAGTAACATGTATTATATATTAGCAATGTGTGCAGGTGTTTTTCCCGCATGTGTGGTTTTGTTTTCATGCAAGCACATTTTTGGTCATGCGAGAGAGTAGGTGAGTAAGTAGCAAGTAGAAAAGCCTGACAGGAGGCCCACGCAGGCTGTCGAGCCACGGGTGTTTACAGTTAAAATATTTGCCTGTCTAGGGGATCTGAGAAGCGGGAGATAAGGCAGAGACAGGCCCTGTCATGAACAGAACTGTCTGTCTCACTCCCACCCAAGTTCTCTTTATTAAAAGAACATTGATTTCTCTTAGCCTTTGATAATCCCCCCCACCGGAGTCTAATCAAAACACATCAAATGTTTGCCACCAAGGACAACCGACGTCAAAAAAATTCCTCACTCGCTTGCTGCCTTGTTCTGCAGCATTGCTTTGCTGCAGCGCGTGTCGATGCGGCACGAGGAATAGTGCGAGCAAGTCTTTTTTGTTTTTTTGTTTTTCGAATAGCCTGAAGTGACACATCAGCAATCTTGTGTTTAAACTCACCTATTTTTTTGAAAGTAATTGCATCTGTACAAAAACTTTCTTTTCGCTGCCTCCTTCCTGCACAAGCTGCTTTTTGCTTTCTCCGCTGGAGCCTCTCGCCTGAAGATGTGTGTTTACACCCTCTGTGTGTGTGTGTGTGTGTGTGTGTGTATGAGCTGGCGCGTACATATTTGTGCACATGTGTGCCAACACATTCTTGCTTCCTACCTCCACAGGTTTTGTTATTTTGCTGCGTTCCCATGGTGACAGGGTGGTCCACATCAGGAGTGCAGGGTGGGTTAGAGCTGTAGCCTAAGCAGACATCTGGGCTTGTCTCCCAGTTGCTGGGTTGGACCCCTCCTGGGCCTGGCGATGAGCGAAATTATTTTTAATGGATCTTCATAAAACCATCTGTATGAGCGCACCTGCACACTGGAAGGCTATCGACAAAATGATTATGACCGCAGGACCCAGAAATTGCTCTAAAATGTGTAATCATTTTGTTTGCTGTATCCACAGCCTCCCTTCTCCTTCATGTGTCTGTATTCTTTGGGCCCAGTTCAACAAAGCAAGGTTATTTTCCTCTTAGGTGTATGGTGTGCATGATTTCCATTTAGATTTGAGGCACTGTTCTTAACATATAACAGGTCCCTGCTCTGCATTCAAGGATGCTTTATATTAAATGTCATGCAAATGGGCCGTGTGACCTGGCCAGGGGTGCATTGTCCGCAATAAATAAAGGTTAATTGTGGATGTTAATTTTCACAGATTGTGGATATAATGAAGCTGATTTGCCATCCAACTTCCGTAATGTCCCACTATCTTTCAAAACAGTGTTGACAGTGGTTGGCAGGCATTTTGGCCGCCTGACAAATTCTCCAGTGGTAAGTGTGTATAGTATCGAACAAAAAAATACACTTCGCCCAGTTTATTGTAATAGCTGACACTACTGGGATAAAGAAAAAAATAGCTCATGAGCATGTCTCAGATTTGCAATCATGCATTTTGTGTGTTTTTCTTTTCATCTTCTACCCAAATCATAGATCAATCTACCACTGTGGCCTTTCATATCATAATTTCAAATGCTGAAGGGACCCGACACAATCTTTGCTGACAGGTTCAACTGTTCCTACCACACATTCCCCTGTTACTTCTCATCAAATTTGATTTGTATGAAGATATAGCTGATGTTTTATTTATTTCTGCCCTCAGAAACAACTCGCAGGTACCCTCTGGGTGTCATGATTTATATGTACTGAACAAAACCAAAAAAAAAAGACAGCCACTGTCCTTGCACCTGCTGGCGTATACTTTAATGAAATTCAATGAGATGAAATTTAGCACAACCTCTATTGGGGTTGGCCATATCATTTTGAAGTGCTTCATTACAGCAGCGGTGGTGGCCTGTGGGATATCTTCATTTGGGATGCGGCATGCCTCATTCATCACTATAAGATATAGAACCAAAGGCCACGGTATCTGCCGCAACACTGGCAAATTTTTTGTTTTATTTAGTCGCACTAGTCGCGTTACTCCTTGAGTTCTGTGCTAAACTCTACAGGGTGATTTCATTACCAGTACTGAACAAAATGATGCTCATTTAAAGCACTATTACTGATACAGAATCAGTAAAAACCGTTACAGTTGTGTGTTAAGAACAACGCTGTTGCCATTACAGCTGCGCGCGGCTGTTTGCGCTGACTCCCGTGGGTCCCTTTAGATAACTCGTTGAGGTGTGTGTGCTCATATGTGTGTCAGATCTATGAATGCCCCGCCAGATTATTATTCTTTTGAGCCAGATGTTCCTCTGATTGGAGGATGAGGAGGGAGCGATGAAGAGGGAGAGACAACTGAATGATGAGGTTCGCAGCGTCCTCGTGCCGTTCCACTCACTCTACAGTGCCGTTTGCCACACTGACTTTTTTTCCTCTGTGTCTGTTCCTCTACTGTGCCTCTTATCTCCTTCCCATATTTGTCCGTTTTCTTTTCTGTTTTCCTTCATTCTCTCTGTCTCCATCTTCTTCCACTCAGTGTAGCTCTGTCTCCCAGCCCCCCTCACGCTTACTGATGTGGAGGCAGATGCTTCAGGCCCCCAGAAGGAGAGCGTCTCTGATATAAAAAGGCCTAATGAATGGGAGCCGCCTGTTTGTGTGCCTGCCGCCAAGTAGTGCAGCTGCACAGGCGCTGGATGGCACAAACAAAAGCCTCCCCGTCCCCTTCTGCAAATCCGCTGCAAAAGCCAGGATGTTGCACGTGTGCGGCCTCAGATTGAGGCAAATGAGTTAATCCATAACAAGACCTAACACAAAAACAAACAAGTGGGCTTTACTCATTTGTAACTCCAGTCCAAAGGGCTTTGTCCCAACATAAGGTGAAGTTATTGATGAGATGAGGCCACTAGATCATTTCCACAACCTCAGTGTCTGCGTGCTGTAACCTCACACTGTGGTGCTGAATTCTCTCACCATTTCCCACCTGTGTTCGGGAGCTATTTTCGGTTAATTACTCCTAATGAATTTGTGTATCCTTATTGTCCTCTAGAGCACTGAAGAGTGGTCTCTTGTCAGATGGTGGAAAAAAAATCCAAAAGATATTTTGTCAGTCTCTAATCAATCTCCCAGGTTTTGATTGATGTCTGTCTGGTCTACTTTTTCTCTTTATTGTGTGCGTGGCAAGGAAAGTATTGTTTTTCCCCCCTTTTGTTTATTCCATTATCTTAAAGCTTTGTTGGGGGTGTAATGGAAGCTTAGAGGAACAGGTGATGGGGCTAATTACTCATTAGCAAAGAGATTAGGGTCCCAAATGACAAGTGCATGCTTTACAAGGTCATAATTTGATTAAAGTCACTGCCAGTTGATGGGAGAAGCTACTCTGAGATGATTAACTTGTCCCCCCCATTCCTCTGTCTCTTCCTCTCCACATGCCACCACGATGATCTCTAATTTTATCATACATTTGGAAGCGAGTACATGTTTGTCAGTTCATGTGTGACAGACTGATGTACCACAGACTGGGCTCATTGTATTTAGCTGGCTAAATAGAGTAGAGCCCCTTTTTTCATTCGAGATGATGAGCTAGACAGTCGAGCTGATCTGTGTCTACGTGCTGGATTGTTTAAACATGCTGTATCCGGCACAATCATTTCTCACTCTAGGGCCGCACTGGCCATTGAACATCATGTGTGCTCATTACGTCCGGCTCTGATGCCACAGCACATGAAGGAAGCACAAGCAAGGGGTAGACTAAAAGAAAGCAATTTTAACTAATAAGAAATAGTCTAACAAATGTGTTTATTACATAAATGAGGTAAATTGTGTGAATTCTTTTGCCTCATGTTTCCAGTGTTCACGTTAAGTTAAGATAACTCTCCTGGCTGTAGCTTCGTAGTTAATGGGCAGATATGTGTCCTGGTATCTAGTGTGTTTAGTGTTTGTTTTGTTCTGTGGTAAGCATTGGTTACTTGAGTAAATATATTTATGTAAAACTCAGATGACCCTGAAACCTCAGTGTTTCCTTGCGTTTGGCTGGGAATTGTTGCATGTCCTTCACCATCTCTCTCGTTCCCCTCAGTTTCTCTTTTCTGTCTACTGCCACTGTCTAATAAGGGCATAAAATGCCCCACAAACTTTGTTTTCACTGGTTTTACCCCAGAACAAAGTCATGTTGGAATTGGTCTCAGAAACTTTAATTGCAAGCGTGACATTAAAACATTAAAGAGCTGCACACAACATGCACTCTCAATGCACAGCACTGCAGCGTTTGATCCAGACAGAAGCTGTCAAGGTACAGTAACTGGGATGTGCTAATCTGGGGAGGAAATGTGATAAAACTGCCACTTCTCTAAAGACAGTACTATGACTGACTGCATCAAGATATACAGCTGTCCACAATGATGCGTTCTGATGCTGTGGAGGATGAAGGTTTGCACTGAAAACAATGGGATGCTTTGACACATGTAATAAGCCGCTGGTGTGCATTGCCCTTAACAGTCATGCCTTTGATGATGTATGTTTCTGACATGTGGATGAAGTTAACTGCAAGTAATACTGTAAGCCCGGGCACAGTTGCATGCATCGAAGCAAATGGCTCTCGCGTTTGCTCATGAAAGAATGTGACATCATCAATTATACTTGGGTCATGGGGTCAGAGCAGCCTTGAGGCGCTGTCCTCTCCTCCAGAGAGATGCCTTCAATTGGTGCTTTAAAGCTTTCATGCAACAAGCAAACCACAGTTGTCCCTGAACTGAAGACATGTTCAACATCTCTTGTGATTTTTATTCTTTTTTAAAACAACCAAAAAGACGACTGTAGCACACGTCTGATCGATTGGCAAGTTCGCTGGGAAGGTATTCTCTTCAGTGACCCCTCATTTTTATTTCAGGGCAACTAATACTTAGCTCTAAACTGTCACAAGGTGGATCGTGCTTGACTGGCATGTGGTGGAGCATCTAGCACAAACAGTTTTCATGTGTGCACTTCTTTGGGCTTCATGCACGTGCCCTGACCTTCACCTTTCCCGCGAGTCACCTTCTCTCTCCATTGTTTACTAGTTGCTCTTCTCTGCGATCAAATATTGATAGAGGTCAGTGGCAGAGCAAAGTCACCCCATCTCAATTTTTAATGTATAATATAGTACCGCAAATGGTGTTCCCTCCACTTTAATGCTTTCGAAGGCAAATACTTCCCGAGCAGTCCCATTGGTTCAGTTTATAAATATGTTCCCCTCAGGTCCATTGAAAGCCACACTGCAGCTTCATATGTAGTGAACCATGCCACCAGTGAATTAGAAATACACTCAAACCCCTTCAAAAATCGAAGAGAGTCAACACATTTCCACTGCGCATCCTAAGTGGCCTTTTGGAGAAAGTAATAACCTTGAATAATCTTTGAAAAGAATGAAAAACTGGAGCGGGCCAGAAATGGGCTAAGGAGGCTCAGAGAGGTAGGTTGTGGTGGTGGCTAAGTGTCAAAGGAGCCATGAGTGAGATATTGAGTCCATCTCATTTATGTTTAATACACACATGGATGGGGAGTCAACTTGGAGATGTGAGGTCAGTTTAGGCGTGTCACTGAGCATTGGAGACCGCAGGAAAAACCATGGAAAGAGAGACAGAGTGTGCATGTTTACTGTATGTTTGCATGCATGTGTGAGTAAACAGATTTATGGGTTCATGTGCCCCCTCCTCAGTTGTATATCTTTGGATCTCCATATCCTGTCCATATGCCACCCATTTAAAGACAGTTTCTTCATTTCTTCTGCAACAATATACGACAGCAGTGTATTTTTAGTGCACCAGTGAAGGGGTCTATATGTCTGCTTTTGCTGCTTTTCTCTCTCTATCTTCTGGCATGGCCTCGTTTATTTTGCTACCCCCTTGGTGAAGAAGCAATGGCTCCTTGAGGGTGTCAGTCGCCA
Organism: Chaetodon auriga; assembly: GCF_051107435.1. NCBI lineage: Eukaryota > Metazoa > Chordata > Actinopteri > Chaetodontiformes > Chaetodontidae > Chaetodon > Chaetodon auriga. Next base: position 10,532,580 of record NC_135097.1, on the reverse strand, counting down.
CAGCTTTAACAAATGAGCGTATCTGGAATGAGCTATGGGGCCAGGGCCACTCCGACAGATGTGGCTTAAGCATTTTAATTCCCCAACACCTCCTCCTCGCACACATGTAGACACACGCGAACACACATGTTCAAACACCGATGCTGTCTCAGAGATGCTCGACCAATGCTCAGTTGTTGATATTGGACGATTCGACAAAATCCTCAATGTCAACTTTTATTTACATCCATCCAACGTGTTTATAGAAAATAAGAGAACTTTTCAAGGCATTTCATGCCTTTTCATTCAATGACAATAGGAGAAAGAGATGCAAGAGAGGTCCCCTGCTAGACTCCAACTGGGGACACTGCAATTCACCCATAAGCCTGGGGTCCTCAACTCCATTTGTCCAAGGGCCAGACTTTTAAGTAAAGCCAAAAGTCAGTTCATTAAGGCCTAATTAGCCTATTGTTGTCTGATATTTTCATCTTCTTACTTAAATGTTATATTTATGAGCCTACGTCAGTGTGGACAGACGCCTAAAGAAACATGGGAAGTCCAGAATGATGACAAGGAGGCAGTCAGCGCTCATTACAAAATGCACAGTTCTGTTACCAATGATTGAGTCCTTATATCAAAAAAAAAAAACAACAACAACAACTGCTATTCGGGATCCCAGGAAGCATCTAAAAGACAAGCTTAGTGATTCTCTGACAACTCCTGAGTTACCTCCCATTGTCCGTCCAGTGTGCTGCTGTTGGCTCCGGGGAATGGCCAGCCTGGGTGGTGGGTCCATGGAGTAGATAGATGGAGTTAATATTCTGCAGGCCAGATGGGAGGCTTTGGCATACGGGATGTGGCCTCCCATTGACAATCGCTGCCCTAAATCATAGAGACACCCTTAAGTATGATTTCGGCATGCTTAGGTTTAGGAAACAAGAAAGCTCTGTTAATGGACGTACTTTAGGACATAAAAATATGCTGCTTTAAATAATAATGTCTGGCATGGTTTTTCTGCAAAAACTTATTTTGTTGAATTCTTAAAATTCCATTTACTCCTCCTTGGGGAAAAAAAATGAATCTATGAGTCAGTCAATATTGTTCATTTGAAAAGTTTAACTGCTGGACACAGAATGTCTTGCACTTGACTGAAAAGTCAGCCCTCTACTCTGCCTTCGTGAACTCAGTCTTACCTTTTGAAAGCCTCTCTATGCTAGACAGAGTATCAATGTGAAGAGATCACCGAGGGGACTCGGGTCTCCTGTGGCTTTGTGAAGGCAATACCACAATTGCTTATTTTAGACGCAGCTTGCCTCTAAAGCACAACGCAGGGTCACTTTACATGCAGGACCAAGCCATGAAACTCTATCCAGCACTCATGAAATAAGAATGCAGTTAAGTGAATTGACAGTCTCTTGCCTCTTTTGCCTGAAAGTGGCCTTTTGAAAGGGTTAGTGCTTCTGCCCTCGGAGAAAGTACTTGACATGGTGCACTGTGGAGGGGAAGGGTTAAACACAGTACAGTCATTTGGAGTTCTTAGACAGGGGTCATAGCTCGGCACCACATGCAGTATGAACATCTCTCTTGGATCATGCATGCCTCGGTGCGTTTTCTGTTTTCCTCAAAGTGCATGTTTTTCTGACTAAGCTGCATAGGAAAGGCAATATCTAGCAAATAGATGGTGTTATTGGCTCTAACAAAATGTTTATTGTGTTTTATTGACTTGAAGAACATAATGAAGGTGCTTTCAGGGCTTTTTACTTATGACATTAGATGTGGGATGGGTTGTATAGAAACTTGAGGTAGGAAGCAAATTTATGCCACAACAGCAATTGATAGTTAAAATGCCTTATTTTGTATCATGGTTAAGAAGTTTCTTAATCTGTTAAATTGATACTTGATGAGCTATTTTCTAATCTGCTGCTAAATGCTTCATTAAATGGGCAAGACAGCACAATGCAAAACAAGCTGATGAGCATTGCCAGTGAAGTGAGCGAATCTGTTTTTTGTTGTTTGCTACAAAAACAACATAATATGATAAAAGGTTTAAGCCAATGGAACAAGCCCCTGGATTTGGAACTGCAGAGGAATCATGTAATGCTCGAAGAATTGGGTCCTCGTGTTGAGAAATAAACAAAGAGCTGCACCGAAAGATGACAAGAAAATGAAGAAGAAACAACTGAAATAGTTAGACACTCCCAATTTCAACCATTTCTCATGAGAAAATAGAATAGGAAAAAACAGCCTCTATTTCTATCTATTGGACCAGCCAAAGGCACATCAACTATTTTCTCTCCCCTCTCCCCATCGTCACTGAAAGCAATCATTTTAGAATTGATTTTCATGGCTCAGAGAGAAATAATGGGAATTCTTTCTAATGTAGAAATGTATGTGTTCCTTTTGGTTAACCAGAATAGACCATATTTCAAGCTTGTCAGTTAGAGAAGTAAAAATACCTCTCATATTTTGCTCAACTTTTTCTCTCCTCCTATTCCCACTGTCTAAAGTGACAACTCATCATCTCTAAAAATCAATCATATAATTTTATATTCTTCAGGCTTCTGAAATGATGGAAGAAGTTTGGGTCTTTTTAACACCTCGGGTCCACATTTGTCTATGTTTTGAGGAGATGAAATGGCACGCCAACCAGCAAATCATTCTTCACTGTGGTGATAGGGAGCGTGGGGGGGGGGTGACAATTGCCTTAACATGCCCCAGTTAGCACTCACTGGGTATTCTCATTCATCCCCACTCACACACACACACACTCACGTCTCGTTGCTGTGCTGCTGAAGTGAATCTACATGTCTGTCCGTGGCACCTGCTAATGCCCCACTGTCCAATTTGAAAAGCTCACTTCCATATGCCCTCTTACATTCTCCAGCAATTGCACGGGCCCTTTGCAGCCACTACAGCTCACAAAAACAGAGTCAATCCAAAAGCAGCAGCTCCTCTCCCCTGGATGAGCCCAAATCCATTTACCTAGGGTTTATCCATCAGCAGCTGTCGAGTGCGTAACACCCTGCCCAGGTGCCATTACTGTACCATTACATACCAGATTCCCCCAGTTTATTACCACTATAGGAGCGTGTCAGCTATTATTAATGATAGCTCAACCCCTACCGATGAAAGAGACTATTGATTGACAGAGGAGGTGAGGAGGTTGAGGATTGCCCAGACATTACCTGTATTTTTTTTTTTTCTTCTTGAATTTAAGATACTGTAGCTCTTCAGCAGCGTTTTGCAAACTGGGACAAAGTGTGCTCTATAACTTACTCAGTTGCTGCTATTTCAAAAGTAGATTTGCAGCCAAGATTCAGGTCAGCAACATCTAACACAAGGCTCCGTGCATCTCTGAAAAATAAGACCGTACAGATGTGGAGGCAGATTGGAGAACCCAATCTAGCGGAAGCGTAAAAGCGGCGAATTTGATCAGATATGTACATAAACACAGAGGAAGCTGCCAGTCATTTAATCTGTTGCTCTAACAGTGTGCAATCAACTACTAATCTTCATTTCATTTTAAAGGGTCATTCCAGTGATTTAATATTGATCTTCCATGAGCTTGGCAGACCTACAAGAGACGGGTTTTTAAAAGACTTGCCAAAATCGAAGCAGCGGAAGCCGAGATATCCCGACTTTCAAGACTTAAGTACAGGTCAAGCTCCCGGAACACTGGATCCTACATTTCCCATAATGCCACTCAATAGTGCATTGAGTCCTCTCTGCCAAGGAAACGTTTTTTCAGCTTTCTGCTAATTTGTTGCTAAGCTCTTTCACAGTCAGAATGATAACCTTTCTGACTGATCAGCTGAACTTTGAATTTGTTCCTTTAGTTTTCAGTTTTTGTTGTTAACATGATTGTATGCATGTTTATGGTAATGCTACATTTTGATTCCTGTCAGTCTCAAAGCAAAGGGGGAGATAAAGCGGATTTGAAACGATACCAAGCTGCCATGACACTTGCACAATAAACCAAGATGTCAAAAGCAATTAGCGTCGGACATGATGTGAGAGGAGTGGAAAAACTCATCCCAACTCATAAGCCTTTTCATCAGTGCCATGCTTTGTTAAATTATCATCAGCTAGTGTCAGGAGCAATCTGCAAGTGGCCACTCCCGAATCCTGATGGGAGAAAAAGTCTATTGGTCCTCATCTTGACCAACGGAATATCAATGAGCACTTAACTACCCAAAGTGGATGAAAGAGAAAAGGAGAGTAAATGGGGTACAGCGATGAGCGAAGAACATACCCAGGAGGTTTCTGTAGAGAGCGTTTGCATTTCCTTTCCCTGACAGGGAAGAGAGATGACTGAAGAAGTAAACAGACTTTGTCTCGCAGCAGCAAGAGAAGTTTGGTGACAACCCTAACCTTTATCTGACAACCCCCCCCCCCCCCCCCCCAAAAAAAAAAAAAAAAAATCCTTTTTGATAAGGAGTGGAGGTAGTTATTAAATTGTAAAAGCAGGAGAAAATCGCTGCGCTGAGGACAGCAAAGAGGGAAAAGTACCATTTCTCCATTAAAAGGACACAAGAGATGGAGAATGTGCCGTTTCTATCCCGTTGTCTCCGTTTTCCTTATTTGCTGTTGTGGAGGATCAATGATAGTGTACAGGCGTAACCTGGCAAGGTTATTTCCTCAGTATTACTGTCTTATCAAACTGAGTGAAAACTTGTTGGTTCTGTCTGCAAGCTCAGCCAAGCACCGGGCTTATGAATGCTGACGACTGTGATTGCTCGCCTGTCGAGAGGTCATCTCGCAACACAGGGAACATTCGGTCCTCGAATAGAAGACATCTTTCGAAGGCAAAATTGTCACCGGCAACTTTAGAGGATGCACAGCAATTTGAAAACCAGAAATATAACTCTCATGCCACTGCCGTTGAATGTGTCCCCACAGAAGCTTTTTTTTTTTCCTTTTAAACTGGCAACACAGCCATGAACAGATTAGCGAGCAGCCCTCCTAGCCATGTTCAAAGTAATAAGTAACTACAGGCAAGTTTCAGTTTTTAAATTGAATGTGCAGACATTTTGGGGAGAAAAGTTTTTAATTTACATCAACAAATCCATCCAGTTAAAAAGAAAGCCAGAAATAGGAATGGGGCCTTGATCAAATGAGATTCTAAGGAAGTAAATCCCAAAGAATCTGGACCTTAAATGGAGCTTTGAGGCTCTGGAAATTCAAATAACGCAGGACCTAAATACAGTCAATGGAAAATGATACTGGACGCTTTATCCATAGTATGGATACTACAGGCAGTATTGGGCTAAAATGTCAGCATAAATTACCCCACGCAATTCTGGCTGGCACAGTATACCATACTTAGCTTTCAAAGGTATAACAGGCACTTATTGTATGGATATATATCAATATGAATACACTGTATAGTACAATTCTGTATGGGTAACTATGCCGATGTTTACATGGGAACTCTTGGTGATAGAGGTGCATACTGTACGCTATGGGTATACTTATATACTTAAACACAGTCAGTAGGTGATTTACTGTTACGTTCAGTGTCAACGTTCTGTGACAAGTGTGTGAGTATATACAGCTGTACTGTATATGTTTGTGTGCGTATGTGTATATACTGTATATATGTGTGTGTGTGTGTATTGTAACATTGTGTGTTCTGCAAACTGAGTTTGTCTGATAGTTCGGCTTCATCTTTTGAAAAAAGCAGTCTGAGGCAGAGAGTTCTTGCAGCACCTTTTTATAGAGGCTGCTCCCATTGGTTTACAAAGGCTAATCCTGATTGAATGAGCCAGCACGATGATAAATGTATGCACTGCATTGAGCTCTGTTAGAGTGACGCCTGGGCAAAATACAAGCCCTCAGTTCTTTAAAAGGCATTCCTCTTTGATTATTGAATATATTGCAGCAGCCTGCCAAGAGGCACAGGGTGCTTGGCGGCTGTGCTGACATGGAGTGGTACTATTGCTCTCCGCTGTGGTCGTGTTGAGGCTTCCTGTAGTGTTACTTAAACATACATCTTTGCCCTGACAGACTTTTTGTTGTGCCAAGGCTTCCATGTGGGAATATGCTGGCGGCCTGATCTGAATTTCAAATCTGAATCAATTATTCATTTATGACTAATGCTGACTAATTGTGGCCTTTTTTTCTCTCTCTCATACCAAGAAAGTGTGAATGGATGAGCAAAGAACACCGTTAACTTCTGGAGGCATAAAGGTGCCACTTTCAGCTAACTCTCCTGAGGATCCTGGTCGTAGTTTTCATTCTGTGGTTCTGTGGATTGTCCACCTCTGATCGACTTGCGTTCTAAAACTATTTGCCTCATATGTAAGTCTTTGCTTATGGTGCTTTGTGCCTGACAGTGAGCCCTAATTTGAGTTGAGTCTCAACTTTTATGTTCATCAGATGATCTTAAGTCTTGACATTTTTGTCAGAAAGTAGAACAGGTGTTTTATTAATGGCCTGTCATTCAACACTTGTCTTCTTTGGCTCAGCTTCCTACTGAGTTAAATGCCACTCATTGTACTCAGTATTTCCAGGGTCTTCTTGTCTTCAACATATCCAACTGTGCTGTAAACTATGAAAATGTAGGACAATGTAGCCAATCCTGTGTGTTATAACATGGAGAATGGGACTGGTAGCCATTTAGATTCACTTGTCCACATTAGTGTCATATATGCTGACTCTGGATGTGATTATAATAGGCCTGATTGTGTTGTTTTCATAGAAATAGATTCAGTTTTCTGTGGTGATAAACTTTCCTAATTTTCCCATGATTCAAACACTGCTGAAGTGGTGTAATTTTAAAGTGTGTCATCCAAAATTCTTGAGTCACATTTGAACCGCATGACAGATGTTTGAACGGCATGGTCCTGCCCGAATGGAAGGATTAAAGCAGTTGTTTTTGGAGGAGTGCCATGTAAGACCCAGTTGGGATGAATTAACTGGAGTAAAGCTGTAACAGTGTGTGAACTGAGTGCAACTGGCTACAGTTAGTTGCAATCCAAGAACTCAAACATTTAAACTTTTGACTTTCTTCTCATTAAGCATCTTCAGTCGCCGACGGAAACATTTTAAACAAATCCCAAAAGAGGGCTTGTTTAATTTCTTTTACAACTGTCTTTTTTTCTATTTTGTATGTACTGTCGTACTTTTCAGAAAGCAGTCAGTACATGTATGGTGACAGGCTTTGTTGGTAAGCAGATGGCTGAAGGAGATACAGAGAGATGCCTCAACAGGCCTGCGCTGGGGGGAGGTAATGGTATTGGTATGGGGGCATTTGTTTTGCACAGGAAGAATGGAGGGCAATGCTCTGTGGACCACAGTCATTACTTCATAGCTAATGAGGAAAGAGGTGGCCATCTCCCTGTGGCATGTGTGCCCCGTGTGGATGGAAGCATGGGCCGTGTAAGGTAATGACACAGTAGGACCGTGGCCTGAGGCAGTCCCATTGCGCTCTCGTGGTCACAGTCAAGGAAGCAAGTGTAACTGAGAGAAACATAAAGAGGCAGTCAGTTCCTATCTGCAACCTTTTGACTGCAGAGTTTCCAAGAAATGGATGACTTAGTAACTGGACAAAGTCCTTCAGCTGACAACTTTGTCCTGTCCTTCAGGATGCATGCTGACCGCAGTGTACATACACATACTGTATGTCTGGAGGTATAGGCTGTGTGTGTGGTTGCATGCCGCCTCCGTGCGTCAAACAGCTCTATTTGAGGTGGCAGGCACAGGTGCGCTAACGGCATGGCAGGCTCCAGCAGGTTATTGGCCGACAGATGGAGCGGAAGGCGGGGTGTTGGGGGGACAGGGGCGACGGTAGGGTGGAGGGGTGGGAGTTGGAGGGGGGGGCATGGCCACTGTTGGGTGGGGATCTGCCAGGAGTGTCAACTGGCATCGTCTAAGCTTTTCATACAGTCTGCACGACCTGAGGTTTGTCGCACCCAATGAAAACCTGTTCTGTCTGTCGGAGATGGGCAACAAACAAAGCTAAATACATTTCCACTGACGGGGAAAACACAAAGAGCACCCAAGTAATTGTAACTCACAGGTGACACAATTACTTTTATTACTAATTCAGCATGATGATTGGAGTTTTTCCAATTTTCTAGTCCTGTGTCTAATTTACTGTGCACATTTGGACCCGAAAGAGAAATGCCATAAAATTAAGGAAGAGAAAGCTGAATGAAAACCAGTCAGTTGGCTTAGTTGAAAAAGTTTATACTTGACGTGAGGAGTCCCATTTGTAGATATTAAGCATTTTTGTGTCGTATGTGATCAGGCCATATCTATGTTTAATTATATTCCCACAGTTCTCACAGTTACGGTGGGGCCAGCTTTGCCAGATTTTGTACGTTTGAAATGAAGCCAGTTGCTAAGCCTTTCTTCAACTTTCTTGAATTTACTCACAATAATCTTTCCTGGCACTGGAAACCTGTATGCTAAACAGTAAATCCACCATCACTGGGATACTGACTTTAATACAGCGTACCAACAGGCAGCTACTAAGTTTGGAGTAGATTAGCAGGAGAAACATTAAGACTTTATCATGAAGCATCATCACCATTTAAGAATATTAAGTTACGTGCCGACTGTTTGCTTCACTGTCAGTGTTCTGCATGACTAGCAATGTTAGGTCCCCTGGTTGACAATTAATCACATCTTTGCCAATCATGGTCGTGGCAGCTGGGTGAGTGACAAAACCCTGCAATCTGACAGCAGTGTGCCTTCAAATGGAAAAATATGATCATTAATATTAATACAGAAAAGAGTACAAATAGGGTGTAGGAAAACAGGGATGTCGGAGGTTGGGCAAATCAGCTCTTATCGAGTTTAATACTACGGCCCCTCTGTAGGACTCATATTTTCCATTAATCTGCACCGCATGAATACTAATGGCCCCGGTGGCTTAATGGCCCTGCCCAAATCCCTGTATTTGATTTCCACTCCTCAAAGTGACCTTTTCCCCATGCTAATGGGCTTACCTGTGCTAGATCATGTTGGAGCATGAGAAGGTATGGGTCGGCTTCGCCGTTTCAGCTCATTCCGTTTGAAGGAGGCGTCCACATTTTGGCCTGACACTCGAGTGATCACGCAGACAAACACACACAGACACACAAACACGGGTCTGACACTGAGTCACCGAGCGGCCCACCTTTTCATCTCATTTAGCAGTATATTATGAAAAGCCAGGAAGCAGCCAAGCCATAATGACCTGCTATATTCCATTTCTGGCGCGCTGGCCAGGAATGACATTGGGTACCTTTTGTTCCCTTAGTTGGAAATTATCACCTTGTCAGGAGAGGTTTCAGTTCATTTCAAGTTAGAGTTTTGCAAACACAACAAATATTTCAAAAGGACACTCAAAACATGTGATGAACCAGCTTTTTTTTAATGATCTTTTTGCAGACTGCTCTGCATGGATTTTTATGGTGCATGTTGGCTCCGTGCTTCCCACTGGCAGCCCTGATGGACATTGTTTATCGTTTGGTCTTAATAAATGGCTTACGATGCGTCCTACTTTGTTTCTTGTTGTGTTTGTTTGCCACTGATATATCGCTGTTCTCTGCATATTCAATTAGTTGATTTATTTGTGTAGCACACAAACAGACATGCGAAGCCTTACAAGGTTATGCGCAAACAAGCTCTAGATGCACTCTACAATGCTAATTAGCTTTTTCTCTTCCAGAACCTATACCATATGAATCAGCAGCTTGGACTTTTGACCCGCATCATAATTGATATACTATTTACTGCAGTTGTCTGCCAATACATGCATCATGAGGAGAATTCATATGTTTTTGCTGGCTAGCAGAATAATGGATGTACATGGATTCACTCCAACGAATCAACGAATGTCATCTTAGCATTAAATCACATGATATTATTAAAATGAAATGCAGATTTTATTAGTCCTCATGGGTGTCAACAAATAACCCATGTTGTCCATGGACTACACAAACATTGGCAGCATTTTAAGTCATTCTCTGCAGAAGTAATTGAGCTACAGTTTTAGGAATTAGGTTGGATGTCATTACTTTATCTTTTTGCAGTATATAGAGTGAGTTTTTAGTATCCTCTAAGACTGCAGAAACAATAAAACTGCCTCCCAGCCATTACTGGCATTGGTTAGATGGGATTATCCACAGATTAAGGTTGGCGGTTGGCGGATGATGGGAGGAGGGTGATGGGAAGGGGGCAGTTGGGGGGACCTCTGTGATGAAGGCAAACAGGGCTCTCGGGGTCCAGATAGGATTGGACAGGTCAGCTCCAGTTGGGTGCTGGGGTGAAAGCCCAGGGGAAGAGGCCTGTCGCCACTGATAGATGTTTGCTCAGAGCTAAGTCTGCATGGGCTTTAGCGAGGGCTGATGGAAATGGCGGCATGCACAGGCACACAAACACACAATTGGATGTCTTGGATAAATTGGCCCACTGGCTTAACGTCACAAAATAAAGTGCTGCGGTAATTGAACTCAACTGGTGTGAGTCATTTCAAGAAGCAGATGAACTGCAATTTAGGAATTTTTATCAGGTTTGCCATGAATAAATCTTGAGGTTTTGCATCAGACCGACAAGTGATGTTGCTGTTTCTGTGGCGTCAAAGTCGCTTGTTCAGTCTTTTGATTGTGTTGAATCCACAGTGCTAAGCAAAAGAAAAAATACAGCATGTCATCCTTTATTTTAATTTTGCTGCTGAGTGTCTTAAAATGGTAAACAGAACAAATTTTCAAAGATTTCTGCTCCTTTCTGAGAGTGTGTGTTGGAGGTTTCATCAGTGTTTTAATTCGAGTCAAACTGGTAGCACAGTTATTCCAAACTGCTTGACAAATACACGCCTTGGGGCCTCATTTGTATAACACACTTGTATTCAATCTTGATCTTAAGTTTGAGTTAAACAGAAAACCACGTATAAGCAGTTATTTATAAAACCTCGTGGAAATGATATCTCTAAGCAAAGTCGAAACTTGTCGTAAGTGATTTTACATATTGCAACTTGGGACACATGCATCCAGTCCTGTGGTGAGCTTTGCATGAGCTTTGAGCATTAGGGCTACTGTCATTGTTTTTGGACACACTGCATGAATTAATCTTTTCATATTTAAATCTTAAGCAACTTCAACCCCCGAGCCCTTTTTAGGCATGTGTGTTTTTAATCCTCTGACAATTATTGATTCACTAATGTGGTTTTTTTAAGACTAAGTTCAAGTATAAATCTTGCCTAATTGTGTATGCCACCAACCATTTTGTGCACCATTTCCTTGCCATCTACCCTATTTTTGACCCTTGTCACCTGTCTTGGAGCTGTGGGACTGTGTCACCAAGGACCTCCTCTTGGCCTCCTCTGTCTGTGGTTGTCACGTCGCAGAGCTGAGCAGGTGTCAAGACCCCAGGGCTCTGTCAGTGACAGAGCTATGTGAGCCCCTGCAGTCCCCACAGGCTTCACGACGGGTGAAAGGGGTCAAAATTCTTCCAGTACACCACTCCCCTCCTCTCTAAATGGATCCCCTTTAGGGTCTCTCAAGGGATCCGTCATTTCCTTGCCTGGTAATAGAATGTAAGGAGGAAGTTGGATGGCTGGGCTACGACGTTGACAGGATGGGATGTGGCGTATTTATGATGCTAGTCAAAAATCACGGGCCTTTACAATTCTGCTATCATCTCAAGATCCCTGCATTTATGTGTAGGATGCAATGGGATGTAAAGATATATGGCTGAGTCGAGCAGACTTGCTCATTCAATATTAAAGCATATTCTCCGTGATTGTGCCTTGTACAAATCAGATGATATTCTTTTATGTTGGATGTCTCTAGTTGTGCTCTACAACAGTGTGTGCTTCCTTTTTGTGCATTTCTCATGTCTCATTTTGCAGATTTTAGCAGGCCCTCTAGTCTCCTGTATCCAATGAGCGAGCAACTCCAAATCAGGGAAGGGGAAGAGGGACAAAAAGATCTCTCTTAACGGTATAATCTCCAAAATTTAATGTAGGTTATGCACCCTTACATCACCATGCAGTCAAGATCAAAAAAGTGTCTTTTGTAAAGTCTCGTGGACTTGTAGAAGGTGCAGGTTTTATGTCTGTACAGCTTGGTCTTTGCAGGCTGCAGCCTTCACAATTCCCTCTCACCTCATCACCTGGTGCTGGATCAGCCCAGGACTTGATCCAAGGCTGGGCCCCAGGCACAGGGCAGGGTCAGTACAACCCCCTAACCTTAACCACAGAGCCCTCAGGCCTCCACCCGTCATCTTCATCTACTTCTTCTCCACTCATCTTCCAATTTTCTCCCCATCTTACGTTCTTTTGTCTCCTCCACCTCTTGCTGCTTATCTTGGTCCTTCTTTCTGCATACAATGCTTTTCCCTTTCTTTCATGTTGCCCCCCCTCACACACCTCTCACTTTCTCCCCTCCAAGGCCAGTGTTCATCACAGCCCCTCTCACAGCCCACTCATCCATAGGACCCATCCATCACCATCATGCAGAAAGAAGAAAGGGGGCGAGGGGGGTGTAGACATATGAGCAAAGATGAGAGAAGAAGGAAAAGAGATGCACAACATCCGCAAAGGTGAAAAGTCAGATGTTGGCATCAGACAGGAAGACGCTGTAAATGGGGAAACAAATCATTGCAGAAAAGGAGAGAACAATATTGGAGGAGATGACAAACAAGATATATGAAACTGGGACACCAGGTGAGAAGGGGATAGAGAGGTAAAGACGCACTTTTGGCAAGACAAAAATGGAAATCAGAAAAATACACATGAGAACTCGATCAGTCTGTTCAGGTTCCTACATCTAAAAAATAGGAAATAGTTCGGTCTGGAAGAAATCACTACCCAGTGTTGAAGATTCTGACTTGTGTATCTCGCTTTGTCTCCTTGTTTGTGCTCGGGGGCTGACCCTTTGACAGGGCGCTCCCTCTTTTGTCAAACACGCCATAGGCAAGGCTAGCAAGCTCAGCCCAACACCAAGAGTGATAAAGATGTTCCACACGCTGGCAGACACTTTCTGAAAGACATGCGATTATTTTCAAGTCCTCCCACCTTGAGACAAAAATGCAACAAAGTCGGTCGATGGGCAAAAAAAAAGAAAAAAAAAAGAGGGAAGAGAGAGCAAGTCGGTTGAGGTGGAATCAAAGCCAGGCAACGGGTCCCAGCAACATCCTCCAGCGATGCCTGGAGGCCTAAATGTCTAGCTGACAATGTCTATATCCGTCAGTCAGAAAATAATGGGCTTTAGAAATCGACCCCTGCACCTTGAAACCTCAATCAGCACAGAAGGAATTTATGCAGTCTGACAAAAATTGATCAGTAATAGAGCAGTCAGCCTTGATTTTTGACTGTGAGCATAGTCTGTGCTGCATGTACACATCACTTCACACGTTATGTTGTATATCTTTTATATAATGTGCATTTTACAGGTGTCGTGTTTACACCAGGGTGGGATTATGATACCTTTATAATATGACAAAAAGCTTCATGCCAGTGATCATATGTTTACTCGCAGTGGTCATAAAAATATGTCAGTAACACAAAGCTATCTTGATAATGTGATGAATTGCAGTGTGATGAGTATGTTTATTAAAAGTGCCATCTGCCTTTTGGTCTGTGGTTGCCTCGGTATCTCATGTGGGCCCCCTCTTTCTCTCCTTTTTTTTCTGCCTCTCTGTTTTCAATCTCTTCTTCTTTTCAGCACCACAAATATAATTAATGGCAGAGCGCAAGGAAGCATGTTACTGGTTTATGGATTTTTGATGGTAATCTTCTGGATTAATTATGTGATATATGTGCCTTGTTAAGGTAATCGGGCTCGGGTAAATACAATGCATGAACTTTGATAGCGAACTGGCAGGCGTTTCTCCCCTGCCTCCCTAAATCAATTTGCGCCGTTCCCCGAGTCATTCCTGCATCGCTTCACACAGAGATACTGCCAGGTATGAAGGTTGCACGTTTACTGAAATGGCCAAAAGAGGGTCAAATGATTACAGTGATTACAATGATAATGGCATGGTAAAATCCGTGCAATCACTCATCAGCTGTATTATAATAGGCACCTCGCACACCAGTATGTTTAGATGCATTTATACTGTAAATTCAGTTTCATCAACATGGAAATTGGATCCAGGGGTGGGATAGATATCATGCATGTGTGGAACAGCCAATTCATTTGGATGAAAATGGGCTGGAGTGTGTGTGTGTGTGTGTGTGTGTGTGTGTGTGTGTGTGTGTGTGTGTGTGTGTGTGTGTGTGTGTGTGTGCGCGCATGAGTATTTGCATATGTGTATGTAAGCTCACAGATGAATACACAAATGGCATCTGTGTGTTTCTGCCTGTGAGGTGAGCTAGTATGTAATGGGAGGCGAGTAAGCGGGAAGAGATAGTAAAGAATGCATCGGGACTGTGGACACCCAACCAGCGCCGGCAGACAGTCAATCTTCCTCGCCGCATCACTGAAAATGCCACTCAGCTACCAAGGTTGTTTAGCAAGTAAACAAGCCTCTGGCCACCATGCATCCAAAGGCGTATATTTCCCAAGGAATAATGGCCAGGCAGAGGGGGAGAAGGTGAATCGGGCATCCTGCCGATCTCCAACATAGCCAGCTGATAGGTTTCGCCCATCTTTTCACACATTTCTCACACCTTCACTCACTCACACACACACACACACACAAATAGGTATTTGCACTCACACCAACTCTGTCTCCACACACACAGGTCATGGTGAGAAGGAAAAGCAAGGAGATATTTTTTGATTCCTCCCTTCCTCCAGGGTCCCTGTTGACAGCTTTGATTTGAGTGCTGTGGTGGCAGAGGTACTCCCAGGGCCTCATCTGTACTCATAAATCACCAAAGTACACGTGTGTGTGCGCGCACACGCGTGTGTCATACAAGCAAGCACAAACACAGGAAATTTAACTGTGTGGCTGAACATGTGTTTTAATGGTTTAGAGTGTCAGTTGGGGTTTAGTGTGTCAGTGGTCTGTTGGTTTGCATAATTTCCGTCTGTTTTCTAATATGATACGAAAGGAAAAAGAAGCACAGAGCTTCCCGAAACTGATCAATGACTCTGTATACGTGCGTTCCCGCATTTCACACACATGCAGATTTCACAGAATATGCACAGACCTCGTGATAAAAATGATTTACTCCCCTCCTTTTAACCAAATTAAGCAGGGACAAAAGTGACACAGTAGCGTGTCGTCATCTAATAGCAACTCAGTGATGTAGATACACAAAATGGATTGAACTGACAAAGCCTATTTAGGCCAAAACAAGCTCTTGCTAATGACTGAACATGGCTGCATGGGCTTTCTCAACTGGCTACAACAGGCCCATAAATAAGCAGAGATGTTAAAATCAGCATGGACTTCAAGGAAATTGAGTCATGTTTCGTGTTTTATGGGCGTTTCGTTGAGGTTGACTTTATTTTATGGATTACATATACCGTCCTTTGTTGTATTTGCATTTCTGTGAGTAAGGAGGGACTCATTTAAGCCTGAAAAAGAAGATGCTGTGTATTTTTGACCATTTTCATAGTGTTTTAGTTGGTTTTGGATGAGCACATTTTGATTTCCGTTTCAAATTTGCCTTTGGAAAATGGTTTTGTTTCATTTCAGTTTCAAGTAACATTATTCTAATTTTGTTGCAGTTTTTGTTAACTATGCTAGCCTCAAAATATGCTAATTAGAGTAAAAACCTGTGACCTCTTTATGCATGTACCCAAATCTTAAGGATCAAATTTGTTTTCATGCAAAACTGCCCTTATACCCACAAACCATGAAAAGGCACATTCTCTGTTGCATGTCTTTTCACTCATGTTCCCGGCAAAACGGCAGCATTGTTAGCAATGGACCTTGTTTCTCTCTCTTGTTCTTTCTCTCTCTCTGGTCTGGTAGTCACTTATTGGGACTTCTGGGTTGAAAACAGTCCTAGCTCAGACACACACACACAAGAAGCATCCTCTGCCCCAGCGGAGCTCAAGGCCATTCACACAGCCACTGGGCGTGCTAGAGACTCCGATATGGCCTAGTGGTGTGAGCCACACGTGGCTAGCACCATTGTCCCATATTAATACAGTATCGACCCACCCAGACACGCTTTGTCAATGGAAGGTGCCGCCACACCAGATTTTCTCTGGGCCGTATTGATGCGGGGGCACCAGAGGAAAGCAGTAATGGATACATAGTCGGCAATAAGAACCTCAGCCAAGCTTGGAGAACAGACGAAGAGGGTATTTTTGTTTTTTTCCTCATCCCATAATCTTTGAGCAGCTCAAGGGTCCTATAGAAAGCATCCGTGCAGGCTTGTTCTCAGGCCAGAAGACACAGCCTGGGATGTCCACAGAGGTTTAGGGTTGCTATTTCAGTTTCTGGGCATGATGGATTATTTCTTGCGTCTCCTCCTCCTGTCGCCAGCCATGCATCTCAGCCGCCATAGCGATTTGGCAAATATGAATGTATATGTTTATATTTATGGGTCGAGATATAAAAATGGGTGGGGGCGAGGGGAGGTTTATCTCAGCACTTTGCCGTCCCTTGACGCCTCCTCTATCTGTAAATATCTCCCGACAGCCATGTCAGGGATTTATGTGAAGGTGACAAAGCCAGAACTAGCTGTCCAACTGTTTCAGTCAGCGGCATATCAGAACTGTATGGAAATAAATGAAATGGATAACGCACAATGAAAAGAATGCATATTGTCACAATAGCAAGACACATAGTGGACGTAGTACATTTGGATACATGCTGATTGACAACTGCAGAGTAAATCAGTGTTGCACTGTCATCATCATTAAAGCGCATTGAATTTAACGAGAAGCCAGATTATGGTTTGGAGGTATTTACTGACAATCTACAGCTTGCTTAATGTTGCCGCCTGTGAGTGCATGCAGTGCTCCAGAAACCCCTGAAAATGCAGGGTTCATACACCTTTGGATTGGCTTGAAATGGTATTCCTCCTCTTTTGGTCGATGCTAGCTAGAGATGGAACTGATATCAACCAACTAATGACATCTGAAAGACCTTAAAAAATGTCGAAGTATCACAGTATGGGTGACATTTTACTGAATTTCAAATTGTCATCACTCATTACTGGAAAAAGTGATGACATTAGGCTACTGGAACAAGCTCCTCAGCAATGTGTTACTACCCAACATTAGTGACAAACAACCCGTCAATCTGTGCAGAGCAGATTGAGCCAGACAGGAAGTCAGACACAGGAACAGTGAACTGAAAATTTTCTAAATAAAACACCCTGTCTAGACTTCCGATCTGAAAACGGACAAAAAAGGAACCATTTAACTATGAAGCCTACTTACTCATTGGAATCACAAATATCAAGGGAAAATGGCCAAATGAACATGATCTGAGCAAGTGAACAAACCGCAGCAAGCAAAATGCTCTGCTTCTGAAATGCAACTGGTGGGGATTGGAAATGTGCAGAGGATGGAGCAAATACGTCACAGGAAATCTCGGGTAACTCGTTCTATTCCACTGCTCCCATGTGACGCAAAAATCAATTAACCCACTCAGCCATGCCAGGTCGATGTACACAATTTTAGTTTTTGTTGTTTTGCACGCCATCTTATTAGAATAAAGTGGCAGTACCACTCATTTGTGAACATTCATTAGTTTTTGCAGCATTTGTCTTCTCAATGTCTGTTTTATCAACCTCCAGTGAAACATAGGAGAAATAAGAACAATTGCTTAGCAGGTTAGCATGCATCTCTGAGAGACAAGCACCCATGTTTCCCCACAGTTACAAGTATCAGAGAGTGGCTTAATGCATACACAAGCAGAGACATAGCTGTCCGGCGTATGACAATCCCTCAGTGTTGCACTGTGTGCAGCACAGTGACAAAGAGAGGTCAGCCGTTCTGCCAGGTTAGGACTCTGAAACTGAGTCACAGTCTTCAGGGATGTAGGGTGATGTCCCGTGAGAGCTGACCTAAAAGCTTCAGGTGGCTTGCATTCCCAACTCTGCTCTTTCTGCTGCTGGAGGATAGATCACTAGATGGATGGATGGTCGAACAGATAGAGTGACACAGCGGAAAGAGCCGACAATTTCATTTCCCATCTGCCACGTTAGTGCAGCATCAGCAAGCGTTTCATTCCCTAACCTATTTTGGTCTGTATTCAAACTTTTTTCGCTGGGTATCTCCCATATCAGCATGTTTCAATCAGCGTAAACAGAGGTTAGGTAGGTTTTGAGATGGGGCAGTTGGCGTTTAGACCCCATGCGGCGTCACCCACCAGACCTTTCTCTTAATCTGAAAGGCCGAGTGATGAGTCAGCATGAGGAGCGTGAGGTGCCGCAGTGAGAGGTCTGGCTTATCGGGGTGTCAGCCAGCAGCTGGAGCCTCCATGCTGAGAGAGACCTTAACTGGCATCGGGAGAAAGCATTTGCTTCATTAAAACATCCCAGGATTGGGTGACATCACTGGTTCGGCTGATAAACCAGCTGAAGCCAACTGTGGAGATGTGATAAATGTCCCATATAACAACTCCAGAGTGAAGAGGGACTCTTTAAAGATTGCATGTGGGGAATGGCATGCGGGAAATGTAGAAATTTTGTCTTCACCATGTAAAACAGTCAGGATGTGTGCAGTTTATTCCAAAAAGAATTGAACAGTTCTGGTTGTACAACTATCCCAGGAGGACGCAGTGCCCAGCAGAACTCTCCTTTTTCACAACCGAAATCAATCCAACCGCTTTAATGCAATAATTTCCAGCACTGAAGCATCATTACCGTAAAGGTAGATTGATACACTGTCCAGGCAAAATGGTGGAGATACAAGGGGAATAAAGTCACACAAACAGACAGCTCATTAATTTCCCCTGCCTGTGCTCAGGCCTACGACCTGAGTTTTTCACGCGGCGCAGGGAAATTTACTGCTTTGACAGACTAACCAAGCGCGCTCCTCCTAATTTGTATCAGCTCAGATTTGTTTTTGTTTTGGCGTCATCTTTATTTTTTATTGCAAATTACAGAGTGCCCCGAGTAATCTGGTGGGTCCGCTGAATGCTAATGAGCTTCGCAGAGGACTTACTGCTCTGGGAATACAAGCCGGATGTTTATGATTATTGGAACTTTTCCTCTCTGTCAATGTTTTCTTCTCCTTTTTATTCTTCCCCCCCCACCGCCCCTTCTCCTATCTTCCTCTGATGAGCTTCCTGATCATCATAAATCTTGAGACAGTAGTGTCCCCCGAGCAGAGCTACTGATCTTGTATTCGACTGTACCTCCAATGCAACCAGTTTTTAGTGTAAAAGGGGGAACGCTTCTGTGGAGAGTGTCAGAGAAAGGTCAGGGTGTTTTCAGTGGAAATAAATCTGCCACAAACACCACAAAAGGAAATTAAATATATGTTGTTGCACAATATAGTTGACTTGAGCTAAAAAGCAATCCACTGTGTCCTTACAAGCTGTCAGGTTGTGATGAAACGCTATTGGGTAATTGTGAAAGACTGCAGTTTGAAATTCCTCCTTATCTGAATAGATTTGTTGTATAAATTAACTTTGAATCTAACTTGCTCCTGTGCATTAAGTGTTGCAGTCCTTCCTTAAGCAACTATCCTCCTGTATCATATGCATGATCGCATGGGCAGTAACTGTAGGTAAGGCTGGTTTTTAAACAGGAGCACTAATGTCATTAAATCAGTAGACCAATTTTTAGTGGTGGGCACTAATCAAATGATTCCAAAAACTTGTCAAGGTTATGTGGACAGATGCAACGCTAAATTAAATTTCACATGGCTGCTTGAAGGAAGATTGAAAAGCACTAAATAGAGTTCACCTCACATGCAGCTGCTATAATCATGCTGGTTAATGCCTGCAAGAAACACGTCACACCTGTCTTCCAGCCTTTCTCTGATATTGTCCATCTCCATCTGAAATAAGAAATGTTCCATCTTAATTTTTATGCATTTGTAATGACACAATGTGATGGACTCCATTATAAAGCCAGTTTAATATGACTCAATTCAGCCGCGATTAAGTATCGGCTCAGATTCCCTGTTTTTACTTCTCCACGAATTAATTCGTTTTAAGTGATTAAATTGGAAAATCTGAGATGCCCCAGATATGTCTACTGCCACACCAACAGCAGTAAACATGGGCAGCGGATGACTGCAGTCCCAAAGGAGAACAGGCCGACATGTTTCACTTAAGTTCTGCAGATGAGGTGTTTTTTTTAGCATGATTCCTGGTGCAGCATCGTTCATCTGGTACCATCAACAATGCTATTAATTCCTTATCAGTAAAACCGCTTAAGTTGTCATTAATTTCCTTTGACTAGCAAGTTAGGCTTCAAAGTACTTTAGAGGTAGCATCAGCTGCTATTGCCAGCTTTGCTCGTTGACGCTGGCCGCTACCAGTAACACACCGTCAGCGCCCATGTCACCTTCTTTGACAGGCAGAGGGGGTGTGTGGTGGTGTTTTTTTTTTTTAGCAGGGGGATTGCTTGATGTAAGTTGAGTATATGATGATAATGTAGCTGGGGCATTTGCACAGAGAGAGATAGATACACACCAGAGATACGGGAGAAAGAGAGACTAGAAAGATTAGTTAATGGCAACTGTATCGATTTTTGCTGAATTTCACAGAGAATCTGGGTTGGAGCTGCTTGTGTATCAATTTTCACTGATGCTGGAGGTTCTTCACGTGAGCTCGTTAAATGGCTGAAGGCTACTGGTTGTGCTGCATTTAAGATCGCGGACAAATTAAATGAGTCTCTGTAAACGTAACGATGCAATAACAAATCATGATCAGATTCAGGAACAGGTTTGGTACAACAACACTGAGTTTGTATAGTGATCTGTCTACTGTTCATATTCACGCCTGAAGAGTCCAATTAGGACAGATCGTAAAATTTGCAAACAGCTCAGAGTTAATGTTACTTTTGCTAAGCACATAAGTCCGCTTAGCTGCCACAGATTCTTTTTCCCTTTTCCACTGAAGACATTTTGACATGTAACAGCAGGAAAAGCACAGGTGTAAATACAATAAAATTAATGACGGTTGAATTTCATTTTACTGCTTCAATTTCAGGATCCTGGCACTGTACATGCTGGCTCACTGTCATCCTGTCATGGCTTACTGGGACACTTGAATGTAATGGAGCCATTGTTAATACTATTAGTAACACCTGTGCTTTTCTTACTATGACAAGTGAAAATGTAAAAAAGTTCTATCCTGCTTGGAGCAAAAGCAGCACACGCATAAGAGTCGAGATTTCTCACTATAATGCGAGCGTACGGTTTGGCTGTTTTCTGATTTGTATCAATTGTTCATCTTTACACTCCTCCAGTGCAGCACAGTCAGTACTAAAACTTGTGTCTCACATCCTTGACTTTTCTTTACTTTAAACGGGGTAAGGGAGGTATGACTTCCATTCAAATCCTCCCTGAGGCTTGTCACAGCCAATAACACTGCATTTGTTGTGTTCACAAAGTGAAAAAAAGAAAGAAAAAAAAAAAAAGTACGGCTTATCACACACCAGGTGACATCACCAAACAAAGCAGGTGACAGATTCGTCTGTGAGATTAGGCGTTTCCAAAATGTTAATCTGTGGAAAAACAAACAAGAGTCGCCCAGTTCGCCACGTGAGGAAGGCATCATGCTGCAAGTGGGCCAGAGTTTGTTTGAATGAGATACGAAAGTCTGATTTTAAGACGAAGAAAAAGCCGTGCTCTGTTGCATGACGGGCATGCATGTGTAAATGTGTGTGAGATTTTGTGCATATCATTGCACTTGCACACGTCATTAGCATGCATAGGGATGTGACTGATGACTTTCATTAACGGGAGTGAACAAGGATTAGGCCCCCTTCAGTGTTGCCTGCTTTCACCTTTACTTTCCTCTAATGATTTTCTCCCTATATTCTTTCCTCAAGGTTGACCCTGTCACTCCAATGGCCGACTCCTCACTCCTTTCTTTTCCTTCCTTTCTTCCTTCCTCGTGCACTAAAACACAAATTTCCTCACCTCCACAGATGTGCGCGCACACACACACACACATATCCGCTCCGCATACCAGCAGGGATCCGAATCAGGCATGCTGCGTGTGTGTGTGTGTGTGTGTGTTTTGTTAAGTAAACAAAGCCTGGCTCCTTTTATTATCAATGAAGCATAACCAAATCAATTTATAAACAGCCTTATCTGCTCGCAGGAACGCGGATAGCCCAGGAGCGATTAACTCCAACAGCCGTTAACTCTTTGCATACAAAACTACCATCGCTAAGCTATTTAAGCGATAGGGAGAGGTGGAGAGGAGTAGAGGGGGGCGAGGACTGAACTTCATTTGTCCTCAAGTGTGAGTGTGTGTGTGTGCATGTGCACGATTATGCCCGTGTGTGTATGCATGTGCAGTTGTTGGGGAAAATTCTCCGTGATGACAAGAGGTATATGCAAAGAGGTACATGCAGAGAGAGGGAGAGACGAAGAGTGAGCAAGAGAGGAGGAGGGGTTGGGGGGGGGGGGTGAATTTCGACATGTCATTTCTGAAATTGAGTTTTGATAACTGACAATTTGTTCAGCTAGTGAAATGTCAAGAGTCCAAAAAGATTGATGAAGTGCATAATAGATGTCTCAGATTGACTCTCCGCTGTGGGCTTGAGTCCCACGCACGCATCAGACCACCGAAACGATACAGAAATGAGATCTCGCACATGCACACAAAGACACACAGACAAACACACACAAACAGATACACACATACTTGACTGCTGGAGAGCACCTCTGATATGGAAAACTGGTCCACGTCAATTTAGTCGGGGTAGATGTGATTTCTGCCTGAACACGGAAGTGTCATTCAAATGATGGTGGCCGCTGACTGAGGGCTTGTAGATTTATTAGGAAGCTGAGCTGTTGTAATGGTGCATGTAGCGATATAAATGAGATCATATTAAGGTAAGCTGTATTTTACCATTGGAGTGTTGTGCATAATGCTCGTGCACCCAAATACTGATCTGCCGCTGGTCTTCCAGTTGTATCCTTGTGCACAAGTCAAAGCATTGGGATTCTCTTGCGCTCCCAGATTTGGCAGGTTTTTTGAGCAGAAAACAGCCATCAGTGAGTTCCCCTCTCCGACTGACAGTACAGACATTTTCTGTATCAACACACACAGGCTCTGTGTGTGTACAGTGTGTCTGTGTACTGTATGTGTGACAGCTCAGACAGACTGATCTCCAAACTTATAGGAACCCTTGTGGTTTCTCTTCTCTGCTTTTCACTCCCGTTTCCTGTCTGTGCATAATGAAGTGGAGGCACATAAACTGGAATAACCCCGTTATTTTGCTCATGTTGAAGCACTGACCAAACATAGTTTCACCTCAATTTGAGTCGTCTATGTGCTGAATCTGTTTGTCTTTCTGCAGGCTTTGTGTGCATTCTTGCAGCATTTGCTATACCCCAAAAGTAAAGCGCATGTGGGTACAGAATACGGCCTGTACTTCTGGTGAGACATTTCACATGGCAGCGAGATGAGATAAGATACAAAGAAATCCACAAATACGGAGGATACCTTTGAGTGACATCATGTTCAAAGAGTTAAGCGTTGCATGGGGCAGTCTCAGCTTTGTTTTATCAGATTTTTGGAAACAGCATAATGTCTCTCAAGTTGTCTTTGAGGGTAGCTGAAGTGGCGATTAATTGAAGTGAATAGCTGTGTGTCATCTGCATAGGCTTAATTTTTTGTGTAGATCCTGTATTATGACTGATATGTTGCGTGTTGTAATGCAGGGTGGCCTGCAACAGAGCCTGCAGGACACCACAATGAATTGCTTTATTTTGTAAGCTAGTGAGACAGAAACTGAGTGCCAGACGGGGGGAACCATGTCAGTTTTATGTCCACATTAATGAATGCACAGTATGTGCACATATCAGCCATTTATTTCAGATATGGACGTGGGGTTTTTAGTTAAAATGGGGGCAAGTCAAACGTTTAAGGTTTGTCAATAGACCTTAAATAATTATCCACTTGGAAAAAAATACAAAGATCTCTGCTAATTATTAAATCTATGGGTTTTACAAGTGGGAGTTGTCATTAGTTAAAATTCTTGGGCCCACAGTCAGACAAAGGGAGAATAGCAACTCACATAAAAAACAAGTAATGAAATCTTAGTTAAGTAGTTCAACACACCCTCTGAGAGGTAAATATTTTCACAGTATGAAGAAGTAGCAATGCAAATACATTTAATAGAGGCAGATATCTAAAAAGAGAGACTTTTTATTTCAAGAGATTTTCTGAAACATCACAGAATCAACTGAAATTATTTTTGACAGTGCTTGGGCTTATAATATTTTTTTGCAGAAGTGTAATTTGTTTCCCTCTGCCATACATTTGCGCCCCCAAACGCCTTATCTTTGTTCTGATGGTGACAACCACACATCATATTAAAAGCCTCTTATCCTTATGCAAAGACACATTATATCATGTGTTGGAAGGATACTCGTCTTGTGATGATAAACATAAATGATGCTGCAGAGGATAAGCATCACTGGTGGAGTGGCTCTCAAGCTCTCTTCTCACATTTATCACTGTTGACATCATATTTCACAATATTCTGCAACTGGTAATTCAGGTAGACACTCAGTAACTCCTCATTTAAATTTTCTGAATTTTCTTTTTGAATGTAGGTGGACTACAGCGGATTTAAAAAAATCTAGTGTGGAAGTAAAAAGGTACTATGGGAGGTTTTCCACATGTAGCACCCCTGAGCTCACAGGAGTGAGCCAAGGCATCTCTCTCCTGTATTTGTGTAGCTCAAGGGTGTGACTCACAAAGGTCATGTGTGTCATTAAAATTAAGGCATCAATAGATGAGATATTTTCACAAAGGTGACACTCTCCCATTCCAGCGTAATTAGCCTCATTTTTATAGCGAGCAGGTCACTTAAAAGTCAATTCCAATGATCATGCCAATGAATCTTTACACCAGGTGATATAAACCTGTTATGCTGTGGGTACGAATCTCCAGTGCACAACACGGCTAGCCTCAGTAATACCTGACTTTAGGAAGAGGTCCAACTTTTCCTGTTATCTTTGGGTGTCCTCTGTGAGTTGTGTGGATGCAGCGCTCCAATAAGCCTTAAGGATATTGGGAGCCATCCAGGAAATATATATGACATTACAAAGGAGCTTTGAAGAGCAAAAGCAAACGGCCTTGACGGCACTGAACTTTATTTAGTGCATTTTTTGTATTACTTATGGAGTCACACTGTATATATACAAGTCATTTTAGCTGTCGTTACTATATTATGGCACGTTGAGGCCACAAGATGTCAACTGCACATTATCATATCAGCGTAAGACAAACAGTAATTTTAGTCTCATGAAGTCATGCAAAACTTTTGCCTTCATTTTTTAGAACGTAAAGTCAATCCTTGCCAAAGACGGCACCAAAGCTGAATTTTTAATGATTTAAATGAGAACTTAAATGATAGCAAAACTCCATTATGCACTTAGTTTAGCTTTCTCTGCTGTGACGATCCAATATGTTTGCATCATGTGAGCATGTGGGGGCTGCAGCAGCTCTCTGCAGTCATTGCAACTGCTTCTCAAGTGTGTCATTTTCAAACTAAATTCTGCTCAGAGCAACACAGCAACATGTTGCCAATGTCACCAGATTTACACAGATTAAACCAGTTAAAACCTTTGAAATAGAGTGCCTGGATATTTGATCTATGACGGTGGCTTCCAACCTTTCTTTGCTTATGACCTTTTAAAAGGCATAGTTAAATATTTTTTCTGCTGGTTGCCAGGCAACCTCAAGGTGGGAAATTGTCTGGCACATGACCACCCGTAAACCCACGGTGTGTCATTTTTACACTGCTGATTTTGCACATACTAAACTAAGAGATATAAGGTGTTAATAGAGTACTGCAGGGACAACAGTTTTTTGTAGGCCAGCCCGTAAGTTAGCATCGTTCTGGTTCCCTTGTCATGGATTTTTCAATTGGATTTTGGATCATTGCAGAAAATAAGCTCTGTGGGAAACAAAAGTTGAGGGTACTTTCACAAGATATTAAATAAACATCACTTTTATTATATTTGAAGCGTAAATGTAATTGACAGAAGTAAAAAGTTAACGTTACAGTAGCATGACTTCAGCGTCCACTAATCTTCTCCTAATTTCTACTAATCCACCACAAATTTTAATATATACTACAAGTTATAAAGTTTGCATGAGAATAATTTTCAAGAGCGTGAGCAACACAACAAGGCTCTAGAGGCAGATAAGCAAGTAGATGAGTTTCCGTGTTTGGCGGGATGACCTTTAATGTCCCAGACAACCTCTGTAGTCTCATTTAGCCACCTGTTAGCAACCGCCTTTTTAAAGACAAGCTTCAAAATTCAGTCGTGGGGGGGGTTTACCGACGGATTTTATGTTGAAGAACAAAATCTCAGAAAATCTCTTCAGCTTGTGTTAGCGACAGACCCTATTTCAGGCACCTAACCAAAAACCTATTCAAAAAGCCCCATGAATATCAGATGAGGTAACCAGTAGTGCAACAATGCTAGGTCATCTCTCGGTTTTCAAACTCATTCCTGCAGCACTCTGGTATTATTGTCAACTTTCAGAAAAAGCCAGGATCACCATTTGCCGCTATCTTTGCACTAAACTAAGCTAACTAGCTGCTGGCGGTTGCTCCATGTTTTACTGTACAGACAAACGTGTATGTGACCTCTAATGGTCTGTGCCCATCAGTTGTCAGAGAAACTGTGCAGTATGTCACAAGAAAGTAGCAAAGATAATAGTATTGGATTCACTTTGTTGCTAACCTGGTAGCCCTTAGGTTAACCTCATGACCCCTTGTGATGGGTTTCCTGAGTGGGGAACCATTGATCTATGATACCAAACCTGGCCTTGTATCTGTGTATTGCGAGCCAAATGAAAAAGGCTTCCTATCAGATAAAACATGAATACGATTCAAAGCACCACTTTTATTGGTATCTGTTTTTCCAGTGTTAATTTTGTACTCTTTAAACATTAAACATCACACAAGTTTTCCTTTGAATTTGGGCAGTAAGAACTGAGCTTTTGTGTAAGGTCTCAGTGCAGCTCCGATTTGTTCTACTGTATGCAGAGTGTATCTCCTGCGTAAACACACTATTAGAGTTTAGAGCACAGGGGCTTGTGCAGCTCCTCTTATCTGCCAAGGATGCCTTTGATGGCTCCTGATTGAAATGCCAGCTCTGAAGTTCTGTGCTCAGCCACACGTGTAAACGCCGCAACAGAATGTAACTTATTCCCTCAAAGCGCTTGTTTTCTCTCCCAAGGCAACTGGAGATTAGTTAGTTCAAATTCTGGACGGGTGCTTTTTGAAGAAAGCCGTTTTCGGGGAGATGCGCATGAAAAATTGGCAAGCAAGCATTAATATGTATAATTAATTTTGTTGTTATCCACATATTTGAGCAACGGAGGGAGAGGAGCAGACTGAATTCTGAGCCTGTGCTCATAGGAACCCAGGGACAGCATGTGGATCATTTTTAACATTTACATTCCAATTCAATTTGCTCAACTGGAATTATCTGGCTCCCGTTCTTGGTGGAGATTAATTCAGTTTCCTTGTTGTTCATTTCTAAGTTTAATAACATAACCCAAAGGTATTTCTTTTTTCAGTGAACACAGAAAATTTTGTGAGCCCTCTCTGCATTCTCTGCTATATTTGTCTCCTTGCAGATTTCAAATTCTGCGTTCCCCATACATGAATATATTATAAATTCTCTCTCTGAGATTATCAATATGTTCACATCTCAGCCGGCAGCTAGAATTTGACAAGATAATCAGCCTCTGCAGCAAGCAAAAAAAATATCTTCTCACAGTTCATGATCACTGTTCTTAAAGTACACATGTATATAAATGCAGCCATACTGTCAGCACACAGACGCTAAACCACACAAATGCTCACAAGAGGGAGAAATTACCAACGACATCCAGTGCATCTGCTCTTCCTTGTCTTCTCAATCAGGATCAATTTGACACCTGCTCGTTCCACCGTGTTGCCACAAAGGAATTCATAGACACGCGCGAAAAGCCAGTTTCCAGGTGTCTCGAGATCTCAACGCCAGCCGTCGTTTGTCTCATAGGTGGCTTGCAACGTGCCGGGGTCGCTGGTCCCTTCTCTGCCACCCCCTCATCAGGATAATTAAGCTTTCTCAGCCTGCTGCACACAAATGGGGAATTTCGCCAGCCCCTCCAAGTTGTAGAGATAGTTTGCAAATTGCCTCTGATTCGCCACCTGATTGTGCTATGATTATGTTGTCACTGGATGCTGTGATTATGATGGCCCATAATTGCTGGTGTGCATTAGCTGCTGCACGACGCCCCCCGATCTCTCTGTCTACCTGTCTATGTATCTATCGACCTGCTCGCTGTCTATAAGTCTTGCTTTTTTTTTTTTTTTCCCCTCGCCATGTCATCACTCGGCCTCAGTTTCTTTCTTTTTCTTCACTAATTCAGACAAGCAAACAGTGTAGTATTGAGGCTTCCTCTGTCAGTGCTATCTTGAGAGCAAAGATTCCACATTACCACCTGAGAAAATTGAACTCGGTCACATGCAGCATCTTCCCAGGACACCTGGGTTATTTAACGATTCAGCCAAGGTGTGTGTTTGTGTGCATTGTCTGGATGAGATTGCAGGCGGGGGAGTTGGGATGGGGGGGGGGGTATTGTTTTACAAGATGTACAAACACACTTGTCCAACATGCATGCGTACGACTTGTCTCCTCGTGGCACAGGATTCTCATTTTCATGAATAGCATCAAGTCACCTGCGGCAAGCCAGCAGCATGTGCCACATCTTGGCGCAGGGAAGCCATTTGTTTGCGTGGTAAAACAGAGAAGTGTTTATTTGGGCTTGTTGGACTGACAGTGTCCCCTGTCAAAGCGACGCTTCAGCTGTCAGCATTTGAGCAAATGGGGACTAATTTGCATCTCATTAATCCCACCTCTCCTCCCAGCTCCTCTTGAAGAATTCTTCTTTCTTTCTCCTCCTCCTCTCTGGATTCCCTCGCTGTTTCATGCCATGTTACGGTCTTAAGCCAAGCTCATTAAAAGACAGCACTTTTCTTGAAGTCCGGAATCAGTCTAGCTGTTCTCACTGAATGACTGATAGACATGTGTTTTCGCTCTTTTCAGGTCTGGAGTGCTTGATTAAAAAGGCATGACTTGGACCCTTGATGAGCATATGGATTAAAAGCTCTCAGTGATTGCCTGGCTATTCCCCCCACTTTAATTGAAAGCCTAATGTGCACCCACCGCATATTAATTAAAACCAGAGGTTAGAGGCCCTTGGGGCACACCATTTAGGTCTCTCATTAAAAATTAATAACCTCAATTAATTATTATTATCATGTTGTGAATCATGTCAGCAAATAAATACGACAATGGGGCTGCCCCCCCCAACAGAATGAGCGTTTGGTGGGAGGGGGTGAACACAGTCCAGACCTGTTTTCAATCAGAGAATAATCAATTTATATTTACCTCGTCCTTCGACCGCGGCCATCATGCATTTGGCTCATAATGGATAAAACAAACTCCGGGATGAACTGGGAAATTCAGCCAGTATGCAGTGTAGAAAAGTTGACCATAATCTATAATGCAGTCTGAGTATTCATCTGCTTTGTGTACAGGACACAAAGTTATCTAAGGGGCAGCCTTTCAGGTGCCTGCAAATGACAAACAATTGTTCTCCATGCAAAACATCATGCAGCATTGCTCTACTTCCAGATATAAACTGCAGGCCAGAACATCAGGCCTCATAAAACACTAATAATCACCCCAACAGGGGGCAAAGCAAACTCAATTGAAATGTTTTTGAAGCAACATTGGGCACAATGCTTTGCTGCAATTCTCCAGCTATAATTGAAGAAATTATGCACAATCTTAGATTTCAGTGTACTCTATTACTTGTAATCACTGCATAAAGATTCATCCCGGAGGGAGAGTTATGGTTGTAACTCTTAAGATTTCTGTCTTGGTTAATTTGGCGACACAAGTGCTTTTTTTTTTTTTTTTCATACTCCAGGTCCCAGAATTCTGGAGGCAGCAAACACTCCTTGAGCAGCTCCTCTGTCAGGACAGACGAGCAACCCGTGTATCAGTTTACAGTGCAGCTAAACAGACTCTCATTGTTTTCATGAAGCAGTCCGTCAATAACTTGCCTTTTCCGTTCATGCTATGAACAACTGCAAACTGATTTCATGGTGCTTACTCCACAAGTCATTTCCACACAACTGCAGGACACCAGACAGCGGTTACCTTTCTGAGGATTTGGAGGTGTGCAGCCTGTCGCCTGCAACTCTGCATCTAACACCCCAGTGTGGCTGCTCCTTCTTGTTCCATTACTGCCTTGTGAAAATGAAAAGTAAACAGTGAGGCTGATACATGCATGCATCACTCCACCACTAAGAATAAAAACAACTAAATAGAGAAAAATGACTGGATTTAAATACACTGGATGGCTGTTGCTGAAGAAATGTAGACCATAAATGTCACAAAAATGGAGTGTTATTTAATGAAAAGCTTAAGCATCATAAGTTCAAATGCATAAAGAGGTTGCTTAAATTGACAAGCCAGTTAGGACAGTGATGCTACTCAAACTTTGAGGTCCTCAGGTGAGTTGTGTGTGGACTCACAATCCTTTCTTTGAACTTCTCCCCCTTAAACCTGACAATTTCAGTGTTCGTGAAAACGTTAAAACGTAATGATTTCATTGAGCGAATATACACTTTCAGCTTGGCCTCTGGGAGGTTGTTCAGGAGTATCTTTTTCCAGGCCACGTTTGTGGCTGCGCTTGGTGAAACTAAGCTGGAAACTTTCTCCCAAACTCTTAAAACCCATTCATCTCTTACAAGTTGTAACAAAGGATCAATCCATATAAAGCGTGCAAGCATACTGTAGGGTTGACCCCCAAAAGCCTCCTGGGAGTGCTTTTAGGCTGTCACTCTCTCTTGTTTGTATCAGATCTGTGTATGTGGTGGAAACCCACGTTGTCATCTTAAATATGTCAGTGTTGTGTTGAGCTGCTCACAGTTTCTCTGCACTCTATCTCAAATTCATCAGTTCATGAATTACTCAGGCATCAACAACATGCATCTACTGTGACACCACCCGGGACACGACCACAACACGACGGCGACTTCCAGGAGACGCCTCACAAACCCGCCGTGTCCGCAACTTGCAGATTCTTGAATTGCCACGAGTCTGCATTGTAATTCAGAGAACCGACTCAAATAGATCGATTTTCCCATATCACTGAGCATTGATATTTTATTAATGTAGTTTCTGGATTTATGTTGGAGCAAACCTTCTTTTTTAATTCTGTGGGAATTGCATTAGATCTTAGTGGAAAAAGCCTCTTTTCACCCCAGTTATTTTATTCCTTGCCACCTGAGCGTAACCTATGGCGGGGCGCCTAGATGATTTCCATGCATATATATTTGATTAATGACATGCCAGCATCACTGTCAAGTCCAATGCCATTCAGCACTGCCAGCTACAAAAGAGTGCTATCACCTCACGACAGATAATAGAACAGAGGAAAAGAGGGAAGCTGTTAGTCGTGCTTCATATAGGGATTTCTGCATTGTTTTTATAGTTGTTAATTTCCCCTTTGAAGTGAGTAATGATCACCTTGCTTCACAACATTATCATCATCATACCTGTCAGCCTTTTTGCAGCCTAAGATGTTCAGAATGAGCAAACACAAAGCATCTGTTTACATTGTTTTTGTCTAGAGATCAAAGACGCCTCTGACTGCAAACAAGTTCTGCAGATGACACAAGGTGCCAAATGTTTCCTCAACATCAGATGGCTTCTCCTGCGATCCATATTGCATTCTAGGCCAAACCTCCCAAACACCATCACAAGTATTTCCCCCGAGGGCCCTCTCTCTCCATTCATAGTCGAGAAACATCCCCCGGCCGAGGGCGCACCACATGAAGTTAAACGATTTTGAAGAATTCCAATCATAACATCGGAGTTTTGTGCAACAGCAATCCTAGAAACAAGATAGAAGAATGGGCAAGAGCGGGATAAAAAAAAAAAAAAAAAAAAAAAAAAAACAGGATATGATGGAGGGAATCGAGGAGAGGATACAAATAACGGCACAAAAGCGGAGCTGCTTTTGGATTCCTCATAAGAATTATTCAAGAAGAAATGGCACCTGGCCTGGGGGAAATCAGCACTGCCCTCAGCCGGATTACTCCTGGCACAATCCGGACACAGTCTTGTTTGATGTCCCCCACCCATCCGTCTTGTATGTAGTCTTTTATCTCACTCTAAAGTAATATAGTCTTCACTGCAATTCAATAATGGCCCAGCCGAGCCTGTCAGGCTGCGTTTGCCCGTTATCTCACAAAGGCCTGTCCACTCCAGCAACGAGCCACCCGATATTTGTGCGTGTTTGTGTGTGTGTAAGTGATTTCATCCCCAAGGGAGAGACTTCATGCTTGTGTGTGCGTGTGTGTTTGTGTGTATGAAAGAGAGAGAGACGGGAAGGGAGATGCCGAATCAATTGATGTGTGTCTGCACCATGTGGCAGACAGAGGGGGAAGTGGGGAGACAGACGGTCTATTTATCCCTCAGTGTGTTTGTATGTGTGTTTTGACCGGTTATCCTACTTGAGATCTAAATTAAGAAATAGCATGGGTGATGGGGCAGATGCTCTGGCCAGCACCTGTGTGTGTGTGTGTGTGTGTGTGTGTGTGTGTGTGTGTGTGTGTGTGTGTGTGTTTGTGTTTGTGCGCGCGCACGTGTGTGTGTATGTGTGTGTCCCTGTCAGCTTGTCCCAGCACAAGTGAAGGGTTTTAACTCATTTCCTAATTGGATGAAAGAGGCAGATACAGCCCAGTCTGACCCGGGCTTTGCAGCAGGACAGTGGGAACCTCAGTAATTTACCCACAGAGTGACAGCAACACTGATGCGTTCAGGGTCCTGAGCTGGATTCAGGACAACAACAGGTCGGCTCTCCTGCATATCCCAAATTAGATAGTTGCTAGATGGAAGGATTTACTGACTGGGACTGAAAAACAAAAAAAGACGTCAGGAAGTTCATTGCACAGACTGATAGTTAAGGATGTGTCATTACACAAGATGGAGAGAAGGATTGATGGATAAATCACAAATACACCAAATATATGGATATGTACATGGCACTACATCTCTGCATAATGTTCAAGGCTATTTTCAGTTCATGTCGGGCTGTAAATGCATCTGCATAAGCAAGCAGCTTTCATTTACCTCACCGTCACGGGGCATCATGTCCCACAGCTCATTCGGCGCATGCTAATATATGGTTGCACAGGCCTCCCCATCATAATCACCCATAACACTAAAATGAGACGCATGACAGTAAATAGCAGTCAAGCCTTACAAAGACTATTTGGCATGGGAATGATTTTTGTTGCTAGCAAACACTTCAGATGCCAATAAATCAGACAGATTTTTGATATATTAAGCTGCTTCTTTTATTGTCATGCCTCAGTGCAGTCTCTGCATGCAAATAAAGAGATATATTCGCTGTACATATGGACGAGGAGAGAGAGAGAGAGAGAGAGAGAGAGAGAGAGACGTGCTGTTCCAGGAGTCAGATTGCAAATGGTGAGTGATTTGTTTTTTTCAATCAAAAAGGAGAATTTGATTTAGGAGCTGTAAGTGAACAAAGCACCTTTTTGCCATGCACAGCCAAAGAGACAAACAGAAGAGTGAACGTGCACAACATTTCTCAGCCCTGTCCTTCGTAATATATTACAGCACTGTCTTCTCATACACAATGCAAAGCCCAAACACCAAAGCCTAACAGCTTTATTTGTCATACGGATGGTCAATTTAGTCTGAGTCTCCTGCCGCCTTAATGTTGTCTCCTAAAACATGTCAGCATTATTAAACATGCTGAACACGGAGCAGCCATATGTGCACAGTGTGACACGCGTAGCGAGGGTTTGCACATAGAACACGCTGGTGCTAGCATCTGCATGGAGGAACGCGACGGAAACACCCCGCTGATGCAGGGGGCTCTGAGGGGTCAGCTAGACTTAATTGCACTGAGGGAACATGTGTGCTAGTCCAAGCTGGTGGAGCTACTCTGTGAGGGGGCCGGCCATCTGCCACCCTGTACCTCTAAAGCCTAAGGACCAATTTGGGCTTAGTAAAGGAAGCGACAACACTGTCAAAGGACACTATTTCAGCACATGGCTGATCCTCAGAGGCTGCAGTGCTTGTGCAGGCAACAGGGAATATTACTTTCTAGAGCCAGAACACTTTGCTTACTATTCAGTGATATTTCTCAACTGGCCAGCGTTAACCTACATTCAGTCATACATATGTTCTTGCAGAGGTGGACTTTAATGTATGTACAGTTTCTTATTGCATAGATATTTCAAGCAGTTTTTGGTTTCCTGGTTTGGCTTGGATAGTCGTACACCCGTACTTGATCATAACTTAAGGCCTTTGCCTCTTTGAGATTCATCTTTGTAACTGAGAATGTCTGTCAGCTCCAACATTATTTTTCCTCTGGGTCAAAGTTCTGCTGTTTTTCATTCAATGCAAACAAAATTTAGGAGTATCAGTGATTCTGACCAAACCTACCCGCTGGAGCTTCCTTGCAAATGAGTATTTTGATATCTGCGTCTCGGTGCATGACTGCCACCAACTGTCAACGAGTGCAGTAGCCTGAAATTGGCAGCACGAAAAGTGTATTGCGTCGCCGCACACTTGTGCACGTGTGTCCTTGTGCAAATGTAGAACTTGCTCACAAAAGAGCTGCTCCATGGCACCGCAAGTCACTCAGACACTCCACAGGGAGTTACCTGCAACGTAACAAGGCTCTGAATTTTTTTTTTTTGTTTTTGCTTTTTCTCAGTGGTTTAACATCTCACAATGCTGCCGCAATGTAGAAGTGTACTGCAGGCTGTGTCAAGACACCATGACATCCCCATCAGTGATGCTGCGTATGCCTGGTAAGAAGTTCATCCTCTGTTGAGACAGTTTCTGTTGATGGACTGTGATCCGATAAGGGCACAGAAATGTGCACATATGCACCACCAAAACACATACTGTACATATTCATACATGCTCTGGAAGATTAGTGTGTCATAGAAGTGTCTGCGATATCACATGACTGACATGGAAGAGTTACGGTGTGCGTCATACGTCTTGTGTGTCACCATACACAGAATTCATTTACACAAGAGATAAAAATAAAACCAATGCCTGATGACTGCTGAGTAAAAACCTGGACCAAGCAGACCAAACCTTTTAAATTCAGCTCTGTCAGAAGAAAAAACTGAGTAAGGATGGACGAAAATGTATGTCCGAATTTAAAAGGAGACCACGTCCTGAATAGAACACAGTCCTGAACTTTACTCTGTGTGTGTGTGTGTGTGTGTGTCCCAGGCTGGTGTTTGTCACTCTGCATGCAGAAAAAGACAGTTACTAAAATAACCATCAACAAACTAAAGATAAGTGTTTCGGACATGAGCAGACGCAGCTATGTGGACTGATAATAAGGGGTGCAAGTTGCCAAGTGTCAATGCCACCGTTGCCTGTGAGAGCTCACATTCTGACTGCGTGTCTTTGTGTCTATTTTTACACTGCACCCTATTCATTAAGGCTGATGACTGATAGGCTACTTTGTTGGCAGCCAGCGACCATCGTGTGATGCAACGACCTTGGGTCTGAACCAGTGAGACGGGGCTCTAAATAAAGAGCAGGCTGCCGCTGAGTCGAAGCGCCTGTTCCACAGGCCTGAAGTAGCAGCGTTTAAGCAGTGGCAGTGCATGAACGCTTTACAGGTGTTCATGTGGAGAGGTGGCACGTGTGATGGATGTGAGTTAAACTGCTTTGACTTTAAAAACTCACCAAAGTGCCGTGGTAGCACACTGTCATTAGTGCACGCAAACAGGAAAACTGCCAGCGAGCGAAACACTAATTTGAGACTGAACTTCCGAGAAGACAAAAACAGCATATGTTTCAGTGACAAAGGCCTCTTGCAGTCATAGGAATCATGACTCTTTTCTGTCAGAGGCAAAGTAGGAGGTAGCTTTGTTGTTAAAGAGCCACAAAGTCTGCAGACAAAGGTGGTTGAGGTGGTTGGATGCAGGCCAACGTTGTTTTCTTGTTGCTATGATCACAAATGCTCTGGAAACTAAAGCAGTTAATGACTGATTGAATGAAGTAATCTTATTTTAACTCAAATCTTGCTTTTTTTCCCTTCACACTACTTGTCATTTGTGTGCCTAAATACAAACATGAACCATGGCAGTTGTTCTGGTGGTCAATTTTGTCAATGAATTTGGAGGATTTACTGCATAATTCAACACACTGTTGTGCGCAGTGTTGTTCTTTAGTTGGCTCTTAAAGCTAAATGTGGTTTAGTTAACCGGGCTCGGATGTTTCCATTAGAAAGAGGGAGAAAAGAGCACTTGAAATTCTAATACGATATTTTCATTTACATTTTTGACAAAACTCCCTTCAATACATGTCTTAGGGCTTATTGCCTGTTTTGTCAAATATTGCAATGTTGGCAAAACTGGAACGCTGAAGAGAAGGTACATATTGACAGAATGTCAATTAAGACAGTAATTAGTCAAAAGACTGCATCAGAGCTGTAAGTACAGTCGCTCTCTCCTGAATCCTCCATGGCCGCAGTCACTGAGCCTCCTGATGTCTCCTGTTGCAAGCCAGCACCGTTCTGTTTCTTCATATGATGTTTACACCAGCTGCAGTAATCTGAAATACTCTTTATCTGCCTATAAGCTTGTTTCTAAACGTTCTGAGAGCCACTTATACCCTGGCTTAACTCAACTTTTTAAACTCTTTTTCTTTTTCTTTTTTCTTTTGATTTTTATGTCCAGTAATCAGGTACAAAATCTTGCACTACTGCACACAATGGACTCTGAGAGCAGGGGGTTTTAACCAATGGGACCCTTCGTGTTAATGTCTGTTTTGAACTGGGAGGTAAGACTCTGAATGAAGGCCTTCACTTACATCACATCACTGCCCTCCCGCTTCTCTATTTCCACTCATATTTCCCTGACGGTCCATAAAGAGACAGCCATTTGAGAGGGTGCATTGATTTCTGGGCATATCTGGTGATAAAATGTGCTTCTCCGTCCGCAGCTCCTTTAACTACCCAATTTGAAGACCCCTGATTTGGCAGGGCCATGCAGGAACTGTAAATAGAGCTGTGAATCAGAAGGGAGTAGGCAGGAAGTGGGGAAAGTGTCTTTATTAAAGACACACACAGACAGTCAGGGCGCAGATCAAGCCAAAGAGGGTTCCCCTTACGGTACTCCAGCCTTGCTGCTGTTGGGGGAAAGATAAAATGTCCACAAAAAGCCAAATTCTAGGCAGTAGACAGTCCTGAGGTAATCAGCTACATGTAAGCTCTTTCATATCCTTTTGAGCAGAACTGTTCTTCTGCGGATACTCGAGCATTTCTCCAACATAAGTAAAAGTTGGCCATTTCTGTTTAAAATTCGCCCTTCACCTTGCGTTTGCTTTAAGTTTCCACCAAGTTGAAGGCGGCTTTATTTTACAGCCTTATTGAGCAGCAGATGAGAAAAAAAAAGGGTGTTACTTCAGAAACACTCCGGAGCCTGCATCCCTCTCTGGCCATTAATGAAGCATTGTCCCGCTCGCACCACTTTATCATGATCTATGAATCTCTGATTTTGATGCAATAGAAAACCAATCACTTGCAGCGAGTCTCCAGGCAAAGCATTAGTCATCATGTCTTTGACACCACCTAAGAATTGGGTCATTCTTTTAAATTAAAAGCGCTCATTTGTAAATATACACTTGCAGACAAAAAAAGACACACTCTCCTCTTATTTTGATGTATGGAAGAATAAAGCAACAGTGCTCAGGTGAATTAATATCTGCCCGCAACGCTTGGACTGCACCTGGGTGAGGAAAGTAAAGGGGGGGATGCGGATGATTGAGCACTTTTGCTTGAATCTGGCATTTGTAAATTTGTATTCTTTATTAGGATTATTTGTCTGAGCCAGTGCATCCCATTCACCATGTCAAAGCACACATTAATGGCCAGGCGCTGTGAGATGCCAATAAGATGCCAATACATCCTCCCTCTTCATTCTTCTCTATCTTATTTTTCATTAAACCTCTCCCTTCAACATTATTCAGGTATATATCTTTGTTCTCAGCTGGAGAGGCTTAAGTCAAGAAACTTAATCTCTGTTGCTCAATAGAGAGCTTCTGCTGTCTGATGGGGTCTGGCGGTTATTGAACACCTGGGGTGTATTCAATAAAGCTAAAGTTTGTTCCTACTTTAGTTCAATAAAGGAGCACTCCATATCAATTTGTCCATGAGATCTATGTCTCACATATCTGACGGTGAATTGCCACATGCTCAAGCAATGATGTCTTAAAGATAAACGCACTGTCTCTCTCTCTTTGGACTTTATCCAAAGAGCTGCAATCAAGTCTGGAAGTTTTACAGCAGTCAGTGGCATCAAAATAATATCCATCACCCTTTTGAGCTTTTAGAGAGGAAAAAATTGTGAAAAATACAATGGTTTCTTCGGCAGATTCACTGTTATTTCTTGGCTTTTTGTTGGCACCAGCAGTCAAAACTCCATCTCAAACTCTGAGCTGTCATTTATCTTTAGATATCTGGTCCAATTCATCTTGTCACCCAGTTCTGAAGCTTATCCGTAGTCCCAGACGCAATGAGGGACTAATCTGGTTATTTCTTCCCGATCGATGTCGCTGTGCACACCTATCATTAAGGCTGTCTCACTGAATGAGAGGAAAGGCTCCAAACCTCGGGAGCCGCACACAGGGCCTCAATGCCAACGAGTTTGGCAAGTGTTCTAAAGACGGCCACAAGTTCAGCCCCTGTCTCAGCTCATTGTCCCGGGGCTGAGCCAGCAGTCACCACACAGTCACTACAAGAAAATCTCACACTCAGAGGTGGAAGGGAAAAAGACCATTTCTTCCTGCTGACAATTATTCCATACTGGCAAGGCACTTTGCTCAATCCAATAGGGCTGCTCCGGGATAGCTGTGAGTGAGTGTAACACTGATGTTTCTAGAGCTCATTATTGGCAGGCGGGGTGGCTGGAATGGCTCTGAGTAGAAATAAGGAAGTGAGAAAGAAAGGGGAGGATGGCAGAGGCAGACGTTTACGGTTGTGCCGCCGTACAGTATGATTTGGGGAGTTAGCGGCGGAATGCTAATCGGCCTCTGGGGCGCTGAGCCGCAGCAAATCAACTCCTTGGAGCGGATCATGGCCTGGGCTGACATTAGACCCCCCCACCCCCCACCCCACCCCCCCAACACACATTCTCGTCTTACGACTCAGAAGGCGAGAGGAGGCGGTAAAGGAGAGAGGGAGAGTGAGCAGAGGACGATGTGTGATTATAACTGTGTGAGTTTTTGCGACAGAGATCCAGAGAGAGAGGAAGGAAAGAACAGAGGAGGGACGAGAGGAAGACAGAGATGCAGAAAAACGAGACAATTGAGAAATTAAGGAAGAAAAAGTTTTTCCACTTGCCTCACCTGCCAAGCTGTCCATTGTTGAATGGCACCTATGCTGTTCAGATTTGCCACTTGAAATTCATAGTGAAATAACAACTGACGATAGCAGGTCTTACCCGGTGTGGCTAGCTACATAATTAAGCCAATGTTAGTGTCGTAGGTTGAAAAGGCTACATGCTCATTTTCCTATGGAAACAGACACCCCCTATTTTTTTGTTAAATATTTGAACTGATTTAACATTTACACAGTTAAGTTGATACTTAAACATGTCAGTAGATGACGATATTATCCCACTGTGGATACCCTAGGGAGAGTTGTATAACCGCTCTGCTCATGCGCAGCTCAGAATTAAATGAGCAACGGCTGGAGCAAGACGCAAACTCATGTCCTCTCTCTCATTAATCCACAGGTATGTTTAAACTTGCTTTTCCGATATAAGCTGTTTAAGAACTAATGTAAGGTTTTTGTAAGTAGTTTTGTGTTGTTTAGAGATGCTAGTAAGATGTATAGTAACAAGAGAAGAGTGTATTTGTAACGGCATAGTGAACGGGCAGCACCGAGACCCGCCGTTTCGCGATTGTTAAGCTGTTTTAAAAGTAGTATTTTAAGTGTATGTTACAGATGTTCGTTATTAGAGATATACAGAAATGTTACAGAGTTCAATTCAGTCAATTAAAAGTAGATATTAGAGAGAGAAACAGCATATTCAAGTTCAGTTTGCAAAGCATATCCGCACCATATATGCGAGACGGTTACTTTCAAAGCTAAAGCAGTGTCAATGTCAATGTTGTAGGGATTATGTGTTTGTTATGTGAGTGCAGGATAAGTGTGGAAGCATGTAGAAGTGTTAGAACATGAGTGAATGTAGGTGTAAAAGTGAGAATGTGATTTAAGGATGATTTCACTGAAAATGTATTATAGTTCTATGAAATTATCGAGAATTAAATGAGCAACAGCTCAAGCAAGACGCAAACTTGTGTCCTCTCTCTCATTAATCCACAGTGCACCCTTGCCTGTGGACCTTGTCTGTTGGCCCAGATTTCCCCTAGGTCTGGCGCCAGTAGCATTAGCTCCATGAGTTGGATTGAAAACATCATTTTCAATCTGTCTTTTGACTATTTAAAATTACTCAGGTCTTAAATATGCACCTGATGATAGGCTAATGGGCTAAAAGCCAGGGGCTGAAGCTGTATGTCCCAGACAAAAACTCAGCATCCTCACCAGCTGATGATCCACGTCAGTAAAGAAACAGCATTGTTGTTGTGTTGCAGTGAGGAGCTAGTTAGTCCTAGTCCTAGTCCTGTGTAGCTGCTAAGATTAATTTAGTTACTTGGACAGCCAAAAGGTCAGATTTGTGCTCATTTTTTTTTTTTTTTTGGCTGGGGTTTGGCTCGTATTTTCAAACCATATGTTTTACTTTGAATGCCACACGGTGTATCTTGCGAACAAAACTCAATCTCTGAAAATGAGATTGCTTGAGTGTAAACTTGCCCAAATCCCACAGAGCATGAGAGCCACTAATGTTACCCTCCACTCTGATGTAACCCAAAACTGGCTTGCAGTGGGAAAATGCCACACAGTGATTGTGCTAATTGTGTACAGGGCTTTTATTTCACTGTAACACCACAAAATAAATGAACTATGAATGTCATTGGCCTCAGAAGGAACGCTTAGGTGCTACAGTGGGTAGCAAGTTAGTCAGATATTTTAACATCTGATGTTATCAGTGATGAACAAATTCTCTTGTATTTCAGGGTTTGGATAGTCTTACATAAAAGAAATCATCACTCTTACTACAACCCCAACATGTGGAGAAATCCAAACCTAAACAGGCCTGCTGTGCCAAGTCACGGCTGCTAAGCTATGATTGGACAGTTGTTGTGCAGGGAGAGGGTTGTGACAGCGGTCAATTACCTAATGGCTTTCTCCATAATGTTTTTATACCTTGTCTACAATTTTATTTGTTCCCAAAAAAGGATTGTGGGGCATGCACTCACCAAAATAGTTTGTTGTTTTTTAGGCAAAGGAAAAACAGACGAGGGGACACGGTAGCAAAACCATTAGGTCCCCGATTGGAACCAAGGTTAGTGGTAACACAATTGGTGCTCCAGAGATGTCGCTCTGAACCATTTGATCATTTCTGAGCATCCGTGTTTACAATTTTAATCCTCTATAATCCTGTAAGGATCAATCATTCAATGTTAAATGCCAGCGGAATGCTAACGTCCACCAGTTCGTCTCATAGCTGATATTTCAGAGGGGGGAGGCGATTCCAGTTGAAGCGCCAAAGCCTTGCGACTAAGGTGATTTGGAGAAAGTGCAACAGCTTGATCAATTAGAGTGATTGCAGCCCATTGTGCTTTCGTCCGCCATGACACTGTCCGCCTATAAAAGCACCTGGAGCAGGAAGGGGGGAGGAAAGCCTGTAGTTTCGAAACACACACATAATTGCAAACACACAGTTGCCAACAATCAAAGACAATGACACACAAACAAATTACTTTGCTCCGCTCTGGTCTTTCAGGAGACGTGCTTGCATCAGCATGCTGAGCCCACAGCATCCCGTCTCACCTGGGAGCTGTGTTGGACCACTGAGGTGTGGTAAGATACTACACGCTCCAGGGCACCCATGACCTTTGAGTTATGGCCGTCAGAAACTGTATGCCTTTGTGTGTTTGCGTGTGTGGGAGATAGAGCGACAGAGACAAAGAGGCAGAAAGGCGATAGGAGGAACAGAAGGTGTATGTGAGATTTCACTGACAACGTAGTATTGCGAATGACTTTTCCTCTAACTAGCACGAGAATCAGTTTTTGTTTATAGCTGCATCTACAGTATGTGTGCCCTTACCTGTATGGAGGATCGGTGCCCTTTTCTGAACCATGATCATATTCGCACACCGTGCTCTGTTCCCATTTACATTCAGGCCTCTGAGGAATACGCAATTGTGATGGCTGAGCATCTCTTTGTAGCATTCAAGTGCTTTACGAGTGGGGTTGATTTAAGATCCAATGACATAAGGGCATTATTTCATGTGAAATGCAGAAAGTCTCCAAGAGCAGTTCTGTTTTTTCATGCAATGACCAAACTGTAGCTTTTTTTTTTTTAAAGGGCCGTGCCAGTTTCATACAACAGGGGTCTTGGTCGTTTTTTAATCATTCATACTGGTGGTAGTGACATTGTACTCACCAAGTCAGCCAAACATATTTGCATTGACTGTTAAATTATAACCCAAACTGTCACATGCATTTCAGTTTACAGACAGCAGTTGCACTACAAGGTCCATTTAGTCGCTGTTCGTCATCAGCAGATGGAAATTTTCCAGTTGGTGGAATTGTAGACATTCAAGTTTCCAGTTTTTTCTGAGGATTGGAACAATTTCTCATCCATATTGGCTGAAAAGCTGATGTCCATTATTATTTGTAGTAGTGGTAGTTGTACTGAAGCTTTTGGTTTTTGTCAGCAGATACAGTTTGACCAGTATTTCTCATTGGCACACATGTTTTTTTTTTCCTGTGTAATCAGGAGGTTATTAACATTTGCTTTGCCCTCACTTTTGGTTTTACTCCAAATGAAGTGGTTTAGATAATGTGCTAAGCTGCTGGCTTTGTTTACAACCCATCTAATCCTTCTGTTTATGCTGGATCTGACTTCATTGGGAGGATGTTGACATGCTCCCAGATCTCAGAAATTAACTTGGTGATCCCAAGTTCCAATAAAGAGAGATTTACCTTTAACTAGCTTGGCAGAGAGAAGCATTTGCCTGCCCTCAAATCACATTTCCATATATTTTTCTGCCTCTAAAGCCCTGCTCCTTTGACACATTTACTTGCTTGTGAGGATTCACCTCCACATGAAAATGAACCTGAATAACATCTTTGCCAAGTCCTCAGTTTGTTGTGAGTATATGAACAAGGTAAATAAATTCCTTCTGCGCAGCATCATCAGTATGACTCTGACTACTCTGGAAACATGAATCTGTCTTATTCCTTTGATTTTCTGTTTGGTGTTAAGAGGCGGTGTAGTATGGCTCCACAGGCTCCCTGAAAATAGTTTGTTTTGTTACTCCCACGCACACAAGAGCAGCAACCGTCTCCCATAAGATGGAGAGCAATCTGATATCTCAGCAAGCCTGCTTCATTTAAAATATGGTAAAGCCCTCTGCTTTGCTTCTGAGAGATGCTCTCTGTCTCGTGTGTGTGTGTGTGTGTGTGTGTGT
The DNA here is from genome assembly GCF_051107435.1 of Chaetodon auriga. Lineage (NCBI taxonomy): Eukaryota > Metazoa > Chordata > Actinopteri > Chaetodontiformes > Chaetodontidae > Chaetodon > Chaetodon auriga. The sequence goes on along the minus strand of NC_135097.1, from coordinate 10,488,919 downwards.
GTGTGTGTGCTCCTAAGATTCAGGGATGATGCATAGACTCTGACACTTTGACAGATGAACAGATTTAGAGCGCTCGAAGGACCCAGCCTGTTCAATAGAGGCAGGAGCGAAAGCGTGAGTGTGTTGGTGTGTTTGTGTGTGTGACTGCTTGTTTATATGTGACTGCTAAGATTTGCTAAATGTACAATTCATGCCGCTTTTATTTCTCCTCATTGATACATAGTGCCGCGTAATGGGTAGGGATATACGGGCGTGTCAGTCACGTTTACCGCCATGATTGAGCTAAAGGGAGTATCCTTATGTGCTGTCACAATCAGATGGGGCATGTGTTGAGGGTAACATCCCACTATTACAACCAAGCAGGCCAAACTCACACCCATGTTATTACTGCTGGTGTCCTCATTTATGTCTGGCATCATTCGCTAACAGGCTCTGCGTATGTCATGTGACTTTGTTTTGTAAGGCCAGGCAGCTTTTCCTAGAAATTCTGTCCGCATTGGACATGAGTTGGGGGATTGGGGTGGGTGGGTACTGCTGATTGGGCAGCACGTGAGAGGCTTATTATGCATGTGCAATGCAGGGGGCTCTGGGTGGCGGCCCTGGGATGGCGGAAAGTCAGGGTGAAGAGGTCAGGGTGGTGGATACATGTGTAGCACATCTGGGTTTCATGCAAGAGAGTGCAGCGTTTGTGCGTCACAGGTTGCCATACGTAACAATATTCAAGCATACATTGATAAATCTCATCTGTCTGTGGAGTCGATTTCAGCTACAAGTAAATAATTCCAGTTTTTGATCATTGGCCACAGTTCTTTACCTCCCAAAAAGGGTCCTGCTCCTGAGAGGAGGAAACATTGGATCTCACACGAAGGCTGTTGTGTTTAACCTTTATCAGTCTCATTTGTCTAATCTTCACAGTTTTTCAGAAGCAGAGGAAACACAAGCGGAAAAACTTTTTTGTTCCCGCTGTAGTTATTGGCCTCAAGGACTGTTTGTTCAAACAGGAGCATTTGTTCCATATTTTGTCACATTTCCCGGCCGTATATGCGTGGCCATTTTTTTTTTTAATGCACACCTGTACACACAAGACTTCAAGATAAATTCAGGTCATTGTGTGCGTGTGAGTGAATGCTCACGGTGTGTGTGTGTGCTTCACTCTGAGCACGTTTCTACCAAAATACCAAATATTGTTCACTCTGCCTAAAAGACACACTTAAATTAGCATTGTAAAAAAAACCTCAACAGGGAACACAGCGGGGAAAAAGGTACGATCACAGTCCAGCTCAGCTTTTCCCAGGTTCTGAAAATTCTCCAAAAGCATCCCTGAAATCAAATTGTAGCCTCAGTGTAGCTGACTGCAGCTCAAGACATAGATAGTTAATTAGTGTCTTCCCAGAGACCACAAGACTTGCCTGGCTCCAAATTCCCAAATCCGAGCAAAGGTGACACAGTGCCCCAGCACGCGCGCACACACACACACACACACACACACACACACATCCACCAAAAAGAAGAATTATAAAAAAGCACTTGCATCAATGAGTCGTCATCCCTGCTTTTCTCCCCCGGCTATCGTGCTCCAGTCCCCGTGCCCTCATCCGGACACAATGTTCTCCTGTTGAAAACTGCCGAACACAGACAAAACGTGCACTTTGTCTGCCTAAGCAAATAATTACTCCGATTAATTAGCCATGCTGTGGATAGCTGCAGGCAAACATTCCATTAAAAAGAGCTAAAACACAGCAGAAAATAGCTGTAACGTCGCCACTGGAGGGTGCTACTCCAGTGACCTTCCCTGACAAGGCCTGGGAAGGCGGATGATATATCGGAGGAGCTGAAATTTGGACACAAGGCACTTTACGTGCTCTTTCATTTGACTTGTTGCCTCTTCTGCTTCTGAACAGACCTAATTTGAGCCATATGATTAGAGTGGATTAGACTGCAGTACTTCTGATGGATGTTAATTTCTCCAACATATTTTTCTTTTCCCTTGCCAAAAATGTCCTTTCAGTTCCTGATCGACCCAAAGTTTATCTCCCGTCTTACTGTATACCAATAGCAGCAGAAACATCCTGTCCTGTAGATAATCTTTTTCGGGCTATGAATTAAGATAAATACATTCAAATATTCTAAGCTAGACTCTGTGGGCAACATTTTGCCAGAGAGGAATTATTTGTTTCAGTGTTAACACACATGAGAACAGCATGTAGTTTCTCTTCTTTGAATTAGTTTGTCCCCAAATTGTTTTGAGGGGCTCAAGAAATAAGATTAATAAACCAACAATTACATATTATGTGAATTTGTTTTTCATTAGATCAGTGCTCACAAGAGTTTTTTAAAGCTGCTCTACTCAATATTTTTAGATCAACAATGTGTGTGATGTCAATGGTGTCCCTCACAGTGATGAACCCAGAGACAGGTTCACTAAAAAGCTCTATTAAACCCACAGTACACTACTCATCTAGCACCAAATGACAAAGTTAGCCGCTAATTGCTGAACATAGTGGAGCATTTAGCAGCTAAAGAGCCAGACACCTGCCACAGAATTTGGAGGAGACCAAAAATGGGGCGAAGAGCATGAATATTGAACTTAACCAGGTAGAATGCAGCATATTAACACACATTTCTGAGGTTTATCTCCAACATTACCCTTCCATCCCCTTGTGTCATTTAAGAACTGGCAATGTTGCTTTTTGTGTGTTATTGTGCATAAATCTGTATGTGTGTGTGTGTGTGTGTGTGTGTGTGTGTAGTTTTGAGTGTCCACTTGTTTTGTGTGTAAAAAGTTAAGACTGTAATCTCTCCCATTCTTTTTACCTGCCCTTGTGGTGTTGCCGGTGCCGTCCGACTGGCACCATTACCCACTGAGTGACTAATGAGTCTTACAAATGTGTATTATCTGCATCAAAAGACAGGGACAGATTTCAGTGGTGCGACGCATCGATACCTAAGCGATGAGAGGCAGTTACAGGTGGGGCCTGTTGATCTGCCGACGCGGACAGGGGATGAGGAGAGGAAGAATGGCGATGGCATTTGTTCTGTGCAGCACTAATCACTTATATAAGAAAGTTTTCTCCCTACTCTGTTCACTGAATGTTACTGTGTGCACATTGATCTTCCACCTGCCTTTGTAGCCTGCTCCAGCATGCCAGAATACGGATTGGCAAAACCTGTATTTTGCTCCTCGTGCTTTATGCATCTGCTAACATCTGTATCTGTATGCACAGCACATTCATTCAAGTGTTTGCGTATGTGCTAAATGCTCTCAAGCATTGTTCTTCCTGTTCTCCTCTCATGTTTCGTATTCTGAATATGACAGGTGAATATGGAGTACCTTTCATACAGAAATTGCAGCTCAAAGTACTTTAGAAGAAAGAAATCACATGCACAAAGTAAGTGCTTTACATGGAAAAAAAAAACAGAATGGACATAAAACAGATAAAACGATGAACGTAAAATAAGATGAACGGAGGAAAATAAAAATAAACACAATGCATAAAACCACACAATACAATATTAAAATCTAGGTAAAAGCAGAGTAGAAGAAGGATAAAAATCTGATCTAAAAGAACTCTTCATTTGCTATCTCTGCTTTCTGTGGCTCTCAGACACAACAGAGTCTTCAGATACTGATTCCCCACAGGTCTTGATCACACTGAAACAGGCATTTCACAGCCACCTCAGAACGTCTTCCTCATGGATGTAATCTCACTGTGGGACTTATCTACCTATAGGGCACAAGCCATTGTTGCACCACCGTATTCACAAATCTTTGTTCTAATCACCAAGAGTAGAATAAGGGTCAAAATATAAATGAGGATAAACCATCAAATCACAGCATAAAATGATAAATATGGCTTAAAATTGATGACATAGAATGCATAAAATTAAGCAAAACAGAGCATTTTAAAAGAAGTGTACAAGCCCGAGGCAAAGCACAAAAGTTTCAGGCCTGTATCAGGAGGTCATAGCTAGTGAAAGGCTAGTGAGGAGGAGGACGTTAAAATCAAACCTGAATGTTACAGGAAGTCAGTGCAGAGCAGCTAAAACTGGACTTATGTGCTCTCTCCTCTTGGTTCTGGTTAAACTTACTATCTACATTTTTCATCAACCGCTGACCCCAAAGCTGCTGCAATGATCTCAAATGAGGCCCTAACATAGCACCATTCCTGCAAAAAGATGATTCACATTGAGGAGATGTGGAGCAAGCTCTTTTGGAACTGAAAACTACCACTCCCCCTAGTGGATCTTGAACGAACATCAGCCTATTTCCCCAACCTGGGATGTACATCTGCGCCTATGTGCATAGTTGCTTTGTAAGGGCTCTTGTTTACCACAGAGGCAAAAACAGGTTGAAGTGTGTCCGCATCTCTGTCTCTTTGTGCAAACTTTTGTCCCTGTACATTCACTTCAACGAGTCTTTACTTTCTGAGTATACATGTGCATGAGACTGTTTTGCACATCAGGATGAGTCCCAGCACAGAAATTCCTCGCAAATTATATTTTCTCCCTGTGTGTGGGCAGAATAGGAAATCCGGTCCCATTTGAGCAAGTGACTGCAGTAATTTCATTTCTATTTTCGAATGAGCTTTCTCTTGTGTTTCATTTTGCAGCATTTCTAAGTGCTTTGTTGCAGCTTCATTTTCATATTATTGTTCACTAAAATGGCTGAGACATTACCACATGCAATATGGTGCAGTCTGTCCCCTTGATTTCACTTTTGCACAACCGCTGATTGTCCAGGACCAATGAGAATTCCATCTTTATCTTCTGATGAAGTGCTGATATCGTGGACTCCCAATATACACTGTTCACTAGACAGTAATGGAGTTTCATAGTAATGGAGTTTATAAGTCAGTTATTCTGATTGTGGACACATATGGCTGGATCCATCCTCACAGGGGGTCTAATACCTTCATTTGATGAAATCAAACATCCAGGAGTCCAGAGGGAGCACATCGCCTCCTTGGTGACACACCATGGGTGGTTGGGTAATGTAACCAAATATATTCGCTACAGTGGAACGCTTGGCAACACTTGCCATGGTTGTGGCAAAGGTAATTTAGAGCTCTAACAGGTATGACAGAGCAAGGAGTGTATGTGTGTGTATGTGTGTATTACCAAAGGAAAGGTTAGACTCCACCACATATAATGAACCATGGGGCAACATCTGGGTTCGTATAGGTCATCTATCGCATGTAATCGAGGCAGAGGTGTCCATTTCTCCTATCTAACTCTGGATCTGTGATTTTAAAGTCAGACATGACATGACAGACTGAAATCCACCTCATGACTGGCTCTCCAAGTTTGGATTGAGCCAGTGGGGCAAACCAAGGACAGAATTACTCTCTCAACCCGTGTGAAGGGACCTTGTGAAAAGAAGATAGGGCCATCCCAACACCCATCACTATTCCCTCTCCCTTTCCTTCCCCCTTCTCCCGATCCATTAGATGGAGCGCTTCTTACACCGGCAGGAAGCAGCAGAGGCCCGTCTCGATAGCATCCGCCATCTATTTTATTTTTTCTTATTCTTATTTTTCAATTTGGTGGCTGGGGAAAGGTCAGGATTAGTTATCGACGTGGCTGTGTCTAAGCCAGAGACAGGGAACCACAGCCGCTGCCATGGGTCCCCTAAAGCCATTTTCCTCAGTCCCAGCAGTAGCCTAATCTGTGTGTATGTGTGTGAGCGCACGTGCACATGCGTGTGAAAGCACCTGTGTGTGTGTGTGTGTGTGTGTGTGTGTGTGTGTGTGTGTGTACATTTACACGTGTACACCACATGTGTAGTTGTGTATTTATTTAAGGGAGAGTAAATACTATTCGTGTGTGGTTTCAAGCATACTTGCATTTGTATGGGCGCATGTGTTTGCGCGTGTGTGCATGTGTATGTTTTTTTTTTTTCCCTGCATTATTTTTCTCAAAGGACAAGTCCTCACATTGTGTACAATGTATATGCATGCCCTCACAGAGTTGTATTTGCATGTATTTGCACAGAAATTGAGGAAAACCTCCCGGCCTCTCACTCGGCAACTTAGCATTCCAAATACATTTCCGTTCAAGTGGCTCTCAAATGCTGTTGTGTACAATTTCAATCAGTCTAGCAACTCACTCACTGGCTTTAGTCGGTGGCTCCTTAAGTGGCAGTGTCTAGTCCACCAAACTGATTGCGTTCCACCTTCCTGTAGCATCCTACTTTTCTTCTTTTACCATCTCCCATCCGTTCCCAAACCAGCGGTGATTCCCACTGTGAGAGGCTGCTGTCTCACAGTCCCAGACCTGTGAAATGATGATCGAGGAGCACAAACTCCCTGCCCATCAGTCTTTATCGCTCGCTTTTGCCCTCCCCCGCTTCCACCGCCACCTCCACTGCCTCCCGTGTGCTAGACTGAGCTCTGGTTGTGGTCACTCTGACGGTGACGGATGTTCCTGGTCAGACAGGGCTGCCGACCCCACCCCCCCAAAAGTCATCTCAGTGTTGGCCTTAACCTACTGGCCAGGTCCCTTAATAAGGCCTTCACAGGTTAGAGGTCAGAGAGTGATGTAAGGATCTGTTACTCAGAGTAGGAAAGGTAGAAGAGGAGAGTGCTGGAGTGCGAAGAGAAAGTTTGCTAAATCCTCCGTCAGTGTTCTCAACAGACTTTCTTTCCTCTGTGCTCCTCTTCTCCAGCAGAGTTTAAGCTGCTGGAGTGGTGCGATTTGTTTCATGTCATCAATTTATTTTGAGTAGTGCATTGCATTATTTAGATGATGCTTATCCCACCCTCAAAATCATTATCTTGTCCAGACTGGCACAGAATAGCATCCGTATCTCTTGTGCTCATCAGGCATCTCATTTATTAACCAAAAGGAATTCTGAGGAGAGGAAGATATGCAAGAATGATTAGATGCTCAAAAATTTGATGCTATCTGTCAGCAATTGGTTTTCCTTAATCTCTCTGTAGCTGCTAGATCTTTAAAAGACATTAGCCACATACTGTAAGAAATAAATCAAACAAATGGATTAGCAGAGCTAAATAGTTGTCAGGAGCCTCACAAGGCCTTATGAAGACAGATCTGCCTCTTATGGAGGCAATCAGGTATGGAACTTATCATAACAGAAATTAGGAGTGAGACCCATTTTTTATTCCACAACCCAAGGCTATATTTCCATAAAAACTAATGGCCAAGTATATTATTCAACTATACTGACTTATGTGCTGGTTCCCCTGTATTTTAAATATGCACACACATACATATATATTTATATATAATGTAAAAATTGCCTAGATTAATGTGGTGCTGCATTCTGAGATAAGGTGGAGCAGGGTAATATGAACAGTATGTCATTAATGTGCAATGCCCTTCCCACCACTTGGCACAGGAAAAGAGGGCGCACTGGGAGACTGGAGTGGTATTTCAGTGTTCAGTGTGTATGACCAGATATACATTTCAGAACAGCTGTGGTCTCTCTGCCAGCGATCAGCTGATAGAAGCACACAGTGTTTCCACTATAGTCTGTCCCTGGAATATAACACACATGTTTCCAATTTAGCTCTTCATCCCTTACTGAAACTTAACTCCATGGACCATCTGCTATTTTCATGAAAGGTAATAATTCAGTTCGGGTAAAACACCGGTGGTTCATTTGAATGCGAGCTCGATGAAAAAGGTGAGGTAAACACTGCTGATTAGAAATTAGAGAACCTTCTCTTAATAGGAAATTTCCTTTTCCTGCAATCTGGTAATAACAGAATTTCACGAATATAAAGTTAAAGCGGCATTAATTAAATTCTTCCTTTTTTTGGCCACTTGGGGCCACACACTAATCTGCAAACACAACACCGACATGTTATCAGCTTAAAAAGTTGCTATGACGAACATGTTAGCAGTGATTCGATTTGCACATCTAAGCCTAATATTAGCATTCATTTGGTTTCTGGCCACCTGACTCTCTCCTTCTAACTCTGTTATTGTCTCTACTGACTCCTGGGTGAAATATCTGGCTCTTTAGCCACTAAATGCTTCACTCTGTTCACCAGCGAACGTGCTTGCTTTGTGACAGTTGTTTGTTGCTGGGCAGGAGCCACACAGTGGGTTTATCGGAGCTTTTTGCTGAAAACAACTTACTTTTGTAATATCTAAAACAACATAAAACCCTAAATTGAACTTTTTTTAAATTCAGAAACAAATTCAGACAGTGTGTAAAGTAAAAAGGACAAAGGGCATTTGAGGCTGGTCTCATCCTGTGTACTGACCTCTGGGTGGAAAGAGCGTGGGCGCGCAAACATCCTGATATGTATAGGTCACAGATTCTACATGTAACTCCAACTCAGGCGTCCATTTCCTGTATCTCACTGTGCATCTGTAACTGGAGGACTGACGCACACACAACCCCTGCGCGAACCCCGTGATGATTGTTTTTGAGAGTTAACCTGCGAAAGCTGGACAGTTGGCATGTAAAAATGTCATCACTGTAAAACTCCCCCGACTTGGAAATGGGAAAGTAAGGGGGTGGGGGCGCAGCAAGCCAAAAGGCCATTAAAATCTGCGATCATTTATTTCCACTCCCTCGTCTAATCCATCTCTCTAGGGAATGGTTCTGTCCTTATCCACCCAAGGCTACCAATCTATTCTCCTGTCTGTCTCCATGCATCAGAATGAACCTGTGAAACAGTCAGACACGCTCTCTTTCTCTTTTACCCCTTTCTCTTCTTCTGTCTCTGTCTCTCGCTGGCTCAACCCCTTTTCTGATTTGTTTCTTTTTATCTCTCCTCCTACCCCCCCACGCCCCCCCACCCCTCTGTCTCTGATTGCTCCTGTGTCTTTCTGTTCTCACCTTTCCTCTCCCCCAGCGCCCGTCCCTTCCTCCCCCCATCTTCCTCTCTCCATTTCACTGTGTCAGAAATGTCTACATGAATCCAATTCAAATCATATCCAGAAAAGAGAGAGCAACAACAAGACTTTGTCAATGGCAATTTAATCCATGGTGAGCAAGGTGTATGTAATGCTGTGCATGTTCCAGGAAGCTGTCTGATTGCATTTGGATTTGTGCAGATCTGGTTGCTGCTCACTTGTAGAGAGAGGAAAAATTACACAGAAAGAGACAGCTGACTCATTTTTCACAATGTACTTAATTTCTCTCCTTTTTTTGTGTGTAAGATTTTTTTTCAGAGAGGGGTGTTTATTTAAGTTTTGATTGATTTGTTTTGCTCAAAGAATGGGTGTACTTGTGTGCATGGGGGGGGGCTTCCCTCCCCTCCCCTCATCTCCCCTCTCCTCCATCCCTAACCTTGTATTTTGGGAAGATAGGAATGAGGGGTCTGAAGCATGCAGCTCATCATTCACGGCCTCACTAGTCATGAAAAACAAGAGAATAAAAGTAGTGCCGCAAACCAAGGTCCAATTCCCCATCAGGCCAGATACCCAAGGTTAGCCACACCATTGCACTGTCACGTCAAGAAATAAAAAACGCCCCTCTGCCTCCCCGCCTGACACAAACGTCTTTTGCTAATGGCAGCCACAAAGTCCCACTAAACATCGAGTGCATATTTATAGACCATTAATAACCTATGTGTAAACCGCTAGTGTCACCAACCGGGTGCAGCAGATGATGGGGAATCACGGTCAGGGCATTAATATTGGCTCAGACTTCCCCAAAGGTAGATAAATGGGCCTTAGTATCTCGGACTGTGTGCACATGGGATTGGCTGCCAGGAATCCCAGACGGAGAGGTCTGTGATCTGAGCCCGTCCAAATTCCAGCGACCATAATTGGTGTAATCGTGTGATGAATTGCAGCCATTTAGCTTTTTTTTTTCACTATCTGCAAGCTTCAGCAATTTTTCTTAAAAAGGTATATGCAGCTGAGTTCGTCGGGCATCTTCTTATAGTCGAGTAGGGAGAGGACCGGGGCGATGTTAAATATGTACAATTGGGCAAGTAATTAGATTAATAAGGCCTAAATGAGCTCCAGGCCAGGAACTGAAACCCAAAATCCCTCATCCTTTGAGAGTCTGAAGTGAAACACATTACAGTATCTGCTCAAAGTTTAAATGGAGCCTGAAAAAAGTTTCTGCGCTGTGGTTCCTCTGCTCGTTTCTCCCAGACAGACTTAAATCCCCCCCCTCCCGCTCATCTCTCTGTTCACCAGACTAAGAAAGAGATGTTCAGCAGAAGTAATAATGAAGCAAAACTCGTGAAGCTCTGCAAGGGGGGGAAAAAAAAGAATGAGATAAGAAAAGGCCCTTTAGGATTATTTAACTCCATTCAATCTTTGGATGCACAAGTTTCATGTCAGATTTTCTTTGATTTGGGTAGTTAGAGCATGATATAGATTCCTTTCGTTCCTGAAGCCTTTATTGATTAAAATGTATGGCCCAACTATGCTGAATGCACAAACTCAATTCAATTAGAGAGGGGTCCAGGGAGGCTGCAGAATTTTCCTCTCTGAATGATAGTAAAAGGAAGTTCCGAACAAGTTCTAAACAAGATTAGGAGCCTACAGCCGTGCTTAGCTGTATTTAGGCTTTAAGATAAATGCTAATGTTAGCATAGCGACATGTTAACAGTTTCAGTGCTAATATGCTGATCTTTAGCAGGTGTTATGTTCACCATATTCGCCATCATAATTTAGCTTGTTAGCATGCTGGGCTTTGCTAATCAGCGCTAAACACAAAGCACAGCTGAGGCCGATGGGAATGTCATGAGTTTTGTCGGAATTTAGTGTCGCATATTGAATAAACTGACATTTTGACCTGATGATGGCGCTAGATGAAAAGTCAAGGGATCCGCTAAATAGTTACAGTTCCTCCTGAGAGGGACATGAACATCTGGACTAAATTTTATGGCCAATCAAACCAACAGCTGTTGAGATATTTCAGTCTGGGTAAACGTGGTGGATGGATCGACCGACACTGGCATCCCTTGAGCCACACAGCTAACATGGCTAAAAAACAAATGATGGCTGCCTCAGATTTGGCATATTGTTGCCATCCCTTCCTCTCTTGATATTTATTTGTAAATTGGAGTTACGTTTTGTGTGCCAATCCTCCTCTTTCACAAGCTAAAATTAAGACCAGAGCATCCATCTTACAAATGTCAATTATGTCAGCAAGTGCCACCACTCCCTTTCAGGACTAGCCTTTTCTTGTCTTCAAATGCAAATGTTTGTCAACATGATTGACAGCGGCACTTCTGATCGGGCTAATTCAAAGCGCTTGCCATTGAATAAGGCGAGCTATCACTATATCACCTAAGGTGGGAGTGTAATGAACCTTTTCACCTCCATTAAACCTGAAAATTGGTTGTAGAGCCTTTTATTCTCCAAACATCATAACTTAACTAAAACTTTTTGTAGCAGGGGAGAGGATTTTTATATCGCTTTATATATTTTATATGGATCGCACATTTTAATTTCGGCTATTTCTACGCTCCTGATTTGATGGCGCAAGTTGAAATTGGGGTTATGTTGTGGTCACATATATGAGCCCAGCATGAATTGTCTTTTGAAGATATATATTATTTGTTCCGCCCCCGCTAGAAGGCTGCCTCAGTCCTATAGTGGAGAGAGAGTACAATGGGACAAATAGAGCTTTAGCGGGCATTAGAGACATGAAAGTGCTGTAGGAGGGCCGATGCTCCTTGGGGGTCCCAGATTTCCTTCATGAATGCAAAACAATACAGCGCAGGCGTGTGTGTGTGTGTGTGTGTGTGTGCGTGTGTGTGTGTGTGTGTGTGTGTGTGTGTGTGTGTGTGCGTGTGTGTGTGAGCAGTGGAGTGGGGTGGGGTAGGGGTGCTATAATCAAAGGCACCTCATACTTCAGCTCGTTTCCCTTCATTTTTCCTTCTTCTTCTTCTTCTCTGACCTGACATGGATTAATTACAGCCCTGCACAATTTACACCCTGCTGGAACTGTGGCAGAGAATAAAGAATGGTTGAAATGTGAGCCCAGTGACAGGGCGTTAGAATGCTGAATTGCTTTGTGCGCTGCACGTGCTGCGCTTCTATTGCCTTTGCAGGGACCATGTTTACGAGGCCCGACTCAGGGGTGAGCTCCCGGGCCTTAAAGTGACAAAATGCATTCACTTAGATCAAGACAGCCACAATGTTTTACGGACTACGCAGGATCTGTTCCATTTTTGTCTTTTACACGCTGCGTCTTGATCATATCAAGCTTATCTTGAAATTACAGCGTGCCTCTTAGGGTCTGTCACTGCTGTAATATGATGCAACTTGTTTCTGAAATCCAATAGGGAACCGACATCACATGCATTACATACCCAGACGAGAGCATGCAAAATTTCTGCTTATAAAACATGCACTATGGGGTATGCTTATTGGGAAGGCAGCATTAGTAGACACCGCAGCCAGAGTCGGCCTGGCGCTGCCAAGGAGGTGTCAGTAACAACTGGCAAAGCAGGCGCCCTGCCAGCCCGCCTGGCCGCCCTGCCTATGAATGGTGCTTTTGTCAAAGGTGGCAGTGAGGACACTTGAGAAGGCCGCAATTAACACCACCTAAAATTAGAACGCATGACCCTGTGTATCTGGCCCAGAATAAAAGCCCTCCTCCCTTTTTTGCTGAATACATTACGATTTTAGAAAAAGCAATATTTTTTGCGCACAGAACCCTGTATATGGGGACAAGCACATGTCTGAAACCAGTTACTGAGTCCATTCAGGTTAACTGGTTGGGAGGAAGCGAGATGAGGGAAGCCATCTTGGCTCAAAGTGACCAGTGAATCAATGCACTAAAAGGCAGAGCCAAAGGTCAGGCTGCTCAGTGGCAGCTCAGGGATTCACTTTGACAGCCACCAGGATGGGGGAGAGCCACCACCTTCATGTGACCACACATTCTCTTCGGCTATATCCTTAGTTAGCCATTTAACACGTGCATTTAAACTATCTGTCACACAGGACATCTATTGGTGAGCGAAGGGCTTTCAATCCCCTTGAATCTTAAAGACCTATTCAGAAAATATTACCAATTTGTCACAGATTGGATGCTTGAAAGCAACATCGCGGCCCCTCTCCTCAAAACTCATCACCTCACAAAGGCTGTGTTGGCTCAGGGACAGAGCAGTTGACAGACTGGTATGGACACCTGCTTTGAATACCACTTTTGTTGAGTGGCATGCTTGGCAGACCACACCCGAGGCCGGAGCTTTTATAGCAGGCAAACTGACAGTGGAACATCCTGTCCACCTAAACACTGACCTTCAACTCTCAGTCCAAAATCCAGCTGTGTTCGGCACATTTCGATTTAATGTTTTATTGCTGCGCGTTTCAATCGTATTCAGACGTGACTTAATTTTAGAATTTTCACCTCCATCTCCAGCTCCTTCATCAACCCGCTTTTCTTTCTTTCTACCCCTCTTCATCAGCCCTTCCCTTATTTTCCTCCTTTAGCGGATGATAATATCAAACTGTCACACAAATCCAACTGAGTTACAGATTTTCTGCTGTGGTGTGTTTGGCAGAAATAAACAAGATGCCCACCAAATTGAGAAGAGGGAAGGACCCCTGCTGTGCATTCAACTTGGTCCGCGCAGCTTGACAGGACACTGTCGTACACATCTGTGGGATTAGCAGGCCCAGAGATGCTATTTATTCACGTCCGCTCGTGCTCATCCACACCTTATCATCCCACTTCCTCAAACACCTCTGTCACCCAACTACCCTTAGTAGCAACAGAACTTCTATCAGGAAGCACTGACCCTTAAATCATCATCTTTTGATGTGTGTCTTCTCCATGTTTTTTACTCCGAAACAATCAAATTGGGAATTCACCTCGAGAATTATCCACACTGCCTGACAGCCACATCGTAAAGTTGGATAATGTTGAAATATTTAATGTGGAGCTGAGGCCATTTCCCATCTATCTCACCAGTAATATGACGGCAAAGCTTGCATTTTTCCAGGAGATATGTTGTCTTCAGTGATCAGCATTATAACAAGACTGGTGTTCTGTATTTTTTCCCAAACCAGTTAAATGCACCGAAAAACATCCAAAAGCATTACTCTCATGCAATCTACTGCTCATTCCTCCAGCTGTGAATAGTGCTGCACAAACACAGAATCACCGCCGCCTCCATGCAGCCCCTATTTTCCCCGGGATAGCTGGACGCCAAACAGGCAAGAAAAATGACCAGCATGCTCTCCGTACTCCCCTGAGAAGTGAGTCCTACACACAGGGATGTGGCTATTACTTATCATCATCAAAAAGTGCTTGTTTGGTGATAATAAGGGCCTGGGATAGAAATCTCAGCTAAAGGGAGGGAGGGAGGGACTACCTGAAGAAGCAATGGAGGAATCCTTCCTCTGCTTACCCAAGCACTTTTTGCGTCTCTGTAAAACGGAGGGCCAGCACTAAGACCTGGCTTAGCCCAGAAATGGAGGAAGATAGGAAAAACTGTTATTAGCCATGGTTAGAGGAACGAAATGAGATAAAAAAAAAATAATAATAATAAAATAAAATAACAGACAACAACTTCAAATGTGCTTACTGTGCAAGAGACAATCATAAGGGAAAAGAGAAGGAGGGTATAATAGAGCATTAGGTCGTAGCGTCTTGTTTTTATCTGCAGTTCTTGCGACTGCAGTGGTAAACATGAAAGTAATATCGCTTCAGACAAGAAAGCTGTCAATTTGTGAGGCCCACCTTGAAGGACTACGAGTGAAACGCTCTTGAGTGAACAAGCTTTATTGTGTATCACTGTGCATTCGATCCCCACAGTATTCGACCTGAAGCCTGGTCACATATTGCTAATAGCAACATTCAGCCCAAAGGCAAAGTCGCAGCTCATAAATTTCCATCTACCTTTTTATTTTTTTTCTATTGCAGTGGGTCAGGAGGACCGTGCACCCTGGGGGAAAGCAGGACAGCTCACAATTCAACATGAAACATACCTCATGTCACGCTACGTGGGGAGAAAGTTCATGCAATACATAAATTTAGGGTCATATGCTCCAGTTCTCGCAGGGGTCAAGCTTGATAATAGCCCAATTGCTATGCAGGGCTAGCAGGCCTTATCTGTAAAAGTTCTCGACAGTGCGGCGCACATCTCCTCGCCTCCCTCTGCAGGCAGCTCACGTTCCTTGTTTGTTTTATCTATCGCCATTCAGCTATTTGAGTTTGACACTAGGTTCATGACCACTTCAATTCACCTCCTGGTATCTGATGATTCCGTCGCTCACACTCCTCTAATGTATTCTGAAGAGAGAAGGGGATACGTGTTGGGGAAAAGGCACACGTCCCATCTGATTGCAAGGTCTTCCCTGATGAATCATGCTGCAATGGACATCTCGGCTTTATCAAAGGATGCTTTCCATCTCACGAGTGTGATTAATCAGAATGGGACTTTATTGTTAACACAGAAGTCACTGCAGATCACTGGGAGACTCATAAAATCAAGTATTTACTCGCTCTGTTGATGAGACGAGACCTCAGCGTAATGGGGTGATGTGCCAAAACTAATTTTTACCAAGTTCATCCTCAGTGTCTTTTGTCTTTGCTTTGTTTACTATTTGGTAAAGTTGGAAGGGTGTGATCGGTTTGTAATGGAGGAAGAACAAAACACAAACAAGACAGATTGGCCTTAAAAAAAAAAAAAAAAAAAAAAAAACGTACGAGGAAAGCAGACAGAAAAAGACTCATATATGCATGCTGACAGAAATACCTGCCTTGCCACAAGCATTTCTCCGTTCTGTGCAGATTTCTCCACTGGTCACAAGCGGTAAAGTTATACCTGTAGGACAGAGAGGAGAGAGAGAGGGGAAGAAAAATTGAGAGAATGAAATAAATATCTATTTAAAAATAGCCTCTCAGCATGGCAAGGAGAGATTTGAAGATATTATCCTCAAAGGCTGCTGTGAGTGAGGCCGGGAGAAGGGAAGGCTGTCTACAGTGAAATATGAAAGGCACATACTCCCTGACAGCCTATGGCTTTTCCTGATACTGCCAACACCAGCCCACTGGAGTGATCCATAGACTCTTTGTGGAGACTTGTGATATAAATGCTGAGGGCTAGATGTTGAAGATCCTCAGCTCGCCGCCGCCCCACCCTCCCTCGTCATCCTTCGCCATCGCTTTGCCCGTCGCATGGGGGGAATTTGTTATGTTCCCTCTCGTACGCTTGCCTTGGATATATCAGGACAGCGGAAGGGGGGCAAGTCGACTGACTTGTCCTTGTCCCTTTTCAATTTGACAAGGCAAGCAGCCTTGGGGACTTTCCAGTCTATTTTCAAATTGACCATTT
This sequence comes from Chaetodon auriga, assembly GCF_051107435.1. Lineage (NCBI taxonomy): Eukaryota > Metazoa > Chordata > Actinopteri > Chaetodontiformes > Chaetodontidae > Chaetodon > Chaetodon auriga. Next base: position 10,472,690 of record NC_135097.1, on the reverse strand, counting down.
ATAATCAGTTTTCTAAAGGAGAAAAAGAAGGGGTGGAGGAGTCGAGCCAGCCCTGTGTTGTTGTGGAAGGTATAGAGCTGGGGGTTGGGAGATGATAATACGGCAGCGTGTTGTCAGATGTGTCAGCAGGTAAGATGAATGAAGAATAGGGAGTGGGTGCATAAAAGGGTTTGCACGGTGGGGAATTGACCTCTATTCAAAAAAAAAAAGAAAAGGTGGAAAAAAAAGGGAAGAAATCTATATCCTCAAGCAAATAAACATACACAGCCTGTCTTTGAAACATGCACCACCTCTCAATGAACTCAAATCGGAGGAAACAGTTGTGCTGGCGGTGGCTAAAACCGTCCAGAAAAAAAGAGGCACCCGTTGTCCATTTTTTGACACCAACGTGCCTGCATATATCAGCACCTGCAAGGTCAGGCCGACTCGGGCGTGGCAAGCGTGGCGAGGGCCCCAGCCTGGGAGGCGTTACAGCATTCTGTCACACTGCTTGCTCCACCGGCACCACACGATGACATTTCCACAAGATGGCTCTTCTGAATTATGCGGCCCAGCGGAAGGGTAAGAAGGGAAAGGGGGAAAAAAAAGCTCATTTTCTGGGTGTCTGCTTTCGACCTGAAACCGCCACTTGTTTTCATCAGCGCCTTTTGCCGCTTATGCAAAACGGTGTGCAGGGTAATAGGGGAACAATCAAGCCGGCCTGCTGCTTCTGTTCTCCATTCACCAGCCACCTCTCTCTCTCTCTGGGGTGGAACGACACGGTGTCACCTCTACACTGGCCCCCATCCTCCCCAAATTAATCCCAATTTGGCCATCAAGCACAGGGCCATCTAAAGGGGCAGGCGGCAAGTAATTGACATTCTCAGGTGCATGAGTTTTGTTTATGTAGCAACGCTGAGCCAAGGCCTTTCACCGTGGATGACAGCAGACCCGGTTTGCATACACCACTTGATTCGGGAGCCCCGCATGAGTGACTGCTCAGCAGCCCGTGGCCCTGTGGCATTTCAGCAGAGGACATTTCAGTAAAGATCGCCTCAGGTGTCAAGCGGCTTGGAAGGTGCGGGTGGCAGCGGGAGGTCGTTTGTCCAGTGCATCGATTCCACCATGACCCCATCGCTCTCTCTAACTATTGATCCGTCCCCCAAGACCCCTATACAATGCCCATGCCACACTGGGGAATTAGCAATGTGGCCTACGCTTAAACAAAGGAAAGGCAAATTTTCAATAGGACGTCACACATCACTCTATGAAATAGGCATTGCGCTGGCCACTTACCTCCGAGGTCATTCCAACGAGATGTGGAGTCCATTTTGGTTATTGGGATTCCATAAATGTGGGAGTGGGGAGTTTATAAAAATGAGAGCATGCTGGGAGCAGGGGATGTCCGTAAGTCATTACAGGTGGGGATTCTGAGTGTGTGTGTGTGTTGAAGTGGGGGTGCTGGCGCTCGTACACGGAATACCCTTTCCTAAATGCTTTCCTAGGCAGATCTCCCATGCCTTTTAACATGTCACACAGGGCCATGAATCACCATTACGGCACCTACAGTTTTACCTGGGCACCTCTAAGGCTTTTTCATTAGGGTAAAAGGGACCCTAGGCAAGCGCGTCAGGGTTGTTGAGGGGGTTGGCTGTGTTTGTGAAAAGGAGGGTCAGGGATTTGGGTTGGGTGGGTTAATTACAATAACAATGGGGGCGGCCAAAAAGGAAAAAAAAAAACCATGGCATGGCTGAGCTGCTCTCATTTGTTTCAATAAGGTAAATTGATTCCTATGTCCTCTGGTGCCATTTGCATCACATCCATTTAGTGCGCGCCTCCCATCCCACTCTCCTCCCAGCCTTCGCCACCTCCTCCTCCCCCTCCATTCACTTCACGTGCAGAGGGCAAGACAACATCGACGCGGACGCATTGATCTTCCTGGACAGCATACGCATGAGAACACTCATACGTACATACATACATCCACATGCATTGATATATCCCACCCGTGCATGGACGTGCATGTATGTTCATACATGCACGTCCATCCAACACACGTGACCACTAATAAAGACATGCAGGATTCCAGGCTTCTTCAAATACTACGACAGTGAACCCAAGTGAACCCCAAGTTTTGTCTGATGTGTTTGCTTGTTTGAGCATCACCTGTTTTTTTTCTCATTTTAACAGTCAAAAATCCTTCCATTCTACTCATCAATTCATTTTGGAAAATCATGCTTAGCCTTGTTAATGTGAAAGCGCTCCTGTTTGTTTTTTGTCCCAACATGAAACAGACTCCACTTTACAGACTCCTGTTGCGATGCCTCACTTCCCTCCAGCGGACCTCTACACCATAGTTTGACAACCACATAGCAAAGCTATGTATGAAAATTCTCCCAAAATACTGATGAATTTGAAGCACACCACACCTTTTTGTTAGCCCTCCATGCCATCCAACTACACAGTGCCAACTTGCCTTCTCTAACTTTCCTTTTCAGTTTCATGCTGCCCAAGTGACAACTGATCCATCTCACCAACCCTGTTGTCCTTGTTTGGCTGCTGTGCCGAATAGCCCCTGTATTGCTGAAAGCATGGTCAGTGAATGCAGCACTGCCCACTGGCCTCTAACCCAGGCCTCAGTCAGGGTGGTATCCATCTCACCTCCCTCACTGCCTGCCTACCTGCCACGGACCCCCCTTTGCTACAACACACTCTCTGGTGTTAACACATACACACTCCCATCCCGCACTGCCGTCATCAGTCACCGTCAGGGCAGATAGGAGCGGCCGTCAGGCAGATGAGTGACGACTGGGCCTGTTACCTGAGCGACTGCATGACAATGGGCCTGTGGGCTGCGATAGAGAGACAAAAGCTGCAACTCTGCCACACGCGCGGCACAGCACGCCGACTGATCTTTATTGTCTGCTGTACAATTAGCTGTCAACCGGCTGCATGTAAAGATGTGCTATACAATGCACCCAACTTGGTAACATGTAATTTAATACTGCCTGTCTGTGCGAGTCATCACAACAAAACTTTTCACCCGCCATAATTAGAGCAATATTCTGACACTAGGTTTGATCACACATGCAGCGCAGTCAAAATACTGTCTGCACTGATTCTAACTAGTTGAATTCAGCCTACTGAAAAGCCATATAACAGGGAACAAAAAGGAGCAGCACAATAAATTATCTAATCCAGTTTTTATTACAGTTTCAGCGTAGAATCTTTCACCATTTTCTTCAAGATGACAACACTCTGAAAGGCTTACTCCTCAGTTAATACTTTAACTTAAAAATATACATTGCAGAGCAAAATTGCTACCAAAGGTATCGCGACCGCCTCCTTAAATCAGCAATAAGCCAATCCTATTAAATCCCTTTTAATTGGTCCTTGTTCAGGCAAATCCTAACTGCTTGTGAACAATATAAAAATATAGATTCTAATGACTTCAGGGAGGTGGAAAGACCTTGCATATTGGACTCATTAATAGTTTTTTCCTCCCTATCCTGACACGTTTCTGCATGCTGCAAGTGTGGGATGGTTGCAGGCCAGGAGGGTGCACTTGCCTTCTAAACCTGCACAAACCTTGCCGGTTTACGCAAGCAGACGTAGGACCCAAGGTTGCGTTCAACTCCCTGGCACACACAAACACGGTCGCTCAAACCTACATGCTCAGAGTACCCCACAAGATTTATAACAATAAAAGTCTCCCCAAAAGGCATTGAAACGCACCAACCATTTCGCGAGCAGCCTTGAACTCTGGCTGATCTGCTATTTGTTACCTCGAGCACTTGGCAAAACAAAAACGTCTACAGCCCAAACACTTGAAAGGGCTTATTGCTCATGTTGCCCACAAGTTCAGCGCTGTCTGGCTGAAACAAACCATCGCAGTTAAGCTCGCAAGACAACAAACCGAAAATACCTTGATCCAATTTGAAACACAGGCTTATTTGCTGCAGTATAAATGCTTAAATTGGTAATGCCAGCAGGTAATTATTAAATTCCCCCGACCCGCCCCCCTGCAGAATGTTTGCATTGCATTTGGAAACAGTGTGAGCACAACAACCTAGTCACAGGTTTGGGCACCAAAGTACGATTATGGTAATCCAACAACGCCAAAGCTCTATTGTATGTCACAGATTTTTGTTGCAAACTCGTGACCTTATTAACCTTCTTAATCCTCAACTGGGTTCTCATGATAAGGGGCTTACACGCACACACACACGCACACAAACACTTTCACTTTGATGCCCGGCAAACACTTTAGAAGCCATATCCACCTGTTTTATCCTGCACACCTGAGGTTCTCTGCATAATATCAGCAGAGGCCCTTGAGTCATCCAAGACAATTAACGCTCTCCCTTAGATCAACAGTGGAAAAAAAAACAGTGGATGGCAGCATTTGGAGCAGAGGGCCCTCCCAGTGTAGGCACATGAGAAAGCAGGTCTGATTGGTATTAAGTGGTGAGATTAAAAAGCCATCTCATAAGTCAGGTCAGCTGGTGTTCATTTGAATGCATTACCAGGGTCCGAGGCTAGATAATTCTCTCATTAGCGCCACTCAAACCCTGAGTGACAACACGGGTGAGAAGGGAGCATGTCGTACAACACTTAGAGTTAATTAGTCCACGCGCACTGTTGCTCTGCGCCCTATGCGTCCGCTCTCTCTTGAAATGGCCTGAACCTAAAGCATTTGCAGTTAATCAAAGATGAGCTGTGGAGTTTTCCAAAGGAACCACTTGTTGTTTCAGGAAATACCTGAAAATAGGCTGCTCAAAAACTCAGAGTGCACACAAAACTATAAATGTACTATAGCGCATGCAGTGTGCCATTAACTACTGTAGCCCAATTCCGTCAACACAACCAGAATGCAATTATTTGCAAGCAAACTATGTTTACCGATGTCAGTTTTACCTGGTGTTCCTGAGCCCGAGCGGTGATATCCTTGATAAGATCATGTGTTTCACATAATGGCGAGCCTCACCCCGTCCTTGCTTGTGAACGACCTTTCATTCATTCACTTATTGCAAGGTGAAAAAAGGCACATAGATGGGTGCACACAACTGGTATGCAGGTATGCATGCACAGCAAAAATCAGAAATGCGTAACATCAGCTAGGCAACAACTGTCAGCGGTCGTCAATTCAAATATCTTGTCTACACACGTTTGAGAGCTGTCCAAAAAATGATGACATTAAGTGGCTACTTTAGCGTTCTGCCACCAACAAAGAAACATCAAACCGAACCGAGCGGAAGAAGACTCCGAGATATCCCATGGCTTGAAGCTAAGGGTGAGTACACCAAAATGTGTACGTTATTTGATATACATAAAAACAGTAAGTCAAGCTGATATGTCATTTGGGCTGCTCTTCGATGGATGGAGGATATCACAAAAACCAAGCAGGAGTCAATGTGTGTAGAGACGGGGCTGCTGTTAATGTAATTTTACCAAAACTACGGCAACCGGTTGTGATCCAGGATTCCCTTGACTTGGTCCAAGTAGTAAATACAAGTAGTCCAGATTATTACACCAAGATCAACAAGGTGGTTAAAGTGTGTCTTACACAGCCTGTGCAACGCAACATGTGAGAGGAGATTCTCACATCTCAACATAATGAAAACCAAGTACGGATCTCGTCTGTCACATTCTCTTCTCTGATGCACATTGAACTGTCAAAGATGGCCACAGACAGCTGTCTCCAAAGCCAGCTGTTGGAGACAGCTAATCAGAGGCTCAACCAGGGCCTGGGGGGGTGCATCTTCATCATCTGCCATCCAGGAAGCTGAAGCAGAGGACAGCAAGGAAGACTCACCAAACACTGGTACTCACATTAGGCACCTGACTAAAAAGGTATGTGCACAACCGCACATTGAGCAGCTACGTGGGTGATGACTGGCTGATTATCTCACATTAGGATGACCTAGTTCAGCTCAGAATCAGTATCCTGCTGTTGTGGGCATGCCAGGGAGTGATGAAGAAAAATGCATCAGAGATGGATCTTGACAATATCAAGGTAATTACTGCACAAATTGCCCATTAAATGATAGAATTGAATGCTGCAATTTCTAAACCAGGAGTTGGGGACAAACCACTTCATTTGGAAATAAAACCAAAACTTAGCATATTCAATATATACCAGCAAAACTGTAGCCACTATTTTAAGTAAAGTGGGTCAAAATTGAAGCAGGAAGTCATTCTTTATGCTGCGACTTCAAAAAGTACTTTATGTACCACTTTTATATGCAGTATAAGCGATGCTGTCGAAATAACTGTTTTGGAAATATAACTCATGACATACAGTCTCTAGAAGTGTATTATTTCTCATGGTCGAGTGTTCATGAGAATAATCATAATATCGAATCGCTGTACTTGTAGAATCATAATACACATCGACACCCGAGTATCACGATAGTATTGAGTCAGGAGATAAGAATATCGTCCCAGCAGTCCGAACAATTAACTGCTCACCTCCGTTTGGCGAAGCGGGTTCGCTTGTGTTTCTTGCCCTGTCTGAGTTCTTGTTAACGACGCATTTCCAGAGCTCAGCAATTATCTCCCTGTCCATTATTATTACCCCCGCGGACAATGATCAAAACTATGAAAATGAGAACCAGGTTGTACGAAACCGGAATTGCCCATTACACTTTTGACTGAAGTCGGACGTGAGAGGCCAAGGTAAATGTGGATTGAAGCTTAAACTGTACGTTGCCCTCTGTATTCCCTTCATTATTTTCAGCCAGATAAGACCCACAGGTAACCATTTTCTGTCTCTCAAGTTTCAAAGGAGATTGAGAGCAGATGAATTTTTCACTCTTTCTTTGTTGATGACATTGTGTTTGCATATTGGGAGCATGAGGTTATATCCACGTCATTAGTCTCTCTGCTTGGATCCGGGCCTGATAACTACACCGCCATCACAGTCACATTCACTCTGGTTCTAAAGGTTCCACAAATTGTCTCTTTCTCGCTCACGTTCGCTCGCAGTCCTTCCACTGTTCCCCTGAGACACGGCGCTCGGCTCATTGGCCACCACACACACGCACACGGAGGGGGGTTCTCTCTTGCCACCACCGCTGGGCTTACCCACCACACACACACACAGACCCCGAATACCAATCTCTGCATGCCGCCCCCCATCACCACCCCCAACCGAGCGCATAGGGTTAGCTGAATATTCTAGGAGCTTTCAATTTTTCAGGCAGGTCCGTGAACCCCCTCCCATCACGCGGCGCCATCACACTCAAGGGAGTTAGAATTTCAACAGTCGTTAGCAGGGTCATCTCCAGTCCCTCAGGGAGGGACTTAAAAGAAAAAGATTTGAATTGCCTTTCTCTCTTTTTATTCCCTTTTCGCCTCCCCACTTTAGCTCTCTGTATGGGTCTGTCATAATTCCACTTCCTGTCTTCAAGGCCTAGCAATATTCATCCCCCTCAATCTTGTCTCCGCCGCCAAATTCATCAATCACAGACGAGGTCTTTCAAAGCACTTTTTATAGCTCCGATGCCACGCTTCTTACACCACTGTCAAAAGTGGTGACAGAGCTCCAAACCGCTGGTTATGCCACGGTAAGGCGTTTATCCACTTGTATAATGTACTGTAGTGCTCATACAGGATCAAATGGGATGTGAGGAAAATGGCTTCCAGCTGAAAGAGAAAGAGAGGGAGGGGGTTGTGAGGAAGACGGAGGGGGTGGGGAGATGAGAAAACATTTCTTCTTCTAACTCTTTTGCACTAATATGAATTCCCAGTGAAATGTCTGGCGAAGTAGGTCAATGGGATTTAGAAAGTTTGTGCTGTTTTTTTTTTTTTTTCCCCCCTCCCTCTCTCCTCATACTCTCTTGTCAATGGAAAATGAGCAATGCGATTAGGAGAGGGGAAGATGATGAGCTAGGGAGAGTGACTGAAAAAGTGCAGGAGACCGAAAGAAAAGAGACGGGCTGAGTGGCGGTTTGGGCCTCTTGCGGGGTCCCTCACCAGCTGACTGAGAGACCCAGACAAAGAGAGGGAGAGGGAGGGGAGCAGAGATTTGTATCTGTGCTCCAGAGGAAGGGAGTGGCTGATGTCTCCTCATCTTGATATTGAAGCAACAATCTAATTACACAATTTCCCCAGGGAATATGCATATGAGGATAATCAGTAAATAGAAAAAGGTAATTATGTGCCAGAAGTCATACCCTTTGCACCTGTAAGCACTGCACCGATACACAAGATTGTGCTTTTCCCATAATTCACAATAAAGATAGTTTATCAGCAGCTAAATGATTTCCTTAATTCATAATAAGTAAATGAATTTCCCAGTTATTGAATATTTCATAGTGCCTGTCAAAATATAATGAGTAAAGTTTGGTCAAATACAAATAGGCCTCTCTTGGTAATTTGCCAGAATGTTCCTCGGGGTAAATCTCTGCCAGTGAATATGATTGAATGTTACAATTAAACGTACTAATTCATTGTCAAAAGCAACTTATCTATACACATGATATATTTGGCACTTAATTGGAAAGCACATTTAGAAATGGTTTCTTTGGTGACTTTCTACATCACGGCCTAATCAGAATAAATTCTGCCCGCTGTAATGAATTGAAGTTGAATATTCGTCATTGGGCTATTAAAGAGACTTGAGGAGTGAATTATTTAAATGCTAATTAATGTTTTAAGCTTTCCAACCTGCAATAGGCACATATTATTCCTCAAATGGCTAATTCCAGCATTCACTAAGCGGAGAGTAAGTTCTCGCTCATATTTCGCTCAATCAAGTCAGCAGCAGCGGTGGTTCTTTCACCCATGCAGCTACCTCGAACTGGTGATGGAGGGAGATGGAATCCATCAATACTGGGAGACTGTTGGTGGAATTACTTATCAACTCTTATCTGTGAATTCAGTTGCCCAATGGCAATAGGAAAAATCTCTGCTTTAGTCCTGAGAATTCTCAGTTTCTTAACTTTTTATCAAAACATGGCTTGATTTTTTTTCCCCCCACCACCAGTCTCCGCCTGACAAGATGCATATTTGTTGACTAAATGTTTATTGTTTTGCAGCAAGTCGCCATCATCCCGCAGAGACGTACAGCTCACCAGCCGCTTCTGACAGAGCCACAGATATTAGACGAACTTCATTAGCGTTGAAATAGTGTGAGATGCGGTTCAAGTCTGTGCTCAAAGCAGCCTGCAAAGAAGTTCTAATGCGAGCGTGCAGTGGCATTATTCATGTTTCCACAATAGCTTGTTATTCATCATAAGACAAAGGAGAATCTCACTCGGCTTGACATAGATGGAGGAGGGCCACAAGGGTATTACTCACATCTGTTGAAAACAGTATGCACAGCCAACTGGATGTCACGATACACCATGCTTATTAATGCAAACAAAGTCTCCCAACACAGAATATAAATGACATTTTCCTTCACATCAGAGCATAAATATTAATTGTGTTAAATCTATGATGTATTGTGGTTAGGGAGCTGCTTTAGTTGTTTATTGTTAAACCAACAGGATGCATTTTATTAATCAAAACAGCACATCATGTGACACCATATTGTACAGTACACACTGGGCTGCCGAATTCAAAACTGTAGTTCCCCTTAAGACCACAAGGTGGCACTGTAGGCTTACAAACAGGTGCCACCAAGCTGCTCATCCTCCCCTTTGGTTCTCTGATTACTGATAAGAGCAAAGATCAAGTAGATTTTAATTAGCATTTGCTTAAACTTGCACCTAAAACATTAGAAATGATCTGCGGTGCTCCACTTTCTTTGAGACACACCTGCACGCACTAATGTCAAAGCCTAATATCCAATATGGCTCTCTCAGCCTTGTGGATTTACAGTGCACTGTTCAGCATGTCATATAAGTAATCCTACCTCAACCACAGTATGCACAAAGAATCAACAGAAGGCTTTTCGCCTTGTTCCCGTTTTTCCTTTAAGTAGAGAGTTTGCACAGCTGTCTGCGGAACACAAATGGCATTACACTCTCTTCCTGTGGCAGGACATCTGTTGCTTTCAGCTGGCATCCCTCCTGAGTCCACTGGAGTGTGCTTTGTGCAGCTTGGTGGCATTATAATAACTGAGCTGCTTTTTTTTTTTTTTTTTTTGATGGATTCTTTCAAGTGTGATCAGTGAAGACCTCCACGAGTTTTGTGTCAAATACAAAAAGGATAACCAAACTGACCGGATGATGTGTGATTTATTGACTTCAACCTTCTGGTCAACCTGAAACTTCCAGAGTAAAACACGAAGTATTACACTGTATTTCCAGGTTCGTCGTGGCATCTGCATATCACTGCACACCTGTTCTGACTCTCACAGGTGCATCTCCCTGACAAATACATTCGTGCACATCCCTCTGCTGCAGCCCTGTGAAGTGGCTGCAGCAGCTTGGTCTTACAGCTGGCTTGGCCCTCTGAGTGAGGGACTCTCCCCTCTCCATAAACCTCCTCACACAGACTGACTGGGAACCGGACAGGACAGAATACTAATTTGCACTCCACTGAATCAAATTAACATTCTTCATCCATGTCCTCATTTCCCCTGCTGAAGTCAAGATTATTTTTTTTTTACAGCAACCAAGTAAACCTATTCGTATATTAAGATAATTTGGGGTTTTTATTTCTAATTGCAGATGGACCGAGCTGTCAAATGGCACCCGCTTGGCTCTTCTTTCATTTCGCAGAAAGAGGGATGCAAACACTGACCAAGAAGCAATTTTAAAGAGACTACGGCTAAAGATTACCACAAAAAAGATGAAAAAGGCAGCATCTCTTGAAGAACCAAGTCCGGCTTCCACTGTGCAAAGACATACAAAATACTAGTGCAACAAAAACCACACGGAGAATTGAGGTGGGCTGGCTGCATTTTCAAAGTGATGATTTTCTTTCAGTGAGGTCCAAGAATGGAGGCAACACTCGGCAACTGACACTGGACAAAAGTACTACAGCTACACAGATCATGGAAGCTGCTCAGGATCTGTTTTTTCCTGAGGGCCGGTCACAAAGGGGACCCATCAGAGACTTTCCATTTGACATGCTCGACTTCAAGAAACAGACATATCGATGGCTGCTACGCTTGTTGAGGCTTCACCTTTGCACAAGAGATTTAGCTCTTAGAGATCTATGAATGGGTCATTTACGTAGAGCTGAAATCATTTACATGTCCTGGGGCCTGCTTTTCGAATGCTGTATGAAAATGATTATCTTTGGACAAAACAAGGTTTTTTTTAAATGAGCTTGAGATGAAATGATGATGCATACATTTTAATATCAAGGTGCTTTGGGAAGGTAAGGGAAAGGGAACAGGAGGTAACGCACATCAAAACAATCTCACTGTGACCCTTGGGGAGCTCCATCGGATTGACCTTGTTTGTATTTCAAGATAATCTTTGCATACTCCCGTCCTGACTGGTACATGGTTCGCCTTAGCTTTGCATCCGTGAAGTCCACGTGGAACAGTCCAAAACGAACGCTGAAGCCATCAGCCCATTCAAAGTTGTCCAGCAGCGACCACGCAAAATATCCACGGACATTGACCCCATCTTCTTGAATCGCTGTGCAAGGAATAAAAACACAGGAAATAACTTTTTGTAGATTTGAAAAGCGTAAATGCAAGTGCCCCTTTCTTTTTTATATAACTGAAGACAAGCATCACTATCAAGGTTTCTGAAGCATACCAAGAGCATGAATTATCAGCAACACGTAGAAAGCACAGTAGCCTAGTTTAAAGCATTAACTGTGTTTTCTATGACTTTCATCAACATCTCTGATGTCAACTCCAACCAGAGTCTTTGGTATTGTACTGTATGTGGAACCTTGCCATTTTCCTACTTTATCTCGCCTTGAACTGCGACTGTGCCATCCCACAGAAACCAGCTGCTGAATGTGGTCAATGACTCTCAGTTTCCCTGGCAATGAACGTACACAGATTGGCCAGGTGGTGGTGCCAAAACAAACAGCTGGACTTATGGGTAATAATTCTGAAGCCTGACAGTCTGAGAATAAAATAATATTGATAAAAATGTTTTCCTCTGCTTTCATGGATCAGGAAAAATCTTGGGCACATCCAGATTTTTGTGCAAAACAAAACTGAGGAAATATTCAAAACTCTGGATGCTAGAAAAACCAAATCTTAGACTGGTGACCAATGTATACCCATTGTAAACGGGATGAAAGAATAGCATTAATTTACTCAGGAGAGTTTATCAGGTAGGTATTGATTGGCAGCTGCAGGACTGACAGCAAAATAGTGTGCAGAATGTTTCCAAAATGCTCAATTAGCATAATATTTACACTCATTTGCCCCATTGGCTTGGATTTTGTTACTGTCTGCTCATGGCTTTTTGCTTATTTTCCAGTGCAGAATTACCAGCCATTACCTTTAGCCACTTCCGTGATGGTGTCCTTGTAAAACTCTGAGCGCTGTACATCCTCAATTTGCAGCGGCCCCACCTGAGAGAAGCCATTCTCTGTAATGTAGACTGCTGGGCTGTTGAAAGTGTCCTGGAAAGTCATGGGGCAAACATTATTGTCAAACAAGGCATCTCAGCTGTCAGACACTTCAGGGAGAGACCGATTGGTCTACACTGTGCCGTTTAGCTGCATTTCAACGGTGCCAAGCTCAAACTAATGGCCTGTGACAAGTCACAACAGCAGGAAATTGCAATTGCAAACACTTTCAGCAAAGTAACTGTTTCATTCAATGTGACAGCACTAATGAAGCATCAATGTGTTTCTGGAGGTGTTAAAAGGAGATTACTGCACACAAAATCAATAGCAAGACACTAAACAAATGTCACGGCGTTCTCCTCGTTTGGTTGAAGGCGATTTGTCTTTGTGTTGGTCAATTCAGTTTGATGCCAAGAGGAAAAAGAAAAATGACTTCACATTTCAACTGATTGAACTCACAGTCAAAATAAAGGATGTGTTTGAGCCTTGTTTGGGGTACTGATGAGGACAGGCAGCTGAGTTTCACCAAAGCATGAAACAGAAAATGACCCCAACAGATGAGCCAGTTGTTCTAGTTTTACCTTAATGTACTTGAGAAGTTTCCTTAAGCCGTGGGGCACCACAGCGAGCCAGGACACCCCACAAACGGGCCAGGATGGATCCACAACTTCTCCTGCGTCTCGGTCACTCTTCATACTCAACATCTCTCCACAGCCGCCTCCTGGCGCCACTTGACGAGACGTATAGTAGTTCAGCGCAAAGAAGTCAGCAGTGCCCAAAACGGCAGGCTCGTCCTTTGAGAAACTGGGCAGTCTTGTGCTGCCATCGTATCCCAGCTTCCTACTTTGAGCGTCGATGGCTGATCTCATTATCTCTGGATAATCTCCAGTTACGAACACAGGCCAAGCAAACCACCCAAGTGTAAATGCGAGGTCTCGTTCAGTGGCGGCGATGTCCTCGGCGCAACCTGCTCGCAACGGCTCAAGCCAGTCGCTGTTGATGGCGAGAGACACTGCACCCTTCTGCTTCGTCCTGTAAAAGGTGTTGTAGCTGTGCCACGCCATGGCGTGGGCTCGCAGCATGTTGTGGCCCACCAGGTAAGCAGCAGTGCCTGGTTCTTTTAACCCTGGAGCATGGATGCCATCTTCATGGCCCAGTTTAGCGCACACGTAAGGCTCGTTGACGGTGATCCAAAGTTTGATGCGGTCACCAAACGTCTGGAAGCAAAACTTGGCATAGCTATCAAACGTGCTCGCTGTACCCGGTGATTTCCAGCCACCTTGATCTTGGAGAGCTTGAGGCAGGTCAAAGTGGTAAAGTGTGACCATGGGCGACACATTGCAGGCCAGCAAATCATCAATCACCTTGTTGTAGTACTGCACACCTGTAGGACGGGTATACAGTGCTGTCATTAATAGGTTGTAAGGTTAAACAGCACTGCAACCATCAAATGAGCTCATTTCATTGTGTCGTTTTGGATTCAACCATGGCATGGGTCTCACCAGGATATGGAAATACCTTTTTGATTGACATGTCGTGTGGTCCCATCGGGCAGGAGGCGGGCCCAGGAGAGGGACAGGCGATAGTGCGTCAATCCAAGCTGCTGGATACACTCCAGGTCCTTCTCCCACAGCTCATAGCTGTTGCAGGCCACATCTCCATTCTGCTCCCCGAACACTCTGCCTTTCTCGTGACAAAACGTGTCCCAGATACTCGGTCCCTTGCCATCTGCCTGCCAGCCACCTCAATGAGCACAAAAACAGGTTGTTTCATTTCACAAAAGTAGGTAAGATGTTGACATAGAAAAAATAAATCACAGTAATGTTTCTATTGGGACTTTAAGTAAGCCGACAGATTTCACTGAATTTATTGTTGCTGTATCTTTGTCTTATCACCTGCACGATTTATGGTTTTAATGATGGTGCAATTATGTCATCTATTGTGAGCAATTGTCTGTTGAGTTTTTGCCAGTTTTAAATTAGAGTGACCAGTGGGCGAGCTCAGGTTGGTCCATAGACTGCATACAGTATATGAATTGGTCAGATATTCCAGTGGTCAAAATCTATATGGGTTATAATTGAACATTCATTGGGTAACAAATCATTAATTAAGTTTATTCAACAGGTACAGAAAGTTCCGGGCTCAACGACAGCAGTAACTGAACTCACGTCTTTGCTGTAGGCCTGTTTATTTCGATTAGACTGCACGACTGTTGGTGGATACTGTGTCCACTTCACCCATCATCCTCACAAATCTGATAGTTGTATTTACATACCTTCTATTTGATACGCAGCAGTTCCGGCTCCCCACGCAAAGTCACATGGGAACATGTTTTTTCTTCTTCCCGTGACGTGTTACTTAAGGACTAATTAGTACTCCTTTTGCGTTACTTACATCAATATAACCACAAAGGTAGCAGTGCATGCTGCGACCTGGACTCAGCTAACTATACACCTTTCGTTGGCACAACCTTGCTGGAAGCTGGAGCTCTAGCGACGGCCCACATTTCCCATCATGCCGTGCTGGACTGAGTTGTTTACGCTTGGTGTTACATACTCCAAAATACAGTATTACTTTGTAACACTAGTGTTTGTAACATTATTGTCCGGTTATGTTGCACCATGTGAATTCTGTGGCTAAATAATAGTCAGACAAAACTACTTTTAGTCTTTTTATTTATTTATTTATTTAGTTTTCAGTCCTTTGAATTAAAAGTTGTTTTCACGAATCGCATTTCCAGATTTACCGAGGAGCACTTGAAAGCAGCACACGAGCCTCGAGTCCTGCGTGAAACGTCGTCACGTTCAGAACGTAAAGTTTTCACCGTGTGCCGAGGGAACTTTTACTTACTGAGTTTTTTTTGTGTCATTTTTCTGCGGACGTGTTAATATGACATGTAAATAATGGGAAGTATTTATCGTAAATCATTTGAAGAAATGCTGAAGTTCAAAATAGCATCCGAACCATGTTTTTGTTTCAATTTGTCAGCATACCATTTTGTTCTTGGTGATACAAATGATATCAAATGAGCCAACTTACATAGCAACCAAATTAGACAACTTATGTGTAACTATGATTGCAAAAGAGCCCACATTTTATTAAATTATTGAAGTGGGAAAAACGTGACCATGGGTATCTCTAGACTTTTTCAGACTGTGGAATGACTTTTAAACTGTTTGATAGGTTGTGATGAGCAGACTGATGAGTAAGTGAGTGAATAATCATTCATCAGCATCAAGTTTGTATCATCCATTCCACTGCTTTACATGTGACATCCTGTATGCAAACAAAAAGGTTAAAGGGTACTTGTCAGAGTATGCCAAGCCTCACAGGGCCTGAAAACAAATACACTAGTGGAGGTGAAAGGATTATAGCCTAAAGCCATATGTTCCCTGGCCTGTGACCACTTCAATGCTATCCTCTAGTCCAGTTTTCTGTGACTCACTTGACTTGATCATAACAAAGAAAATGGACTGTTTGCCAAAGGGCAAAAAATCCTTCAGCTGAACATCCTCATATAGCTACAGGATACAGTTGGATTTTCGCTCCTCATGTGACAATCTTTCATGCCTATTTTGTGTACAGCAAACTAGAGCGAATTTGTTATTTTTACAATTTATTATTATCACAATTCTTTACAAGAACAAAAGCATATAAATCGTCTGAAAGTATCAAATGAAAAAGTAGGCAACTACAAATGCATAATAATAATAATAATAATAATAATAATAATAATAATAATAATAATAATAATAATAATAATAATAACAATAATACAAACTTGATTGTCATACAGAATATTTCCGGATTGTTATTTTATTTATGCAGTAGCTATCCAAAGAGAAGCTATATTTTAACTACTTGATATATCGTTTCATATTATTGTGCGTCTGGAAAGTTATTAACGACTGTGAAATACACATATTGGAGTCAAACGTAGAATAGTTGCACCCCAAAGTGAAGTAGACATCAAAAGCTGCATAACGTGGAAATATTCAAGTGAAGTGCCTGTGACTTAAACACATATTTGTACTGTACTTGAGTACAGCTACTTTACTACAACGAATCCTTGATAAAGGTAAGGCCATTGCAACGATGTCCTTCAAACTTAATATTTGACAAAAATGGCTCCGCTAGGGTTTTGTTCTGAAATTCGGACCGGATGTGGTTGGAGTCCCGACTGACTTGACAACAGTGGATCCCGGGGCAGGACCACGGGAAGAGGACTTCTCAATGGACAGAACGGGCTTTGAATGTTGTCTAAAGACGCGGTGGAGTTCATAACAATTAATTTCGATACGCTTTTCCAAGCGACGTACAGCTTTTCACTTTATCGAGCATTTGCGGCACACCCCGCTGAAAAGGTGTCGTTGTGGCCCTTTTGTGTTTTTTTTTCCGGGAGTAATTTCCTGTTGGTGCCTGGAAAAGAAGACACGGGGAAAGTTTAGTCGCTCGTGCTCGGGTCAGGGTATGTCGCCCGGAGTGCTGGGAAGTTAAAGTGGGTGTTGTGAAAAAGCCTGGACGCTATTCCTAAAGTTAGTGCGGATAACCTGGGACCACTGCAGCCGCCTCAGTAGACCCCACGCCATGAGCAACAAAGAAGAGCTCTCAACAACAACCGGACAAATTATTTAGTAACCAGCGAGTTTACTCGGCATGTGAAATTTTGGAGGAAATGAGCTGCACGCCGGGATGGGGAGGGAAACATAAACGAGTCGTCTGCCGAACAAAGAAGAACACCTCTGTCGGACTGAAAAGCGCCGAGCTAAGGGGAAGCCTTGCGAGAAATGGAGGAGGAAGGCTCGCTTGAGCCGAACAAGACACGGGCAGAGGTCTCATTGTTGTCTTTAGCGGGCTCTGGTTTTCAGGTCACCTCTTCGTAACAAAGCGACTCGGTATCAACTCTCCCATCTGTGCTGCTTGAGTGTCTGAACATTGGTTCCGGAGCCGATGCCGCAGCGGGTCTGCCGAGGCGCGTGAAAATGAGGGCGGATCTGTTGCAGTTGTTAGCGATTCTGCTGCTCGGCCGCGGCGGCGGCGGCTCCTCGGTGGTCTCATCCGGCTGTAAGTCGTACGACGAACACTCGAAAAGCGGTGGGAAAAGCCTGGCGTCCGACAGGAAGGTGGTGTGCAGCAACATGGAGCTCCGTCAGGTGTTACCTCCGGACTCCTTCCCCAACAGGACGGTCACACTGTGAGTGTACACTTTCATTTCACCGTCTTTAAACACATTGCTCACAGCTTTTAAACCTGTGTTACACTCAAGTTCGATTTTTCCAGGTTTCAAGAATAATTATCCACTTTTGTAGTTGCTTTACTTAGATTCCCCGTGCGGTCTGCTTCCAAATAGTTTATTTCATATCACTGAAGGGACTTAAACATGTTTTGTTACACTAAAACTACAATTTTCCAAAGGGGAGGGGATGCTTAATAGCTGTGCTTGACTTCCTTGTATCAAATAAAGCAAAACATAAGCAGTACAAGATACATATGGCTTGACAAGTGTACTTAAGCTATACATGTATCCTGTCTATGTCAGACTCTTTCACACCTCCATACTGTGACGGTGTAAACCCCGAGGAACAGTAACCACCTGTCTTCCAGCAGTGCAGCGATTCACACACAGGAAGATATTTTGGCTACTGAGTCAGTGCTTGCAGACACACTTATCTCATCATATCTCCAAGGCTTGTTAATAGATATCAGAGCTCACTGACTGTTGAGTTAATCCTTGTGATGTTTTTTTTTTTCTTTTTTGCTTCTCTTGGCTGAAATATACACTCTGATGGGGTTGGACCAAGTAAGTGAGGTACTTTCTTACTGGCAACGCGCCTCAGTAAGCCTGATGTTGTGCCCAGTTTTTGCTGGGAGCTGCCACTTGCACACACAGTGATTATATGGATTTTTAGCTTGGTTCTTGGTTGGCAATCAGCCACCATTATTCTTAATTCAGAGGCAGCAGTTGTGATTGTATGTCCCCCACAACGCTAGTGGAGCCATCAGTCTTATTGATGCAGTTGTTAGTTTTTGTGTGGCCGTCCTCACACACACACACATACTGTGCACTGTGGATTTCCTTTCCAAACCTGTTCACGACCTCCTGGACTCAGGTTCTAAAATGTTTCTGCAGATCTGATGAGTAAAAAGACAGAAATTCATAGCTGTGCATCCAGTTTGCACTTGTGCTTTCTGGTGGTGGTGAGTGATGGGGGGAATATGAGAATACCAGGGCAGGGTGCTGGAGTCGAAAGCAAATAATAGACTCCAGGTAGGAAAAGAGAGAGCAGACTGGGTGGTAAGTTAAGTGAGCGTACATGTTTTAACCTGTTTACCACAAATCATATGTATAACTTTGAAGCACTTTCCAAAGCCATGGACTGTTAGTTACAGGAGCCAAAAAAATCCAATTTAGGGCAGTGTGGTGTCGCCTGGGTGGAGCTTGAACACCTGGCAGCCACTCAACTGAGTGTTATAGCCTGAGAGACCTGTCAGTAAAACAGACTTTATGCCTCTCTTTACGACTAAATATCCCTTTAACAACAATTTCCTCCATGCTGACTTCCATGTTGTCAGGCCTTTTTTAAAAACCCAACATTATCAAGCAGCCAGTGGAAGTGCATCGTAAGGCACTTTCAAATTAGCTTCACCTCTTACCTGTTGCGTTTCAGCAGGTGAAATCTCACGCTGGATCTTCCCACTGACACATAAATGCACCACCCTGGTGAACTTCTGAAGAAATCAGTCCGACTGTTCAACTGCACGACCACCAAAATACCAAATGTTGACTGTGTTGAATTATTTCATCCCTGATCCCCATTTCCTTCTTCATTGTGGTCAGTAATCATCTGAGTGTCCTCTCTGATATTTGTAGAATTTGAAATATGCTCATCTCTTTTAGCTGTGGTCTGTTCTAATGTCATTTAGTAAGCCTTGTATCCATTCCTGGTGTTTGCTATGTCTGTGTGTCGCGCCGTGAGCTTGGGCCTCTGTCATCTTGTTCTGGCAGTGATGGATAGGAGGAGGTCGAGCCAGGCTCCTCATGATTTAGCACTGAGCTTAAGCACTGTAACATGGAGGATGGCCTCCAAAGAACAAGAAGGATGTAATTAGAGAGCACAGACAGAAAGCAGTGTAACTCTCAGGAATTCACCCCAGTCTCCACTTTTGTGTTTCTGGACATTTGCTGTCATCCACTGGAGGAAAACAACAGGACTGTGTTCACGAGGAGCCCTCTTCACAGTCCCCTTTAGATACGAGTGGCGACGAAGCAGCAATTTATGTTGACTGCACAGTTCTTGGGTGTCAATTTATGACTTGTAAAGTCAGCGAGCCCTCTCAGTTGGTGTGGTGGTCCTGTTTTACCACAGACATCTCTTAGTTTTGTTTTGTTTTTTTTTAAATTGCCAGTAATAATTTTCACTTCTCCTTGAAGATAATTGTACAAATTTCCATTTAAAAATCATCACAAATAAAAGTAAATAAACAAATAGTGTCAAAATGTCAGACCTGACTTTTCAAACTCATCCATTTTAGGATAATGCTGTTTTGCAGTGACTGGTGGCAATATATCTCCCTTGTTATATGGATGTTTTTCAATTTGTGTGTTGGCACGCCTTGTTATGTGTGTTAATTAAAGGCCTTGCCAGAAACGGCGGTATAAACTTGGTGTGATTTCGAGACCCATTCCATTAATCTTCTTGCCCCCCTAATTTGTGTGTAAGGTTCCCTGTTTCCTCTTCAGGGGTCTGGAATCTAATGAATAAAAATTTTAGTCTGGCTTTTCAGTGAACATTTAAAAAAAAGAGAGCGAGAGAGAGATTTAAACCACAAGCGCATTTTTTTTTGAGCAACTGCTCTTTCGGGTTTGGTGAACTAATTCAACCACTGGGATAATTGTTTTGACTCCACACCAGAAAATTTACCCCAGATGCTCTCACGTGATGGGTCTTTTACCTCGTCCTTTGTTTTAACTACGCCTGTCTGTACACGAGCAGTTACACAGTTAAGTAGCCATTATTTTGCCTGACTTTAAATGATTGCCCGTTTTAGTTTACCCTACCCTGACATAGAATGCAAGAAGGTGCTCAGTGCAGCTCTGCTCTGAATGCCTCACTGTAGAGAGGAAAAAAAAGTCATGCATTCCCTGCATTTGTGCCTTCCAAATGATGCCGCATGCCGAGGTAATCCGAGAGGAAATGACACGAATGTGTTTACAGCTGGCCTGTTCTTCCATGTCAGTGTGGGCTCGGTTAAAATACGAGGGGTTGAATTCAACCTTTGCCTTTCATGGGAGGATAAATCAGGTTGTGTGAGTGCTCTGGATGGGTGTGGACATGAGCATTTATTTCTGTGTACCTGTTTAAGTCTCAGCCTACATACCCATGCAGACAGGAACTGATTATATTTAAGCTTTCTGCACTCACCCGGCTCATATTTCTTTACAGGTCTTGTTTAATGTAATCAGGATCCATTCATAGGAGCACCTGGGCTGCACAGAGCAAATAAGCGCACCTGGTTTTGGTCTCTACAGAGCAGCACAGGATTAATGTCAGGAAGAAAGCAGGGATTTCCTTTCTCGCTGCAGGAAAAGTGCCCCAAGTTTGATGACACATTAGAGTGCCATAAACTGTCTTGTTTCACAGCGGTGCAAATTGGGAGTTAGGGTTACGTTGTCATCTCGTTTCCCTGAGACTTCCTTTCCTTCAGGTCAGGCTTGTGGAGAAGTTTCCCGTCACATTTCAGGTCTTAAAAATCAGACTCATCACTTTGGAATGTATGTGATGAGTCCTCACGCCTGTGTGTGTATTCTCCCAACATTTAGAAGCTGCTATGTTCTGCGGTGAGCTTTTCAAAGTGCTCGTGTAACCAGACCACAGGTGCCTGCTGTCATGCATGTCCTAAGAGGATTTGTTTTTGTTGCTTTCCAGGCAAGCCGCTGGTCTAACGGAATGCCCCTGTGCTTTTCATAGTAGTTCTGCTGTGTTTGCAGAAGAAAGTAAATTCCCAAAGGCGAGGCACTGACAGCTGCACATTTAGTCCGTTCGTAGCCTTTTATTTCACGGACCTGTTGGGCTTTGACTTTGCCAGGTTGCCCCAGGTCTCATTTAATCCCAGACAAGCACTTCAGTTTAGTGCGTAGACATGAGCTAAGGCTGTGCAATGCCTTCTTGTCTGTGTTAATTGTGCTACTCATCTGCTTTTATCCTGATGTTTGCATAGTGGATCATTTTTCCATTCAGGCAGACAGCTGTGAGGTGAATACCGTGCTTCAATGTCTTGGCCTGTTGGATGTGGAAAGAGGATATTGCATTGCCTCCTGTACAACTTCCGAGAACGCAGGGGCAAAAAGAGCTTGTATGACAAGTGCCATTTTAAGCTTGCCCCAATGCATGTGAATCCCTTTTAATGACTTCATAAAAGCTCAGTTACATGTGAAACCTAAATCCTCCCCTTTGGTGCCTCAAAATAATTTCGAATGCAGAAAAATCTTCACACTTGGTTTATGGAACAAGAAAGTGCTGGATAACTGCAAGAATTACCCTGGCAAGTCACAGCATCTTAACCACTGGACCAGTTCCCTTTCCCACCTGAGCTGAGGCCCACTTTTCCATCCACTGCATTCAGAGGAAGTCACTCTAGAAGGGTTTTTATGAGCTCAACTGCAGCCTGAAACTTATTTGAAAACCCATTGAAGAGTTACAGCCCTCCGCTCTTGGGAGTCCTTTGTTTAAAAGCCTCTTGAGCATAAAGAAAGTGTTGAGAGAGCATCAGTTGGCTTTGTCCTTAAAACGCCATGTGCCTGTGAGGGGAGTGTGTAGTGGCTGGCCATTTCAGTCCCTCTCTGGATAATGTGCCTACAGCCAGGGGTGTATGCTTTCAAAGGTGTGTTTTCCTAAGTGAAAAAAACATGGGACTACCTTCAGTGGTGTCATAGTTACTCACTGTGAAAGCAAGATGAAATCTAGGCCAATGTATTTTGTATTACTCTCCCACTCGGAGGAGAAATTCTGGCTTCAGAGACAGCTTTTCCATAAATTTGCCTGAGATTTATAGCATCGGTATCAGGAGACAGGATGTGAAATTTGGTCACATCCCCCTGCAGCTTGTTCTTGGCTTTAGCTCAAGTAGGTCTTATCTATGCATCAAGATAAGGAGACTCCCCTCCTCCATCGTTTGAGGCCCGGCCCGAGGAAATTCCATAGCCACATCTTTTGCCTGGAGACCTCAGGCAGACGTCCAGAGACAGACAGTAAGGAAGCAGACAGTTTAGTTACAGACGACCTGAGGCCGATGGAGATGCTGGCGGTTTAATGGCTGTAATCGCCCTGCAAATTTGAGGCTTTGCTCTGTGTACCTATGTAAGTAGTGTAGTTTGCAGTAGTATTTCTTTCTCACCAATGCATGTGTAGAGAAGACTAACTTCAGCAGCCGAAGCAGTTTCCAACATAACAAGGTCACACTCCTGTCATGAGGAAGAGGGAGGGACAAGGCTAGTGAAGGAATGAGGGTAAAGCCTGCAAAGAAGGGAGGGAAAGAAAGGGGCTCATGACTCTCAGGAGAGCTCTCTTTCACACATATATTTTGACAACCCGATAGATTCACAAGGCTAGAAATGTGTATTTATGCAGCCAGACTCGATTGATTTCCAGGATGTGTTGTTTTATATTCAGGATCTATTCTGTAAACTGAAGTGCACAACTTTGTGTGAAGATGAAAGGCCTGTTTATGCGGTGTACAACTTAACGTCGGTGTTGGAGAGGGTCTGCTTGTGGCCGCTCAACGTCTTTGCTATGAGACTTTTCTTGTTTGACAAATGGTTCCATGATGTGCCATACTTTTAGCATTATTTTCCCCCCTTTGTACTTCTGCAATTTGTCTTGTGATGCCAAATGAAAAGGATGATTGTCAAGTCCAAATTATGACAACTCTCCTGGAGAGAAGGTCACATGGCTCATGTACTGTCTGTTTGGCAGAACCTGGAAGTTGCCCGATATCCTCCCGGATTATATTCTCCATGCATGTTTACATTCCATTTTTTTTGGGGGGGGGGGTTTTCCCCATCAAATCAAGGGTCTAAGGATAGAGGGTGTTGTGTGCTTTTTCCCCCTTCAGATTTGTGTTAATGGACTCTATAAATAACCTCGATTTGACTACGAATTGTCATCCAACTGAAAGAGTCGCCACCTTAAAATCTGGTGCCAACGCTGTCGTCTGAACATTATGGGCTTCCCCAAACTGGTATTAACTGCAGATCTATTGTTTTGTGAGGTGTTTTTGTGTGCTCACTGTATTATGTGGATTGAGTGCCACATTCCTAAATTCACACAGGCCTCATGGTAAATGCATCTCATTGGTATGTTAACTATTTTTCATTCTAAATGAGGCTTTTGTGACCACGATCTTGGGAGGCCTGTGTCTCTGCCTTATATCATCAGATCACGTGTGCACAGGCAGTGATAGAATTTGCAGCCTTGTACATCACCGTGTTTTAACATCTGCAATTTCAGCATGTGGAGGTCTGTGGAACACAGGAACCGTTTGTGTGCACACTCTCTGTGAGCGGCAGAGAGCCAAGCAGCAAATCTCCAATGAGTCTCCACCGTCCAACCCTGTAATAAAACAACCCCTCAACACCCCATAATGACTCCAATCTGGCCCCGGGTTGTGGGTGCCACTAGCATGTATGTCACCCACCACATCCCCTCCTTGCTAGCCAGAAACATATGCTAACCGCGAGTCCCTGCTTGGCTTTTCTGCAGGGAGTTAACAGCGCTATTGATTTCCCAGACCCATTGGGAGTAGTTTAGGAGAAAGACAGGAACTCCCGAGGACTTGGGCGCAGAAAGTGAAGCTTTACTTTGCAGCTTTGTATGCAGGGAATCAGCTTGTGTAATGCACCGGGAATAAACTGGATAATAAAAACTGGTTTATTAGCCAGGGAGGAAGCAATCAAGAATTCACACTTGGACTGGGAGGTTTTCTCAAGCTCGCTTTTATTTTTGTAGTGATAAAGTTTAGTTTTTCAAGAGATATAACCTCGGTTGAAGATTCAGTTGGTTTGGTTTACTATACTCTTGTGAATAAGCTGACGGTGTCTAATTTTTTGTGAGATCTACATTTAAAATGACCGCGTGTTCGATCAGAAACATGGATCTCTTGTTGCTGGAATATATTTATACATTAATACACTGCAGTATCACTGGTGCTACAGAGCAGATTATCAGATCTGTCAAGTTAAATGTGTCACAGAAAGATCATTCTTTATCTTGTATTGGCTACCCGTCTCAAGGGAGATCAGATGCTGCCAATGTAACATGAAAGTAAATACTCAGCTGAAGTTCACCTTGTTTTTCTTCTCATGTCTTCCTGGTGGTGAGGAACATTCTGTGACTGCAAGCTAAGAGGGGCTAGAGGACAAAGAGTGACATTTAATATCGTTACCTGTCGACAAGTATCAGTGTGTCACCGTTCCACTTGTCGTAGAAAGCGACACTAGATTCTTTTGAATCCACTTTCACAATTTAATTAACGCTCGTTCCTTGCCGATCTTTGGAGTGCTGTGGCTGGTTTTCTGTGTGACAGCTGCTATCTGACAAACATTAAATGTGGGCCAGTATTAAATTGGACTTTGTGTGGTAAGTTGACAGAAACACTTGAGCTGCCAACAATAACACAATGTATCGGAAATAAAAACTTACACACGTGTTTTTTGGTGCAATAAAAGACATTGCACATCATATATTTTTATATTAACAAAACAGAAATATTGCAGTACTTTGTGGATGTACACTGAATTGTAATGGCTGTACTCTTTTCTGTGGCTTTGTGTTAATAAGTACTTTTCTCTTCGTAGAATTTTAAACAACAACAAGATTCAAGAACTGAGAAATGGATCCTTCTTTGGATTGTCTACATTGGAAAAATTGTAAGTATTATTACCATTTTCCCTTTTCTGCCAGTGATTCGTATGAGCATGAATGTATCTGTGTTCACCATTATTCCTAAACTTTGCTTTTGTCCAAGTAAAACATCACTTTCTGAAAAGAAAAAAAGTGATTGCAATTACTTGTATGACAATTAATCATCACCTAAAATGTCATGATCGTGACAGTTGTAGCTGTATGTAGCTATGAAATATGACCAACGGACTCCACAATGGTGGGGCCTCGCAATATTTCACGTTCTATCTACCAGTGCATTAGCAGGAACCATCCATCAGTCCACAGCTGAAGCTCGGACTCACGGAGTCGGAGGTTTGTAAGACTCACATTGGCCTTGTGCCAGTGGAACATCCAGGTCATAGAAAATGAGTCGGCGTCAGCGCAGCACTTAGCCTCAGTCAAGAATGTCAGTCTGTGATAGAAGACTAGAGATGGTCCGAGAATGGCTAAATATAGATGTAGCCCCAAGGGTTGGTTGTTGTCTGCCTGGTGACATACTGTCAACATACAGCTGCTTGGGTCCTCTGGGGATGGGGCCTATTTTAGAGTAAAATACAGGCAACCTCATTACTTCCCCAAGAACCAATAATACTAGTATGCAACACAGGCTTTAAGGTTTTTGTACTTTATGTTGGAGGAGAACCTTTTTGAGTGCAGAAACTACGGTAGAGTTGAGAGGAGAAGGCCTGTAGCTCTGGATGGTAAAGACATTTGTTGTTCTAGTCGTGCATGCTTCCTGAGATTCCTTGAACGGTGGAGAGATGTCGTTCATGCCGTGTGACTCTGACTTTGGAGAATGGAATGTCATCACCTGCGTTTCCTTCCGACAGAGATTTCAAGAAAATGGCTCTGGGCCTGCGTACACGGGCCACGGGTGATTTATCACCCCGGAATGGCTTCATGCAGATAAAATAACCAGACCATTAATGGCCGTGCTTTTACCCAAGGCTACAATAACACATGACTGCATTGATATGGAATTCTAAGGGCATGTTCTCCCTGTCGCTCTTCCTGGTCTGGTTAAAAAGACCAGAAATGTAGAAGGCATATGAAGCCAAATTAGCCACATTTGTTCTTGTAGTACGAGTTCAGATTGTACATTTATTTGTCCGGCATGACTTTTATCTGCCTAACTTTTTTAATATCAGATTTGCGGGAGAATCCCCTGTTAGCTTTCCAATTGGGTCAGCTGTTAGTTTTCAGAGCTCAGGCCTTGAGGATAAACAGAAGGCTGTGTACTGAATGTGTTAAATAAAAAAAGAAAGAAAGAAAAGCTTTGATCTTTCTCCACCAAGAAAGCCTTTAAGGCACTGATGTGCTTTGTCTATGAACAGCCAGTCGATTTGGTTGTAAAGTCCGTTCTGCCTGTTGTTGCATCAGTCCACAGGCAAGTTTACCTCCAAAAGCAGCTCCCATTGTGCCTCGCAGACCACACCCCACTCCTGTGTGCCCTCGACCAGCGAAGCGAGATCGCGAGATGGCTTGCTCGCTTTTGTCATTGTAATGAGGCCAAGCCAAGGCCAGAGGTGTCAGCAGTACAATTCCCAAACACGCTCTGCATGCTGAAGCCTCCCCCTCTCTGAAATGTTCCTGTACCCCCCCGCCACACACACACACACACCTTCAATCACACCCCCCTTTTCTCCTCAAACTCTCAAGTCTGTCTGAACGCGCTGAGGCTCTCCATCTTGCCTTCCACCCCTCCTTCCTCCTGCCTTCACAGCTTCTTTTTTCCCCCTCAGTCCACAAAGAAACTCTGCCTCATTTGGACTGCCTGTATGCAGTCGCGAAGACTGAGACAGCAGCTGGCTGTGAGTGCCAGAGAGGGGTAGAGAATCGATTACGCCGATCCGGCACTCTGCGTGAAATTGCAAAGTAACTGTGGAGACCGCTGTGTTTTGTCAGGGCCAAAAGGTGCCCCTGCTTGGATATAAGCCACACAGAATCCCCATTATCACTCTCCTCATAGAAATAGGAGCCAAGCAAGGCGACCGTCACATGCTAATTCCTCACTAAATCCGCTGCTGTGGAGGAATGCTTATTGTGGAAAACAGAGCAAGGATAACGGCTCTAAAGAATTCAGTGTCTTGTTCGTGAACGGCACAGTGCTAGTGGAAGTAAGTCTGTAAGCAAGTTACGCATAAGCAGAAAGTTAATTTGAAATTGATAGTGCTGTACTGATTTTACTTAGTGCCCCATGGAAAGGAGGACACTGGTGACAAGCCTCTAATTTGCTGAACCAGTGGGATTAAAGAGACGCTATGGCTTTTTGTCATAAGAAATAAAATGCACCATTTCTCAGATACACTGAGTAATATTGTCAGTACAACCTTATTTGGTCTAGTATGACCAGAAGCTTTTGGTGGCTAATCTTTGCAAACTCTATATACAGTAGATATTGCTGTGTAACTGGCAGTGTTATTTGTAAGCAGAAGACAGGCTTGTACTTCATTCAGGAGTTACAGGGCCTGGCTTTAAGCTGGAGTTTTGCAATGAGTCTGTACAGTTGAGGAAGACATCTTTTTTATGGGTTCTTTCATTGTTTTTATCTGTTAAGAAGGAACCGTTTATATCTGGAGGCTTGTTTAACAACCTCAGTTACTCTCTCCTCAGAGGGAATGTCAGTGTCATGCCAGGAACCCTCCATACAGATGCAACCCCCCCCCCCCCAAACACACACACACACGCACAAGAAAATGATGCCAAAAACAAATTCGGAAAATAGAACTTCAATTCATCTTGTCACATGAGGCTTGATGTTATTATAAATAACACCTCTGGAAGACTGTATGGGTGCCCTTACAAATGGCAGCAGATGCAAAACCACCCTTTGGTCTGGGGCCAGTTCAAGAACAGCCCTGGAACACACCAGCTATTTCAGTTTGAACATGTTGAGAAAAACCTGGCATTTTTCTCTGCAAATAGATTTTAAAGGTGCCAGGTCATGTGTGGTCAGTGGTCTTGGAAATCTGAAGCGCTGTTATGGGTGGTTAAGCACGGACTGGTTCTCCCTGACTCCCCATATTTTATCCACCAGTGTTAGAGTATCGGAGAGCTACAGTGCTCTTTTTTTGTCATTAGTACTGGTGGTTACAGGCAGTTTTGCAGGTTTCCCAGTGTGACTGGTGTCTGAACTGTCAAGACCACCTGCAGATATCGTTCAGTAACTCTGTCCTTTAGTATCAGCCTCTTTCAATAGCTTTCTTAACATGGGAAATTGAGTGCAGCAAATGCTGATGGGACCTGCTTTCCCTCACCTGTAACAACCACGACTCAAAGCCGAGTTTATTTAAAAATAAATTAGCTTTAGCAACAGGCAAATTAGTAGACTTGTGGAGTCGAAGGATATTTTTCAGTTCTTTGTCTTGTGTTCTCATTTTTCTCTCAACACTCCTGCACAAAGAGGCCAAGTCTGCTCTCTCACATCAAAGCTTTAACAAGCTGAAGTTTTTTTTTTGTCTATGACTTATCTATGGGCACCTACCCGCCTTCAGATGACAGGTCCTCGACATCAAACAGGCAGAGTTACCCAGAGGCTCTTTGTATGGGTTCAGGTGGCAACTAGAAAGCCTCCTGAACCTCCGCTGTAATGAGTGACTAGGCAGTGCCAGCGCAGGTGAGCACCACAGGAATTCTGTGACCGCAAGCCTTTGAACCTCCAGAGAGGGAGGTCTGAGAGTGTGTGTCTGTGCATCTGTGGGTGGGGGGGGTGTGGGAGTGAGAGAGGGTCAGACGGTCAGTGACGGCGGCTGTGTTGTAATGATCATGGCGGGGATTGTGGAGGTCCGGGTGTTCCAGTTAGGTAGAAAAAGAAATGTACGCATGTGCAAGATACGCTCCATTGTATGTATTGTTACCATGTTATTATGGATGACAGTGAATTTGTATCATTGTGTTTTAAGGATAGTATTCCAAGTCTCTCCTCGCCACTTTTACTTCCCTGCCATGTTGATGCTTGCGCACTGAAAAGTTAATTTCAAGTCCAGTGGTTAAAGTGGTTTTCATGTCAGCAGAATACTGAATCCCTGTCTGCTAATATTTCATAACTGTTGGCTGTAAGAAGGTCCAAAAAATGTAAAATGTATAATTGGCATGAATCACATTCTGTAACATGCTGTTTTGCAGACCTGCAGCTGTTACTACTTTCATTATCAATTAATCTAATGATGGCTTCCTCGATAGGAAATTTCATGAAAGAGTGAAAACATGCACATTAAGCCTAAAGGCAACGGTGTCATTTTCAGGTACCTGGTTTTGTCTGAGCAACATCCCAAAACACAAAGACATTCAGTTAAGTCGCACAGGAGCATAAGAAAGCCAGAAAAAAATCATATTTGAAGAGCCGAAACGAGTGAATCTTTTCCATTTGTATCCTCCAATGATTCAAATTCTCAATATTTTTCCCCACAGGGACCTGCGGAGTAACATGATCAGTCGTATTGAACCGGGTGCTTTCCTCGGACTGCCAGCACTCAAAAAACTGTGAGTAATAGTGACAGAGCTGTCTCTTTAATGTGGTTTCTACGTGTGTGTGTGTGTGTGTGTGTGCGCACACGCTCTACAGTCACACATTCAGCTCCTCCAGGACTTCAATGAGGTGTTCTCTTATCAACCAGTAAGATCTAAATTCCATCTTTTCTTGGAGCAAGTTTGGAGTGCTTGCTTTAATTATTAGCCGTGCGAGAAAAGTGGATTATGAATATTGTGTGTCACCGCTCCCGTTGATGCTGCTGCTGTTGTTGATGTCGAACTACTGAAAGTCATTTTCCTTTGGTATTTTAAATTGCTGCTTTTGGAAGATTTTCCAGATTCCTGAACAGTGCGGGCTGTGTTCGTGTCAACAGCGTCTGATCAGAGGCTGCTTCGCTGCTTTCAGCAACCACTCTGATTGCATATATTGTGTTTCAAGCAGCTGTTGTTTTGTATCTGTCTATGTAATGTGCTGTGCATGTTCCAGCAAGTCCAAAGTCTATCCATTGTCCATAAGAGAGCATGGTCAGGCAGAAGTCTATTTCTACTGCCTTGTTTTGTCTGGCCCACTGCCAGTCACCACTGCAGACAGCAATGAGGCCTTATATACTTTCACACAATTTAAAAAAAATAAAATAAAAGGAGGCGGCTATGTAAACATGTGTGTGGTGGATATGAATATCACTTGATGATAATTTTGATATGCCGAGAATACATAAAACTAATCCATCTGGGATATGTGGTGTGTGAGCGCGGTAGGTCAGAAAGAAACCGTGTGTCAGTGTATGGTCGTGTCTTTCTCTTTGTGTATTGCCTGTGTGTGTGTGTGCGTGTGCGTGCGTGTGTGTGTGTGTGTATGTGAGTGAGAGAGAGCATGAGAGAGAGCAAGAACTCAGCGTGAATTGGAATCATCCAACAGTACCCAGCCACTGCCAACACAAACTTGAGCTTGGCTGCTGCTGCGGAGCAATAAGAGCAAGACAGGAAGGCAGTCAGCTCCTTGGCTCAGACCTGGCTCCTCCCCCCCCCATCCTCAATGCATATTCATGCCACACTCAGATGGATTCATGCCTGCCTGTAGGTCTCCTGCATATCAAAACCTCCACCCCACACACAAGCTATTCATGAAGACCGTCCTCGCCACCACAGAGCTGTCGGCAGCCTCACACGCCTTGTTCCAGGGTACAGTTTGGTTTTGCCCAAGGGCAACAATGTTTAATTGGCCCCACCAACCGTCTCCGTTAATTTCAAAGGGGAGTTGTCACTCACTGGACTGTGAAAGGAAGGGAGCACAGAGAAGAGACGATGAGGTAGTGCCGGACCCTGGGAATGTAAACACAGAAGCCCGACATCAAGGGTTGGCATCCATCTCTACATATCCACCCTACTTTTTTTCCCCAGTCTTTGGAAAATGAAAGTGAAGTTAATTTGCAGCAAGAAGTCCATAAACATGGATTTTTAGCAGTATTTATATCACCTTTATTTGACATACCTTTGGCATGGTCTTCTCTAGCTTTCTCTTTGTCCTTATCGTGGACTCAACTGTAGCCAGTCGTTGATTTCCCTCTACCTCCCATCTCAGTATTGCATAATTAGCAATACTCATTGCAAGACATGCCATTTGGACAGCCTAATTATGTCTTGTCACAGAGCAGTGACGGGGCATTTAAGGAGACGAGTGCAGGAGTTTGGATAGTATGGGCTGAACACGAGGCATTGCTCTCACTGACACGCTCAAAGGGTCGTTGTGTTTAAGAGTTGTTAGTTTAGTCGTAATAAGCAACGTTTGAGTCAGATTTTCATAGCAGGTTGGAAAATAAGGGTTTGGTGGAGCTGTTGAGAAACACTCCAGCATCATGTGGACTTACGCGCTGCACTGACCGCAACCATGTGCGTAGGCTTAGTAGTGACGCCGTAGCTGCTTCTGTTTGCTCCTACAGTTTTCTCCTCCTTTCTTGTTGCACACATCGAGGAAAGCCGTCTCTGTGCAACCCCGTGGAGTATTGAGTCATGAAACAAGTTTGACTTTCCCGCTGTTGTGTGTGTCACAAAGTAAATGAATGTTAACACGGATACTGGGGGAGTATAATTGAAGCACGAACATGTGCGAAGCGTTTATCTTGTGTTGCAGTGGTGCATCAAACACGGCGCCCTAAACCGCAGCCTACATCACAGGTTTTTACGGCGAGTCTCCCGTTAACCCCTTGTGTCGACCATAAATCCAACTATTCTCAGTCCCTAACAAGGCGTTGAACAAGGCACTCACACCATGTCCACACTGAAGTGGAGACATTTCAAATGTCAGTCTCGTCATCGTCAAGTTTTAAATGGTCAAAGTTACGGATGGAAGCTGAAAATTGAGAAAACAAGACACCTGTTTAAATCCTGTGTCCACCAGTTTGGGAATGTCCGAGTTACCTTGAAGCAGTGTGAATGTAAAGCCAAACAGTGGTGAGAAGCAAACCCTTCACTGGTTTTATACAACAACAAAAATGCTGTCCATGTCAAATTCAAGCCAAATCTACAGATGAGAAGACTGACATGGACCATTACAACAGGTCTAACATCTATCCTCAAATGGTCTGAGTTCCTTCATTCGTGCTGGGGGTTAGGCTGCACTGTTGGTTCCACCCACAAGGGAAATACAAGCGTGTCCCTTACTTAACATTACACGCAGTTCACACACACTTCCCACACGGTTTTTCCCTTACAAATAAATGCAAACACAATATCCGAAACTCAAACCGTCCGGATGTCTCTGGCCTCAGCCCGTTTTTACTCTGCATTCCACCGACAGCTGAACAGACCCGCTGAAGCCTCATCACACGGGGCTATTTTTGCCTCTGCTCCTTGTATCATTTGCAACAACTGAAGCACTGCTATGCTGTTAATGTGCTACATGCCTGTAGTTGACAGACGCGTTTGAGATTGGGCTCTGGTCATGAATACTAGGCGACTAGTAAAAGCAGATGCACAGTAGACACATTAGTCAGTAATGGGTGCGTGGCCAGACAAGAAAATCAGTGATATGTGAGTATAACTCACCAGCTTGTCTTAAGTCCCTTGATGTAGCTGTAACTCTAGTATTTGAACCTAGGTGATAAAGCGAGATGAAAATTTGCCTTTAGCGAGGGGAGCCCCCTCCCTCCACCCCTTCACTTCTGCTGCGTTATCCTTCCCCTGACACAGAATGCTCAAATTGGCAAGCCTGCAAAAGGCAGCTTTTTCTTCTCTTCCAAGTGGAACTAATAACCTCACACAGTAAATTCCCCAGCTGGTACCTTAAGGACCAACACCAATAATTACATAAATGCTGGGATGTTAGCATATGCCTGACAGTCATTTTCCAGGTATCACTTTGTGTCAGTATCACATTCCTCGAGCACCCCAGGATACAGTGTAGCTGGTGGGTTGAGGTAATGATCTGTCTTTTCTCGCAGGCTCTCGTCTCTTCACTTGGCGCTTTTCAATGATTGGATCATTCAAAGTGGAATATGTGTGACAGCGAATGTGAAGGTGCTGGGACTTTGAACCGTGGTTGCTTTAAATGTTATCTCTGTGGGAATGCAGAGAGATGAAAATGGAATTGTTGGATAATAACCGTGTTAGCACTTGATCAAAGCTTTTTTTATGTTTGGCTTTCAGCTATTTTAAAGCTGCACTGATAAATGTTTTGTTTTTTTTTTCAGGTTTTTATCAAATAACTGTGTGCATTGTGAAACATGCCGGTCGTTTTGGCAAACTCACAGAGAAATATCACCGGCGATGGCAGTTTCTCTTTCTTCTCTCTCATTTTATCGCCTTTCAGCTCATTGTTTTGGTTCTGTGGCCCACACATGTACTGTGTTCAGCCTCTCTCATGCTCTCACAAACTTTGTTTCCAAATGCAGCAAATTGAAGTAAATAACTCCAATAACACTCAAAATCTAAAAGATCAACTTAATCGTGAGACTCATGCATTCTGGCTTCTGGGATTGGGGGGGGGGGTCCCAACCCACAGGTGTGGGACCATTGTGTCAGAAGATTGGTTTACTTAAGTTTACCTGGAGCCTCAAGTCAATATTTTCTCTTTGCAGTTCTTTATGAATGTTTGCACGCTGGGTGCAATTCACAGAGGCAGGATCAGCCTCTTGTATGTTCAGTCCTGAACTCGTCTGCGATTCCTTCTGAAAGGCGTCAGGAGTCTCAGACGCTTCGATCTGATGCTTGCCAGAGACATCATGTCAGGTCACATGCAGGGGAGAAACACACGCTTTTGACGTGTTTGACATTAATCACAGGCGATTAATCATCTCCCAGGGTGTTACCTTTGATGTGCAGGTTTCCCTGGAGGCCCACATAGACATTAGCTAAAATCACCTTCAAAGTTGTAAACCTGTCAGCTGAATTTTTTCGGCGCCTTTGCCTCAACCTGCCTCTGTTGAACTTGGCCCTTTCTTTAGGAAAGTCCTGCTCGGCTTTATCTCAGCAACTTAAGCATTTCTCCATTTATCAGTTTTTCTCTGGATGCAGTCTGATTTTCAGGGCTTATCTTGTTGGAAAACATAATGCAGCATGCTAATTGATGGTCTTTTAGACCATTGGGGCTGTCATAGTGTGTTTGTGAAATACTGCAGAAATAAAACCAAAACTTTCTTTTCCTTTGTGTTCTACAGAGACTTGTCCAACAACAGCATCGGCTGTCTCAAAGTCGACATCTTCAAGGGCCTCAGCAGTCTCATCAGACTGTAAGTCATTAGCATTTTTGTGAATGTATCAATTGTACACTAAAACAGGCATTTGTCTTAGTACCAGACCAGGGTAAATGATTTTCCATCATTTATTTTTTTTCCAGAAACCTTTCAGGGAACATGTTCTCTTCATTGGCTCAGGGGACCTTTGACAGCTTGGTGTCTCTGAAGTCGTTGTAAGTATGATGAAGAGCACGTTGCCATGCCTTTCCAGCAGGCGAATCAGGCTTTTTGTGACTTAACTTGATATTCGGTAGATCCTCACCACTTAACTTGTCCGCCCCCCCCTGTTCCTGTCTGCTTCTACACATCCACAGGGAGTTTCAGACCCCCTACCTGCTCTGTGACTGCAACCTTCTGTGGCTGCTGCGTTGGATCAAAGAGAGGAACATCGTCGTCAAGAACACCAAGTGCTCCTACCCCCAGTCTCTCCAGGGCCAGGTCATTACCTCCATCAGGCCGGAGCTCCTCACCTGCGGTAGGGACACGCACACCTGGCCGAAAACATTTGCCTCCACACTTGGATGCATGTAGATTTGATGGAGCGTCTTCACTTCAGTGACGCGATGTGTCATTTGTCCAGGCATTTCGAAAAGGTTGAAATAAATCATGTTGAGCTGTGACACAGATTGTCGCCTAAAAATGGAACACTGTCTCTTTAATTTCTCTGTTTTGGTATCAGTGAGGCTGCTGGTGTCTGGGGAACAGGGGCTTGTGCAATGACACGGGAGATAAGAGAAGGGCTGCCCAGGCCAATGCTGCCTTTGTTTGTACTTGCTCATGTCTTATCAGTTCGGCACTCATCACAGTGAGGGATTATGAAATACATGGCACAGATCGAGCAGGAGCTGTGGCCTGACGTGAATGACAAATACCCGGAATTCAAGACACTGTTTTAGTTTCCCTGTGTGTTCAACAAGTGCCAAAAGTGAAACAAAAAAGGCACTGTGTCTGGAGTAAATGGGATTACATGCGAAAAATATGAGCCAAATAACATTTTTATTTTTCTGTGACGAATGACGACCTGACTCTTTTGCTCACGCCTTGTCTGGCTTCCTCAGATGCTCCACTCGAGCTGCCCTCCTTCCAGCTGACGCCGTCCCAGCGTCAGGTCGTCTTCCAGGGGGACAGCCTGCCGTTCCAGTGCCAGGCCTCCTTCGTGGCCGAGGACATGCAGGTGCTCTGGTACCAGAATGGCCGCATGGTCAAGCCCGACGCCGCCCAAGGCATCTTCATTGAGAGGCGCATGGTGCAGAACTGCTCTCTTATTGCGAGGTATGGCAGATGTGCCTTTTTGATAGCATTAGCGTTTAGCTTTTGCTGAATTCCCCTTCAGGACAAACAATGCGTCTCTGTCTCACTCTGTGTTCAGCATCAGGCCAGAATATCTGAAATGTGTTGATTTCTCCTTCATGTTTCCCATCAGTGCGTTGACCATCTCAAACATTCAGCCTGGTTTTACTGGGAACTGGGAGTGTCGGGTCAGGACAAGCAGGGGCAACACCACCAGGACCGTCCATATTGTGGTGTTAGAGAGTTCCGCCAAGTATTGTGCTCCTGAACGCGTCGCCAACAACAAGGGAGAGTTCAAGTAAGTGTACGCGAACAGAACCAGACAGAGAGGTCCACAAACTGATAAAAAAAAAACTACTAAAAGCAAACAGGTTTATTCAAGTAAAATGTTTTTTTTATTATTTGTTCATCAGATTTTGTAATTAGCCAATTCAGTACTTAAATGTATACATACATCCATTTTCAGAAAATAAATATAAATATGAACCACTGTGTTTAAAGTAATGCATGGACAGCATGCAGTCATGTCAAGCTCTGTGGCTCCCCCTTGTGGTCAAATTGTAAATTACTGGCCGTCATGGTTCCATTACTCTGTCGCTATTGATGTCACACACGTTACTGCGCACATGACACAAAGTTAGGAGGAAATAAGGACATCGTCTGTATCAGTTAATGAGGAATGGAAGCAGCAGGACTGAGCTCTAATTGGCTCCTTCCAGGTGGCCCCGCACCCTGGCAGGGATCAGAGCGGACCTCCCCTGCACCAGACTGCCATCCAGCGCAGGCACGTACTCAGGCAGCTCAGGCGAAGAGCAGCGGGCGTGGCGCTACTGCGATCGCAAGGGGGTGTGGGCGGAGGAGGACTATTCACGCTGCCAGTTCCAGAAAGATGTCACAAGATTTCTGTACGTCATCAACCAGGTCTGTGTCTGGTTGGTGAGGTCGATATTTCCGATAACCTCATTCACTTTTATCTTTTCTTTCTCCTTGTTGCCATGTTAATTCAGTTCCTCTTATCTTTTCTGCTTGTCCCTCTGTGCTTGGACCATTTCGAGACATGCAGACTGATTCTCCCTCTCTGCGTCTTTCCTCCAGATGCCTCTGAATGAGAGCAATGTGGTGGCCAGGGCTCGGCGCCTGTTGGTCTGCACGATCGATGCCGCCAACTTCTCCGATAAGATGGACATTATCTTTGTGGCTGAGATGATAGAGAAGATTGGCAAGTTTGTCGAGAAGTTCAAAGATGTAAGTACTGTCCTGGCTGCGCTCATATTTTCAACCCGACACCAAAGCAAAAATCAGAATGAGGCACTTTCTACAAACCCGATTCCAAAAAAAGTGGTGCCATCATTTGCAAACAAACTGTTTACCCGCAACGTTTTTACAAGGGACAAACAGATTCATGCTGAACAGCTGTTTGTTGTCATGTAGCTTAATGAGAAAGCACGTCTTGTCACAACGTTCAGCACAGCTGTAGGCCAGCAAGAAGACGAGAAGTTTTCAAATGTTGTAACTGCTGTTGGCAAAGAGCACCACAGCTTTAAAGCAAGTTTCGTAGGGTGACACCATGCTTGAAATGTGCTTCCAGTTGTCACGTAGCTTCAGAGTCAAGCGTCTCCCTCAAGCATGTGTTTCGTGCTGTTTGATACAAACAAGATGCTGGGTGAACACGTTCATTTCTTGTGTTTCCACTGAAGCAATTAAGAAACTGAGCTGCGGCTAGATATACTAAGAGTCAATGTCTTTGGCTCACAGAAGCTGCAATGGCAGCCTTTCCAAATCAGTGTCATGAATTTCCCAGCTATCTATGTGCCTGTTCACCCATGTCCAAATTTTCCTTGTCTCCCAGCTGGGTGACGTGATGGTAAGCATGGCCAGTAACCTGATGCTAGCTGATGAGAGGGTGCTCTGGATGGCTCAGCGCGAAGCCATGGCCTGCTCCCGCATCATCACGTGCCTCCAGAAGATTGCAGTCTACCGTCTGGCCACAGCACAGGCCTTCTCCCTGGTTCGTCCCATCAACAACACCATGCCCGAGTCGAACCCTTGTGTCATATTACACTTTAAAATTTTGTTTTAGATTGAATTGAATCATATTTCACCATGCCTGTCGTCCTTCCAGACATCCCCCAACATAGCGCTGGAGGCTCACGCTGTCAGGGCCAACGACTGGAACGGCATGACCTGCATGCTGTTCCAGAGGCCCAGCCCTGAGCGCACACCCGGGCAGGACCGCCAACTCACCTTCAAATGCAACACAACCAGCTCCTTCTCCAGCATCCTTCACAAGGTCAGCATCCACCAGAGTTTGTTTGGCGGTTGTTTTGCTGAACGCAGCATAAAACAGAATTCGAAAATGCTTCACGTAATCCAAACAAAGCAACAGATCTGGTGTAAAAGTGGAAGAATTTTTGCTTGATTGTATGTTTTGTCCCTGTAGAGCACCATTGTGGAGGCTTCCCTGCAGCTTCCTCAGTCTCTCTTTACCCAGACTGCACTTCCCGGGCAGGCGGAGGACACGGTCTACAAGCTCCATCTACTGGGCTTCCGCAATGGCAAGTTTTTTCCCTCCACCGGCAACTCGTCCCAGCTGGCTGATGGTGGGAAGAGGAGGAGTGTGGCCACCCCTGTCATCATGGCCAAGATTGGTGAGTCATAATGTCTTTTGTTTTTTTTGTTTTTTTTTGTAGTCGGTGAGGACAAATCTGAAAACACAAAATACTGGCATGCAAAACACCCAAAACTTGACAGCAGGACAAGAACCAAACAGCCATTCAGCTCAATTAGGACACATTACCACACAATAAAACAGAAAGCTGTCCGTGTTTTCCGTCAGACGGTATGTCCCTGCACGTCCTGAGAACGCCCGTCAACATCACCCTGCGACGGTTTGCCCGCGGCTCAGACGCCGTGTCCGCCGCCTGGAACTTCAGCCTGGTGGGAGGCCACGGAGGATGGCAGAGTGACGGCTGCCGCATCCTCGGCCATCATGACAACTTCACCACCATATCCTGCAACTCTCTGGGCAACTATGGCCTGCTGATGGTAGGCTGGGTTACTCCTCACGTTGGTTGGATGACACGTATCATGAACTATACGTATTTCTTGGAGTACAAAATGTTAATACCTAAAACTGAGGATTGATCCATCTTCTGTCATGCAGGACCTCAGCAGCGTGGAGTACTTCTCTCCCAGCATCCAGCCGCTGCACCCAGTCATCTACGCCACTGTCATCATACTACTTCTCTGCCTGCTCACAATTATCATCAGCTACATCTACCATCACAGGTAAGAGATTACCTCTATTGTTGCTTTATTTTTCAGCAATTACTGTTGTGCTGATTGTTTATTTTTGCCCCAAGCCACCATTAATTTCTGCTCAATAGACTGAAATCTCTTTTTCTAATTATTATTAATCATATTGCTGTTATTTTCTCCCAAATCTGATTCTTTTTATAGTTTTAGTTAATTCTGTGATTTGTTGTTTCTGTGGCCCCAGGTCTGTCCGCGTGAGCCGCAAGTTTTGGCACATGTTGGTCAACCTCTGCTTCCACATCTCCCTCACCTGCGGGGTCTTTGTTGGTGGCATAAACCAGACGCGGTACGCAAGCGTCTGCCAAGCAGTGAGTACAACCCAACCCGCACCCCTCCATCACTGCTGCTGCTGCGAATGCTTTCCTCCTAACTAATAGTCAGCAGACAAACATGAACACTTCGGATGTTTTCAAGGGAAAAAAACATGGAAAAAGATGCCTTTGGCCAAATTCACTCTGCTCATAAAACTTGTGGAAGCACAGTAAAAAAAAAACACATAGAAAGATACAGTAGATGGTTTCCATGGCTGGAGGCAATCCTGCACCTCCCCTCATGGCGTGATGTACCAAGACACATTACTTATTCATTTTTCATTGCACAAAGT
Organism: Chaetodon auriga; assembly: GCF_051107435.1. Taxonomy (NCBI): domain Eukaryota; kingdom Metazoa; phylum Chordata; class Actinopteri; order Chaetodontiformes; family Chaetodontidae; genus Chaetodon; species Chaetodon auriga. Next base: position 10,432,920 of record NC_135097.1, on the reverse strand, counting down.
ACCTGGATGAAAGATCTTGGCAGAGAACTTTTTGTTTATTTATTTAATCCCCCCTGACATAATGACATATCTCACAAGGTGATTTTTCACCTCAGGCTGATGATGATGACATGCTCAGTACAAAATTGCTCAAGGATCATCTTGCCGTTCAGAGCGCTGCCATGTGCTGGAGTCCATCATTTTTATTTTTATTGGTGAAACTTAACAACGGGGGCGTGCTGTCACTCTGATGAAGGAGATTGATTGCGTTCCTCTCGCTTTAGTCAATGTCATATACATATAATGGTGCGATCTCTTCTTAGGTGGGCATCTTGCTGCACTATTCAACTCTGGCAACCGCTCTGTGGGTGGGTGTGACCGCGCGCAACATTTACAAACAGGTGACGCGCAAGGCCAAGCGCTACGAAGAGCTGGACGAACCTCCGCCACCACCGCGGCCCATGCTGAGGTATGACACCAGCGCTCTTACATTACAGATGTGTGCATTAGGGTCGCATTTTCTTTGCTGGATGAGGCACCTTTACATGTTCAGATGGCAGCATTAGGTCGCCAACATGTCAGTATGTTTACCAAGCAAGCCTCACTGCGACGCTTAATATCAGTGACTACCAAGGGGACAAGATGTTAATTACAGCTTTCTTTGAATCCAAGCTCGCTGCTGTATCCAATTCTCCCCTCTTAACTTGTGTTGTGCTGTCTGGTTCGTTTGCACTGTACCTGGATCTGCATTCACAGATGAGATCACAGCAGTGTCACACAAAATTCTGCACTCGTGGAGTCTCTTTTAATCTTGTCCTTGCGTTTCTAACACAAATATAAACTACGCTTATGTTTCTACCTGTTCAGAGCAAATGGATGAATGTTTTTCAGTGTTTTTTAGAGGACGCTTAAGTATAATCAGGCAGTGTGTGATTTTGTTTGCTTGGAATATTTTTAGTTGAAGAGGACAAGAGATGAGTATGTTATTGAGCTTTCTTGTTTTAAGGAGCCATGTGTGATGCTTGCCAAACTGCCACATGGTGTCAGTGTAGAGGCCTGAAATACCAGTGGACCTCTGTGCCCAGCTCATACCCGCTTGACGTCCTGCAAACAGAAAGACTCAAGCAGAACAATGTCTCTGTGCTTTCTCCAAAAGGTTCTACTTAATCGGCGGAGGGATACCCATCATTGTCTGTGGGATCACTGCGGCGGCTAACATCAAAAACTACGGCAGCCGCACCAATGCACCATAGTAAGTACGCTATATAGGAAGCAATTAAAGGTCCCGTCCCTCAGGATGCGCTCGTGGTAATGCTGTGTCATTTTTCTTTGGACCACAGCGTTTAATAAAGGAGCATCCAGGCCCAGGAGATCTTTTACATTCGGTCCTCTGGAGGAGTTGGCTTTAGCTATCGACCGGCCGGACTGCATAGCTTTTGTAAATAATGGATATTTTTATGAGGGGAGGAAAAGTTTATTCCCCAAAGTTCTGATTATGTAGGCCTATTAATGGTGTGTGCATCCAAGCAACAAGCAACTGCTGCCAGTTTACAGCGAGCCCCCCCCCACACACACCCCCTCTACAGTGGCAGCTGTTTAGACTGTGCAACGTGGCTGACTAATTGAGAAATCTGGACCCGTATCTGTCTGAAGTCTTTGGAGTTTAATTAATTTCTTGCAAGCGAGATGAAGCCTGCCTGTGTTATTAAATGTAATGGGACAGTTACTGTAAAAATGCAGAAGTTTTCAAAGAGCCGTTTTAACTTCGAGAATGAGCGCTGTTGAATTGTTCCTTTTAGGACGTCCTAGCTCATTGAAGTTATTGCTCAGAGATGATCTTGAGATGATATAATAAGGAAAAAATCTTACAGAACATTAAAAGCCACATCTGTTATTTCACTGTCTGTCCGTTCTCCCTCTAGTTGCTGGATGGCATGGGAGCCCAGCATCGGGGCTTTTTATGGCCCGGTGGGATTCATCATCTTCGTGGACTGCATGTACTTCCTCAGCATCCTGCTCCAGCTGCGGCGCCACCCTGAACGCCGCTACGAGCTCAAGGAACCAATCGAAGAGCAGCAGCATCTGGCTTCAGGCATCGAGCCTGGGGCGGACGGTCCCAGCAGCCAGTGCCACCCGCTCACTCTCCAGCTGCAGCCTCACGAGGCGTCGTCCTCCATCGTGTCTGCTCCCCACGCCGTGCCCCTGTCGGCTCTGGAGAACGAGCACACCTTCGCTGCTCAGCTGATGGGCGCAGCAGGGGCGTTGGGGCTGTATGCGGCCCTCTGGGTGTTCGGGGCCATGGCTGTGTCACAGGACCACCCATTTGACTTAGCTTTCACGTGTCTGTTTGGGGTGGCAGCACTGGCACTGGGGGCGTTCATGGTGGCGCACCACTGTGTCAACAGGCAGGATATGAGGCGCTATTGGTCCCAGGCTTGTTGCTCTGGGAGGCGCGCCTACTCTGCTCAGGAGGATGTCCTTCTGCCTCAGTCAGGCGTGGCAATGACATCCACAGCAGGCTCTGCTGACAAGGCAGACGGGGAGTCAGCAAAGTGTGGCCACAGCAGCGCAGACTCCTCTTACACAAATAAGAGCGCCCCCAGCGTGCGCAACTCCGCCCACGGCAGCAAGCTGACCAATCTGCACGCAGAGGCGGCTCAGTGCAAGTCCGCCTCGGCACCACCTGCAGCCAACGGTGCGGCCGTTTTGGACAACAGCCTGACTGAACATTCACTAGACAATGAAATTAAAATGCACGTAATGCCAGTCGAGGTGCAGTTCCGCCCAGTGAACAACATCAACAATCCAACAGCTGCCACGAACGGACACGCGAGCAGGCATCACAAAAACAGAGCGCGAGCACACAGGGCGAGCCGGCTGACTGTGCTGCGAGAGTACGCCTACGACGTCCCGACCAGCGTGGACGGCAGCGTGCAGAGCGCCTCACACAGGCGCCACCATCATTACGACATAGCGGCGCGGAACAGTCGGAGGGCGGCCTACATGGCCTACAGAGAGCGCCATCAGAGCCAGCTGCAGCAGGACAGCAGCGACAGCGCGAGCCTGCCGCGCCGCTCCCGCTACGCAGATAAAGGAGGCGGCAGCATCCTGGGGAATGGGTCATTGGTGACCGTAGAGACTGAGCAGGAAGCTGCCGCCGCCACGTCAGGCTCAAGTAAAGACTCCGGTCCCGCAAAGCAACCCAGCAGCACCGAGCTGGAAAGCCAACCCAAGTCGTACGGGCTCAACCTCATAACTCAAAACGGTGGCACGCTCAAAGAAAACGGACAGTCGGTGCCTTTAATCAGCACAGAGAGTGCAGCCAGTGTCAAGACTGGCTTGTGGAAACATGAAACTACTGTGTAGCGACAGTTTCCGTCCCAAAGACTGCATCGTGATACGCCCTCGCCTCTAAACTGTGAAATGTCTTTAGTTTTTCCATTTGTGCATTTGTGTCAATGTACGATGAAATCATTACTGCCACTGAACTTTCTCTGTCGATATGTTTTTGTAAATGGTCTATTTTTATAACTTTTAATCCAAACCATTTTTATTCCATTTTAGAGTTCTGTACATGAACCTGCATGGTCTGAGCTGCCCTGTGCATACCCTTCCCCCAGGGATTTTGTCTCCATTCTCTAGTTTGTTCCAACGATAATAAAACAAAAAGTCCCTTTTACCTAATTGCGTGGTTTTTTATTTTATTTTTGTGATAACTCCTCCACAATCTCCTCTTGGGTCTCTGCAGCCAGTGCAAAGGTGAGTCCGGGCTGTTTTGTTTCCAAGAATTACTCTTGCTGACAATATATGACAAGCTGGTAATTGGGTTTTTCACTGACCTTCAGGTGGCTTCAGGTTCCTTCCTCTGCAGCGGAGCACCATTTTAATTGCAGCTGGCTGCTGTGGCTCTGGGCTCTATAGGTGTTTTCTCCCTGCCTGCTGACAGGTGTGATGAATGCTCTGTACATCCTGGGCTCCTGCTGACTTGATGCCCCGGCCGTGATTGACAGCTTACTCACAGGGCAAGTGAAGCCGCCATGAGAAGAAAGGATAATGAGAGGAGTGTATCTTCTTCCTCTTCCACCTCCTTCCGTTCTGCGTCCGCTCCACAGCCGACAGCTGAACTGGAGTCCCACTCGCAGCTTGACACCGCTGCTGGGGAGAGAGAATATAACAGCAACAAAGTACGGTTTGACTGCTGAGTGCTCTGACGATGGATTAGGATGACTCTTCGCCCGGTGAATGCCGCGTATCTGACTTGGTGGTTGTGTCAGCAGCCACGGACTGTTAAAGTCTGACTGTGAGTCGGTTCTCCGTGTTTGTTTGGTCTCAGGGTCGTTGAACAGTGATTGAGGAAGTATTCAGATGCTTACGTAAAGGTACTAATGCAGCCATGTTAAAACCATCCATTGCAAGTAAAAGCCCAGGCTTCAATGTTCTGGATCTCAGGACCCTTGAGATTTATCTTGTGACAATGGAGGGGGCCTGACCACGAGGTTGGGAACCACTGCACTAAATTATTGATCAGTAGTTTAAAAAAAAGTAGCTAAAACTACCAGATACATTGATAAAATGCTGCGTGTTGCATCAATATTAATCTCATAATTAAATATACTGTATAATAACGAATTGGTCACGGGACATTTTACTGTAGAGTTCTTATATTTTTGATATTTGAGACATATTTTGCTGATAATTCCTTTACATTTAAACATTTTTACATTATTGTATTGGTGCCTTACTTTGAACAATGAACTCCAAGACACTATTTGAGCTGGAGGAATCCTCTCCAGTGAACATCCATTATGAAACAAGGCCAGAACTCCCCATTCAAGATCTGTGCTCTTGCGAACCGTCTTGAAATTTTGAAGGTCATGTCGCCAAATATTCCCACAATTTTCCCTCTTTGAGAAGTGATCAGTAATCCTTGTCTCCAGATCATCCCAGTCAGAGAGACAGCAAAGCTCCAACAGCCTCAATTTTTCATTAATGCCGTATTAATAAAACACATATTTCACCCAGGCAAAGATATATTGCCCAGCCATCTTGGATGTGACAAATTATAATAAGACTTTTGAATTATGTAGAGAGCAGTTATGCCTTGATTAGTGGCAGCCTCGCTGATTCCCTCCAGGCATGAAAGAGCCATCTTCAAATAATTGCTGAGGTTCTTTAGCTCTGCCATCTGTTATTAAGTTCATCTGAGGTTGTCAGCGAGGCAGGAATGACAATCGGAGGATGTTTGTGCCGTGTGGGTGGTGGTGGGGGGGGGGGGACGCTCATCAAGGCAAATGAACTGATAGGATCTCTGCTTTAAGATCACAGGGACACCTTGGGCAGAAATCGATACTAAATTAAGATAAAACAAATGAAGTCGTTCAGATCTTTTCTTGGTCTCGTTCAGAAGTCTTAGGGTCAGATCAAAACATCTCACGAATAATAAATCAGAGATGAGAGACTCATATTCAAACACCCAAAGCGTCAGCTGCTGAGAAACGGGTCTATTTTCAGACGCAGAGATGATCCCTTCCGCGATGTCTCGTGTAATTTTCCGCCCAGTTTCTACTTAGTGTGCTCCGCGGAGCGTATCTGAGCACCGTTCCTTTACCGGGAGGCTCAGGGACGACCGACGTCAGACAAGTGATGTGTTGTTTACATTTTCCAATCGCTGCTTGTGGCGCCTGGAGGAAGCATCTGGCTCTGTTGTGGAAACTTGCTGCTGCAATGAAGATTGATACTTTCGAGAAAGTGAAGCCATCTGACTGTGCTGATTGCAATTAGGTGGCCGTGGCCGTCCAGGGGAACCAAAAATATTTTTACCTGCAGTGCTGCTAATCACCCAAAAGCCTCCGAGGCCTGACATATAGATCAGAGCATTAATTAACATCCGGGGTTTGTGATGATCGCCGTCACTGTCAGGCAGCTGTCTGCAGAGATAATTGGCGGATTTATGTCATTTATGTGGACTTTATGGAAATACTTGCGAATGAGGCGAAGTCTTATCAGTATGCAGGTTGTGTTTAAGCGAGGGCCAGGCCTCTTCTGCAAATGTTTGCATTTAAGCACTGAGGCATTCAACACATGCAGTTACATAACACCGCACGACTTTCTTTTTAAGACAGGTGCATGATTGCTAAGCAGAAACCGCCGGCTGTCCTTCACACTGCAGGAATGCGGTGACATTATTAATTGCTTTTTTTTCTCATCAGACATATTTGCACATCATTTCCTCAAAAAAAAAAAAAAAAAAAAAAGGCTTAGTCACATCCTCGTCGAAGCCAAAGCATGTGACCGTCTGCGAATTTGCATTCCGCGATGTCGACTTGGTTTAAACGCTGATAATGCGAAAGAGGCATTTTTAGGGAAACTGAATGTGCAATAGAGAAACTTTCCTGTCCGAGTTATGTGTATGAATGATATGAGTGGAAGTGGAAAGCCTGGAAATGATTAAAATAGATGGTAAATGCATTCTGAGGAGAAGGTTTCAAAACAACAACCCTGACTTTAGCTTTAGGTTTTCACTGAGACTCATGGTCAAAGCTCACAGCTCCCTCTATGTCAAAGGCATGTCAGCTTGTCATCAACTCTCCTCTGTAAAAAGGTGCTTTGTTGTGGGGGTGTGTCTAATGTGCATTATCACATGCTCAAGTTCAGGCTCTCATTTGACAGTCCAGTGACCTGTCAAAGACCAAACCAGACAGGTACAGAGTCCATCACCTCCTTTTCCTGTCTTTGGTAACAGTGCATTAATGGCCTTCGAGATGGCCTTTGTGACATTCAGTCCTGTGCATGAATAAGATGAATGCTTTACCTTCCTGTCTTATTTCATTTAAACTGACAAAGGTGTCCAAAGGCAGAAGAGCGGGCTGCAAGTGGCGCCTTAAATAATGGTGTCGCACATCAGGAATCTGCCCGTCATCTGTGGGAGATTGCAATTTCATTCTGTTAAATTACACAAGGCTGCAAAATCAGCCACGCTTTCCACCTCGTAATTGACTCTTCTCATATATTGTGGAGCACCAAAAACTTCGGCCGTAACCCCGCAGTCGTTTCCACGCTCCCGCGATGCGCTTGATGAAGATATTATGTTCATTTTTCAACTGTATGTTTAGACGAATCGAAGTGACGAAACTCTAATATCGGCACAGTCTTCTCATTAAGCACAGCGTGGAGACCCTGAGCACACCAAAATATATCATGATTAAACTTCGGGCACATCAGAGAGGAGGACAGAAATAGATGCTCATTTTGTGATCTCTTGGGGGGGGGGGGGTTCACTCTGCTATTGGTTTGATATCATTAGATCAGAATCAGGCTTGAATGTGTGTGTGTGTGTGTGTGTGTGTGTGTATTGGAAGACTTTTTCCTGGACCTCAACTAATTGATGCTAAAATCACGTTTCATTGTCTTTTCCCTCAATTATTCCCAAATTTACTTGGGAAACTGAGGTTCAGTCACTCTCTAATGCCATTCTCCATCTTGCTCCACAAAGTTCCAAACACGCATACACACACACTGTCATATAATGATGACATCAAGCCATCTGCAGGCCTCTCATCCCCATGTGTTGGCGGACCCGTGGTCTCATTAATGCCCTCACATTGCCATCCATCTACCTGTGCCAGTCTGTCTGAGCAGACTTTGGCTTCATTTTTCTGTCCAGGTGCGCCGTTATTTATAGCCACCTCAAAAACGGCATCAGTCATTGTTCACGGTGACAGTTGCAGACAGTAGCCTTCGCTCAGACAAGTCTCGGAAAATGATGGCTGTCAATTGGAATGCATTCGTCTTGTCTGCGCGCTGGAGGGCTGAGGAAGAGGCCGTGCGTGGATGGAGGTTTCCAAAATGTTGGGCAAATGCTAGGAGATTTTCCCTGACATGTTTCTGTTGAGGAGGTTATGTTGTGCTCCACAAACACTCCTTGACAATGAAGCCTTAAAAACACGCATTTGTTGTTTTAGCAATGTGCAAAATTAATTCATTTTAGGCTGTAAGCTAAAGCTTGGCATTTTGGGAAAATGTTAGAGAGCAGCTGGTCAGCTTAGCGTAGCAAAAAATTTGGAGAGAGGAGGAAACAGCTATTCAATGTTTTAGGACAGTGCAAAAAACAAACAGGAGGCTACTCAGACTGTACTGCTAACTGCCAGAGTACCATTTTAAAGCACCTTTTGAATAGAGAAACGCCACATATTTCCTATGCAAAGCTTGTAAGCTGAATTAAAAAAACTCAGGCTTTTGCTGCTTCAGCCGTACTTGGTGTAGTCGTAGCTGATGGGGGCTAATGTTAGCAACCTTCAGGCCTCCACAGATTTTGCTGTGTATCTGTCAGCAATGATACACTGACTTTGTTCCCCCCCTCTGCTTGTGTTATTGTTACAGTATCTTAACATTTTATATCAGCATTTATTTAAGTTAAATAGCCGTGTTGTAAGAGCTAGACAAGTTTTAGTGCAGTGCCTCATGATAAATCTCTCAGTGGTTTTCAGAGTTGATGAAATGTTTAGAGTGGAAATATGCTTACAGGGCATATTGACAATACATCAGGCATCAGGCAAACTGTGCTTTATATGCACCTTTCATCTTGACCAACGACGGTCTTGATGGATCACAGAAGCTCCTGGATTCCTTTTTCCTCTCATACATCTTCTGAAATCCATATCAGCTGTGCGGAGCACCACACTCACGCTTTCCTTTTTATCAGCTGCATATGATTCATGTATATTACAGAAATAAATGTGTCTAAAAATACTCCACGGTTCAAAGCAGGTACTTGCTCGAACACCCGTCAAAATAGTTTAAGGGAGAAGCTGCTGCTTTTGAGAAGTGTCAGCAATTTCACATAATACCAGCCGAGCAAATGGCCTCCTGTTTCTGGATTTGTCTAAATCTGTCTGTTGTTGGACTGAGCTGCGTGTTTTACAGTGAGACACAAAACTCCATCCTTTGTGGTATTCTTGGGAGACAGTTAAACAATCCTTTCAGACTCTGCTTCATGAACCAGATGTGCTGTGCTGTTAAAAATGTTCCAATCTTCAAAATAGCTGACAGTTGTCTTGGCTTGCTCAGAGGAGGTCTGGTTTATTCTGGGTTTATCTTTTCATCGCGGCCTGTATTTCGGCTTGCTTGATGCTCCCTGGCCTCTTTGCAGACGCAGAGTTCTGTCCAGCAGCTGATGTATTGTTTATACTGCAGCTTGTTTACGTGCAAGATGGAGAAAAATGGAGCAAGGGAGATACTGTGCGTTGAATGTGCACTGTGCACGGTGGGTATTTGTCTGCTGTTTTATCAGGCAGCATCCTTGAGTGTTTTGACTTACTGCAGAATTATATAACTGTCTAAACTGTTTGTGGTGAGTAGGGAAAGTGGGGAGATTTATGATGAAAACACCATTTAAGACCTCTGCTGGTCCATGAACCATACTTTGGGAACCACTGCTTAAAAGTTTAATGCAGCCCATGGCGTGCCAAACAAGCCGCACTGTAACAGAGATGCCATAAATCTAGTTTATGTCAGTGGACGGAAATGCTACATTGCAAGACTGGAACTGCTTTATGTGCATTTCTGCATTTCTGAGATACTACAGGACAGTGATTTGACCATCAGGTGCGAAAAACTATGTGCACAAAAGTATAAAGAGACTATACTTTCCACTCTTCTAAGAAGAAGGATTTCAACAAGTTTTGGAACCTGGCTGCAGGGATTTATCTCCCATTCAGCCACAGCGGAGGTCAGACGCTGTTGGGTGATAAGGCCTGGCACACAGTCAGCGTTCAAAGTCACTCCAAATGTGCTGGGATGGGGTTGGGGTCAGGGTTTTTTTTTTAAATAAAATTTTTAAATGTACACTAATGGCAAACAGAGGAGCAAATTTTCACATTTAAAAATCATTATCTGATCGACCAATCGTTTCAGCTGCACACATCATAAAATATGAACACACAAAGGCATTTCTCTCATCTGCAGACGCTGATCTGCACACACGCGCGCGCGCCATGACCACCACCGCACACTCACCCGCTTCTGCGCGCCCCCGCTAAGAGCCGCGTGCACGCGCGGCGCACTAGCGCTCTCGCTCACTGCGAAACTTGAGGAGTTGAATGAGCAGCAACTAGTACCAGCCGCTGACAAGTGAGCGCCGACGAGCTGAGTGAAAACACTCTGAGTGAAACGAGCGAGCGTCTTTCTAACAAAAGTCCAGCCACGGGAAAAAAAAACTATGGACGCGAAGAGAGTGGAGACCGTTTCTGCCCGGGTGGATGCTGCTGTTTCGTCACCTGGTAGGACAGTGGTCGCATGTTTTGGCGAGTTCACCGCTAATTTGGTGATTTAGGGGTTTGCTCTGTTCGGTCTTGCATGGAGAAAACGCTCAGTCAAACCTCCAAGCTTAAGAATTACAATTTAACGTTGCCTTGCTTTTCGGGCCAAAAAAACTCAAACCTGATGCAGTGTAAGTTCATTTTTGGGTGACTCCAGGAGCACAGTTCGATTCGTCTTGTAATTAATATCAGGAAAAACGCAGTATTTTGACAACTTGCAACTTTAAAACATGAACGGTAACGTTGGCTTACTGTTTTCTTCCCAACGTTCCTGAACGTTGCACCAGTAGACACAGGTGATGGCGATAGCTCGCCATTTAATTCAGTTGAATAAAGTTCACATTTTATCAAAGAGATTGACGGCTGATGAGCAACGCCGCTCATTGTCTGTCTGCATTATCCATTTATAGTCGTTAATCTCTTTATAGTCAGTATTTGTTGAAAGGCAGCATTAAATTGCTAAACTTAAATGGAGTTTGGCGTATTTTTTCTCACGCCAAAGTTTAGCTTGCATGCTTCCGCAACGTAAATTGCTCACGTTTTCTTTGTCTTTGCGCCACGTATCTGGACTTTTGCCTTCTCTTGAAAAGAAAAATATGTTTGGTTGATGCTCTGTTATGAGTGCGACTTCCGTCAGTTTGTCAGAAATTCAACTGTGCTGCAGCTACGTTTGCTTTTCACTGTTGCAGTTTGAGGGCAATTAAAATTGTGTTTGGGTTGGTCATGTTTACAAATCCCCTTTGCAATAAAGATGATGTTTATCATCCACTGTAGCCACAATCTGTACATACAAAACTTCTGTACCTCCTTGCTTGATAATTGCATGTGAGTACATGGGCACAGGGGCATCGGTGAAAAAAAACGACCATGATGGATTCAGCAGCTCAAGTCCTCTCCTGGGTTCCCCCCTCCACAGCACTTGGCTGGCATCCAGAATAATGATCACTCAGTTATAGTCCATAGGTTTCCCCTCAGGCTCCTCGGAGCCAGAGGAGCAGTTAACTGCTCATCATTCCTGGCCCAGGTTAATGTTTGTTTGCACACCTAATTGAGTCCTAATTATCCTTTGTTAAGGATATGACTCATGCATTGGAGGTTTTAAAGAGATCTGAGCTGTCCAGAGGTTTTCCTCTTGAACTTAACACTCCATCGGCAATGCTTTATTCAGGTATGTCTGTAATTTTGATCTCCCATCGATAGCCCTTGCTCACGGCATAATGAATGGGAAACAATATTGCAACCGCTGAAACAACTGCAGTGAAATAGTGAAACGCATGCCAGCTAATGAGGAGACGCAGACTTTGATGAATGCTTGAAAGTGGGCTGAATAATAAGAGCGCAGATGTGGGCACGGAGAACATAATGTTCGGCTTTTGACCAGAATAAGTCATGAGTTGTGGCGAAGACATCGATCTGACAGTTCCTCTCAGCTGTCTGTAATATCTTAGTTGCAGTATTAGAATGGAAACTCGTCGGTGTTGTATTATTGAAGGACATTGATCGCTATTCTCTCCCCAGAAAACATCATATTTTCAAGCTGTTAACTTGAATTTGTCCTTTTTCTTAAAGTTTTTCACCAGCTTGCCTCCAGCAGCAAGTCACTCAGTCTCATTTCTCTCAAGTCATCATCCTTTTCTCCCCCCCACCCCCCCCACCCCGCTCTCCCAGCCCTCACTGCTTTGTCCCCAGCGGGCTAGCACATCATGCATTCCCCAGGGAAATCTTAAGAATGTAATGATCGCCCACAAAAATGCTACAGCCACCCAGCCATGAGTTGATCCTCCCAAGAGCTGCTTCCGTGGTGCAGTGCTTCTTTGCATCAGTGCCTTGGAGCTCTCTCCGATCACCATTGCAACTTCTGTCGGCGCCTGCCAGAGGCTCCCCTAGACATTTCCTCTCTTTTAGTACCTTATCCCTGAGTTTCAGAAAGGCGATATATGAAATGCAGCCCCGTAAGGTTTATCGTTCCGAATGAGCTACTTTCAGCACCACGGCCAGCTCCGCGTTCTGCACAGAAACACTCGAGAACAAGCTGCGTCCGTTGTGCGCTTGAGGTGATGAATGTCCTCCTTTCCTTTGTGTCAGTATGAATTATCATTGCTAATTATGCCTGGTGTTGAATATCCAGGCCCTTGAACAGCATTAAACAACATTAAGTAATAAAACATAAACAGTAAAAGTGTTACCACGAGGCATCACCTCATAGCTGTTGAATTGGTGCTTCGTTTATTCTGATTTGCATTTAATTACGCTGGCTTATGTTTGGCCTGCTGCATGCATATATTTTCCAGCAGAACCAGTTGATAAAGTGAAAACTTTGCAGATTACTGTCAGTCAAAAGGCAACCTATAATAAATGCAATGTTTGGGGCGCCAGTGGGGACGAGTGCAGGTGTAAAGTGGAGGGTTAAAAGTCGTTAGTTTGGTGTGGTGACATGATTGCACCCAGGTGACGCTGTAAAAGAATAGTATATTGAGGATGTTATGATGATCGTGGGATGTTTCAGTGAAAAATGTCCTTGAAGATGTGTATTTGTTTAGTCGAGGCAAGGAATGAACCGCAGTACACTTTCTCTGCTGTTAAATGTCATCTTTGAGCTTTTACGGTGTCGGGAACTGACCACATGCGGCGTGTGTGTGTTTTCTCAGCATCTGTCAGCCAGGGGTCCTGCGATCAGAGTGACACTGCGGTCTGAAAGTGCTCCAGATCTGTCAGACGGCACAGTGGTGTGCTTTGGCTTTTCAGAGGGAAGTTTTGACAGCGTGCAGTACAGGATCATTGATCTAAAAGTTCCTCTGTCTGTATTCCTGCAAAAGATGTGCTGTTTGATTCTGGATTCGAATAAATTACAGCGTGCTGGATGTGAAGGGAAGACTGTTCTGATGAACACATTTAAAAGCAACTTCGGGAGACTCAGAAATGGGCCACATATTGTTTTTAAGGACAGCATTTTTAGCAAGTGGCAGCTTGAAATTTGCACCTCTTGATGAAGCAAAGTCTTTAAAGCGTTTGCAAGAAGTCTAAGAATCCCTGTTTTTTGGGATCTGTTTGCCTACGTTTACTTCACTCTATAGATAGATTCAAAATTGGACAGTTTGGCTTCTTAAATAGTGAGATCTGGCACATCAGAAAGTCTTAATGGCAAACCAACTGCTGTGAAGTCAAGCGTACTCCTTAGCGTGAAGATGGGACCCAGATAGAAGTGTTTGTAATTGGTAGATTTTTTTTTTTTTTGTTGGTGTCCACCTGTGTGCTTCCTCTCTACATGTCAATTAAAAAAAAAGCTGGTCTTTGGTCAAATCCAGGATTAATTGTACCATGAACTTCCCCGCTCATCTCCTGGGCACCCTCCAGTATTTTCTGTTTGCTTTGGACCCAGCCTTTGTTTTTCACTTCGTGAGACTGGGTGGGGAGCATCTGCTTGCATGGACCATCTGCCTCGGGACTCAGGCCAGAGAAGAATGAGGGAAGGAGACGGGGAGGGAAGAAAATAGGGTGAGGCGAGGATACAGGGGACAGGGAGGGAGAGGTGGAGTAAAACAGTGACGGATGAACGGCGGGTGACTGATTGAGGTGTGGAAGGGAAACCGTGGAAGAGGAGTCAAAGCTGTGCCTGCAACTATAGGGACAGCGGAACATAAGGTGCTTGTTTATGATTGCTGAAGCCTTCTTTCATGTTTATATTTCCACCCGCAGGCTTGTTTATGCCACAGATTCACTCCATTTGACTTCCTTGGATAGAGTGCCAAACAGCGGGTGCCAACTGGGTGGCAACGCTTGGCCTCAGCCTGCAAACGTGTCCGTCTTTGTTCGTGCCAAGGTCATATTGAGGATAAACCACATTCCCTGGTGCCCGGAAAAAATAACAGAAAAGACAAGGAACTTGGGATGTTTGTCACCTTTCTGTTCAGAAAATCAAGTGGTTGTCAAGAAAAGTTCGATTTCCACACGAAGCAACTGTGAAGAAGTGAACGATCAATGACTGTTCTTCGCACACATCATTACATGGTTCAAGACGTTCGTCACTATGCCTCATTAAAACTTCATTTGTCGTTTTTTTTTATATGTCTTTATAGATATTTAATGATGTTCCTTGCTGTCACTGTGACAGTAAAGGAGTTTCAGTGAATGAAAGGTCCGCTGCCTGCTGTTTGTATGCTAATATGTTTTAATATAGACACGCGGTGAACTGACGCACCCGTCAAGAAGTTTCTTGCGTTTCATTTAAAAGCCAAAAATTGAACAGACTGGAAGGAAGAGGAACTCTGAAAAATGTCCATCTATTTTTAAGGCAGTGGTTAACTTTGAATTGCACTTACCTGCCTTTAAAGTCCATGCTGGCTTTGGCTCCAGCACCTTACAAATCCAGAGAATAGTCAGCAGGCAGCAGACGATGAATTTAGGTTGGTGATGTTGCCGAATATTTTTTTTTGCTTCCTCCATGACTTAGTTTTTGCATTAAGACAATTTAATTTGTTTTATTCCCCGATGACCGTATGGATCCTGCTGTTTACTGTTTTTCCCATTATTATGGAGTTTAGCTCTCATTTCATTCATCCTGCAAATAATCACAAACAGTGCGTTACTATGTGCATTTGAGATCGGCTCCAATGTGCGAACTTTGCCTCATCTCGCTCCCCCAGCCTTACCCTCCACTGAGCCTCATAAAAAACCAGTAATGGAACAAACACGAAAGAATCAGCCATATGTTCTAGTGAGATGGGTTTTTCCAAGGAGTCCTTGATGAAATTGTGTCAGAGCTGAACATCATACAGGCCATATGTGGAGGCAGGCCTGGCACGAGTGGCAACTGGAGGGTCCGTCTGTCTTTCTTCTCGTCCCGGTGGGGTGGGTTCAAAAGCCTCTTCTGGCCTTTAGTCCCTCCAAAAGTCCATATACCACTGCCATCGCTTTATATAGACTACACAATACCAAACATGTGTCGTTCCGATGGGAGATGATGACACGTCAGGCGTACGGACCTGAGCCATATGCTCTTTTTGGACCTGAAAATAGATCGGGAACATAACAGCTGTGTGTATTGAACAAATGTCAATAGGCTTATCTGCCGTGGATTAAGTAATTATCAGGAGATGTTTTTCAGTGTTATGTCAACTAACATTCAACCTTGAAAACCATGGAAGGAATTTCTCTGCTGCATGGTAGTCGTGGCATTCATGCAGTGTGCAAGGCTGACACCAAGTGGTGGCACCGAGACAATAGTGTCTCAGTGTAAAGATGAGCTTTTCACACACAAGTGCAAAGCTTCAAGCCTGCGTGCAGTGGACAGACGTCCTAGCACTGTGTCTTGTGTTATTTGCCTATTTGTATTGGCATTGTTAGACAGTCTCAATATGCCTTTTTACCTGTCGTTAAAGAAAGTGATTTGACGTACATATTTGGATTGTTTGTTCAGTTCACCACACCAAAATTCACATTTATGCAGTTTATTATCATAGAAACGAAAGAAAACCAGAATATATTCACAGTGAAGAAGCTGGAAAGCACATTTTGAATTGAATTCTTGCTTCAAAATGACTAAATCAATGATTAAAATAGTTAAATGACTGAATAATAAGATAATCATCAGCTAATTGTCTCAGCTCTGGCTGCTTTTACAGCTTCAGCTTTTTATTTTTTTTACATCAAACAAAATATGTGTATGTAGTTAAATGCAGCCCAGGTAATTATATGTGATTAACAGAGTCTGAGGCAACATGGAGAACCTGTAAGAAGCGATTTGATTGCTGGAAGTATTATTTAATACACTTAAAGTTTAGATAAAACAACCAAATTCATGGCTTATGTTTCATGATCCCATGAAGTCGTCAGCAGACTATTTGTGTGTTACTTGTCAGTAAATAAATAGATTCATTTTTTCTGTTGTGCCTTTGTCCAGATAATATAATATATAGATGACAGGTAACCTTCCTGATCTTTAGTCTATTCTGCTTTAGTAGTTAAATGGCAGCAAAAAAAAAAAAAAAAGCTGTCTTTGATGAGCAGAAAATGAGACTATCCCCAGAGAAAATGAAAGTGACCTTACAACACAAACCTTCAGATAGGCTCCATTCTTCTGTATGCTTCACTGCCACAGTGACACGCATCCTTACACAGAAGGTGCCCCGGTTGCCTCCAGGTGCTTGTATAGTCACCAGCGCAGAGTCTCTGTACATGCTGACCGATAAAGAGCCACTGTTATCTTCAGATAGCAGGCGCTGCGGCTGAATAATTTATGGAGGCATTCCAACACATTGACTCCGAAAACGCCACACAACCACAGAGGGCAGGGAAGTGGTAAAAGGTTCCGCGCGTGTCTCTGGAGATGTGTGCGCGTGTGTCAGGTTTTTTTTGCTTGTCTGAAAGTGCGCATATTGTGCGTAGCGTCGACACGTGCAGCTTTCTTTTAGCAGTGTGTCCCGTGTGTTGACTTCTTCCTGATAAAATGCCTTAGTGTCAGTCCCTTTTAACAAGTGGAAGAGGGAGAAAGTGAGAGAGGGAACAGGAAAAAGTTCACTGCTGGACCGTCGGCGAGATTCATTTTCATTGTGCTGACTTGCCCGTTTAGAAAGTGCTGAACCGGTATTCACGTAATAATTAACGCCGGTGCATAATTGAAGCATGATAATGAACAAATGCAGTGATTGACACATAATTGTATCCGCGAGGCTGTAAGTTGGGCATCGCGGCCCCGTTGTTCATTATCTTGTGTGACCTTTCGATTAGCCTTTGCAAGTGAAGCTGTCAATGTTTTGAACAGGCCAGTTGCATTGTGGGATCGCAGGACACACAAGCAGGCGAGGAAGGAAGCTTCTCGTAACACAAGGTTACATAAAGAAGTTACAGACACCTTTACTCCTGTAAATCTGACACTGATCTCGGCTGTCTCGTTGCCGGTACGTTCTCCCTCCTATCAGATTGCACAGCCCGCGGTTCAAGAGGCGATTGTATCGATTTCACGTCATCTTAAGTAAATAAGTGAACAACCACTGTTTCCGAAAGGACGCCATTATGCAGCGCTCGTGTTTCAAAACGAGAGAGCAAACAGATCCGGGATGTGCTGATTACATAGTGTGACGCTCTCCATCTTTAAATACTGCATTGCAGTTTATTCAATCCACAAGGTTGTTTCCCCTCATGCATTTTTGCTAATTTTAGCCGCCACTTTGGAGGACAAGGTCGCGGTGGGTGTGTGGGAAATCTGGAAGGGTGAGAGAGTGTGTGTGTGTGTGTGTGTTGGAGGGAAGCAGAGGGATGCACATTGCTCAGTGCATCGTCTGTCTGGCACTGCTGTGACGACCAGCTGACCCGCTAACACTGAACTGCAGGGTTTCTGACCACCATGACATTGGAGCAGGGAGGGAACGATGGCATCGAAAGCAGCAGCTCATTTCAAGCTATTGCAACAGAGAATAACGAGCACTCTGATTTATGGCTCCGACTTGTGACAGCATCTTTCGCAGGGTTCTGCAGTGGCTGTAGCTAGTGTGTGTGTGTGTGTGTGTGTGCGTGTGTTCACTGGGGATGGGTAGGCATGAGGCAATAATTTAAAGAATTTTAGAAATCCTAAAATGCAGTGTTTCCCGTCTTTGTTGCTTTTTTTGACAAATGACAGCCTCGACAAAACAAAAGAGCCAAAAATAGAAGACTTGACAGGCCAGAAATATGTGAATTTCAAGTGAATAAGTTATAATTGCTTAGAGTGTAATTGGAGCATGCAGCCTCTTCATGCACGTCAGTATCACAATAACAAGTCCAGGTATCTCATTGTAGAGGCGGTATGCCATATATATTATGAGCACACAGGTCTAGCTGTATACTGCAATAAAAATTTGAGCATCAAGGCAAAAAAAAACCTGTTTTCCTTCCATTGAGGCATTGAAAATATTAAGATTTTCCTTCTTTCTGGCTTCAGTCCATTTCTTTCATCTTTTCTGCCTTCATATCACAAACACGTGAATTAAAATAAGAATCTCACGCACAGTAGGCTATTAATTAAAACCTCTTCCACTGCAATGGCTCCGTGTTGGCCTAAGTTAATGTTTTGATTTCCAAAAGATTGAACATATAGGAGGCTCGGCTGCATCCCAAAGCACTGGCATTACACTTGAATAGTAAAGGCAATTAGTGAGCTCCACTTAACTAATGTGGTGCAGAACATTCAAAAAATAAAAGAGCTGAGTTCATGTTATGTTGCTGATGCTGCTGGGCGGCCACCTCCTTTGCTACGGGTAATGGCTTCGGTAATGGGCTATTGCATTATCCTTGTAAAGCTTTATGGAAATGCAGGGCTTGGTTCAAATGAGCCTGTTGTCTTAAATGTGTGTCTTCCATCACTTTATACTGAGACAGCAGGGTTGTTAATATTCCTTAAGCTTGTCCAAAATCACCCCCTACAACACTGAAAAGACAAGCGCCGCAGTTGGCCTTAAAGGGACAGAGGACGTAAACGTGTGTGAAGTTCTGCCAGGTACCAATGGTGGGCTGGGTCTGGATTGGGCCGCGTTGGACCCCTGGTAATCAGACAAACCCCTAAACTTTTGTATTTATTCAATGTGTTTGCTGCTTTGAAAGGGCAACGCATTTTAATGCAAACAGCACAACAGAGAATGTAAATTTGAGAAATAAGACCTGACCCAGGAACACACAGACTTTGCTCAGAAATGACCTGTGGCAAAATGGAAATGATATGATAATGCTCTGAATTATGCAGTAAAAGGTGAAGTTTGTGTGTGGCTTCGTGCGTAGCAGCGCCTCCGTGTTTGTGTGTGTGGTGAAATAATGAATGCCATGGGAAGGTGTTTTCTGCATTCTTTACTTCATGCACAGCAGCCTAATGAGTTGATGTATTTAACAGAGGAACAATTAAGAAAAAAAGAAGAAAAAACGAAACCACCTACACCTTTAAAAAAAAAAATCCATATTGAGTTAACAGAACTCTGTCCACTTTTTTGCATTTGTTAACTCTGTTGTTCCACTGCTGCTGTTCATGTGAGAAGGAATAAAATCCATTTTGTGCAGCGCTTCTTACTGCTGCTGCTGCCTCAAATGGCACCTCAGGCAGGCTTTGTCAGTGCTGGCAGCCTGGGACCACATCAGCTCCACTGAAGTCCTCCGAAGCACGCTGAGGCGATTGGGGAGTCACTTCTTTGCTTCACCAGGCAAAGTGCTCGCTGCTTGTGCTAAGGAGCCTATTGTGCGTAGATGCTTTGGCTTTCTTTAGCTGGTATATGTTCCCTAACCCTAACCCTAACCCGCAGTGCTCCCCCAAGAGCACTGCGCTTTCACCCAAACCTAACCCCAGGGCCAGGTCACAGTGGCAGCACGCTAAGCAAGGAAGTGCAGACTTCCGTCTCCCCGACACTGTTTTCCGGCACCTCTTGGTGTATCCCAAGACGTTTCCATGCCAGATGACATATATAATCTCTCCAGCATGTTCTGGGTCTACACCAGGATCTCGTACCAGTTGGACGTGCCCAGAAATCTCTAGTGGGAGGCAACTGGAAACTCATTTACTGCCTCCTTTTGATGCAAAGAAGCAGCAGCTCTGCTCCAACCTCCCTCCGGATGTCAGAGCTCCTTAACCTGTTGCCCATACCCCGTAAGAGTCAAGCAGTATTATCATTCTGTAATTTTGTTGTATGGCAAACATCAGTGCACAAATAGTCTTAGCTCCTGTTCAATGGCTTACACTGTAGCTACAGTTGCTCACTGCCAGTTTTGTCGATGGTCTGTCGATCATGGTACCCATCAATGCTGCATTTCATTCTTCAACAACCAAGCAGCAGTTGGTGCCCATCCCAGACGCACCACTAACTGTCCATATTTTTCGTATCATCTAGCTTTAAATCCGTGCCACACGAGCGGGCTGTCTGATCTGATTTCAGAACACATCACAGCAAATTCCTTCTGACATAGCCAATAGAGTGTCTATATTAGAGGAACAATGATTCCTGAGCAGTACAGTGTACTCAGCTGTTTGTAAATGTTACCCAGCATGTCATTATTTATTAATGAAGTTCTTATGCATTATTTGGGAACCAGGATGCACAGAGCTCCTTCAGCTGCATTTTTTGTTGAGCCTAAGGCTTGCATTAGTTGATTAACACTGCACTGAAATGTTGTTGCCTTATAATGTGACACTGTTTCCACACAGTACACAGCATATACAGTGTAACATAAGCATTCATTTGGAGTTATAACGAATGCAAGTGCAGTATTGACTCTACTTTTGAGCTCTTTTTTGGTCTCCAACAACTCATGAATTAAATATGTGTCTCTTTAGCATCTAAACGCTCCACTGTGCTCACCAGCTTGTTGCTAACCTCATCTGTCTGTTGTTTGGTGCTTGATAAGTAATGTATGGTGGGATAAAAATGGCTGCATGCTGCAAATGGAAAGACACTGCTAGCGGTGAGAGCAGGTCATAATTGCGGATTTTTTAATGCGAAAGAATAACTAGAGTAGTACAGACCAAAAGAAGTGGAATTACATTAACCCATTGCTCCGACCACTGCCCCTTTTACATACATGGAGTCCATATCAAAATATTAATTACAACAGCTTTAAGAAACTCTTCAGAAACCTGGTCTTGAATCAGAAGCCCTCTGTACCTGGCCTTGGAGTTAACTAGTACTCGACTGAAGTGGACTTGAATATCAATGTGCAGCAATGGCTTCTTGAATATAAATGATCCAATATATTGAGGGACAAAGCTTTCAAGCCCCTCTCCTTCAGGATGTGGATGTAGCTCAGGCTGCGCTCACTTAACAGGTGTCACCACAGAATCCATATCATACCGTAACACTGCGACCAATCTGTTCACTCTTTTCAATCAGGCGTGTGTCTAGGCCTGCTGGGAACGGATGGCTCTATTCCCAGCTCTCTGTCCAGGGCCCCCCTTTGTCTTCTCAGGTACAGAATATGCCTTGCTCATCTCTGGGGAAGCAATTAGATTTAGCTTTGCTGTCTCCCCTTCAGCATAACCATCTATCATTGCATGGTAGTTAATGTTATGTGCATATAAATGTAAGCTTAAGCTCATTTGGTGGATGACCAGGGACAAATCATTTGCATGTGATGCATGTAAATTTAGGACACTAAGTGTATGTCGTAGCAGAAATAAAACGATTGCTTTGAACAGTGCTGACATAAAGTCCAGTGCTGACATATTCTGGAAGACATTAACACAGTGGTTATAAATTAGTGGTAGTAAAGTGTATGCGGTAATGGCTGAGCTGTAGTATATCATCTTCAGCCAAACGCTGAAGTGCAGTTTTGAGAGGGCTGCAAAAATCCGCCTACATCTGCCCCCCAGATACGCTGATCGGCCACATCATTTTTTTTCTGTAATAAGTCTCTGCCATTAAAGGCTGACTTGTTAATTAAAATGAATCAAATCAATTTGGCACACACAGAGATCAAAGGGCAGAAAAAGGTGCAGGACGAGGGTCCTGGAGCCGGGAGTTTTAGGGATGTTTCTCCATGACATCCTACCAGCAGTGTTTGCCGTGAACTCTTTTCTGCAAAACTAATGGCATTCTCATGAGCCTTAGCTGTACTTTGTGGTTGTTACTAATAAGCAGATGTTAGCATGCTAAGTTGATGAACATGGTAAACATTATACCAAGGGGTGCACCGATCCACTGTTTTCAGCTCTGATCTGATTCTGAATTCTGACACTGAGTACATCTATGATAACAGTGTTTCATCACTAATCTGTGTACCTGATTGTGTGGTGATCATTCTTTTATGTGTTTGACAACATTGACTTAAACGTTGCTTTCCTAGCCGTGTAAAGCGAAATGTAACAAATACATACATGCATATACATTTACTGAATTATTAATGATTAAAATGATGGCATTCAATACCACATCGGCCCATTGTCACTGATACCTGATCCTGCTATATGGGTCCCTATCGGACCAATATCCGATATCAGTATCTGTGTTGGTGCGTCTGCAGTTATGCCTGTTAAACATCAGCATGCTAGCATTGTCATTGTGAGTATGTTTGTATGCTGACGTTACTATTAAGATTAAAGCACTGCAGTGCCAAAGTACAACCTGATAGAGCCGGTAAAGACACTTGTCTTTTGCCTGAATAAAGTGCAGTTTAAAACTGGCAAAAGTTCTATTAAAATCAGGAATTATCTGATCAAAGAATAAGTCAACAATACAATGAATCTGATGAGGCGTTCATTGTCAGCTTTTTTGATTCTTTTTCCATTTCAGTCCTTTCAAAGAAAGAGCTGATGTTCAGCACCCAGCTCTTCCCTTATGGAATAGTTTTACAACGTAGATTTTTCTGATTGTGACACTGATCTGTTTGAGGGAGTGGGTGTGTTAAGTGTGTGTGTGTATGTGTGGGGGTGGGGGGGTGTTGAAGGCTTTCATGTGTTTTAAGAGGCTCAAGGAGGATGATCAAAGGGATCCGATGTGAACGCAGCCCGACCAGCATCTTTGGCTCTCTCCTCTTCCTCTCATACTTAAATAAAAATGCACAAATAAGGTCTCCAACTTGAACCAGAGCCATAGTGTCTTCCAACAGTCCTCTCTCTCTCTCTCTCTCTCACTCATTCACTCTCTCTGCTTCACAGAGCGATCCTCACTCTCTTCTTCCTCCTCCTCCTCCCACCCCCTTTCACACTCTGTTGATCAGCTCAGGAAAGGGACAGTGCTTGCGTGAAACCTGAGGATCACTTGCAGACTGAGGAAGCAGAGAGAGCGTGAGCCTGATCGTGCTTGAGCCTGTGAAGCAAGGTAAGATGAAGCTCAGAGGGACAATTGATAACAGTTAGGACCTCAATTTCTGTGTGTTGGAGGATAGAAATTTGCGATCCTGAGAGCAAAGCAAAAGCCCTCCGGTCAGACCGGCTGCATGATGGGTGTGAGGTGTGTTGATGTCTGAAACTTCTGCTCTTGAAATGGGACCTTCTGGGGCATTGTAATCATAGTACTGAATGAGGTAGGGTACCTTGAGGTCATGTTTTATTTAGTAGCGTCATAAAATCTTCTATGTTTGACCCAGGGAGAGTGATCTGGAGACATTCAGGATATTTGCTGGTTTCATTTGAAAATCTCTTAGAGCAAGGCAGATCACAGGCAAGGGATCACTGCTTGCCAGTTTGCATTAAGACTATCTGCTCGGTATGTTTACTTTCACCATCATGGGCGCTGGAATAGCTGGAGGAATAACTTGCCTTCTTGAAAAAGACGAGCAGTTTCCAGTTCCAAAAGGGCACGCTGAAATGTCTCGCATTTCATTATGGCCATGCATAACTGGGGGCAAAAAAAACCTCCCTAATTAGCATGTTCTCAGGTGTATTGCCTGAACTTCTAACAGTTTGTTTTGCACGCTGCAGAGGCTGTAGTTGTTTGTGTTTGAGTGTTTACCAAGAGGATGTGAAGGGGTCATCATTTGAATCATGAGGCTAAGAATAATCGTGTTTAGAATTACATTTCCGGCCGACTCGCAGCCCTTTGAGAAGTACCCAGATGACTAGGCCTTTATCTGCACAGGATTTACTCGCAAATCATGCAACGCTGTATTTCAAAATAGAGACGTTCCAGCCATGTGTACACCAACCAAGAGGACCCAGTGGAGGGAAGACCTGCAGCATTTCCGCAAAGATGGCTTCTCCAAGAAAGTCCTGCTCAACTGCTGCCTGGTGCGGCGCATCATCACCTGGGCCTCCCCGAACCCTAAAGGTACAAAAACCACAGTTGTAGGGGTACAGATAAAAGCTATGCAGAACCGAGGCGGTGCACCTCATCCACGTGAATGTGATTTAACCCACTCTCATTCACACTGTAAGATAATTGGCTGTCAGCTCCTCAGTCGGGTTTGTCTAGATTTCAAGACACTGCCTGATTAAAATGAGCTGCAAAAGATGAACAAAATTAAGATGAATGACTTTGACGAGTGATTATATCTGGTGGCTTTTAAATAATGAAAAGTAGGGTACCTTCACATTCAGAGTGAGCTTCCTAGTGAGCACGTAAAGAAGATATGGTCTCTGCAGCAAAAAAGGGGAACAGCTGTGTCTTTATGGCTGTGTGTGGTCAGTGCTCAGATGGCCGAGGGGACTGTAAAACCAACACAAGTAAAATATCAGCATTTTACAGAGGGAAGGAACATTTTTGCAGGGCTAAGTACAGAATTTATGCGTTTGTGTAATAGAACAGTTGGTGCCTGTTGAATCTGGCAATATTATGCACGGGGTGGATTGATGAGGGCAGAAAAATGAATGCAGGGTCGATAATGCATTCATCACATCATTTATTTCAAAAACAAGGCGGAAATAGCGTTTAGTGTACTTAAAGTCAGTTTAGTAAGCAGTACGTTACCCAGAGAAAGTTGTCTAAACTGGAGATCGAAGTTCCAGATGTATGTCCAGGGAATGTCAGAAGTACAGCTGGCCCTGAAAGAGGACCGCAGTAACGACTGAGGATAAACTGATTACACGTATTTAAGATTGAATTGAACGGTAACACGATACACCCATTAAATGTGCTATTAACCTGAGATTTGACCAGACCAAATGGAACAAAAGCGCCAGAGTGCAGAATGCACTCGGTCCAAAAAACACTCAGGCTGTGGACGACATCTAAAACATATTCATGCGCTATTGATCAGTCGTCCTTTCGCCTCATAGCAACAGCAGAATTTATGATTTTTCGGGAGTGAGAAATGATCAGAGCGGCGTTGCGCCACGCGTCACAGTCGACAGCTCCAGTAAATTCATTCACTTTGAATGTGGATCGGTATTGATTACTTCTTGGGTGATATATTCACAATGGCCACATAGCCTTAGAAAACAGGATTAATAGCTACATTTCCTTGCGAGTGGAAGAGGCAACATATCAAGCGGTAGAACACAGAGGGAAATCACTGGCAGAGGCCATTAGGTCACATTTCAAAACACCAGAGCCCCTTTTCTTAAATGAGGAAATCATTTAAATGTCTGTTTTTTTTTATGTAGTTCTATTATGAATAGCAGATTTCTGAGAGCTTGGATTAGATGTTGGCATAAAAAAACATGGCTACCTTTCTTGTAAAATATTTTTTTTCTTCAGTTTGGCATTTATGCACATAAACTGTGGGTATGGGCATATTTTAAAACGTGATACTTGCTCTTGTGTGTGTTTGTTTGGCCACAGTACAAAGTCTTCTTCTTCTTCCCTTATCTGTTTTTATTGTTGCTTTTCATTAGTTCCACATGATTGTGTTAAAAGTCAGTGACATGTCAAGCATTACCGTAATACGTGGAGCTTTTTGTAATTGGCAGGTGCTGTTCCACATTGATATGCCTTGTCAGATTAACGTGTTGTGTTCGGATGTGATTCAGGGTGCTGTTCAACAGTCGTGAATGTCACTGTTGGGACTAAATGACATCTGCAGGGAAGATTTTTCTGCAGGGGAAAACAACAACAGAAAGACTCCAAAACAGCTGTTCTTTCCATGAATAAGAGATGAGAGATTATGCATATTCACCTTTCGCCGGAAAAAGAAAGCTTTTCTCATTCTGTATTGATTAGGTGGGGGCAGGTGCAGGTTCTTGATCACATAATCAGGATAGTTTCTTCTTGTTTGTAGCCCAGGGTCGGCCCCTGTTTCGTGCGTCTGCATGCATGCGAGTGCGTGCACCTGCACAGTTGTCATCTGGATCTATCCCTCTAATAACATGCATGCTGGCAGCCACAGCTGGAGCCACACCGGGACCCAGGTGTTTCTGTCAGGCCCATTTTGAATTAGACAGAGCATTTATTCAGACTTTCATTCCTCTCGCTGCTCCCTTTTTATTGGAAAACATGCAGCCTCCATCCCAGGGTAGGTCGCATTTTCATACCGCCTGAAGCTGGAGCTGAAACAGGAACACAGCACTGCGAATGACAATAACTGTTTCCAGTAGAATTGCAGCAATGGAGTTAGGAACTTTATTTAGGTTTGAAATTGAACTTTGACTTTCCAAACGTTAACTGTTTCTTCTTTGTCTAATGTCTATGTTTAACACACGCATCAAGAAAACCATGGAGAGCGAACACAGGAACAATAACGTAACAGTTATTTTGGATTTTAAGCCTTCTCTCCGAGCATATGCAAGGTGTTTTCGTCATTAGGCGTTGTCTCGAACTAATAATATTATCCCCTGGTGTTGCCCAGAATAACCTCCCAGCATGCAGGCGTTCACACTATAAACCTGCCAGGTGGCAATCGTACCCTCCGGATGTTGGAGCAGTCTCCAGAAAATGAGCACGCTCACCAAAGCAGGTGTTTCTTGAAATACACCAGCCCCATGTTGTGCCCACGGGACAGACGTCTGCTCCGAGGGACTATTTTACAAAGTCCCGCTGTCTCTCTGACATCCTCAAATGGGTCAGCTGTTTCAGCCACTGAGGGAAATAATGACATGCAGTAGTGCATGTCCCAAATGTTTCTGGCCTGTTTTTGGATCAGGTATTTGTGCAGCCAGGTTCAAATTTACTGTTGTGTAGCAAAGATAATATTGAAGAAAAATTACTTTTTTCTGCAAGAATTAGAATTTGTTAGTGTCCCCTTTTATGTAATTTAACTCCTTTCATTCCAGACAGTTTATTGTTGAAACACAACACTGTACCTCATCTTTTCTGCCAGCAGAGGGCAGCAAGCTACAGATTAAATGAATGGCTGCTTGGTGTAGTGTTTGCTGCATTCAAAGCACTTAAGGAGCAGTGCCTTGAATAAGATACAATTTTGCCAAAGAGTGAATCATTTCATTTGGTGCTGCCAATATTACATAGTATGCATAATTGAACATGTATGTCATTTGCTGCAGCAGCGCCTCAAATCCACCAAAAGAACAACACTAATATTGTTAAATAAATATTGTTTACCTGGCTTATGTGCAAACGCCGGCACAATATCAACACCAGTGCAGTCAATATAATACAATATAATCTAATACAACAACACTGCAAGATGCCCCCCCCCATACATCACGTGTCTTTTAAAACTCAGGTGGTGATACTGTCATAAATTCAGTCAATGCACTGCACTGCAGTAGCCCCACATGCACTCAATATAACTGGGATGTGTTTCTTAATATTGAAATATTAAGCACACATGAATGCTCAGCTCGCATTCTGCTTTCTCTTCAGACATCCAGCACATCGCGCAGAGTATCGTTATTTTTCTGACTGGTCGAGAACCGTTTGTGTATTTTGCTTCTTTATCTCCTTTGTTGTGCTGTTAAAGATAATATTCTACATGCATCCAGTGTAACAGCGGCTGCTTCGCTCAATGGAACATCTACAGCGCGGTGCCATTAATTCCCACCTTAGCCAACACACCTTTGCACTCTCTGGCTATTGCTTCTCTCAGATCTGTGCCATAGCTTTAGACATGCAATCTGAGTTGCTGTTACCCAGTTTCTTCTTATATACATCCACGTGCGTGCTCCACTGCTCTCCATGGCTTTACCTTGCGAGGCCATAAGCAGCAGAATCCCACCACCTTGAGACTGCATGCCAGGGTCATGTCCTTCAAGCAGCACAGGAATGCCTGAAGATTGATTTATTTAATGTCAACGCTAATGAACCCTCACGAGGAAGCTGTGAATTCAATGTTCTTTTGTCGTCAGCCTAAAAACCTCCGGCTTTTTTTGAATTCCGCACGCGTCAGGATGTCTTTGTGATAACTTCATGTCGCAATCCCACTGCTTCTCGTCACTGATTTGAATTAATTGCTGAAGAGCTTGCTCGCGGCGTGAGGCCACATGCAGCAGTCCGACACCATGGTGAGAAGCATTGCTGAAAGGACCCTTAAACCTTGAGAAGAAACACCGGTCACCGCAATGCTCTGCTTTGGAGAAAATGTTAAATATCATTAAGAGCTTCCTGGGGTGGTTGTCCTTGATGAGTGCAGTGGGAAGGATTTATTTTTTTTCAATCAGAAATCACAAATTGGCTCGTCGGTCTAGATCATGTGTCCTGCTTTTGGAGAAGCAACTCACTTTCCATTTTAATCTATTTCCCCACTTGGTCAAGAGTGCAGGCCTCTGTAGATGTAAGGTGAAAATGGAAAAAGGCAATGATGGATTAGAGGGGGAGTTGACGCAGCATGTAGCCTCTCAGTTCGGAGCAGAGGGGAAGAAGAGCGATTGCCGAGGGACTGCTGGCTGCCTGCGATGCAGACATGTCCTAACTGTTGTCATTTATTTGATTCATATGTTCTAGAAATGGTTGGTAGATAGTGAGGAGGCAAGGATCCAACGGTGATGCTTCTCCCTGATATTAATCTTATTCATGGAGCTAGCTGCTACTGGTGACAGCCATAGAGAAAGTACTGCACTTTGTTTACAGCAAGTGCACTCAGAGAATCATGAATTTGTAGAAATGCCTTGGCCAGTGTGTTTTGCATCTCTGCATACTTAGAATCTTGCATATTTTATTGGTGCATTAAAGTTGATGTTTCCAGTGCAGAAAATAAGTTTATAGTCATCACTGCCTTATTAACAGCTGAAAAGCTTTTGTGCTGGTCATATACAATGCTCTCCAAAACAATTCTATAAATGGCTCAAATGTCACCCGTCCGAAGCACCCGTGATTCGAGAAGCACTTTCCATTATGTCACACGACAGTGAGCCTCGCGTTCTCTTTCTCAGACTTGGCCACGACCCACACGCCTCCGTTGATAAACAGGGATTAGCAGCTAATAGCCAGGGATTAGCCAGAGAGGAGGCGACCCCAGCGATCCATGTTGTTTGTAAAACACCTTCAAGTAGCCTGTTGACAGACAATAACTCTCACACTCCAGTCGGGTCCGTTGGATGCAGCTGACTGCGTGGTCCAACACGTGACAGCTCGCTGGTAACCAACCCGGCTCCTTTTGTCTGAGCTATACCAGGAACTCATTGTACACATCATTAAATATGCAATTGTTGTCGCATGCGGGGGTTTTTCCACAGACTTGGTAACTCTTTGAAAAAGTAACTTCTTCAGTTTCCTGACAGTGGGCGAACTCCGTGTGCTGATGAATGTTATGGTATAGAATCAAAAGCTCCAAAACGGTGACGAAATGGATAATTATAATATGATAATCAATAATCAATCAATATTAATCACGATTTTGAGTTTGATGAGTATCCTCAATAACATCTAAATGTAAACATTTGACATTGCAAACATGCTTCATCTGCCTTGACAAAAGCATACAAGTTAGCTTTCATTGTACCTCATTAAAATAATGGTGCAGTTGCTGTTATGGGACCTTTTCCGGTGATGATGAAGATTTGTCGTGATTTGCGTCTTGGTTCTGTAAACTTACGGCCGATCCTGCAGACCGTCTTAGCGTTTCCTTGTCGCCTTTGAGATATCCAAAGCACTTCTGTGTAACTGACCGCTCACTGCGACGTTATATCCCTCCATATTCAATAAAAATGTCCAAAACGTATGATTATTGGTAGAAATTTTATTGCATCCCCCGTCAAGACGATCAGCAGTGAAGTATCTTCCACCAGGTGACTGTTCCCTGTTTAATGGAGCAGGAAAGACACCACAGAGACAGCAAGGCTCCTTATCTACCTGCAGACTACAATATTAAGTCTGGAAAAAGTTGGTGTGAAGTTGTGAATGTCATTAATCATCAACTGCTTCTGCATAACTTAACTTGGCCACCTTCATTTCCTCACACGTCCTCCTCTGTCCTCCTGTCTGCTGGTGAGACAGCTGTATGCTGGTAACCTACTTCAGTCAAGTGTTTGTATTCTAGCAGAGGCCCGGGCCCTCTATAAATAGGCCCTCCTGATTGATACCCGGTACAGTGAAACCTCGTAAGCCTTTGGCTGCCGTGGGGCAGAAATGACTTTCTTGTGTCTGTGTCACTCGGCTTGAACACACCTGTCCCTGTCACGGTCTAATTTATCTCCCCTGGCTGTTTGTCAGGCAGCATCCAAGCAGCAGGCAGAGGTTCGCTGCCAGGCCTAAAAGAGCATGCAAGTTCATTCATGTGCCCCCCTGAGATCGCCTCTAATAAGGTGTGATGTGTTTAATGTTCAATGTGAAGGATGAGCATCTCAGGCCGAGCATAATTAGGTATGTCTGGATATTTTAATGCTTTGAGGAGAGACATTTTAAACAAAGCTCTAACATTTCCTAATTAAAATAACACTGTACACTTCGAGTCTATACCCAGTTCATTAAATTTCTACTTAGCTTGAAGCAGCTGATTGGAGTAAATCAAAGTACTCAGGAGTCGCATTTGTAGCAAGCTTTATGTTGCTGATTTGAACAGTCACGCCCTGCTTTAATCGGCGATACCACAGATCAACTTGGGACAGGTCTATCACAATCTATTGTGAAACCATACGTTAACTGGAATGCAGCATTTTGCCATGACAAACATGTCAAATGACATTTTAGTGACAAGTCTAGCACAAGGTGTGAGCACTGTCCCAGATGGCTGCATCAACCTGTCACTGTGGGAAGAAACAGAAATAAGATTGAAGTCCTACTGGGAGCATTGCAGTGAAACTGCCGTCCAACAATGCACCTGCCGACAGATTGGTCCCAGAGGACGGGGTGCATGCTGCTTAGACTGTGTCTGAGGGTTGCACAATAGAAAAGACGTCATTATTAACATGCCATTTTGGAGTTGTTTGGATCGATTTACCGCAAATTTGATTGGCATGCCGCTTATTTGGCACTGAAAAATCCGTCTTTGAAGGATTGAAGGTGTGTTTATATATTTTTACTCATTCAGTTTTTCACTTACAGACTCAAAAATAATTGTTATTTGTGAAGTCACATCAAAGCTGTGCAGAAAACGGTAGATTCATTATGCAGCTCTAATCAGTTACCATGGTGAGCAACAGGATTCAAATGAGAGCGCAATTCCTCTCCAGTGAAAGTGAACTCAGTTGGCAGATTTCAAGGTGCCTGATGAAAGACTGAAGTTAAAACACCTCAGAGTTCACTGTCTGGCTGTCGGAGTTTTAATGTGCTCTATAAAGATCGCGCCTAAAAGCAGGTCGATGGCGGGAATATATTTGACATTAACATCTTTACTAATCGAGATAACGGTTTTGAAATGATACCACAGTAAAACTCATCCATTTGGAAGTGAAAGTTCTGGTGGCTGTATTGATTCAGCATTCCAAACAGCGTCATTACACGAGCGCGTGACTTGTAGTTTGTTTTCCAGTGACTGCCTCTCGTCTGATAGAGTGTGCTTTCTTCACTCCTAATTGCAGCTCTTTCTTTGGAGGAATAAATATTTGCTTTGCACTCCGGAGTCAGACCAAAATGAATAATTCAATGATGGTAACATTGTAACCTCATTAGGAAGGCAAATCACCACCCCGGTAACAGAGGAGACAGGCTCACCTGTGCGCATCTCCTCACTATCTGTCCTGTACTCCGATGTGCACACTGATACAAATGGAGAGGTCTTGCTGTTTCTGGACTTCATTAGTAAAAACCAACAAAGCAAGAGCCCACAAACTGAGCAGGAAAGACTAAAGCACAAGTTGCACAAAACTCAAATGACATTCTGGGAGGCTGTGAAGAAGTCCTGCCTTCTAGGTGGTTTTAATGCTGTTGGCATTTAAATGCTCTCACAGTTTTAACTGTTGAACTGGAAGTCCTTCATGTGCCAGTACCCTGCAGTTGAGCCCGTGAGACTCACTGTGGAGCTGGAAGAGACCTCTCAAGCCCAGTAATGCAGAGCGCCGAAGCCAAGAGGGACATCTGTGAGCAGATACACGCTGGACGGTGAAGAATAGGAAGACAGGGAGAGAGACACGTGAGACAATAGAGAAGTCGAGAGAGAAAAGGGGAGAGTAATTAGCGGGAGAAAGAGTGGAAGGAATAGATAAGGACAGCGCATGCACAGGAAGAGAGACAGAGACAGATGGCTGAAGGTGGGAGCTCTGTCCGAAATGCCAGAGAAAAGTTACACATTCTAGCTGGAAGCTGGCAGGCTGCAACAGAATGAGAACCTGCTCCTCTGAGACACGAGCAGGGATCTGCTGAAAAGACTGGAGTCTGCAGCAGCCAGACTGATAAACCTGGACACGTTTGACAGGAGCCGAGCCACTGCAGCGCCCCTTATATTAGCCTCTCCCAGAACATCCAACACAAGGAGGAGGAAATCAGCAAGCTAACATGCTTACCGTGACAACGTTTAGATGCTAATGTGTAGCAGGTATAGTGTTTGCTGCTCTATGTTCACCTGAAATTAACATGCTCACATTTGCTACTTATTTACTTTTGATGTTCCTTTCAGTTGGATGCTGGAAGAAATCACATAGTTATATCATTACGGAAATCAGAGGAGGTATTGACGATGGTATTTACAAATTTCAAACAATACTGAGCACTATGTCGGACATACAGTAAAGGTTGTAGCCAGACTGAAACACCAGCAGGTGCCTGCACCTTGATCGTCCTTGAAGAATTCCATTTTTGATGCTGTCATAGAACTTAGTGTGAAAGAAAGCTCACCTTTATGTCAAAGTCGAGGTCCTTTTCTTGCTGTACAATTGGAAATTGGTGTCTTATTAGTTCCTTGGTAGATCAAATCCAGAACATTCTTTTTAAATGGCACTTCTGGGTTTTTTTCTCACTTTCACAGAGAACAAGGTGGGAGATTTCTCACCTATGCAGCTACACATTAAGGGCAATCTCTATATTTGCTGCTCCACTAATGGCACCAGGCCCATTTTTTGTCTCACTTGAGGCGAGTATCAGCGCTCCCAACGGACAGGGCCGACACACTCTTAAGTAGCTGTTGTAGTTTGTGCATGTCGGCCT
This sequence comes from Chaetodon auriga, assembly GCF_051107435.1. Classification (NCBI taxonomy): domain Eukaryota; kingdom Metazoa; phylum Chordata; class Actinopteri; order Chaetodontiformes; family Chaetodontidae; genus Chaetodon; species Chaetodon auriga. The sequence goes on along the minus strand of NC_135097.1, from coordinate 10,399,832 downwards.
ATCAGCGGATGTGCACCCTGCAAGAATTAGGTCAATAAACCACACCAGGCGTCCTGCAAAAAAAAACCAAACAAAATGAGGTCATGGAAAAGAGAAGGCTCTCAGCTGGCCTGCAGAGCTTTTTAGCATGGCACAATATACGCTTTGTTATGACAGTTAACTCCGTCTTAACACTAACAGAGTCACTCGGCAGAATAAATTGTACGCGTGAGTTCTTGCTGGGTGTTTGACATTATGGAACCTGCTTAAGTAACAGCACCTATTATGGAGTAATAGTGTTTTTTCATTCCACTCAGACCGCAGCGCGCACGCCTGGATTCATGCAAAATGTTCAGCATCTTTAAATTATTAACAGGACCCTTCGATCCTCAAATAGTTTGTTTATATTAGTAACACTGAGTACATCATTCATACATCATGCAAACAGTGTTGAATGAGCTGAATTGTTTACAAAGAAACATGAACTCTTCTCCGGGAACTGCGAGTTGAGACAACGGCACCTTTTTGTAAAACGGGACATTAGCCCACCACATAATCCTCTTGTGATGCATTTCCTCGTACTTATAGGAGTGCTTACTGGCAATCCACTTCTACTGATGAATTTCAAACGTGATGGCCTCCCAGTAATTACAGTACTAATGATCATTTGTACTGCATGGCGGTGGGTGTAATCTTCCTATTCCCATGGCAGCGACTAAATTGTTTTATTTTTCTCATCTTCAAGGCAGCCATTCAGTAAATAGCTTTTTGCAAGAAAGAATAGTGTTGTGCCCCCACTGTTAGAAGGTTCAGATGAAGCCTTCATGTGCAGCTGCAGAATAAGTGAATTAAAAGTTAGTTGATGAGGTGAGCGTGGTACATTCGGAATGCGGCGTGTTTCTCTCCTGCCACAAGTCGTTTCACACAAGTCGTCTTTGGAGGTGCGCAGTCATTTAAAATAATCTCATATCCAGGAACACCTTGCAGTTGATGCATTTGGATAATAATGTTTCTATAAGACGACGCTACTATAGAATGGATTTAGATGCCAAGATACCAGAGCTGCTATCTGGGGGGGATTTTTCAAGAAAACAAAGTCCCGTCTTGTGTTATAGAGGAAGGTAATTCTCCCACAGCAGTGGGAGGTTGGCACTTTGATTTGCTCAGTGCGTCTTTGCTCTGGGCTGGTTAATAATAGAGACAACCATACACCAAATCCTAATTGTTCCCAAGGGACTCCGTATTACTTTACTGGTGATTTAAGGGCAACTGAATAATTTAATATTGAAGGTTATATCATGGCGGAACTACTGTACATGGCCTCCTGTTTTGATTACCTTAATAATATGGAGCATGCTTGGCCACATTTCTCTTGCAAATGCCATTTCTAATGCTACGCACGGTAAAATATTTTCTGGCTCTTGGGACCCGAGTTCAACACGGCTGTGAGTTACTGTAAATGAAGTTTGAATATTTACATCAGCTGAACACAAATACCGATAATGAAACCATTAAGATTAATTAACATCCTCTGTTCAGTAATGATAGCAGTTTAAAAAGTTTTGAGCTTCAAAAAAAAAAAAAAACCCTAATCATCCCCTTAAGGTACATGCTGGCCTATTAGAGGGATCTCCAATTAAATAGGTCTCATGAGATAACTGTGGAGAATATATAAAACCACGAGCCTCCCTCTTTGATCCTAAGCAATTATTCATGTACATGTAGGCTTTTTTAAAAAAAAACAAAAAACAAAAAAAACATTTGTGTTTTATGTAGAATTTTAATGCATCGTTTTTTAATTGTTAAAAAAAACATGGCGTATTGGTACCACCAGCAAGCATTAGCCACTAAACATCTCCATGTTTGCATTGTTGATGTTAGCTTTTAGCTCAAAGCACCATTGCGTCGACAGCCGTATGTGGCTGTAGGCTGTGGACTCTTGTTAAAAGGCTGAAGTGGGATCATCATATACTGCATCTCTCGTCGACACTGACTTGTCCTGTCAGACGGGGGTTGAGCCTGGTTATGTTCTGCAGTGTAATTCTGCCTTTTTTAAGTGCTCCCTCAGTTGCTATACTCTCTGCATGGTCCATAACAATGGCAGTTAGTGGATCTTTGTGGGTTAGCTCTGAATTATGAAATAAAAAGCAGCCACACAGCAGTAAACCCAATCTCCAGCCTCGTATTTTTTCTCTCCCCTCCACCAAAGCTCAGGGCTACCTCCGCCACATTATTAGTGAGCCAACCAGAGGTGGCCTTGGTGAATTTGCTCCAGCACACAATAGCTCTTATCAATGATTCAGTGTGTCAGGATTAATGTTCGCACTCCATCCAAATGCTCAGTCCGTTCTTTGGTTCAGTGATCTCAGGTTTTGTAGCAAAATCCGTTTCTTAGGACTGTACAAGGGGAAAAAAACGGCTGTGCCCGAGATGATATACATCCCGTGCATGTGCATTGGTCTTTACTAGGTTACATCAGCATGTTAACAAGGAGGCTGCCCCCCCTTATTGGCTTTGCTTGCCTCACATTCAGTGCTCCTTTGAGATTAAGGAAAGACAGATTGGCTCCTGCATAGAGAGATTTCCATAACCATCTCTCATGTGATTATCGGAAACAACAAGAGTTGTGCAGTTGTTTGAACATGTATCAAAGTAACAGTATTTAAGACATGCAGTCAAATCTTGGGAGAATGAGACGTGTCTGTTTCTACGAAGGGGAACGTGTTTGATGCAGCTTCCTAAACAGAACGATCTGCATGCAGGGTGCCCGGCCAGCATATCAAGATCGATGCCCTAGAAAATCTGCGATTTTATTCAAACCCAAGATTTGCACAAGATTTGCATCTAATTCCGCACTATCAACAACATTTTGAGCATTTCCAGGCTGGAAATAAGAATATGGAGATGAAGCTGTGTCCTCATGTGGCACCATTCATCACATTGTCAGTCTTGGGCTAAACAAATGCATTGTTTTCTTGTCAGTATCTTGTAACATGACAGATTTGGAGTCAGCCAGACATGCCATGGATTTTTTTCTGTAGGTTTCTGAAAATATGTGTGTTGACCCTTTTGTATTATGTCTATTTTTTTGTGCTTTGTCTCATGATTATTCCCCAAACAATATTTCCAGCTGCTTCATATTCATCCTTGAAATACAGTGTATTTTTTCTGGAAGTTAATGGTTTACAATATGAGAGCACACATGGCAGCTTTAAAATTAATTGCAAGATGCCAGATGACTTTAAGAAGACTCTGTGTTTTGAATAACATGATATGTGACCAATAAATTGATAAATGGACCAGAAGTTGCAGCCATTATGTCCTTGTAACAGATGTGAGCAAATGGAAAAACTGCTGTTTTCAGACATTAGCTTAACATTCAATACTGAACCAACGACATTTCAAATTGAAGCTGAACTCCACAGTATAAATCCATAATTTAAACACCATCTACATTTCCCTGGTGCCGCACTCTGCCCCCTTCTCCCCAGTCAGTCACCTCCAGAAAACGGTTCGAGATTCATGATGTCTGCGTCTTTAGTGCCATCGTGTTTAAAGACCCGGCTGGCCCGAGGAACAGTAAATGTGGGGGGCTGATGCTTTCCACATCATTATTGTTTTGGCTCTCAGTGAAATCGAACGCTGACCCCTCACTCAATCACACTGAGTGATGAGGTTGAGGAGGAGAGGGTGAACTTCATTACCGTCCCCGGGCTTGATGTGTTCATTACTCAGACGTATTGCGATTTCCTTCGACTATGCTCCTTTTTTTATCCTCTCTTTCCTGTTCTCACGACCCGTCAGTGATATCCCAAAATGCCACCAAAATCTAAGGAAGAGATCCAGAGTCTGTAACCAAGGTTTACAGATCTGTGAGATTTGAAGCTGGCGTCACGCTATGAACGTGCCAACTGGTGTTCCTGGCTGGCTGAACAATTAATTGAAATATTCGCCAAATTACAGAATGGCCAAGCGCATTATCACGGGAGCTGTCGTACAGTACCATTATACATGAAGCATTGCGCTGCTACACCGATGCCCCAGCCTACAAATTCTGTCCTCCAGACGTGAGGGATGCATGCTTTCTTGGTTCAGACCTCAGCAAAAAATCACCTTGTCATTATTCTTAGATTTTATGCAGTGAAAATTAATTGCAAAAATTCCAGTTCCCATTAAAGTCATGACTCATCTGAATTGCAATATCTGTCAAAGTAATCGCAACATGATCTTTTTTTTTTCACCCCGCCTGCATCTGGGGTTTCCTTTTGCTCTTATATTCGTCTTCTCAATTACTGTTCATCCAACAGATGGATGCCTCATGGTTTGCTGATCCAGTCTCTTTTCTCTCTGCTGTTGTCATGAAGTCCCTTTCCTTCTGGTGTAATGTAGAGTTTATTTAAATGCTTCTGCAGCGGCGTCACTGTCTTGCTGTGCGTATTTCTTAATCTTTTACTAGATTCCATGCATTATTTTGGGCTGTCTGGTTTTGGTTTATAACAAAAAAATTTGTTTTAAAAACGGCAATTGAATCAATATTGCACACTCCATAAATATATGCATTAAACAGGACTGATAGGAAGTCAGAACACAAACTTACATATGTATTTACTTACCTTCAATGTCAGTTACTTTCCCATTTAGCCAGTTGAGACTTCAAACTTTGTATTTCTTTTGTTCAAACATTAGAATCACCAATCAGTGATGCTCACAGTCAGGTCACCTCCATGCATTATCAAGCTGCAGGGGCCCCATGCATTAACTTCTTTGCCCCCACATTATAAAATATCCAGCATCCTTTACTGTTTGATAAGTCCACGCATTATGCAGAAGGTCAACTGCTCTGCTGACAGATGTAGGCAGAGCTGTCTTTGGTTCAAAGCCAGAGGTGAAGAGCTGCCTTAATGACAGTGCTTAAGATGCACCAGGCTTTGCTGCTGCTCTCCAAATCACTTATTTTCCTTATGTATCACACCGATTGCATTTTTTTTTTTATCATGTTATGACAAAAAAATCAATCATTTTCAATTTGATCCACTTTCACATGTGGTTACAAATCAGATGCATGGTCAATCTGAACAGTCATATTAGAATTCATACAACTTTTATGTCCCTCAGCACTCTTCTTTGTCACAATCCCATAGTGTGGGTTTAACATATAACACTGTTGGCAGAGCTAGTGAGCATGAAGGACAGTGTTCAGTGGAGGGATAATAAGGTGCTGGACCTCATAAAGATTTAGAGAAATGCTTCAAGCTCAATTCAAAGCACCTATTATAACTGGCCTGTGTTAACAGGTGAATGTGGCTGCAATGTCATCGCAAAACTTAAGAGCCCTGGGGATTGCTTCAAACATCCAAAGACTTCAACAAAAGAAGCATTCATGGTTGATTTGACATGGCATGTCACCTTTTCAGATTGGTTTTGGATATTGGCCACACTGAAATCATAAAAATCTCAACAGCACATCAGAACTGAGAATAAAGGCTTCCAGTGTGAAAGCAGCTTTTGTCAGCAGGCGTTAATACAAGACCTAATGCCCCTTGAAAAAGAGCTGGAAGTCAATTTCACCATTTCAGATCCTGCGATTAAAATGCACGCAGGAAGCATTTGTCTGTCGATCAAGCTCATCCTGTGTTGGGCTAAAGTTTCTCAGAATATAAGAGTTTATCCATTCCAGGCTCCTTCTGGGCTGCATGTGAAGGGACATAAAACGCGAGTCACCCTTATCAGTGTTTTGAGAGCCTTCATCTCTCCCGGCAAGATAGTGTAGCGCAGATAAAACGTCGCCTGTGCAGTCGTAGTGACAGATATAAAGTACTGCGTTCTCACCAGGAGGAAACTGAGATTGCATTTCAGGCTTCACGTATTCAAGTATCCCATCAGCAGATTTATAATGAAGGGGATTATATCAGTTTCCGTAATGACCTTTCAAAACAAGCCTCCTTATTCTGAAGAATGGTAATGAATGCCAATGAGGACGGACTGCGGTGGGCATCCCGATGAGCATTTAGACCGAACCTGCCATATGTTCAGCATGACAATCCATTACTCTGTTGTACACGCGCACGTCTGAGCAGCCTGTAAAGCGCATACAAAGCGGGAAAGTAGATTTTAAAGTGAGGAGGCATCCCGTGTGCTTTTCAGCAGCGCCCTGAAGGAGCACTTGTGCTAACATTAGTACACTGATGTCATAAGCAATTCATTACTGTCCTCTGATATCGACCCGACTCTTATCTGCAGCGACACCCTGCATCGTCACAGCTACCGTTCACCTTGTGTTTCAGGAGCAGCGCTGAATTGTTTTACTCGCCTCAAAATGGTTCCTTCCCAGAGCTTTTCCCCCAAAGCCAGCCGATGGCCTCTCTTATCACGTCGTGTTTATTCCACAAAATGATATCAGCGCTGAGCTATTTGAACATGTAGTTTAGTATTCATTTGTCGTACTTGTAAGTAAACTAATGGAGCGGCTAAAGCTTTGATTTTATAACATCCCGCCGCTTCAACTTCATTAATCCTTCAATGATTTTTCTGCCTTTTGAATCAACCATCAATATGTTTGCAACCACACACTTAACAACAGTCCCCTTAAGAGTAGCTGCCACCCAGTTTATGTGCATGTTTTGTCTGTGCTGCTGACCACTGACCCTTCAGAGTTGCTGTATTTTTGTATTTATTTATGTACACCACCGATCAAAAGTTAGGAATCACCCGTGATATTGATGTTTTTCTTTGGGACCTCTGTGGTCTTCTGGTTTATTGAATATGTTTTAGCTGTGATTTGTCAGTCCAGAGCATGCTGATCAAATACTCTGTGGTCCAATTCCAGTTGCGCTAACCTCAGGCTAACCTTCAAATTCTGTTTTAAAGTTATAAGAAGAGCTTTGCTAAAGCAACACACCTGTTAATTCCAGCTTGTTACAGGCATTATTGTGCACTTGATGCTGAAACAGGCTCCTGTTCGTATTTTAATCTTCACAGATTTTCATGCTAAGCTTGCAGTTTCTCTTACCAGTGCCTGGTGATTCCTTATATTCTTATTTAACTGTTGCTCAGAGGTACCCTTTCAGCTGTCTGGTTGAACCACTGCACAGCGTTTTGTTCTCCATCTACAAAACATTACTTTTTAGTAGAAGTAGTAGTAGCACCTTTATTCCCAAAATGCTAACTTGAGCTGCCAAGCAAGATGCAGCATTAATCTGTGTTTCATGGGGGCACTTTATCATCACTAGGGTAAATGATCCCCTCAGACATTGTTGTTGTTTTTTTCTTCCTAATATGCTTTTAGCAAATCGGCTAACCTTTTTCTTAATGGCGGCTTAACAAAATCGATCAAGCTTTTTCCTGATGACAGCATCTGCGTGCTTTGTCTCTTCATAAAGGTTACTATAGCAGCAGTTTGGCTTGATAGCTCTGGAGTGTCCTGCGTCTCCAGAGGGACGGCTCTTCTCCTTGTTTCCTCATGGTTGCACAATCTAGACCCAGTGTTTAAAGCCATTTAGTCATGAAAACCATCCTTTCACATCTTGGACGACTGACAGTTCTTAAACTTTGGCAGCTGTATCATGCCTCGGAGCAAAACTATAAATGTGATGTGTAGGAAAAAAAGAGCTGCACTGCATCCATGTCCTGACTTTATTGGGTTCACCCTGACAGAAAGTATGAGCCAGGCACAAATGAGAAGTCCCACCGCTCACTCATCTTTTGCTTTTATGAGAGGATGCTTTAAAAAGCTGTACTTAATGCTGATAAAGTATTGCGGTCATTTGAGGGCAGGTGCTGAAAGATGTGTTTAATTTCATCTTGCAGCATGTGACCCAGGTTTTTACTGCCTCTGTTGAAGTGATATGGATTCAGAGATCGTCACGAAAGCACAGCATGTGCATTTTCAAGCTTTTTATTTGTTTGCTTGTTATTTTGTTCTTTAACTGTCTGCCTCTCTGCTCTGAAAATGTCCCATTTTACTGTCATTGTGCATGTTTGGCAATGATGCATCATATTACCACCTCATCTTTTGATGCTTATGAAATGGTGTATTCAGTAAGCAACTCTGGGCAGAGAGCCCAGCCTTAACTGTTCCATCTGAAATTGAATGCATCTCCCTTATTCTACAGTATATCTACTGTTTCCAGTTATTTCTCCCCTTGCTCTTGCAGGAGAAGTGTTTATGCAGGCAGTCTCTGAGGATTTATTCCTATATGAAACGCTAAACAGAATGGATGCTGCGGTTATCGTCTCCTCCTGGGTTTTTTTATGTGCAGTACTCTGCAGAATGTCCTGTACCATAGTGCGGTGACTCATGTTGGCTTCTGTGATCATGACAGCGCTGTCTTTACGGTGAATGTAACTGTTTCTCCTCCACGTTGCAGTCACAGACAAAGGTGGAAGTTTGCCATTTTAGATATTGAAATAAGTGCTAAGAACAGTTCGATCAGTCCAGCTGGATTTATCATTAACAGTTTTTAATTGGATGACATAATGAGAATTGCTGTTTGCAGGTTATCTTTCAAACTTTGATGAGGTGTCAACATTGAAGTTCAGTTTTGTCCTGAAGTACAAGGTAGAGGCTGACATCTGCTCTGTGATTTGCATCCACTGGTTGTTTACTTTGACTTCTGTTCCCTTAGAGGTTCCTGTGCTGTGCCGAAGGCGTATTGGCGTTTGCCTTGTTTACCAAAATTCAACTAAGCTGACTGTTGCTACTGAATACTGCAGATATTGCTAATCTGTGCGCATGCTGGTGTTCAGTGATATGTTCAGGTCCTGGAAGACATAACAGTCAGCGCTCGTCTAATGATAGCCTGCAGATGCCGTGCCGGCAGGCTTTGCTGAAGCAGACATTTGTGGCTTTGCTGTTGATGAGTTTTCTTGTGTTGTGGCTCTTGTATTGAGAGAAATAAGTCCTCCTAAAATACAAAACTTAATAATTCATGAGGCACTAACAGCCTACAGTATACAGCCAGCTGACAACAGGCAGTGTCCTGCACCACTCCAGCAACTTTCAGAAGCCTTTTCTGGATATTGTCGAGCAGGGGGAACGTGAGGAGTTGGAGCACTTATCGAGCACAGTGAAGCACACTTCACTGCAGATGGCTGCTTTATAGATTGTGGCTCAGCTCTTGATGTTCAATTTCGTGGCCACATTCTCCAAAGCTCCCAGTTTCTGACCTGCCCTGATGGAGATGTATCATGCACTTTCATTTGAAGAATTCAGAAGTGGCTTAACGTTCGTCCCTCCAGATGTGCTTCGCATTCACAGTCGAGCTGGCGTTCTTCTCTCTTGCAGGACGTGGATTTAATAACAGGGACATTTTACTGCTGTTTAGCATGCATACATCTCACAAAAGAGAGTCCATGGTCGTAAATTGTGGCCCCATGTTGGATGACGAGCCGTTGCTGCAGTTTTACAGCTGATCAAGCTGCTTTGACACAGTAGGGAGGGAAAACGCTCTCGTGGTAATGGAGCCTCTCACCCCCGGGTACCTGCAGTTACTGTTTTCTATATGGATCAATATATCTGCCAACTTCTCCCCGAATGGAGCCCATTTCTTGTTAGTCCTGTCAGTGCTGCAGGGTGCAACATGAACAAGGGCATGTTCCATCAAAGCCTGGGAAGACAGAAACATTTCCGCGGGACTTTCATATTCTATATGATGGGGGTAAATGCTGAAGGGTAAGATTTGGGGAAATACACCTGCTGCTTTGATTTGAAACTTTTGTGGTGCAAAACACGGCAGATCATTTACATCTAATTCTTTTTTCGTTTGTAAAATAGCGAAAAGAGCTGAGGCACCTTCCCACTCTGTATCTGTTCCCTTCAACTGAGCTTCAAAGAGGCCGTAAGGCCAAAGCAATATTGTTCATTTTAAATGATGCACTGCTTTGATTTTAGTTCCCCTTTGCAGGGAACACAGGTGAAATCCATCCACACTTCAGCAGGCGAACTCTTCTGGTGGGCTCAAGGGTGCTTAGGAACAGAGTGTCAAGACAAACCATTCATGCATGCATGGAGGATGCGATTGCTTTGATGGTTAGTAGCTATATCTGTGTGTGCTTTAGGAATGAACATGATAGTCTCAGTTGAAGAGGATGAGGGTTTGAAAAGGACCCAGAAGGCTGCAGATACTTGAGGCTTTGGATTCCTCTGTTTTGTTCAAATGTCCAGAGGGTCTGTAATTCATATTCATGACATGTACAGTATGTATTCTTATACATAGATTATTACTATTATTATTGAACTTTTAGAGTTGGATTTTGTGCCACAAACTTCCTTTGTTGGCCAGATGCATGTTTTTTCTCTTCAAGCGTACCCGCACATCCCACAGCATTTCAGCGTTTGTGTTTGTGTTGACCCCAACTTCCATATCACTTTTTTGCCTTGACCGTATTCATTCAGGTAAACACGACTCATGTTGGGAGATTTTCCTGACTGTATATGGACTTGGAATGTCGGATTTGTTCCACGCATCCCACTTCACTCTCAACAGCAGGGTGGGGAGGCCTTGAGAGTGATCTGTGAGTTACTTGTAGGCTTGTCGGGGGGGGGGTTATTCTAAGCCAAACGTTGTGTTTGCCAGCAATGCAGTGTACCTGAATGATGATGTTTTGGTCAGCGTTTGTTTGCCGATCTCGAATGTGAACTGCGGGCCATCTGTTCACAGAAATAGTCATGTGTGTGCATCCCGTGACCTGAAAATACTCGAGAGTAGTGGCCCCCAGGCGACCTCATGGGCGTGTTTGTTTATCGGAAACGCGGATAGAAATGGAAACCAGGACCCACAGTAGATGACAGGTGATGGAGTTGCGCACGTGTTGCGCTCAAGTGTTCTCAGGAGGTCAGTTGGGTGGGTGGAGCCTTAAAATGTGGACCAAGTGTAGACGTAAACACAAACTTGGTGGTTGCACGTGTGAAACTGTCTATTGCAACAGCTGTAGAAGGCATATCTGTAGAAGTAAGTGTTAAGGCCATCCCTTTAACAGCAGTCCGCCAATAATAAGGCTAGCGACCATAACCATAACATTATTTTGTGGTTTTTCAGCGTGGTATCATATATACATCATAGATAGCCATATGGCAGACGTAGCACCAGTGACCAGGGCTTCGCCAGCCGCCAATTAAAAAAAGCAACTCTTCTTTAGGGAACACAAAACAATCTTAAAAGTCATTTTCTATTTAAATTAGCCCGTCACGTCCCCTGCCAAAGTCTACAAAAGCAAGTCATGTCACCAAGGCACCGCTACGCCCCACAGGTACCTTGTAAATTATTCACCTAATTGAGACGGTGTACCAGTTCTCTGTGCTGCTCTGACCCAGTAAGAAGTTTCACACCACACTTCAAGTCCTTGAATCTTTATTTTTCTCTGAGCACACTTTTTATTCCTGCCTGTGGAACAATACCCATGTTGCTCGTTCCTGTCCAGAACGTGTGTGTGTGTGTGTGTGTGTGTGTGTGTGTGTGTGTGTGTGTGTGTGACCAGCACTCCAAGGTCAGAGTCTGCAAAGACTCTACACAGAGGAGGATTCACCAAAATAGACCTGCCTTTCTGTCGAGTGACCTGTGGAGTATCAACCTCCGTTTCAGAGCAGATTTTAGTCCAATCGTATTTCACACCGTCGCCCGTCAGCCTGATGGACGTACAGTAACGACAAAATGTGCCATCAGTGTTTTCTTAAGCAAATTCACTGCAGTAATACGACCGGAAACAGTTAAAGCTTTGAGTTAATGACAGCCTTTTCAGATGGGGGGGGGGGCTTGGCATTGATAGATGAGTGCAATTGAGGTACAGTATGGGCTAATTAGTGAAGAAGATGATGCACTTAGCTCGTCTTAATGTCATCACAGGCGCTGGTGGTAGCCTGTCACTCATTATTAATGCCGACCTTGACATTTTGTTGTAGGAAATCTCACCAGCCATGGCTTCACAGCTTTTCTCTCTCCTCTTTCTGTCTCAGGGCTTTTTTATTTTCAAAGTATTTTTATCTCTCCTTCAACCACTTCTCTTATCGCGGTGTACCATTAAAGTCGTCCATTACTGTCATCCACTGTTTTAACGTGCAATTACACATGATGCGCCGGGCCCATAACGTACTGTCAGTGCTGATTCATTGGTGGACACTTTCCCCTTAATTCTCCTTTATTTCTCCTCCTCCTCCTCTTTGTGTGCTTTCTACCTCTCTTCTTCTTCTCCTCCTCCTCCTCCGCTTGGGCCAATCAGGCCACGCCTCCATGGCAACCGTCAGTGAGTGTAAAACATCCACAGATGGTGCTGAGTAGAGCAGAGCAGCAGGCGCACTACGAGATCAAGTGTGGGAGCGTGCGTTTGTTTGTGTGTCTGAGAGAGACTCATTGGATAACCACTGTATTGTGAAGCCAAAAGAGTATTCTGTAGTAACGCAGAAGAAGAGCAGGAGCGTGTCTGGCCGGCAGAGTTGCAGGAAAAGTCAGAAGAGAAGGAGTGAGTGTTGGAGGAAGAAAAAAAAAACTGAGACAAGCCCCCCTCACCTTCCCCAGAGAGCAAGAGGTAAACCGCCGGTAAGCAAATATTAATGACCTGACAAAATCATCCCCGTGTTGATCAGACAGCCTGACCCTGCAGCCGCGCGGCAGAGGAGCCCGGGTGCACACACACACACGCACACACACACATACACGCACACACACAGCCACACACGCGCAAGACGAGCCCCCCTCAGTGCTCTCCACTCACTCATGATCAACACTCCCGCCACACGCAGACACAGGGGCCACGCTGACACAGCCACAGGAGTGCAGGAGAGAGGAGGACGCTCGCCCTGTTGTGGGACTTTGTCAAAGTAAAAGACTTCCTTGGATTTTTTTTTTTTTTTTTAACCCTGAAGTCCTCATTTTTGAGCTGACATTTCCAAGCCCCCCCACCGCCCTGCTCCCCGCCTCCCAGGAGCAAAGATGAGCTGCAGGAAAAGGTGCAAACGAGAGATCTTCAAGTTCGCACAGTACCTGTTCAGACTCGTCACGGGGACGCTCCACACCGGTAAGGCTCCTGGTGGACTTTTGAGAGGCGGATTTCTGCGCTTCCATTTACGGCAGAGATGTCTGTGTTATCCTCACGGCAGTTTGCTCAAACTGAGAAAAGTGGCTCATTGCAGAGTTAACATCTGACACGCAGAACACTTGCATGCCATCAGCGTCTCACAGTGTTTACGTTGTGTGTACGTTTATGCTTGTGAACCCAGAACAGGCTTGAATTTATGACCTACTCTGCATCATAATTCGTGTGTGTGTGTGTGTGTGTATATCTAAGTGTAAAACTACACAAAGACATACTATGACAAGAGGCAAAGGTGAAATCACTCAAATGAGAAAAGTTGCTCATAATCAGTTGTTATGAGCATTATCAACGCAGAAGTTCTACTTTTGTTGATTAAATGTGTGACAGTAACGGTAAAAATAATGGGGAGCGGCACGCTGATGCTGAATTCTTCTGAAATCGTCCCCACAAGCAGAAGCTGTTGCACGACGTGTCTGCGCTCAACGTTATTTCTCACCATTTTTGTTCCTGTGTCACTCTGCAAAGCGTAATAGATTTTGGTTTCCCTTTTGTTCCCGCCACGCAAACACCAAGAGCTTTTCTAATAAGGCAGATAGTGAATCAATGGTATTAACAAGATTAAATCTGGGATTATCGTGGATTACAGCAGATTACTTCATGAAGAGCCGAATACGGGATAAAGGTTATCACTGATATTGCTGGTATGCAACCAGTGCGAAGGAATATTCGCATGCCGATACTCAGTCAAGTAAAATGAAATATTTAACTAGTTTCAAGCTTTTTTATCCTAATTATAGACATTAGAGATTGATATTATAACTTGTCACTGACATATTATTATTGTTTGAGAATTATCCACATTAGTATACTTGTTTTTAGTCTGGCTGCACTACTTTTAAGATACCCGAGCTTCTTTGAGGCTACATACGGTGCATTGTGTTATTTTTCTCATGCAGATGACGTGACTGCACGCGCATCATGCATTGGCACCCTCGCCTTGCTTTGCTCCTGTCTCATTCTTGCATTAACTAAGCTTTGAGTAAGTTGTTGATTATCATGCCGTGTGAGCGAGATGGTGCTAAGCCCCAGAGAGGTGCTACATGAACATGCAAATGAATCCCACCATGATTGCAATATTTTTTTCCCAGCAGTGGCTCTGTCCAAATTGTTTTACGTGGACTTTAAAATGAGGCTGCTCATATCCAGGAGAGAATATTTCCATACAGCCGTGGCCTACTTTCTGCTGTCTCCTTGACCTTAGAGACGTGGAGAACAAGGAGGATGGGAGGCAGCTATAGGAGAGGCTCTCTGTCACTGGGCTGCCCTATAAAAACGTGTAGAGGGCTTCAGCTTTCCAATCATACCGATAAATATAGACTCACGGGAGACACCAAGCTTGGAGAAATCCATCGACTGCATCTGCCAGAAGAAAGGGTTTCCATAGCTACCAGCAGGTCGTTAAGATCACATGGCAGTTACCACTTGGTAATAATATGATTAGTGTGCATTCGGTGGTAATATCCTTCAGCGTCCTCAGAACTTTGGTTGATAAAAATGTGGCATTGCTTTCTCCTGCAGGCTTGTTTGGGTGCAAAACTGCGGTCTTTATTGCCGTTGTCAGTACTTATTGATTATTGACCGTGTTAAATACAGGGCTGGACATATTTCCCTTTGGACAAAGCTCAATTTCTGTAGATGTGCTGAGTAAGAGGAACATTCTTTTTTATTGACTGCAATGTCTGAAGAGTGTTGGTTTGGTTGTTTGTTTTATCAACCTGAGGACAAGAAAAACCTCCATAGTCATGAAATATGGATACACATTAGTCTCCATACTGGTTTGTTGCATATATACATACAGCCAACCCAGTGATAAATGCTGCATTAGTTAGTATTGATTGAATTTCATTTTCAAGAATCCTAGTGGGAAACTGGCAGTACTGTAGCCTATTTTCCATCTTTGGAAGATGATGTTCTCCAAAACCACACTGCTCAGCATCTCAGCACAGTATGACCTTGGTTCTTAAATGGTTGGACACATGGTGCAACTCCAGCCTCTGTGTCCGAAAAGCAGAGAATGACATTACGCACATAAACCCATTATTAGCCGTTCATTCCACTTGAGTGGATCCATTTCTCTACAAACACTCCGTATTAACTTATCTTACGCAGGCTGTGCTGCAGATTAATATAAATGGAGTTTGACCAGACTGAAGCTGGCTCGGCCATATATGGGTGACCGGGGGAAGAGGATGATCGATGGCGTCAGTTAGCAGACCATGGCATTTTAATTGAGATGTTCATCGTGCGAGAACAGCCTCACATTCATGACTTCATTGGTCATGCAGTCGCCAAGGCCAGCACAAACGCGTAGTGTAAGGTTGAGGGTTACATGCATGAATGTAATGGAACCAGCTTGGGCAGATCGTGCTGTACATAACATCAATGATGTCATGGTTGGTTTTTGTCCACACAGGCTTGTTCTCTATGTATCTGTGAGCAAGATATATGTTAAAGGTCTCTTTGCCATCATTATCCTTGTTAACACAGCAATATTTCCATCGCTGATATGATGTTATAATCCACAGAGAATTCATTTGATGTCCTCAGTGAGCACAGGAAATCGGTTATTGATCCGAACAGACTTACTGCACTTGCACAGCCGCTGTTTTAGAGACACAGCGGAGAAACTGGCCACCGTTCATATTCACGCCGCCACTGCAGGCCTTGAATTTTCTCGCCATGGAAAGCAAAAGGCAGGGAAAACAAATCACAGATGCGCAGTCTTCCAGGTCATAAACCCAAACGGCAGCGTCAGCACATATTCAATTTATTGGAAAAGGAATGTATTTGTATTGTATTCATCTGTTCCAACATTTCCAGCACAGCCTGTGTGACAGAAGCGCAGGGGGAGCGACCAGAGTATCCACCAGGATCATTTAGATGTCCTAAAGCCGGGTGATTTACGCTCCTACTTTTAAGTGGCACATTTTCAATGTCCATTTGTCATGTAGTCAATAGCCTTAGTTGTGCAGTGATACTGCTTTAAACACGTCTTTCCCACCATTCACCATTCACCCGGATTGCATTGAAGTACACACTCAATCTGCCGTGTGCTTTGGATCAGAGCGATGCTTCTTGGAATCTTTCACCACATCTTCACAGTTTGCTTGCTCCCTGAGTGTTTGGCTGTCGGGCGTCTCGGCTTCTGTCATGCATCTTCCTTTTATTCCCATCAGGAGTCCAAGCGTATCGCAGCACATGCCCTCTCAACCCGTGCGCACGCTTTTTTCTGACAAGTGGTAAAAGTTTGCTTGCTGCGTTTTTTTCTTCGCGCGATCAAAGCCGCTTGTATCAATTTCAAGTACTTTGATTCAGCTGTGCAGTTGTTTTTTTTTGTTCCTTCGGTATAGATGAATATTTTCTTGGCTCTGTTCTTTATAATGGAACAGTGCTCACTGTAATATCTCTGAGCTTTCAAACGATTATATGTTGGGTGCGAAAGGCTGCGGTAAATGCCAAACAAGCGTTTCTTTCTTCCCTTTCAAGATGTTTCATTTTTATTGCTAAGTCAACTAAATGGGATTTTGTTTGTTTCTCAACAATGCAAATGAGCTTTCTTTCCCTCAGGTGCTTGGGCTTATGATTTTGTATATTCGATATTATCTGAAAGTCCAGCCTTTAGTTTCACTGACACCGTTAGACACCGTGTCTGGGTCAAGGCTGCAGTGGCAGCAGGGCAAGCAGAGAGACTCCTACATAATTTTCTTACATTTCTGCCTCATTTTTGCCAGGTTTTCTTAAGGTCATCTCAGAGATGGCATTGCCCCAGCTTGTCTCGGGCCAGCAAAATGTAGAATACTTGTGTTGAATAACTGATGTTTTTAGGCGTCTGTGGTTCTGCAGTAATTATAAGCTGAAAGGAAAGTCTTATCTAGTGCCAAAGAAACCACAATCAAAGAACAGATAATGTTCTTCTGTGAGGAAAAGGTCTGTCCACTTTGTCTTTGTGGTGGTCCTCATCCAATCTGTCAGACAATGCGGTGTAAAACGCACTCTGTGACTTTTCTGCATGTACTTGGGAGCACGTGTGTGGGGGCCTGCCCAATGACGCGAGGGCCCGTCTTTGTTTCCCTCTCTTTGGTTTCCTGATGGCTATTAGCAGGTCATGTTCCACCTGTCCCACGAGGACAGCACATTCAAAGCCCATAATCCCTGACCAAACACTGAATATTTGATATCCACAGACAGGTTGGTAATCATGTCTGAATGGCAAGAGAAGAGTCGCTATTTAGCACTGCTTTTTTTTTTTTTAACCCTATCAGCTGTGGTTTAGAGCGTTGTCGGGTGTGCATGGCCGTTCTATGGACTGTTGAAACATCACACATAGATGTTTGTTATAAGGTTGTGTTAGAAGTCTACAGCTACTTTGCTAATAAAGAAACCGCTTAACCTTGCTTTGTGGGTTAACTAACAGCCTTTGTTCGACTTCTGTGATAATTTGCTCAAGTTTTTGGATCTTTGCCACCTCTGCAGAGCTCATAGAAATATTAAGGTGGAACAAAATGACCATGGGAGCATTAAATATTGATTTTTTATTTTTGTTCTGCTGCTAGTTCAGAGCTATTCCCCCTCATTTAAACGCAATGTCCAAAAGCAATTACGTTTTTCATGAAGTGGCATGCTTCCCTTTGTAACACAGCATTTCTCCCGTGATGTTTGGACAGGCACGACAATAACAGATGGCTAACCATGTTGCATAATGTTTCCTTTCACACCCAGTGAGCTAACATGGCATCTGCTTGATTCACCTGACAAGCGTCTGTGTGCACCGTGGTCTGACGTTTGATGCTTGTGTTCATACCGTGCAAAACTTGATTGCTCCCTCACAATTCGCTTTCAATCCTATGATGTGTTTAACTCCTTGTATAGAAAATATAATTCAGAATCATTTGTGCTCAATTTGGTGCAATTAGTCCCTAACTGTCCACCTGGTAAGTGAGATTCTTTGAATCTGGAATCAGAGAGACCAAAAAAGCTTGCAAGCAGAAGCGGGCATGCGATGACAGCGGATATCAATCGACTTTCAAATGCAGAGGCAAAACTTGGATAACTCTACAGTTCAACAGCATGGACTCTTTGTGCTCAAAACTTCCTTTGAGAGAAAGCCATTTTAGGTAAATCCCATGTAGGGCTGTCAAAATTGGCCCTAAATGATGTGATACCCTCTAAAAGAAACAAATGTGTTCAAACGATTTGATGATCTATTTTCGCTCATTGTGTCCATAAGAGGCATAGCCATAAAGCAAGAGACATACGGCTTGTATGCATGTATTTATTTAAACATAAACATGTCTTTGAAAAGATCTACATACCTACACATTACACAATAAACAAATGAAATGCTGTCCTATGCTGTAAAACTTCTTTTATAGACCGTAAAGCCCTCTCTCCCTCTCCCTCTCCCTCTCTCTCTCTCTCTGCACTGTCTAATGAACAAATGAATCATTTGTTATTGATATGTTATTCAATAGCCTAATTTTTATGCAGGTTGCGCAATATTCTTTTTTTCCCAAACGGGGCTTTTTAGCTTGCTCGGAGTGGAAATCACTCTCTCTTCGGCCGAGTCGGGTTGTGTGAGCTCTGCCATCGTGTCAACACTTGTTATTGTTGAATTATTTGCTCGCTTCAGCCTGACCTACATTTCGTTTTCAATCATGGAAAGTGTTGTTGTGTGCAGAGTTTCTTTTGGTGCTGGTTCGGACATTGAAATTGGTCCAGTATTAGCTGAGAAATGGGCTGCAACCATCAATGTACATTGGCTAAAAGCATTTGTTTTTGCCACTGACAGGCTCATATTGTTATTATCTGACAACCTTATAGAAAGGATCCCCGCAGATCATTTGATTATACAATTTAGAATATTTATTGACAGCCCTAATCCTGTGTACCTTTTTATTACTGGATTTTAAGAATCCACATTGTGTTGCTTCTGCCACTACACAGTAAGGGAACACAGCAATATAAGTATCGTAGCTTAACAAGATGCCTGACACAGCCTGTCTTGACGCAACAGATTAGGATGTCATAGTGATCCAGAACATCAAAATGTCTCTGCCAAGCCTCTTACATAATGGAAAAAGAAGTATCAGTGTTATCTGGTAACCGCTTTCTTTTAACCTTGCACCATGACCTTTCGCTGTGACCCCCTTTCCTAAGGTTCAATGCCTTTGGCGAGGGGAGAAAGAAGACGTTTGACTGTGATATCTGTATCCATATCAGCTTCCTGGCAGGCCCAGCTCACTCCTCTTTGTTTCACAGTGTCCCTGCCTTCTCCTGGTTTCTGGTTTCTGCTGCTGCGTTGCCGTCCAACGTGAGAGCAGCACAGATTCTTTGGCTCGTTCGGTCAGCACACACGGTGCTTGGCTATGTTACGAGAATTATCGGGACTCGCTGCTGTCCCGCAGTAGCTAAACCCCAGGCTGGTCCTTTTCACGACTGAAAAGGAGTGATGGGTTGTCAGTGCCTTTTCAAGTATTGCAAAACAATCTGGCCCGGCGTTATGTAAAGGAGGACAGGGAGAGGGTGCTCACTGTAGTGGAAAATTAATGTCACCACCTAGGTCGGTGTACAACTCTTTGTGAAACCAGATTGAAAATACTCTTTGACCATTCTATTGTTGAGGTCACAATTTGGAAGTGGTGGCACATCATAGGTTGAATAAGCTCCGAGTCCCTCCATCATCACTTCTGCTTTCTGGAAGTCCCCAAAAGAGACAATGTCAATGCAGCCTGTGATCGCAGAGAAATCCCTCTGTCGCTCACCATCTCTGCAAATCTGTACCTTGTTATTAATTACTCGATGTAAAATGAATAATTAGGTAATGATGAGCTTGTCAAAGAAATGTCACCCTCTTAGTTGAAAAGAGTGATTAAAGCTTTGTATGTCAGGGGACTCTTTGTGTACTGTACGCCCTCAAATCTGGCAGACTCTTACTCCACTTACTGAGAGAAATGGATGAACCCAATTAAAGGGACATTGATGCGATTTAGGATTGTTCTTCTATGAAGTTTGGAGAGATTGGAAAATGAATCAAACTCGAAGTGGCAATATGCACTTATCCCGACTTTTAGTGGGTGTTCTACCGCATCACCAACCTGGCCTTCAGGTGAATGAGGGGACTGCGTTTTTGTTCAAGTGCTAAAGTTGGTCTGAATGTGGCTTTTCCCGAGTTCAGCCTCCAAAGACACTGGATCCTGCATTTCCCACGGTGCAACTCAGTGGTGCCTTTCATTATACCCTCATGGCTTTGCAATAAAAATTAGTGGTCCAATCATCGGGGTTACTTTCTTAGGCATAAGAGAGCTCCCTCCAGCACCACAGAGGACATTCTACAACTGTTGCCACCGGCTGCGTCGAACGCCTTATGATGATTGAACTGACCTTGATTTTTACACTTGCATTTCTCCTTTAATCAAATTGAGAACGTGGTGTAGATGTGAATGTATTTTCCTTAAATGGGAGCTTCAACAGATGCACTGATACATACAAAAAATGTGTTTTTGTGCTCGTATCGATCACCCCTGAGTCACCACCACCACATCCACCAGTCAAAATCAGTCGCCTGGGTGTGATGTCCCCTCATTTTTCTATATTTGCCCTCTACATTGGCCTGTGGTTATCCCATGCCACCGTCCATTTAAATCCACCCTCGCTAGCCCGTGTAATCAGTTTTCCCATTTGCGCTAATGTTTGTGAACGAGAGTCCTTCTGAGTGGAAAAAATGACTGGGTTATTTTTAGTTTGGTGAGCATGGTTGAGTTACAAAGCTGCTGCGTGTGAGGCATCACTTTATTGAATCCAGGAGGAAATTCAAATCAAAAAGTGGAGAAAAAAAAAACAAAAAACAGCAGAATCATTGGTCCACTGTTTTCATGATGAAGTTAGGTATTAAGAGGAAGGGGGCAACTTCAGTGGACCAAAGCTAAACAGCACAGAAGAACTGTCAAAACAAGACTGTGCCCTTTAAGATTGCAGACAATTAAGAGGAGCCTTAATTTGTTTGCTTTGGATTTGTTTCCTTTGCTCATTGTTGTTATCACCACAGAGAATTGTTCTATTACCCCAGCGTTTTTGCTATCTGCTCCAACTTCCCCTCAAGTGATCATTACTATTGTTAAGTGAAATTAAAAAGTTCTCCCCCCTCTGCTGTCCCCTCTCTTCCCTTTGCTTGCTCTTTCACTGTCCATATTATCCTGCTTGCTGTTTCCGCCTCTCTACCCCCATTTCCCCTTCGCCGGCTCAACCTCATCTCCTCTCTCACACTTGTAATCGCTTAATTTTAAGGTCCCGTAGAGGCTCTTTGTTTCAAACTGTCTGTGCTATGCGCCGTGCAACTGGCTGCGTTTTCACAAAAAGTGAACCCTCTGCCCCAGACGCTCTGCGATACGAGAGACAATGTCCTCTCCACGCACCGTTAGCTGGCAATTACCGGGACTGCAGCCCTGCTCCAGCTCCCTGCCAACAAAAGGAGACTCAATACACCTTTGAGGGTTGGAGTGGAGACTCAAGGAAAACAACTTGGTGTCATTAACATGCGCTCAGATTATGACACATTTTGACCAGACCAGAATCATGCTCAATGTTTTTAGTGTTGCTAGCGATGTCCAAGAAAGTGCTGAAGTGCAAGTGGAAACGCTCGTATTGAACACATCATGTTTTATTGAGGGACATTTGTGAGCGCTGTCCCACAGGGATCCCTGTATTCTTTCTTTTTCTATATTTCATTTTCCTCGGCTGTCGTGTGAGATGAAAATGGCAGTTCTCGAATGGTTTTGCTTGTCGTCTTTGATTGGTCGCAGATTGAAATTTCAAATGGATCAATCTCCCTCACCGAAAGCGGAGGTTTGCGCGAAATGTCAAGCAGCTGAATAAACTGAGGCAATGAAATCTCTGAGAAGAATCAGGACATAAATGACTTGAAACTGTACTTTTTGACATTTTTGGTGTGGAGTAGTGTGTTGAGGCTGTGATGTTTCGGTCAAATTATCACCGAAAAGGCTGCCGCTGTTCGGTACTTTTAAGCAGTTTTGGACAGGTACGAAAAAACTTGTGCAGAACCTATTATTTCTGGGACTTTTTGTTTCAACAGCCAAGTTAATGAAGTGCACCGTATCAGGAAAACAAAATATGTGAGAGCATCGTATATCAAGGCAGGCAGTGCAAATGGTGTTATTTCTTAATTACACCCTGTTAGGTTTGTTTCTCACACTGGAGTAAGAGCTCATAAAAGAGAGCATTTTCTCACACACACACACACACACACAGACACACACACACATTGTATATACAGTCCCATGGAGGGATTACGTGCACCTTTCAGCCCTTGCTGTTTGTTAGATGTACCACAGTGCTATTGGAATCTGAGGCACTGCGGTCGAAAATAGCTGCAGTATGGCATCAGTATTGCGTGATCATTGTCAAAAAGGTCGATTTCAGTCAAATTGTATTGCAGTGGTACATTTCAACTGTGGTTTGTGGGCGTTGCAGGGTGCAGAGGATAAAGTGCCGCCGTGTGACCAGAATGTTGTTGCCCATCCTCGGCACTCAATCCATGATTTTGACTCTATAAGCTCCAAGTCAAGGACACTAGAACCCGGCTACATGTTACAGCCTGGTCTGTGGGAGTCATGGCCAAGATTGAGCTCAGGTACATTTCCCCATCAACTCCCCACACCCCTGCTGTAAACCGGTGTAATCATTCATTCTCTCCAGTGCGGCCCGTCGTGGACAGCCATGCAGAAAATGGAGCTCCTTCTCCATCATTCTGGAGACAGATCCACCCTTGGCCCCATTACTTACCTGGCTAACTCTGTGTCAACACAGGCAGGTGTAAACAGGAGGGCTCTGGTTCGTCTGACATCACTGTTAAAGCTTAACAAAGGAGCCTCCAAAGGCACAGATTCATTGATGAATTAGCTGGAGCAAGACTAATGCTTTGTAGTGCAACTTTTGTCTGCTTCATTAGTACTCGTACGGTGGGTGTAGCGTCAGTGTTTTAGCATGTTTATGAATGCATCTCTGAATCTGAGAGCGCGAGACTTTAATTTGTTGTTCAAATAACATGAGAGATTAAAGTGAGGCAGAAACACTCAGCTCAAGCCAAAAAAGAATAACACAAAAAAAACACTGGTGCATGAGAGGTCAAGATGTCCTGACAAGAGGGTGGCACTGGAGTGGATTTTCATTTTCCCAGTTACACATGCATCGCACGCACACACAGTGCTAAGTTGCTAGGGAATGCAGTGGTTGTTGATGTCTCTGTAGTTGTTATGGATTTACCTGTCTGAACACGAAAAACATCTGAAGCCTTGTTCACCGCAAAGTCCTCCACAATCAGCTCACAACTGCTTTGCCTCACCAGTTCACATTATAACCAACCAAACTATGTATCAGGATTTAGGATTTAAAAAGGGATGTTGTCATCAGACGTGCTGTTCTTCAACATGTTTCACTCATTTTGAAATGAAATTCAAAATAAGGATGCAGTGATTCATTAAATCCTTTTTTATCCTCAAAATCAGCATTTGCATGCTTCTTATTAGCAAGTTCATCAGTCATTCATGCACTAAATTTATCTGACTTTGAAAAGATACATACTGCATCTTGACTCATCATTTTGTCTAGGAGTCCCAAATCTGTGTGGGATTAGACAGAAAGATAAACATCAAATCCATGAACAGTGGAGTTTGGAAACCATGATGAATTAGTTCTATCATTCGCTGATTTCTGACTTCATAGACCACATGTCTTTTGTAATGATTAGCAGCCGATTCCAATCATTGCTTTTTGCTAGAATTTTAGCAAAACTTGCACAGCCCCTCAACAGAAGCCTGACAGAATCTCTTTGCTGAACAGTGTAAGACAGGTTGCCAAGCTGTTTTCCTTTAGGAATGACACAGCAAAATATCTCCGATTAAATGGTTGCAGCTCAACGTGCGAATGTAGCAGAGGGGTACAGGAGGTGATGTATGACACGCCAAGCAACAGAGCATCCTCTGTGGAAGCAAGGTGTCATTTAGAATTTCTCTTCAGTCTCTTGCATTTTTCCACGCACCACTGGAACCGTCACAAATTCAATTTAAATGCAAAGCAACGGAGGAAAAGGTATTTGTGTTTGCCGTTTACAGTATGTCTGCCTCAGCAATCACTGAGCTTCGGCCAATGTAGCTAAGGCATATCCACAGATCACACTGACCCTTCTATTGCCTCTAACTGGCTGCTTGATGCGTGAGATGTGCACCTAATAAGGATGGATCACCCTTTTGCTCTTGTCCCTCCTTTCAGGTTCTTTGCCCTATTTTTCCTCCTGCTGCCGTTCTCTGTGATTTAACCGTGGACCCAAAGGAAATCTGTGCCTTTTCCTCTGATCTGTTATTCTGTTGAAACTGATTCTAGTGGGAGTTACGGCAGAAGATGTACAGTTGAATGGCATTGCTGAACAGTATAATTGCATGATTGTGGACCATTTAGCAGGATTTATTGTCCGGATAATGGTTTGGTTGGATTTGATTATGATTGATGGATTAGCTTTGATTTAAATGGTCACATAATTTCAATAACCCTCCTTTGCAGGGGACAGGACAATCTGAAAATAAACTCCTATTTGGATGCAAAACCACAGGTTGTCAGTCCAACAACAAAGGGACGAAAACCTAGTGTGTACCATGTATTTCGCATCTCTCATTGGCAGTTACAGTATTGTACACAGCGTTGCCAGCCTGCTTTAACCGGGTCACGTCAGGCCAGGCCCTGGTCTGTCAGGTCAGACAGCTTGAGGACAATGCAAACAAGTAGATATTTGTGGCTTAGTCTGTGACAATAACTGCATTGGTGCCTTGCTGTGGTGTCCACGGGCATTCAGACCGAAAAACAACCCTGCAAAAGTAGCTGGTTGTATTGGGACATGCTGCTTCACGTTCCAGTGAGACAATGAAATGCAATACAGGAAGGAGCAATAGACCCTTTAGTTTAAAGCATAACAGCTTATAATGCCATGAGGAAGCACTCATCACAAATTATGACAGCGGCAGGATGTTCATTAAAGCAAGGCAAACAGAGTGTACACGGTGGAAGCGGTGCCGTAGCAGGCGTGTTGTTCTTGTTCAACCCGGGGATTCCTTTCTTGCAGTGTGCACTTCTAATCTCCAACAGACAATAAAACAGCTTCCTGTTTGTGGGCAAAGAAAAAGTGTAATCTGAGCTTTGCTCGAGTAAATAGAGTGGAATCAGTGGAGTGGAGATGGAAAAGCTGAAGGAGTAAATAGAGATGCAGACAAAGCAATATTTGCTTCCTGTATCTCCATTCCTGTCCTCTTTGAAATGTATCAGTCGATGCCAGGGAGTGAGTCAGAAAAACTATTCTCTGAGGTAGCACCAACCATTCGTCCATGCCAGCTTTGACAGACAAGAAAGACAGTAACGAAAAACAGTGCTTTTAATTAATTTTAGCTCCTTAAACTGTTCCCCTTGACAATTTCCAGCAATACATAATAAAACAAACATGTTAAATGACTATTACACCTTAAAACAACCACAATAAGAATAGTCATTTTGCAGCCCTGTTTGTGTATGTGCACATGCACACTCAAATGAAAAGATACATTCTTAAATATAACATAGAAATAAATAAATTAGCAAGGCCACATGACATTCCCAGATCTGTGCGGTCGATGCTGTGATGCACCATTTGCAGTGCATCATTCCAATGGAAATAGTCCCCAAGTGTCCCCATCTTGAGATTAAACTTTATCTACTGAGGCAGAAGATAAGTTTCAGCAAAATTCAGAGCTTTGGCTTAAACAGGCCTGCAGGGTCAGTTCAAGAGTTGGGCTTTATAATCATGTTAAATGACTGTGACTACTCACAACTCAGAATCACAGTGGAGAGACTAGCAAATATAGTTCTATATTTCATGTGCATGAGTCAGTGTATGATTATATATACTTTGTCATAACTATACTGTAAGTAAATACACATCTCCTGACTCGTATATATACTTAGTTACAAAGTGTGTTTCGACATTAACCAGATTAAAAAATGCAACTAAATGAGCTTTTCCACCATGTTTTGTAACAAAGAGCTGGAACGGTAGACTGATTTCATTTACAGAGGGTAATATTAAGTCCTGGAAAGAGGGAATAGTTGTCACAAACTCCAACCATTAAGCTGCTTTTTGACATTTAATGGCTGGATATATGCATTTAGGTTTACTGAAATGATGCAGAAGATGAATGAGCTTGATGTTGCCATGTGGTACGATAGAAAGTGGATGTCATGCATCGACCCTTCATGATTAATTGCATCATTTTACTGGATTCTCATCACTGCAAGCATGCATGTACCCATACCATGCACAGAATGCCCAGCTGGGCCTCACGTGAAATACATCGCACCCTTGGTTAGATCTCGGAGAGAGGCCAACATGTGGTCGACTGTGTTGTTTGTATGCCACCATTAAAGAGCAATTTAAAAGAAATTAGGCTTGAGCAGTAGGATATCAACCAAGTAACAAATAGGGGCTTTTTTTAAAGTGCATTCCTCATTACTGTCATATCACAGCACGTACCCATCTATCATTGAGATTACGTTTCACTTACTCTGCAGTACATTAATAACTTTTTTTGTATATAGAACAGTCTAGTGGAGCCAACTTTATGACAAATGTGTAAATTAAATTGTGGAGTATTGCATGCATATCTGCAAGTGTCTGCTGCATAAGTATGAGCCTCGCTGTAATGATATCAGGATTGGGATGCTGTATTATACCCAGGCCTTACTGTAAAATTCTTAATTGTGGAAGGTGGAATCCCAGTTCAATCAAATCAGCATACTTGGCCACTTTTAATGCGTCCCACCTCAGATTGCCCTTTATGAATTTTTTTTTTTAGGTCTGCTTTAACTTTTCATTAGCTTTCTGATTTAGAGTCTTGTCACTTCACTTAGGCTGTCTGATGAGCTATGACTTCATAAGTAAAGGGCAAATATTGGGTGCCAGTGTTCTCTCAAGGGCTGCAGCTGAAGCGGTGTACTCCACAGTGTGCTGATGGAAAGTGCCATCAAAGGCAAGGCTTTCTCAGGGAGGCTGATCCTGCCTGTCATGCAGGGAGAGTGGTGTGGAGTTTCACTATGGTACAGTAGGAGGCTAGATTTCTCTGCCATGTTTCACACTGGCATTGTCTGTGTAATCAGACACTCATGGGTTTTGATAAGGTATTATGAAAAGGATTAGTTGCTCGTGACTGCTTGTTCTTAAATCTGTTATTACCTGATTATATACTGCAGCATGTACTCCTTATCTACGTAGATTTGGAGCTCAGCAAAGCTCAAATTTAATCTTCTGGGATAAGAGACCAGATATCTGTGAACTCCCTTTATTGCAGTATCATGATTTTTGCTGAAGGTTCCAGTTCCATCAAACAATGTATTATTTCAGAAAACATATTAAACTGCCGTGCAACGAGCTCTAAACACAACACTGACATATTATCAACGTATGAAGCTGATGTGGTGAAATGTGTTCACAAACAGTTGCCTTTTCACACATGGATCAACATTAGCAGTCATTGTCTTGTTTATGACCACCTGGTGGATGTAACTCTCCCTTTAGCTCCGCTTTGGTCTTCGCTAACCGACCCCTGTAGCTGCTAAATGCTCCATCATGATAATTGCGAACTTGATCTGTCTGTAGGTGCTGGGCAGATACATTACATTGTATATCAGAGCTTTCCCACTGAAAACAGCTGTCTGCTGTGGTTTGAAGTGAGGTTGATGAGAGCGGTGACCATTAACCAAAACAGCATAGGTGCAGGCTGAAAAACCAAAACACGAAGCCAAAAGCTGCTAAAGTGCTCAGTAGAGCCGAATTGCAAAGTTTGGTCATAATTACCTGTGGGTTCGACTTTATGAATGATGTAATTCATGTTCCACATAGTAATTTTTTCCACTTTTTGTATAAAAATATTCAGTAGTGCAGCTTTAAAGCCATGTAACACAATTACAGTATGCAATATATCACACATAACACACACTACACAACACATTACTCATCAACAACTGTTTGGATAAATATTTTTCTGGAAATACGAAAGTTAGTACTAAAATATTTCCACATTTTCCATTTCAACACATTACAGGGCTGGGATTTTGCTGAAAGTGCAGGTTTTGAGCTGTTTAGGTGTAACATAGCGTGGCCCAATATGTGTTTTGAGCTGTGGCAAATGGTACCATGCAGAATCCTCGTGATACACCAGACCAAACGTTGCGGAACATTTGAGGCTAAGGAGAAGTGTGTCCTAACATCTCACGCTGAGAAAGCCATGGTTAAGGGTAATTAGCTTCCCTTCAGATCCGCCCTTTTACCTGCAGGATGCCAGAGGTTGAATGTGAACAGCTTTTCATCTGTTCTTTGTTCTGTTTCCCTCTAAAGCTTTACCTTTTCCATTATATCTCATCTCTTCTAGTATCTGTTGCTGGTTTGTGTAAGTGATGGCGCCAGGCTAAATGACCGTACCTCCAGGTTCATGTTTAATGGAGGACCCTGTTACATGTGAAAGATGGCCCTTGCTCTGTAACAGCTTGCTCAATCCAGAGCCCCAAGCAACCATCGGGAAAATGCTCTAAAAAGGGAAGACACATGAGAGGTGATGATTGCTCTGCTGTGTGTGATGTGATGAGGTTTTCTGAGAATGTGTTGGTGTAGGTGCCGCAACAGTGAAGAATACATTTACAACACGCCGTTTCCATTGGAGAAAGATGCCGACGGGAACGTGTGAAATTACATTTAGCTTGAAACAAATGGGCTTGTTATAGATCGTTCCTGCCGATCTTATTGGCATATTGAATGTTGCTTTCAGGAGGTGATGCTGATTAAGAGATTTGCTTGGTCAAGTCAAGGTGTTAATTCTCTCTGGATCATGGGGAATGGATGAAGCTATTCAAAAGAGGGTCTGTTGGTTGTTGTTTTCTTGGTGCTCAAACTGCAAAATTGCCTTTTAGTGTGTTCTACTTCACTATAAAAACATTTCAAACTTTGATTCCCACAGCTGCCAAATGAATTTACCTAATTATTTCAGAGGAAGAAAAACATTTGTATCCCTGTGACTACACTGAGCAAGTCCCTTCTGAAATATTAGGCTCTAAAGCAACAACAGCCAGCTACGCTACAAACTCCACTAAAGGAGCCTCATTATTGAGCGTCAGTGTTGCAGTGCCCAGCAGCACGCACAGAAAAATACACCCACTCATCAGCAAGTCAACTCACACGAACAGAGGAGCAGGGAGCGCTTGACACGTCAGAGGGAGATCAAATTTCCCGTCAGGCTCCATCCCTGCCCCACGCTGAGTTCTGAGCCCTGGCCCTCAATTGACAACAAGACAAATTGGTGTTGAAGAAGCCCAGAGGCAATCAGGGCACACCACTCGCCCACAATTACTTGTCCTTTAACAAAACGATCAATGTGCTCAGCGAATCTGACCATCGCAAGCTGGGACATGCTAAAATAGACTCTCTAGTTAGGTGGGTGAATCCCTGGAGTAATGACAAAGAGAAAGGTTCAAACGGAAATATTTGATACGAAAAGGCAGTCAGCTTGAAATGTCCTCGGCCTCAGTGCATCAAACTGCAGGTAAGGTGATATTTCCCCTCTATGTAGTATAGCACTTCCTTTTTCAGTCCCTGATGACCAGTATAAAGAAATCCAACAGAGACACCAAGCACATACATTACCGTAAGCGGATTAGCTGAATTTGGGTTGTTTCGACAATTAAGCACACCATAAATGTAGCCTTAGTCCCATAATGACTGACCCAGACAGGAGAAGAAGAACGTTTTCCTGCAGCCTCACTATGCAGTCACCTCACGCACTGCTGCTCTGATTACCTACCACTGTTTTATAACCCTTGCATGGGTATAACCTATGCTAATACTGATTGCCCCGACTTTGCAAGTCTGATCAGTCAACCATAGTGACATAATGGGCTATCAAAATAAGTGATGGGAAGGGTACTGGAAGTTGATTTATATTGATTTCTTTGTGTAAGCCAATAGCACATGCATGTTTGTTGGCTCCATTGGATTTTTATGATGCCGTTTTACAATATCCCCACATGCAGGCGCTTGTTTCCTCTGTTAACCCCGAACTGCCAGGGTATTTTTTTCCATAGCAGGTGGTCACTGCAGAGGCTTTAGAGTGCCTTTCACTGGGATTGTGAGTGGGTTCATGTCACTATGACAAGGCTGCTGCTGCTGCTGGCGCATCTGCTTTGACAGAACAGTGCAAAACTACTCGTACTGTACATTTCAAGAGGACTTGTGCATGTGTGGGCTGTCACAATGCATCCGCGTGCTGTCATCAACACAGAAAATGCTGGGCTTTTATACGCAGATGCTATCTGTTGCATGTGGTTAAAGAGCGTTTTGAGAAAAATACCAATTCCCTTGAATATTAATGACGAAGGGTCTGGTTTCAGTCTGGTTACATCAACAGTTAGCCCGTTTAGCTTCCTCGCTGCAGTTAAGTTGAACCCGTATTGTATTTATTAAGTTCAGTTTATGTATGAGATTATTGAAAGTGCCTCTGCTGATGTCTTATTCATGACCTCAGCACGACTCCACTCATCTCACATTGAGCCCAACACATCAGCTATGAATACAAAACACAAGGGCTTCATGTTCACTATCAAGACAGTCGCGTTCTCATTATTATTTCATATTTTGCCCGTCTTTTGTCTGTCTGCTGTTTTGTGCAAACAAACTTTTTGCACCTACTCTTTACTCAATGTATAACTTGAGCTATGAATCACTGATGATTTGTGTTGCGTCAGGATTTTATTGGGTTAAAATTCAATTCCCCACTTCTGGCAAATGGAAGAATGTGAATAATTGATGTGTAAGCCATGTCTGAGGGCAAGAATGAAATGGAGCGCGTTCCTGACTGAGCTTAAAGCTTTACAATCCCGCGGGCGATAAAGGAGCTCTTGCTATCAAGGATCCTTTCAGAGGTGGGAGTTTGGTGTAAATCCAGGCGTTTTGAGAAATAGGCTGTTTAAACTCAGCCGTATAAAGTTGAATCTGAAACTTTGGTGTCAAAATCAGGTGTAAATCATTCTAAATGAGAACAAATTTGCAAGGTTTATTCATTTTAAATGTGTAAATGAACAGGGAGACAGGGAGAATATTTCAGTGTTTTAAAAGATGATGTCACTCTCAGTTCATTTTTATTAGTTGATTGAATGCCATGACGAAATTTAATAGGACCTTCTTCCAAATGTAATGAGTTTTGCTGTATGCACTCAGATAGAAATATCTGTGTGCACATTTATTTCTACTTTTCAACAATATTCTTCAACACGTTCAAATGTGTTTAAAGTTGCACGTTGCTCTATAAGATTAATATCCTTGTCATCATGCTAAAATGCGTGCCATGCAGAAATCCGACCTGGACAGCATCTATTGAATTTTTGCATGTTCTCAAGTGAAAGGTCCGTTTCTGTTGCTGAGCTATGAAGATGGCAGATTACATTCATCGATTGTCTATTGACGACAAACCCAGATACAGAGCAGCGCAGTGACGCCACAGCTTGACCATGAAATGTGATTTTATGATGCTTGCAGAGCCTGCGCTGTTTGATGCGGACTTTAACCCTCTGTGCACTGTTTCAGCGTGAGAAATGATGAAATGTTGATCACAGTTAATAACAGGAGCCGCTGTGACGCTTCATGGATGTCAGGACGGCTTTAATACAACGTCACTGCGGCTGGTTGGGATTCACTGCTTCCCTCAAGGATTTTTCAGCGATGCAGACACCTGCCATAACAGGGATTCCTCCAGTTGAAGGCAGTTGCAGCCTGCTTACGGCTGCAATATACTAGAAGTACATTATCAAACTTGAGAAAATTCAAATTGCTGTTGAGCTGCTGTCAAAGTGCGCCGCAAGCAAACGTCTCAACACTCACTGTGACTTGAGGTCTGTGTTTCTTTTTCCTGACACCCCACACCAGATGGGGGGAGCTTATAGATGGCGGTTTTAAGTATGAAATATGAGGAGATAGTCTGTCTTGGTTGTAAGCCTGTGCGCTCATGTATTGTAAATACACAAATTCCCTCAATTCAGCCTGGAAATGAAGAAAGGCTATGATGTATTTGCTGGAGTGTTGAGCAAATTAGTCAGTCGTTTGTGGTATATTTTCAGCAGTTCTCACCACACTACCCAGCTGCCTTTGGTGCATGGAGCAGTGTATTAACAAAGCAAAAAATAAAAGCATTTGGATTCATGCTGAAAAACTATTATTTATTAATTTTCTCTACAGAAAGAAAATCTTCCTGTGTCTGAACCCTGGTTGTTCCCGCTCTGTCTTGTCATTCCTAGAGAGCAGAGAATAATAATAATCCTGGGTTATGAGCTCAGGCCGTGGCAGCTCATCTTGTATCAATGATGGATGACACAGGGCAGCGGTCCCTAACTACATTAAGAGACCCTCATTCAACCATTTGTCTCTTACCCAAACACACACACATCTGAGGTCTGTGTGGAAAGCTCACCTTGGGTTGGTGTGTATTCAGCGTTTGTGTGGTTGTGTGGGAAATGCGGCCAAACTAAATATTCCTGTTCCCTCGCACCGCTGTGACGAATGCATGCTAAATGGCAGTCGCTGCAATTTGAGGTGGCCTCACATTAAAACAGCGCCGAGGCCTGTAAACCTGCCGAGCGGGTTACTGTAATTGACTCCACTGAACAGCGTAATCAAAATTAATTGTGTAATTGCAGAGAAATGTGCTGCTTTCCAGCATTGTGTTCTGATTTAAAAACTGAAACCACGAAAAGCCTCCCACCGAGCAAGTGCTGTCGCGGCCAACAATGCTCTGGTCCCTGCTCGGAAAATGAATTCCTCCCTCAGGTGAGTCTGCAAATGCTGGACTGTATTCACCTGCTGTATTTGTCATATGCAGTTGGTGGGTGGAAGCAGAGAAGGAGTACAGTGTGTCCGTGTCTGAGCGTGTATGTTTGTTACGTTCACTTGGTGGCACCGAACAGGCAGACCACGTGATTCAGAAGCTGCACCAGCCTGACAAGTGTCAGCGAAGGGGGTTTGGTAGGGGGAGAAACTGGCATGCCATGAAGAAATTAGTTGCCTCCATGAATGGATGATTTGACAATGAGCTCCTGGGCACAGACATATAAAAGGCCCCCAGCCTGTCCCACATAGGAGCACGACCCCCCGACTGAAAGAAATACTGAACAGCTGTGTCATTTGGAGTCATTTTGTGTCACTTTGTACTTGTTTTCCGTCCCTTTGCATCTTTTTTGCAGTCATTTTGTGCCCTTTTTTTGCAGTCATTTTTGCATCTCTTTGTTGTTGTTTTGCATCTTTGAAGTGTCAACAGCCACTTCAATTAGAGGTTGTGGTCTAAGGCCCCCCCTTTGGCCCCTGAGCCTGTGCCCAGAAGGCCCGCTCAGTCATCCATCCTTGGTTGACTCACACAAATTGACAAATTGGTAACTCATGTCATTTTTATAATGGCTCTCACTACATGCTCCCTCATATCCACGTATGAATTATTAATGAGCCACGAAGGCATCACTTAAGGAAAGGCCTGACTCTTAACATGCCACCAACAAACACAGCTGCCAGCATCAATAAAGCAGTGCCGTTATCCACCTGACTTTTTCCTTCTTCAAATGATTTCTGTACCATTAACTGCCTTCCCTCAGGGGAGCGTTCAGTGTTTTATGTCCGCCTTACATTGACCTGAAACATCTCAGGAGGGAGTACACTGTCGGGGCTCAGTGTTTACCATGCCATGCATAATTCAGACAAACATTTCTGCCTGTCAAGTTGACGCCATGTAATTTTTATGAGCAGGAACTCTACCGAGTTCTGTTAGGTACACCAGAGTTCTGGAAATAGTTCCTGCAGGGTGAAAGGTCGGTGACTCCAGTATCATGTGGGGGTAGATTTAAAGGTTCTAGAGCTCTCTTGACATTGAGCTTGAGAAAAAATGTTGAAGTCTGTGACAGATGAGACAAGCATCAGCAACAGTAGCAATCACACAGCGGAGAATTGCCGTGTGATTAATTCATAGATTTGTACCCTCAGTTATGCATGGCTTGCATTCTATGGCATGCTCACGTAGGTGGTTTACCTACTGTATCACCTTACACACCGTCAGGATGTCTGTGGCATTGTAACTAAATCAAGCGTAATGAAAAGTAATTGGATTTTCACTCTTTTGTAGTTTCCTAATTGATTAAAATGTGTACACTGAATCGTACTTTTTTTTTTTTGGCACATCTCTGAATTGTCCCATTCTCTTTCAGCTTCCTCGTCTCATTTTACGTCTGACGATGGCCTTTTCTTTATCAACTTGTTCCAACTCTTGATTGAAGCCGCAGCACATGCCGTTGATGCTGAGTAAAATATTCGAGGAGCCTCATGTTTTTTTATGGCCGCGCTGTTCTATCAAATGGAAATATTCAAGATGCCTTGTGTGTTATTTTATGCAGATTTTCAGCCTAACGTATTTGGGATTTCCACCAGAGTTTGAAATACGTTTTGTGGGTTCGAACAGCGTTTGGCTACACAGCTTGAGCACGTGTAACCTCATTTCATCCAAGCTGGTGGTTTCTTAACCTGGCGATCGGGACCCTCACAGGGTTGCAAGATTTCATTTGAAATCTGCGGTTCTGGGGTGAAAAAGCATTTTCATCTCTGTTGCACAGAACTATGCTTGTTTTTCTGGCTATTGCTTATTTTGTTATTTGCTGTATTGTTGTGAAGCACTGGATAGTTTAGCATAAAATTCTTCCTTTAAATATGTCCCCTTGACAAGGGAGCACAAGTCGACATCGGTTTGCTCTGTAAGGGTCACAGGCTGAAAAGGAAACAACTGATCCAGGCTAAGCCACAGAGGAAACTGCCATTTTGCTGTTTATTGCCCTCTCCACATCCACCCCCACCACTGCTGATATCTACAGTGCATTTGGTAGAGAAGCAATTGTCTTTCCTTTATCTCAGTGCGTTGAGAGACACCAGCAGCATTAATCATAGCGCTTGTTCCCCGCTGTTGGTGCGAAGTGCGTGCAACTGGATTTGCCTGTAGCATCCACTTGGAAGACAATCTGTGGCCAGCAGTGTTCAGGCTTTGTTTCAGTCGTTCAGAGGAGGCACATTAGTGCCATGACAATGGAACATAAAGGCATCAGAGACTAACAGTGGTGCAGTCTTTCTGCATAATACAATCCTGAAAGTGCACGCCTGTGTGAGTTGTACATTTTCTGTGAGGATGGTTGATACTTTAGACACCTTGTAGATTGTATATATCGATTGGAAGTTTTAGATCAAAGATGCCGGGAACCACGGACGATCCACCATCAGGATTAAAGTATTTTAATACAAGCAGACTTGATTTGGAG
Organism: Chaetodon auriga; assembly: GCF_051107435.1. Taxonomy (NCBI): domain Eukaryota; kingdom Metazoa; phylum Chordata; class Actinopteri; order Chaetodontiformes; family Chaetodontidae; genus Chaetodon; species Chaetodon auriga. Next base: position 10,364,357 of record NC_135097.1, on the reverse strand, counting down.
AGGCATAAAACAAAGAGAGAATCTTCTATCCCATCCCAATCTAAAAGGATTAATGACCAAAAGCTGTTGGCTTGAGTTCAGATTTTAAATTAGATAGTAAACACATATTTTCTCAAGGAATACTCCTCTAATCTCATTTTATACTGCCGCTATTCACATTTTAATCATTTTGCTTTTCTTCCTGCAGTTGATTAGATGAGGCTGATAATAACAAAGTGAATCCACTGTTTCCGCCAAACACTGTCATCACCTTTTCTCTGCTGCTCAAAGTGAACTGAATCCTGGCATAACATGACGAAACGGATGCTGCAACTTCCCAGAACTGGCACGTAATCGGGCCTTGATGTGGCAAACATGAGAGACACGGTGATACTTCAGCGTTACCCGAGCCACAGGCACAGAAAGCGTTTGGTTATGGGCTGCGACTCTGTGTGAGAAGATGGCTCGCAACATGCCTCGCCATTTACCCAGGGAAAAGGGTTTCCCCTCCACTCCCTGGTTTATTAATAGAGAGCTTGTCGGGCGGGGCCTGAGTGTCGCTGGGGCGTTAGTATCATTGACACGGTTAGTGTATCGCTTATCACTGTCAGTGATAGGCTGTCATCAGAACCAGCTTGATGGTTTGATGAATATGTCATTGATTGTGACCCCGGCACGCTGAAGGTTTGTGCATCCAAGGTTGAATTTCTCAGCTGGTATTTGAACTTGTCTTGTGCAGTAAAAACACCAGAACGCACACAGGCACATACGCTCATAGCTCAGAATGAAATTCCTATCACAACACTGACAAGCCAAGATTCTCTCGCCAGTCTGTCACATACAAAAAATAGTTGGCAATGAGTGTACGATAAATGGCTTTAGATTTGAAGACACTATAAGGGGATGGAGGTTATGTACTCAGGTGCAGGACATTCATGTATATAAATACACATAAAATGTCAGAGAAAAGTGAAATATGCTGACTGATCTAGAAGACTTAAAGTAAATAATCCTGTATGGCACACATTACTGACTCAGTTTCCATATTGTAGGACTGTTTCCCACTGTTTCAATAGCTTAGCATTATCGCATTGTAACTTGTAGCAACAGTAGCAGTAGTCCAGGGAAGTCTAGTAATTTAATATTACGCTCACAAAAGACTGATGAGTGAGGGGAGCTCCTTTTTCAGAACAAGATCAGTGTTTAAAGGCATCGACCAGTCACGTTGGGCAGAATGGACGTGATGTCACAGTGACAATGGCGGACCTGTTGACTGTGTTCCTCATAACACTGTACACATGGAAAGAGCAGGCAGAGCTTCCAAAGCCCATCCTCAGTGAGACTGTCTGCCTCAGCCGCTATTCCTCTCTGTCTGCTTCCCACGTCTTCGCCTGCCGCTCGTCTCCCCGCCCGCCTGTTTTTGAGGGCAAGCGAAGCCCTCAGCCTCCCTTCCCTCTCCGCTCTCATGTGCCGTATATACACACTCCTCTGCTCTCCTGTTAAATGAGTTCTCCATGGCCCTGCAGGCTGCAGGATGGCAGAGGAGTGGAGCAGAGACGGGCAACAAGTACGAGCACACTCGTGCACGACAGTCAGACACACACACACAATTCACATCGGTGCAGATATGAACAGGTTTGATAGGAAATATTCACAGCTGAGTATCTTTGCTTTTTGTGTTGTTTACCTGTCACACCCACCACATTATGACCTGCCTGTCCGCCCCCTTGTCCTGACTTGTTTGCTCGTTTGGACTGCCTTCTTGTCCTGCACGGTAAGCTTGTTCTTTTGAACATTAATAGAGTGAAGTCTCTCTTCTTCTGCCTCAGTTTCTGCATTTTAGGTCCTCAAACCTATTGCCTGTTGTGCATTGTACATACCTCCATGGCATTGTTTCTCATGTAAAAATGCCTGTTGTGTACTTCTATAATGCTAAGCCTTTGCTGTGCTTTCAATCAGACCAAAACAGATCGTATTGGTGTTTTTGCTTGCCCTCTTTTTTTTGGCCAGCGGACCATAATAACCATTAAAGCCTCATTACAAATTCTTTATGTGCAGGGACCACTGCTGTGCTCATTCTCCTTCATGACCTTACATTCTGGTTAAATCCCCACTCTATCAGCTGAACAAGATATGTGACTGAAACCGAGCAAGCTGATTAAACTGTGCATATTTAATAATATGTTTAAGAGCTCAGTAGAAATTTCTCATGCGGAGGACTAAACTGCTCCCGTGCCATCTGAAGCGGAGCAGAATTGGCTCGGATGGTGTGTTGAATGATAATGTACAGTACACAATATTGCCAAAATGAAGTGGGATGAGGAGTAATTTTATTGCAGCTGGGGTTTAGGAGCAGTCAGATTCAAAGGAGCATTAAATTATGTTTTCATCCATCATCTGGATTGCTTATTTAGTGGCATTTGTGCCCCCAGATAACAGCGGTAATCATAACACTGCGTACTGTACCGCGGAAGGTTTTATTGGGTTCATCTTCACGTCTCAGCATGAAGTTCATAGTTTTCTGATTTGGAGATGAATTGGGTCTGAGGAGTTATGATTCGGAGTGAATGCTGCTCATTACACTGCCGTAATGCAATATCCCCTGTGTTAGGAGTTGAGAAGGGTTTTGGTTCGGGAGAAGAAAACCACAATTGTGATGTCCTTGCCACCATCTGTGCAGATTTGCTATTTGTTGCTGCTAGGTTCAAATTTTGATATGTTGTGGCACGGCCTGATAGATTTCACACCTGATTGAGTAGAAAAACACCAGTCTTGCAGCTCTACTGTTGTTTTTAGCTGTCAGGCTGGACGCTTTTTGACATCCTGTACGGCTGGCTGAGCACTGATCTGTAACAGTGAGCTCAGTGTCACACATTCAGCAGCTACGTGTCAGGGTGTAATAAAAGAATGTGACACAGGCTGGGCCTACAGGGTGCAGGATGGCAGCAGGTGGGGCTGTGCTAATGACAGATCGACTCGAGCGGGTGCCATTGAGACTCACACAAGCCTGTGACTGCCTGGCTGGCGTCCACGCTGGACAGCCCCACAAGGACCGCTGGTGCAGGATGTGAGATAGTTCAAAATCTTTGTGTTGGTTCCTATCCGCAGTCAGACTGCAGCAAAGAGAAGTTATTCGTTTTCAACTGTGCCTCCGTCATACTGAATTTTCTGGATGTGCCTCATGGTGCGTCAGAGCAACTTGATTTAAATTATGACTCTGGCCAACTTCTCGGCTTTTATTATGGCTGGAGGAGAGTTCTGTACGTGGATGCAACACTAAACATAGTGCTGAGTCATGCACCTTTTTCCTTTTACAGTCAGCAATTGTTCAAAGAAAAACAGGACGGGAAAAAGAAGAAAAAGCCAAATGCATGCCAGCTCATATATATTAATACAGACAAAAGAGAGTGTTTAATTGTATACATATCACAAGCAAACAACGTGTGTTATGAACTAATGATGCTCAACAAAGGCCTGCAAAATCGAGCTTGCCAAAGCATCCTCATTATTTATTCTAGATGTCCCCAAACAACTGTGCTACCTCATTGAACACTGTGGACAAGAGATATTTTATTAGCCAAGATATGGTGCCAAACAAATTGTGGATTCACTGGGGTTCAGTAAACATAAAAGTGGCTGAGCTGCCCTGCTTGGCCCAATTGCGAAAATAAAGGCTTTTGTTTTTGTGCCACCATTTGAAGGGAAATAACCTTTTCAGCGGACGGTATTTGTCTGTGATTGATGGCAGTTGGACGCGGTGCGCACCACGTGGGCCGATGCCTGCTGATTCGGACCATCTGGGCAGGTAGTGTAGCCCGTCATCGCTGCAGAAACATATTGTGTTTGAACTGATCTCTGGATGACGGCAGCTTTGCAGACGGAGGTGTGCAGCACATAATGGTGACAGCAGACGCTTTCGTGACGGTGCAGGAAAAATAAAGTGCTGAGTGTGAATATACTGACAGACGTTTTTATTGTTGCGTCATTATTGCTGCAGTTGTTGTTGGTGCGTGGCCCAGCCATCCCTCACACATGACGTTAACTGTACACAGAAGCTTGCATTTGCAAACGCTCCCACTCATCATCCCCTACTGCTGCGGCATGACTTTGAAAATATGCCTCATGACAACCTCTGTGCCAACTGCGTGTCTTATGTCCTCTAAAAACCATCCTTAATTGATCCCTAATTAGAAACAGCAGGTTGCAGATTCTTTCCAAAATGAGCATGTGGTTGTTGAGCCTTCCTTTGCCAACTGCCAAATACTCTTGTTTTGGACAGGCAAGTCCAAGAAAACTGCTTTTATGTCAGTATTTTCCAGGTTGTCCTAGAATCAATGACCGCTTTTCCGTACATCCATTATTAGTGTTCAAAAAAAAGTGCTTATGGCATGATGTAAATCCAATATACTGCAGCAGAGAATACATTTCCTGGAATGCTTCTTTCAGCATCCTCCCCCCCGCTGGAGGAAACAGCACTATTCATTAACAGTTTTCAGTTTTTGTCTTATTTTGATGAATTGCCACTGGAAATGCCTAATGTGAACCATTTTTCTGTGCTCTTTATATATAATTTCCTCTTTAAACAGGACTGCTTTGCTTGCAGTTCTGAGGGACGTTTGAGAAAATGTTGCAGGAAAGCACAGTTTTGTTTTGCGTTTGTTTTGCGCCACAAAGCTTTCATAAAAATTCAAATTTACATCGGACAAAATGAAAGATTTGTATTTTGTTTTGGAAAGAGCTCTGACGCCTTGCAGAGTGCTTTTGGCAGGCCTTGTATTGCATCATGGAAGAAAAGCACATCTGCTCTTTGTTATTTACATTGTTCTTTTACTCCAGGGCCTCCTCCAATCTTTCTTGTAAAATTTATGTTGCTCGTGATGTCCACTTTTTCAAAGGAAGAGTGGTTTTGATCTAAATACTCTTTGATATTCAAAGTGGAATCATGCTTTTAGCAAGATAACACGAGGTTGTCGTAAAGCAAACAGCTCAAAGATGATATGTGTTTGCAGATGTAGAGGACTGCTCTTGCTGCTTCGCTTTAAAAAGGTAATTGGCGCCCTCTGCTGTGTAAAACATGACATTCTGAACTCCAACATTTTTCCATTATGTGCTGTCATTAAAATGTAGGAAAAATACCTTAAATTGGAAATATTTAACTTTCTCTTTGGCATGCAAGGTGTCAAAATGATTTCAGATCTAAAAGAAAGAAATACTTTAAAAATGTGGCATTTGGTCAGCGACTGTATCCGATTACACCCTCATATGGATCATACGTTTGCTAGTAAATCCTCTTTTGCATCCTGTTGTGAGGGTTACACAGTAAAGGATAAAATAAAATGATTAAATGAGTGCAACAAACTGTACTGAGTGGAAGGTTTGAAAAGCTGAGATGTGTGCAGTACAGATGTGTGAGGAAAAATAATAATCTCGTGTAAGTATCTTGCTGTATTGTCACTCCACCTTTTTTCCTGGTGTGTGTTGTCTTTGCGTTGTACTGCAGTAGGTTTGCTCCTGAAGCAATGTCTAGAGTACGTGCACTCACTCACCTGCTGCACACCAGAGCCACAATGTCACTGGTGCACATAATCATCCATCACAACTGTGCTGCAGTGGACTGGTGGTATGTGAAAAGAGGGGCTATGTACACTTTAACACTCACAACTAGAAGCTTCCCACTTGTGAAAAATTTGTTGTCCAAGTCGATGTATGAAGCTAATTGGCCCTTTATTTTATGTCTGGTATGGTTATCTTGTTTGTAAAATGAGAGCTTCCATTGAGAGTAGAGTGCTTCTATTGTAATATACTACCCTAAATTCCTTTTCGCCCCTCTAAATTCTAGGAAAAACACTGCTATAACTCCTGGCCGTGCAGGTGGCATTTTGTAATCAGCTACTGTCTGGTTTGTAAGTCCATATTTCTCCCTTCTCTCGTTCTAATTAAGAGTGGACAACATGAAAGGCATCACAGGAGCTGCTTGTCTGCTGCCATTAAGATGGTCATCACTGTCTGCTTGCTATAGTCGGATAATGTGACACAAATTAATCAGAGCATTTGTGTCAGTTCCCGGCACTTAATTAATCAATGGACAGAAGCTCCTCCGGTCTTTAAAAGAACAAGCTCCCGCATTAGCTTTATTGATCAGGTGTCGGCTCTCTTGCTTGCACGTGTCACTCTTAAAGGCTGATGGAACATTGGAACAGACAGTAACATGTGTCTGATGTCGTGCAGGGAAATAAGCTTGAAGCTCCCATGCCTGAAGCACCATTCTTTTTAGTTTTTTTAATCATGGATTATTTAAGTATCTATTTTTATCATTATGTGGGTAAATTTACATAGATTCTATATGGATTAGATGTATCTGTAAAATAATGTTTTTTTTAATGAAGAACTGCTTGTTATACATACATAAAAGTTGTATGGAAACGTGACCATGTTGAGGTTCTTTGAAAAGGCAAAAGCAGTCAGAGATATATGGACTTGACATTGTTTTGCTGCCACTTAGTGGACAATATAAATACTGTTCCCAGAGAGATGAAGCTAATGGTCCTTGTGGAGAAACTGGGCCACTGCAGAACAAAATAAATATTCATGGATTATATTAACATACCCAGCCTGCAAAAAACATGAAAAATATATGCAGTATACAAATAAAATGATTTCAGGATTTGGCCAGATACAACAGATAATACACAAGGTGCATGCGTATTCTCATTTCAGCTTAATTATAACATGCTGAATATAGCTGAATGTATAGTGCATGGTTGGGTCTATAATAATAATAAACTTAATTGGTCTAGCACCTTGTCAATGCATAAGACTGCACAATACAATATTAGAATCCAGACAAAAATAGAGGAGAATAAGGATGAAAATCTGAAGAAGGCTGTGAGGATGAAGCTCTGAAAAAGTCTTCGTCTGGTGTCTCTGCCTTCTGTTCTTCTCAGACACAACAGAATCGTTTTCTTCCCTTCAGATACTGATTCACCACAGGTCTTGATTATGCCGAAGCGGGCATTTCACAGAACGAGATTACATCCATGAGAACGTCTTCTCATAGGGCACAACCCTCTGTTGCTCCAGAGACTGCCATAAAACAGAATGGAAATAAAAAACAGATAAAAAATGAATGGGAAATAAGATGGACTGAAATCACACAATAAAATATTAAAATCTAGAGTAGAAAAAGGCAAATCGCAGCGTAAAATGATAAATTGAATAGATTAGATAGAATACATAAAATCAAGTAAAATACAACATTTTAAAAGAAGTGCCGCAGTGCATAAACTGAAGCGAATATGTTATATGTTAAAATCTGGCATGTGGCATTTGTGAGATCTGGATGATAGAATAGTAATAATACTGCTGATGTAGTTTACTGTTGAGCAAAAGTTGCACTTTGGCTTGAGAGTGAGTTCATTCCCTGCACTTTGTGCTTCTTTCCACGTAGCACTCTGGTACCTTTTGCCTGTCAGAAAGTGGACAAAGGCGAAACAACACGCAAGTGGAATAGCTGTCAAAAATAGCTTTCAAAAGATTTGATCCAACGCTATCAGCATCACTAATGTCCTGCACAAACCTCGAGCCGCCACTGCGCAGCTGATATTGTCTGATTCATCATCAGCTGCTGTGCAAAAGCTTCCTGCGGCGATGGCTCTACTGCATTTCCATTTGCCTTTGCGCACTGTTCGTTCAAAAGACAGTGGGGGCAACTACCCGCTTATGGCTCGCCAGTCTGTGCCTGAGTCACAAACACCTACAGAATAACAGCCTTTTAACGAAGTGCTGTGCATGGCATCACATTGATTAATAAGAAAAAGATGAGGAAGAAAGGTTATGTGGGGTTGAAGGAGAAGCCCACCACTCTGGATAATGGACCGCCATCTCAAGTATGTAGGACGTCTGTGGGCAGCAGAGCACTTATAGTGCTTCAGATGTGCAAGCATTTACTTTTTCAAACAGATGTTTATGTGATGTGTTGAAGACTGGCACTTGAAATGACTCGGCCTAATTGTTTTCGACGATCTCTGCGTGACGAGTGTTCTCGGTGCACTTAAATTCAACTTCAGTATCAATTATAAAACGCTTGCGCTGCCATCGCAATGCCTTTCTCAAATCCCATGGAGTTAATCACATTGTTTTTAGATTGTTTTCCTCAAGTGGTGTGGAATAAGCCTCGCTATGTGTGGAGATGATTTACCCCAGAGACATTTGATTATCCCATGCTATCCTCTGGAGTGTCTTAATTTCATGAAAAGTCATTACTGCTCCAACATAATTAGGCTACCCTTTGAAAAGCCATGCTGAGCTGATTTGGACCCATCAAACTGGGGCTGCAGCTTAAGGGGTCATGCTAAGTGGCTGTGCTTTTGTCACCTTCTCATTTCCACTTATGTCTGGTACAACTTAATTTTGCTCTGAACTCAACTAGGGTTCCCTTCCATTATGCATGTGTATGACTGGATCAAAACATGGCGCCTACATTACCCACAGTGCCACGAGATTTGTGTGTCTCACGCCAGCATTGGTTCTTGTAACCTTGAGCTGCAACATTAAACGGAAATGTGGATTGGGCTTATGGGGACTGGTGAGCTCACCTCTTTCTAACTCTGCACCCCGAGATGTTTTTTTGTTTTCAAAGTAGGAGTCTTCAGCCCCAACTGATGCTGATTCAGGTGTCTTGAGGCAGTTCATCAGATTTTACTCAGCTCCCTCCTGAGCCACAGTCGCTTTTACACAACTTCAGAGTTTCCCTTCAAGCACAATTTCTCATACTGCAGCAGGTGTTTCATGAGTTTGCAAGAGCATCAACTGATTTTGGTGGACAGTTAACACCTCAATGTGTGGATCTCTTAATACCGTGTTTGAAATTATGCTGAGGACAGTTACGTTCATTGAAGTATTGTTTTTAGACCAATAATTCTCATTGCCCCCGATTTGTCGTGGGAAGTAGGCGGATACACGCACCTTTCTGTGAGCAGTTGCCTTTCTGGCCACAGATGAATTGCCATGAAAAGTGGTTCAGACATTCGTGTCTCCCACAGGATGAACTGTAGTGACGTTGGTGTTCCCATGAATGTTTTGTTTAGCACCGTTGTCACATCAAATTTTTGAATTGTTCAGCACTTTGGCTTCAAACCAAATGCATGTAAAGCTAGTTACATTCCCATCAGCTGCGTTTTTTGTTTAATGCTTATTAGCAACATCAGAATGTTAGCATTGTCATTGTGAGTGTCTTGGCATGGTGACGTTAGTTGTTCACTTGGTATTGTTTTGCCTCAGTAAGGGATTCATGTCAAAGTGGTTGTTAGTGTTTCAATGCTGGCATCATGCTGAAGCAATTGCACCCAATGCTGGTCAGACTCCTTCAGGAGAAACCAATTACCAAAGAGATGGGGTGCACGTTGGCGATTTGAAGGTCCTTGACCTCCAGAATGACCTCAGTCAAGCCTTTGTGTGTGTGGGGGGTGGGGGGGGGGGTGGGGGGGGGGGCTGTTGACATGGTTTATATATGTGCACAGTTTACAGAGCCTGCCCCATCTTGTGTACCTTACCTTCTGTCTGACATCTGTGGGAGGCCTCAGAGCAACAAAGCAGGGCCCGACAGGAAGCAGGTCAATGGAGTGGGAGCTAATTGGTACTTGATGGCAGCAGTTGGCTGTTCCACCGCTGAATTGGACTGCCGTCACGCAGTTCATGAAATGGATTGCACGTGGGTGGCACCAAAGTATTTTTCATTCTGTTCTCGTGATGCGTCACATCAGGTGAGCGCTGCTGCATTTTTTTTTTGGTTTGTTTGTTTTTTTATGTGGGCCTTGCCGTGATGCTTATCCTTAAACTTTCTCCATAATCCGGAGGATCTTCCCCGAAGTCGGAGGATCAAATCTGAAGAGGCAATCACTTTTTTTCATAGGTTGTATGATGTGATGGGAAATAACCTTAACATGGAAGCAGGGGATTATCTCTGCGGTAACAAACACTGAATAATTCTTCCTTACTTAAAATTCAGCGTTGCCGTATGTTTCCAGAGGGTGGAGGGGGTCAACCTGTCGTTCCTCTTCCTATTTATTATTTAATGTCTCTTGGCAACACATAAGACTGACATTTATATTATAAATCAGAGAGATGATACTAATATAATTTCAGTTATCATCTGGAGATTTGAATATCTGTTTCCAGTACAGATCACGTTGGTGCTACCACAGGAATGTTTCCCCCTTCTCTCATGAATCTGTTTAGAAAATGGCTCGTCAGCATTAGTGGGTAGAAGATGCTCGCCAGGGATTGCTCATCATACATCGTATTTTCACCAGCCACTGCCAGCCTGAGTTCTCGGCTCTTACTCTGGAGTGGACACAGCGTGGCTCTCTCCTCCCTTCCACAGCGGGAGATGTAGTTAAAAGGCAGCTAGTAAGGAATGGTTATCTACGGCATGGGCTCTTTTTGCCTTGCTCCAATCTCTCCCGCCCCCTCGTGAGGATAGAGGAGCGGCCGTCGCACTCTCCCCAGCATGTTGCTGGCTCCTTCTCCGAGTGCTCAATTAATCGAGGTGCTCAACTGGTACAGAGAAGCTTTTGCAGAGTAGAGACCAGCTAACGAGCTCGCACTTCAGAGCGGGAAATTAGGGAAGGGAGGGGGCCGCGGAGCATGCGCGTCAAAATTCAAAACTCAACAGAGGCACGCGTGTTTTACTCCCACTCGTACTGCCCACCTAGCTGGGGTGAATATAAAGGGAAGTTTGGACCGAATACTTCGTTTTTCATGTAAGGCTCCCCGGCATCTCTTTGGTTTTTTTTTTTTTAGTTTTTGTCCCCTCAATTTTCACTCTCAAGCCTAGTGTGGGAGTGAAAGTGTGTGTGAAATCTAGCAGGACTTCCAGATCACTAAGCGAGAGAGTCTGGAGGGCATCATGGGGGCTTTGATGGTCATCTTCTCTCTTCAGCCGAAACAAAGAAGCAAGGCGAGAGGTAGGCGTGATGGGAAGGGGAGGACACGGTTTGATTTGATCCATTTCTCACAAGTTAGCAGCAAAAGATTTTTTGATCTTTCGTTATGTTGTACCTGAGGCTGTGGAATTGTTATTGAAATGCTTGCACAGATAAATTGTTCTTTCTGTGTTGGAGAATGCTCTGCATCAGCCTGTGTGTGTGTGTGTTTTGGACTTAGGGGTCCACAAAGTTCCCGTTTAATCTGCTGTTTTCTCTATACCCCCATCTGAATTCATGTCGCCACACCAGCAGTCCATGAAATTGACTTGAAATCGGCCACCTTCTGGTAAACATTTCAGTCGGAACTCCACAAACTTGCTTGACTTTTTCCATTTGCTTTTCCCAATATTGATTTTACAGTGGCAGCACACACACGCAGCATGCCACATCGACTCTGTGCCAACACAGTGGCACAAGCTTATGTTACATCTCTGTCTCCCTGCGATAATGTGCTGATCAGCCTCACTGTCACAGCTTGTCACTGGAACAAAAAGACGAGGAAGTCCGGTCTTTATTAACGAACAATGAAATATTTAGTGGGTGGCCAGCGGAAAATAACTGGTAGATGTTATATTTAGTGGTGTAGTGGGAGAGAGACAGAATGGATGACACTTGAAGTGCAGTAAGTCATATTTCATTGGGGTATTGCGAGAGAGCTTGAAAGCAAAATGAATGAGGGACTCTCTCAAGCAATAGATCACAGGGCAGGCATTTGTGCGCACTGTAAGCACATTTCACAGGGACCCAGAAAGGAGAATATAGGTTTCAGATACACACACAGTCCTAAAAAAGATTATACACATGTACTGTACCATTCTGCCATGTTGCTGAATTGTACATGTAGATACACCGAGCATGGATTGTCCTCAGGTAAAGCAGATAAAGGGAAATTTTAAAATGGATTATGCTTGAGAAATGTAGGACATCACAGCAGTTGGTGGTTTATGATTGCCTAAGAATGGTCATTAGTCCTCAAAGAAGTGACAGACCCATTATTGTAGCTACACCTGTCACACAGTGCATATCTCCTTTAAAAGTGGCAGATTAGCATATTAATGTTTGAGAAAATTGGTCCTCGATTTCAGAGAAAGGAATACATTGGCCAATTTCATATTTCTAGCTGGGGCTGTTTGATTTGAGCGGCTGAAACAGTGACTATAAATAAAGATGGACACACGTCTCCACTTGCTCCCACTGAGCAAAAATGTGGGCAAAATATCTGGGATACAGCCACCGCCATTGTTTGGAGACATTTGGAGTCAACATCCGTACAGTAGTGATAGAGCGATGCAGCCGCAGTACTGAAGTCCCGCCCATACACCCACGACACGAGTCGTGGGTGGGGTTAGCTGTCAATCATGGCATTACAGAGCTTTTTTATGGCAACAATTAACGAATTAAAACCAAACTTAGAAAATGATCAAAATGACCTATATGGCGGCCAACCACCAGGGAGCAATCGAGATGTTTTGGCTTCACTTTTGGAGACCTGTCATGTCATCCATCTTTATGTCCAATCATTGGGCTGAAATGAACCATAGTTGGCTCGTCAGCTAATATTAGCTCCATGAGTTGGTTGAAAATGCTGTGTTTTTTTATTGACTCCAGCTCAGCCCCATAAAATGTAGCTGCTGATGAAATGCCCCTTGATCTTGGAACTCTGGCTTAGTTTACTGCCGTAGCCAGGCATGCTAATGTTTGCATCTTATTTTAGAACATATAAAAACACCATCCAATGAGCTCTTTCAGTGCTGAGTGGGCCTATAGCTCTTCTTACAGCCCCATGCACACCACCACGTATGCCAGCTGTGCCTCATCAAAGTTTCTAAGCTACGGATTAGGCAATCGCTGTTCAGGGGAGGAATTTAGTGAATGTGCAATTTAGCAGATTCACTGATTTGATATTATATTAGTTGACATTTATTGACAGAAAATTAATCAACAGAAAATTTGATCATTAGTTTATTGTTTCAGTAAGTTATCAAAAACAAAAAACAAAAAAAATCAAACATTTGCTGGTTCCAGTTTCTCGATCATGAACATTTGCTTGTTTTTACTTTGTGTCATTGTAAGGTGTATATTTGTCAGCTTTGAACTGTTGGTCAGGCAAAAAAAAAAAAGATATTTGAAGGTGCTGCTTCCTGGAAATTGTGATGGACATTTCTTGCATTTTGTTGACTGAACAGTGTGTGAATTGAAGGAACTATCAAAAAATGAATTGACAGTGACGGTAATTGTGAGCGGCGGCCATATTAGTTGTTGCATTTCAGTCCTAATATAGACTTACTGCAGACACGGTGCCACATCCGCAAAGAAGGTGAAATTTAATGAGTTCATTGTGCAAGTCCAGCTCAAAGCGGTTTTTGTATTGAAATTTCTCTCAAATCATGGAACATACTGATTTGTACTATGCAGTGCTCTTTAGATGAGGACAAAATAATAAAACATGCTCTGTCTGAGAGTGCTACTCCACTACCCACTCTAATGCCTTCTATCAATTTTCATCGTTGCACTCATCTACATGACAAGAGATGATGGTCCAATAAGCACCCAGAGGAACTTTGCCCTCCATATCTTTTTCAAACTCACCCAGACCTGCTCTGAGTGTTCCAGCGTGTTCTAAATGTCCCAAGGATATGAGACGTGCCATTGTTGTTACGGTGGTACTCGCTGATGCGTTTGGCCTTGTTGTGGTTTCTGTCATTATTATTTGAAATGCCTTGCTGTTTGTGCTGTCAGGAGCTGTTATGAGTAGAGTTTGTGTAGGAGTAAGATAGGTGCACTCAGAGGTAGAGCTGCTCGTGTGAAAACAGCAAAACATCAACTGTGACTCAGGGAACCAACTGGTAAATCAATGTTGATGCTGTTTTTGGTGCCTTTCAGTCACTGAAAAGACTACAAAACCACATTGAAATTTGTTCAACAAAGTCTGAACTGGTTGTTGTCAGTTCCAGAATAAAAGCACCACCGGTTGTCGTCACCAGACTGAGCAAATAAGTAATGTAAACTGAGCTGAGATCTCTTTTCTCGAGCTCGTTCCTCGTGACATTAACACAAGGTGTGATGAAGATGTCCAGTGTGGTTCTTGTTGCTGGCCCCGTCTCCTTCCAGGCCTTCTGGTGTTTACAGAGCGTGGACTTCGGCCGACCACAGGGAGAGCAGCTGTCATTTTTGGGGGTAGCCATGCCACCAGTCACCACCATCGCTCATAGCCAAATGTGATCGCATGCAAAACAAGACCTTTTCTGTTTCTGTTGAAAATGCAAACACTCAGAGCTGATCTCTGAGCTTTACATCGCCTGGCTGAGTCTTATGGCAGGGAAGGAATGTGTTTGAACTCCAGTCAACATCTTTCAGACAAAACCTCTGACGAATCCTCGTCTTCTTTAGTCTCAAAACAAAAAAAAAAGACCTAGACTAACAGTTTTTACCGAACGGACTGTATTCATTGAAAATCTCTTCGTCAAAGGACCATATGTCCAAAACACTTGAATCGATCTCATTAAATCTTTCCAACCCATCTGTCACATGCAGCATTTCTCACAGAACTACTCATCTTGCTCTGAAGTGCCGGGTAGACATCACAATGTGACAGATTTGAGAGAACATTGAGTATGCACATGGTTATTTAGCACTCCCATCTCACATTGGGCGCAAGTCAATTGATCCATGTCACAGTAATGCAGCCCTGTGAGGGACTGGATAATTCCTGGTGGCCATTACCATAGGGTACATGGTGTTCTTAGTTGTCTTTTATAAATTACTCTGAGCGGCAAATGACTGCAGAGCAGCACTTCCACTTTCCAACATGGTCTTGATTATAAGGCTAACCTTGCATTTTAAAAAGGCATATGGGTGACTCTATAGTCTCCCACTGGAAAATTATCTCAAATGAAATGGATTTTTTTTTTCTTCCAACAGCAGGAAAATGCCATTGGTTTAATAAGCCACATGGCACGTAAAAGAAAAAAAAAAAAAAAAAAACACTTGAGTTTTCCCTATTGTCTGACATGCAAATGTCAGACAATATGGCTCCCCTTACATGAGGAGATGAGGAGAGTCACCTATGCAGCTCCACCAAGATCCCCCCTGGGTTTCTTTTTTCCCTTTGCTATCAGTAACATGTAATCTCCACGCATTTCAAAGTCACTGTGTCATTACACTGTATTGGTTTTTCAGTTCTCTAAATTAGCATATAAATTGAAAAGTGAAGCCGCATCAGTTGGCTTTTGGAGCTGCAAGCATGTTTTGGGCTTCCCATCGTGGCACTGCACTCAGTGCTGCAGTTTGCTCTGTGAAATTAATCACTCCAGTCCCACAAGGCACAGTGACCAGTATTAAGAGGACTCACTTAGAACTGGATTAATGAGCAGCATCCCGCTTAGAGACGCTTCGCAGGTGCGGAGAAGTGGGTTCAGCCACGTATAGACAGTGATGTGGCTCACAGTTGGTCATGCTGACATCTGCAGAGCAGCCACAGATAGCGTCGCCCTGGGGTGCAGCCCTGGTTCACTTTTACACCTCCTTCCCTACCAAATTGTAGACACCTTGTGTAAGTATTACCCTGTTAAAACATGTCAGTACACTGTATTGTTTACACACCATGCGAGGGTATTTATCAAGTGACAACATTTTAATTATTTTACAGCATGTAAATAATTGAAGCTACAGTTACTTCAGGTTTTCAGTCTGCTCTCTGCTTGCGCTCCTGCATTTCTTCCAACTGTTTCAGAGCGTTGACTTATTGTTTCTCACTGTGTCCACTTGATGGCAGCAAAATCAAACAAACAAGCTTCATGCAGCCAGTCGAGGACATGTCACTGGACAATTTTGCGCAGTTCCTTTCAACCATTGCCTGTTGAATGGTTGAAATGCAATGCAACACTGAAATGACCGCAATACATGTATATGCATGGCCAGTCTAATGAGTTATGGTCATTTACTGTCAGAAGCAGGACTATCAATATGGATCCTGTCATTTCTCAAAACCCTAACAAATTCCTCAGAATGTCACAGATATATACAGTTTATCTGTGGAGACACTTTCAGATCATTTGATACACAAACAGAAGATTTCACTCTTCATTTATCACCTGTCTTGCAGAGATGAACCCTCAATGCCCTTTGATGGTGTCTGATTACATGAGTTCCTTGTATGAGGTTATATTCTCCTTCCAAAAAAAAAAAAAAAATGTCTTCCACAACAAATTTGACTGCAAGCTCATTGTGCCAACCATCCAATGAACAAGACCCAAATCACATTAATTTGCAATTGGCCATATAATTGCAAGGTTGCAGGCTACTGGGGCCTTCTTCTGTAATTTCTCAACAACAAATGGAGGACATTCGTTTGTTTTAACGCCATGTTGCCACACTGCGCTTTGATGAGAATTCAATTGTAACTTAATTGAACGGAGCGCGAGGAAACAGATTCTTCCTTCCGTTGTGTTAATTCAGTTACGTTAAGAGGAGGTTTTATCTGCAGGCCCACCAGTCACAGTTGTAATCACTTTGATTTAAATAGGCCTAAATATAGGGAGGAGAAGGAGGAGATATCGAGAAGGCTACTCCCTGACTGGGAATGCTTGCCGAGAAATTGTCCACAACCATAAGACGTCAGTTGGTTTTGTGCTTTATGTGGATTCTGTGCAGTAGATACAAGAGATGAGGCAGGTGTTCAAACCAATAGGGCTTGGCTTGGGGGTCGGTTTGAGTCCACCTGGAGCGAACTGCCAGGCTAACCCGTGCTGTGGTGACCCATCACTCTGACATCTCTCCACATCAATGGCATAAATAGTACAAGCCTCTGTGTGTGAAGTATTAAATTCAGTGTTGTTTTGTCATTAAATGTGAATTGGTCATAGTAAGAACAATAGAAATAGCAAGAAGCAGATACAAACTTGCATCCAGTTAGTTTCCAAATGTCAATATGTGTTCAACTCTTCACCGTTTAGATTGTTTAAGAATTATCATTAGTGATTCACCGACTTATTTTAATGGACTGATTCACTGCTCCTTTATGACTCAGTTTACAGGTGCTGCAGACATTCTCCGCCACCTACAGTAAAGTGAAGCTCCCAGATCTTAACCAGCACACCACAATGCTCCACACTGGCAATTACCTTCATCACCAATCATACACTGATTGATACGGCATACTGTGTGCTGATGACATGCACAGACCTTGATTATTTTCATTACCATTAGCCAAGGGCCTTGATTACGCCCTATGCAAAGTTGTGGGGTGATTGGAGAGCAGATGTGGGGAAAGTTTCTCCTGAGATTAGGTCACGCTCTGATGAAGAGCGAGAAGTAAAATCTCACACACCTGGAAGTTCTTTTCCTCTCCGTCTGGCTTTGTCTTTTGCCTGCAAGACTTCCATCACACCTTCTTTTCACCTTTACAACCCCTGTTCTCCGGGAGCTTCCTACGCAGCTGTCTGTCCTGTCATGTCCAAAAACAACACACACTCTCGCTCTCTCTCTCTCTCTCTCTCTCTCTCTCTCTCTCTCTCTCTCTCTCTCTCTCTCTCTCTCTCTCTCGGGGCTTGGCAGCTATATTTGGCTTATGCTCAGCTGCCACAAATAAAGAAAAAGTAACTGATAGTGGGCTAAATGAGCTGCCCAGTAGCCCGCACAGCCCAGAGGTTGTTTCCATGGTAAGTCGCTGTCCTAACAATTCCCTTTTGCTGTGAAGATGAATGAGATCAGTTCCATCCCTGAGAGGCCATGCAAGGGACCTTATCTGTGGGCCGGCTTTTAATCATTAACTAAATTGTTATTAAAGCACGGAAAGAGTATCTTGGAAGAACGAGGCTGTGGTGGATATTGCTCTGCATGAAAGAAATGCATTTGTTTTGGCTCATTTTGAAATTTTGATAAAAGCCACAAGCTCCTTTTCATCTCCTATTGGCAGCTAGATATCGTAAGTCAACATGGCCCATTTTAAAGACACATCCAGGCCACACTCAGTTGTGGAAATGTCTGTTTTAGTGTCTGTAGCATGAGATGCAGTGAGGAAGAATTGTCTTTCTGATTATGTTATATGTCCGTACATTAATATAGCCCATCACGTTTGACTGGAAATTGAAGAATAGAAAAGACATGGTGCTATCCGCAGAGACACCAGATGAATCGCCGTCCTTTGTCTCCAGCAGCCACCTGCTGCTGACCGCAGGCGCTGCTCCTAACCTCCGAGTCCTTTCCTCTCTTCCGTGTTGTCTTTCTCTCTGACCCCTCCCTTGTCATTTCCCCCGTAAGGTCTCCTGCTATATTTTAAGTCCGGATGACGCTGAGGTCACACAGTGGGCTCTTTCTCCAGCTGGCATTTTACTCTCAGCAGTCCACCTGCAGCTTCTTTGTCGTGTCTCAGCTCAATCATACCTGTTATTAATTCTTAGTTATTAAGGTGGGAAACATTGTAAATCTTCTCACATCATCGGCTCAGGGAGGCAGTGAAATCATGACAGCGATTGATTTGCTGCTATTATTCAGACGAAAATCAGTGTTTGGGATAAGCTGTATTTCCAGCCATATTCAACCTCAATTGTGAAGTATTTTGCTCTTTTTTATTTCTTCTTTTGCAGACTGTGAATTGTGTACATGTTGTGTGAGACAAAGGGTCATCTAATTTATTATATGAAACATGTTCAAAATGGAAAACATCTGTATTTTACAGCTGCTACATATACTGTAAATCCTACATGTTGTGACCTCTGATTAACTTGGGTATTCTGTATGTTCCTTTGTAATTTTATCCCAAGGACGAGTGAACGCTTTGCCCCAATCAAGAGGAATGTTTCATGTCATGGGTTATAATTGTCAGACAATGAAGGAGAACATAAAGCTACGCAGGAAGAAAATCAGAAAATATAAGTGCACAAAGGACACAAAATCAGTCTATACCCATTATACACAAAATGATTAAATAATTAGCACAATACCAGGAAACAGAGTCTTTTGGAAAAATAGAGTTTAATTTAATAATTTTAAGAACACTGGTGGTCTGCAGCCATGTGAGTGTTTTTCGTGAGTTACTGCGAGCTGCATGTTAACATGCTCACGACGTTCCCAACCCGCTGTTTGTTCTGCAAGTAGTGTTTACAGCGCTCACCATCTTTAGCCTTTTAGCGAACATTTGATAAGCAGCACTTACCGCAAAGTAAAGCCAATGGGACTTTATTAGTTTTGCAGGGATGTAGTCATCAAACAAAGGATCCAGACCTGGTGACGTTAGATGAACTGCTCCTGAGGGGAACAGATTTCATGCCGGTCCATCCGATAGTGAGGAGATATTTGAGTCCAAACCACAAATTTCAACCTCATGTTGGGACGAGAGGAGAAGTCAGGGGATCACCGCAGTCACTACAGTTCATCCTCTGGGGACTGTGACTGTCATGGCTCTCCAACTCATACTAGAGATGAACCAAAAATAACCTTATCAGTAGAAGTATTGTCGGGGAATAATGACTTTCTGTCTTGTGAAAAAAGTCCTGACTGAGGTGTGTTTGACCTTTGCACACACCCAAACCCAGACAGTTCTCAGTGTGTCACCGCCATCTCTCTTTTTAGCACTCTGCCCATCATTTCTCTTTCTTTCAGTGATCAAGTTCACCCCCCCCCCCCCCCCCTTGCCTTTTTTCCGTCCCCTCCTCACGCCCCCTCGTCGATATCCTTGCCACTCCATCTCCCCCCTCCCTCTTCCTCTCTCTTCCACACGTTTCTTCTCCCCCTCCCTCCCTGTCTGACTTGTGCCGGTCTCTCATCAGACCCACAGATGCAGGGCTCTTAAGTGGAGTTAAATGGCCTGCAGGCAGTGCTGCACGCTGAGCTCTGTGTCTTTGGCCATGGGCAGGCTGTGATCGGTCCGACATGTTGACTATGAACTTGGAGGGACTGGAAATGATCGCTGTGCTGGTGGTTGTGGTCCTCTTTGTCAAGGTGCTCGAGCGGTTTGGTTTGTTAGCAGCCGGCTATGACGGTAAGGAAACGGCAAACTCCTCTCCTGTTTGATACTGATGGGGGTTTTTTTTTCCCTCTCTTGATCTTGACAGCGATCAACCACTTGTTGAAGCACAAGTTTAAAACCATAGAGTGTAGTTTATTAAGCCTGTGTGCTCACTGTGAGATGGGCTGAAGCATCTGCAGTGGAGGTTATCATCTGCTGATTTTTGTGTTAATAATGTGCTGAGACAAAGCGCATCTTACGATGTTCAGGCATGATTCCCATCTGTTGCTCTCACCTTTGGTAACACACATGATAGTGCACACCTTGAGCCATAAAAAGTACTCATCTGATCTGTTTGCAAACATCCTGAAAAGATGCAGCATGGCACAAGCTGTGCAGAAGCAATAAAAAGAGTCAACTTACTTACTTTGTTGACTTTACAATGTGAATACTTTTTCCCTGTTAAAGCTTACATTTAGCTTCTAGCATGATGTGTCTTTTTAGGATATCTGCAACAGGATCAGACTGTTACTCATCAAAAGTTGTCCGCAGCCTCTGCACCTGTCCTTTAAGCTGTCTTAATTGAATAATCTCTTCGTTTAACTGTCAATTGGCTCAGTAGTCGGGATGACTCACGCAGGTCAATTATTCTAATCCAACATTATGATTTTAATCTTTTCGCTTTTGACTTTTCGCTGTCAATATCGTTTCAAGCTTTCACTTTAAATCAAATAATCCTCGTAGCATCTTGACGCTTTGATTCCACCTTGATGGCAAGTTTATTGAATTTGAACGAAATTAGATTGGATGTGAACGCTTGCATCATCTGTGGGTTGGCTAACTTGTTTATCCAAATGAGAGCCGAGCACTGAATGTAATTCTGCGGCAGCTGGAACCTTGAGAACCTGGATCTTAACCAGCGAGAGCAGCAAAGTGCCACGACGGCGTTCACTTTTCTCTTGTTACTTCAGAATGAAAAGGGTCAAATGTGAGTGTTAATGAGTTGCTTGCAGAGGAAGAAAAAGTTTCGTCTCGTCTTAATGATGAGAAGTTGGCACCGAGTTGTCACCGTCAGGTCTTAGTGCAGTGATTTGCATGCACACAAATGCTGCATGTTGATTGCAGTGACTGTGAGGGACGCTTTGTTTCGTGATGAAGCTCTGTTTTCACTTTCTCTTCCATGTTTTCGGCGTCGCTCAGCAGAGGACAATGGTTGAACCTGTGCCCACTGGAGATTTGTCAAGGCACCACACTGATTCTTTCCCTCGAAAGTGTGAATCTAATATTCGGGGGTTTGGTCTCTCTGGCACTAAAGACCGCATGTTATTTATATGCTCTACTTACTGTACAGGCTGCCAAGCTGTTTGCCTTATGGCTGAGTGAGAGGCCAACAAACGTCTTCCAAAGGAGTGCTGCTTGTTTGACTTTTTAAAATTGAAATATTTGCTTATTTTACTTCTATTTTTAATGTTTAGGTTACTGTATGAATGTCCTTCTTTCAAGCTGCGCCTCCTCAATGTTTTCTACGTGTGTGTTTTCTATCAGTGTTTTTCTTTGAACGCCCACTTACAACACGCAAACATGGGATAGTGAAAATCCCACTAAAGCCACTTTCCTCTATTTTGGTCTTCGCTGTCTGTGTGAGGACAGACTGAGATATGTGGTTTGTCTGTGGCGGTGGCACTGGTCTTCTTTTTTTTTGTTTAAATGGCTTGAAATGTTTTTCCTGTGTTGTAACAAGTGCTGAACTCCTGAATTTGAAAAAATTACTTGCAATACGCACAATGTTAAAGCTAAAGCACATAAATTCAGCCATTCTGATTCATAAACGAATGATATTCTATAAAATTACAGATATCAGCTTTGTTAAAAACAATTGAAGAAATGGTTCAGAAATGGCAAATGAATGGCACTGCCGAAAGCTTCAATCAGATGATTCATGAAAAGTCTGATTAATTAAAACCTTAATTACTCTTTCTTGCCTGAAAAACATAATGATTGATGTGTGGCATTTGGGAAATTTGCCTCCTAATTCTTAAATCAGCTCCACGCCAGGAAGTCCATTATACTCACCATTGTGACTTAAGATGCAGACTATTTGATGAATATGTCGTGCTTATTTTAATCAGCAGTTACTTTTCAGCAGAGGTGGAAAAGTAAGTAATCATTCGTAATGAATTCGATTTCTCAAAAGTGACAGGGACAGTGATGCTGTCAGGGATCCTCATTGCCAGATTTGGTTTGTTAGGCTCCCGAAATTCTGGATTTGTGTAAGATCTTTCTTTCCGATGCAACAAGCCAGAAATGTGTACGGTGTCGGGGCCGCTCGTTACTCTGCGGTACTCTCCCACTTGATGGCTTTTGGTTAAAAATAGACTTCCAACACAGCCGGACGCAAATGGCTCTTTTCAGTCTCTGTGCCTCTCTTTAGCGGCGTGACAGTGAGTGACAGCGGCGTGCCACCAGCACGCGGGGACGTGACAGCTGACGAAAGCAGCCTTTGATACGCCACTTTTTACAAATTATTCCCCTGCCGAAGGTGTGGCTTTCATCAGCCAGGAAGGGCTGCCACAAATGATTCCAATTACAAATGGACAAAACCACAGCGCCGTGCAAAGTGTCACGAACAGTTTCATCTCTTTGGCTGCAAATTGCAGGGGCAGGGGAATGATTTTTTTTTTTTTTTTTTTTTTTTTTTTTTTTAGGCTTTCACTGCACATCCTTTTTGAAAGCCAATTATTGAATCATCGCCATTTGACTCGTAAATTGCAGTCCGCATGACGTGATTTAGCCAAGTAAGACATGTTCCTGCATCAACATCCCACATTTCTGGATCCAATGTTGCGACCAAAAACTCGTTAACCCTGCAGCAGCTCGTATAGGACATGCGGTCAAGGGTTTTGTTCAGTTGTACTCATTTCAATCAACTTGCGAAGCGCAGAGGACTTTTGAAAGAAGCGCAGGAGCAGCAAACTGATGATGTCAGAGGGCTGTGATTGGTTGATCACAGTGTTGCTCCTGGAACACGTCCTACCTGGCTAAATCACACTTCACATTGCATCATGCTAAGTTAAAACACATGTTTTTTGAACAGCGTTCTCATTCTTTAAGAGGTTAAACATGTACTTTAGTCCACTTTCAGCAAATATTTGGGTGTTGTGCTCGCAGAGCCGAAGTATATCTTAAATGTGAAGTTGTGGCGCATCGTCCGCCCTTTGTGACAGGTTTTACTGAAGCGACTGGCTCATGTTTACTGATCGGGCTGTGCATCCTGTGCACCTTTGACTAACGAGCTGTCTGCTTTTCTCAAGCATTGTGTGCTGCATTGGTGTGATAAAAAGCTGTGATTCGACAGGGAAAGGGTTTTCTGTTAGAGAGTGGAAAACTGTAAGTGAGCACGAATGTAAGTGGATGCAGTTCAAACTGCTCAGGGAGACGCATTTGATGATTTGAAGAAAGGCTTCAGCAATACGCTTGATTTTCACATTCCTGTTTGTCACAAAAGCCATGTGGTGTAGATGCAGAGGAACCCAATATTTTCCAGTGTGAATGAACAATAGAGTAACATTGTGTTTGCATAATAATAATTATATTGGCTAAGAAGATCTCCTAATGCATATGAGTGCTTTACAACACATAATGTCTAGAGACAAACATAATTGTACTGTAGCTGAAGAACATGAAGGGCCTTAATCCTGTCTGTCTTTTATGGACAAACATCAACACATTACAATAGTTTCATTTGCCAGCTGGGAGATTTTCTTCTATCATAACATTATATTCTTCCTGATTATGTCCAAGTACATTGATGGCTCATAAGTATAAGATCATAAGACTAAGTTTATTATTAAAAGTGCTAGTCTTTGAACTAAAGGGTAAATGTTTTAAGCTGGGAATCAAGTCTACGTTCTGGTTCTCTGCGTATTTCACGAAATGAATTTGAAGTTTGAGCCTCTCTTTCACTGAAGTGCATGTGAGAGTTGGCAGACGTGCCAGCAGAGGGAACCAAAGCTTACTGTCAGCCTCTGTTTGTTACACAAGCTGAGAGTCTGGTATTGAAGCAAAGCCATTTTTTCCTCTAACAAACACTAAAATCAAATGAAAACACAATAGTTCTGTGTAGATGAATTAGTTTTGTCCAAAATCCTGCAAACCGCTCTCCATTATTCACACATATTTGATGATTGGGCAGTAGTTGTTCAGGGCAGTGTTAATTTATATTGCACTTTCAAAAGAGTGCTCTCCAATGAGTAAAAATGTCTTGCATTGATTACAAGTAACCACGCAAATAGATGGGAAGAACGAGCAAATCACAAGATGTGTCAAAGGCGACTTGCAAAGCATTAAATGCAGTGAAATTAACTTGAAAAAGAAGGGCTGCAGGAGTGTGAGGCCTTGCCCTCGTCTCAGCAGGCATCTTAAAAGCAGCCAGGGGCAAAAGTTCAGTCTCTGGTCACCACAGTTAAAAATGGCATATCCCATCCTAATTGCTTGCTTTTAAAATATTTGTAAGATCAGACTGATCCATCCTTGTGATCTCACTCGCTACTTTGACAGGCTTTCAAAGGCCTTTTTTTTTTTTCCTTGGCAGGTAAAGAACGACATACCCTCGCCGCAGTACAAAAGGTTAAAGCTAATTTGGACATTACAGGGATGATGTGACAATTCCAGTGTACATTTCAGCAGCCATTAGTATCTAAAATACAAATGGGGAAGATAACAGAGAAGCCTTGAAGTGCTTTAACAGAGCAGGTGAGTGAAATGAACTTGACAAATGGGAATTTTGCCATTGTTCTGTTATGAAATGGCATGTTTGTGCATTCATATGTGGAGTTAGAAATCAGTCTTCCTTTGTTTTTTGTTTTTTTAATATTTGCAGTGTAATTCATTTTCATGTTAGCATTGCTAATGTGCTCTTTATTGCCTCCTTTTTACATTCTAAATAAATTAGTTGGATATTATTCAGTGAAGGAGTATTAAAAACTCTATTATAATTTTTGATAATGGCCTGGAGTCTCCGGCAGGTATTACAGGCATAATGTTATGCTTCATAGCTTTCCACTGAATTAAACACTGTTAGTGGTGTTTCCACAGGCGTTAGCTTCACCCTATCATCAATCACGGCAATGATAAGGCAGCAACTAGTGACTGATTTTCAGAGTCCACATGTACGCTGCTGTAATTTCTTTCAGGCTCTTGTATAAAAGGGCAGATTGTTTTCTGTGTGATTGAAAAACGCTTGAGTTGGAGCCGCTGAGCTGTAAACAGTAAAGCCACAGTGCTGATTATGGATCCTGTACAAGCCTGTTTGCCCAATCCTGCTTTCTTTAAAGCTGTATTGTCTCAATCATACGACCTCAACTCACTTTTGTTGTTAGCCAGTTTTCCTAATTAAGGAAAAATGCAATAGTTTTTTCAACATCTTAGGAACTTGCTTTGGTTTTTGCTTCACAGATGAGCTCATGGAAAAGTGTGGACTTCTGTTTTGAGCCTCCTCTCAGTTTCTTCATTCACACCCATTATTTTGCCACCTCCCAATGTAACACTCCGCCACACGACAATATGCTGCTATTTATTGTTGCAAGGTTTGACGTAACTGCCCCCACTGTTATGAAACTGGAGAGTACTACAAGGCTACGCATTGTCATGGCAAGTAATGCTTGGAAAGGGTTAATTGTGTTACCAGCCCACGCTATGTCATGTCATACCAATTTGTATTGCACGTGAAAAATTGCATGTAACTTCAGCTACCTCTGCCAGAGGGCTGAGTACATTTTAATGTAACGTGTTGGTATGATACTGAGGCACTTTCTTCTCTTTAGGGTCATTAAAACATCTATTTCATTCTGCTGCTAAGTCATATCTGTTGCACCTCACAGGTCTATAAACAAAACGAAACATTATTTTCTCTCATTTCATAGGGTTGGAACGGGATGTCTCTACCCATTTAACAAGAAATTAAGTGGAATTGAGTACCACAATATTTTAGTGGAGGGAGATTATGAACACATCAACCAGATGTTGCTTCAGGAATTTCCCTTGCTTGGAATATTAAGCAGCCCTGCAGCAGCAGGGCAGATTTTAGACTGAAACAGACCAACCTCCCAGTTGAATCCTCATTCTTTCTACCTGTTGAATGCAAGTCCAATATTCATGTTTTCGTTGTGGTTCAATGGATCAAATTCGTCTCTTTGGGCAGCCAACTCAGCAGTCCTACAAATGTTGCAGGGAGTCATTTGATTCACCGCGTTAATAGAGTTAGAGTAACATGATCTGTGTTTTCAATAAGCCTGGAAATTGAATGAGGCATTTGCATTGATATTGCCCGGGCTTTGTCTTAATCCCTAACTGCTCTTAATATTATTTTTTTTAATAAATGAACACACTACTTATCGCTTCTCCCTGGTTCTCATGTTTACCCAGCAGAGGCGCTCACTCTGACATACTGCTTGAACAGTTTTATACCCAAATTCATGATTCGTTGAAGAAAGAACCACCTGCATTGATTTTCTCTCAGTGTCCGTTCCTTTCTGATGAACTATGCTCGTCATATCTCATCCTCTGGACAGTGGCTCCGGCTGCTCTGCGCTCTGTCTGCCATTTTATGTCCCCCTTGTCTTCTTTCTTTTTACTGTCCCAGCTAATGCATATTGCTTGTTGACCTATGCACTTGAAGTTCAATTTGACTGGCACTTTGCAGCTTGAAGGATAGCACACCATAAATCAGATGACGGGTTGGCCTTGCAAAGGCAAACCATGTCATGCTCTTTGCCTCTGCATGTTGTCCACGGCGAGCTGGAAGATAGCCGTGCCGACGCTAATATGACTAAGACACAGAAAAGCAGGTCAATGTTATCAGCTCCAGCACACTGCCATGAGCGTTGTGGTGCCATCCTTTTGCAGACAATCCCATTGACTTTTCCCTTTCACACTAGAACTAATTGTCTGGAATGAAGCGTGTTGATAAAAATCTAGTTTTCCCGCTGTAGAGAAAAGGCACGTCCTGTGAGAATGACATTCACAGAGGGAGGTTAAAAAGTCTTCAGAGAAGCCCAAGTGGACTTTAAAATCAAAACTTTGTATGTTGCTTTTACTCCTGCAGTTCTTAAGCTGAGCGTCACCACATTTTCAACTGGTCTTCATTGGCGCAACGCCATGCCTGCAACTAACAATCATTTCCATAATTATTAATCTAGCAGTTATTTTCCCAACTAATTGTTACTCATCACTAAAATGTTCGAAAAAGTTATTGTCCTAATTTCTTAAAGCTAGGTCTTTTGTCAGTCAGCTTAAAACCAGGAAATATTCCCTTTCACGTGAGACAAAGAAAAACACTGACTTGCGTGTATCATAATAGTTGCTGATTAATTTTCATTAGTTGTGTCAGCTAAAATGCTGTGCTGGCACATTTGTTGTGAAAGCCCAGGCAGGGTTAAAATCATGAATTTTCAGTATCTCCTGAATTGGCCCATTGCTTTTAAAATTTGGGTCTTTCACAGGACATGTTCTTAACTTACAAACGGGTGAACTCGACTGAATAAAACTGATTCGTATGGGAAAATGATCAGCAAACTCGTGTTTACTACCCAGCCGACCTTGACATCACCACAGGATCCGCAAATGTACATTTAGATATCATCGTTATAACACCTAACATTCGACTGGACTGAATGACACGGTTGTTATGAAGCTGAAGTAGTTAAGTCATGCTTGTCGATACCTTCTAACATATATAGAGGTTGAAGGGTTGAAGGGTTGCAAATTGCCATAAATGCATGCATATACACACACGCATTTGGCAGAGTGAGCCTGTGTTACCCAGAGTCCTCAGAGTAAGTCTTCAATATCAGAGTCACCCGATGGCAATCCATGCTTGATTGCACATGCTGCTTCGCTGAGGGTTGCCCCGGTTCACATCTTATAATTGCCTTCCCCTTCACAGGTGCCGCTTCAGTAAATATGACAGCCTCATTTTAATGTGCCTTGGAAAACACAACCCAAACACTAATGCTGCTTTGTATGCCTGAGCAAATCGCTGCAGGTGTCGCCTAATTATATCACCCACTTGTACCCTAACCTGATCTGTAATCAGTGGGACGATCCCATCTTCGCTATCTTCGCCCGTCCGCTGATCCGCCTTTGCTTTGATTGATTACATCGAAGCCAGCTCCCCTCTCCTGGTCTCGTACTCGTAGCTCACCGTTTGCCTCCAGAAAGATAACACTTGTCCAAAGCTTAATGGAAATTTTGGTTTTGGGGGTTGTTTAGTAAGCAACGTTTGTCGCTGTGTGAAAAAAGAGTTCTCAGGAGAAGACTCATTTAAATTCCTCATGCACCTGTGGTGTTCAGTTTTGTTTTATCACAATTTACTGTTCTACACGAAATAGTCTAAGCGGTGTGGAAGGAACTGTCCTCACCATTAACGACTGTGTGGATGGGGGAGCATTTTAGGCTTGTTTGCATATAATAGATGGAGTTTCGATTTGTTTTTTTCCTTTGATATGAAATACGGAACATAAGTACTGATTCAGTGATCTCTGCTGTTGGTCATGTCCGCCGTGTTCACTCTGCCCAGACAAGTAGTGATAAGATCCTCCCCTTGCGAATACTGAGGATGGAACGTGGCGAGACAGGTGGCAGCAATGAGTGAGAAAAATGCACAATCTTTCCCAACATCGGTGTCTATCAGTCTACGGGGGCAGATGAACAAAAGCGTTGGCAGGTTTGTCACTCAGACTCATCCTGTTCATTACACAGAGACGGTATTTGGACTGCAGAGATGGTGATATGCCAGACCTCAGCGCTGCTTGACATTTCAGACTTTGATCAGTTAGAGATACCGCCTGTCAGAGGTTCCGGACGGTGGACTCGGCCTTTGTGAAACCCTTTATTGAAGCCATGATGGTATGTGGTGATTTGGATGGTGCGAGCTGTCATCAAGTGATTGGATGTTTTGTTTTTGCTTATCCGTTAATTGGTTCCTTCTTCAAATGATTCACAGGTTGGTCCTAAATTATGCAGCAATGTAGAAAATGTTTACCCTTTAAAAGACAGATATCCATACAGTCATCATTAAAAACTCCCAACCGCTAATAGCAGCCATTTTGTCTATACTGTCGCTTTTTAGATTTTAGCTTCAACCCCACTGTTATTCAAGTTGTCTGGTGTTACAGTGGACCACAAACTTTTATCTGACGACTCAGTAGATGAACCAGAAACAAGAGAAAGTTGAACCACGATGTGTCATACATGAAAACTTGGATTGGACTGTTCTGATTTTATTTATCATTTTTGGGACAGTTGAATCCATTATTGCAAGTGAAAGTTAAAAACACTGTGTGAAAACAGTTAACTGGCTCTCACAAAACAACTGTATCTCTTGAGGAGTGAAATGGTCATAAGTAATGGCTGCAAGACGTTTCTTTACATTTCTGTTTTCATTGAAAAGGTGTTTTTCTCTTTACTTGCTGTACATTTAAGTACGTTATCAATAGCGCTAGAAGACAAATTCCATTTTATAGGTTGTTAAAAGATGATTTAAGAGCAATACTATTAAGGTCAATCCTATTCAGTGAACTATCCTTCATTATCTCCGCCAGGCATCATTGACTTTTCTGTTTTATACTGCCATTGACTGCTGGCTCCTCGCTCCTCTTAACGGGACATTATGGGCTGCAAGTGATGAACAACCGCCTCAATTCGGAGTCTTGTTTTCACGTACAGGGTGCTCACGTTCATGCCAGCGGGTTTTTTTTTGTTGCTACTTTGACTTTACAAATGATATTTTGCATCACTGGTGTTTTGGAATCATTCATGTCCACATTTGCACACCAGTGGAGTAATTACATCACTGTAGTTGAGTCATCAGTGTTCTCAGTAGCCCTTCATACATCCTCATTCAGGGGCCATTTTCCCTCAAAGCTTTGTTTCTCATCACACAGTTTCAACACTCCACAGCTCCCATTTCCTTTTGAATACACAATCATTTTGTAATTTTGAATCTACCAAAACAAAACAGCCTTATCAGGTCCCTAAACGCTGAATTCTTAGCCTCTCCGTCTGTCAGACCTGCCATGCTGTAACAGCGTTACACTGGTGATTGTCCAGAATTTGTGACGTTAATGGAGCAAGATGTGGAGTGTAATATTTACCTGTCAGCAGCATTGATAGAATCATGGCTCCAGTGATATGTGGACGGATGCTCCGTGGCAGAAAAGCCCCACCCCCCCACACTTTTTTCTCATATGTCTCTCACCTCCACCCTCATTGCTTCAGTGATTTATTGGTTGGATATAGTATCTCCATGCTGGAGACAGGTTAGGATTGGTCAATCATTCCTACATGTTTTATTAACCATCAGTCTACCAGGGACTGTTACGACAGCGAGGCCTTGGCAGAGTAACGCCTGAGGCAAAACATCCCCCCAGCTTTGTGGAACTTGGCCACAGTCACATGTGGGCAATGAAGCCACTGTGGCTTCATTGATGTAGTGCCAGTTCCTACAGTTAGGTCAGCTTACACTCAATATTCTGTAAAGTATATGACATCTGGGCAATGCTAGAAACTGGAAATGATGTTTTTCTGGTTGATAACCCAAAAAACAAAGAGAATCCGGAGACTGATGTGGTCTGATAGCAATAGAAGGCTCATTCATAGTGGTGCCTTGGGAAAAAAAAAGGAGACTCTGCAGTCAATCTTACCGGAATAAGATAATCAACAGACTAATTCACCATCCAGGAAGCATGCGTCACTGCATTGTTGTCTAAAGATGCACTTTTTTCTCTAATTCTATTCTAAGAGCAACACAGACACTCACTCTGTCCTTGGTTATTATATACAATACAAATTACCCTTTAGCCCCCCATCATATTTCCACGCAGTCTTATTTTCAGTGTGTATTCTTCTCTGTCTCCCAGAACAATGATTCCTCACATGGCTGGGAGCCATCCAGATTAAGTTGGATGTGTCTGCTGAATATCATTTTCTTTTTCAAACAGCATCATGTGAAATTATTCACAAAGAGTATATATATATATATATATATATATATATAAGCAGAATTCCATCCCTCGTTTTCCATTCTGCACTACTCAGAAAAGGGCAGCAGCAGATGGACTGAATGTAAATGAATACATTTTTTTTTCTTTTCCATCACTGGAATAAAGCTGCATCTTATTGAACATTTATCACAGGGCAATTGAGTAAGTGGCGAGTGACTGTTTCTTTCACAGCGCTAATATAATTCACCGCCGTGATGATTGTAATTAAGGCGGCTTTGTGCATTTACATCAGTGATGTATGGCTGACTTCACTGTAGGTGGAATACAAGCAGAAAAAACACAGCATTGTGTATTTGCTCTGTTTCGAGCTGCAGATGCACGAAAAAAATATTCATGAGCTTTAAAGAGTGTTTTGGGACGTTTTGAGCTCGTGGTTAATCACGTCATGTCGAGTGCAGTCATGGACGGCTTATTTTAAGCTCTGTTTTGGTAAATGAAAGTCGGCCATTTCAGGCACTGTTTTCTGCAGATTTGTCAAGAAATAATCTGGTGGTGGATAATGATGACTATGACTGCACGGGGACAGTAGATGGTGGTGTCTTCACTCACTCCTCTGCAAACACCGACTGCATGAATCCACCTCACACACACACACACACACACACACATTCACACTTTGTTTGTTCCCTTCATCAGTCTGTTTCATCTCAGCGGAATCAAACAGCCGGTTATTTTTAATGGAGTGGAGTCGATCAATGGTATTTTTCCCCTCACTTTCTGTACTCTGTTACGGTGTGTGAAAGACCACCGAGCCATATTCCCTCCCCTGTTCCCATTTGCCATCATACCCTTCGATGCTGAGCTTTAGAGACCTGGATAAGGCAGAATTAGCAGTCCCATAGGTGGATTTTTTTTTAGAAACATTTGGTTTTGTTGCTCGACATATTCTTTTCCCCATTCTGCTTCCATATTCTGTTTTGTGTGCGGAAGAATTGGGGTTTTCTCACAGCTTTAAGTTTTGTTTTTTTTTTGTGAAAAATTACCCTGAATAAGCCTTCCAAAAGCCTCTTTTCAACACTAGTCTGACGCATGGGAGATTTATTTTGTCTGTTTTATAAATGGAGATTACTATGAATGCCTCATAGGAAAGCTATTTTTCGACCATCCATCCTGCTTTCCTGAGTGGAATTATTTTTTTCCCTCGTTTTTCCTCATTGTCTTTAACTTCAGTCCTTTCATAAGCTTGGAAATAGTGCCATTTTCCTGATTTAATGATATGACTATATGCAGCTGTAATGTCTAAACACAAACATCCACACAATAGCTCAACACTGACTGGCGTTGACATATCCTGTGCTGTCCTTTAGGGCAGTTTTAGG
This sequence comes from Chaetodon auriga, assembly GCF_051107435.1. Lineage (NCBI taxonomy): Eukaryota > Metazoa > Chordata > Actinopteri > Chaetodontiformes > Chaetodontidae > Chaetodon > Chaetodon auriga. The sequence continues at coordinate 10,332,067 of NC_135097.1, read as the reverse complement.
ATTTGTTTCTGCATGTGTGTGAAGTTAATGTGAACACGTTGAGCTCACGAGAGGTTGTGCGTCTTCCGTAGCGCTGTAGCACCACACCTCCCCTCTGCCTCCGTCTCATCTCTCCTCCCTCCTCACTCCCTCACTCATATCCACTCCCTCTCATCTTCCCTGCCTTTACTTTGCAGTGAGGCAGTCAGCGCGCCTGAAAGAGCGAGAGAGAGCCACAAACTGTCAGAGAAGAGCAGAGTTTCACTGCCTTCACGTGTCTCCTCGTTTCCAGGGAGAGGAAAGAAAAAGAAGAAGGAAGCATTGAGATCAGCATGTGTGGACTTTTTCTCTCCTTGAGTCAGCTTTTCTAAATTCTCAGTGACCCCTCAAGATCACAGAGATCCTTCATGACTTTGGGCTCCTCTCAAAACTGAGGCCAATACTTGTTGTTCTGAACCTCACCCCGTCTTAACCTTACCCAGACTGGATCTAGGGAACGAGCGGGCAGTAGGCGGGTGCCAGGAGGCGCCCGGCCCGTGCGTGTGGGCCGGTGTAGCGCTGGAGTGGGTGCAGGGGAACTGGAGTGCTGGGCCGGGTGGGAACGCTGGTCCTGGCGGCGGTCCCGAGGGCGAGGAGGCCGGCTCGGGCTCCGGGTACGGGTCAGGGTATGGTGGCGTGGAGTGGGCCGAGGGCGGAGCAATGCTGAGCGCGATCTGGGAGACGGAGGGGTTGCAGACGGTGGGCATCGTGGTGCTGGTGTTTGCCTCAATCAAGCTGCTGCACCTCCTGGGGCTCATCAGCTTCTCAGAGGGTAAGACGCTAACAGAGCTTAAGGATGAGAAAGACAGGAAATAAGAACAAAAATGGAAAAAAAATATATATATAGAAATCACAGCTGGAATAAAGAATTGCTTGTTTCTAGATAATGTGTGGTGAAAATTGCTAATGCGTTTTCAATCCGTCCCTTCAGTTTCCAGCTGACACGTCAGGGTTACTCTGCAGTAGCTACAACTCCTTTGAAACACGCTTGAAGTTTCTGAGACAGCAATTGGAAAAACTTAATTGAGGTCACCGCGCCGAAGCAGAAAAGACACAATGACTTAGAAGAAAACAAATGAACCGTCTTATCTTATGCGTTGACGGTATGAAAACAGAAAATGTGACAGGAATATGCGTGAGCTTGTGATGTGACTGGAGGAAGATCTCGAGCAGGGAAGATGTGTCACTTCAGACAGATCGGAAGGCTTGAGAGGCAAGTTCTGACTGAATTTCTAGAGCTGAGAAATGAGACTTTCTGTCATTTTCAAGCGTCTGAGTTCATTTGTTCTGGCTTTGTGGGGGTGGTTCCTCTGTTTTTTGTGTGCATAGTTTATAAATGTGTTTACTTCTTCACATATATGCTTCTCATTGTGCAAACCCATCAGTCTCTTCTAAGTAAGAGCACAGTAAGGCTCACTAAGCGCAGCGTGTCAGGCCTAAATAAACTGTTTAGCTTGGATCTGCTGCAGTCGCCTCATTAAATAAAGTAGAGCAGCATGGTAAGCAGTTTGAGTTCAAAACCAGCCCATCCATCAGACGTCCGTTAAGTAAACACACCTTATTTTCTAATTAGGATCATCAATCCTGTGCCCGATTTTGTATGCATGTTCGGGAAGATGAGAAACAGTGATAATGTGTAATAGTGGGGTGCTGGAAAAGCTGACTTGGCCTGAGAGAGGTGTTTAGATCGAGCACAGAGGTGTTAGCGTCTGTGGCTGTGTTATTTCAAAGGCGCGGGGAGCTGTGTTTTCATTTGGGGGGACAGTGAAGCCCATGCTCAGCGTAACAATTTCCATACTTCATAAACAGCGGCAAGATCAAACTTGCTTTCCCCTCGCTCTGCATTAACAAATGCAGCCAACATGATATTGATCATTTTCCACGGTGAGACGATACAGATGTCAAACCAGCGTGCCGAGCGCTGTTTGCCGGTCGATGTAATCTGTATTCCACACAGGTGTCTCGGAGTGTAATTACTAACAGAATATCTGCTATCTGAGCCCGAGGTACGTGACAGGCAGTCAATACAGGTATTGATGCTGTGCATGTGTTTGAAGTCATGCACAGGAAAGGTGGAGGGCATGGAAGAGAAAAAGACTGAAAATAAGGGAAATGGTCTTGAAAATGAGAGATCAAAGGTCTTTTCAAACATATGAACCCTGATGTTTACAGATGAATCATTGTCAGCTGCATGTTTTTTGGGGTGGGAGGAAACTGAACTTCCATGGTTGAACGTGGAAAAGCAATTATTTTCATCATCCATGAATGTGTTGATTACTTTCTTGATTATTCATTAAGTAAAAGTGCCTGTTTTCCTTGATTCATCCAACCAACAGTGTAAAACTCAGACAGACGTTGAGGAAGGGAACCAGCAGATTTTTTGCCATTTTTCTTGAAAAATAATGATGAATCGATCCTAAAAATAGTAGCCAAGCAATTGACAAATTAACTCTGCTTTAATGCAAACTTCTCCAGAGCGGCACCTGACTAGTATTTTGATCATCCAGGTATCGCATGATTATTTTTCTGATTCACTGATTCGTCTTTTAGTCTGTAAAGTGTCAGAAAATAGTGAAAAACTGTTGCAATTGCAATTTCCCAGAGGCCAAGGTGATGTCTCGAAGTATGTTCATGTCAACTAACAATTAAAAAAAAAGAAAGAAAGAAAGAAAGAAAGAAAAGATAAGGAAACACAGTAAATCATTGTGTTTTGGAAGCCCTAACCAGCAAATGACTATCAGTCATTGTTGTTAGATTAAACTTAAACAAATAATTCTGTCCATCTCCTAACTGATTAATGAACAAAGCCAGTGTTGAGATCAGAAAATGACAGTCCTAACCACTGAGCTATTGCACTATTTTCTTTTTTCATAAACAGTCACAAGAATTACCTTTGTTTCCATTTTTGAAACACAAAATCGCTTTTTGCAGCTGTCGCCTTCTGAAATTGCTAAAAATGCTTGTTTTTCGCCTTTTTTGTTTTTATAGAACCTCTAGGGAGGTGTTTCATGGAGCATGCACGCTCCGGTTAACATTCATACAGTCAGACATGTTCGCAGCTGGGGGCTGCCCAGTACGATCACATCCTTCTACTGCCGGCCACCTGAGCAGCTCCACTGAGGCATCTGGGGGATAAAGGTCTTGCTTTAAAAGCCTCTGTGTGGTAAACGCTGAGGGAGTTTCTCAGCTGAGCTGCAGATTTGAACTGGCAACTATCCATTCGCGGGAGGAAATGCGAGCTGAAAGCGTGCTTTCGATGTACAGTATTGAACACTGTCCCACTCTTTACTGTAGCATCAGCTGCCAGCAAAGAGAAAGCTTTGTTTAAGATCAAGTTGTAGCAGGCCACACATTGCAAAGGGGCGGGGGGGGGGGGTCTGCAGGGACTGTACGCTCTGATCTCTTCTGTTGCACATTCTGAGAACTTCAGACCTGAAAAAATAGTTTATGAACAGCCCCCCCCCCCCGCCACTGGCACGCTTCCATGTTGGAGAAATATATTAAGATCATTGCATCACCAGAGCATTGTACTCAGCAAGGCGGCAAGGCCTGGCAAACAGCGTATTGGTAGCAACTTTCAGTTTAATTATGAATGTGGCTGGACTGATGTGTGCATGTATTCCTGCTAACTATCCCAAGGCTAGTATTAGAATTTCACTGCAGCTGGCTCAGTGTACGCTCAACTTGGCTTGTAAAATTATATAAAGAGCCCTCTTGCTAGACATTCTATTGCTTTTGCAGAAAATTGTTGTCATTTATCTTCACATTTCCTTGTCTGGTTTGCTTGGATACATTGCAGCATAACAAGGAGCGTTTTTTTTTTGTCTCTCTCTTACACACACACACACACACACACACACACACACACACACACACACACACACACACACGTCCTGATCCATTTCACACTGTTTGTACATTTCTACACTCGTACAACACAGAGCCTTTAGTGCAAAGTGCCTCATAGGGTACAGACTCATCAATGTGGCACACAATGATAAATAATTCTCTGTTTCAGCCACACGCGCTCCCAACTCCAATCACACACACACACACACACACACACACATTCACAAGCACACCCTTACCCATCAGGGATGGGACGCTGTGTCCGTATTACAAAGTTCTCGTGTTCCCTCTGTCCTTGATGGGGATTTATGGTCTGGCAGCGGACAGACTTGGTGTCAGGACTGACCTGGACCGGTTTTTGCCACCAATTGTCCATTTTCACTTACAGTAATTAGCAGCGCACAGCTGTGGTGGCTCAACAGGTAGATGCTTAAGTATCTGAGTTGAACCACAAAATATGTTTGAAGTATGTGCACAGACCACACATGTGCTCAGACTGAAATACCTCAACAACTGTTGGATGGATTTCAATAGATTTGGTGCAGACTTTCATGGTTCCCAGTGGATAAATGATCTGAATGACTTTGATGATGACTTTTCCTCTGGTGTCACCATGAAATTGACATTTGTTTCAGCAGCTTTTGTGTAGATTGTTATGAAATTTGGTATACACATTAATATACCCTTAACTATCGATCCCTTTATTTTTCATTGTCACACATTGTCAAGCTGAAGTGGCCAAGATGGTACACATTACCTGCTAAATATCAACAGCAAGTATTAGCATTATGGTCATATTAGCATGCTGACATTAGCGTATAGCACAAAGCACCACTTTGCCTCTGTTTAGCCTCGCCAGAGCTGCTTACATGGCGGTAGAATAAAGTGGATGCACTTTAGCGATCGTGATACATTTTATTTTTATTTTTTTTACTGATTTTTGAGTCAGTTGTTAAGGGTTAACCCTTGATCACGCTTCGTCTTGTTCACTGTCAGATGCAGGAAAATGTCCCTGAAGGAAATGTTGCTGGGTTCGGGTGCGTGGCGTGGCTTTGAGTTTGTACACTGAGACTTTTAAAAATCAAACGAGCCTGTTGAATTTTTCATGATACAAAATTATGAATGACCTTTCTGCTGTTGTTTGTTGGCATTCAGTTGTGATCTAGCGGTTCTGACGTGCCTGCCATTGATAATCACATCATGTGGGTATAAAGCTGTGCCAGGCCCAGAGTCCAAGGCGAACAGTGTTACTCACGGTGATCATTTCTTGTACAGGTAATCGTAGTGTTGTTTAAAGTAGGCCACCGGAGAGCGATTTGACACTGTCAAATACTGAAGTGTGTTCTTCATTTTGTTAAGTGCACAAGTGTTTCCAGGACACACACACATTGGTTTATGGACGTGATATAAACTGCGCTGCATCTTTATGGGACTGTTTTCTTAGTTGAGTCACACATCCATCATCAGAGTTGAGTCAGCAGAATTGTTTAGCATCTTTTACATTATTTCAGATGATGGCACTTCATATCTGTGCTGTTCATTTAATTGCCAATGTCCAATGGGGAAATAAATCTTATTATTACTCAAGCAGGCATGTAGGATTTATGAAATGAGAATATGGCAACAATGAGTGTGTTACAGGTAGTAAAGTGGGACATATTTTGCGAGCAGCTCCCCTGCAAGCTATAATTCCTCATCAACTTACCAATCCATTAAAAGGACAACAATCAACTGCCCCTAATTATCCATTGGCTATTTGTCATGATACCTATTTAGAGCAGTGACATGATTGACTTAACCTTTGGCTGAGCGTCCTAAGTTATAGGTCCCTCTGGTGTCTTTAAGAGGGATGAAGAAGAAGGGCACGGCAGAGGAGCTTGTCGGAAGTAAGACGACCCTGCCTTTCAGTTTGAGTCAGGAAAGCAAGGACAAGTATCACACGAGCAATCAATTTTGATGAAAACATCACAGATAATAAATTCTGATAGAAGGAGGATGACGAATACGTCTGAGCCAAGGATCTGATATGGATGATTGCTGTGCTTAGAGGCTCCTTGTGGAAGAAGAGCAGGAGGCAGATTGTATTCCTAAAGATGTATTTAATTAAATGACCTCTTTACCATAGTAGTGCAGGGATGCAGTATAATGTACAGCATCTCTGACGCACCAGTTTGTGATCTCCTCGGATGTTATTGAGCCTGAACACAATATGCTGTTGTGATGTGAACCACAGTGCTATTTGACTATGCAGATTGCGAGGGTCGTATTGAAGGAAAACGTTGCATAGTTTAAGCTTAAGTGTTGTTATAAAAAGAATGAAAATCAGTCTTTGATAAACCTTCAACTATCTCTGGAGCTTTGAAGCTGCACATGTGGTATTTATTTTTCAATCAAGGTTATACAACCAGCAGGCTCATTCATGACTTTAATTAGCCAACAAAGTGAATAATCATGTTGCCACATGAATCCAACAACAATATTTCTCATAATTAAGTCAAGGACATAGGTTCTCATGCATAATGCAGTAGTTCCCTGCAAATAGTATAGCTAATTGCAAACGTGAGCTGGACTGAAGCAGGGCTTTTTCGTCCCTTCTAGGTTGATGGAAAAACATGTTTGAACATTTCTTTTGTGAAGTCTGCAACCTGTCTTCCTGGTTCAGATCCGCTTTGTTTCTGGCTCTACCCAAAATACAACAGTGAAGTGGTGGAAATAGCCTGGTCTTCCTGCGAACTTCATCAGTCGGGTGCAGTAATGTAAAGAGAACTGGGACACTGGGATGGAAAGTGCTGACTTGTATCTATGGTTAATCTCATTACCAGTGACTTATATACTATATTGAAACCATTAACTGTGCAGAGCACAGTTTTAATTCGCAGAGTCTGATAAAATATCATCAGCAGTGAAGCCAGCCACTCTTAACACACAAAATAATATTACTTTTCCGAATAATGAAAGCAAATCTGAGCTGATGTTAGCTGCTGATGTTGCAGACCAGAAATCATTCTGTCACAGAACTGGCCAGAACCCTTTCATTACAACAGTAAACTAAAAGCCTCTTTGTCTTAGAAGTAATAAAGTGCGGTAAGTTAAAAGATAATCAACACTTCAAGCCAATTTTCTTTCACTTTTGGTGATTTTCATGGTGACTTTTCCCTGCCGTCTGAAACTGCAACAGATGGCGTGTTGCCCCAGACTGAATATTTTCTGTGTCATATGGCTGATCTACAGTGTATTGAGAAAATTAGATTCTTGTTCAAAAGGTTGTTTTGGGATCCCAGGATGTTTATGTGAAATATAAACAGTGAACACCATGTCAGAATAAAATCCATAAATCCATTAATGCACTTTTCTTGGGTGGCTGGTAGCATCAGCGTGAGTTTCCTGTCAGCGACTGGAATACAGATGACTCACTTGGAAGTGAGTCATAAAGACTCTCTACTCTTCGTCTGTGTTTTTTTTTCTTTGGCATGAAAGCTCTAAACTCCAAAGCTGAAGTGTGATAAAGTTTCCTCCCTTTTCCCCACTTTATAGTATTTAGAATGATTGGAGTAGAAAGGGACGGAGGGTCTTTCCTTCCAATGCAGTTTTTCTTTCAGTTGGACTGTTATTGAAACACATCCAAGTGACAAATGATTGCAATTAAGAGCATAGACTTCTCTTTCCCCCTGATTCCAATAAATGCCTCAACCCTCTGACAGTGTGTCATTATGGCCGCTGTTAGAGCTTGCTCTCACTCATAAAGAACCTTGGCATCCAGTCTCCGGTGGTCCAGTCAGTCACACTCAGCTCAGAACGGTAAAGGACAGCATTTTGTTCCCCGTCCATCTTCAGGCTGAAGAATCACCCTCCAAAACTTAAAGACGCTGACATTTCTTAAACTCAGGGTTGGCTGGTTTAAACTGATTCTAACCACTGTAAGTGCGTAAGCCAAAACATATTCAAGCAAATTGCACTAATGGCAGAAAGTGATGGCTAATGTGTTCTTTTTGCCAGTAAAGATCGACTGTAGCTTCTGCTACTTTGCTCTCTGTCTTGCAGTAGCAAACCTGAGCGGAATAATTAACGCTTGGGTCCATTTGGTTGTCCAGACAGATCTATTCTCAGTCATCTTGGACTGGATTTATTTGGACCTGCTTCCCGTCATTGGCAATAAAGCAAAAACTTGATGTCAGGATGAGTAAATTCATGTGTCAGAAAGATTTAAAATGCAAAACAGTGTTTTGGGGTTTTTTTTTCTTTTCTTCCTTTTTTTTTATTCAGGACTGTTGGACACAGTCTGTCTTTTTGGTTTCAGTAATGTTCCCAGTTGGCTTTGGTTCTAAGACAGGCCATTCAGTGACCCTGCCTTCTTATTCCTCCTAAGCCGATTCCACTGCCATAAGGAACTGGAGGCTGTTTTATTAAATAACGGGAATGACATATCGCTCTCCCCAACTCCAATCTTGGGGCTTATTTGTATCTGGGCCCACCAAATGGGAACAAATGGCAGATCTGTATCAACCTCCCTCATCGTCCATGTGATTTATCTGATATAAAATGAGCCTTTCTACACAGCAGGGCCTGTGCTTGAATTACTTTTCTTTTATTGACTTGGATCTGCAGATCTAACACTTGCAAAAGCAGAATTGTAATCAGCAGATGTCCTGTTGGCAGCTCTGGTATTCTGGATGTCGGCTGTAATTTGTTTTGGAGCATTAGAAAATATTTGGTGCTCCAAAGGGGAATTCATTACACCTCAGGAAAGGCAAAGTCAGCCTTCGCAAAAGGAGCGAGACATTTTATCTTCTGTCCTCAGGCAGATCTGGATGCACATTTGTTTTTGCCCTTCACCTTTTTGCAGTTCACTCATTTAATTTCAGTTGGCACATTGGGATTATTGAAAGCTGTTTCCTCTAGTGTTGAATACAGAGGTATAGTTCGGGATGTTTTTGATTTCCGTGGAATGCCGTGTTTAATTACCTCCAATTATGTGCGACAGATACAGTGAAAATTTTAAAAGTTTATGCGAGTAAGTAAAACTGCCTAAGGCAGAAGATGCTGAACTCACAATATTACTCATTGCCTTCCAATTTAGACAAGTTAGACAGAGTTGCAGAGTGTGTATATCCAAAATTTCCCACTCCAGAGAAGCACACTGAAAGCATCCCTCTGAGCTGTGGAAGGTAACACATTAATAAATGCAATAAATCAGAATAGCCACACAACACTTATGCCAATTTCGTATTCTGCTGGGTAGAAACTTAGGCCAGTAGCGTTGGTGTTACTCTTTTTTTGTTATTGGGAATCATGCCAACATGGATAAATCCACCACTGGCCAGGCTGCCAGACCCCGCTCGTCTGCTGTCCTCGTCCCCTGTCTCGCTGGGTGTAATTTCAGTTAATTGCTAGCTGCCAAGTGTCTGTCACATTTGTCCCTATTTAGCTCAAAAACAACATGCAGCCTTGGGACTTAAACACTGCAAGGAGGTGTTAAAGTGAACCTGCTGTCTGCCCACTGACCCAATGAATATTTCGTTTTAAAAGTAGTCTCCTGTCCCCTGGCTCTTGCTGATTTAATTTGCTCAAAAGGATTTTGCTTCTGCATTTGTGTAATTGACCACATGACAATGTGCTACCATTGCTAATACTGAGTTGACCTTTAGAGAGATGGGAGAGTTTACACTCAAAGTCGAAACGGGTATTGACCAGCCTGCATGGCATGTCGCCAGTCATTAGCTTCAGCCTAAATGTCATGCAGTTAAACTGTTGTTGTTATTAATTAGCTCTGCAGTTGCAATGAAATTGTTGTTTCATTTTTGTGGAAAGCTTTCCTTTTGAGTGTGGCAGTGATTCACTACTTTTGGCTTTGATGCCATCTGTCTCAAGATCTACAGGCAACAGATTAAGGTGTTAAGAGATTAACACCTGGGAACCATTCCCCTTAATGCCTGGTGTGAGTACAGTGAACACATCAAAATATTCCTTCTATAGCATAAGATATAAGAATTCAGTCAAGATCTTGACATGGGCTTATATTGCAATTTCAGGAAGACTAGCAATCAATTTGTGGAAGCTAATGGGGGATCCAAACAGAGAATGATAATGATAAATAATCTTCCTGTGAGTGTCCATAAGAGAGATGGCATTGATGAAGCAAAGAGAAAACATCAAAAACCGTTCAAATCTTCATTGAAATCAGCTTCAGTATATGTACAACAAATTGCACAAATGGTAGCTTGTTGTGAACTCCCAATGGACATTTCCTTGGTCCCATTTGAGATACAGTTTCCTTTAGAATTTCTTAAATGACCATAAGAGATCAGATGTTCACCATTCTATCACCTACTTTAGACATGATGCAAACACCAAGTGTCAGATCATGGCTCTTGTAACTTTGTGTAATTTTGGGGAATATGCTGCTGGTGGTATGTTGGTATCATGTGTTGACTGGGAGTCATGATACGGTTCACTGACCCAGTATCACACTGAATCGCAAACATGGTGATATAATTAGTGCCAGAGTTCCAGTTCATGGAGTAATTCGTAATTTCTGAACAAGGAACCACTTTGAACTCTCACCAAAGACTCACATTAAGATGCAAAAAGATGGGAGGGCTGCACTGGTGTCCACTGCCGGATAAAACCTTCACAGAGGGGACTGGAAATATCCCGGAAAGTGTCTGCTGACTGTACTTAGCCTAAAGCAGTGATAAAATCGAACCGAAGCCCAAGAATTTAAATTCCAATTTGAATTTCCCTGAGATACTGAATGCTGCTGTCAGCTAATCATGTCCACCTAATGCTGCGTTTGTCTGCCACTGCAATCATCCATACCTGCTGTGTGACTCCATATCTCTCCCCTCAACAGACAGCAGTAGACACAGTGCAGCCTTTTGATGAACCCGACACCCAAATATTGGTGGCAGACTGTTCTGTGTAAACAGCCAAGTGTCTTCCTCCCTTCACATGGTGTCACTAGCTTTTCTTAACATGCTCCTGTGTAGGTTCACGATATTCCACCAGATCCCACACATCCCCAATTACTTTCTGCACATTCAGCGAAAGTTTGCGTGGGCAAATAAAGCTGAGAACCTGAAGCAAAAGATGCTGATCTCACCATATTATTCATTGCCTTCCAAGTTAGACAGTTGGAGAGTATGTATATCCAAAATTTGTAATACAGTCAGCTGAAAGCCTGAAGGTAATTTCTGATCATGTCTGATCCTAACTAATGCTGCTTTTGTCTGCAAAGGCAATCATCCATACCTGTTTTGTGGCTGAGTTTACATATTTTGCCCTTAAATGGACGGCAGCAGACTCAGCGCAGCCTTGGGATGAACTCGATACCCCAAGATTGGTGGTTGATTGTTCTGTGTTGTACTGCCAGGACGAAAAACAGCCTATATTAGGAGTGAGCCTGGATTGAGATAAGATCAACAGTGGGATCTTATCGGTGTGAAGCGTGGGGATGAGAGGTTTTTGATCAGGTCATCAGTGATTTACTGCCTCCATGGAAACTTTATTTATGATACACTAACTTGTGATAACAGCATTTCGATAAAGCTTATGGTTTGTTTAGTGCCATTCTGAAGTTCTACCGTGTAATATTTCACATGCTGTGGCTTCACTTAAATCTGCATTTGAAATCAAAGAGAAGATCAAATCTTTAAATGCTTGTTATGTTATATTTTGTGTAAAATTTTTGCTAGTGTTCCAGAAAATATACTCTGGTTACATGGCTGCATGCAGCTTCTAAAATGATTAAATACCAATCCTGACTACAAAGTGTTTGTACCATCATTAGCTTTAATAGAAAATCAGTTTGACTCCTGCCTTGGTCTGCCTATATTTTATTTATACATGCACTATATGCATCTAAGACCATACATCTGTTCCAAATTTTTAATCACAAAGAATATTAATGATGTCCAAGTGTGATTGAATCAAAGGGTCTATCTTGTCCTTCCTCCAGTTACAGTATGTTATGTATTCCTAATATTTCTACTGTAGCGAGCGTTTTAATTTTTTATGCCAGGCGCAGTGTTTAATGCTGACTAGCAGCTGTTAGCATGCAGAGGTGGTAAACATTGCGAAACAGCAACATGTTGGCATGTTAGCATTTAGCTCAAAGCTCACCTGAGCAGAGCCTCGCAGGGCAGCTAGCATTGCTGTAGACTCTTGGACCAATAGAAATAAGTGGGTTAGTGTGTCTCTGAGGACACACTAAGGAGTAGGGAATGATGGGGGCATTCTGGGTAATGTTTTCAAAACCAAAAAGAGCTATGCTTTAGCTTTTTCATTATTTAAAAGGGTTTTCATTACCTATGTGGAAACGGGTGTTTCTATTCGAAGCATTAAGTGAAACGAAGAGAGGTCACTGACACTCATTCAATTAGACTAAGTCAGCCATCAACTGTAACACAGAGCCACTGGCCAAGCGTGGCTGAAGATCCTCAGACCACGACTGCAGCTGTAAAAGCTCGCATACTGATCACTGGTGCCGGTAACACTATCATGTAAATGGTCAGAGGATAAGTAAGTGTTCCCTGCGAGTCGTGGCCTACTTTTGTGAGCCCCGCCTTCTTGGCGCTGCGGCGCTTAAGGGACAGCGAGGAGCTGAAGTCAAGACCTCCTCTCAGGCGCACACACAGAAACACGCACAAACAGTAGCTCTTGAGAAAAGACACATGGTGCGAGTTATCACACACAGATGTAGTGGCACTATTTTAGCCTGATATCAGTGAATTAAAAACTATCTCGGCCAATTTCACATAGATTAAACCTGAACTTTCCTCATCATAGATCCATTTAACAATCTCAATTTGAATCCTGTACAGAGAAAGGGGCTTTAAGCACTTACTATATTAAAATCGTTGGTCCCATGTGGCCCCCGAGGCCATTTGCCTCTGTGTCGCAATCACTGAACACTTACACCACAACAAAGAAGCAGCAAGCTCAGCAGCACCGTTCATCAAATCGTGCGCTTCAGCACAAAAATTGACACCAGATTTATTGATATCAAGCAGCCGTCCGTGGTCAACTACAAGACCTTTTAGTTTGTATACAAGGCAGATTTATCAGCTATTTATTAGCCACTCTTTTACGGTTTATGGATCCATCTGATTTAGGGCTAGTGAGGTTTTACCCTCTGGTTTGACTTTACCTTTGAAATAAATGACTCCTGAATCACACACCTTGAGGGAGTGAAGCAGTTGAACCATGATTGATCAGCCCAGACTCATTTCGGTGGGGTAATATTCTCACATTCATATTTCAGAGTTCAAGTATTTTTGCAGCTTTGTCAGCTCATCGAGGACGGAGACACTGTGTAGTAGACCATTTTATCGCTGTAGTCTACAAAGCTAGTTCCGCAATGTTCTGGGGTAATTATATTTTGCTGAGGCATTTTTCTTCATTTATAACCCTCCGTCGGGCGTTCTGTCTTATTCCCTTGCATTGCCGCAGGCTAAAATGGCGAAAGCAGCTTTGTGCCTGTGAGTTACATTTCTGATGAACTCTCCGGTCGGCAACAACCTGCCATTATAGCAGCTGTCACTCAACAAGCTGCCACGGTCTGTTTTTTTTTTCTCTCAAGGAAGGCAAAAGTGTGGCATGACAATGTGTGTGGACATGATGAATGCGTAAGTGAAATGTGTGTTCCTCAGGACAACACCACCCATTAATGTATTTTTTATGTTGTTGTTTTGTTTTGATTTTTTTTTTTACCTTTGACCTTTGAGTAAGGGCACCAGGACACAGCATGAGCCGCTCTCTGCATTATCACACACATACTCAAACGCCAGATCCATTTAGTCAATAAACTGAAAGGGCAAACATTAATCAGACAGCCATGACTGCATGCTCTTTTCCTGCCTGATTAAGCCCTCTGTCACTCATACTCTTTTGCTTTATTCCACTTTAAAGATCAGTTTGTACTGCCTTCATGTTCGTTTAGCTTTTCACCAACAGTCATGCTTTCAGTTTATCTGATCAGACCGTCTGATTTTGCCATTTCAGTCGTAATGTTTGCACTCAATCCCAAACTCGTTCATTGTCCGGGTGCTAAAGAATACACCGAAGGCCACCACGTTGTCCTTGAGCTCCAAGCTAGAAAAGATGTCTCTGTGTTGTACAGTAATGCTTCCAAATAAAGCCAGCTGGCTGCCAAGACCAATATCACGAGCAAAAGCAGTATATGTCTAGTTCAACCTCAGTGAGGGCACTTTGACGTTTCCTCTCCACTCAGGTAGGAAGGAAGTGTCAGGCAGGCAACAAGAACAGATGAGAGCGTCACTGTGTCTCTTCACCCTCTAAATCTCAAAGTTATTGTGTCATTATAGAGGGCAGGATGAACTGGCCTTCAGCTGACAGCAAGGCTTAACAGAATCAACAGCGTTTTTATGAGAACTCTGTTGAGCGCCATTGTGTACATTGTGCCAGATCTGAGCCAAGAGCCAAGAGCCATCTGCTCTGTATCTGTGCTGTGTTTAACTCTGTGAGGGTAAAAAAAAAAAAAAAGCTGAGACAGGATTCTAACTTTGCAACCTTTCTGTTAGGGGTCCGCGCCAGCTTGGCGTCAGAGTGTTTTTCAAGATTTTGAAATGATAGGAAATCTGGCTTGAGGTCAGGTTTTGTTGAGCTTTTGCCTTTTTCTCAAAGAATGTGACATTTAGCACATGAAGTAGATATAAATCACTATTGGAAGTATAAAACACAAATTTAAAATGATAGAAAAAAATAATTATATAAAAAAAATGCTTCACTTGATTTATGTGATGCAATGTTAGCCACATTAGCTGCTACCATAAGGTTGAGTTTTTTATGATTTTTCATGATACATCCCAACAGCTGTTTTGACAAATGCAAGTGCAATGTATTGATCAGTTCTGGTATTGATTTTGTAAATGTCTTAAGACATTCCTACTGACCTACGCTCGCACACAACAACCCTTCTCAGGTATCGTTTTTCTCTTGCCCGGTCATGTTCGACTGAGTCACTCTTTCGCTCGCAGCCAGTGTTCTGCTGGACCACCATGATTTGGCCAGACTGGGCTGCAGATTTATGACGCAATTTTCACAGCCTTTATTCAATGATGTAATTGTTACCCCTCTGTCCCTTTATAGCCCAGGTTTATAGAGACCTCGTACAACTCCCAGAGGCCATCTTGACGTGAAGTTGACTGGTCATAAACATACTGTGAGCTCTACCTCTGCTTTTAGTTTTTACCTGCAATCGCAGCCTTGAAATTAATTGAGCACTGGCATGATTGACAAATGGTTTGCAGCTCTCGAGAGCTCGTCCTTACACCCACTGCTGCCATCAAACCTCACACTAAATTTTTCAGCATAGCCTGCAGCAGGAGGGGAAATGGGCTTTTGTGCTTTTAGGCAAGGCTGTGAACTTATTAGTTGAAGACTTTCTTACTCACTGTGCTGATTCATATAGCATAAGAGCACTTTTTTCTATATCGCGGTCATCGTTTTAAACCTTGGATAGGCCACTTGCAGCAAGCTACCTTTGTTACACTGACAGGATACACTTTTGTCAAGGAGCATGCTTGGCCGTGTGTGAAAAGAGTTGACGCCTGACGAGGAATTAAATTACCCCTGACGTGAGGTCACAGGCTCCAGATCATTTTCACAGCATGTCTCTTACGCTGATGACCGACAATGTGCTTGGCGACTTTTTAATAAATAATGTAACCCAGTGAACTAGATGGAGGTGACTTGCAGTTATGCCATATTTAGGAAGCCTTGAACTTCTGCTTTGCTGCTGTAGGTTTAAATGTATCGGTCCCCAGACTGTGAATCCTCGTGACTTTGGTGATCCTCTGACTGTTCAGCTAGTGCCACCAGCGTGTCCAAATTTTCATGTGTCTCAGCATCGACTAAATGTTTTACAGACATTCATTCCCCTGCCTGTCCTTTCATCTAATTCCATCATTATGTCAAAATTTGGATGAAACCGGACATTCCCAACAGCCTCAGATGTGTTTTGTGTGCTGTGTTCATTAATGTTAGCATGTACATTTAAGAACATGGTAAACATTACTGCTAAACATTGTGAGCTTCGTAGCATGCTAATATTAGCATGAAAACCAAAGCACCACTGTCCCCGTGTACAGTTTCATTAAACAACTGTAGTCTGTGATCTGAATTAATAACTCTTTCAGTCTACAGCCATGCTAGCAGACCTCTGAGGCTGCACTCAGGCACACCGGTGCTTTGAGCTAAATGCTAACAACAGCATGGCAACAGGCTCACAATGCCTGACTGAAGTGAGTCTATTGCCATGCGAGATGTTTAAATATCATTTTCTTTGTAGCTTTGGTAATAAAATTACTGTAGTTTACATGAGTTTACATTAACAATTCATGTTCATTCCAAACCTGTGTGTTTTTGTGTCCAGGTTACTGTGCTTGTTAAGAGTATTTATATGTCATGATACAATCATCATTTTTGGCATTTTCAAGACGGCCAAATTCAAGACATCATCTCGTGCTGCCTTTTGAAACTGCCAGGTGCAGCTTCGATCTCATGCCGTGTCAAATTACTGTGTTGTTGTCCTGAAGAACCAGCTTGGAAGTAGCCTTGTGTCTGTGTGAAGTTTAATAGACCCTCGTCTCTTGCATGTCCACTTTCCCTGAATGTACTGAGGCTCTTAGTTGCCTGGGTAACCGTAATACCTAATGCTGTATTTCCCAGGTTACCCTCAGATTGTCCACAAGCGCGGGGTGAGAGCTCGGCTCATGAGGCTCTTTCCATGCTCCACAGCCAAAAAGCCATCCTCCAGTAATCAAAGCAAGTGGCTTTTCCAAGGCTCTTTCTCTCTATCTGTCTCTCTCTGTGATGATTTGTTTGTTGTTGTCTAAAATTCTGTTCCTTTCTGTGGTTTTTCTTGCGATGGGGACATACACTCAAGATTGGCTTTAGTCTCATATGATTGCTCGAGCAGGAGTTCAGTTGAAGAAGTAACAAAAATGCTTGTTGAGTGTGTGATTTGAAATGATATTTATGTACAGACACTGTTCGCTGTTAAATGTTCTTTATACATTTGTTTTGTCACAGCTGAAATATATGTGCATGTTGCATCATATTCACATGATGAACATACAAATAAGTAATAATGCAGCGATACATACACATCTTGTGCACTAATTTGATAACGAGAATGAGATCAAATGGCTATTTTATTTCTTTATAATGTATTAGTTAACATGACCAGTGAACACAAAGCATTAGCTCCACAGCAGCAGGTTAATTATGGTCTTTTAGAAGACCTGGACTTTTGGCTGTGGGCCACAATAAGACCTTTGGAGCTAATGAGGCATTTAGACACCGTGTCACACTTCAGGTATATGAGAGGCCTTGCGCCAACAAGATGAGTCTCAAATGCTGTGCTGTGAGCACAGTGCAGTCGGTGACAGGGCCAAGACAGCATCTGCCATCATTACAGGCCCATTAAAAAGTTTCACAGGGTTCAGTTGCCCTCCTTCATGAAGAGGCTCTCGACTATGAGGACTTTGTTCTGGGGTTGCAATAACACTAATTACCACTGCTGTTGTGTTCGGTGTAGAGAAGAAGGCGTTCAGATTTTTGTTTGGTTTAGCGAGGTAATATGTGCAAAAACGACGTGATATAAAGAAGAGAAAAGGACCTTTAAAAACTGAATGGCTTGAATGGATTTTCTTTGTTATCCAGAGGGTCAACTTTGGGGCCATTTCATGCCAAAATGTGTCAGGTTGGAAGTAAGTTGCAGATGTGTTGCTATTGCTGATGGTTGAATTTAAGGTTTATCTCAAATTCTGTCCTCAAAAAGGTTATTTTTGCACAGACTCTCACCAGCATCTGTTCACATCTGACCTTTTTCCTCCTCCTCTCCAGACAGCGTCGAAGATGAGCTTGAACTGTCTGCAGTCCGCCATCGCCCCGAAGGCCTGGAACAGCTTGAAGCCCAGACACGTTTCTCCCGCAAGGAGCTGCAGATCCTCTACCGCGGCTTCAAGAATGTGAGTGATGAGGTCACCACGCTGCCTCCCTTCCATTCATAATGTACAGCTCTGCGGGCTTTGTTCTCTCTTGGATGTCTCTCTTTCTTGGACATCAAAAAACATGTTTTCCTTTGATTCCATTTGCTTTATTCTTTTGTCCATCCTTCTATAGTTGGAAGGGATGTTTCTACAGCTCCGCTTCCTTCTAGTTCTCATCTCGATTCAGCGTCCACTTTGCTGGTGTAGCAGTAAAGTCATAATCAAGCATCTGAGGGATGCTATTTGCTGAATCATCCACATCTTGCACTAAGTGTTATCGCGTCCAATTGTGCTTACTACAGAAAATTGAAATTTCTGTACATTGTTCACTGTGCCAAGGATAATTAGGTCATTTCTCAAACACATTGGGGAAAATTACTGATGAGCAATCAGGTCAAAGTCCTCCAGAGCAGCCCATATGAAACCACCTCACTTCATTGTCACCTCTGGTGTGAGGCGTAATGAGATGACCCAGAATTAACTCAACCCAAATTGTCTGGCAGTGAAAGAGAGGAGGATAGTGAGAGTCCTGTGATAGGGAAATTCCCTTGGGGCTTCAGTTTCCTGTTGAGCCCGCACTGTGCTCCAGTCAAGTCCCTGCAAAGCCAGCCCATTAGTCCGCTTCCACTTGAGACAGAGTAAGAGGTAAGAAGCGTACTAATGAGGCCTTTAATTTGTACCGCACACTCTGCCTGACTTCCTCTGACATTGAGGGAGAGAATATTGCATATGTTTATAGACACCCTCCTTTTTTTTCTTACATATTTTGCATTTTATTTTTAGTCACACTAGCAGCACGGATCTCGTGATGGCACTGTCAGTCAGTCGGTCTGCCACCTTGGTCCCGCAAAACTAAAGACGTTCCCATCAGCCTCAGCTGTACTTTGTTATAATGCTAATTCACATGCTAGCACACTAAGCTAAGATAGCGGACACAGCAAACATCATACCTGCTAAACATCAGGAAGCTGTTGACTTCGTCATTGTGAGCATGTTGCCACGCTTGATCTTCGCATTTAGAAACCTTTTCATTTTTGTTCAGAGGTTCTCGACAAGACAAATGTTGTTACCCAAATTGTACAAAGACATACAATCATGGCACTTAAATTACAAGTACAAAACAGCTTTTGTCCCTCACTGAGTCTTATAGCGTAACTCATTTTTTAACAGCCACGGTCAAACAGCTCATCTCTGTCTTGCCCCAACCCGGTGATATTGGCAGAATAAATGTGGGCTTTTAAGGCCAGCCAGACTAATAGAAGCTGGCATGGTTCCCCAGATGAGAAATTTGGCCCTTTGTCCTTGTCGTCCAGGGTTTCAGAGCAAATCAAATGCCTTTAATGCAGGTGGCAGGATGAGGTCATTTGTCTTGACAACAAACTTGTCATTCACTTGAAGTGCAGGTGGTCAAAATGGAGCTTTGTCTTAGATCCAGCAATATGTCTAGCAGCGACCAAAAGAAGACCTCTGGATCTGGGTCTGGGTCTTAAGGTGGAATTTGAGCAAAGATCACCTTAAAGGTATGACAGAACCCATTGTTTCAGACATCCCATGACCCCAGATTACAGGAAATATCACCATATTGACCTCACATCCTTGCTAAATCTGCACAGCTCTCACAGTCAGGGGCATTGCCTCGGGCATTAGATTAAGGTCTCACAGTTTCTATTCCATCGGCAATGACGCTTCTGTTCACAGGTTTATTTCATTCCCCGCGCTGCTTATTGTCGTCTTGGTTCGCCAATCTCACAATCGAATTTCACAGATTGTCTTTTGGATTTTATTATCATGCATGAACAAATTCTACAAGCATATCGAATGAATACAAATACATTTTCTGACCTCTCACTCCATCTAATGGGATTGGCACTGAATAATGTGTAACGTGGAACACCAAGGGCAAGTGGAAAATCACACCCTCACTTGTTATCGTTCTACACAACATACTACTTACATTGTTCCAATTGCTCTTTGCCCGTTAGTTCAGTTTTGATTTAGCTGGAGATAAAAGACAATACAGATATGAAAAACCCCAATAAAACAATTGGAGATGAGACTCGACCCCTCTGGCTTTACAGATAATCCGGTAGTGAGATCCAGCCTTCGAATCTGATATCAATTAAGGCGCCACTTCAGATTCCCTGGCAGCTTCCTCTAGGACATCTTGAATGAAGAACAATTTATTCACCCCACCACACAGGTGCTATTTTTCTGCAATGGCACGAAAAGGCAGAAATAGTTTTCAAGGTGTATACAAAAATGATGTCTTCCCCAATTATGCAGTTTTCCGCTGAATTTGGACTGCCAGCAACCCACCTATTCTGCTATTTTGAGGGCCTACATTGTGCAATATCCCTCTTTCCAAACTACCGTTCTATGCCTCCTGAACAACCCAGGGAAGATCTTCTTGAGCTCAGCCCAGAACAGAGGTTACTGATCTCCAAGATCTACGATTAGCTCTCATTACTAGATGAATATTCAATGACCAAAACAAGGGCAATGTGGGAGCAGGAGCTGGGCATAGAATGAGCAGAGAAAGGGTAGAAAGGGGGGATCAAAAAGACCCATACATGCTCTCTCTGTGGAGAGTTTAAACAGTTTAAAGTCCATTTTTCTAAAGCCTGATTGTCTGTAACATTTCCAGATGTGACAGGTGTCATACATCTCCATGCAACCTCAGTCACATGTTCTCATTCAGGCTTGACCTTGTATCATTTCTGGCAGGAGTATTTTGAGACCTTGTCTAAAATGCCTAGGATTGAAATTAAGAACTGCATCCCAATATTTCATGGCTCTCAGGTCTGTACTCTGTTCTCCTCTAAACAGTGAGACACATTAGCTTTGACATCTTTATTAGTATGAGGCCATCTTGTACTCCTTTGGAAATCTAATCGAGCCCCAAAGATCTGTGTTTTCCAGGTCTGGTGAGGGTGGATGAAGGGGTGATGGGTTGGCTGTGGGGCAATTAGAATAAACAAATGAGGAGGACTGCCAGGGCCAACACCACACTCATGTATTTGTAATTGTAACCATAAAACTGCTCTGATAGAACCTCTCCCGATATCACTTTAAATGGCAAAGCGGCGCTAATCTGTTGTCAGTTGAGCAGGTTAGGCGGTGGAGGAGCAATGTTAGCAGTTTGGAGATATATAAGCAATGGTGCCAAAAGTAGAGCAGACTGCAAACTACGCTCTGCTGAATTGTCAAGACGAGAAGTGAAAAGTAGCTAATTCAACGAGGAATTTGATTAAACATCTGAAGAGACAACACAATGCAGAGTTCAAGGAGTTTGCTAATGCTAAAAAAGTGGTATCAGTGCATCCTTAACTCGAATACCTTTCTTCCCATAATATGTTGAATCAGCCTTTTACATTAGAATGTCAAAAAAAGCTCAATGTGACCTTTAAACCTGCACTCATGAATACAGATATTAATACAAAAAAATGAGATGAGATGTAAAAAATAAACAACTATAAATGCATCTTCACAAATTCCACGAGGAGCCATTGTTCTTTGGCAAAATTCAAAAAGATATCCAAATCTAAATGATCTTATGTCCTTAATGTGGTAATTTATTCATCTATCAGCACTTCACTGATGCAGAGAAAAAGATATGAATTCCAAGAAAATAGCTTTCCCAGTCGCTCAGTAGTAATAACTTTTGGAAAGAACAGTGTGCGAATGAGGTCCTGACTTCTAGCCAAGCAACATCAGAGTTTATCCTGATGGGACCTTAAGGCAGTTCAGGCATCAAGTGAGTCTAACTGTTTCACTGAACTTTAAATTGAATTGCAGAGGCACTGTGTTGTACGTGATGATAACTTGATAACACGCTGGCTTCATTCTCAATTGAAAAACCGCCTCTCTCGCCAATGTCACCACAAGGCTGAATAGAGACAATAAAATACAATCAGATGAATTCTGCTGTCAGTGTGAGACTCGGTGCAACAATCACAGAGTTTTACTGACCTTAAGTTTTCCTCCAGGTTCGTGAGGATGAGTTTGCGAGGCCAGAGGAGGAAACTGACTTGGAAGACAGCCATTTGTATATTAGTGTCACACTTCATCAGTGTGTTATTGGTGTTGACAGCTGTAATTGCCATCTGTGTACAGACACACACACACACACACGCAGGCACGCACAGACTTGATAAGCAAGGTGGAAATGTTAAAAAATCTCCCCCTCCTCACTTTAGGTACTTAATTACATGACATTTCCTTGCACTATTTAACAAAAGGTTGACTGTTGACAACCCATTCACTGCAATGTTTGAGAACATAAACAATGCTCTAATTAATGGAAGCTTCTCTAAGCAGCAGAGAAATGCAGTCTGTATCAAACATACCAAGATGCTGTGGAGCCGCTTTGCTTTCAGAGTGGATGTGTTTCTCCTCTTGTTGACCATCTCTGGAGTGTTTGTTGGTAGAGCTTTTTGAAATTGTTTAGCAGACTGAGATACTCAGATTACTGAGATACTCAGACTCGATACCACTCTCATATCTGTGTGTTTAGCAGGAGGCTCCAGCCAGGAGAACGTTAGCTTAATTAGCTTGTTCAAGGAGTCACTTCACGCAGCCTTGAAGTAGTTTAGCACAACCGCCCATCAAACCTCAACCTGTTATTTTCACACCTCGGTCTCTGTCCTGATCAAACAGAGGAGAAATAGTGTTAAAAGACTGCCGTGTAGGATTCAGTGGCATCAAGCAGTGAAGCTGCAGATTAAAGCCCTCGCCTCACACAACACTTTTTTCCACTATAATATTACCCAAAAAGGCAAAAATTAAGAATTTCAATCAGCTTGAGTTGTTTTCTCAGTCCATGCCACAATCAGCAATATAACTCAGATGCTACTTAGCCTGTTCCAGCCAAAGAGAGGTCACTTTCCACATGCTACATCATTTGGATTTATACGCTAGTTTAACACGAACAGCAGCACACACTCCACAGACTCTCAGACTTCAATAAATTGTGTCGCAAGAACTGCCAAACGACAATATAGAGACAGATTTGAGTTCGTTCTGTCTCACTAACTTCCCCAGAATTCTTGACCTCGCCTCACCCCGCGAGATATGTGACGGGGTCTGTGAGACAACAGCAGAGTGTCAGGGGACTTTTGCAGACAACCTTACAGCATCCTCTGAGCGTGAACCACAAGGAGCCCGTTTGAAGCAAAGCGACAAGGTTTCATCTTTATTTTTTCACACCCACAGCTCCGCTTCCCGAAGCTGCTGATCAGACGTGGTCAAAGGAAGGAGGAAACCCAGTGCACCCTGTGATTCTCACTAGGTTGCTCGCACTGAGGAAATTGTCTGTATCTCACGTCCTCATCATCCCAGAGAAATGAGGCAAATAACTGGCTGTGGCAAACTCACTCGACTGAAGTTTAACAAAAGTGAAATGGATTGGAAACTAAATAAACATGTGCAGATGCAGATGTACAGGTATTCTTGTTATTGTGTCCACCTCATGTAGAGTCCCTTCCTTATCTTTGATTTCCTGCTTTCACTGTGCCCATTATTTATCTTCTTGTATAGGAAACCCAGAGACACATGTGCCCCCTGGTTTGGAAATTGTCTGTATGGGTGGCGCATTTCCTCTGTTCCAAAAATTCAATATCCTGCCAGAGTGTGCAGTGTGCAGCCTCGCACCAAACACAAATTGAACTTGCAAAACTAGCTGCCTCTATCACCAAGCTGCTCCGAGCAAGGTCATCCGCCGAGTCTTTGGTTTGTCTTTTAAAAGAGACAAAAGCGTCCATCTCTCACGTGTGATGTAAGAGTATTCAGCCTTTTCCACCAGATACTACCAGACAAACACGGGTGGGTGACTTTGAATAGCTGTGGACAAGATATCTTTTGAGGCTTGGATGGTTTGCAGTTTGAGTATCACCAGATTTGAAGAGTCTTTATCTATTACATAAAAAGGTGGGGAGGTAGCAGAATTAAGTGTCAGCATTCAGGCATCTCGCCTCACTACAGTCGAATAAAACGATCCAGAGATGAACTTGCAACTCATTTGTTAACATCAGACTGAAAAGCTGTGTTTCACTGGCCTTTTCAGTTGAGACTTTCAGGGCTGTTGCACCTTTAGCAACAGCCAAGAGTGATGTCACAGTGTACTCGACACATCAGGAGTACACTGCTACACCACTGAAGCAAGGTAACCAAACCACTCGAGACCAGTAAAACGAAGGTTTTAGCTGCAGCGCTTTCAAGAAACGATTGTCATCGAATCACTTTTCGAAAATAAATATTGACTAATGTCCAATGTGCCTCTTCCTACGCTGAGAATGGACTTTTCAGTGACGTACGTGCACTGGAAGTTTCAAGTTTCAGTCACACTTGTTTCAAATGTGAGAGTTGTCTTAAAGTCAGATTTAAAGCAAAAGCAGGGAGTCTTTAATATTGATGCTGAATGGCCTGTCCAATTCCATTTTGTCTTTCAGGAATGCCCCAGCGGAGTCGTGAACGAGGAAACCTTTAAAGACATCTACTCACAGTTCTTCCCACAAGGAGGTTTGTCTTTCCTCTTACAGCTGCGTCTCGTCTCCCCTCGTGTGCTGGACGGATGCAAATTATCTTTCACTCCTGCAAAATTGTGTTGACAAAAATTGCACCGAGTCCAGAGTACTTTAAGTTAAACTTCTATTGAAGAAAATGCCTGTGTGTGTGTGTGTGTGTGTGTGTGTGTGGTGAAGGGGAGGGAGTTGCAGGCTCTCATCGTTATGCAAAGATTCGACCCGAGGAACAAGAGAGAAAACATTAGCAGGCTTTGATATATCTGTGCAGAGAGAAGAAAGGCAGACCAGCACATATAATGGCTCACCACACAGGAGACAATGATAAAACTCTGTGCTCCAAGCATATTGGGCCCCTCTCTTATCATGAAAGAAGAAAAAAAAAATCATCCCGGGGAGCTTTTTTTTTTCTTTGAAGCTGCTCAGAAAAACTCCTCAACCCTCCTTTTGAACCACTCTCTTGTTTGCAGGAGGTGTTGTGGCTCGTGATGACTGAGAATGGCGGCAGATGTTTTTTTTTTTTTTTTTGATTTGCCGTGTGTTTGTTCTCTCCGTAGATGCTTCGACATATGCGCATTTCCTGTTCAATGCATTTGACACAGATCACAATGGCTCTGTGAGTTTTGAGGTGAGTCAAGTGCTACAGGCTAACGCTTAAAGTAACTCAGCCTTCATGTTAATAGCTAACCATATATGTGTGTTTTGGGAATGTCAGCAATTTCCATAAGCCTCCAAAACTGTATCAAACTTAACATTTTTAAAGCTTCGACCCTGCGAAGCCCGAAGGCATTCCTCTGGGGTGTTATATAACCTGCAAACCCCAGTTCTTTTAATTTAGCTTGAGCAAGTCTGCTTGAGATGCCATCAGCAGGTGATTAATATTTATGAAGGGTGTATATTTGCTTATTAGGAGGGAAAAGCTGTCATTATGCCAAATTAAAGCTTCACTGGCTCACGTTTCTGTTCAAAACTGCGGGTGTTCCCGGAGGGCTGACGCAGATTATGAGTTGGCTAATCATTTGAATAACGAGGTATTCTTGATTTATAGCGTCGGCACACTTGCTGTTTCATCGTTTCCTTCTCATTAATACCTGACATGATGTCTTCGCTGAAACGTTGCATGAAATCAGATGAAATGCCTCCCGTATTGAAGGTGCATTGTAGTTACTTGATGCGTTTGTTGATCTCTTGAGCTGTTTTGTACAATTCTCAGTGAGTCTTGTTGTTTTTGCTGCAGGATTTTGTTATGGGCCTTTCGATCCTCCTGCGTGGCACAATCCAGGAAAAACTCAACTGGGCTTTCAACCTGTATGATATCAATAAAGACGGATATATCACTAAAGAGGTGAAGCCGTGTCAACAGTGAAATGTCATGAGACGATTGCAATATCAAATGTCCACCTTTTGTATGATGAGATACTCGTCTCGAAGATATTTGCTTCACTCCAATGCGTGCAAGCTGAATGGAAGTTCATTTTCCCCGAGAGGCAAACTGTGATTGTGATATTGGGCTGTATCAATAAAGTTGAGTCAACTTAACATTGAATGAAATGAATGCTAGCGGCTCGATGATGCTGCACTCAGGCAGAGCTGCTTTGAGCTAAATGCTACTGTCAGCATATGCTCCAAGTGACAATGCTAACATGCTTTTTTAGAGCTCTTATGTTTAGTTTAGCATGTTAGCATGCAACATTAGACAATGGGCACTGCGCACACAGCGCAGGCTGATGGGAATGTGACTCATTCTGCAGGTGTTTGGTTAGAAATGACAAAGATTTTGATCTGATGATGGAACGAGAAGAAAGTCATCAAAGTTATCACAGTCCATCTTGTGGGGACGTGAATGTCTGCACCAAATTTTAATTGCTATCCATCGATAGCTGTTTAGGAAAGCTAGCCACGCTGCTAACCTAAAAATCCAACAGTGACAATGAGACAGTGCTCAAAACCTCAAAACAAATGAAACTGCATTCATCGTAATTGCACTGGAGTAGCAGCAAAAATCTCTTGAGATGGAGTGGATTGTGTATTGCAATTCGGCTAAACTGACCATTTCTGCTCGTCGTAGGAAATGCTCGACATCATGAAGGCCATCTACGACATGATGGGAAAATGCACATACCCTGTCCTCAAAGAGGAGACGCCTCGTCAGCATGTAGAAGTATTCTTTCAGGCAAGTGTGTCACTGGCAGCATTCACCGCACCGTCGACGTCAGTCACAGCAAACAGGCTTTAGAAAACCTTCTTTATCTTTGTCATCTCTCCTTCTCTCCCTCTCCAACAGAAGATGGATAAAAATAAAGACGGAGTGGTAACCATAGACGAGTTCATCGACTGCTGCCAAAATGTAAGCTGGATATCCTGACGCGCCTCTTTCATGACGCCTGGCACACTTTGCCTGTTCTCATTACATTGTTTTCTGTTTGTGCACAGGATGAAAACATCATGCGATCAATGCACCTCTTTGAAAATGTTCTTTAACTTTTGCCTGGCTGCGGAGGCTGTGGAAGAGAACGTCATCTTTAGCTTGGCCCAATAACTGACTTGGACTCATACTGTGTACAGTGTGCTATGCAGACTTTTGACCATAGATGAAATGTTCATTACTGTGGGCCACAAGTCGGAGTAGGCTGTACGGTGCGAACACTCTGGAATGATTTCCCTTTTGAACATTTAACTGAATAAGTCGAATCGCACAAAAGCAGACAGACAGCAGAGGAGAGTTTGCCTCTTCAAAATGAAAACATCTTCAAGGTTGATTTCCACCACGTGTCCCTGGAGTGTCTTTCTATTTGTTTCGCAAACCGCGTTAGCCTCCGAGGCGCCGACATTATAAACACACAGCTGAGAAAGACATTTCTGATGAAGGGGGTTCAGACCAGTCCTCTCCATCTCTGTCGCAGCCGTGATTTATTTACTGCCGAGTGAAATCACTGTGACTTTTTACAGCATCCAAAAAAAAAAAAAAATGACATCTCTGTTTTGACACTTCCGACACTTGGCTCTCAATTCCAGAGTGTTCGTACCCCGACGCAGTGAACATCTGTCTTTTGCTCTTCGGAGGAGGCATTTAGAGAAAGAAAACACACATCCATTGTACCATTTCCAATTGTATATACTATAGATAAAGATAAGAAACTTTTCAACTTTGTTCATGTTTACTTGCCAACTAGAATGAGACAACACAAGGATTGTATTGATGTCAAACTCGGACCATAATATCGATGGTTTGTCCACAGAAGCACACAGGTAGCTATATATTTACCATGAGTATAACAGTAGACGATATCTTTGTCATAAGATAAATGCTGCTTTCAGTGTATTTCATTTGACCCTGTGTATGTATGTTCCCTGTAAAGTTCACCGTCTGTCAGCGTGTTTTTGTTCTTGAGACGCTGTTCGGGAGTTTGCACCAAGAGCAGCACTTGAGTTTATTTATTTGGTATTATGGTCATTGTACAAAAGATCGTCCGTTGTACAGTATTAAAAGAACGTTTGCTCTTGGGTGTATTTCAGGTCTTAGATTTGTTCATAGAATTCACTGTTTTTAATCAGGTGGGGTTTGGCTGTCCACACATACGCTGTAACTTTGTATTATACTCATCATTTTTGGGTGGTGGGCTAACACCTGCTGGTTTCCTCCTCGTACTATCCTGTGGGCCACGCCTCTTCAGCCTGACTGGTTCCTGCTGTCTGTAATTAAAGCACTGCTTCGCCCCCAAATGTGAGCAAACACATGGCATGCTGGGCAGAAGTCTCACTCACTGACTTCCTCTTGCTTGTTGGAAACTACTGGATCAGTGTCTGGACATTATGTAAGTAAGATATTGAGTGTTGCAATGTGACTTTTTCTTCTTTTCCACAAAGACTTGGATGTTGGATTCAGGACGTATCCATCGAACCAGCTGTTTTCTTGAGAAGTGGCTGATTTTGGGTGAATATTTTGCAGCATTTGACAGGTTATCGTGTTATTTTTTCAATCATACAGTACTAAACTGTATTATTGGCAGTTTCAGTCCCAAATGTAAAGATCTCCTCAGTTGTTGCTCATCCATTCATTTAGTAAAGAAAGTAGCGCCTTTTTCTCAGTAGGTTTCTTTTAACTCACGTTATTGGAGATGATGTGTAGATTTCCATCAAGACAAACCTGCTGTTTTTTTTCCCTTAATTTGTGTTCTGTGTGCCTTCCTGTTTGCAAAATGTTATGTTTGTTTGGTTGACAACTCAGAAATGTGATGTAAAATATGAAAAGTAACTGCTGAGATGCGGGAAAACAAAATTTTTTGCAACTTCACCGAGCATTTCTACATTTCTTCTGTAAATAATACCCAGAGCTCCAAAGTCAGCAGTCTCTGACAAAAGTGGAAAAAATAAACTGAACACCCCAAACTTCCAAATATGTGTTAAATGGCTTCATACACCTTAAAGGCTGCCGACTCCGTGCTTAGTAAACATCACTTTGACACTTGGCATGATTGATTTTCAGCAGGTAGATTCTGAAAATCGATTGAGGATGTTGTCTGAATGTCTTTCTAAGAATAAGTATATTAACAAAAAAAAACTTGATTTCATGATGAAAGTCAACATGTTTGAATCAGTGCAGAGACAAACTAATTATATATTCATTTATCTTTCTTCTATCAACCAGTTTCCCTTCATTATGAGCAGATCCAGTTCATTGTCCAACATGGGCAGATTGTGCTGAATTGCATCTGACTGAAAAAGTGTCGTCTGGCGCCCCCTCGTGGTGGTATGAAGATAACGCATGCTCCCATTAGCATTAAAGCTTCTCAAACAACAAAATTCAGTTCAGAAGATGACCACCAATCAGCAGACGGACGGTCAGAGGGTTTTCTGTGTTGAGTATCTGGACAAACATTCACATTTAAAGAGAACTTCTTTAATTCTTTGTCTGCTAAATTTTCTGTGCTTGTGAACTCAATGTAGTTGTCATGACTAAATAAAAATGAGCAACAATAGTTATGTCAAGAATTTAATTCAGACAAAATTGTTGAGGGTTTGGAATAAAATACACACCATGAATTTCTATAAGTGTGCTCCAAAAACAAAGCGTCCAGCTTTCCAGTTCAATTGAAACCGTTTCCACCTTCAAACAGTAAGGTACTCAAATTACCTGAGATATGTTTGCATACAAACCAAAAGGATTGAAATCAGCCGTAGACCTCGAGCACATATATATATTTTAAGATTTTTTTTTCCAACAGCTATTATATCAACTTAAGGCAGATGGTAATATTTTGAAAACACAAGTTGTGTATTTCATGTACAAAAAGACTTTTTGTAGTCACACATAGACATAATCATACAAATGCATTCAGGAGTTACACAGAAGCGATTACCTCTACAAAAACGAGCAATGCGTTACGGCATGATGCTGTTCTGAAACTCAGGACTGAAATGTTACATATCATCACTGCAGATTACAGTTATTAGAAGGACGAGATATGACTGAGTTTCAGTTGGACAGTGAGCTTCTTTCACACGAACAGTCTGCTGACAAAAGTCGGATGATCCAATAGTAACTGCTCACTTTCCGACTGTCCTGGCACAAGCCCGATCTGTGAAACTCAATCAGTCTGACGAGCTCTGACCTTCTGTGGCTGTTTTAGAGAAAAGCTTTATATTTGGTCCCTAAAGCTTTGACTAAGTCTCCCTTAAGTATCCCTTTTCAGTTCCTATTCTGACTAGAGAGAAAGAAAAAAGTCGAGTTGGTCCTTGTTCTCGATGCAGAGCAACAGCTGTGTTCATTTCATTTTAATCTCCGAACACCAAAACAAAACGTTTTCTGCATCGCTGCACGGTGAAAATCAAATCTCTGCTCTAAATGGTCAAAGAATCAGATTTTTTATTTATGTATTTTTAGCTGGGAGCATGTGTCAAACGGATTCAACGCGCTGTAGCGGCGGTGGCTTTTATTTCAGCATTGTTTCTGCATGAGCAAGAGAAGATCACGCGCACTGCTTTTGCTCAGCAGCACAACTGATTGATCATCTCATGATCTGGACCTTTGTCTAGCGTGTTTCACTCCCCTGATCAGCAGACTGTGATGCTGAGTAAGAGCAGTGCGCGTGATCGTCTTTTCCCACGACTGAAGAGAAAAATCTGAGATCGCTGGATGTGCAATTATCTGCTTTGAAGAAAAGGCATAGTTCCTGCTAAATTCTGAAGTACCTGATAATGTGGATACGCTATTTAAATGTTTATTTTAGGACACTTAGACAGCAAGTGTGATAAAACGTAGAAACCTCTAAACGTACACTGTTTAAATACTGTAAAATGTCTTTTGAGCTTGTTAAAAAAGAAGATTTTAAAACTGACTCTGAGTCCTTACGTGTGTGTTTTCATGGGAGAAAGTTACGTGTAACAAAGACGGGACGCTATTGAGTTTCAAAGTCAACATCGACAGTATTGCCCACAAAGAACGCCTTGTCTTAACACTAAATCTACAAAGTGAAATAAAAAAAACAAACAAAAAAAAAAAACGCTTGCACAGTGGAGAAATATGCTGTATTGCTTGTGCCAAAATGCATTCCAGCCTCAGGCACTGATGTCATTCCGGTCTCCACAGTATCTGCTGGAAATGTCGGATGTGTCCGTTTCATTTCTCCAGTTTTACAAGGAAGGTCTTCAAGTGACAAGCGGCTATTTGAAGATCATACTGCGTGGAAACTAAAGCGCGTCTGAAAGGCAGCTTTGGACTCTTGAGGTTACATCTCAGAAGGCTCCCCCTGGTCCCTCGTTTCTCCCTCCGTCTTTGTAAAACACTTCTTTTCGCGGACTGTCCTTAAGAATTCAAATGGAGCCAAGCGAGACTGACCCTGTGTGAAGGGGACGCCGAGGCCGAGCGTCGGGGATTAAGTGAGCAGCTGCCTGATCTCTCGGTGGACGTAGCAAAGGAAGTCCATGTAGGAAGCTCCGCCGTGCAGGCTTTTGTCCTCCACCAGGAACTGACGGAACAGCATGTCTGGTTTGTCCTTCTGCCTCACGATTTGGAGCTGAGACAGGAAGAAAGTAAGCAAATGTGATCTGCTTCCCGTACAAATGCTGGTCAGGAGAGGTTTTACATTTAGCAGCTGTGTCCCACGTACACATTGACCTTCATCCTCAAAACGTACCCAGCCTGCTTTTGATACACTGAAATGTGACTAATGACTGTTCAGATTTCACATTTGTCTTTCTTTCTTTATCTTTTCCTCTGCGGATTTAGAGTAATAGATGTTATTCTAACAAATGCTAACGCTAAGTAAGGCTGATTTGCTGGTTTATAGAGCTACATGGCATTAAATACTAATGAGGCTGTTGTAGCAGTTTGGGGGGTGCAGTTACTTGAACGCCCCACTAGATGGAGGCAGAGATCACTCAAGGCTTTTGCCTCAATTTGTTCCCTCAACCTAAATTTTATTTGTCCCATGAAACTGTTTGGTTTTGCTGCTCTTGAGAACTTACCTTCATAGAGTTAGGCCTCTTTTCTAGCAGGCCACTGATGATGGATCGCACCTTCTTTGATAACGGGTTGTCCAGTTCTGGCAGAGCGCTCTGAAAAACACAATCAGAAGGTTGGTTAAGCCTAAAATAAGCGCTGATAAGCACACGTGTCACACTGAGAGAACATTAATGATGCTTTTCGCTGAGATTTCTTCCAAACGACGTTAAATGAAGCTGTTCCTTTTCATTTCTGCTCTGCTTCCTTCTCCTCTGTACCGCTCGCACATGCTGAAGTGTTGTTTGAACTCTGCCTTGAAAATAAATGTTTGAACTTGGTGGGAGGTTTACATGTTTGATTCCAGGATCAGTCAGTTGAGCTCATTTTACAAGTTCAACTGGTTTCATATTTGGACGTGTCAAATGATTCGTGTTGGATCAAATCGTGGTCAGATGTAAGATGTGAATTCAAACTTTGCTGAGTCATGAAGTGTCCATTTCTCAAAAGTGGACACCCAGACATTCTCTGAGCGTCCTGTCATGCCTCCAGGCACCACAGAGGTAACAAAATGTCTCGTCCCAACGTCTCCAAAAACAGATACTGTTTCGTTTGCTTCGGAAATATGCTGAGGTCGAAGTGCTATTATTCTGACCATGTGTCCTTGCAGGTGGGCGAGCGAGGGCAGGTTAAAGAGGCTCTGGATGAGGTCTGGCGGGCTCGCTTGGCCCAGCCACAGAAACATGGAGTGGCCGTTCTCCAGCAGGAACATGCCGGAGTCTGTCAGACGCTCCTCCGAGCAGCGCAGCGGAGCAGGCAGAGCCTCGCTACTCACGTCCATGTTGTGCTGGAAGACAGATGAAGTAGATGACATTATCTTACATTTTAGATGCACACATGCTTTTCTGTGCACCACCAAATGTGCTAAATATCACTTAGTCAAGATTCATCCTGATTTTGTCTCAACAATGTGACTGAAAATAGCTGCTGTACATTCTGCGTGTGTGTGTGTGAGACAGAGATTTCGTCCCCTACCAGCGGGATGAGGCGTGGGTAGAGCAGCAGCTGTGTGTCCTCCACCCCCATGGCCATGACCGACAGCCTCTGATGGGCTCTGTCGTCCGTCGGGAGCTCTGTGCTGCCGACCAAGGGAGCAGATTTCATGAGGCTGTTCATGTAGACCGGAAACACCTTCATGGCGTCGGGCAGGATCAGCTGCATGTGGATACAGGCGTGAGAACGTTTATAGGCGGCATAATAAAATCTTTGTAAAATCAAAGCTTAAATTCAACACATTTCATTCCAGGTGTTGTCCTGCACTGACCTGGCTGGCAGCGGAAGGGCTGGCACAGTTCTTCCTGTAGCAGGCCAGCATGTGGGCTGTCTGGTTGACCAGGATCTCCCTCACGTTCTTTAGAGGTTGGTTCAATATGGCACGGTAAGCTGAGCGGGCATGAGAAAAGGTTGGTTAAAAGGGAGGGAGGGAGCACAGGGGCCTAACTGGCAGCTGAAGAGAAGCCGGGGGGTAAAATGCGAAAGATGAATGATGAAAGAAGGCAACTGAAGGTCAGTAATCCAGCTGTACTTAAGGCTCGCTATGTGCAGATTATGTGAAACATGTGGTCCTTATTCCCACAACTCATTCTGCTTTAACTCATAAGTCTGCGAGCATGAGTAGATTATCGAGTGATGCATGGGGGGAATTCAGCAAAGGTCAGGATGACACTGCAGTACATCAGCAGGCTACGTCTGCTCCATTACACTCCCGAATAAAGAGCGGACTCTGTGGAATGACTCCTTTCAGAAATACGGGACTGTTCATACATCACGGGAGGGAAAAATACATCTTTTATGCATTTGGCTGCTGTGAGCTTATCTGCGCGTCAAGTGCAAACTTTAAATCAGAGATAAACTGAAGACGCCGTCGTAAAGATGGACACCTGATTTGGCGAAGAAGTTGATGAGGGAGTCGGTCTCGCAGCTCTTGTAAAGCTCCGACAGCTGCGAGCTGCAGTTCAGGCTGAGGTTGTGGATGCGGAGACGTCGCTGGCCGCTGGTGGTGGTGTACAGCAAGGCACACTGGGAAACAGAGTGCGAACGTGAGTTACGACCGAGCTTTGGGGATTTAACTCTCAGCTAAACAAACCACCATTTTTAAAAGGCGCGTACCTGCATGAGCGCCCCGGTCTCCTCGTTGAGCGTGTCGTCGTGCTTCAACTCTACGGTCACAGCCTTGTCGCAGTCCACAGCTGCCATCTCTATGTCTGTGGTGTTGTTCATATGGATGGCTCCAAAGAAGTCTGTGGCTCTGAAGCCTGAGGGGCACGCACACAAAAAATGCAAACGACTGAGAGGCACCTCCTTGCGGTGCATGGGTGGTCTCGGTGCGTCATGGACCATTTCTTACCTGTGCTGGTACGAACGCGCATGATGGTGTCGAATCCGATGCTCTTCTGCACGTCTTTCCTCAGATCTCTCAGGAAATGCTCCCCGTCGATCTCCACCTGACGACATCGAGGACAGTCAGCGGTGAATATGATTTGAGCTTTGACCAGCAGATGGCAGTGTTGTTGCAATTTGGCCCCATGACAACAACAAGCAGCCTGGGGGGGCTCGTAAATGTGCCTTAACAGAAGAAATTTCATCTAATACCAAGAGAGATGATTTACTGCAATGTCGGTTTGGGAAAAGGTAAAAAAACAAATGAACACTAAATCTGTTTTTATGGGGCTGTAGCTCTTAGTAACAGACACTGTCACATGTTAATGCCTATATTGTGCTGTTATATAAGTATTTCAGTGTATGTTTAGGCCATGTGTGTGAAACTGCCTCGGTATGTGGTGGGTTTGTACAGTTTGGAGCGATTTCCCATGCTTGTTGCACCATTCCTATGGGACAGGTCTATAATAGTCTGTGGGTACTGCGCCAAAGTCATTATGTGGATACAACTAGCTTTTATTAGGCTGCCTGTGTTAAATTATGACGTCTCGGTGGAATGACAAGAAATAAAACGAGCATATTGTCCATATCCTTTATGGGTCCGCTCGTAGAATCTTTGCGTGCGCAGTGAGAGGCCTGTAAACAGCACAACGTTGTACCTGGAAGTTGTTGTACTTGTAGACGGAGCCTCCGGTGT
Organism: Chaetodon auriga; assembly: GCF_051107435.1. Lineage (NCBI taxonomy): Eukaryota > Metazoa > Chordata > Actinopteri > Chaetodontiformes > Chaetodontidae > Chaetodon > Chaetodon auriga. The sequence continues at coordinate 10,297,093 of NC_135097.1, read as the reverse complement.
GCGAGGGGACATCGGCCATGGTTGCCAAGTCCACGTACTGGCTGGGGAAGAGGAAGAGATCCACACAGCAGCCCTGTGCCACACAGTCCTTGGACAGCTGCTCGTACACTGCTTTCTGAGGCTGGAACAGAGTCTATGGGAAAAACAGGGAATTGATTTGGTATGAACCCTCTTTATAGAGAAGAAAACTGCAGATGATCTTACAGAAAACTCTAATTCCAATGCTCACTGCAAGTAATTTGAAGGCACAGCCTGCACTGTGTCTACATATACAACGACCATCAGGCTGCATTTGGAGAATAAGACGTAGAATATAAGCGACTCACCTTCTCTTTCTCAGTGTTGACCAGCTTTTTGTCATCCCTGTTCTTCAATTTACCGGGAGCCTCAGCAGTTGGCATGGAGGAGTGGAAGATGAAGAGCTTTCCGCTACATTCTGCTGCCTGGAGGGGAGAGAATGATGAGAGAGAAAGATCTCAAAAAGAAAGATCACACGAAGGCGTGTAGCGTGCTCCTTCCTGACGTGCTGTTTATGGCTTTACAATGAAATCATGAGGTCAGGAGGTGCAAATTCCCACTCCTGCAGAGGATCAAATTTATTTACAGAGTGCTCCCCTGTGTGGCAAAATAAACTGATAAAGAAAACTCAAAGATGGAAGCAATACCCAAAATGAAAATATGAACATGAACCAGCATGAGCAAATAAATAAGTCTCAGACTCTTTGCTGTTGTGTAATGTCGCAACTGCTTCCAATTAAAAGAAAGCTGTGTGTGAACTTTTCCTTTGCTGTGCGCCAAGAGGCTGACCTCATATCACTGAGGAAGGTTTGTTGGACTTTAAAGTAAACACAAACACATCAGGAAGAGAAAGAAAAAAGAAACTGAGTCGATGGGTTGAATGAGTTCAGCGATCCATGCGAAATATTTTGACAAAACGAAACAGTCTTGTGGTGGCGGATGCATGTTGTCTGTGAGTATCGAGCTAAAAATGTCCAACAATGAAGACACCAGTGTTCCATTGCTCATCAAATGTGGCTCCCAATTGTGTTAATGCTGTTTTGAATAGCCGACATCGAAGCCTATGGCCTCAGCAGAAAGGCTGCAGAAGGCCCCTCGTCTCCCACCTCCTGTTGACACATGTCACACTGTGGCTGACCTTGAATGCCTCCACGCCGGCCTGGATGACAGGGGCAAAGACCGTTTCGCTCTCGTTGGTGTCTGCAAACATGTCAGGGATCTGATCCAGGAGGCTGGAGAGGAGAGGGACAGCATTATGGCTTGGGTAGTTTTCAGTAAAAAGAATCAGCATTGATTGAAGCTTGAGAAAGCAGTGTTAACCTCCATGACATGATTTAAAAATAAACTCTACAGCATGGGCCAGTCCTTCCACAAATTTCTAAGAAGTTGCATCTTACTTGGAGATGACGGCCTTCGACTCCTGGTAGTTGACGAGGAAGCCGTCGAGCAGCGGGACGAACATCTCGGCTGTGTCTGAAACCACCATCATCTGCGGTTGGGCCAGAGCGCTCTTCACGTTGTAGAAGTGGAGGATCTTGTTGTAGGTGACGAAGCCGACCTTCATCGCAGAGCTCTCCGTGCCGTCCTCTCTGGTGAGGGAGAACAAGCGTCGGTGAATTCCAGGATGTGACTGGTTGTGTGTTGAAGACGCGTTTGTGCTTGCTGTCATGTCTCTGCATTTCTGGACCTTTTGTATATGTCTACCTTAACGACCCTGCTCTGGAGGCATAGAAGCGTGAATGGAACGGTTAAACCGGCACTTTTCTGGTGCAGAAGAAAACACAAGAGAAAACACTGGTTTATCTCTGGGATGCATCCCACTCCAGCACCATTCCACCAAATAAACCATTTCCCAACCATGTCTAAAGACCAAGGGTCATCATTCATCAAGGAGTGAAAAAACATCCAAGACGGACTTGTTTGTTAACGTTAAGCTAATGTCCTAAGTGGTGATCCAAAGGAGGAGGAAAGAATCAGCCGCGACAGGTTTACAAAATCCAAGTCCATGATGGTCGCTGAAGCAAACACTGAAAGCCATTTACTTGTGAGTCATGCCTGTTATTTTACTTTATTCTTCCCGTTTGTCTTCTTGTCAGGATTACAGTCAAGGTGCTGCTTGATTTACACTGTTCGAAAAGAGGGTAACACTTTAATGTGTCTGTATTTTCCTATGAAGTGTATTTGTACTACTTATTGTTGGAAACTTTATTCTCTATATATGTTTAATCTAAAGATAAATTTCACATTTTTGCAGGCTCAGCTGACTTCCCATGTAAAATACTTTCTATGTTAAGCTCGCAATTCATTGAAAGTGTATGTTCTCCTTAATTAGTATCAAATTCCAGAGTCCTTTCCTGGAAACTTTGGAGAAAAATCACAAAGAAATCGCTGACATGTAAAAAAAAAAAAAAAAAAAAAAAGTTGGCAAAAAAAGTCTTTTGACTTGTAGATGAGTGCCACTAGAAGAACTGAAGACATGAAAACCCCTGACGTTTCCCAGAACACTCTGAATCCGAGCGTGGAACTGGTAGCTAGCTTGAACCAAAACCATACATCAAAAGCTTTCACCATCACAGTCATTTAAAAGCATTCTTCACTGACACTGCCAACTGTACACTATAGACCTCTCTTCTTATATCACCAAGGAACATGTGATGTGGCTCAAACCCTTTAAAATAAATATGCAATTAGCTAACTATGAAACAGCAGCTCCTCGACGAACATTAGTCACAGGTGCTTTTGGAAATAACAGATTCGGCGTGGATGAGTTTATTTTGTTTTCTCCTGCCAGACAGTGATTAAAAAATACCTGTGATGATAAAATGTCTACACCTGCATTCACTTAAACCGAGCTCTAGCTTTATCTTGAGTGAATTAAACATGCATTTCGAAAAAACCGCTGCAGACTGACATGAACCTCCTAAAAATGCAGGGTATGCAAACGCTTTAATCTACTGCCTGTAAAACAAAAGGAAAGATTCAAACACAGCTGAGGAGGTGGCTTATCTGGAGCAAACACTTTAAGTGTTTTAAGGGTGATGTCATGGCAGCAGACAAATATGGATATATTGCTGCTGGACCTAATGAGGTGGAGAGAGGAAAAGTACATTTCCCGGTTATTTTAGGAGTAAGCAGAGTTGAAGTACATCATCCTCTCCTTTGTGATAAATAGAGCTCACTTCCGGAGTAATGCTGACCACAAAACCATTGTTGTCTGCACAAGAAAGCGTTTCGCTTTGGATGCCTCTCAAAGATGAGAGCCCGCACGATAATTCTTTCCATTTTCGGCAGCCTTGGCAGCCTCCCTAACCAATACCCAGTATTTGCAAAACTTCATGCACAAATATTCAGCTGATGAGAACAAACAGTTGGATTGGCATTTAAGGCTTGAGGGAAGTCCTTTTTTGGCAAGGCATATGTTGGATTTGAACCGTAATAACAGCAGTTCACACGATTAACAGACTATACATATCAGATTCATCCCTGCGCAGAGTGAGTGTGTATGTTTTTCTGATTTATTGTGTGTACCTGGGCAGATTGTCCAGCAGAGTCTTCAGCTCGTCGCATATCAGTTTCACCAGCCCACTTTTAATGTTGTTGTAGGACACGTCAATCATAAAGATGTAGGCGGGAGGGTCCGCGGGCTTGTTGTTCTGTGTGAGAAGAAGGCAGCAGGTGAAGTGAGTTAGTTGCTATTTTAAAAATCTTTCCAGGCTAACATGGCTTGACAGGAATGAAGCATAAAAGATCTAATTTCTAAAGGAAATGAGAAAAATGGTCCTTAGGCAAACTTAAGCTCTTGAACAAACCAGTCATGAGCAACAAATTATTATTTTCAGCACTGTATCCTCTAATTTAAGGATTTAATCACAGCACCCTCATGCCATCCACCTTACATTTCTCTTATTAGTTCTCTAATACCAGATATGTTTCCGCTTGTGCTTGCTTCTAACTTAGCTGTGAGGAGACCGTGTCCAGAGAGAATTCCTGATAGGAGGGCAACGGGTTGTGTGTGAGGGGGACTGACAGTTAGACATTGTTATGTTTCCACAGTTACAACTCATGAAAAGACACTCACCTTGCAGGCTTTTGCTTAATAGCTGGCCTGCAGAGGTTGTTTACACGTCTTGATAAACAGAGCAGAAGTAGACCAGTGGAGTGACTCAGCTTTGCCAGCTTACTCTGACCCTCTGAAGTTGTTCTCGGCAGCCACAGCCTCCATGGGGACATGCAGCTGGTTGGCATTACTGTCTTTCTAGGGAGATTTCACACCTGTATTTTGTTTGCTGTGATCTGGATCAGTTGATATGTTGGTGAACTCGGTGCATTTCCCCCTTATTCGATATCTTTTAACATGGAGAAAAATCCAAGCGAGCTGAGATGCAGCACGGAAAACATGAATGTTCACGTCACTCATTGGTCAGATGTGTCTGGGTCATAGCGGGAACATAAACACAGAAAAAAGCACCTGAGGAAGGTACGCTGGCCAAATCCAACATACTACATTACACTATTCCAGCTGCAACCTCGATTCATTCTCCGGCTGGTTGCTCGCATGTGTTAAATTCGCTCATCTGCGTCCAGCTGTGCAAAACATATCTGGCTTCGGGAACGGTTTCACTCAATCTTACTCAATCTTAGTAGTTGGATTGGATTAAGGTTGGATCTCGTTCTCAGCATAAGCTTCTCCAGACTTTGTTTAGGACCGGATCGAGACCATATCCCCTCAAAGGTCTCAAAGGAACCGTGCAAACCGGTCAGGTCAGGACAGGTCAGGTGTGAATGCACCCTTAGTGTTTGAAAAAGAACTGAGCTGAACACTTCCTGTCCTGCATTTGGTTTTATGATTTTAAGTGGCTGTCTCTTGCCTCTCACTTCACACGTTCTGCATTATGTGCGCTGACAGAGTTTTAGTCGTTGCTCTGTACCTTGCAGTAATCCAGGGTGGCTACAAACTCGTAGGACCCCAGGGAAAGCTCAGGCCGCTCATAGAAGTCCACCCTCCGGCCCATGTGGTCCAGATGTTGGAAATAGAAGGCTGGCACTGGTAAGACAAAGAAACACAACTGAATACACATCCTATTCATACAACCCTGATGGGTTGTAGTTTAATGCTTACCTGTTTTCTTGTTCTTTCAATTAAATTAATTTATTTTTTGATTTCCTAAATTTGCATGATATATCTGGCTTCTAATCATGTTTTACGATGACGCAGCCTTTCTTGCACTGTGCTGTACCTTCATTGACACAGTTGCAGAAACCACACTGGTAGCGACGCCCTCCGTCGATAAACTGCATGTAGGGACACATGTAGGCTTTGCACCGGTTGCAGCGGATCGGGCCTGTCTCGCCATGGTTCACAACATATAGAGGGGTCTACATAGACACACACACACAAAAAGACATTATGATCTGGTTTTCAGCAGTTTCTGGAACAACGATAAGACCTCACCGACGTTCTTCATTGTGTTCAGAAAAGCACACACACACTCTCACACATACTGTCCTGATTCCATGGCACCCAAACAATACACACTGCACCTTCATATACAGAACATTTCTCTGTTGGGGAATGTAAATGCTTAGCATGAAGCTGTTTAACGTACATCCTACAGCACAGTTACTGTGTACTGTATGCAGGCCTGTAGATGACGGAGATCATCTTCAACACTATTTATTTTAGACTCCCTGCAGGCTTTGGCACAACATTCATTTAAAACGTTTGCTTCAAATGAACTCAAATACCATACAACACATGCAGACGAAGCAGCAGGCTGGTTTATTATTAGACTGGAGACTTCGGGGTGGAGAGTAAAAGTGTTTACATTATCTTAGGGCTGTTTACCCAGTGCAGAGAATAAAATCTGTTGGTTAACAAAACAATACATAGAGCATCTAAACAGAATAGCACACTCTTCTGACTTATGAACAAACTCAGGGCTTAAGAGTCTAAGTTTTACTGTTTTGGTCTGATTGCAGAGTGATTATGCACCATGCCGCATGAGATGCAATCACATCTGAGAGTGCAATACGCTCAAGTTTAATTCCTTTTGTATAAACCTCCTTTCTTCTTCAGTGGTCTCTGCACATCTGACATTAGCTAATTAGCCTAAAGTCAGATGAGAGAAAGCTAACATTGCCTAAAAAGGCCAATCGGTGCCTGGGACAAGGCGAGTGGAGGGAGGGAATATCTGAGGCAGGATTCTTGGATCGCATAGGATCCAAAAGGAGGTCATTCACAGGACAAATGAATTTTGTAGCACACAGAGGCATCTATCAAAGGAAAAGCACATTTGGTAGTTGCATATTGTATTGCCCCAAATTACTTTTCATTTTTAATCACCAATAAATAATATCAAAGCAAATATACTGATCTCTATCATACAGGTAAGCACCACAGAAGGAAATCCCAAGTAAAACACAGCTGTACTTATTTTGATTTTTAAAAGTGTGGCTCAAATAGAAATATATAACTAAACCCATTAGAAATGCAATATGGGGTTCCTACTGCAGAAAAACACGTGTGTTCTTGTAAGTTTCATCAGTCATTCTTGAGATGACATACACAGATTTTAGGCCCAGCCAAGACAGTTTTTGTATTGCATGATTTCCAATTGCATCAAAATGCGAAAAGTGCAGATTGGCTGACAATATGAATGATTAATGTGTAAACACACGTAGAGCGGGAACTAAAAATCATCAAAACTCTGCACACAACTGTATCACAGCCTGCTCAAGTGATGGATGCTTCCCAACACAAGGCCGACCACCACAAATAAATTCTCAGTCTGTAGGAGACGATGGCGTGTATTAGCGTTTATTATTCCCCTCAAGAGTTGGATGAGGAAAATGTGCTTTTTCACAACAAAGCTGCTGCAAATCTGTTCAGTCTGAGCAGGTAATTATGCATTGTTGACATTATCTGAACGTTTGTTTTTAGATAAGGCAACTGGCTTCAAGTTACAAGTTGTAAAACCATGACTTACCTCATTCTTTGGCAAACTGGCAAAGGGTTTAATGACACAAGCCAGGGGCACCTGGCACTGTTTGGCCAGATCGGCGGTGCAGGGTAGAGTGTAGGTGGTGCAACGCATGAACCTGGGACTGGCATTGCCTGGGATTAGCGAAAAGAAGGTTGTCAGTCTCTTTGAAACAAAAGTGGACCGTGTAATTCTCTTTGTTTAATCAGAAGTCAGTAATTAAAAACAGGGGATTACGAGTTACCTTGGTCCTGCACTGTGAAGTCAGTCGTGACCAGAGGTGGCACCTGTCCTCTCATGTTTGTGCTGAAGACCTGCCCCCCTTGTTTTACTTTGTCATCCTCAATCACTTGGGTCTAAAGCAGACAAGTTAGGCATTACAGTAAAATCTGACTCCTCAAGAGTTGTGTGGTGCGCTGGTATGTGAGGGTATGCAGTCCCAGGAGGATTAGTCCTCTACTCACCGTGCTGGGGATTGAGTCAGGGTCCAGTTTCTTCTGAGGCGGTCCCGCCAGTCCGGCTGCTGCTCCAGGGAAGGCCCCTGGCATGCCTGGCTGGGGACCAGCCATCTGTCCCCCAAACTGACCTGAACATTATATTAAAACAGTATATACAGGTTATTAAATGACATTCATTGGCTGCAGTGTGAAGTACAGAATTGGTAGCAGAACTCTGTTCTGTTGACTAAAAGCTGTAGAATAAGTTCAGATCTAACTGATCCAATAGCAGCAAAGAGAACATTTGTTTTCATGTATGTCAAAGACTGATTCTCCTGCTGCACTCTTCTGTATTACAGAATTGTTCAACAAACAAATTTGTTTTGAGACACAGAGCAGCCTCATAGGAGAATCAAGCACCAAATGCACACGACGTGAAATGATTAAACATTTTCTCTTGTGAATAGTTCATTTTTGTTGTGATTTCAAATCTTTTCATGTGCATTCTCCATTTGCTGTTGTTAATTTCTGTCTGTCAAGCAGGAAACTCCTGTGACCACAGAATCCGCACGCTGAGCTAATGACCACGTATCAGTGTCACTATCAGTAAGTAACTAAAACAATCTTGTGTCAATATCCCTTTCAGATCTGTCTTTTTGACTGGTGGGAGCTCAATTTTTATTTTTATTCACAGTGTCACAGTTACCTGCTTGCTGGGGATATCCTGGTGGACCAGCAGCGCCGGGACCAGGCTGCTGGAAACCTCCAGGGCCTGGAGGAGGTGGTCCAGGGAAGGGTCTGCCCATGCCTGCCATTGGAGGGCCTGCCATTGGAGGGCCTGCCATTGGAGGGCCTGCCATTGGAGGGCCTGCCATCTGTGGGGCTCGCATCGGTGGGCCTGCCATTGGCATGGTTGCTTGGGGTGACTGCAGGCCTGGGGGCATCTGTGGCTGGCCCATTGCTGGAGGAGGGGATGTTTGGAAAGGCTGCTGGGCTACAGAGCTCGTTGGAGGAGGAGGGCTCTGCATGGGACCAGGGGCTACACAATAAAGGAATGAAATCTGGTGAGTACTTTCTGGCTGTTGTTTTTCTAACCCCTGTCTCATCCCTTCCACTGAAATACTATAATCAATAAAAACCAATTGCTTGTCTGCTGAGATCTGTAACAAGTAGCAGCACAGAGAAAACTTACCATAGTTGCCCAGATTCATAGCACTCATCTGATTGGTGAGCTGCTGTGTTGGAGGCGGACCCTGAGAGGCCATGGTGTTGTATGGAGACTGTTGAGGTTGTCCATAAGCAGCAGAGGCAGCTGGCGGGGCAGGGTATCTGAGGAATATAACAACAGCTATGAATCCACAGCAGGTACAGTGTGGTACCACGATGTGTGTAACATGCAGTATGAAATTTTGCCAACATAGTCTGAAGACTGTTACCTCTGTGGGTGTGCGCCATTCTGCTGGATATTTGGGTTGTACTGAGTGGACACTGGAGGTGGAGGCATGCCAGCAGCAGGGGAAACTGGTGATTTCATCATAGCTGCAGTGAGTAACAGACACCATGTCAGCAGTGTATATGCAGTATGTACGGTTTTCACTGTATGATTCTATAGCTAACATTTAAAAGCAAATGAGTTACTGAATCTTTCTTTGTGCCGCTGGCATGTAACGTGTGGCGTAGCGCATTAATTATTTAAAGGAGAGACACACAAACACACTCCATGACAGATAAAACATAATGAACAATACAAACTTAGACATGTTCGCAGCCATTAGCTCATAGTCTCCAAAGCACTCACTTCAGGCCTGTTGTTTGAGAATATCAATGTCGGCCTGAAAAGTCTGGGAAATGTGAGCTTCTGTTGTTGTTGTTGTTGTGGAGAAAGGGCACTTGTTGCTACAATTGCTGGACTTCAAGAATGAATGAGCTGTTCTTGCTTGGTGGCAAGACTGAACTTGTTACATGGAAGCGTCACAACCATGTTATGTGAGAATAGAGCTGCAGCAATGAATCCTTTAATCAATTAGCTGTCAAATATCAGTGACAGTAAACTGAATATCTTTGGGTTGTGGACAAAAGATTGTGGACAACATTTTTCACCTTTTTTTAGACCAAACAATTAATAAGCTAAGAGTGAAAATAATCATCTGATTAACAGACACTGAAATTAATGGTTAGTTGCAGTCCTATTTGAAAAACAATCCAAACACAAGACTAGAAGTCCTTTACCTGTTGGAGGTGCGGCGAATGCTTGAGGTGGTCCCCCATAGTGCCCGTAGAGGGGCTGTGCAGGGCCAGTCCCAAATCCACCTTGGTAGCCTCCCATCCCTGGCTGGGCCTGGGAGTACGGGGGTGCAGCAACATAACCCTGTTGACTCATGCTGATGCGATGACTGTTACTGTCTTCTCATGCCAGGATGAATGAGTCTTGACAACCTGTTAAACTGAAAGAAGAATATTTAGAGATTGCATGATGTAGTCATGCACTTCATTGCTGATATAGAACAAGGAACCAAAAATACATTCCCGGTGAAAACCTTCTGGACAGTTTGCATCCATCCCATTAGTGGAACTCTGTAAAATATTGCCTACATAAACCAAGCATGTTTACAAAGCCACGCCAACAACTGATATTTTGACCTCATGCAATCATCAACACTCCTGTCACATGGACCTTTGATATTGCTTCTTGAGAGATAAGGCCGGCTTATCCATGCTAATATGATCTTGGAGTGACTCCATGAGTTTCAGTTTTGCTGTCAGAACTGCAAGTAATTGACAGTTAATGAAGTAGTTTGCAGTGTTTACACTCACCGTGGCTATATGAATACCCCCACGGGCATGTAATTAAGGGCAATTTAACACATGGAGTCAGCTTCATCGTTTCACTTGTCTATGTTATGGCCTACAGGCTGTTAAGAGTTTTGCTGTCATCCACAGTAAGTGGTGTGTTGTGAAGGCCTTTAGACTTTTTCAGGGTGTCATACCTTTAAAAAGAAGAGAAACTTCGGCACAACTGGGTCCCCAAAAACAACAGCTGCGCACTGACAACTCCATGAAAGCGATTTATTACTACATAATAAAACCAATTTAACACATTTTACTCACACAAAATGTACAAAGAAAATAAAATAACCGTGGTTACGAGTTCACTTCAACAGTTAACTGTATTTGCCACTTCCCGAGCATTGCCACGTCAAAGACCGTTAGGATGGCTAAAAATCTGCGCATCCCTATCGTCCGTCAATTAACGTCCAGCTGAACGGGCACACACGTTGTCCTCTTTTGTAATTTAATAGTTTGGTTATAACATAGCTTTGCACCTTATCGAAATAGTGTAGTATCGTGACAGCACAGCTCCTCGTTCTGTGTTGATTGCATATTGATGGAAAACATCTTGCTAGCTACGCGGAAATTACTACAAAGTTTTCCTTTGGACCACAGGCGCGTTCACTTCAAACACAAATACCGTCAAATAAAGACGTATCTGGCGCAGGACTACACATTTGTATTAGCAGCAATATAAATACTGTCCTAACGGTATTTACCTGGATATTGGGCAGAGTCCTCTTCACTATATTGCCGTCAGTGAAAGCAGAGTGCCACGTCAAACTCCACCAAAGCACCGGTCGCTGTGCTTGCTACGCGGCGAAAATCACTCCGGTCGATCGATGCGGAGAAAAGAGACGATGTTTCCGGCTATGTATTTCAAAATAAAATCCAAAATAGCGATTGAATGTTATTATACTATATGAATCACACAAACACGATATCTATTTATAAAGCCTGTCGTCTGACAACTCAATAAAGCGATCTCAATCTTCTGAATATCCAAACATTTGTTTAAAAGTGTTATGCTATGCTTTTATGTTGAAGTGTCTATAGTTGAATTTCTGGCTTTGGTCGAGGTGTCTTCAGCTACCTTGATGGGGCTGTGAGTCTTGTTTGTGCGCATGCGTGAAAGAGAGGGAACCCATACACGTCAGCATAGGGGATGTGGACCTGTGCGGCCCCGATAACACAAATGTTTCATCACCACCTGAACACTGAACCGAACAGCTTTCACTCTCTGCTCGTATATAACGATATCCGAGGTAATTTATTGATAAAGCAAATTAAAGTGAAGTTACGTGGTTACAAAACCTATAGCATGCATAATATCCTGAAAATATGTAATCATACAGACAGTTGGATATAGTCCCTGAAAATTTGGAGATATGAGACTAGCTGTGGAGGAATTCACATTCTGCATTTAGGCACAAATTGAATCCTTTTTCTGTTGTCATTTTTGTTATTATTATCATCATTTTTTGCAATCTCTGGAACAACATTAGATGATTTTGTAGTGAGAGGAAATGATATCATTTCCTGGGTGGTTGCATGTTGCATGGTTGTACTTGGACAATACGGCCCTGATAGGTTATTGTAATGTCTCATGCCACTGAAGAAAAAGCACAGTAACTCAGTAGGAGTCATTATAAAACCAAACCACTCAAATTATGCAGATGACAAACACAGACAAGAACGCTAGCTGTACAATTGTATTGTATGTAATTGTCTTGAAAAATAAGATGGGGTCACACAGCTGTCTATGCATTTATACACAATAATATTCTCATGTTGCATCTTAGATTAAAGGCTACAACTGTCGTGGATTTGTGCTTTGGAGTATTTATCTAGCTTTTTATGGCGTTTATGGCTCTTTTCTGCTGAAGCTGAAAAATCTTCTGTTGTCAAAGTCGGCCAGTCATGTTGCTACCCTCCCAAGTTTATTGTGATGATGTAGCTCGGGGACGTTGAACAGAGAGTTAAATAGTCCTGGAGCTCACCAACCACCAGTTGCATGCAACGCCTGCAGGCGGGTCCGTGCGCCGTGACGTTTCTGGAGCGGGCTGGACTCAGGCAGAACTCAGATGATGGGGATTAAACAGCGGTGCGGTGGAGGTGGTTTCTACAATGTGCTGCTGGTCCGGCTGACGGTTCGATGATCGCGCTGTGGAGGTTTGGCTGAGGAGCTGTGCGCAGCATGGGCACCGGGGATTACATCTGCGTGACGCTGCGTGGTGGTGCGCCCTGGGGATTCACCCTGAGAGAGGGAGAGGGGGACACCTACAGACCCTTCTTAGTCTCCCAGGTATCTGTCTGTCTTCGTGTTAGGTGTTAATTTATTAATATAAGGTGTTCATTTGAGATCAAACAGGATTATGTCAAATTTTTGGGCACTGACAAACGTTTTATTCAACTTACTGTGGAGATCTTAGACATTCTCCAGTTTGGATTACAATTTCTATAGAATCAGTTTTTCTTGTGTTTTGTTCAGGAATTCAGAGATACAAAACAGAATAATAATAATAATAATAATAAAAAAGATTATTCAAAACGTTGAACTAACTCTGGTGGGAGAGGATTTCTTCGGAGCAGTGCGCGTCGCTGCATTTTTGTGTGCGTTGGCCGTGTTTTGGTGAGAGATTCCTCGGGACCCTTATATGGTCAAGGCCAAGGGAGAGTGTGAAGCTGAGGCCAGTGCGATCTGTTATCACTCAGGAAGACTTAAGCGAGAAAGCGAGGCGCATTTCATTTCAGACGGGTAACCAACCTGGAGAGGCAAAGGTGTGTGCGTTGTGCAGGAACATGCAAAATAACAGAAAGATATGAGCATGCAGATCACACTTGAAAAGAACAGTCAAAGAAATACCAGAAATGAGGTCAGGCAAATGATAGGTTATTCTATAACCACTCTGGCTCCATAATATTTGTTTCTTGATAGTTCGGTAATAAACCTTATAGACGCCCTTTGATTCACACACTTACCTCCAGTACTTCACATGTTACATTCATCCTATGCATCATATCAGCAGATATTGCAGAGTCACAGATGCTGTGCCTCAGGAGGCCTGCAGTAATGCACTTTTACAATTCACTACAATTTGTGTATAGACAGTAAAATGAACTCACTCTTGTCAGATTCATCTTTAAAGACATTTGGTTATGTAAAATGCTCAAATAGAAATGTCAGATCAATGCAGACGTACAGAGAGCTGTGATGTAAATGTGCACCGAGAGAGGTAAAGCCAGGTGGCTTTACTTTGAGGAGCTGCTGACAGTCTATATATGGCTCAGCGATGCATGTTCGGAAGTACTCAGGCTGCACTGATCCTTCATCAACTTGTTCTCCATGTAGAGAAAATGTAAATGTTTCTCTTGAGCTGCATTCCTGCCACATCAAAGCTCAGGCAGAAGAAAGCACTCTCAGAGCATCAATAGATCATTTTAATGACAGGCGCTTAGCTCGTTTCAAACAATTAAAGCCACAATTCTGAAGTTCATTAGTGAATTTATTGTGATTGTTGGACGAGTACACATATTATTTCCACATTCGTTGGAATGAAATGGTCTCTTATAATTGAGAAAGTGGATACGCATCCGCTGAAGCTTCAAATCAGCTCATAAACATCTGGTTTGTTGATTTTTAGAGATTAAAAGCATAAAATAGTGATAATTACTTTAAACTTTTGTACTGTTGGTCTCTGTTGAAGATGTTCACATAAGTGGTGTTAAAATGCACAAACAAAAGCACATAAATACAAGATCACAAATGTAAGCCACAAGCATCTTTGTGATCCAATCAGAATTTTTCCACAAGCTAATTCCTGTAAGTCCACAGCAAGTTTTCAAGCATGCTATATTTCATTTATACAACCCCCCCACAATGTCTTGTACACTGTATGGAAAAACTATTGAGCATGAGCCAACATAACTGTTACAAAATGCGATGCCAAAATTAACAGCAATCGTGAGGTTTCGTCAGGAAAACAACCGTCAAAGTCTCCATATGGGGTAATGCCCCCGACTTCTACCACCTGCTCCAGTTTCAATCTTCCCTAAATGCTTAACTGTCAATTTTAGAGTAAGTGTTTTCATGTGTTACCTGAGGTACTTGTGATTCACTGCCTTTAAGTGTCGGCCTATTACAGTGAAGTAGCTACATATGATGCATATGCCTTGGACATCTGGGGGTCTTAGTCCACCTCATCTGGAAGATATAACTCTAAACATACCTCCAAACTCTTCTTGTAGGAAGGACAGAGAGCCAAGTCTGTTCGTTAAAAGTAAAAAAAAAAAAAGCAAACATACCAAGATCATGACAAATACTCTTAACCTCGAGGCTCTCCCGTGTCTGATAAAATGTGTTTTTGCTCAAGCTTCTGTTGAATCTAGTGGAAACTGTGTTTTGTTCCTTGAGAGAAAGTGATTGTTCAGTGTACTGACAGGCAGTACAGTGGAAGGGCATGGGGTATCCACTCTTAAAAGGTTCTTTCCATATAAGGGAGGGCAGTATTTTTCTTCTCATTTGGAGTCCTGGCCTGAGTACAAAGTTGATGAGGTCACTTCATTTTTAAAGCTACAGAAACTGCAGAATACAGAATTTTAAAAGTCGTGACCCACAAATACACCAAATCATAGTAACAGCATAATGGTTGTTTTGGATAACTTTGCAAAAAAGACTTTTAATCAACAGGTATTCCAAAAAAAAAAAAAGAAATGTCTTGAATCCCAACAACCCGAGCAGGAGATATTTTGCCTGCTGCCTGTTCAGGTATGCCATCATGTTATGTGGAATGTCAACATGCATTAGCTCAGTTATGGAGCACTGAATGACAAAAAATCTGAAATCTTCATGCAAGTCTGAGGCTTATAAGAGCAAATCCAAATGTTATCCTCATTCCATTGAATAGCTAGACCTTTCATGAGGGTTATCTTGCCCTTTACTGAGAAAAAAGGGCTCTTGTTGCAGATGCCTCAGTCCTAATAGCGCACCATAGGAACCTGATTAAGCTGCCAAGCAATCAGCAAAATGCGGCTGCTGCACTCATTCAGTGCCGTTCTCCCGGAGTAAACAATGTGCTTCACAGCTCCTTCCATCACTGGAGTTTTTTGGCTTTGCCTTCTTCAGCAAAGCATCTACATCCTGGTCCTGGGAGAAAGCAGTGACCTCAGATGATGACTGTGCTCATTTTTTCCCCTTTTTTTTTTATTTCACACAATCTCAATAAATTAAGGCCAAAGCTCCAACGGCTTCATATTTTGATGACATAGTCTTGAGCTGTTCCTGGCTGTGAATGCTCTGTGCCAGTGCCACCCAAAGTGAGGCCCAGAGATGGGGAAAAAAAGGATCACACATAGTGATACTGATGTAAAAATGTTATTATTTTCACTGTTGCAAATATGTGAAAATCATGTTTTCATCTGTCGTATTTTTCAAGTATATTGTATGTTTATCTTAAGAAGCCATAAACAAACACTGAGGCAATTTCTCAAGACAGTGGCAGAGGTAAATGTTGCAAAATATACCTCTATGTATTTAGTTTGATCCCCTGTTAAACGCATCAAAGTGAACATCTGTGCTCTCAGTCGTTTATGGGTCATATTAACTCCCATAAGCTTCCTTTCAATGTAAATCCATTTCACAAAAGCAGAATTAGGGAAGGTTTGAGCAACGTTTCCTCAGCTCAAATTCAAGTAAGGAATAAACTAAAGTGATCTGGAAATGTTGTATAAAAACCTGGATAGAACATAATTCATCATAACACAATATGTTTGCAGTAAGTTGGGGATTGTTCGTGGCAGGCGAGAATTTATGTTTGTACTTTGAAGTTGTACTTGTATTAATTGCATTAGTAGTGCGCCCACGGATTACAGATCGGAATTAGCCAGTAGCCAAACAGTGAAAAAAAATGTGTTCTTTACATGCTCCCTGACAAATAAAAGTCATAAACTTAAACGGACCTAAACTCTCTTGCTCTAAAAATGTTTCCCCACCTCTCCTCTAAGACACAGATGAGCGGATGAGTGAGTGAAGACCAGCCATCCTCCCACACGGTGTGAGTGCTACCTGTACGGCAGCTGGAAAATATTTTCTTGAAATGTAAAAACTTAATTGCTTAAAGCTGTGAAGGGCAGGAATTGCTGGGAGCTATTTGGGCACATTATGCAGCCCTGTGCTTCCTGTGATTTTCTCTTGCGTTTAAGCCTATTAAAGAGATAATTTGAAAATGGGCAAGCGAAGATAACATGCCCATATGCTGCTGTCTAATTGTGGCCCTCACGTGATGACATAAATGCTCACTTTATTTGAGAAAAAAAGGGCAACACTGTTTATGTTCCTCTCTCGTGATACCTCCAGTAGCATTTATTTGCCATCCTTTCCTGCACAGTTACTCCAGGCTGTGTTTCTCTTTCCAAGCAGCGCATGACAAACAGGATTGAGACACTATCTGCCTCCTTTGAACTGTCTGTGTACCTTTGCGTTGCGAGGAGAGACAACGACAAATGTTTCCCCTCCTTTTTTGGGAGCAAGAGCGGTTGCTGTGGCGTTCCACACAAACCATCCTCCCTGTTGTGAGGAGTGAGTCCCCAATCGGCAGGCACATGGGCTGCCTTATAGGGCCTGTTTGCACTCTGTTAACTCTTAAAATCTCAGAGGGGTTTTGTCTGAAAGGTACCAGCTCTACAAAGTAAATGATAAAATACTTTGTATATATAGCAAAGTTGGCCCTCTTATGTGTTTATGGTTCTGCACAAGCAAGTATGGTAGTTCTCCTTGTTTATATTCTGTATATGCTGGGACCTTTGCTTTAGATGGATGCAGAAAACAGAGCTATTTAACTTTGCATCTGCTTTTGAGAAACAAGGGATGAAAGACATCTCGTCAAAAAATCTTTGCTCTGCAAAAAAGGCAAAAAATGCACAAAATAATGTTTTTTTGGGGGGGGCATTCTTTCGGAGAGTCAACGCTGATTTTGTGCTTATGCAGGGATTCTCCTCGTCTTCCCTCAGCAGTAAAAGATGTATGTGTGTGCAGCACCATCTAGTGACATAATTGTGTCACTGCAGGTATCCTGAGTTGAGCCGCATGTTGGCAGAGATGCAGCAGTTCGTTGGTGAGCCCAGTTCATGTGAAATTCCAAAATGTAGAAGATATTTACGATAAAGATTTCACCACGGCAGTTTGAGGATTTTGGATATTTCCATTAAGAAAGTAAAAGAGTGAGAAGGACTATTTGGTTTGATGGTTTGTCCCCATGCACTCGACAGTCAGTTTTCTGTTGTGTTGGCCTTATGACTGTACCAAATGACAATCCAGAAAGGCATAAGAGAGCAACATAGACTTTCCTTGTGTTGTGCTGTTAAAATAAACATGGAGATGGATAACACAGTTTTGAAATGCCTGAGCTCTGAGCTCTTTGCAGTTCCACGATTTATGTGTCTGCTGCTTGCCAGTAAGGCTTTCTGGGTAACAGTAAGTTTAGTAGAAGAAACCTAGGAGACTGTTTTTGTTTAGTGATGGTGCAATGAAATAGATCAACTTGAAGTGAATGCTGTGCTGGCAATAAAGGGGCATTATCATTATTGATGGCAGACTGGTCATTTACTCATGTTCAGTATCATCAAGGGTTAGAATGTATTGATGCTGATATATCATGTGTACAATTTTTAATTAATCCTTCAGGGGAATTAGCCAAGACAAAGATGTATGACCTCATTACAGTGAATGAACTGAGTTTTGTAACATTATCTCTTCCAATATTTTAAGATTATTTAACATGATGATGATGGTAACATGATGGAGAGAGAGAGAGAGAGAGAGAGAGAGAGAGAGAGAGAGAGAGAGAGAGAGAGAGAGAGAGAGAGGTTCTACGCAACAAGAATTAAACTTGAGATGTCATAGTGCCCAAAAAGTTATTGGAACATGAGGTGGTTACCAATCTCGAGAACAAAATATAATATATTTCCTGAGAGAATGTCCTTTAATTGCACGGTACTGAAGGAGTCATTAATTGCCCGAGCTGTATAAGTGGCCTTTTGTGCAAAATTTATGGGGTATTTCTCCTTATTAAATCCTCTTATTAATGAACCATTTTGTAGGCCTCAAGAACCAATTACAAGGGTATGAAACCGTCAGTCATTAGTTTAACTGCGTAAAGAGGTGCCTTTTAAATTGATCCGTACTGAGCTGGCCTGCAGCAATGATATGCAGCTGTGTGGCTAATATACAAGGTATACCAAGCCCATGTCTTCAATATCAGTGGCACTGACTGCACTTTGTAACGTGAATTGTGCAAACAACTGCTTGACTGTGCAGTAACTTATTGATCATATACTTTTCAGCTAATATATTTTGAATTAGTTTGGGGGAAAGGCCACTAGTTTACGCTCCATATCCTCATTTAATATCTCTCAAATATTAGTAATGCAGTCTGAACATGTGTTTTCACCTGATTCACTATATGCACTTCATATAGGCCTTCACGTGGAATTGTTGCCCAACACACACGTGATCATCTGTTGCCTGGCTTGAACTTCATGCACGTCAAAGTATATAACCCACTTAGCAATCACAGGAAGCCTGTATCTGTATCTGTAGAGGCCCTCAACATGAAGTTAGCTTAGTGCTAAACCACTGTTTATAGACAATAGTTCTCTGTTTTGCTTACATTATCATTATTTGCAGGCTGACTTTTGTGTTAATGCTCCACTTACAGGAAGACTTGAGAGAATGCATCATGTATTTTTACCCCTTTTTATAACCTACAAATATTGGTGACATTGACCTCAGGGAGAAGTTTCTCTAGCTGATAATGGACACAGACACAGTATTGTAATATCTATTTTTCTAGGGTTTTTTTTTTTTGGCATCTTATGAAGATTTTGTCTTCCATAGGTAGAAGAAGGTGGCCGTGCATTCCTGGCTGGAGTGCAGGAGGGAGACGAGGTGGTGTCACTCAACGGAGAGCCATGTGCTGATCTCACCCTTTTACGAGCCCTTGCACTCATCGACACGTCCCTCGATTGTCTGCAGCTGCTTGTCAAAAGGTAGCGCTCATATACCGCCCATTCAGTTAATGGTGGTGAAGTGTGACTAGCAGAAAACACGACACAAACACAACGCCAGATTTGAAAATGTCTGTACATTCAATAACTCTGCAATATCTGTGCATTATGACAACTGAGCCATGCAGTACTGTATGTCCTTGGTGTTCACAACAGCAATGCTAAATGATTATTGCACCACTGTATTAGCATTTAGATAGCATGTTGTTTTATGACCTGTGCCCTTTTCCATAGTTCAGTGAACCACCGACTGACTGCCTGTGTAGATATATGCAGTCATGTCTCTGTGTGTATTAGTGAGTTAATGTGTGTCAGCCGTGCTGACCTTCCAGCTGGCTTGGCCAGTGTGTTGCAGATTTGTCTCTTGATTGACATGCAGCTGCTCAGCCATTACTCAGTGGGCATTGGCAGTGTGTTTATCAAGGTGACATGTCCTTAAATATTGCTGCATATGCCTTAATGTGCCCATATTTAAACTGCAGAGGGATATACAGCAGCTCTGAAGGCATATTAATATTATATTATAATATATTATTAGAATATTAGTCAACCTGAACTATTAAATCTATGGTTCCTTTATTATTTTCTGAAGTTGTCTTCTTTGTGCTATAACGTGAATGTAAGCACAGTACAGGATTTGCATTAAAATTGTTTATATGACTGGATGACAATAGAATCTTGACCTCAGCTTGTGGCTATCAAAATGTATTACGACTTGTCACTCAAAAGGACTAGTCACTGAAGTCTAATTGACTGAAATTCAATAATTGCAGTCAGAGATAATGACATTCTGCTATGCTATTCCTTGCTGACCTTGAAAGTGGAAATTAGGCAGAGTGATGTTGAAGCGTGATTACTTTCCTCCTCAGTGACCTGGCCCTTTCATTTAACTTGCTGCATGAAGATTAAATCTACTTGATTACTTTGACAACTTGAGCAATGGGAGACAAGCTTTACATCCTCAACAATCCAATGGCCCCAATTTCTCAGTGATGATGGACTGCTCATTCAAATGGTATTGTAATTTAATGAGCAACAACAGATCGGTGTGAACTTAGCACCTGTCTTATGCTGTATGTGGAAATAATAATAGAAAGAAATGTTTGATGATAAAAAAAAAACTGACAGTTTAAAGGCAGCATAGATATTTTGTCTGAAAGTCACTTATCCTTTAAATGTTCATGTCCAAAAAACCAAGCCCTGTTTAAAGAACGAATCATATAACGGGTGTCATGATCACTTATTGTTATTAATGATAAACAGTAGTTGTTGAACTAAAAACACAGGCTCCACTCATTTGTTCCTCTTCTCCCCTCTCTTCTGAAAGATACTGCACCATCCCTCCAGAAGACTATGAATCAGAAGAAACATTCTGTGGTCGGAGAGACTCTTCTGGTGCGGCTTTAGAGAGCACCACACTCCACATCTTCTCCTCAAAGCCCAGGTCCCAAAGCCCAAGGGAACTCTACATATCTGAGTCACACGATGAGGCATACTGTGGGGAGTTAGACAGTGACTCAGTGTTTCCCAAGGGACCACAGTTGCTTTGCACTGAGCTGCATTGTCCCTCATCTGGCATTCAAAGAGGCCGGGTACCTGTTTTAAAGGAAAATGATGAAGAAGTGCAACGATGCTTCTCCCCTGGGGACATGGTCGAGCTTCAGGTGTCCTTCTCTGAGCAAACCTTGGACGATGTGGGCTGCACCTCTCTTGGGAGTGCTGTTGGGCTCCAGGGAGAATTCTCAAACAGAGAGGCCATTGAGAGACTCCACTCCACCACCACGTCACACAGCGTGCCGTGCTCCGTCAGAGAGCCGCTTGGACAGCGTGGGGTGGTGCTCAGCTCCCCTTTGATACTGGGGCAGGTGGAGGTCGTTTTGCAGGAGCCAGCAGCATCAGGAGCAGGGAGGGGCATTCTCGGTGTGGGAGGCCCCAGGGTCAGTGGAAGTGGTGGATCCCAAAGTGAGGGAGAAGGAGGTGGGCACTGCAAGGGGGTTCCAGGGTCTCTGACTGTCTCATTTGGAATTCCCTCAGAAGAGGCGACACCAGCTGAAGAACAGGACTCTGATTCTGAGGGGGATCAAGACAAACCCAACAAGCACCGGGCTAGACACGCCAGTAAGTACCTATGGACCATTTCCATCTGTACCATAATGTCTTGGTATGCAATCATTCTTTGTGGGAGAGTGTGTGGGTACTAAGGATCTATTCTTTAAGAAGGAATCCGCAAGCTAATAGGTCAACACTAAATTGCATTTGCCAACAACATGTGTGCATTCCAAAGCCTGATGTCCAGTGTGTGTGTGTGTTCCTCAAAATAGTATGTGTCTGTCACTGCAGTTGGAGGAGGGTGCTCATTCCTTTGACTGGAAGCAGATACATCCGGGTCTAACCTGAATAACAACAGAATCAAAGTGATAGTATGGAGGCACGGTGCAGATGGGATGGTGACAGTCAATGAATGCTGCACATAAAGAATCAAAAGAAAAAGAGATTGAAAGAGCTAAAATGTGTGAGAAGCTACTACACTTTCTAAAACGTCTTAAACCATCCATTTGGTGGTGATGAATATGGATACCGAAGCGTTCGTCCGAGCTGTGCTGAAGACATAAATATAACACCAGCACGCTGATGATGCCTGCAGAAGTAGCCCCTTTGACAGACACCAGCATGTGCTCCCCAAGCCCGTTACCTGATCCTTTCAAACTGGGTGCTTTAACTGAGCTAAAAAAGTGAGTCCGTTGCTCACTCCCGCTGTCTCCTCCACCTTCAGGTTAGTCTTGCAGGAATATGGAAAAGTAAACCTTTGTGCTATTTTATTACTGCCTCGAATTCTTGGATCATTTCAGAGTGGATTTGTCGTGTGACGTCCGATATCAAATTGGCCAAGGTGTTGGCAAATGTGACAGATTTAAGAAGAACAGAGGGTTTTAAGTGGACAGCTTGGGAACTTGCAGATAAGGATTTATTGCATGCAGGCTGTCTTTAACCTTTCTTTGGTTCATTGTCTGTGAACAACTTAGGATATTAGACATGGGTCAGAGAATTTTATGATTGCTTTATGGGTTGACATTTATCTTCAACTGAATGAACAAATTTGGAGCAATACAATCACAAATGAGGAAAACCACATAGCTATAGGTCGATAAATATTACGAGTGGACTAAGAATATAGAATTTAATGCTTCTCATGTGAAAAAAAACAGTTAATAGCTTAGTTTACAGCAAATTTGTTGTGTGTTCAGATCAGTTCAACAGTGCATGCAGTATTTGTTGTTAGTTGTTAGTCTGTTGTCATTTCTGCCTCTGCTTTAACTGAGAACATGGGCTGGAGCTTTAAAACCAGTGCAATGTTACATGCTGGAATTAATTGCTGTGTGTCTTGCTTAACTTTGTTTTGAAATGTAATTTTGACATTTGTCACCATGTTGTTTGTGCAAGTTCTATTTTTACTCTTCAAAGTTATTCAGGATCACTGATATTCAGAATTGGAATATAATAAAAGTAGCTTTCCACATTAATTATTTAAAGTAATTTCGTCAACTACATTTACATTATCAGTGCAGATGCAGTGTGGACTGCCTGGAAGTGCTGCCTGGTCCTTCAGTCAGTGACCAAAGAGCTTAAGTTTATACTTTTAGTAGTGGAGACAATGGAGGAAAGAAAGTTTTTTCCAAAACACATTCCAACCTGACAAAATAATTTGAGCTGATCTTTATTGCACTGTATATTGTTAAAACTGATAATTTCAGGTGAAATCATTCCCAGAGAAGTATTTATTTTGAATCACCTCTCTAGGACCCCATATTTTAAAAACTCTCTTTTGCTTCTCTATACAGGGCTCAGGCGAAGCGAGAGTCTGTCTGAGAAGCAGGTGAAGGAGGCCAAGTCCAAATGTAAACGCATTGCTCTCCTTCTTACGGCTGCTCCGCCCAACCCCAACAACAAGGGGTTGTTGATGTTCAAGAAACATCGACAGAGGGCCAAGAAATACACACTTGTGAGCTACGGCACAGGAGAAGACGAAACAGAGTACAGTGACGAAGACGACGAGGAAAACGAAGGCGACAAACAAGAAACCCATACTGTTGAATTTACCCTAGTGCCTTCTGAAATAGACAAGCATTTCCTCCCTAATGCCCAGAGCAGCAAAGGTGTGCTAACTATCAACTGGGACAAGGGTCTCCTTGAGATTGAAAGGAACCTGAACAACAAAACAAAGATGGAATGTTTGCCTGAAACCAAGGGCAAGGGTGCCCTAATGTTTGCCCAGCGGCGTCAAAGAATGGACGAGATTTCTGCTGAACACGAGGAGCTGAGGAGCCATGGGATGCCAGTGGAAGGAGTACTGGAGGCTGAAAAGAAGACAGTGGAGCACTCCTACATGCAGTCCACAACAGAGGGTCATGCTTACATGGATGTAAATATACACCAACAAAGCCAACAGCAACAACAGTATCAGCAGCAGTACTATGAACAACAACAGAACTACCAACAACAGCAATACCAACAACAGTATCAGCAGCAGCAGCAGCAGCAGCAGCAGTATGAACAACAGCATTATCAACAACAGCAAATGTATCAGCAGCAGCAAGAATATCATCAAGCACAACAGCAAATGCAGCACTATTCTACAAACATCAATGGCACAGTGCAGCATCAAACCGGTGAAATGCAGAGTTCTTTCAGCAATCGTACTGCAAAGCCTTTTTCGGTCGAAAACATAGCGGCCACCCCTTATTCTGCCGCAATGAGTGGGACCAATCACGATTCTGTGGGCCAAGGAGAGCAGATAGCTTCCCGTGATGAGCGCATTTCTACCCCTGCAATTAAAACTGGCCTTTTGATGGATGCAAGGAAAAGAAACTCTGGCAAGCCTATGTTCACTTTCAAGGAAGCACCAAAAGTATCACCTAACCCAGCATTGCTAAACCTCCTCAACAGGAGTGATAAGAAATTGGGTTTTGAGTCAGGACCTGAAGAAGACTATCTTAGCCTTGGGGCTGAGGCATGTAATTTCCTCCAATCTGCAGTTAAACACAAGACTCCTCCACCAGTAGCTCCAAAGCCGCTGATCAACCCCAGCTCTCTTCCTTGGTCCCCACAGATAGAAGTGACCAACCAGGACATGTCTCAACAAGCTCAAAATAGTGTATCCACACCTGCTGTAGCCCCCACCACAGAATCTACCCCTGCTCCAGAACTAGAGCCAACCCCTGCACCTGCCCCTGAACCCTCTCCCCCTCCTGCCCCCCAGGAGGTTCCTGCCAGCAGCACCACAGAGGAACCACACACATGGCCTCTCCCAGAGCCTGAATCTCAACAGCAGCCTCTGCAAGTGACAGCTCAGCAAGAATATGGTCATATGAATGCTAACCTACAGCCTGAGCCTGTCCCTGTGACTAGCTGGGCTGCAGCACAAACACAAGCACAACAACAGCCATCTACCAATTCTTGGCATCCATCTCAAGTGGAACCCCAGGAACCACCTCCTACTCAGTCCCCTAAACCACAACCTTGGGTGACAGGTCAGCCTACTCAGACACAAGTACAGCCCCAAACCCCTACAAATGCCTGGACCCCTCCAAACCAACCATCCTGGAGTCAGCCTCAAGAGCATGCACAATCTCAGCCACCTTGGGCTCACTCTCATGAGCAGCCAAATCTGCAGCAAATGCAACCAACTTGGGGTCAACTTCAAGACCAACCAATGCAGCCACAGGCCCCATGGGCACAACCATCACAAACGCACTCTCAGCATCAACCACCATGGGTTCAACAACCCCAGCAAAAATCTCAAGCACAGCCCTCATGGGTTCAGCAGGTTCAGCCAGAATCCCAGCAACAACCGCCGTGGGTTCAGCAATCACAGCATCAGGCTCCACAACAAGCATGGCCACAGGCACAAGCACCAAGTCAGCCTCAACCACCTTGGGTCTCAACTCAGCCTCAACAGCAACCCTCAATTAATGCATGGCCTCCATCACAAACTCAAGCCCAAATTCAGCCACCTTGGATCCAAGCAGCCCAAGCACAACCTCCAGTACAACCCCAAGCGAATTTGAATCCATGGGCGCCAGTACCTGTCCAGGCTCAATCCCAACCGTCATGGGCCCAGCACCCTTCAGAACATGGTCAGCAACCCATGAGTTCTTGGGCCCAAGAGCAAAATCAGGCCCAACATCAAGCACCTTGGGCTCAACCAGTTCCACCCCAGCCTGCACCGCAGCCAAACTGGCAACAATCCACTTCAAAGACTTCACCACAACCACCAATGAATTCATGGCCTTCAGCTCAGACAGAGCCTCAGACACCTGTGAATGCCTGGGCACCACAGTCACAGCAAACACCTGTGAATGTGAATGTTTCCACGTCAGTGGTGAACACACGTCCCTCTCCAAAACCTTGGCATCCACCACAAAATGCCCCACAAAACCGAACCCCTCCACCCCCACCACAGCGAATGCACTCTTTTACTGTTAGTCAAAGGGCTTCATCACCCATCAACCCAATGGCCACTGTCTTAAACCCATCATCCCTGGGTTCAGCTTTTGAGATGCCAGTCATCAGAGGAAAAGGAGCTGATATGTTTGCCAAGAGACAGTCTCGTATGGAGAAGTTTGTTGTGGACTCTGAGACTGTGCAAGCAAACAAGGCAAGCCGGTCAACATCGCCAACTGCTTCTTTACCAAATGAGTGGAAATATACACCAAATGTACGTGCTCCGCCTCCAAGGGCATATAATCCTATTCAGTCTCCTTCTTATCCTCCAGCAGCAACAAAGCAGCCCCCTCCAAGTAGCCCTTCAATCAAAGCCAAGAAAAAAGACAAAGAACAGCAAAAGCCCGCTCCCAAACCCCTCAACGTCATAGATGTTATGAAGCATCAACCCTATCAACTCAATTCCTCACTCTTTACCTTTGGCCCAGCAGCAGAGGCTGCCAAGCCCCCTGCACCTAAGCCAGACTGTTCACCTCCTAACCCTCCTGTTGAAAACCAACCAATTAGATATGAGCAAGTGGCCCCTGTCCAGCCAGCTGTACCATTTAATGCCCCATATCCCCAGCAAGCCTATGGGATGCCCATGCAACCTATGATGCATGATGGCCACTATCAGCAAAATCCAGTTTATCCTCCTTCCAACCCTTATCAACAACCTCCTGGTGGTCCTTACCAGCAAGTGTATAACCAACAATATCAGCAACCTGCACCACCTGCTTATCATCCCCAAGCTCCTCAGTCTCCAAACCCTCCCTACCAACAGGCACCGCAGGTCCCTTACCAACCAGCCAATAGCCCTCCCTACTTGGCAACTCCCTCAGTACCTTACCAGCCACAGCCTCCCAGTACCTATATTGCTCCTAGTTTCCCTGTAGCTGCGAGACCCGAATCTGCTTCAGGTGGCAGCACTGTAGCAGCTCCTAAACCTAAATTTACTGCTAAAAAGAGCTGCGCTCAGGTGTGGAAGCCTACGGCAGTTGATAAAGAGTGATTCTGCTATAGATTCATGACATGCTGAGTGTTTTCTTGAGTCAAAGGGTTGGTGCTTTTGTAGTCCACTACGAAGTGGACTATTTTGAGCACAAACTTGCTGTTACAATAACCTTTGTCACCTCTACCCACTCTTGTTATTGTGATAGGACAGAGCTTGATGGTTGAAGTTTTGAGAGCTGATGCAAATGGCATCACAAACAGCGTAAGAACATAGGAATAAGAACAGGATGTGAGTATATTTTATTAGACACAAATGAGGCAGACAGGTGTTTATAAAACATGTGCATTTTGACATATTCACAGAAAATGATGCATATGGAAAATAATTATAAATTAATGTAATTTTAAATAAAAGAATCGAAGGTGGTGGCAGTATATAAATGTAGGGGAGCATGGTGCTCAGAAAGAAAGGAGTGAGAGAAAAATGCAATCAGAAGTGTGGTACCTAACAGTGATAACAGGATGTTGATTTTTGAAAAGAAGAAAATGCGAAATGTGTCTAACCTTATCTGATAAACTAAATGTAACGTAGTGAGGGAGGAGGTTGGGGTCTGTGCGTGTAATGATACCAAGCAGAAGGCTAAATTTGCAATGTCTATGATGTCATAAGTGCAGAGATTATGTAACAACTCTGGAGTTTCAAGTGAAGGCTGGAGAATACAGGAATACGAACACAGTGTCAGCAAACAATGTCTTGCTTGAATTTCAAATGTTTGATTAATAGACACCTTCTTCAGTGGCTTTCCCCAGTGTCTTTTCCAGAGCACCTACTTCAGTGGGTTGATTTTATTTTAAGCTTTTTAACAGCTGTTGCATCATGTTAGCAACTATATTTAAACTGCCTCATGGGAGTGAGAGCTGAGGTCCAGAGATAGTAGGCTTAAATTTCACCTTAAGTCACTGAAACCGCTTTAGCACAGGATATAAAAAGTCTTTTTTTTCTGATAACAGAAAATATATAACATTGCCCACTCCACTAGTTTCACTCTTCATGCATCTTCTCCTGCTTTTGTTTCATATGAATAGATGATAAATTATTAACAAAAGAGATTTATTGAAAGGACACCCAGCCTGGTAATTTTCCACAAATATATTTTTGGTACAGGGCTGCTTTTGTTCTTCATGTTCTTTTCTTTTTCCTTTTCCTTTGTGTGTTTCTCTTCATAGTGCACTTTCTGTATGATTCACTGCAGTGCCATTAAAATGTCTTTTATCCTTGTTTGGCTTTCCTTTCTTTTGTCCTTTGAGCATGCTTTTGGGGTTTCTCCTTTTTCTAGTCTCTTTTCTTTTCATCTTGCTGATCTTCACCACTCCTCCACTTGCACTATAAATAATGACAAAGTTTTTCCGGATTTGTTCAGACAAACATTTTGGCTAAGGTTCTATCAGTTTCTGTGCAAGCACCATCAAATATATGAAGATGTAAAGAGCTTGTTACCATCAGCCAGAAACACCTCATTAGCCGAATCACCTACTTTTACAGCGATTGAGGCCAGTGCTTGAGAAGCACATTCCTGCAGCATGACTACCTGATGATGCATTTTTGAAGGGTATTATTAGATCAGTGACTTCACTGAATACAAGCGACCACACCGGATAATTCTGGAGGTCAAGTGAGTGGGCCCCTGCTGAAATGTATATCCATGGTGTGTCATGCATTTTCAGAAATGGTTGTGACGTGTTAAGTGGAATTTTAAATAGAAAGTGGTGTCTTGAGTTTGTAGATTTCTGTAGGTTTTGATTCATATGGCTTATAAAAGTGTCCCCAGTGCCGTCTGAACACCATTTTCTTTCTTTTTCAAAAAAAGGGGGATTTTCTCCAAGTTCAGAGACCACACATGAATAGATTATGTATGCTGATACTACTAAATGCTGCTACTTAATGCTTTACATCATCTGCGTTTTATTCACAATTTATTCACAACAGATGCTTTATGTATCGATAAGATTAAAACATGACTTCAACCATCTACTCTCAAATATACTGTCTTATAGAACTAGGACCCCAAAGGAAACCTGACCATAAATCTGGATAAACAGAGGCGTAACACTTCAGTGCATGTAGACTATTTTGAGCACCAGTTTCAACGCACACAGTCTTGGACCATCAAAAGACTTGCTCATGCCCTGTGATATATTTTATGTTAAATTTTTGCAGAATGGCAGGTAGATAATAGACATAAACAATGTGAGGCAAATATATAGTCATCTGGGCAATCTTCTTCGGTAGAATGAAAATATGGCCTTAGACCGTCTTCTAATCTGCTCATACATTCTTGTGTCCGCTCTAATCCAGGATAAAGCTGCCAGAGGCATTTTAGGCCAGCTACCTGAGTCAGCAGAGAATTTATTCCCCCTTGACTCTTTCTTTCTTTCTTTCTTTCTTTCTTTCTTTCTTTCTTTCTTTCTTTCTTTTTAATGATTGCACTCGCTTCTATTCTGTTGTTTTTGCCACCTCTTGCCATCTGCTGATCTTACACATCTTTCACCAGATGATGGCAGCACTAGCCCTGACTTCTCTGCATGTCCGTCATATCCAGCAGAATGTTAATGTCAAAGTCAAAGAATGGCACAGACCTCCTTTGTCACCTGACATAACCCTCGGCTGTCCAGGCATACGAATGGAAATTTTAGTTTCGAGCATTTTGCAGTTTCACCATCTTATTGTTGCACTTTGCTGTCAAGATCCACTGACAACAAGCTGAATGTGGCTTACTCTGGGAAGCTCATGCACTCTCATGAGCCCGTTCTAAGAATTAAGAGAGCTGTTCACTCTGTTTGGACAAATGCTCAAGCACTGGGTTGAGGAGGCTTACAGTGGAATGGACAATTAAATCCACAAAAAGTTTGAAATACTAAGTTTCATCGAGCCTTTACCAGCTTTAACAGTAAATTATTTTGCAGGCGATTTCATGGTTTTACATATCTACACACAAAGAATGAATGCTTTTCACTTTAGATACAATGTGTGAGAGTGTTGTAGCACAGCAAGAAATGTGTTGACAAAGACCTTCTTTATTTTCCAGTGTTTTCCAAGTTGATTTGATTTGGCCTTAGGGCTAGTCAGCCAAACAAAAATGAACCCTTACTAAAATAAACATGTCTGGATCTTACTTTACAGGCACTTGGCAGGAGCTACTCCCTTTCCCCACCAGCCAGAATACCATCCACAGGCCAGAAGTCAGCTTCGGCTTCTTCTTCCCCCAAGCCTCCGGCTCGGGCCTCCGAAACTCCCCCACCAAGACAGACATCCTGGCTGGAGAAGGTCCACAAACCCATTTCGCCCTGGGAGGCCGCCTCCCGGCATCCCATGGGCCTGGTGGATGAAGCCTTTACTTTCCAGAACCTCCAGCAAACCCTCGCCTCAAATGTTCGCTTGGCAGCCCAGCGCAAAATGCTGCCCGAGCCGCCAGTAGAGTGGAAGGCCAGGGTTTCTTACCAAGCCCCGCAGAAAACAGGCAGCCACACGTGGAGCCAGAACCAGAGCCAAAGCCGCAGCCAGAGTCGAGCTCCGCTGCCATCATTCGTGTCCCCAACCAGGAGCACCGTCTCCACCCCTGCCACTCATGCTGGTTACAGGTCTCTGCCCAGACAGTGGCAGCCTCAGAGGTCTTCCGCACAGGCAAATGCGGGGCCCTCAGTGTCCTACTCTGAGTCTAAGAGGCCCTTGGGAAAACAAACTTACAAGTCTGTGTACACCAGCAACACTTGGAGTTTGAAGCGGTAGGATACAACTGAGCCCGTGTGACCTTAAAATGAGTCAAATCCAATTTCATTCACACATTCAAGTGCAGTTAGAGCATTTTTAATTCATCAGTATCTAAACAAACAGTAAAATGGTTGAGTGAGGAGAATGAGCTCATAATGAAGTGGACATTTGGAATTATGATTGATTGATGATGATTGATAGATTGCTGTACTTCTAAAACTGCTTTGTATGTTTTGCTCTTCAATCTTTAGTTTAAAATACATTAGATGAAATCTTTGCATGGCATAATCAAACGTGAAAATAGTTTATTACTTTAACAACGTATGGAGACTTAAAAATGATGTCATTAACATTTAACTGACCGCTTTCTAGCTTGGTGAATACACTGAAGTGGGCCTGTAGTTCATCAGATGAGGCGATGAGGATGTTCGTTAGAATGGAGGTAGAGTCTGACGTGTTTAGTGGAAAATAAGCAGAGAGATCTGTTGGAATGTATCATAACAGTATATCTGGAGATAACCATAACTGTTCATTGTTCAGTGACCCTTTCAGAACATAAAAGGTAATCATACCATCCTGAGAACAGAGACGTGAGGATGCTAAGAAGGAGGAAGAAACAGTGACCTTGAAATTGCTGTTCATGCAGGTTTGATTTTGTGCTGTGGATGTATGTATCTAGCATGCTGGTTCTTGCAGTGATCGTGCACTTTTTTTTGGAAGGATGGGGCTTTTTATATATATATATATATTCAATCCATGAAACCTGAGGATGGTGTTCTCGGATCAGGAAATCATTTCACCGTCAGAATACAATTAGAGATGCATCACAAGCGAGGCTTCAGGCTCGGGGAAAGGTTAGCGCTATAACTCAGCATGTTGTGGGCAGACACGTCGTTATGTAAGCTCTCATAAGTGAGATTAATTCACTTATTTACCAGGTGCATTTTAATTAGTGCATTAGCATGTGGACATTAATTACTCACAGGGAGAGGGAAGATGAGAGGCAGAAAATGGGACATCTCTTTCGACCGTTACAGACTCCCAAGACTTTTTTTCCTTTGAATTGTCACATTCCAGCACATTGTGTATGAAAACAGATTAGCTTGCAGAAGGACGTTGGAGTTTTACTACCCTGATTCCAAAAACAAGAATGCAATGATTTGCATATATATGTTCAGACTGATGAATTTTGTTGTTTTTTTGTAAACATGCACTCAATCTGAATTTGATGCCATGTTCTAAACAAGCTGGGATGGGAAATGCTTTCCACTGCACTGTATTACATCACATTTTCTTTTAGCAACACTCAGCAAGCATTCAGGAACTGAGGACAGTGACCGTTTAAGTTGTAAAAGTGAAATTCTGGCCCTTTCTTGCTTGATATAACTTGTTGTTTCTCAACAGTCTGTGGCCTCTGTTCTGTCTTGCATTTGCAATGGGAGAGAAATCTCAACTGCAGCCAGGCCAGTGTAGTACCCCCACCATCTGAAAAGACTTTGGTGTAATACGTGCACAGTGTGGCTTGGCATTGGCTTGTTGAAATAAGCAGGAATGTCCCTGAAAAAGACTCCATCTGGATGGCAGCGTGTGTCGCACCGAAACCTCTATTTACCTTTCAGCAATAATGATACCATCTACCCATGTCATGGGCACTGACACACCCACATAACATCACAGATGTTTGCTTTTGAGCTTTGTGCTGTCGATCTCAGATACTTCACATGGTCAAGGTTGAACTTGCAGTTGTAGATGCAGTGATGAACTGTGTGATGCGTAAATGTGTGGCTGGCATCAAACTCAGAATAAGCGTATGTTTATATAAAAACCATAAAGCTTCTCAGTTTGTGCTGTATTCAGCTGAGGTTGGAAAGGATTTGCAAATGATTACATTCTGTTTCTATTTACACAGTGTCTTAACTGTTTTTTGGAATTGACGTTGTAGTTGGGAGTAAAAGTTGAATTGAGGAATGTTGATGAGTCCTAGTTGTGAGTACAAAGAATTGTTTTCCTTTATGACTGGTTTACTGGTACTGGGAGAATTGCTTACAGTATGTATTAGGTTTGTGGTTTGTGTTTGGTTTGGGATTTTGTTATCGACTTGTAATCACCTCCAAAGACTAAAGCTAGGTTGCTGTTTATTTCCACAGAGTATACAGAATGTCCAAATGTGATTCCCACCAAGCAGTCTCATAAACACAAATAAGATTGATCACACAGCATTGTGTTGTGTCTTAGCTGACTCACTCAGCATCCTGACATACTGTGGTGTATCTGTGATAATCACACTGTGTTGCTTCCATTCAAACAACACTTACAATGGCCACAATACAATACCAGCAATCAATTTCTGTTCCAGACTAATTCAGATATGGATTAACATGAAGCATTTTACAAAATAAATACAACCAAATAGCACTGTTTCACAACTTGCACCATGTTTTTGTGCTCTTTGCTCTCTGTTCCAAGCATGAAATACTTGGCTCTGGGCCATTTGTTGCTTGCTGTACCATCCCATGAAGCTTTTCGTATGATGTGTTGTCTCACGCTGTACCCAGGGGAGGGGGTTGGGAGGGGTTGGTGGGGACTTGTTCCCATGGTGACCACCAGTTACATAATAACAGAGGGTACCTACTGTAGCTGAACCATTAGAGAATGAGAGATAGGGACACTGAGGGAGATGATAAACAGAAAATTATTTCCCGACTAATTTAGATTTTGAGAGCAGGATAGGATTAAAAGGGTGGAGCTGCAATGAGAGTGTGAATCAAAAAGTGCAACACAAATGGCTTTAAATATTTAATTTAGTGTATGGGGTTCCTGGCATAGTTTTCTCTGTGCCAGGCGTTAGAGTTTGCCAATGAACTTGCTGCTTTTAACATCCAACCTTCTGCTTTCCTGCCCCACTTGGTGCTGCAAACTCAACCTGTCTTCCTTTATTTGCCTCTTTTACCAAGTAAAGAAATATATAGGAGGCCAGTTTCATTTGGCAAGGTCAATTAAAACATAGTAACAGGACTACAAGGTGAATGAATTGTATTAGGCCTATATCACATGATGGTGTTTAAAACAAATAGTATCTGATTGGTCTGCAGGCCCTGAGGGAGCCATGTTCCCAATGCTGGATGTCACTGAGTATATTTATTGTTGGCTGTGCACTGCAATTCTGGAGCGCAGATAAAGAAAATTGCAGCTGACACAACTATATTTTCGTTGTTAAAGCTTTGTCAGGGGTTTCTAAGAGGGTTTTCAGGCCGTTGATGCTTTTTTATTTCATGTGTATTTGCAGTGTTGCAAGACTGCAACAGATTACTGCTCTTTGTCTCGGTGAATCAGAAAGACTAGTGGTTCCCAACCAAGTCAAGTACCCAGAATGTTCCAAATATGACACCTTCAACTGATTTTCGTACATTTATAATGATCTACATGTTAATATATACTGTTATGCAAATGAACTAATGTTGAGGGCTGTTCGGTCAAGTTTGCCTTTCTACTATGACCACTGCCGACTACTTCACACCACTAGCTATTTCTGTTACTTGTCCATTATTTTGAGTGATTTGAACCATTTATCCTCTACTTTTAGTAAACTGTTTATCCATTACCGTTAGCTGTTTCAACAATTTATCCAATTCTTTCAACTATTTGTTTCAGCTGTTTATACTTTTAACCATGTATATCCATTAACTTTTGAACCTTTTTTCACTGTTTATCCATTAAGTCTATCTCTTCCAGTTATCTATGCATACTTTTAGCTGTGTTTCTCAACTGTTTATTACCTATTTCAGCCATTTCTCTTTAACTATTTCAGCCATGTATCTCTAGTTTTAGCAAACTCTTCAGCCTAAAACGTATCCGTGACTATTAGCTATCTGTATCAGCTTCTTAGATTTTAAGCCATTCCAACTGTGGAGTCTCAACCATTATTCCTAACTTTTAAGTGTTTCTGTTCACTTCCTAACTAGTTTTCTCACACTTTTAATCACAAGGTTGTTCAGCTGTGATACTGTGGATGTGGAATTAGGCCTATATTTTTTAATCGAATCATATAGACCGTCCTGAGCAAGTGGAACAACACTCTCAGAGAGAGAGAGATAGATGGAGGGAAAAGAGAGCAGTAGTGGCAGCGCTCTAAATTTAGTCGACCCTCCGCTTGTGAACTAAATACCAATGACAACAGAACAAACTGATACCCACCCACCCACTCATTCAGTCACTCAGTCAGTTGTGCCAGGCTGCAGCCCCCTCCACCCACGACAAGCCCCAGTGTCGGGGAGTGCGAGCA
This sequence comes from Chaetodon auriga, assembly GCF_051107435.1. Classification (NCBI taxonomy): domain Eukaryota; kingdom Metazoa; phylum Chordata; class Actinopteri; order Chaetodontiformes; family Chaetodontidae; genus Chaetodon; species Chaetodon auriga. The sequence goes on along the minus strand of NC_135097.1, from coordinate 10,262,281 downwards.
CCCACACGGGTCGCACCACCCAGTCTGACCCTCTCAGCTCTCACCTTTCTGACTTCCTACCCCGAGGAGACAGGCACAACAGGAGACCCCCCCGAGGGTCCTTCAGGACAGGTAAACCATCACCAGGGCTCTCCACAGGTGTGCTGTCTGGTTCTTACATGACACTTGCACTCTCACGACCAGTTGTACAGTTGTTCGCTCACCATTTCCCTGTCACTCACAGCTTGCTTGAATGTATGTTGATATGTTTTTGATAAATGCATCTTCTTTTTGTCTTAAAGCTTGACATTTTTTATGCTGCAAATATCCTGTTTTTATAGCAGCAAGTATACAAACACACAGATTCTCATGCTCAATATATTAAAAAGATACATAAAATGCATAACAAGATTCTGGTGTTGCTTTGTTGAAGCTAAAATGAAACCTTTCATCTGCTGAGCTGAACCCAATGATTTCCAAATGATGAAGTGATTTGCATGGTGAAAAGACATTCTTTCATTTGCTATGAAATGCTCCTTTGTTCCATCCAGAAACTTTGGGAAAAGTATGTTGGACTGGAATGAAACGTCTCTGTTGTGTTCACTGACTGCTCACTGCTGTTTCATCCACTGTCTCACATGTTTGCTGTGACAGCACCATGTTCTCTATCTGTGTCCTTTCAGCCCACTTGGGTAATTTCAAACATATTGATTCCCAGACCCCTGACACAGCTGGTTGCCATGTCTGAAGAGCATGTGCTTAGCGTTTAACAGCCCAAGGTTATTTAAAGGGATGTGCAAACTTTGCCCTTTTCACTGCTCCAATAAATTCTGTCCGCTTCGGTGGGTGTCGTGAGGATGTCTGACGTCGGCCAATCGATAGCCAACATGCAGCCGTGCTGTCTTGCTTTTGTGTCTCGTTGTAAGTGTGAACAGGCTGTACTGATGTGCGCTGTCTCCTGTGACTTTTTGCCTCACCCCCTGACTCCCCAGGGGCAGCCATGTCACAGTTCTCCACCATGACAACCAGGGAGAGGAAAATGCAGGCGGCAGCAATCTGCAGGGAGGTTCAAGGCCAGGAAGGTAGCTGTATCATTTCCTCTTCACCTCCTTGTTTTTTAATCCCTCCGACCTCTCACTTTCTCCCTCTTTCTCTCATTTCATCCTTCCTTTGCTTCTGTTTCCGTCTCACATTCTCCCCTTCTCCTCACATCCTGCTCCTTTCACCCCTCTGCATTCTCTTGTTGTCACGCATATAAACATAGACACGGATTTAGCGCCTTAACTTAAAGTACACTTTTGATTCTCAGACATTAATTTCACTATAAACACCAGCTCCCCCTGCCCAACACAGGCACACACACACACACACTCACACTGGACGCGGCCACATTCACTTTATAGGAGGTATGAGCCCACCATTTGCAGCAGTTGCCAACCCTCCCTTCTATGACTATAAATAAGCAAATGAATACTTTTATGGGCCAAAGTAACTAATCCCTTTGTCGTTGTCCTTTGAACGCGCTATTTCAGGGTGAGGACAACTGTGCGGCTGGGATCGGGAGGGTCTGAGGGCTACTGACAGCTGAGAGATATTCTGGCAAATTATACGTCTCACACTTGGATATAGGCCTGTGACATCTCCATGATCAGCATGCAGTAGCTAGCATGTGGCGCTAACCACAAAACAAGCACTGGACATGAGTGGATTACGAGGGAAGATAATTCCTCGTTCATCATATTGGCAGGAATACCAAGTCAGCAATCCATGTGCAGGGCTTTTTCCAGCAGGGTGTGAATATAATTTGTGTTCAATGAGGTTTGATCGGTGGGAGTATAGAAAATAGGAAGATAAATTTGTCTTGTCAGACATTATTTGCATGTTATATTGTACACGCAGGCTCTTTAGTCTTGTGTTTGTCTCCTTGTGTCCAGATATAGAGATGGATCTTGGGAAGAAAGTGAGCGTGCCCAAGGACATCATGTTGGACGAGCTGTCTTTTGCCTCAAACCGAGGCTCTCGCCTCTTCAAAATGCGCCAGAGACGCTCAGAAAAATACACTTTTGAGAGCATCCAGAATGACAACAACAAGCAGCTCAATGTAAGCAGAGACTGAGATCGAATAATCATGATTGAATGAACACATAGGAAAACATTGTGGAAAAAAAACTCGTGTTTTAAAGTCAATTCTATCTAAATAACGTGTCATAGGAAATCTCGAGCCAGAGCCAACAGGAGACGTTAGCTTAGCTTAGCATAAAGACTGAAAGAAGGGGGAAACAGCTAGCCTGACTCTGCCCAAAGGTAAAAAATATTCACCTTCCAGCACATCTATATATAATATCCTGATTTGCTTTGTCTGAACACACACAGCCAACCATTAAACACACTTTGATAAAGGGGTTATTGTAACTCTGTCACACTGCCAGAGCGTGTTTTCGTCATGCACAGTCATCCATTTTCACCACATCTTTTCCCTCCATCACACGAAAAACATTCGCACAATACCTTACATCCTGACAAAGAATGTGTGGCAAAGATTAAGCGCTTGAAGTGTTTGTGTGACTCGTGCTACAGACACGGAGCGGCGCGGAATAGTAGTGCTAAAAGTCCTCCAGCTGCTCATAAGTACCTGTATTAATGCCCCTTTGTGTATAGATGGGCAGTGTGCCAACGCAGCAGTTTCTTTAGCCCGACCTGGTCACACATAAAGCAATTAATGCTCTGACGTTCTCAGGTAAATTTAATCAAGATCAAGATAAATAATAAATAAAGATCAGATAAAGATTTTTTTTTTTTAATCTAATTAATTATCAACACTAGTTGTACTCTCTTTCATTTAGTTGTATGCTGCCCTTGTCTACTTTTAATTGCCCTCTTGAAGTCCGTAGATATAATTATTATTATTATTCCCCGGGGAAGTTTTTCCCCTCATCTTTGAAGTGAGAAGGATCTCTGGTTTGTTTATCGCTCGGGGCAACCGAGGGATTTTGTTTCAAGTTGTCAACATTTCCTGAGGAAGTCCTGGAGTCGATCATCATAAATATCTTTCAGAGGGATGAAAGCTGGATGTTCGGGCCTCAGTACATTACTTTCCAGGCCACAATGCAATGTTTCCTAATGTTAAAGAAAAAGCGAACGCACTTCTGCTTCTTGTAGTTGTTGGATAACAGGTAAAATCGATGCACGACGCATGCAAGTCAGATTTTTCATTTTAATTCAGCACATCTAAATAAGTCTTTAAAAAAAGTCAATCATTTTGGCCATTCTGTCAAAAAAAAAAGAATTCAATGTACCATGAGATAGAAACCTCACCATATGGTCCGCTTACTGTGATAGCTGATGCAGAGCTGTCAGTCATGTGATGTGACCTTCCTGAGCAGATTTAGTTTGTTCAGCTGCCATTGAAATGTAGATCTTAAATTTTTCTGAGCACTTTCAGGACTTCTCTCTTCTATATTGGTTGCTGAGATTGTGGTTTTATCACCCAATCTTCCTCAGCAAGTGTAGTATGTCCACATTGGTCCTTTTGTGAATTAAAGGTGGTGTTTGAGAGTGAATGTTGGACTTATATTAATTCACTTCTTCCGTCTGTCTTTCAGGACGCACTGGTTTCTCAAACCGAGAACGCCACAGACAGCCACAGCGGCGAGAAGAACTTAGGTGACGACCAACCACCTGAAGCGCCGTCTGACACGCCAGAAAAAACAATGGTGCCAAATCCAGACAGTATCGCCCCCGGTAGGTAACACCGGCGACCAGGGAATGCCAGGGGATGGAATTAGCACCTGCCAAATGCAGGGAAAAAGTTTGTCTTTGGCAGGTTAAAAATTCAGGTCACCTGCCACCAGGGCAGTTTTTCGAAACACGCCAATGCACTGAATGTACTGTGCAGCTGATGAGAAGCGGTCCTGCTCCAGGTGGATCGACTGTGTGGATGTGCTCTCCACAAAGCACTGGATGTGCCGTGTTTTGATAAGGATTCAACTGCTCTTCATTGTTTGTGCTTGCGCAGGCTTTGATCGTGTAGGAAAACATTTTCTTCTTGCCTGGAATCTGCTGGCCTCGGGCAGAGTGCGATTACACGTTTTTGTTCCTCCTCTCTCCGCCTGCCTCCTTTCTGTCTTCATCCCGCTCCTTTGTTTCATGTCTGCTCCTCCACATTCCCTTTTTCTCTCATTCCCCCTCTCTCTCGCTCTTTTTTTTTTTTTCTCTAACCCCTCATCGTTCACAATCAGCTTTGACCATCTTTCACAGAATTGTTGAGTTTTACCCACGGGAAGTGTTTCCTGTTTGCCTCTCGTGCCACTGATACCATCAGTCACATCCTCCCTCCTGTTTCAGTTCTGCCCAGTTGACACAAAAGCGATATACTGATTTAGGGATGAGTACGACCTCACAGGGGTGCGGTGTTATTTCTGGAGCTTCGGACCAGACACCACCCTTCAGTGTCTGAATGAAGTCACTCCAGCTGTAACAGAAATCAGGCCAAAGTGCATCAGGTATCAAATGGTAAGGACTCTTAAAATAGCACACTCATCATGTTCCATGCCCCCGTACTGGAAGAAAAAATGTTTTAACCAAGCTATAATGACAGACAGTGAACACTCTGGATTCTAATTGGCAGATAATATGCTGACAGTGTGGAAAGTTTGAGCTTGTCAAGTCTTGGTTTACCAGAGGATGTGATAGCTGTTAAAGCTTTCGAAAAATGCACTGTTGTATGTTTGCATTTCAGCTTTTTCGTACAAATTTTCAAAACAAAGCAGAGAAAAACATGAAATGTGCCTTTAGTTATAGGACCACATTTCTTCACGTTGCCACATTTGAGTGTTTGAGAAAGCTTGAAAAGCCCTTTATGTGCTAAAAGCCAGCCTGCCCCTCTTTCCCTCTGTCCTTTCAGGGCTTTCTGGGCTCCCGCTTTCATCTCCACACAGAGTAGCCGGCTGTGTGGCAGTCCTCTCCCACAAAAATATCAAGTCAGCCAAATGCGCAACCGCAAGAACAATCGTCCGTGGCCTCAGACGATCTTTTATCCAATGTTTTGTAATAGATTCCCCCCAAAATCTGTAAACTTCCCCGCAGGTCTGTTTGGTCTCCCCTGCTTCCTCCTCAGGGCAAAACATAAACTCAGGAAGGGGGATTGTTCATTGTGAGAGGTTAGGACGTGACACGACGGCCCGTGTTATGTAATGCCTGAGCTTGCAAGCCCCCCTGAGTGAAGTGCTGGGTTTGAAGGATAGTGCTTTGGATAGGTCTCTCCCATCAACACACATAGAGTACGTGGGAAGACATACATGCAGGCATGCACATACAGTACACACACACACACACACACACACACACACACACAGAAACATAGGGAAGCTGCCTCTTGATTTGCTTTGCTGTGAACTTTAACAAGGAATAAAGAGGTTAAAAAAACAGCAGTGCATTGCAGTGAGTGACATAACAATAAAGATATGTATTGATTTTTTTGATGCTCTGAATATTTTAACATATTTTAATTGTTTTCTGTTTTCTCTTTCTTTGTAACTGAACCGTTCAATCCTCTTTCCTCACTCATCTTCTCTCTCTCTCACTCTCTCTCTCACACACATACACACACACACAAACACACACACTAGGTTTTCATCACTTTTGGGGACATTACATACGCTTACATTCATTTCCTGGAGACTCACCCTAACCCTAACATTAACCTAAGTCTTCACCCTGAAAACACCAAAAACCCTTCCTTGTGTTTAAAGAAGGTGGGACTCCACAATGTGACTGTGTCAACGGATTTATGTCTCCACAACACGGGCAGTACACAAACACACAGACACACACACCCCAAATCTTGAAATCAGTGTTACAAAAAAAGATTGCTTAAATTGCACGTAATACTAGGTAGTTTAAAGCTCCAAATGGCAACAAGAGTGTAATTTTGTAAACTTTACTACCCAGAAATCATATGATGAGTTATCAGCAAACTGCATGCACTCCTACTCAGGCTTACTCATGACCAGCTGACTGGTCTGTGATCGTTTTATACGACTGGAAATCAAGGGAAGGATCAGCTGTCTTTGGGCAGCATGTTTGCTTGTTGTCGTTAAAGAAATAGTTTTGAATTTGGCTCAGTTTCACTTCATTATCAACCAACTGTGGGGAATTTACCCAACTCTGGCGCCAGAATAGGTTTGGAAAAATACACTGAAAAATATGAGTAACTAGATTTTGCACACTAAAAGAAAACAAACAAAAATCCCCCGCTCTTTATCTGACATATGAAAAGCCTATTGCCAATCACTGTCTTCTCTGTAAACCCACCCAGGTTACAGAGGTCCTTTGAAAGATATCCCCCCAGAGAAGTTCAACTCTACAGCTGTACCAAAGTCCTACCAATCACCATGGCAGCTGGCCATCACCAGTGACCCGGCCTTGGCTGACACTCTCATCACCTGCATGCCTGAACCGGAGCCCCGACCAGACCTACCAGGATACAAATGTTTCAACAGGTAACAATCTTACAGGTGGACAGGCAAGTCATGAATAGTAGAAAAATGGCCACAAAAGGCGACATTGATAGAAACAACATGTTAACATTAGCCACCAGGAGCTACTGGTCATAACAGACCAAGTAAGGCTGCAGCAGCTCAACCCATACGTGCATTGAACTGAGCAGGGGTGCTCTCTATGGCTTCTAAATTCAGCTTTTCACTCAGAAGAGGAAAATCGGGATATTTTGTTATTCAAACTTGACATAGCCCTGCTTTAATTTATTATATGCATGCAAATGCTGAGTGAGCAAAACAAACACTGTCCTTCATCTAACTCATACTGGACAATGTACTCGAAAAACAGCTATCTCTTAGAACGTGTCCCCTGGTCAAAGTCTTTGCTTTTGCTTTAATTAGTTGCATCACTTCAAATGTCACTGCTGTCCCTCTCACTAGCACATGATGACTACTATTAAAACACTGTCACTCCATCACCTCCAGGGTGGCGACCCCATTCGGTGGCTTTAGCAAAGCACCCAGACCTGCTCCCATCAAGACCCTCGAGGTGGAACCCCTCCCGGACTACACCGCGCTCCAGGGGGACGCAGGGGTAAATCGACCCTCCTTCAACAGATCTGCTCTGGGGTGGGTGTCAGCGGGCGATCCAGTCGTGGTCCCTAACATTTCCCTTGAGCCTGCGCTCATCCCTGAGTCAGACGACCTTTGAACCCATAATGAGGTCACACAGAGATGCTGTCTACTTAGTTGCTGCACCAGAGGTTGTGGTGAGCAGGGTAATGTTTTGGTCAAAACAGAGTCAGGGTGGGAGAAAGTGTCCTGTTGGGCGTCGCTGGTTCAAGCTGCCATGAATGCAGCATTGTTGGTTTTTCCAGGGATGATAACTATTGCACTAAACTCAAGAGGAAAGTAATCATCCTGTACACTAGGCACAGACATGACAGGAAAAAATGAAATTTGCTGTATATTAATGTGCACAAGAGTATTTTAGTTTTTTGCTCAATAAAATGGCATAGAATTCAACATGTCCAAGTTATTTTTTGTAAGTTTTTTTTTTACTTTGTACGCTTCAATTTCATTTCCTGCCACCACAAAAAAAAAAAAAAAAAAAAAAAAAAGTTTTGGACATAGATGTGAATCTGTAACATATTCCACAACATGCCCTCAGGTAATCATTTCACAGTGAGTTGGCCTGAGCTACACCGAGGGCTCGCTTGAATGATGCTTCGCCTGCGTGTTATAGTCATATGCAAACCCATCACTTATCACATCGTGTGAGAGGCCAAAGATACATGTGAGCCACTGTAACACGCCTCAAGGTTACACCGCCTGACAAATCAAATCTGCTTCACTGACGTGAGCGGCTTGACTGATGTGTCTCTCATCTTTTGGCTATGCCCAGTCAAAGGAGTGGGATTGATGGGAGAGCTGCTTGATGAGCTGTGCCCACTCCTTATCTGTCTGTATGTTTATTACTGCAGCGCTGAGGAATTTATCTCAGAGATAACGGGCCTGAGCAAACAGACTTGACTGACTGGAAGCTGCCAGCAGGTTTTTACAAAAGATGCACAGACAAGGCACAGTAGTTTAATGGTGTATAATTCAGCAAAAAGAAGACAGGATTTAATTTTACTTCAATGAGGTGTTTGAGTACTTGTAGACAATATTTGCAGTGTTATGCTTCATTGGAAACAGATTATGATGAAGTAAACAACTTGTATTACACCAACACAGCTGACATGCTAGCTTGTTGCTGCAGTGCAAATTGCTTTTAAGGAGTAATGTTCAAGGATGGTGTTCGAGATGTTTGTACGCACGTGTCTATTCACTGTCTTCAACACTTTGGCACATTTACTGCTGCTTCTTAGCTGACAGAGATATTTGAATAACTTAAGATAACCTGAGGCACCGGAGAAGGTCAGATATTTTGCAGCCCTTTTCCAGCTCTTTTACTTTTCCATTTACATTATCATCCTCTTCCTGTGCAATCAGTGACCATTTGAGTCCACCTGCCGCAAGGTTAAAGCCATAAAAGAGCTTATCCACTCATTTCACCTGTGACCACATATTAAAGTGCTTTGACCTTTTAGAGTATTAGGTTGCTACTCGTAACTGCAGATTTGGCATAAAATGTAAGTATTCAGATCCTTTATTTAAGTGAAAGTAAGGAGAAAACTCCACTTAAAAGTACTCAATGCAGAAAATGTCTCCTCTGATTGTATCATATATTAGATTATTAAATTATTATTACTCATGCATAAATGTAAAAGCAGGCTATTACTGTAGTTAGTTGATTTTTGACTGCCATTAATGATTTTGTCCATTGTGGATTAATCTGCTGATTATTTTCTCCATCAATCAATTGATTGTCTGGTTCATAAAAGTTCTGAATACAAAAAGAAATGCGGTTACGAGGGACCCCTTCACAAGAACAATATTTTCCTCTGAGATGGAGTGGAGTACAAGTGTAAAGTAACATTTAACATGAAATGGAAATACTCAAGTGAAGTATGTTCTACAAGTGCCTCAAAATTATATACGTTCCACCGCTGATGTACAGTCATGAGAACTTGGATTTAAAGGTCCAATCCGATTGATGCATATGTGGCTTGAGGAAGGGCGAATACCTAGATAACATGGCAGGGTGATGCATGACTGAGACATCCAGTATAACATCAGATAAGTCAGTTATGGGTGTTGTTTGCAAACCATGTGACAAACGCAGTGTGTTCCTGTAAAGAATTGGTTCTATAAGCCAGTGTCTGCTTATTGTGGGTATGTTGGGTCTTTCCAGGTTTTTTTGTCACACTTTCAGCTGCAGTGGTGCAATTAAAATGAACAGTGTAAGAGATGCAACATGATCCTGCAAATGACAAATGAAAATTTGTTTGCTCCAAACATTTGCACTGCAGTTCTCATGAGAACTGTGTTTGAGAACGCTTTTCTGGCTTTGAGCACTCTGGAAGACCGCTTTGTCTGAAGAAGAGATTTGCTTGGTTTTGTAAAAAGTTATTGAAGTCGTCTCTGTCTCCCAAAAATGAATTAGGAAATGCCGTTCCTTCAGCCATGTGAGTAAGTCCAGCATCAGCATTCCTCGCCTCTGTCGGAGATCCTTTGGAATGTGCGGCTCCCGGTGCCACTCCCTTTTGGAGTCCTACCGAGTCCCTCCTGCCAGACTCCTCGGGAGAATGGTGTGTACAGCAGCCAGCATCCGACAGGGCCGGTAGCTCTGCCAAGTACCATAGTCAATATTGAGCAGTGTTTATCAAGGGCAGGCATGAACTCTCTTTGAACTTTGATTGTAGCCATTATCAAAATGCACCAACGGAAATATTGTTGGCAGAGACAATAGCGTAGGCTGAGGGTCGGGGAGCCAGACGATTCGATTATTAGTCTCTAAATGCAACCAGTTTCCCCTCAGGCGTGTTTGGCTTGGCATGCGATGGCACAGTAGGCACAGGACACTGGATTATAGGCTGTGAGGTCTGCTGTTCTCTCTGGATGAGAGGATGGCCTATAGCAGACTGTCCCATACTGAAAAGTTATTTGCAGTTATCGACTCTTGTAGTGTCCCTGAACAGGAAGTCTGTTGTGTTTAGTCCTTCTCAGTCACCGCGGATAAGAGCGTCAATGAAAATGAGGTGACGGCAAGGTGGAGCCTGAGTGACCTCAAGCACAAGGCACCTGATAAGGATCTTAGATTGGAGTGACCAAGTGTTATGTAAGATGACGCCTGACAAGATGGGAACATGCTAGGTATTTTTTTTTTGTACTCAACAGGTAGAAGTGAGAGTCAAGTTCAGTTCAGTTTCATCACTCATCTCGTGTGTTACACTCTGTGACCCAGCTCAGTCTAAAACCGAGCAGCTGGCCTTCAGCCTCTTTATCAGCAGTTCACAATGAACTCTGCTGCTGTTGCATTCACTGTCATGTTGTAAAGCTGAAATCCCTCGGGTTTCCATCTGCACACACAGCACCGCAACACTGAGTGTGCAGTGTGCTGCTGACACAGACAGCTGCTGAAAGGTTGAGCCACCTGACCAGCCAATAATCCAGAAGGGCTTCTTTAAGAATGCGCAAGGTGAGAAAACAAATATGTTGAATGAGCTGAATTTAGAAGGAAATGCGTGCTTCTGTCAAAGGTTTTAGCAGACAGACACACCTCCTTGAACGGGCAGTTGATGCACAGATTTTCCACCATGAATGCTGGAAATCTAGTATTTACTTGTGACGTTGTGTTGAAGTGACCCCCTGATCCATAAATCCATAAACGACTGTCAACATTTTAGTTCTACCTCGAACTTGCCTCGTGATGGATGTGCGCAGCAGGTGGTCATTCTCACAGGAAAAGTGCAATGGGATGTCTAAAAATATGAGTGAAAATAAAGCATCTCGGGGGTCAGTAGGGTGGTGTCGGGTTGTTGACGAGGTGAGGCAAAGGGGGACGGGGGGCACACATTCCACTCCTGAAATGAGGTGAAATGACGCAACGGGTTGAACTATGTTTCGCTCTGAGAAAATGTTCAATCCATCAAGTGTCAGCCGGGCGTGCGAGGGTGGATGCCTGTGTGCGCACGCGTCCATCCATAAGCAATGACGGGTACGCTTGTGTGTAAGTTTGTGGGGGAGATTTGTTTGGATGGTATCACAAGGTGAGTACAGGAGTTAATCTTCAATTTTGTTGCACAAATGAATACAGAAAATTATTGTTGAGTAACATGCGCTCATTTTCATCGAGTGAAGGGAGGTTAAGTACACAAAAAGTCACCGCTGTAGTGACCACGGTATGGAAGGGTGCACACAGCAAGGCCAGTAATTAGCCTGTTTGGACAAACGAACATTCAAAATTGCGTTCCTGTTTACTTGCAAAATCCCTTGAGACCAATTAGAACTGTGTTCTCTCACAGTAATCCAGCCTCTGACTGTTACCTCAGGAGGCTCATCTATATTCCTGACTGCTCAACATATGTTAACCTCTTCTCTTTGGTTAATAGTCAGTGAAGAATTATTAACTTACAACTTCTAACTCAACCAGTAAGCAAACAAACTGTCACACTGAGACCTTTAGGTGACAAGGAAAACTCATCTAACACAGGAAAGAGCAGAGAATAGCTTTAACTGTCCTTAATGTGGAGATAAGGAGGAGGTAGCCCATTTTTGATGATGTTGCTGGGGAAAGAATAATTAATGTGTCTTATCTTAGCCAATGAAGGGTATTACTTTCCCTAATAGACAGCACTGTGGCGATAGCATGCTTCTCCTGTGCGCTGCAGCTACCACAGATACTCAAACACAGCAGTGAAATATATCACAGTCACCGCTTTGGCTGCACTCCAGAATTAATGTAACATGGGCAGTTGCCAAAAAATGATGCTTATGTCATCCACTTTTCTGCAGTAAAACAATGAACACAGTCCTACACGGGGCAGAGAAAGAAAAGGTGAATTACTACAAATGAACAAAATGTTAAATAAATATACACAGATTGAGTCTTTTCCTCTGGCCCTGAAAAAAGCGCTCACCTGCTCCGGCAGAGTGTTATGAAATACACCCATGCTGTGTTTGTGGTCATGCAAAGTCATCATGATAGCACACAAATACCATTCTAGTGAGCGATATACAATGTAGAAAAGATGCAAAGGATTTTTTGTTGTTGGATCTTATCAGGGATTCTTTGATGTTTTCTGCAGGCCCTTATTTTGAAATTTGACTGGACTGAAATTAATGTCCAGATGTCAGTTGTACTTGAACAAAAAGTCCTCACCAACACCCGCTGACTTCATTGTTCTTTAGAAACTTGAGGATTGGTTTCGTTCCACAAAACTCATCATTACCTTATTTTAATCCCCGGTTAAATATAGCGCGAGTTGCTTAAGAGGCGTTGCCTCCTATGGCCCCCATCGTGGCGTTGGAGCATGTCTAATCTCTTACGTAACAGCAGGGCATTCACTGCTGTGCGGTATCTCATTAGTCGTAATTCAATAGTAACACAACAGATGATGTTCACAGAAAACATTGCAAGCTTTGCTTTCTTTACTCATTCCACTTTGTGCAGTTTTTGAAGAAAGAGACAAAAAGGGCATTTTCATTGAAATCCAGGAACCGTGATCGACAATCTCACACACAAATGCCTTCTTACAAATACTTGTTTGTGTGTATGGAGCAGGACAACTTACGTCCTCATATTACTTTTTATTTGTACAAGCTGTTCCATTTGAATTATTTGCATTTCCCATGGTATCACACACATCTGGGTTTGCATGCGCATACACAAACTAGGGCATTTATTATTACTTGGACTCAGAAAAGAGCTGATTAAGTTTACATTTGAACTCGACACTTAAACTGCGCAGTTGCTCCAACAGCAGGTGATACCAGCAGCATTTCAACCTCGTGTAGTTCACTTTGCAGACCACACTGAAAGGGCAGACTTTTAAAAAAAAGTCTGTTTCTGAATTGTTTCCCTGTTTTGCCATTGTGTCTCCGGGTGGGGTTATAGAGTACATTAAGTATGGATTGACAAGCCACACAACAGGGCTAAAAATATCCCTTCAAATGGCACAGAACCTATGGGTGAAATGGAATTCAGCTGCCCAGTGACCCAATCAACATCATCAATGAATCCATCTAGGAGAGAAAAAAGACACTGGTAGCATGTGTAAAGACAGAAACAGCAAAATAAAACATATCAAGAGTACACTTGACTCCTCAAAGTTGATATGTTGTGGTGTTGTTGTCGTTGGTGTTGGTGAAACAGTAAAAAGGGCAAACAGGCAAAGCGGAGGACGCAGCTTTGTCATTTGAGCTGAGTTTATCCACTGTGTTCAGCAGATCTCTTGCTGTTCACTGGGGCTTTCTCAAGGTGAGAAGTCAGGGCAACGGCACCGACTCTCAGCGGGACATTCACTGTGTTCCTTACAGAGCTGGCAAAGTCTCGCTAATTAATCTAAAAGTCACATCCAGCAAGTTCCACGGATAATCTGGTTGAAATACTTTCAGAATTAGCAATACAGGCAAAGAAGTGCACACATAAAGGGGCAAAAATGAATAAATCATGACAGAAAGCCAATGAGAAGATGACTGCAGAAGTCATTCAAAGTGCACGCCAGCCAGGCAATGATGTGTCAGTGCAATGATACAGACATTTTTAGACTTTTGGCTCACAGTAAGGCAGCAATGCTGACAGGGCACAAATTGTCAGATTCAGCGGCCGGATTGCAAGCTGTCTACCAAGGTCAGAAAAGAAAAGTTTACATTTGTGGAACTTGTTAAAGACCTGATCTGTTTGAGCGGTCTGATCCATAATTTATGGCAAGTATATTCAGTGGCAGCACTTCAAAGTGAGGAGGCCTACAGCCAGGGTGGGAATGTCCAACATCATAAAGTGGATCATCTCGATGTGAGCTCAGAGTACCACACTGATAACAGAATACTTTTTTTTTTTTTTTGTTAATCCTGTCTAAAAAGTTACCAAAACTTAACATCTACCCTCCAGAATGCCTTTAAGTTTGCTGGGTTATTTCAGTGTAGTGAGTCAGTGAGGGGTTACAAGGTAAATTAGATGCTTTTCCAGCAAGATTATTAAAGTTCACATCACTCAAACTGGTTATTACCACTCTCTTGAACTTTTTTATATTTCAAAAGGAAGCATTATATGTCCCTTGAGGAAATGTGCAGAGAGGGAAATTGTCTCCTCAATGGACCCTTTCAAGTACTTCCTGGGGAAAGGCTGGACCGCACTGATATATTGTGACCCCTCACCGCACACTCGATCACTGCATGCAGTTTCCTCAGCCCTCATGAGTGACTGTGTTGATTTTCTCTGGAAAGCAGGCAGTTTTTCCTTTAACACAACCTACGCTTGTCGGACATATGGTCTGTTAGAATAACCGACGGGCTTGATCTTAGAGCTGATCTATCTAATTAAGCATCTAGGCTTATTTTGAGGGTTTTGAAGAAGGTGACACAACACACCACCAAAAGTGAATTTCCTCCTTCAGTCTAAATTAAATAGACATTGCAGATGAAATGATCAAATGTGGAAACAGTGCGGAATTAGCAAAAATGACACTCAAAGGGGGCTTCTGAAAGACAGCTGATAAAGCAGACCGGCCTTTGCAAATCATGAAGCGCTGATTACAAATAAATAGATTCCTCCTCTGCAAAATCAAACAAAAAATGTTGTTTGGCTATATTTCTCATTTATGATCAAGATAGCCCAGAGTCATGGCATAAGTAAATGTTATAACCCACAGTGGAGATATTTTTGGAAATAAATGAATGGAACATCAAAAAATTTAGTTTATGGCCTCATAATCGTATATTCCATATAATATGCCCTCTTGTGGAGGTGATCCAACCTACTTATTTAATTAATATAATTTTTCCAGATCAAAATGTGGTCAGCTCACTGGGGGCCTGGAGCCCAGAAACATGATAGGGCTATTAGACTCACAAGTCTCTTGCTTTAATTGCACATCTCTCTTTCTTTATATAACAGGATCAGGCAGATGGTGTTTGAGCCTTACATCACTTTCCTCCACTCTCTTCATCAGCATCAGGGATGTGGCTGTCAGCACATTGTTGGGGTTTAAGCATGCAGGTAAATGTTTAACAGCCCCAAAAGCATGTTTACTCATTACCCAGCACACTGCTGCAATGCACACTACTCGCAACTGTAATGCATGCATGTATTTTATTGGTAGTCATTGGCTTTTATGGTTTGTTTTGTATCCCTGGATGCAGGCAGCAAAAACAAAAAAAATATGCATCAGCACTATCCCAATGTAATTATTTAAGTATTTTTTGCATTTTTGATGAAACGCCAGCTACTTTTAAACGAATTTTCAAGTGTGAACGTGGTACAGTTTTGCAGTGGGAGAGTTGTAAACAAACGCTACGCATTGTAGTGCGCTGCAAACTGCAAACCCCTGCACCGTGGAGCAACATTAACGAGCCTGCCAGCAGACTTGGCGCTCTGCAAGTGTTGGAGTGTGTGTGTGTGTGTGTGTGAGTGTGTGTGTGTGTGTGTGTGTGTGTGTGTGTGTGTGTGCGCGCGCTGTCGCTGTGGCGGTGCTGTACAGTAGCATGGCAGACTGCAGTAAATACACTGTTGAAGAGGCGGGGTTTGACATCTCCGCTCTGAAAACATCTCTAATCCAGTATTTCAGGTGCCGAAGTCGACCGAGCGACCATTGCTCACTACCGCCGCGCGTCAGCGAACTGCAGCAGAACCGCACGCCTCCAACAAGCGGAATATATCGCAAGTGGGCAGAGACGGCTCCTGCGTCCGAAGTGAGGGAGAGAAGAAACCCGGAGAGAGTGAACTTCCAGCTCCGTGAAGGCATGACTTTGTTTTCTGGCTCGGTGTTTTAGTTCCCAGCGTCTGTCTCTGCTTTGAAGGAGATTTTAAGCAGCGACTCCTCCGTCTTCACAGTTTCCTCCCCCCCCCGAAACTCAGCCAAAATACTCCCAACTCTTGTTCTCACTGGAGGATATTACCGCACTTTGGGGTTATTTTTCTGCCGGAGGTGAGTAGCTCTTCGTGTGAGTTTGACAGAAGTAGTTCCTCAAACTTTCCTGGTGTGTGTTTTTGCAGCAGTACGTGGGGCGGAAATGGAGCTCCACCTGGAGCTCAGGTAAGTCGGACGGCAGGTAGGCCTAGCTTTAGCCGCCTCCTCTGGGTCACGTAGCTTTTGTTAGCACACTTGTCAAGTCGCCGAATGTGACTGGAGGCGTTTAAAACAACAGTTTATAATTTTTACAGTTTATTTATTTAGTTTAACCTGAACTTATTTTTGACCTTTTTTTTTTTTTTTTTTTAGAAGTCGTCGGTAGTGGCGTTGTTTTTGACAGCTGGCTCATATGTGTCGGTTTTTCATTAAATATTAAAAACCCGTAGCTAGCTAACATTACTCGTGTCGTGCTCGGTTTCTTTTCCAACTGTTCTCTTAGTCTGTCGAAATACGCGTTTACTGGCTCATAATTCAGCTTTACATGTCATTTTATACCGTGTAAATATCAGCTTTCCTCTATCTTTTATAGTGGTGTGTCCCCTCAGGATAAACAAGCACAGTTTAAGCTAACTGCCAAGTCTCCTGTTGTGTTTTGGAGTGGACTGCCAGCTTTCATTTAGTCTATTTTCCCTTTATATCTATCTATCTATCTATCTATCTATCTATCTATCTATATATATATATATACACACATATATTGAGCTTGTAGGAGCTCCTTTGCAGACCCCCACCCAGTGCACCCTGTGAACTGGTTTCTCCCACTTTCATTCACTCCTGTGATAAGACCCCCTGAGCGGCAGACCTCAGGCCCATCAGCACAGTGATGATGAAGCGGTGAGATCATCAGCCCCTGACAGCCGCCATGCACACTCATCCCGTGTTGATGCTTGTGGAACTTCTCCTTCAGGATGGTGAAGTAAATATGGAGGCATGCCGAAGAACCAGTTTTCAGAGGAACCTTTCTGTCACCTCTTTGTTCGCAGGCATGTTGAGCAAGAGCGCTCGTACTAAGTGTACTTTCACGAGGAGTTTTTTTTTTTTAATGTGTTGATCTGGTTTTGATAAAGATTGTGGCAGTTGCTGAAAATCCTGACCCAGGGGTTTTGCCGCTTTGCGTTCGGTGTGAAGATGGAGGGGGGAAAAAAGGAGCAGAGCTGTTGGTCATCACACTTGATATTTCTTGGCAAGCTGCATGTTAGATGTTGGGGCATTAAGGAAGCAATCATAAGAGCACAGAGGAGGATGTTATATTTCAATCAGATTCTATTCAGCACTGGATCCTGGAACATGTGCTTTTGTTCTCCCTTTTCCTCTCTTGGACGCGGCGAGGAATAATGGGTGACTCAGCGTGGTGTGGGTGACCTGTTCAGTTTCACAGGGTTGAACGCGGTGACCGTGTGCTGGAAAGCGGCGAGCCTTTGAGCAGGAAGGCCACACAGGAAACCACCGCCGCATTGTTGCCTGAAGCCTTAAACCATGTCTGCAGCCCGTAGGGAGTTTTACAGTCAAGTTTCACTGTTATATTAGCTTTTTAGCATGCTGGGTCATGTTTTATTGCTTTTTCTCATTCACGCAGTGGCTGCTTGTGTTCAGGCTTTTGTACATTTTCAGACTTTTGTGTGTTTGCCCAGCTCCGACTCCCAATTAAAATAAACAGGCTGACTGAAGAACTGTGGCAAGCCAAAGTGTTAAATCATAGAAAATTAGAACATGGTGTCGACAGTGGGGAGGAGATGTAGAGAAAAATGTTTATGCCCTAATGTCCGACACTTAAATGAACCGCTTTGTAAAAATAACGCATATAAAGTGGAAGTCTGAGTGGGAGAGCTGTGAGACTTCTCTATAAAAATCTGACTTCATTCCTATGTTTACCATATGAGTCAGACTTCTCAGAAATTTACGTGACTGCATCAAAAATAGTTGTGTTTTTTTTAAACCCAAGGCTAACTCATGACATGGAAATGTCAGTAAATATTCTTAAATTCAGCGGTGGGAGACGTAAATGCTTAAGTGAAATTCAGAAAAGTGTGTGTGCAGTCTATAACCACAAACACAATACAAACTGTTACCTCGCTCAGCATTTTTTCTTCCATTCATTAGGATGCCTTTTGTTTTTTCCCCACATTTTGACACAAGATCAGGTGTAGCTACTGGATCACACATTATCTGTTCGAGAAAAAGTTGCTCATAAAATGTTGTGTCTTTAAACAGAATTTCTTCGCTACTGTAGCAACAGTCTAATTTTAAATACCGTCTAATTATGTTGTCAGCCAGCAATTCGAGTTCATGTGTGGTTTACATAAAAGAAAGCTGCATGTGTGGGCTACTTCAGTGTAGGTGTGAGAATAGATGTTTGTTCATTTTACAGCTGTTGCAAGACACAAAGTATGACTCAACATAACTCAGAAGTATGTGATTTACAAGTTTCTTGCTGAATTTAAGAAAAAAAAAAAAACTGGCTATAAATAGAGAAAAAATGATGCACAACGCTTTCCCGCCCACGGGAGTTGGAGATGCTGTTGAACGCAACCCTCAGTCAGGAAAGTCATTCATCAACTGGGAGCCAGAGTTTAGGAGTAACAGCAACACTCTCAGCTGTCATGCAGATGGATAATGCAGCGGCTTGATGGAAAGATGTATTGATCTGCACCGAGAAAAAGATAGACCGTGCCTCGATTCGACTCCTCGAATTTGAGAAGTTGTAGAGAGCCGGGAAGTTGTACCGTGCTGAGGGACACGTGATGTTGTTATGATTTATCAAGAAAAGTGGATGGTAATTATTTTAATAGCTGTGTATGACCCATGAGCAACTGTATGTAATTGGGGTCTTTGAAAGAACTGTGATACAGAGAGAATTATTGACTTGAAAGTGAACCTGTGTGGTAAATTGTCCCCACAAAGGCCTCTTTGTATACACATACACAGAATGCTTCTTCTCTCCTTGTGCTATTCCCGCGGTGTGTTTCTCTGTTCACATCTTACACGCATTGCCTTAGCGTGACTCAATTTCCCACAGATTGATTCATTAGCGACTCTTTGCATTACCATATAAAGGAGATTAATTGAATCATTCTTAATGAGGCTATCCATCAGCAGATCGCTAATAGATAAATTCTAGCATCCGACTCGCCGTGCCTTCACACCAAACATTCCCACATCTCCCTGACTCCCTTCAGCTTGTCAAAGGTGCTGATGCACAACACACTCTTTGCCTGATTGCTCCAAGATGCTAGCCTTAGCATTTTCCTGATGACAAGGCGGGGGAAAAAAAAAAAGAGTCAATCCTGGAGTTTGCTTGACAACTCTGTGCAAGCCTTTGTTTAGAAAGGAAGACTGGACTTCCTGTACTTGTGCTCCTGAGAGAAAAAGTGAAATTGCTTCTTTTGTTTGGCTTCTGCTCACATGTGTACTACATTTTTTGGCAAGACTTTAGTAATGCGGGCAGAGTGATGTTGCTTTTGTTTTTGCAGTGTAGCCATCAATGTCGCAGCTCTTCTGGCACCTTTTTGAGTTGTTAGAAATTATTTATTAATGGCACAGAAGCACATAGGGTGCATCATTAAGGGTGATTCAATTGTTATTTGGTTTAATTCTTACCTTGATTATTTATTAAGTTTGTTATTAAGTATGTTCATAACAATAAGAGTTTTATTCTACTCCATGTCTTTTGCTGCTGCTTAGCTGTACAGTGTTAAAGATATAGTCTCTCTCATGCAGTAGAATTAATGTGTTTTAGCCAGCTAACATATGGAAATTATCCCCACTAAACAAAGAACTTTTTTTTTTTTTATCTTGAATTAAAAATTCTAGAAAAAAAATACAATATATCAAAAGAACCACCTCCTTAGCACTCAGCTGTGTCAGTCCTCATTCTCATAGGATCACAAAGACTCTGCTTTCCATGACAATTTGATCCGTATTGGAAATAGAACAGATGGTTGCAGTCCAACCAGCTTTCCCCTCTCGTCTAAAAACAGGGCTGCTAATGAGTTTCAGTTGGACAGTTTTTAGCAGGATCAGTAATCAATAGAATAAACGCTCTTCTCATATTTTCATGTTATACAGTGCAGCCTGTTGCTCTGCGCTTCCATCACTGCAGACCCAGTGGACACACTGCACGATGTCTGTGATTAGATGCAGTAATTGTTCCATAGAATAAATTAGATTATGTTAATACAAAGTATTCCCACTGTGCTGCGATTATCTCTTTAATTTAATAAAAGGAAGAATATCTACACACTGAAAATTAGCTCCTAATAATTTATTCCCACAAGCCTTTGTTCACAAACACCTTTATTGTTTGTTTTTTTTTTCTCTCTGCACAACAGCAGAAATAATGATGCAGCCAGCAGTTAATTGTTGGAGCTTCGTTACTTTTTCCTTCATGTGTACCTGACATGTGAAATGGCAACTTGGCAACTACTAATTGGGGGATTTGCAATGAAAATGTAGTAAAGCCTGAAAATGTAAGATTTGCACTTCTTTCTCAACACTGATAATACAGTAATTTGGACAGATGATATAATAATGGCAAAAAAAAAAGTACTGTTTTTCTTCTCGGGCGTGTGAAGCGTACGTAGACAGAACACTCACATTTGACACTGATTTCATATAAACTCTCTGCTTTATTTAGAATTTGAAAATGTCCAACAGATGGCAAGTGGTACGCTGTCATCAGGCAAAGATGCATTAAACTAAAATCCCTATCAATGGGACATGAACCTGCCCATGCCCGTGCTGATTGGTTGCTGTGCACAGACTGTCCAATAGACCAGAGTGGATCTTAGATTAGACACAATCAGAAGATTACAAAAGCTGCAGAAGATGGCGAGCGTTACACAAGCGAGCGATGAAGGCAGAACGATCGATTCATTCTCCACGAAATGCTCTTTTTCATCGGAGTCAACAGTGGTTTCTTATCGAATGAAGTGTCTCCTTTGCCTTCCCTGATCCCAGGAAATTTCTTCATTCAAAAAGGGTTTCTAATTTAATTTGAGATGAACAAAAATATAACATTTAACTTCATTTAAAAGGAGAAACTTCTTGATTTTCACCCTGTTGCAGCCCCATGAATTATGATGGGGGGATCTCAATAATGGAATTAGTTGTAATGTTATTATTATACATAATTTTACATTATAAAAATTCCATTACAATATCAGCTAGGTCATAGTATCGTACTTTTGGTTGTTATTACACTATGGATGCTTTCAGACATTATTGCATTTCCATGAAATGATTACATGTGGGGTGGGTGCAACAAGTCTCTTTTACCTCATTGAATATTACTTTTTGCTGCAGTCATGACCTCATTTTTCTACAGCGATCCATGATTTCATCTCATGTCAAATACAAGGCTCTTGTCAGTGTTGCATGAGACCGAACACTGCTTCTTTCATGTGCTTGAGGTCATAGCGGATTCGAAACACCTATGGTCATCTGAGCCATGTGTTACCCTGGATCTCCAATGTTAGGTTTATTAAAGCCAGACAACTCAAAGAGAACTTGAGAAAGTTGCTTGCTTTACGAGACAGGCCCGCAGAGACCAGTGCTGAACAAAGAGCTATCATATCAACATGAGCTCATGTTGGTTAGGGCTTCATATCAGCTTTAATATGGACAAACTTGGATCAGCCTGAAGAAAACCTAACCTGTCAAAACTTGAAACGGAAGGGCGTCAGCGGCCGTGTTGGCTTACGTTAAGCAATGATGTAAACCTGGCTCCTTGACAATATTGTGACCGGCCGGTTGAGTCATTTTCTCCACCTAGCTTTATAAACAAGGAGCTAGATATTTCACATGGCTGCATGCACTTGCAGTCAATAATGAGGGATCTGTTTTCAGTTTTTGAGAAGCTGGCCTGTGGATATCAGCATAGCCACCTGTGCAGACTGAACAAGGCTCTTTCCAACTCATCGCTGTCTCCTGCTCACATGTTGGGTACGATATGTGCCACTTTAACCTCTGTGGATTGTAACTCAGCCAGTCCATATCTAAAAATGTGCGCCAGTCTGAGAGTGCAAACGCCACACGGTCCCCGTCACATGATGTTGTCAGACGAAAGGTGTCATGCTTAATCCGATAAGCCGAGAATTTTTTTTTAATTTCTTTGGGAGGTGGAGGGGAGTTCATGTCAACAATGCTTCATCATATCACAGAGGGAAATGAAATGATGATAAAAGTCATGTTGGTTATTGTAAAGGAAGGACAAAAATGTTTAAAGGAAATGGCATATTTTTCCTTGAATTGGAGAATGATGCTCTTTGCCCTTAAGCAACGGAGCATAATCTTTTAAAATGATGTCACTGAACTGTAGTCAGCAGGTGCCAATTTTGCTCGGACTCAAAGATAAATTTAACGTAAGTGAGGCTGGCAGTTTTTCAAGTGGAACACCATAATGCAATAAACTTTCTGGGACCAGAAAGGCAGAGCCGTGTTTACTCTGGCTGTTGTCAGCAGAGTCACAATGCAAAACATGCGCTGGCTTCATTGTCCGTGCCATCAAACTGACATTGAATGATGTGGACGTGCGGATGTGTTGTTTTTGCTTGCTGGCAAATTGATGTGGAAGAGATGCTATGCAGTCATGTTGGATGTTTGTGTCGTCTGTGAAGGTATTCTGGGCAGGCATTGTTGGTTACTGTTCGTAAACATGCACTTTGGTCGCCATTTTTGTAGCTCCCTCTTGGGTGCATGCCTGCTTATGGTCTTGTACCTAGTCGCTACCTGATAATAAAGTCCCAACCTCACTTGTGGGCAGTTATTGGCCGGGGGCGACACACCCACTGCCCAAAGGTTGCAGCCCAGAAACATCCTGACCACAGTAAAATGAGACGAGGGTAAGAAAATATAGGCAGAGGGCAGAGTCTCTGCAGAAAATACACCCACTCACACTTTTGCATGAGTCCATACATTGTATTTTTAGGAAAATCCTGCACCTTAGATGCTATGCTATTCTTTAAATGTGGAACTTGATGTGTCCTGTCCTGGAGGGATTGATGTGATGGTAACAGCCCAGCAATAATAATAAAGGGTAATAATATTGTTACAAAAGAATAATGGATTAAAGAGATATGGTTTTTCTATTTGACCACACGCTGACGTCGCAGGGAGATGACTCGAGATGAGACATACAGATAGCTGCAGCTTGTCAGGGCATGCCGCTGGTAAAGGTGGGCCATATAGGTGCAGTGCACAGTTTTCCGCTCGGCCCTCCAGCCCTGAAACTAATCCGAAAACAGCAGCTCTTAAGCAACGGTGAGCTTAAGTGATTGCTTTGGAATGCTGTTGCTATGGAGTCCAGTTGCAGAGCACAGAGGCAGGGACGTTAGCATGTTTCGTTAAATCAAAGGTGACTGTAAATGCTCCATGTAAATACATACTAAACTTCAGGTTGCACCATTAACCTGCTGTGAAGTTCCAGCATTGCAACATCATCATCCGTTGAGGATTCCTGAAATACCAGGATGGAAATGTCGTCCAACTGGTTTTGGCTGAAACTTAGTGTGGTTCTGGAGACTGTCACAAGAGGGAAGTTTCATTGTTTGTGCAAAGTAGGGCAGTATTTTTTTGTTCTCACCCTGAATAACAAAATGTTTGAGGTTTATTCTTTGGGGGTTTTTTTAAGGTGTTGGAGACTAAAAGAATGAATCACTGTGTATCACACAAGGAATTCTTGTTCATTGTTGCTTCTTTGTGTGTTTTTTTGGTGCTGGAAGTACATCTGCTTTGCTTTGTTGTCATTTAGAATGACATAAAGGAATATCCTATAAAAATCATAATAAGCATTCAGACTTTCAGGCCTTGACTATATGCACCTCTTGGGGCATTCATTATTATAATAACCTAGAGACAGCTTCCACTGCCTCACTCAGCACAAACATATTCATCCATCAAACCTGTTGTCTGTGTTCAGAGCTGCTTTCATGGGTGTTTACTGCTTTTTCTTGATTTGTTGTTAAAGCTGTATGGACTGCACGTTTCATAAATTGAAATCAGTGCTTCTTTATAACGTCCTCCACTGCTCTTCTTGTGTTAAAACTAGGTCAGGTCGGTCCTCTTTTGTGTTTCAGTTTCGAAAAGAATGACAATGCCGGGAAAACGGACATAAGAAACTTGAAGCAGTATTTTTTCTCTGTGAAATTTAAAATCCCAGGCCACAGATTGCTGACCAGCAACTTCAGTTTGGCTTCTCAGCTGCAAACTTGGTTGTTTTAAAGCACATGAAAACATGGCGGTGCGGAGTCAGGGATTGTCTTTGTTCCATTCAGATGTCTCTTGGCTGTTCTTCTCTGTTGTTTAGAAAAGTGAAATTGAATCCTCCTGAATGTTACTATGCAACTTTGCCTCGGGCCAGCTCAAGTTTGACACGCCTCCAGTGCAAAGGGTGTTTGTAAAAGTTAATGTATAAGCCTTGTTTACACAACTGAAAAATCCAGTTGACATCTAATCTAGAATGAGGACAGATGTGAAGACTGTAGTCTTCAATGGACAGTTAATTTCTCTGTTACAGTATCACAGAACATAAAATGTTTGTCCAGTCAAAGAAGCAATTAAACACACCATAAAAAATAGTGTCTGATTCCATAATGTCATCTAAAATCTCATTCTGTCTTTCTCCAACACAGCCCAGCTGTGTCCAACCGGGAAAAAAACTGTGGATGAGCCTCTCAGAGGGACAGTTAACTGCAGCCGAGTATCTTCAATACAACCATGTGGCAACATGTGCTTATAGGGGTCCACAAGCCCCTCTGAAGCTGCTGTGAAGCTTTGAGCAGAGCCATCAAGAATACAAGATGACTGCGGCATGCTCCTCCATCAAAACGCACCTTATCAGAAGCATCCGCCCGCTGATCATCAAAGGCTTCCCAAAACAAAGACTTGGATTGTAGTTTTTTTGTGTTGACTTTTTTTTTTTTTTTTTTTTTTTTTCTGGAGAAACCTTCAAGTAGCAGACAAAGTGAGAGTGCCTTCTACAGGAGCTGCAGAAATGGACTAGAAGCCCATGTGTAGCAGGGCAGCTGCTGCAGTTCGTGGAATAACTTAGCCCCAGACTGTTGGGGAGTCACTCCTTCAGGGGCCGAGGGATCTAATCCCAGCACCAACAACCCTCGCCACCTGTCGTCGTTTGACTGTCCCACCTGTCTAAAGGCAGACCCCACTATCCAATGGCATGGGTCAAGTTCTTCAGGAAGCCAGGGGGCAATCTGGGGAAATCGTACCAGCCGGGGAGCATGCTGTCTCTGGCCCCCACCAAAGGACTGCTGAACGAGCCGGGCCAGAACAGCTGCTTCCTCAACAGTGCTGTGCAGGTAGGTCGGTCCTGTTGCTTTGGTTGGTGTTGGCTGGATTTAATGTGGCATTTCTTGAAATGATTAAGCTGCCCCTTATGTGCCTGTTGATACAGTGAGCAATTCAGCAGTTAAAAGTATGTCGAATGTGAGCAGGAATCAAGGAAGCCTCTGCCCTCTGGAACCTCTTGTAAACCTATGAGAATTACTTCCTTATAAATATCTATATTCCTGTACTTTTGTCCTTAAAAAAATGCAGTAAATACAGCCTCAGCCTATCTAAGATACAGCTTAATAAAATCAAAAAAAAAAATGTTTCTTACCAAATAGAAATTAGGTTTGCTAGCTTTTATGCTAGCATCATGCTAGCTAGCACATCGGTGCTTTAACCTACATGCTATCATCAGGATGCACATGCTCAAAGTGACATCAACATGTTTCACAGGTTATAATTCCAGTGTTACTTTCTCAGTATAGCATGTTAACATTTTCAAATAGAACCCAGTACGGCAAGGAATGGTGGGAATTAGTTTTGCAGGGACTGGTCATAAAGCAAAGTATTGTGTGGTTAAAAAGCTTGATGTGGCTAGATGAAAGGTTTGGAGATCACCACAGTTCATGGATATTTTACCCAAAACCAGGTGATCTTTCCTTAAATGACTATGCTATTGTTTTCACACACGCTTATTTATTCACTTGTTGCTGTGTCCCTGTAGGATCTGCACACCATGTTCCACCCTCTTAAACTGTGACCATTTATGTAGAAATTTCAAAGCTTAGTCACTGTCTAAATTCGTCAGAGCTTCCCAACAGTTTATTAATGTAGTTGAAGGTTGCTTTTGACTATTGGGATACTGGCCTGGTGAGTTAGGCCATGATTGCAGTCAGCCCCACAGTGAGGTCACTTGTGGAGAATGTGACTCAGAGGGTGAGACAGCCGATGAGCTGGTTGAAGATGATCATTACCTTCGGCTTTGTTTCTGTGAGGGCCTTGTTCCTCTTGCCCACTCCTCGTCCTCATGACCTTGGAGGCTCTTTCCTAAAGCCTAAATACTATACGTAAGAGAAAACCCAAGCCTCACACACCTCCTCTTATGCTTGCTTTGTTGTTTTAGGTCCTAACTAAGAAATGCTGTAAAGTCCAGGTCAGTGTTTCATAGCTAAGAATCAAGCTAACCTGCTCCTCTTTCCTCCTCTTTGTGTAGGTACTTTGGCAGCTGGACATCTTCAGACGCAGCTTGAGGCAGCTACCTGGACACTTCTGTCTGGGAGAATCATGCATCTTTTGTGCATTAAAGGTAGAATACAATCAAACGCATGCAATCTTTAAAACCCCGTCTGATGTTCTTGAGATCAACCTGCAGCCGTTCCCTTGATTCCCTCAGCCGTCCCCAACGATCTGTCTCATTAAATTCTAAACAAGCAGACATTCGCTCCACTTCTGTCTGGCTTGAAGAAAGCTAAACACTCGTTTTGGGGTTCAGTTGAGAAATTTGTTACAAAGAGTCACGTTTTTGCCACTGACTCCAAACAACTTTCAAATTTAGCTAAATTTTGTTTTATTCTTTGCATCATGTTTTCTGTTATTTTTCTACTCCATATTTCTACCATTTTCCATCTCATTTAGTCTGCCCCCCTCTACTTACATGTTATGTTCCCCTCACAATTAGTTGTGTGTTTGTGTATCACTCAGTGACGGTTTTGTAATGTGTTGTTTTTATATGCAACAGAATTTTTTTTTTTTTTTTTTTTTTTTTATCAGGAACGAACATTAAATTGCAGTTTGTCATCATGAATGTGGCAACTGTTTGTTGGGTCACATGTCTAGACTGTGTGTTGAGTGGTGAGGGTGACACAAATGCCTTTAATAAACAAAATGTTCCATTGTCTGTGTGCAATCAAGTTCTTGTTCTCCTCTCCAGGGTATTTTCTCCCAGTTCCAGCACAGTCGGGAGCGCGCCCTGCCCTCTGACAACCTGCGTCACGCCTTGGCAGAGACCTTTAAGGACGAGCAGCGCTTCCAGCTGGGCTTCATGGACGATGCCGCAGAGTGCTTTGTAAGTTCCTGTGGCAACGCGGCTGTCCCGAGGGAGGGAGACTAGCGTATGGAGAGAGGGATGTGTGTGCATGTTTGTGTGTTACCCTGCCACACAGTTCGGGGTAATGCACTGCAACAAACTGTTCGGCGAGGTCACTGAAAGAGCTTCTGTCCCTCCCATCAACCCCTGCCACATTGCCGCTAAATATCATCATGACAGGTTATATAAGCGGCGGAGTTGTGTTTGAATCTCTCTGTGTTGTGCCACCGTATTATGTCGCATCATTTCTGTGCTTTTTTTAAAGTCGATTTCATGCGTCCTTCGTCATTTTTACACATCAGTTCCAGTTTTTCTTGCTCTTTTTGGCACGCATTGTTTGGCCAGATCATGCAATTTACATGTCTTGTTTGTTTGAGTTTTATTTTGACTCCAGCCACCAAATATAAAACAGATCCTGCAGCATGTTTTTACCCTTTGTTTTTCAACCGTATTTTTGTTTTCGCTTAATTAGTTTATTTTCTTCTTGTGATTTTGATCACTTCTGCTTAATAACAGTGTACCCAGACAGCACAGATGTATCCTGATTTTCTGTCCCACCTCAGTCATTGTTTATCCCCTCAGGAAGTCCAATTGCACTGATATGGATAAACAAAATATAAAACCTCTGCTCTGCAACAGAAGTGTAAAGGACTGTACTGTATGTGAACACTGGTGTGAACATGAAGTCACTTTGAAACCTGCTGCAGAGAAAGCAGCTTTGGTGCTTTGCTTCATTCTGCGTCTGCTCAGTCCCAGTAACAGTAACTTTTTTACGTCGAAGACTGAATCCTGCGTGCCAAAATTGCTATCTTTTCTAGACAATCTTAATTCTTAATCCCGCACAGATCTTTGCCCTTGAGCATTCACCATGCAATGCATTGGCAGCAGGAAGCCGGCGTAGAATTTATGTGAGGAGTTAGCCGGTGTCAGAGTAACAGGCTGTGAAGTTGCGCCTGTAACCTCTGCAGGCCTACCTGGCAGCCTTAATATTTTATAAAGTCACAAGCACTCCATAGAAACAGGTGGGAGCTAAAAACGAGTGGAGCTTTTCTTTAAATGCATTCCTTCTGCTGTCAGGTTTACAACACGACTCCTGAAATTCTCCATTGACTCTTGGCATGTGCCACTCCAGTTTTGCTCTCAGAAATACCTTCATTGGTGTAAAAATAAATAAATAGCCCATTGTGTTTGAAAAGACAACTCCACAAGAACAGAGTTGGGAATGTTTTGCTCCATACCTGATCGATGTCCTGTTGTGTCACAGGAGAACATACTGGAGAGGATCCACCTGCACATTGTGCCAGAGGAGACAGACGCCTGCACTTCAAAGTCTTGCATCACGCATCAGAAGTTTGCTATGTCACTGTATGAGCAGGTCAGTAGGGGCTTACAAAGCATGTGAAATATTATGTTGTTATGTGATTATTTTTTGCTGATCTGTAAAAAGTGTGGCGTCAGAAATGTGTAAATCCAGACTGAAACTTTGGGCTTCCTGTTTTCTGCTGTAGATGTTTTACTTCATGGAGTGTTTGTTTGCTCAGCCTCTACAGTAATGTGTGGACAGCCTCACCATTCTAGCCAATATTAGGAACAGGCAACACACACACACACACACACACACACACACACAAACACAGGCAGGTGCATGAATCACTGTCTGAGACAGTCGAAATCCAATCCGTCATGTTTTGATACTGGGTTGCCCCAGTGGAATAAGGAGGGTGTTTCTGGTCAGATTCCACAGTGCAGCAGCAGCAGCCGCAGCAGCAGTACCAGATAAATCACAGATGGTGTACACATAAATTCCAGCACAACACACACACACCACCCTTCCCTGTGGTTGTGATGCCCATCACTGACTGTGTCCCCATCCCAAACCAGTTCTATCTCAGAATCAAACAGATAATACGCCTTTGGACTAAATCCCGTAGGGGCACAGTCAGTGGATATTGTTCCACCTCAGCTTCAGGGCACCCAATCCGGCAAATATGATCAAGGCCTTTAAATGAGTATTGCCTCGGTCAGAGGGAGATTGATAACTTCCGAAATGAAATCGGATGCCTGATGATGTCGATCACTTGAGTTGGTGACTTAAAAGGATGCTACAGAGCCTGCAGTTTATAACTGAGTACAAAGACAAGCGTGCCATAACAAATGAAGAAGGGTTTCATGTCTTTTACTGTGACTGTGTCTGATCTGGCTGTTCTGGAAAATGACACGCTGACTTGATAATTAGTCCTCGACAGCAGGTACGTGTGCTGAAATAACACCTGTGTATGTCGTCTTGTAACTTTTTTGTGTTTTTTTTTTAATGTCTCTGACTCTCTCTGCAGTCTGTGTGCCGTAGCTGTGGGGCATCCTCCGACCCACTGCCGTTTACAGAGCTGGTGCATTATGTCTCCACCACCGCACTCTGGTAGGGCACAGGCAATACGAAACGTTCTTTGCTTCCCCCGTTGTCATCTGTCCGGCTCCACTCTGTTTTCCCTTTTCGTGTCTCTCTGCACATTTGTCACAAGGCCATAACTTAACTTTTGAGCTGACATTTCACCCAGCAGTTTTTATTCCTCTCCACATACCTTCATCTTTATTTGTCTCTGCCTCCTATCCTCCTGCTTGCGTGTTCTGTCCTGCTGACGATGCATCTCTTCTTTCTCAGTCAACAGATGCTTCAACGCAGACACGAGTCATTTGGGGAAGTGTTACAAGCAGCAAGTACGATTGGGGACCTTCGCAACTGTCCAGTGAGTGGCCTTTGCAAAGTTTTAATAAGCACATTTTTCACATTCCCTCAAAGAGTGTCCAATGTCCTGCAGAAGCTCGTAGCTTTGGTTTGGATATT
Organism: Chaetodon auriga; assembly: GCF_051107435.1. Classification (NCBI taxonomy): domain Eukaryota; kingdom Metazoa; phylum Chordata; class Actinopteri; order Chaetodontiformes; family Chaetodontidae; genus Chaetodon; species Chaetodon auriga. The sequence goes on along the minus strand of NC_135097.1, from coordinate 10,232,077 downwards.
AATTTTTACTGAGCATTTCTGTAGTGTAAAACTGTTGTCTTTTCCAGAGCAACTGTGGGCAGAGGATCAGGATCAGACGAGTCCTCATGAACTCCCCTGAGATAGTTACCATAGGCTTCGTCTGGGACTCTGACCAGTCAGACCTCACAGAGGATGTGATCCGATCGCTGGGGCCTCATCTCAGTCTTTCTGCAGTGAGTCAATGTTTTATGTACATTTTACACTTTGTAGTTCTGTTTTTTTTTAAGTCCTCCATTTATATTTTGTGACCTGCAGTGTGTGCAATTCCCACATGGCAATTGATCTCAGATTCAAGATTAAGGCCGTTAAAAAACGTCATTTTTCAAGACCAAATGTTCACACAGCCAGATCATTTCATTTAAATTTTTAGATGAAATAGTTCTAACAGGATATAAAAAAGATAAAGTTCAGGTTTTCTGAATCTTTTGGGAATTTGCACATTCACGCAGCTGCCATTTAGTGTTTTTTGCTGTTAGGGTCAGTTTATTTTGGTGCAGTTGAACATATGTGGGAAATAAAGTGGGGATTTATTTCTCTGTAAGTCGGGCCCGTTGCGTAAGCAGTCAACGCCCAATGCCCAGTTGGCCCGGGCCACTGATCAAAAAGCCCCTGCTGGCCTTGGTCAGCTTGTCAAAAGCCCCTCCCTCATCTCTGTGTTTTCCTGTGTGTATGTGTGTTGCGTGTGTGTGTGCATGCCTGTCCGAGGGAACATGTGGGCTGGATAGACGTCACTGAGATAGGGGGGAAGAAAACATGTGTTAAAGCCTGCTTTTGTTGCAGTGTTTATATTCACACATTCTTGATGTTAAGTATGCAGAAAGGTGGGCAGCCGTTGCTGCTTTTCTGTCCATGAAATCCCATCTTTGCACACACATGTTTATGGTTAGGCTGTCTGCAGTGTTCACATGAAATATGTATGTGCAAAATAGGTGCATGACTTCCTAAATACTCCTCAGTGGCCTGGTCACATTAGTCCACTGTGCTGGATGAGCTTCGCAAGCAAAAAAAAAAAAAAAAAAAAAAATCGATCTGTAGTTCAGAGCAGGGCAATGCTCATACTCTCCACTCATTATATAACTTCTTTATTGAAGTATTCAAACCCTTTATTTGACAGCTCCCTCTTGCGCGTTTTCAAAGCATACCATCAAAAGAATTTGTCCACCGCCCCCCACCCACCCTCTACACACACACACACAAGTGGGCCACAAAAGCCTTGATTCATTAGGGAGTTTTTCTTGCAACTTTATTGGGTGTTAAAGGGAGCCCTCCGCCCCATCGTTTGCTTTGAAATCTATTGTTTAACGGAGTGAGAGGGAGAGAGAGAGCTGGCTGTGCAGGAAACATGGGAGGGAGAACCAAGTGACTGTCTCACTCACTGCTGCACCCTTTTTATTGATTTCAGTCATTGTTTTTTCATGCTGGTATTTTTTACATTATTTATGAAAGAAATAACATTAGAAGATACCACTGTGTATTCGTATTTAGGCCATCAGTAAGAACACTGTGGACCACTGTAGGATTAGTCTAGATATCAAGCACTGCTTTGGTGCCGCTGAGCCCTCATTTGTACCGATTGTCAAATCAATGCCAGTTCATTCCCTCACACCTTAATCTATAAACAGATGGAATAACTGATTCAATGAGCTGTGCCAGCCCACTTACTGAAGCATTCATGTCAATGAATAATTGGTGTAATATATTTGTGTGTGTGTGTGTGTGTGTGTGTGGACACAGCTCTTCTACAGGGTGACAGATGAGCATGCCAAAAAGGGAGAGCTGCAGCTCGTGGGGATGATCTGCTACTCCAGTCGCCACTACTGTGCCTTCGCCTTCCACACCAAGTCCTCCAAATGGGTCTTCTTTGATGACGCCACAGTGAAAGAGGTGAGAATCCTGAAATCATTTGCCAATTAAGTGAAGCAGTTGACCGACAGGTAGTTAGATCACACGCACGGAAAGCTGCATTAGAAGTGATATTCAATCTCGTATCTCCACCACCAAGTCCCTTTATCGCCCAGTGAGGGCCACATCAATTGCCCTTCACGAGCCTCTGGGTTGATGAGCCTTTATGGCACTGAAGAGTCAGCTAACCCCCCCAACAGCTACCCACATTTCTACTGCAGTTCCCCCATTCTGTCAAAAAAGTACTGCAGTAGTGAAGTGAAGCTTAACCAGTGAGCGGATCCTCTCACTGGTTCAAGTTGAAGGATCAGTGAGAATGCTAAGGTCTGATGTGTAGGTGTGTATGCCATCTGTCTGTGAGAAACAGGTTTAATTGTTTGTTTTTTGCAGGCTAATGCTTGTGTGTTTATAGAGTATATATAGGCTGTAAATCCTCTCTTTCACCCTTTCCCTTTTTTTTAAATAAATGTTGGATTTATTTCCATGGTGTGCACATGTGAGCATGCCTTTTGCACCACATCCTCACAATTTTCTCTGGGGCTGTGGTGCAGCGGCTGGCTGGCTCTGTGTCAATCCATCAGCAGCTTGTGCTGCGTGTGCAGGTCTCCCCACCCTCCCCGACTGAGATGGAGGAGCTACAGTGATCAGCAGCGCCTGCCAAGTCTATACCTGGGTTGAAACTTGCCAGCATTTCTGTGACTCCCCAAGTCCCAGCCGCTAATTGACCACTGTAGTGTAGCCTGTTCACTGCTTTCCCAGCGCATAGGAATTTCTTTGTTTAGTACTGGTGATGAAATACAGATGAGACACTGTTAATTGGCAAATAGTGACAAAAATGCCGAGTGCTTAGAGGCTACATTTGGTTTATGGAGCCAAGTAGGTGCAAACTGTGGCCTCATTATGGCCTCATTAGCATGCCAGGAGTAAGAGACTGCTCAGCATTGAGCTTTTTTTCATAGTGTTTTACATATAGAAAGCATGCACTGGACTCGTGTCTTCCTCCTGCTAGTTTATGTTCCTTCATTCTTCACAATCTGTTTATTTTTTTTTATAAAATGTTATCCATCTCTGCAACAATCCGTCTGTTGTGATTCCTTTGTGTTGCCTTGCACTCATTCTTCTTTACCTCATCTTTCTATCCCTCCTCCTCCTCCCCTCTCCACCCTCTTCTTCCACCATCATTTGCTTAATTAAGGAGCACACAAGCATCTGTTAGCCTGCAGCCTGCCTTTGTGGTGCCTTTGTGGCGAGACACGCACCTTACACAGCTTAGCTAATGTGATTGTGTGATTTGGCCTCAGCGTGTTATATTCATTCACAAATTAGTGTATCCACAAGAAAGGTGAGGTTTTGTCTTAAAGTTGCCCGTGGATTTTATGAAAGCTGTCATCATCATCATCATTGTCTTGTTTAAGATTGATTTGGATTGTGAGCTTCTCGTGATGCAGATAAAGCCGGGTATTAGTACAAAGTGTTCAGTTTGTAAGAAGTTAAAATGCTTTATATCAGATCACAGTTGTACAGCAAAAAAATTGTAAAGTGAAAACAGATGGGGTCACAGGAAAGCAAATTATCCTGTTATGTGCACAGTCTGGTTCCTTTTCTGAATTGAATTAGACCAAGGTTGCTTTATTTCCCGTTAGGAAAATCGAACTTTTAAACCCTCTTTGATATCTTCAAATTGATTGATCTCCCAGAAATTAGGATTTTTCACACAAACAGTGCTGTAAATCCTTTTCTGAGGGGGTTGTTTCACTGTGTGTTATTGCACATAAAGGTGCAGAATTCCCGTGTCTAATGTGAATCACATGCATGTGCGCTGACCAACTTCTTTTTGTCTTTTTTTGTAGATCAGCTCCAGGTGGAAAGATGTGGTCAGCAAATGTATCAAAGATCACTTCCAGCCTCTCCTCCTCTTTTACGCCAACCCTGACGGCAGCGCTATCACCGCAGACGATGCCTCAAGACAAAACATCAGCCAGTCTCACCACAAGACCCCAGTCAATGGAGAAGTGCAAAGTATGATCAAAGTTGAATTTTTTTTAACCTTCTGAACTCTTATTTTTACTCACTGTGGCCTCATTTTTCTCTGCAATGTAGTTTATAGTCCTCCGCCGCAATTGAAACGGCACAATCATGACTGGTAGGGAGAACTCGAGCATGTCTATTGAGCAGTATAACACAGTTATAATGTCATAAATCCTGCACTTTAGTCAACCCACTGAACTGTTGTCACATAACTGCAGGTCTCAGCAGAGCCAGTCAAGGCTCCCCAGTTGCGCTGAGGAGCGCCAGATTTTATATTTTTTTTACAGGATATGGTCAGTGCATTTTGAGATATGTAAAATGAAGTGATCTTGATGGAATATCAGTATTTTAAGGTTAGATTCGGTTATTTTTCCTGATGCAAGAATTTGTGGCATGCTTCGTTCAGGGACCGTCCGAAGGTGGTCATCATGATGATGTTTAAAAATCTTTATCATGATTAACATCTGCTGTGTCACTGTAGATGCTCTGCTTGCAGCACAGTTATATTGTATCTGGTAGGATGAGGTGTTGATTGAGTGTCCTTCTATGGAAATGACAACATCAAACTCCCTTGAGATGCATCCATCTTGGTTATTAGTGCTGTTAAGTGTTATGTGTTTTGCATTCACGAACCATAATCCCATCCCAAGTGGCCTTTTTGATTATAATGCCATACTGTAAAACACCCCGTAATATGAAGCCGATGTGTATTTCTTTCGTCTTTGTAGTCGTAAAAATAGTGCAGGATGTCGGGGGGAATAGAAGAAGAACTGTGAAGGAAGTTGGAGCAGGACTGCTGGTTGAACTTCAGAATTTAGCCTCTGTACACCCAGCTGGAGTTAAATATTTAACTAAGAACAAATGTAATCTCACATGTAGACATGATGTTTTTGACAAAAAGTAAAATTCCCTTCACTTACAAATCACTTTAAATGGAATTCAAAATCAGAGAAACCCCAGCAAACAAAAACCAGCTCTTAATAGGACGTGTAAAATCCCAGATCATGTTAGTTGCCTTTGCAGGCAGTAATGAAAATTTGTTGATGACAACAGCTGAACATCTCTGCTGTTTGGATTATATATCCCTGGATTTGTTTGGTTGGGGAGGTTTTTATCCCCTTTAAAGATCCTCCTCCAACTCTCCATGCTGGCCGTGCCCCAGGTCCAAGCTGTGGCAGCCGCTCACTGCCCATCAGAGCTGACAGGGCGCTGGACCAAACTGGATGATCCTGCAAAAACCAAGGGGAACATGTGTGGATTTTGTAATTTACATTCTGCTTCTGAGTTTCAGGTGCAGCCTGTGTATTTGTCGGCATCAAATTTATGTTTTCTCACATGAACCTTTTTTGTTGGAAAAAGGGAATCCTGCATAAAAAGCCATAGCTTGAAAGTGTGAAGTTTTTGTGTTTCCTTTTTTCTCCTCTGCAGGCTTTGAGTCTCCAGTTTTAGCTCCCAAGAAGCTGGACCTCACCAGGGAGAATCTGAACGCTCTGTTGGGTCAAGGCTCTTTCAAACAGAAGACCCCTTCAACCTTCAGCAGGGGCAGTGCTCAGACCAGCGGAGGGCGGGGACCAGGTAGGAGAGGACATAGGAATATGATCCGAATGCTAAGAGGGAGAGATTTGTAACAAGACATGGAGGAACACACTGCACGAGTTTCCATATTATCAAGTCATTTAATGTGTGTTGAGGGGTGGAAAATCTGCAAGTTGAGTAAGATTCACTGCAAGAGTGTTTTAAAGAAATTGTCCCAACATGACAAACAAACACCGGTCTAAACAAAACCTGTTTAAAAACACAATATTTGCTTGTGGACGAAGTGATCAAGAGAGGAAAGCATGCAAGAGGAGAAATGAGTCATATTGTGTGGTGGTTGTACTTTTTAGCCTTGAAAGACTGCTTAATTTCTAAATATTTGTGTCCACAGAGAGTGGTGACAAGCACGGATCTGGCATAGCAAGCAGAGGAAGAGATAATTAAATGTCTTTGCTGTAAAACTAAATCTGGCCATGCTAGTAATACAGAAGGGATTTGGGAGCCTCGTTGAAGAGAGAGGTCACAAAGATCTGCACAAATCTGCACATACTTAAGTGCAAGCAAGGAGAAGTGTGTGAATTGAGAAGAAGAGATTTGTTAAGATCAGCAAATGGCCTTACTGGATAGAAACAAAAAGTCGTCGGAGCAGACAAAATTGGTGACCTTGCATCTCCTCTGATACTATTCCACCTCCCATTGTCGTGAAGGTCCTTGAGATCTGCGTGTCATTGTTTCCCCTCGCTTGAAAGCTCATTGCTGAAGCTGTGGCGCAAGAAGGGAAAGGAACTGTCAATACACTGAAACGCCAGGAGTCGCTCAGAGCTTCTGGAAGCACCACAGTCAAATTTGAAGTCAGATGATTGAAAGCTGTGATTCATCATGTCGTGAATTGTTACACATTCAGTTTTTTTTTTCTTTTTTTTTTATGGCGTCCCAGAAATATAGTCTCAAAAAACATCAAGTGTAGTGTTTTTTCTGGAAATGTCAACATCTTCACAGTGAATCCTATTGAAATATCAGACAGCTAACAGAACCACAGCATAAGCGCGTTTTCCAGTGCCATGACCGATCATTCAAAGTGAATGTCTGCAGAGAAGCCTCAGCGTGCCCATGTTTTCACCCCACTGCCTCTCCCTGTATGTAGCAGAAAATCGACCGTATACATCGGAAATACTTTACAGCACGTCATTGTGCTGTAAAGTTCGCCTCTGTCTACACACTCAGCAACTGCTCAGTGCCTTGGGGGCACTGGAGTTGGAAACCAGTGAGAAGGAAAAAGGATGTAGTGACAATATGTACTCTGAGATAAAAATACTTTTAATGGTTTCTGCAGTGGTGGAAGTCCCCACCTGATTCTGCAGAGGTTCGAGTGAGATTGAAAAAACAAAATCCGCACGAATTACATACTGGAATACCTGACGTCTCTTCTGTTTTATAGTGAAAATTCCCACCAACGATCCCAAGAGTCACTTCAGGGACATTTCTCGCGAAGTTGCCCAGAGAGCAGGAGAGGTGCGTGGGATGCATCCATCCAGAAGAGAGCCTGACAGGGGTGGTCAACGGAGGCTGGAGTCACGCTACAGAGGTTGGTCACAGAGAGGTCGTATGTGGATGTATGGACGTGGACAGCACATGCAGTGCCACATAAACACACACACACAAGAATTACCAGGCTTTAAGGTAAAAAATCCAAGCCTTTTATTTCTCCAGCCCTTATGTAACCACCGGTTTGGGAGCAATGTGTCAGTAAGGGGATTAAGTGCTGACGTCTGTTGGAGCCTGCCTTCATCCCACTCTCTCATATTCAGAGCCATTGGTTCCCCTCTCTGTGGTCTAGAGAAACATTTACAAACAAACAAACACAGCAGACTAAGCAGATCCAACAGAATAGTGATGAATACTGTATCATTTAATTATAGGCTGAATTTAAATCCAAATATTCAGATTCCTCCTGCTTTTTTCACATGTCCCCTCCTTTGATGTGAAACACAAGTTGAGTGTGTGTGTTGGTTCTCATCAGTAGGCTGATTGGTCAACTCCTTTAATACTCTTTTAGTACATCGCTGCTCTCAATTAAGTATCAGTGAAAGGATTATGGAGAATTGTAACGTGCTCCCAAATCCACCGTGTCAACCGCAGTGGCTTGTGTTATCAGCAAGCTCACGTCCCATTATGATTGATTGTGGTCGGCTAAAGGAGGCTAGTGTCATTGCTGTGATGAATGGTGACGCTGGAGGTGACGCTACAGTTAATGTAGGGAGTCACAGTTTACCGTAGCACGGCTAATGCCCGGCTAGCACTTGGCTAAAAAGTCTCCTCCAGAAAGGGAAAAAAGCTTAAGCAACTTTGCTGCTCATGCTTGAGCGTGGGATAACCCCGGGGTATTGTTAACGATCTCTCACTGTGTCTCTCTCTCCGATGGAGACACGTTACCATTTTTCCAAAGTGATCTACAGCCTTGTGAGTTGTTGACAACACCGAGCGGGCAGCAGAAACTCTGTAAAGCACACCGGTTTCATATATACGAGCAAAAACATTCAAAGTGATTTAACTCCGCCGCACAGTCAGCGAAATCCAGAGCAATAGGCGCTCCATCTCTTGTGGGCATATTTCCAAGGACTGACAGTTATATTTAGCATTAAATTCCCTTTTTGGACCCTCAAACATGACATTACCACACATTAGATTCCTCCAGTACAAAACAAGCAGCCTCTGATTCGAGCACTGACAGTTTAAAGTTATTAAAGTGCATCGGATGGATGAAAGTAAGTAAATCAGGACTCGGCACAATACAAGTTTCATTTTCATGGAAATAGACGGAATTCATTTAATGGAATTATCGTTTTGATTTTATGCAGAAAACTAACCTAGATGATCGAGTGCCGTTCAGAAATGTCACTGCCCGGTAGATAAATAAGGATGTATAGGTGCATGTATAGTTTGACACGAATGAACTAGTTTCCTGGAAGGATGTCTGGCCATATATTTTGAAAGTGGCTATTATGGCTGGAAGTGTCCTTGGAGTAGCAGACACACATCCGTAACACACTATCATGTGCAGACGTGTCACATGGCATGTGGAAAACACGCGCATGTGTGCATGCACAGACACAATACACCCAACACCAGAGTGCTACCTTGTATCATCAGTATCTGCATGAATGTCTGTACGTGAACTGGCTAGCCACTGTTTACGCTAGGGACAGAAATCGACTCCTGTCGGTCGTAATTTTCACCTTGCTGTCATCTGCAGGCATTAATGTCAGTAACCCTGATGTGTCATGCCCCTTCCTCACTTTCTGCCCAACCTGCACTGTGCTTGAGAGCACAGCTTTGTGTCTTGGTGTCAGCAGACGTCAGTTTTTGGTTTTGTATGGTTGTTTGGAGGTGAGAGAGGTTTGAGTGGATATACTGTGAAGTGTTATATTCTGGAATCATTGATTTAAACCTTCTATTCAAAGTGTGTTTTGCTGTTCTCATAGTTTAAGCTCTCGTCCTTTGTTTAAAACCAGATCCAGGTCAGGACAGGATCTACTCCCGCTCTGCCTCCCCTCCAGAGAATGGATTCAAACAACACCTGGAAACTCGACTGTACAGCAGCCAAGGAAAAGGTCCCACCCGGACTGAGCGAACACCTCACCTTGGCGGACGGTCCTCGCATGAGCCCCCTCGTTCTCAGACGAGGGTCCAAGTGTTGCCCAGCGTGCCCAGCAACAGCAGTGGTCATCGCAGCCGGAGATTAGACCAGCTCTCCAACGGATACGACACTGACAGCAGCCAAGACTCCCGAGAGCGTCCAGGAAGTGGAGGTAACAGCCGCAGCAGGTCCAGCCGCCCGTGGAAGCCCATGCGGGAAGCGCTAAATGTAGACAGCGTTTTAAGCGGCGGCAGTAGCGGTAATTCGATAAGTCAAGAGCGACGGCAGCACAGCCCCCGGAGAAGACCCAGTAGTCAGTCGCCCTCTCGTGACCGAGAGCGAGACAGAGATTTTACATGGGGAGGCCGAGAAGAACGCAAACCCAAAAGCCTCATGACTATCTATGAGGATGAGCAGAGGCACGAAACTGGCGGCAGCCGGAGCTCGCTGGACTCAGACAGCCGGGGCGGCTACAGCGACAAAGACCGGTCAAAGGGCTCAGCGACTCTGAAAGTGCGGAACGACAACTGGAAGATCCAGCGAACCGAATCTGGATATGAAAGCAGTGACAGACTGAGCAATGGCTCAGCAAACCTTGACTCACCTGTGGTCGACAACCTCTCTTCCAAGGACCTGCGGCCTATACCTGAGCTGCACCTGACAAGGTAAAAACGGACATTAGATGGAATTTTTCAAAAGGGAAGAATGGGAAATCTCGCAAAGCATAACGCAGAAATAACCATCACACAGTTTTTGCTGTGCGGTGCCAGCGGCAGAATGCTGCTTTGTCATCACATGCCCCACTCATTTAAGGATCTGAGTCTCAAAAGTGCTGCCATTTTTAAATTATTAAACATTACAAACAAACTGTTCTAAGAATAGCAAGACCCATTTAACACAAATGCACACAAGGCAGATGCACCAGCCTTGTTATGCTGGGCTGTCACTTGTTGGCTTTGTAGTACAGGTCTTGTTTGGAGATAATGATCCCAACTAGCTGACAGCTCCTGTACTCAGAGGGGAGATCCAGTAGATAGCTGACTTCCTCAAGTGCATTATTCAAGCCTATCTCTTGACAGTATTTTGGTTAAGTGCTCCTTTTGATTAATAATTCTTTAACATATAGTTCAGATGTTCTGTCACTGGGTTAAGGTCTGAAGGAACTGAAAATGTAGAAACTTCTAAGTATTATTTTGCTTTTTCTTACCAGTTTTCTTTAGATTTATTACAGCTTCTTGAAGCATTTGATAGCAGATAGAAAGCCCAGCCCTTAAAAAAAGGAAACTACACATAGTGCCACATAGTAAACATTACTAACAACAAAAGGAGAAAAAAAAGTCTTTGTACTCGCGCTGTCTTCACATTCAAGATGTTGCATGAGTTAGTATCAGATTACACCGTGGAAAATCAGTCATGATAATATATATTTAGACAGAGGTCATGAGAGTATATTTCCCCAGTTTTGCTCACAGCAAAGGTCCATCTTAGCACTTTTAAGTGGTTGTTAAAAGATCAAGCTCTGGAATATCTCGTGGCAATCCACAACGCATGAATAATTGAATTTATTTTGTATTTCAGGGATCACTTCCCTCAGAGAAGAAGTGATGATTTGAAGGCTGACATATTGCACCCTGCATTTTCCACTGGTAAGCAACTCTCTCACACTTTGCATAATTCCTTATTTCTGCACACCAATGGCTTTGCTTTAGCTATGGGTGGAGGTTTCATTAAAACATAACAAAATGTCAAATACTGAGCCACGATTATGTGATTTCCACCGATAAATCCAGAAGAAATTGCGATTTTCTATGTGTTTCGTTGTGGAAATAAGTCACAAATTTAAGTATCGGTCTTTCCCAAAGGCTCGGCCCTGACATTAAAGAAATTTCCTCTCCCTCGATAGACTTCCGTGTGTTGTGAGGATCTGAAACATTAAGATAGTACTAAGCAATTTCCTTGATTTATTGTTCCATCAGGAGTGTTAAGGTCACAGCCTGATTGAAGGGATACTGTATGGAAATAAGTGTGCGCTGGTTCCTCACTGACTCGCCTTGACCTTTTTTTCCTGAGAAAAGTTTATGTTATGCAGCACGTAGAGAAATGTACATGGTTAAAGGAAAGATCTACTAAAGTAGAAAGCTGCCTTCTTCAAATAATTGTCTCCTTCAATGCTAGGTGAAATGCTTTCAACCTCATTGACAGAAATAAATATCCTGGTTTGTATCTGCTCTTCTGTCCTTGTTCACACATTACATTGAACCCTCTTGCACCAGGAAGTACGACAACTTTTAGATCAGTGAGGATACAAAATCTGGGGAGGAATCAGTTTGGACACAACTGCTGTTTTGTTTAAAGAAAAAAAATAAAAATCTGTAAAAATACAAAAATATGAGTCATGTTGCGGAGTTGCAGTAGCGGTTATTTTTATCTTCCAGACAGGATGGAAGGAGATTAGATGACATGAATAGCTCTAGGGGGTTTGTCGCCTGGACACCCTTCACATTCTTTATCTAGCACATGCTTGCTTGTGATACACAGTATCAGCACAGAGAAAATATCTTCTAAATTACTGAATATCTTGAAAAATGCCTCACTAATTCCCTCAGAAGGAATACGCAGAGTTAATCCCGAATAAGAGGGGGAGAGGAGTGAGCGTGTAGGAGCCACCCAGCTGTGCCCAGCCGGGCAGAAAATGCCACGACTGGGCCTGTCACAAGGTGGTATTCAAACACGAGGCAACGGAAATGCCGTTTTGTAGCACTGCAGTTACTTCAAGGTCCCGAAGAGTTATGAAATACAGCAGAGAAACATCCGCTACAGTTGTATCTGTCTTTTAGGTTTATTCAGAGTTAAAAATAGCTCTCACACAAGTGCAGTGAGTTGGGGAAACCAAAGCAGAAATGCATCGTGTTGCATGCTGGTCTCGTCATTGGCCTGAGAGCATCTGCACATGCAGAGTGATTCATGTGAAAGAATCACTGGCAAACAGACAAACACTTCTATGATTGGCACGGTTATTTATTCAATGCTGTAATATGTATTTTGATATATTTTTGGACAATTTTTTCTAAAGCATTTTCGCTGAAATGATTATTGAGACTCATGCTTGTCTGATAAATCAATTATTATCTTCATAGTTGATTGCACAGACCTTGAAAGGTGTATGTAGAGTGTTACATAGTTATATGAAGGTGCACGCTGTGATGCTTTTATTGACTCACTCAGGCAGTCTGCCCCCTAGTGCCTCAAAGGAGATATGACAGCATCTACAGATCACACACTGAACCACGTTCAAGCACTTGCCTCGTCTTTGATCTATAAAATCTCTTCTTTGAAAAGTAGCTGTAGCTGTATTATAACTTTATGTTGATTCCATTGAACGCTTTTAAATGCTGAATTATTAATTGTTAAACCTAAACCTGGCTTTGAGGTCCTTTGAGGTTTATTCTTCAGTGGCTATTTTAAAACCAGTCCAGGATATTTACGCCCAGCTGTCTGCAAATTGTATTGACAAGCTGCAGTAAATGTGTCCAAAGTCAATTTGGCCTAAAGTCAGCGGTGGTAGTCTGGCTTGAGCTGCAGTTTCAGAGAAGGCTGAGCAGATTCCAGTAGTCCATTAAAGTCCAAAATCCTTTCTAAAAGCACACAGATGTGGGCGGGCTGTTGTGAGGAATTCAGTTGAGACTTTGACCACAGGCATTCATTTTTATGACCGTTTGCTGCATCAAAGATGGACGTCTAGGTCAGGGCACTTCTGAGTTGCTTAATAGCAACCTTTTGTCCTTGTTGTAAATAAACCTCATTGAGTTGCATGATACCAAAATGGGAGCAAAACATCCTGTGGATAAGAGCGTGAAAGGTCACAGCTCTCAGGAGATGGGTGCACTTCAACCTGCTATCTTGACAGTAAATCAGGCCAATTTGTCCTGATTGGCCACTGCAGTCGTCATCAAGAGCCCATAGAAACACACTTGGGAGGCTGTTATGGCTCAGTTTGCACATGAACACATCATCTTCAAAGTTATGATGATATAAACCGAAGCGTTGTCTACTTAACTTTGTCCTCATGTATGCATAAAATCCTAAATTATCATAGATTGTACTAAGATAGTGTCCCTGTCTGAAACAATGCTCGTGATGCAAAGTTCAGAAAATAAAAGAAGATTAAAAAAAAGGAAATCTGAAGGATTTTTAAGAATTTGCAACGACTTTTCAGGAGTTCCAGCCACTGACAGATCAAGTTGATGAAAACTTGACATTTTTTTGTAGTTCAGGTCTTTATGAAAAGCTCAACTGTAAATATGCATGCGGGTCTGAGTGATGTTTAAGAATTTTAAGTACCCCAGACAGCAGAGAACGACAAATCTCGACTTGACAGCCTTTGAGCTGAAAATGTGAAAATGTGTAGAGTTTTTGTTTTTTCTGTTTCTTTGTTGCATCACCAACACTTCAAAGGGCTGTCAGGAAATTTTTGCATGCACAATTTATCAGAACCTAGGTAGGGTTTACTTTCATGGTCTGCATAGAGGCACATTTTCAGCTCTGGCAGTTGGAATAATTGAAAAAATGTCAGGTCACATCTCTGTTCACCTTAACTCATAGCTTTTTAGGGGGTAAGAGCAGGCCCTAAACAGCCTCTCTTGAACCTTCCTCAGAGCGATCCTTTATGCTGGAATGAGATTAGAGACAGGTCTGCTAGTGATTTACATGAGTAGAGTATCTTTATGCCCAAAAGTATTTAAAAGATGAATATATAGTCGCACACACAGCACGGCTGCTCACACATGGAGCAAATGTAAAAAGATATGTATGCATTATGAGACAACAACACTTTCTTTTATCCTATTTTGCACCTTGACTTTGTGCTTTCCATTTAGCATGGGAATGTCATAGAAATTTTATTGCACACCACTTGGTGCAGTTTAGATAGTACATTAAATGCCACTGAACCACAGTCTAATCCATGCAATCTCAGTACATGGATGGTTTCCCAGGCAAGTGCAGTAGGCCATGTAAACAGCAGGACACCTTGAGTACATCTGTTTTGCTGGCGTTCCCAGCTGTAGCGGTGATCCCAAAATTCCACTGACATGAATGGTTTCAGCCCGACTCTGAACCTGAGGAACTGGATGGAATCGTGGCGATTATTTGATACCTGAACAATCTTTTGATTTCAACAGTGAGAGACAGTCTTGCAACCCAACACCAACACACTCTCCTTGCTGTTTTGTTCTCCAGCTGCTTTCTCCTTCAGGCTTTCTCTTGGCAGCAGCGCATGTGACCGTAAAGATGAGGGGATTTTCTCCGAAGAAAGCATTGTAAACTGCATCCCTTTTTTGTTTGCGAGAATGATATTGTTACGGTTGCTTGCCAACATTGCAGATCAGCGTCATCAAATTGTGAATTGCCACATGGACTTAGCGGCTTAAAAATGCAATAGTGTTGTGGAGGGGATCTGGAGTCTGGAGTCTGACCCCGGCGTAATTGCATGCCAGCACAAAGGATTTAGCCACTAATGCTTTGAGAGAGCACAGGAAAAAAAAAAAGAGGGGATGCTGACACATCACAGATGGTCCTCCGCCACTCACTCTCTTCCTTGTCCTGTTAGTCAGCTGTTGTCTGTCTCAGGCCTTGTAAATCACACCCACCCTGCTAACTTGGCTAAGCTCCACACCAGCCACCCACCCAGGGGCCGGTTTCTAAACATGCGTTTTTGCTTGTTTCAGTTGATATCTCAAAATCACTGCAGCATAATTTGCTGATATCACATTGTGCCCTGATTGACCCTAATTGGTTTATAGAATTTTCCGTTGTTTCACCAGTTCTCATATGTTCCGACTTTTAAATCTGCCAGAGTTCATTCAGGGTCTTTATTGTTTCATTAGTACTCTTTGCTCAAAGCCAACAGGGCCTGGATATGAACCCAAATTCCCTTTGAGGGGCCATGTTCTTTGGCTGGATCAGACAGTCAGAGTGGTACACAGGGGGCCTGAGGGCGCTCTGCCAGACTAGCTGCTTTGATACTTCCTCTCCCAGCACCAGGCAAAGGGCCTCACCGTGACCCCTGTTAGATAACATGTCTTTGCTGGAGACACAGAAAAAAAATATATTGTAGCAATGTTCAAATAAAGGTCCATGACAGATGTTACCTTGCTCGATTTTCTGACCATCTGGTGGTGATGACCATGTGTTTATAAATGAGTGTGTTGTGATATAAAATGCTTATGAGGCTTTGTTATTGTCCAGGTGAACAAGGGAGGAAATCTCCAGATCTACCAGATGCAAACATCCTCTCTGGTCAGCCAATACGAAGGTAAAAAAAAAAAAAAAAGATGTTTAAAAGAACACAGTTGATTTGGTAGAAGGGCGAATAAGAACCTGATCTTTGTTTTTTTGCTGTGTGACAGAGGAAGAGCCTTCCGATACACTCCTGGGATCTTGGAAAGGAACAATGGTCTGGACAGTGAACGAGAGGAAGATGTGGATGGCAGCCCTGTGAGCCCTGTGCCTCCTTACTTGGCAAAGACCAGCAGTTCTGAGTGGAACAGCTCGGATGACCTTGCTGGACCTTTCTCTGAACAAGAAGAGACTGGCACTGTTGCCCACAATGACCCTTTCTCGCACAACTATCCCCCACCTTTACCCCCCAAGACCTTTGGCAACAGTCACGCTGACCCATCTGGCGTTCACTCCCAGCCGCCGGAGGTGCCAACACGGTCGAGCCCCCGCAATGAACCCAAAAATGGCTCGTCTCCCCTCTCGCACACCACCCTCCGTCGGTGGATTGAGACACCTGCGGAGCACAGGCTTTCATCTGATGCCAGCTCCAAGTCGGGGTCATTGGACCAGGACAGGAATGATCTGTCGGCCAGCGATTGCGAAGAGAGGTTACCCAGTCCAAAGCCCGGACACGACGACGGTACTGACTCCCCTGGTCTGACAGATAGGGTCCTTCCCACCACCTACTTCTCTGTGGATAACTGTATGACGGACACTTACCGGGCCAAATACCATAAGAGGCCTGCCTTGTACATGAAAGCAGAGGATCATACGTCATCAGGTGAGAGTGATGTCGAAGGGAGGGGGCTCACTTTGCCAGATGTTCAGCCACCAGAGCCTTCCAAAAGCAAATCAGAATCAGGTACTGTGCCCTGTTATTGACACTGTTCTTACTATTTACGAGTTTTCACTGTTTTTTGTAAATATTTGCATTGATTCAATCTTTGGCTTTTGTCTTCCAGGATATTCTACGATGAAGACTACTGCGAAGTGGAACCCAGTTACTTCAAAAGGACTTGATGAGCATGGTTACCTATGATTTTAGCAAATGCATCAATAGTTCTTGTCTGATCCAGTGATTGGATGCCAAAACGAACTGTTATACACCATGACTGCTACACAGTTTGAGTCCTACCTGGGATTTGAGTTTGTATACTTCTGTCATGACAGAAAGTCGAATATAAAACTGGATGCCGAAGAGATTGTTAAAAGAATGGCAGGTGTCCTTAAAAGCTGCAGTATCTCGCTGTTCTGTTATGAACGTCTAAAGCTTTGAATGAATAGTGAATTTGCACAATTGAGAGTCGGTACTGAGAAAGAAACTCATTGCTGTTGATGGAAGGGTTGGATTAGTAACGAATGTTTCAGAAAACAAGCCACTTTACCACACAATATTATTTAACATGAAGAAGTAACCAATGTCTTGCAGTTGTGCTTCGTCTCACTCCACGGAAGCTTTCACTTGTTTAATTACTCTCATTTCAGTGTTACGGGGTGTCTGCTCCAGTTCTATCTGTTCTCGACCTTCGCACCTTTCAGTGGATTTTAAAGGCTATCGTAATGTTCAGAACATGTTTTTTTGTATGTTTTGGAAAGCAATTCAACATTTTGGGCACTCTTAAACTTAACAATGGATCCCAAGGATCTGTGAATGTGACACTCCAGGACACCCACATTGGTTTTTGGCTGATGAGACCCCTTCGCAGGACTCTTGTTGGTACATGGAGTTGATTGACCTCCGCAAACAACACTCTTGGCTTTTTCTTTTGTCTTTTGTCCTTGTTCTTTTGTCCAAACTTCAAGCTGTGGAGTTCTAACATACCAAAATATCTCTGACCGCCAGTGTCGGTGTCCTGGGGAAGTAAAGTGAGGCATAAATATGTCAAATTGATTGCTAATGGTTGAAAAGTATGTGGCACACAAAATCGAGGCATGTTCTTCGCTTCTCACATGCACACCTGCACGCATCCTTGCATATTTTCAGAATTTTTTTTTTATGTCTTTTCACTGTATTTCTGGTTGATAGTTTTACTTTTCACACTCCTCACTGCTATAAATTTTAATCTTCTGTCTTTAGCTGAATCAGTTTCAGTTTTCTGTCCTGTTTCTTAAAAGTAGCTCCTGTTCGCAGCAAGTCTGCACTGATTAGACATCTAGAGTTAGACAGGGCTTGCTTTTTTTTTTTTTGAAGGTGGTTATTAATAACATGCTGTAAATCTGAGTAGTGGACTATGTTTTTTTGGTTCAAAATGTTTTATATATGCAGCAGACTTATGCACAGTGCCTTTTGTATTTTTCTATGTCATGACAAGGATAAATTGGAGCCATGGTTTGTACAATTCTTTGATTTTAAAGAATTTTTGTAACATTTAATTTTATTTTTATCGATTAACGATTGTTAAATAAATGATTTTATTTAACCACATCTCTGTGTCTGGCCATGTTATGTTCAAGAGCACGAGCTTGGTCTTTTATCTTTATTATTTAGTGAGAAGAAATGTGGTCTATGATCAATATGATCATTTTTAGATTATTCAAATATGAGTGATGACAAACACTGTCTTTAATTAGTAGATCGCTTCAGCTGAAACACAAATGGTGATCATTGTATTCAACATGTGAGGAAGTATAGTGGTTTGCTGCCACCTGCTGTCCTGTATCCTAAATGCACCTTCAAATATCAAGCTCTGGCGACACAGCTAATAATCCCCAGGCTGTAAAGAGATTTGGAAAACAAGGCAGAACCTTTTGAAGCTGCAGATTGTTAACATTCACTAAATATTTTCCCCTTCCTCAACCTCACAGTTTTCACCTCAATACAAGTTACACCCCAAGGACATGACTCGTCAAAAAGCATCAGGGAGCAACACTGCATATCTCTGATTCTAATGCAAGGTGCTGTCCAGGACACATCTAAAACCCAACAGTGTGTCACGGGGACACATTGACACTTTGAAAAATTATGCAAACTTTTACATCAACAGAAGGCCATTTTCTGCCCTTTCCATCTCTGACTGGGGACAGAAAAGAAATGATGTCACCATATGGGAAAATAAAGGCAATTACCTGATTAAACACTTGAAAAGAAAGGTCTATCCTGATGGAATGATAACCGGAGTCTCTGCAATCAGTTGGTAGAAAAAAGGCTTAAAAGATAAATCTGCCACTGGATCAGAATGTGGCCTGACATCATAGAATAGAACTAATTATGCATATTTCAGAGAAATGTGACAGTGCCTCTGCTAAAGACAGTATTTACTAGGATATATTTAATAATCAAGGCTGGGTCAAACATTTTTCATTAGAAAAAAACATCTTTTTAACAGATTCCACACACTTGTCTAAGGTTATTATACAACTGGACCATGCTAACACATTTCTGAATTCCTTCCACAGAGCAACTGTGCAGACACTTGCACGACCAGTGGATTCACTCACACCAAGGTCGGACTTTGAAGTGAAGGCATTTCAGGATTGTTGTAATATCAATGGTTTTCAAAGGTCTCCTGATCTCTCTGCCACCTCGATGAGTCACAACACAGAATAAATGAACATACTGTTTTTATCCTCAAGAGGGAAGTAGAGGGCTTTTCTTCCGAAATCAACAGAAGATGCAACTTGATCCAGACATGCACAACGTGTGCAATAATTTTCTCGAAGTTCTGTTGATTTAATGTGTTTCTCTGCATCTCAGTCGGTCTTTGTGACATATTTTTAGCATGTGAAAGTGGTCCAGTCTTTCCATTGTTAAGATGTACCCCAGGTGGAGACTGTGACCCTCATTTAACATCATTTTAAAAAAACAGACGCTGCCTGCAAAGCATATATACATATGTAGATATATATGCATACACAGACACACACACACACACACACACACACACACACATATATATATATATAGAACTTTTGCACAGATCTTCCTTTTCTAGCACATTGCCCCTCCACACGTCTTCATCCATCGACAGTAACAATGAAGGTGACTCACTGCAGGTATTTCAGGATTTTATTGACTCTTCAGCAATGCTGGAAATGTGCTAAATAAGTTCTTCAAAAAGATGTGAATACATGGAAACAAAATGGACTTCTATGCTTTTATGTACCAAAATGGCAACTGCATAATTGACTTTGAAAAAAACAGGTACAGGATGGATTTTCACTCCCACTCATCTGCATCATATGAACTATGTGTTGCCGCTTGTGGGAAGACAACTCACAAATAGGATCATGAAGGGATAGTGATTTTTTTTTTTTAAAATGTCAGTCCCAGACCGGAAAAGAATTCTTCCAGCGTGTACTGGAGGGAGAAAAGGGAGAGTGCATACCGTGCAATGTATTCAGAGAATCCTGACAATGTTCTGCCATTCAGTACTCTGCTCCTCATTGCAGGGCATGTCCATCATAGTTTTGGTATGCTTAAATCTTAGCTGTCTTCTGTTGAGTGTGTGTGTGTGTGTGTGTGTGAGAGAGAGAGTGTGTGTCTTCTCAGCCATCCGTCAGAATGGGACCCGGCCTGTCAGTGTGGGCTCCTCCTCTGCAGCTGCCGTACTTCATTAGGGGCCATCAGCTGAACTCAGTACTTTACTGTCAGAGTCAGAGTTTCTCAATTCTGCTCTCTCTCTCTCTCTCTCTCTCTCTCTCTGTCTCTCTCTCTCTCTCTCTCAACTGTCCCTCAAGCTCACTCACATCCTTCATCCTCATATGATTTCTCAGTCTGTCAACTTACCTCTGTCTTTCCCTTCTTGCTCAGTTCTCCCCCGCCCTCGCTCTGCACCATCTCGTCTTCCCCAGACTCCTTTTAAGCCAACTTTGTATTCTCTGTTCAGTTTTTTTTCCTCTATTATTCCATCTTTAAATCAGCATACGCGTTTCAGAATCAGCGCTCATGTCTGATTTTCTTGTACACAATTCCTTTGTGGTCTTTTAAGCACATTCACTCAAAATGTACTATCTCCAAACTTTCACTTCTCAGATTAATTCCATTGTTATGCTGTCCATGCCTTGTTTTGCATTTCATCGGGGTGAAGCGAACTTAATGAAATTGAATTATACTCATTGGAGAAAATTTATTATTATTATTTATTTTATTTATTTATTTTTTTAAAATCATCTGACTTCTTGGTTGTCTTGAACTGGAAAGATTTTCACCTGCAGTGCTGTCTGTATTTTCCCAAATTCGTCTGGTTACAACCTTTATTAACACCAAATGACTGCTTTCCATAAAAAATGCTGAAAATTTGTTGCATATATATTTCGCTATAAGCTGATTATGGATACCCAAAACAGTAACCACGACATTATATTGTAGGGATTTTTATTTTCCGAATGGATTCAGTAAACTAATTTCGTGAAGTGGGGCTTTACAGGGGGTACTTAAACGCAGCTTTGGAAATGCACCTGGGTGGCGTCACCGTCCGGCTAATGACAAACACCTGGCGACGCTCATTGACCCACAGGCGTCATTTGAGAATGACCATGGGGAATTATCAGGACGAAAAGAAGACATGAACGTTTAACTTCGTCGTCGAAAAATGTGGAGTAGAAATGAGTGTTTTTGCACTGAACTCGGACAAAGTGACAAGTTAAAACTAGCTGTTTGGCCTTTAGCTCATGTTACTAACGGTAGGCAGTGAACTTCGCACGGACACCGTTAATTTGATGCCAACGGTCAACGCGACTGGCCTGTGAACTCCTCCACTGGTGAGTCCTGTTGTGTTTTGTTTTTCTCCGGACGTGGACACACAAACATTATTTTCACACTATTGTTGTTCATCATGAATTAGTAGTTTGCAGGGAGTGCTTGATCAGATGATGACACTAGCTATTGTTTTTTATTTAATTTTTGGTGGCTTGGTAATGTTTGCAGCTTCTGTCCGGCCAATAATCTGCAACTGGGGTCAGCTGTGACAGCCAACATCAGTCAGATAATGCAAGAGAAAGTGAACTGAAGGACCTGTGGTATCCTGCTGATACATAATTGATGAGATGCAGTTTGCACCTGTGCACGAGCAGACAATCCATCCTAATAGCTGGTGAGCTGGCTGCTAGCAAATAGGCTAGCAAGTAGTTAATAAAGCTGTTGAGCTCAGGAGCTGCTGCAAAAAATGATCATCTGCGAAAAAAAAAAGTGGTGACTCTGTTTTAAAGATATTTAAACTGGTAAAAATGATTGTTTACAATGCAGCAGGTAAAATAATCCAGGTGAAACAATGCAGAGCCATGATGTTAAATACAGTCAAGTTTCCAAACATAAGCCTAAACAAATAAATAAACATTGTAAACAGTAGTATAGTATTGTCTATAATCCCATAAGTGTTATGCCTGATTGCACTGCAAACACGTCTTTGGCCACAATTGTGATTATTTGCACGTTAGGACTGTTTGATCCAGATGAAGGTATCTGTAGACGTATAAACTGGGTGATAGAATCAGTTTTTGGCAGACGATCACTTGCTGTTATCACCACAGGAGGGAACGATGTTCTTCCACGTTCTGGTGTGACTGAGCCCTTTGGTGCTTTCAGTCAGAACGCGGGAGTCTTTCTGCAGAGCGTGTTTGAGCAAACTGCCCACACTTTGTTAGTGCGTGGACTCTCTGTTCTGGAGGCCGCTTCTAGTGGCCATCAGAGGAACAGTATCTGTCAGCTCTTTTGGTCGGGGTGGTTGCTGAAGCTTGCGTGCATTCCCTCTGACAGCGAGGTTATGCTTTCAGGTCAGCCTGCTTGTTTGTTTCTCGGCAGCATTACAGTAAATCAACGTGCTGGATTTTCATGAAACTTGGTGCACAGTAGTTTCATGGGAGAACTGGTCTGACTGTAACACCTCCACAACTGCAGCAAAGCTTTTTTCCCCCAAACTAAAACGTAAATACACCCATAACATGCAATCCAGCGTCCAGATGTGAACTGTCTGCATTAAATACCGGCAGAGAGATTTGAACAAGCGATAATATTGACGGGGAAGTCTTGAGCTCGCAGGTTTGCATGTCGCAGAGGAGTGGACTGTTGGCCTCGATGGAGGTCTGAGTGCCCCAGTTTACACTAAATCAGCGGCCCCCTGCTTCTCCTCTGGAGTGTGACGCTTGTTGCCTCCTGTCTATAAATGCATTTGTTGCTGTAATGTTATTTTTTTTATGGGAAAGTTGGTTCCTCAGCTTCGCTGCTGGAGGGGGCAGCGAATTTTCAGCTTTAAGCTGCAAGTTTATGATTTTTATTGCTGACTGCATCTGTGGCTGTGAGGGAAAGACTTTCACTGCGTCCCGTTTTAAGAAGGGGGATTGACAAAGTGGCTGGAGTCGTGACTGATTAATTTTTATGTCTGCCATTTTAGTGTGCGCGTCTTCAGTGCTGTTTTTGTTTTTGTACAGAAGTAGATGTCTGCTGTAATTCAGTAAAGTCTTTTCCTTTTTTCAGATGTCTTATTTTCCTTTCCCCCCACAGTTTCTTCATTTTTTTTTTTCCCCCCTGAATTTCCTGTCTTGTCTGGATCTCTTCTTCAGCAGACCACCCTGTGCCCAGTCGTGCACACACACACACACAGACACACGCACACACAGCCCACGGCTTTCTGTTCTCGTTGTCATCCTGACAAGCAGTAGGAACAGGATTATGGGTAGAGGCCCTCTTACTTGGGGCAGAAGAAAGTGTGAAATCTGATTGCTTTGGAAGATTTAAAAAATAGGACCCTGTGAGGTCGGTGGAATCCTAAATATGAGCAGGCTGAAGCAGTATAGCAGTAGGGTGTAGTCTGTTCCGGGGATTTGCCAAATTTCCAGACTTTGAGAGGGTGGCTTAATAGAGGACAGAGAGAAGAAGCTGCAGGGTGCATAGGTGGCAATAGCTACTTTTTCCCCAGCATCTCTTTTGCAAGTTTGGTTTCGTGAATGCCATACTGTTGACTCGCTGAAGGATGTTTTATGATATCAAGATATTTCAAAAGATGTCACAATGTCACGTTTTTGATACAGTGTCGCGACTCACGTTGCCGTTCCTCCCAAATGCACCTCTGATATCAAAAAGGTTCATAAATTATGTAAACAAAGTTCTGAGGTGGAGCATTTGGCACATGGGACGCGTCCTGCGGTGTTACCGTAATTCATCACTAGGGGGCATTAAAGTGTCGCGCTCTCCTTTCACTCCAGCCCGAGGCTGTTTGGCAAAGCCCCCTCGCCAGTTTCCACCACTTCCATTTATGAGTCTCTTCCACTTGCCTGCACGAAACAAAATCACTACAATGACTGCACGGTGCAGACAAACAGTAGCACAAGAGCGTGAGGGAAGGGATGTCTTTGGGGAAATAAAAACAGACACAGCAGCCCATTTTTAGTTTTTCTCCAAGTGCTGCAGATTAGCCACATAAGAGCGATCTCACATCTTATTGAAAGGCTTCAGACGATGTTGACAGAGGTGGAATGGCTTTGATGGGCGGAGGCTTTCGGCACCACATGCTTTGCAGCATCATACGTCTGCTCCACTTGCCATCGGCCTTCCCCTGTTCCTCTTTTCTGTCCTCTCCTTCTCTTTATCATCCACATGTGTTGTGCTTTCCCCTCCACCGTATGTAACATTCAACTCGAGGTGGCTCTCAGTGACGCTGGTCCGTGTTTGTTTCTGTTGCCTTCTGCAGGCACGCTGTTTGTTTCACAACACCTACAACAAATCGCTATCGGCTTTCTTCACTTGCAGCAAATCAATATCATGCAAGAGGGAAGCTCAGACTCTATAATATGCTGAAAGCTATTACAAGGATTAGAATAATAGAAAAATGTACAGAGAGACAACGCTGAACTTGAAATGTGTCTTTCATTAAGAAGTGCCTGCTGTTAACTTTTCCTCGCCGTGACTTCTGAGCGTTTTCAATTGCAATTTGAAGAAATTTTAATCCTTTCTTTAGCTGAGAAAACATTTTTGCTTTGCGCCTTCCGTAATCTTCCTGCTTTTCGGAGAGGCCACTCTGATTGCGTGTTAGTTCTTTGACCCCAGTGTATTTTTTTTTTTGTGTGTGTGTGTGTGTGTGTGTGAAAACTAATTTAGAAAACTGTTCACTTCCTGTTTTCCCTTTGATCACTAAGCCCCCAAAGTTGTTGAAACTGTGAATATTCATGCAGAAATGACATCAGCTGTCACGACTTTTTAAAGGCGCTGTGTGTGTGCGCATGTGTGTGTATGTGTGTTTTGAGGATGCTGCGTTGAGGAAGGCTGCGAGACCAAATTCTGCTTTGATTAATTGTTCAAGCTGCATGTCTTGTCTGCTGCTCGCAGTCGTTTTTGGTTGATTTAATATCTTGCCTTGATATCAGCCACAGATATGTTAATTAGACTTGATTTTACTTTGTGCTCCTGCTTTTAAAGGCAGATGACTGCGATATGATGAAGGTCCAAGTCCCTGTGTTTTGTTTCCATTTTGATTTAAGCGAATTCCCTTTCATACACTGAGGGAAATTAGAAAAGCACAATCATTTGAAGCACTTATTTCTCACAGATTGAGGCCGTAATTGGCTTGTTTGCGCCAAATAATTGAGGACAACAACAAGTGTGACATTTAAGAGTAGTGCTGGGCCTTACTTAACTTCAGCCATACAGTTTAACCTGATAGAAACATTTTGGGGATATTTCAAAGGATTGCAGTGGTAATTCAAATTCCCTTTAAAATATTCTGCATCAGTAGTCTTAAAGTTTTCAATAATTGCCTTTTCTCGTTGTTCATTAACAGCGGAAAAGCAGAAACGGCCCCACACGGTGGTATTAGTCACACGCTCGTCAGCGGGTGGCAACAACATCCTCAGTCTCTACTGCCCGGGATGATGTGGTAAACACGCGTTCAGGCAGAAGCTTGCCGGATAGAGGACTCAGCGGCTTGCGCCTGGGAGCAGAAATGGGGCATAACGCATTGCATCCTCGTACATCCAGGAGCGTTGCTTTTACCGTCTCCCTGGAAACCATTACCGCGCCGCCACTTGCAGGCGGTCTGTCACGGCTTCAGGTGGAAACACGAGCATTTTCGTGCGCCAGTGAAAAGGGAAGGCGAGGCAGGAATGGAGGGGAGTGTTTGCAAATGGCTCTGAAGTCTGCAGGCTTAAAAGTGTTGATAACCACGGATTAGCTCTGCCTTCTCCCTCTAGCAGCTTTAGCTGTGTGGTCTCTTTCTCTCCAACCTTCCTTCCTTTGTGCACACAGTATGCAGAATGGCGTGTGTGCACAAAGAGCATGTGGGCGATGAGACTTTTGCTTGGATCCATTAATTTTATTCACTTGTATAATTGTTTAGTTGTCTTTGTGCGTCGCTTCATGTGTTCCCTCTGTGTTTTGAACTGCTCACTCATATATGCACATACACCACAAACGTATTGGGCTGTCTTCTGCCGCACGGTCGACGTGATATTCGTTTGCACAACTTGAAGCAGGACAGCAAATATCTCGTGCAGCCTTGGATACGAGGTCAACAACATAATCTACCTTTCAGTCATTTAAAGCATGCTCAGTTTTGCTAAGCATGAAATGGCAACTTTGTCATTTGTTCGGAGCCAAGGAGGAAAGCAGCCTTATCTTTGACACTTGTTTAAACAGACCGTGGATGCATATAATTTGTAATCTACCATCATCCACTCCTCATGTATTTGTGTGAACAGCTTTGGTTGCAAGGATCAGTTGATTGACATTGTGCAAGCAGACGCAATTAATGCTCTCAAAGACTTTCAGTATTCAGAGGAAGTGTGTTTTTGTTTTGTTTTTTTTTGCTGTTTATCATTTGCAGGCTGTGATGTATTGAGTTTGGTGCTCATGTGTGGTGTATTTACACTAGAAATGGGAATATTGTTGCGAACACTGCGCCTGTAAGGCAGGCGACACTATAAAGGATACACTGTATAGTGTGATTATCTTGGCCAAAATTATTGTGATTGTATTGGATCTTTCTTTTGAGGATAAGTCGAGTTAGTACAAATACAAATGAGTACCATATAGCTCAAGTTCGCCAATAATCGTGCAGTGATTGATTGTGCCTATATACTTTGCTCGAATGCTTTTGGGCGTCAGCTGTGTGATCAGAGTTGTCCCTTTCCAAATGGCTCAAATCCCATTGCTCATTTCAAGTACTTCCAGTAAAGAGAAGATACCCTTGTAATCATGCACATCATAAACAACTTAATTTTCATTAAGCGTCTTTACGCTTTATGGTAAATTTAATTTAGACGATCCTATGATTAATGCTCTCAGCCGACTATGCTTAAGAGGTGCAGTGGGGTAACATGTACGGCTCGCAGCATCGTGAACGGATACTCATAATAGGAGGCAGGTTTGGGCAGTAATGCGTGACATGCAACAGGGCTGCAGCGGGTAGAATTATTAATCAGTGTTGTATGATGGTTGGAATAAAGGCAAATTCAAGACACTTTGGTTGATATTAGCTGTTGGATTACAAGAAATATGAAACTTAACATGCAACTAGATGTTTACAGATTATGACTGAGATGCAAAACAAACAACATGTAAATGTATTTTAAAGGTGAATTCCAATATTCCAGCATGGAGTATGGTTTAATATGTGAACATTGCTAACAGGGGCGAATGTAGTATGTGTTTTGTTTTAAGGGACCAGTGTGGAGGATTTAGAGATTACACATTTTTTTTTCTAGCATTTCGCGATCAGGGATTGGCACGCCTCGTGTCATCCATGCAACAAGCCGCTTACAGCGCAGCGCTCACGGCCCCTCTCCTCTTCATCCTACAATGACGATGTCACGCTCATATGCTTATTTCATTGGGAAAAAGTACAAGTCAATATTCGTTGACATTTGACAAAACTGTGCACACAAACACATGCATACACAGAGATGGATCACAACCCCCACTGCTGTCATCAAATTAATTCATTTTGGATTTCACAAATATGACCTGTGATTGCTGGTTGTCAGTAAGGGAGGGGGTCGGTCGGCTGCTGATACATGAAATGATTGGGAGAGTGCAGCGTGTTCCCATTATCTTGTCCCTTGCATTGTAATTATCACTCCTGCTCTTTCTGCACCACTGCTCCCATCTCTCCTCGCCATTGTAATCGTGATTGACTGGTGCGGCGGCCAAAACAGCGCAGTCTGAAAAGGCATCAGACACACATCTCATAACCGCCCTGCCATTTGATCTTCTCCTCCTCCTCCTTCACACTGACTGCTCCTCCATCTCTCCATCCCTCTCGTTTTTTTTCAGGTTGAAGGGAAGTGGCAGCCAGACGATAAGAAAACATGCTTGTAGATGAGCACAGATCGACACGGCAGAAGCATATTATTCAGTGTTTTCTTATTCGGTATGATTGAATATAATTACAGTTTATGTTCAACCCATGCATGAATTGATAAATACATGCATTCGATAGTACTCAGGCCTCTTGGAATGTGGCATGATGGATATACATAGCTCTGCTTGCAGCCGTTCAAGTTACCGTCGGGAGAGCAATCATTTATGGACACAAATGTGTTGTGGACATACTTTCAGTCGGTGTGGACACCGTCTGCTCAGTTTCCCTCAAGTAAAAATGTTGGCCTTAAGTTTTCTTGGTGCTTTGAAATGCCAGACAGAGTCTTGCTCCGCGACAGGTCTGAATGATACACCTTGTCAGAGAGGGAAGTTCATCAGCAGCCACTGAGAGTGCCATCGATTGAGCTGCCCTGAGCCCCGCCAGGTAATGGATTGGATTTATCCCTCTCTGGATAAGGCTTGTGCTCAGACGTGTACACACATGCACGAGGGCACCCACACAGACGCACACATAATATAGTAGTGCTGTGTGTTTTCACACAATCGAGCACCTTCACATCACGTTCCGCACATATATCGCATGCGGCGTTTGCCCACTCAACACACACTGACAGGCTGTTTGAAAACTTGTGTGACATTCAGCAGGCATTTAGACAGTTGGGATCAAAGGCAGTGATGTATTGTCGGCAGCTGCATGGATAGGGAAAAAACAAGACAAGGAGATAGTACTTTGATAAATATCAGGACATTTGTCAGGCATCTGTCTGCTTATTTTAGGAGTGAGAGATGGGTATCATCAAGTCCATATTTTGAGGAGGAAAAACGGCTCAAAGTTGATGGAAGATGTCTTTGATGCGCAGGAGTCACAGCAGCTCAACTGTCTGTCTGTGCATTTCTTGTGTTTTTCGTGGCCGAGCTCCCTCAAACAAATATTACGCAAATCGTCATCAATAAATCGTTTCAAGAGCCATTAAAGCATTTCAAGTCTCATTATGATGACAAGGGTAAACAGATTGGGAGATGTAAAACACTCGATTAAAGTGGCGTTCTACTTGCTTCTCTAAATTTTAAAGAGGCAATGCATCACGAATGTGTCCAACCAAAGACGAGCATAGTTGAAGAGAGAACTAATTAGGCTAATCTTTTTGCCAGGAGGTTTACCTATAATGGTTATAATCTATGGACTGTAATATGATTCAGAAAACACTTAGCGGCCATCCATCTTCCCTTATGCCTCAAGGCCATGGTGCGCGTATTTGTGTGGGTGCATATGTATATGCACAGATTCACAAGGTCTGCATTTGCACACCCATCATAACTAGCATCGTTAATGTTGAAAACTACAGAACCATCCATTCCGAACTCTTTTAGACCGCGTTTATTGATGAGCTGTGTGCAGATGTTATGAAATGTAAGTCCTCAACAATGGCTGCGTCAGATTTATTCATGCTTTTGAAAATGACCTCAGCCACATATATATATTTTACAAGAAGAAATACTTCTGCTTGTACAAACTGGATTGTGTAATAGTCGATAGTAGTATAAGTAATAGTTCGCAAATGGTTTCTTTTGAAGAACATTTCAATTAAGTGTCAATTAACAGTAAATTTGTCTTCAATAATGCTCTTTAAGCATGATGTTTTTAGAATACAGATGGCTGTGATCAAAGTTGTGGTTCCTGGTTCAGAACCCGGATGGCCCTTGCTAATGAGTCTGAGTGGATGAAGCATCTGTCTGGATATCTAATGTAGCTCGCCATGTGGAGGATGTCATCCTCCGTCTGGCCTCTAGCCAGTCAAGTCTCGACCAGCAGGGTTGACATTATAATTAGTCTCCAATCAAGGAATCCTGAGAGGTTCACTTTACTTTGTGCTGACCATGACCTATCAAAAGTGCCGATGTCTTTTCAGTGGAAGTTTGGCTTTATATGTTATACTTTAACCACACGGGAGGAGAAAATGTGCTTATGGATCAGATCAGCTTTTCTCGCCCTTTTTCTAATAGAATCTCAGAAATGATGCATTGTGTAGTTAGAGCAGGAGTGATTATACAAGGTTTTATGAGTGCACTTTTGTGTCTGTAATGTCACAGCTGGAGGGTGGTCGTTTGTGCCGTGCTGAGGATGTCATGCCATTCTCAATAATTCTAAAGTGTATTATGTATCATGCCATTCTCCGTAATTTCAAAGTGTATTATGTAAAATTATTAGGCCTGAAATGGGTGATTTTGGTTAAAAAAAATCGTTCCTTCCATTTCTTGCTTGGAGTGAGACCATGAAACTTGCAATTACTACAGTTGGAGACTCTCCTGGTGCCACATAGCCAGCATACAGATTTCAAACTGTTACAGTCAAGGGCTCTTTGGGCGCCTTTTCACTCTGTAGAAATCAGAAAAACTATGAGCAAATACAGGCAACCCGGCATAAAAGCTAATGAAGCACCCACGTACCCGCTGTCGCAAGGTAATGAGTGTACTTAGCTCTAAGGGAAAGGACATCTCTAAAGGATTTTCAGTGTGCCCACTTCCCCAAGTGCTTAATCATGGTGCTTGATTATGAGCAGCCATTAGAAGCCTGTGAGTCAGCCCCACTCATACACTGCAAGGAATTATGGCGTGCTTGATTGAATTCAACATTCTTTGCCCCTGGTCTATGAGAGCCTGCCAGAAGATGGCAAAAAAGCCTCCCTGTAATGGTGTATCACTTGAAGCAAGCAGGCGAGCCTTGTTTGGAGTGCGCTTTTTATTAGATGCAAAGCACCTCATGAAACCGGCTTGTAATTAGCAGTCGGACTCAGTCACATTTAGCTGTAGGTTCTGCGGGAACCGGGCTGGGACGATATGCTTCTCTCCCGATTCAACGCTATCACGATACTTGGGTGCCGATTCGATATGTTTTGCAATTTTGAAGTATTCATTGGAAAAAAATGTAATCGTACGCTTCTGGAGACTGTATATCAAGCCATACTTCCAAAAAGGAAAGTCTTCTGGAGGTTTATTTTCGCAGCATCACTGCCATACTTCGCATACATGTCGTCAATAAAATGCTTTTTGAAGTAAACTGCTGCATTTAGCTGTACCTGCTCATCAAGCTAGTGTGGTAGGAAAGATTCACTGTATCTGTGCCACCCTCTGCTAGCATGCAACGTCTTTAGGAAAGTAAAGTACTTGCTGCTGAGTGGGACAGTAATAGCTGTGTGTGTTTTCACAAACACCTGTTTGGTCAATGAAATGCTGATGATAATGGAACATCAGTGTGTCCCACTTTCTCTGGATCTTCTGTACTGCAAAAAATAGGGATGCACTGATCCAGCTATTCTCTCCTGATAACTGCTCTGATATCTTAATTCAGCGCATGAACTGAAGAGTAACTCTGTTTTCCCCAAATTAAAAATGTGCATACCTTACTGTGTGGAGCCCATTGGAATCATGCTTCGGGAAGGGAAAGTGAGAAAAGTGATTTCTGAACCGCTGAAACACTGGAGTTTATAATGACATTGACAAAGAAACGGTTAATGCGTTTCGGTTATATAACCGCTGATACACCATCCCCTTATGATCATTATCAGGGCCGATAGTGATCCAGTGCATTGGCCCGGTGCATCCTTAATAAAAATACAACTCCGCCTGTGGCTGTATCACGGCAAAGGATCAAGGAGTTGACCACCACTCCAATTAGCTAACCTGATTTTAGTCATACCCAAGTGCATGCTGCACATATTCAACATGAAAGACTCCACTTGGACAACCCACATTGCTAATTTCCTCTCACTATTAAGGACCTTTCTCTTTCCATATCCAGAGACTTAAATATCTGTGCCAAGGAATGGAAAGACTCTCCCTTTTACCACTTTGAATGCGTTATCGCTCCCGTTTCCTCATCCCATCTTGTGATCCCTCTGTCCCTTTCTCCTTTGTCTCTCTCATGGCGCCACTGTGTCACTGGGCACACCTGCTTCATCCAGCTGTCAATTACAGCACAGAATTACAGACTGGCACGCAATTAGGGTCCGCCTCACGCACTGGCCCACGCTGGTAATGAGTTTCCCCAGTCATTGATCAAAGTCACAATCACACTCTAGCCCAGAGTTTGGCAATTAATTTTTTTTTTTTCTTTCTTCCTTTTTTTTGTTATCCGGGGAGCATTTATGTTGAGACGTCTGAGACTTCCCATATTTACATGCCGGAGCAGCAGAATGGAAAAAGAACAACAGCTATAATCCAGTTTTTAAGCGGACTCTTGTTGTGAAAAGTTGTTTCTCGCAATTACGAGTGAAGGGAAGACAGTAACTAGCATGCTAACCGAGGAGCCAATCAGGTAACTGCAAGGAGAATCGCAACTGATGTACTGAGGTACGGATTGCCAAAACTTCAAGTGAAAAGTATTGTAAAAGTACACAAATTGCAGCTGCCAAGGACATATTTGCCATTGTACTGCAGCTAATGTCCATACATTTTACTTCTGTGTATCTTTCCTGATCCAACAAACTCATCAAACTCCTTTGGCTGTTGCTGCAGATCATTTAATAGAGCTCTCATCTGAGAAGGGGCCGCGTGTACATCTACTTCTCATTATGCAAGTGTCAAGACTTGAGTAGTGGGCTTCCTGGCAAATAATAGAGGAATGACATTGCTTGTTTGCTTTCCCTTAGATGTGAAATGCACTGAAGCAGGAGGGAAATGGGTGGTGGGAGGGGTGGAGTGAAGACGAGAGTAAAAGAACAAGCCGAGCATGGTCGCACACAGTGTTCAAAGCCGCTAGGCACAGGTGTGTGTGACTGACAGCCTGCTGTAGCTGGGAGCCCCCCAATCACACTTTCCTGTCTCAATGAAATTGCCTCCGAGATATTGAGACAGTCCGCAGTCTTATTCTTCTTTGCCACATTCACTCGAGCAGTTATATTGTGGCTCATCTTGTCTCTGTTTCGACTAAGTTGTGATAATTAATCTGGTTTTTGTGAGTAAAATATAGAAAACGTCAAACATTCGAGTTTGAAATTAGGACTCAAATCCAGCTAAGATAGCAATCTCGTGATGAAGACAAGGTAATGAATTAATTTTGGTTCATGGTTCAGTAGTGAGGAGTACTAGGTTGAGTAATGAGAAGAGGAAGCTGTGATAATGGAAATCTAAATGATTAAACTGTGTGTTTGCATGGGGTGGGGTGGGAGGGGAGTCAGCTCTGTTCCCAGGGTCCTATGTTCCCTAGATTTATATCACACGCAATGGGAACATGACAAAGGGTCCAACATTTTTAAGGGATCTACAGTCCCCAGGTAGGGGTTACGGTTTTGACCTGAACACAACAGGAGGGTTAATGTGTGGTAACAGAATATTAAACTGGGCAACAGAGGACCCTGGGAACATAGATGTGCTCCAATGTGGGCTAGGGTGGTGTGACGGTGTGCAAAATATGCAGTTTGCGGGAGAGTTTTATAAAACTAGTCATTATCTGGTGTTGGAAATTAAGCAAAATATCTAAGTGTGAAGAGTTGTTGTCCTTTGTCACTCGGGTATAAATGATTGCTGTCTCTAATATTTAGAGATGATTAAAAATGGCATGAAAGCATTTACAGACGCTACATTTGGAATTCTCAAAAAGCAATTACCATGGAAGGCTTTCCTGTTTGGAAAAACTCAGTCGTTAGCATTACCAGTGATAGCTGACATGACAAAACCTGCAGCTACAGTATCCAGTTTCATCAGCAGAAAAAATCCAGGCACAAAAGTGTCACAGTTTGGGCAAAATTCCAAGTTGCGTTTGATAGATGCACTATTGCAGTCTTTGCTAAAGATATTTTCGAAAGTAAAGAAAATCTTTCATACAATTAAGTAAAATAAGGTTGGGCATGGGTAGGAGTGTTTCACCCTGTTTACCCGTTCGAGTTATGTTTTTGTCATCACACCATGCGACTCTGAAAAAGTTTGGCATAAGCATCAAAGCTCCATTGCTGTCTGTACGAAGGCAGGTGATATGATTCACTACACATGCTCATTAAAAAGAGGATTTTTGATAGCATTTATTTGCCTTTAAAGAGCAATTCATCATTCAGGTTCCTAAGGAATATGTCACGGCGACACAATGAGTTATGGCTTATTAAATTAAATGGTTTCAGTGGCACTTCTCGAACTGGAAATTACCTCACCCACCATCCGCTTGCTTCCTTTCTGTCCCTGCTGTGATGTATGCGGACTGCACTTTGGCATATAGTACATGTACATAAACACATACACTACATACACTTACATTCAGCACCTCTGTGGAGGTATAGACTCCGAGTTGATATTTCCCTAATGGAAAAGCTCATTGCGAAAAAATAACTGTAAAACCAGCCAGCGCTCTGTCAAACTATTTTACAGTGTCAGCACAAACGCGGCCGTCTCTCTTCACTCTGCAATGAAATTTATGACCACTGATGACTGATTGCATTTCTCCCCCTCACAGTTCTCTGAGCCTTTTGAAAGTAACCCAGCAGCACATTAATTTCTCCAAAGTCATCATTTCAAGTGCACTGACTTGCTGGAAAAATAAAAACTCAGATGAAGAGAGCCTAATTTTAGTAGTCCTTATCAGCGCTCGCAATAAAAATGTCCCTACAACATAATTCAAATATTTCAAAATGATTGTTTTGTATAAACGGTCAGCGTGCGCAAGCGTGAGCCCACGTAGACATGTGTGCAACGTCTGCATCCGAGTACTTTTCTCATTATTGAATCAACCAGTGTCATCTCAAATTAAAGGTCCGGTTGTTTCATCATGCTCGGAGGACCAAGAACAATCTAAGTGCCTCAGAGTATTCTCAAGAACATCAATATGCAGCATGCATTTAGGGGAACCACTGAAGTAGACACAGTGGCTCAAAAGTGTGCCTCTAATTAGAGGCCTAATGTCTCATCTTGTCCATGTCTTTTCCATTTCTTTTCTTGCCGTTCCTGTCTAAGGCAAGGAATGCTCAAACAGGGTCGGACAAAAAGCTTTATGAAAAGACACTGATTAACCTGTCATGTTCCAGACAGGTATCCATTAGGCTCTTTAATCAAAGTCTATATGGCATGAAATTGACATTTTCAACCCGCCATAATGCCTCACGAGACGCATTGAACTGAACAGATACTGCCCTATACATCAGTGCACTTGTAGCTGCTCCAACCTGTTATTTCATTTGCCGTCTTCACGCGTCAAAGCTTCTCAGAGATCCTTTGTTTTCCTGCAAATAAACGTTTCTCATCTCGAGCGAGCTGGGGGACCTCGGAGGGAGACGCGCATCATAGGGTCAACAAACAGGTCCCATGTAGCGGGAACCAAACCGGTCATCTAATTATGAGACATTAGCAAGATGGAGGCACCGTCGTCTGTCTCCTTCTGTCTTGTAATGTCAATGTATAGATATAACCATTTTCTAGCACTTTGTCTTGACTGTTTCGGTGTGTAAGACGTCATCCAAGTAGCAATACTTTGCTCTCCCTGGTCAAAAAGAGTTCGCAGTTATCCAAGATTGTAGCCAAAGGGCTTCCTCGCTGAGGGCTTTTCTGGAGTCAGCAGGTTGGATCATACATTCACTACCGTCCACAGTTCCTCTCTTTCCTTTAACTCCGGCTTCCTCCTCTCCTACCTCACTTCTCGCTTCTGCTATGTCTGTGTCCTTAAGTCACAGGGAGAGAGTATGGTTGTTTTGATGTAGGATTTGATAGATTTGTTTGCTGCTGCATTCATTTGCTCTGTATCAGGGAGCTGACGGGCCGTAAAATGAAAATTTGCCTTAGATTTTCAGCATGACTGTTTGAGGGCAAATGTGAAAGAACTCCCCATGCATTCCAGATACATATTTTTCTATATCTTAAAAGTGTGTGTGTGCATGCTATGCATGGCAATTAATAATAAGGATTGTAAGGTTCTTACTGACTGGAAATGATGTGTTAAAGACATTTTTTTTTTTTTTACCCAGAACAGCTTTGATATTGCCCAAGAGGTTGTGATATTGTGATGAGAAACTCCTCCAGTTGCGCTTATTTCGTTGCTCTTGTAAAGGGACCTCATGATTAAAAAGTGACAGTTATGGATAGAGTCCTGCTTTTCAGGTAATTAGATTAAATTAAAATGCATGTGTGTCTTGCGATGCCCACAATCTCTAATTAAAATGAATGTGATGCAAACAACAGGAAACATTTTCTTGTTAGAAAACAAGTTGAAGGAGAGAAAGTCAAAGCGGAGGCTTGCCGTTCGATGCTGGCGCACACAATGAAGCTTCCCAATGATTTGCCCCAAAAAAGTGAAACCTGAACATGAATTTAATGGTAAGCCCACAACGTAAAACAGAAACATAACACTTTTTTGTATATTGTGGACAGTGGTAATGGCCTTGATCAGGAGCAGCCACCAAGGTGCTTCCTCATTGTTCATCTGCAGTTGATGCGTGAGATGAAACCAAAGCAGGCCTGGTCGCGCCACAATGAAGGTGCTTGTGGAGTGCACGACATCCCATTGCTCTTTCCCCCTGTGTGCCCAGCCGATGTCACAGAGCGGGTTGGATGATGGAGCACTCTCATTCCGAGTTGAGAGAGCGCTGAAGGTGAGAGTCGGCCAGAGACCCAGTTCTTTAATTCTGGCCGGCTTCTGCCACCTTGTTCAGCAAGATAAATGGACTTTTGACGCCCAGTCAGATCACACACCAGCCCAGCTTTGATAAACAAACACTTGTTTGTTTGCACCTTCCCATCTCCTGAAACCATCATGTGGCTGCCTGTGCGATTCTTGACTACTTCAAGATATCCACACACTAAAGGGGTGATGGCAAATCTTGGGTAAAACATGGATGTCCGAGCACAGAAATGACGGACAGCTGAAGTCCCAAACCAAGTTTTTAAATGGACAGTCACAGCTATGCAGGTTGTATACATCATTGTACCGTTCACTGTCTTCACTCTAGCAACAGAAGCACTAAAAATAATGTTTTCAAAGCAATCGTATAGTTCATTGACTTAAAAAGTTCAGGGATTTCTGAGAGTTGTCAAAAAACAAATCTGTTCATCATGACAAGACATGTGCAAACAGGCTTTTGTGGCACTGTTGGTGTGCTTTGTTGAAATCCAGGTGTGCTGCAGACAGGCAAACCATGGGGGGCAATTAGAGAGGATGTCCAACACCTGGGTCCACAAGTGAGACGGGAGCTTGAGAACATCCCAAATGACATTTCCTGCAAGAGCGCTCAAATTCACGAAGCGTGTATTTCATACACTCTGTTGGAGGTATTTATCAGAGATAAACCTCCAACAGTCACATTTTCACCATTCGGTTTCATGTGACTCATGTTTACAACGAGCTGAAGCACTGAGAATTAACATTTCATCGCAGTTGACTTGCACACTGACAAAAAGAGTAGAGGAATATAAAATTCCAGACTCACAGTCTATCAGACGAACAGCAATGTCCAATCAAGAGGAGGGAGGTAAGAGGCAAAAGGTGTTTCTCATGAACTCATGAGCTACACCAATAATAATAAAATCAAATACAAAGATAATTAAAGAAAGTAGTCGACATCATCTAGTGTCTTCCTTGTGTTTTGCTCTGGTAAATGCATCTCTTAATGTGGCATGGCAACAAGTAAGTGTATAAAAGTCAATTTTTACTCAAGTACCTTGCGATAGGTTGTAAGGTCCAATTTATAAAGAGCAGCTCTGATGCACCCCACACTTTCCTGGGCACTGTGTAAGCACTGAAGACAGATCAGTTTAACGCAAGAGTCAACACCACCTGTAATCTTTCCCACTGTGTCCATAAAGGTGATTGGGTTAAAATAGTAGCCATTAACCACCATGTAAAATAATAAGGGTGTGTGCACTGAGTTCATTATTGAATTAAAAGTATGATGTGGAGAATTGAATTAGGTACTTGAGGTAATTAATTTCTGGCTCACGGGTGGTTATTCATGCCTACATTTTCCTTATGTTTTTATTTCCAAAAGTTTCTTCAAGCTATTTTTTTTTTTGGAGGATCTTACAACTTTGAATTTGTTGCTTTTTTCCCTTTTTTTTAAAAATTGTATGCAACAAAAATAATTTTGTTGAGGATGTTTAATTTTCAACCTATGACTTTTGGAGATCACTCCGTCTTCTACTCACTTAACTAGTCACAGCAGTACAGAAATTTTGACCAGGGGTGCCTAAATGTTCGCATGCCATAGTCTTCGATTGATCTATGATTGAGAACCCAAAAATTAAATGTTAACATTAAGTGTGAAATTTGACTTGGTCAGTGGTACCATTTGCTTTTGGCCCAACACAACCAGTAGAGATCCATCTACCCCTCCATCCCTCCATCCATCCTTTATATCTCTCTCTCTTTCTCTGCGTTGTCTTCCCTGCCGGCTTGTAGCATAAATGGATTTTCATGCATCATCTGAGCAGGTGTATTGGAGTTGATGGAGTGAGGAGGATGACACGGATTCCAGTCACATAGCTCCTGTTCTGTACCTTTCTGCCAATTCCCTCTTCTTCCGTCAGCTCAACCCCACTTTTTCTGGTCCTTTCTCTAACCGCTTTTTCTTTGGACAGTCCCTCTATATGGACGTGTTGTTTCAAGGCATGTCTGTGCGTAGTGTTGGTTGAAAATTGTGCTAAACGTAGGAAATATGTATGTGACAAATATATCACATTTATTCTTAAGGCACTGAGTTCTGGGTACTATGCAGAAACCAATGCAGGCACTGCAATTAGACACCTCCTTCTAAAGCACATGCAGTCCATATTATTGAAAGAGCTGTCCATATTAAAAATAATACCAATACAACGTATATAACAATCTGTGGACCTTCAATTTATGTCATGCCTGTCAGCCACTGATTTTAATTGGATTCTACTTTAAAGTTTGGTGATATTTTGAAAAGACTTTCTTTTAGTCTGGGTTACTCCAGCTATGAAAAGCCCCCCCCTCGTGCCATCAGAAAGAATGAGAACTGATATTGTTCCCTTTACCGCAAGTCAGCTTCCCATTTGATTGCTTATCTCTTTTATTAGCTTGATGCTATTACTGGCATGGCTTCTTGGCTTTCATTATCCGGTTTTATGCTGCAATATTCTCTTGGAATTGTTATCGTAGGCGAGTTCATCTTGTCGCGTTGTTTATGCATGATTGATTTGTGGGTTGCTGATCTCGCCCTCCACCCCTTGCTCAGTGCCGACTTGGCGGGTCGACAAGGTTACTTATTCACAGATGATAGACATCTTTATTAGGAGAGGAGAATGTTTTAAAACCTTAAGCACAGGCATCTATCTGGTGCACGGCATCTTACGGCCCAAACCCGACATGCCCAAAACCCATCCATCACGGGTGGGCCGACGTCCCAGGTTCAGCCTGTTTACCCTCTCTGTCAGCCTGAAGGACAGAGCAGGGACCAAGATGGCAGCGAAAGACTGAGAAGAGCAGGAAGTGTTCGCCATGACAGGACTAGGCAGAGGGTAGGTCAGCAACCACTTACTGTGACCAGTATCGTTACCGTTTCTCTGCCTATCAGCGTGATGTTGTCGGATCTGCCGGAGGTAAAAGTTTGGTGGATTAGAGAATACTTTTCTTTCGCCAAAACGTCTTGGAATATGAAAAACATAAATGAGGGGGTTTTTTTTGTTTTTTTTGGGAATGTTGGACTATATCAAGCAAAAGTAGATGACTTTGAAAACACTCATTATGGATTCCATTGGAAAAAGAGCCAGCCTTGTTTACCCAGCGGCCCTAGTTTGAGTCTTTATGCATATATGCCTGCGTAATGAAGTTTTTGCCCAGTAGTGATGGCAAATGTCATTAATGCTTGCAAAGATGATGACTCGGAGTACTCACATTAAGCCAAAAGTGTGGAAGCTACTTGTTTTTCTTTAAGACCTATCATTCTCTCCTCCCGCTGTGTGTAATGGCACTTGGCATCAACGCTCGATGACGAGGCGATTTAATTTATCTCTCACTATTTAGTCTTTTCAAATGTGCGCCTCCACTCTGCAAGGCTGTAGTTATCACAATGATCCTTCTCCAGTCAGACTGAAGTGTACACACACACACATTCTTACATGCTTGGATCCCATAGTTGCTGAAAGAGCTTGCTCAGCACCATCCTGCAGCTCTGTAATACTGTTGGTAGTACAGAGCCCTGTAAAGCTCAAACAAACCCTGAACAAGCTCATGAGTTAAATACACATTATTAGTGAGAGTAGGTGGCTTTCAATTGGGAAAAGCATGTTGGGGATGCAGTATTTAGATACTCTGGGGGGGTCTTCTCTTCCATTGCTTAGTGGGTTTGGCTTTTAACCTTATTGACCAAAAAGTGAATCAGTATAATGCAATGCTTTCCAAATGAACGCTATTCCAGGCCTATTCAAAATTTCAGCATTTAACATGGCAGTTCCCTTCATCTTTATTGGCCAGCTAAATGGTCTTTTCCCAGAGCTTTAATTATTCATAGATATTAAAGTTTAAATCCAGTGGCTCTTGGGTATGCAGTTGTAGGGCTTTGAAATAAAGGTCATTAACATTAGATGACATTAGCTTAACTGCTCAGAGATCTTTGTGTCTTTTGTCTTGTGGTGAAATGTAAAATGTGCACAGTGTTTTTTTCACAGGATGAAAATCAGTTTATGGTCGTTGGAAGCTGACACCGAGAGTTGACTTTGTTTTTAAAACTAGCTTCTGATTAAGAAAGTACTTTATGTTGATGTTTGGAAATGAGAAAATTATACAAAGCAAAAAAATATTGTTGTGCTTTGTACTATTGGAAATGCTGTTACAAAAAATATATGCAGCTACAGGAAATACAGGAGAAGAAGTCCATTTCCTCAGCTTGAGGCGAACTCCAGGACTTGAACATGCCGTTATTGTTGAAATTCTGCTCTCCATCTTCAAGCTCAGCACTGGTACAGAAATGAAAGGTGGTCACTGTCGAGGGAATGAATGTATCAGATGAAGTGTGCCAGTGCGATGCTTGATTTTCTGTGGAATTTTTGGCAAATTGATTATTTATGCTTGGCTGCCATTTTGCATTAGGGCCCCTGATGCCCCTACGATGATTGCTTACATGCGCTCAGATGACCTACGGTATATTTGAAGTTTAATTAGCATTATAGAACCATTAGCCTCTTTAACATCATAAAAGAATAGAACCTGAAGGGGGTGATGTGACAGTAATGGTTGGTCATTTTTGATCAGATGCAGTCCGAATGCTTGGTTCGGCTGTAATTGTGCAAAGATCATTTTCTGCCAACTATTGGCATGCGTTGATTGTGAAATAGCATTAGCTTCCTGCCTAGATTCAATATTCCAGTGTGTGTGGGCTGTGCTGCTCAATGACTACAGTGAGGAATTCTCAGTATCGCCACAGCCTTGGAGGAGATTCACTTTATTAGGTACAGTACGATGGTTCACATGGTGCTCCACGTGAGTGCTTTCCAAGGACAACACACAAATCTTTGTGGGCTTTGATTAGTGAAAACCATGATTGACTTTTCAGGGTATGATCGATGAGAGCCCTCACTGCTGACGGTTCAAAAGGCACACCTTCAGTATTGATAGGCACTCATTGGGGGGAAAAAAAAGTCTACTTGTTGGATTGCAGGCAGCATCTTGCGACTCTCAGGTAATGGAACTGTCATTCTTCCTCTTTCAGATAAAAATCGTCTCCCCTCCTCCTCTCCCCTTTCCTTCCTGCCATCTTCTGCCATATTAAAAGGCTTATAAATTCAGCACGGCGGCAACACCATTACTGAAATAACTTGACTGTGTTGTTTGTATTGCTCCTGCAGACTAAACCAGAAAACTGCGTTTAAAACCAAAAAGAATGATTTGCATGACAATCCCAAAATCAACCTCCTCATTAGTATAATTAACCATTGTTTCTGGTTGAAGACCACTTGTTGGCTTGACTTGATGTGTTTTACCATCTTCTTGTATTACTTCCTTCAGTCATTTTATTTCAAGAGCAGCTAAGATTTCAATCATTTTGTCAGGCAGCTCAGTGACTGCACGCGTGCGTGTCAGAGAGATGGTCAGAGAAAGAAAGGAAAGGGTAAAAGGAGAGAGGGAAACAGAGTGTGGGAGTTAAAGAGAGAAGCCTCCAGAGATTCTCTTTGGGCTGCTGTGTACTCTGGGATGACTGCCAGGTAAACAGCTGATAGAGAGAGAGATGGAAAGGATGAAGGAGGGAAAGTGAAGAACATATGGTTGGGAAACCAGCAGTGTCCTGGTTGACATGATTGTGGGCTTTAGCTCTCAGCTCATCAAGTATTGTGACAGTGTGACCAGCATGATGTGTGTTTGATCCTCGTATCCGATTACAGTATTTTATGTCTCATCATTTTGGAGCATCTGTGATCTGGTAGTAAGAGTCTAATAACTTGTAGAGGCGATAAGCTGCAAGCCTCTAATTAGTTTTTCATGAGTGAATGTGATTTTATGGACTGCTTATTCAGTTCACAACAACTTACAAGAATGTCTTGGGTCAAAGAACCACTTCGGGATTCTCCATATTCAGGTGAGTATTTGTTAGAGCGCTTTTCATCAATCAGGTTGTTATCTGATTTGGCACCTGGCTTGATCAGTTGGTACAACATGCTGCTGACATCCTTGATAAATAAACCTGGAAGAACCATCCATCCCATCTGCCCCTACATATGTCATCTGATGTAACTCGCTGGGATGGGAGCGTACACCTTACTGAGTCAGAATCACCACATGCTTGGCTGCCAGGTGGTTGTAATACATTCCATTCAGAGGCAAATGTATGAAGGCTTTTATTGAAAGAGAATGCCAATTAATTTGAGATTTTGCAGAACAAAAGCTCCTGTGCTGTTCAATAGAACAACCGTGTGGATCTGCCTGGTCGATAGAGCTGAATTTCAGTTTGTGTGCTTGGAAGAAATTGAATTTACTAACTTAACTGCTTTTCATCAAGTGTCTATATATGTACAGAAAGTGCACCTGGATACAGAATAAGCTTGTCATCTATGTCACCCAGCTACTGTGTTTTCAGTTGTATTCTGTGATGATACAGAAGTACAGAAAGCACCATTCAATGTTCAAAATCTTGGATACTAACTTCTTGATGGGGTGAATTGGACAATAGCAGATTTTCTCTATAGCCCTCTTAGAGTATCATTGCTTTTACTGCCTTAATGGCTTGAAGCTGTGCTGTAATGTTCTTGAAATATGTCAAAATCAGTTGGTGGTTACATATTTTACATGTGGTTGACTTGTTGGCGGTATAGCGTGGCAATATGAGCAGAATTAGCAGCTCAACGAACATAATGGGCCGTGTGATTGTCCTGATTACTGACAGAATCCAACTAATGATGTCACGAATGGCTTCAAAGTTTACCAGAACTTTATTTTCAGTTTGGAAAATTTTTACCAACTACTGAAATCCTTCAGCCTGCAGAT
This sequence comes from Chaetodon auriga, assembly GCF_051107435.1. Taxonomy (NCBI): domain Eukaryota; kingdom Metazoa; phylum Chordata; class Actinopteri; order Chaetodontiformes; family Chaetodontidae; genus Chaetodon; species Chaetodon auriga. Next base: position 10,189,018 of record NC_135097.1, on the reverse strand, counting down.
GAACAATAATAAATATTAAGCGAAACATCCATCATCTTCAAATACAGGAAATGCTGAATCCTATGCTGTCAATTCCCATGTGCATGAAAATAAAAGAAGAGAGAGGCTTTCACGTTTTTTTGATTCTCTTGTGGCCAATGTTGGAGGGTCAAACAAGGGGTGTTCATTTGGTTACAGTCTGCTACCTCACAGCTAGATGTCACTAAGTCATACACAGTGGACCTTTAATGTCAACCAGCATGACGTTCCTTATAGGTTAATTCAGGTATTTCTTTTTTATGTTCATGCACTGCTTTTCAATTATGTCCCCATTTTCCACTTCACCTCAGGGGATTGGGAAGACTCCATTATGTGTCCCCTTACACAAAGAAACTTCCATTTTTCTCAAGACTTTCAGTGCGTCTTAAGCTACGATGGCCTACACACCCTTATTTCTTTTCTGTATGGAAAATGAGGGATGATAAAAGTGCAGAGGCAATCCTTTCCTTTTTCATTATTTATTTTCACAATATGTGCTCATTACTTATTATCTACAGTACTGGCAGTTATTATTATATATATTTTTGAATAAACAAGAGATAACTGAAATCCCCCATCTCTTTCTGCAACCTTGGCCCAGACCTGGAGCTTTAGATAATGAATGCAATTAAGGGCTTGCTGCATTAAACCTGCTGGTAAACAGTGGGTTTAGAGCTGCACAATATTAGACTTATTGTCTGTTTTTAGGGCAGAAAAAGGAGAGATAGGAGACTTGTATGCATGAGGGAGAAGACATTTTGATGGAAGAGAAATTGCTCACACATAACAGCAGTTAAGTTTTAGAAAAAGGAACTGATTATCACTGCAAAGGAGTTAGTGCATTAATTGTATTTAATGTAGATGCAGGGACAGACCGGAACTAAAAAAAATCCTCCTGAACTTTTTTACACAGATCTGCAGACTGGCCCTCAGGGATTCTCCTGGTGCCTGCTATGGACAGTCCCACTGTGTGTAGATGTATGGAGGCACTTATAAGAGTTTATTGGTTTATATCAGTGATTTCTCATTAATTAGAAATGCACAGTAGTGCTGTTAATTTGTCACAGACTTGGTAATTTCACTGACCAGCATGTGTCTAGTTTCCATCAGTACAGATTGGTTACAGTACCATGCTGCAACTTTGGTCTAAAAACCTTCTTTTCCTAATTTATGACTAAACATTTGCCTGCTGTCCCACAAGGAAATTATCACTCAAACACAATATGACATTTAATTTTCCTCAGCATGTTCAAGCACCATTACTGCTGCACTTTTTTTCTGCAGCAGATGGATCCAGAAAGCTTCCCCTTATGGACACACTTAAATATCAAAAAGAGGGACAACAATTTTTAAGAATGCGTCGGAAGTTCAACATTAGCTACCCATCAATTTTTTGTACTGTACACAGATCATATCATGCAGTTGGGGTCAGGTACAGTTCATTGGTTTGCACCCACGTTCGAAAAAGTATCTTATCAAATTTTGATGTGGTGAACTGTCGGTGTGAAAGCTCCCCAAGGTATCTATTCGGTCTCGAAAACTGTGCAGCCACTGAAGGTGCTCCACAAATCTTTAGTATATGACATGCCTCCTGCCTTCTTGACAGCAAATAACTTAACTTGTATGTGAGCATTTTCAGAAGAAGACAAATAACACAGCAGTTTAAGCCTCGGGCTAGACAGACCAAGCCAAACCATCACAGTTGGAGAGCAGCAGGAAAGCAAAGTTTGTGTTTTTGAGATTGCAGTGCAGCTTTCGAAAGGTGCGTGAAGTCGATATGGTTGACATGTGACTGTAGTGGCACACTGTGAGGCCATTTTATCTGCCATGGATAGAAGCAGTCCTGTGGCATTTTTCTAATCTGTTTTCATTTTCTAATTTCCGGAGTGTACCAACAAGGTCTCCAGAGAGTGACTACTTGTCAATCACAGAATGTAGAAATATTGCGCTCCGGTGGAGTCCGGCAGTAATGCCATAATGCACAATAGATCAGTGCAGTGGCTCTAATTCTCATTGTGTTGTATCCTCTTTCTGAACCCACATGTCAAATCTTTTACACCATAACATATCCCTTGAGTAGTCATACATTGTTAAGCAATACAGTATGTGGTTTTTATTGGAGCATGCTGGCATTGTGGAGATCTCTGATTATTATTAAATTACAAGTGGTTTTCTTGCATCTTGACTTAAAACTTGAGTCAAAGCACTGCCCTGTTACCCATGGCGAATCAGGAAGTGATAACTGGCCCGCACTAGATTATGACAGTACTCTGAAACCTCCCTCCTAACTATAATTGTTAAGGGGGAGTTATATAGAATTATGGCTGGGAGCAGTCAGACCTTATTAAAATAAGAGGTTGTAGTTGTGAATTCTGTGTCAGAAGGGGGTGCTGACAGTTGTAACAGCTAAGCTGTCCTAAATCAAGGCAGTTTGCTACTGTAACTTACAACCTGCTGCAAGTCATTTGGTGGACACTGATGCAGAAAAGTATAGATGGGAAGGTTTTTACAGTAACTGTGACGGTAGTTCAAAATTGTTGGACCCATAAACCCCAGCCATCAGTAGTAGAAGGAACAATTTCCTTCCTTTCCTCTGGATTGGAAAATATGGAGCGCTGTTATAAAATGGATTTGGTGTAGCACAGGCTTTACCTGCCCCTCAGTACACTGTGCAAGACAGCAGCATCCACTCTTTGCATGTTGCAAAGGTCTCTTAAGGTCAGAACACCCCAAGACTTGTGAACAGACAGTGATGGTTAAAATTGGAGGAGGCCGCTTTATATTTTATCAATGACCATATAAACTGATGCTGACATAACTATTACATGTTTTAGTGTTCGCTCCTCATAAAAGTGTGTTTAGTAATTACACAGAATAGAAAACAAAAGTAAAAATGCCATCAGCGCTGACATTTAGATTCTTCTATGTATTGAAGTTAATACTGTAGATAATCATTATAGCCCTGAAAATGTTGCACATAAATAAACTGCTCTCAAATATCTCTGAATGGTAAATGGTCTAAAAGGATCTGCTCGCAGGTGCACATAAGCCTATTTGCCAAAGGGTAGACTGCACAAGATCCGCAGGTGGGCTAAATAAAAGCCATATTATTGGCCACCAAAAACAATCAAATTAAAGCAAATGACACCTTTTCAGAAAGCCGGCGAGGGGTCTGTCAGCCTGATGGAATCCTCATTTCTCTGGACCATTTGGCAGCGAGATGCACCCCTCTTTCCCTCGTTCTGCCTTAATGGCCACGCTGACAGTGACATGATATTCCACATAAAAGGAGCCAAGAGGAGCGAGACGGGGTGCAAAACTTCCATTAACGTGATCAGAAGTTGTGTTGCTTTAAGGCCTTGTCAGCCTTGCCCATTATCGCCTTGTCTGTTTTCTCTCGTCTAAATTGTGCAAATGGCATTCCTGAGACTTTGTGTTTAAATGCACGGTCCATTTCGCTGTGAGGCATGCCTGGTTTGGTGGATGTGAAAAGTTTGTGTTGTGTCTACTTAATTTAAGCTGTGGGCACTCAGGTGGGCATGTTTTTACGACACCCGATCATGGACTTCATTCATATTAACATCTCATCCTTTGAAGTTGAAAAAATGAGAATACCCTTTGCCTCCCCAAAAAGTGTGTGAGCCTCCAAACCTTAACGTTGCCTCTGCTGTTTCTCCAGCCATCATATACTGAAATGCATCGCAGGAGTGCATATTTCTATGCCAATACGTCGTGACACTTGTTTTCATAAAAACATGCAAGTTTGTGTGTATCCAAGTGTACTAGATGCTCTCACAACACCCCAGCTCCTCCCCTCGGCCTCGTTCCGTCGGCACAACTTCAGCAGGCTAATTATAGCCGTCAATCACTGCTGTCTCCCCACAGTTTTTTACCCAGCAGCCCCTTTGTGCCCTTGCCCGCTGCCGCCCACGCTGCTTAGAGCCAGATTAGCTACAGCCAGGCACAACGAGTTGAGCTGCGTATGAGAGACAGAGTGAAAAGAAGAGAGGGGATTCAGGAGCTGTTGACGGGCTCGCTGCTTGCTTTGATGGAGATTGTTGTCTTGCTTCGGTTCAGAGCGCTGATGATATTCTGTTGATCTTGACCAAATTAATGGAAGGTACAGAGTGCCTTTGCTGTATAGATCCAGACCTAGAGGAAGTTGTAAGTCATTACATCCTGTTTTTGGCACCTTCTTTCATCAGTCTCCCATTTCCCTCCACCAGCTTCATTTCCACACACACCAAAAATCTTTCTTTCTTTAGATATAACTAAACTGGCTTATCTCAGTTATGAGATCTTATGAGATCCTTTTTTTCCTTTGTGTCATGCTGCCAAAGTGAAAGATTTGCTATTATTGTTAGATTAAGCTGAGTAAAGACCGCAAGAACATTAATCAACATTAATTAAATACTGATTGCACAACCAAGGCAGCAGAAGTAGCCTCTGCAGGTATGAGACCATACTTGCCTGCTGGAATGAAGTCTCCCATCACTTCCCCCCTCTCTGCTTTTCTGGATATGATTTCATTTTCTACACCTAGGGGGCAGTATTGGCTTTCCTTGTTTCAAGTTCTCATGACACTTGCAGTTACATACAAGGATGGGGCTGGATTTCATTTTCCTCTTCCCATCATGAGTGCCCCTCTCTGTTGGGGTGAGGGACAACTCACCCCAACAGGAAGATATGGGAGTAGGGGGAGTCATGAAAGTAGATGGGAGAAGAGGAATGATGGCCAAAATACAAGTATATTGAAAACATATACCCACTCTATTAATTGCTGTCACATAGCATGGATATGACCTAAGATGAGAGCAATAATGCTCTGGCACCTGTACCTCATCTATTATTTTCTCTGTGGGTTAACATTTTTTTATACTATGTTGAGGGTCACAGAAACGACTGATTTATAAAAACTATTTCTAGACCTCCAAAGAAAAATTGGAACTTGCAGTTTGGGGAGTAAGGGATTGACATAATTACAAGAACTGCAAGAACTGTCTGAAAAGTCCAAAAACACAATGTGTGTCATTTGAGCGATGAACCGCTTCGGTCCTAACTTGCCCCGGAGAGAACAAGATGAAGGTCCAAGAACTGTCTCTCCATCTTTAATCATAGCAACAACCATTATGACTGCTGGAACAGAACTGATCTGAAAACAGCAGCTTGCTATCTGCACCCTGCAGTGGCTCCACTGTGGATACCATTACATGATAAACACCTTTCACTATCAGAGCCCAGTGCAGTGCAGTACTTGGAGTCCAAGAAAGTTGGATTCAAAAATAGCAACAGTAAACTTGTTGGACTGATTCTCTATCTCAAATGTGGGCTGTAATTTTTCTTTTTCTTTTTTTTTTTTTTTGTGATCATAAAATACACAGATCGAAGGCCAGACGCACACATACCATACTTTTTCCTGCCTGTTCCATGTTCAAAGATTTGCTCTTGCAAGGCACATAGTAGGCAGGCATTTTACTGATAGAAGGGCAACGTACAAAAGCTCCGAGACTGACCTGAAATACGCTTCTTACACGACCATGCATTTTTCAGAGCAGCCCGAGAGAAGCCAGCTCCTAAGTGTGATCGGTTCTTCAACTTTTCCCACCAAGGAGACCGTTTTTCTCTTCTGACTGGTCTTGCTCACAGCAGGCCTCAAGACCTTGTGCAAATGAATACAGGCAAATGTCAGTGATGTGTTGCTTACCTGCTGGGCAAACAACTTCAACCATCAGCAGTTCTACTTGGCTGTACTTGTACCTACTGTGAAATTAACAACGCATTCAATTTCTATCAGACAGGAAAGTGATCCCTGCTGTCCATGTGTTTTGAGAGCAGAACACAAGGGTGCACAAAGAAGCAAGCTTTTACATTCAAAGAGTATTGTTTATGTTTGTGAAGTACCGTATTCATTCTCTGGTTGGTGAACACAATGCATCACAGAGTCAACTATTCGAAAAGGCGGTCAGTGTCGTAGTTAACCTGCAGTAATGTTGTTGTTCTGTATTATCAAATCCTGGATTCAAACCCTTCCTGTTTTACCTGCCTAGGGTCGCATCCACCTTTTTAATCCTGGCCTGTGTTGCCTGCAGTCATATGAATCACATCTCTTGCAGTCTTTATTGCTCTTACGTATTGATGATGTCGCCACTATGCAGATATTTTGCACAGTGACTTTGCAGGCTTGTCGCACACCGTGTCAGAGGCTTGTCGTCTGAACCACGCCTCGCAGTAAGAGAGGCTGCTCTTAAGGTGAGACTCCCACTAAGAGCTATCTTGCCCATGAAACACTCACTTTGTGAAGGGCTGACAAGTAGTCAGATTCTTCGGTACGCAGTATCCAGATCTGAGCCGAGTACAAACAGAAATTGTCACTTGTCACATTAAAAGTTACTGCATAACTTTACTAGCAAATATCAAGATAAGAAAATTCAAGTCTGTTTCAGTCTCTTGTGTTTCTAAGTCATGGATTATCGCAGCCAATGCTTGCTTTTGGATTATGCGTAAAAATGTACATCTAACTTGTAAATGCATTAGTTGGCTTTGGCCTTTCTGTGCATTAACTTTTTACATGGCTTTAATGTTGTATTTTATTGTCTCTTTTGGATTTTGTCACAGTTGTGTGTGTGTGTGTGTGTGTGTGTGGGGTAAGAGTTTGCAGATGCACTGTGAGTGGCCCATAATGCCTAAAATTGATGCCCTTGTTGGGTTTGACCTCTACCTGTCAGCTAGAGCTGACATTCAGGAAAGACACCACAATGTTGTCTAGTTGTCGGACTTGTGTGACACTTTTATGGATCTGCAGGCTGATGAAGGAGCCAGGGTTGAGCCCCTAACGTTAGAATGGTGGTTTTACCCTGAACAGAAAGAAGCTCAGCCATGGCCTGTGTCCTGTTGCAAAAAGTGACATTTTCTTTAGAGGGTTTGTTCCTCAGCTTTTCTTACATCTCTCTCTCCTTTCTGTCTTTGTCAGTGTTTTTTTTTTTCCTTTCTGTCCCTCTTGCAGGCTCTAGTGAACACAAACAGCTTTTGCCAAGGGATTTGTGGATGTGTATGAATCGAGACTGAGACTTGGGAGCACTGGGCGTGCCTTTTGTTAATAGAATACGCATGGTTGGGTCTCCCTGGGGCTGTTAGCGATGAGAGGAGAATGAAAATGTTAATGTTTGTGGAGCTGTCGTAGATTCTCAAAGACCTCTTCAATTTACTTACGCACCCAACAACAGTCCATAGGAGGAACAATGAATTGCATTAGAGGTAGAATCCTACATTTCATCCCACATTTAATTGGTTCAGCTACAAACCCAAGTCACGCCATCACACAAAGTTGCAGGTTTTTCCCGAAACTTTTTTTCAAGCCTTTTTATGATTAAAATGGCCATGTAACAAGTTGCTGTTATGCAATAGTAATTATCGATACATATGCTTCATTTCTCCTTTATAGATGTAGGATAACAACTTTATTTACTCCAGAGATTGTTTGGTGAGTGCAGATACTCCTTTTCAGCAATGCCATTTCACACTCGGTTACCCACAACTTGGACCTGACCAGCTTCATTGAACCAACTGAGGCATTTCCACAGTAGTCTCTGAGCGAGGGGAGCACATTTCCAGGTCAGCCTCTTGTCACCAGCGTGTCCATGGCGGTCAGTTGACATGTCTTTCCTCGTCTTCAGCTCCAAAATGAGTTTGCACGGGCACACAGTGGACTTCTGTATTCGTAATTTAATTTATTGTGAAATACATTATTAAATGTGGCCCGTGCAGATGCAAGCAGTGTTGGGTTCCTCAATATTTAGTACTCGCTGTTAGTAAACATGTCATATCAGGAAGTACTACCTCTGACCACCATGGCAGGGTTGTGTGGTAAACAGTGGCCGCTGTTTAATGACCGTATCAGGCTGCCAAAAACCACAAATCAGCACAAAGCCAAAACTGACAGTTGTTTTCACAGGGATTCACTGGCTCTGCATCATTATGATTTTTTTTTTTTTCTGCAAGGCTCGCTTGCGCATTCACTCTATTTTCTTTTCCTTGCTGGGGCAAACGGAGAGGCCGACAAAGGGGAGACACTGTGAAGCGATTTAGTTTGAAGAAGATGGAGGTCCATCTGCGGCTCCACAGGCAGAAGCGAACCGCTATCTTTGTATTTTTGCTGAGGGGAGCAGATAGACAAACAAAGTGCAAGGCTTGATGTTGACGAATGTTGTGCTCTGAGGTTACCCACATGTGTCCTTTCTGGAGGACAGGCTGCCTTCGCTGGATCCTGCCTGTGAATAATTCCGGAGTCAAAATGTCAAGGTTTCAACCACAGTGCTGTTTGGTCAATCTGCAGTATGAATCATCTTTCCCAATGGGAAACTCAACAAAACACACATTTTGGAAAGACACCACCTCCACCCAACTGATATCTTTTGCATACCACTCTAGTTAAGCTTTCCTCACCAAAGCTTTAATTTATACACAGTCGAAAAGAAGCGCTCTCTGGTTCCTCTAAACTCTCCCTTTCCTCCAGCTCGTGTCAGAGGCAGTTCATACTGGCGCGGCAGAAATGGGATAAAGTATTTCAGCAAATATCCATCCTGACAGTCCATAGATCAGAGAGGGAGGGGGCCCTTCAATGCGTGTTCACCAGAGTGAGCGGCAGTGTCACAAAGGACGTTTTCCATGCTCCCTCCTCTTTTCACCTCAATTTATTACTGTTGGACAGGTTTTTCTATCAGCAAGTGTCCTGAAATGTAACAGTGTTGGTTTTGTAAGCATTCTTTGAAGTTGCATTTTGTTTCTGTTGTTTTGCTTCTTCTTGTGTGGAGACAATGTGTTCATTATATTCCAGATATCACACGTGAAACGAAAGGAAAGAAATCCATCGCTGTCCACCGGACATGCTGCTGATGCATATTACAATAGAAACATGATTGAGGTAACATTGTTGAACGCATGTTAACCAGCTAAAATTCAATTATGGAGGAAAATAACTGATTACGGAAAAAAAAGCTAATTTTTCACAGCATGATTAAGAGTAAGATCTAATACACGAGTTGGCACTTCTTGAGGACATTATTAGTTTGCACCTGTCGTTACAGCGCTGGCGGATTAATGCTACGGGCCACATAATTCTGGGAGAAGCAAAAGAAACTATTGTCGTATTAATAAACAAGGAAGGCAATAACTGGCCTTTTTCCATCACTCTGTGAGCAACCCAGATCTGCTTTTAAGCTGCACACAGCATGAGTCTGCGAACAGTAGGGCGCGCGGTGAAACCGAAAGGAGTTCATCGCCTTGCTGAGAAGTTGAAGCTGGTTTGCAGCCTGTTGCCTGCAGCTCTTCTTCTGTGGCTCAGTGGCCCCTCTGCGGCTGCTCCTTCTTTTTCCATTACTCCCTGCAATATTTCGCACTGATTTGCTGTCACAAAATGCCAAAAATGACCATTGTCTTGTTTTGTAGATGCATTTTGATAGCGAGTGCCAAGCTCACTGACAGACATATTGCATTCCCTGTGCCTACTTCTTAATAAATGTCAACGTGTATTACGCAGAAATATTGCAGTACTTTAATCAGTGGGCCATGAGCTCAATCACCGTTGTTATCTCATTTGGCGCTAGACTGAACAGACGCTTATTTATATGAAAATCTTTGAAATTATCATTTTAAATATTCCTTTTAAGAGCCATGATCCAGTGTTTTTGTATATAGTCATTTCATCTTAATGGTCACTGATTATAGCTTCAGATGCAAAGGAATTTGTTTTGGTCAACTGTATGTAATTTAGTGCGTGATGATCTGCTTGATATTGATTTCTAGTGACCTTTCATGCAGCCAGTAGCACATTTCCTTAGAAGACAGTTGGCGTACCTGTCGTTTCTGCAGTCATGATGTGTGAATGTAGAGATTTCTGATACAAAGCTTTGAGAGAAAAATGCACAATAGCACAAGGTAACAACCTTGCACACTGTGGACATGCATGTCACATTTAATGCACATTATAACAATTAAGACAAGTATGTACATATACAGCATATACTCACATTTTATATACACTACCTAAAATGTATTATTTTACTATGAAAAACTCTTAAAATACAGTAAGAAATAATGAAACCAAACAGTACTTTTCCATTGTCGGATTGCATGAAATCACGACAGTTCAGATTTAATCCAGCGGTAACTTTCCCTCCATTTGAAGGCTGTCTCATGAAAGTGTTGTTTTTGTTTAAAGAACACACTTTGAGACTGTGGGCACTGGAACGGTCCAACTGTGAGCTGCCAGATATGTCTGACCTGCTGACCACACACACCATGGCAGCTTCCAAACCTCAGTGCATACCCACCGAGCAACCCACAAGAACAACTCGACTGCTCTCTAATGACCGGACGGACCTCTTATTTATCATACATGCAAACGGTTCCCACGATCCAGACCAAACATCCATAATTACATTAACTATGTGTGGGGTACGTCGGAAGAGTTGGATTTCAGTTGTGTTTTCCAGTGTGTGTGTGTCCATGTGTCCATCATTATAGTCAATACTGAGCAGTTTTGACACAGAAAGGCTTTTGCACGTGTGTGCTCGTTGTGCAGGGTTTTTTTTTTTTTTTGTACCGTTGGTCTGGAAAAGATGGTGAATCTCTCCATCTCTCCAGTGCCGATGAACTGAGAAAAGGTTGTATCAGACAGCCTGAACACCCCAAGTGATCAATATGGGATGGTGTTGTGTGATAACTAATGACCGTCATGGGGTACTCATTCAACAAAATGAAAACACATGCTCTAACTCCAAAAAAAACAGAATTCAATCATTTTTCTGCTCGGGGCAAATACCCACACTGTTTTAAAGAGTAATAAAATTAGAAGGAATCACACCAAGTTCCAAACAATAAGCCTCTCAAACTAAATGCTCCTTTGAAGAAGCACATAAAAGGTCCAGCGCAGACCTATTCCAGGCAAACCATGATGCTCCATACCAAATGTATCTTTGCATATCAAAACACTTTCTTCTTGTGTGGTGGCTGGAAATGAAGTTGTTTTTGCGCCTTTGAAGAGCTTCCAGAGCTTTGAGTAGGGCAACATTGAAACAGTCTATTTAAAAGGACTGAAATATTCAGAGTGTAGGAGTTTCTGTGGACATTTTGATTTTTTTTTTTTTTTCCCTGCCATGAAAATTTGTAGCAAGCCTACAGAGGGCTTCATCACTTTTAGACGATGAAGTAAATCATCATGTTCCCTCTTCCTTTAGCTAACTCACCAAAGTAAATGTTTTCCTCATGTAGCTCCACAAACAATAAATCAGTCGGGGTGGGCTGATGTTCCTTGGCCTCTCTTTTCTCTCACTCTTGCTCTCATATATTCACACACAGCAGAGACACAGACAGTAATCCTCTTAAACTGCTTTTTAAGCAACCATTTGTCATCCGGCTGTTGCATCTTGGGAAAATTGCAGCCCTACAGGAGGAGGAGGATGTGGAGAATGACTGAGAGATAGCACACACAGTCACGTAGCCACCTTTCGTAAATGGCCACTTTTAAATCATTAAAGTCATTAAAGAGAATCCAATAGTTCAGGACTCATAATGGCAGCGAACGTCTCCCCACACATCTTTCTTTCTAATTGTCACTGTTTGTGCAGTGGAATCTCTTAAGTTATTGACATCTGGAGGGCTAAGGTGTACCTAACTCAGAATATAATCATCATCATTATTCTGCCATTAAAGGACATGAGCATTGGTCCACAAGAAGGATGAATAAAAACCACAAATGATCGTCTGTAATACCAGCTGTGGCTGCTTGACCTTGGGTACTGCTAGTTCAGATGGGTTCCACTTTTGCAAACGAGTACAGGGCGAAACTAACCTGACGCGCCAGATGGTTTGTTGCACAGAACCATATGGTAAGTTGCCCATGGAAACTGTTTGGAAAAGAGAAGGCACTTTGAAAAAATACTTGGCAGATAATTGGATGAGCCATCTGTCTATCACTGTCTATCACAGGCTGACTTCAACCAGTCAGACCAACAAACCATATGATGTATTAGGAGAACATCTTTCCCATCGAGAAAAGCCTTCAGAGCCGTTCTCTGCTCCTCTTTCAATTAAGAAATACTCTCCACTTCCCATATAACTGATGCTCTAGCAGCATCTAGGTTAACGTCTTTCGGAACCACCATTGTTTTCCCGCAAACAGTCGCGCCGTCATCACACCTAAACCACACCCATTCGTGCCAGTAGTTCCTCACAGGACACTGACTGGTCTGCACAACTGTGACTTGGCCACAAGCGCATAACTTGCATTACAAAGCATTAGCATGAAGCATATTAGCTTTAGTTAAAGGACATTCACTAAACTGACCTGGTTAGCACTGCTGTAGATGCTCTACAGAGAAGGAATAGCACTTTTGTCCCTGTTTTAATGCAGTGTCAACTGTGTCTTTTTTAAATCACCCAACTACTTTACTGATAAGAATAATCTTAAAAAAAAACAGCGAGTTATGACTTAACTCAATTTATATGTAAATGTAATATTTCCTGTGTGATGAGCTTACTGTATTAGATCGGCACTGGCTGTTTTGTGTCATTCAGAGCTGCAACCGCAATCACAATCATTACCTCATGTTCATTTCATTTAAGACGGACACAGGTGTGCATTGTGTGCCCCGTGCCTATGATGGACTACACAATGCCGAACAATGGAGCATGTGTCAGCATGATGAGGGGCGCCAAGCCACCTCAGTGGGTGTAAAATGTCATCATTTGTGCATGTTTACTTTTTGAAGGCTTGATTATTTTGAAACGTATTGTTTTACAGCATATTGAACATTCAGCTAAAGTAGATGAACTGAGACTGTTTAAAATTGCACATTTATGCAGTGTGTGTGTGTGTGTGTGTGTTTGTGTGTGTGCATCTTATCATTGTACAGTTCCTAAATGGTCCATGACGTGTGCTGAAGCCCTATGTCAGCACTAAACAGTGTCAGTCACTAAGTGTGAGATTAATATAGGGAGTAGTCTTTGTTATCCATTCAGTCCACAATGTTAAGATTGAATATTGATATGTTCTGAGCATTTGTCCTGTAATGCAGTACATAGCTGTTGGAGCTGTTTCCTCTGGTATTTAGAAAAGCATTTTGGTGTGCTAACTTGCTTGATCTTGGTACACCGTCTTTTATGAGAGAAGGTTCACTCAGGCAAATGCTGTAAATGTTTTTAATCCAGCAGCCTGGCAACACCGCTTCATGTTAGCTCTGAAGCAAAGCAATTAAGCTCATTACTGTCTCTGCATTCTGCTTGCCAACACAGAAAGCACAGAAAATACCACAGAGCTGTGTCATTTTATGTGGTAATTTTCTCACTTTGTTCCAAAGTTAAAATGGAGATTGGCAGTGTCAGCAAAATGCATCTACACATTGACCATTTAATGACTTGGCTAGCAACAGCAGGACTGCTGAAAACCTCAGGTAGAGTCCTGCGATCTGGGGTCCAGAAAGAATTTGGGTTCAGATTCTGTTTGGAGCAGCTTGTTATTGAGAGATGTGGGTTTGGGTTTGGTTATTAGGAAATTTACTTCTCTCTCTGACTACACTAAACCTTGCAAACTAACCAGAAATATGTCCAAGAGATAATTCCAAATCTTGGCAAAGAGGCCTAGTCACCAATTATTAAATGGTGACAGCATTAAAATGCTATGTGACCTGCAATCATGCTTGTCTTGCACAGTTTAGTTTTGGATTCTGAGGTTAAGATGGGAAAGCCATTTTCATTTGGACAGTAATAAGAATAGGAATGTCTGATTGGCCATTATAAGCTACTTGTGCTTTGTGCTACTGACTGTCCCTGCTAATGTTAAGACCAGGAGTTTTCAAAGTCTGACACTGTAGCCCCGAAGATAAAAGAGACAACAAATTAGCTATGAACAGTCCCTGTTTACAGTTTATGAATGTACAGACAGTTTTCACTGGATTATTTAGACATAGACGAAAACTTCAAAACGTGACGATTTTCAGGCAAGTTCTGGTGTTGGGTGTCTTTTTTTTCCTCTATCATCTCTAACATCAGAGATGCCGACAACCTTTGAAAGTGTAAGTCACAGTGAATCGGAGAAAAAAAGTGTCTGTGTGATCAGACTTGACTGAGTTATGATGAAGAGAAGAAGTAGCTTATGTACTTTAATTGCCTCCATGAGCTCTGTGTCACAGCCAGTGCTGCTGCTCCAACAGCTAACGGGCCACATCAGCTGGCCAGACAACAATAGCTAACTATCTGGTTTTTTTACAACACCAGAAGATGGCACCACTTGCAACAGTATGGACCTGCATGCAGAAATATTGCCCTGTTTTTCTTTGCATCGTCAATCCTGCCGCCCCGGTCAGTCTGTCCAAAGACACATTACAAGAAACAAAGTGTTTTACCGTCCATTTTGTGAGAGATTTTTGAGAGCAGGGCAGAGCTCGTGCGAGTGAACCAAAGCGTTATGTCATAGCATAGCTCCATTTCACCCCAAAACCACTTTGTGAAACTTTGAACCCAACCACCCTGGAAGCTGTGATTCACTCCTTCCTTGAGCTGTTGCTGTAACAGCAGTCACGAAACCGTAAACATCCCTGACAAAAACTGGCATGTTGGGTTGCAAAATGCAAACAACAACGGTTTACAGAGACTCTTTAGCAGTGACACGTTAGAGGTTTGGTTCTATTTCTGCCAACAATACTGTAAACAATTGGTACTGATTTGAGAAGGACATTATGAGATTACACTTGTGGAAAAGTTGAATGTTGAATTTAAGGAAGCATTGCTGAAAGAGGTAGAGGAGGACGGAGAGTGGCTAAAATAGCACCGGAGAGTGAGAACGAGGCAGGAAGAGAGGTGGACGGCCAGACCTGGTCAACAAACCCTTAGTTGCCTCTTCACCTGACACACTGTCAAGATACAGACAGCATGGAGGAGGCAGTAGATGGAGGGGTGGAGGGATAGCAGTCAGAGGAAAGGAGAGGAAGCCCAGGCCAGGCCCTGATAACGGAGAGCTGTCGGGGCTCAGGAGAGGAGTGGGAGACATTAGCCAAATCCGGACGGATCACAAGCCTCTGGATGCAATCCAGTTTTGCGGGGCTGCGATAAGGAGGCTGATTATGTGTCACCCATCAATTCGCCCGCCTCCCGCCGCTGTCTCCCTAGCCATAAATCCACTCATGACAAGCTCTGCTCTTCGGCAGTCACCCCTCTCTACTTCCTCCCTCTCGCCTTCGCTGTGCTCACTTCTGTCTGCACGATCCTCTCAGCGGTTTGCTGCAGAGAGAAAGTGAAGAAGGGGATTAAGCAAGTCTAGAAGTGACTGCAAGGATTGGGTCCCAAGTAATAGAGATTTAATTGATAGATCCTTTTTGAGAGAGTCAATCTTTTTGATAGGCTGGAGTGCAGCGTGAGGATGTGTCGATACCGATTTATTCACGGCAATTTTAAAGTAAAGCCATTAATAAAAACGTCAGCATCGGGAAAGTTGCTTTGAAAATCTAGTCAGTGATAGATTATGGATTGAAATCTGTAGATATCTATTTATCTATATCTGTCGATCTGTATATATCTGTAAATCTGATCTAGTACATAATAGGGAAATTATCTGCAACCATTTCTCTGGAAATTGGAAAATATGGTGATAATGTGTCCTTCCTTTTTGCCTCTTAACTATATTGGATTACAAATGCTCTATCAGATTATCTGTTATCCCCCACCACTGATTAGATAAATGTTGATGTCGTCAAACCTTTTTTTTTCTTTCACTGCAAGTTTTCAACTATACAGATAAGTATGTGTTGTGCTTGCATTGCGTGCTATTGCATACAACTTCTTGCAAAGATATCAATGCCAACATAATATTTTCTTCCTTGTGCACACAAAGTTTGCCTTAAATAGTCACTTCAAAGTGGCATCCGCAAATTATGGCCAGTTAAATGCCTTTAGCACTTATTAATTACATTAGGAAACCAAATTGGGCAGCCGAGGTTTGATTTATTACTCAGCTAACTAGTTTTGTCACTCTGGGAATATGCAGATGGGGGCGGATGTTCGGATGTTCACAGGGAGAAAGATGGAGAGAGACAGCATGGCCAAACTTGGCCTGACCCCTGCGCCCATCTCCATGCTAACCTGCATCCAAAGTAAAAATCCTCTCGACCCTTTCAGGGTGACACACTCTAGAGATGAGAAACGGCAGAGCGATGAATAGCGTATACTTTGGCGCTCGTGGGTCAGTCACTTAATGACTCCTCTCTTAGATTTCATCAGGTCTTGCAGTGCTACATTCATGACAGATTGTTACATAAAATGACAGGAAATATTTGAAGTGAAAGAACTTTATAGTTTGTGTTTTTTGTACCACAGATTAGCGGCATTGTGATCAAAAGCCTGTTAAAGTAAAGGGTACTCTAACCAGCAAAGGAGATAAAAATTGTATCACAATGAACATTTACTCAAACTCGTTTTCATTAATAGTTGAAAGAAGTGAGACCCATTTAAATGCATAAATTCATGACTTCTGCTGGATCACCTTTGAACTAGTAATGTTCACTTACACTTACCTTTTTCGCTTATTTTACAGAAATGGCAATTTTAAGTTCCATGACTAGACTTAGTGGCTGGTAAAAATACATGTTTTGGGCACTTCATGAGGTAAAACCAGGGAGCAGGTTTCTATCACTAGCTGTTCCTTTCAGCTTGTGACTGACAGATGAACTCGTCCTATCAGCAATAACTTTGTTTGATGTGTCCTTGAAGTCACAGACAGCCATTCTGTCATTTTTAGGGACTGCTTTTGTTCAAGCGGTTAATTCAGTGGAGGTGGTTCACAAAGACTCGAGTGAATTCTGCTCAGTCACTCTCTTTACAACGGATCATTTTGTGAGCATGGCGAACCTTTGTGACAAATTCAAGCCTTACTGTTGCCAAATGTTCATCCTGCTGAAGTGTCTCTGAGCAAAATGTTGAATCCCTACCAGCTCTACATTTCTGATCTCCTCTTAGAGGGTCACATATGTGCTATGAGTGTCAGTGAAATGATGTATTTAAATAAGTATGCATGTATCATATCAGATACCATAATGACTTGATAAAATAGGAGTAAAGTAATTAAGTCTGCATTGGGAAATTGATCTTTTTCCCAGTGTGGGGGTCAGGGCTATAATATGGCATAAGCACAAACACAACACAATCGTTGATGCCATATTGAGATTTAATTTTTCCATTTTCTTCTTCCTTTTTTTTTCCAAGTTTGGGATGAAGGCATTGTATTGGGCAAGGGGCTGCAGGCATGCTCAGTGGCAGTCACTTAGTTCTCAGAGAATAGAGTGGGTTTAATCAGGAGCTGCAGAGATGGCAAGTGAAAAACCATTGAATGTACAATGTGAAAATGTGTTGATGGAGTTCATAAAAGGATTTATTTTAGTTGCTTGTAAAATATGTTAGTCTTTGTTTTGTTCCTGTAACATGTATGTGAGTCATAAGGTGACATTACTTTATTCTTCATGATTTGTTTCTACAGTAGTGTGGCCAGCATGTCATAATGTTAATAAGTGAACATGCTTCACATGTGAAAGCCAATTTGTTTTTCGCTGGTCTTTCCATGCCAGTGGTGCTCAAAAAGTCATTGCACATATAATGTCTCTGACGAGCAAGAAAATCAAACTGGTGTGATTATCATAAGTGTTGTGCTCATTCAATGACTGTCCGACTGCTGACCCATTCATCCTGTGTTGCGGTTGGTGGTTCACTGCAGAGCCAGCTTTAGACACGACTGCACTAAACTGATCTGAAATTAAATCACATTTTACAGACATAAAGTGGTTGAAACTGTGATTGTATTTACGAACATATATTTATGCCACGTGAGTAGCAAACACTGGACATGACGAGTGCGCGTTAAGTATTGGAAACCTAAGTAAGTCAGCATCCCAACTTTTTTAGCATCGAGAATGTAATTTGATTCTTTTTTGACATTATCTGTTCCTTCTTCATGCTTTAAAATATAAGGAAATTGTGAAAAATGCTGCTCTCTCTAACCAGAGTCCAAGGTAATATCTTGATATTGCTTGTTTTGTTCCACCAACAGTCAAATACCCAAAGACACAATGCCAGCTGGGCCTTTAAATTTGTCATCCTATCGCTTAGAATGGATTCGTTTTTCCATATTTGCCTTGACAAATGGCTGTCGAGCTCTGCCCACACCCGTTTCCCTCTTGAAATGCTGCCTTATATCCAGCCCCCAGTCATTGCTGCCCTGTCTAATAACTCTTCCCATGTTTAAGCAAAGCATGTGCCTAATAGACTGCTCTCAAATCACACATCGGGGGACGCTGGAGTGAGCTGAATGTCACAGTGCATTTATCTCCTTCTTGCCCCCCGACCAACCCATCTACGCTGGGACCATTATTTAACCTAAGAGAGGTCAAATCCTCCCTGTAAGGCTTGAACAGAGCATGAATTAAAGTAAATAGTGTATCCATCCATTAAAGTAGCCATTGGCTGTTTTAAAAGCTCTTGGAGCACTACCATCCTGCATTGCTTTATGGGTGTCACAGACCAAATGGCCTGACGGCGGGTGTGCGTGACGGCATGTGACTCCCTCACCTGCTGGAGGAGGGGGTTGAAGGGCAAGAGGAGCATAGGGGGCTGGGATGCTGCTAGGTCAGCACTTGGCATGCTATGAGGGGAGTAATGAGCCTTAGAGAAAGATCTTCCCCCTTTCCCTCTGCAGTCTGCCTCATTTTATATTTGGAGAGTTCATCCACTTGTGTCGATTTCTCCCTTTCCCACACTCTCTGCATATCACTTGCTGTCGGTCGGAATTTCTAATAATTTTTCTCACAGTTTCTCTGTTGATGTGCAGACTCGCAGACAGAAAAAGGGGGTTTCATAACTTTTTGGCTTTTAGCTGATGATATTGTACATAGACCAAACCTAAAATGAGTGAAACAGCAGAACAAATGGAGCTTGCATTGTTACAGTCTATCAATAACAGTCTTTTGACAATGGTTGCGTCTTTTACCAAGAACGTTAAAATGAGCATCATTTCAAAAGAAACTCAAAAACCGAGTCAAAAAAGGATATCACTGTCATGACGAGACTCAAGACGTTATAGCAAGTAGAACAGAAACAGAACAGAAAGAATTGATTCTTTTTCATTCCGACTGACTTCTGAGTTCAGTCAGTCGGCAGGAATCGGCATCACACGAAGCAAAGAAGCATCCTGAGAACGCGAAGGGTCGCGTCTCATTGTTCCTTTATCAACGCTCAACTGGATTTCATTGTTAAAAATTCAACAGGCTTCCAACATAATCTATGTGGAACATTCTTCTGCGTTTTGGCTTCCCAGTGAAAGAATTATGCTGCAGGCTAGCTGTTTGCAGCCAACTGGACAGCTAAATTTGGATTTACCCAACAATGGAACCAAGATCCACAGCTGTGTGACCATATTGCATAGAAGACATGGCAAGACATGGCTTATTTCATATTCCCCCAACCATCTGTGATGTATAAATAAAGCTCTGGGTTTCCAACATTCAAACAACCAAGGACTTCGCAAAGACAAATTGATGAAATGTTCTACACTCTGGTTAGTATTTAGCGACCTTGAAATCTGCACGTGTTCTCCGATGTGGGTAGTTAAAAGTGAATTACAGTTGCCTCTATTTATTTGCTATTTGCTTCATCTTTGTCAGAGATGAGCTTATGCAAGTCATGACTTCATCTTGGCCAATATAGTGAAGTAATATATTATTTGCTAACAGCCATGGTTTGTTAATAACCGCCAAAGTTACACCTGAAAGCCTTGTAGATGTTTTTGTATGCGTGTTTGTGTGCATGGTGTCCAATCCAATTGCTCATGTTAGTCAGTCGTGAGCTTCTTAAACACCATTGCTAACTTAAAAGAAATAAATGTTCAGCTCTGCTTCAGTGGATTACAAGCAGTGACTGAGCCAGTGACACTAAGGCATCATCCATTTAGACCTGCCAGAGTAAGCCGTCACAATGGTTCTTGGCTCTGTCAACCAAAAGCCCAGCTAATGTGTGGGGATAAAATAAAGCACCAAATAACACAACTGCCACGCAATGTGAAACCAGATTATGCCCCCTCCAATCAGTACCTCCACCACCAGCAATTTGAAAAGCAGCTCTTCAGAAAATGCTTTCCAGCTCGGGCAGCTAGAGGTTTTCAACGCTGACGTGAGGCTGTTAGCAGCAGTTGAAGGGGATCTTCTTGGTCCCTGTGGTGTGATGGATTTTTATGAGGGTCCTTTGCAAGGGTATTATTTCATATATATCTTTGTCAGTGACCTATGAAGGTCCAGCTTGACTTAACAATGATCTACGCATGATTTGATTCACATGCAAGTAGAAAAAGGCATCAGTACAGAGGTGTACCTGAATCAATAACATCGCCAGGGAAATCAATCATAAGCAGTGGCTGAACAGAGGAGAATGCACAGATTTATCGATTGCTTTGCAACAGCACTATTCTTTGAATGCGCAGTAAAAGAACCTGGTTAGATGCTTTGTGTCAACACTGGAAGCCAGAAGGAAAAAAAACAACAACAAAAAAATGGAGGAAAGGCCATATTGGCATATGCATGTCTGCTTCCCCAAATGCATGTTTGGCTTTGCATCTGCTCAACAACAGAGTAAGATCTGGCAACCTTCCATCCTGCAAATGGCCCTATTATTTTTGCTTTGCACCCTCCGGTTACTCTGAATAAGCAGAATTTATCTATGTCAAACAGCCTTGTCTGTGTTTTTCCCTGTTTTACCTCTTCGCTTGTTGTAGCGACACCGCCGCTGCCACCCACATAAACTGACACACACACCGTCAGCCTCAGCTCTTTAAAACTTTCCTCTTGTCAAATGTCTGCCTTGACTCTGCAGTTTTGATTTTTGTTGTGTTCACCCTCTACCCTAAGTTTTATCTGACTAAAACTCCTGTAAAATATTTTCAGTTTTGGACATATTTATTTAGTGAAGCAGGGCAGTGTTTTGTTTGCGCTGTAGCACACAGTTCGATTGAATTTTTAGAACCTCTCAGGGATATTTGAGCCGCGGGTGGAAATACTGCCGTGTTATCTGAATCTGGGGCTGTTGATTTGGTCTGCCTTTATTTTCAACAGGTCTGTCTAATCGAAGGAACTGCAAGGTGTATAGTATTTTAGGCAATAGGGTTGTTTTACTTAAGTTAAATTAAAGATTTGGGTGCTAAAGTAACCTTCTGGATAGCGTTGATAACATGCAAATTAACACTTAATGCACTGCTTTTGAATGCTGGATCAGAGCTGTCTACATGGGACATGGTGACCTGCAACATAACCTACTGAAGGAACAAAGTGATGGAGCATATTTTACTGACAACTCAGTGTGAACTGTAGGTCTAAAATGTCACTGGGTGCAAGAGTAGTTTAACAAAATGAACCCACCTGATCAGTCCTCAGATAAACTTTGCGCACACTGTGTGCAAATGTCAGCATGATGTGATAGACAGGACGAGTGCCTCTCCATATTGAAATTTGTCATCATTCAAGATATTTGACTTTTCTGCTTTATGCAAATAGTTTATCAGGTGAATAATATTGGATATGCAGCATGTTAACTTATGGCCTGTTTTTAGAAACTCACATGGGAAAATTCTAAATACTGTATGCCAGTGATATTAAGTTGGTTAGCTGAAAGTGTGTGATTGCAAAGTAATCTCAATGCTGGTGTGTGCGCGCCTTGAGTCGACTGTCTACATTTCAGGTTTTACCACTGCAGTGTCTGTGACAGGATAGGCGGATCAAAGCTATTGTCTATTCCATTAAGACAATCTGAGTGATGTTCCACTTGAAATTCTTGTATTTTCAGACAAGAAGAGTATTTTCCTGCGCTTGGTTGGGTTGATGTCTAACCATTATGAAGAAAAGCAAAACCACCCGGCGTAGCCAACCACCAATCAAAACGATCATCCTCGTGTGAGTCATTCATCCTTCCTCCCACACAGTTCAGATGAGGTGAAGACGAGTAAGGCCAGATGACTGAGTCAGGTCATGCACTCACACAGGAAAACCCCAAATTAAACATAAGATCATCCTCTGTGTTTCCCCCTCTTTACATGACCCTTTCAGCCCCTGCAGCACACAAGCACACAGAGCACAACAGGAACTGTGTAGGGCTTAACTCCGACTCACATCCATGAAAATTTGCACACGTGAAACCACACAAGAGCTGAGATCACGAGGTCAAAGACTGAGGGATTGAGTATTTATTTTTTCACACATCAGGGTGAATGTTAGAAGGCGTGTTTGCTCATAGACAGTCAACATTGCCTACTACAGCCTGACACATCTAGACATTTTGAAGGGATAGCCACTGGAGTATAAACATTAGGTCAAATGGTTGGCACATTTAAACAGTTTTGCAATCCATAATGTCATATCATACAGGACTGTGCATCAACTCAAAGATGACACCCGTTTCAAGTAAATTCATCTGTACCTTTGGATTATGCCGGCTGCATGGTGAATCAAACCCAGGGCCTTCCCTCCACAGTGCTAAACACTTTAGCCCCTCAAAGTCCTGAAAGTGGCTGGAATTTGACTCCCTTTTCTTCCACACACACTCACTTTTTATTTTCTGAACAGCCAGGATAAAAGCAGTTTTGACATGTATATTCTCACACTCGCTTAAAACCACAGCGCAGCGTTCTGGCTTTGTGTCACGAATGTTACATCATTGGTTCATCCTGAAACCATGGAATTACCGTCTCTCTTCCAATTCAAAAATGTACAGAACATTTGAATCTATGGCTCTCATGACCAGAGATGCTATGTGCACTTGCTTTCTTCAGGCTTTCAAGCAAAACAAAAGCTGAATCCCATAAATCAAAAAAACTCATCTGTGTTTTAGTAAATTGCATTTGGATCTTTTCATGCATCTTGCGTACATCCCTCAAAATGTAACTGTTTATCACGGCTAAATGAGAAAACCTTTTAATCTTTGGGACCTGTAGCTTGGTTTATCCGTACTGGCAGCTTCATCCTTCAAGAGCGCATCAATGTCTGCTTTGTATATGGGTGTTGAGGAAAGGAAGTCTGGTGAGAACTCAGGCTTGTCAGTCTCACATGGGTGTTACTTACAGCAGGTCTGTGGGGTGTCAGTGGCATTGATGTCTGCTGCTGAAAAGCAACAAAAGCTGCATGATGTGGATAGAGAAGTGGTTGCCTGAGATGGTGAGATGGTCTGAGATGCGACGGCACAGCCTGGAACTGATAAGTCATTGATCCCGTGATTGTAAACTCTTGGGTTTCTGCTGCACCTCTCGGGGAGTCTCATCAGCATCTTTGCAGTCAGACTTGGATCAAAATCATGCTGAATCACATGAACTGTTATCACAGACCATATTGTCCTGTGTTTCTCCTTATGAGTGTGCTGATATCTGGGATTATACGTTTTTGAGCTCTTGAATTTGAACATCCTTTTTGGCATATACTCAATTGAAAACACTACAAAGGCAGTTTGATCTCATCAACATCATTGATTTTTGTAAATACATGCTTATTCTAAATTTGATGCGGCAACATGTTTCAAACAAGTTGGGACAGACGCAACAAAAGACTGGGAAAGTTGTGGAATGCTCCAAAAACACCAGTTTTTGCGCTTTGTGTTTGTAAGAAGGCAAACCAATGCAAGAGACATACTACTTGTATATTATTTCAACATGTCTTTTAAACTGAGAGATCCAGGTCAGATATTATCTGATTATGGACCCTATTTTCCCATGCATTTCTGTATAAATGACTACTGGAGGCAACAATTCTTGAAATTGGCCTAGTATTGAGTGGCAGCACTGCAGTTGGTAGCCACAAAACGGGCTGCAACGTAATCCTTCCGGGCTGTTGCGAAAGGCAGAGATTGTTATAATAAGTGCCTGACAACATTATGGAAAGGTTCCCTCCAGAGATAGACCAGTTTGTTAAAGAGTAAGATTCTTTTTGTTTAACCAGAAACAGACACTATATCGCTGTCGCCAAAGCCACCAGACTCCATTTACAGAAACAGTAATTTTGTCATCGTAAAACACACTTCGTTCAAACTTGACAGAAACAGTAAAACCAAAATCTTCTTGGCACTTTTTTGTGCTGTTCAGACAATCACCATCAACTTTGGTTTGGTTGAAATAAACCCTTAATTCACAGAGGTGGTAAATGCATAATTTAGATTCAGTATGCAGCGATTGGTCCACTCCAGTTTTATTGTTTGTCAGTGACGTAGATTCACTTGTTCATAGTGAAGTTTATTATTTTGTGAGGACAAGATCCTGTGCACCCAGTCGCATTCTGGAGGCTTGATTACCATATGTGAAAAAAGGCGGTTCCCCACAAGCTATCCTACTAAATCATGCTTAAAGACTTGGTTTTTGGTCACAGTTAGGATCGAAGTGAGGCATGTGGTGGTGATGGTTAAGGGTTAGGATAAGTCTTCATGGAATGAGTGTAG
The DNA here is from genome assembly GCF_051107435.1 of Chaetodon auriga. NCBI lineage: Eukaryota > Metazoa > Chordata > Actinopteri > Chaetodontiformes > Chaetodontidae > Chaetodon > Chaetodon auriga. The sequence goes on along the minus strand of NC_135097.1, from coordinate 10,164,505 downwards.
GTCAGTGCAGTGGTCGACATTAAGTGAAACAAGTTTGTTTGTGTGTAAAATATTGCACAATCAGTGACACTGTTTTTCATCAATACAATATGGGATGTAGTCATGCAACACCATTATCGTTCAACTTACGGACGCCTTTCTGTCAACAGCTGATGGCTCTGATCACAGTGACATGCATCCCAACATGCACACAGAACACACAAGCATGATTCTTTCCTCCAAACCACCTTTCCATGGGGTGAATCCTCATTCACAAAACGTAGTTCTCCCAGCGACTTGATGGCCAATACCACACACTTGACCACTTTCCCAGGACTCCACTCTGAACATTGTATGGTTGCCTGGCTGAGCGCGTCAAGAGAGGTTTTGCAATGACTTAAGGAAAACTGCCAATTTGCGACCCATGGAATAAACCATAAATAATGTGAGCATTCCTCACTTTCTCCCTTTTTTCCAACTCTCACCTCAAATGGTATTATTTGAATCTAGTGGCCATGGGATGCAGAGTTCCAAAATGGCTGGATTTGCCATAATGAATAGGTCTTGTTTACATTGGACTTTTTTTTTTCCTGAAACTGCCTTTCTTGGGTTTTTCGTTACACCCGTTCATTGCGTCCTTTGGGCTGTGGGCTTATGTTAAATCTGCAAAGGATTCTTAAGCATATTTGTCTCTGTCTTTTTTGGTTTGGAAGAAGCCGAGGATTCAGAAATATGATTCATCAGGAGATATTGCACATGCCTCAATAAAACAGGGTAATAAACGGATGTTGAATTCTTGGCTGGAGGTGTAGTTCGGGACTGTGATCCTTTCACGTTACATTGGTTAGCGCAACCTCATTCTGAAATGTTCCGAGTAAAACCTTCAGCTCTGCAAGGGGAAGTACAGCATTTGGGAAAAGTAGATGTGCTTTTGGCAAATGCATTGTGGGAATTCTCCCCTGTCAGGCCTGCAGCACCACATGTGGTATGGTTAAATTTCATGTGATTTAAGATGGTAGTTGTGATGAGGTAAGGGCAGGAACCCTCTATTTTCTTTCTTGAAAAACTGCTTTTCCTGCCGAAGAGGACATTGGTTACAGCAGTGTGGAGTAAACAAGGTTAAACAGAAAACTAACTAAAAGAGAAAAATACCACAGAGAGTACCAATATTTTCCCTTTTTGCTCAACTTTAATTAATGAAAGTGAAAAGCTGATTTTCAAGGACACTCATATATTGATCTATACACGGTGTCCGTCAACAGAAATTGTACGAACAATGTACATACCACACACAAACCTGGAGATTCTGTTGAAACTGCAGACAGAGAACTATATTAAGAATGTGATAAATACTGTGTGGATTATTAGCTTCTGTGGAAGAGCCTGCTGTGGCAACCACCTACATAGGGTGGATTTGAAGGCTATCTTTGGATGTCACCCTGGAGACCAAATTTTTTTCTATTTCCATGAGAGTTAATGATATGCTTATGCTATGCAAATTTCGCTCTCTGTTTTTAATTGTAGTGTTCGCAAGAGCCCACCTGATGTTCCTCCCCCACTTCACTATAAAAAGCTCAAAATGCAATACAAATAAACATTTCTACTTCAACATGAGTAAACTGTTACTCCAAAAGTTGAGAGGATGTGGAACTTTTAAAGGCTCACTTTATTTTGTGTTCTTCTAATTCTGCAGCTCCACAGTAGAATACGTCTATTGTGAATTTCCATGTCCTTAATACTGATAGTTATAGCACACCTTGGTGGCATTATGGCTCAGTGGCCAGGCTGGATTAACAGTGTGGTTCCAAAAGGATGTCCACACCATAATTGCCCTTCTACCAGAGCACTGTTCCACTTTTCATAACATATTAACTGCATATAACGTACAGTAATAAACTTGTGTTGGGCTGAAGTTCTTCAACTGATGAATGCATCGCTTATGATAGCACTCTTTTGGGGATTTTTAGTGTGGATGTTTACAGTCACAGACTCTAGTAATAAAAGCCATCTGATGTAAGGGGAGGTCAGTGCACCAAGCTTGTTGTTGGCAAGTAAATTCTCTTGGCATGCTGTGGTTATTTGAGACCTGGCAATGCAACAAATAACTGATAAGACAACACATGTTTACCTCTAACACAGATGTCCCTGAAGGACATTTTTGGCATCACTATTTTAGAAAGCCTAACAAATGACCAGTCTGTTGACCTGCACTGTAGTGGCGCCACACAGCTCAGACTCTGCCAATCATCAGCCTGAAACCGATGTGTTATTGCGGTTGCAGAAGTTAATCAACTTGAATAAAGGTGTCTTTTCATTGAAAGCCTAGCTTCTGACGAGGAATGCTTGCGACTGGCTGATTATCGAGGCGTTTTCAGCTGTTTGGTCTGCAGCATGGATGAATGGAAGGAAAGAGTGACCTGCAAGGAATGAAAAAAAAAAAAAAACTTATACAGCAGCTCACAGTTTTATTTCAGCTACATTTTGCAGGTTCACTGTGCCTCTAAAGTTCTGCTTTTGTGGTTCAAAACTGCATTTGAATGTCAGTGTTTTATTCATGCTGAGGTTGAAGAGAGGCTGTCAAAAACCTGCCCAAAATGCCTCTCCTCACACCAGCTCTCCCCTCTCCACAGAAACACTAAGGCGACATATTATTCCAAATATTACCCATTAAAACAGAGTTGTGATCCATTCTGGATCTACTTTATGTGGATCTATGTAGCAGTTCGGTATCTGATGTGACTTCAACAAATAATATGTCTTTTTTATGTATATAAATATCTTTCATGTGCTATAATTCATATGTATAAAATCAGCAGCGCTTGGTTCAAACATACATTTGATCATAGTTTGACTCGAACCCTCTGTGTTGACAACAGATTCCTCACACACACACACACACACACACACACACACACACACACACACACACACACACACACACGACCAAACTGTTTGAACGTATTTCTCATAATATTTCCACTGGTTTCCTTTTAATGGTCATGCAGCCAGAAAACCATTCCCACTGTCTCACATAAACAGTCCGTTTTCATGCATCATTGTTATGTATGCCAGTGATTTTTTATCTACATCCTATAATTACTGTTTCTATGGAGAAATTGTTTGAACTTTGGTTTTTATATATGCAATTTAAGTGGCTGTCATGGACGGTTTGCAGCATGATATTGTGGTGCATCACTGTCACCACAGTAACCACAACAGTCAATAAGAGTTGATTCATAGTGAATTTTATAAGGATCATAACAGTTCTGTGAGAAATGGTCATGATGTAAAATGAGTCATTGGGGACATGGCTGCGAGATGCATGCTGAGTTGCAGCATGTACAGGAACACACGTAGAAAACCAGCCAACCAGCCCTCCCAATGGAAATGTTGAGTGTGTGCAACTTAGCTCAAGTTTGAATTTTCTCGACTCAAAACAGATCATTCATTGGTTGATTACACACCATTTGTAACAGCATGCTACTTTGAAATGACCTTCTCTCCAGTCCTCTGAACTGATGTTTTAATGATGCATGAAATGTGCAGATTAGCAGTGTTAGTTTTATTTCAGTGCTCTGTGCCAGCCTCGAAATTGGTCATAGGTGCTTCTATGTCATATTTATGAGACTCAAGCTGTCTATTCAAAGAGAGAGGACCTTTTATACTCTTCACATGGGAACAGGTCAGCAAATGTCAATTCCAGTGATTCATATTTCATGTCAGAATTGAAATGTCTCGCCCATCCATCATAGCAGCTCCAACAAAGTGTCATGGAGGAAATATATTTTTGATATGTGTTCTGTACGGGAATTGAAATTTGGCTGCATTGGTTAAAGTTGTGTCTGAATCGTCTGAGGAAATAAGCGTCTCCACACCTGACTTCTTCGGGGTGGGGACAAAAGTGAAAATAATTTTCACTCATTTACCTAAATTAGAGATCCAACAAAGAGAGGTGCCTTCGGGCCGTTTCAACAATTACACAGAAAAAATGAGTTCCGAGTTCAGTCATAAATTACGTTTTCCTTAGAATTCAAATTAGGTGAGCTGTAACTTGGAAGTTGTCGGTGATCATATCTTTAATATTTCATTGGGGCCAAGAGGGTTCATATTGTTATGGTCTCTTGCTCATCAGGAAAAAAAAAATTTGCAAATTAACTTTACATGTTATGCTATTGCTGTGTTTTGATTAGACTTTTTAATGAGCTTTAACTAGAGCCCTGAGCAAGAGCTTTGAAAGGGATTTGAAGTCTGTGATCTTTCTCGCATCCTTCATAGAAAACACTGTGTGAGGCAACCCTGAAAGGCTTCCCTGGGCATTTTGACAATAACCAAACGACGTGTGGCCCGTTGGTTTGATCTAATGTGGGAGGGAACGCCACAGGGGCTGAGTCATCTTGGGATGAACCCTTGTAACTTAAATTTCAGTTAATTGACACATGAATGGATCAGTAGTTTTTTTTTTATTGACAAAATGCCTGTTTGCTCATTTTTAGTGGTATCACTATTGACATTTGTAATTATGTGTGAATTCAACAGAATTTGCAAACTGTAAGATTTTATGTTGGCATCTGGATGCTTGGTGACCCTCTAAGAGTGAGAGACATCTCTGCTGCCAGTGGAGTATTGGCACCTTGCTTAATGGATGTGTTGTAAATGACCCTCGTTCTCCAGTGTTTGTCAGCATTAACGGCATTCCTCTCTGCTGAGAGTAATGCCACAAAACTGCCTGGGCGACAGCCCGCAGTGATTTGTCGTGTTCCAAACACACAGCGGCATGACACTCCAATAATAGGACCTGTGTGTTTTACTCAACGAATGGCACAATGACTGCCACGATGGAAGAAATTAGCTTCATTTTCATTCAAGCGGGGCTGTCCAGGGCAGAGCAACAGGGCAGGGAGGGTGCAAGTGTGGCGCCATCAACAAAAGATGGATCCATATTGATGATGAATTAATGGAGAGGAATGGAACACTGTTGTAGGGTGTGCAGCTGAAGGGCCCAGCTCCTCTGAACAGCTGCCAATACCTGCTCAATAAGACGCAGCGAGGACACGCGCCTGGAAGTTGACTTATTGCTCAGAGTTTTAGAAGTTCTATTCTGGCCTTAGGGTCTCTGACATCTAAAAGCTTTCTTAAGGACAACCACAGTGGCACAGATAAAGCTGTTTTACAGCTGATACTACTACGGTGCAGTTGGTATTGTGATTATAAAAAGCTACAACAGTTAAATACATACAAGGAAAGATTGTGCTCTTGAACTTTATCCCTTCCACCCTCGTAACTCTTTACATGCACTGATGCATACAGTTTTAATCCGACAGTACATTGGTGAAATTACTAGTGCTTCAAGCAAACCCTTTGCACTCACAGTCAGACCAACAGTACAACAATTATGAGCAAGCTAATCACATGTGTGTTCATTTTGATGAGAACTGCCTGACCAAACCAATTGTGAGCTGTGAAAATGATGCCCATGCGTGTTTAAACCCGCTAATCGTCTTGCAGATGGGCTCATAATATATGGCAGGGTGGCGTGTTGTCCTCATGGTGAGCTTAATCAATGAAATGGAGTGGAAACTTTGTTGACATCAGCGGATCTCTGTTGTGTGAATCCAACTGCGGTCTCGTCACAAGGACACACACACAGCCGTCCCCGGTGCCGCTCCCGCAGACGTTTCTCCTGTCAGTATGTCACACATCTTTTTCATTGCACACACACCGTTGTTCATGGCAACCGCATCCGCTTTGCAGACTTGCGGCCACAGAAAAAGCAAAGTTATTTAATTAAATAATCACAGTACTGATTAACAGCCTGTGAAATGAACAAGTAAGAGTGTGAATAGTAGAAAGGGAAGGTGCCTTTCACATGTCTCTCTGGTTTCTGACCAATTTAGATGATGTGTGAGCAGTTGAAGCCTACACTGGAAGAAATTTCACTGTTAAGTTACAGTAAACTACTGGCAGCTGCAGTTGCCAGCATGAAACTGTTATTCTACAGTGTACCTACTGTGATCTATAACAGTTTATTCCTGTAAAATGTATTATGGAACTGTAGAATATAGAATCTTGAAAATTGCTAGCACAGAAATGACTGTGACAAGCGATGGCCTTATAAAATGAATCTTTGATTAAAGTCAATTCAGTATCCAACACATTCAAATTAAAATAGTTTCATTTTTGATGAACATATAAAGTACAATCCATAAAAACACCATTCCTCGTGTTGAACAGGTCCTCAGTCTGCATGTCCTCGTCCATGTACCCTGAATTCACTTTCTTTTCTTGAACTTGTGCTCCTACTAACAAGAGACGCCTGTATCACATTACATTTATTACATTCAGTAGTTCCTCAGAGGCATCAAGATTCACAGAACAGCACATTACTGTACAAAATTTCATGTATTTCCTGTACAGTAATTTGCTATAGTGTAAAACCAAGGCTACATTGATGGTTGAATGAGAATGAAATCATTTTTGTTCTTGCACCAAACCCGAAATAGTATGACCGAGGCTTGTTTTTTCAGTGTAGGTCAAACAACTTTAAATTGCTGGATGTGTGCCCAGTGAAAACCTTATGCAACATGAGATACCGCTCAAATGATCAAGGATGTACTTAAAAAACTGTAAATGACTCCGAAACCCTGTTCAGTGAAGGGTAGTTGACCATGAGAATGCCCATTTATTAATTTAGTCTTCTCTCAAGGGCACATTTTGCTCTGGCACAAGCCCAATACATCCAACATATGCATGCAGCACTGCAGCTTGATATTCTCAGCACTGCTTGTTGAGGGACTGCTCGTGTGGCCAGATTGATGCATGTAGTTGACGGCTTGACAAAGAGGTGTAGCATTTTCTCTTCGACAGGATGTTTTTGTCACTAACACAAGCACTTCTTAAATCGTAGTCGAGGTTTAGCAAAGGTTTCCTGCGAAGCTTGTAGTGCTCTATAGTAAAACTGGAGCTTCTCTTTTCAGCAGGTCGCACAAAATGTGTATATATTTCTATAAACATTGATGTGATATTTCATGGTAGATGGAATCAGACTGAGTTTGTATTGTTTTTGATAACTGGTCCTGCTTTTGGCTGGTGTTAAACAGTAGTGATACTGACTAGTTCCATGCTGACATCAACACTGTTCTACCTTGCAGTGCTAAAACAAACAGTTTAAGGCAGTATTCCCTTATCCTTCAGTCCCTTTAAAAAATCTTCACCCCTTTATACGTTGTCAGCTCAAATAATTAAACTGCTTGCATTCTTCTCTTCTCCTACTATGTCTTGTAAACAATATAAAGCCACGAAAATGAGGTTTTTAGAACTTCAACTAAGCTCAGCCTTCGTTGGCCAGTAATTTGTATTTGACAACTCAAGCAGACAGTCACAAGTGTACTTTGTGTACAGACCTTGTTGGAGTAAACATATTGGCCGGCTGGATGTATGGGCTTGGAAGCCAGATGCTTCGCAAGCACCCAGGCCATTGTGCTTATGTGCCCTCTGTGGAGGCAAGATAGTGAGAGTGCGAAGGAAAAAAGGAACAGGAGAAAAGGGCGAGACAGAAGAAAAAGGGTGAATTAAATGAGGCCGAGGAGCAACATATGAACTGCAGCTGAGGAATTAAAGGGGGATCAGTCAAGAGAACAAAAGTGAAATTAACAAGATGGGAGGAGAGAAAAATGATAAAACCAAGAACCAGAAGCACACATTAAAAGTCTATACGACTCAAAAGTTTTCTTGTGCAACTCGACAGTAAGTTACTATGCAGATATATTGTGTGAAATAAACGACTCAAATTGTTTATTATACGTGCAGTACTTCAAGTACATACTGCATTACTGTAATAAAAATTCTTAGATGACCCATAAATTCATCTGAAAGTCAAACTTTCTGTTGATCAGTTTAAGCACAGGTATGTATGTAAAGTTTATATTTCCATATATTTTACTCAGCAGTTAAAGTGGAGTTGTACTGGGTGGTGGAGAGGGAAGTGTTCTTTTGAATGTAGATCACGAGAAGTGACGTGTGTCACTCCGTCCATGCTGGAAACCCACACATTTCTAATGCCGAAGACTGTGCCATGAGGGCTCACCTCGTGCCTGGAGACGCAGAACCTCCATTTGAGCCGTCATTGGTCTCTCAGGCTAATGGGAGTTAGAAGGAAGCAGTTTAGGAGTCCTGTTTGTGCACTGTAACAGAGCGTTAGTGTCTTTGAGGCCCACTTGCTCTCAGGTATTTTACAAAGATTCATTGGCTGATTTGTAAGCTGCTCATGTACCATGTTTAGCCTTTAAGCTACTGAGAACATGAACCTGTCCTGCTCAACATCAGTTCAGTTTTAAGAACACCACCACCGCTCAGATCAAAAGCCTCACGACAGATCAGATTACATTTACGCAGGTGAAGCTCTCCTGATCTGATATTAGTTTTGAAGTAAGGAAATGTCTCCTGCACTTTCAAATGGGACACTTTGTAGTGTTTTCACTCCTAACACTCTGCATTCATGTGTAACTTGGCAAAAGATTATGTTTGTAAATGGGCAGTAAATCCACATTTCTGTCTTGTCATAGCAACGTATGTTGAGTGCTTTATATACTGTAGAAGACCTGTGTGGTTTCTATTATTTTATTGGCCATTTGATGTTATGGTTACCTTATCTATACATTCATGTAAATTCGTATATTCTCTTTGCATTTGCAGAGAGCGAGTCCTTTTTCACAGAGCCCGCCATGTTGCACCACCATGTTTTTACAGTAGCCCAAAACAGACATCTCAACACTGGCTCTAGAGATGGCCTTTGTTGTTTTTAGCAGCCTCCGTTGTGAGGTGTGAGGTGAGGGGTATTCAGTTGGTTGCGATCTGCAATCTTCCCTCTAGATGCCACTTAATCCTACACACCAGGCCTTTAAGAGGGGCCCTCAAGAAGCTTTATTTTTAGCCACTATAAAACACAATGTTGACAGTTTGCTGAGATACACTATTATTAGTTCAGTGTAGGAGTGAAAAAGTTCTTTTGGACAAAAATCTGATCTATGAATAAATGACTTAGTGTGCAGGCAATTAGACTTGTCTCTTCTTACTTGCCCAAAGATACAGATATTAATTTCACATTTCAGAGCTCATCGACAATGTCTCCAAGCAAGTCAGTTCGCTTTAACAAGCTTTTAGACAGGAAGACACTGCAGCATCTGATGTACTTTAGTGCCTTAAATTAGATTTTTTTTATTTTTTGTATGAAGCTGTATTGATAAAGTGTTCATTCTTCTTACTCTTAATTCACTTGGCAAACATATTTTTAAAGATGACGGACTCAGACTGCATTAAAGGTTGCAACATGGATTCGTTGTAATGCAGGCTAACACAAACAACATCATGTCATGATGCCATCATATTCAGAACACAGCATATAGCAAAAATGAAATAAATGATCATTTAAAAACATATAAAAATGACATTGCAATCTGTGAACACTATTCATTCACACACTCTGGGCCCATTCTTTATCCAGGCAGTCAAATCTCATGTCCTTCCACTCAAATCCTAATGTTTCACTCACTGATTATTCTTCATTAGACTCTCATACCTGGCTGGAGCCTGTCCCATCATCTTCTTTTTTCCTTAATGGCAATTCATATGATTAATTGAATCTATTTTTGTTTTACATCGTGGGTGACATGGTATGGCCGCTTATCAGTTTCCCGTCATTAGGTGGTGGGGCTTGACAATGGGTCAGCTGGCTTGGGTCGACATGACTTATCGGGATAATATATGGCCTCGGGGTTTAAGGTTTAGAATTCTTCCCCGCAGATAATGTTTCTTCGTTTTTGCAGCCGTGGTCGGTCTATCAGTCTGGCGGGTCCCCACTTTTAGCTGTAATACTGCCCCGCTGGGCTACAAGGCTGAAAATTTTTGACTCTGTGAATGACGGTTGCATCGTGCAAAAAGAAAAATGCAAGAAATTGGCCAAAAAACACAGGAAAAAAATGGCTTGTTAACTATCTGCGGTCGATTTAAAGTAGTGGCTACAAGCAACACTGCTAACACTTGGTAAATCCGCGTTAACAGTTTCACATAAGACAGCTGAACATAAGCAACGTGCCCTGTCTTGTTTGGAGACGATCCACGACTTTAGTGGTGTTTCACCGGACCTTTGCAGGTGGTCCACCTAGCAAATATTTGTCACGTAAAGATCATCATTCAACACTGCGGCGCTGAAAGTTTGTGGCTGTGTGGCTGCAAAGGCCTGGTTTGCCCCTGTATTTAAAGAAAGCTGTAAAAACACATTGAACAGCATCACAAGCAATGTTTAATGTTGTGTTCATGTTCATGTCGTGTTCATTTATCAGTCTGAGAGTGACCGCATGTGCTAATCCCGTGTTTTGGATTCTTGTGGGGTGACCCTTTGTTTATGTCCGAATTATTGATTGTGGCTTTAAAAGGACTTGCTCTAAAGTCACATTTTCTGAGTGGGTAGAATTTTTGTATCAGTTTTGGCACTTTCCCTTTCAACAGGCAAGCTCTTGTCAATGCTGTGAAAAGTACTTATGCAGTCTGTCTTAAAGTGGAGATACTTGTGAGCTGTGAGCTTTTTACCTCTAATGAATAAACCTGACAGCCGGATCAAACTTTACACTCCCTTTGTCCTCCCTCTGATGGCACAGAAGCCATCCCCGCACCAACTCAAAGACCTCATGATGAGCCTTGTCCAAGCCAAGATACAAACCGACTGTGAGATTAGCCAGACATGACATGCCAGGGAAGGTGGGGAAGCTGGTGATAATGCCATCGGCAGCAGTCTGGGTCAGCTCAGTGCCAGCATCGAGGTTGGCAGGATTGGCATCCCTTACATTATGCACAGGAGATGCCAGGTACCCGTGGAACAAGTGATGTGCAACCAATGTCACTTCTTCAGTGTTCAAATTTGCATTTAGCAGGAGCTGTCTAATGTAATGCAACATAAAGTAGTACATGGCACCAGGCAGGCTCATGTTGGCGTCGCCTGTTGCTTGGCATCATAAGTCAGAGGCGGTAATTGGTTAAAAGCAAGAGATAATTTCTTGCCACCCACCTGTTTTTGATTTAGCTTTGCCCTGTGTGTGTGTGGTGCATGCACCCTTGTGTTTGGCTTGAGAACTGCTGTCTTCCAGCTTCACTCCTCTTTGCAAACAGAATCTGTCAAGTCCACACAAATGCTAGCCGTTTATTTTTCAAGAATATCTCCAGACAAAACCCACACATAAAGGTTGGATATCTCTTGTCATGTGACGCCTCTCACATAATGCACCCAGGGATTTTTTTTTTTTTTTTTTGTGATTTCACATGATCGTTGTATGCCACACAAGGTGTGTGTACCAGACCGCAGATAATTCAAATGGATGGTGCACTGCGTGGCAAAGCTCAAGTGAGCAGGACTTCATTTTGTGAGCCATTTCACCACATCACTCACCATTATTCCCTACATTGCCTGCGTGTGTAGTCATGTGACAGGTACCTTTCAGATGTCTCGCTGTGACATAAATACAGGTATTAGCGGTGAGATGTTTACAACGGCGATACAAAGAGCATTTTCTTTTCTGTTTGGCGACGATATGTATTTTCTTCGCTCCCCCCTCCTTACACATTACTTCAAATTTGCAGCCTTATGACTATAATAATGAGCACACCATGTCAGGTTCTTGGAGCCCACTTCAATTATGTTTCTTTTTTTCCTCTAGAATTTTGTAGATTGCCAATTCTAATACAAGACAGCACAAGTGAAACCGTAGTGTATTCCATAAGCCATGAATGCGTCTTCGTATTTCCTATTGATTTAAAAATTGAATACACAAAAATTCAGATGAATGCTGGATACACAGTGAATATACCATAGTTCAAGTATTTATTAGCTTTTTTAGGTAAAAAATGCTGTATGATTTGCACCTCATTTGTGTTTTCTTCCTTTTTCCAGCTTCTGTTTGTGAAGGCAGTGTCACAGGTAGAGCTTTCTCTGAACTGTGGTTCACTGTCCTCTTGTTGCAGAAAACATAACTTTAGCATGTGTCGACAATCCAGTGGTGAATTATTTTGAACTGATCAACTCCCCCGGTGTTTTTTTTGTTTTTTTTTTCCACTGTTGAGCCTACCTTCACATCATACATTTTTAAACACAAACATGCACACACAAGCTTTAATGGTCCCCCACTGTAGTCAGTAATCCATGACTGTAGGTACATTTTAAAAGCAGCGATTGCATCTCTTCCTTTTTCCCCTTTCTTCCTTCAAAGCGTTTATCTCCATCTTCCTTTGAGTAATAGGATGATATAATTCATAATGTTTTTGCTCTCCAACTACTGCACACTCTCTCAGTCCCATGTAAAGGTTAAGCCACAAACAAGATACAAGCTTCAGGGTCAGTATTTCAGGAAGTGAGGGCAGACAACCACACAAGACCATACATTATGCATTGCTGGCTTCTTGGAGTGAAACAACCAGAAGCGGAGAAGAAATTCATGCAAAAACCATATCTGCTATTCTCTAGGTGTAGAGAGTAAGGTGGTTGGTTGGTTAATGAGACAGATGGACAACACAGATTGCTGACATTAGCCTGCTCTTGATCTAGATCATGATTCCTCATCAAGCTAATCATTTATCAGAAGACTCCATCTTGTTTTTTTGGAGGGAAGAGAGGACAAGCTGTGCAGCCCTGGCTGCTTCAACACTTGACCGCATGGAAAAATGGCATCATGGAGTGTGTTGAAATGACAGAACACAAGGGGTCTGTTGCAAATGCTGCGTTGACTGAACACATCCTTACATAGAAGAAATGTGGCTTCTGATTAAGTGTTTTCCAAATCTCTGGCCATACATTTTCCATGAAGAAGTGCACTCATGACTTGTGTTTAACTTTTGTTGCTGTGAAAGAACCTTAAATATAAAGTCTTGTTATGGTTGCTAAGCTATGATGAGACAGTCACTGTTTAGGGAAGGGGTTAAGTCAATTAAGTGATAATTTGATTTCTTAGCTCACTAAAATAAATGCAAAAAACCCATTCTGATTTTAAAAGAAATACTTACCTCTGCCAAATCTGTTGTACTTGTGTTATGGCAAGAAACAAACAGCACTGAAATAATCAACTATGACAGTTCACCATCAATGACTTCAATGCTTTTGTTAATTTTATGACTTTCTTTGATATACTTTCAGGAACAGTTGTTCCCATCAAGTATTCATCAGTGTCCCTGGACTCAGAATGGGTTCTGTATCACCATTACGTACAAGAGCTCTTGTTCCTTCTTGGAAAAAGCAATACGTCTGTCAAAGTACATTTAGTCACAAATCAAATATTACGCTCTAAAGAGACTTTTCGCTCAGGGGCCACTGCTAAAAATTCTAGACCAGACATGGCCTAAATGTAGTTTAATGAGTAGGAGAGTAAATATAATGAAACAAAAACCAAAACTGACAAGATTATGACAATAATAATTAACTCTACGTTATCAAAATGGTCTGAATGGGCCACACTGTGTGGATGCTCACATTGCATCTTGTAGTTGTGCACGACAGATCTCTTTACTGCATTTACTCAATCTGAACTGAGTATGCCACAGAGTACATCCTCATATTTCTTGCAGTACACCATCAGGCAAGACATGTTGGCCTGCTTTGTGCCACCCATCTGTTCACAGCTGGCCACAGTGGCAGCAGCCAGCGCAGGCCTTAGTCAGTGCCACAGGGGTAGGGTCTGGAAAGGAGGCGGGAGGGGGGACTGCTGTAATGAGAGGCATCCACACAGCCTTCCATCTATGGAAATATAACAGAAAGCAGACCAGTGTTTCCCCTCTGAGTTTCCCATCTCTTTTCATGACCTAGTGGGAGATGAATGGCTTCATTTTCTTTTGCCCTCGGTGGCAAAAGTGGCATCTTGTCCACTCATTGCCCCTCTCGCCAACTGATGTTAGGAGAATAAGGAGAACCATGCTGGTTGCATGCCAGGGATCGAAAGAGATTGCTTTTTATATGTCAACAGAAAGACACATGAGCAAAGCAGGCAACATAAAGGCTTGCAGGCAAATTGGATTTGAGTAATGACTCACCCTGTCACAGCAGACAGAGACGTGAAATGAGCACCCGGGACTTTATCAGACTGTGGCAAACTAAAGCAGAACAGAGTAGTCAAAACAAAGCTGGGTTATTTAGTTTGATATTTGAGTTTCTGGAGCCTCGCGCTTGCGGGTAAATGTCTTTTTTGCTGCTGTGTGTTGCATGTTGCAATGATTAATTAGTCACTCAAATGATGCACTCGCTCCAGCAAATACATTGTGAGCAGAAATCAGAAATCACATACAGTGTGGGCAAATTTATGCCAGTGCACCAAAATTTCAAATTATGCTTGCTCATTAGGTTTTATTCTTCAGTGATCATCGGTTTAACACAGAAATGTATACAATATTTTGGCTGAATAAAAATGGACTATTTGGGTCATGTCCGCAGGCCAGTGGAGAAGTGACAGATGCTGCCAGTGTTAAGAAATGGACAAACAGAATTAAAGAGCCTCGCTTGTCTAGTGTCATGCAGAATAGACTGACATGTACATCGTAGCTGAAAGTAACTGTTTGTTAAAAAACAAAGACAAGCCACAGCTCACTAATTCTGCTCAAAGCTTTCATTTTAAAGCTCAGTCACTGAACGGTTTATGACTTGGCACTTTCTTTTTTGTTGTTGTTGTTGTATGTCTGACTTTTCTGGGTTTTGTGGCCAAGTGGCACTTTTCCCAGACCACTGAGCCATGAGGTAAAATGTCTGTATCTGGAACTGCATCTGTGTATTACTCACAGATATGTGTATGATATTCATTTTGTCTGAAAGTTTGCCAAATTGATTTTGGGAAATCTTGGAAATGACTGACTCCATTAGAGCTGTTTGCCAATTACACAAATCATTGCACTTAAAGGAGCTATATGTAAGATTTTTTAGCTAAAAACATTCAAAAATCAACAAAAATAATTAACAGAATGTGAAGAAATAACAGTTTTGGTGTTATTTCAGAGACGTCTGCTGAATTTAGCGCGCTAACCAGCTAACCTCGGCCCATCCTGTCTCGTAATACCACTTTCTACCTCAAGAGGCGATAGTGAGTTGGTGTAGCAAGTGCAAGAGAGGATGAAGAAGTAGCGTTGGAGGCAAGAATTATAATAATGAAGCAGTTCCTATCAAGTCCTTCATAAAAATGTTGGGAGGAAATCTAAAGTATAATTATACTTCATTGAAGGTGTATTATTGGGTGTAAATGAATAAATGTGTGCAATTTGGAATGATTCCTAACACAGTACTAATGGGATAGTTCATGGTATTCTTTATATAGGTCTAAGGACTGCGCTTATCTCACTTGCATGATCTCATATTGTTCACTCAAATCAAGGATTTGAACCTCACCCCCACCCCAACCTCTTTCACTCAAGTAGGGCTGGCTGAGAGCTTATGAAGTGGTGGCCGTTTTCATGTAACAGAGAAAATGGGGGCCCTCCTCAGATGCTATCATGGACTGGGTTATTAAGTGCACCGGCACTCCAGTGGAAAGGACGAAGATTAATTTTCACAGTGAGGGTGGTGTAACTCTGGTGGTTCTAGAAATAATAGGAACTCAAACGTGCTCTACAATATTGTTTTGACTTTTAAAAAGACGAGGATCTATGATTCTTGTAACCTCTATCAACTAACAAATTACTGTACATTCATGTAGCATAATAACTGTGTTTCCTTAGTACTTTTGAAATTCCACATTCCTGGAGTAAAATGTGATGTGGGGTCACATCACGTTAAAACAGTTTAGATGGATTACACACAGAATGGTAACTACTTGGGAAAGGCCTTCATTTTCTTCAGCAACTGCCTGAAACTTGCCAGCATTGACGAGTCATAATCACCTCCAACCACACAAAAGAGAATAAATGGCAAAAGCTCCTTACTCCATCTCTCCTATTCTGTCTGTAGCAACCAGCCTTCTAATCCAATTATAGTCAGACTGCGTTCAGGGAATCTTGCCTCAAATCAGCCTTTGTTGTTTCATCCTCACAGGAGCTGCATTTACTCAATCAATGTTAGGACCAAATTTCCAATTAAAATGACCAGACACTTGGTTGCAGGAATCATTTTGTTAGATTGTATCCTAATTTGGTTGCAGATGGTAGACAACGGCGGTATTGTGTTGGTGGGCTGACAGTTCAAAGAGACACTTCCTAATGTTGCCCCGGTCTTTTTCATTTATGCAAATCATAGATTGCATGTATAAAAAATGTACCTTCATCTTGCTGCAGTTTAGAGTTGTACAGAGAAGTTGAGAATTTAATTATTTTGATTGGGTGATTGGGTGATTCTGGGTCAGTGTCATTCCTCCCTTTTGGAATCGGGGCTGTAACATTAGCTGCTAATGCTAGCGTTACTTGTCTGTCTGTCTGTCCATCTTGTTATTCCAAGATCTTGGCCATCTGCATTGACCTATTTTTGTGAAAAATGTTGTTATCCTGATGAGTTAATGATGAGGAAAGGTACAGAAGAGGAGAGTAAAAAAAGATGAATCATTTCTTTCCTTAAAGGATGTTTATCTATATGTTTTGGCCCTCGGTGGAATTACCGTGAGAAGTGGAGCAGTAAGCGGTAACTTTTGAACTTTCGTGTTTATGAATGATGGGAACGGACACAGTAATATTATTTTGTGTGGGTCTTTTATTCCCTGACTGTCCTGAGTGAAGAACAGTGTTAACTCTGTAATTTTGAGAGTTAAAGAAACAGAACTTTTTCCCTTTCTGTACTAAATGAACAAACACTGTCCCTAGCGAAAGCTTAACTCAGTGAACTTATGACATTAAGTTCGATATCTTAAGACAACAGTAGTGGCTGATTTCTACATAAAAACAAATAGAAATACAACACTCATAAACACAGTTATTAAACCACACAACTTACAAAGTTACCTCGCTGTAAAATACATTAATGAACAGAGTACGCTTTCACAAACACCCTTTAATGAGCTCAAAATACATTTTTAAAGGAATAAAACTGTGAACTCACTCTCACTCCAGTGTGCAGCCTGCCTGCTGAAACACACACACACACACACACACACACACACACACACACACACACACACACACACACACACACACACACATCTGGAATCCGGACTTTTATCTCCCCTGTAGATTAGGCAGAATCATAAAAAATGGACAGTTCATTGAATTGTCAGCATACACGACTATTATGTGATTAGATTCTTCCGTGTACTTTATTTTGTCGCCAATTACGCTGCCCCGCTGTTCAGTGTTGCTCTCAGCGCAGTGGGGATATCGCGTCTACCACGTTTTACCAATCTACACGAATCTGCGCACATACAAAATCATCACTCATCAACCTTAGTCTGTTAGCTTAGTTATACTCTTGACTACTGACACTGATCACCATTTTTTGTATTTTATCACATTTATAGATCAGCCAAAATCCACGCCTCAACACTCGTTAGTCACTCCGTCACTGACACTTCCAGGTTTCAAAAGTCTCACAGGAGTTACAGGCTCTCACGTGATTTACCTGTAAGCTGATCTTAACGTGACAGCCTTACCTCAACAAAAAGAAACAGCTATTACAGTACGAATTCCACAAGTAAATCATATTGCACATTGTGAACAGCTCAAAAACCCCTCTGACCCTTTTTCACCTGCCTATATTAATATATTAATAAGGCCTGTTGGGATTCCAAGTGCTACTCTCTCTTTGGTGCTAAATAGACGAAGACGGGACATTTGCTTTGTAGGACACTGCTCTGTCTGTCTTCATGTCTGATCTGCTGTGTTTTATCTTCACTGTCTCTGCTCACTGTGCTCGCAGAAGAAAACATCTGCGTTCAGCTCATCACTCGGGAAGAAGTTTGGCTCAAGGGATGAATGTAAATCATGAGGTTGTCTCTTCATATTTCACTTTGAAGTATAGTTGCGAGAAAAAAATGCTTTCAGTCAAGTTCAATAAGGAGTTGTCTTTATGAGTAATTGTGGTCTGATAATGACGACACAAGAACACACAAGAAGATCAGCGCCCATCACACAGAATACATTGAACAATTGTCAAGGAGGCAAACAGCGTTGATTAGGTTGACGTGGTAATTCTGACTGCTTTGTCACATCTCCACAGAAGCTACATACACAATGTTAAAACTAAAGCATCCACATTTTAGTGCATTGGTGGCAACAAATTGTATTAAGATGGGTCTCCATGCCCAGAAATCACATAATGTGAGTTAATGGTACATAACTTTGCATTTGCTTCGGTTTCTCCTCTGTGGCAGCCTGATTGAGGATGATAAGAAGTCACATTTTAACATAAGAATCCAGTTCAATCTCTGTTTACAGTCCCAAGTTACAGAAATGTTCTCAAAAGTGATGGCTCGGCCTGAAGCCTGAGTTTACTGGTTTACCGAGCCAGCGACTGTGGTATGATTTCAGAACAGTCTGGACGCACTAATCTCAAACCTGACAAAATGCATTGTTTGAAGGTGGTCTTCTCGTTAAGACTTGTGCTTAGATGTCCAGTGCTTTAATCATCTTACTAACAGATTGAAAGTTGTCTGCATCAAATGAATGAATGATTAGCTGCTGGCTCTCCTCCAGTCTTTCCTTTCCTTTTGCTTTTGAGTAATGCCAATCATGTGTATTGGATCACATTTAACAGGATCTTGTAGCACATTGCAGCATGGACTATTAAGGCATCTGTCTCTGGCTTTCTGGAATTCTCCGTGTTGTATCTCAACATTTGATCTACCATCAAGTAGCAGCTGCTCTTATAAAAACATTTGTATGTATTTTTGTCTTTCATGTGGTTTTCCTGACTTCATACAGTCAATTTGTCAATAAAATGTGTTGATATTAATCTGATCCATCGCTCAAGTTTAAATATAATCGACAAGGTAGAAGTTTAAATATCATCAAAAGGGTAAAACAATCCAATACATATGAATCCCAGCTGAGGCTCCGTTCATTTTTAGATCACTGAAGATTGACTTCAGTTGAAGAGCAAGGTGCAAGTGCACATTCTCAGTATTTGCTTATCTCAAAGTGATTGCCTGCTGTTGCTGAGGGGAAATAACATCATTTTGACAAACACATAGAGGAATAAACACAGTCAGCTAAGTAAAACTAGTGATCCTCTTCCTATCTTCATTCTCTCATGCATTTTTTCCCCCCTTTACTATAAAATTTCTGTGCGCTCAAAGATGAATGTTAGCTAATTATTTTTGTATCTTTCACCATGGCTAGGGGCCCTATCAGACTTAAATGCATGCAGTACAGATAAGGGCTTATTGGCAGAGAGAAGCGGATTTTTAATCATAAATATAGGCGGCTCTGCTCATCAAAGTACCACTGTCTGTAGTTTGTCTAATCTGGTCTTTCCAAACTCACCCCACTTCCTCTGTTTAACCAACATGATTTTATTTCTTCCCTGCTGCCACCCTCCCTCTGTCAATTTTGTCTTCCCCAGTATTTGTACATTTGTGTGTTACTACCAACACAGATATTTGTAGATGACTTGCCCTGCATAGACGGTGGCTTCCCAGAAATGACGGGCGTAATCTAGTACCGGTTTACAGTAATTCATCCCACCCTATGGAATTGTTTGTGTGGCTGACATTTCTTCAAAGCATACACAAGGAACAGTTGGCGTCATATGTCATGGACGATGACAAAAAAAACAAGAAAAACATTTTCATAGTTTCTCAAGCTGAATTTAAATAGTTGTTGAGAAGTTTTCCCAGTCTTTGTGGGTGTGTTCTCAGTCAGATTAGGCCGGTGTTGCGCTCTTGTGTGAGAGAAATGGTGAAAGGCAGAGTGAAATCGTACTGAAGGAGAAACAAAAACCTGCTGGACTTTCACTGAACTCGCAGCTGCTGATAAGTGATAAACAATGACGGAATAATCAGACTAAACAGGACCAGTTACAGTGTTTGTAACCAGCTGTCATCCTGCAGGCCTTGTGTGACTGTTTCTCAGAGCCGCCCTTTCAGTCTGTCGCTGTGTGATGTTCTGTCCTTCTGCAATTTACAAGACAAAGTTGTTGGCTAGTGGCAGGTTGAAGGGCCACGACTCCTGTGTTGTGGCCTTTTCACATTCTCGTTGATTTAAGGGCCTTTTAAAGTTGACTTGACGAGGCTGGTTTTCATTGTTTGTTGTAAAAACTCATGCACCTGACAAGCTTTCATGTCATTTGCAAGTTGTTGTAGTTGCTCAGCTCTGTTGCTGGGCTGAAAACATAAGATAGCTTGTGGTAAAAGTATTAAACTAACAATTCTCTTTGCAAAATGCATATTCATGATTATTACATGACGCTGGCATCTGAACTATACACGTGGTATCCCTGAAACATTCTTTCCACACCTAAATGTAATCAGCTGGAGGGAGAAGCTCCTTCTTCATTATTAGAAATGCAGACATCTCAGCTCAAATTAACATTCTCTGCTGGGTATTGACTCGAGGTAGAAGAGATTATTTCTCAAGTTAAGTGGCTGAAATGACTACAGTGTTTTATTTCATTCCTCTTCCTTCCTTTCTTACCTTTATGGCTGCTTTGTCTTGTCCCTGGAGGGCATCGGCATCAAACCTAATCATCAGTTATATGGAAATATCTGCATAATGTTGCAGCTACACACACATACAGTGTACAAAGTGTATTCTGCTTTGTTACTTATACAGTAGGTCTGCTGGTTTTGCCTCTGTGTCTGTTGTCAAAATTTGTATAGACATTGTGTTTTATGGCTCCTGCAGTAACCAAATTAATGCAAGATACAGGATTAATGATATAGAGAAGGAAGGGGGCATCCTTTATGATCTGTTATCACTTATTATAGGCCTAATTATATTACAAATTAGAAACAAATATATTAATTCATTTTTAATTAACTGTGCACCACAGGCAGATCACAGACATTCAGGGTTAGCAATCAGAGATTTGGGGCACAATCTCGAAAATGCACATTATATGCTAGTCATAATGTGAACATTGCATAACTCTGTGGCATCTGAAAATTATGTGATGCCAGTAATTGCAGCAATTATTCCATTGTCCACATGCGATAAGCTTGGGGAAAGGTTAGGTTTTGGTTTACCGAACAACTTTGGTTCAGGTTTGGCTGCAGCTGCTCCGGTTAAGGATGCAGGGATGAGAATGCAAAGAAAGTGTATTAGATATAATATATGTTATAATATTTATGAGTTGGATTTCTAGACTTTTTATCATCTTTGTGCCATTTGTCATTCCCCTCAACAGTCAACTCGAATCTGCTTTGCCTTTGAAAAGCTGGTCATTGACAATAGCAAGAGGTAAATCTTCCGGACTGTCTCTGGCCAGTTATCCAACTATACAGTTATTTCATGTTTATGCTGTAAATTGTCCTGTCCTACATTATAAAATCATGTTTGTCTAATGAACTCAAAGATCGGTAGCACACATCTGCCACCATGTTGTGTTTTAGGGAGCAAAGGGGCATTTCTGGCATAAACTGTGGTCACTGGTGGCAACCAGGTCAGGCTGGTGGGAAGGATAGCATACTGTGCTCATGCTTTACAGTAGGACAGACAGTGCTGAGAATACAGACAATATTTGCTTTTACGTGTGCAATCCAGTTGTTGTCTTCGCCAGCCATCATCACCGCTGTTGACTACAGTTCTTTCAACATGTTGGTTTTCACAGAAAGCGACAGCTCCGGTCCCGTTTTACTCATGGTTCTGAGCAGACTTGTCTTACTGGCAATTACTTTGTTGGCCAGGGAGAGTGATGCAAGAAATCATCCATGATGACATTTCTGCCTTTGCCTGTGGACCAAGATGTGTGAGATGCGTCACCACACAGTCTTTGATTAGAAGATCATAGTCCCTACGCATTCAGGAAATGTGTTCAGTGTGTATTTGGCGTCCAGAGTTTGATGCCAAATTGTTTTTTGCTTGCAGTGCACTGGGCGTATTGGCATGGACGTGTCATTTGGCAAAGCTGTTATGTTTCTTCCTGGCTTGAAACAGCCAATGTACTTCTGCACAATTTGTTAGAAGCAATTCTCCTGTCGTTTCTGTCTGTCAGAATGCACAAACTGCGTGATCATGGTGTGGAACTGTCCTCTCTGACAGAAGCTTGATCACAGTCAAAGCTTTCTATTTCCATATACGGTTCTGGAAGGTCCTGCACACAATATGCACCCAGCAAATAGGGAGAAGGTTTACAGGGAAGTTTCATGTCACCACCAAGGCTATAGCTAAAGTACAACTGCGAGGTCAGACTAAAGCTCCAGTTCAGATAAGAAACCCAAACACTACATTCTTGTTTTGTTTTTTTGAGAGCTTTGCTACCACTCCATATCGCCAAAAAATAGCATTTTAATGTTGTTGTGCTGATTTGGCTCAGTGGAAGAGCCATGGTAGTTTATCCTTTGCACTCAGCTGAGTGAATCAAATTCTGCCTCTGCAGAAGCATGCTGTACTGCACTGTTTTCCCCTTGTTCTGTGTTTCATTTTACTTTATTACCCACAAATGCAATTTCAGTGTTCCAGCGTTTGTAAATCACTGAAAAGTAAAATAACTTTTGCAGTTTATCTGCATGTTCAGTTTTCCAATTGCTCATCAGATCACATGCTCGTTTTGTTTTCCTCCCTTATCCGAGTTTCCAATCTTCTGTTTTTCCTATGAAAAAGAGCTTCTCCACAGGGGAAAAGAGACACACAGCAGTTGTTTGTGCTCTGCTGTATATCTAGTGTTTTACTGAAGTTTAGAAGTGATCCAAGATGATATTATAGCTTAGCTAGAGGAATGAAGGCTGAAGTCGTACTCATATAGCAGCTGAGAATTGGCTTTATGATCTGAAACATGATTTGTTTTTTAATCAGTAATGTTCAGTAGTTTATCCTGCCCAGAGTGAGTTGGTGTAATCTGTTTTATGGGCCTATAACTTGGTGTTTAAAAAGACTCCTTTACTTATGACCTGTTTACTTAGTGAAACATCCGTGGGTGGTCAGGTAAAATATTTGGCAAAGGGGGATTATGGGGGTACAGTGAGCTTGAATGTGGAAGATAAAGACATTAGAGAAAGTCGACAGCTTTTTTAAATACTTATATTTTCCTGGGCTTAAATGCATTGTTAGTTGTGCGTGAAGGTCAAATTAGGCATTGGCAGGATTATTTACTTGTCACAACAGCTGTAGGGAACTGAACGGCAGGCACAATGAATAAATAATCTTCCTAAAACAGGTAGAAGCTTAAGAGCGGACGACTGACCACATGTCGGAGGGGTAGTGCTCAGAGGACGCACAAGCCAATGAGTCGCATATTCTTCTGTCACTGAACCGTCTGTGGCTTAACAAGGAGATTATATCCGCGTGGTCTTTATCTTAAAACTTTGCTTTGACCGTCATAAAGCGATTGGAAACATGCCACAGTTCACACTCAAAACAAGAAGTTGTCAAAAATTGTTTAGTTCGGGAACCTCCTGTAGCTCTGCATCTCCAGGCGAGCGCATTAACAACTGTGATGGTCGTGATCGTGCATGAACTCCTGCTCACCTTCCTGCTTGTCACTAAAAACCTATTCATTGGCAGCGGGTGCAGATAACACACACACACACACACACACACACACACACACACACACACATACACACACTCTCATCTATGGCTCCCGTGGATCCGCTGGAATTGGTAATGACACGATCCATCTCTAACCCATTTCCAATTCAGCTCTGGGAAATGAGATAGGATGGTAATGGAATCTCATTGATCTGAGTTTGCTCTCATGTTTATGGTCCATAAGTGTGGAAGTCATTTCTAATGTTCTTTCCCACATTGGGTCTTTTTGCATGCTACCATATTTGTGGTAGGCTTCATTCAGCTTTGGGGGTTTATGGCAAACTGGATATGTGAAATGCTTTATTTTGAAATAGTAGCTCAACATTTGTGCTGTGAGTTCTGTGTGACAGACATTTTATCATCTTACAGTATATGCTGCGTTCGACATATTTTTTCAAAGCGGGTTTGATAAATGTTTATTCGCTCCAATGTTTACATGACAAGGAGGTCTGCCTCAAGAGAAATAAATCAAAGTGTGAAGGTTGCCTATAATCTGATTAAGTCTGTAAAAAATTGGATTCTTTGTTGGTTGTTTGTCCTTTTACTGTTTCACAGTCACCACTTAAAAGGAAAACAATTTAGACTGAACAAAGGAAAATATTGCCTCCCTTAAAAATGTAGCATTTAACACAGAGGTCAATTGTTTTAGTCGCCCATAACAGGTCACGTTGTGGTCGGTTGGAATATTGTGGCGTGATCTTTTGTGATACAAAACAAGATGACACACATCGTAGAGCTAAAAATGTCATTGCAATTTCATGTTAAACTGATTAATTAGCTATGAGAGCAAGAGGTTTTCAAAAGTTTGTGTTTCCTCAGCTTGAGATAATGAGAAAGCTGCATTTAGATACAAAGAAAAGTGAACTTTTGGCTCCCTTTTGATCACTGAAGTGGTTTTTCGGTCTGCGTCTGTTGGCCACAAGCAGTCAATGGCCAAGTTCCAACCACTGATGTTTGCTGTGACAACATGAGCAACTCTGTGTGCGACAGCGCAGACACATTTATTCCCAAACTTATGAAGAACTTAAGTCTTTCTTACTTTTCCTCCAGACCCTCTCTCTTCCTGTGTCTGTCTATTTGGAGGCGTAAAACTACGAATAAGCAGAAACTTTCCCACAGAGTCGAAGCTTTTTAGCTGGAGCAGACGTGACTTCGCTGCACCAAATCTGTTGTGTTATAAGATGCAACAGCATGACATCATTCCCCACACTTTGACACAAAATCAATCAGGAAAAACTACAACTAAACCACATACGCCAACGCTTTATTGCAGTTCATGAGGAAGTGCAAATGAGCTGAGATGCATTTGGTGCTTGGCGTGAATTCCAGACACCAAGGTTGATATTCACTCCATCCTTCCAGGGGGAAAAATACCAATACATAAATGTATATGAGGAAGAAGGGTAATACAGGTGTGGAATAGAGCTAGAAAAAAAAAAAAAGGCAGCATCCCCATGACCTGCTTCAAAGTCAGTGCCACCAGAAGATGAGCTGGTCTTTCAGTCATAAAATCATGTGACTGCATGATAAGGAACGACCTATTTCTCTGGATTTTTTGAGACTCTCTCCAGATCCTCCCAACCACTGTCTTCAAAGACACACACACACGCACACACACACACACACACACACACACACACACACACACACACACAGAGTGCCCTTCCCTTATCTGCCTTACCCTCTTCTTGCCGCACTTCAAAATTTTAACACAATGAAATCCTACAGCACATTCAGTAATTCCAGCAACCCTTCTACATACTCACCCACTTCGTATTCTTGGTGAATATGACCGGACTGACTGCGCAAAACCCCGGCAATATGGCTTCCCATTACATCACAAAGTATCAAGTGAAGTGTGAAATTAACTGATGCGATCCCATGTCAACATCGCTCCTTGTACATGAGGACTGAAAAGAAAGGTCTGCGTCCATCTGTGGACTCGTACTCTGTAGTCCCTGCATGCATTTTAGTCAGAAAGGTATATATGGCACCAAACAACAGTTACAACAGTGTGGCTGTAGATGCTGGCCTCTTACAGTAGTGGAAACGTGTGAGTCCTGCCTGGTAGTCACCACCTCATTTGTCTTTTAAACAATTTTTTGCAAAATGCCAGTTGGAAGTCAGTTCCATTTTCTATTGTGCAGGGAGTTGGACTGTGCGTTTTTGTACACAGATTCCATTGTTTACTCCACTGTGGCCACCTTTTGGCTGTTTAATTTGGTGATGTTTGGCTGACTATATTATGTATTCACTCGAACCCAATACTGGAAACACTCTGCAAACCTACGAAGAAACGGCATTACTCCAGAGAGCCGCATTAAACATAACAAAACCTAACATGTCGACAATTGTTTTGTTATGACAAATCAGTTTTGCATTCTGCAGCGCAGTGTAATTTAAAGCAGGCAAAATCCGCTGGCAGCGTTCGCCTGCCACTCAAATACACACATAGGCAGAGCATCCACAGATAAGTACAATCTGTTGTCCTTTCGTGGTTCAAACCAATTTGTATACAAAGAGATAAGTCTGTCCAAATGGATCTCTATTGGCAGATTTGTATGGGGGAAATGCTGGGACATACCCTAGAGATTCAAGGGCAGATGCATATTCTCAGACTGCCTCAAACCCTGCTGGAAATGTTCATTTCTAAAGAGCATAGGGAGAATCTAAATCTGAGGCAGAATATTGTCATTATCCCGCCGGTTGCTTAAAGCATCGTCCTGATGTCAGGTTACCTTGCTTTCAAGTCAAGGCATCCTGGACCTTTTTACTGTATTTGACCAAAACATCATGACAGACGCCTCGCTTTCCTCTTCTTCTGTCATTCTTTTTCTTTTTTGTTGCCTGAGGTTGGTAAGTTTCGGTGCTTTGAAAGCAGACTGGGCTTTTTGCATTAACCACAATGATACAAGCCGCTGTATGCATAAGCAACCTGTGCTGTGCGCTGCATAGCAATGACGTGTCCCCAATGGTTATTTAGTGACACACATCATTGCATAATCAATGGGATGAATCTAAACACCAGGCAACAATGACACTTTGAAATCATGATGCCTACGTGGGCCCCCGTCATTCATTTAGACCTTGAAATAGTAAGACATCCACATTGTTCACATCTAAAGCACATTGCCACAGTCTTGTAGAGTGAGTTAACTGTGTGAGTGTATTGATCCCGTTGTGTTGAGGAGCTAAAGGTTAATGTGTTGTCTATTGATCTGAATAAAGCCTTTTACTTAACTCGGCAAACACTGTGTTCAGTTAAGCCCTGTGGGTGCTGTTTGCACCTTTGCCTTGTTTTGGCTTTAGCTGTCTTTTTAGGTCCAACACATGGTCCAGAGGGAAGCTACTGCTGACTTCATACATTACATCACATTGCTAGATTACATTAAGTACTAGTAGTAGTAGTAGTAGTAGTAAATGTAGTACTGATGCAACTGTTTTGTGATTGGTTACACAAGATTTGAGTATGTGTGTACTGCTTTTAGAGATTGATTACCATGAGATACTATAATAGTTCGCTAAAAAATTGTAAAGGAAAATGACGACAACTATACATCTGTAATCTTTCATAAGGTGCCTCCCTTCCGGAGCTAATTCCAGTGACAAAGACTTTGACATTGAAAATAGTTGTGATTAAGGATACAGTGAGCACCACTCAGCCCCTGCAATAACAGAAGCCGCATAAAATATTTTCCTAGAATCAGGATTCTCGGATGTGGTTAGCAGCTATTCTGGTATGAAACATTCAGAAATGTACTTATATATAATTGTCTTTCCTCAGGCAAGCTACTGTTAGATTGCTTGAGGTCACAGCAAGAGCACAAGGCTTTTTTCTTTTTGTATTACTCATGCCATAAATACACAACAATGGACAAGACTGCTGTTGCACTGACCTGTAATGCTAAATGTCATCCATGAGTCACCAAGGCTGCATTTTGCATTTTTAATACTTCTTTCAATACTGCACCGGAGAAGTGTCAGTGATATTTGATATGGAATTGACCTAACCAAAACATCAAGCTGCAAGAAAATCTATAAAATCAGTAAATCCACTGAATAGATGATGGCGCGGGATGTTAAAACTGTTATCACAGAAAAGTAACTGTCAAGAATACAGGATTCAGATTGAGTTCTCTGTGGGCCCCTTTTCCCTATTACAGAAATGAATGGTTTCAATATCTGTGCAATGGTGTGTTAAGAACGAACGGAATATCATTAACAGGAAAAGAGGCTATTAAAACATTTTATTTCTCTGAAGGCTTGGAAGTGAATCCTGCCACTGAGCAGAACTACTTTTGTTTACAGAAGTCATGGCATATTCACACCCCAACAATTGATCATAATTGAGATTATCATATTAAGCACTTGCAGATGTGATTTCATTAAGAAGTGTCTTGGATGAAAGAACAATCTAAATTCTGTTGAATAAAGTCGATGAAATGCAGGTTTGATGCCGGTCCCCTCGCCCAGGTAGTAATGAACAGTGACTATACACTACACTACATATCCATGGACAGTTTTGAAAAGTTTCTGATGTAGCCAAACAACACTTTGAGGCGCTTCACTTGATGCATTACTACCACTAATTGGCTTAGAACCAAACATGTAATATGTGTCCATCTTCAATTAACTATTAATTGGGTTGCATTATATGTCAAAACAACCATCACAGTTTCAGAAATGGCACCACAAAGCCGTCCTCGTACAAGCCAGTGATGGATAACTGGCAAATTTGAGAAGTGTTTTTAGTGGAGGGGGAAAAAAAAATAGTGACGCAGGAGGCCACATGTGGTAGAGTACCACATCAAAACAAGCTTATACTTCAATTCACAAGAATCACAGTCTCGACCATTTACACAACATTGTGCTGTGGGTTTGGATGGAAAAACGAAATTGACTACTTCTACTTCTAACAATCTACCAAAAGTGAAATCCCAGTGGATGGGCGAAGTAAAACCAGCTGTTGAACTTTTATATAAACAGCAAATCATACAATCATCCAGTCCGTTCCATATTTACATTTCATTCGTGGGGTTAGCTAACCAATTGTGAAAAGTCCTGGATACAAGAAATTATATCTAGAAAAATAAACCAAAGTTGTCTCAAACTCCCAATGAGTTCTGTGTTTAGTCATTTAAAATCCCAACCGTGTTACAGTGGGAGCAACAAGTGCAGTTGGGTACTACAGGTCCAAGAGTGCTGGAGGCAGCAAACACTCACTGAGCAGCTACTTTGTCAGAAATAACAGAAGAGAAACTGGTGTATATCTTTACAGTGCAGCCAAACAACTTTGAATCAAGTCAAGCCAGTCAGTAATCTGCCCTCTTCCATCATGTCATCATGTTCGCACGATGTGATAAATACATCGTATTTCCTTTGGGATTTTCACAGTCAAGCCCCTCCCTGTATACCGCCAGGTGAATACTTTTATACTGTGAAGAGGAAGCATCTGTTTTTATCAGGTGTAAAGAGAAGAGAACAGGAAGAAAAGTTGTAACTTTTTTTATCCCACACCGGCAAAATTAAGATGTTGCAGGCAGCAGTAACAACAAGAATAAAAAGGAGATGAACAAATAACAATAAAAAGGGATACAAAATAAAAAATGGCACTAAATATATATCTATACTACATTATGCTCAAAGAGTACAAGAATAGTATTGTCTTGAATATTTGGATTGTACAGGGGAGATAAACATAAATAACACAGTAAAAAGGAAAAGAGTGAGGCTGCTGTCAATGAGGTACAATTACGGTGAATCAAACGCAATCCTCATTTCCTGTAAATCCCTCGTCCATGCGAAGGCAACTTGAATCATGTGCAGGAAAGGTACACTCTGCTGCTCACAACGGAAAACCTTAAAGGTTTACTCTGCAGGAATGGTTGCGATTTTTGGCGTTTCCTCTGGCATGCATGCTGTGTACGTTCTGACACCTGGTCGCTGCCTTTTTCATGAAATCCCTACCTCACCTGCACGATGTTATCGGCTTCGGGGTGGACTCCAGCTGCCTAAAAGTTGCATTGCAGAAACGTCCGGACCACAGCAAAATAAAAAATAAAAGATAAAATACAGGCAGCGAGCAGGGCCTCCACAGATAAATACACCGCCACACACTTCCAGTGTGTCATCAGTGATAAACGAGAGGGATTACTTTCTTATTAGACAACACATTGCTCTTTAGGAAAATCCTACATAGTATACCTTTAAATAGTATCAAAAGTGGGATATGATTCCATGCAAATCTTAAGGATTAGAATTTTAAAGACAATGGGAGGAAATTATATTGTTTTTGCAGAACTGCAAGTATTTTATTATAAATTCAGCCTGTAAACAGATTTCTGTTAACATGAGCAGAATATCAGCTCCCATAACGAACCTCCATGAAGCACAATTGGTTAAATCTCTTCCTTTTTTCACTGCATGTGGGCGGGGAATGTTAAACCAAGAGTATCGGTAAACCAGAATACATTATCACGCTGAGTAGGTGGTGAAAACCCCTGTCTCTCGTGTTATTATGAGACAGAGAAAAACACCTGTTGCTGAAATCAGCGAGGCTTGCGATTTAATTTTATCAGCCCACAAACAATCACTCATTAGCTAGCTGGAATGATGATGGAACCCAGTCGACTGTGAAGCTTTGCATTTTAGGGCACAACACATAACAAGAGACCTCTTTCTACATGGGGGAAGAACCTGCTCAGCTGAATCCACTTTGGCAAGGGGACCCTCGTGGCAGCGGCACTGGTTTTTCACGGCTAATGTCATGGTCTTTAATCTCTTTAACACCTGCTGAAAAAATATAGCAAATATATGTCCGGCATCAGAAATTCCACATTAGTTAAGTCAGCACTTACCATTTAATCAAACAAACAAGTATTTGAAATTAACTCAGCAGGCCAGCTGTTTTTCAGATAGTGTATAAATGCTTGGCTCTCAATTATAATGCAGCTCCCTCACCCAGATGGGGATTTGCCTCTGGCTGATTGGCAGATGTTTAACAACTGGGGACCCAAGTTCAAATCTAATATATTTGAGCCCTATGCCACGCGAATAACAAAGAGTGGGGTGTGTTTTGCAGCGTGGCCCAATATGAAAGCTTGTTTGTCTGCTTTATGTATGCACAAGCGCTTACTCTGCAGCTGATGAGCTTGTGAGATTTGTTTTTTCCCCTTCATCCCGAGGGTTCCCGGGTTGGACTGTATGTTGGTGTTGATGAGTTTGCTTTTGCTGGGTTTACTTCTCCAGTTGCACACAGAACTCCAGCTGCACGTTAGGCTGATAAAACTTCACATCAAGCAAGGTGACTATCCAGACGTCTCTTGGATTATAGGACGACTGACGTGCGTGTGTTTCAGGCTGACGCATGTGTTTCAGATATCATTAAAATGACTGATCAGTGCATGCAATATTAAAATCATCCAACCTCCTCAAGTCAAATGAATCCCTTTCAGAATCAGGCTTCAGACTCATCCACTGTTTCAAAGTATGTCCTGTCTCACTGTAATATCTCCCTGCACTAGTCTCACTCGACACTCACAAAAACATGTCCTTTGAATCCACTGAAAAACACAAGTCCACACCGACACTCAAGCACAAACCCTCAGTTCCCTTTTTGTTACTCAGGGCAGCAAAATAAATACACGAGCTCTCTGTAATCTTAGCAAGTTGACTTTCACTTTCCTGATTCTCCCTCAGATACACAAACACTCACAGCCCTCCCTGAAATGAGTCTGAGCTTCTTTTCCAGAAAAAAAAAAAAAAAAAAGTGGAGCCAGACTGAGCAAGATGTCTGGAAAATTTGAACTGTTGATACTGTGGACTGACAATGCTCCGAACATTTATGTAACAGAATGGAAACGCACCATTTGCCAATCCAACAGGAGTGATTTATAGATTTGTTTTAAACATATCATCATATTGTTGAACTAAAAGGGGAAAAATCATTCATAGTGAATGTGATAACTGATGAATATAAGAAATAGTGACCATGACCAACATCATCAGTTCAGCATTATGTAGC
The DNA here is from genome assembly GCF_051107435.1 of Chaetodon auriga. NCBI lineage: Eukaryota > Metazoa > Chordata > Actinopteri > Chaetodontiformes > Chaetodontidae > Chaetodon > Chaetodon auriga. Next base: position 10,132,884 of record NC_135097.1, on the reverse strand, counting down.
TCAAAATATTACAAATGGATCTTCAAGATTTCAGAATTAAAAAGAGCTAAATGTAAAACACACACACACACACACACACACACAACAGATACGAGAGTAATTTAGTTTATTTGATAAGTTTGTTGCATTGAGCTCTAAAGCATTGGTTCCAGAGACATGAGCATGTGATAGTGTCACTATGATCATCCCTTTTACATGTGAATATAAAAAAAATAATCATTAATGTAAGCTATAAGGCACCCTGATGGCTGGAGATGAGCTCATTTCCAAAAAGCACAAGATTAAAGATGTCACATTTCAACATTTTAAGCAAGATTACCTTTAAATTTCATCTTTCACAGTTTTAAAATAACACAAAAGGAAAGGTGCCAGAAGCAAAAGATTGGGCACTGTGCATGGTCAGTACTTAGTAACTCCCTCTTTGGCAAAATATCACAGCTTTTAAAGGCTTTTTGTAGCCAGCTTCAATTCTTGTTGGCAGATTTTTGCCCATTCTTTCTTCCAAAAAGACCAACCAAACTCTTCAAGTTTGTTTGGTCTTTTCTTGGTCTTCCAGACGCCAATTTGTCCTCCACCCTTCCCGCTAACTGCCATGTCTTAATTACATTACAAACTGAGTAAGCAACTACCTGAAAACGCTTCACTACGTTCTTATAGCCTTCCCCAGCTTTGTGGGCATCAATTATTTTAACTTTCAGGGTGTTAGCCACCTGCTTAGAGGAGCTCATAGCTGCTGTTTGTTGTTTGAAGAGTCAGAGTATTTCTAAAGCCTTTTAATCTGCAACATCTGGCCTTTCCTAACAATGACTGTGATGAACCATAACAGCCATAACAAGCTGATTAAGGTCAGAGACTTTGGTAAAAGTTATCTGAGAGCTCAGGCTTAAAAAATATCTTGACAACCTGAATTTTGTTCAAGATGTGAAAGAATGTAAAGCTCGGCTGGCTTAGTTTGACAACTAACACTTTGTATTAATTGCATTGGAGTTTGAACTAAGAAATGAATGACTAAAACAGGACGGCTGTCATTGTGGACAAAAAGAATTTGATCAACACAAAGGAAGAAAGCAAAGAGTGAAGAAGACTCAGACTGGCTTCAGCTTAACCATGTAATGTGCAAGTATCTTTGGCTTGATGTTGTGATTCACTCAGATATGTCATGATGAGGTTCAACACTTTATGAACGCTTCATAAAATATTATAAAACATTATATGTATTATATATATTAGAAAACCAAATAATATTATTGTTAGAGCAAAGAACACATGTTGTTTTTGCCCAGTTTTTCACACATTAACCTCTGTCGTCAAGAACCTCCATCAAATTCAGTCTGTGATGCCAGTCACAACAGTCGCAGTCCGTCCTCCAAAATCCACTGTATTTTCAATTGTCTTCGCTGATCATCACAAGAGAGGGAGGCCACATTGTGGCTGTGTGGTGTAAATTGAAAGTATAATTTCTAACAATATGGGGGCCCAGCGGTAGAGAAGCGATTGCCTTCTCTAGATTTCTGAGCAAATGTGAAATAAAAATGGATGTTCCATTCCAAATAAATAAGATGGGAATAACAGTGGGCGAATAACATTCGCCTGAGGTTAGGAAGGCCTCATTGGGCACACCATTTGGAAAAGGACACTTACCATTTGCTTTTTATTGCCTCTCCATACTTGTGACAGCATGTGCTATCTCATCATGAAATTAATTGGAAAATAATGTGTATTTGTGTCAGTGAAGTTAGTTTTACTGTCAGTGCAGGGCATTATCACACCTACATTTAATTCTGTGTTTAAAGGAATATTAAAGAGTTATGTATGTGGGTAATGGTTCAGTGTTACAGACCAACGTATAATGGACACGTTCCACCTTTGGATAACTGTAGTAAGTTTAGCTGCACATCAACACAGCGTTCATTTCTGAGTACAGCTAAATGTGAATGCTCAGTTTGCCCAACAATGAATGGGACTTATGGAGTTTTCAGTCGAAAGATTAATCTGAACATTTTAAAGTCATTTACACACCCAAGTGCCCTCTGAAACCCTGAAATGTGGTCTTAGCTGATTTCTCCGCAAATAGCTGTTGTCAAAATAATAGCATTCAGATTAAGACTTTCCATTTGTTGCCGTGAGTGAGACTGTGGCTGAGCGAATAAATAGCAGTGACATTGTCATTCAGATTCTACTTTATCTTAGTATGAACACTCTTCAGGAGAATTTTCCATTTTTTACCTTTTAAATGCTGCATATATTTCAATCTTGGCAAAAGTAGTTCATCCAGTACGATTATTCATCCATACTGTTAATTTATAATGTAATAACTGAGCGTAATGTAATAACAATATTATATATTATTACAACTCTTGACCTCATGTACAGGAGGAACAGATGAACAGCAATATTAGTTACATCCATCTCAACAATTCCCCTTTGACCCCTCATGATATTTTCTTTTATAACAGCAGATTTACTCTCTTCCATACACTGAAGTGCTTTCTGCCGTTTTCTCCACACACACACTACACTTGCCTAAGCATTGTGTTTCACAGTATGAAAGAGTCAGGGTCATCTCATTTCAATGATAGAATTAGTTGAGGTAAGGCACAGTGGTGGACGTCGAGGCCAAAGCAATTAGCTCCAGTGGTCAGCGGGTGGCAAAGGAGGAGGCTATTAATATGATTATGTAATGGGCCAAAAAAAAAAAAAGAACAAAAGCAAAACTGTAGAACAGAGAGGAAGAGCTGTAGAATAACTGCTTCAAAAGCTGCTGTAAGTTTTTGTTTGCTGGCATTCATTTGATGTCATAAGGTTTAAAGGTAAATGGACTGCATTCATGGAGCATTTTTCTAGTGCCACAGCTATCAGGAGCATTTGGGGTGCAGTATCTCACCCAAGGATACTTCCAACATCTAGACTGCAGGGGCTCAAACCACTGACCCTCTGAGCAGTGGGCGACCACGCCGCGTCCTCAGCCATTGGGTTAATGTGTTTGAAACAAACACATGACTGTACCATAACGATGTGTAGAGCGCATGAAGTCTGAATGCTCCAAAGCTCATGAAAGTTTTGTTTCATATAACTTAGAAGTGCAGCTGAAAATCTGTATCATACAATAGTATTTTATACTGCAGACCACAGTGTTTTTGCATGTTGAAGCCATTGTATAAAGCCTGAACAGCAGTTTCCTATGTGTTGGAAAATGGCTGACAGTTATGTACACTGTCTGGTTTGATTTTTCACCACTCTGTATGGTCCAAACAAAGAAAGCTTGCTTCTTGTTCTCCTCTTATAGTTTTTAGACAGCAGCATATAAATTAAATCCCAGCTGTGGTCACAAGCTGCTCTGATCAGTTATGTTGCATTACTGCAGGTATGTGACTTTCTCATTGTAATGCCTGTATTTAATGAAATATCTAAGACCATCGTGTTTATCTAAAGGCCCCCCACATGAGAGACATTTCATGGGAAGTCTGGGAAACAGGAAGTGAACTACTACAATGTCCTGAGGTCATGTGGTTGGATTTATCCAGGAGGTTGAAGTCAGTGTCAGTTATTGAGAGTTAATTCTGAATGATCTGACAGGAAAGAGAGCAAGTGTATGATTGTTATTGAGACTCATCAGATGGGAGCTATTAAGACTACTGTCTCAGGGTTAGATGTCATGATTACAGTGCAGATTTTTATTCTAAATTTGTGTTCGTCATGGGAATAAATATGTTCTTATGGAGCATTAACTCCAAGTTTAGGACTTCAAATTTTATATCCTCCTCTGAATGCATCAACGATAGGCTAAAGCTGCCCCTCTGGCAAAAAAAAATTAAAAAAACCCCAAACCATTAAATCATTAATGCATGCCATCACACATTATTGCCTTATAAGATAATCTGATGTGAACCAATCTTAACTAACTAGCTAGGCAGTAACATATAGGCAGCAGGGTTTTTTTTTTTTTTTTTTTTTTCAGGTTAAAGCAGCAGCCCCTCTAAATATCTGCGCACATCCCTGAAATGCATGAAGAATAATATAGGAAATGTGCGAGAGCATGATATTCTGTTGTCGAGCTCGCCCTTAAATTCAAAGGCACTATAGATCTAAGAGGACAGCCACATTAAAGAAAAGGAGAACATGATTGCCACTGATATATTTAAATTGCTTAATAGAATCTTACCTTGGCAAGCAATAATATGTCATTTTTGAGATCTGTTTTTTTTTTTTTTGTTTAGTTTTTTTTTTTTTTTTTTAGCTGGGTACATTTTCAGATAGATTCTCTTAAAGTGCTTCTATCAACTGCCAAACACTGTCTGTAGATTAAAAAAAACATTGAAGATTGATAAAGTGCAGTTATTTCCCAGCGCAATGACCCTTTTCAAAAGAACATCTTGGAGTGTCACTCTCAATTAACATTTGTCCTCCTGACGCCGGTGACAAGTTGTCACCCAAGGGAGAAAAAAGTTGCAAAAGGACGAAAATGGTTCTGTCCTCACTTGCCCTCGAGGATCAAAAATGCTTCTGACTGTTTTTTTTTTTTTTTTTCCCTACAGCAAACATGCAGTGTTTCCCTCTCCCTGTCCTTTGCCAGATAGCCCCAGGGCTGCCAGAAGGGAAGCCATTGATTATTTAGCTCACAAGATGGACTTTGTGATGGTCAGAGTGAACATATAGCATGGGGAAAGACTATCTGACTAGAAAGATACATGTTTACCTCTTGGGTGTGATCCATTAAATATGGTGCTTTGATGGTGGCAGCTCTACAGCCGCTACCCCATTCCTCCTGAAGTCAATCACAGTGGCCCAGACACAACAGCACAGAACACACATTTCTGTGGCGGAGGGCTGAAGTTGAGATAAATTACAGCTGAGTGAAATTGGAAAGCTTTACAATTAGCTTATTATTATTTCAAGACGGGTCGGGACACATTTGTTTTTCTTATATTTGTGTGCAGTACTGTGGACACTGTTACGAGCCGCAAGTCTGACGAGTGGAAACCATGTTATTACTCTGGAGAAAGTATATATTTTTTTAGCTTTTTCTGCTCTCTGCTATTACACAAGGAAGACTAATTGATCCCCGCAGATGGCAGACAAGGCAATAGGTCATAAAGCGCAGCCACTTTGCTTTCACACAACTTGCTATCACTTTCCTCCCAAAGTGCCATCAGCAACAGGCTCGGGAAAAACTTGGGACATAATTTGAGGCCATACATCTTGGTAGGCGGCTACTTTTGTCATCTTAAGTGGACTTCCAAGAAGAAAACACCGGGAGCTAGTTGTGAGGTTCTGACTGTAAAACGCGTCACAGAGTTGTTTGCAGTGAGGATGAAAACGTGAAAATTTAACCGCTTCACCGCTATAAAAAGAAACGCACCTTTTTTTTTCTCAAATTGTGTGTTATCATCATTAACTAAAAGCCTTTGATTGTATCCATTTGTGATAAATGTGCCGTACATTCAAGACAAAACGTTGTTGTGAAGGAGTATGAGCCGAGGGGAAAAGAGGACAGCGTCAGAATTTGTTTAATTAGTGTTTCCCTTCACTCCGGCAGATAAAATCAGAGTGTGTTGGCAGTCAGCTGATGTGTTATCAACATTTCTTGTGAGAACTCCATTTCATACTTTTTCAGAGACCAGCTGATAAGGGTTTGAGTTTCAAAGATGACTTGATGACAGGACGTGATGATGGGAGAGGATGCATATATTTTTAGTATCAGTGCTCAATCCCCTCAACACACTTAGCACACACACAGTATTAAAGTACAGTGCTGATGCGCAAAAGAATTAACATCACTCGCTGAGACACAGTAACCGTGTGACACATGCATGTTGCTGCCATGCTTTAAGGACTCCTAGTGATCACACAGAAACATGTAATCGAGATGATGACTCGGTGCAGATGTCACATTCACAGCGTGTTACTTTTGCCTCATCACGCGCTCGTGACGGCTTGTCAGGAACATTTTTGTCACAAAGACTGAAACTGAAAGGCTGGCTGAGCTTTTTCTGTCTTATATACATTATGTATACTTTACGCATGGGCTTGTATTGTTAGCAGAGGATCAATACATGGCCCCTAATTCATTTTGCTGCATTGCTTAAATTGCAGGAGATTGTAGAAATACAGTCAGTGTTGTTTTTTTGCACCAGATCTGTCAACATTGTGACAATTACATGTCCGAGTCAGCACTCGATCCAGCCTCGCAATTCAAGCGCATCTCCCATTACAGTATATAAAAGCATTTCCATAGAAACCAAATTCCTTCCATAAAGACGTCTGGGACAATATGACTTAAGGCCAGCCGTAATTGTAGGTTGTGGTTGCTTGCAGCTCTGGCACTGTGCGATTTTTCAAATGGAATTGTACCTCTGTGTGCTGTCTGAGGTAAGGACCTGGCTTTGGAACTGTAGGAAAAACATGCAACATGTTTTATGGATCTATTGACTCCAAGCATCGATATATATATATATACAACCCCGCTTCCAAAAAAGCTTGGACGCTGCGTCAAACATAAATGAAATCGAATGTGATAACTTGCTTTTCCTTTTTCACATATCCTCAATTGATAACAGTACAAAAACAATATATTTCATGTTTGACCTCATCAGCTTCATTGGTTTTTGTAAATATCTTCTTATTCTGACTTTGATGCAGCAACACGTTTCAAATGAGTTTGAAGACTGGGGAAGTTGTGGAATGCTCCGAAAACACCTGTTTGGAATGTTCCACAGGTGAACAGGTTCATTGGTAACAGGTGGTGGTATCATGATTGGGTGTGAATCCTCGAAAGGCTCACTGAGGAGGTCTCCTATTTGCAATGGTGTCAAGATGTAAAAGTAGAAGAAGTAAATAGAACGAGGTGTGAAGTACAGTGAGGTACATAAATATAGGAGGTACAAACAGAAATGAGGTCATCCCATGCATAAGGTGCACTGTAAGAGAAGGACATTTTTCCGATTTCAGTTGTGATTAATGGAATGTGGAGCCACAGTCTATTCTGTGAGCGAGTCCCAACTGAGTCTTATGCCAGTTCAGAGTTAAAGGGATGAAATATCAGGTAGAAGCCTGTTTAAGTCATGTCCTCCCGTCCAACTGCCCACACCAACATCTCCTTGCATTTTTTTGTAGTATTGTGCATGCAGTGTGCTCCATGTTAAAAACTACAGCATGTTAGTACATCACGAGAGACATTCACGAGACGAGCCATCCCGGTGTCTCACTAGAACAATATTCCATTGAACAGAGAAGCCTGTCTTCCCCAATTTATCTTACACCGTCTGAAAGAGGATGAAGTATGGAATTTGCAAGGTTTATTTTTTTCATATTTTCAAAGGACACTTTCAAGACCGAGCTCTGAAAAGGCGCTCAGCTGTTGAAACGTCAGCTCCAGCTCAGAGCAGCAGTCTGCTGTGCTGCTGAACTCAGATAATTCAGTTGTTGCATTTTCCTCTCTCTCTCTCTCTCTCTCCATCAGTCCCATCCTTCCTCGCTCATGCACTGCTTCCCTCCCCATCCATCTCTCACCCTTGCTCATCTCCCTCTCTCTTTCTTTTAGCGAGGCCTTGGAGGGTTCTGCAATTACGTTTGGGGCTGATCAGAAAAGGGGATCACTCCAGTGAAATAAATCGCTCCATAACAGCTGCGGTGAAATGGCGCTAATTGCCGATTGATTTGAAGCAGAGGCAGCAGATATCTGCAATGCAGAGCCGCATCTGCCACACTCTCCTCATCATTCCCCTCTCTGATTATCTATTGTTCAGGCTGTTTACTTTGTAGTGATGAGTGGTAAATGGCAGGTTAAGGAAGCTAAGGGGGCCAGACACCAAATTGGGTCCCTCTCAAAAAAGACGGAGTGTAAAATTAGACATAATTAACACACCCCTTAGGCAGATTCTCCAAACCTCATGGAGATGGCAGAGATGCAAATTAGCTGTAAAGATACGCAGTTTACAAACAAAAACAGTGATTAAGCCGCCTTTGGTGTACAGAGGCTACAGCCTGTCTTGATTGAGAGCAAATCAGCCACTGAAAAACTCATTTTAGTTTTCAGGACTTTGGATGTTTTGTGGCATTAAGCACCATGCCAACAGTGAAGAAAGACAGCACCACCAAGTTGAAAGCTTTGGCTTTGTAATCACAGAGTAAAAAGCAACGCTCCCTTTAATTTTAACTTTTTCTGTTTCGCTTTGTCACAGAGAATTCATTCTTCTCTCCGAACAAAGGTAACGCAGCCCAGTTAGGTGTTGAATGCGCTTTTAAAACCTGGCTGCAGCGATACAATAAAAGAACTGGCTTGACTTGATGTGACAGGTGACAAATTCTCACCCAGTTGTGTGTCTGAAACAAACAGCATCTGACACAGATATGAGCAACCCAAATTAATGGTATGCTGTTTCAGGCACTGTGGGTGTCACTCTGTAATGGTGCTGCTGTTTGTTTGCTCCTCTGCTCAACAAATATTGCTGTCAAATAATTGATTTCAGTGCTTTCTCACCAAGTACATTTTGACAACGTGGATGTCACATACTCTCTGCAGTTTATAATGAAGCATCATGGGCACAGTCCAAATTTTAGTCCCTGGTACCTGTCAAATATAGAGACGTTAGTCAGCTTTATCCATCACTGAACTGTTCAAATGCCAGATTTACCTATATGCAGGGTCAGTTTCCATGTGCAGTCAGGGAGCAGAAAAGTTTTAGTAAGAAATGAATCATTAAGCTGGAAAACTGCACCTTCTTCACCCTGATTGAATTGGAATTTGGTTGACTTTTGCAAGTCTTCCTCCTCAACCAAACTGGCAAATACAGTGCAAGTAGATGGATTATGCTGCTCCTGCATTGTCAAGCAGCATCTGACGGATGTGTGTCACATTTCAGTTTGCATGAATCAGATTAAGGGTGCGAGAAATATTACTGTTAAAAAGCGTCAGAGTTGAAGTTTATGGTGTCATAGATTGTTTCACGCTGTCAGCATGTCGCCACATGAGACCACATTTCATGAGGCATATATTTACGACGTTTCAGCATTTCAAGTCTGCAGAGTTTACCGTCAAGTGAAATTAAGTGTGGAGAAAAACCAAAAATGCACACAAAAAACTGCAACATAATATGGGTTTAGCCCTGAAAATACTGCATGAAAAAAAAAAAAAATGCATTAGACACTTTTTCCCCCTCCAGATCATTCAAAGAAGAATGCACATTCTCAAAATTGATTTGTCTTTTCAAACTCATGATCCATGGAGAGGCAGAGGAGCACAACCAGTATTTACTGATTCTACAAGCAATATTTTCCCGCTTGACATTAAATAGATTAAATCTTATGTTTAACAATGAGGTGAGAAAATACTTGTAAATAGATTCAGTTCATCTGGGTTTGATTGGCAAATGCCATCAGTCTCATAAAGTGTTGATTATACATTACCATTTTTATATTGAAATTCCATCATAAAAATGTGTTTTATTAAGTGAGCTCATAACAGAGTGCATTGTGGATCTTGGCCCCCCGCTGAACAGATTGTCTCTTCACAGCAGGTGGACTGCCATTTGCTACAAACTCTCGGAATTGACATCATTACACCTCAATTTTGTGATTCATGTTTGCTCGTAGGCGGTGAGATATCCCATTTCCAGAGAATCGGATACTGTCTCCCCAAAAGGGTTTTAGCGATCTTTTTATGATTCACATTGTCATCAGCATTTAAAGTGTAATTTGGCCTCTGTTGTGACTTCGGCAAAGAGGGATTTCTTAAGTGCTGATGTCTGGTTTGAGTAAAGAAGTTTATCTGAGAAGAGAGAGCAGAGCAACAAAGCAGCAAAAAAAAAAAGTGCGTCTGCACCCGTCAAGTTGACAAGACCGTAGGTATACAACCCACACGAGGTTCAGAAATAACATAATTCATGCAATCCAGGTAGACAATTAGGGGAAATTATTATAATTATAATCAGTGAGGGGTTTCAGATTTTGTGTTATGTTGTGGGCGTGTGTGTACTCTCACCAAAGAGTAACTTTTCAACCAAAATGGCTGCCACACTGGTCCTCATGGCTCAACATTGTGTGCTGACTGCATCTGATCAGCTTTAACTCCTTTTATGGTTCACCACATGTAACTGCCATCATCACTGTGTGAAATGAAAGATAGTTTGATGTACCAAGACATCGTGAGCATTTGACACGTGCAACATCAACATGACGATGAGTAATAACATTTAGACAGCCAGGCTAGCTGTTCCCCTATTCTTGCAGTCTTTGTGCTAAGCTAAGCTAACTGGTTGCTGGCCCCAGCTCTAAATATGAGAGTGGTATCAATCTTCTCATCTAGCGCTCATCAGGGAAGCAAATATAAGTCTATTTCCCTAAAGTTACATTTATTCCCCTAAATTCAAGTCATTTAAATATTTTGAGTGTATTTTAATGGACTGTGGGCTCTTTTCTTTTTTGTGGGCTGGGAGCAGTGACGAAGCTCACAGTGAGAACAAGTAAGAGCAGCCAAAAATACTCTAGCATGTAACCTCCTTTAAACCACAAGTTGTCTTTTTTTTTTTTGTTAAACTCTCCTTTGGATTAAAGGAAGCACGTGCAGCCTGTTCATTAGTGAGCTTTAGAATTAATGTTAGGTCGAAATTCTGTTGTCTGCCATTATGCAAAGCTAAGCTAATGGTCTCCTGGCTGTAGTATCGAACTATTCCATCAACATGGGATTTGAAATACACATGAAACCTTAAACTAAACCAAAGCTAATTAATGCAAATCTATTAGATGGTCATCAGTCAGATTTTAAAAAGCCAGGTTCGTATTGTCAACAAAACTCTAAATACCAAACAATGAAGAGCTCAAGACACAATAAACTCTGAGTCGCGGGGTCTTTGTTTCAGTGTGCCACCCTGGCACCGAACGATTCATATTTCCCTGTTGCCAAAGCAGCACTGGATCCAAATTTGATCCCACACATCTTCTCCCATTACGTAAGTGCGTGCACGCCACTGGCCAAGTCAGAGGACACTGTGGTCAGGCAGTAATACTCCCTCATATAACCAAAGTGCTATGATGTCAACATAATCACATTGTTTGTACAGTAACCACGATCAGCAGAGCCGTACTGTTAGGTCAGTCCTTCTCTATTTATGGAGTTCTCTATGTGAGAAAATGAATGATGGCACGCTATGTCCTTTATGCTGCCAAATGGTTCCTGCTGCTACACATTCAGTAGTTTCACACGCACACACGCACGCAACCTATCATCACTAATGACCTCACGGTGAATTTCCCACGTGTTCTGTCTCTCAAAAATAGGCTAATTTTAGGCCACCCACAAAGCGTACACACAGGCACCCACAAAACCAAAAGGTTCACCAGACATGATTCAATGCAACTGCAGAAGCGAACACAAGAAACGTGGGAATTCATTCACGCAGTAGGCCCAAGGCCCAGGTTTCACCCTCTGCAGTCTTGAGGCTGACACTCTTATATGGCTCACGAGAGGCAGAGCCACTGAGTTGGCGCACAGCTTATGAGAAAAAGACAAACGTCCTGCGGAGAGCATTGAGATTGGAGCTCCTGTTTTCATTACTTTGGTTTATCGGCTCAATAGTCACCTCCTTTCTCCCAGTGCTAAATGTCCCCTTGATTTGCTCTTCTCGTGCCTGCACCTGAAACAATTCATTAAAAATGAATGAGAAGAAAGCAAAACACTGAGGGCTGTGAGATGAGAGGGAGCGGCCGACGGGAAGAGAAAGTGAAAAAGACTCAATACATGCGGAGATTATGTGTCTATAAGCTTTTCAGAATGATGTTTTCAAGTGCACAGTTCCAGAATTCGAGCCGTACTGGGCATACATTTGCTTCATCTTGACTGATTGTGCATATCTTACATGAAGACTGACGTTTTTGGTTTTAACATTTCAAATCACACTTTTATATTTTTAATAGGCCTCTCTCATGAATGTATGCAGTATTAATACTATGCGTGTGATGATTCAAGTCAAAATCAGTGCTGCATTTAAGGCGGTATACATCGCTATTTTAGTTTCTTTTTGGAAGAGTCAGACGGTTCACATTTACAGCTGAACCTAATTTAGAGTTTATCATTCCCACAGCTGTTTCTATTATTGAATGAGTGCTTTTCTCTGAAAAGAGAAGTAATCTCAAGTACATTCTCAGAGATATTAAGGGCAATTACAGTTTTCAAGTGACATAATTTCTCCAGTTAGTTCATAACTTCCCTTTCGGTCAAAAGAACCTATACTTAATAGTTCCACAATGAATTTTTGATGCTTATGTGCCACTAAGAAATCACTGTGGGTGTTTTGAGAATTTATGGTTGCCTATAAGTGCTATTCCACTCTGCTGGGGTATTAAGGTTTACAAGCGTTATTCCAGAAGAGATGATTCATGGAAAAATCATTGAATAAGAAAAGGAAAAAAAAAGAAATTGGTCTTTCTCACTTTGAAGTTGGCTTTCCATGTTGTTGAGCTCCTGAAGTTGATGTAGCAGAAAGTGTTTACTTTTGAAATGGCCACTTGTTGATTTTGTGTAATGCTTTCTTCTAAATGCCCTTTGTGTTTGTGCCCACTGAGCAACCTTGAAAGAAACCACCAAAGCAGTCATTTCAATGCCACGAGAGCCCACGCTGAAACATTTTCATTGCCATTTAACTTTGATCAAACATGAGTAAATAGTTAAAGAAAACACATATGGACTGTGGTTATTTTAGCGTCCCTAAGTCAGCCGTAGCAAAGCAAGATCCCGCCTTTACATGAAGCAACAATGCATTTCCAGCTCTATCAGATCTCTTTTTGTTTATCCTTCCCATTTGCATCATTATGAGGGGGAAAAAATCCATAGTGGAGTTTGAATAGCTCGGTAATGAGGAGGAGGAATCAATCGTCCCTTCAAAGTAGGCCCGCTGTAGCAATGAGAATTTAAATTCACACTCATAAATTCCTCACTTTCAGGTCCCCACATCCTTCTTAATGTCTCTGGAGCGTACAGCGGCCTTGTGTGCGATACTCCACTGGAGATGGCCCGGTTGATTTACGGGTATTTTTTCCCCTCTCCTATTGGGAGTTAATAGCAGAGACATCCAAGTTAGCCTTCTCTGCGTGAGCTATAAACATGCCGTAATTGCCATGTTAATTTTGGGGCCAAGCACAAAAGGATGCTCTGCCGATCCATCCAACTATCAATCTACCTATCATCTCAACATTTGCCGTTTGGCATGTGTGGACCATTATTACATATGCCACGTAATTGGGCATAATTAAAAGGAAGTGCAAGTACTGTAATTAATGTCAGCTGTCAAACGCGAAAAGGCAGGCAGAGGATAATGTTTCCCTGTGGCTTGAGCAAGAAGACCTTTGGAACCAAGAGACTTCTGATTGATATCGCCCTACCTTTCTGCACACACAGATGATGCAGATGGTCAGCGAAAATCGTTCTCGCCATCAGTTGCAGATAAACGCTCACCCTCATCAGCCGACATTGTTCGTCGTCTTTTTGTTTTATCGTTTATTGTTGTGTGTTCAAGGTAGCTAACAGTGACAGAATAATCAAAATGTGTCTTTTTATTCAGTTGGCCGTTCTCTAGACCCCTCCCCTGAGCAGCCATTGCCCAATCACAGCTTAGCAACTGTACCAAGCATCTTTAACTCTGTATTTCACCACTGAGGCAGTGTGCATGGTGCTACAGTAAGAATGACACTCATGTCCCTTTTACACCAATTTAGGTTTGGTGCTTGAACTGGTTTTGAGCGGAACCATTGTATCATCAGCAGAGGGCGTCGCACAGTGCACAACACGAGTAAACAATAGTCGCAAGATTGATCGCATTAACTGTAAGCTTTTATTCTGTTGTTGCAGATTTTTGTTTTTGTCCAAATATCTGTTAATAACATGTTGGTTATGTTTTGACCGGCTCTTTATTGTAAGAAGACATAGAAGACTATTATCCTCGCTTTCCAACCTGTAGAATATGACACTCCATCTGATGTCTTTTGGTTCCAGACCAACCTTTTGGGTTCTGGACCAATTTATTTTTGGTCGAAGTGCTATAAACGTTTAAATTAAGTTAGCCAGCCGGAACAGAACCCATTCTGTCTTGGTGGAAAAAGTGTATCAGTGTGCAGAGAGTTGGGAGGATTGTGTCCTTTTTTGTTAGCTTTTCCAAAACCAAAAATACAAGGGCCAGACCTGGATGATAATATACTATATCAGAGTTTTGAGTTGAGTGGCCCCGTCCTGCTCTGTATTGTATTAGAGGAGGTCGACACTCTAGCAGCCTCAGCAAACTTGTTATCCGACACAGTGTTAGGTTTGCCGAACACGTCTTCGTCTTCAAATCCTTAACGTGAAAGGTAAAACATGCTGTTTGAATATTACGTTTGAATGAAATAACAGAGTGAAGATATTGAATGCTGTGCTAGAAACGAAAGCTTGACAGGCACAGCAACATTTACTCAGGAGGTGGGGTGATTTACTCAGTGCTTCAGCGTTGCAGCATTATCTCCAAAAGACACAACTTATCTTTAATACAGTGACTCCATATTTGACTCTCACGAGTGCTGAAATCCCCCATGTCTACTCTGGCACAGTTTTTCAGGAGAGGTTATAGACGGCATTGAAATGAGACTTTCTTCCAACAGATGTCCTACCCAATGACGGCTTGGTTAAATGACTTAAATGGTGAAAATACAAAGCTACAGAAAAACATATGGTGCCTGTTATTTGTATTCGTTGCCATGACCTGCAGGAGGCCAAAGCAAATAGGAAGGCTCAAAATGTGTAATTCCAGGAATAAGTAGGGAACAAGCAGCAGGAAATCGGTTTAATGCGGAACATGCTTTCAAAACTCTTTTGTTTTTTTCTATTTAACTCTGTTTGACCCTCCCCACACGGGATGTGAAATGGCATCGATGATGCTGGGTTAACTGTGATCAAGATTTTCTTCGCTTCCCGCCGTAAAACAAGATATTATTGACGTACGTTTTCCAACAAAAATCTGGGGTCCGTTAATTTGATGCAGGTAATAATATTTTGATGTATCAGGCCAGTCAGGATTGGACCACATAAAGGAAATCCATGTTAAATAACATGACTTTAGTTTTGGTTTTTGCTGTAATAACCTCATGGATCATCTGAACCTTGATGGGTGGCATTTTAATGTATCCAGGTGCAGAGCAATAGAAGAAGTCAGGCCTTGCCTCCTTCATAGAGCCCAGTGTTATGGTATTGATGTATGAAATGTGTTGCTATTCACATACAGTCCAATGACTACTCTCTGAGGAGCAAAAGCTATACTAGGAGAATATTTGGAACACACGTCAGGATGATACTCTTAGTGACCGCTCTCCCACACTCACTTTATTTCCCCAAGCCACCTGCCTTATCCGGCGTGGGAATACAATGCTGGATAGTGCTGTCTACTGTACCACGGAGCAGCCACAGTAGTAAATCAGTTGATGACCTAATGCAGGATGAGAAGAGGCAACAATCCCTTTTTTTTCAGGATACCACATGGGATCTATTTCCTCTCAACATTAATAATACTCTGGAGCATTAAGGCATGCAGCAAAAGCAGATGTATTCTTCCCCAGGCTGATTCAACTTGTAAGCATTTCCTCTCTCAAACCCCCCCCCCCTCCCCAGTCCTGAGGCAAAGCATGATTACCCGATTTTAATGAGATTTTTAATGTGATTTTTTTTTTTTTTCGTCAATCCCTGCTAGACAATCCAGCTCTCTCTTATGTACATACAGTGGTTAATGCTTGCAGTCTGATGGTATGCAAAACGAACACATGTTGACGTTTCTGCTTCCCATGCTTCTTTGTCTTGATTGTGCAGGCCAGAAGTCTGTTTCTTACCTTTTAATGTTTGCACGATGTCGATAATCCTCTGGGAAAGGAAATGAAGTAGGTGTGCAGTCTTGTCTGTAGCGCTTCGTAGCTACATCTGAATGCCTTCAGTTTTTGTCTTTTTAACGGGATTATTCCATGCCAATTTGAACAGCGTGCACACCACACATACATGTGTAGTTATTACTTTGCATCATTAATATCCAGTGCAATTAATGTATTCAGGCCCAGCAGCATAGGTGTTAACAAGGTGATTCTTGGGAAGCCTTTAGTCTCTTCATTGTGCACTTCATTATTTCTGTCAGCCTAAAGTCTTTTTTAGTGTGAGACACACTTGCAAATTAAAGCTTGAAATACCACTTGTTTTAATGCTTAATCAAACTGATTATGCCAGAACAACTAACTACCTTTGCTGCTCGCTTTAGATTTCTTATTACTTCATATTCAGGGTTGTGCTGAGAAGGAGGGGCCGTTTTCGGGCCACACTGATTAAAAGTGTCTCTTGGCATCCAGGAGTATTACAGCTGAGTCCTTCTGTTGCATATGATAAACACAAAACATAAATAGTTGATAATGATTGAATTTAACCATTTAATAATTTATCCCTTCTTTCAAATGTAAATAGATATTATCTTCACTTACTCAGCATAACGGAAACCTTAAAAGAAACCAACCTATGTCTGTTGTCATGTCCTCAGTCCCACTAATGTAGATGTGTTTTGTTCTTCTGCTTTGTTCTCAAAAATCTGGACTGCTCTCAGCAGGAGAGATTCTCTCTCAAGTGCAGCTAAAGTAGAGACGTCTGTTTGTATCAGCTGTAATACAACATACACACTTAGGGATGAACATCTCACAGTTTTATCGATCAGATGAAATCCCTCGGATATATAGCGCCTACTGAAGTTGAAAAGAGTGGGATTTTGTCGATAACAGTCCACAAAATCCCCTTTGTTCTAAACGATAAAGCGACTCAATGCTGAGCGGTAGGTTCTACTAGACTAGACAACTAGATGCCACTAAATGCGACACACTGGTCATTTAATTGTGTATTTGTGCATTAAATTTGTCCCTGTTAGGTGAATTAGGTTGAATCTATACCTTTGTTTTGAGAATGGACGTCTGTAGGTGCAGCCAGTCATTCAGTAGGTCTTGCATCACTTGGTAGAAGGGATAATGATATGTCACAATTGTCATACTTAATATAGAGGCTAACTGGGATCAAGAGAACATGTCTATTGGGTTATAGCAACTTTTCAGCCATCGCTGTTGGGTAATGAATCATT
Source organism: Chaetodon auriga (assembly GCF_051107435.1). Classification (NCBI taxonomy): domain Eukaryota; kingdom Metazoa; phylum Chordata; class Actinopteri; order Chaetodontiformes; family Chaetodontidae; genus Chaetodon; species Chaetodon auriga. The sequence continues at coordinate 10,115,770 of NC_135097.1, read as the reverse complement.
GTGATGATGCCATGAGAACGACATCATCAAGGATCAGGAAAATGAAAAAAAATTCCAGCAGTGCTTATTCACATCACCAAATCATGATGTGCTTGTAGATTCATCCTTGAAAGCAGCATGGACAGACTTGTTGTGCCTGGAAACAACACAGGTGTGTTGTAAAGTCTGTGTGTTTGTCCTGCAGATAGTTAGGAGCGACACTGCAGAGTTCACTGGGTGTATCCTGACCTGCTGAAGATGCATACATGCAAGTTTTCATTTTGCCCAAATATGCACAGCAAAGCATCCAGAGCTGACATTTTGAAAGGGAACTGCTGTTCGGACAGTTAAAACCCAGTTTGTGTCATAATAAGCCTTGTGCATTAGTCTCTGTTAGGCTGCCAAGAATTTGTTTGCTTGGAGCTTAGCCTTTCTCGACTGCACTTGCCCCCACTTCTGCCCCCCTCTTTTCCTTCCCTAGTCTCCATTCCTCGACAGTGGGGTCATGGTGCGTTCTTGAGCACGTGTCATCCCAAATAACAGTGAGAGATGACAGACCTTTGGCTTCCTCACTCGTATGCTTGCCTTATATTTGGACAAGACCATGACATCATAGGGCAAAGTGCCTGGTTTCCGCGCTGAAATTGTCCTCCCTTTTAGTTTACCTTTGCTGGTTCCCACTGCATCGACAGCAGCTGTTCTCACTCCAGTTTTGAATGAAACCCAGGATTTCCTGTATTCCTTTTGAGACGGATGGTGACCATATGCTTGTCCAACCAGTGCAATAAAAGTCACAGAACTTGAATTTATTTTCTTGAGATACTTCATCAGTCAGCACTAAAGCGGTGAGAGTGCAGGTGCTGAAAGTACACCGCAGTACAATACGTCATGCAATCTGCAGGAGTCTACAGTGAGCCTGAATAAACAAAAGTCTGAGTCATAAACGCAGAAGTCAGTATCAAGTCACGTGTAGATCATGTAATGTTAGTCAAGAAAGGGGACACGGTGAAATTTTGTTGTTTAAAACTGCTCTGTCGTATCATTTACTCCAGGCATGCATTCCTCTCAAATACTTGCATACATACTACTTGCACAGCTATTCTAAAATTTTCTATGTAGACTGCACTTTTGCCGTGTTAGGTCTTTTTCCTGGTTTAATAATCTTCCTAATCACGTCTTCTGTTAGCATCTAGCTATGTTGACATGGTTGCAAAATCGCATCCATCAATGGCGAACCACCCAACTGACAATAGCCATTAAAGAATCTGGGCTATGTCTTTTTCGGTGGATTTAAGCAAAACAAATTGCTGCCACGACATGTGAAGAGAAGACAAAGCAGTAGGGAAATGAGAAGATGGAGGGAGGGATGGTGGAGAAAGATTTGATTAGCAGAAGGAATGACGAGGCTGCCTATTATGGCCACTGGTGCACAGGAGGGGTCGTAGAGTGTGTTTGTCAGTGTTTGTGTAATTCTGACACTTGAAGTAAGACAGCCTGTGTGACACTTATCTGCAACCTGACCTGATGTCAAACTTACATGGGCCCTCTGGTTAAATCTGATGTGATCCAGAAAAGGAAAAAAGCATGTAAATGAAAGGGGTAAATGCGTCATGATCGGAATGCGATCGGATCTGCTTGACCACATCTGGAGGTAGTCCAGCTCGCATCGTGCTCAGGTCTTAGGTACAACGTGCTGCCATCTGTGCAGACACAACACTGGTACAAATATTTGCTTTGGCACACATGAAATAGAGGTCACTGTTCAATTTTAGAGTGAGTAAGCCAAAAGGCTGAAAGAGAAATGCCTAACACTATTTTTTATTCAAAGGAAGGAATAACTTAATGTATTACTTCTGCAGAACTCAACAAGGATAACGAGAATGTATTAAAAATACCAGGTGTAAACCAAACCGAGATAACGTATCCGGATCACAGATTGAATTTAAAGTGTAAACGGGGTCTGAATGACAATAGAAGTATCCTCCAGTAAAAAGTACAACCAGGTTAAATTCTTGAGGTACTTCCAAAGTTTCTGAAAGTCAGAAGGGAGGAAGGAATATGACAAGGATTGTGATGACTCCTGAGCACAGATTTGACATGTTACATCGGGGTTTCCTTCTCCGGAGCCGGGAGACACTGTAGCAAATGAACTGAGAAGCCTCCATTTATTTTCCCTCTCAAACCTGCTCACCGTTTCTACTCCACTAACCCCCGTTCCCTGCTCATGCAAAAGACATACGCAGTCGCATGTTAGTAACTGTGAGAATCATGTTTACAGTTTATAGCAAGCTGTTTTGGACATTTAATTGTTGGAAAGCTGCATAGGTACGTTATTCTTCAATCTTGCTCAGAGATCTGCATGCAAAAAGCAGGTTTAGGTGCATGAGGGTTTTTCAGCCCATGAGGAGGTGGGGAAGGGGTGGAAGGGTGGGGGGGGGGTGGGGGACAAGTTTCTTTGCCACAGAGGATTTCCGGGAGCTGTCACTGTAGCTCTGAGACAGCCCTGAATTTATCTGCAGGCTGTCAGTGGAATTAATACAGATAAGGTAAAAATATGACAAAAGTTTGAAAGTCTGTAGTCGAAAGGAAGCTCTCTTCACTGCCTCGTTATATTAAAGAGTAAGGCCAAAAGGGGGGAAATATATCTCTAATGGGTTGCATTTGGAGGCTTGCAGAGTTTGGACGACACCCAAAGCCAATTATATCAGCGTTCTGTCCAAACTTAATCGGCACCCCAAGCTCTTTTTGCTTTTACTTTTAATATTCTAACACACTCGAAAAAGTGTTTGTGGCGACACATTGCCCGTCTCCCCGCCATTCCTTTGATTGGAGTGAGTGTTGGACTTTTTTTTTTGTCTTTGTTTCTGTCATGTTAACAACTTGGAGCTCTTTTAGTTTTAATGGCTGCAATAAAATGATTGTCAAGCTCAGGGGCGAAAGCTCTCCTCTTCCACCAGCAAAGCCAATGTCTCATTCCCGAAAATTATTACCCAGGTTATAATTTGCAGGCTGAAATTACACTGCAGCTCAAATGCATGCGTCCCGACAATCTGCAGCTTTTATTTTCAACTTCTGAGAAAAAATTATCTTGAAATATTTACATTTAATTTTAAGTGGGAGTCATCCAAGTACTGCCTGATCATCCACTCGAATAATTAGCGGAATATTTGAACACGTCGCTCGCAGCAAAGACAGCAGACTGTCAACATTTTCTCCCGAGGGGAGTTTTTGCTGTGTTTTCCTAAGCACATAATCCAAACATCCCCGCTGAGTCGCCTGGTTGTTCTAGTTAAATGAGATTGTTGTTTCTGGAACTTCAAGCTTTTTGCCCCTGGTATGTACATTACAGTCTATGAATTAACAATAATGCTTCCTCTCAACCTATCTCTTGATGCTATGTAGTGTTAAGTTCTCCTCTGTTGCTTTTATTTGCCAATGCGGCACTAATTTGTGAATTTATTAGACAGTATGTATTTAATTTAGCAGTTCTCTCAGATATAGTAAAACTTGGTTCTTAAAGATCCTAAAGGCCAATTCTTATGTTAGTCACCATGTAGGTAATTATATACACCTGGTCACTCTTTCTTTATCTCCCTTTGATATAGAGTCAGACATGTCCCAACTTTGTAATGATGGTTGCAGGATACAAATATGACATTTCTTGCCTAACTGGCTGTGCAGTCAAACTTTGTTCAGCACAGCCTGACAAAGTCCGACTTCCTCCAGCTCCTACAGTGCTTTTTTGGATACTTCTGGAAACACTTAACTTGCTCATCTGTTTTGGGAGTAGCATAATCCAATGTCTGGGTGGAATTGCTACTGTAATCTTCACAGTGTTGCAGTAAGATGACATGACATCGCTTTCAAGTTCTCATTGTTGGCAAAAATTCACTTCCTCCAAGACCATCTGATAGTTTTTTTGTATTATTCATCTGGGTCTGCATATTGACATGATGACTTTCTCTTCTTTTGGCCCAAAGATATATATATACTTTTAACTTTAATATACATCTACTTATAAATAGTTAGAAGGCAGGATGATATCTTCCTCAAGCAAAGCAATGGACACATTTTTCTCAAAGAAGGCATTTCTTAATCCATATTATGTATCTCTCAGCCCTCAGATGGCGTTTTTGGAAGAGGAGGAATTGCCAACACAATCTATAAAATCAAATCCTATTAAAGCGCAATAAACAAGAAGACACTAATCCATCCCACGTGTGCCTCTGCCAACTCTGAGCCGGGCTCTCTTCATAAGACACTGGCTGCAGTTGTACTGAATATTTACCAGTTGCTCGCCCACTCTTTCTCATCAGTGTAAATTAACTGTAATTTAGGTGTTTACCTCGTGCAAACTGGGCTCTCAGATAGGGTTTCTGAGATGGGCTCAATTTTCAGTGCGTCATTGTTGGAGATTTTCATTGGCTTTGTTAGGAATTAGCCACATGACTTCTGTGTATTCATGTTTCAGTGGAGTTTGTTTTTGGATGCAGGAAGGTCAAGGGCAGCATGCATATATGTTTATTTTCCTGGACATGTGAAATGTTTCTGCTTTTAACCTTGAAAAAATGATAGATATTAACAAGAGTTTATTCTATGATTAACAGCCATTTAGCCCCATGTGCTCGTCACAATAGCGTACAACAACATATGTGTTATATTCATGAACCTCAGTAGCTATTGTTGGTTTTTCTTTGACAGTGGGGTGAGCGGGCAAGAGGGCCAGAAGGACTCACAGAGGTCTTTGCCTTGACAGCTGCACCTTTCAGTCGAATCACTATTGGTGCCGAATCACCACGGCAGCATTTCAGGCTGACCTCATCTTCAGAATCCAATGACTCAGCAGTATTAAACTGCAAGGTGGTCCTCCAGCAGGGTAACCCCATAGTGGACATGAGCAAAGCGACCAATCTCATCTCATACGCATTAAGTTAATTGACTTTATGAAGAAACCCCCCCATCCCATATTGAATGACATCATACCTATACTGAAATTATGGTTTGTATAAGCGAAGAAAGATTCTTTGGAATGGCCGTTTGCTGTGTGGTAATCAAACAGCAGCCGTTTATCTGAGCAGTGAGGGCTGCTCTGGGCTGAATATGTCTGAAAATCACATGCTTTGGTTATATATTCAATGTAACTACTGTTTCATTGCATACCCTGATAACAAAAGACTGTGCTGGATTGCCACTGAAATATTTCTCTTCCTACTTAGGTTTTATAGTCTGACCACATGCAGTATCTACATAAGCACAGATCATAAGAAATATGGTATATTAACATGACTGCTCTAATTGTCACATAATTGCATCTGTCATTAAACCAAGATAAAGACTCAGCTCAGCAAAACTGAGTTTCTTCTCCAAGTTAAACCATCTCTGTCGAAGCATAAGTCTGACAGATTCTGTCAACAGAGAGCAAACAAAACATTGCAAACAACACAGCAACCAAACTGGCAAAGTAAAGGCATTAATTACAGATGATGAAACTTGCCACTGGCAGATATATCGAGCCCATGATATCCACCATCACCAACTAAAGCTTTCCCCTTGTAAACCGTGTTCAGACGACAGGCGAGAGCTAATTAAAATGGTCCCTTGCTGTTTGAAATTTCAAAGAGTGCCATCAAATTGCATGACACAGCAAATAGCTATTAGAGCTGTTTAAACAGTCAAGTGTTGTTTTTTTTATTTTTTTTTTGTACAGAATCAAGTCGAAACGCTTTACATTTAGAGCTGAAAGTCCCGGGGGGGGGGGGGGGGGGACTCTGTTTTAGCCTCGTACATTAATAGGGATGTAGCTCCTTTGTTGAAGGGCTCCAGCAGCTGTGATGATGAAGCAGAAAAGGCTCATCGGTTTCCCACAAAAGATATGTGCCACTTGTGGGTTTTTAGACTGAATTTAGTTGTTTCACAGGGAAACTGAAAGCCAAGCGTAGTGTGAAATTAGGTATTGGTATTTGTTTCAAAAAGAGGCGAAGTGCTGTCATGCTGTTCAGGATAGCACTAACTCCGTTCTTTCCCTCTAAAATGTCTTGTGAAAGCACTAAAGCCTTCAACATCATCTCTGCTGGATATACTGGGAACATGGGGAGTGAGACCTGTTTAAGGTAGTCATTTTGGTTCCATGCCTTGACAAGGCAATAATAGCTCTTGTGTGTGCTTACATCGCGGGAAATTGTGCTGCTCTGTCAGCGTGGCTTCAATGCAGCGTGTATGGTTTTATTTCCCACTCTTAGGTTCAGCCTTAATTCACGGTTACACCTGTCACACTGACACATTTCAATTACATTGACAATTAAGCTGATTGAAACAGAGAGACGGAGAGAGAGCGAGAAATACGGAGCTGCACAATTCAACTCGCACCACGTTAATGCCGAGTGTTAGAGGCTAACGTGTGTGTTCATCAGTTTGTTCACAAGTTTGCACATAAATTTAATTAATCAAGACCACTGCTGTTTTTAATTGTGAATTCTTAATGTAATGGGCCAGTGGTGTAAAGTAATTATATCGCCGACAGCTTCCACCTTGCTGTCTCAGCATCATAAATATACTAGATGGTAGGTTTTACAATTAGTATCGCCGTGGGGTGGGGTCTGCACATACACACATACCCATACACAATCAACTGAGCCCTGCGATGATAGCCAAATTCCTCATCATCACCGAGATGAGTGAAGCTTCAGCTATACCCAGACATTAACCCGCACGCATCCACAATTTTCTCAGGCTGACACTTCAATTAGGCTAATCCTGCCTGCATTCAAAATGCTGCACTCCTCCTCTCTGAAGCAGCGTTGCTGGAGACATGCCACATTCCTGTGCTTCTTCGCCTGCTCTGCATCACAAGCAGAGGAGCTTTCTCAGTGATGGAGGAGAGAATCCAGAACGATCGGTTCCACTTCCAGGCAGAGACACAGAGGAGAGAGGCAGGGAAGCAGAGAGAGAGAAAAGGGCGGGGGGTGAGGGGGTGGGGGTGGGGGGGACAAAAAAAGACAAAAGTAGTCCTGCTGTGTGTTTCCTGCATTCATATATTCCACAGACATAGAGGAAGCCCACAGTGCAAGCTGTTGATATAATAAACAAATCCGTGGTGGTCCTGCTGTCCTAAGGCGTCCACTGTCCTGGTTGGGGGTCTTAATTGTTTCAGTTGCTACAAGGCACTTAAAAACGCACTGCGAGTATCTTACAGCCCCAATTACCAAGATGGGCAAGCTTGAAAATGTGATCAACTATCCTGCCAGTGGACTGGATGGCTTCTGATTTCGTGGTAGTATAAGCCAGACATAACAGACTTAGCATTAGCTTATCACTTAGCCACTGAACTTCTTCTGTCACTGAATTTTGTGGTGTGTAACATACAGTATATATAACATGGATGCCAGTAGGTATTGGCTGTGATGTTATGAATGCTAACAAGCAATGGCCCTGAGAAAATGTCACAGATGGATCAGAAGCGATTGGGGGAAGTTCCACAAAATGTGGCCGCTGGAGTTAGAATGATTGCTGCCACGTCTAGAGATGGTACATATCAAGACAGTGGGGGAAATGAGAGGCAGATTTCAAGAGGGAACAAATTGACTACCACACACAGCTGCTGTGCCACCGTTTTGACTGTTTGCGTTAAAAATAGAATCTAAGTCATGTTGGAGAGTCCGGCAGAAGTCACTGCATTTAACCATTTTTCTTTCTTTTTTTTTTTTTTCTTAATACACACCGTTGTTACTTGATGTATTCAGTCTTCATTTTGGTTATAATTTCGTGACAAAGCAACCGTCTGGTGCGACTCTGATGCTGAAAATGATGGAGATGGGGAGGCTGTTTTTGTTTTGTATCACCTGTCACTCTCTGCTCTCGAGTGACCAAAGCTGTCAGCACTACACAGACACTCCACCCCCACCTCCCTTCCTTTTTTTTTTTTTTTTTTTTTTACTCCCTCCACTGCTCCCTGTCTGGTATCTCTCCTCCCTGAGGCAGTACACTAGGACATCTAGGCCACCAGTGGGAATACAGTAGTTAATCTCTGCTAGTTAAATGCTCTTGTATGGCCCTGAGCAGTAGCAGTCAACCATCCCCTCTTTTCTGCTTTACTTGCTCTCTTGGGAATCTGTTCAGCACTATTCCAATATATTACATGAGGAAAAGAAAAGCTTACTTCAAGGTAACAGTTTTTTTTAAGCCTATTTAGTGTTACTATCCAGAATTGATTGTTTGATTGGAAGTTTGTCTGTCTGTTTGTAGCTTCGTGGCTTAAAAACATGCATTTCCAAGTTTCTGCCAAACAGTATACAGTGCTGTCACTCAGAGCACTCTGGACACAAATTTTCACGGTCAATCACAAAATCCAGCAGGATCGCTCACACTCATTACCATTCACTTAACAAGTTACCATTTTTGATGTCACAATACATTGATCACCCCACACCTAAACTGTAGGCTAGCAGACAGAGGTGCCGCTAAATGTTTTTTAAATGACAATAATTTTCCTGCTCCAGTAGCTTCAGGTGAGAATCCCCGCCTGGCAGAGAAAATGGAATCTGCCACCAACTGCGCTGAAGGCCGGCAACTCTTAGCCTTGGCCTTCAGTAGTGGATATGCTTTAACAACCTCCCTGGTGTTGGGCAAAAGAACTATTACAACTGTTAAAGCAGCTGCAGCAGATGAAAGGTTGACTCAGTAATCTTCTTGAAGCAGGACATTAGAGTGCTGATTGTCCACTATAGAAAGAGCTCAGAATTGGTTGAATGGGAAAAATACAGTAAATTAATGTTTTGATTATGATGTAAGACATGGCCCTGAAACATGGGCCTGAAATTGCGCTGTCACCACCCACCCAAGCTAGGTATCCTTGACCCATTAAACCCGGTGCGACTCAGCCAATAACACAACCAACAAACAAACAAAAATAGAGAGAGATAGGTAGGTGGATAAAATTAGACATTTTACTATTTCTGTCTGCTGTAACATGTTACATGTTCCATAAAATGACAGTTACTCATGATCTTGGAATGACTGTAACATTACCTGCATGGTTGACGATTCATTTAGCTAGAAACCGGCACGTTAATTATGCATGATTGGCCGATGTTGTGTTAGTATTCAGGTAGCATAGCATTCGCTAACCCTAAGCCTATCATTAAGTAATTTCAATTTTGTAATATATTGCTCCTTTGCCTCAGTTGAGAGCACTTCTTCCCATAGTTTATGCATTTCTGATGAACCATTGACAGACAGCAGGTGACAGTGACAGGTAATGACAGCTTGTATGCTATCCCCCAGAAATGGTGGTGCTGCCCCAGAATGCTTCCCATTCCCTATAGGTACCTTTTTCTTAGCTTCTGTGGTTGAGCATATGTCTCTCCAGAACATGGCAGCTTCATATTATGCCTAATATAGTTTTTATCTAATGTCAAAAGCAAAACTATTGTGAGCAAGACAGTTGAATGAAGACGGACAATATGAAAGCCTTGACTGTGCACGAGGAGCCCCCTAAAAGCACTCTTGCTGTGAAGGAAAAAAGATCGTGCCTGAGAGCAGAGCTGTCTCCACTATCAGCTGAAAATTATATGCACCCTGACAGTGAAATGACTCCCAGCTGGTGAAGCAAAAATAAGAGGGGGAGGAAAAAAAAAAAACAAAAAAACATTTAATTTCATGACAGCTCATTTTAATTACATCCCCACCACCACCTCCAACCCCTCTATAAGACCACATTAGACTACAGCATTGCATTAAAGTTTGAACTTACACTTCCTCCTCGTTCTACCCATTATATGCAGGAAGCTGAATTTTCCCATTACAGTGAGTTAGTCACAGCCACTTTCAGTTAGCGGAGCAGCCTTACGCGCCAGAGTTTTATCATCAGAATGTATTATGTAAGATTGACTGCAGGGTGGTGTGCAAGGAAGAAGGGGAAAAAAAAGAGCTGTTGCTATCAGCTCCTGCGTCTAAAATGGAAGAGTCCCGTGCAGGGGTGGTCACGGGGCAAGAACCATTCAAATGGGCCAAGAGTGCTGATGCGTCCTATTTACCTTGTGGTAATGGATTTGTTTGTGGCCCAAACCCCCCTCCTGTCTCCTCCGAGTATTGGGGGCTTAGTTCCATTCACTTTTTGCTGCCCTGGCCATTTATTTTGATTAGGGAATGAAGTCCTCCACACAGCCATACCCAGAATAATTGACACTGTATCCTCAGAGGTCACAAAAAATATACCCTTCGTACTTATCCCATTGGTGAAGTGGCAGCAAATGAAAAGATTGCAGCTGAGCACCGAAGTGAAGGTGTATTATTTCTTTAGGTTGCAACAAAAACCTGTCAGGGAGCTCGTAAATTATATTTCCTGTTTTTTTTTTTCCTTTTTTTTTTTTTTTTAGCTTGACAGGATAATTGATGTTTGCTGTGAACTCCCAATTGGCTTCAACTAGCCTGTATATTGTATACATTTCTTTTGTTTGTCAGATCTAAAAGGTCACTGGTGATGCCGATGGTTTGAATTGAGATCAAATTAGGAACTAACTCCCAGCTCAGCATTTAAGAAACTTGAATTTCTATACAGTTACTATTACTTCTAGAAGAAAAATATTAAATCAATTTGGAGGCAATGAGTGCTTGTTTGTTTCTGTGATCCCTCCGACATGTCTTTAGTAACAGTAAGACACATTTCACTGTGACACATTCGCTGCAACAATTAGTCAATCAACAGAAAATGAATCAGCAACTATTTTGATAATTGATTAAAATTAAAATTAAATTCTCTGCTTCCAGCTTCTCAAATATGAATATTTTCCAGTTTACCTTCATGATAGTGAACTGAATGTGTTTGGGTTGTGGACTGTTAGTCAAGACGTCACCATGTGCCTCTTGTGAGGGCATTTTTCCCTATTTGCTGGCAAAATAATTCATTGAATAATTGAGGAAAGTAATCAGTCAATCAATCAGCAATGAAAAGAAATCTTTAGTTGCAGCCCTTGAGGTGAATTTTTCCCTGTTCTCACACTGACAGATGCACTGTACGTCATGGGCACCTGGTTGTGTTTTAAACGTGGGAGACGACTGCATCACCTAACTCGTCTAGATTAGTCAGATTGATAGTCAAATCGCTTGTGTCGTCAATCGTAATCTGCCTGTTTCAGAAGTTATTCGTACATCCGTACATCAAGTATGCATTTTCAACAGCAAAACTAAAAATATCGTCTCACTGCCTTACTAGAAACTAGAGTTTTGGTACAAGCTTTGAATGCCAACAATCCCCATCTCCTAAAAGTGCCCTGATGCATGTCCACTCCCAGATGAAGCCAACTAGGAATGAGGAGTGCAGCGGCACAGAGAAGGGGAAGCAGATGGCTGGCCTACAGAGGTTCTGATCGCTGGGATATTGGCAAGATGCTGAGCTGGAGAAATTAACCTTCAGAGGTTTTCACACTGCGGCAACTGTTGGCTCACGCTGGATTCCTCTCTAGCCCTCTCTCACTATCTCTCTCCAGTCGCTGAAGTCGTCTCTGCCCTATCCCTCTCCATTTTCATCAATTATTATCTCCCTATTTCCTCTCTCTCCCTCTTGTTTTACTTGGTCACTTGGTTGAAGAAACCCCCTCCCTCGACTCATTTTCACCAAGATAGCTAGCAATAAAGGACACTTCAAAGACAAACAAAAACATGCAATCATGCTGATAACTGCATTCTTTTAACAGCCTTTTGTGTTTGTCTTCGCTTCCTTCCCCGTGCTGTTGCAGTAGTATTTAAAGGTCAAACCCTCCCTTTGCTTCTGAAGTAGCTCTAATGTGATGTGCAGACAAAGTCAATGTAGCGTTGGCAGCAGTGTCAGCTCTTATCTGGGTTCGTCATCGTTGAACTGGGAGCCCGCTCGATTGAAGATCCCCATATGGATCATCATCATCAGCCTGCTGCAGGGCACGGTGCCTGTCTCTCTGCCGCACAACAGCCTTCACCACTCTGCCTGCAAAAACCCAGAGCTGTCCATTTAATTTGCAGCACACAATTGCTCCACTTGCTCTGCATTGTGCCTTTAGTCCAGTCAAGCCAAGGATCCAGGAAATGCGATGTCTGTTTACTCAGCTGCTTAGATCTCAAGTTTAATATTAGCTTTGCTGGCAGCCAGCTGTGACAGTGAATTGGCGACAAGGGTGTGGGCTCTGCCCTTAACACGTCTATGAAATGATTGCTAAGGTTTGGCGCTTGGCTTTGTAAACTCTAAACTGACACAATACACTATAAATTTAAGATGACACGGCACGGGCTTCAGTTTACCCAGCAATTAAGGCAATTTTTGTGTTCCACTGCACCTGAAAATGTCATTGTGAGGCAAGTGTTTGAATTTCGATCCAAATTACACGGTGGGAAGCTGTGTTGTTTTACACTGCGTTCGCTGTGATCGTTGTTTGGTTATTTTTGGGGTGTGGAAGAAGCTATTTAAAGAATGGAGTAAAAAGGGCTTAAAGATGAAACCAGGCCCTCTCCTGTGGTCTAAGAATTTCAAAAGATGTTACATCAAAGGGTTGTGACAAAGATCACGTTTTACAACATTTGCTGGAAGCGTGTTTGATACTAAATCTGAGGAAGAGGTTATGAATGAGATAAGGTGTTGCAACAGTCCAGGAAATTCAGAACACTATCATGAGAGTCACGATTCTGATCTGCCGCAGTTCTGAGTCAATTCACATTCATGTTTTGTACGTCATTGATAACGTGTTGACAGAACACAAAGGACAGAGCTGAACTGAAGGGACAGAGTGCAGCATCACGAAGAACTTGAGGATTTTGGATCGAACAACTTTTGCTTAATGGATTTGCAGGATGAAAGTGAAATATTATGTAGATACTTTATACTCACTCGGCCTCATTTTTAAATGCCTTCATCAGTCCACCGGTTTGGATAATGATGCTGCAGAGAGTCAGTTCTTCACTCCTGCAGACATCCAGTCCACCAACTTATTTTTAGTCAAAAGACATTCAGCCCAGACCAGTATCAGGGCAGTTTGGGAAGCAGTCATGTATTCATGTACATGGACATGAATGATTCATTTTTCTAGACACCCGGTATGACTTACAAGGACAGATGTAGGATGGTGGTCGGGGGTGGATGGTGCCCTGTTTTCTGATTGTTGAATCGACAGTCAATTCAGAAATCAGATCATGACATCAAGAGTTAAACGAGATTCCCAAAGATTTCCACCCCGACAGACGAGGAGCCACGATGTAGCTTTTCCTATCTTTAGTGCACCTGTAGCGTTATCTATCAATAAAGTCTTCGCAACAGTGTGGATATGAAGATGCACGCACGCAGATCATAACTGCCAACAGCGTCTGATTAGTGGAAATGAAAATGTTGATGCCACATGAGTTGGGGAAGTAACAAGTGATTGTTTCTAAACAGAGGCGTGGAGCATGAAGAGCACAGTGGGTGGCGGATGCTGTGAGTGTCAGACTGCTCCATCAAAGCAACCTGCCAATATAATTGAATTCTTTGAATACATAGTTATGTAATTATTTTTGCTGCAGCAGAATAGGGTACAGAGGGTTTTTCCCTCTTTCAAAAATTGAGAGAATAAAAACAAATGTCGCATTCTTGAATCCCACTCACTACTGCTATTAACAAAGCCGCACTGCTCTCCAGCTTTCCCTTCCACGTGTTTCATCAAGTTTAGGTTGTCGAAAACAAAGCACAAGGGGAGTGAGGCAAGCTGTCGTTTTTAAGGGGGGTGGGGTGGGGTGGGGGGGGTAGATGAGAAATTACTTGTGCACAGTGTTGTGACTGGCTGGTTGGTTTCAGAATTCTGCAAAAACTGCTGAGAGACGAAGACAGAACATCTGCTTGACACATCTGAAGTGCAGTCTCCGGTGAAAAAGAAACGCTGATGACAGTGAGGACTTCCTTATTTTGTTGCGTTCTTGTCTGCTGTGAAGCAGACATCTGCACCGGAACGATTGCTCAAGAATTTTTTAGAAATTCATTTTGGCCAATTTCCATCAAATTGTCAGAAACAAGATGAAGCAATAATTGGTCTCGCCGTGCAGCAATCTGTGAACGTTTTCCTTCATGTCATATGCAATTCTGTGTGTGCGGTAATATGATACTCCGGAGCAGTCTGCCACTTCCAGCTTCCACTTTGCTGACTGGAATCTCCGAGGCGTCTTGGTCTGGGGGTTAGTATCCTGAACCTATACAGGTGTGGGAAGGCGAATGTTGATGAAATGTGTCTTGACACATGTTCAGTTTGAGGTGTGATTTAGAAAAACAAACAGCAGCAAACAAATCTTTGGACTTCTTGCAGTGTGTCATTGCCTTTGACAAATAATCTCTACAACAATATTTTTTTCTGTCCAAGACGGGCTCCTCTTGGTGTTTATGACATTTCATCACTGCTGTGATCTGCTACTGCGGACTAACATTTTGCAAAGCTGGTTGTACATCAAAACAGCATCTGCCATTTGTTATCATGCGGGATGATATTTTCTAATTGGCCACATGGATGGTTTTCTGAATTCTGAGAAACTTCTCCAGGCAGCCAGTTATTGACTTCTAAAGTGTTCCCCAGCTGTCAAGCACTTTTAACAGTTTTTAAAGAAATCATTTTTTTTTGTTTTCTTGCTTCGGGCTATTGGTACTTTGTCATACTTCTGTAGGTTTGAGCTGTTGACAAAAAACATAGCATGAGCCAGATTGTGTCACCTCATGAGTTTCACTGAATGCACGAACCAGCCAGCCAGTGTGCAGTAACCTCTGACAAAGAATGAGTATGAATACATCATGATCACAGATAATGTAGAATTAATATTTAAAAGTACTCCGTCTATCCCAGCTAATGACTGGATATAAAGATGAACGACACATCTCCACTGCAACCCATTGTACAAAAGTGTAGCCGGGTAAAAAGCATGTTTTTAGTAAATAAAATATACCCTCGTGGATTAATTGTCTTGGCTGTAACAGTTACAATGTGTCTGGGAAAGAGTCGCATTTATTATCCGTCCGTACAGTTGCAGTGTGGGAATATGATTTGGGCTGCATCTATATGTGTAGAGCACAATTGACATGTGAGCCTTTAAGCAGCCTTTGTCATTAAGTGTATTGATTCAAACAGAATCTGTTCTGAAGAAGCCACGTTACGCTAGCTTGCTAAAATGAGCTGCAAAATAAGGTGTAAACATTAAATTTGTACTGCATCTAGTGTTGTTTTGCCATGTACAGGCAATAGCCCATTAGCAATGCAGTAGTGTTAAAAATGCCCCATGGAGATGGGCGGTAGAGATGACTGCGCCCTGAGGATACAAGAAGTGTATCCCATTTCAAGCCATTGGTGCAGCTTGTAATGGGTAATCTTGTTGTTGCAGAGCATCTTAGCCTTAAGTAAATAAACGTCTAAATGCATACAAATTAAAAATTTAAAGTGCCAGTGCCAACAGATGAACAGTACATACGGTATATATTAATATGTTAATATGTATCACTGTATAAATTGGCATTTACTGTATATCATCATTCATTAATAATACAACAATTTATTATAAATTAGTCTAATTACTATACATTTAGCTCTCCATTTGAATGAGTCTCTATGGGTCAGGCAGGCTTTGACAACTCCCAATGCACACACACACACACACACACACACACACACACACACACACACACTGCAACTACAACAGAAGAGAAGCAGCAAGAAATAATAGCAAAAAAAAAAAAAAATTACAGCGTTTAAGTGGTGCAGCGGCATTTAGTATAATGCAATTATGATTTGCTTCCCTGTTTCCGTACAACACCCCTTTGCTTGTCGGGTGGACAAAATCTGTGTTAGAAACAAGGCAGCTTTGAAAACATTGCCCTTCATCTGTCAAAGGTTCCCCGGATGACTCATCGTAGCTGACATCAGTGACAGAAAAACCAGAGCGATGGAAATCTATTCAAATGCGGTGAGGGCTCAGTTTCCCCTTTCATGAGAGAGCTGTGGATAATATGCTGGACCCAGACCAGTAGGGGGTAAAATAGCTCCATCAGTCTTTTCCAGTTGAAGTGTGGTGGAGGGAGACAAGTGAAACGCCAATGCATAACACTGACATTTTTTAATAGAATTCATTTATAACAAATGGAACTTGTGTCAGCAAAGAACTGATTTTCATACAGACTTCTTTCGCCACCAATGTAACCTAAGTAAGAAAATAAAAAGCACTCCTTTCATTCAGAAAAAGAAACAGTTTACGCTTACAACTAATCAGAGGTAATTGTATGATCTTTTTAACAAGCCATTTTTTTTACAATTTCATTATTTAATTTTCAGTCTATGCATCCAGACGAGAGATAGATAGAGAGAGCAGAGAACACAACGTTTATTTCTGTTAATGACACTCCAAGCTTGAATGGCAAAGCCACAAGAACAGATGGTTGGGGGACAGATTTTTCTGAAGTCATCTGCTGGAGTAACCATGGCATCAGAATGGATGCTCTTTTTCGCCACAAACTTTTTTTTTTTTTTTTTTTTTTGTCTTTTTCAAGAGTTGATACCTTTTTTTGTGTTATTTACATACACACAAAGTGAACGTTTAAGGAGGTTTTTTATAGATGGGTTCAAGTAATATATTATTGGGTTTAGAATCAATAGGGCAGTGCATAGTACAAAGATAGAGAAAGTGCAAATCTTCCTACCAGGCCAGCTTTGGCCATTCTGCAATGTTTGACCATGCATATGAAAAATTAATAAGAAAAAAAAGGAAACTGAGATGAGAAAATAAACATGTTCCGAGACTTGAACACAATGTAACATTGGCCACCATGAGGTTAAATAATAGCACTTTTATATCTCAAAATTATGGCAAAAGTAATCAGGTAAGCAGTCGACAAAAATAAAACACATAGCTGCTTGAGTTAACAAGGGAAAGAAAGCACCTGGAATGCACATCCACAAAGCCATCAAAGAGGGTATGGAGAAGTTAAAGATGCTGCTCAACATAAAGACTGAACTGTAAACCAACTAAACCCCCAGTCTCGAAGTGTAATGTTGTTAAAAAAAAAAAAAAAAAGAAAGAAAGAAAAAGGACGTGACACACCGTTTCAGGATTGTCAGGATAACAGAATAGATTTAGCTGCAGATTGTAAGTCTCCGTATCTGCTCACTGTCGTGACGTGTCTGTAATTCAAACCTAAGGCGTGAAGAAGGAACCCTTCGGTGACGACCGGTGCATTAAGCATTGTTTTTTTTCTTTACCGAATTTAAGTTCGACGAACCGTGTTTTTAAAAAAAATAAATCAAAACAGGAACCTGCTGCTGTTAGATGTGACCGTAGAAAGCTCATTAACTTCATGTTGGACCTGTTTATCATCCTGTTTATTTCTGAGAGCAGAATTGTGCAGTCTCAACCCTGACTCTTTGTCTGAAAATTCAAAATATATGTCTTCTAACTGCTGTGTGTTCTTCACTGTCTGCAGAGTTCAGCGACGTATAAACTGTTGTCTTCTAATTCACTCAGCCACAGTAAGGCCACTGAAAATGAAAAATGAGCTTTGAAATGTTCTTGTTTGCATATATAATCTCATCATGTGACAAATGAATACTAAAGGTAAATAAACTATACAATTACATTTATACTAAATGCCTAGGTTACTCAAAGGATATACATTAATATGTTAAATGAAACATTATAAAAACAGGCATAAATATAAGGCACTCTAAATGCAAAACGGAAAAAAAAAGAAAAAACACGTTGATACCACTGAATGCTTTAAAGAACCACAAGAAAGTGACGTCTTTGTACCTTGCCCTATTGTGTGGAGCGGTGATTGCGGCTGCGTGACCCCTCTGCCTCTAATTACAGACTGTATGAGAGCTTGAAAAATGCACCAGCGATGCTTTGACTGGCATCTGACATTCCCACTCCCACACCTCACTTGCGGGGGGAAACAACAATGTCATGAGCGGATGACATATCCACATAAAACCCTATCTAAAAACACACATATTTATTGCACAAGAAAAGATGCACTGAATCAGAATACAATTTTGTCCTACTGATGTGCATTCCAGTGAAAAAATCTCATTTCATTTCCCCCATAGCACACAACTCTCAATTTGGATTGCTTTCATAGGCGATCCATATTTCAAATACTTTTTACTCATAAATTATGTAATTTATCAATATATTTAGAATGGTATATCTATACTTTAATATATCTTTCTCATAGATTCTGTAGCATATATTTATATATTCATATATTTTATCAAATTCATCAGGTTCTCTCTCATCACCCTTCTAACATGGAAGAACTAAGATAATCGGTAGCAGCAACTTCATACTTTGCTCATCCCTGTTGATTCCACAAAGCCCCAGTTTATCTTATGGGAGTAATTAAGTTACCATGTATGTGATCATGGACAAAAACAAGAACAGTAAAATTCAAGACCAAAAGAAAAAAGAAAAAAAAAAAAAAAAAACAAACTCTTGAACAAACTTACAATTTGGTAGTGTGAATTCTGTTCTGTGCACTAAGTGCAACCAAGTGAGAAGGAGGGGGGGAAATCAAAACAAAATGTCAAAAAAGCAAAGAGATTCTCTGCAAAATAGCACATACGTCAGAACAGTTCTACAGCTTAAAAAAAAAATTAACATTTACGTAAATACGTCTTTATCACTTTCTTCCAAGCGATAAACTTGTGTAAAAAAAGGAAATTCACACAGTTCAAAAAAAGCACATCAGCTGTATAATAAAGTACTAAAAAACTAAATCAATAATTTTCATTTATTTCATAGATCATTTTGAACTTTACCCTCTCCCAAAATTTAGATGATGAACATTGTGACAGGAAAAGGGGTGTTTATTCTTTATTACTTTAAGTCTGTCCTGCTGTTGTGGACCAAGCTTTGTCTTCTTTTTCGATGGGTTGTCAGTGTGTACTTGATTGTGAAACAGAAATTTTTTTTTCTTTACAATGTGCATCGAGTTTTTTTTCCCCCGCAATTCTGTGTGCCTCCAATGCCTCTCGTAATGGTTCATAATCACTGATGCATTTCTGACGATGTCATTATTGTTCATTTACTTTTTTGTTGTGTTGGTTTCATTCAGTTTTATGAGCCCCAAAATGAATCCTTGAAGCAAAAGAAAAGGTAATTCCGTATGATGCTTCAACAGTCAGGATTCCCTCACTTTGTGTCAAGGCGAGGTTTTATTGTGGTTGGGAAATACTTGGTCCTCCGGGAATCATCTTTTTCATTTTTTGACAAGTCATGTCACACATCCAACACTTAATGAGTTGTTAGCAAGGAGTTAAGGAGTACTTTCTCAAGCAGGAATTTATGGCTCAGAAGAGAGGCTCACTGGGTTTTCCTTCCAAAGGGCCCTCTGCTTTTTTCTTCCAATACTGGGTCTTTTACGTTGCATAGTGATCAAAGCTTCCCAGGTACTCCAAGCCAGCTCTGTAGCAGAACTGGTATTGATCCTGCAAACAAAGAAGACAAAACTTAAGCTCACACTCCCTCTTCGGTATCCTGAGATGCTCAATCTTTTGTACCATTTTTGATACATTGTGCTTCTATCATGACTATTGTCACAGCCTAGAAACTATCATTTTCCACTGATGGAAAAAATCTTTTTGTACTCCAAAGGTACCAAGTGAAATTCTTTATACACACTTTCTACACAGACTTGTATTTTCACAACTTGAAGATGATACAGGCACTGTTGGTGTGTGTTGTGTGAATTGCCAGTTGTCACCAGTTGTTGTGAATTGATCAGATAAATTTGCAGTCAAGACTACTACAGATCAGTTCAGTTAGTGAATCAATCAGTCTTTAACAAAGGCCTGCATTTGTCAATCTGTTTAGCTCAAGATGATACTTGATACTTTGAATATACTTTCGCATTGGTAACGCAGTAACTGATTCCATGTGTTGTCTGCAGTTCCACAAAACTGAAGTACCTGCATGACTCCCTCTGTACAGTTTGCAAGTTATGTTTTCTTTCAGCGTGTAGTGGAAAAGAGGCAAAAAAACACCCTCACCTCTGTCTGCACCATCGCTGGTCTCTGTGTCCGTAACATTTTCACTGTCTGAAAGATGTCTACTACGCCCTCATATCTCATTCGTTCCAAGACAATGCTGAGGGTGATGAAGACTCCAGTTCTACCAACACCCGCGCTGTGCAGGAGAGGGCAAACAGGTCAGCGGCGAGGCCAGAGAACCCACATAAATATAGAACTCAAAAAAATCAAAACAATGCACCGTGGTGCGAACTGAATATTTGTTTTGTTACGCAGCATTACAGCTCAAGAAATGTTTGCAATCAGGTTCATCTACAAAATGCAAGTGATAAAGTTCAGTGCTTATGCTGTTTGGTCACGTACCTACAGTGGACCGAGATAGGCCCATCTTGGCCGAACTGCTCTTTTGTTTTATGTACTTGGCCAATGAAATCGATGAAGCCCTCTCCTGATTTTGGCACTCCTTGTTCAGGCCAGTCTGTGAACTGAAACTGCCTTACTGTCCGTGACTGTCCATCCTGGCAACAGAGGGTGGGAAGAGAGAGAGAAGGTACAGAGCCCGCTTTTTAAATGGAACATCAGTCAAAAATAGGGAAAAAATAACAAAGAAAACCTGATGAAATGAAACTGGGAGGCCATTCTGAGGTTTTTTCGTCGACAGCCAACCTATGGCAGTTCATTCCATGACCATCCTCATCATAATGATCCACGCCTTTGTGGGTTTTAGAGTGCAAGGCGGCGTTCTTGAAAAAATTCTCGCAGAGGCACTAAGTTTAAAGCATCATGTTTTGTTATTAAAGATGCCTGCCATTTTACCTGAATGCATTAAACATGAACACTAAAGATGCAAATTCCTTTGATGTGCTACCCTCAACAGGATGCTCGGAGAATCGACTTTGAGGGTGTGCATTACTTAAGTGATATTGTATCCTCTTGATAAGGAGAGCAATCCCATTGAGGAGACAGTGTAACATGCACTACAAAGAAGGAAGCCTGCACCATTTATCTGTGTAAGCCTTTGATGGAATTAAAAACTCTGGCAGCTCAGTGCTGCCGGCACCACATTTGTTTTTACACATTGACATGTGTCATAATTTCCACAAATATATATATATTTATTCTTATGTTCCACTTAAGGCCATAGTTTGGTATAAACAAATACTTGACACAATGCCAAAAATTTCAGCTAATGACTGCTGCAATGTTAAATCCATCCACCATCCAGCATGTTCAACACTATCACGGAAATCTTTTTTCTTGGTAAACATAATCAAGCAGGTGTAGCTCCAGTGATAAAACTTGTTTAAAAAAGTTGAAAACTATCATTATTTCATGGGTAAAAGCCCCTGGTTATTCCATTCACAATGAGCCATGGTTAGACTACAACCCAGACTTTGAAAAACAGTCCACCAAAGTGTAAACAATACCACTGGAGTTGGAGCTCCATTCCCACAATGTCAAATTTTGATCTTTTAACTTTGTCCTATGAAACATTGTCTGCTTACCCTGGCATCAGTCACTTTGAACTCTCTCAGGATATACTGGGGCATGTTATACTCGGCCATGGGGTCCACCACAAAGTACTGGTATCTGGCTGACCTCTCTGCTGGCCAGTACTGGTGGCATTTTTCCTGTCGAGAGTGAAAAATAGAATACCACAGTGAGCCACAACATTCATTTCGTACACTAGCTTCATTGTGTTCATTCCCAGAATTTTTTCATTCAGTTCATACTGTATCTACTGCTCGAAAGCTTATATTCTTGTGGCTGAATCCATGTATGGTATTTCATATACGCTGTTTTGTAATGCGTGTGTTTGTGTTCCGTCGCCAAAACAAAGAGGTTAATGTGCCAAAACAAAGGGAAGAAAATAAGCGTATGCATACCCTGCCCATTTCTCTGAGCTTGGTGAGCATAACGACAATGGTGGAGTTGTGCTCCCAGAGCATTCTCCAGAAGTCCTCTGTGGTCTCTGCCAGTGGTCCCTGTGTGGCAATATAGGCTTTCTGTTGCCTGTTGGAATGCATAAATCACATGATGGGAAAGCTGTGATACAGTCGGCATTCAGATACATTAGAACTTTACACTGTGACTGGTTTGACGATGTTGAATTGCAGTTGTAAATAATAACCAAAACATGGCAATGACTCTGAAATTTGTATACATTTGCTGACGCTTCCCAGTTGATATTAAATTCATGTTTCAAAAATGTAGCTGCTTCTATGAAATGCCAAGCCATTTTCATGTTTAATGAATTTACATACTGGCCATCTGATTGGCAATGGGCGTCAGAGTACATTAGCACTTACCTGTACCCATCAATGAAACTGGCATTGATGTAGTCAGAGCCCTCAACTCCTCGAATGGGCTGAAGACACACTCGTGTGGACTCGTATGGCATTATGTTAACAAGGCGGTTCTTGAACTTGTTGCAGGGGAGATTGGCACTGATGAATCGTGATGTATGGGCTTTAGTGTTCGCTAGACGCTTCATGGAGACAGAGAAAAAGAGATATCTTTGAGCGTACTGGTGCGAAGTTAGGAGTGCTAACAGTCTGGGATTTCTCTATGTCCCTGGTGACTGACTGCATTTGACACTAAAGGTGGACTGTACATGATAAAGATCCGAGTAGTATGAACAATTGCATGCCTTTTGGATTCCTTCCTACTCGCGCGAGTAGGAAGGAATGCAAAATAATAAGCTGCACATCGTGGGTTATGAAACCTACACTATAATGGCTCAAAGTGTACTGTGGCTATACACTATTTCATGTAACCATAAAGTATGGAAATGGCATCAAAGTGATTATTATCATGGTCTGCCTTTGCAGGGAAAAAATAGCATGTTATGATGAAAAGACAGGGAAATGGATACCCGAGCGAGCTTGGAGTGGACAGAAGTGCAGTATAATCTAACCTGTTTATCATCTCTTAGTGGAATCAGCATCCATCAGAGAGCAAGAAAGTAGGTGCGTGACAAGCAAGGCGATACCATGCATACAGAAACACCACAGGCTGCTAGGGGCTGAATAAGGTTGGTTGAGCTTCTCATTGTAAAGTATATTGCCCAAGTTCCTCTGGCAACAGTTCTGTGGTGGGGAAAACCTGTGTTTGGCGTTTTCATGTAAACCAAGACCCCTGTTTCTAAAGGAAGGGGAGCTATGGGCAGGGGGAACCAGAAAGGGAGAATTTATCCTATGTTGGGTTACACAAGGGAGTCAACTAACTGGAAAAGAGAGGAAACCACAGGCCCCACGCTGTCTGCTGGGTCTAATGGGAAGTGGAAAAGAGTTGTACAGAGAATAGCCAATCAATGACGCTGGGGTCTGCATGTGACTCGGAACATGGGGTGCCAATGGGAAGCCTGTAAATTCTTTCTGCATGTGGCAAGTTCTTGGTATAAAACTTTACAGGTGTGATGTGCAATCTACAGACTATGCCGTCAGAGTTTAAAGCTAAAGCATCGCTTATTAATATTTTTCCAAGTAATCCCTTATCAAAAATATTGTACCCAATAGTAAACAGTTTGTACCTTGAACTCAAGTTCCATGCCGGTGACATTCTCTCCACCCTCTATCTGCGTCAGTTTCTGGATGTAGGCGTATAGGTTTCTGGCGGGCACTTCGGTGGTGCCGCAGTTGACGGCCTCCTGGAGCGCGTCATGTATGAAGACATACTGGTCCTCTGTCTGCACCATGTAGTTGCGCTGGGCACGCATTAGCGTTACATGCCCGTAGATGTCCACAGTCTTCTCGTGCTTGATACGTTCCAGCATGGCATCAATCACGATGAAGCAACCTGTGCGTCCCACTCCAGCACTGCAGTGAAAAACAAGATCAAGAAGGAAGGATGTTATATTGGATGGTATCCTCAGCTGTCACTGTGCAAGAAAACTCTTGATCTTAACTTCTCCAAAATCTTGGCAACCACATACAATATGTGATCTCCAGTGATAGAAATGAGGGGCAGTCTGATGGAAGGAAACGTGTCTTCTGAAAACATGTGCCGTGGCTTGAAGAACCCCTAGTGATGAGGTAAACTCTGTGTGCCAAGTCTGCCACCTCAGGATGGAGCATTTAGCTTGGAGTGTAATTAAATCTGAAGTGGCACTGTGTGGGGAAGAGGGCTAGGCAGTTGTGGCCTTCAACTGTCTCCCTCCTGGCATTGCAATCTAGTCTCTCCCCTCTGGACCTCACCTGTGCTCTCTAACCCATCAGGACTAATCACTTGTGCAACAGCAACATTTAACCTTTATCTCATGGTTCCAAAAAGTGCCACTACAACAAATGCACACCGAAATGTGGATAAAAAGACGAAATTTTGACAGTATGGCTGTTTGAGGGCTTTGTTAATGTGCCGGGCAACTTCTGAGAAGTGCAGCTGACTTCAATTAATGCCATTAGATTAGCACAGTGCACCCAAATGACATAAGAGCTTTAGAAGAGGCACTGAAAGGCAGGTCCCTTCATTAAGATTCACATCAACACATTTTTACATTAGTGTGTAAAAATGCACAAGTGACAAAAAGCACTCTGACAAATAGAGGGAAAATGCTTCACTGTTTCTCTTCGACCGCTTCTTGCAGGCCAGCTCGAGACATGCAGTACAAATGTAGCCCATTTCTGCAGACTGCTGACAGTCTAAAAATGCTCCCCCCCGTACATTACATGTTTTAATAGCGCATGCCACATGATAGAAGATGTTTTCTGATGACAGTTTATTTACTGTGGGGCGACGGGGTGGTGTTAAATCTTGTTCGTTAACTCTCCTCCCACCTACCGCAAAGCACAGCATTGACAAGACAAGTCCTTGCACTTGGCACTCCAAAGTAAATAGGTTATTCAATCCATTAAGCTGACATGCCTACGAGGTGTGAGCCATGCTCTTGTGCCTCCTCCTTCTGATGGAGCATTTGTTTTTCATTTGCTCTGAGGAACGGGGAAAGGGTTGAGAAGGAAAACTCAAGAGGGAGTAAAGTTAGTCCCCGGGGGCCAAGTCTGCTTAATGTGCCATGCTGCACTGGAACTGTGCTGCAAATGGAATAAAGACACGTATGGGAGTCATTGGCTTTAACAAATTCTCTGATGATCACTTTCAAAATGGCTGACATTGGCTGAATGAGACTGGATTTTTTTTTTTCTTTTAACAAAACTCTTCGCCGCTCTAGGGCGATTACAAAATGTGCATTTAAGTCAAAGGGAGAATTGGGCTGCAAAGAAATGTGAAAGTGTCTCGGGGATATTTGAAGAATGAATCACTTCCAGGTCTAAGAACACCTCAGCCCTCGGGCGAGGGATGCAGGAACTAGAAGAGATTTCTCCCTTTACCCCAGCTGTTTCCAATCTGAAAACATTTTACAGTGCGGACCTGAATGTGGGAGAGTGATGACCTGCGAGAGAGTAAGTGACAGAGTGACAGCATTGAGCTAGAGAGACGGAGACAGAGGAAGCTGAAGAATTGGGGGAGGGAGGCGAGGAGATAGAACGTAAGCTTGTGTTATGCGGGGAGAGATGAAGCCAGTTATCTTGAAGTTGTGTCGCACTCAAGTTAGTTTTATAAAGGACAGAGTGGCAAGAATATGTATTAACCTCAATTTTCTTTAAATGTAAGAGCAGGAAATGCTCGGTACATATGCAGCATTCCTTTATCAACAAGTGACGTGTGTGTGGTGGGGTGAGGTGGTGCAGAAAGCCGTCGGAACATTTGGCAGTTGAGGGGGAGTTGGCAGACTGACTGCACTAATGACCTGACACTGCCTTTTCAGCCAGTCAAGACCAGCTGCTTTGGACGTCGACACACATTAAGTGTCAGACTAATATGTTTTCCAGGAGTTTAGGGAATAGGGGATGGGAGAGAAAGTGCAGGGTGAAATACAGCTGCAATGAGTCCCGACAAGATAAAGCGTGAGCAGCAGTGAAAGCAATTACATATGTATTGTTACCAAATCTCTTGCCGTCAGCTGACCTGTCACCGTTTCCCCACACTGCCAATTGAACGCACACACATGAACTCCAGCTCACAAGGATCACTGCATTGCCGTTAATGGAGTCAATAATAATTGGAATCCTTTGTGCGTATGAATGCTTTTCAGGAGTAAGTCAACAAAGTCATTAATTTCCAACATAGGACGTGTGGAATTTTGTTGTCTGAAACATCCTTTGCCCACTAATTGGGCTTGTAGGTTTAGCCGCTTTCCTTCACAAACCACTGGAGAGTGTTGGCTGCTGATTCTTGTCCGTTGTGACGTGCCAACAAGTGCAGGACTGTTCCCCTCACATGCAACTCTGCCATGATGACAGGGAGGTGGAGTTTTGTGGCAGCTCTCCTGAGTCATCCCTTTCCTTCCCTTCATTAGAATAATTTCTGGAGGAGCACTGCGACTGAGTATGGCTTGATGGAAATGAGGAGGCCATGTTCAGTTTTTCCAGCAGGGATGTTTTGTATGCCCTCATGGTACTAAACATACCAGTGAGGTGAGACTTTTTGTGGGATATAAGGTTTCCGATGGTGACGGTGGAGAAGCCAGCGTTAAAGAGTCACTCCAACCAAATCTTACATTGAGAAAAAGCATTGCTGCACTGTTCACAAAGGGTTGGTCAGTCTGTTGAACCCATGAGCACAGCTGGGTGTGATCAGGTGTGGTCTGTTGACTTGTGACCACACCCATCCATAACAAGGCTTCATCATGGCTGCACAGGGCGTTGAACTAGCATGTCTTCACCACTAGTTGTCAATGAAAACAGAGTTGTTATTTGCCTAAAAATAGGTAAATAAGCAGCTTGGTTTTGATGACAGTTAGATAAGTGGTCTAAATTCTGACTTATGTGCTGTAGTAGACAGTAATAGAGAGAAAAGAAAAGGGGGACATGGCCAGGTTATCAGTTGAATCCTTTGAAACTGTGGGTTGTTCTATCAAAAGTTTCCCTTCCGAGTCACTGGGAGAGCCCAGTGATCTCCATGACATTCAATCATGTCCATTTGACCTCCTCCGCCACCTCACAACGCCTGGGTAGACCTTAAGCTAGAAGAGCAAAACAGTCCCTGACCTATGGGTTAGTGAGAACAGCAGGAACTAGGAAAGCAGGAAACATGCTATAGAGTCCGTGGGTGGCAGGTTTCTCAAGACGCACTGTGATCTCACCTTGTCAGAAGGGTTAGCTCTGCAGTGGAAACACACGAATGCATTTAGATTATTATTGTTACCGTAAAGACTGCTGTGGTGGAACTACCGGCACTGTGTGAGCAACAGTGACGCAAGTAAATAAAAAGAATGTAAATAAAATTGTGAATCCTTAGACAAGCTAGAGTAATTTGATTTCATTAGGATAATCTTTACCAACAATGACAAATGATACAGAAAACCCCTCTTTTGACTTGCTGGCTGTTTAAAATTTAGTTTATGATGAAGGCTGGAGAAAAAAAATGGAAATACCGTAACATGAGATGAACACGTCCCACCACACACGAAAACTAAAAGTTTAAGTAAGGACTGGTTCACCACTAATCTTCCTGACATCTGCGTCATCAATATGCAGTCTTGTGTATATCAGATGAATTGTTATGGAACTCAGGGGAAGTAATTCAGGGGAATTCTCCAGTAAGTTGAGTCACTTGTGATTGTTGTCGAGGTATAGTTTATGGACTCTCATCTCCTCATACACCACCACTCAAACAAATCCAGAGCCTGTGATTTCATTATGGTATACGTGGTACATACATGGTAAGCTACAATTTTTTTTTGTGCACCAGCTAATTAAGCAACCACTCAAGAGTCTTTTTTTTTTTTTTTTTTTAGCTTTTATCTCTGTCTTGTTGCATGTGCTTAAATAGCTTCCACAAAATTGACAGTATATCTCTGCCTCACCACAAAACACTCCTATCTTTATTTTGCAAGTATGCAAAAATAAAAGATGGCTCTGTTTTAAAATTGTGGTCAAACATGAAGTGAGGAATTGCCTCTCAAGGGATTTGGAGCTTGGAAAAGACTGTATCTGATAGGGAGCCAGAGGAATTAAAAACTCCCATCTGCAGAGTGACATTAATTCCTGCATTCTGCTTCATTGTAAAAAGTCAGGATTTTCAATTTAAAGTGATTCGGCAACTAGCTCTAATTAACTCCAGCATGTGGTAATTCTAACTCTTCTGTAATCCCCCTTCCCTTTTCTTGTCACTTTCTGACACAAGTTTGTATCTATTACACTTGCTATCGCTGTTTCTTCGTTTTCACTGCCTTTTCAGTCGCTTGCTTTCTCTGCGCCTCTCATGACTTCCTGAGTTGAGAGGAGCTAGAAGTCTGCGTTATATCCTTGTGCCTCTCTGCTGGGAGTCTGGCCGCTTATGTAGCTGAGGGAAGTGAAGTTGGCATGAAAGTTATTTGTTTCAGATGCAATAACCCAAGGGATAAGCCAAGGCATCTTGTGGGCCGCTGATGTGCAACACGCTCGTGGTGTAGCAGGGAACGCGACAGGTCTGCGTGTCTTCATGTGTGGGAGGAGATGTTTAAGTTTGCTGAGGGCGATGCCACTCACAGTTTGTGCTGTGATGTTGAAAGCACCTTCAGATTTAAAGTGCCTTCTGTGAAAGCTAGTAGACTGATTTGTTTGGGCTTGCCATAGTAGTCCATATAAAGTATTAAAATATTGGACAACAATTTGTCTTTCGGTTCATGTCAAAAACCTTTTAAAAATCACTATGATCAGTACACAGTGACTCGCATATAGACCTCTAAATAACCATCAATGTATTGTATTTTGTCATATGTATTCATATATTCATTACAGCAAATGGAGAGAACAAAATCAATTTCATGCTTCAGCATGTTTTTGTGAAACCATGTTGTTTCTTACCTGCAGTGTACCACCATGGGCCCTGCATCTGGAGGATTGCAAGCTTTCACCCGTCTCAGGAAGGCCAGGAACGGAGTGGGGTGCTCTGGCACCCCGTGGTCTGGCCAGGCCGTGAACTGGAACTGCCTCACCTCTCTCTTCTCGCTGGAGCCATTCTGAATATGGAGGCAGAGAAAGGTTAGCGACCAACGTAACTCACATCAAGTGCTTTACAGTTGTGAGGTCTCAGCACAACAAAAAGCCAAACGCCTCCTTACTTTAAAAAGTGCAAATGTCCTGACACAGTACGTGGCCAGCTCTACTGTGTCCAGCAGTGTCACTTGGATGAGGCCGTATGTCTCTGTCCCTCTCGTAGGCCAGTATTGGTCACATTTCACCTGCAGCGGAGAGAAATATCACATTAGACAAGGTAGGGACAGGAATAATATATGAACGCTATCTGCCCTGGAGTGTAAAGTGAAATAATGGTAATTCCTGCTGACTAGGCTTGATTTCATAATCAATGAAATGGCCTGAGATATTTGTACGGAGCCGACGGTGCTATTAATTGCCCTGACATGCTGTATAATTACAAAGGTAACCACAGTTTCCAATCATATTACCGGCTCAGCTTTATTGCTGTTCGAGTGCACAGCTTTGTTTCCCGGGTTAACAGCCAATAAAACACTGTTCCATTATAGCAATGCTGCTTAGCTGACAAAGAGAAGCACGATTGGTGTTGGGGAGGAAATAGCTGAGCTCCATTTCAATTGTTTTTCTTCATATTGTCCATTAGAACTGATGTGGTTTTAGCAATATGTTCAACACAATCAAAATGTCATTGTGCTCAACAAATCCTGATGCCTGATGCTCGGTGACTGTTGATGAGCATGACAACTGGGCGCCATTTGTACCACTGGAATATTCAAACATCTTACATCCACTAATTTCATTTCTTAAGCAGCTGTTACAGCATTGACACCATGAGTAATGAAGTTGATTGTGACATCGGGAGTAATGGAATGATTCATAATAGCGTTTACTCTCAAATGCTCAAGCTTTATACATGCAAAACATACAAAGACAGCTTGAGTGCTTCCCAGCGAATGATATGACTGATTAATATGAAAGGCAGGAGCTGATGGCGGCAACAAAAGCACATTATGTACTGCAAATGTCAAACATCATAATTGTATGGCAGGCTCAGTCTCGCAGGAAGCCTTTACTGCAGAGCCAAGAAGCACTCTTATATCACAAAGCATCTGCGGAGTGAAACAGACACCTTACAGCACGGACCAAATTTAATTGAAGAGTCGTGCATTTTTAAAACGTCCACAATGTTGAAAAACAGCCATGGAATGCATTTGCTGTGCAGATTGTGCAGATACTGAGCAAAAACTGCTCTCTGGATAGAGTCAGCGCCCCTGTTAACACTATGCCAGGCTCTTAGAAAAGGCATACAAGTGTGAAGGTCAGTAGCTTATGGAGTCTGCAAGCTTTCATGTGCTGTAAGATGTGCAAGAGAGAGAAAGAGAAAGTGCCTTTTGACCACATCAGCCTTAAAGGAGCAGCGAGTGCATGCAGCTGGGCATTGTAGCTCTCGGCAGTGTTTTTATCACTGATTGCAATCCAGTGCCTTCAGCAGTGCTCGGCTAATGAAAGCAGCCATACCACTAATCAGTCAGGACTCAACGACAACAGAAAGTGTTGTCGTAAAGAGAGGATTGAGGATATCAGCGGGTGACAGAATGCAACTTGACTTCTCCCGGGGAATAAATACGAATGCATGCAGGGAGGGCCAGGGCGCAAACACACTGTACAAATTAAACCGGGTTGTGAAAAAGAGCAGATCAGGAGGACGAGGACATCAAACTGATCGCGTCACTGATAGAGGGTGAACGGCGTTTGAAGAGATTTTCAAAGTCAAATGAAGAACAGAAATGTGAAAATAACTTCCCATTGCTCTGACTGTTGATATTTTTCAACTCATTCTTGCCAGCTGCTGATGTCGTGAAATTATCATATTCTTATGTCCACTCTTATTCTGATGGCCCCGCAGACACTCAGTGCAATGCTTTTCAAAACGTACACATTTCACTGGGAAAATAAGAAAACGACTGCTGACAGGTTTTAACACTGGTGCCTGTTTCTTTTTGTCTTCACAAATTCGTTGTAATGATTGGGATAAGGGCTCTTAAAGATGAGCAGTTAAATTGTGTTGACGGATTGTGATTTTGCTCCTCTGTGCATGACTGAGAAATCATTGCAAATAGCAACTTTGCTAACGATTTCGGACATTTCAAAAAGCCTCCACACCACAGACACACTAGCGTTGCGTGTGCATAATTAAAACGCCATATTACCAGCCTGTCATATCATTTCGGGTCAATACCAGTATTTAAGTTTAAAGCCTTTATCAACCAATCACAAGTCGATATTATCATGAATTTGCCATTTCATTTGAAGGCAACCCATAAGAGAGAGAGACTCAAGAGAAAGAGGCTGTGTCTGTATTTCTGTCTCTCACCCTGGACCTCTCCTCCAGCTTGGTCATCATGACGATGATGGCGCTCCTCTGCTCCCAGATCATCCTCCAGAATTCGCCAAACGTCTCTGGCAGAGATCCTTGTGTGGCGATGTAGGCATTCTGCTTCCTGTAGCCATCAATGTAGTTGGCATTGATGTAGTCACTTCCAGGGATACCTACAAAAAAAAAAGGAGGCAAGGTTAGACTCAAGCTGGAGTCGGTATGCAAAAAAACTACATAGGGATTGCTTCGTAAGAGGAACCACTGTGTACTGGGACTTTAGATAGTGGGAGACACAATGTGAACAATCAGTGTCACAGAATAGTGGCATTTGTTGCTTCCTCCGTTCGTCTAAGTCCTGATTTTCCCTGCAGTTATTAGAGATGACGTCAGATTATCCACCACATAAGTGTGAGGCCATATCCTTCCTGTTGTCTCGTAAGTATTAAATCGAAAAAATATCATAAAACAGTCACATTTGGAAGCAGTAGTACAGTGCATAAGGATTTTTTATTTGCTATCAACAGCACATTTAAATCCATTTGTGTGTCCCTCTTCCATATCTGCAACTGACTTACAGATAAAGCTCGGTCTGTGAAAGTCTTTCACCTCACATGGAGAAAAACAAACCAACAAAAAACTAGCAAAACAATTTTCCCCCCTCCCCTTCGCTCTCCTCCTTCCCTTTGCTTATATTAAATG
This sequence comes from Chaetodon auriga, assembly GCF_051107435.1. Lineage (NCBI taxonomy): Eukaryota > Metazoa > Chordata > Actinopteri > Chaetodontiformes > Chaetodontidae > Chaetodon > Chaetodon auriga. The sequence goes on along the minus strand of NC_135097.1, from coordinate 10,083,752 downwards.
AAAGGCACAGCAGCCTTTTCGAATCCAGGCGAAAGAGACAGAGCTGACAGCTAGTCAATGCTTCAGGACTGGCAGTTTAGGGGCTTCGTGCACACATGGTCGACCAAGATAAGTCTCATCTGCATGGACGCCACGTATCAGAGAATCCCCTCACTCTGACTGCCTCCTCTCCCCCCTCTCCCCCAGACTCCCTTTTACTCCCAGGTAACTTATTCAACAGAAAAAAAGGAAAGAAAATGGAATATGAACACATTTAAAAACCAACCCACTATATTTTCTTTCTTTCATTTTTTTTTTTTTTTTAATTTCCTCCGTCCATCTCTTTTGCTGTTGAAGTTGTCCACACAGCCGGGCGGCTGTACATTTCCATGATGGACAAGGGATAAATACAATTAAGCCCAGTGTGTTTTCAAATTGAAAAGCAAAAAGAGACATTACTGTGGTTTAACGAGAATGAGGCAAGTTATTTAACGCACATTTGCAAATGGATTTTGCCTTCATGCTTTCTGTCACTCAGGATTTGTATAAATTCTGCCATTTTCCCTGTCAATATGCTTTTTTCGAAATAAACATTGCTGCAGTGCTGTTCAATACTCGCCATAGAAAGGGGACTCTCAAAGGAAAGACAGAAATATTCCAGGGTGCAACGTTGTAATCATGATAAATGCCATGATTCTTAGTAGTAGAATCTTCATGTTCGACATGGGCAGAATGCCGCGCTCACATTTTCTCAGATTCCTCCATCTTCCTACAGCACAGATTTATGAAGTTGTCACAGATTTCGATTAGGCTTTCTTAATAAATGAGCTCTTTGGAGAAGAGGAGACCAGTGATTCAAGTATAGCTCTTTTCATTGAATAAGAACAAGCTTGTGACTGCTTCCACACTAAATTTAGAACAATGAAAAAAAAAAGCTGTTGCATAACTTTAATGTGCCCAAAAAAGAACATGGAATTGGAGGAATTTGCAGGGATTGTGCTAACAAAACCTAATGCAAACTAACTGTAGAATTCTGGCACATGAAGGGTAGACAAAGTTTGAGGGATTCATTTAGATACCACTTTAATCCTGCTAAGTGCATGTGTTATACGGTCAGGCAACTTGGCAAGAGGTGCCTCGTCAGTCGTCGAAAGTGGAGCGAATTCAGTGATGTCACAACAATTAAAGTCCACAGATGTACTTGAGCTTCGGAGCGCCTGTATTCCAAAGATTCTGCGATCCATCCTCACATCAATATATTCTCAGAGTGCTGCAGCTGTCTTCAAATTCTTATGTCAAATCCCAAATCCCTTTTTTGTTCAAAGAACTCAATCAGAGTAAACAATAGACGCGTTGCTTGCCAAAAAGGCTTTGTTTAAGCTTGAGAAGGAAAAGAGGAAGTCCCTCATGTCCCCCTGGCTGAGAACTACTCGCTTGCGATAGCACAAAGGCTCCAATGTGGTTGTGCAGATGTGTTTATACGCCTGGCTAATGGAGTTCCATCAACACTCAAGCTGTGTGTTGTTTCAGAGAGGCTGCATAAAGGGCTTTCCAAGTCTTTATCTATCTGTTTTTGTCACATTAGCCATTTATTACTTTGTTTATCTTCCTTTGCTCTCCGTGGGAGCAGCTCAATGGAAATGGTTAATTAATAGCTGTGTGTGTATGTGCAATTGTGTTTAATCCAATAAACTGGTGAGGAAGCCAACACTTAACTAGCCATTTCAAAATGGCTTTTCATTACTTAGAAGCTGTACTGTACAGTGCACACATCTTTAATTTGCCAGAGACTTTTATTGGACCGGTTCAAGTCAGTTCTGCCATGGGCTCAAGTGAAATTGTGAACAAACACATTTGGCACTGTCTTGCTGCAAGGTTGGGCCCTGATGTTCAGAGCCCTGCAAGCACATGTTGAGGGAGTTCTGTCTATATGTTACTAGCAAGGCCTTGTCTATTGAGTCACTCTGGCCAATGTAATCTTAGCAGTCTATCGTGTGTGTTGTTGTGAGTTTTGTTTCAACCAGGTACCAGGTAAGTGGGAAAATGCGTACCCTCCAACAACAACTCACTGTTCTAGTTTGAAGGGATAAATTATGCAGAAAAACAGGCCATGGCAAGAATCACCTGGCAGTCACTGATCAAGATGCTGGTAAAACTGACCTGCATCTCTCACTATACATCGTTAAATCTCATTTTAAAGCATGTTTAAGCATTTTAAGGGAAAATTTGCTTTTTTCTGAAGCCACCTCTTTCTTTGCAAACACCTGGGGCATGAAAGGAAATAAGTACTCTGACATGCTTGTGTAGGGATATATTTTAAAAGTACAGTGTGGTTGTGCTCCTGAGGTCTAAAAGATACAGTTGCGCAGGCTGTCTTTGGAATCAATACAACAGTCGGGAGGGAAGATGTTGGTGGGCGGCATACCGTCAATAGCGGAGAGCAAGACTCTGGAATGGTCGTAGGCAATCACGTTGGCATATCTGTTCTTTGGTTTGTTGACCTCCAGGTTAGAGTGCTCCCATGTGAACTGCTGACCAGGATCGATGGACTGTGAAGTAGAAGAAAATTTGGCGTTAACAGTGGAATATGTTGCACTGTGAACATTTAACAGCAGTTTATTGCTAAGATGGAATTCAGCTCTGGGGCAACTGCCCCCCAGGATCCATATGAGAAATCTTTCACCAAACTGAAAATCTTATCTATTGTACTTTACTGATGTTTAAATTTCTCTCTTTGAGGCTGTGCTTGAAACATAAGGCTATATGTAGCCTTGTATGTCTTCAGACATTTAGCATGCTCTCGTTTTTCAAGGCTAAGAGGAAGGCAGACTATAAAAGTAAAAGTTCCGATGCATTTAGCCTTGTGTGTCCATGCTGTCTCGCAATCTCTACACAGTTGGTGCAGTTGGCTTAAAATATTTATTTGTGTTCATTTAATTTAGAATGTTGATTGTCAGATCCTTAATGCACAAAACAGCAATGAAAAAGGTTGTACAGTGTTGAAGATACATTGCTTCAGCGGTAAGCCCTTAAAGCCATGTGATTGAATACTAAAGTAACCATGTCCCCTTTCTATTTACAAAATGTGGAGGCTCTTAAATTACATTGTGACCGTGAAATATGGCATGTTCTTAATATAACAGTACTTTAAGTTATTGAGTCAAAAGGAAATTATCGTTCTCTGACTGATAGCTGATTTAGGTGTGAAAAGTCTAACCCAGGCTTTTATTCTTCTCAATTAATGTAAGTAAAATCTCTCCTGGCCTCTCAGTATCTTGGAGAAATTAGGATGTCAGCCAACATTTGAATCTAAGTTGGCACTTTTGGTCTGTGAAAAAGAATGTGAGCGCTCCGTGGATTGAAATTTGACTTAAAAGTGGATAGTTTACTGTTCAGAACTATGTGAGCTCTGTGTTGTCCTTGGCATGAAATAACAGCTACATATAAATTATTAGACTTACAGACAGAAACATTCTAAATTGCTCACAAAGGAAATGCTTGTGTTCTATTGGCTTTCCTCATTTGATTTTTAGGACTTTATGGCACAGCCTGGAATACCACACTTGAGACTAGTTCAACAGAATTTGCTTTCCAAGTCCTCTTTCAGCTTTGTAAAGCAGAAATTGATAATGGTCCCTCATCACTGATAAATGAACGATAAAATCCGACATCACAAAGGGAAAATACAAAGACATGAAAGACAGCATTCCATTTCCCATTACAGGGAAATATTGTGCTTGTGTTTTTAATGACTACACATGACTTTTATGAGTTAATCTCCACTGAAAATAGCAGAAGCCCAAGTGCAATAGAACACACTGCAACACACACAACCACACTGACCACGTTTAAAGTCTAGATAGACCTGAGAATGATCAGACTTTTATGACTTCTTTAGGGTAATTTATAGGAGCAATAAACACATAAAAATTAGGTTTATTATTCCTTTTTTTAATACTGTTTTAAAGATGGCAAACTTTATAATACTACAAGCTCGATTCCAAAAAAGGTGGAAAGCTGTGTGAAACGAAAATAGAAACAAATGCCCTCATTTTATGAAGTCTTCCTGAGCCCATGTAGTAATATCATTTGAACAATCACATGTTCAACCTCTCTCCGTCCTTGCTTGTGAACGACTGAGCCTTTTGAGGATGCCCCTTTCATTCCCAATCATGATACTATCACCTGTTACCAATGACCCTGTTTACCTGTGGAATGTTCCAAACAGGTGTTTTTGGAACAGTTCACAAGTTTCCCAGTCTTTTGTTGCACCTGTCCCAACTTTGAAATATGTTGCTGCATCAAATTCAGAATAAGGATATATTTCCAAAAACTAAGTTGATGAGGCCAAACATTAAATAGACTGTCTATTCTTTCCAACTGTCTACATCATGTCCATATAATATAATGTCTGTTATTGGCTTATGTACAAAAGGATGAGCACATTGTGTTTGTTTTACACAGCATCTCAACTTTTTTGGACTCGGGATTGTACTATGGCCTTGGAAGGAAACACATTAAGATGCATTTAAGAGTATATGAGCTCAGTGTGAATACAACATCCAGAGACTTCAGCACTGAGTTCTTTATCAGCGGAAATCACCTCAGGGCATTACACAGGGGACAAACCACTGGCTTCACCTGATATTTTATCAAAATAAGTTGAAACAGTGGGCTGCTACATTGCTCATAATAAAAATCTTTAGTTCATTGTGCTCACAGAATTGCTTTCCACTGCTCTGGAATAAGCACTATGAAATTGGAATTCAATGCACTTAAGCTGCAATAATGATTGGGCAGCTTGGCAGCCACCCATATGGTGACCTCATAGATTTTGGAGCGCTTGCAGGACCTGCGGAGAGAAATGGGCAGAGAAAGGGTGACTGTTCCCATCTCACACAATGCCCCTGAAAGGACCTCTTACTCACACAGTTTTTCGGGCTCAATGAGTGTTCTGCAATCATAAATTCATCTACAATGCAAAGCCAATATAAAGGAAAACATTTTGCACTGTCTGACTGCAACCCACAGGGTTTTGAGGGCCCTTAAATTGTAAGGACTTTTACATTTCAAGGTCTAATCACACGATGCATAAATATAACTACCACCTTTGTACCATGATGCATTTTTATTCTGATAGTGGCCATACATTCCTAAGTGAGACTTCAGCTAAAGCGTAGATATGATTAGCTGGTTGGACAAGTGTCAGTAAACTGTGGCCTTTGAAATCTCCGGAGTCTAGTGGTGCATTAGTCACTCTCATCAGCAAAGCAGTAAAGTATAGCGGTTCACCAGGATAAACAAAACTGAATATGCTTATATATGTACTGCATTTTCAGTCTGGTGTTTGCTGCATCCAAGAGATTCATATTGCAAGGTGTAGTAATGCCCCTAGGGGCTGAAAGCAGGAAAAGCACTGGTGTTACTCATAATATCAGTCAACCAGTAGGCACAGTGTCAGAATCCTGGAACTAGACATGGAATGCAGCCATTTTTAAAGTTAATAATTGAACCTGTATGTTTCCTTCTATGACATGTCAAAATGCCTGCTGTGAAAAAGGCATACCGACTGCTTTTATATCTCCGAGTTAGTCTGAAAGACAGTGGCTCCCAACCTCTGCCCCTATTTGGCCGTCATCCACCAAAGCCAGTTGACACATTGTTGACATGCTTGAACTGCTGTGCGGTTGGCATGGGTATGCAATGATAGGATTAAGGCTTCCAGGAAAATATCATTAAGTGGAGGACTGTGGGTTTTGCCCACCACACTTCATAGTGACAATCATTTGCAATCATACTTTATATGCATGCTCCCAGGTAATACTAGACATGTTCATTGTCGTCTTTCTGCCACAGCATTCTTGTCACTGCATTTATCACAATTGCTGAATCAACAGGGGGACTTTGCAGACACTTGCCTCATATTCTTGTGAAAACTTGAGGTTGTCGTTTGCTTTCAGGCGCTCCAGGTGATCCGCCAGGTCCATAATTGGGATTGGAGGGTGGCTAGCCATACCTGTCAATCAGATGGACTGAGGGTTAGTCACCAGTCTTGTCAGAAGGCATCACCCAAGCACAAGCCAACAGTGAATCATTAGATAAGCAGCATGTGTGTTTAACAGGGGGAATGGAAGAGTGGATCTTGTTAGGCTAGTTTGTTCACTCAAAGCAGTGGCCATGCTTATAGAGAGAATATGGACACAGAAGCCAATGAGAAGTCATCGAGCACACTTGCCCCACTCGGACTCTCCCTATTGAGAGAGAAGAACGTTATTCACACAGAAAGCTGTTGTGGCTAGTTAGCATGACAGTAAGACACAGACACAAACAAACATCCCCAAAAACAAACAACCAAAAGAAAAAAAAAAAAAAAATCAGAATGTTAGGCCAGATGTTGACGTCTGCTTTGAGTGATGACATGTTTTCAGGCTGTCATTTCAAACTCCGCCTCCTGCGATGACATAGCATTAACACCAGATGGATTAGATGAGGATGGGAATACAAGGCTAGGCAGAAAAAAGGAAAAGAAGGGAATTAAAGCTAAAAAAAAACCAAACAAACAAAAAAAATCATGTCAAATGCATAATCGAGACCAACTAACTTGACAAATGGAGGTTACTGGGGTGACTGGACGCACCTGAACCTGTGGAGGAAACGGCGGTGTAATTAAATACATTGCAGATGTTATAGCAATGTGATGACTATTTTCTTCACAAACAGAGGGTAGAAAATTGAAACATGACAAGGAGTAGTTGAATGAATTGTGTGTATTCTAAATGGGCCACTCATTAGTAACATCCAAAATCATCATGCTAGAAGCTTGGCTATGCCACCATGCTTATGTCATACAAATAAGAAAGCATACACAGAATACAAATCCTAGCAGCACAAACCAAAGTCGAGCAACCACAGGATATTATTTGACATTCATTTTAACCTGAGGGTGCTGACATGGTCATATAATGCTTGCATAGTCTGCAGCATTGAGTTTCAGCCTGCAGTTAATTCACCTGACTTTGACAATGTAGAATTAACATTGTTGAATATGGGTGGTCATTGAGTCATTTGTGTCATTAACATTTAAGAGCGTAGATGTAGGAAACCATCTACAGTGTTGCGTTTTAACTATACTGATGCTCACCAAGACACCTTTTCGTATGCACTGCTGCAATGTAGCCTGCTGCCAAAGCTCTGCAACTTAAGAAGAGTTGTGTCTCTCTCTATCCCCCACTCTCCCTCTTTCTCTTCCTCTCTCTCTCTTTCCAACATTGAGGTGATGTTTCATTTTGGTTGCTGCCACAAGTGGGCATTAGCTAATGGAAGCTGAGCCTCGTTTTCCCACCCACTCTCATCTCTCTCTGAAAGACGGCAAAGGGTGTTTCTACTGCAGCCCCGCTACTCAAAATCCATTTCCACCACTGGGGGACAATGAAAGTACCATTTCCAACGTGTCGTCACTCAAACATCAAGCATCCTTAAGATGAAAATGTCCATTGAGGGGTAAAGAGGTGAAAGAAAGGAGAGAGAGAGGTGGCCTAATGTAGAAGTGCCTCAGGACTTGAGAGGAAGTGGTCACATGGTAGGAAAAAATGTTTGGTCCTTTTTGACCAGCGAGAAAGCCAAGATACCAGCTCTCAGAGAGGCTGTTTGGGGGAGGGGGATGATGAGGCAAGTGAAAAAGTGGGAGGATGGTTGAGATCACTCCGAGCCAAAAGGAAAACTACCTCTCTGCCAGGATGAAACAGCCAGTAATGGTCCTAACATCATTGAAGAGCTTTCATAAATATGCATAATCTTTTTTCAAAATTGAGCCTGCAGGGATAATTCATCCTCCTTTCATACTAGCTGACCTGAAAAATATGGCTTTGATATTACAACATTATTGGCGGTCTCTGAACACCTGTCCCAAAGCAGTTGGTGCCAGAGGAACTCAAACGGTAGTTCAAGTCAGGACGGGGGCAAAGATGCATTCCTCCTTTCCAGGTGATAAATGGACTGTGACGTCCATCGTATCCCCCAGGCGAGAAACGGCCACATGACCGAACCAAGGCGCAACGACTGACCACCACTCACCTAAAGCAATAAAGGTCAAAGCGAGTAAACGCTCGGGCTCACAGCTTGTCACTACTTTTTCTTCGCCGTCCGTTGGCTCGCATGCAAAATGGAACACCGAGCCTCAACACATTTTGTATTTCCCCTCACCTTCCATGATGCTGCATCCAATGACTTCTGGCAGCAGGGTACCATTCAAGCAGGACTGCACTATTCTTAGTAAGCATGACAAGTCTTGATGACCTGGATAACGCAGGTGCTGAGGAAGACGACAGCTGCCACAAAACTGTCAAGCTTGCATTTCTGCCTCTTCATTTTCCACTGAGAAGTGTCTCCAGGGAGGAAACTGTCAGTTTTGACCCTCTGTGCCTTCTCTGAGCACCTGTCCATTGTCTACTTGCAAACTGCTCACTTGCTTGCCAATCTCACTGCAGAGATGATTGACTTTTTATGGTGTTAGGTGTCAGTGTCAGCGGTGCTTGCGAATGAACAAACAATGGTACAGCTAAGTCTGAATATACATTATTCCTTTAAGCAAGCAATCAGTAGCACTAGCGTGCCCCCTCATAATGCATATTCAGGTGTAAATTCACAGTGAAGGAGATGGACGTCCTGGCTTCATTGGAATACATACCAGGCGTTTGGAAGTTGAGACGTCGAAGCTCAACAGGGTCAGTGGGATGATGCAGCGGCATTTCCTTGCTGTTGGGGAGACTTCCCTTCCTAGCTTCAGATTCTGCTCTTTTTCTGCAGAACAAACAGCATATAGTAATTATTTTTCTCTTTATTTTCTGCTCAAAACTCTTACTTTATAACCTCAAAGCTTGTCTTTGGCTTCAGAAATACTGCAGGCAAATGTGTAATTATAGAGGTGGCAGGACAACATTATTACAATACATAAGGCTACAGGGGGTGGACTAATAACATCAACACTTCACAGTATAATGCAATTCAATACAATAGGCGTTTAAATACCACCTTTACAGAAGCTCTTTTCAATGATAGTGTCAGATAGGGTGTCAATTCGACTCTACAGTCATTTTGAAGCCATAGTTAATGGTGGTGTTTAGATTGCATTATATTGTAACATGGTCCTGTTACTGTGTTTAAAAAAAGAAATAAATAACGTGAACACAAAGGTATCATTTGCTACAGAGCTGTTTAACTGGATTGCTTTATGGTGTATTCTTGTTTTCCGCTCCCTTTTATTTTATTTTCACTATTTTATATGCTAGTTTTAAGATTCATGTTTGTAGAGCATCTGTGATGTTTTATGACTTTTTAACATATTTTTGTGTACAATGTTGCCACCTCTGACAAAAGATGCCATATGAATCAAGTGTTGGTTTCATAGACGGCAATGCGGTTCGTTCATTCAAACAACCTTGATTCCAAAAAAGCTGGGTCGACAGGTAAAATGTAAATAAAGCAGAACGCAATCATTTGCAAACGAAGTGTTTACTGTCAATGGTAGTAATAATCCAATGATACCTGTTACCTATGAACCTGTTGAAATGTGTTTCTGGCATCAAATTCAAATTCAGAATAAGCATATATTTACATAAATCAATTAAGTTGATGATGTAAAACATTAGATCGATTGTCTTTGGACTGTTTTTAATTGAGTACATGTCAAAAAGGATTGACAAACTATCACATTCTGTCTTCTTGATGTTTTACACAGCGTCCCAACTTTTTTGGCATTGAGGTTGTAAGAATCAATACAACACTGGTCACTAACATGGATCACATGTTTTAATGGAGAGGTCAATTACAAAATATGTATAATGGAAGTGTAATATAGTGGAAATTCTGACATTAGTAATCTAAAGTTTATCAGTAGAAGAAAAAGACCATTTTTCTCAAAACATTTGTGCTTTGCTAACAGTAAATTAACAAGTGTTCAGCATGTTCGTTTCGATTAAGCACATAGCGTGATTTCACGAATGGCATCTATCGCCAGTGGGCGACCAGTTTCTACATGTTCAGATATAATATGTGCAGTGTAGGGAGAAAACGGGGTTTAAAGGGAATTAGTTTTTCTCTACTTCTTTCTCACTCTTACCTGTCTGGTTTGCTGCTCCATTGGTCAGCAAGAAAAGAAATGTCGACACAACATTAGGTGGTGAGACCTTTGGCTTTATATAAAGGAGAATTCCAGAAACTTTCCTGTAGAATAAGCGAGTGACTGACTGCATAAGAGACAAACGATACCAATCATATCTCAATTTAGCTTTACGTGCAAGATTAGCGATGCTTCACTTCAGAGATTACGATCAGTTATGCCGCCTCGGGGCTTTTTGTTTCAAATGCTACAGTTTCCCAGGTGTATCCAAGGTTTGTGCATTGTATCTCTGCTATTTCAAGCAGTTTCAGCCGCTTCTTGTTCAAGCATAAAATTCATCACTTGACTCCTAATTGCTGTGTTTGTCTCTTCCCGCAAATAAGCCTACCCCTGTTGAATTTTTGAACTTAAGATTTCTGTATATCCAAGATTTATGCATGTTGTATTCTAAAGGCAAACAGGTTGGATCGTGATTTTATTAGTGATACGCCACATTCAAATGTGTGCAGCTATTCTGTAAATCTTTTGCATTTGAAAAATGACCAGAATCTATTGGTTAAGTAGCAGCCATGACTTGACTTCAATTATTCTACATGTAGGTGGACAATTTAGTCTGATTTATGTTACTCTCTGCTGAAGCTGCACATTGTTATCCCCCTGTCCTTTCCCAGAGCTCGACATAACATGGTTGTTGCCCTTTGTTTTGCACAAGAGGAGCACTCTGTCGCATAAAAATTGATCTGGACAAGAGAAATATCTCCTGGTTATGCACCAAATGTTTCCTAATGTGGCCTTGACACTGACTTAGTAATTGATGTGTAAAACTGCCTGCCACAAATGGAAACTCTGAAGGCCCCCACACGCACAGTCTTTGTTCACTTTCAATTTACCTTTGTATTATCCAAACCAAAACTTGATATGAAAGGAATCCAAGGACAGTAAGGTGTTAGAGCGAGCCAGGATGAAGCTGTGTGCATAAACTGAATGACACTGCTATTGATGTGTTTTTTTTGTCTTCAGTATTGGTACTGTTACTGATTATAGCTTGTGCTGACTCTTCACTTACTAATCTTGCCTTCCTAAAATTACTTCTTGAAGACTACTGTGAAATTCTGCTTAGGACTGGACATTTGATTGAATGAACTCTCCAGAAATTTATGTAGAAGGCTGGAAGAGACAAGACAGTGAAGGGCAGAAAAAAAGTCAGGTGAGGTACGTGCTTGTGTGACGTGGCTTAACAGGAGGGCAGCATAAGGTCAGTGTCGGGAGCTACTCTCTGTTGTGGAATGGGGTGTAGTAAAAGAGGAGGGGTTAGGGTGGCTGGCATGCTTGCCCAGGCCCCAGGGCCTCTCCAAAGCTGCACACACATGCAGTGACATGAAGCAGATAGTCAAAGCCCTCCCCTCCTACGCTTCACTGATGAGCAGTGACAGCATGAGGTCTCACTGCCACTAGGGGGTTTCAGACAAAAAAGGCTGTTTTGATTCGGTGTGAAAGAGCGCTACCGCAAGTGTTTTCCACAGTTTTACCATGGGTTTGCGAGTGTGTGTGTCTTTTTGCGTGCAGGGGCGTAGATGGATCCGTCTGATTCGCTTTCAGTCAATGCACGTGTCTGCGTGAAGGACTGTGGACATTTGCAGTTGATGGCAGCGGAATGCTTGGGTTTACTCATTTGACATGTAGAGTGTGTATGTGTGCTACTAGGAGTCAGGGTCATGGACAGCCTGAAGATCAATGTGCCTCAAGGCTTGAAGTCAAAATCTTACATTTAGCATTCGAACGTGCTAATTGAAGATTTGTGTGGTGCCGTGTGTTGGCGTCAGAAATGTTAAATATTGAATGGTCATACATAAATGTTGAGGGGCTATACATGAATTTTAAATGCACATATATAAGTCATGCTATTTATATAGCACATGTTTCGCACGGCCCCCCTGCAGTGAATGTGCGCCAATGTTGTGTGTACAGTGTTTATGTTCAGTGTGTTTTGGTAGTTGTCCCATCTGAGGTGGATCTCTTTTGCATTTGCTTTACTATCTGTATGATTTTATATGCAGATCATCATTTAATATCCTCACCTCTTGTAGAGAAGAATTGCAATGACGATGCATATGATGAAGACAACAGCTAGCACAGGGCCCACCACCCAGATGAGGCCCTCCTCCTCGTCGATGATCGGCTGGGGGTCGATGTCTGCTGACACAACCGGGTCGGAGTAGGGGCTCGTAGCATACATGATCTGAGCCAGGGAAAAACAAATCACTGATCAATATTCTATCTGAGAATCTGTGTTCTGATTTCTTCTTTCTTTTTTTCAACCACCATATGCTGCCTCTAAGTATTGGCCCCTCATCGTGCCCATTATTCTGTAATTGTATCTATTATCTGGTGATTTTTGAAGCTATTTTCTTGCCAAGGTATCACACTGTTCCTTTGACATAGGAAAAACTGATCTTCACCTTAAGTTGCTGAGGGGGATACATTGGATCCAGACTTATTTGAGGAGCTCCTGCAAGACTTCAATTAATTTACCCCCACTACAGAGCATATCTAACAAGAGTCTGACAAAGACGGCATGACCAACAATACAAATTAAAAGCCAATTCTAAGTTTTGCTTTGTAATTTCTGCTAAGCTGCAATTTGGCCAATCAAAATGATCTTCAATATCTCTCCTATGCAGAAGCCTTGATTGAACTATTTCACATTCTAAGAGGAGATAAAAAAAAATGGTCTTGTGGGAGGAAAATATATGCTTCAGTGGGCAAATTAGAGATTTCCCTCCGTCCATCATTATCATTTTTTACTCTACCTGAACTCAGGGTTAGCGGAGAGAGTGCGAGGCAGGACTATAGACCCCGCAGCTCATCAAATCCATCATCACGCCTGCAGCTGCCTAATCATGCGGCTTTCTGGTCTTCCGTCCAGACAGACACAGGCACACATACACACTAGCTGCAGCAGCGGAGATAAGGTGGACCGCACGTAGGACGCAATTAAAGAGGAGCCCTGTTATCGAGGTATTCTTGCGATCAGCTAAGGTCTTAAGGGGTTTCTCTCCCTAAAGCAGCAAGGGTCAGCTTCTTGGGCCAGCTGCAGCTTTAAGTTTTAAAGTCAAAGCCTCACAAGGGCTCAGAGTAACACATCTAACCAGAAGCAAACTCCAACCCTCTGTCAAGATTCAGTGGATTTAACCCTCTCTGCTTATTAACATGTACAGCTTTTAGCTCAAAGGACTTGAGATCGCTAGCAATGGATAACCCAGAGGCGAGAAAGCTCATGTCTGAAGCTGAACTCAAGTATAATATGAGACACATGTAGATAAAACTGAGATAATGTGTGTGTGAAAGAGCAGACTTACGTTCTCGGACATCTCCAGAACAGCAAGGACAAAGAAGATGTACTCTTGGCCATTTTGGAGTTGCTTGTTTTCAAAGTCCCCGTAGGTCTTGCCATCTCCCAGGGTGAAATCTTTGGGCATGATACTGAAGTAGGCAGCGATATAGGCCTTGGGTTCTGCTTGTCTCCGGAACCGAAGGCCTCTGCTAGTTCGGTTTATCTCTTTCAGCAGCTACAGTGAGGAGTAAGAGGCAGACAGTTGATAACACATACAGTGGCGACACATTCCAGCACACACATGAAAACACATCGACACAAACCAAATCAGTATATCTCTGTTTTTTTGTCTGATTGCAGCGCTGAAAATGTTGATTGCAAGAAGCAGAGCATTACAGAAAAGATCAATGACTTGTTTCATCTTTTTTTTTTCTTGACTACAAAAGATTGTGAATTTAAAAGATTGCGTGATTTTCCAGCATGTAAAACAGTTGAGGATTATCCAGCAACGACAACAACAAAAAAAGAGAGAGAGACTGAATTAATTTACAACTTGGAGAGCTCAGTTACTTTCTCTTCTTGATACAATCAGAAACGTTTTTGCTTGAGATGGCCACATGTACACAGATAGAATCTGAGAAGAATTTTTTTGCTCGTACAATTTATTTGTATTTTCCAAGTCATTATTTCATCAACATGAATAAAAGATATGCAACGTTAGGATAAATTACATGATGTATCTTAAAAATAAAAAACATTGTTATTGCAGAAAATAAAAACACTTGCTGCATTTTCAACTCTGGTAATTAATGTTAAAGTCAAATGAACCACCTTTGCTGCCCCAACCAACAATAATTATAATGCTAATAGGCTGAAAGAACACATCAAGTGTGCCCCTCCTACAAGTCTGCACCATCTGACTGACTAAACTTTCAGTACAAAGCATGGATCATAATTATGCTAATCAAGGCTGGCCAGTTGTTTGGTCGTCTGATTTCATATCTGACTTGTGTGCACGACAGAGTGTGTGCGCGTGTGCTGCGTGCGCCTGTCATTCACATTAAGGTGTGTGTGTTCTTGTGTGTGCTCTGTTTTGGCTGCAGGGCTGTTGGTGCTGCCCGATAATGTCTTCAATCATCTCTCCTGTCAACACGGCTAAATCTAGCTGCCCTTGGGAAAAGTTGTGAAAAGGTGAGTGCCAATATTGACAAACAAATAAATTCTGACAGAGGGGCGACTTTTGGGCAATCGGTCAAGGCTGCAGACATGCGCCTGTGGGCATGAGCAGTAAAGCCAATGCCAGATGAGACATGGTGTGTTTTTTCTCTTAGCCTTGTGGACATGTGATATACTGTGTTGTTTATACAACAGAAATAAATATATTAAAATTTGCAATTTCAAAATATGCTATAATTTGCCATAATTCACAAACAGAATTCTTGCCAGATTTTCAATTTGTTGGAATCTGCACATATCTAAGACAGATACTACATTACGTGCTGCACTGAATGTGCATATCCATTAGCTTTCAGTGTCTGACACAGCATCTAAAGGAATACTTGAAACGTAGCTTACAATACACTGATAATGCCTTAGTTTGCTTGCACGCTTAATCATGCCTGCCATGCACGGAAGCTCCTGAATTATCTCAGCTGGCTAAATATAAAAGTTGTCAAGTGTTTTGTGCATATGCAGTAGCCTAGCTTTGCCTGGAATGAGATGAGACATGAAGGCCTGATGCAGCTCTTCAGGTAATTACCACAGACACAAAGAGGAGGAGGAGGAGGTGGGGATGGGGGTTGAGTTTGCAGTGCTCTTGATGGCTACTTCATGTTCTCATTTCCATATGAACAGTGCTCTCTGCAGCTATTTGCGTCAATCAGCGAGACTCATCTCCTGTTCCTGCTGCCCTCTTAACTGCCTCAACTTATTTTTTCCAGTTTTGAGAAAAGAAATGTGGTATGTGCACACAGTTACGTAGGTCCTGTTAACAAGCTGAGTACAAGAATTGGATAATAGAAAAATAACTGAAATTTGACGTGGCATATTTTTACTTTTCTTTCCTGGAAACCTGAGTCATTAAAAGCAGTTCTTCCTTTAAACCTACCTCCTCCAAATTCATCTCATCGGGATTGTCCCAGGGTTTGAAAAACTTGCCAGTGCGCTGTTTCTTCAGAGGGACTACAACAATGTAATATCCCCTGTAAAATAAAATGTAAAATACTGTTTGTTAATTCTCTAGACAAGGTTAAAGATCACTGCCACCTTTGAAAAGACACAAGTGCACCAGTTGTATTGCAAGGCAGTGGTCATCATTTCCTGGACCAAGAAAATCCTGTATGACAGCAAGAACAGCAAGAACACAGCATTTCTAACAGCCCACCGTGTCAACCTGTACTGAGAGGGTTGTCTGTTTACCAGAAAGCTGATGCAAAAAGATACATGATGATGCCTTTAGCAAGTTATGCAATTCTTTATCACTTGATAAGGACCTTTTCCCTCTATGTTTTCTATTTAATTTAAGCATGTTCAGAGAAGTCAGGAAATGTGGTTACACCTCAGTGAGCCCCCCAGAGGGCTAATTAGGAGACCTCTGTGAACGCAGAAAAGATACAAAATTAGAGGGATTTTCATGCCTTCATCAGGGTGGCAAGAGCGATAAAGGCCTCTGCCAGAGTTTTCTGGGCTTCCTGGTTGGGCACTGCGCTAGCTAGCGTTAGCCAGGAAAGCAGTGTGGCAGGCTTATGGGAACCTAATTAGCTTAAGCTCTGGCATGGGAGACAGTGGGTCAAGTGCATCCAGCGAGATCAAAAAACCCAAGATGAGTTTGAAGCGTCAGTCTACAATCGGATGTGCTCCTTGGCCTTCTGACAACCCTGGGCTTTGTTGAAAGGCTACAAGAGATTTTACAGGGCTTAGAGGAGTGCGCTTAAATGAGTCGGGCTGATTCAGTGTATAATGATTGAGGTGAAGTGGATATTACACTAAAATGTAGGGGTGAATGTAAATGACTCTGGTTTAGAGGAATTATCCCTGATGAGGTCAGTTATTAAGTAAATTTGCTTATTTCAGTTCAGAATGCATCTCTAAGAAATAATAATCAGTAATATGGACATCAGCAATGGACAGTTCCATTGCACCATACTGACATCTTGATGAGTCACATATCCAACAAAAGATCAGACTATGCTTGATGCAAATTGGCAATTACAAGTGCGGCAGTACCCGAATTTGGGTATTCAGGGTCGACTGAGACGCGGTACTCCAGGTTGATGCATTGACTCAGGAGTAATTTTGATGCAAGATGTGGTTTGATAATGTTGACAATGATGTAGCTAAAAAAAGTACATTGACTTAACAGACAAAAAGCGAGACACTTCTAGACTGATGATTAGAATCATGAAAGTCCAAGGAGCAGTCCTGATTTCAAGCAATTAGGAATCACCTTTACTTTGATCGTCCCTACTCACCTTACTCTCTCAGATGTCTGCACTGATGGTAGCTCCACAGTCACCATACCATCTGAGTTGGTTTTGCCAATCAGGTAGGGTTTGGTGCGGAGGATGTCTGGGGCTGTCATGGTGGACACGCGATGCTGCAGACCTCCGGCACTGTTGCCACGATTTGTCAGGAGAAAGGAGTACTGTGTCTCAGGTTGAAGACCCGTGATTAGCTTCTGTGTTAGCTTCCCATCCACCTCCACACTCTGGCCATTATCGTAGAGGATCTGGATGCGAATGAGTTGTTGTTTTATATGGGAAGTCTTGGCTGTGGATGTTTACTTAATAATTTGTGTCACAGTAATGTGCAGAGTCTGTGAATGCAAATGGAAATGTAATATGTTTTTTTTGGCAACGCTCACTGTAAAAGGTTGAGCTGGGTTGTAGGTGTCTGGGATTTCCCATGTCAGCAGCACTGAAGTCTTCATGGCAGCTTTCACATGGAAATTTTTTGCAAACACTGCTAAAAGAAAGGGGGAGCAGATGATTTAGACACAAAACATCCTTTTTTTAAAAAAGAAATCTACCTACGCCAGTGGTCCAACACCAGTGCTTACCTGAGAATGTCTCCTTCAAAACCAGGCTGAAATCAATACTACACTGAACTCAACGCTGTCCTCTTACCTTCCAACACCAACTCTTAAATTAATGACTGACCTTTACTTGATTGACGAGACACAGATAGACATATATATATACATATACTTACTCCATGTGAGTTTCTTAAATCATTCTTAGATTAGGGAGACTAAGGGGAGGACAACATGTTAATACCAAAGTCCTGGTCCTTCCATACTTTGTCAACTTCTGCCATTTGAGGCTTTCAGAGGAAGCTGCTGTGGTTGCAAAGGCCTGCGCAGGGAAAGGTTGATTTTAAAAGGGAAAGGGCTAAAAGGGTTCAGGGACTGGTCCTACCTTGATCCAAAGGCTGTGTCCTGAATTGGACACTTGGGCTATAGGGACCAGAGCCCTTGCTGGTGAAGGCACACATTTTAATATCATAAGTGGTATCTGCCTTAAGGCCATCCAGGATGACGGTTGATTCTGGTGCAGTGATGAAGAGTTCTGAGGGACTGCGTGGGCTGTTAATGTCCTTGTACTGCAGAGCATATTTCACTATTTGGCCATTTCGCTCTGCCAGCAAAACAGGTTGCCAGTTAACCTGAATGGTAGAGGTGGTGGCACCCTCTGCTGTAATGCTCTGTGGGTAACCGCTTGGGACATCCTCATTTGTGGTGACTTCTTTGACTGTCTCTTCACCAAAGCCCACCTTGTTGCGCGCCGAAAGTCGGAAAGTGTACGAGGCTCCCTTATGGATCTCTTTGGTAGTGTAGTGGTTCTCCCGTTCAGGGAACTCAATAACAGTCAGAGGATCCACGTCTTTGCGTCCAAAGCGGAGGCGATAGCCTTGCAGAGGACCATGGGTTAATGCCGGGGGATGCCACTGGAGGAGAGCTGTGCCCATGTTGGTTGTACTGACCATAAGGCGAGGTTTATCAGGAACTAAGACAGTACCAATGGAGAAAATGACAACTTGTTATAAATATGCTTCCATTTTATCATTTTTGTAGTAGACGTGTATTCAGTATCAGTCGTTCATACTATGTTTCTGTCTGTCTTTGTGTACAACTAAGTACTTTTACTCTGGCATAGCACTGTCAAAGGAGAGGTGATTGAAAGAGCTGAACTTGAGTGTTCCTTTTCTTTTTTTTTTCTTGCCTTTCACTCTCTACATTTTCCATTGCTTTGAAAGTACCTTCAGCATTGCCACATCACACCAGAGGGTAAGAGTTATTGCACTAAATGAGACAGCAACTAGCTGCATTCACACTTTACATGCTCAATGACAAGAAAATCTACCTGGTGCTTTTCCTTTATGAGCTGCAGTTTAACAGCTTTACAGAGGAGAAATTCAGTTTTGTACAGAAATCTAGTACAACCGTGATTCCAAAAGTTGGGATCCTGTGTGAAGCGTAAATAAAAACAGAATACAATCATTTGCAACTCTGTTTACCGACAGCCTTTTTACAAAGTGTTCCCGAGCCTGTGTAGTAATATCCTTTACACAATCATGTGTTTCACAAAGTGGTGAACTTCGCTCCATCCTTGCTTGAGAGTGACTGAGCCTTTCCAGGATGCCCAACATTCCCTTTTTTTGTTGCTCCTGTCTCAGCTTGTTTAAAATGTATTGCTGCATCAAATTCAGAATGAGCACATATTTACAAAAATCAGTGAAGTCAGGAAGTAAAACATTAAAAATATTGTCTTTGTACTGTTTTCAATTGAGTATATGTCAAAAAGGATTAGTGAATTATCACATTCTGTTTTGTTGATGCTTAACACACTGTCCCAACTTTTTTGAAATCGAGGTTGTATATTAACAGAGCACCACGGACGTTTGTCGGCAGTGATGGTTACGCTACCTGCGCCAGTGGTGGTGATCAATTTGGGCTTGCTGCGTGCGCCATCGCCCTTTGTCGTATAGGCTGCCACAGTAACTGAATATGTGGTCTCAGCCTGCAGCTCCGTGATGATCATTTCCTGTAAAGATACAGAACTTGAGTTGCGGGATGCTCACTTGCTGATTTGCAGATACAAGCAAACCAAGAGATACAAGTGGGATGTGATGTCAGGATAATCGTCACTGAGGATACAACAGACACATTCTCTCAGCATATACTTAAAATTGAGGCATGCTTCAGTAGAAAAGGATAGTGTTGATTAGCTTTGGTAAGTAAATAACTTGGCAATGCTATTTTTATTTGGTGTGCAACAAAACAGCTTCCTCAGTTAACAGTTCAAACCTTCAAGGTATGTAGATAAGCTATTTGGTCAGTTAAATTTAATTTGAACTCTCAACAAAAGGATTCCACTTGCAGTTTTTAAGATAAATATTTTAAGATTTTGCACTCAGGCTGATGCTTAAAACCAGGTCTCAAACTCCTAATGCTCAAAAGACACATGCCATTCATGCAGAGGATGACAGCAGGGGAAAACAAGATTGGATTTTTGTCAAGTTTAACTACTCACATGTTCGGTTGAATCATCATATTCCCACTGATTATAAGAAAATGGAAAGAAAAAAGAAAACAAATAAGGCCCAGGTACCGACACTAATCACTGGTGAGAAAATATACACACAGTTTGTCTGCAACCACCAAATAAATGTTTTTCTTGGTCGAAATAATGGCAGTAAAAATAGCAGTAATCATATATGGAATTGTGCAGATGTGTGCTCATCTTTTGAATCCAGAGGAATTGAAATCAGTGACAAAACAGTTAATTAGTCATTATATGACATGATGTATTTTTCAGTCCAGATAAAAGACTTTGCTGTGGCACATGTAAAGGTGAGAGTGAGAAAACGATACTATGTGTCTGAGAGATGAGGTGGCTGGCTGAGGAAGGTGTTGTACCTGGGCATCATCAATCAGGATGTCCTTGATGACTGGCTGTCCTGTGGGCTCCCCATTAACCATCCTGACATAGTGCACCTGGTACCCTCGGATCTGACCGTGCTGCTTGGTGGGCATCGGTGAGCGCCAGATCACTTTAATTGATGAGGAGTTGACAGCCTCCACCTCAACTTTACGAGGTGGCCCGCTAGGAACTGGAGGAACACCATGGGATAGAAGAAAAAAGGTCAAAATTATAGAGAACCCCTTCACCTTCTTTTTAAATCTTGCCCAAAAGCCGTAGTGGAAAATGCTGCAGTGACAAAAAAATCACAAAAGTGCAGCAAACTGCAACAAGCACTGCATGACATCAATATTTCAACAATGGTAAGGGGAAAAAACAACAGCAAAAACAGGTCTGACAACTGACCTAATCTTGAAACATTAAAAATGGGTAGAGTGGATTTTTAAAACATGGAATAAAAATGTGTTTTGTCAAAATAGAAAAGTGGAGCCAAACGGGGGCTTCAAGTGTTTCAAATGCTTGAAGCACTACAAGAATTTTGGCTATGGAGCAAGGAAAAAATGAATAAAAAATGATTCTATCACATGAGGGGAGAAAAAATATTTAAAAATTGGCCTTCAAAAAAAAAATTCTTCCACCTTTTGTCATTCCCACTGTCCAGAACTTGTCCTTTTGCCAAGTTCCTCAAAAAATGCGCTACATAAAAATGCTGCTGTTCAAAAACACCGTTTCAAAAATGACAGTTGGGACGGGAAGTTGGAGGCCTGCGGCTGAAAATGCCATACCATGTGTTGAAATTGAGCAGCGTAAGGAAAAAAAAGCCAAAAAAGGTGCTTTCGCAAAGTGAGTCACAGTTTGTTGGGAAAAAAAGTGCAAAGTCCAAAATAGGGCTGAAAGTATCATGTGGCGAGAGTCATATTAGAAGCAGGCACAGGGGGTAGAGAAGAAGAGGGAATTGTAGATACGCTTGTTAGTATTTGGCGGGGTAGGTTAAGAGGGGTAGACTGGATTTGCAGCTTTGTTTTAACGAACACATACCATCCTCCTCTGTGCGGATGAGCTGCGGCAGGCTTTCCGGTCCTGCTCCAACATCTGTATGGGCAGTGACCGTCACATGGTACTCTGTCCATTTTTCCAAGTTTTCCAAAAGGTAGTGGGAGCTTTCCGGAGGTATGCTGGAGATTTGATGCGGAGTTGTGTCCTCCCCTTCAGTCGCCGTATATTGGATGGTGTATTGCGTGATGATCCCATTTTGTAATTCCACTGGGGGTGCCTGCCAACTTACCAGGATGCTGGTGGAGCTGGAGCTATAGCACTTGACTTCCTGAGGTGGGCCCGAGGGTTCTGGTTGGTGGGTTGGATTTTGTGCAGGTGCAGCGTTTTTTTTGTTTGATCAGGCCGTTCATTGAGTTGGATTTTTGTTTGGAAGGAGTTTCAGGTTTTGTTTTGATCGGGGTGATGATGGTAGAATTGACCAAACAAAGGAAAAGAAAGAAGAGGAAAACAAAATGACACAAAATGAGGAAAAAAATCACAAGGACATTTGTGGGTAAATGAAAAGTATTTTAAAGTAATGACACATCACAAATAAAGACAAAACAAAAGGCAAAGGCCAACATAAAAGTGTGCACACTGATGATGAATGGAAGGTGTTGTTTGGAAAAAGGACAGCTTCAACATATGTAACCTACCTTTGTCATGAAAAAATAATTATAAAAACAAAGGGAAACAAAAATCATATATCCTAAAATACCACTTCTTTGAACCTTTAATTCAAAAATGAAAACCTAAATTCATTTTAAGTACTCCAGAAATAAATTACAATAAGCCATTCCAAAATAAATGTATAACTAAGACAAATTTGGCAAGCAGTTACCATCAATCCAAAAACATAAAGGTTGATGCTTTCTAGTTTAAAATAGAAAAATGTTGTATTTGTCACCAACCTTTCCGAAGCCTGTTGGTTTGTGGTAAAAGCCTGATTGTACAACAGAGAACTTCCCAAGGAGACATGACTGATTTATTAGATTCTGATAACATTGGCATGCACTTGGAATTGAATCATCATTTACCTCAGAGCATACATCTGGGCAGAGTGTGAACTTCTGTGCTTTCATACCCACCTGATCTCTGCCCTTGTCTTTTAGAGACCTCAGAGTTATGTTGAGTTCGCAAAGTCAAATACGGCAGGTCAGTGTTTTTTCAGGTCGAATTCTCAAACACGTTAAACTGCACTGGATTTGATTGAATTTAGAAACAAACATCAGAATCCAATTAGTCAGTTTTCGACCTATGTCATAAATCTGAGGTCTTTGGGTGGAAATGTGCCTAACTACAGAGACGATACTTGCTTTGAGCTTTCTATGGTATCATTACTCCACAACTGTACTGATTCTAATTTGAGTATGAATGGGAAAATCCCTTTGTCTTTCTGAGAAGTGGTTCTTGGCAGCGTAGCTACATAGAAAGCTCAGTCTCAAAAATCTTCTATTCTCTTATTCTTGGCTGACATGCAATGTCAAGAGACAAGGCTTCCTAAAATGCCCTTTCACTTAAAGAAAAAAACAGTTGGGTCACGCATATGTGGGCATTCATATAAATAATTCATGACTTTATCATTCATTTAAAGAAGGACTGTTTTTGCACAACAAAGGTGGAGAGGGGAAGTTTTCGTAACCTTGTCTCCTGACTTCACAGGAAAGCCTGGGTACGCTGTCCATGCAACCTTTTCAAAATGAATACTGCATGGTCAGGTGGACCTCTGGGCACTTATTTACTATTTCAAATGTTTACATATTTTCAAATGCATGAACCCTCAAAAGAAAAAAAAAAAAAAAAAATCGGATTCGCTTTATCTGTGCTCAGGACCTTCCTGACATTTTTGTCACTTTTCGGATTCTGCAGCACACGTGAAATTTGGAATGCATTTGAAAATGTGTTCCCTTCCCAAATAGTTTAGACTCTGTCAGATAAGGAAGAAGACCTACGTGTCTGCGGAGTTTCTGCCGAGATCTCATTGGTGTAAGCTCCAACTCCATGTTTACTCCGGGCAGCCAGCCGGAAAGTATAAGTAGTGAAGGGCTTCAAGTCCTTCAGCAGGTATGTTGTTGTCGGCTCAAAGCTGATACGTTTCTGCGGAGAAAGTTTCATATTGTCACTTTTTAAATAGACAGGGAGTTCCAAATAGGAAACGAATGCTGGCCTTTCTGATAGGAAAATAAAATCTGAGGGTATCATCTTTTGCTGTCAGAATGGAAACAAGTTGTTAGTTTATTTAAATGAATGTGACACTCAATTTACCACATTTTATAGTGATTGACACATTCCATTGTAATCCCAATTCTTCTGAAGCTCTTTGTTTGCTGTTGTGTCTGACCAAAGTCTCGTAGTTAAAAAACAAAAATAGCTTCAACCCTTTCCAAAACACATTTGTCATGCCGTATGAACCACTTTTGATTCTGCAAACGTCAGTTATGCACTCAAAAAGGTTAAATTATTAACAAAATAATTGATTATTTGGCTGCTCATAGTGACTTACCATAAATATTGTTCATGTACATTTAAACAATGTAAATTATGCTGTCATTGCATTATATAAGAAAATATACCCATCTCTTTTTTACTGTATTATATTTTTATGTGCAGTATCATGCAGACACATGAGAATGATCCTGCAGGCCTGGGATTATGTTAATATGTACAATTTATTCATGAGTGGTAAAAAGCTATTGGTATTAATATGTTGGAGAAGCATAAAAACATGTAGAATTTCATAACACTATAAAACATAATGCATGATGGAGTAACACTGTGTGATGTAGATGTGGTTTGCTCGCAGTAGTTAGAGTTTGTAGTTAGGAGTTAGATTTAGTTTGCTATTACAGACTTTTAAGTGGCCCAAGTCTGGCAATATTTACCTCCTCTTTGTCATCCCTCTTCCTGTACACAAGTTCATATCCTGTGATCTGATTTTCCTGTCCAGTCTGTGCTGGGGCGATCCATGAAAGTAAAATGCTTGTTTCTGATTTGGCTTCTCCTTTGAAGTCGGTCGGTTGGGAAGGAACTGCAATTGAAACGAAGAGATGAATTCATTACTAACTCGCGTCTTGCACTATTCATTATCATTACAGTCACGCTAGCACAGATGCCACAGTGTATTTCAGGTGTTGCAGTCAAATTAGTCCAATGCAGACTGTAAGAAGTAGTACATGGTTACCTCATGCTGCAGACAATCTTCAACATTTTCACAGGAAGTTAGTTAACTTTTCTCATACAGAACTATTTTTTCCACTTGAGAAAGCCAAAGGCAGTTTTTGTTGACAGCCTGGAGATTTGTGTGTTTACAGCTCTGGTTAACAACTGTAACCCACGAATGAGGACTGGCTTCAGAAATGTTTATGACACTCGAAGCATAATTGTGGAGTATGGACATTGTTCAACTTTGAATTTGTTCAATTATGGATTCTCTAACAATGAAAAAAGAGAAAAAAAAAGAAAAAGAAAAAGATGCTTACCTCCCGTCTTAGCGATGATTTGGAGGTCTGGAGAAAGAGGTCCATCACCCACTGAGGTGTAGGCCAAAACCTTGATGTAGTAGGTCTTATTGGGGATGAGGCCCTGGATGGTGACAAAGTTAGACCCCCGAACAATCTGCTTCTCCCAGAGGTTGACGTGCTGGCTGGAATCCATGGTGTAGTATACTCGGTAGCCCATGATCTGCCCGTTCGCCTCCTCTGGCTCATCCCAGTGGATGACAGCTGTGGTGGTGCTCAGCATGTGACCTCTGACCTGTCTTGGCGCCGTGCTGGGCGCCTGCTCAGCTGTTTTGGCCTCGATGCTCTCGCTTGGTGGCCCCCGCCCGATGTTGTTCACTGCCACCACACGAAACTCGTAGTCCGAGTACGGGCTGAGGCCTCCAACGCTGTACCGAGTCGTGGCTACGCCATCAATCTCCTTGTACAAGTCCTCTGAGTACTTGGACTTATGTTGAATGATGTAGTAGGACACTGGTTCAGGATTGCCGGAGTCCCAAGTCAACGTTATGCTGGTGGCCGTGCGCTCTGTCACCACAGGAATGCCAGGAGCTTTGGGCAATGCTGGGATGAGAATAATACATAAGTATGAACAAAAATACAAAATATACAGCAAACAGTATGAAGTTATACCTCTGTAGAGTCATTTTATGTTATAGGCCATAGAGCCGTTATTCTAATTTTTAGATGGCTGAATTACATTGATTACATCCATTTACCTCCCCAGTGCACTTAGTACCGATGACTTTCAGTACGTCTGGAGTCAGAAGAGTGCTTTCTATCGGGTGGGTGGATAGTCTCAGTATTATTTCGCTTTTCCAGCTTACATTTGTTAAAACAAAACAAAAAGTTCCGTATTGACTAATGTATGAGATTAAAGGCTTGCATACCCCCTGTTCAGCATCTGAGATTTCTGTTGTCGTTAATCTAAGATTTCCCAGTGTTTATCACTTTAATAATTTAACAGGTAAATTTATTGCTTTAATTTCCCGCACCGTGGCACATGGCAAAAGATTTCAGGGCTATATATTGTCTTTATATGCCATCTGAAGTGTGCTTCTGGGGAAGCTTGCTGCCACACTGTTATATTGTGACTAATATCTCTATGTTATGTCTATGAAAAACAAAGCCGAGTGTGTGTACGTGAGTCTGTCCCTTGTGTACACGCGAACATGGCGACACCAATCTGGGATATCTTTCTGGTACGCTGAAGTGTAGATATGATTATACTCAGATAAGTACCATACCTACAGAGGACACCAAACAATACTCACTACGTTTCACACCCCTCTCACGCTGCCTCCTGCCTACCTCTTGCTAACAGAAATGGTGAGCTTGTGGCTTTGTGACTCTCCAGCTGAGAGATAAGCACTTCACTATATTCTCAATCTGGCATCTAATGCACTGAGGCTGGTGCCAGGGCTTGTCTAAAGCTTTAAGGAATCCTCCGCAGATGACTTATTGTGGCAGGGAGGGGTAAATAACTTTCTTTAAAGCACTGCCAGGAGTTTCTGCTTGGATAGTTTACTCCGAACATAAACTAGCTGCAAACTGATGTATATATTTTTAACTGCATGCAGAATCTCAAACATTTTGAGAAAATTGCAGTAAGTAAGATATGATTAAGTCCAACTCTGGCCTTATGTTGAAGCATGCTGCTGAAATTTCAGCCTTTAATTATAAATAAGAGGCAGAATTACCTTTCACTGTTATCTGCGCCACAGCCTCTATCACCCCCAGAGTTGACATTGCCACACAGGTGTAGTTGGCTGACTGCCGGACGTCAGTAAGCTCCAAGACGTTCCGTCCAATGGGCATGTCGTCCTCTGGTGTAAGATCTTCAGCACCCAGCATCCACTTGACATATGGCATGGGAGAGCCCACTGCCACACATGTGATATTGACACTGCCGCCTGGCATGATCTCGTTGTCTGTAGGTGGTATGGAGAATCGTGGTGGCACCCGGCGTACTGAAAAAGACAAAACATGGTGTGAAAACCCAGCAGAAAATGAAACAACTGAATTCCTTTTATAGAAAAATGTTCTGAATTCTCTTCAAATGTTGCCAAAAGCAAAGTGGCTGATCGTTTAGCACGTATGCATTATATAACGAGAGCATTAGCAGAATTGTAGCGGTTTAATTGTAGCATAAAAAATGAAATCTGTTTCCAGAGGGATAATTCATGATTGTTTGATGAAGGTTAAGAAAACACATTTAAACGCATTTGATCCAAGACTTAACAGATTTCAATGGTGAATGGGTTAACACCAACATGAGTGCCATGCACGAGAATACTTCATCACCATCGGTACAGATATACAGAACTGCACAAAGTGCCGGAGGGTCGACAGCACTCCACAGTTGTATGCAAAGACACAACTTTTAGGCTGCGCACTTCCAGCTGATGTGAGATAATGTGCCACATCACATTCTCACATCACACAAACAGATAATACTCCAGAGAAGTCGCAAACACATCAGAAGGGGAGGGGGGTGGTGTTTTTCTGTGCTTTTCAGGCTCAGTCCAAAGTAGAAAACTAGGGCTGTCAAATGTGATGCATCCACATTTTGGATCAACTTAAGAAGGACAATTACTGTCGGCATGTTTCCCTGACCGGACTTTTGACCCTTAGATATACACTCATAAGCCTAAACTACACTTCTGCTTCTGCAAACAATGCCATAAAAACAGATGAGAAAGGTGAACTTTTATGAGTGGCTTTCAACTTTAGAACTCTGCCACACAGCTCAGAGGATCAAAGTCATTAAACATACAGTACTTTCCTTATGCCGATGCATTCAGTGATGAATGAGAGGTCTTTAGCTTATCACAAGAGGGCCAATTATTGTAAGCGCTTAAAGCACTAATGTGTCTGGCCAGACTATATTCTGTGATTGTACAAATCAGTCCACGGCAGTGAAAGAATCAAAATCAAGAACATTAACTGATGCTAATTAAAATTATTATACAGCAGGCCTCTGAGTGCAGTTTAAGATGAAGGGCTGAGAGAGGTTATGCAGATTGAAAGTTGAAATTCAACTTCCCCTTTGCCTCAGAAACATGTGTGGCATGCCAAGAACTTCTCGTAAAGTCATGCATCTTATAAGAGAGATAAAATGCTGCGAGACAGACGCAGCTGCAGGAAACAATGATAAAAGCTAAGCTAACAGCAATTAGGCACGTGGAACACTTCTTTCTTACCGCCAGTCTTAGGCTAACCATAACTTTTCTCATATTTCTTGAGTGTTTTTCATGTAATTTCAAAATCTAATCAAGTGTGATTTTGTTTTTGAATAATCATGATTAACTATGTTTATTCATGTGGATTTAAAAATTCATATCATTTGACAGCTCTAGTGGATACACGTTCAAAAACATATTGTCAAAAAGGAAAAAAAAAAAGACAGGCTAAAAATTCAAAGAAAAGGTTTGACTTTTGAAGTGAACTGAAACATATGACATCCATATGACGGCTTCAAGGCTTTTTGGAGGGGAACAAGAGTCTGTCATGCATACAAGACGGAGACGTGACCCTGTGAGGCAACCATGGAAGGGAGTCGAGGGAAGAGGGCTGCAGGGGAAAAATAAGTAGTAAAAGGGTCATAAGGAGGCCGTGGTATCACACAGTGTAAATGGAAGGGTTAGTCTGACAGTGTTACATTGCTGTAAATGTGGCTAGCACAAACTAAGAGTCCTGGGAGAACCAAGAAACACTAAGAGGAGAAGGCAACAACGTCTAAGCAGGTTTTACTGGTGAGCATTTGTATACACATATTTAACTCCAGCTGATGTGGATCACTTAGGGGCTTACACATAAGAGAAGCACACAAGGACTACAGGTATTGTTATAAAACATCTAAGGAGGATTGAAATTAAAAATGAAGTCAGTGTTCCTGCTCATGGTAGTCAAAGCGCATTACTGTTATCTTGGGCTAGATTAAACATTTAATTCTTGAGCGAACCCTGAAGAAAACCATTAAGGAACACGTCACTTTTAAATGTCTGAAAAGTTGTATTTACTGGCCATTAATTGAACCTGCTTTGTACACAGCCTCCATAGTTGTTCCTGTATTAGTGCGGGTATTTGCTATATTTGACAGCAACATCGGCACGCGCTTCCTGCTGCCTGCTACTACCTCACAGAGCCCGTTCTGCTGAGCAGACCGCAGCTCTCCAGAGAGGAAAACTAGGGGAACTGCTTGCATTATTAAATACTACGTTTCTCTCACTCAATATTTAATTAATATCCAATTGGATCACGCTCCCCGCAGACATAATATTATCCTGCTCATTTGAATATCATTACATGTGTCAAGTCATGTGGATAACGCTCTAAATACATCATTCTTTCATGACTTCCTGCGCGGAAACATCCTCGTCAGAGGAAGTGTAGAATCTCTCAGGGCAAGGTTGTTTTTACAGCTTGGCGCTTGACTTTAGTGCCAATTACAACAAAGGATGGATTTTGCTTTAACATATTTTTATCTCTGAGAAACTTCAATTCGGGAGAGCACCACAGGGAAAATTTGAGTGTAGTGATGTCTAAATGGCTCTATGGAGAGGAAGATTCAGTGTTCACATGGAGCCGCACTGCATCTATGGAGATCAGCAGCCATTAGTTTCAGGAGCCCATAGAAATCAAAGACATTGTTCCTGCTGGTGTTGTGTGTCACATTTACTTTTATTTTCTTTTTAAATAGGATTTATTTTACGAATAAGACTTCATTTTTTTTATTATTATTATTGTCATATCCCATGGATTTGCGTTGTTGTTAGTCATAGAAAAAAAAAACCAAGCAGGAACACGGACAGGGTAAGGGGTTGGAACAGGGACTTGGGAAAGGGGATGACTAGCTCAAGCATTTAACAGGTGACCATGCAAATAGACTCTGAAATAGATGCAAATATCATCCCTACCACCCCACCTCAAAGATGCAAACATGCACCACCTGTTGGACAGTCAAGCATTCTGACAAGAACCAGGGGCATTCTCAATGGTAACATGAACATTGAATATGTGACAAAAACAGGAATGATATCGAAAGAGGTTAAAAAAAAAAAAAATCTCTGAGCGAAATAAATGTACTTCACAGTATTGTATTGTGTTCAAAAAGTAAAAACACACCAACCTTCTCGCAGCTCTGAGGGATGTAGGGAATTTGATGCGGAACAAAATGAAATAAGGACAGGAGAAAAACAAGGGAAACACAGAGAGTAAAAAGGCCATGTTTTAGGTGTTCAAATGCTGCTTCACAATTCGAAGGACCTTCTTTCTCGAAGGCGCAGGGAGCCCCTTGTATCTCCCTGGCACCCATATTGCAAAGCAAAAGTATGACCTCTCTTAGCTCAAAACATTTTGATTAAAAAACATCTACTTTATATTATGTTTAATGTTACTTTGGAACTGGGTGGTAATTGGTGATCATAAAAGCTAACCATACGACTGAAGAGCATTGAAATATTTCGATATGAGAATTTCATCAAGACAGTACTTGACAATACTGGAAGAGTAACAGTGGGTTTTGCATGTAAAAGCGAATGAAGCCTTAAATGCTGCGCGCGAGTAAAAGTGAGAAGCAGTAAGAACAGTTGCACCAAACATTTCGATAGCAAAAGAATGAAAACTCACAGCCTCTGTGAAAAGAACATTACTTGAAGCAAGCCACTGCTCCAACTTAATCTTTGCTTTTTTCTTTTTGCTTAAATCACTGAGCTATATATTTCTAACAGTGCAGCAACAAAAAACGGTGACTATGTTTTTACAAGCTAATTTTACACATAGAGTAGGATAATGAAAACTGTCTGTATTGAAATGATTTTTCTCTGCTTTTAACTATTTTTTAATTTTGTAAAGTAGTGAGATTAAAAATGTCCTTCCAATGTTGATCAATTGGGAGAAAAAGGAGGCCAGAAAGGATCTTTTCACGGCTGGGGAAAGAGTGGGGACTGATGGAGGGGGGTCATCCACCCTGCACCACCTCCGGCAGTCAGGTTTGAAAGGCAATTAGTAGATAAACACAGCAAGCAGTCTAGTCATTGGTGTTGGACTCAGGATAATCAACAGAAAGGACCAGAAGCACATAACAGATCAGATACTGTAGGTTCAAATCAGTGCAGGTAAGTCGAGTGCAAAAGACAAAAAAAAAAAAAAAAAATAGAGAAAGAACCACGAAATCAAAGACAAAGCATACTTACAATGGCCTAACAGGAATGTGGCCCCTGCAGACTTTAGCGGCTGATTTAAAGATTCCACATGAATTTTAAAGAGAAAGTTGATATGTTTGATAGAAGCATGCCAGCGCTGTTAACACGCGTCTCCTACCTCTGACATATAGGTTTGCTGGGGCAGAGTAGCGGGTTCCATCGTTGTTGGTTGCCACACATTCATACTTCCCCTGGTCAGACTCTTCGCTCTGCTCTATCTGGAGGGCTCCTGGTTGGGAATAGCAAACGGGGTAGCGGAGTATGCTTGGTGAAAATTGTGCCGATCGCAGCGAGTTCACAAGCAAAAATCAAAAGAAAAGTACTTGTTTGACCTCAAAGCTTGAGGCCAACATCAGCCGCCTTCTTTTCTAGTTTTTCCTCTGTCCTTTTAAGCTTCAGTAGTTGGACAGTTTGAGGAAAGTCATAATTAAACAATATCCAATAAACTGCATGAGTGAAATACTACATTCTTGTATCTGCGACTCTAAACTCTATGTTTTAAAGTTAATCCCCCATCATTATCACAGCCTGATCCTCTGGCTGAGGCAAAAATGGAGACTGTGTTATCCTACTATAGGTGAGGGATAGCTGCAAGTGGTAATCATGCAAAACATTGCAATACAAATATATTGTTCCTCTTAACAGGCCTAAAGTAACAACAAGGGAAAAGAAAATAACACATTGTCAACCAAATCCAAAAGAAAAGAAAAGGAAAGGAAAAACAAACACCTATGATATCTTCTGTCTATAATACATTTGCCTTGTGGATGACTTCTTTACAGAAAAAAACTGATTACTTATAAGGTTGTAGGGTCTAAAAAGACACTCATCCTAACGCCAATGTCAAAAAAATGCCATAATTTCACTTTGAAGAATAGGGCCAAGCCCTTCAATATACAACATGTCACTGGACTGGTCAATATGGGGATGAGTGATACTGCTTCAGGGAAACATGGATCAAACAAAAGAGGTTTACAGTATAAGAAAGCAGCATAACAAGGGAGGACAATTGAAAGAAAGAAATTTAGGTATGAATTTTAGCATATTCAATCACATATCAAGAGTAACATTCACCTAACAGAATAATTTGGGACTTCATCTAGGTGAAGTAACTTTCAAAAAAAATGCAGCCCATACAAAAAATCGAAAAATGCTGCTCATATATGTGGAAAAATGTTAATTGAAGTAATATGTAAGGCAAAACCAACATATAACCCTCTGTAACAAAATTTTTGACATGCAAATCTTGGCAAGAAATGTATGTCGGCACAACTTACAACCTTCTGACAACCCTTAGCTGAAAAATAAAATGCAATTGTATTAGAAGACAAAATTCAAAATATCGGCTTGAGCCGACAAGAAGGTAACCAACCACTGCTTTAGCTTGTGAAAGCTACAAAAGACACCCATAAAAATCCACCAATGGGATCAGCAGTGTGGTGTCACATGACCAAGGGAAAAATGGCTTTATGCATCAACAACTCTCCAGCTTCATGTCACACGGCAAAAATGAGCCAATCAGGTCCTCGCCAGACTCTACTGTTTGCCTTCCCCAAACCCTGAAGAAAAAAAGTCAAAAAGTAAAATAGTCTCCAAACCCAAGAAAAGTAAGAAAAATAGGTGAAAGAGAAAAAAAGCACCGTAGAAACTTTATCAAAAAAGTGGTTGTTTGGGCTTTTTTGTAGAGGTACAGGAGAGGAAAGCAAATAGAAGAAATGGAAAAAAATAGTTTGCAAAGATAGAAAGAATTCTTTGGGAGAAAAAAGCAGAGGAGAGGCAATGTTGTCTTCAGCATGCCTGCGTGATTCCACAGCATCTGTGCATATTTTTAGTGCTGAACAAGAACAGCTAAGGGGGAAAAATGCTTGGTTGTTTTAGTTGGACAAAAAGAGGGACACATGATTCGCTATGGCCAAAAAGAAAACAAAAATGAACGGAAAAAATATAGTTTAAAAAAATAATTGTCATTGGATATGCTTATTTGAGCCAGGGCAAGCATATCACAACTGAGCTAAACAGGCTCTTGAAACCAGAATACAAAGGAGGAAATAAAGCATAGACAAAAAGATGGAATACAAATTTAGTCAACGAAACAGGACAAATAAGAAGGAAGGTCCATATGAACGTAATGGGATTTGGTCTTGGTAAACAGGACAAAAATGGAGGTGATTCGAGTGAATGGATGGGTTGACAGCAAGAATGAATTTGTATTATTTTCATTCTGTGAACGTCAGTTCAGCACTCTTACCTCTTATTGGTGTACCACCTGGGTGGATAATATGAATGCAAATAAGATTAGAAAGAAGAAGCATTAGTACGAGTAGATAGAGGCTGGGGGCTTTGGAAGAAGAATCAAATTAGATTTAACAGGGTACGTAAATAAAGGTACTAGAGGAGAGAGAAAGGAGAGAGAGAGAGAGAATAAGAACTTTTCTGTACTCTACTGGCAGAGAAAGACAGGATTCATCATAGAAAAATCATAGGTCAGAGAGAAGAACTTGTACATTGGTGTACCACGGGGAGGTGCCATTTTGGAAGTGGCAATGGCTTCTGAAGACCATCTACTGAAGGGAGAGACTTTGAGGACTTTGTGTATGAGATTGAGAACAGACATGTTTAAAAAAAAAAAAAAAGCTTGATCCCTTTGCTTGATCTGAGCTGGTCACCTCCCTAAAAACTCCTGAAATTTCCATTCCTACTGTTCTGGTGTTAAAAGATTAAATAAGTGAGTAAGTGGTGGGTCAGTGAGTGAGTAACAAACATGTGAGGACATGTCATTGCCCAGGTCAGTATATGACAACGCTAAGCTAGGCTTTGGTGATCGTAATCTCCAGATACAGGTGAAACTAGAGCTGGCAGTGGTGGGACTTGAACACCTTGGGGTGAGGGGGAGAGCGTGTGTGTGTCTGTAGTAGTAATCCTGCAACTAAACTATCTGTTAGTAAAATGCATGCCATGCATTTTAATAGTTGTTGGAAACATGGAAATTAGTGGGGGGTGATGTGTGCTTTAGAGCTAAGCACTTACCAAAGGATTCTGTAGATTTAAAAATATAGAGAGAAGAAAGACAGCATAAGAATATGATTATATTCTTTAAGTTTAGTTAACAAGGTTTCGTTAATGCTTTAATAACTCTACGTGAATCAAAGTCGCACATTAGAAATACGGGTTAATTCTACACAGTTCTGTTGAAAACAAGTCAGCAAGGAAGTAAGGTTAACAAGACGGTTTAACAAAGGACAGCTGTGAAATCTGTGAAGACAGGTGGTCAAACATACAAGACTTCAAATCTGTGTGTTGCCGTTAGCTGGCACAGAAAGCTGCAAGCTATGATTTATGTTAACATTTTTTTTTAAAAATAGATTAATCGCTTTGGATTGAGATATTGAAATCAAACTCTTGATATTCAGGTCAATGGGTATATTAGGGTGTGTCACAGGCAAATAAAAACAAAACTGGCATCTATACATTAAAGCAGGGGCAGTAAAATTCAAAGAATCAAGGGGAAGGGAAAAAGCCTTGTGAAGTTTTATGCACTACTGCGGCTAATTAGTGTCCAGAATTTGACGTTTCTTTTCTTTAACCTGAAGAAAGTTCTTATACGAAGCAAATATTTATCCAGAGGAGGTTTAATGATCCCTCTCTCAAAAGAAAAAAATTTCAACAAATGCACAAGCACAACGATTAATTTTCTTTTTCTGCACGTTTCCCTATTTTAAAATCACGTGTTTTCCTTAGCAGATTCTGAATGAAGCCGAATGTTGAATATTAATCGTTTAAAAGAAGGAGAAAGGAAAAAAAAAAAGACATAAGAAATGAAGAGAATGGATCCAAAAAAAAAAAAAAAATACTGCACCAATGCAGTGGAAAGGAAATTGACACAAAACAGCAAAGGAATTCATTGTAAAAAGTCACAGCAGTGAGCAATGAGGGCAAAAGTTAGGGCAGAAGCCAGCAAACACAGAGGGGGGAACAATCCCAACAGCCCAATGAAAACACTGGAAGACAAAGGGAGACGCACATACAGACAACACACACCGGGGCGTACACAGAGTAGAGGACAGGAAATAGTAGAAACAATGCCATTACCTACAAAATGAAAAGCCAAATGAGAAGTTAAATTATGGGAGGAAGAAGAAGATGACAGAACAGAGGAGACAACAGGGGGAGCAGATCAGATAGAGGATAACAGGAAAGAAGACTCCCTGTTTCGCAATTAAGTTTTCAGCAGAGGAAACCTACCTGATCTGAGCTGCTTAATGCGTCCATTGTTGTTAGTGGTGTTGACAGGGAGGAAGTCTTTGAACCAGGAGATGTCAGGGTCGGGGTTGCCGCTGGCGGCACAGAGCATGGTGGCGGTGCGCGTTCGCTCCACCACTTTCAACTGTGGGCCCATGTCTATGGTGGGGAAACCAGGGGGCAGCTGGTCCTCTGGAGACAGGTGGAGAGACATTGTAGCAGAGGTCAGATTCAGAGAGTCAGTGGTCCTCCTCAAACTCTGTGCAGAGCTCGTGAGGAGGGAGTGCCAGAGGAAGTTATATTCAGAAGGGCTGCAGAGCAACGGAGTGAGTCAAAGATAAAGCAAACAGGAGAGAGGTGACGGGAAATGTCTGCAATTTTTGGCCACTGGTCGACGAGAGTGCATAGCGGCAAGGAGACAGTAGAGAAGCGAAATAGATGGTGTTTGTTACAATATTGAATCTGTCGATAAACCTCAATTATTTCTACAGCCGTGATATTTAAAAACGGCTTTTCCTGCCCATATTTGGTATTGACAAGGACACGGAATGAAGAAAAAGTGAAAAAACAACAGCACAGTTTAGGCATCTGCAAGCAATGTGAAGCTCAGAATCACTTAGCCTAGCTTAGCATCAGGACTAGGAGCCTGGCTCTGTCTCCACGTAGTCAAATCAGCCAAACAGCACCTCTTAAACTCGTTGAATTATTAACATTTTATGCCTTCTTTGTTTAATCTGTAAAAGAAACTAAATGAAAAAGATCAATTTGTGGTTTCTAGAGAGGTTATGATGGGGAATACTTCTTAGAGTTTTACACAAATGAGATGTGAGGTGATAATCAGGGAGGTTAAGTGATGCTGGTCGGTGGGTTTTGTTGCCCTTGGACAGAGCCCGGCTCGGTGTTTCTCCCTGTTTCCAGTCTCTGTGCTAAGATGACTGCCCAAAATGTAATTCTGTTCTTTTAAAGACAGAAAAAAAAGAAACCATAGCAACGCTGGCTAACCATGTATTCAAGCAACGTGGAGCTTTGAAGTTCTTTGATGATGGCAGGTGGCTGTGTTGTATAAGCTGTCTTGTTCCTGCCTGTGTCTCAGCTTACCGACTAAACAAGGGCGGGCTACATCTTGCTGCTGTTTGAGATGTGAGAAAAGATAATTCGCATTGCTCCGTGCTCTAAACATGCTCTTTTAGCAAAACAAAGAAAATCAAAGCCTAGAGCAGCTTTGTCTGAAGCTCGCCGCTCTGAACGGGAAGTATTTTTGGCTTGCAGCGAGTGATGTTCTTTGAGAGGGCGCAGAGTGGAATATTCCTTACACACCATGAGATCTCCATATGCAAAACGTCTGCCTCTCCGCGACGTTAGCTAAGTGTTAATCTGCAAAACAAAACCTGCTCATTCTGAATGCCAATGAGGTTTATGTGCACCTTAAGTTTTCCTTTCCCTGCTGTGATACGGCTAATTAGTGTCTTCCGTTGCTCTCGTAAACGGCACCTTTTTGGAAACACTTTCTTCATTAAATTTTCATGAGGAGACATCAGTCTGGAAACAGCATTGAGATGCCATAGCCTGCACACAGCCAAACAACAATCATGGCCGCCTTCCAACAATGCTTTTGGGTATCTGGCATGAGAAACCACCTCGATGGATAAATCTTCTCAGAAAGAGACTGTATTACAAATGAGTGACTTCAGACTGAACTGCAAAACTTTCCGACGCAACTCCGTGTCCCTGCCTGAACTGACATGTGTTTTGACAGTGATGGAAGGATATTGTTTGCTGCGTGTTTTATAAACAACCAATCACACAGCAGCATTCTCTTTAGTCTTTCACACTGGTTAAATGGCTTCCAATCCTATATAATGCGTGCTTTCAACACCTGGTCATTTACTTGGCATTTGCACACTGTTAGTTATGCAGGACATCTTGGCCCATGCGTCCTTATTTGGTTCATCACTGTAAGTCCTTGACATGATGTGCAAGATATGTTATCGTTATCCATTTCAGCATCCATTAAGGTAATGAGAGATGCTCAGGCTTCACTCTTGTTAAAAGCTCGTAGGTGTCTGGCACTGGGGTACTTGTTTGCGCAAAATTGATGTGCTGCTCATTAAAACCGTAACCACTTAGTTCGCCTCAGTTTCACAGGCCCTGTTTACACCTGCCATTAATGTGTCTTTGGCGATCTGATCGCAAGTGAGCTCTCTAAGTACATCACTTCGCACCTGACACAAGAATGTGTCTCCACATGCGTCTCGAGTGACCACTTGTGATCGGATCCCACTTCCCCGCTCTATATGCAAATAAACGTGTACATCGTTTCAGTTCGCAAAGACCAAATGCATTGTTGTTTTTAACTGGCGGGAGGCAAAAACGCACCTCCTGCGCCAAATGAAAATCAGCTTTGTCGTTTATAACAACATCGACAGTAAAAAAAAGTGAAAAGTTAGGTTTATTAAAAAGGTGCTAACACGCACTAAATTGTGCACTGTGATCATTCACGTGGGACATTTCCTGTATTTTTTTGCATTTACGATCAAGACATATTTAAAGAGTGCTCAGATACATCACTTACAATATAAATTCTATTTAAGATTTAGTGACAAAGTGTGTTCTCCAGAGGGAACACAGTGCATGAAAACCCCGCATGAATAAGAGCAAACGTAACAAGGAAAAAAACGTTTGCTTGTATCAACTTATCTTTTCTAAAAGCACCGTGTTAACAATCATCAAGGAATGAAGGAATAGTTTAATGTGAGAAACTGCACTTTCAAAGGTGCTCATTCAAATGGAGAGAGACAGGGAGGTGGAGGAAAGGAATTAATTGTACAAGGTAGCTCCTGTCCAAGCTCCCTTCAGCCTGTTCAAGGTCGAACAGACAATTAGTCGATTCTACAGTGAGTCAAAAGTATACCTGATCAAACACAATAGCCAGAAGCAAGCCTAGGCGCATGGATGCGTGTTGAATATAGTAATTGGATATGACAATCCATGCGAACTAAAAAGCAATTCCTGTGAAATTGCAATGTATTCTAAAACAAAGTGCTCAAGAGATCATAATTTAGCTGTCCTTTCAGAAGCCAGGATTGTTCTCGTGCTGCAGTATGTGGTGCCCCAGGTTATTCAGCTCGAAGGAGGAAAGATGGCATGGGACAACATTCATTTTAAATTATAAATGGGTAGCGTAGGTCAACAAGATTTTCAAAAACGGTATAAAGATAGTATTTATGCTCAGACTGCTGATTAACGACAGTATGATTCACTGGAAATGTGAAAAACATGGATAAATGAGGCTGCATCAAATGTACAAAGGGCCCTTTCACCAAACCCATCTTCCCTCACCTATAGAGTGCACATGTTACACGATGGCAGCCTCTAACTCCAGTGCAGGCAGCTAATATGACTTAAGGCAGTAGATTTAAAATTAATGATCTGTTACAAAGGTTTCTGGCCTTTTGAATGCATTCTCGCTTCGCCCAGAAATGCATTTTACAGCTGCCTTGTGCGCTCATCTAGAATGGCCACAAAGTCATGACATCAACCGGGAGGCATCTTAAAAACTTTTCTGGCATAGAGCGCGAGATCAAGATGCAACAACAAAAAGAGAAAAAGACTAATGAATGAATACTTTGACGTTCTCAAGCTCCGTGCAACTCTAAGCTATACCCTCATTTACTTTACAACAAGAATTGCCTTTGTGATAATAAATAAAGGGAGGGAAATTGAACACATTTGCTCGCGTGTGCTGTGATTAACAACTCATGTCAACAGAGCTGCTGCAGCGTTTTCCTTACAAGGCCAAGAGACCAAAATGAAATCAGATTAATCACTGTTTAATTTGAGCCACGAAATGTTTGCCGTACGTTTTTTGCAGACGTTGGGTTATTGGCAACGTGCTGAAAGTAAAGAATGAAATAATTAATCAACCAGGGGCCAAGCGGCGAGCAGTTTTTCCCAGTCATGACTCCGGAGGTTGGTTTTTCGACTTGTGGTTACATAAATTATCCGCAAGGAACTACCTCATTACCACTTCAGGAACTCTGAGCTGCATCCTGTTAAGAGTGGAAATTGGAAAAGTTTGCCTGTTGTGCATTTGTTTCTGAATGTATGTGTTGGGGTTAGTATACAGTATGTGCTGTATGACTTGAACAAACAGTACCAAGCTACCCTGCACAGTTTATATATATATATATATGTGTGTGTGTGTGTCAAAACTGAAAGTTGACATTAACCCAAAATAGGAGGTTTTAGAGATTTCCCCCACTTCCTCAATCTATCGAGCTGAGAACTGCAATCTCAAGGACAGTCGAAGACAAGGGCAGTTTCTGACAGACTTTATGGGTCTTTACAGACCCATACTGTATATTCAACAATGGATCTACACACTAAATGAGATGGACGGGAGAGAAATGCTGAAGTCACCTTCTACAGAAGTGCTGAGCACTGGTGCTTGATATAAAAAGACTCCCAATGACAATTTGCACACATTAGCCACTGCCAGGCTATCAGGCCATATGAGTGTGTGCGGTGCCAAGTATGGGAGGAGTATAAAAAGGACATTGGCTCAAAAAGTACCTCAGTGAGCAGATTTTTGCTGAAGACATAAGGCCACTGGACATAAACTCAACCCATTAGCAGATTATATCTATTGATCACTCCTACAAAATACGAGCGCGAGTGAAGTCACATTTGCCTTGTATGACAACAGCGGCCGTTTCAGTTTCTGAAATGTTGCTCAAGTGCAGCATAAATTCAGCATCATTTGGCGTCATACTGCAGTTGCTCCAAATGCACACACACACATGCACGCACACCCTCTCTTCAAAGCAAACTTCTCACCTGCTGTGGTGTAATGGCTTGAGTGACAAACTCAAGTAATATCCTCCTTGTTTGGGCTCTAATTAAATAAGCCTAATTGAGTCTCAACAGATAAAGGTAGCATTCAAACGTGATCTGTTACTGTTTACATGTTTGCTCAGTTTGTGCAACACCAAGGCACTCGTATGTGTGTGTGTGTGTGTGTGCGTGTGATGTCTGAGGTAATGTTTACAAGGTCTTGCAGGACTAATGCAGTGATATTTATGGAGTGGAATTCATTAGAAGGATAGTGGAACCACAGTTAAACTAGAGCAAGGATTTCTGGTTGAGTTGGATATCTTGTCAGATGTTGACAGCTGTGGGTCACTGTGGCTCCAAAACCAAATTAAAAGCATGTTCCTCTGTCCTGTGTCACACCTACAGTATACCTTTCACTGCATACAGTGTTGCCAGTCTTTATTCGGTGCATGTTGGACTGAACACAGAGCACAGGATTTGGTCAAAGCAATTACACAGTGAGTTGGTGTTGCCAGATATTTATAGTCTACTAATATTGCACGTATTGAGAGGTCCAGTGAGTAGGATTTAAGGGGATATATTGGTAGAATGAGCCCGTTTTACCTACAGAAGGAGCAGATCCTCTTCCACACTGGCTCCAGAGAGCAAGTTTTTGTGTTTTCAGTAGGTTCTCTTTAGAAGAGGTGCTGTATGCTCCTAAATCCCACACACTGGTCCTTTAAGCTTGTGGGTTTATAGCTGGTGGTATGTCTGATATTTAATTTGTAATGATGATTGATATTTACCTGGTGTGCTATGACACTGACATGCAATGCAATATTGTAAAATGAGTGACAATCCTTATTGTGTACTAAGACAAAAGCAATAAAATCTGCAGAAAATTGAGTGCAAATCTGATTAAGTCAAATTACGTGAGATGTGGATGCTGTTTTATGTCACCGAAATCACATTTGGCTCCAAAATTACCCAATAAATACAAAGGAATTTGAGAAGAAAATAAGCCTTGGTTGCACTGGACTTTCCAAGTGAAGCCATAAAAACATAACCCTTCCGGTCACATTCTGGCTTAAATTCTGTGGTTGCTGCACAGGGATTGGATTCAGTCCGACCCTTTTCTTCCCAAGCGGAACAAGACTTTTCACCCCACGGCTGAGGTTATTCTTCAGGGAAAATCCCCGCAGGCCATAATAAGATATATTTGTTGGACATATTTGAGTGGATACAATCTCCTCAAAGAGGCTGTCACAGGTCACTTGCTGTGGCGGCGTGGTGGAGAAAAGCATTTGTCAAGACATATTGTTGTTTAGGAATCCCTCCTTGCCAAAGATGCTGGATTATGGAAGTGTGGGAATTTGGGGCAGATGTCTTCAAGTATGACACTCTTACATTTTACGCTCCTTTTTCCTCTGCCCTAAAGATTATTCTTGCCCGGTTTATGAATCAATCTGATTCTCCCCACCCCTTCCAAGATAAGACTTCAGCCAGCACAAAAAGACGAGCCACAAAACATTACCCGTGGAGTGTGACAGCACTGCTTATTTTTCTCAGCAGCCTGCGCCAAAGTCATTTTTTTTTTTCCCCACCACACCATAGCATATAATTTGAAGTTGAGGGACACTGATTAAAGGTCTTTCCACACTCAAAAATCCAAAAGAAGTGAGAAAGAAGATGGGATAATTCAGCAGGGTTAGGCTGCTAATCATGTTAATCATACAGCACTCTTGCTGTTCACAAGGACGCTGTTTGGAACCGTTTCATGGCTTGCTAATGCATTAGGTAGATTGAATTAGGATATGGTGTTTTCTGAACTACCAAAAGGTAATTAATAAGGAAAAGAATTGCATGTGCACAGTTTAAGATGAATGATGAAATGCTTGTTGGAGTGCAGTAACGTCAGAAAATCAAATCAAATCTCGACACAAACACAGATAAATATTTAACCAAGAGTCTCTTCGTGCAGACATCTGGTCTTTGTGGCATTAACTTTTTTTATTTTTGGAAAATGAGGTTGTTGATTTGGAACGCATTAACACTGAAACATTGTCCATTATAATTTGTTTACAGTTCTCTAAAAATTTGTTGCAAGCCTAGTTAATACATCCGTTCACAGACGACCTGAATCCTCTTCAACAAAATGTTCTGTTCGGCTCCTGTTCAACTGACGTATTCAATTATTTTTTTTTTCCTTTGGCATGGGAGAGGGAACTGTTAATTATGCTTTTGTTTTCACACAAACAAAATTACTCAACCAAACGTAAGAGCTCTTGATTAACAAAGGCAGACAGCAATTCCATTTTGTGCCAATTCTATGACGGCATCTGTTCTATTTTTCTTTTTCCCTCTCTCTAATGTTTCACCACTTTCACCCACGTCGTTGCTGATTTCCTTGCTCCAGTAAGGAGCACTTTTTACAATGTGGTAAAAAGGTGTATTTTTTACAATCTTCCACCTAATGATTGACGGGGCCTAAATCTTAGCCCCCCCCGCCACCCCACCCCTTGCTTTATCAGCTACCTGCAGCTTGGTTAAACTATCTCGAACTTGGACTCAGACAGAGTTGCTTTACTCAACACTGCATCCATCATTCTGCCCATAAACTTTTGCAGAGGTCAAACTTGTCCGCACATGAGTTTTTGACCATGGGAATAGGACCGTTTAATATCTTGTCTGTCTTCTATCTCTTACATGTTCTTATTTGCACTGTAAACACACAAACATTTGATGATATTTGTGTAATTTACGGCTATATTATTTCTAGATTCTATATACACAGTCCGTCGACGTAGACCTGGATTAGATGCAACACTTTTTGATAATTACTGCTGTACACATGCTTGGACATTACTATCAGCATGTGGCTATTTCAGCACTGCCTTGGGTAGAATCCTTAGAGTAGTTAAGATGCAAGCGATGACCCTTATCATTAAGGATGTAAAGTAACAGTTTAATGGGGAACAAGTCAGACAAGCATCCAGGGTATAAAAGCACACGTGCATCGCTGCTGAGCAAAAGGAAGAAATGAAGAATTGAGATGTCTAATTTTTCCCGAAATGCCCTCAGAGATTCTAAAGCCTGTATTTATCTCATTGATACATCCCAGTGCTGTTTGGCACATATGTTGTCCAGTTTAAATAAGATTAGGTTTTCCCCTAGAGCTTCCTTTGAGGCAGATTTCCCAAATAAGCCTCCTGGCACCTGCACAAGGTAGATATTGCTTAACTAATCCAATAATGGAAAACAAAATGCTCAGCACTTCTGTCTAATAAGGTACACGGTAGTCTGAAAGTCCTTCTTGTGTTGTTTTTTTTTAAGGGTTCACAGGCTAGTGAACTCTGAGTCAACCTTCAAATTGTTTTCCAACATGGCATGTATCTGGACTGATGTGGTTTTTATTATTGCCCAGACTGGAAAAGACTCAAGAGGAGCTCATATGTGAGTGCACGTCCCAATTATATGCCTGGGGCCACAGTTCTTTATGTTCCGAATAGATTAACTACTATGAGGAAATGTTAAGTGACACAGCGTGACTACTTTCCAGTTTAGGTTTACAAATGCGTCCATGCAGGACTTGCAGGTCAGAACGAATCCTGTTGCATCTATCAGAGTGCTGGAGAGTTCACATTTATTATGAAAGCCCATGATCCATTCCTCGCCCCTGAGGATACAAATGTATTTTTCAATCTTCACAATAATGTCGATGGAGTGGGTAACTTAGAGAGAGGCATGTGTCTGCTGTTCGTGCCAAGGCCATGTTTTCACATGGGAGAAGTCCGTCATTTATAAACCATCTCATAGATATGAGGGTGGGTGATTTTAGGTGAAAACAGTTGTCGTGTACAGTAGTCTCTGTTATGTTCAAATGAAAACTAAATGGTCTACCCACACTTTCAGAAAAGTAGAACATCAGCGACATATTTTTTTTTTTTTTTGCAAATGTTCCCCAGTGTACTGTATTTTGTTCAGTGAAAAATTGGGTAATTCAGTGCAGCAGAAATCAGCAGTAAGAGTGCAGCTGGGCTGATGAAAGCATGTTTAGTGTATTAGTTGATTCTACAGGTATAGAGCACGCTAATGAATATTACTGTGAATTTGCCACAGTTGGCGTTTGAGCCAACTGTGGCATTAATTCTAATTTACTGTAATAGAGTTTCAAGAGGAACCGGCCCACTCTAGTACAAAGTGGCATTAAGTCTCACTAGCTTGGTTCCTCTAAAAGGTAGTTCAGTAATTTGCTGAGCAAATACAGTCTCTTTGAGAAAACTTCTAAAACCCGAGGGCAGACAACAAGGGACCATCTCGTCTCCACTAAGAATTTATTTTAGCCAAGTTGCCTGAAGGGACAAAATAGGAATGGATTGTGAAATGCTATCCAGTGCATTCCTTAAAACTCTGTTGATGAACATCGGAACGAAATATAGGAGGAGGAAGGTGAAGGCGTAGAAAGCGCCTGTAACCCGAGGTTCATGGCACTCTGTCTCTGTGAAAAATAGCATCCTCTCCTCCTTTGCCCTGCACTGATTGTTTCTTCCATAAATCCCCTTTGAGATTGTATAATTAATTGAATGCTGCTTATTTGTCATTAAAAACCCTCGCCTAATGCCTGAGATTATGAGGAAACCATTGTAGAGTCAATCTATTAATCATCGGCCCCCCCCAACCCCAGAAAAACCTTCACACATGAACAATTCGAGCCGTTCCTCATTCTGAATGACATTGGAGAACTAATAGTAAAACTCTACGTCGACATGCTGGTATG
The DNA here is from genome assembly GCF_051107435.1 of Chaetodon auriga. Taxonomy (NCBI): domain Eukaryota; kingdom Metazoa; phylum Chordata; class Actinopteri; order Chaetodontiformes; family Chaetodontidae; genus Chaetodon; species Chaetodon auriga. The sequence continues at coordinate 10,038,836 of NC_135097.1, read as the reverse complement.
ATGCTGCAGCATTTCAGAAACTAGCATGACATTTTCTTTTTTTGACTCTTAGTACACCGCGTGCACACCTGCAATGGGAACAGCTATATTGTTGATGGGATTCAGTGATGGCTCTATTAGTCCCTTTGGACTGACTTGGAAGGCCGTATAGATGTGTGTGGAGCTCCGTAGAGAAGCAGCTGTTGGATATTGGTTGGAATTTGGGTAGAATTTGATAGAAAGTGGCGGGGAAATGGGATCCAGGTCAGAAACGGCTGGAGTTATGCTTTGAAATGACCCCGCCTAATGTTCCTTTGAGCCTGCCTTCCCCCATAGACAATTTTTATGGCCATCGCTGCTGGGGCAGATTGGATCAGCCAAGCAGAGGGCATGCAACAGAGATGTACGCCACTTCTGGCAAAGCGCCCCTACTCTCCCTAGGCCCCATGTCATTCATAAACATGACGGATTAGCTGTGATATTCCTCCATTTACAACATAAGCGAAGGGAGTGGGAGGAAGAGAATGAAAGCAGAGAGTCAGTGTTAGTGTCGGTTGCCCCTTAGGGGTAGTGCTAAAATGGATGGGTAAAGAGGGAGATGAAAAGGAGAGATGAAGCAGGAAGGGCGGAGAGGGGGCCTTTCTCTACAGGCCTGGCTGGGCAAGCAGCAAGGCAGGCAGGAAGCCAGGCACAAAGCTCCATTTACGCTCAGATGCCCCCCCCTTGCTTTACAGACTACACGTCAGCTCAGCCAGATGTACTGTTCTGAGTAAAGATCACCTAGGGGGAAGGTGGGGAGGAAGGGAGATTTCAAGACCTCCTCTACTTACAATCACGTCTTTCTTCCGCGCTCCGATTGTCTTTTGCGTTCGCCTTCGCCGCCGACCTCATCTGCTTCGATCGAGTCGCGGCTCATCCGAGACTTCAAAAGACGCCGATGTTAAAGACCCTCCCTCGATCTGTCTTTGTCTGTCTCCCGCCTCCTTTGCCTTCTGTCCCTCTCCCACCCTCTTCAGGATTTCACTTTGCATATTCCATTTGCTGGTTGTTACCTTGAGCAATGATTCCATTTACTTCAGAAAACAGTGCCCCATTTATTTGGAGATGGGGAAGGCAAAAAAAAAAAAAAATACAAAAAAATTCTGCTCTTGTCATCTTATCTGCCATCAGCATTTTTTCTGTTATTATTAGTAATATTCAAAGGAGGAGGAAGACGACTATTTGACAGTGCTTTGAGCTATTTGCCAAACACAAAGCTAAAATGGATGTTGCTTATTCTCTCTCAGCTCCACCTTCGGAAGCCTCTTCTTCTTTTTTTAATTTCTTTTTTTGAAATCTTTTTCTTAACAGTCCATCAACCCTCATTTGATTCTCTTGAGTGCATTAAGCATTCACAAATAAAGGGGACGTGGCAGGGAATAAACAACCACACGCTACCTTTTCCTGAGAGACGCCTCCATTCTCGCAGACACTCCTGTCACTTTGAAGCATATACTGCCAGACATCTGTTCTGTTTTTATGTTTCAGGCTTATTCATTGTATATTTACCCTCTCACCACCCACTTGGGATGACTATACGAGGCTTGATGTTTTAAAAGTTCAATAAAGTATACGTTTGCATGTCAGCGTTCATCATAAAATAAAATTAAGCTACTTGGGTTGAGTCATTCATTTTGTTTTTTCAGGGGAGGCTGATCGAGGCCAGGAGCTGGAGCCAGCACGGGCTCAGGAGAGTGTCAGCGACCAGGTGAGTCTTCCGACCGGGCAGGAAAAAAAGACAGAAGGCAAAACTGTGCGACGCTGAGTTGCTTCATTAACCTTCATGTACTATACATTCATAAGCAGGGGGGTCAGTTTGATCAGACCGGTGTTGGATTGTCACGTGGCGAATCATCTGTGCGTTTACAGAAGTCTGTGTGTGCTAAGAAAGCTGTGTAAAGGAAAAAAACGACCCTGCAGGACTGTTTGCGTGTGTGTGTGTGGAGGTGTGTACCACTTTAATAGCAGGGAAGCATCCAATCAGCTGTCAGAATGTTTCCACAAAATCCTCTGAACTTTAATCACTTTTAGGATTTTGTGCATGACAGTGCCTGATAACTTTATGGGTCACGACCATTTGAACATGGTATCATCAGACTCAGACAAGTACTCTGGGAGACGTGCGGTATAAATGTCTGAGGAAGCCGACTTCATGCAAGTTCACTTCCTCCTGAGAAAGGGAAAACCTAGCACCAGCCATTTCAATTATTGATACGGCTAAAAGCTTGCTACAGGAGAGGGGAGTATAGAGATTATTCATGCTTGCTAACATCCTGCAGAGAGGACCTCTTGCCTCTCAAAGAGCCCTAATGGAAAACGGGGGTTATATCAGGCTATTCAAATTTAGCAGACAGGCATTCTCCCCGAAAGTGACTCTGGGAGACGGTGGGTGTCGCAGCAGGCAGTCGGCGGCGTTATTTTATTATGGAAATGACTATACTAAGGCCACATGTCTTGAGATTTGACAGCTGGGTTTACAGCTGATGTAACTTGCCATGAGAATATGCAAGGTTTTGTCCCCTTTCTGTGCAGCTGTAGGACTTCTAATTAGTCACTATGCTCATATTAGCGGTACCGAATGTATTAACGTATAGACAACTAATTACACCCAAAAATCAATTCTTGCCACATCACTTTTTCTCAGCGCAAAGTTGTTTGGTTGTAATTAGTGAGCAGCCTTACACAGCTTGAAAACTTTCTCAAGATCATTAGATGCATTAAGGATGACCCTGCAGTACCCAATTAATCTAGTAGAAAATGACTTTTGAGTGCAGCTAGGATCAAAGCTACTAACATTAGCACCCCTCGACTACCTGGCTCAGACTTATACACTGCTCATTTTATGACCTCGTGCTGCATCCAGTCCAGCCAGTGGAATATTCCGTGATAATAATGTGTTCTGCTCTGCCATATAGAACATCATGTCATGTGCACAAATCTGTGCAGAAGTCAACAGAATGTTAGCATGCTAACTGAAGGTCGAAAAGCCATGCTCTGTTATGTCTGCGCTTGATTATGGTGATATTGTATAGATGCTGTTCCCTGCACTTTAACACTCTTGACTCTATGCACCACAGTACACTGCACTTCATCACAGTTGATGCATTTCTCACTCACCTTTGCATCTTATACAAAAGGTGGACTGGGGAAGAGATTGCATGTTATTTGTTTATACAGGGCTGGGTGTTAAAAGGTTAAAAGTTTTCTATCACAGGCCACAAAATTGTAGCATGAGTATAAAAGTAGCGCAGTTCATCATTTAAACAGGGATGTGACTAGCAAAGGACATTAATGTTGCATATAGGGCATCATCCAAACCTTAACAAGACATGCTTGCAGGCAAACTTTTTCTTTATTTGCCTCACTATGTCCAGATGTTACACTTCAAATGAGTAGTAGGCTACAAATCTCAATAAATGTATATCATCATACATGCAGTATTATGTTTGTCAAATTCATATTAATCGCTCATATGTAGATGTGTGCAGGAGATGTGAGCTGTGTCTCTGCCACCACCTTAATGTCAGACTTGTGCTGCTTTTGGATGTTCTTATTTTACAATATTTTACTCTAACAAACGTGTTGAAGTTGAAAGATCACATGCAGGAAGAAAATAAGAATATACTAATTATGTAGGGTAAGTTCATTTTAAATGTAGAAATATGACTGTTACAATCTGCAGAAGATAAAGTATTTTGGTTTGGCTTCCCTGTTCCAATAGGGTGGTTGTTCCCTTGGAATTGTGGGAATTGGTGTTGGATGTATGAACTCTACATCAAATGTGCAAGTACAGACTGACAGCACATTGAATTTAGCAGCAGATGACTAAGTAATTCTTTTGGATGTGTACACTTACTGATATTTCATCAGATCAAAGATTCTGATTTGCAAAGAAACATTTTCACCTCTCCTTCCTGTATTTTGTTACTTACTGTTCAAGAGTGCCTCCATAAGAGGTGCTAAACAATTTGCATTCACCTAATTGCACTGCCAGTACTGCGAGGCCACTGTGGAGAACAGTGACATCTTAGGGCCAGCGAGGCCTCATTTGTCTGAATCAATAATTATTAATTCAGGAGGCTGTGTTTACTTTCATGAAAACAAATACAGAGCCACAACATGTGCAGAGTTATCTATCATGTTCGGAGTGAAGTCCAAGCGCCTCTGTGGCTCCAGCAGATGTTTTCTCACGCGCCACACAGACTATAAAGTCTAACATCCATCTTGTTGGCAGCGGTTTTTTGTCTTAAATCATCCTGCATACTATCCAGATACTGATTGGCTCCCACGATTAACCATGTAGCAAGATGTAAGGGGGAGCGGGGGGCTGATTTTTTTTTAAGACGAGATCAGTTTCTGTGAGGACAGTCCATCTTTTTAATTACAATAATGAATAACTTGTCATCATGTGCTCTATTTTTGTGACGTACGAGAGAGTGAAGTCGGGAATTGTAAGAGTAGCATCAAGTCAGGATTGGCCGAATCCCAAGCAGTAACTCTGCCTATGGCTATTTTATGAAACGTCTAATGGACATGAAGATAATTGATAGTCTGTAAGGTTGGTTCCCCACTTACAGTATCCCAGAATGCTTAGGGAGAAAAACAGTTTCTGAGAAAAATGTCATGCAAATAGCAAGGAGTGACTGCTTGTTCACATGGAAAATATGCTGAAACACGACCGAAATGCGGGTTCATGGTGGCAAGGACAAGCACTGGGGTTATACGGTTCCCTCAGACCTAAAAAATCTGTTTAAAGAAGTTGAGAATATCGTTGTTTTACATTCACCAAAAGAGTTAAACTCTCAGAGTGAGTCAGCATGTTTCCACAGCACCATTTTTGGAGGAAAAATGTATTTTTCAAACAAAATTGAGCGTTCCATGTGGCGGCCCAGGTCTTGCCATCTATAGAGCTCCTGCCAGCAGACCAGAGAATAGTATGGTAGCTGCTGGCCCCCGACTCTCCTTTTTTCAAGCCACTGATCACAAGCACAGTAATTTTACAATGGTCACTTGCTTCATCCCCACTGCATCCCTGCTCCGACAGTCCAAGACAGCTGACACAGCATTTTTCTTGCTAAGCAATTTGAGCATGCAGACCAGCTTTTGTTCATCTCTCACCCTGTACTTAGAAAGAAGGCATTACGCATTGAGAGAATGGTGCAAGAGCACACGGATGAAAAACGATGGTTAGGAATAAGCATTAAGGTACCTTTTAAATTATTCTTATCAGTCACTGCTCACAGTTTTCTGCGGGTTTGTGCTGGGCAGACGGGTCCACACAGTTTAGGTTGACCAATATCTTATGGATATAAGTTAACTAGGCTTGGAATATAAATTAGGAAGCATTTGGTGTCTTGCAGTAAGTGTGCAGAGCATTTTTCTCCCAACAGTGACAAAGAGCGCAGTGCATGCATTGTCTATGAATAATCACTGATCATGTAGCAGCCTTTTCATTGTATGTGGAAAGATCCGTCTCGGCTACACGGCTTTGACTGTGCCACTGCACCATTCCATACAAATGGAAATGATGCATTCTGTTTTTCCGTCACAGGAGAGCGGCTTCCCATTTTCCGCTCCCACTGTCAAGTTGTGCACAGCTGCATAAGTTTGCACTCGTGTGTGTGTGTGTGTGGGGCACAGGAAATGGCTTTTGACAGCATAATGGGAGTATGAGGATGCAATATAAATCCTTAATCATGCCTGAATCATGAACTGCAGCACTCAAATCCACACATCATTCTGCTGGAAGTACTGCTAGCAGAGAGTGGAGAAACATGTGAGGTGTTTTGGCTGCATTTTCTGGTGTTTCTTCTGTTGACTTATGGTCACACACACACACACAAATGCTATCAAACTGGACCAACTTTGCAGAGGCACATTCACAAATGAGATCAAACACCACTTCACTGAAATCATATTGCAGCCATGACACCCAAAATGTGCTGTTCCTTCATTTCTCCATCCCTACCTGTCATTCTCAATTACAAAGCGAATCAAGATGACCTTAATTCAAAGACACGATTTGCAAATGAGTTGGGTCATCTCATAGTTAATCAAAACAGAGTGTGCAAAAAAAAAAAGGGGACACTAAAGAAACCTGTACCTCGTGCCGTGGCCTGGCAGATTTGACTGGGAACATCATTACGTTTCAGGGTTCGCCTTTCATGCAAATCGCTTCCGTGAGCCTGGAAGTTCATTACTAATGGCGCTTCCCATCAAGTTAGAGGCCCATCCGAATACTAATATCCCCTGGTACTTTGGATTTGTCACCTCGAATCCCCTCTCCTCATAGCATGGCAATTACAACAATGTGCTTTTCCTTCATGGAATTAGGCATCACCCCCTGTGGCGAGCTTCCCACAACAGATGCTTTGCAGTCGTTTCCACAGACCATTGGAGCCCAAATGAACTAAACGAACAGTCACTTTATATGTATTAGGCCTGGTGTAGTATCACTTATCTGTTTTTGCTTATTTATTTATCTCTCCAATCCTGCAACACTCAGTCGCATGCAACTTTAGTATTTCTTCACTTAAAGGGAGGCGAGGAATCATATTTGCTGGTGATGGTGACAGACGGGACTTAAGAAATGTGCAGTTGGCTTTTTGAAACTGCAGTTTGTCATGTGGAATGATGAGTAGTAAACCAGCAGTGCGGTATTTATTGTACTGTACAAAGTCGTTTTGGAAGGAGGAAGCTTTTTGGTCTCCTAAATAATATATAATACATCCTTGAGGTAACCTTGTATCACCTCATACAGTACGCTGCCCTCACAATGCAGTGTCCCAGCTTACTCCGAGCTTCCTGAGAGTCCAAGTCATTGTTACGGTGGGTGTTTGAACAAGAGAGAAATTGGTTCGGCTATATTAGAGATGTCTACAGCTTGAAGTGTTGAAGAAAAGACTCAAATTAAATGAGAAGCTTCAGCTTATCTTATTCAAGTAATCCTTGATATCTTGTGTTTGTGGCCAGCACTGTGGCATCATTTTCCTTTTGTTTATGTTTGATTTTCATCTTGCTTCCTTTCCTTTGTCTGCCAAGCTACGGCTGATATCACAGCTCATAACAATTATTCAGTTCTTTTGTTGCTTATTTGCTTTTTAAAGGCATTGCTAACAGTGTGCATGGTAATATATTTCCTCGGTAAGACCCACCAGGCACCAGACGTCTAGCAAATGCTTGAACTGGGTGTTGGTCGAATCCCTGTTGTGTCATAGTGAATGGTGAAATGAACACACATCAATATGAAAATATTTCAGACTATTACCTAAAGCATTCACAATGCCAATATTTTGGGTTTATATGTATCTAAAGGAGGCAACGTGAGGACAGAGAGCACACCTTTTTATTTGCACCGGAGCCGAGAAAGAAAAAGCTTTTCCCTGTTTTTCTGTTTTTTTGGCCCGTGATAGGCCTCTCCTCACCTTCAATACATTGATGGGAAAGGAGAGCGAGCAGAACAGCAAAATGGAAATGGTAATAAACATGCTAATGCTAGGCCGCGGAGCTGGGAAGAGCAGCGTCTATACCCATCCCTCAGCTATCTATTGGCGTGTGTGTGCGTGCATGCGCGAGTGTGTGTGTGAAGGGGAAAAACAGAGATAGAGAAAGAGCAGGAGCGGACAGGAAATGTGCAGGTGCACGTGAGAGCGCACACACATACTGTGTGTTCAGAGTAAACAAGAGAGAGCTGCATGTGAACGTGCCACCTTTCTCTTTCAATCGGCCTTTGGAGACAGTGCAAAGGGCCTTTTGTTGGCTCATTGGTGAGATAAGAAGCGGGGGGAGGGGGGCTGGGGGGGGGACCTTCAGAGACTCGCAGAGCCAGCTTTTTTTCTATAGGATGGAAGCACCCCACTCAATGGGAACTCATTTGCCATGTTGTGTAATTGTGGCACATAATGGAGCACACCTCATTCAGGCAGCCCAAGGTTTTTTTTTCTAAAGCCATTTTCTCCATTCACAGCCAAGCAAGTCATGTTTTAGAGAGATATTACGCACCCCTTTGAGCTCAGGGCCACCACATATTTGCCTTTGAATGGAATGTTTTGTGTAATCAAGATAAAATTTTGCTCAGTGCTTATTATACAAGAGGCACTGTCAAACAATTTGATATTTGTCATCTGACTTTTTCTTCTCGCAGCTCACTGGACGTAAACAAAGTGGCTGACCTTTCCCACCTGGGTTGTTATACATGTTTGTGCAGAGGAGCGCTGGCTATTAACAGTGGCTCCTGACAGACACTGGCATGGAAGCAACCTGCGACTCGAACGCGACCATAAACAATACATGCTTGTTAATCACAGAGAGAATCCACTGCTTTATTTTCTACACGGTCAAACGAATATCAAAGCTGAAGTGCGGAGATGAAAAATGACTGATTTGAAAATTATTGCTGAGCTTTTCCATTAAACCACCGCAGGCTAGGAATGGATGGCTATTTGCATAATTTAACTGGCATCTTAATTATTGTGTCAGGAATCTGTATGCAAATGACTTAAGTCACTTAGAAACGGAAACTTCCTTGGCTAAATGGCTAATGGACTAAATCTTATCAAGTTAGAATACACAACGTGAGTGTAACCAGAGTCTCTAACTGGGTCTGACTGTGCGGCGCAACAGTGAGAAACAAAAAAAGAGGACAGGACAGACATAAAACAAGTCAATGCAAGCTTACCTGGGTTAGCTGGGACAAAGAGGGCTTGTTAGTGGTGTGTGTGTGTGTGTGTTTTGGTTTTCTTTTGGGGTTGCTGAGAAGGACCTACCACGTAAAACAGTGAGTCTGGTTGTAGCGCTCGTCTCTCCAACACTGTTGGAGGCGACGCACTCATATATGGCTTCATCTCGGGGCGTGCGCAATGGCTGAATTCTTAGCACTGAACCAGAGCCGTCGTCGAACTCAATCACCTGCAGGTGCGAGAGACAGGATAATGTTAAAGGAGATTTTTTTGGTTCACAATGGGTGAGGGACCTTCTGCAGACAAAAAAAAAATACAAAACAGAACAAAACAACAGTGCCAAGGACATTTGGCTAACAACACTGATGGTGACTGACACAATGTGCTTCCTATGACAGAAACGAAAGCTGCTGCCTACCTTACATTGAACTCTTGTGACTGTGACTTGTGAGTATTGTGGTTATGTACTGTACATGTACAAAAAGTAAGTTCAAGATCTGTGCAGTATTAGAATGTTTCTAGAAAATATGTAGCAGCTGAGAGTACTTTTTTAACTTTTTCAACTTTTCTTTAGCTTTTTTATTCTAGGTATGTGCATTTGCTGTGTGTTCAGACGTGCTGTCTTCTAGTACATGAGCTAGATCTGATGGATAGTTTAACTTACTGTGCGTTTATTAGTAAAATAATCAATGCGGCTGACTAACTTTAAGAATGGGGAAGGTTACCGTGGTCAGAAAATTTTTGCTCGGATACTGGGGTTGTAGAGTAAAATTGAAATCTGAACGTGTCCCACTCTTAAAGTTAACATTCTATCCCTTGCAAAATGCATCACACTGGATTGTGTCAATGGGACAGAAACAAGCACAAACAGTTAAAAGTGGCTTGATAAACGGTTAAGGACAGTTGTACCATGAGGTGAGATAGTGGTACAAAAGACAGGACCGACTGTATTGGACGAAAGACACATAAAATGCTCACAAACAGGTGTTTGTTGTAGCTTATTCAGCTATTTTTTTTGCATGCTACATGTTGTATACTCACTGATTTTAGAAAGCCCTGTGTCATAACTCAATCTCTTTTAAGCATAGAGGTAGATTTCAATAAAAGATAGGCCTGAGACCTCGGCTACACACACACGCACACGCACACACACACACACACACACACACACACACACACACAAACATGCTCGCGCACACACACACACAAACACACAGAGGCCTACAAACATTTTGAAAGTTAACAATAAATCTGTTCACGTGTTAGTTCATAATACACTTCAACATTTCATTGGCCAAGCAGTATAGCGGTGTTTGCATTCAAGCTGACAGCCGGTGATGGTGAAAAAAAAAATACAGCCTCCTTTCTTAGTCAACGCCGAGAGAGCAAATTAGAAAGGAAGTTGTGAGACTTCTAAACGGCAATGGGTTTTTGTTGGAAGATGAAGCGGCAGTGCGTGATTGAATGGGCCCAGAATGGCGGCAGCCAGCAAACCCTGCAAGGCAACCAGGGAATGAGAACTGGTATGTTAGCATTCAGCACAACGTGCGATGCAAACGCGATGAACTCTGATAAGATTAGATTTCTGTGGTTATTACACGCAAAGAAAAGGCGGGAAGAGGTCTCCAAGCTCTGTTAAGCCATTACTGCTGTGCAGAAGCAAGCAAATATGGCATCTAGAGCAGAGGAGGGGGGGGGGGAGTGACACCATGATAGTCCCAAGGACTGACACAGAAATTAATAGAAATCTTATCAGTGTTCTGCGATGATGTGTTATTTCTCATGGGTATTGAGCCCAAGTGCAGATTAAAGCTGACCAAAAATCAAAGCCTCAGCCAAAATAAGGAAGGGAGGACATGCATTTAGATAAAGATGCCACAAAGCAAAAGGATATTTCGAAGTGAAAGCGCTTACTTCCCCTTTCACATTACATAAAGCTGGCAAATGTGGCATGATGCTAATGTAGGTATCTGGGTCACACCACAAGTTGTTTTTTCTTCTAGCCAATTGCTTTTTTTTCTCGTCTTTTATTTAATTACAAATCTGTCCCCAGATCTTTTCTATACTTGCTCGTTAAAACTCAAGCATGGTTAAGAGCCTGGCCAGCATGATTATTAGAGCCTGCTAATGCGTGGTGGCAAGTTAGGGCGAAAAGTAAGCGAGCGGGGCTTGGCGCAATGGATTATGTGCAGGCAGAGCCAAAGCAGTGCTGAAGCATTCCAATTTTGTCGAGCATTTTACATCAGAACAATAGACCTAATACCTCAAATCTCTGGTTGCTGACTTTCTTCCCCTTCTTGTTCCACACAATCTTCGGCCGTGGATCTCCTGTAGCTTGGCAGATGAAGGATGCCACCCCTCCTTGCACCCCTGTTTGATCATTGGGGGTTCTTAAAAACTTTGGTGGTGCTGCATGGAGACAGAAACAGAATAAAAGATAATAGTCAGAGAACATGCTTAGCATTGCAGACAGACCAATTAGTCTGTCTTATCAAGCTGTGTACAGTAGAAAGCAACAAGATCTCGGCATGTGGCTGTTGAGGGGATTGTCTTTAAAGGTCAAGACAAGAGATTGTACTGACTTTACTGTGCAAAGTGGAAACAGATGATCAGTGGTTGAGATCAGCTAAAGGACAGAGGTCTTGGTCGCAGAGTGCACAAAGCAAAGCAGTATTTCCACGCAACTCTAAAATCTCCTTATTTGGGAGGAATTCTTGGATAAAAGGACACATTTTTTTGTGGGATCACTGGAGAAAAGAAAAAAAGATAATATACTTGATCTTTGATTTGTTCTGAAATGTGGCAAGACATTTGAGTGTGGATGTCACTTTAGACTGAGGAGGAGCAATTTTGTCAAGGCTGCAAACTTCTGTTAAAAAAAAAAAAGATTGCCTCTTCCTCTTGTGACAGTAAAGAGTGTTATTGTGGTCATTGTGTGATACTGTCACAAAAACAATCTGTAAATATATACTGGGGAAAAGAAACTGTGAAGAACACAGCTCGCAAAGAAAAGCTATAAATGAAATTACTGCTATTCTCTGATTTTAATGCTGTTAAATTCGCTATGCTGTGAGCTGGTGCTGTTTGGCGTCATTCAGCTTAAAAGTCATCTATCTTAACATGTGGTTACCTATCACACTGTCATGCTGTTCCACTGGACATAAATCATGAGGCCATTCGGTGTTTCTAATAACACAAGCTAACATTTTCCAGCAGTTGCAGAGAAACAGAAGCAGACAACACTAATCTCCAGAAAAGCACCAATTGGAACGGCGGCTGTGCCTCACGCAAACGAGACACGCACCTGATAAAGTCCTCGCAGTGCTCTGATCAGTGATGTGAGCATTCTGGTGCTCCTAATTGGTCCCTCAATTCAGCACAACAAGTCAAGTGTAAAGGCAGTGAGGATAAAAATGCTAAAAATGCAGGCGAGTGGAGGTGAGAGAATAGCAGAGTGGAACAGTGTCTGCTTTGTGTGGACATGGTGTGGATGTTCCCATCTACTGTGGCGGTTTTACAGCGATGTACAATAGCAGTTGCTCGGGGCTCTGATCGCCACAACAGTGCACAGAGCCGCAGCTCCGCTCCTGCTGTTTGACTTTTAGAATCACAGTTTGTCAAGTAAAATCATTCCTCAATATATTTCAGGCTTTGTCTGCCATGACAACAATTCTCTATTTACTTTTAATTCTAGGAATTGAGTTCTGTTTCGCCTTTTTTTTTTTTCCGCCCTCCGAGACAATCAGTTCCTGCTCATGAGATGACGTTTCTACTCCCACTGCCGAACAATCAAAACACACAAAAGTGATAAGTAATCAAAGCAACCTGTCTCTTCCTGATGAGATTTTGATTGTGAGATTTTACATTCCTGCTTTATCATGATGATCAAGGCTAATTTCGGTAGCAATAATGCCATAGTGCTCAGTCAGACCCCCTCTGTATTTTCCTCTGAAGCTTGAGTGCCAGCTTCAGTGGGAGGTGTAGCTCCATCTGTGCCCCTGCGGAGCAACTGTTTGCCTTTTATCAATCACTTCAGCAGGCCATTAGGGGCCACACAGCTGCGGTAATGCCAACCATCTGAATCACCTCATCTGTGTGTGTGTGTGTGTGTGTGTGTGTGTGTGTGTGTGTGTGAGAGAGAGAGAGAATGTGTGATAGTGCTTGTTCGCGTGCCTGTGCGCAGACTTATTTCTCCTCCCAGATTGTACTGCCCAGTAGCAGCGGCGGCGCTGCGAGTGAGGGACAAATTAACCTGCAGGATTTGTGGAGAGGTGACATAAGATGTGTGGTCAGCAATCAAAAGGGCGGACAGATAAACAGGCAAGCAGCTGGGCTTCCACTGGGCAAATGAGTCTGGGAAATCACCTGATTGCCTCGTGACATGCACACAGTCTTGCGTGCACACACACACACACACACGCACACATACTTTTGAGAATCTCTCATTCACCGGCTGACAGATCCGACAGGTGAGCAGCAGACTTGACACTGTGTAATTTGTACATGGCAAAAAGCACCATTATATCTGCATTTGCACCTTATCTCATTGACTTGGCCGGGGTGTGGTGCGCATTGGCATCCAGCCAGGAGGGCGCTGATGGGTAATTGATATGCCATTGGGGCTGTTTTCGCTCTAGGGCCATCCATTACGGCTCTGTGCGTCTCCCTACGCCGGCTGTGATAGACTGCTAGGACATGTATGGAAGATCAGCACTGGAGGTGAGGGGAAGAGGGTGGGGGGAGAGTCACTGCACAATGGGGAGTGATTGAGGCATGACATGGAGGTAATGGTGTTTTCACAGACATGGCCGCTGATATCACCATCATACCCCCATTTTAGGTCCGCCGCCGACAAACATCCATTTTGGCAGACTCCTTGTACGGCTTCAGGTAGTGGCTGATTGAAACCTCTGTTTTCTCCGAACAATGCCATGACTAGCGCGTTGACAGCAAGCGAACAGATATGGTCTATGAACAAACATTGTGCAAATTCATGCACCACAAAGAAACCTTTTACCATACACCTCTGATTTTTCAATGAGCGTGTTGCAACAACCATTACAACACAAAGGCTATAAGAAAGTGGAAAGATGTATCTGACAGGTGTTTGTCTGTAATCACAGCTTTTTCCATGGAGAAAGAGTCTCAATTGAGAGAACTGCCATCCGGGAAAAGCTCCTGTTACCTCTGCTGCATGTTGGCATTTCCTTTGAATGGTAACTATGATCTACGTGAATTAATAGCGTGGCTTGGCACCTGTTAATCAAGTACTAAGCTGTCACTAGCAAACAAATGAGAAATGTAAAGCCTGTCACCACCGAAAACGTTAGTGACATGGGCCTGTGCCTGCTCTCCCTTCAGGTCATTATGTAACCTTGTTCACATTCGCTGCCTCTGGGAAGGAAGAAGCTCTTCATAGCATCCCCTTGTTCTATTTTCCATGGATCAACGCCATGTTAATAATTTGGTGGATGACTGAAAGTCTTTACTCTTGTGAACACCCGTGTCTACAGGGCTGAGGGGGCAGACTGTTTCATGACTGGAAGTATAGATTTTTTTAATGGATAGACATAAATGGAAATTGGAAGCCTTCAACGATGTGGGCGGTACAAACATAGAACAAGATTTTTTTTACTGTTGCTGCTACTTCATACTATCCTTATCATTTTGCTCCTTTCCTTGGTCTTTTAAAGCTACCATTTCAATGAAGTGATCAATAAATCAGGTCGTTTTCCGGCATCACACAGGCACAGCCACATATAGCTCTATTACATATGACAAAGACATGTCCGAAACAAAGCCAGCGATACCAGAAGTGCAGCGTGGGAAGGGAAACAGTAGTTAAACTGCTCTGCTTTGCTGTGGACTGTGGTCAGAGCAGAAGAGAGGCAGCACCTCTCTGGAGGTGCTGGATGTCGAACAAAAGGACAGCTCAAGGGTGTTTGACCTAAAATCGAAATGCCCTGAGAGTTTGATCATTTTTTTTCTCCCCAATTAACCCAAACTCTGACCCTAAAACTATAAACCAAATGGGAATGGGTTTCTTAACTGAAAACTAATGGAAAGTCAGGAGAAGCTAATTCTTAAACAGAAATGGTCAGTAAACAGAGCAGAACATTAAACAAAATCCTGAAATGATCCAGAAAGGAAACTTTTTAAAAGACCATGTAACTAAACTGACCTTGCACATATTACATTTCCTGTTTTGGTATTTGTCCGGTTGAATCGGCTGTGAATTAAAAGGTTCTGCTCTGCAGATTATAGGTTGAACTCGGAGTACCTGTTGCAGGGCCACACTAACTCTGACGGTGGAACTGAGGACTGAGGCTGATATCATTTTTTTCTCTCGTCATGCTGAACTTAGCAGATAGTTGGGTTCAGAGCATCTTGTGGATCTGCATTCATTACAAGTTTGTTTGATATTGGCTTAACTCGCAGCCAAACATTGCATTTAAATGCTGTTCTCAAGTAGATCAGAGTCTGGCTTTCATTCATAATGGCGAAAACATTTCAAGTCATCAGGATTCCGCCATAGACTAAAGTTTGATCTGCCAAGCCATTAAAGAGCATGAATCAAAGAGTGGAGAGAAGAACATTAATAAACCCACTTTCAGTTGGAACCTCTATTCGGCACAGACACCAGTCCAAGACGGCTTGGTTTTCACAATTATACTGACTGACATATTCAATTTCATTTGCATGAAAGGGGCCATTTCCTCTCTGAATCTTTAACTTGCCGGGTGAGGTGGGGTTGTGGAGGGCGATAATTAATCCTAACACACTGGGTGGCAGTCTGCAAATACCCTGCTCCATTTGGACATACGGGTGGAAGAAAGGAGCATTTAAAGATGCCATTAACCTCATTCGACATCTTTAAGCCGCAGCATTTCAGTTCTGAGATATTGATGAATTGTCACAATGGTAGCAAGTGGCGCAAATTGGACTGAAAAGGGTGGCTAATGTTGGGAGAGGGTAAAAGAGATGCATGTGGTATATGCGCCCTGGACATTTGCTTTTATGAAATCCTTCTGAGAGTCCATTGCAGCTATATTGTGATCATGGTATTTAAATAAAGAAAAGTGCAGAGGGATGGGCTTGTTGGCGGTCGTGAATGCACTTGCATGGTTTATAAAGCAACACCCTCAATGGATTAATTAACTGTCTATACAGTGTTCAGAAACATCTGACCCCATGCCAGAAAGAAAACAGACTGCAGTAATGCAGACACACAAACAGAGATAAACAATGCAAGAAAAAAAAAAAAAAAGAAATTGAAAAAAAAGGGAGGGAAGATAAACCACACATACTAATCAATGGCACAAACACAAGCATAAACCATTTTCTTGGGGCAGTACACAGCTCTCTATCTGCAGCATTATGATAAAAATTTGTCTTTTGTAATGCCGAGGAAACAAACTCCACATTGTATGTGCTCACAAAGGGTCTAGGCGGAAGGAAAGAAAAGGAATTGGAGCTTAATTAGAACTGTTGGCTGATTTGCATTGCATGCTCATCGGTAATCTTGCCTTAAATGGAAACTGAAATTCTTATTGCAATTAGTGATTACTTGAAAAGGGATATGGCCCCCGAATGATTGTTAATTACTGGATCAGGAATAGTACATTAATTCACTGCAGAGGTTTTAATGCAGTGCAATGATGGGGACCCGCTCCTCCATCAATATTGTGCTGCTTGTCACACATAATGAAGTTCATAATACAAGCCTTCTCCTGCACTACCCCCATCCCCCTCCACCACCACAAGCTTAAAGATGCTCTCTAAGCAAAATTCATAACAGTCATTATGTAAAACTAATTCAATAGAATACACAAGAATGCAGCTTAATGACACATTAATATTGCGACCGCATATAGATACTAGGGCTGCAGGTCCATTTTGTGATAGGGTCAGGGTCTCTTATGTGGCTCATAAGCTGCAGAGAGTCTCCTGTGAATAAATAAATGCATATCATCACTTACAGCGTGGCTTCAAAGGCAGGAAGTGTGTAGCATGCACTGTAATACACAACTCACCAGCGCATTCTCCTTGCCAAATATTCAGCCCAATGACTAAGGCTGCAAAAATCATATTCCAATGGGACTTTGTGAACCCCACTATGTGTGTATTACTCATGCTCAGTGGCACGGCTATGCAAGGTCTGAGCTTCTGGCTGTAGCTCTGCAGGAGTTAGGGCACTTTTGCACAGACAACAGCAACAGCTTCAAAAAGAATGGCTAATGCTCTTGTCCCACATTCAATGCACTGACAGATTCTATGACAAGACGGTGGCGGGTGGGGTGGGGTGGGGGGGGTGCTCCAGAGGTGCACAAGCACAACCTATCATGCACACGTGCATGCCTGCACAGACACACTCTCTCTCGGGTGTTAGAATATTCTCGTTGGATGGAGCAAACATTGCAAATGGAAGAACAACATTAATAAATTGGGGGGTGTGGGACAATAGAAAAAAATTCTGGAAGGGTCCATGAAATATATATAAAGGGTTATTTATGGAGCAGTGCTGAGCTTCTTAGTTTGCGTTTCATGGGATAAGATGGAAAATGAAAGGCTCCCTTATTCAAATATCACTGTAGATTCATAAAAGCAAAACCCTCTCAGCTGTGCAATGACAGGTACATCGGTGATGTAGTCCCCTCTGTGGTATATTACAATGTTTGCAGAGGAAATCTTGTACCCTCTCTACCTCTCTCTGTCTTCCTGTGTCTGTCTCGCACACACGCGCACACACACAAGCCACCGCCGTCTCCCACGGGACACATTAGCGAGGTAGAGGGATCCAGTTTGTCACTTAATAAAACGGCCCACTCAAACAGATGGCTTTGTTCAAACGGCCCCCAACGCTTTAAAAGCTGGAACTGAATCGCTGCTGTGGCAAATCAGACACATGAAAGCCCACCTCCCTTTGCGGTGGAAACCAAACAGAAGGAAACATATAAATATTGAATTGCGCCACTGTCGGCGCAAGACCAGCCGCCAGAGAGAGAAAAAAAAAAAAGACTAAAGAGGAGGGGGAGGGAGATGGAAAACACTAGACCCTCCTGTTGGAGAATTCTGAACATCTGGGCTGGGGTTGTCAAACGCAGATGCAAAATAATACACAGGCTTCAATTTCAATAAAACTCCATTTTCATCTCCCCTCATTCATTACTTGTTCATTTGTGTGTGAATACACAAATCTGTGGCCAATTCGTGTGCGACCATTTGAGGAAAAAACAGTTGAGCAAGAAGTATGAAATTTAGATTTGTTTGTCTTGTTTGTTTTTCCTCCAACGCCTGGAAAAAAGAGAGAACATAGATAAGTAATTCTAATTGTGCAGGCTTACTCTGTTTGGTAGTCAGTGCAGTCTATTTGCAAAAAGTTAATTATCTGATAGGATAGGCAGTGGCAGCCACTAACACAGAAAGCCATTCGCTCATTCTGTTATCCACAAGGCAATGGAACGATTCATTAAATGGCAGTGCTGCAGCAAAATGGCCAGTAGTTATCACACTGGGGCTGCACAGACTTGAAAAGATGTTAAAAATGGCAAAAGTGATAAACATTCTTGGGCCATGTCAGCTTACTGCCAATGTAATACCGTGCATAGATAATAAGAGGACACGACAGCGTGTCATTCTGATGCTTCTGCCGCACATGTGATGTACATTTCACGTGAGATTGATAAGGAAATATCACCATGACGCCACACGCAGATGATAATCTGCAAAGCTGCGGGCTTTCCAGTACATTTAGCAGAAATCAAAAGGTGCGGATGGCAAAGGTGGAATGGGAAATCAAATAAGCAACACATTTGACTGGCTCGTTTCAAAAGAGAATTACAGTACACTCGGGCCTGTCCTATTTCTTTATAGCATAAACTTCACATAATTGTCTTTGCCCTCGACCACGGAGCGGAAAAGCTTGCCTCATATTTGTCTCCATGGGAGCAGAGATGGATTATGTAGCAAATCATTCCAGGGGTTCGACATTGTATATTTAAACAGACTCTAATTTTATGGATAAATCGTGCCAAGCCATTTCCGATGGATGCCAGTTGTCAGGCCCGAAGAGGTGACACATTCCCTGCACTGTGTTTTCTCAGGCGCTCGCAGGCAAACCAGCTCGTGCTCCAGCAACCCTGCTAGATGACAACTGGCTTCCTTTTTCACAGCTCAAGTTCAGCAAACCAGGCTCCACCTAAATGAAGCATTTAGGAACAAATATATAGGCCTTTAAGTCTGATTTTCCCACATCTAACCATTGCTCTCTAGCAGTTTCCACACACTCAAAATTTCACTAATCTATTGGAAATAAATATAATGGACAATGTAAAAATCTGAAACTTAAAATGTAGTTCCTGCGAAACCCTGCTCTCTGCACCCAGCTGCAGTCACCGCTATCCTCACACCAAAAACCCATTACTGGGACGAAGAATATGCAAGGGAGGTACCACAAACAGTCAGTCAAGGACCAAAGTGACCTTTCACAGGCCACTAATTTTATGCAGTAGTGAAAGGAAGAGCATTGCATATGAACGACAGGAAGAAAAATGGCCCCGATTGAAACGTTTTTGATGTAAAAATCATCTTTTCCTCTTTGAAGCCAACAGCGGGTGTGATCTGGGAATAAGTGGCATTAAAGCATTCTGAAAACTGTCACTGACACTGTACTATTGAGTGCAAGTGATTAGCTGAAGGAGCAGTATTGTACAGTCATGATACTGTAACCTTGAGCCACTAGCTTTACATGCTAGCTTTACACAGATACTGATGCAATAATTGAAATGACTGAAGCAGCTTAATTTCTTACATGGCGTGTGCGGTATATGGTGATATTGCTGCCGCTGCACAATTTAATATGTCAACTTTCTGCCTCCCTGGTTAAATTGATTTTATCTCAGTCAACATTTCATAAAGGCATTAATTACAAAGAATAATGTTTTTGTGGTCAAATATTGCCTCTAAGCTGCTACATTTGTTATAATATATGTCAAAATGCCGTACAATTGTCCAAATTAATTAAATTGAAACGATTGTTCTTAATGATACTCTCATTTTTAATTAGTTTTAATTAGTTTGTTTCACATTAAATGAGTGGCGTGCAATACTGCAGGATAACACATTAGCTGTGTATTAGAGGGTTGTTTTTGTCAGCTACACATTATTAATATGTCTCATACTAAACCAGATGCAGTAAATCTAAGTTGAGGTCTTTGAATTCTTAATTGCAAACCCCTGAAGAAATGGTTCAACTTTGTGTGTGTGTGTGTGTGTGTGTGTGTGTGTGTGTGTGTGTGTGTGTGTGTGTGTGTGTGTGTGTGCGTGCTTGCGTGCGTGCGTGCGTGTGCGTTTGGTTATGTCTTTGAAGAGCTACAGATGGGAAACAAATGAGGGTGGGTGGTATCAGGGTCAGACTGGTTTCCACTTGGAAGCAAACTGTGCAATGTCACCCCAGGAGCAAAAAACAATGAGCCCCAGGGGACATAATTAAAATAATCCAGTGAAATTAAGTGCTTCAGATCACTTTTTTCTCCTTCTTGATGTGCGTAGATGTGGGGATGATTCATCAGGAGATGAGTCGAGAAGTGTAAAGAGGATGACTCTGTGCATGTGTCTGTCTGTTTACAGTGTGTGGGCGTTACTCGGCACTGTGTTTTCGAGCCACAGTTTGAAGGTGTATTCATATTCATTGTATTGATCAACCTGCGAGAAGAAATGTGGAAACGTAGCACAGAGGTATCCCACAAACTCTTTTGAAAATGGCCTCTGTTTTCATTTGAAATCCTTTCCTTTGAATGTTGATCAGCCAAAATACAAATGCCTTAACCTTGGAAGCATTTGCATCACGTTTGAGGTGACTCAAACGGACACAATTGAGACCTTTCGTGGAAAGAAATCTGGCAGGACATCTCTGAGAGCGAGCTAGGAGAACCACATATGACGAGTGGAATTGCTATGTTTAGGAGCGACTGACAAAAAGAGAATCAAAACAAATAGGAGCTTAATACTCAGAACTGCTGATGGCTTCATGAGGATCCTGCATAGACAAGAATAGAAAAAAATGCTTTATGTATCCTCGTATGTTTTTCCAACTGTGCTGCTATTAGTGATTTAATGGGATATTGTGCCATGTTTTCTCAGAATCTGGGTGAAAAAAGGATAGATTCTGAAAGATGAAGAGACTCCTTAGGCTACACGTCTGTCGGGGACCAGAGATGTGGCCTTTGGACTGATGGAGTTAGTTGCGCTTCTCTTTTTCACCTTTTGCCAAACTGAGCCTCAGTTGACAGAGCGAGAGGGTACACAAAGGCGCCGGCCTCAAGAGCAAATGTTTGCCAGCAGTAATGGGCTCTAGTCCACTGGGAGAGTGAATGTGTGTGGTTTTTGTGTGCATTAAGTATATGTACATAAGAATGCGAACAGAAATACTGTACAGACGATATACTTAATTATAGGTCTCGTCGATGTTCTTGTGTACTTATGACGGGAGAGTGTCATTCAGATCATAAATCATAAAGTTGTAGGACAGAAGTATAAGGACTGATCTATCTACGACGCCTTTTTCCACTGTGATCTGAATTATTCCAAAAGCACAGCTGTGAGTAATGGCTGGAGCGATTGGCTTTTAATGTGGAGTAGTGAAACTGCGAGGAAGAGAGACTAGAAAGCCAATGACATTGTCACAAAATGCCACAAGGTACTACGGTCCTCAGTAAGTAATGACTTCATCCGTTTTCTCACATAGATTAAAGGTTAAATAGTCAGCCAGCACATTGACTCACCATGATTGTTAACTCCATGAATATTCCATAAAATCTGTGCACTTGAGCACATAAGGGAAACACAAAGTGAATGATTTTTTTCAGCTTTAAGAGGGTCAGAATGACATAGAGGCACTTCGCCACAGCACTGAGCCCATGAATTAGTGTCCCTTACCCTGGCTTGAAATGCCAGTTATCTGAATCATAACGCACAGCACTGAAATCCATCAGATAAGAATATAAAGTGTTCTCTCTGTGTGCCATTAACAGTCAAAGTTATCGACTGCATCCATAAGTTTCTTGGACTAGCAGAGCCGTCTGCGTGTGAGGGAAAACCTTAATACAAATTAGCTTCCATCACTTCAACGTACATCTCATTGAATCAGATATATGCACAGATGCAGTGTTTATCCACTCATTCATCCTCGCATGAGAGGCTTTCTACCCATTCTTCTTTTTTTCCTGTCTCTTTTGTGCATTACCATCAGTATTTACAGTTAAATTGGAACTTACACGAATCCTTTATGAATCATTCTACCTGATGTAAAACCCATCTGGGAGTTTAATATCGTACAAAAATATCAGCATTGTATACAAAAGTGAAAGCAAAAAAAAAAAAAAGGCCCACGGTGATTATTGTTTTCTTTAAGAAGACTACATTTGTGTAATGTGCCGTAAATAGCAGAAGAATGATGTTTATAGCAGAGCTCTCCTTGGTGTGTTTTCGGAGCAGATACTCTGCAGCATGTAAGGCGAGTCCACCGTCATTAATCATTCCACAGGTGCAGGAGCATTGTCAGAACCCATACGTCCCTTTGCCTTTTCAACCTGGGAGGAAAGTGGAATGGTAGGGTAGGGAAGGGGGGGGGGGGGGGGGGGGGTCTGAACACATCCCTAAAAAACAATTTCCCTTCCTCCTCTTCTTCTTCTGCACTGAATTTGTCAGGAGGGGGAACCAAGTCCAGATTAATTAGATTCCATTTTGTGGTCATCTTTGTTTTTTCCTCCTTCCATGACTCTTTTCTTTTTCTTTGTCTTGCCTACAGTCCTTACAGCCATCCCAGAACCATTTATCACGTTGCCATCTCGACAGTGCCTTCCCCCTTCCTTGCTGGGAAACCATTAGAGCATCTCTGCATCGTGGCGGCCAGATTGCATTCCGGTCCCCACTTGCGACATTTATCATCTTTTGTCCTAACTTTTTATCTGCCCCTGCCCTGTGTGAAGTCCTATCTGCAATGCCCACTAAAATGAAACACTGGGAGATGAGGCTCAAGTAAATAACCTAATTAAACCTAGCAAACAGGGACAAAGGGGAAAAATGCACAAAAGGCCTTTGTGAGAATGCCAGAGGAGGAACACTCACAGATGGTAGCGAGGAAGTCGAAGCAGTGATGTGGCACTACGCCCATGCCACCTTCTCATCTCAGTATTTATAGTACTCCTAGTGGTGCTGTTTGTCCAAAGATGTCCTCTTTACGTGATTTGGACCAACATAGTATGGCAGCTCATCCCGATTCTGACAAAGCGCTAATCGCACATCAAGAGAGGAGGAGTGCAAGAAAAGAAATGCTCTAGTAAGACGAGGAAATATCTCCGTGATAAGGCCAAAAGCATTGAATAATGGTCCCTGAGAGAAAATCCATCCTTCCTTCTCACTCCTTTCTAATTCTTAGGCAAAAGTCGAGCCAACTCTGATTGGTCTCATTAGGGACAAAATGAAGAATGCCAAGCGTCATAATTATCGGCGCACCGCTGCAAACAGTATCGAGTCAATACAGCAAAATGTCAGGAGGGCATTAGTGGGCAATTATTAATCCATATCAAGCTGGGATGGACAATTTAATTATCACCTAATCAATATTTCCAGATCTTGTACAGATGTAGAGCAGTGACCGGGTGGATAGATCTGGCTTCTGAGAAACCCTGTGTGTGTGTGTGTGTGTGTGTGTTGGGGGGGGAGCGGGGCAGCAGGGGACAGTAGCAGGACTGCGGTAAACAAGAACGCGCTTCTCTGCATGCATGACCAAGAGCGCAGCTTCTTCCAGTGATGGACACCGACTCGACTACCAGAATACATTAGGGAAAGAATAAAAAGAACTACATATGTCTAAACTGAAAAACTTTCCTGCAGTTGTTGTTGACTTTCTAGGAATACAGGAGTGCTGTGGGCGGCCTGCAAGGTTTAATGCCACAGTGACTTTGATTTTTGCTTATTAACCAACTCAAACCCAAATGTTTACCTCTGTTCTAATGCTGGTACCACGAGCAACTTTGGCCAAAGATACAACCAGTGCTGCTCAAATTTTGGAATTCACTACCAAAGCTCAAGGAGCCCCTGCGTGATGCATGAAAATTGAGCTATGACTGGCAAAAAAAAGCTGCAGTTATTTGTATAGATTTTATTCCCAAATTTGCTGTAATATTCTATCATTGCCAATAATATTGCTTACTTTCTGTTGGTACTCTTTCAGTTCTCAATGCAGCCTGAATAATTACTCTCATTGTACCTGAAACAAACTATCTCAAATAATGTCAGTCAAGCCTTTGTGCGAGTGATGAAACAAAATGAATGCTGTGTAACAGGCCCTTGTGGATTTCAAAGGCGCCACACAATGAGGCATGGCAAAACAAAAGTGGCTGTCTTCCACGAGATAGCAGTCATCTTGAGATAAGAATACCCCTCTCATGGTTCTGTTTTGCTTTTTTGTTTGCTATTATTGTGACTCCCGTCTCCATCCCTGAATCGCTTTAGTCACTACGCAACCAATTGATTACTACTAAGTTGCCTAGACCGGGGTTATTTTCACTGCTTATTGCCTTACTTTCTGTTGCAATGGATTACGATTTTGACATAAGATTGCATTTTCAGCTCACTTTTTCCTACCCGGCACACATTATAAACCTGCATTACTCTTTCATTTTTTCCCCATAATGCTTCAGTTTCCATTTGCTATAATAATAATAACACCACAAGCCAATAGTACCACAAGCCAAAGTGCTTCCCTTTGTGCACACACAATAAAAACTCACTTAATTCATGTAGCCTTGAAATGTTGACTCCCAGCTTTGATAGAAGTTGGCTGAAGTGAGACTTAATGACTGATACTTTCTAGATAAAAGTTGACTTTTTTTTTCATTGTGTGTGACAAGAGACTTGAAATAAGATCAAAAAGTGACATTCAATCCCAAATGCAATATCTTTAATCTGTTTACCTTTGACTTTCATTACCAAATTTCAGATCCTTAAAAGAAACGGTTGAGATAATTTCATAAGATGTCAAGAACCTAATCATATCTGTAGGATTAAAGTTGTAGGCTGCGGGATTACTTTTTGGAAATTATCTTTGAGCTTTGTTGGGGGGAAAAAAGAAAGAAAGAGAAAGGAGTTGTGACTGAGCAGTGAAGAAACATAGAATAAATCCCTGTAACTCACAGTATATTAGCTTTGCCTTCCCTTCCTTCCTATCACCTCGTTAGAACGCCTTTGAAAGTCAATCCATCCGTTCTTTTAGTTAATATCTATCTAAGCTCTTTCCTGCCCATGTTTCACTTTCTGTTCTATCTACCTGCTCCTAATCTCCCAGTGTGCTCATGGTATTGTGAGATTATAAAGTTTGGGTGGCTTACACTCCGTGTTAGCCATCTGAGCTCTTCCTGTCACCTATAATTTATTTGTATTCATTCATGTCGTGTCTCGTCGAAGACAGTCGAAGCACTGCGACTGTCTTAAACAAAGTTGTCGTTTGTATACTGTACTTACGGCACATTCCTGAGGCAGACATCATAGAATATGGTTATTTTTAGCATAGGTCAAAGTGGATTTTCCAGACCATCTGATCAGTGGTGCTCTTTGGCAGTAATGGAGAATGAAAGCATATTATTACAGATATGCCATGTTGTCCATCTCTTGGTTCCATTAGGTGTCCAATATGTGTGTGGAGAGCACAATACTATTTTTATACATGTATACTGCTCAAACCAAATATTGGCCCAACAGTGCATAGCTGCTACCGCGAGCATACACTGTGTGCCTGAGGAATATACTAGATACTGTATGTGTGGGAGTGTGCACAATAAAATGGATTTACTTGTATATGCATGCAGAGCTGTGCACACTACCACTTGTTTATAATTACACGCCATTGCCTTAGATCATAATATTTTCATTATCTTATTTTTATGTGCATTTGAAGGCAAATAAGTTGCCCTTTCAGAGGCTCTTGGCTACATAATTTGGCCAAAGACACACACACAAAAAAAGGGCTGTCCCTGTGGGACTTTATGACAAAACTACAGCTTATACTTTCCTTTGGACACCTCACCTTGAATAATCACATCAGGGGAAAAACACAGCCAATTAAATCGCGCCGTGTAATGAGAGGCATAAGATCAGGCGGTGTGAAATTTCTGTCTTAGCCAGGCAGTGGCGGGAGGGAGATTGAGGAACTGAGAGGGAATCTTTTCGAGACTCCGCAATCATGTGTTATTTTTCCTCTCTCCGAGGGGCACGCGGAGCAGGAGGGTGGGAAAATCTTATTTGGAAGGTGTACTTAAAGAAATCCATGTAGGCATAAATCCTGACATCATCGCTTCTGCTCAGCAGCCCTCTCCCCTCTTCCCCCACGTCCCTCCATATGTGCTTTCTTGTGCTAACTATCACACTGAGGGAGAGATGAAAGTGGGGAGATGAGTGGATTAACGGATGACTGTGTAACGACTGATGGAGATCAAACTTCCGTGAGAGGAGTAAAAGTTTGTGATGAAATATGTTACACTGCGCATTTGCCTCAAAGGTTGGAGGGAGCGCTGAAGGTCTTACCTTTCGAGGCAAACGACCACTCCAGATTTCCCTGTCATCCTACCTCTCTGTTGTACATTAATTAACTACACTTAACTTTAAATATCCTTCATCATGACTCAAGTGATGGAGAGGATTGTGGTAATTAATTACTTGATGAGAGAATGATGAATGACATGAAAGACGGCACCAAGGGAGTATTAAAAGCTAAGGAGAAACAGACTGCTCATGGATGTTATGATGGATGCTGTATAAACACCTCATAAATGTCCTGGGACCCATCTGTAATTGTGCGTGCATGTATGTGTGTGTGAGAATGCATATTCCATGTTCCACGGTGTGATGAGATGGCCACTTAGAGCACGGGCTGCGCCATTAGAAACGAGGGCTTGGCTCCGTTTCAACTGGAAAAAGCCTATTGGTCTGGCTGTGGCGTGAGAGCATTTTCACCTCGCAATGGAAGCTTTCACTCTCATTTGCCATAACTAATAAACCACACTAAAGCCGTGTGTCACAATAAATCTCAGCTCCTCAAACGGCATGACTCACTTGGTGGTGCAGAGAAGCCAAAGAGAGAGCCGAGCGCAAGTCGGCGAGCGTTCAAGGTAATGAGCGAGCGAGCAAACAAACAAGCGAGAGAGCGGAGGGACAAAAAATAGTGACAGATGTGGTGTGTGAGAGAGTGTTAGGTGAAAACGACGGCTCTCCTAAGACAGACTTTGAGCACTCACTCCATCACTCCGCTGAATGTAAATCAACTTTGACAAGTGGAGCTTAGGGCATAAAGATTCCCAATCGGCGTCAAGCATTGGAGAGTGCTGTAGGTAAGAAGGTGGGGATGTAAGCTCTCTGGCTGGGAGTGAGGGATTGCCCCGAGGCACTCCATGGAGATGAATGGTTTAGACCATTAACCCCAGCGCAGAATCTCAACATACCCCACAGGCACACAAATGTGCTGCGCCGAGATCAGTACTATGTGTCGCACTCTGAGGACCCCTGGAGTGAGACCAAAGCTCCAGCCTAGGGCCAGGCGTTACCCACGCGAGCTCACGTGCACGACCGCACACACACGTAGATACAGATGCCTGAATTCTGAGGCGTATTATTCAATAAAGGCTTTTATAACATAAACTGTTATGTACAATAAAAAAAGCACAATAACACATTCCCTCCCTCCAAACACACAAAAACCCCTCAAACAAAGCGATGCATTCAGCAATGTCCAGGTGGTTCCTTTCACAGTGTTTTCAGGAGAAATGCTCGCTCTCTCACACTGTACATTGACCACTGCACTCCCTAGTGTCCTGCTTGTGGTGTACAAAATACAGACTAGTTCTTGGGTTCATATCTTGGTGAATGCTGCAGACTACCATCATCTCTGAGCATCCAGTTTATGTTTTAGCGTGACTTCCCCGTCTGAGGTTGCCGCCAAGTGCAGATGATGTACTCCCGCTCTTCATTGTTCCAACTGCATGCTGCAGTAAAACATCATCTGCGCAGGCAACGCCGGTGTATTTCAGACTTGACTGGTCCAGTAATCCCATTACTGCAGCTACAGCATCAATCTATTAATTGCACTGTCACTGGGGCAATGTCATGAAACACCTGCATTGTTATACAGTTCACTGGCATAGCGCATGAAGGGTGATCAGATTTAGTACATATGCCAGCAAGGCCAGAGTCATGCCAAGTGTAAGCCCAGCAGATGCAAAACAGCTGGCATTGTGCTCAGCTCACCGGCTGATCCCAGCTTCAAAGGCATGCTACAAGGTACCCTTTGTGTGAGAGTGTGCGTGCGAGAGAAAGAGGCTGTGTAAGTATAGAGACTCAGTCTGGTGCACTGCGTTAACGTGGTCCTCTGTTGTTTTTTTTGGCACCTTAAATGCTCAAAGGACAGATAAGGAGGTGCCAGGCTGACTGAAATCCATACAATTTCACAGTATGACACACCCAGTCATTTCATGTAGAGGTATTCAAATATATGGATATCGAGAAAGGCTTTTCTGGGAGATGGTTGATTGCCACTCCAATGGATTTACAATTTGGATTATGGTGCTTTTGTTCTGTCAATATTCCCACTCTGTGACATGGATGGTACAGCATGCTTAAATTGCCCCACCATTTTCAAGTCAATGTGTCTTGGAGATGTAAGTGCACTAGCCTTTAATTACCTGCATCTGGGCCTGTACAACATCTCCATATTGTATGTGATTATCTGCTTTTCTTGAGAGTGGGAGGGTCAGGAGTGTGGTGAAAATTGCTTGGCTTTTGTGTGATTCTGTGGTCTAAGTGCAAAGCAAAATGACTGCAATCCATAGATGAGGCTAATGGCACAACCTTTAAACATAATTGCAGCACACATTGTTGACAAGGATTCGGTTCAAGCATTTTCAGCCTCAGAAAATGATAATGACTTCTTACTCTTTTAGTTCAACCTGCGAGCAAGAAGCATCTTGCATGGCACAGATAACATTGTTTTATCTCAGATTCCCAGTCCCGTCACAAGGTCTTCATCCAGACAACGAGATGCTAATTAAGTGCTGGCACTCTCAGCGAAGGTGTTTTCACCGCATTTATTTGAAGTGTGAACACGATGCGTGCTCTCGTCGATGTTGATGCCGTTTTTGTGAAGATGCACTGCACTAACACATGTTTTGAAATGAACGAGTGGAGCCAACAATGAGATTTCCACTTGAGCAGTGTCCGGCAGAATGATGAACGAGGTGGTAGACTGGGGGAATTACAGTGATTTAAAGTTGGATCAAAACCGGCTACGAGGGTCCGTCCTCCTCTGGCTTTAATGTCATTTTATGTGGATACACAAACATGTAAGCAATGTGTGTGTGTCGAATTCAGTGTGTGCCAGGCAATGTGTGTGTTTGTGTGTGTGTGTGTTTGTGGGGAAGGGGGGGGGGGGTAAATGTAGGCTGCAGCTCTTAAGAGTACATACTGTGCATTCATATGTGTGTATGTGCTTGAATTACTGTGTGTGCATGGCTTGTATGTTAGCACTGTGTGGGTATGAGTGTAAAAGGGAATGGGATAGACTCAATTTAAATCAAATTAGCATGCAGGCAAATTAAGCAGAGGGATTTAATTTGAGCTGTTGTAAAAATGCTAATTTCAGTACAGCCCGGAAGCTCATATGCAAATACAACACTATTTTACAATAATTCATATTAGGCCAGGCATGCAGAAAACACACATATTACAGCCTGATGTCATCTGGGGAATAGAATATCATTAGCTTTCGGACTTCCTACAAGGTGATCCTGGTTAGGGGGTGTGCGTGCGTGCGAATGTGCGTGTATTTAAGACTTCTCCGTTCATCTGTGTGTCTGAATTAGCTCCTATTGCATCACAAGACAACATCGAGTGTGTCTTTGTATGCATGCATCTCCCTGATTATTATTATTTTTTTTGAATGCTCAGATACACAAACACGTTGACAAATCATAGTTATGATCATCAGCATTCCACCCACAAAATACTATCAAAATGACTGTGACACTGGCAGATGCTGTTGGATTGTTACCGCAGCGCTGCCAAACAAATTACTCCTCATAGAGCAGTGGACGCTCTTGGATCATAAATGTGTAACTTATAGTGAACATATGGGAAAATGGTTGCTCGCACAAAAAAAACAGCGCCGGAGTCCAATTTTCACTCGCTGTATTAAGAGAGAAAACGTTTCTTCTCTGATTATTTCACAGACATTAAGACATGACCATGTTTATGTTGTTTGCGGTGTGAGTAATTTTGCTCCCATCCTTCCCCCAGCTTGCTTTTTGCACACTACAATGGCTCAAAAGAAGTGTCGCATCGATAAGACAATTTGCTGTTTTCGTCCCGCGTGGCTCAACCCTTGATGGCTGGCTGAAAAAACATTGCACATGCATTTGATGCCGTGCGCGGGTGCATGCGTGCGCACGCGTGGCTGGCTGTAAAATAAGTGAGAGAGAGATGAGGTTTGGGTGTTAACGTCTTAATGTTTAGAGAGGCTGGAGGAGATCTGTCAATACTGATTTGATGTGCTAAAGAGGAGCGTGCTGGCTCGCTGGGACTCACCATGCCATCCACCAGCAATGGGAGGAATCAATTAAAACACCATTAGGCCCAGGGTTTGACACGGTCCAACACAGCATGGGGGAGTGCTGGGCAGAGCGTGTGGGTGTTTTGTAAGCGGGTTTTCCATACAGATGTAGCTCAGCATATTTTCAATCATTTGAGAGAGAGAGAGAGAGAGAGAGAGAGAGAGAGAGAGAGACAGAAAATCCCAAAACAGTCAGCAATTTTTAGTTCAGCCGCTGCTGGTGTGTGCGTGTGTGTGTGCTGTAGCTCAATCACTCAGTGAATCCAGGGGGGAACTTTCGAGTTGCTCACAATGAGACACATTCTGACCTCTAACACCAGGCTTGTTTTTGCTTCCGCCTCATGAAACAATCCGTCGAGTTAATGAGCGGCTAAGTTGTTTAGTGCGAATGCCCACACCAAAGTTTTCATCCCTGCCCAGGTGGAGATTTTAAATGCTTCCAGCTCAGCTCTCCTCTCTGACACGTCCTTTTTTTTTTTTTTTATGTATAACTGTTCAGCAAAAGACACAGAGGAATTGTTTGTTGCCTCCCTGCTCTTCCTCTCTCGCGCCGTGTCCCCTTGGCTCACCGGGGACAATTATGCCCTTCTTTCAAGCTATTGCCAAGCCCAATTTGCCACACAAATTAATTGGGCTGCATTTGAAGAGCGAGGGGGACGGGGTGAAGGAGAAAACGAGAGCGAGCAACAGAGAGAGAAGGCCAAAGACGAAACAATAACAAACCAACAGACCAAACAGAGGAACGTAGCTACACAATCCCCTGAGATCATTGTCGAATCCCTCATGTTCTTCTCAGTTACATCCAGGTCTCGCTGGGAAACATTTGCAGAAAGAAGCAAATTTGGTAGCACTCCCACTGACACATTAACTGCAGTGTGCGTTTATTAGGGGGGTCTGATTGGTATTTTTCTTGAGAGGGGGCTGCTGTGTCCACTGTGTGGGGTGGTGAGCAGGACTGGCTCCGAGGATCGTGCCATCTGTTGAGCAGGCCGACTCAGCCATTTTCTGCTCTCGTGTGTCTCATATCCTCCACCATGTCCACAGCCGGAGGCTACTAGCTCACACCCAAATGGATCCAGAGCACCAACAGAGGGCAGCTTTCCCTTCGGAAAAGCAGCCGCATTTCTGGTGCTGGGGGTTAGTCTGGAGCAGACCAAACTGAACAGAGGTCTTTTTGGTCCTCGGTGCGCGCCGCAGATGGGGAGACAGCCCCAGAGTGTCTGGGTTGGTTATGCATGTGCAGGAAATCAGGGAGCTTCTCAGTCGCTGGAAGGGGCTATTGCACCGCTTCCAAACAACGAGGAGAGAAGGTGGGGAGAAGACAAAGACGCAGGCGGGAAAAAAAAAAAAGAAGCCCAAATAAGAAATGAGGAGAAAATTGGCAAGAGAGCGATTAGGAAGAAAAACAATAGAGGGGAGCTGGGAAAGGGAAGAACAAACACGGGCATGTGGGAGATCAGGCGGCGCAGGAGCAGAATGGAGCAAATATAAATCCCCGGACTAATATGTGCTGCCTGGAGTGGCTCTTCCTTCGAACACACACTTGCTGCCTTGCCTCGGCTGCGGACAGGGCATGCACCTCATCCCCGTGACCTCCCCGACTCCCACACACACCCTCAGTCATTAACAGACAGCCACTGTGGCTACCTCACGATAAGTTTGTTTTGGCTTCGAGATGATGACCCAGCACAGCTGTCTAAGTAGGGTATGGGGTAGCAGCAGCTGCTCACAGCCAGACAGCGAAAGGAAGGAGCTGAATGGGGAGGGCTTTGTTGAGGCGGGGGAGGGAGGGGGGGGTGGTGGTGAGCACAGAGGCGTCAAGATTCAGGGGCTGCTGACTGCACTTGTGCAGGTTTTTGTTACATTGGTGCTCATGTGACTGTGGAATGTCTGGACACGCGAGAGTGGAAGTTTCATCAAGACAGTTGTCTGAGGGAAGGTTTTGGCAATCGCGGTTTTTTTTTTTTTTTTTCCCCCTCATCAAACGCTGTTATGTAAATTCACACTAGACTGTGGAAGATGGGAGTTTCGGAAAAGATAACTACTAAAGAGCCCCCTCAATGGTAACGTTTATCGGCTGTTAATGCCGTTTTGGGAAGGTCCCGTAATTAAATTGTGTCAATAAATCCAAGAGCTGCACATAAAACGGGGGGATAAACGGAGAAAACATTTCTCCATTTGCCTCTTCCCCGCTGTGAGACATATGTGGCGAGAGGGAGAGAAGAAAAATAAAACACATTTGAACAGATTGCAGGGAACATTTCTCAAGCACAAAGTTGAAAATCTCACCCATCAATTTCACTTTGCGTGGCTCTGTTGTGTGTGACCTTGGGTGAATGATCCCTTCATTCAGAGATATTCAGCTGAACTGAGGGGATTTCAGTCGGTGCAAAGGGAGCCATAAAACTTTTATTCATCCCTCTGTGACTCCAGAAGCTAATGATTCATGGATCTTAGTATAAAAAAAAGAGAGAGAGAGGGGGTGGGAGAGGTGCAGATGCTGTGGTGCAGGACCAGAGCTCAATGAGGTTTGAAAACTGTTGTCACACATCAGTGGGCAGGTGTCTGATGTCAAGTAACTCAATTCCAATGACTTCTCATCATGACATTCTTGGCTGAGGCCGGAGCATTTCTGGTTCACTTTTTTTTTTTTTTTGCTGCTGAAGAAAGCAGTTGCACAATAGGGACTTGAACACATTTTGATAGTTTGGTGAGGTGAAGAGATGAATCATTGTGAAATATAGGTGTGAGTGTGTGCGTATGTGTGCGCGTGTGTGTGTGTGACTTAGATTACTACTTGCCCACAGCCGTGCTCAGGTTTGACTGATACAGCATTTTCAAGGATATCAGTGTGATTTGAAGACTTTTTTTTTTTTTTGCAAATGTACTTCATATCTTTAAAGATCCCCTTCAGACGTTTTAAGGTTTTACCCCCACCCCAAAATTAATTACCTTGAGAGAAATTTATAAAAATACATCTATTCCTTTCCTCTGTGAAGTGTCAAACTGTGCAAATAGATCATTGCGCACAGTGAATGTCAAACATCCAAGTGAATTAACAATGCGCAAAACACATTTTAGATTAAATTTGATATTTTTTTTCAAACCATAACTTTTCTGTTTCTGTGTTTCCCCCAAAAGTTTCATTCTTCACAGAGTGCTCTTTATTTATTGAAATCTTACTGGGCTGAATTTTGTGATCAACCCCAGTCTATCAGCAGATTCATCACACCACATACCAGCATGTGTGTTTCATGCACTTCATGAAGTATTTAAGTTGCACATGTGTTCCATGAAGTATGCATGTGTCTGATGATGTTCAAGGGAAAAAAAAAAAAAAGAAACAAAACCAGTTCCACCCTTGCCATCCCGCCCCCAACCCAGCAGGACACAACACTTGAGGCCCACGTGAAAGCCAACGGTCCACTTACTTTGAGCGTCGGCGAGGTGGAGGAACAGACCCAGGACAAGCAGCAGCGGCAGCAGCAGCGTGGGTCTGGCTCTGTGCATGGTGGGACAGCTTGGCACCAGCATGCTTTGGCAGCCTCGGTGGCGCTGGCTCACAGAGCCCTGTGAGTCAGTCTGGTCTGATTTCTCAGATGCAGGGTATTCACAGCCTATGCAAGGCAAGGAGGGATAGGCAGAGGGAGAGGGAGTGAGGAGGGAGGAAAAAAGAGAGAAAAAGAGAGAGAGGAACTGAATGAAACAAAGCTGTTTGGCTCCACGGGTTTTATCTATCCCTGCACATTTCTGACATACCCCCACACAGCCTCGGCTGGAGCTGACAGAGGATAGGAAGAGGCTGATGTGCTCACAGGGTATGTTCTGACAGTTCTCTAAATGGAATAGTCACTTCACACAATGTGTGTGCACGCGTGCATGAGAGGGAGAGCGATAGAGAGCGCAAGAGAGAGAGAGAGAGAGAGGGAGAAACCACACAGATGAAAGGCTGGACTAATAAGATTTTGCCTTCACAGCTTTGGTGGCGAGCGCCAATTAAATACGCTGCATAATAAGAGTACATTTTAAGTCCTCCTAAGATCAGTGTTGATATCTGTTTCACATAAAGAGGGCCTCTGTTGTGTGTAAGAACGGTCAGGAAATGCAGGAAATATTCATAAACGCTGAAAGGCTATTTCATAGTTCACTTGGGAGTTTAAGTAAATTTGGCCACTGAGAGTCTGCTGACTTTGAGTCTTTCTCTTTAAAGTACAATACGAGATATAAATGCTGTCTTTTAGTTACACTGCGATATACACATCCAGGAAAACCAGTTCATCTGACGCACATTTATGCTTCTTACACCACATTTAATCCATAGTTGATGCTTTAATAGCTCTAAGTGCCTATACAGAGTGATGGAGTATTTTAGCTTTAGCACACACACACACACACACACACAAACACAAGCGTCATCTCTTTAAGCCAACGCTGCTCACACAACAACTAAAATCTATAAGACAGAGTGGCCAAGTGTTGCCATTCATGTTTCAACCTTTTATCGAAGGGCCACTACAAGGCTGTGAAAAATCAATGTGATACAGTGAGCTAGTATTAGCTGCAGAACGGCTCTATCCCTTGTCATCCATTTGCTTAAGCCAGAGCTTGATCCTTAGTGATGGATGCTCTGCGGTAGTCTTCGACTCGTAACACAGCTCCCGGCTAATCCGAGCGAGCTTTGATGACATACTGTACTGCTGGTTAGCCTGCGAGCTCGTCGGCCTGCATTGTTCTGCAGAATGCTGTTTTTTCAGCTGTGATGACTGGTGGAGGCGGACCTGTGCACGGTCTGTGTACCATGACATTTCAGACACTTTATGTGCCATGAGATCAAACACACAACATGTCCGATCTCTTGAAGTTTGGGGATTCTGCAGCCTGTTCAGGAGGCAGCAACTGTGCATGCGAATGCTTTTGCTAGAAATAATATTTCGTCGGGCTGTTTATCTGCAGATTTGACCGCCATGCACTAAAAGAAAAAAAAAAAAGAAAAACAAGCCCCCCCTAAGCCCAATCAGTAGGCCCGATGATGACAAAGTACCTCATTTCCCTGTTACCAATCATCCTCTTTCTCGCTCCTAGCTCTCCCTCTTTCATTTCTGTGGGCTGTAAATGGCAGAAAAGACGGGAAGATAGCGCACCTGTCACACTCGATTTGTGTTGGGGGGAGATAGACACGACTACCTGTCTCCAAGCGCCGCGGGGCTAGCAGCGAGCGCAAGAGCGGGGGCCGTGTGGCGAAGGGAATCAATTTGAGGCAATCTCATCCCCCGCGCACACCGCCACCGACACATACGCGCACACTTACAAACACAAATGCGTATACATATACATACATCTGAGCACACTGGACAGAAAATTTCACACGAGTCGTGTTTGTAGCGACTGTGGATTTGATTAGAATCTAGTGGACTGAAAAAGCCTGAGCTGGGCGTGAGGGGATGAAGCTGCTGTGCAATCCATACGTAGGGCAGGTACAGCTGTCTGTCTCCTTCGGTTATTGTTTCACGCATCTGCCCCTCCAAATCAAAGTGATAGCCTCTGAGTTAATTAATGTGTGAATTTCCATAATGACATGACATGAGGCAGCACACAAGAAACAGTAGTCAGCAGCCCTCCCCTTCTCTATTCACGCATGCACACACACACCCATTTACACACACACACATACTGATGGAGGCAAACAAAACCATCTGTATGTTGTGTAACCACCAGTGAGACGACCAAGAGGCCGTGCTATGTGAGTAAATACAAGGAGAAGCTAAAGTAAGCACGGCTAAATCACACCCCTGGAACCTTGATTTATCCCAAAAATGAAAGCAATTATGTTCGGTGTTGATTTGTGGTGTTCATTTTTACAAGTAAACTGCGCTGCGGATCCTTTCGGAATGTGCTCAGGGCAGACGAGCCACCTGCCAGACCTGGCAGAGGGGCAGCAGCCAAACGCATTGTTATCTGACAATGGATTCAGCCTAAATACTGCAGCTTTTTGGTAGGAGAGTGGATTTGTAAATTCATGTATGAGCAGGTAAATGAGTTGAAATGATCCTTTGCATTTCCATCAGACCATATGAAAGGACTCGCTCAAAGGCGCCACCACCTGTGCCCATTTTATCCCCAACATGGCCACTTTGTGTTGCACTCTGCACCTTCACTTTCATACATTTGGTGGCACTGATCCTCTCCATTGAACATTTATTACAATAGAAAGAAAAAAGTCTTGTCTTTCTTCCTGAGCCCCTGGTGGTATTATTGTGTTCCCATTCAGTGGCGCTTCATTCAAAGGATTTTGCTGCTGATAGCAATCATGCATTATTAAACAAAGCCTGACAACATGCACAATGTTAATTAGAAAACGGGGGAGTGTGTGGCGAGCAAAAGAAAGGGGCTGTTGAGCTGTCTACTCTCTCTCCTTCCCCATGATCCTTATCAGAAATGTGAAAGAGAAGGAGGGTGGGATGTTTATATTCTCCATAATGACTAGTCTCCTTTCTCATTTGAGCCTGTGTGTTTGGTATTCCGGTCTATTTAGACGAGCAATGTTATTAAGGGGGGCAAAACAAAAGAATCAGTCATATTTATCTCATATTCCAGCCGTACTGCAGTAAACTTGTTATGAGGAAGAATGCAGGCAGAAAAGTTCTGGGCTTCCCAAAGCAGCAGGTTCACAACATCAGCTTCACGCCAATTGTGCCCTTACGTGTTGTTGCACACGCCGCAATGTTTTGGCAAAGCGAGCACAAACCAGCAGGAAGCAAACGCTGACACGAGAATGCTACTGATGATGCCATTTTGAACAAATTCAACGTGGGTTTGAGCCGAGCAGTCGCACCACATCATGCCTATCCTTCGTGCGAGTTGAATCATTTCTCTTTGGCCTGCTCCAGGGAATGTTCAAACGGGGTGTTTTTAATTTCAGGCTCATGCACAAAACTGAATTGAGCTTCAAGGAAACAGTTGATTCGTGGTATGTTATCCTAACAGACCAAAGCGGCCACAAAAATGCCACCAAATCTATTAAGGCCAACCCCTCTGTAATTAGTCCAACACATGCAAGGACAAAGCACCACAAAACTACCGAGGATGTGATCCATACTGCATTGTGTTATAAAAAGTTGCCTAGTATCATGCCCAGCCAGGCAGAGCAAATAAGAATTCATTTCATTTTATGAGGCAGGACTTTCTATTTCCCTCCAGACGAGCACAGTTAAAGAATGCAGTAATTACCCCCCCACCCTCCCCCCACCCCCAAACCACCACCACATGCACACTTTCAACCGACAATGATATGCAGGGCTATAGCAGTGAGCGCACAGGGTTGGCCGCCGTGTTGGCCCTGCAGTGATCTCTGATCTCTCTTTCTGACTCTTCGACTTGATGCTGAGACAGACGACACGTGCTTCATCGACCGCAGAGTCTGGGCTGCAGCACATACAGATTCCACCACCTTTGTTTCGCTGTTGACATAATACGTAATTATTCTCCGACGTGCAGCACCCCGATGGAGGCACGGTAGCCGATGAGCGGGGAATAAAGCACGGAATGTTGGAGAGGAGATGTGCGACATATTTACTTTTGATCTGCACATCTTTGTTGTGTGTGTTTTGATACAAAAAACACAATTAATCACTGCCAACGCGCTGTTGCAGTGTTGCATCAGAGCTGTGTAACAATTCCTAATTTGCCTAAATTAGAATTGAAACATGTATTTTATTCTTGCTGTTATTTTAATGCGTCTTTGCAACTTCACTGTATTTTATTTGCTGTTATATGTAAAATACTGCATTAACATTTTACCACTATTAGTTATTTGATAGCTACCAGGAAAACAAATACCTACCAGCCATTAATGTGTCATTAAACACATTATCTGCAGAATACCAACAGAGATGCGTTGTAGTACATGCAGTGTCATTTAGCATATTTGTTTAGCACACGTAGCACATAATTGGTTATTTAAACAGGCTGATGTTCATGAATACTATACATGGGGAATACGATTTGCCTACTTAAGGACAAAGTGTTGCTTAAATTAAAACCTCAAGGTCAAAGGGCAGTGGCGCTACACCTCGTTCGACAGATTTGCTCACAGTAAAACATGGCTGCCTGTGACAGGCACACACTCACTGTGCCCCGAGGGTTTTTTAAACATCATATGACCAGATTTGTAAAATAAGCTCATTAAAGGCACGGCTACCCACCCTCGTACATCTACAGCCGCCCATTTCCTTTGCCAGTCCCAATTTCCTCATCAAGAGGGGTTAAGCTCGGGTTCAGTCACAGTGTGTTTTACATGCTAGCTGCAGCCATCTTTTTCATCCTTCTCTCTGGTCCTCGCTCTAATGCCACAGTGTCGGTCTCTCTCTCCCCTGCACTAAGTCCCTTTCTTATGTGTAGCTCTTTCTTTTCTAAACCACTCTTCCCTTTTTTGTTTTTTTTCCTTCTGTTTGTTTTTCCTCTCATTTTTTTTTTTCATCTGCCGCTACTTTCTGCTGCCTGCGATGGTGTGATTTAAGACCAAGTGACAAGGCCGTTTCTCACACATCGCTCCCGATCAGCCGGCATGTGTAATAACATCCCTCAAGCTAAGCTAAGCTATGCCCTCAAGTGCAGCCTCCACATGAAAGACCCTGACAACCACACATCAGAGGAGTTTATTTGCTTTACTTATTTATTTACTCCCCCACCCCCCTCCCTCCTTGCCTCCTCTGACCTCCCTCAAACAAGCCTCCCACGGTCATAAACTATCCTTTGGGTGGCGCAGCCTGACTTTTTGTTTGAGAAAGTCAGGGTTTACAGTTCTGCCTGCAAGCCCGACTAATTTTTTACAAGCAAATGTTGCAAATGCTGCAACTGATGTCTACTGTTATATCTTCTTTCCTTGTGAATGAATCACCCAACATGAAACGCACAGCAGGAAGCTAATTGGGTCTGATGACATTTGTCTGTCTAATAATTGGTTTAAAAACACCTGCTGCTGCCGTAGGACAAGGCAGCTATCGCAACCCCATCTCAATTGTGTGTCCGTTGCAAATTAGTGCCAGGATATTTCAAAGCCGTCCCGCCTTTTTTGTCCGTAAACTGATCTGGACTTTGAAATGTTGCGCCACAAACAATGCGGAGTAACATTTATTCACCCGCCTCAGGAACACGGTCATTAATCAAATGATACGGTCGGGCCTTTTCTGTGATACACAAATACTAGTCACCATCCACTTCAAGCAGAGGTTACACAGCTTCATAGAGCACAAACGTCCGTAA
Organism: Chaetodon auriga; assembly: GCF_051107435.1. NCBI lineage: Eukaryota > Metazoa > Chordata > Actinopteri > Chaetodontiformes > Chaetodontidae > Chaetodon > Chaetodon auriga. The sequence goes on along the minus strand of NC_135097.1, from coordinate 9,999,224 downwards.
AAACAACTTTGTATTGGGAAGACACAGGTCAAGGAGAGGATGTTGCAATTTGAAAAGCGTTACCTCGTTCGGGTGCAAAGAGCAAGGTTGTGTCCTCATGAGAATTCAGCCCACCCAAACTGACCTTGAGCACACACTTTAGTAACTCAAACGACCATGCAGCATCAGCTCACAAATACTCCTCCTCCTCCTCCCGCTCTTCTGTGGGTGCTCTTTTTGTTTTCAACAGCCTCTCCTTGACTTTTCTCTCTACCTGGTCTACCTCGCCACTTTCCCTCCCTCTCCCTCTCTCCGTGTTTCTCTCACTTCACCTATCCTGTTCCCTCGTCTCATTCCTCTCGCCACGTTTCCCAGCAGCTGTTGGGTTCAGATGGATGGTCCCCACAGTGCAAGACCCTGACCTGCACTCTAGTGACTGATTATCCCAGTGCCCTGTTGTGCTGCTCCCTGAAAGCATACCAACACTCGGCGCACACACAGGCACTCGCAAACAAACGCACACGCACAAGGTTACGGAGCTACTGGGTAAGCTTTCGGGACATGGAGGAGTTTTGAGAGGGGGAAAAAAAAGGAGCAAATAACCAAAGCAACATATTTCATCAATGTCTGTACTTTTGGATCACCTCCTCTGACCTTGATGACATTGGTAAACACACTTCTATTGAACTCTGATGGATGACACTAATGCCTTTTCAATGGGCGGCAGATAAAACCACAGCCGAGTACAATCAGCCTTTGGGCAAGCGTGTGAGCTGGGTAAACTATTCAAACGATTGCTTGCTTGTTGGGAGGCCTTTTTTTTGTGCTTGTCACAGTGTGGGGGGGGCTTCTATAGTACAAGCATGTGCCACTCGGGTTGTGCTTGACCTTGCACATCAGCATTTAGTATAGGGAAAGAACTTGTTATCATGCAAACAGTATGAGTCTTGAGGGGTCTATTGTTTCGGGTGCAGAGAGTGTGGCAGGATGAGGGGAAAATGAGAAAAACGGTAGACGCAGCAGCAGCAGCAGCCAACCTGGAATGGCTGGGATTAAATTTATGCCGCATGAACAGGGGAGGGCAAAATCATGTTACATATTATGAACCAGAAAAAAAAAGAAGGGGGAGTGAGAGGGGGGCGGAGCAGAGTGGTGGAAATATAATGGATAAGGGGAGCAACGAGGCGGAGAGGGAGAGGTGGCGAGAGAAAGGAGAGGAGGACAGGGCAAAGTAGTGTAGAGGGAGAAAGGAGGAGAGGAAGAGGCAAGGAGGGAGAGGAGAGCGCGCTGTAGGGTAGAGAGGAGGAGTGGTGGAGGCAGAGGGAGGGAAGCAAGGGAATGTGCCTCACTGCCAGCTTTTCTCACGCTCCGTCTGTGCTTGTACGCCTAACAGAGGCAGCGCGAGAGAGATGGAAGAGAGGAATGAGGGACAGAGGGAGAAAAGGCAGGGGCTGCTGAGGAGGAGATGATAGTTGCGAGGCCAGTCTGACAGTCTGAAACTATCGTTTCCTGAAGGGAAGGACCTGGAAAGAGGACAGCAGGTGAAAAATTGAGAGAATAATAATTATGGCGCACAAAAACTCGTCAAAAGCCACACACTCATGTCCGCATCCAATCGGCTAGATGCGGCATAAAACACACAACTCCTACACATACATGCTCACCAATGTCAACTCAGGCATTCATGTGCACAAATAGACACATACACACCGATCGCAGGCACGCATACCCTTTGCACCGCATGCTCCTGGCACTTTGACATCTACCCCCAACACAGCAACGGTCTGTGGGAGGATGAATAATCTCACTTCCGTGAGGCAGAGAAAATGAGAGAGAGGAAGGAGGGTGAGAGGGAGGTTGTTCCCAGCCCGGGCTCATGTCGTTTTATGGAAAGTACAGAGCCCTCGAACAGACAAAACAGCATTCCACTGCCACTCGCCAACATGGCAGAAAACATCACAACAGAGCTCCATTGAAAATAACTGAATAACACGGCACTGGGAATTGTGTTGCCCCCTAATACATATGGCATAAGTCAACAACAATATGCCTCCTTATCTCTTGGAAAACAATTGAACACCAAGGTGCATTGTGTGGTGGTGACATTTTCGTGGCTTTTGTACACAAGCCAGGCCGTTTGGTATGTAAATGCACTACTTAGGCGTACATGAAGGATGTAAGGAGGCGCTTGGGGCATACACGCTACACTCATAGGGCAGCGAAATAATTAAAATGCCAAGTGTCTCCCATTATCTAAATGCTAATTTGCCTCGATATACCCTGAGCTAAAATGTAACGCCACATTACGGACGCTGTAGTGCACTAAGGCAGCGGCGGCTGAATTTCCCTTCAATTAGCCTAGCACATTGTTTGCTATCTTTTACCTAAGGTGATGCCGCGGAAATTTTCACAAGTGCACTCGTCATATGGCCTCAGTGTCAATCCATGTGGATTTCTTAAACGGTTCTTGCCCCGCTGTTTCACGGGCAGCTGATCTTAAGACATCTAATCTAACCTAAGATGAAAGGTGAAAATTCTGCCGTTAATATGAATTCTACGTGTTATGTCAGCTTTATTAACAGGCTTATAAATACATGCAGAAATGTTATCCTGCAGACTTGGTCAAGCTGGTGTTCATGAGGACATTGAGAGCAGTACTTTTCAGTGTATTATGGGCACTGGTGTTTTTGCCATGACTCAGATTTGATAAGAAAGCCTGAGTCAACAACTCAAAGAACCGACAGGCGGCATTAGAACCAGAAGCTTATCAAAGCTTTTTGCATGAAAATAGATCAGTGCCAACAGGGAGGGCAACGGGACAAAAAATATTATCACAGATATGAGATGTTTTTGCTGAACACACAGATAGAGGTGAAATTGTGTTGTTTCTGCTTTTCCATCTATATCCTGATAAGACTGTCAAAGGACATGCGGGGGGAGGGGGGGTGAACAGCATTTTAGAACGCTGTTTCAATATTTCAGGAGCTCAGGTATCCTTACTAACATTTACTGAGCACTTTGATGTGGGCGCTGCTGATTAATAGATTTGAAAAGCTAAACTTCTTTTTAGTTCTTGAATGCCCTTGAAAGGTGTTTTAGCCAAGCTGAGCTATAGTTCTCATGAAAGGCAGTGCAGGCTGCTTGTGCAACTCAGTCGAGGGAAAGCAATGGTTCACCCCAAGGCAAAAGCAACAATTCCCCCTTTGTCGTTTCACTAAGACAAATGCTTGCCATTGCTACGTTAGCAACCAAACAAGAGCAGTTCCCCGTCAGTGATGGTATATTGTCGCACTCGAACAAGACATTTTATTATGCTGCTGAAAGCGAATGAATAGGTCCTTTTCTCCAGCCACAGTTTGGAGATTGAAATTCAAATCAAATGCCACCTTCAAACAAATGTCAGTACAGGAAATCAAAACCGTTCTCTCAATGCCTGGCATCAAGCAAAATGCACAGTTTGGCATTTGGAAGTGATTTTCTCTTCCTCCGTCATTGTTTCATATAAAATTAACTTGGCAGTCGTCAGAAAAAACGCATATAAACCCACATCACACAAACACTCTTCGCTGCTCTCGCTCTACATCTAACGCCCTCTTAGAAACCTTTATACAAGCTCCCCCAACCCAATACAATCCACCCCCGAACACTCACAAACATGATTAAGACACTGTCAAGCCTGACATTGCCATCTCCCATGCTGTCAGTGGCCCTCACTGGGAGTCGCTGTTGACTGACTGCATGGATGTGCCTTATCATTAACAGGGCCGCCTGTGCCACCACGGAGGGGCTTTGATGACAGAAACTAAGGCCCCAGTGCCTGCCCCTCCCATTTTGCCTGCCCAAGTGTCATCTAAATGAGATAGGGCCCAGGAGCTAAGGGATTAGGAACTGCATAATTACCTATTTAAAGACCCTAATTGAGCATTTCATTAAGAGACTGGCACTGAGATTTTGCCAAGGAGGGCACTACAGGGAGAGAGACACATTTGCCTGTGCGTGCATTTGTGTATGCATGCATAACCTTGAATTCAAGGGTTACCTTGTTAGCGTGGAGGTCTTTTTTTTTTTTTAGCTGTTTGTTTACATTGCACTTGGACTCTCTGGCACACGATTGTGCAAGTAAATCCAATAGACATTCACCTTTGGAAATTGACTGTCTATACATTACTTATTAACTTACGTCTGTCCATAATAAAGACTTTGTGTGAATTTATGGCAATCTTTAATTCAGCTGCCTGGCTGCCCTCATTACCTGAGAGTGTTTGCGACTGCACTGGATTCTGGTCACATTGTTTGCCGTTGAATCAAAACAAAACAGTTCTATATTCTATTCTATAACTTATTAATGATTTAGGTACTCTATCTGCAGTATGAGTTAGCAGGGTGGACATTTTCCCAGTGACTAAATGCAAAATGTATGAGTTTCCTCATTCTGTAGTGCTGATATTACATATTTTATTGCAGGCTTTTATCATTCTGCTTTATTTACTTAAAAACTGTTGTTTTGGGCAGTGGACTAAGGCATTCACCCCTTGCTTTAGCCAAAGAAAATTTGTTGCTTAGATATGTACAGATTTTATGTTAATGTGATTCAAATTCTGCTCCAATTGCTATTTTTAGGTAAGGTTGTCATTGTCAGAAAAATAAAGCTACAAACTAAAGAGAACAGTTCAGAGTACTGCGCACTGCTACATGTGATAAAAGAAAAACACCACAAAGCTAAAACATTTCCCATCTCCGTGAAGCTAATTGCATCCAACAGAGGGGAAATTTGTGTGCACACATTACTATTAAGTTTCCTCTAGCCCCGTGACAAAAGACAGCGAGTGAGTTAATGCCACGCACATTGCCAGCCGTCAAACACATACTTTCATTGACGCCATGGAGTGTCAGCCCCAAGGTTTCCAGAGCCACATCTAAAGCAGTTTTGTCAGACAAGAGATGAGATACAAGAGGGATATGTATCTTTTTATCTGCCTTACAGAAGCTAGGATAATACAATTATTCATTGTGATGTTTACCACTGAAATTGAATTTCTGATGTGGAGCTGAGATAGTTTGAAAAGGAAAATTTTACATTTACTTCAAAGGAGCCTTTTATTTGTGCTGGCTGTAAGATCTTCAGAGCTATTGTGACAAAAAGTACTACCAGTACAGGGCAGAGAGAATGCTATTCCTTTGCCCTGCCAACATTTAACATTTTTTGGGTGGCCACAGATTCCTTTGCAGTTTCGAGACATGACTAACTGCTCATTTACTCTCATATTTCAGTGCTGGAACATTTATGAAAGATTCTCTGTTTGGATCATAATTCTGAGATTGTTACGAGCTCCACAATCCTACATTGGCCAATGACAGGGCCTAAACTCACTGAACAGAGATGGACTCTGGACGACACCACGGGCCCCAGATTACAAACAATTTCAACAGCGACAATCATTGGAGCTGAATGCTAGACCCAAATACTTTGCTGATGACCAAACTGACCCGATTTCCATGATCCAGCAGGCTGTGACTCTGCTTTGCCCCCTCATCATATATATGGGATCACTGGGGACGTTGTCAAGTCAGTGGCAGTTGCCTTGCGCATGATTGACTTGTTTGCTAAATGACTATCATCTGAAGTGGCAACCCTAGCTGGGGGCTATTGGAATCTTTGGGGCAGACACCAGCTGCTAACTGCTACAGATAAACAGTCTGTCCCTCTGGGGGTTCATATGAGCGCTATGGTGGGGAGTGGTGCAGAAGTCTGGCCAAAGATGCTCAGGGCTGTAATGACACTGAACCATCATGAGTCAGTCAGTGCTGCTCTAACACCAGACCTATTATTCTTCTTTGACATGATGGAGGTTGAAAAGGTTCCTGCACTAGCAAGTAAATGAACCTGGGATCTCGTACATGACAGGTGAGAAATCTCTCCCTGAGCCACGACTGATAAGAAACTCAAAAGTAGACATGAAAAGTCAATGTCTGGTTCAATGTTCATTCACAGTCGGACTGCTGTAAAGGCCTCGAGAAATTATAATATCTTTCGATATCATGATGAGTGTCTAGACACTTTATGTAAAGGTGAACCAAAGCCATGTTAGCACCCTTTGATGGACCTGACTTGAAGACGTGGCCATGGAGAGTGACAGACACATTAACTACGGATATAACAACACAAGCTGCTGTCCGCATATCTGGAATTTGAGCCTAAAGCACTAATCTTATTGAGTTGTGCAAGGAGCTGCTGCTGCTGCCGCCGCTGCTGCTGCTGCTGCGATGTCTTTAATGTAAGCATGGGTAGGTGGGTAGGTTAGTTAGTGGCTCGGGCGCCTTATCCAAATCTCTCACTTCAAAAGTCGTCGTCTAACTCCCTCTCTCCCTTTGTTGCCTTACAATGAACTTGAACAATGAAGCGCGCCGTAAGCTTCAGAGTCTGAAATATATTCACTTGTGCAAATGGCAGATTGGCAAAGGGTACACAAGGAAGCAAGAAGCATAATCTCCCAGAGAGAAGCTCTTTGTGGAAGAAAGCATGCACGTGTGTGTACTCTCTTCCTGCGTAAAATTATGACGGCCTCATCACGACTGTGATTGTTAACTAGAACATAAGCCTTTGTGCTTGATCACTGGAATACCTCATTACCAGATTTGTGTGAGTACAAAGACTGTTTAAAGACTGATTGTAACTTGCTATGGACGTAGAAATGTATACATTTACCGGGGCCAGTATTTGTTAAAATGTTTTAAGTTGCCACTGAATTTTGCATCTTTTTTCCCCATGATCAGTGCTATATTTAATGTTTGTACTGTCATGGTAGAAATGCACATGAGCATGTTCTGACCCCGCATTCAAGACCGAACACCTGGATAGATTTAGAAAACGTAGGCAAAACAGATTTCATACACTCAGCTGCTGCCATGTTTTGAGATTCTACCACATTAATGGATAAGTATGGTAACAGTAAATATGGCATCATGTAAGAAAGCCAAATTATTGCATAATTTAACATTTGTGTGTAGTCTTGTGCATGCCAAAGTGTGGAAAAACTACCTACTCAGCTTGTGAGTTTCCCCTTTGAAAACGCCAACTGCAGAGTATGCTTTAAACCCGGTAGTTTCTTCTCCAAAGTTCCTCAATAGTTCTACCAGCTCTGGTGACAGTGGAGCCTATCTAACGGGCGGCCCAATGTGGGCCCTATCAGACCCCATCTTGGCCTTGTGCATTCCATATCTCCCCATCTCAGGTGGGGAGACATCCATCTTGATTTCTGCTGAGTGCCAAAAAGAAGTAGCAGGAGAATGAGAGGAAGAGATGGAGAGGAGGACGGAAGGAGGGTGTTCACCTGACAAGGCAGTTGAGAATCAGAGGAGAGGATCTCGGGGCGCGTGGCCCCAACGTGCTGGAAAGAGGAACTTCATCTTTATCTCATTACCACGGGGTCGTTTTGCCATGGCAGATAGCATGAGCGTTTATGGCGGCTGGCTGCTATCACAGTTCTCTCATGCCTTTACAAACACACGCATTCTCATGCACAAACTTATGCAGATATGATTAACATTCAAACACACTTCCAGTGACGCACAGAGGTGCAGGCGCGCACACTGACTCCACACATACACACACACACACACACATACATGAGGCCCAGGGCTGAGTGCCATAACAGCCCAATGAAATATATTCAGATTAGAAAGGTGTCGCATTACTCTCCAGCCGGATGATAAATACGCGGTTAGCACCATCATTAATCTTGTACCCCTCCCCACCTTCCGCCTCCAGACGTGGTGATGTAAGGGGAGGGGAGCATGCATACACTGGATGGAGCTAGTGCCTCAGTTAGGGCTGCGGCGGTGCGGCTGGTGCATGCATTGAGCGGTGGCACTGCCTCGTTCTACGAGGTCTCGCAAGCACAAGGGGTCAGGGCATTCTGACTCATTGGGCTCGCTTGTTATGTCACTGTTCGGAAAAGGCAGGTTGTTGTGTTGAGCTGAGGTCTCGCTGATTCTTTACTCAGAGATCATTGCAGTAAAAAATACACAAAGCCCCTCCTCATCTGTTGCACACAGGCTCTTTTGTTCTCAAGCTGTCCATGCACTCTCACTGCCATTTCCTTAAATTCACCTCTCTTTCCTCTCTTTCCTTTCACCTCAGCCTCCTCTTTCTTTCGAAGCACAGCGCTTCCTGCTATGTAATTATCAGTGTGCTGACATCTTGCCAAAACAGTCCAACCCTATACCAAAGTACTGTACATTACAACAGCTTAATTTAAGCTTAACAAAACACTGGCACAGACTAGTGTATTTATCTTAATCATACATTTTCAACAGAAAACAGATCCAACCCACTGGAGCACTGCAAACTGTGTCCCTGAAAAGTGGTTAGACATCATATTTACAAGATGTTTTGCTGATTCAGAAGTCTTGCAGGAGGAAAGTCGTGTTGATTGAAAATTCACGGCTGATCTCACATTCCAAGGGCGATTTTTCAAAGGGGCATTTTCTCGTTGTTGTGAGCAACTTCTGTCCACAGTCAGACCCAAAAAAAATGCTTTGCGCCTAATTTCTGTCAACTCAGATTATGGCCTTTATTTTCTAATGTCTGCATTCAATAATCACCAAGACAGCAACAGGATGAGTTTCATTCTTGTCAAGACCTTTGAGCTCAACAACAAGCTTACACTGGGACTATTGTGTGAGAAGGGCCAATATAAACTCCAGTGTTTCATTGCAAGATGGCTGATTAGCTCTTAAGGGGGCTGTAAAGAATTTGGTGCCTTCGTCTGGGGCTTCATTTTGGAGGCGCTTGTTAAATTAGGGTGATGAAAACTACTCTGCACATGCATCGCATACACTGGTCTATAAAATGATCGTATCATCGAGCACAAATTCCACACAAAAATTGTCACGCTCGCACGGTTGCTTTGTGTTGAGCCAATTGTGTTACCACTTTTTTATTGAATCTCTCAGTCGCCCCCAATCACTCTGTGCTCCATAAAACGCTGGCAAGCGGATTGGGGCTACTATAATGGTGGCTCAATGCAGAAATAAACTTGTTTTACTGCTGCAAACAAAGTGATGTGACCTGGAAAGGTTGTATTTTTTGCTGGGATAATGACTGTATTTTAGAGTCAGGTCTCAGTGTGAACTCTAATTACTTGTCTGGGGCCACTGAGCTACATTGGTCTCAAGCACCTAGTAATGAAGTCCATATTGGTTCCATGTTTATTAAACACGACGTGAATGTCTGGCGGAAATATCTTTCCTGACTGCTCATGCTCTGGATTTATCTTTGCTTCGGTTCTTGTCTTTGGGGGAGAAAGTGGGCTGGAAACCTGCAGGTTTTGATATTTAAGATAAAGTAATCCGAGCACCCAGAGTTCAAGTGCTAATCCAGCACTTCCACCATGCCAGGGTTTGCTATATCATGGGCGTTTTCACCATCTTTCTACAATCATCACAGCGACCAAGCCGTCTTTTCACATGAATCATCCTGAACAATGAGTGTCCGTCTTGCTGAAGCAAAATGTTTAACCCAACTTCACCAACTCTGACACAAGGTTGAAAGAGATATCGTTTAAGAAAATGCCATTTGACTTTCACATTTTATATGATTTCATTATCCACACTCTGCAGAACTGGCTTCCAGTTAACTTAATCACTGTGACACCCATTTCTCATAAATATGCAAATACAATTCAGACATCTTGAGTACTTCGAGAGCATAAGGGACTTGAGGCAAAAGCTTGCCGAAGACCCCTTCCCAAATCTCATGTCAAATCTTTTGAAAACCTGCACATTATTTTTTTTTCTGGAGTGATGAAGTTTCTGGGTTCCCACAGCAACATGTTTTGCCAAAACACAGCATGCTTGCTTGTCACAGTAAATTTAATCATAGAAAATGGGAGCACTCTGTGCTGCTCTCATCACTGCCACTTCTTTTGAGTGGTTTTGTTTCCACTGTGGTTAGAATTGAAGCAGATAGAGGGGAGGCACAACAAAGACAGAAAACCATCCCTGCAATCTTAATGAAAATAATATCGTAAAAATGGCACAATGGAGGTCTGGTTATATAGCTACAAACATAATTTTACACTCAGGTCCTTTGTGTCCCTATAGACAACTGGCTCACTTGTAAAACAGTCCTCCACAGACTCAAAGGCGGCACGGGTTTGTGAGATGGAAGGGAAAAATAAAAGGGGTGTGAGGCAAGAGAAGGGGATTTGTAGGGGTATTAAGGCATTGCATGGCTGCTGGCTTGTGCCTTATCCCACTGTACATTCCAGCGGTGTGCAAAACTTTACAGTCCTCAGCCAAGAAAAAAAAAAACTGGAGGTTTGGTCGTCCATGTGCAACGACTACCCCCCTTAAGGAGGAGCATCTCAATCCATTTTCTGTCAGCTGTCTTGTCTCGCCTCTGCTGTGTATCTGCTCGCGTTCCCGCTGATCTACTTAATCTCTGACAGGGGGGCAGAGCTTGTGGACTAACAGCTGGGAAATCTGTGCCCCCCCCTACTGCTCTTGCACTCCTCCTCCTCCTCCTGCCACCCACTCTTTCTCCCTCTCGCTGCCCTACCAGGTCGGCCTACTGACGGCTAATAAAAGAAGCGGCCCTTGACTGTGAACAGCTGGGTTCCTGTGATCTAACTCGGCAAGTGGCTTGCAGGGGCTTTTTCTCCATGAGTGGAACAGTAAAACACATAAGAATAGCACAAGAATGAGAGCGACAAATACAGTACACAAAGAGGATTGGGATAAATGGGGGGGCGGGGGGGGGGCATAAAAGCTGGAGCGTAAGAGAGAGAAAAGTGGGAGAACAGACATACAAGCATGGGGTGGTAAGCCGGAGGAAGGGAGCTCAGAGGCTGTCTTGTCCCTGGCTTTTCATGGCCTAACCAGCTAATCAATAGCACAGAGAAACACTATTTCAGCTGGCTCACTGAGCTCTCTCGACAGGAGAAATACTGAGAGTGCCAACTCAGTCTTTCTATTTTTGTTTTTTTTTCTCTCTCTGCTCACAGTGTGTGACAGCAGTATCTCTTTTAATATATTCAGGTGATGCACAGGAAGTGATGTATCTCGTGCTGTGGTGAGTGGGCACCTACGCAGGAACCTGAGATGGACATTAGAGGGAACACAGTGAGTAGGAGCAGCTGAAGTATGTCAGTGATGTGATCAAGAGAAAGCTCTTCTGTTTATGCAGCGGGGGGAACTGCAGCGTTTTAAGACTTTGGCAAACAGAAGAAGTGGGCTTAAAAGAAAGAAATAATCAAAATGCTGACCATAAAAAGAGCAGCCAAAATGGCCATTTCATCTTACCATTAATAAAAACAAACAGAGAGAGAGCAGAGTGATTGCAGGAGGCTGCAAGGATTATTTTAGATATTGACCCTGCTTTGAAACTAAATTCTTCTGGTCCCACGAGACCGCTTTGATGCGTCTGTGGGAGTGCACTGGGAATGGACGAGGTCCTCCCCTCGCTCCTGCTGGCATTCCACTCTGGAGAGAGACGTGAGAGTGGCAGTGTTACTCTAAAACAAGGACTCCAGACAGGGACATGGGTGGGGGCTGTGATGTGTGATGGAGGCTTAAAATGTGGCAGACCTAAATAGCTGCGCATATGACCCGCCATACCTGACCCACGCTCTCTTATCACACTGCTGTTCCATAGATATCTTTTCTAATTTTGTGTGTGTGCGTGTGTGTGTGTGTGGACAAGTATGTGTGTAGCGTGGAAGTTGGTGAGTATGAAAGACGACTCCAGATGCTCCCAGCTGGCTGTTGCCCAGTGAGGCTAATACACTTCTGCCTGCCTAATTAGAGCACACACTCAGGCACACATGCACAGTCGACCCCTCCTCACCACTCATGTCCCGCTGATTCAATGGGTTTATGGTAGGAAGAACATATGCCCCCCCTGTGTTTTATACAGGACACACATGCAGACAGCTAAACAAACAACCAGGGGCTTAATTACCTCATAAGGGAGGCCAGGGGTGAGGGCTGCTGATGAGTCACAGTCGCATAATGTAAAAGGATGTGCGATGCAACATGGGGGGAACGCAGTGCTCCGCTGTAAATGCAGCCGATTCGTGGATCATGATTAAAGTGGTGACTCAGTCGCTAAAAACTATTCTGCAAAAATGATCTATCATTGAAATGTGTGTGGGAGTCAAACTGGCTCTCTTAATATCTCAGCTGCTTCCTGCACACACACACAAATTCACAAGACCACCGACTTGCGAAAACACAAGGAGGTTCGTGTTGGTTTTCACAGACGTGAGATTATTAGCTTCTAAACTCGCAGTCCCTCAATGTACATTAAAGCTGATCAGCATATTTTTCTTGTCAGCTGTGAGACTAATTGCCTCAGGATGCTATAGAGACATATGTGTGTGTGTGGATGTGCTTGCCACACGCTGACCCTTTCTTTCGGCTGTTGAACAGCATCGGGGCACTGTAGTAGCAGCAGCACTCCCTCACAACACGTCGTGTCAGACATTTCCTGTCAGCCTGTCAACGCTGGCCTGTGTGTGGCAGCTTGTCCTTTTTTTTTTTCACTCTTTACTTTTGTCTTGTTGGTGCAAACGCACAAAACAGCAATATAAAACAACCCATGCCATCTGCAGGCAGAAATCAGCTTAGAGTTAGATTACATAGTTACCTTTAATAATCACTAACAGCCTCCTCTTTGTATTTGCACTCCATCTCTGTTATCATGTCTTTCCCTGAATGTATTTGGAAATACAGTTCTAAAATAAATCATTCCGTAATAAACAAACTGTGCTGCTCAGACTTATTAGACAAGATAGGATTACAAAATAGACATTGGCACACTGGCTACATCTACTCAATATTGCATAAAGAAAGAATCCAAATAAGGCAGGTGGCTTGTCAGTGCTTGAACATCGGTTTGCCAGTCATGTCTGACCACAATGCAAGGTCTAAAAGGGTAAATGATAGCCTCAAAACAACACACACGGAAGCAGGGCCGAGTGAGGACACAGAGGGAGGGGGAGGGAGGTTCGGGGCAGTGGAGAAGCAGAGAAAGAGATCCCAAGGTCGGTGTTCTGGGGCCCGCTACAGACGAGGGGAGAGAGATGGCGTGGACAGATGTCAAAAGTGATAAGCGTCAGGCCTGACAAGCTCCAGCTTGGCTATCAGTTACTACTCCGAGCCTGGGGTCGGGCCGGTGCCAAGACAATGCCAACGCCTCTCTGTGACGATCAGTGCCTCCGGAGGTTGTGCAAAATGGCTGCCGCCATGCCAACGCATTATTACGAGTCACTGGCTCGGCAATTTTTTTTTTTTTTTCTCAAAGGAAGTGCCATCTGTGAGTGACAGCGGGGCCTCAGCCATTTATTTTGAATGCAGTAAACAAAGCTGCCATTTTTGCATTTTGAGGGCCTAGATGCTTGCATATTACCACCGGCAAGGCTGCTTGTTGTCATGAGAGATATTAAGCGCAGTGTGATGTATATCCTCTCTCCATCTCCATTTATCTAGTTGAATCCATGCTCTCTTATAAGCATCACTCAAGCAGCAGGACAAAATAAATCCTCATTTTCACATTTGAAAGCAGGGTGGACAAAAATCCAATACTCAGGAGAGTGCTTGGTCTTGCTTTAAGCATAACAGCTCACGAGGAGAGAAGGGGGGCATTGGGAAATAAATCAATATCAGGCCATTTACTATCATATTCTGTGGTCATTGATGATCTGTCAAACCATTTATTTTAGAGTCTGAACGACACACCAAAATCATTTTCCAAAGAACTTTCTCTACATCCAAAACAAATAATGAATAACTCGCAAATCGATACAGTGTGCTTTATTGAGCTCACATGCTTGACTTGAGTCTGGCACCTGGCCCAATTGCTTTTCATTTGCCAGATATCCTCTCCTCTCCCTCCTTTGTTCTGCGTTGTATCGGGCTAAATAATAACAAAAGGCGCAGACCTTGAATGGTGTGCATTTACAGTGTGTTTGGTAGGAACAATAGAAGAAAGACTATATCTTTTTTAGGGATAGTAAAGCTCCGTTGCACCCTGCCAGCTCCATTGAATCACATGTTTCCAGAAAAGACAAATAAACCCAATTTTAGCAGACTGATTTGACTGTTGAATATATAAAGGCTCAGCAGTGTGAATCAAAAACATCCGGCACCCTTGATCAGAGCCTCTCAAAGGGCCTTGGGTTTCTCAATGGAATCAGCCTTGGCACTGCCACATCGACCCGGGTCACACCCCGCTGTTCTACTGAGTGGGGCTGAATAAAATCATCGCAGTCAGACTGAGAGCTCGCCAGGGCAGGGTCAACTGTTCTGACCCCCACCGGGAGGCCAGGCCCCATCTTCCTGAAAAAACAGTACCGAAAAAGCACTTGTATCAGCAGGATGCTAACAGAATCACTGGACGAGAGGTTCTGCTGTGAGGTTTTGACTGACGGGCACACTAGCATTTTGTGAAGTATTTGACAGGGACGCAAACCCAGCTCTTTGGGGAGGTCGCCTTGGTTGCAAGCCAAATCAGTTAGCATGTGCAGCAGGATGCATGAGAAATGCACCGCCTTGAAATGAATGAGGGATAAGAGGAGCAACATAAGAAAGGCAGTCTCCATGTTTTAAGTGAAGAGAAACAGCATGCCCTCCAGTTACCGCAGAAAAAAAGCAATGAAGCTGCAGAGATGAAGCCTCTTTCATTTCCTGCCTTCGCCTCACCTACGTGGAAGAGGGGCATTCCTGTCTGCCTAAGCATGAACAAGCGGCTACCAATCCTCTCTGACCCACTCAACACAACCGTCTAAGGGTCCCTTTTGGGTCACGGCCTCAGTGTCACATGCCAGTGGATGAGGAAGGGGTATTGATTGCCAATAAACTCATTAAGAACAAAGAGAAGGCCTTTCTGCACAGACACAACAATTTGTTACTGTCAAAACAAGAGCTTAGCAGTCCGATTGCTCTCACTGGTTCAGTTTACTCTTTCACCCTTCTGAACTCATTGTTGTGCAATTGGAATATGGCTCCGCGCCATAGCGCTGATTTTAATATCAGCTGTCCCTCAGTATATTTAAACCTAAAGTTAGACAATTAGATGAATGTGCATAATGTAATGGCTTAACAGTGAGGACAATGAAATAATGATATTTCTGATAGCACTGAAATTCTGGCAGTGGTTTCTTCCTTTGGCCGTTATTTTAAAGAATGAGCAACTGATAGCTACATCATACACGATATCTGCTCCTCTTGTGTTGTGCATCTGCTTTCCCTGATGTTCGCTGGCATCTGACCATATCTGTTTCCATCCTATCTGCATATTATATATAATATGATGTGATGCTTTCAAGGTTGCCAGATCTGCCCATGAAAATTAAAATGCAATGTACTGCCGATGTTTAAATGAACATATGGGTTCAATAAATTTATTAAGGTTATTTCATTTTCTTGTTCATTTATTTCCCAGTTATTGCCCCTCCTGATAAGGTTTCTGAAATGACGCCAACCTTCACCAACACAGTGATTTCTGTTTTAGGACAGCTGACGTTTTTTACGTGGAAGTTCAAATTGCATTTGTAACCCGAGACAGCCATTTTGTGTCTTCCTTTGAGCCGCTGGTTGAGGAATCCTGTTTGGTGGACTTGGGATGCAGGGAATTAAACTTCCCCAGCATATCAATGATAAACTGTCAAGCCGTCTCCCCTTTGCACCCGCCATGAAGGCTCTTCAGGCCCTGGAAAGGATGTGCCTGAAGATTGAGATACCAACCGAGGACGTAGATGACGACTGTTATCGCAGCTCTGCCACTAATAAGATCGCCGGTGGCTTGTGTCCCGAGGTTTCCTGGTTTGCGTTATCGTGCTTCGGGACAATCTAAAGTAAATGGCGATGGAAATATGGCGCCACTGTGACAGGGGGTAAAAAAAAGGGAAGAAATGTCATGGGCCATGGTGTCAGTGTGGTTAATCGAAAATAATGGCCAGCAATTTATAGTTGCCATCCTGACCAGTGCTGGATGTACTGATGCAGGAGATCGAATTTTAATGTGTACATTCCATCACTTCATACAGGCTTCTGATGTTTAGGGCCCTGGCCAAACGGCACACGAATCTATGGCTAGAGGTTATCATAGAGCAATAATAAGCTGGTAAACACTGTAAAAACAAACAGTTTGCGCATGTGCGTGTGCCAGCACGTTGTAGAACCTTGTTCAACACGAGGCTGATTTGATAGTCATCTTCTACCTGCGGCCATTGTAATAAATAAACTCAAAAGGGAGAGGGAGGAGGTAAGCTCCTGGGAGATGCAAATGAAGGCCACCTGCGGTGTTGTTGAGACCACAGGGAACCGTGAGACCATCAAAATTTTTCCTCATATGACAAGAGTCCATCTAATCTCCCTTCCTCCCGAGTTCTTCTAACTGTGCTCCCCTGGTGTTAAACACTTCAAATGGATCCTGGGAAAAAAAATCTGTCCAGATGCTGTACAGTCCCATGGTGCTTAGTTATGCAGCACTGGTTTATGCTGTCATGTAAGCTGTGATAGTCTTGGAATAATCAGAATAACTACAGTGTTTCTCAGCGTTTTTTCAACAACAGATCATTGCATTGGCAACATTTTTTTTAGAGTTTCAGTACATGCAAATATTTTATCTACTGCAGTTGCAAAGCTGATGCAAATCTTTGCAAATCTGGCCAAACTGCAACCAAGTGAGCATCACTGATACCCCTTTCAGATGAACACCGTGCCACGGGCTGAACCTGCATTGGGTGTCAATCTAAATGGGTCAACACAGCACCTGACCTTGCCTGGTAACAGTTTTAGGCAGTTTCACTCAAGTTGTTGTAAGGTTTTGGAAAAAGCGATCAAGCTGAATTCTTGCAGTAGTTGAACTGTTATTTACTTGTAAAGAAAATTCATGAAACCAAGAATATTTCTCATATACTGCTAACACACCATACATCCATTTGTGCACTGGTATGTAGGAAAGAAAAAGAAAAAGTTTATTGGAAAGGAGAGGAGGTCGATGACACTTTCTGTTGCGTTCAATGCTGTTAGCTGATGACAGCAGCACTTAACCAAGACATTGCAGAGCCTTTTGCTTTTTGTGACAGTATCAACCAGAAGGGACTTGAGCAGTGGCAGACAAGTGTTGGCTGCAGGCAGACAGCAATCGGCTGGATTTTCTTAATGGTCTGTGGGAACCGGTGTCACAGGCCAAGCTCAGAGTCACGTACTGTAGAAGTGGGCACAGCACAGCTTGACTAATCAGCAAAGTGGCTTGCTCTGAATGTTATTAAAAGGAGCTTCTGATCAGCAGGTCTACATTGAATAGATCAGCTGTGACTCATGCTTCTCAGTGTTAACTCACTCATTAAGCTCAGACTGTATTGTCAGTTCCCTCGGCTCAGAGCACAAACACTAAATAACCTCCTATGGGGCATAAGAGGCAGAAATCAGCTGCATACAATTTTCCTTTGACACCAAGTCATTTTCTGTGTTTCACTCCTGACGTCAGAGCTCTTAATGAAGACAGCGTAGCTCACCGCTGCCGAGTTCTGCACAGCCAGTCGAAAGATTTTATTTCACTGCTTCCACAGCTTGCCTTATTTCACTATGGCTTAATGAGAGTCGTTTGGAATAATAGGCTTCCATTGAACGGAGGCATCTGCATCCACACAGCTCTAAACGAGTGAGCTAATTTCCAAAGATAATCACCTCTCCTGCTGTGTTTTTATGCAGAGATGCAGTAGATTTTTAGCCTCGAATTTAATGAAGTCAAAAATTACCTCCAATCCTCCGGTAAGGTTTGCGGAAGCTGAATGTGTCACTAATATTTGCCTTTAAATCGTGAAAGAAAGGGTGCTATTTTCGCAAACATGGCAGTTTATGAGATGCATCACGTCTGGAAAAATGAGAATATTAAAATCTGCAATACTACATTACGTTTTCTATGAAATGAAAATGAAAAAAAAGCACTTTATTACCTAACAATTTGCTCCTTTTTACACCCCAGTCTATCATTTAGTGTCCGTTGGCATTACTGAAATATGGACAAATTTAAAGAAAGTGTTCGCTTTTCTCGTCAAATCATTCAATAAGTTTCCAGTTAAACTAACCAGCGGTTTCTTTAAGTTAAGTGAAAATGTCCCTCAGTTCTGCCGCTGCAGAAGATGGCTGGCATGGACAGCCTGCTGAGGGCAGCCATCAGATCCATTAGCTCAGCACATAATCATCAAAACTTTCTCACTGCAAAGAAATCCTTGGCGTTACTGACTGCTTGAAGTGTGCCTCGATCTGCGCTTCAGAGAAAATTTGACTATCCCAACTGAAGCACTTCGCGCTGCTGTAGACATAAAAAGAACTACAAACGCTTTTTGCATGTTTCCAAGAGCAAACAAGTGAGATTTCTTAGGATGCCTGGGTAATGAAGTCCACTGGGACATTCAGAGACACAATTAAAGGATGAAGTGAGCTCTCTTTTTTTTTTTCACTGTCTCTTCTGTCTCCCTCCTTCTTCCTTTCCGTTCTCTCTTGTCTACCCTGCGTGTGTGTGTGTGTGTGTGTGTGTGTGTGTGTGTGTGTGTGTGTGTGTGTGAGAGAGAGAGAGAGAGCACTGTCACTGATGACACAGAAGCCGTGGCGTCACGCAGTCACTGCAGATGGCAGATATGAAAAAAAAAGGGACAGGAAGGGAGGAATCGCTTACAAACGGTGTAGGCCATTTTGACAGAGAGAAACCCTGGCTTGTCTGAACAAATAGGAAAGGTCACAAACTGTGACAATGTAGTAATGTCCCATTCACTGAACTACACTCTCCTTTATTTAACTTCCCACTTTAACACCAACGAACTTGTCTTAAAAAAAAAAGCCATGGCCTTTTATTTCTGTAAAGGTTGCACGAGAGGCAGCCACAAGCAAGGGAGACGGAGCCTGTTTATCAAACTCACTGTGCATTTAAGCAGCTGGGCGAGAGAGGAGCTGTCAGTAATTTGGCCACACTGACAGTACTTTCCCCCTCGTGGCTCTGCTGGAGTGGCCATTGCAAAAATGTATACAATATGAAAGAAGCAGCAGCAGAGGTTAATTCCCCGGTGCAGTGTTACGCAGGCTGGCAGTCCAAGCGGAGGAGCAAGACAACAATATGGCTAGCAGCGAGCACAGGACATCCTCCTCACAGCTTTGTGTTTAGCTTATCACAATAGACGGTCGGGAAGGTTTCCAAATAACGGCAGAGGGTGGGAAGACAGGAGAGAGAGCAGAAGGAAGGGATTGCATTGTAATGTGTTTTCATGGCTACCGAATGAACCTTTCTATAGACTGTGACACAAAGAGTACTGTAAAACACACACACACACACACACACACACACACACACACACACTCTTCTCGACTGTCACAGGAATGAAAATCAGCTACGGCAGAAGAAAAATCCATTTGCAATATTTAAAGCTTGAGGGGTGACGGTCAGAGTCAACGGCTGAATTGGCCATCCATCCACATCCATTTTTTAAAATGCATATTAGCTTTCTTTATGAGTTCATACTTTAATGACTGCAATTGACACCTTTTTTTCCTCCTTGTCTCCACCTGGGGCAAGCCATCAAATATGGATAGCACTTAAAGTTAGCCATTTCAACGGAAGTCTAAATGTGTTTCAACGACAGTCATGGTCGTAAGATTTCACTGTTTCTCCCGAGTTGCCTTCAGAACATTCATTTGTGTATCTGAGTTACTTTATCGATATATTATCGATGTGTTTCAGTCCATAGACGTGTCTTTGTCTTGTTGCCTGGACTTTGTCACACTGCTGCTCCCTCTAATCGTGTGTTATATGCGTGTATGAGTCTGTTAGCATCCTCATCTCCCTCATAATTCCAAAATCTCTGCAAAATCATATCTGCGCTGTATGTAGTCACAGATGTCCAACATGTCTCATCCCATCTTAAAGCTAACCTCATATTAGCCTTTGCTATCTAAGGGCCTGATCTCGGGCTTACTTGTCATCTTACATCATGTAACCCAAGTAGTGTGTTGTGTTAAACTTTCACTGATTGGAAAAAAGAGAAGACCGTACCCACGCATTCCATCTCCCATGTACAAACGCTCTCTCCCGCACACAAGGCATGACGGTGTCTGGTTACAGCGACGCCGAAACTCTCCTGGAATGTTTCTTTAGGGTAGATGGACGGGAGAACACATGCAAGGACAAGGTAGGGGTAGGTGGAGGATTAAGTGTGGCAGCTTGGGTTACCCTGCCCCACACCTGACATAGACTTCTCTTGAACGGCATGAGAAATTCAGTGGAAAATCTTTGTATTAAAGGTCACGGAAATTCTAGTTTACTTTACCCTGTAGGTTTTGGGGATTTCATGGATGGCTGATGGTATTCTTGAAAGTTTGCACGTGTAAAATTGGTATGTGGCTGTGAGGTGTGTCATTGAAAATACTTGTCAATGAATGGAATGGCATAATGTGGTTTAGTGTGGCTCTGGCGTCTGGTGAGTGTGACTTTAACTCTCATAACTCGATAGGCCCGTTTCTTCATCACATGGCCAATGTCACGCTTTTGCAAATATCAGCGTTACATTACCATGATGTGGATCTGCATTACATGTGGGGTCATGAATAACTTGGTGATTTCATGGGCTTTGGTATGTGTAGCTCATTTTTACCGTCTATAACTGAGCTATCTGTGGTATCTTGAGCCATTCTGCATGAACTTCATTTAAGAGTAACCCAAGTCTGCTAAATAGCTCTGGCTAAAACTGCCTCTCTATGTTTAACTGCTGCCATCTCATCTCCCAGTGGATTTGCGTATACGCAGGTCCAAATATAGTTAATTGCTAAATGGGTGCATGGGGCTGAGAAAGTTTGTGGATACTGACGCCTCATTGCCTTATCTGATGATTTTGTGACTGGTGCCAGGCCAGTATACTTCTCTAATGTTCGGACACTCAATGTAATTGAGCCGGACTGTTGGAAAATGCAGGTTTGAAAAGACTGCCACGGCAGCCCCTGGTACCTAAGGAAATTTAAACACCAGTATTACTCTATAAATACGCTGATGGGGTCATGTGTGTCATAGTTTTCTAGCTTGACTAAATATAAACAAGTCCTGTCTGCGCAGTGTTATCTGTAACAGTGTGATGCAACTCTCCGAAACCCCTCTGAAATAGTTCCTAAAATATACATGAAAAGGGAACGGAAAGATATACCCGTTCTTCTATGTCGGCTGTTTGAAGACGCAAGCACAACCTTCATCTGTCATCCATAAAATATCACAACGAGGAAAGAAATAAAGGAAGGAAGGAAGAAGGGAAGAAACACTCAATGTGAAAGACGAAGACTTGTGCATTGGATGGAATTGTCACCATTGCTAGCACCACTGAAGCGTATGGGCAGCGTTCCTTTCTTAGTGTGATAGAGAGAAAAAAAAAGACAAAATACCCAAAAGTTTTGTTTCAGGTCTTGGCAGGTTTGAAATAAGCAGGACAAGGAAACACTGCAACTCACATTAATGTCTAATACTCTCTCATTTTTTTCCGCACACAGAGCCTTGTATTCCCCCTGGGCTACCATTTGCTTTGCAAAATGCATGCATGAAATTCTTGAGACCAGCCTCCCCGCGAGAGTCTAAATAATAGATTACCAACACAGCATCCAGCCTGCTCCATAACTTCAGCCCCAACTGTCTGGCCTCATTAGCGAGTGAAGTGTAAAAGATAGCCAGCTGCTTGCCCAGGTGACGGCGCTCAGCTCTGGCCTTTGGCAGTAGTGGCCCACCCTAAAGAGAATATACGGCGCCTCGCTCTGTGCAATTCATCTTGTAATCCGCCTTAAAGCTGCTAAGCTTCCGTTGATGGCAAATGAATGGAGACCAATGGCAGGGAAGATGGAGACAGGGGGAGAAGAGGGTGAAAGTTTCTGTGAGCAGCACAGGGTGGCAAGAAAAGGAGCAAAATGCGGTGGATTCATGTGCGAGGAACGACAGAGGGAAAGGCGGTTGGTTCGGGCCGTCTGGTCAGAACCAGAGGTGACCTAAGCCATTTTCATCCACTGATTGCCCCCCTTTCTCCCTCCTTCTGCCCCTCCCTCCATCTCTTTTCGCTCTCTCCTCTGTGGCTCTATCTCTCTCGCCCTCTCTCTCCATGTCTGCTTCCAAATGGCAGTCATTATGCCGGACATGAAAAGTCATTTTAGTTCCGCCTGGCTTCTTCAAAGCAGCTAGCTATAATTGCAGATTGAGTAGAGGGAGAATGCTGGGGTTACACAGAATTTAAACATTGACTCCTAACCTTGCAGTGATGCAGGAATTTAAATTGGAGTCCAAAAAACGTGGAGGATAAATGAATAATAAAGAACAGATCTTTACACATTGTTGATGTTAATCAGTCCAAAATCCCCTGCCTTTTCGTTGTAAACTATTTCTCACTTTGCTTGTGATCCATCCATGTTCAAGTATCCCTCTGTGGACATGTGGGTGCCAGACGCTGCGAGTGGATTGGAGGCACTGGATCCCATTACAACACGTGTCACTTCAAGAATTATGGCACAAATTGGGGAAAGACTTCCAAATTATGAAAAATCCATCCACTATTAAATGCATTCCTCATTCGTGAAATTGCTATGTGGCAATGTCACAGCACTTTTTAATGGAATTTTCTCCTCTTTGCCAATTCCACTGGGAGTGGAAAAGCAAATGGCCAACAAATACAAATCTCAATCACCTTTGTTCTGAAGCTTAATTTTAGATAAAAGTTAGGTCTATTTTATGCAAATAATTTCATGGCAAGCTGCTGCAGCAACAAACACTGTTTGTTTTGTCTACTCTCAGGATTAGTTCTATCAGTTTTAAACAGTCTTTCACACTCTTTCTTTGCGTATTTGCTCATATTTGCCATGTGTGTACATTCAAGAGTGTTTGTGGGCTTGCGTGTGTTACAAACTCAGCCCTAAAGCTGTTTACAGTCCCTCAGGGTCATATATACGGTGCTCTTTCCCAGTTTACAAGCTAGCCACCAGTCTGAGCTGAGCACCCCTCCCTTGCACTTATCTCTTGCAACCTTCTATTTGGCACAGCAGGTAGCGTAATTGTTCTTGGAAAGAGCCTATCAACTAAAGGCTCCATTTTTGACTTCTCGTCGCAAAGACCTTTATCATAACACCCCATTTTTGCCCGGCTCCAGGCTCTAAACGCAGAGTGCCTCTGAACAAAAAGTGTTTCAGCTAAGTCATTCCCTTTTGATGGAGGATGGGGGGGAGAAGGAGGGGAGGGAGAGGGGAGCTGGATAGATGGAGAATACAGGCTGGAAAATACGTCTCCTGTACAAGACCCTCCCTGCTGTCCACTCTCTCGGGCCCCAACGCATGAAACGCAACCCCCGCTCGCTCTCTTGCAAGCAAAAACAAATTCTAAAACTGTCATACTTTAATTGAAATTCCATCACTTGTGTGGCTGCTATTGTGGAATAATTTGATAAAGCTGTGTGACATGAATGCACAGAGCCGACCGCAACTTCTATTTCTTCCCCCAGCTTTTATTTCCTCATTCCGCCGGTTATTCAAATGAACCTCGGTGGATTCTGCTCTCAGCCTTTCCAAAAATTAAGATAAGAGAAAATGAGACAATGGGAAGGGCATAAAAAGAAATAATGTTTTGGGTTGCAACACAATCACGCTGAAGTCTTTAAAAAATATCACCAAGCCACCTTTTTGAACCCCCTCACTTTCATTCTTGCAATAGCTGAAACCAGACTGTTTCCCTTGCAGTCTGTAGTTTTCTTGTAATTAGTTCTAACAGTGTCAAAGTGCCTAGTGACAGGCTGTTAGTGGCTAGATGTGTATGTGTGTGTCGGGGGGGGGGATCCAAAATGGAGGTCAAGGGCAGAATTCCAGTCCTCTGCCAGTGCCACTGACCCTGATCCAAATCCATACGAGCGCACTCCCCCCTTCCCCTCTGTGTCTTCACAACTGGCTACAGGCGTTTGGCATCCATCATATCTCCTGAAACCCAATCTGCAAGCAAAGGACAGCTGCGGCGGAAAGGCAGTCCTCCTTGTCTCTGACACATCGGAGCTCCCCTCTGTGCGCGAAGCCTGGAGGCAGAGCCTGTAGGCAAAGCGCTCCGTGCTGCACCCGACACCGAGTTGAACCATGTTGGAAGTGACACTGCGCTTTGTGCGTTCCAGTACAGACAACTTAATTTCACCGAGGGACATACATGTAGTGAAATCAGGATGGAAAAGGCCAAATACTTTGATGTTTTGGTTTGATGAGACGCATCAGAGGCACAAAGACGGGGTGACTATCAGAAAGGGGCAGCGAGGAAATGCGAAACAAGAAGAGAGAATGGGAGTAAATAGGAAAGAACAAGCTCAGCTGTAGCCCCGTGCTCCCTCCACTGCCAAATAATATTTACGCCTCAGCTTTCTGCCCTGACAGGGTGATGGACAGTAGAGGTGATTTTTGCCTGGGCGTGAAAATAGGCTTCTTATTATTCCAACCCAGTGGCAACTTGAATATCAATAAAAACTGCCAGCG
The DNA here is from genome assembly GCF_051107435.1 of Chaetodon auriga. Classification (NCBI taxonomy): domain Eukaryota; kingdom Metazoa; phylum Chordata; class Actinopteri; order Chaetodontiformes; family Chaetodontidae; genus Chaetodon; species Chaetodon auriga. The sequence goes on along the minus strand of NC_135097.1, from coordinate 9,974,723 downwards.
TTCCCCTATGTGTAAAACCAATGCCCCGTAGCGGTGGTTTTTATCAAGCAACCCACCCTTGACGCTAGTTATGCAGTACTAGAGGTTACGGGAGGAAATGCTTGCCAAGTAAATAAGTGAGTGAAGCGATTGAATAGAGGGGAAAAACACAGCGGGACCTGGGCCAAAGTGAACCAAGGGTAAAGTCATGATCACTTCATTATGCTGGAGTGCAGCTCAGTGTTGTGCGAAATCAAACTGCTTTCTCATTTGTCACAACGCATCAAGCCCGGCCTCTCTGAAGTGGGTTTGCAGTCGGCTGGAGGCCCCTGACGCACAGGCGCACGCACCGGTTGATGTACATGAGGGAAGTAAACTACAAGATGTACGAAACGCTTTGTGCACACGCACGCACGCAGCACACATGCCAACGCTGGAACGACACATGGGCACACACCTCGCTACCCTCACGCCTTTTTTTTTTTTTTTTTCTAAGATATGACCTCTACCAGTCAAACTTCCCCTGCATCCGCCAACCACCCACCCTGCCAGCAAGCCAGCCGGCCTGCCAGTCAGTGGGTAGTTGTTAAGGGCCGTTGCTGGCGCAAAATAAGCTAGAATACACCCACTGGATTACAGAGGGCAGGCAGTGAGGGGGGTGATTGCTAACAGACCTATTGGCACTCCATCTCCTCCAGTTCCAACACCACGGCGCCTGATAATTGTGGCCTCTATGTTTACGTATCCATTTTTGTAATGTAAGTGTTGATTTCTCATTCCACACTTGTAATGGGGGCCCTGGCCTTGGAATTCCTGAAGTGGTGCTCACACACAGGCACAGTCGCACACGTACATACACACCGATAGAAGAAAAAAAAACTCTTCTCCTCGCTTCTTTTTCTTGTTTTTTTTTTTTTTGGTCTGCTCTTGAAAATAAACCAGTGAGTCAGAGCAACTTGGCTGTGCTAAGACAATGGCACTGTGAGGTGCAGGCACACTTGTTTTTAAGAGTGCTTGGCTTTGTGCCAAAGAGAAAGAAACGTTGAAAACTCCCGTGGTCCTTCAAGAAGCCTCTGTTACATTAATCGAGCTGCTGTAAGCGAGCTAATATCTGTGAGCTTAACGCTTAACCTGCAAATGTAGGAGCGCTTGTGAAAACACTTGGCCAGGTGAGCGCATATTCAAGAAATAAAGCAACGACAAAAAGGACATCGGACAGACATGGACCACTTGTCTCTCATGTTCACTCTTGAAAATACCCCGCTGTCCCTTCTAGACTCCGGCAAAAATGTGGGATCTGATTTCAGAATGTGTTTCAGGCAGAAAAAACAGGAGGAAAGGGGAGATCAGCTGGCACATGAATGACCTTACTCCCTTATAGGCACTTTCTAAACCCTTAAATCATTTTTCAATTTAACGGCTTGCATGCCATGAACTGTTTGTATCCTTCACTCACTCTCTCTCTCTCTCTCACACACACACACACACACACACACACACACACACACACACTAGTGAGTGACACAGAAAAGCTTGCCTCATTTCTCCTTTCATTTCCTTTCCACTATAATACGCCATAAACTTTTCACAATTGACATCATTTTCCCCTAAAAAAGCAATGTATCACTTGGGGTGATTTTAAAAAAGACACTCAGTGGAGGCTGAGGGTTTGAGAGAAGATGGCCGCGTCAGTGCCGCTTTTTCTCTACCGAGACACTTTGCTCCCCTCAGCGACTTGGGATGGCAGCACTTTAAGCGAGCACCACCTTGGTGCATATCCATTTTGTCTCCTCTTTTTGAGCGCCGCTGTCGCAACAGCGAAATTGGAAATCGAACGTGTGGTGACAGCGTTAATTGCGCTGTGTCAAAATTGGGCAAGTGCTAATTGTTTGAGCTGGGAACTGTAAAACATGTAAGACAGTGGAGGTGCCGGGCTGAGCTCTCCCAGAGCGCTTGCTGACGATACACTGGGAATTGCTTGAGCAAACACACATGCACACTAATTTGCATGCCCAAACACACACACACAAACACACCAAACACCGACTAGCCTACTCCACCCTCGATCACTGCCTTTTCATTCAACTCAGACAGCAATATCTTACCATTACCTCTTTTTTTTACACATGCAAAATGCATTTTTCCACACCCTCACGCCTCCTCACATGAATTGCAGATTGCAAATTCTTAATTTTCAACAAGCTGATGGATACACAATCAGTAATTTTGTGAGTTTTTGACACCACAGAGCTTATTTATGTTGTAGTTCTAAAATCTGGGGATAGTAGAGGGTGCCTTGGCATGGTGCGTAAGGACTGCATTCCTCTCCCTGACTGGAGAGAATGAGTCCCCTAGTGGCCCAACTGGCACACTGAGCACAGGTGGTGTGCTCAGCTCTACTGGAAATAAAGCTTCACTTTCACCTGATTGACAAAGCGCTTGCGTGACTCTCCGCCTGCCTCACTGATATTTAGCTGCTTTTTTTTTTTTTTTTAACCCCAAAACACGTGAGCTCTTTAAAAAGCACAGTCAACTTTAAACCCCGCAAAAAAAGAAGAAGAAAAAAGCCATCTAAAAATAAGACAAATGAGATGTGGGATCTCTGGAGAGTTACAGGAATGCGCTTTGAAAATTCTTCACAATAGATTCGCAGGGAAAGGCTTCCACAACTCCAAAAGGCGCCACGAAATGAACTGTATTTACATGACAGCGCCACAGTTTAAAGGCGGCTTAAAATAACACGTTCGAGCTGGTCGCTTTCTGCTCTTTCGTGTGACATGAAGGCGGACAAATCAACGGCAGCCTACTAACCTACTCAAAACGCAACATTTAGGCAATGCGATGTATTTCTGCCAACGTGTGGTGATCATTTACTGACAGTTCAACTGATTTTAACACTGGTCACCTCCCCAAAGCTCACCACAAACGCCACACCACGGCTGATATTCTCCACCTGCACATTCAACGATGTAGTTTATGCCCAGCTGCATAATCAAAATAGAAATAAAAACCAGCAAATAAAGGTATTTCATGCCCTTTGTGGCTGTTTACTTCCTGTAATGTGGCTCGGGTGAGCGCGACTGTATCCATCCAAGCACGCGCGCACTCATAATAATAAACTATGCGTAAAACAGTTATTGACACGTAAACACAACAGCACCTAAACACGGCAGCCAGCAAACAAGCGATATGCATTAGGAGCATAAACCCAGCGTCCAGCTCATCTATCTGAACCAACTTCACGGGGTTACGCACACCTGAAATCACTGCGGCAGCGACTTCAGCTCCGACTGTCACAACCTCCAAACTCACAGGCTCGTCAAACAGTCTTACCTTATCACCATTTTGCGGTCAGTTTGAAACTCAGTCTCTCCTCTTTTGGTTTTTCTGGAGAAGGAGAAGTCGAGAGTTTGTGTGTGTGTATGTGTTACATCCAGTAATGACAGTCGAGTCCTATAACGTGGAGGAAAGAAATCCGTCCTCAGGTTCTTCTTCTCCCACCCCCCCAGGTTTGTTCGCTCTTATTTCTCTTCTTCTTCCCGCGAGTTGTCCGTCATCAGCGCGTGAGCGATGTGCAGGCGATAGGAGGAAAAGCACGCACGTGGAGCGTGTGTTCTGTGTATTCTCTGGGTCTGTCTGTGTTGTGCTCGTTAGATCTTCATTGAATTGAACGTGGCGAGACTGTGGTAGTGTTTGAAGAGTGCGGTGTGGCTGGGACACACAGCCCCCTCTCTCCCTCTCTCTCCCTCTCTCCCTCTCTCTCTCTCTCTCTCTCTCTCTCTCTCTCTCTCTCTCCTTCTGTCACTCTCTCTCTGTGTCTCACAGTCAGTCAGTCCGTCTGTCCCTTTTCTCTCTCCTCGCCGAGACCCGAGCGCGGACTAAAACCCCAGGCAGAGAGGGAGAGAGAGAGAGAGGTGTGGAGGAGGGGTGACGTCACTCAGCGAGGTCCCACTTTCCCAACTCTCTTGGAGCACCCCCCCCCCCCCCCCCCCAGTCCACTGCAGGAATGTGCACTTGGACATGGCTATTTTAGTGAGAAGATTTGTGTTAAAGAGACGTGGGAGTGTGTGTGTGTGTGCGTGGGTGAGTGTTTGGGTGTGCGTCTGTTAGTTATTATATAGCTTCAGCTATGATGACATGTGGGAGGCAAATTAATGTTATTTAACTATTGAAAAGGGGATTCAGAATTTAACTTTTACTACTTCAAGGTATTGAAGCTATTATCTATAAAATATACTTAAAGCATAAAGTGAAATATAGCCGATAAAAGACTCACTTTTTTTTTTGTCAATAATGCATTATTGGCTACATATTGTACTATTGCATAATTACGACTGATGCTTTAACATGCAAGCAGCATCTACTTTTCATACAGTTGTATGTCCCGTTGAGCTGCTTACTGGATAAAAATGGACTATATTTGATATGATCATAACAGGTTTTTAATGGTGTGGGGCTTAGGGGATAAGTTGGCAGACAAAAAAAAAAAAAAACAATATTCATAATTATGTTTTCATTCATGTATGAAAATAAGGATTTTTGTTTTTGGTACATTAGAATCAGCCTTTTATCGCTGGTCCTATTCCATGGAGTCCGCCACGTTGCACTGCCATGTTTCTGCAGTAGCCCAGAACAGACAAACAAAAGTGCCTCTCGTGTTTTTTAGTGGCCACCGTAGATTCTTCTTTCTGCTTGGAAGGGGAGGGTGAGGGGAGGAGTATTCATTAGTATTCTGCAACCTCACTGTGAGACGCCACTAAATCCTACACACTGAAGCTTTAACATATATATCTGAAAATTATCTCATGACTATAGCTGTCAAATAGAGTCGAGTAACCCGCAAATTCCAAAGGGGAAAGCTGTGTCGCTAAATGGCCGCCGGAACTGATGGCGCCCATTCCATGCAATACTATGATTCCACCAGACGTGCCCAGTGCATTTCAAAAGCATCTCAGAAGCGTCTCAGAAGTGGCTCCCTGCTCGGCTCCGCAGAGAATAAACACCTAGTCTATTTGTGACGGAAGCCGCGTCAAGCTGCACAGGGCAGATCGAGCCCGGCAGGAAGTCAGACACAGGAATGGTAGAGAAACCAGTGGTTTTTCAAAATAAAACACCCTGTGCACACTCCTGTATACCAACAATAAACACTATTGAAAAAGACAATAAAAGCAACCATTTCACAGCCTTCTTATCCATGACAGAAGCACAGGCATCAAGGAAAAATGACCAAATCAGCAAAATCTGCAGCATCAAGCAGGTGAAATGCTCTGCTTCTGAACCGCTCACTGGCGGTTACTTCACTGGGTCAAACGTGTTGACAAGATAGATGAGAATTTTGTATTTATGACGAATGACAGCTGCTGCCTCGCATGCAAAGGCATGTTTATGAAACAAGTGAGGTTACGCACATGCACACCAGTCATGTGCTCCCGTGTCTAGAACCCACGTGTAATGATCACACATTTCATGTAGCGCTTCCAAGACGTCACTTATTCACACTCGCATCACCGAATAGACATTATGGCATAACAATGTGTAAAAGGACAACATCCCTCCTGATAACACACTCAAGTGCACGGTCCTCTGATGTAGGGCTATAGAAAAATAACAGCAATGGCCCCGGGAGACAGATGACTATGACCAATTGTGTTTTGAGAAAAGTTGCTTTTATGGCAGCAACCCAAACCTTCTGATGAACAACCTAGCCCTGCAGACACAAACATCTAGCATCCAACAATAGTACTCTTAGAGACAGAGAGACAGATTACTGCAGTCAGCAGATCTGTTTTCTTACCTGCACTCAGACATGCCATGTATCTGATTGAGTAACAGTGATGGTGATTTATACCTGCAAATTATACCGAGCTCCATTTTCTGAGGGCAGAATTTGATACAGCCTCCGCATGTAGATTTATAGGCCAGAAGAAAGTGTTGGTTTTGTGACAATGAACAATAGAGAAACTTGATGAAATTACTGTTATGTGAACTATTGCCCTCGACTGCTGGCTGCGAGAAAGCATTGTGGGAGGGATGGCTGGTTGTGTCTGGAGGCACAATGTACTGTAGATCACAAAAGCCTGATCATCTGACTTTCACCAAAGCAATTATTTGGAGAGTGTTCTTATTTAGCAGGAGTGAGGTTGAGGACTGAAGGTTGGAAAGCTGTTTTGCTTGTGAAGGAGATATGCCATTCCCAGCGCATCCAAACATCGAGTATTTTGGTTGATAAACCTCAGCTCTCGTTAAGAAAATGATTCCAGTCCATCGTCTGCTGCCATTCACCTTTGATGCATGACTATAGGGAGCTCCTTTTTTTATTGATTTTTTTCTTTTTCCAAATCCCTCACCTGCTTTCATGATCTTTGAATATAACTGGATGACACTAGTTATTAGATTTACAATTCTGCTCTGCATCCAACCTTGTGCTTCCATATTCTTGGCACCAGCTATAGCAGTAATACAGGAGCACTTGTTGATAAATGGGGGCAAGGGCAGGATTTATCAAGAGCTTGCCTTGCTGGCCTATCATGGCTGAACTCTATCACCCAACGGGACGCCGGAGTCTATAAACCACCTGTCCTTCAGTAAGAAGGATCCAAGACAGAGAAAACCTGAGTGCCGGCCTGAGCTACAGCATTAGCAAATGCTACGAGTTTGCCCATTAATACTCTTGACAGTAGGAGGGCCATTTAAATTCATAATAAAGTCTCACTTGGCAAATGTTTTCTTTGTTGTAGGACAATGACAACACATTACTATAACGCGAGCCAACAGTGTGTGATAAACTGCCATGGGCGTGCTTCCATTTGTACGTGTGTGAGGTCATGCAAAGTGTGGTACTGATTGACATTTACTATGTAAATGCAATGTAAATGCCGCAAAGCATGCTAAAGGTTATACAGTATCAATATGCGTTTGCTTTGAATGAATAATAGAGGCAACTCTTTTGATGTATGTGTTTCTCTGTGTTCCTGCCGACACAGTGAATCTGTAGGGACTATTCAGGCTTCAAAAAAACTAATTAGCATTGAATATCCCCATTTATTTTCAAATACATTTTGAAATGTTAAATTCTTTTTCTTCCTTTTTTTTTTTTTTTTTTTTTTTCCTTTTTCATTACTTATCAATGGGAGTGGGTTGCCCAACAGGCTGCCAAAGACTAATTTGAATGTCATATTAAATGATGAGTTCAGTTCGGTTTAGTATTTATTTGCAACTGCGTGTCGCTGTCACCATGGGTATTAAAATATTGTGCCGTTTATCGTCATGCAAAGTGTCAGAATTGGACTTACATATCTTGCCAACCGTTAGATGGATTGCCAGGAAAATTTGTACATTCATGATCTGAAGAGGATGAATTCTAATAACTTCTATCTTCTCGCACTTGCCCTGTGAAGAACAACATTCATGGTTTCCAGAGGATGAATCCCTCTGACTTTGTCGATCCCTTTGACTTTTCCAACTAGCAGCTCCATGAAGTTGAAATTTTTCTCTGAACAGCTATTGAATGGATTCCCATGAAATTTGGTTTAGACATTCCTGTCCAACTGAGGATGAATTGTAATAACTTTACTGACCCCCCGACTTCTCTTCTGGCTCCATCATTAGGTCAAAATTTCAATTTGTCCAATACTTTGATTTATGACCAAATGTCTGCAGAACTAATGACATCCCCATCAGCCTGGAGCTGTACTCTGTGTTAAGTTCTAATTCGAAAATGGCACCATGCTGAACAAAGATGGTGAATACAGTAAATATTATGCATGCTCACATTAGCATTTAGCTCAAAGCACTGCTGTGCCAAAGTGCAGCCTTGTGGAGCCACTAGCATGGCTGTAGTTTTGTTTCAAAATACTATAAGATGCTTTGTAACACAAGCTCAGTCCTTGAAAGCCCCTTTGTGGCACGATACTCGAGTTGGTGGATCCATTGAACTTAAATGGTACATTTTCTCTCAGCTCTGTCCTTAGTGGTGGCCTTGTGGACTATGCAAGTTACTGCATAAAGCAAATCAATTTATCGATTTGGTAGGATTTCATTTTACACGGCGCAGTGTTTATCTCAACAGGGATAAAAGTACTTAAAGTCTTACTTGCTCTGTTGTGTATCAGCTTTAAAATGTCTGCCTTAGAAACTGACAGACAACACAGGTAGAAAATCAATCAGCGTATTCTTTAGGTTGCAAGAATAAGAGGTTTGCTTTCGATCCGCTAAAAGAGGCATTTTAGTAAAGCTTGTCAGATGAATTTACACTAAGAACTAGGCTCAGACTGGGTTGTGTTGCTCAATAGGCTAAGGTCACTTCCATTGTAACTCAATCCAATAACTGCTGTATCAGTTTAACACTTTGGGAAGGCTGACAGCTATTTTCAAAGGATTTTTTCTCCTCCATGGACAGCTTTTCAATTCTGGCTAACTGTACTGCTGATCAGGCAGCCCATTATTAATTCTGCATACAACACTGTCAATTTCACATTTAATGTTAGACTGGCAGACGTGAAAATACAATAAATTTCAATGTCAATCTTCCCATAGCTGGAGGTGCAGGCCTTTTCACCCTTGACAAGTTGCTTGCACTTTACAAATGACTGTCAGTCAAGTCATTACTCCAGTTTCTGCGACTAAAAGACAACATCATGTATAACACTGCAGAGGAGAGAGACAACTTATCTGAATCAAAAACAAGGACTGTTGTTTTCGGGTCCTCACACCCCGGAGTTGCTACATTTATAGTACCCACCTCCCCCACAACCCTGATCAAGTAAACCAGTCATCGTAAAATTAATTTCCCCATCAAGCGAGACCCACGCTCTTTGGGATAACAATCTATCTTAAGCGGATAAATCTAATCCAATGTGTTGAGATTGACTTGTTTATGGCCACTGCCCAAGCAGTCAAGAGAGGGAGAAAAGGCTGGTGGGTGGTGGAGAGGGGTGGAGGAGCTAAGAGCGACAAATGCCAAGGTGATATTACACATATCTCCAAGGCACGAAAACTGTAAACTAACACCCAACTGTAGTCCTTGGCCGAGACATCTAATACTTCTCTCCTTCTTAGAAACCCTCAGACTTGATGGACAGCCAAGCGTACAGTCGTGCTTTCACGAGTAATTAACATTTCGAAGGACTTAATAGTCATCACAGACAAAAATGATTTTATGATGTTGGTGAATTTTTGTAAGGTTCCAGAGCCAGACCCTTTGCCATAATTATGTGCATGATCGGGAAGAAGTGGTTAATTGAAGGGCCTGATGCCAGACAGCTGTAGACAGAGCCTTACACAATCACTGATAACATCTACATAATTCACGTAATGACCTACATACTGTAACTTTGAAACTATGACACCCGTATGACGTGTCCATGGGGCAAAAGACTGTTTAACACCACCTGAAGCCAGATTATTAAATTAGCCCTATTGATGTTTCCAAATTACTCCCCTAGAGAGTTACCTGGAGTTGAGGTGGTTGAGCAATGACGTGTGGGTGTTATTAATTACAAAAGAGGATAAAGATAGGTATGACTCTATAGAGAGCCTCTGTGTTACAATTGCTCAGTATCATAAAGCAGCTGTCAACTTGATACTTTTCTGTCAAGTCAAAGTTCAAATTTGAGGAAAACATCTTCAGTTATTATCATAAGTTTAACTCTCAAATCTCAGCTAAACTGTTTCGTCAGCACTATGTCTGTGCACTTTGATCAGATTTGATCGACAGTGCAGGGAACATGAGCAAACAACCCCCACCACTGTCATCACATTTTGATTCAAAGTGTTGCTACCTTTGATAGGCGCACAAAAAAATGTGACGTCAACACTCCGTGTCAAATGAACCAAGGCTGTTCTAGTTCTGGCAGAAAATTGTGGAGACCATTGCTCATTGTGAAAAGCTGATTGAGGAAATGGGTTTTCAGGGCCTTTATACTCACTGTCACATTACAGGCCAGCTGAACTTGGAGTGCATCTTGTGGTAATACATTAGCTCGTACTCGCAGTGCTGCCAACAGTTAAATATTAACTATATTTGGTGCAGGTCACTGCAGCCTGGTCGAACTGCACGTAGCCTTCAATTCTGATGACTCCGTGTTTAGTCTTGTGTGACATTGCCTCAGATTGGAGGAGCTGACTCCTGGCTTATGCTACATGTTTGATCAGCTTTGATTAGCTTCCAAGTAGCTTTTGATTAGCATACCCAAGATGGCACCCACATGGCAAGTAAAGCCCACAGTAGTGAGACTGCAGAGGCAGACATGACTACAGATTGTGCTGTATGGCGGCAGCATCTATTCCTTGTGTATGTCAATGTTTTGAATCCCACAGTTCAGTGTGCAACAATGCGTAATAAGTTGCCACAGAGAGGGTCATGAGCATATTGTCAATGAGAACACAATGGGCTGCACTCTGAAGGAGGGGAACTTGAACCCTTACATGACCTGAACAGCTCCGCCTGTCACGCTGTGGCGAGGGGTGCGCGCTTACTCATCTGTTCTCGAACTGCTGAGTCATGAGTAGTCAATATCACCTTATTATGATGTCAAGCGGAATCAGATTCGCGATGAGGCTTGTGGATGGGACCTCGGTTTGATTTAGTTTAGTGTTGGCATGGGGTGCAATGAGCTGAAAAGCAATTACGTCCATTAAGAGATCAACTGGAATGGCGTGAGCAGCCATGGTGTGCAGCAGCCCGCGTACAGAGATAAAGAGAGAGATAGCGGTAGCGAGGGAAAGAGGTTTAGACAGATTCAGTCAACTACTGCCTGACAGAGTCCCACCGTGGAACCTGGCTCAGGATAGCTGTCCAGTTAAACAGTTCAAATTTCTATCTGAATGTGTGTGCAGTTTGTGCTTCATCTAATAAAACAATTTGGCACCAATACTGTGATCAAAAAATTGAGATGGAGGAGGATGAGTGAAGACCTCAATGCTAGTGGATGCCAGACAAAGGGCTGTGTTTGATCCCGGCCCCACTAGCGCTTGATTTTCAGTCCACATGTCGCATTTGCAGCCGTGGAGAGTGCTTCTTATTAAAGAGGCAGGGTATACCTAAGCTACAAAAAGCATGAGCCACTCTTCTCAATCGGAAACATCCGTCACCATGGATACTGATAGATGCATTAGCCGCTCTGCTTTTGAGGTATATTATGTGCTGTTTCCATGCAAATGCAGAACATCACCAAAACAAGGACCACGTTTCACAAGCTAGCACTGAAATGTTTAGTTGAGTTACCCAATCGAATCAGCAACAGTCTCAATCAACAGCTACTCACAACTTTTATTTTAGTCACTGATAAGTCAAAGACACAGATGATTTGATGGAAAACAGCTGTTGGTTGCAGCCCAAGTCAGTTAAGTCGGTTAAGGATCAAGTGATATATTCTCTTTTTTGACTTTTTTAGCAGTTTTGGACTTCAGCAAGGGACCGCCACAGCATACTCACTGTCATACGGTTTTATACTTCCCATCAAGTTGTTTGGGGAGACCCTTGACATGGCAAACCCTCCACAGAAAATAGGATGAAGTAAAAGTGCCGATGTGACACTTTTCTTCTCTTCTGATTTCTCTATCCTGCCTGAACTCAAATACAGTAGGTGTGTCTGAGCAAAGACCATGCACTCCTGCCTTTTCTGTCTGTTGATCTTTTCCCATCTCCCTCCACTCCCCATCATTGTCCTTTCATTTATTTAAATCTTCCTTACTCTAAAAGCCTTTTACCTTTTCCTGCCATCATCTTATCCCCGTTGCCCTTTTATTTGCCCATTCTCCACCCTGCTCTCTACATCCACTCCTTCTGCTCCCTGACTCCCCTTCCCCAAACTAATACTGACACACACCTCATCTCTGTCTATGTCTCTTTCTCCATTCTTCTCTTTCTTTTTCACTCTCTTTCAGCGGGCGCAGGCTGGAATCGGGCATTTACGAGAAGCCTCTCACCATAGCCGATTGATCACGGCCATTGTTTTGCGCCGGGTCCTCCATTTTACAGTTCAGTGTTCATGAAAAGGTGCTTTTGCCACTCCTATCTGTCACCCCCCTCCACCCCAGAATGTACTCTCTTTCTCTCCCTCTCTCGCTCGCTCTCCCTCTCTCTCTCTGGCCAGTGATCCCCCACTGACATTTTCACAAGCACACCTTCATCAATTTCACACCTCCAATGCCCTCCTATGCCAGTGTGGAAGGTAGTAGGAGGAGGAGGAGGTGAATTGATGGGTGACTGCTGACAAAGCCAGCTTGAATTCAAAAGTCAGGGAGTGACAAAGTTCTTCAGGTGTAGGGCAGATAGGACATGGAGGGTCATCAATAAGTGTGCCGTCAAAGTAAACAACTTCCTACTGAGGCACTTCCAGTAGGATCTGCTAAAAAAGCACTGTGTCATGATGTTGAAGTGTTTGCATCTCAGCTTGCCATTTGCTGCCACCTAGTTTGCATCTTTCTCATTTATTCCTTCAAAGATGAGTCATGCAACTTATGCTATAAATCCAATAACGCAATAAAAGGTGTGATGGGAAAAGCCATCCAGAAGGTAAACATTCTCAGCGCTCGCTTCCTCCCTTTAGTCTTGGGAAATTAGGCCATTCTATCATCAGCCAACTGGTGCATTTATGAGCTGCTAAAGTAATTGGCGATTGCGGCGGGATCTCAGCTGAGGCAAAGGTAGCCCATTCACCTCAACAGAGCCTTAAGCAAAATGCTTCAATGAAATAACAGAGAGGAGATGGAGGAGGAGGAGGCGGCGAGCGGAGGAAAAGAGAGTAGCAAGGTGCCTCATTCACTGGCTCAGGGGTTTATGGGATTGCTCCCAGCTGTCACTCTGTGTAGTGAATCCGCAGCACCGTAATATCTTAATTGTTTCAAATTAAATGCTCGTAAAATGGCAAAGGAAATGAGTTTTTCTCTCTGGCTAATCCAAAGCAGCCCCTTGACTTACATCTGGGCCCGCTTTAAGTGAGAGGGGGTTTAAAAGGTGGAATGGCTCCCACATGAGATGGCTATGGATAGGCTGGTGTGGAATTAGTTTTTATGGGTTGTGAACTATGAGCCTATCACTGTGCTTAGGTGAATCACGTGTCTCAGAGCATCGCTCACTCCGTTCTTCGCCTCCCTATCATTTTCCCCAGTACGTCTTCATCCGCCGTCCCCACCCCATTCTTTCTTTACATGTGTGCACATGAATTTACGTGTGTACTTACAGTGTGTATGTCTATGTGGAGGATGTGTGTACACAGAAGCTTATCATAATAAACAGTCTAAATCTCCTGTGGGGATTCACACATTTAGTCTCCCCCCCATCTCCCTCCGGCAGTTTCAGCTCATTCCACAGCACACATTCAAATCACTCAACCAGCTAAAGCGTCCTGAGTGACATCAGGCTTGCTGTCAAACACACACACACACATGTGTATATATGCTCATGTATGCATGCATGCACACACGCATGTTGGCACACATGCGAACACAGACACATATGAAGCCCTTCTCACCTCAGTCAGAATAACTGCTGAATGTACTGCAATGAGCTCATTTTGCATGCTATGCATGCAGTTTACACACCAAACACATGGCTTCTGTGTGAACACAGTTTGACATGCTTCTCATGGTTTTTCTTAACACAATTCCCAGTCTGAAAGGATATCAGAATTTCCCATTAGCCCCTGTTAACTTGACATCTTCCCTCCCATTCTTACACAAATACCGGCTCGAAATGAAGCTCCTACCAGGCAAATCCAGCAGACAATTATGTGTCATTACATCTGCAAAGTGGTTTTGTGGTGCGGGCTGTAGGTGGTGGTGATGGTAAGGCCAGTGAAGTCGATTATCATAAAATGAAACACCAACTGAGAAGGCGCGACACCTCGCCACTTGGAACCAGAGAATGATTGAAAATAGAGGGGGGGGGGGGGAGAAAAAAAGCTAAGCGTCATTATTGGCTCACAATGCAGGGAGTAGCTTTCATTCTGCTCAGCAGATGGTGATGCAAGAGTGCTGTGGTAAAAGTTAAACTGACAAGTGCTTGAAAAGTTTCTGACACTGCTGTCATCAATACTGCCATCTGCAGTTAGTAACATCTAGGGCAAAGCGGCGTGTGAGATTCAGTATATTGGGTGTCTTTGTGACCTTGTCTCTTGATGAGGCCCAGAAGTAAGAATAAGAATAATACTGTTCATGTCTCTAGTATTCTAATCTATATTCAAACCAAGACACCTCACCTCACCCTCAGGTCCACAAGATCTTCATCAGCAGATGGTGCTTGACAGTCGAATTTAAGATAGTAAAATGTTGAAAATGAACATTTAGGTTTAAAAAAAAAAAAAAAGGACATCTGAACATCTACACTTCTTTGGCAACACTGGCACAGGAGAAAATATATAACTCCCATAAATATGGAGTAGTACAAAAAGAAGGTTTGTGATATTGTGATGTGAGAGCAACATCAACACGGTGCTTTAACACTATGTTTCCACTCATCCAGTGGCCAAACCTTTAACTCCAATAGGAAAAAATGCATGAACATATAAAGGACAACCATGGCGCGATGTAGCCCCTTTCCATGACCACAGTTTGACTCAGCACAGGTGTTACTAATAACATTAATGACCATTCTGTTCAAGTGTGAGCCCAGTAAGCCATGGCAGTGTGGCAGTGAGCCACCGTGCACAGTACGAGGACTCTGAAACTGCAGCACTTAAATGGAAGTCGTTCTATAATTCTTGAGTTAAATTATTTACGTCTGCGCTTTTCCCGCTGTGACATGTCAAAATGTCTGTCTGGAAAAAAGGCATATGAAGCTGAGTCTCTGTGGAATGAGGATATTGTGGCAGAAGTATAAACATAAGTGAATGTCTAGCATTTTGAAAGTTAGACAAAACATACTGAGGCCCCACTATGATGATGGTGTTGTGTTTCGAGTAGACTGAAAGTATAAAATATGTATATCTCACTGCCCTTGAGTGAATCCATCTGTGCGTTTTCTCTGTCACACTCTTCATCACGGTCCATCTTCCACTTTTTACCGTCTCTTTTGCTCTCCCGCGTCGTTTGAAACGTGCTGCAGAGTATTCTCCATCCTCTCCTCTGATGCTTCACATTCCATCTCTCCCCTCTAATCTCTACTCCCGGTCCTTTCATTTCCATCTCTCCCCGCTCCTCCCCGACCCTCTCTTCCCTTCTCGTTCGTTTTTTTCGAGCATCCTCTTCCCCCTTACTCTCTCTTCTCATGTCTCTCTCATCAGATCCACTCCTCCCATTCGCTTGGTTTTGTTTTGTTTTCACCTGCACGCTACATAACTTCTCCTCCTCTCCTGTGCTCCCTCGTGTGCTTGTTGGATACTCTCCTACCTTTCCCCTTGCATTTTCTCTTCTTCCTTGCGTCTCTCTCTTTGCCATTGTTATGACTTTCTCTGTCCTGTCTGTCTGATTATCTCGTTACCACTGCTCTGGCAGCAAATTTTCTTGACCCGCTCTCTGTTTCTTAAACTTACATCTTCCCCTTCAACATCGCCTTCGTGTCACTTTGACTTCTTTCTTTGCACAACTTACACAGTCTATATTTTTCTTCTTTTTCCTTTCCTCCCTCTTAACTTATCCTCCATTAGTTGTTCCTATACCTCATGCCAGCATATGCCCTATCATTGCCGGTCTCACCCTCTGTCTCACTCTCTCCTCCTCTCTGTCTGCCATGTTTGTGGCCTTTCGCTCTGTGCACATCTAATGGCTGGGGTGTAATCCACTGGCTAATCTGCTGACAGCCTGTGTGACAAGGCATTAGCTTTGTGTCACTGCCTACCATGCTGCCTCTCAGCGTGTGTGTGTCAGAGAGAGAGAGTCAGGAGAGGAGAGAAGACACAGAGAGAGAGAGAGAGAGATGAGTCTATGAGTGTTCGTGTATCTGCATGAATACAAAATATGTTTGTAAAACTCTGCGTATACGCCAGCACGTGTGATCGGGTGTGAGTAACGGCTCACGTATTTGTTGCTTGGTGTCAACTGGATGCCCAAGCGTAAAATTGATACTGTAACTCCTCAGTTGTGAATGACCTTTCACCTTTCCAATTTTTCCACCATTTATGTCCACTGCTGCTCTTTTTTTTTTTCTTTTTTTCCTGTCGATGGGGGATAGCAGTTTTAATAAGATGCCGGGTCAGAGTGTTAGTGGATGCAGCAAGAGGCAGACTGGGCAAGACAGGCCAAAGTGGCCTTATCAGTGTGCCTCGCCGCTCTGTCAGGCATCCAGCCATGTCAAATAGAGCTCAGTTTGTCACCAGATATTGGATTTTCTATTATTTCCACTGCAAGTTGGGACATAATTGTATTTCTTTCAGCCGAAGCTTTTTTATTACATTTGGCACCAAAGGCTGCAGCTCATTTACTTGATTATTTTCATTACCGATTAATCTGTTGATAATTTTTTTTCGATTATTACAACAATTCCTCTATACAGTGTTGGAAATTAGTGATAAACAGTTCCGAAACGCAAGCTGAGTTTCTCCGAGCCTGCGGCGCTATTAAAAAAAAAAACAAAAAACTGCTTGTTTTGGCTGAGTCACTCCAAACCCAAAAATATTGAACTAATATGAAACAGAGAACAGCAGAAAATCATCACATTAAATTGGCTAAAATGCTCAGCACTTTTGGTAATGACTTTAACAATCAGCAATTAAATGTGTTGCTGGTTGACTAATCGTTCCAGCCATATACTGTCTTCAAATGAGTGGGTGAGTGGGCTTTTGCACGCAGACGTGTGGGCGTCTCACTGCATGTGCGTCCTGTGCGTCCTTTGCACACGAGCCACAAAAAAAAATCTTCTCCCTCATCTGAATTGCCAGCTCCACTTCACCGGCAGAACTCACCTTGCGCTTGCCCGCATTTCTCTCTTTTTAGCTTCTGTCCCTTTCTCTCGTGGTCCCCTTCGCTGTCTCCACCTGAGTGATCCTGTTATCACAGTTGACCCCTCGCTAGATCTGTCGACAGCCAAAGAGATTACACCGAAGGCCACGGAACACATTGGGCTCCCCGGCTGACGTGTGGATTGCCTGATCCCCTGATGCTGATAAACTGGCCGAGGCTTTGGGGCTTCAAGAAGGTCCCGTCGGGAATGGGGTAGGGTGAGGTGGGGGTGCTAAAGTCGACTTTAAGTCTACTTCTAATCACTGGGCTTTTCAGAGGGGATAAAGGAAAGGAGAATGGAAGCTTGGTTTGGGATGGAATTAGGCGCTGATGGAGCTGGGGATAAGGTTGCTGGGCTTCGATTTGATCGCAGTGTTTGCTTGAAAGTCTTTGAGTTGCGTGTCTGATCAAATCTCCACTGTGCTTGGAATATGCTGTCCAGCTTGGGTAGAGTACAATGCTAATAATAATAATAATTAAAAAAAAAATGCAATTTATTTCATTTATCTCTAAAGGGAGTGTTTCATTCACGCTCTATACCTCCGTGGGACAGCTATCGCGATAGAGCAGCTTGCATAGCTCCTCTTTGAACCCATGTCAACAACAGGCATGTCTCACGCATAGCTTTTTCTATTATATTGGTTGTATTGGCACTGTGCTACCGATGCCTTGTGCGGTGAGAATTTTCCATCTAATGAATCATAATCCCAGGGGAACCGTGATTCATTTCATTCATGCTAATTCCTTGATCCATTCCTCCAAACTCTCCCCTTGTTTTTGACTGTTGCCGCATGGGGGACACTTCTGCCATTCAAGTGAGAACACAGAACAATTATCATTGATTCATGCACCATAAAAGCAGGGCAGAGTGAGACAGACTCTTATGAAACGTGGCTTGCCAAAATACTGTCAGAGACGGAGGTTTGATGGCTCACTCGTCCGTGGCCTCCGCATCATGTTGTCTTCAACAGCTGTTGTTTGACAGAAAGGGATTCTTCCCGCAGTGGCAAAGACACAGCTATCAACTTAAGAGGCTTGACAGCAACACACTATGGGGCCGTTTTTCTACTGTATTATAATAGGTATTACTGGTGGAGCATCTGCAAGTGCTGTAACACAAATCAACAGCAACAAATTATAAAGAGAAAAAATGTCTGAGAGCAGAATGGAACCCTGGCGGCATCTTTTGCAATAAACTAGAATATTTTTTCACCATTTGGGATGGATGCTGTAAAAAGTTGTTGTGCTGCCATATGTATGTTTGTGACATACACCATAAACATTTTTTCAACAATTCATGGTGTTTGTATGTCATAATATTGAGTGATTGCAATGGAAAAGTGGACCAACCAGCGCAGTCCTGGGAAGCAGTGAAAGAAACTGCCTTTTATTGATCTGTCCTAATTACAGGAGTCAATAAAATTTATGGCTTTCAAGCTTGCCAGAAGCCACTTAAATGGCATACTGAGTTAAGCAATCACTTCTAATGGCATGTGATCAAATGATATACTGTTCTGCCAAACAAAAACAGTGCAGAGCAAAAATGGAGAGGTGTAAAATCCAGTCTGGAGCCGCGCTGCCAAACAAGGCTGTCAGAGCTGAGCGGTTGTTGTTGTTTTTATACTCCGTGTCTGAACAACAATTGATAGCAAATCATGAAATAAACCACAACCTGCTATTCTTTGTGGCTTCCCACGAGTCAACACAGTGCTGTAAATATGAAAATAACTGCAATGCATTCAAGATCTTTTCTTCTTTTTTTTTCCCAATTTCCCACTGCACACATGTCCTTTCAGTATTCACTCAACTTTAACCCTGTCAGCAGAAGGTGCAGCATCCTCGCAACTGCAGTCTCCATCATCACTACAAATCAGCACAGCTGAGATTCAGGGCAACTTGATAAATGCAGTCAAATCCACTGTCTGCTATGTAGACAGTAAAATTCAATGTACAATACAATGTTCGCTGCTGGGAGCCAAGCTCCCAACACTGAGTAGATCATCGTAATTAAAACATAAATTGGAGGTATTGAGCTGCATGCAGTCGCCAGCATGGGCTCCAGGGAAGCATTGATTCATGCATGCACTTGGAAACAATTGCTCTGATTTGCACAGAGTAAAATATAGACGCCTTGTAAATAAAATCAATAGCAAACAAGCTGCCTTGGCTCTTCAAATAGTAGACAGTGAGTTACAATCAGGCAAATAATGCTAGAGGAATCAGCGAGCACGGACTCATGGGAGAGATGCACGCAGCACATTTAAGCTCTGTGTCAGAGGAGAAATCCCTTACGAAAACTGACTTATTGGATCATTATTGATTGACTTTGATGGCCCAGTGAGGTATTCGAAAGCGTCTGAGGAAAGAAACGCACTGCTTGCACAAAGGTATGACAGGTCAGTCTTTATTCGGCTCTGAGACTAGTTTAATGGGTGAGACAGTTGCACAAAATATACACAGCCCCTTTCAACCTTATGAAGTTAGCCAGCCCACACACACACTGTCTCAAACAAAGTGCTTCGTGCTGTATTTCAGTGTCATGAAACGAACCACACCTGCTGACAAGTAACACAAAAGAGGAAAACATGACCCCATGATTTGTCATTTGCTCACAAATTTGCGGAAAAGCAATCAAAAGGCAAAGAGTTTTCAGTGAGCACAGTAACCCTCTGAAAAGGCCTACTTTGTCTGTCATTTCTTCTCTAAATATTGAATTCATAAACGTCCGTCCTTGTGACTGTTAAATTCTTCCACCAGAAATGTTTTTTTTTTTTTTTTTTTTGCTGGCACGAACAGAGCTAGGCAGCGTGGAGCTTTATCTCAGTCAGCCATATTTGTTAGTTTGAAAGCAGTCCTAATTTACCCCCGAATACATAGAAAATTAGTCGTACTTAAGCGAGTTGAGAACAAGAAAGCTTTGTGTAACTAGTGGACTTTGATGTGCATCTGAAGTCTGAATCAGCCGCAGTCAAACGCTGTCTTCTGATGATGTGTAATGGAAAGCAAAAAGGTCTCGAGTAATAACACCGCGCTGATGCAATTTCATCACATGCTATTTATGTTTAGACCGAACAATAACAAATATTCTGATAAATATGCACAAAATGTAGGTACTATCAACACTGATATGATGCAGTGCAAAGCATTTAAGAGTGCACATTTCGAAAATGACATCTCGAGCTTGTGAAATTACATTTTTCTGGTTGCTTTGAACTGGACAGAATCATTTTCTGCTCTGCTTTTCCTCAACTAATTACTCTTAAATGCATCACCTTGGACAGACGTGGTACATTGTGTACCGTGGGGTCAGGAGGTCACCTGAGGAATAATCCAATCAAGGAGAGCTGTTCCAATCTGGCTTTTCTGTGACTCCAAGTTCAAGATTCGCTTCCAAACACGCGTCAGAGTTTTTGTTTGCTTTGTGAAGCTAATGTGGCGTGATGAAAGAACAGAAGCACGCGGGTTGCTGTCTGCAGAGGTGCCATGTGCTATGGCTGAAGGAATATTCCCTTAAATGGCTCTGGGCACACACCTGAACCCCCTGCTCCACATTTAAAAATTTACATCTTGAAACAAGCTGGGGATTGCTGCACTGACTCCACAAGCCACAGTGAAGTATGAAGGGAATTTTGTACAGAAATATATGATAGATGAACGGTATTCTAGACATGGACATTAATTCATATGTAATCCCTGGTTTGTGCGGATGTTTCTTAGAGTAATCATCACGCTATGGGCAGTGTCCTTCACAAGTCACATGGGGAAAAGAGAGGGGTCAGGCGTGAATGGATAAAAGTAAAAGAGGGAGGACGGGGAAAAGAGCGGATACAGATGAGCGCAGGCATGAAGACAGCTGTGGCAGGGGAAAGAGGCTCCAGTGGAAGAGTGGGCTGGATGTATAGGGAAAATTGGATAGGGAAACAACAGAGGGAGGGGAGAGGCAGTCAAGAGGAGATAGCAAGGGTAGAGTGGCGGGAGAACGAGAGAGGGAGATGAAGGAGGGAGGGGGGGAAAAAAATGGAGAAAAGCAAAGGAAGGTGGTGGAGGAAGAGCTTTTCCTCATAGCCGTATACTGCATCCTCAAAGCGGCTTTCATCCGCCCTCACATCAACAGCCTAGGCTGAGAAACCCCTCTGCAAACTCCACACACACATCGACACACACTCATCATGCCAAAAAAGCATCCTTTGACAGTAATCACCAGTCTACCTTTTGGCATCGTACAAAACCTTTTTTATGCATTTTGTTGCTACGGGGAACTGCTTAAAAAGGAATATAGAAAGCCCAGAAAGGTTTCCTCTAATTATGGCCAAAATGAGCCTCATGAGCCAGCCGAGTACTGAAGCCTTTCTAGCTTGAAAGATAAAGCCAAAACTGATTAATTGTTTTTCTTTTGTTCCACAGGAAATCAAAGAGAGCACTCACACAGGTATCTTAGTACAGACGGACAGAAAAGACAAACATGGAAGCCGGAACTTACATCTTGCTAAAAAATCTGTCCCGCGTTACCGTAATATCGTATTATAAAGGATCAAATGAAATTTTACTCGATACATTAAGTGCGCACAGCAACGCCTGAGCAAAGCGACACACTTACATACACACAGCATGAATAAATGCTAGGAGCAGAGAGGAGACAAAGGAATTAAAGCGAGGCTGACTAACAGAGTATGACATGTCCAAGGCCGATCACTAATTATGCCCCCACTGCTACAAACTGTTCCCTCACTATGATCCACTGAAATAGGAGACAAGGGAAAAGGCTGCAATTATTGCTCAAGCCACCCCAGAAGTGTATGTCAGTCAACAGAAGGTGTCATGATACAGGAATTTTATTAATAAAGACAGCTGAGATTCAACAACTCCAAAACTTACATTTCTTCTGGGCGGGATAAATAAACAGGAATTGCTAATCCACTTTTTTCTGATGGGAATTTTCCAGACACTACTTTATGTAGCAAGAACACCATGTGTCATAAATTTCAGCATTATAATTGAAGAAAAAAAAAAAGATGGAAATGATCACATCTTACTATTTATCTGGGAGAGCTTGCATGCTAATCAGCCAAAGGAAATTGAGTTAATATAAACATCTATTGAGCCAGAGGCCATTCTTTAAAGCTGCACTCTGTAAACTGAAACATTTCCTTGTTTGGACTGTGATTAGTTTCAGGCCGATGACTTCAGTTTTTTCTGGACCCAGATCTAGCTCGCAGGTGATTCATCGTCATGTTGTGTTTAACTGGGAAGCTCACCAGTGGCTATTAACAGTGCTGAATGTCTAAAAATACTTTTTATTCATTTGTGGAGTTTGGATGATGCTCTCTGTTGCAGCCCGGCTGTGTGGTTTCAGCTTGTAAAATGGATGTATTTCTGTGTCCTTTTCGTCTGTGCTGTGATCTTGAACTTTAGAGATTTCTATACAGATTTCTATGTTAGCAGCAAGATGCTTGAAGCTGTGCTAATATTTACCCAAACTACAAATTCAGTGATGTCTTTAATACAAACGATAAAAAAACTCAATGTTACACTAATACTTCCGGAGAATGATTTGGGGTAACTCAGACTAGTTTTTGTTATATCAAGTAACATAATGCATTGGATTTATGTTGTATGTTGTTGGCCATTAGCCAGTACTTGGACATGATGTAGCATCTGGCTTCAAAGGCCATGCAATTCAGGAGCTGCATATAATGTATTCAGAGGAAGCTCCCTGTTAATCTTGTCTTTTACACGGATGAATAACTGTTCTGTTGTTTCAACGACAGACCAATTTTCTGACATTTCCCCCAAAATATGCTCCTTTTTAATTGAATCTCCAGCTCCAAAATGCTTTTTGTGATCAAGTCGTGGAATGTAATACATCATCCTCTGGCTCTTTTGGTATTGGCTCACGCTCGCTACCTAAAACCATCATAAATTTCCCACCTGTTGACCATACCCAGCCCTAGAAACTTGCATCTCAATGAGGAAAAATGGGGCGCTCTTGTCTAACGCAGCCCCACATTGCAGTGTTCTCGGCAAACATTCAACTATGTTTAAAATACAAACACAAGCAGATCTGATTCATTTTGCAAACAATCTGCACACACAACCACACTGAAAAAACACCCACATACAGTAGATTTATGTTGTTATCGAATGACCCACATGCCCACTTAGATCTGTGGCACTCCTCTAGTCTTCCCACAATGCACTATTGCATGGGTAACAGAGATGATAGGCGAGGCTGAGATGTTGCGGCATGCCATTTATCTCTGTCAGACGTGGTTGAACACAAGTTCTTATTGGCTGGGCAGGATTCGCGATTGCTAAAGCGGCACCCCAGTCTCTGAGACCATGCTAATTAAACAGTGGGGAGAAAAGAGCAAGAGGCCTTCACTCTCGATCCTCTGAGGCTCCATTCTGCTGCAGCCAGCATTAACGCAGTCCTGAGACCGAGCAGAAATGGAAAACCAGCTTAAAATGCCATGACCCATCTTTGCTGTTGACAGCGCAGTGATTCTTGCATCACGTTTGATTGTAAAAGCTTACCTTTCAGCGCTCAAGCAACCTTCCCAACAGTTCAAGAGCTGCAGGACAACAACAACACAAAGACAGCACTTGTTAGATTACAGTTTATTCATACCGCCATGAAAGCTGTTATGATAAAATTTTTATGTTTTGTGGGAAAGAGTTCAAGAGGCAAAAGGGTGAAGATAGCAGAAGGTGCTGTTGTTGGGAAACAATTTTAAGCACAGTTGCAGTGACGTGCTGATCTGCTGCACTGAGCTGAGCGCACGTTCACTGCTGCCATTGCTTTTTATAGTGTAAAGGGCAAACATTTATTACCCACTGATTACATTTGGCAGGCATATGTGTCTGACACTTAAGCCCTTGTAATTTCCCAACCCGTTACAAAAACCCCGTCTTCACCGCTGATATTCAATCACTGCTTGAATGTGGTATATCTCCCATGGATTTCATTGGGGGCACAAAAAAGGAGTTGTGAGAACAAAGGGGGAAATGGGAGTTTGGGGGGCACTGAGCAGCTTTTTAGTTTAGGACTAATTAAAATGTGGGCGGCACTCAAAAGGTCAGAGATTGACCAAAAAAAATAGAGAGAAACGGCGCACGTCAGTGCTGATTGTGTGCATAAGGCGCTCAAGGTCTTGTAGATTAATACCAAGTTCACTTTCAAAAGGGGAATCAAGAGAGATGGGAGAGAGAATTAGTCGTGTGACTGATAAACAGCATATCTCCATGCTCTGTTCCCTTCCCCCTTTTTTTCCAGCTGGGAGATAAAATTCAGGCTTGGCAATGGCTGCCAGTGCAATTGATTCTGGCAGAGGAATATGACTGCAGAGTATGAGGGCTAAGTATCTGAATAGCTGCTGTCAAAATGCTGAAGGGGAATTTATTCCTAGTTTATATGCAAGCTATATCATGGAGTTACTGAGACTAAATGGCTACAGTTTGATATACAGTATGTTGTCATTTCACCGGCGTATAATCATGGAGCTGTTCTCGGCACAGGCTTATGGCTGCTGTGCCTGGATTCAATGAATGCAACGAAAGCATGCAGTTATATGACAAATCCTTTACATTTCAAAATATAGAATAGTCTTTGAACTGTTACTGTAATTACCATGAATTTAAAAGCGGTCGAGTTGTCAGCCTGCGTGTGTGAAAACTGCCATTGTGCAAATCTGAACTACTTTCAATTAACCTTCTCTGTTCAGGATGATGCTCAGCACAGGTTAAATCATGGAATCGGATGCAAGCATAATTTGAGAGGGAGCAAATGAGAGAGAGCAAAACACAACAGAGAGGTGGGAAAGAGGAAATTGGTAGCCCCATTGTGTCTGATCCATCCCTCCACTAAAAAGGTTTCTTGACCGGTGGGGAATACAGAAAATGATTAATAGGTACACTCCAGCAATCAGCAGGCAATAAGAGAGCTACCTGTCAGTGGTCCTGCTGCCCTTCATAGATTTATGGCTAATAATTGGCCATGAATGTAGCCACTCTGGTACTATCAGAACCTCACAGGGCCAGTTGGTTGGAGATACAAACAGAAGAAAATGAATCCATTTTTTTTAATGCTGAATACGGCGAGAGTATGCAGAGACGCAGAAAATAAATTCTTGAGCCCGTATGAAACTGAGTAAAGCTCGAGGCAATAAGGTTCCTTCCCTTCAACAGACAGGCAGTCACATCTAATGGTGCCCACGCCTGCATGCACTTTATCCTATGAAAAATGTTAGGATGGCAGACATTACTGCTCGTCATTCTACAGTACGCTGGAAGATACTGTATTACATTTAACGGCGCTAATTAGATAGTTTATTAAGATAAATTGCTGCTCGCTCAGTACATTTCAATCTTAAAACACTCCACAGAGTCAAATCAACTTACCAGCACTGTGCCTGTTCAGCTGCAGTGTGACAGCATCTCGACAGCGCCTAGATTATGCCTTAAATATCCCCAAATAATGAAAACTGCATGTGTAACAACTGGGGACACGGACATGATGACCTTCTTAAAACACCATCTGTTGAGCAGCGCAACCACAGCAAGGCAAGATGAGCCAGTGAGGCTGAAAGAGTGGCGTTGTATGACACCCACTGTGTTCCACTGCAACGAAAATCGCAGAGCGCGGTGTCTCCACTTTGTTTCATTTGAAAATTCTATTGTGCGTTCGCAGTGATTCAATTAAAAAGCAAGTGGAAAGATGTTTTGGCTATTGTAATTAAGAGAATGGTAAGAGTGGATGAGCACAAAGGCTACTGTAAATCAGCACGAAAAGGAGAATGAGAGCACTGTCGACATTTCCATTTGTATCTCTGACAGGCGATCAAGCCGGCAAAGACAGTGATATTATCTCACTATATGTAAACATAGTCTGGAAGTGTCAAACCCAATGAACAGCGATGATGTGCTGCCTGCCTAAATAACCCTGGTGATGACAGACCTCAGCGCTCCGTTTATTCTAACACTAATGTTGCCCCCTCCCCTTTCACCTTACCAGTGCCCGTACCCCCCTCCTGACTCTGCGGCTTTCAGTTTATATACTTCTTTTTTTTTTTTTTTCCAGGATTCGAGACTTTTCTTTTTTTGTACACCTTGGTGTCAGGGTCACTGTTCTCCCTGCTTCCCCCTTCTCCAAACACACACACACACACACACACACACACACACCCCACTCCCACCCTTCCATCCCTTTTTTTCCCCTTTCGAAATTCTATGTCCATTGCCCTCCTGACAGCCACCCATCAACCTGGGTGCAATTTAAAAAGCCCTTCAACAGCTGCCATTCCACAGGGCTGGCTATCAGTCCAGCTGCCAAAGCCCAGACAGGGACTGTGCTTCAGCAAGCAACTTTGAACGTCAGGATGGTTCCCCCCAATTCCAAATAGACTGAAGGTGAAAGACTCTATTTCTCAAAGATTGGTTCAGCCGAAGACAGGGTGACTGAGGTGGAGTTTCGAGGCAGCATTGCCGCTTCCTTCCTGACATGTTCCAGCCAACATCTGGCATGCAGTGTTGTGGTCTGGAGACAAATAGTTTGACTTCATGTCGGCTGATGAAAATGATGTAATAACACCAGCATGAAGCAATGTGTTGAATTACATTTGTAAACACTGGGATGCTTTGGCAAAAAATGAAATGCTCTTGGGAGAATACTGTAAGGGAGGAATATTTGTGGTTCTGCAGAGATTTGTCACTTCCCTCCGTGTCTGGGTTTGTGCCAAAGCAGCGTGTGTGCCTGCCTGCATGCGAATGTTGCATACATTGCTTGTCTAAATGCACATGTTGCCTGAAACAATCAAGTGAAAACGGCTCCGGCTTGAGGCTGGGCAGCCTGCTGCTGTGCACTTCTCTCCACCATATGTCTTTGTCAAAAATATTTGCTGTGCACCGAATGAGGGATGAAATCAATCCAAGTGCTATTTTCCCAGTTGCTCCGTCCTGAAGGCAGCAAAATTGTACTGATACTTGCCAGATCAGCCCACATTGTCAAATGTAACAACTGGCCACCAGTGACAGACCATCTGGTCTCCAGTGTCCAATAGTCGTTTAGGGAAAGAATGGAATGGCTCAAGCCTTTCTCCTGTCTCAATTAGCAACTGGGAGAGATGGATGTGAGAACTGCTCTGGTGTTACGGACCAATCAAAGACGTGTGCTTTGTGCCAGCTGGAAAATGTGTTGAGGTGGTCCATAGGCGCTATTGGACTAAGAATTTTCACTAAGAATGACTAAACAGATGTACTTGCTGGCCTTTGTTTGCCGTAGTTTCACCCACTCAGCTGGACTTCTGGTACACTCTATCTACACTGCCTGAAGATAAAATCAACAGCACAGTAAGGTTGTGTCAAGGCACTCGCTAACCCAAAATATAGTCTAATAATAAACTTTGTTAGAGTTGCTGGAGTTGAGCTTTTCAAAATGCTACACACTGTGTGCTTGTCATATCTGCTTTATATTTTAATAGTGGTCTAATGCAAATATTTAACAGTTTTCCACGTAGCTGATGCTAATGCTGAGGTCTATTTGACAAAAGGCCATTACAGCTGAATTGTGTAAGTGCTGCATATAGCCGAAGGAGTGGAGCTATTTTCCACTGCTGCTTCTGGACCAGCTATAGCTATTGTGTTGGGGACTCTAGCTGTCCGCCAAAGCTTTTAGTGCATTGTGTAGCGGCATCAATTTTTGCCCATGGCAACAAGACCACATGAACAAAAGCTCCAGTTGGCTGGGTCACGCTGCGATGTACCTGGGGGATGTACGCATGTTTTGCATGGACTGGGGAGGGCAACTGTTGGGTCCATTAACATCAGAGAGGGCTGCTGCTTCCAAGCTGAAAAATTGCCCTAAGCGGGCTGGCATTATGGGGAGGCATCTACCCTGATCCCATTCAGCAAAGAAAGTTAATGGAGTTGAAGTGGGTCGTCTAGAGTTAAATAGAATCTGCTGCCAATGGAAAGACTTTGATGGAGCAAAGATTAAGCAATTGTAATTTTATGTGCAAGCCCAGAGTGCCATCAGCCTCAGAGAAG
This sequence comes from Chaetodon auriga, assembly GCF_051107435.1. NCBI lineage: Eukaryota > Metazoa > Chordata > Actinopteri > Chaetodontiformes > Chaetodontidae > Chaetodon > Chaetodon auriga. Next base: position 9,946,826 of record NC_135097.1, on the reverse strand, counting down.
CGACCTTTTTCAGATTTTCTGAGTCCATCAGTGGTTGCTTGACTCTGTTGGTATCAACATGCAGTCAAACACAGTGGTCACCGTTCAGCAAGTGAGAGAAATGTGTTTTCTGTCTTCAGTTTTCTTTTAAAACCGATAACTAGATAATAGACCTGTGGACGTCAACATGATGTGACAACAGGCCACACCATCTGAATTGATTATGATGAAAGAACATCTTTTGTTTGGCCAGCATGTTGGCGAGAGTCGTCACCAGAAAATTGCTCTGAAAAGAAAGATTTGTAGGAAAAAAAGATTTCATCACGGAATTGAAGTCAAGATTCTTAAGAATTCCATGTTTTCACTAAAACCTCTTTGTATTTGCAGCATGTGGGTCATGGTCCTCTTTTTTGTTTTGAAGAATGCTTTTGAGCGTGAATAAAGTCATATATGTATGTATAGATTTTTTTCCCCACCCACTTCTCTCTGAAGCTCTAAGAGCTTCTCTTTAGCCAACAAGTGCAGGAGAAGTCATGGATCTCTGGTGGGATATATCAGTTTATGGTAGAAGTGTCCTTCCCATGCCCTTCTGTAATAGCCAGGCATCATTAGCGAGAGGGTTAAGAGAGGGCCCAGTCATCCATATGTTTCAATAATTACCTCGCACTTCTGTCGAAGCACATACAGAAAGACAGAGCTGACATCGCAGCACGACAGACAAAATGAATGATAAGGAAAAGGTGTCTAAAGGAATCTCTTTTCCCATCAAGTCTCCTTTTCTTGTCACTATTCTGTCCGTACATTGAGCGCCGCTGAAGGTGAAATGTGCAAAGGTTCATGTTTTATCACATGAAAGACGCTGTGGGTCATGTCTGAGCCTTGCTTGCCGAGGCAGCAGTCTCTGCACTGTGACTGACACATTATTTCTCTGTAACCCCCACCACTCCCGGGCTAACTCCTCCAAATCACAACCCCCAATCTATTTTCTGCCTGGCTAGTCTTATGAAACTGCATATATTCTGTCAGATTACTCCAGTCATATTCCCATACTGTTTAGTTCTTGGGTGTTTGAGGAGCAGATTTGGAAATGAGGGCCAAAACAACACAGAATGTGTGAGTTTAATCAGAGACAGGCTGCACCTCGGAGAGTTAATGACGGACCTTTGTGCTTCAAAAAAATGAATTCATGGTTTTCTGGTGCTCTGATGTGGCAAATATATTTTGAATTCTGTTTAAGGTCTCAGTGGCACATCATTACATCTGTATTATATTATTATGATAATCTACACATTGTCAGATTCTACCAGAAGTCTTAACGATTATATAGTAGAAATGTACAACCTCGGTTGAGGATAAATGGATGCATTTTAAGTAGGTGTGTATTAAAGCTCACTATTCCTACTTGTGCTCTTCTTGAAATATGCTTCATTTTGAAAGGCAAATCAGTCTTGGGAAAACAATGAGTAAATTAAAATGAGCTATAGTTTAATATTAAGCTTGAACAGGGAAATAGGTTGTAATGTAATATGCCATTAATATGATCTTACTGAGTTAAAATATTTTCTTTCACTGTCTTGTCAAAGAAAAAAATGATTTTCCAAAAAGTGCATGGACTACAAAAACAGATAATGACAGTGAAAATTTCATTTGCTGAAAAATGACCTCAGTGCCTCTATCCACTGTGAGCCCGAGCTGTTGTTGTGCATAAAAATGGCTGCACTGAGAGAAAATAGCTAATAAAAAGAAGAGAACGGTGTATCAGTGCAGCAAATCAGAACTAACGGGGAAGAGCTATTTTTAGGTGCGTCGAGAGGAGATCACCAAGCATCAGGCCATCATGATGTTTGACCCATGACACAGGGGAAAAAAAATGTAGAAACAAGCTGTAAATACAACACTGGCAAACCTCATGACGTTGCTTTGGAGAGTGTGTTAGCTTGTGCTGATCATGAGCGTGAACCAAAACAGTCAATTTGTGTGCGATAAAAACCAAAAAGAGGAGCTGAAAACGCTCCACAGATGTGAGGGGAATTGCAGAGTCATCACTACAAGTGAGCCTTTTTACATTGCATGTACTTATTTGATCCATTGTGAATATAAAGATATTGATCGGGCGCATCTGTTCATTGCAGACAATACTGGGCACCTGCAAACTTCTCTTTTCCAAAATTTCCACTTGCATCCTGCTCATAGACAACTTAAAGTAAATTGCAGTATTACAATGTGAAAAACTACTTCACATAATTGAATCCATGGTTTTGCCAAAAAGGGTTGTCACAAAACTGGAAGGGCTGCAGTTTCTGTCCGGAATGAATGGGACTTTGGCTTTTGCAGCATCACATTTTTTTAATCTTAAACTGAAATAAGCTTTACGTTCCAGTAATGCTGACAATTCTGGACCTTTATACAAAGCCCACTGGAGCATAAAAGGGAAAATGGCAAATGCATTGGTTCACAAAGTCAGTATTGTACTCATTGTCTGCGGAGCAGCGGCAGTGTTTGCAGCCAGACAGCTAAACTGTCTTTGGCCACTGCAGTAACACGCGGTTCCTTCAGCACAGTGATGTTAAATTGAACTGCATTAGCTTAATGGTCATTCAATAATGTGAATTTGAATGAGATTCCCTGCTGCTGTGATGAATGCTGATTGATACATTCACTGTGTCTGTGCTGATGACCATTAAGGGAATTTATTGATGTGTTTTGAATTGAAGCTTCATTCAAAATCAAAAGGAATGCAGATGACAAGGTTTGAGCACACAGGGGATATAGTTCTTTCTCTCTTTTGTCAAGCACTACTTATTAAGTGAAGTTCGGTCAGTCAGATCTCTTTTTTATTGTTATCCAATTATTCTGCCCGGAATGGGTGTCAAACTTGTTAAAATACTGTAGTTTACTCTAAAAATGCTTCCAACTATTTTCTTCCTCACTTGAACCAAGTAATAGGTCTGTTTTGAATAGACAGAAAAACGTTTTATCCTTAAACACACTAAAGCAACTTTGCATTTATTTCCAACACTGCGATGATTCCTTGCTCCCCTGATCTTGCTGTCAGAAACAATGTAATTGGTTATCATCATCATCGTATGTGAACATGTGCTGTGCCACTCCAGAACTTTCAAATAGGGTATGAAATGAAAGTACATGGAACGCACCTGTTCACTCATGTCAGCGTGTTCATATCTGCCTTTACTCTAAATGCAGTACACAACTTGTTTCTTGATGCATTCATTCAATCCCCATCCTATCTACTCTCTCATGAATGAAAATCTCCGAACAGCACACCACAAAAGAAGTTGCTAAGCCATTTGGATCAAGAATCTCCCCAGGCAAATCAGCAATTAGAGCCTAAGCTGCCTTGTAAAATCAATTTGGAGTTGTAGTATGTGTTACAGGTACAGCACTGGCTGGCACCTCTCTAAATGGACCACGAAGGGTGGTTTAAATCTGCCATGCAAGAGTATATAATCTGCAGCACTTAGTCACAGAATTTCTATAAAATCTTCCTCCCTTGTGAGGACTGTCTCCATACTGTAGGTTTGAGTTGCTAAAAAACTTTTAACAAGTTTTGACAGCGGGGAGTTTCAATGCAAAGATAAAGTGGATACTGTCTGCAGTGTTGCAAGTTTCTGAACCGAAAGGCTTTATTTTTGCCTTTAAGTGAAGTTCAACTATGCAATATTGTAAGCTCTCATATATTGTAGCTAAACTTCAACAGTGACACTGTGTTACGTTTATTTGTGTTCTAGCTTTTGTGCCTCGATGGCAAATGACCAATGCAGTGCAACATATTGTACGGAGAGAGTGGCACTGTGGCTCACGGGACAGCAGCATAGCCTTGCGGCATGAATCTCAATGGCTTTCTGGAGTCGACATGTTTTTTCTGGGTTTGTGTGGAACTATAAATGTGATTGTTTGTTTATCTGTGGCAGCTCTATGATAGCAGCAGCCTGTCCAATGAATTTCCTTGTATTGTGACCCCAGACTTGAGTTATGGACAAAGTCACATTTTGGAGCTCATGTGGTGAAGTCATTAGCAAACAGTTGCCTATTGACCCATCCAACAGATACAGAGCAACATCAGCATTCATCTGGAGTCATGCTTCTGGTCACCTGCTAAGCTAACCTTTTTTTCCACCAACTTCTCAGGGAAATATTGAACTCTTCAACTGTTAAATCCTCCACCTTGTTCAATAGCTAGCTGTCAATTTTTGTCTATCTGCCTTTTGGTGGCGGGCAGGTAGCACATAGTGGATCCTTCAGACCTTTAATGCTGAAACGAGCTGCCCGCTGCGGTCAAAAATTGCTCTATGAGAGCGGTGAGAGTGAACCAAAACAGTGATGTTGCAGGCTGTAAAATCAGAGCAATTAGCTAAAAGATGCTATTAAGCTATAGAGCTGAGTGGAACTGCAGAGTCACTATGAGCAACCCCTTTCACATGACAGTCATCTGATCCATTGACAGTATAAACACATTGAATGCAGCTTTAAGCTTTTGAGATCACTAAGTACTATCAAAAGGTTTTGCCATGGAATATGATTTCACTTTGTAAGCGCTCAGGTCTGAAACTATCAGAATGAGCCATTTATTTTGCAGTGAAAGCTGCTTCTTCAACTTTCACTGTGATAATTAATGAGATCGACATTTTCAATTATCTGTTTCCTGCCTTTACTTGGCTGTTTGAGTGCACAGCAAAAGAACAGCTGTTAGCTTCGGCAGGGTAGGAAGACGGCTGATAGAGAACAAAGAGGGCAGCATCTGCCTCTTTGAAAGATGGCGTGTTATTTTTCATCAATATCTTTGTGTGGCGTACCACCACCGGAGCAGATTTCCTCCAGGTGTGTCTAATGTAGTTGGACACGAAGGTGTGTACCAGTCTTGGTTAAGTTATGCAAATGGACATGTGGTTTGTTTAATGTTGCATACTTGAACTGAGCAGTTGGCACACGGGCCGATGCCACAGTAATAAACTGGCTGTGTGATCTGTTCAATTCTCCTATCCTTAGAAATACTGCCCTGTAAAGACATGAGTTAAGCTATACTTCCTGTGCACCTATGCAGTACTCTCCCCAAGGTATGTGACAGATGTTAATGTCTTTTCTCAGTGTACTAAACAAGCCGTTCTCCCCACATCCCTGCCCATGTCATCACTGTTGGCAAATGTGGCCATTCACAATAGCCTTTCAGAGTTGTTTAATGTCTAGCAAAGATTTTTCAGTGACAAAATGGGTCATGGAGAGGCATGGGGCCCTTTTTTACTTTCACCAAGGTCAGTAGGTCTCTGTTGGCTTGTGGCCTATTCAGCTGGGAGCTGCAATTAGGCTGTGAAACCATGTATCATACTGAGTGAGTCACCAGCATCAGTAGCCCACTAGTACATCACTTTTGGTTGCACCATGTAGAGTATTTGGAAGGCCACAGTCAGCCCACAGGGGGAATCATTAGTTCATATGTAAATATGAGAAATGGATGCAGATTTCACCTTGCCTGCACGTATTGAGAGCGTAGTGGCTTGGGAATGACAAACAAGGGTCATATAGCCCAGCCACCGCAAATGCCTTTGGTTACTGCTGCTGTTGTGATCCTGCATGATAATTGGGGAGTGGAAGATGGTCGTGACAAGGGGACCAGCGCAGATACCTGCCACGCAAAGAAATGTAAATAAACAGCAAAGATGGGCATGGAATGATGACCGTGCGCTCTACATAAATGTAAATAGAATTAGGCAGCATTTTTTTTTTTTGCATGACTCGTTGCAGTTATTCATGTGCGGCCATAAAACCCTGGCCCCATTTTCATGTGGTTTTGCATTTGTATAGTTTTTGTGAGAGAAGGCATACCCTGCTGTGGTGAAATAGTTTCACGCTGAGATCAGTGGAGCGCATGTAGTTCAGTGAATGCTGTTGTACATTCTCACTTTTGCACATCACAGGAGATGCAACAGCTCATTCTTCCTCACTGGGCCAGAGCGAGTCAAAGATGCAAATGCGGGCATTCAAGCATGGAACCCCTGACCTCAGTAGGCAAGTCTGAAATTATAGAACAGCCAGCACTTTCCTTTCTCCTCAAAGAATGTGAAATATGCATTGGTTCATTTATTTATTTATTTATTTATTTTACAGGGGAAAAAAAAAAACACCCACAGAGCTGGAGTTTTTTTTTTTTTATCATCTTCTCTGTAAGAGCAAGAAAAAATGATCAGAAACATCGCAGAGAGTGACAGATTTAGTTTGAATTTCTGTGCTGGCAGTTCAGACAAGATCATATCTGGTATGCTGAAGTCAAGAGATTTTACAGTCAGGTCAAACCGCCGTAGTTACTCCAAGCAGAAAACGAATAACAAATCAGATTGTAACTGTAACATTGGCACATGGTACAGGTGTGCACGACCCCTTTCACATCGTGGCAGAAAAGGTTCCACCCCATGTGTGAGTGTTTGTGGGAAATGTGAAGAATGTATGGCCGGAATATCCGCATGACGAGCAATACAATGACACACTTTGTCAGTGTATGCTGCTGTCTGCGGCAATTACGAGTGGCATCACTGTGCACTTTGTGAATAATGGAGAATATTTTCTGAGCCTTCCAGCGTGGCAGGAGGTGGAGTGCATGCCAGTAGAGCACAAATCACCCTAAACAGGCAATATAAACAATGATTTGATTTTTGTATATGTGAATTTACCTGTATATCAACACTGTGAGAGCAACTCCGCGGGAAATTTGCTCCGCACAAATCGTATTTGGCTGCAAAAGCGAAGAGCAAGGAAAAATGCTCCATCAGCCCTCATAAGCATTTCAAAACAGTCAATAGTGTTGAGGAACCAATGTGTCGCACAGCTGGCCTGATATTCAGCAGCCCTTGTGTTGGGTGCTTTTGGGGCAAGGGGGGGGGGGAAACAGGGCTGAGTTTGCGCGGTCTGAGCCACGAGCCACCCATGTGGAACGTGCTGAAAAATAATTAGCACAATAACGTGGTGAAAAAGGAAATGCAACTTGAGGAAATCAACTGTTAAGGAACATCTGAGGCCGCAACAAGCTGTGCCGAAGCATATGCTCCTCCGGTGTTTTCAACAATGCTCAGTCTTCAATCCCTGCAGGAGAAAAGCTATTTATAGGCATTCAACTTTTATGGTTCCTCAAGATGGACTGTGGCTTTGCTGCTTTCTGTATGAGCTAATTTCCCAGGTAGCACTGTATATATTTATATAACACATTAACTTAACCATACATATATCATTTTTTTTTTTTTTTTTTTTGTCATTTCCGTGGGTTACATCAAAAGGAAAAAAGAAACATGTGGCTGCGTCTGTAAAATAAGTTCATGTTATCGACTTAATTAAAACCTGGAAACTTTTTGGAGACAAATTGCACGTAATTGGAAACACAAATGTGCCCACAAACACGGCCATAAGTCTTTGGTTTTAAAATAACCTCTGCCAGGGAGGAAAAAAAAAAAAAGCTTTCGTGGTCTGTTTTACACATAAACCCGTCTCAACAAAATTCCACTTACTGAACAATTTTCTAAACATCTGATAGGGGAAAATCCAGCTCCGTCATGTTGCTCCTGACTGTACCACGTAACCAGTTGGTGACCTGAGTGTATCATTCAACCCTGATTTTAAGTGGCAAGACTGCTGTCTCACTTACCTTCCATCACAAAATTGGACTGGTCAAGCTGAGTCATCAAGATAAAACGATGCCGCCCAGGTCATGTATGAAGCACTGCCCGGTTCACAGGAGGCTGCTGTCAAAGCTGTGACATGCTTTAATCTATCACCCCGATAAAGTTCATTCAGTGGTGTTTGGAAGACAGTATGTTGGCCACCACCTCATATAATCAGGAGTCCATAACAGTGGATTGTAATTATCTGTACCTATACAGTCCTCCCACTCAGTCTATTCTACTGGGGCTTACTGCAGCAGCTCGTCTGAATAGGGGGTATTTATACATGAAATTAAGGTGTAATTAAAATCGGTCTGGTGCTAAAGGGGCTGAAGGTGATTATGCTCATTTGCATAGTACACTGATTTCTTTTTTTCGTGCTGCCTTCACAATTACGACCGGTTCTAACACATTTTAGACATCCATCATTTTTAATATTTCAAACAAAACCCAAACTCAGGCATGATTAGACGTGTTTGTGAGTGATAACATTTTGCATTCTTAATGTATCTCCAGGGTGAGGTGAAATGATTGACATGCCACCGGTGTTTGCGGAGCAGACTAAATTCTAAATGCAGTTTGTATTTTTTATATATGGCATTGGGCAGATTTTCCCCTCAGTGAATTACTGCCGCGTTGTTCTCTAGAAGATCAGAAAATGTGAGCAATTAAACAAGATTCTGGTGAGAATCTGATGAGGAATCACTGAAACTGGACCTCCGAAAATAAACATTAGTATTCAGCTCATTTTTCACAGGCATAACATTTTCTAATTTGCTACATTGGGCTTGTTTTGAAGCAAATCGGGAACTATTATGTGGGCTGAAGACCAAGGAGAAACTCATTACTTCTCGCATTATCACCGCAAATGCGAGGAGGAAAAATTGAGCTCTGTCACTTCAGCACGGTCGCAGGCTAAAGCCCCGGCGTCTCGTCCAGGTTGTAAATGGACCCCTCTCGGCTGATACGCCATTGTGTCCAAAGCCATCCCTGATATTTGGTGAAGGGATGTCATGACTGCTCCAGCTGTCACAGGCACAGCTGTTCACTTTCCTCTTGAGTGAGCAGAGCTGCCTTCGCCCTGCGGCTTCATGGTGTGTGTGTATGTATGGGCGAGAGTGTGTCCAAGCGCAAGCATGCACGGATCCTGACAAGGTGAGGTAGCGCCACGGCTTATTCCAAGATACGGCAATATAAACAACTGTACACAAGTAAATTGAGAGCCTCAAGCAAGAAGGCTGCGTAACATGTTTCCCGACTGTGAAGTGAATTAATTTATTCACTCAAGATTTCAGTGTGGTCAGGGAGGACATTTTTGATGAAGCGACACACGTTCGCTGTTGATAAAAGTGAACATGTGTCTGTCACATGATCACTGCTGATGAGAGTGCAGCCGGAACCCTTTGCTTCTTGTCCAGAGAGGCTGAAGAGAACCTGAGGAAAAAGTGCTGCTGATGTATGCACTGGTACATGATTGATGCATTTCCCCTTTGGCCTGGGCAAGCATTTACTTTATCACAACACTCTTCACACCATGACTGTGTACCTCTTGAGGTCTAGGTGTCCAAAGCGCTAAAAGGGCCATATTGATTGCATACTGAAACCGTCAGTTATGATGAATGGACACTCGCTAAATCAAATACAGAGATTAATCGGCCAGCGGCGGTGTCATTAGGGTTTTGTGATGGGTGAATTAATATGGTGATTAAATGAGAGGTTGCTACTATGTCACCGTGTCAGCTCTGACAAGCTGACCCCAGATCGGCTGGCAATAGAGTAAAAGATACTTCATCATCTTGCACCTATGAAGTGTCTTTGACCTTTGGCATTTACATTTATCATCAGGGGTTTTCCTTATACTGGCACCATGGAATAGTTCATCTTTCACATGAGTACAAACAGCTCGTACTGGCTTGGCAATTCCCGGTTTCCAATTCAGTGGGGGAGAAAAAAGGGATCCCTGCATAAACTGAGAAAAGAACACAGCCATTGTGTTCGGTCCAGCACAGCAGAATGTGAAAAGACTATGAACTGTTTTCTGCATCTATATTGGTCGAGCTAATAAAAGTATTCTTGGCTGGCAGGAAAATGCAAATGCTGACAAAATCAATGCACCCTGCTGCCAAATCTACAGACACTAGCGAGCAGATTTGGCTCATTTCGCAAACAGCCGATACATATACACACAAACACATGTAGACGCACACTCTCACACACAGAGACAAATCTGTGATACACCGTGTCCTGATGACCCTTATGCTCCATATGGTCAAGAAGAGGGCAGAGAAAATAAGCACACAGCTCTGTGGGTGACTGCAGCTTGGCAGCCAGCAAAGCCCAGAGGTCTGTGGTGTTGAAGCAACACAGCGATGGTTGGTACAACCCTCTTTTCCGTACCAATGCCCCTGTCCTGCGTTATATGCTGTAGTGTAGTGTATAAACATGGTGGTTGTGGGGAGGGGAGAGTTCCTTTTAGGGCTGAAAATCAGCTCTTAACTGCACCACTGTACAGGCAGCAAGGCAAACAAAACATACATTAATCATGTATGTGCGCAGTATGCTATAAGTGCAGCGCTCCCACTGGGCACCACATTGACTATAATGGCAATGAAAGAATTGCAAATGTCTTACAAATAGCCTGAGAATAAAATTATGGCAACAATTGCACACTTAAGGCTTGAATTCACCCAAATTGCATATTTTCTTACTTACTTCTGTTGTGTCATGCAGAGAACAGGTGTTCAGGCAACATTTCTGCTGTTGCCCCAATATGATGGTGATGAATTGGAATTTCAGTTGTGCTCATTGCATTGAAAACAGTGAACAGTGTCCTGGTCACTCCATGTGAATCACAGACCTTCCTGTTTTCATTGGAACTACTTTCGACCAAATAAACAGTGCTGTGAAATACGTCCCAGCTCAAACTATGGCTCAGAATACAGTCTGTGAATGCTCTTCATCAGGCACGTGTTCTGAAAGGACATACTATACAAGCCATGAACAAAATCACAGCTGTTTCTCTTACTAATACAACCACCACTCCTGCTAGAAAAAGAAAGACTTGCATGACAAATTGCATGTGTGCCACGTTAATACAGTATCTGCAGCACGTGCGATTCAAATTCAGTCTCCTAACTCACGTACGTTGCACTCGAGCAAAGATTGCGTGAAAATTTGAACCGAGTTAAGCCATTACCATCACATCCAAGGCAATGTGAATGCGCTCCTCTTTGCATGTGAATAACTAAAGAGCTGACTAAATGAATAAATATCTATTCAAAGCATGTCAACTCAGCTGGTGTCAGAGAGCTGAAATTCTGCACTGTATATCCCACCTCCCTATGTTCACCCTCCTTGTCTTTTCCGCCGGGATGATGATGGGTGATCGGTGTTAGGGGGGCCTTTCAATTTCTCTCAGTGTAGCTTTAAGTACTCTCCCATTTTCAAAGGGGAAAAATATGTGCCAATCTTTTGTCAAAATGCATGCAGCCAGTAGCAAAAGCTTTTATGTCTTTATGTCATTTGTGCCCCAGAAACATTTTACATAGTTACTGTTCAGTTTTGCCAGTGGAGGCCACACAGTGCACTTATCGCAAACTACTTAAGTAGATGGGGGCTAGCTCCGACAAAAAGATCATCACTCACGCAAGAGGAGCAATGGATGACCTCTAGATGTTTTGATGTGTGAAATAAAGTTATTGTGGTGCAATATTCATCGAGCACGATTGGCCATTCACATGTGGCCATATCTTCCAAATGGTTTCCTAATTTGAGTGGACAGGTCCACCATTGGGTCACCCGCCAGCCTAGTCATGCATTTGACCAGGAATAAAGCTGAAATCAATTTCCTCTGGTCTCTCTGTGGGGCCTTTCGAATGGCCTTGTGTTTGTGCCTGAGGGAGCACTTACTCCACTTTTGCTGACCTCTTTGTCCTTTACCCTATGAGCATATCGCTCCCATTGAAATGATAACTGCTTTTCAATCTGTGGTCAAAACAACTGGGCACACTTTTCAAAACCCCATTGGCCTTTAAAGCACTTAACCACAGTTAGTAGAGAAATGATTTTTAGGCAGTTATCAATATAGTTCCGAGTATGGGGATTGTCAGAAATCAACCTAAATACTGCCCGAGGACCTTTCTCGTGACCTTGTTGCTGTTTGGTCAGCCATGCCTTCTTGTATGCTCATGTACAAAGTAAATGGAATTATATAGCACGCTACTGACAGCCGCCTGTATCATTTACCTGTATCTGTGCTTGTAGCACCATAATATTTGGCTGCATCTGAGGCGTCCACTGAATGAAATATTCTGAAATCACACTTGGAAGACAAGTGTCCTAAGCTGCTGTATGCTTGATTTTTTTTTTTTTTTTTGTACAGTGGACAAAATTGAGCTTAGTATGTAATATAGAAAGAACAAATGGAAACAAATACAATCATTCTCAAACTTTATGTCATATGCAATTGTAATTCAATTACTGTACCACCAAGGAGGCCTGGAATCTGTTGCAGAATGCCTCGTTCCGACTCACCGCTTTGGCTAATGGTGTTTTCTTTGCTCGGGAAATGAAATATAATATCATTAAATAGAGATATGCAGAATGAAGTGCCGACAGATCCATCTTGGGTGCCTGCTCAATCTGTTTGTGGGTGCTGAGTGGCTCCCCAATGACAGATCCAGCTCATCATTGAAACATCTCGCTCATGGAAATCTGGGGATTTGGCTCATTTGACATTTTACAGATTTATGGTTGTCAATACGTTGAGGTGGGAACAAAGACAGGCAATTAAGGAAAAATCCAGAAGAATGCTGAACAGTCTAGTACGAAGGATTTGTTTTTGAGAAGTCTTTACTGAAGCCACAGATTGACAGATCAGGCAACAAGCCTTCCCTGGTGATCCATGTTCATGAGGGTTCTTTTGTTAAATTTGCACCTGTGAAAGGATAAAATCATCCTTGAACACGGCTATCAGCTGTGACTGAAACCACTGACTAGAGACAGCCAGGATTTTCAGTGTTTGCACTAACCCCAAAGATAATATTTGCAGTGGTACCACTGCTTTTAGCTCCAGATAGCAGTTAAGAGGGGCTGAGGAGGGGAAAAATGAAGAGGAGAGGCAATAAAGGAAAGCTTTGATGTTGTCATGCATGATTGTGCGGAGGCATCCTCAGGCTTGTGTCGAGTGTGTTGATTTAGTGAGTGCTGCAGAAACGAGAATACAGATGGCTACTGGTGCTATTTGAGGCCGGGCTCGAAGAATGAGAACCTCTCTCCGACATCCTTTATCTTGGGTGACACTTCAAATACTTTAGACGAGAACGTCAGATTTTGTTCCTCAAGTGTGGCGCTATGCCCGTTTAATTAATTTACTTTGGGGGTGGGCTGACTGCCATTAGGGAAAAGGACTATGGAACGGAGCACATGAGCAATTAAGACCGTATATGGTACATACCACTCCAGCTAACAGTGAGTTTAATTCTGTGCGTATCCATATATTACACAGCTCATGTTTATTCATCGGGTAACAATTTTCACTCTAATCTAATATATTGCTCAAAGACTATATATCTTTAAATTGATACCTTGACCAAACCTGCTCTAGGGACTGATGGATTTTAATTGAACCACAAAAAAAGTAAATAGATACAAAAATAAATAAAACAAAAGCATGATGTCACTGAAAACCAAAGCAAAGCCATGTGATAGCTTGGCAACGACTGCTAATTCTGGTGGCACACATGAGGTCTCCAGGTGTTTGGGCTTTGCCTGCCTCTGTTGCAACAGCAGGGCATTCCAAATGCCTAACAGGATTGTGCACCTGAGCTCGGGACCGGAGAGCCAGACAATATGGGGGTGTTTTATTCTGAAACGTAGTTCATGGATCACGCAAGCAGCCACTTAGGCAAAGGTGACAGATGTTTCCCTGTATCAGACCTAGGAAATAAATAAATAACTGCAAAGTGCAACAAATGAGTTGCGTCCACTCCATGTGGTGGACATCTGTGCTACAGACTGCCTCTAGTTATGGCTTGGGTCCCTTTCTTTTAGGATCAAGTAATGATTTTGTCCTTAAATATGAAATAGCTTCTGCTTTTGAATAGGACAATATGAAATTGGTCAGTTAATACTGTTTTATTAGTGTGCCTGTGCATGTGTGTGTGCGTGTGTGTTAAATGGAATTATAGTGATATGTAGCTGTTTTCCATATTAACAAAAACCTATAGGAATAAATAAATAAATAAATAAATGAGAATCTAACACTGACACTGAAACATTTCTTTAAACCTCCACAACTTAATTTAATATCTGAAACGCTGAAATCTTTCAAGGCCACAAGTTGAAATAATATAATTTATGACCTGTGAGTAGTTCAAGGACCTTCAATCACTCTGTTGTAACCAGCGAGCAGTGACCTTAACTGAGCTTTAATTTCCAGTAACGGACAAATTCAACTTGGAGGATTTCATCTGCATGTAAATATTCTGATGAAAGGGGACCTCTCCATTCTGCCTTCTTCCATCTCTCTCTCTTTTTTTTTTTTTCTTAATGTGACACACCAGCAGCGGCCTTTTGTACATTACACTTGCAAGTCATGCACATTTGGCTAAACACAGCTCAGAGGCATAATGTAATCAGGGAAGCCATATTCTTGTCGCACAGAATACCCAATATTTTGGAAAATGGGATCCAGCGCATTCTCATCAAACCCCTGGAATGAAATATGAAAAAATTTTATAGCTGTGGTATTTGCTAGAATAATATGCTCGCCAGGTGAATAATCACACTGGCTGGAAGTGACAAACCAGTGTGCTGTGCCATAAATAAGATGGGAATGGGGCAGAGGAAAATTATTATTATCCCTTTAGGAGGGTGTTCTGCTGTTCCTATTCTAAAATATAAAGCTAGTGCTTATACATTTAAATTCACACTCAAGCTGTTTGGCACTATCCAATGCCCCAACACTCAAAAGGGCTTTAGATGAATCACAACAGTGATGACATGCATCCCCAAACAGTTGAGCCAATGTTTGATGAATGTGATCCACTAAATACAGTGGATGCGGAATATAGTTGGCAGAGGTTAGCTTTCAGAGGATTCTGCTGGAGTAAGCCACAAAATACCCCGTAAATTCAGCTGTTTTCTTTTCTACTAAAAGCTAGAAAACATGTGTCACTGCCTCTACTGCCAACATCATCAATGGTATGCAGACCTGCATGCTAATAACAAGACAGCCGAGTCGACAGCCGTGCCAGCAGCCTCAGAGGGGCTGTACTAAGGCACAACAGCGCCTTGAGATAGATGCTAATGTCAGTGTGCTTACATGCTTCAGTCACAATGCTAACATGGTAGCATTTAGTAGGTGTCATGCTTGATATGTTCACCATTTCAGTTTGGCGTGTTAGTATGCTAACATTTGCTAATTAGCACAATTTAACGCAAAGTTTGGCTGAGGCTGATGGGAATGTCATAAATTTAACTGATGATGGTCAGAGGGAAAGGTTATAGGTTTACCAAAGTTATTAAAATCCATCCTAAGGGGACTGTGAATGTCTGTACCAAGTTTCATGGAAATCCCATCAATAGTTTGATTTTCAGCCAGGAGAAAGTCATTTCCATCCACAATGGCATGCTGCTACTGTGACTGAAAACTGGAAATGTAGACGTAATAATACAGCTTGACTGTAACAAAACCCTCAGTCTTGTGAAGTAAAAATGTTGTACATTTACAGAATTTATCAATTTAATTTCATGCAATGTCAAATTGTAAAAAGGTTGAAGGTTAAAACTGCACCTACGGAGCCCTTGTAACATGTTTTGCAATGGTAATTATGCAAAAATATGAGTAATGTACAACGGGAGAGCTTGCTCAGAACAGTTTGAATAATTCTCTATCATTAAGGTTTTATGCTTGTTTATCATTCTGCTCATATAAAGGATGTCTCTCCAGTAAATTCAACTTCCCATCCTACCAGGGGCGATGTCAAAACATTTACACCTTGCCTTGCAAATCCGATAAGACCAGATTTATTAAGATAGTGATCTCATCTCTAACTGTTATTCACAGATATCTTCTGACAGTCACGTTTGAAGAGGCCACGACCTTCAAAGTCACTGCTTTGTAACGAAAAGAAACCAGTTAGCCTGAATAAGTGAACCGCATCCAGAGGTTCAATAATGGACTCCCTCTATCCTCCTACTTTGTCAAAACAACAGACTGATAGGAAACCTATATCAGTTCAAGTCTTTGAAATGCCACAAAGGGGCAGCTTGAAAGAGGATGGATTATGCCCTCTTTGAAACTTGTGATTCCACACCACTAACCTGAGCCTTAAACTGGTTGATGATTTCTGATATCTCCTTTCAGAATAAAAAAAAAAAAAGGGCAGCTCTGTCACACCAAAGAGGTCAAATAAATCAAGTGAATCCAAAAGACCGGTAATGCTTTTGGTGGGGTCCATTTCTTAAACTAGATAAAGTGTAGCGTCGGGGTAAAAAGAAAAGCCTTGTTTCTCATTTTCCGGAGGTTCCATTCAGCTATGTCGGCCTTATCTTCCATCCACAGCCAACTGTATGGTCCAACACTGCCTTGATACGACAAGTGTAAGATAAACTTGACAGATCAACTTTTTCGATAGTCACCGAGCCCATAAACAACTGGCGCCTCTAATCTGATAATCCACCAATGAAAGATTAGGCGCAGGGAGTATTATTGTGTTGTCACTCTTGCTTACAGGGTCACATGGGCTTTAGCTGCCAGGGTTAGACATCCCTCGGCAAATCCTGGAAAGGTGTCACATCTCAGCAGGTGAGGTGCGGCGATAAGACAGACTGGGGGATATTAAATGGTCAACCTGCAATTATCACAGGAATTAATGAGAAACCAAAAATCTACAGGAGGCCGGCGGGGCGGCCTTGTGATTAGAGACGCGTTCTGCAGCTAAAAGGTCACAGATGTGATCCAAGAAATAGTCCATGTGTGTTCAATAACAGCGACTATTTGTACTGTGAAGTGTCCTCAAACACAACAGCGAGCCGCTACCTGCACGTTCTCTTTCTGTATCAGCTAAGTTATAGAAAATGTTCAGTCTAAAACTTTGATTCACGCTATCAGCGGCATTAACACAGCCCACATTGTCTTCCCCTGCTCTTTTCAGTTTGCAATCCTGCTTCACTTTACATTTCTGAACCTGGTATTAAGCATCCAGGCAGCTCCTGCATATGCTCGCCGCTATCTCGGAGAGGAGAGCCGGAGAGTTGGAGTAATTCAAGCATTCTTCAAACTGCAATTTATTTTCCCCGAGTTGTAATTATGGTCTATTAAAATGCAAATGATGTCAATGGCAGAGCAGCGCTAATCACTCAATGTCTGTTTATGGGCAGTACAGCCACATTAGAAAGAGACTCACACAGTGGAGACTGAGATGAACAGAGATCCTCTATCTGTGAAGGAGCCAATAATTTAGACCCCCATCCTACTGCATAATAATAATATTCAAGTAAAATATGGTAAGTTACATAAAGTTTATGATTCCAGATGCTGGCAGACTTGCATCACGTATATGTCGAGCATGTGGACTGTTTATTAACAGATGCAACTGCATCATTTCATACTGTAAACACACTTTACCTGACGGGCACAGAAAACTAGTACTTTTGATTTAGTCCAACTGCATACCGTTACTATTACTGAATATTGCAAATTATGAAAAATATTGTAGTTTTTTATGATTATGGATTCAAGACACCTATTATGACTACCTGTTTTAAGGAGAACAATACATAGTAACCATAGTCTTCTAACTTGCATTTCCCAAATCAATATCTTTCTGGTCAGCCTGCTTCCTTCCACATTACGTAACCGATTCCATAACTGAGCTGCACGTACATTTCAGCGAACCTTGCATGGTTTCCATCCCATAAACTTTGGTGCATTTTATAATCACCATAATACCCAATCTGTGGTCCATAAGAAGAGCCTGAGATGCCAGTACACACACATTTACTTCAACAAATCACCACACAAATGAGTGTAAATTGACGTGCTCTGACTTTAACTGGATAGGCTGCATAACGTTTAGCATTTAGCGACACACTTTATCAGCTATGCAAAGTACAGAAAAATACTGTTCACAGATTAAGACTTGATGCGGTTGCTGCCTTTTGAGTACTGTCACCCTTTGTTCATCCATTCTCTTTATGAGAATGGATGGAGGATTGTTCACATGTACAGATTTTCTGCTGGCAGGAGATTCACGGTTAAACACATGAGCCCAATAATTATCCACATTTCAGTGTTTTATTCATGAGTGCACAGCCACGGGTAGAATGAATGTTCATGCATGTTAAACTACACATGATTTCCTGTTGTGGGTCATGTGAGTGAAAGCCACACAAGTCTCTGCACTTATGGAATAATGAATGTGATGAGCATGAATTACCTCTCGGTGTAAGCAACCTATTTGCAAGTTCTTCTCTCTGTTGTACGTCATCTCGGCAGACTGCTATTTTATCCTGTTGCTGATGTATGTTCTGTGCTCCCATCACTTTTGCTATGCATTACATCTTGCCTAGTGGGGATTAAAGCTTATCTATAGTACCGTTAACCATATGCCGTGACAACAACCTCATGTCTCCCTTATCATAGTGTTAGCTGCAGACAAGGCATGGCATTATTAATAATCAAAAACCTCTGAACTGTTCACCAGGATGCAGCCCAACAATGCAGAACTTCCACTGACATTACACACACACACAAAAAAAAAAAAAACTGAAGATGTTTTAACATGAAGTAAAATTGGGTTTACATTTAGATATTAGTTCAGAGATGTCCGAGATACAGTGGGGGCATGCTGTGACACAGTTACATGCAGTCTGATGAGGGACGCTCTGCAGAAATAAGCGTGGTAGAATAGCGCTGCGTGCATATGAGGCAAACAAACTGTCACCCTGTACACTTTACAAATTGGGAACGGGTTGGCCGCAGTAGTGGAGTGCTTTTGTAATCACTGGTGAGAGGATTTGTGAGAATATAAATAGCACTTTCATTAGATCAATACTGTCATCCCTCCTCCGTCGGCTCACATTAAGAGCACAAGCTGGGTAATAATGGAGGACTGGTTGGACACACTCTGTAGCATTCTGTTTGATCATAAGGGGTGGTGTCCCCTAGGGCGCAGTCTCCGGCCTGCTGATAAATTCATCTTTCCGACTGTCCCCGCGGGAGCTTGCCAATGAGTGAGGGACATTGACTTTTCATTAAGGAGATCACTGCATTGGAAATTGAATTTATTTTGGGCTTAAGAACATAACAGAGCTGTTTGCGAGTCCACCCGAAGGCCACAGAAGAATGCCAATACACTGAAAGCTGATGGAATGTTTTGGTTGACTAATAACGCTCCTCCGCTCCCTCTAGTGAAATACACACAGGTGTCAAGAAATCACATGCAAAGTTGGGCGCTCTGCTATTGTTATTGGATATAGCGTGCGATGGTTGTTCTTTACAGTAGGCTGTTAATGCTGTTAGCCTGGTTCGAAATGATGATAGCAGCCTTGGGCATGTAAAAACGCTGCATACAGCTACATACAGAATGTATTAAGAGTTGTCGATGCACCCAGCAGCCTTTGCTGTATAATAGCATTTGTGTATATATTGCTTTACCGCTTTTGGCACATCCTACCAGTGGAAATACATACAGATGTTAATAAAACCTTTTAAAAGATGTTTTTATTTACTTGTTTTTTTAATAATTTCATCATCATCATTCAGCATTGATAGCCTATGTTCTGATTTAATTGGCCATACAGTTTCTAATTGTACTTTAACAGTTTCATTGAAGAGGAGTTAGTGTTATTTATAGACTGCATTTCACCAGCTAAGTTCATGAAGGTAGAGCAAAATATCAAGGGTCAGTCCCCGGCACTGTACCCTCCACCTATGCAAAGCTTTCACACTTGCTGTAAATTTCATCAAGGTGAGCTTAAGTGTTTACCCCATTAATTTATTTCAGCTAAAGCCAGAGCGCTGACCCATAAAATGAGCTAAGATAATACTGACCTTAACATGGTCTTCTGCACATGGAGGTAATTGCTAAGGCTCCAGATCAATCAATATTGACTTGCGTTTTTTTTTTTTTTTTTTTCCCCCCTTCCCCACCCACTATAGCTTGAGCTGAATGTGTAAAATTGGCTTAGGATGGATGGAGAACATATCCCTGATAGTTTAACCTTTATCTAGCTAACATGTTCACTTATCTGTACAATTATAGATTTTGCCAGTCAAGCTGTTTCACAGAAAATCTGTTGAGTGTTAAAAGACTGGAGAGTCTGGCAAGACTAATTATGGACTGTGTATTTAAGTTCAATTCTGTCGCAGAATTAAAACACAGAAGATAAGACCCTTACAGTAGAACAAGCACAGCTGTGTCGATGCATAAGCACTGCAGTCATATGAAGGCTTGTATCTTTTGGCACATATCACACGAGAAATGAAATAGCTGATACCGAGCAATAACATTTCAACAATAAATTACTGAGAAAACAAGTATGCAGGCGCACACACAGAAACACACACACGCACGCCTTTACATCACAATCGCTGTGTACTCTAAGGCATTTGATTTCTCTTTAATTTTTCAAGGTAGGGGCACAGACTTAGCAGGCATTTCCATCTTGACTTGATAAATCTCACAATCTTCTTTTCCCTGCCACACTGAAGTAATTTATTTTCTATCTCTCCAAGCTATATTTTCCAGTTAATATTTCATTTTTTTCATACAACCTGACAAAGGATGCCACAAGGGATGATAAGAAGTCTGAAACCTTTGCACTCTCGCTCTAGATACAGGATTTACCTTGAGAATTTTTCGAAGGAATAAGACTTCTAAAATAAGCGAGACATTTAAAACAACATCAGCAGGTTCCTTTTGAGGTATGGAAGCAACACATCGTCCAATATTCTGACATATTAATGATTGATGTTTAATGTGAAGTTTGATGTGCGTTTAATTCATGTTCATACAGGACTACAACTCACCACAGGGTTACAACCTGCATTGAGTATGTGATGAAAACACCCAAATAACCTTTCGCCACAAATGTGTTTCCCCTCAGGTAAAGATCACAAACACCGGCTGACGAGAGTCGCTATTTATAGAGTTTTTAAAACAGCAAATCCTGATTGTGTCACTCAGACCTATTTTCATACCCAGCAGCTAAACATTCATCATTCATATGCCACAAATGTGGTCTGTTTTGACTCAGGATTATGAGGCACAAATTCAAAGTATTTCCATTATTGCAGGGAAACTATGATCTCAGTGATTTACAAAGCGGGCTTGTATTCTTTGCAGCAGAACCAAATTACATGTTCCTTGAGTGATGGGTAGCAGTGTCCTTCTGGCTATTCAACTCGCCCTTAATTTGAATTTGATAAGATTTCGTTTTGAGACATTGTTAGGCTAATGTAAATTTGGAGGGAGGACGAGAGCCTACCGCTGGCTTAACTTTGATGAGGTGTTAATATCTAATATCAAAAGCAGATAAAACCCTTATTAGCCCCAGTGGTCTTGCTAGAGTGGGAACTTATTACACAGAGGAGATGAGACGAAAGCAGATGAAGTAATAAGACTGCCAGGGGCTTTGTTACATGTCCTTAAGCTTTCTGACGGGGTCAACTTAATTTTGTGACTTAAATGCTGAGGGTTTACGGATGCAGACAAGCTGACATTGTTTGAGAGATCTAATTCAGACTCTCATATTTCATAGACTGCAAACATCTGGGGGATTACAGTGTCTCGAGCCAGAGGCAGTTTGATAATCGGTTGTCATTTTCCGAGTTGTATGCCCTTCCCAGCTTTGGCGGTTTCTAAAGGTCTTTGGTTCAATCAAATGTTTGTGAGATTAGTTGGCTGCACTCCTTTCAAGAACCACTTCCATGTGGTTTGGATTTTAGTGTTTGCCTTTAGGCTTTCATGGTAAAACACTGAAAATATGCTGGAAGACTGATAATTTTGGACTCTGAAAGTTATTTTGAGAAAAATCTAGCCATGCTTTGCTGCCGTTTAATAGTCAACAAGGAGTAACACACATTGTAAACTCAAAGCAGTTATGAAATGTCACAGTGCCATAAACACATAAAGAGGATCATTGGGGCTGGATCTATACTGAGGACGTGTCGTGAATTAATAACGAGACTAAGAGTTTGCAGTCATGCTAGGAGCACTGTGAGGCCGCATAGCTGTGCTTTGAGATAAATGCTAAAATGAGCATGCTAACATGCTCACAATGACCTCGCTAACATGCTGGTGTTTAGCAGGAAAATTGTTACCATGTTTGCCATCTTACTTTAGCGAGTTAGCATGCTAACAATTGCCAATTAGCTGATGGGAAGTACAGACAGGTGACAAATTGAGAAGGCAAACATTAGAGGCAGATGCCTTCATACGGGACACAAGGGGTCATTTAATGATCTGATGAGTATGAAAATGATGTAAATCAAATGCTATGACCTCCACAGTCAACAAACGTCATCCCAACTGAGCATCTCTAGGAGATTTTACAGTAATGTGTTAGGCAGCACTCTCCTCCATCACCATCAAAGCAACAAACGATGAACTATCTTAGAGAGGAACGCTGTTCATCCTCCTAGAAGAGTGCTTATGATCAAGAGCAATGCAGCTGTTCTGGAGGCTCGTGGTGGACCACATCTTAAAGTGGAAACAGTCAACTTTTCAACCCTCTTGTGTTTACAAGTGCTATTACTATGGCACCACTGCCTCAAAGACAACCACATCGCTTTGCATTTACCTCCGAGTCTTAAAAATACAGGGCACACAGCATTTGTTTCCCAAATTTCTGTGAAGAAACAATCAACAGCACTTTGGAAATAAGAGAAAAGAAAGAAGCGCTGAAGAGGCAAAGTGAAATAGTCGTAATTTCATATGGAGAAACAACATGGTCTAAGTATTGATTCGCGCAAACTGCAGGGGTTGGCGTCAGGGTGGAGGGGGGAGTGGAAGAAAACATTAGGAGAAAAAGCATGAGTTCATTCATTCATTTAGTCCATAATGGAGACATGAAAACAGATAGAAATGGTGCCGGCCTGACTGGATCAGCAGTCAGCCTCCGTTTTCCCAGGAGATCGTACCCAGTAGCACACAAAATTGCATAGTGAAAGTGAGGCTTATTAGAGAAACAATCTAAACGGTGATGGTGTCATTATTCTATAGCCATTACGCTGTGCAATCAACATGTACTTCAAAATGATACGTTAGAGCAAAAAACTTGTCTATTGCCAGTTTCAGCGAACTAAGGCACTTTAGCTTTTCCTTTAATATGTCACCCATCTGTAGATGAAAAGTGAAGGAATCACTAAAGAGGGACATGGATGTCTGCGCCAGATTTGATAGTCGTTGAGACGTCCCAATGAAAAAGACAAATGTTAACCTCATGGTGGCGCTGCAGGAGAAGTCAGGGGATCATGAATATCTGCAGAAAAAAAATTTGTGCCCATCCAACTGGTGGATGTTGAAATATTTCAGCGCAGACCAAAAGCAGGGGAGCAACACACCAACAATGCCAACCACAGAGAAAAGTTTGGATACAGCTGGATACAAAGACGACTGGTTGCGGATGTGAATTTGCTTTTTGCATGTATGTGTTGTTTTCACAGTCCCTCAGAATAGATGATGTTGTTTGCAGTTTCACCTCTTTAAATATAAATGCAGCTTTACATACACTGCTGACTTGGAAGGCATTTTAAACTCCCTTCCTAGACCTCTGCAGAAAGCACAAAGTAAGCACACTGTTTGTATGCCACCAATCAATGCTTTAGACCAAGAAGAATGAGCTTTTGAGTCACTGACTGAGGGACGGCATCAATACCAAACGTTCACCCTAAACAAGTCGGAAAACACCTTGGGTTCCAGCACTATGTCCCATTGATTTCTGTTCAGCTCAACGCGGATTCTGCAGCATTTAGACGTTTAATTCCCTTTCGAGCAAAGTCATTACACAGCTGAGCATTTAATTAAGCAATCACAGCGGTGCAATCTGAATGATTCAGTGTCTAAATGAAGGCCAAGTTGGCAGTGTCTAAATGTGGGCCGAGTTGGCATTATTGCGCCTTTACAGTTCCTAATGACGCTGCTTCTAAAATTTAAGATTCATGGAAAATGAAATATCTGAGAAAGACATGCACTCGTACAGCTCCTCAACAACAGCTCTGAGCAACACAATAAAAAAAAGTCAGCATTTTTGAATTTGCACGCAACAAATCCACATAGTTACACTCTTAATTAAGTGTGTTAAAGGATTTTTTGAGATGGAAGGAACCAGGTATTCACGGCTGACCTATTTCCGCCGCAAAAGCAGCATCATTTGAGGGGCCTGGGCACAGATGCGTCTGAGGATGTGCTGGGGAGGTGTTCTCACCTCTCCATGCCTCTGTGAACAGGGCGACAGTTTATTATGTCTGGATGTGGCCTCTGTGTGCTTGGTTTGCTTTTCCCCAAATGAGCTCAGCTGTAGTGACATTGAAATTCACAAAATGCTTACAGTTGGTCAGTCAGCACTGCTCGCTGTGGATTTCATTATGAACTTTGGATGGAACAGCAAATGCAGTACTTTTGACGCGTTATAATTTTCGCAAATGATTTGAATCAAGTCTTAAAGCTGATTGCCTTGCCACGCCGTATCAGCCCCGTTTATCTAAAAACAATTACCCACATAAATAGGAAAACAATATTTCGCACTTTGAGATTCATTCATTAAACAATGCTATCAAAACATGGCAAAGCTCCTGCAGCCAATACAAAATACACAAATTCATGCCCCATTGAAGCCGTGTGGACAGACAATGGTGAATGAGTTTATGATCTCAAATTACAAATTGCTGACAAATTTAAGTATCTGGTAAACGGAGAATTAATTTCATGGCAGGTTTGCCACTGATGCTACAAAAACCCAATTCAGCACACATGCCGTGTGGTGTTCTGTGCGATTCTGTGTCGCGCTTCTGCCTCTCTGTAGCGGGCAGGTGTGCAGGTGGTACCAGCACCTGCAAGTGCACCTGTGTCACAGTATGATGGTCTCTTGAAGCCATTTGTTCTCAGTCGTGTCCGCATGCTCTCTGCTGCTCCGAACAGCAAATGCTATGAATTCTTTTTTCCTGTGCTTGCAGAGAGTTTGAGGAGAGGACTCTCTCACGTCTGTACAGTAAATGTGTGGCTGAAGTCAGCAGCTGGTTAATTTGGCTGAGCAAAGACAAACAGGGAGAAAAACAGCTATCCTGGCTCTGTCTGAAGGTTAGAAAATCTGCCTACCAGCACCCCTAAAGCTCATTGATTAACACTTTGTATCCGACTGGGACCAGTGGCCTCCAAACATTAGCTGTGAGCTTGCTAGCAACAGTGGGAGTGTACCTTTTGTGATTTTGTTCAGCTCAGCCTCAGACTAATCCTGCAAGGAACTTCAGGTCTGTTATTTCCCAGAGTTTCTCTTCTTTACAATAGAATACAATAGCTGAGACAGTAAAATTGCGTTTAGTCTCACACATGCTACACATTACGTCACAGTATTGACTTTAGTTTGATCACATGAATTGCATTTGGATTAAAGAACCCTTGTAGATCTGTTGTCTTGCATCATCCTGAGTGGAGCAGCTCAAACTCGGGGTGGAAGGGATGCGTTTTGTCATTCATGATTGACGGGTCTGTGTATAGCTGTGCTGTAAAGGTCATTTCATGGCTTTTGTTGGCAGCCGACTATCTCCCCTGCTGTCTCAACAAGCCTGTTCAGCTTGTTTCCTCCTATCTCTGTATGTTTATGAATCAGATTCATAAAGTTCTGGCACGTGTGTGAATTTTTCCCTTAGACACGTCTGCACAATTTGCATCAATCCGCCCCGCCCCTGGGCAAATTAGCATCCAGTTGTGCCTTCACATTGACTTCACTGCATTCTTTCTGAACACACAATTACACTTCGGTTTTTTGCATGGATTAAACAAAGGAGATACAATGTCTTAATTAGTGAGCTGTGGAGGTGCTCATGGACGGATTTTGCCTCTTTCAGACAAAACAAGGCCAGCTTGGTCCCCCTGTTTCTAGCCTTTGTGCTAAGCTAACTGGCTGCTGGCTCCACAGCTTCACATTTACTGCGCAGACACGAGGAGTAAGACACTTACTGTAGAACAAGCAGAGCTGTGTGTCTGCATAAGCATCACAGTCATACGGAGGCTTGTATCTTTTGACAGATATCACACTGGAAATGAAATAGCTGACAATAAATTACCGAGAAAACAAGTCTGCAGGCTCACACACACAAACACACATCACAATTGCTGTGCATGCCTTCTCATCTTCTCTCAGCAAGAAAGCAAATCAGTGTATTTCACAAAATGTTCCTTTAGCTTTAACAAACTTTTCATGTTGTTCAATGGCTCAAATTTCTAAACAAATGTAAAGACCAAACGCCAGAGCCACAGTGATTAAGGTATACTTGCTTGATAATGACACCTAGTGCTTTTGCATTTTCATAAACTATATTTTCCTCAAACTTGAACTTTGACATTCTACACTGCGACTACAGATGTTAATCAAAGTCAAAACTTAATCCAGGCCTGATAAGATGCTCTATTTAACAGACCCGTTTTAGCGGGGGGCTCGATCAGGTGAAATGAAGAGGAACTGATTGCTTGTGGTGATTGTGCTGATTACATTTTAAATTTAAAACTTTCCTCCTAGTACATGGACCTGAACAGCGTCGCAGACAATGACATAGCGGGATTAGTAAATGCCAAGGTGCCTGCAGTCGCATAGGGAAATACCTCACTTTTTCCCTAAGTTGTATTGAAGTTACAGTTCTATGGCTGTGTGGATTTTACAAGCGGACAAACAACATCAGTGTTTTTCTTTGTGTCATTAGCATTAAGCGTAGTCTATAAATTCTATAATTATGTGTACATATAGCTATTTCCCTACTTGACCAACTCTTTATGCTTGTCATTGGGAAAATGTACAAAGTAACATAGAATTATCCCCACCAGATCCAAAAGCTGAAAAGGCAATTTTAATATAATCCTTAATAAAACAATCATGTTCTGCAGGAGGGAAGGTTCAGCGCTCCTGACTTTCTCTTATTCTGACTGTGGGCAGAATTCACAATGACTGAGGTCCATGTTGCAATTTCCCCCCTAGTCAAAGCATTATGGATGCTTGTGCTACAGCTGTCATATAAATGGCATTTGAAAATATGCGATGAAAGGCATTTGCATGAAATACGGTGCAGGATAAAGCATTAGCATATTGGGAGGGGGTATTTGCAATTGTGTCCATGCCCTCTGTTAGAGATGACAGATCATGTCATGTACATGCATGCGTAAGAACCCTACATGAGCGGCCAACTGCAATTTAACAATCCAAATGATCTGAAATATTAATTTGTTGACAGCAGAATTTTATGTGTTTACACATACACTGTACTTCATGCAGGTCCAGTAGGCATTCAGTCCAATCACCGTTTGTAAGCATGAATAACCTTGCGCTAATGTAAGCTCACAAGAGGACTGAGACTAATCTGTGCTATCAAAACAGCGTGAAACCTCTTTTGCAACAAAAAAAAAAAAAAAAAAATGGGAGGCTTACAAATCATTTTGCAAAATCACATCAAGTTTTCAGAACTTTTGCATCCCAGTGGATCTAATATCATGGCAGAGATATCAATTTCAATCCGGAAAATCGCTCTTGATCTTTTTTAACATCGTTTTGCATCTTTTCCAATTCGTTCTCCAAAGATATGTGTGTTGGTGTGACAGCACAGATTAAGGAGTTGATGGCAAACTGACTTGCCATCTTTCTGACTGTGTGCTGCAGTTGTGAAAAGTTAAATGCGTGCAGCAATTTTTTAATATCATTTTCCTTTACATCCTGTGGCTAAAACATGGGCTGTGAAAAACATCTCCTTGTTCCTGTCCCATGATCAGCTGCTCGTTACCACTGCAGCCGTATTATTGGAAAAGAAGATGAAAAAACATCACATTGCGCAGTTTATAGCTAAACAAAGGTTATCTTTATGCAGCACTGCAGCAGATTATCTGCATAACATGGACAATATACAAAGTAAATGGTCATAAAGTCATTTTATGAGCATACACTGGCGTGAATCCAAGCTCTCGCTATCTAGCTCTATCTATGCATTGATACTGCGGTTGTTCAAAGCTGCTCTTTTACAACTTTCACTGCTTAACTCTGGAGAGGACTGAGAAAAGTACCGCAGTTCTAGAGTGTGAGAGTGTCAGAGCAGAGACATTTCACTGGATCTCATCAAGGCAAAGTCAAGAGAGGCAGCTTGTTCACATAACTACATTAGCTTGCAAGTTTAGGCAAAAAAAAATGTAATACCTCATGGGCAAAGCTGAGAGGACTCTACCCACCCTTGGATTTGTAACTGCATTTACCACTTGCACTGGTCTACAACACACTGAACTAATGGACACTACTCTGTGCCATGTACTGTATGTGTCTGTGGTGTACATCTGTATGTGTGCATGTTTTCATGCAAGAGAAAATTGTTGAATGGAAGCTCAGCAAAGAGGTAGGGAAACTTAGCGAAGGCACAAAACAGCAGCAGAAAATCAGTCATCAGCTTCAACAAGGACAACATAAGAAAACACTGAAGCTCTTAAAAAGGCATGTTTCTGAGATTGTTTGCTGGTGGAATACCGTACGTGCCTCAGTAAAGACGTCAAGGGCCGTTAAATTTGTTGCAGTTCTGGCTTGTGTTTTGTCTTACATTCACTGTGAAACATTTGACAGATGTAAGGGTCCATTCACCGACTGTGACAAACGGGGTGCAAGTCCTACAGCAAATATCAATCAGTGCACCATGACAGTTTGGCATGATTGATGAATATTAATAACTTAAGCCAGGAACTGCAGCCCTGCAGCTGGAACCCCATTGTATTGTAGCTTCCCTGTATTGTGCAACTTTTTGTAGCGGTTGTATATAGTGATCATCGTTAGCCAATCGGTGATGTTGCAACTTTGGATGCATGTGTTGATAAATGAAAGTCGACTGGCACAAGTTCTCAAAATCATCAAAGGCAAAAAAAAGACAGCGGTGATGTCACTAGATATTCTCCCATCACCCATCTTAACTTACCTGTCCTCATCATCTCCACTAATATTCAAATTTGAGTTATGATACCCATTATAAAACCATATAGCTCCAAAGACAAACCACAGAGAGGAGAGTGAAATCCTTAGAGAGGCCTACCTTGAGGTCGAAGGTGTGAAAGTCATGGAGCATTCTCTCTCCTGAGACCTGTGACAGAGCGGGGGAGGGGTGAGACGTCAGTCATGATTAGACCACTGTGCAATTACAGAGCAACTCCTCTGACAGTGATTGATCAATGAGGAACTCCCTTAATGAAGACAAGGACTCAGGGGCTCCCGGGAGCAAATTGGCAAAAGTAAGTAGTGGGAATAGTGTCTCAGATTGCAAAGGCACTAAGAGGATCATCCCGTCTGTGGTGGCAGATTGGTCGTCTTGGAAATACAGGTGCACGTCTGATTTCATACAGCTGGAGCAGAAGCTAAACTAAAGTCATACTGAGACGATCAAAAGTTAGAGGCCACATTATCCCATGATATTCCATCATACTCATCGATTCTGACAAAGATCTTGTTGACGATTTCTTGGCATGACAAGAGTTCATCCTTGTTTGCAACATTTATTGATAAATATTTTAGATTTAATGTTTTTCTAGACAAAAGTCACCCTTGTTGAAAAAGTGGAGCCATCTATGGAGGAAAATGTCCAACCCCAAGATAAAAAAAAAAAAAGTTGGGACATTGTGTCAAACAGAAATAAAAAGAGAATGAATGATGCCCCTTTTTATACACAATCATGATACTATCACCTGTTATCAATGAACCTGTGTACCTGTGGAAGGTGTTTCTGGAGCATTCCTCTGGCATCAAATTCAGAATAAAGATATATTTACAAAAATCTATGACGCCGATGAGGTCAAGCATGAAATATATATTTATGCTGTTTTCAATGAATATATATCAAAAAGAATTAGCAAACTATCCCAATCTGTTTTATGTTTTGCACGGTGTCCGAGTGCTTTGTTTTTTTTTTGTTTTATTTTTGTGGAAATCAGGCTTGGAGCATTAAATGCAAGGAAGAAGAAGAAGAAGAAGAAGAGTGCTAGCAAGCAAATATGGATGTAAAAGACTGGAGCTCCTGTTATAGTGTACAAAGGTTAGACTGCAGCAGCCTGACTTTCAATAACTTTGCTGTGTATCTAGTTATGTCTTATTGGAGGATGAGCGATCGATAAGTTGACAAAGATGAGTTTTGGGTCCATGTTTGATTTCATAAGCCAGACACCCGCGAGCTCCAGCCAAATCCTGTGTGGTGCTTTTAACGGTGTAACACAAAACAGGCTGAACTTGAGGGCCACTTAAACATGACTGCCGCAGTTGGACTGTCAAGCACAGCCTCATTGTTAAAACACCAGAGAACGAGGAAATCAGGCCCTTGAGGCAAAAGCTTCATATGCCACTGTGTTGAAATTCAGTTTTTGATTCAGCCTTGTAATAAACTCCCCGAAAAATCTGGACTGCCTTGTAGTCTGACCCACCATAAGGAGGGACACATTTGGTCTCTGTTCTATTCATGCCATGTACGCGGGTGAGAAGGGCGCTTTGCCACAAACAGCCGGCCCTTCGAGGGAGGCATCTGACTGGTGCTTCAACTTTTTTCTTTTGCAAACTTCACAGTACACACACACACACACACGCACGCACACACACACACTTTGCCCTCACTTGATGCACATGCACACATCACAAATACAGGGATACAAAGACACAGACATTCACAGGTTCCAAGACAAAGAAAATCACATGCAGTGGGAAACTGAATGCTGTACAGCATGAGAATTTGGCACCATGTTTCACTGGAGTTACTAATTAATAAGCAGCATGCAGTGGACTACATGCTGCTTATTAAATGCAGGTGCATTTCATGTAATGTTTCAGTCAATCACAGTGTTTGTACGCTAAGTTGCACTAGAATCAACAGTTGATCGAATGCAGAATGACCCAATACAACGGCACACACATGCACAGATTCAGCATGTACAGTTTTTATAGAAATAGAAGAAATTGCTCTTTGTGTGTTGTGGTGATTGATTTAGAAATCGATTGCCAGTGGAAGGAGCAAGGTTTGAATACAGAGGAGGCAGCCTGATATAAAGTCATTTCTTTGCTCTTTCTAGGAGCATGCAGTACTGTATCTTAGCGATCCCAAGATCGCAGTGCAGCTGCAAGTTCGTACTGTACCCGACTAAGACGAGTTCAAACATGATGGCCTCCACCTGCTATCTCTCCACTTGCCACGAACATCAAGATTACAGAACTCACAGTAATGAAAGTGGGAAAGTCAAACACGCCTGGAGTACACTGTGCCATGTAGTGCTGTTTTCCCAACTATCTCTCTTTAAACAAAATGTCCTCCTCTCCCTTTCGGTGTCTGGCTCTTTTACAGCCTGATCATTCAGCTCATCTCTCTCTACACCTTTGTTAGTTTCAATAGATTTCAATTTATTTTGCTTCATATTGCTTATTCTGTGTGCACAGCATGTGGATCCTCATTTTACTGACTTTGTGTCGCACTTTGGTTCCCATAGAAACCAAGTTCAGCCAGCCAGCGGTAGCAAGAGTAGAGCACCTCTGTAAGTGTCTTTAAAGTGGTGGGGTTATAATAGATTCTACTGTATGAGCAGTCTCCATTTGAACATAATTGCAAGTAAACAGCACTTGGGCAGTGTGTTATGTAGTACGCCTAGCAATACAATGGTGCTGCCGTATTTAGATGTATCAAGTAATTTGTGTGGACCTGTGAACATTTAGCGCCACAGAAAATTGCACTGAGGAGCACAAGCATGCATGTTAGTCCTAAAAGTGCATATTTTTCAGACAATATGCTGCATACCACTCTGATGAGCGTTTTGTCTACATTAGCGATAATTCAACATTTTCTTAGAAAAAAATGGGAGAAATTATTGTGGACTGTTGGTTGCTGTGAACCCTGGGGTGGCATACATCAGATGGAGGCGTTCTCCTCAAACACCGAATGTACCCAGTGTGCTGAGAGAAACAGCTGAAGACTGTAATTGCTTGAGGTAGCATGAAACAACAGAACTGCTGAACTCTGAACACATTTGTGTACATTAAGGTTTACCTTTACCCTGTGAGACTGAACATCTAAAGGACCACACCATCTGCTGCGGATAGTTTGTCTTTATAAAATTTCTTTTATGGGAAGTGGACATACACACACATTTCACCATTTCCACTTAGCTAAGTCACAAAAGATGATATAGAATAACAAAACTTGCTGGAACCACTCAAAAATCTGCCAGAAAGGTTTCATTTTCACCTTAATATGTATTCGTACTAGGTAAAGGTCTGATGCTATCAGAGATTTTCAGACACGGCTGAAGATGCAATCATATTTTTAATACAGCAGAATAATCTCAAGTACTCCGCTTTGACAGTGACACATTAGCCACATCACATTTTATTGATCCCCTCCTTTATGAACTAAAATTTCACTCAGTTATTTGCATTTGTGGATGACAAGATGGCACAGGAGACGACTGTCTGCTTTGATTCCATTTTTTTTCCACCCTAATAATGTGGCCTATTTAGTCTTTACAGCTGACAATGGCCTTTTTTTTCATCTCTTCTTTAACTTTACTCTCTCTCTCTTTGTCTTTCTGTCCATCTCTCTATAACTCTAAGTGACTGAGTATGGGCTGAATTTAATGATTTGATGTTAACAGTGAAATGGGTCCTTGGGAGCTTTAACAGCTAAAAAGAGCAACCATTTGGCCTGCGGACCTGCTTGCCTCAGCACTTACAAGGCACACGTTTAAATGTTCGGCTTTCACCCGGAATGGCCCACAAGAGGCCTGAAGGGGGCTGAGGAGGGGGTGTGGGCTTGGTGCTGAGGTTCTAGGGAATTGCATGGTCATTCATCACATTAATGAGTCATGTCACTTTATTTACAAAAAAGGGGGACTTTTTTTTTTTTTTCCTATGGATGGTCCTCACTATCATGATGCGGCATTCTGTTAATGTTGGCTGAAGGTAATCAAAAAAGGCAATGTAAGAATTCATCTACAGTAGGGCTGGTGGCAGCTCAATATCTGCACGCTCGGTTATGTTCTGAAACCAGAGGTCCAAGTTTGGCTGGGTTTTTGGGGATGCAGACATGGAGCAATTTAAGCTCGGAATCAGCTCCAGTTATTAGCACTTGGGCAAGCTTTGGGCCAAAGGCGGCCCATTCATCACACCTGCGGCATTAGTCTGTGCAACCAGCTGTGCCAGATTTAGGTCATGCTTGGGCCAGGCAATTTTGGCTAACTTGGGGAAGAAAAAGTCTGGCTGTTTGCTTTGTGTAGGAAACTGTGGCTGTAAGAAGTGGCTTTTTTTGTGGTTACAGTGATATTTTTACTATTTCAGTCATGTCAAGGAATTAACTATTTATAGATTTGTTGGGAAACGCCCTGCTCTTTCAGGGGGCTCTCAAAGAATCTAAGCAATAGCAAGAATTCTGTTTGAGAACTTAATAAACTTACATGGATTTTTATTTAACCAAGGTGTAACACCTTATTTAACGAAGGTGTAACACCGTCGTTAAATAAACAGCAAAAGTATAGCAGAGAAGGTGGAGGCTGGGTTGGTATAATAGAAGTGAAAAAGGCGAAGTTATAATGGCTACGCTTACATGTATGTGATTGGACGATACGAGTCAGCTGATAGCCATGGGGCTGTGAATTGATTTTGAGGCATGAATGAAACAGCTGATGCCAATCAGGTAATGCAAGCACACCCTCAGTGCTCTGCCTGAACTGACGCTATGCTCCATTACAATCTACCAACAGAAATGAAGTAGTCCACTTACAGTAAAACAAATGAAATATATACATAGTCCCAGCACTCCACATGGAAAAGTGGGTGGTGAAAGGTCAAGTTGTTAGATCCCATTCATGCCTATGGACAACTGTAGATCCACAATAAACAGTGAAACAGCCCTGGTATGCTGCTTAAATACAAAGTCAACAGTCCTGCAAACTCAGTCCCAG
The DNA here is from genome assembly GCF_051107435.1 of Chaetodon auriga. Taxonomy (NCBI): domain Eukaryota; kingdom Metazoa; phylum Chordata; class Actinopteri; order Chaetodontiformes; family Chaetodontidae; genus Chaetodon; species Chaetodon auriga. The sequence continues at coordinate 9,913,021 of NC_135097.1, read as the reverse complement.
CTACTGCTCATATCATGCTGGTGTACTGATATGACTAGTTTCCTCCCACACTTGGGTTGCCTCATGAAAGCTCTAATGCAGACAGGGCAGCGATATTTGAATAAGAGTGTGAGGTTATGGGAACTATACGACTTTTATCTTTGCCTAGGAAATCAAAATCTGTGATATTGCCATTTCAGGGTTGAACAGATTTAAAGTACGATGGACTGATAAATCTCGGGACAGGGTGAAATAGATGAATCTCAAGTTATTTACCCTTTTTAATTGGAAATGTCTGTCACAGGGCAGCAAGCCGAGTCCTCTTCTAAGCCATTACCTGTCTGCCGTGATCATTTGCAGGTATTTTATGGAGACTGATGTCCTGTGTGTCAATGGTAGCTTTTGAATTTATTCCTGTTGGATTTTTACAGGCTTAACAATACAAAAAGCTCACAAGAGGTCAGCTTGTTAATCACGTCACTGCATTTACTGTGTCGCAGATTCACGGATGATGACTGATGAGATTTTACAGGCAGAAAAGCCAAATAGTTTTCATTTACTTTTAAGCTAAACTCCAGACAACCCCGTGAAGTTTGTATTTGATTAATCTGCCACCAGTTGAACTTCAAACATACTTTTGTGCCTAGCCAGCTCACAAGAACTGATATCCCTTAACAGGGGTCTGAGCTGTGTTTTTGATAGACTTAAACAAGCCGAAGGTTCCTTTGAGCAAACCCATGGGCTTCACTCATAATTGCTCCCCAGGGTCCTGTCAACAGTTTCTACCTGCTCTTGAGCTCTCATTCCCGGGCTGTCATCCTTTCTCCACTGCCTGTCTGGGCCCCTGAGTGACACAGCATCGTCACAGGATGAGCTCTGTTGAAGGATATCGCTGGCTCCAAAAGAGGACACCACTGGGACACCGCCAGCCGGGCTGATGATGTCACACTGTGACAGCGGCGACTACTTGAGCTCAAAACTGGTGGATGTGAGCTGCCCAGGGACTGCGGGTGTGTATGTGGGATTGTGCACCTCTGCGTATGTGTGTGAAGCGCTCGCTAAAATGAGATCCAAATGCATATCCAGGGAAACTGCCAAACATAAATTTCTTTTTGCCGTAAGCACAGTCACATTCTTGGACTCCGCTTCCACTACACTGAGAATCTTCACACAAAGGACCGAATGTGCATTCTGTAGCAGCAAACAATTCAAAGATCTCATCTCTTATTCATACAGCACCATCTTGACAGCACCGTCTCACTGTGCGCTGCAAAAAAAATACACAAATAATGACAACAGCCAAGTCACTCGAGTCTGCATTTGTCACAGCAAAAAAGACAGTAGTCGACAAAACCCTGATTTAAGCTCTAGTGGTAGTACAAACGCTATCCACCTCTGAAGCAGTCGCTGATGTGTTTTGACTATGACGGGACTAAAAGCAACACTTTTGTTTCAGTGTCACAGTGTCAAGCAGCAGCATATAAAGGCTCATTTGTACCATCTGCCAGTGGAGGTGACAGGGGCAGCTCAGGTGCCAAGGGGCTATTGAGGAAAAAAGAAGTGCAGCTGCCACAATCTACCTGCTTCTCTGCTTTGCCCTCTGTGGAAGATTTCGTGGTTAAATTGGTCTTTTGGTGGCTTTTGCCAGTGGTGATGAAAGACAGAGACATTGTGCGCTTGCACACTGTCACAGCGGGGATTAGCTAATGTTCTGAGCTGTTTGCGGTGACAGGAGGTTGTGGGAAAGGTCTGCTTCACTTAGAGTGTGACTGCATTTGACTGCTATACTGTATAGTGCAGCTAAATGGGCAGTATTTCCTGGAGGAATGATTCTGAACAACTATTGGATGCATTGCCTTGCCAGTCAGTGCCCTGGAAGGATGAATCCTAATGGCTTTTGGTGATCCAAAAGGATTTTCCTCGAGTGCCACCATGAGGTTGACATTTGAGATTTTTAGTAAAATGTCTCAACAATTTTTCGGCCTATTGTCATGAATTTTGGTGCAGACATTTATGTATGAATTGTAATTGCTTTGGCGACCCCCTGACTTCGGACCAAATACCTGCAAAACTAGCGGCATTCCCATCATTGTCATTGGGAACATTTTAGCATGCTGACAGTAGCATTTAGCTCGTGCAGCCTCAAAGAGCTGCTATCATAGCTGTAGATTCTTGTTGCGTTGAGATTCCCCAACAAACGAATTTCAGTGCAGAATTGGATGCAGCTGTCACATCAGTTCATTTGAGCTCTGATTGCCAGAGTGAAAGAAGGAACATGTTCCTAAACTTGCAGATGTGCAGCTCGATAGTTGTAGACAAATATTGGTGCTCCAGCCGCCTTTGTAAACTGCTGATGAAGTGAGGGATTTCACTTTGATGGTAATTTGAGCATAGACATTCTTAGACAAGGATATTTCATGAGGGTTGATTCTGTCCCTTCACATCTCTCTCAGAACTTCCCACTTCCAGAAACTTCCTAACAAAGTTCGCGATCGTTGGTGCAATGTGTCATGCTTCTGACGGTTTGATTGTTTCTGTGTTTTCAGATGCAGAGGAGCGTAGAGAAAAAGAGAGCTTCATGTGTTGCTCAAGGTCCTTTAAGATACTCCCCATCCCACATCTCCCTGCACAATTAATTTTATCTTTGGGGTATTATCAAGAGGGAGCCTGGCAAAGCAGCATGACAGAAAAACGGTCCAGAACCCCGAGGCCCAGGGTGGGAATTAATCTGTTTGACAAGATCTCTCACAAACGATTTGCCTGGCTTTCCTTCAGTTGGATGTTGCCACTACCCTGCATATCTGAGGGGGTGAAGAATAAGCATGTTTCAAACATAATGCAGACAGAATCGACTCAAAACGTTGAAGTGAGCAGCGACAGGGTGTTGTTGATGTGTTGGAAACACGCAGAAAATGCAGCCCTCACAGGTGTTGGGTGTTAGAACAACCGTATTGGCATGCCTGTTAAGTGAGCATTAGCATTGTTCAAATCAGCAGCCATAATAATGAATTCCTATCATGGCCAGCTGACGTTGGCTTTATTTTCTCCACAAAGCAGGATTTAGTCCTAACTCCCAAAAATGGTTAGCCTTGTTCCACTCCTGCTTTCAAACTATTGACATCAAGCAGACGTTTGATGCATTATCTGGGACGCAGAAAATTAATCAAAGTAATGATTGAATAATTATCTCAAGTGCAATTAATTAAACATGCCAATGAACTCATCTTGAACAGCTGTCCTAGCTTCACCACTTAATCACTTGTGAGAATTACCAAACACAAATGGAGGACGCCGAGTGCATGCAATAATCTCTGCAAAGTGCATTGTTTACAAACAGTAATTAATATCACACCGTGTATTAGCAGGCTAAGTGACTGCAGTGCACATCTATAATTGTACCACAGAGAGTTGGGTTTCTTCCCCACTCTTGCCTCAGATACCTCTTGTTAAGACAGACTATAAGACTGAGCGCTGACATGTTGGACCACATTCACAAATTCACAGAGATTTACAGCATTTTTGATTCTGTATTTTGTGGGTGCTGTAATGCCTCATTAAAATGCCAAAAACACATGATCCTTCATTGCAAAATCTATGATTTAACCTGCTGAATGTCCTGGACACCATTAACCTGATAATTCATGCTCAACTCAGTTTCTACCCACCTACTGTAAAATGGATTTATTTTATGCTTCTGCCTGAGAATGTGAAATAGCTCCCACTATATTTGTTGGCAAAGAACTGCCTAAAAGTGTCAGTGAGCTTCCCTTAGTGTATCTTTGAAAGGATAGTTGTGACCATGCCATTGTGGGAGTCTGTGGCATTCTGCGATGAGGTAATTTCGGGCATCACATATACGGCTTTCATGGTCCGTGGAGCCTGACAGTCACAGCGGACTCCAGGAAATGGTCTATGTGGTTCTGACATATGAGGGATCTATCTTCGACAGACTAGCGTCTGGGAAAAGGAATGAAGATTGACATCAAGTGGCACCGGGCAGCAGACAGCCTAAAAATGAACTGGAGAGCACTCACTAACACATCATATATGGTCACTCACAAGTTAAACTTATGGTTTACTGATGACAGTATTGTAGATCTGTAGCTTAGTTATGCACAATGGCCTATTGTATTATTATACACACACATTATAATATCAGTAATCACGTACGCTTATTACAGCTTACATATAATGGTGCTGTTATCATAAGAATATAAAACCATTGTAGGATTCTGAATATAAAAAAGGATAATTAGCATATTCATTTTGATTTTAATATCTTTCACAGTACCGTACATTTCAGTGAGGACTGTGCCATGAGAGCAAAAATTGAGATACTACAGTAATTAAAATAAGCTTAGTGCAAACTGTGTAACATGCTGCTTTTTTTCCTTCTCAACCTGAAAACTCACATGTGTAATGATAATATAGAAAATGAAATGCCTCAGAGAGGTGAGAGATAACAAAATACAGCAGCAGTGGTCATTTGCATCACTGTGCCAGACAAAGGTTACCTTTAGATTACTATAAAGTTGTGTATTCTCTCAGTGAATATAGTGTAGAGAGTGTGCTCATGAATTAAAAAGGACAAAATTACCGTCAGGGGAGATTGCTGCCCCACCAAGGTTTTGAATAATCACCCACTTGGAAAGGCTTATTCCGAAACACCTTGTGTCTAATTCATGGAGGTGCGTTGAGGTGGGATCAGGGGGGAATTAAATGTTATTAGTAAGACGAGGTTACAAACCAGCTACAAATTCATCTTGTGCTATCTGCCTCGAACTCAGTGTTGTTCTATTCTGTCATGACGTTTCCGTGCATGAGCGTTTCACGTGAAAAATAACAAACTTGATGACAATAACAGAGCTTGGACACAGGACGTAAATCTGCATTTTGTGTCAGTGTCTTCAAAGTGAGACCAACTTTATCAATTAATGTGTGGAAAATCAATTATCTTGAATTCTATCTTTGGGAGGACTGTGTGGACTTCAGTGGAGTGAAGGAATGCAATACGCCCTAATCGTCCTTGTGTCGTTGCGAGAAAACCGTCAAAGCCGCTGTAGTTTCATCTTCCCCTCTTTGTTGCCTTTTTCTTGCTTATTTTTCTGCCTGTCTTTGTATCCATGTATTTATGTCACGCTGGAGAATACTCTTAATAGCTTCAAGAAATTACAGCTTTTGACTGGGTTAAAAACCAAGTTTAAAGTACAAACTAATTTTGCTGCTTGTCGCAGGCAAAACATCCAGTCACTTTGATCATTTTATTGTTTGTCCCAGCAGAGAGCTTTGTTGGAATCGATTTCCCTCCAGTATAATTGGTGTCATGCCTGGTTTGGCTAAATAAGCCATTACACCAGAAGATACTCTGGCAAACTTAAAGGGCATTGCTGACACTTTGCTTAAGAGGATACTGAGCAATTACATTGACAAAAAAGGTTTTTAGGCATTATGCTGTACAAAGCTCTCAGAAAAAAAAAACTGCTGCACCATTAATAGGACTTACTCACGCTTAGTTGAGAAATGTCCGTTATCTAATCAACAGTCTGTTTTGTCTGTGATTTTAAGATTATTGTGTGCATTACAAAGTCGACCGTGTTATTTGCTCTCGGTCATCTTGTTTCTCCCCTCTCGAGCTCTTCATGTTGAGCACGGTTCATGAAACATTCAGATCATGACTGGCGCTAACATTTGCTGGGACCAAATCCTGCTATGTGTCGTCGCTTTAGCTTATGTGTTTTTAGCAGACTTTACTGTAATTGAAGCGCATTACCACAAAATGGCCTCACCTCTGATCATTCACTCATGCTCTGTGAAAGTCTATAAAACCCTGATTCACTGTCAGCTATCCAGAGGAGCTTAATGTATTTTTGTTAACAGAAAAGTACAAGGTTAAAAGGTTAATATCTGGCAGTGACTACAATTCTCTATGCTATTGTAGCAGTGCATCCCCTCTTTCTCTCTTTCTCTCTCTCTCTCTTTCATTCGCTCTTCCACAATTGTATTATTGTGTGTGTGCACACTTGCACAGATGCACACACACACACACACACACACACACACACACACACACACATGCACACTCATGGTACTTTCTCTCCTCCCCTCAGTGTACAAGTCGCAGCAGAGCCATCCATCCAAACCCGCAGACCATGAAATTAGGTTAAGACGTAAGGCTGTGAATGACACAGGTGTGGATACAAATGAGAACATCCGAATGAAGAAGTACAGATCCAAGACGGCTGATACTGTAGTCGTTATAGGCGTTCTGAATTATATTTCACAGCTTCCTCCTTCATTTTATTTAGCCCACTTTTCCTGTTGTGTATTAGTGGTCAGGACAGGGCATTAGCATACATGCTGGGAAGCTGCGCGTAAGGATATTAGGAGCTCTGTCATATTCCAAATCTCATTTCCCATAGAAAACTTTGAAGTCGCTCAAGCTTGTCTGCACTGCTCTGCTCCCTTGTATAAATCAGAGCTTGGCTTTTCTTCCTTTTCCCTGTTTTGAATACTTTCAGGCATTCAAAATCTTGCTCTTGTTTAATAATTTACCAACATGCAGGGCTAAGATTTAACAAGTGACAAGCACAATAGCAATAACTGCAACTCCTTTTTCATGACTGTGCGCTACATGTATCTACACATAGAACTCAGTAATTGGACAGTTTTCCTAAATGTGGGAATCACTGATTTTTTTTATTTCTTGTCTCATGCACACAGTGACAGCATCTGATAAATAGTAGTTTTCATGCTGCAGTAGAAAGACAACAGAGAGAGTTTTAAAGATTGATCATAAGGAGTGCCACAAGGCTCCAAATTAGGGCTTCATTTATTTTATGGCATAGTTTGCTTCCAGGCCAAAAATTGTGTACAGGGTTGTTACCAGGCAGTTGCAGAACTATACCACCAACCAACCAAAGGTCTATGTGTCATATTCTTGCAAAGGTCAGTCGTGATTGTCTTCATTTTAAACAATGATGGCAGACATGAACACCATTATGTGCAATAGACAGAACTGTGTGAATCCACAACAGAGCATTAATTTAATGGACAATTACTGCATCAAGTGCAATAAACTGCAGGTTGACAGAGACAGAGAACCTTAATCTGACTATGCCAACTTTGGCTGTTTGTGATCACACTGGTGGAGTGAGAGCGCTGCATTGAGAAAGAAGTCAAGAACAATTAGTTAAAGATGATTACGTACAGGCAAGTCGATCAGGGTGAGGTTTTGGAAGTGATTTAAAACAGTGGTCAAGACTTGGCAAGCCACCACGGGCCTTTTCAAAGAGCACTGATGGCAGACACCCAATCAATCCAGACTTCGGAACAGCCAGCCATAATGGAGTTTATTTTATGTATAGTGGCGAGGTGAAGCTCTTCTCTCGATATCCCATCCTTTTTATTTTTCCCTCACATAACACTGAAAAAGAATCTGACAAGACAAACAATCACAGTGTGGTTAAACCGTCAGATTTGTCGTCAGAGTGCTGTAGAAAGGGCAGCAGCTTGAAAGCAACCACGCAGTACAGAGCCGGTAATGTGCGAACGCCACATTGACTATTGCTTTTACTATAATAGGTATTGACCTGTGCATCAGCGAGGATCTGCTGATGTCTGCAGTCCTTCAAACCCCACTGAGTTCAAACATGAAAAGTTTCTACTCCAATCACCACAGGTCTACATTGATACAAAAGACTGCTGAGCTCTTAAAAGGGAATAAAATATGTGCAATGGTGAATGTGATATCAGCTGAATCTGATTTTGATCGATAGGCCCTTTGGGGCCATGTGGGGTGCATGAAAGGGAGAGTCAAGAATGAATTTGCCGACTAATGATCCTTTCCGTTTTTGAATTATGTTTAACCTGCGTATTCAAGGTAGCATGACAGGAGTGGAAGAGTGAGTGGAATTGGAATGCCAATCAAGATAAACAAACCCTATACACCACTACACAGCTCTGACTAATTGCATTGGAAGGCAGAGAAATAATTAACTTCAGCACACTGCGACTATGTACAGTATATAAACAAAAATACAATGCCAGCGCACTTCTATTCATAACCTCAGATGCACAGATAGTATGAAATGAATAGACAAGTGGTAAATCAGCTCATTTAATGTGTAAACTGTGCTTACAGACACACACACGCACAATACATAAGCACTTGTGGGATGCCAAAGGGTCAAGTGGTTTTCAGTGTGTGCGTATGAAAAGTCCTGACGCTAGCTAATATTTCCTGATGTGCTCTTTTTATTTGCATACTGGGTGCTGCCTCAGCCAGCTCCTATTGTCAGAGCTTTCCATTTGAATGTCAACACTATTATTACAGCAGGTGATGCAACAGCAGGTGTCTCTCTGCCTGTCTCTCTGTCTGTCTGTCTGTCTGGCATCCTCTGTCTGTCTTTCTGTGCACGTCTCTCAGCCTCGCCTGCTTTCCCTTCCCTCAGTTTTGTTTTAACACCTATCATTATGCGTCTGCCAAATGGAATCCACTTGGAATCCACTTTTTCTACCCTTTGCGAGCATCTCTATTTTTCTGGGCTTGACATTCTACCACTCTTTCCCACTCAGTCTGACTGTAATGGGTGAAACAGAGAAAGCTCCTTGCCGCTGTCTCTTTTCCTATTGTTTACAGCCGAAGCCCTGACAGTGTTGCTTCTGACTAGCTCCGGGAAAATGGACACTTTGACATTTCACACCCTGAAATGTGGCAGCGCATGGTATTACTTGTAAACACTGTTCATTACTGCCTTGACAGCTGATGACCAAGATTCAGGCTTCCTGCACCTGCCTCTGCCAAGACTGCACACAAACGCGACTTTCTAACTTCAAGATGTTCAGCGCGATCAAAGCTGAGAGGCTGTGTTCTTTTCTGTTTTCTTCTCCTGTGCTCCTCTGTCTCCTTGTCCTTACTTTCAACCATGCAATCAAGTGCACTTTATTGCTGTCATGTCTGCATAGGTCTGACTGTATTTTTAACTCGGAGCTTCACTGATGTTGGGAGACTTGAGACTGTGGAAAGAAAGAATCAGGAGTCTGGAACTGGAAAAGGATGATAGATTACCTTTAAGAAGCAGTACTAGTATTTGACTTAGTTTTGTAATAAGGGACATCTCTGAGCAGTGGTAATAAAGGTTAAATCAATTTGTAAGCCACATGTGTGAAATATATATGCTTCAATATAAGGTTAGCATCATCAAATCTCAATTTCTCATTGAAAGCAATAGAGATTTCAGTCATTCATTTTCGGCCTGTCTGTAAGTCAGTTAGCCCTCCGTTTGAATTCATTGGGAAATGTTTCATGAGCTTATAAAATTGAACAGTAAAAGTGTAAAAATTAATTTCTACATTAGAGTACGTGTTCTACCAAATGATTAAGGCCCCAGCTGCAGTTCTGACACGGCTGTAAAAGGCTCGTCCTTATATCACACACAGAATAAAATGTAGCTTCAGGTCAAGTGCTTCTTTACTTCCTTGTTCAGACTAGATCTCTCAGTCATTGCTCATTCATCAAGGTATTGATTTTTTTCACTTTCTTGAGTATGTCATTTTAAGTCACCATGGATTTGGCAAGCAGACTTTAATGAATCTGAAGTGGCCTGGATTGCTTAGAGACTATCATTCCTTGATGATTTACAAGAGGGAGTAAGGTGATTTCATTTTCTTATAAAATTTAATCTGCCCCTCCACTGAGGTGCACAGCTGTTTGCTATGCTTACAGGAACCCTGCAGACTACAAAACATCACCAAATAAATCCCCAAGCAAATGAGACTTTAGTAAAATGCAATGAGTGAGCTATTCAAAAGGTCTGTGCCACTGTAAGACGAAATTTAGAGATTGTAGAGAATATGAGTGAAGTTTAAACTGAGATATGGGATTTTACCTTCATAGCTTGGTAAGACTGCCATGAAGAGGAGAGTTAAGAATTGAAAACATCAACATTTAAGACAGTAAAATTAAAAAATGAACCGTGTCTTCAGCATAACCCAAACACAGACAATAGAAAAAGTGAAGGACCCAGTATACTGCCTTGTGGTTGCCCAATGAACAGAGAGAAAGATTGCTAAGAAGCAACAAAAACTGCTTAGTAGACAGAAGCAGAACTGGAGAGGTTTGCAGTCTTTGTAAGCAAAACAGTTAATTTCATTTAGAGTGCCCAAAAAGAGACTTGTGACTATGTCTGTGTTTGGCATTTCGTGGTCTTCACATTGGATACGCTCATACAGGGATTGTAACACATATTCTCTTGATCTGCACATTGATTTTCTGCCCGTTTTTCCCATTAAGAAGAGACATTTGATATCTGGATCATAGCAATTTGATTTTTTTTTCCTTCGGTACAGATTATTAACCATAAATTGTTAGACTCGGTCAATAGCATTGACAGTCTGGACAGATTATGTAATCTCACTGCCAGGCTTGAGCATAACTTTCACTGTATTCATGTTGATGATAATAATAGCAGCACTTTACTCAAAATCTCAAATACTTTGCGCAGCTTTGTAGCTTACACCATAAATCTGATGTCATTGTTCAAATGAGAAAAATATTGTGTTGATCGTACAAGTGGCAGATTTATGGGTGAGTTCTGAGATATAGATGAAAGACGTGACCATGAATCACTGAAAGTCGCGCTCATGTTAGCAAGAGCCAGTGATGTAACCAATAACCAATCAGCGAAGTGCATTGTTGAAATCATCTGTTGCCAGATATTATTTAGGGCTTCACATTTAACAACGAGAAAGAGCTGAGTCTAACGATAGGTCTTCTTTGATATGGAATATAATATGAATTTCCAGTAATGATGCTAAGGATCATAAACAAGACATCATTCATTTTTTACAAATGATTAAGGACTTTCATATATAGATCTAGAATATATGGATATGTCATTGTATCTTTGGCATCACTGGATAGGCACACACCAGCCTGCACACAATCCTGATTTATTCCTTTCTGCATCATCATGAGTGCAGAACAAAGACACGGTATGCAAAATACATACACAGTAATGAAAAAAAAGAGGAAAGAAATCCACAGGTTATTGAGTCTGTACGATTATCTGGTAGAAAATTAGTCTAGATAATGCTCATTTCATCTCACAGCATTGCCCTTGAAACTGTATGTCCAACCTGTGCCGATGATAGAAATATGAGTTTCATCACTGTCGAGATACAGAATTCATTTTGCCATAGCGAAGCATGTTAATATGATAGTCACTAATATCATTCATATTGGCAAAATTTCCAGTTGAGCAGCTGAATATTCTCATATCCGGTGGGACTGGGAACGCGACTTTCTCTTTCCAGAGAGGCAACAGCAATATTGCATGTCTTTTGAGTTTATGCAAAGCGTTTCCCATTTTCCTCCAACAGCACTCACTCAGAGCAGCCATGGCAAATATCATTAAATGCCCTGCTAACACCCTACCCCCTTCACACACTCACACATATACACAAACAAACACAAACCACCTCTCCCTTCTCTCTGCCCACACTCATTTTTCCCCTGCTTTTTCTTCCTGGCTATCACTCAGCGGCAGTGCACGAGGGAAAGAGAGTGCATTGATCTGCCAAAGTGAGCAGCCATTTCACAGGGCGAGTCTGCGCAGCGCTCCTGTCCCTGAATGGGAATTGCTCATTTCACCTGGCCGCCTTGCCTGTAGCAGACTACTGGGAAGCCCCGCTAGAGAGGGACAGAGGCGGGGGGGGGGGGAGTGCAGGAGTCAGGGCCCCGGTCAGGGCTTGGCAGGCGGCAGATAAGAGATCCTCATGCTGCTCCTGCATGCACTTACCACTGCTGCTGGAGCTCAGCCTCTCTCTCTCTCTGTCTTTCACACACTCGTACGCACATACACATAGCTTCTCTTCCACACATGTGAGGCACTAATAATAACTTTGGCGTTCTGGTGAGTCAGCCTTCTTTTCCTCAGGCAAGGATAAAAGTAAAACATGGTGCCTTTATTGAGTCTGAAATCACTAACTGTGGAATTCCCAGAACAGGGCTTTAGCTCAGCCTGTATTCCATTCACTGCCAAGAGTCCATGTGTCCACAAGATCGAATATTGTGTCCAAGGCAGGTGCTGATAGGCTGATAAACAAGCCAGTAAACTATTTATGACATTCGGAGAACACACAGTGGTAGGAAATATGCAGTTCTGTAACTCAAATAGTAAGAGCTGAATAACTGTGTGTGTTTTTTTAGATTTTTTAGGTTGCCAATTCTGACTTTATTTCCAACATGAGATATTTTTACATACTAACGTTGTCTTTGTGTGATCAGCTTACATACTTAATTGCATTTGGAGAGCGGAAATGTTGCCTTGATGTTCAGCATGAACTTCTTTGCAGATGTTCCCATTAAAGAGGCCCTAATTGTTCATTTCTCTGCATATACGTTAAATGCTTTCACATTAAAGTTCACCAACACAGTGGCAGTGGATGGAAGTTTGCAGTGCTCACAGAGGTGAAAAGCAGCATTTTCAAAATAAATGTGCCCTTCTTAGCCTGGGTAATCACTGCGAGCAGTTACATAGGGACTATTTTTCAGTAGAAAGTAATTACTGCTGTAATTATATAAGCGCCAAATTAAAAATGTCATTCATCTCCATTTTATTTATTCAGCTGATAAAAGTATCTGCATGACTTGATGCCAGAATTAAGTGAAACGTTTTCTTTCATCTTCCAACGCTTTAAATAAAGTGCAACCATTATTTGTCCAATGATTGCTCTGGAATATTTCTATTTTAAATAAATCACACTTTTTAAAGATTTTATGCTGTTTTCAAAACATATCAAGTCAACCAAATCTGTCTCTGCCAAACTTAACTTGCATATCAGCCGAGCCCTTCAGCCTTCTAATATCTGACTCACCTCTCCATCAGTGACCCCCCCCCCCCCGCTCCACCTCCCCATCCTTCATGTGTCCGAAACACATTCCATCCAGCCACTTCATTCCCCCACTTCATCCTTCACATGTTCTCAAATTTATTTCTCTCTATCTCTCCACCCTGGTCAGCCCACTTCCCTCCCTCCATCCAGCCTATCTCACTGCTGCTCTCCTTGCTCAGTGACAGTCTCATCACACTCTATCAATCAGGCTTGTGAGGCCCGGGCGCAGTGCAGCACAGCATCGCACAGTCCTAGTCTGGTCCCATCAGTGCCAGTCAGTCTCCCTCACTCTCTCAGTCACTTTAAAAAGGTTTAGGTTGCCAGATATAGTCTGTGTCCCCCCCCCCCCCCCCCCCCCCCGCCACCACTGCCGCCGCCCCGTTGCAGGTCAGGAGATGGGAGGGATTGAGCTGGAGTCCAGATTCAGCTTAGCGCTTGATTTGATATCGCTTGACGTATCCTCCTAGCTCCAAATGGGCAACTCCTCTTTTAAACAAAGATGGATATTTGAACTCACGATCAGCTCCGAAACACTGACAGATGTGAACACGTAAAGAAAAACACAGCATGTGAGCAGCCGTCGGCGTGTCGCGTGGAATTTGAGCAAATGGGAAATGATGCAAAACCGAGATCAGATCATTCTCGCCCTCAGCTCATCAGCTATTCTTTTCAGTCCCTTACCTGCCGCAGGCCTCATCCTGTGGTTGACGTCTCAGGAAAGAGAACTGCATAAATGAGAAAGACAAAGAGGAGCAAAATGGGGATGAATAGCTTAATCAAGCTGTCTGTGCAGAGTAAAGAGCAGTCATTTTCTGTACATTTATTAGAAACAACAAGGATCGCTGACTAAACAGAGCAACGATAAAGTTTACTGTACACTATTTGCCATAAAAGCTCTTATTTGTTCATTTAATTAGTTGATTTAATCAGCACCGTTATGCAGACAACATATAGTAAAGACAGAATACTTGTTTTGCAACCAAATTTCAGTTGAAGGAACATAAAATTGCATGTGCAGTAGAGAATGACTTAACCACAGTTATCGATTGGCTTTGTGAATTATAATGAAAACAAGTGTAATTACATTTTCCTTTAAGTAGCACAACAAATTAGGCTTGTGAGTTATTCTGGAAGCAAAATGGGGTGGGGGATGGGGGGGGGGGGGGCAGAGTCTTACATTTAATGTGCTGGGAAGATTTTCTCAGGCTATTTCCTTGCTAAATGCATTAGCAGATGCTGCTGTGCCCATACAAGCCTGTGGACTAATATTCTTGTAAATGATTAGCTACTTATTTAACCAACAGGGAGAAATGTGCTTTGGGTGATTTCAACAAAACTGGGTTGGGGATAAACATTTTTTTTTTTATTATTATTATTTTTTTCCCCAGCAACACTGGGTGAGCTTTAATTTGACTCATTATCTTTTAAAACGTTATTGTAGGGCTTTATGGCAGTCGAATGAGATGATTAGCAGTGATGATTATGAATGTTACAATCGTCTGTCTGCCCAAAACTTCTCATTCCTGTTCATTCAGAGTCAATTTTCAGTGCAAATGGAGTTTGCTGGTTTTTAAGTAAAAGCAGGAATGGGAGCAAACAAGCCAACTCCACGTTTAGTTACCTTAAAAGCTCTTTATGGATATTAGTGGAAACAGAATCATTAATTTGGAGTTTTAGGGTCCTAAAATGTAAATGACAGGGTAATATAATTACCCAGGTGAGGATATGCCTGTTACTCGCCCCTTCAACCTGACTTCATCAACAGTGTGTTTTGCTGAGTTCCTTGTTATCTGGTTTCTCTCTATACACCCTGTTCATGCTAATGAATCCACAAATTAAATTGTAGAACAGAGGAATATTAGGGTGCCTGCCGTTTTGATGTGGTGAGGAATACTCAATTAGGCTGGATTTGGCCCCCGTAATTATTACATTATAGCTAAGATAAGTGTTCAATGGCAACAAATGCTTTGATGGACTCCATCCTGTAACAAAGGCAACGGGTGAGCAAAGACGAAAATGCCAGGAAGGGAGAGCAAAGGGGGGGGGGGAAGCAAGTGAGAAAGTGACAAGAAAGCTATCGCACGGGAGCCCCTGTCTGCAGCAGCCATATTTCATTACACAGCACCGAAGCTTAGGAGGCAATCAAGCATATTTAGCCATCCTCGTCTCGCCCCCCCAAAGCAATTATTACTCCCCAGTTTTTTACTGTGCTTTGCCATGGGGAAAATGAACCGCAGTACTTATCAGCTCAATGCATACACAAGTGACTGGGGTGGAGGACATGTAGGTGTGACTGTGTGTGTGTGTGTGTGTGTTTGTGAGCAAGGGCATGCGCGGACGCTTTTGTTTACGTTTTGGGGAAGTGTCGGAGGGGCGGGTAGTGGCGAGCTGACCACCAGTGAGCAATAGGTTACCTTTTTCAATCCCATTAACTCGGTAACATCAGCACATTTAGGGGCAGCAGGCGGAGCGAGCAGCGATACAGAGATAACCATAAACATGTCACCAAAAATGCATTGTTATTTGCATTCATATTGGAAAGAGCCAAATTGATGTGGGGTCAAACAGGGAAGGTGAGGGTTTATGACCTGTGCATAGCTCTGCTGTCAGCAGCTCTGATCTATCGGACCGGCCAGCCTTGTCAGGCTTTACGCCTGATTATATTATCATGGCTGGCGATCAATGTGAATGAATGATCGTTCATCCGCAAAGACGAGTAGAATGAATAAAGCAGAATGCAAACAGTACATTCTTTGGTAATACAGTGAACGGTAATGCATTTCCCATCCTGAAGTCATCTAGTTAAGTGATGCATTGCATGCCAGTGCAATACAAAGCACTTTCAAAATACTTTGGCTGCGCCCTGTTCTTTTATTCAGTCTGTGTGTTTTTTGAAATATTATCTAGCGGTAATAGAGTGAAGCGGCAGAGCTGTGAAATAAAAAAAAACAAAAAAAAAAACAAACATACTTCACTATTCTGTGGGTTCTGAGCGGCTAATGTGCACTCATTTGGGTGGCACAGCCGCCAACTGCAGCATTAGTCCCCATCTGGGGACTTGTGTTTTGGTGAAAGTGCTTCTCCATTTGTGAGACTCTTCAGTTCTGGGCATCCTCCCCAAGCCCATAACTCAACGTCCCTCTATCACTCCCATGCGACTGGCTGTCATAATCATCAGCATTATGCTACCTCAATGGGCCTGATTTACAAGTCTGGACATGGCACCAGCTCTGCGCCAAGGGGTAAACATGAGGCTGTTTGCTACCGCCAAGCCTATTTCTCCCTACTGCATTTAATGGGGAGGAGAGACCGATATTCATAACAGAAAAGTAGCTTTTCAGATCTATGATTTGTTTACAAGACTGCAAATAAAGCCCTTCAGAATGGCGTCAGATTTTGTTCAAAATTTGAAATCGCGAGTTTGGTTTTTGTGGTTAAATATGCACACAAACGTCGTATACATGAATGCACGCATTTATTAGGTTTAAGTAGTTTTAGATTTTGGACAGCTTGAACTCCTTTTTTTCTTTTTGCGGGCATAGTTTACATTTTTTGTGGGAGATGGAGGCTGCTTTGTTTTCTTACCCCACATTTAGATTTCATTTGAGACTTCCCTATGTGGGATTTGAGAAACACAGAATCTTTATGGAGGTAAATATGATTAAACATGATCTCTGCCAACCGTCCTTCCCACCCTCACAAAAGGAAAAAAGTTCAATGAGCCCATAATGTAATTGCGGTTGAGCATAACACATTGGGCCTCTCATTCAGGGCAGCAACAATCATTTATTATCTAAAAAGAAACAGGGTGACTCAAATTGTCCCCATTTTGTTATGTTTCCCACAAATATAACAACTGATTATTCAATTTTTAATGCTGAATGGAGGCTCTGTGTACCATTGTTCCATTAAGATATTACGACTGAAATGATTTTGTCTCTTGTAGTTAATGGTGAAATTAGTTGATTTAATATTATTGTATTATTTTGACTCGCTGGGAGGAAGGTGTTAGAAGTCCCTCCAAGCCAATAACATTAATACAGTCTCTGTATTTCTGTCATATATTTAAAACATCTTTTTTTCCCCCTTTTTCTTCCAAATAGACAGCACCCTTATGCGTCGCTGAAAATTGAAAATAATACGCAACATCCACGGAGCACCATCAGATTGTGTGAACCAATATTGTCTTCCTTCTGCAGATGCGGCGAGTAGACAGTGTCACATTGCTTTCAACACTGAAATATCGTGTCTTTCGTGGAGTAGTGACGTGTCTTATTATATGTCTTTGGACTTTGATCATACTTTTTTCACCTTGAGGCGGCGCCTGGCCCTTCCCTTAACCCTCTCACTCATTCCATAATATTATATTAGCCCATATTCATCCACATACTGCGCCTGCTAAGTGATAGGCCACATAAATCAATTTTTATATATACACACACAATAACAGTTATATGCGGCTTCCAAACCGCCTGCTGATAGCTGCCATTTCTTATCACTCCAGTTGAATATAGCACCGGTATGAAGGCACTTTTGCTTGCTGTCTAAATGGAGGAGACTGAGCGAGAGGGAATGCATTTTTTGTCCAAATTACTTAAGCTGCCTACAAAGCTCTTTGTAAAGCCGCACGGTTATGAAAATTCACTGAAAAGAGAGGGAAATCTTGTACAGCGGGAAAACAATCTCAACGATAAAGAATCACCTGTATATATGACTGTGGGCTTGTGTTGTGTGCAGATACTGGGATTTCTGGCTTCTTATGTATTTTATTTTGCATGTTCAATAAACTGTCAAATATACACAGGGAACTTGCACTAAAGGTCGTGCAGCTTTTTTTGACAACTTCAGGAGAGGTAAGCACATCCGGAAAGCAGCATCCAGATTCAGTGATCGCCTCGTCACAGGGCACGTGAATAGACTTTCTTTTCCTTTATGTTTCTTGCCTCTCAAGAAAATAGTGAGCGCGATTCTGCCATCTGCGGCATTAATTCCAAACGCCTAATACATAAGCTAATCAAGCATGTTTATTTTTCCTCTTGTGGAGTTGTAGGCTTTAACATTTGCGAGGAAATGTGTACCCTGTAGTTAATGAACTGAGCTGAAATGAGCTCTCATAGCTGTGAAGTGAAATCACTGAACGCACCGAGCACATATCCGCCATCACTTTCGCTCATGAGGTTCCAAAGAGGGAGAATTTGATTGTTCTCCAAATGGCATCAAGCAAAGGTGTTACAATAGCAAGGGAGGGCCCCATCAGTGGACGGCGTGATGTCGTGAGACCGTTTGATAGACAACAGCACAGCAGGAGAAAGAAGAGAGGAAGTGGGATTCAGGGCTACAGAGCCAAGAGACACTTTCTCTTTCACTCTCTTGCTCCCAACTGCTCCCAGTGCCAGAGACACGGGCCGCTGCACAGACAGATGGCGAGGAGGTGTGTGTGTGCGTGTGTGTGTGTGTGTGTGTTATGCGGGGTGTGTGTGCGCACGCGTGTGGTGGGTGGTGACGCCATTCGGCTTTGTGCAAGTGTGAGAGAGATGGACCGCGATGGATGAAAGAGGAGAAAATGAAGGAGGGGAAAACGCTGCAGAGGTGTGTGCGACTTTACCATGCAGGCACTAATCCACGTGCTTTTTAAATGTTTTTATTTATTTATTTATTTATTTATGCCACATCCGAGTAGCTTGTCCACTTCATTGCAGCAGCAATGAAAGTTCATTTGCGCTGTCACTTTGCGCTCACCCGTCACACCGCGCAGGCTAGACACTGCAAGTCAGGGACCTCTCCTGATGACAGAGGCACACCTACCAGAGGAGCTGTGGGAGTGAGGACAGAGTGGGTGGAAAGATTCGGTGTTGACAGACTGCCATCTACTGGATTTGACTATAATTTCAATCCAAACTATTTTTTCACCAACACTCCTGCTGCTTGCAGTATGTGCATACATCTATGTCCCCATGCCAGCTTTATGCACAAATCTACAGCTTCACGGAGAGAAGTCAATCCTCTGCACAGTGAATTCATTCTGAATGTTTGGTTTACATTTTCCCTATTTGATGTTCGGTCGAATGTCTATATTTTTCACCCGATAATTAAGAAAAGGATTAAAATCCACAGTATTAGAGATGTATGTGTATTCATGGATGCTACAGCTAAGTTACTGCAACCTGTGCAGCTCTGTGCAGGAGGACCAATGCAACACGCCATTGATTAAGATTCCCAGTATCTATTTAACATTTGCATGTAAATCTACGAGGCTACAGCAAATCAAAATGAATGGAGGCCAGTCACATTCATGATGGGAGGTAAATCACCTCAGATGGGAGCCTCTGGCTCGAGCCTTGCAGGGCAAATGGTGAAGCACAGCACCATCTTGTGGTTGTGTCACGTTCGATAAAGGCTGGCTGAGCACCACCATTTGGCTGAAGAATAGCCAAATATCTACATCTGATGATTCAATTCGAAGCCAGGATATTCACTGACGGCTCAAACTGCTAAAATGGCATTTCCCCAAAAGTTTGATACCAAGGGGGATGTGGAATAACATCTCTCTTTCATTCCTTTCGGGGATTGTAATCGGATTAAGCATGCAGAGCTTTTAATTGAACGGATCATAACACTTGCTTTTGCAACGTGGACATTTACCACAAATATTTGCGCTAAGATACGGAAAGAGGAACCATGTAATTATTCATGTCTGTAAGAACTAACCAATGCTATTTTCTGCTCCACTAGTGCCTTTGTGTTTGTTTCTCTGCATGCCTGTACATGTGCACATGTGCTTGCATTTGCATGAGGGTGAGATCCTCTAATGCATTTCAGAAGGTAGCACAACCGTTACCTGTCACACGAGTAATGAGCAGCCGGAGTGCAGTTAACGGTCATGAAATATGCACCAGACTTAAATACCTTACCCATAGCGCCTTGAGATAAATCCGTGCATTTCATTAAACACACACTGTGGCTCGGCTCGGCTGCAAAATTATTCCTCCTTTGCAGAGGAAATAAAATAAATTTCCTGCACTTCTTTCCTCTTAATCACAATAGCAGTGTCATGTGAAAGAATTACCACTTTTATTCCAACAAATTGGGGACAGTTAGAAATTTGTGCCTCTGAACAGCCCTGCTGATTCACAGAGCCCACCGTGTACTGCAGAAGGATGTACTGTATTTAAATACGTGAATTGGGTGCTATCATAAGTTGTTACTAATCATTTAATATTTTCCTCTTTTTTTTTTTTTTTTTTTTTGCATTTTCCTGATCTACTATGGCCAGTACTTCAATCTCTAATCCTGTCTGTTTGTGGCTTAGTCGAGATTCACCCTGGGAAACCCCCTCACTGCTATCTGACATGAAACAGATTTGATCCATTTTCTAGAGCCTATCTGTCTTTTTCAGACAGGCGGTTTTCAAAAGAAATATGTCAGCACTCTGGGGATTATGCTTTTTTTTTTTTTTTTTTTGCTAATCACCAAAAGACACAACCTGCCCGACATTTCTTTGGTTCGACAATACAGCGCGCCGAGCGAAAGTCCCTTCCCATTTAGATGCTTATTTTGATCTTCTTTTATTCTCATTGTGTCGCTACAATCAGATGCATGAACCATTAACTTCAAGCTCGGCTGAGTTACATGATTATCTCTCCGCAAATGAAAAGTGATTTAGCGGGAAAAAAAAAAAAGACGAAGACGAAGACGGGCTCATTTCATAACCTTGTTCTACTGATGTTGAGCGAATAGACTCATCATCGCTCATCCAGATTTGCTTCTCTTAAGAGTGAGTGCGAGGAGTTGGCATGGTTTACGCTGTTGGGGGATGAACCATCCATCCAAGCATCCTGGAGGTGAATATTCGAGTAAACATTTTCCTACTCAGTCTTGCCTCCTGACAGCACCTCCTCACAGTGTCCATGGAGGGAATGGAAAAGCAGAATTTAGAATATACTGCATGATGGTTTCTAAACTGTCTATACTGCAGTCCGCATGTTTGGAGGGCTTTCTTGCCCTGACTCAGGCCTCACAGGCAATTCTATGTGTGTGTGTGTGTGTGTGTGTGTGTGTGTGTGTGTGTGTGTGTGTGTGTGTGTGTGTGTGCTAACCGGCTGTTGCTGAGTGCACTCAAGTGTAAGCACCCAACATGTGGGATGAGTGTGATGGATTCCTGGTATCGTTGGTAGTTATTTGTGGCGTGCCTATAACCACAATTCCCCAGCCACAGCTTATTGCAGGGTGAAGCTGAGCAAGATATACTCTGAGGCTGGCATACAGCCACTGGACTTTGTAATAATTCATCGACCAAAAAGCCTCCCATGTACTCACCGTGCAATATTTATACCCCGCTGAATGTATTTTCTCAGCTACATCATCGCACAGGCTCAGGGCGAGGGATTTTCTCTTCTGAGAACGGGGTTTGAGTATTTCAGACCTTCGTCAGATCCGGGAAACAATTCCTTGAATTTGTCCCATGATCACATTCGGACTACTTAGAATGATGTATGCAGCCCCGGCGCCGATGCCTATTTTTAAACTTTATATATTTGTAATGTTCGTAATGCTTTAATCTGATCTCATGTCTGCATTTTCAGATATGGAGTGTATTCATCTGACAGTGAGAGTAAATTGCGGAGATGGTCATTGTCTGACGTCAATAATTTAATGTCCGTGAAGACAGACATTAGGCCACGCTGCCTGTGAGCTTGTCTCGAGTCTTGTCGTGTTTGTCCCTCTGTGAGCTCGTCCTCATTCTCTCTTCCTCTATCCGCAGTCCCATCCCGCCTGAACTCGCCGTAGAGTTTGTCTCCACTTGTCTGGTTAGTTCTTGATTAGCTCTTTCTTCGTCTTTGTTTCCATTTCCCATTTCCCCCCCTATCTTCTTTGTTTGTGTTGTTTCATTACAAATTAATTTCCTCTTCCCTCGGAAAAGCTCCACATGAAATTTAAATGCCTCAAACTACGGTTCAGTTTTTTTTTTTTGGTCTTTTTTTTTTCCCCGAGCAGGCGGAGGAGGCGAGAATTAAAAAGAATTTTTTTGATTCCACACATTCTTGCTAATGATGGTGCATTTAAAGAGGCTCTAATGTACAGTAAAAGGTTACAATCATATGAGCAGATTGTGTCAGGTGCTTCTAAAGCACTAAAACCTTGATTAATGGAAGTTGGAGGTTTTAATATGTGAGAAAGTGCTCCAGAGGAAAGATGATGAAAGGTGAAGGATTCAGCCTTTGATTTTGTTTCGTCGCTCTTTGTCCCACTGAGTCTAATAACTCTTGAAATACAACAGGAAGCCTGTTTTTTTTTTGCACTCGACAAGGCTGACTCTTCATATGTACGTACACAAATGCAGTTTGAACTCTGGACTTTTCACTCATATTGAAGCTCCCAGTAGGAGTTGATCAATTACCTTGAGAGTTCTATCCTATAATGTGGGTTTAAAGTGTAGCAGACGAGCACGTCAAGGGTTCAGAACATGCTGTTATTTGACATATTTTCAGGTCTAAACCTCACCAATAAAACTATCTAAAACCGATGAATTGAAAATGTGTTTGGTAGGGACTTTCAGTTCTGACAGCACCACTCATGACATTCTTAATTGTTATTTGTGTTTGTCAAAGACGGGCACATGGAGAAATGTAGTAAATTAAAAGAATCTTTACAAAATTTTTCAATGAAACAGATGAATGTGCCTGTCACACTTAAAACCGCTGTCTTTTTGTCCCATTCTCAAAATCACAGGCTGCATCTCCATTAAAAACAAAGACTCGGTTTTGGTTTTAAAAAGGCTCTCCCACACTGTTCTGTGCTTTTTCAATGAAGACGCTGTTCCAGTTTATTCCGAAAGCTGCTTTTCTCATATTAAGAGCTTAAAGTGAAGAGAAATATGCTGCAGCTTATTTTGCAATTAAGCTCTTTTTTTTTTTTTTGCTCAAAAATGAATGAGATGAAGTTATTGCTAAATGAGCTGCGACGAGGGCAAACAGCTGCCCTGTGGACTGCGAGGTTTGGCCAATTTGAAAGAACACTTGTCCAACTCACCAAGAAATGAGGCCTCTCTGTTCGGGTTCATGCAGGTGCCAGCATGCTGCCCGATGCCGCAGTATTACCTCGCCGACACACCACTGAAATGAATGCCCCCTTTGCCCCCACCTAGAAGATGAGAAAGAGTCAGCGGGATAAGGTTGGCATCTAAAACATGAACAGAAAATATGACACAAAGCTAAAAAAAAAACTACACATTACACAGTTTGTATTCATAACTGGAAAGTCATATAGAAAAGAAATAAAGCCACACGAGTTTGTGCCATTCTGTCGATAACAGCCCCGAAATCTACTCGCATCAACACACTGTTTGCCTGAGAGGCTTAGTCCATCATTTGAAAGCAAAAGAAATCAGTGGATGAAATGTATTTCTAATATCAGCATGTTTTTCAAATCTTGTATTTGCACAGAGAGCAGGCAAAGGGAATATTTATGGGGAAAAGCACAAATATGTCACATTTGATATGTTCAATTTTTTTCCCTATTTTCTTTTTATTGTAGTGCATTGTGTCTCTCAAGAAAACTGGCTTGCAGGTGTTTTTTTTCCCCTTTCTTTTTTGATACTTCACACAATATGACAAACGACACCTGTGAGGGAATGTAAGAAGACCAAAGCTGTGTCTGTAACTCAGAAAGCTCACTCACTTCAGCCTTGCTCCATTTTCATATTACTGCCATTTGGCACATTTGACTGTAGTTTCTAAAGATCTGTGTCAGTGCGTGCCAGAGTACACCTGCTTTTGCCATAATATGAGTTCAGCGCATGTCTGAACATGGAAATGAACTACTTTGGCTTGTGCAGGCTCCTGCTTGCAATAAAAAAAAACAAAAAAAACCTGAAAATCCTCGCTCAAAACAATCATCCAAGGTCAATCTAAAAGACTCCACTTTGCATCTGGGTGGCAGCCCCCTTAGTGCTATTAGAAAAATATCCTCAACTCAACTCACAAGGCTGTATTTGCATAGAATTAACCTCTCAAAAGACATATTAAAGACAGGGCCTAAGTCTGACATGCCTTTGGAATAGCTTATGTGCATTTGCATAACGTCTGCCTCCTGTGCAGGTGATAAAGCAGTATTAAGCTTGGATTACAGTATTTGATTTTGTTTGTGTGTGTGCGCGCGCGTCCGTCCGTCCGTGTGTGAGTAGGTGTGTGTGTTTGCACAATGACTATATACTTAGCTTTGTACCTGAATATGTGCAAACTGGAATCTGCTTTCGCTGTTTTGGCATGCCTCCCTGTCGCCAGCAGGGCCAGAGAGAACAGTGCGCTTTGCCTGACTGCCATGTTACTCGTGTGACCTCATGAAAGTACAAGTCCCTTCAAGCGGTATAATAAATCATCGCATCCGGGGCTGGCCCACAACACATGCTCGGATGTACGCACATACGCACACACACACTTTTTGCTCGCCATAACACAATTTATCAAATTTAAGAAGTATGGAGGCAAAATTATATGGGGTGCACTGACCCTTTGAGATAGAAGGACCAGTAGTCAGTTAGGTCGTACCACACATACCACTGGAAGAACTCCAAAATATACTTTCCCCAGGATATAAAGCTTTCTTAACATTAAGAGGCATCGTTCAGCCCAGCAGCAGTGCTTTATGGCTCGGTCACGTCACTTTTTTTTCCCCCCAATTATAAACAGTCTTTGCTGTAAAAAGACAACATTTTTCACTGTTAAACAGGTCACATCTCATTTGCCGTTATCAGTTTCAGGAAGTTGTCTTTGGAAAGTTTTCTGGCTGCTGCTATCCTAAACCAGGTCACCTGCCTACTGCTGCAAATTCTGCTTTATATAACACAACTCCATGTGACAGGTGTAGGGCACCTACGTACCCACCGTTCTCAGTAAATAGCACTACGGCATGATTTAACAAGGGTTTTAAAGACTCTCTCTCTGAGAAGAAACAGCAGATTCAATTTAAATTTAATGCCTTAATGGTTCTTGAACAGGACATTCAAATGGCCTCCAACAGACTGCCAGAGTGACAATTTTGCCGCTGTCATTTACAATACTTCAGGCCCAAACTTAGTCTAACTCACTTGTCTGTACTTAACTGTTTTTGTCTTGCCTTTCCACTGAAGCTACATTTGTCGCTGTCATCTTTAATTTGAATCACTTTGCCACCTGAGCCTCCCAACAAATTTTCACAAATTTTCACAGTCACCACCACAAGGGACAGGGGGCATCATATGTGTGAAATGCTCTGAGTGAAAAGCATCATTGCCTCGTGGTGTTTACACACACCCATTTAACACGCTTGGGAATATATTTGAGGCTGCCGGCCATAATAAGAAATACAAGCCAGGGCCGGGTCCCAATGAGGAGACAGTGGGTTAGAACAGCAGTGCCATAAATTGAGCTCAGAGTAGCACAAGGCGAAGCTTCCCTTGCAGGTACATTTGATAAGTTCATTGGAAATCCCGTGGACGCGCAGAGGAATGTTCTGGTGTACGCTGGCCTCTGCCCAGGGAACAGTAACTCGCAGTAACACAAACGCTCCAATTACAGCTGCACCCACAAGTCCTCTGGGGGAAACCACAGCACTCCTCATTGATCTGAAAAACAGCACTGTGATAGAGGATAACTCCACGCCGCCTCCAAAGGACGTGAACTGCACTTTTAATTACCGTAACATTATTATGATGACGGCAACGATGAGTTATTCCTCGGGGTATTTCACCGGAGACGTGCTAATTTATTGCAGTATAGTCGAGCATTTGTAGTGTTGTGTAAAGTGTTACTTTTACATGCGATGATGCAGAAGAAGGCAATTACGTTCGAGTGAAAATATTATTCACTGTGTTTTTATTTGGGTCACCTACTGTAATTATTGCTGGCTTTTCCCAGGAAGCCTCTTGTTGTAGGGTGTTTGCATGTGTACTTGGGCCTAAAACAATGTGCTAAAAGCACCTGTCAGTCCTCTATCAAAACGCTGTGAGACGTGCGAATGGATGCGTCATCTCCACCGTCTTAAAGTGAAAACATCCGCTGTGCAAACAGCAGAGCAGCAGCAGCAGCAGCAGCAGTGGAGATCGTTGTACTCCAGAGGGCACCATTAGCATGCTTTATATGTGTCATTATGCCATCCTGAGCAATACCAGATATATCTGAAGCAGTTAAGGCCAGACACTAGAGGCCAAAACATTGTTTTTTCATGCAATGGTCAATTTTAAGATTTTTGGGCTATTTTGCCCCTATAACATTTCATATTTCAGACTAGTGTAAAGAAAACATCCAAAATACAGATTTAGGTGTTTATTTAAGCTCAGATTTCTCCTCTGAAATTCATGCAAATTAGAAGGTTTAATTAGATAATGCCTCCTTTGTACGTTTAAACATTAAATCATATTACAAAGAAAAGATAACTGTTTGAGTAATCAGCTGGGGATGGTTGTAATTTTGCTATATTCACCTGTAGCCTTACTATTGGACTAAAATTGGATGGACTTTTACAATACATATCTCAAGTTTTTCCTCATCCCCTGAGTTAGAAATCTCCACATCGTTAGCACTTACACACATCAAACTTTGCAGTTTTATTCTGATCTCTCTTCTGAAGGTTCTTCCAGAAGGCTTTGTTCATCTAGCTTTCATAGCATGATTTATATTACATTTTATTCCTAAAAATGCGGTGAAAATGGATTTTTTTCATGGTTTTTGACATTATTCCCTGATTTATGGAGTGATAAAAAGAGGTATCCAAAATTCCCTCTGGAAAAAAAAACCCTGTGAGTCTAATATCTAAACAAAATGAAACAAGTTTTGAACTAAGCTTCATCCAGTTTTCAGTTTTGTCATCTGGAAATCTATGCTAATTAGCACATATTTGAGTGAATAATGCTTCATTTGCACATTTAAGCATACGTTTTTGGAAAACCTCTAATACAAAAAATAGTAAGTCATCAACTGGTGCAGTTTCATGGTGAAATCTATGTTAGTGTCGTGTCCACAATTAAGCATCAGTCCAGAACAGAAGCACAACAACAGCAGCACTGGTAGTGATCTGTACACGTCCAGGAGGAAAACGCTGTTCAAATGTTTGAAATGTGATTATAGCAGGACAGTCGACTGTATTAATACTGTAAACACAGCCAGTGAAAAGGGCATTTACTGTTCAACCTTCTGCCTGGCTCCAAAAAAAAAAGGGAAATCAAACTTAACTTGTTTGTCAAGCTTGAGTATTATTTCACATGAGATGATAAAAGTCAGTAAAATCAGTTTACTGTGACTGAACAATAGATCATGTGCAGACATGTATTCTGTCCTTACATGCATCTATACTAATGACATTTAACTGTTTGACCCTTGATTTGATTTCTATGGGTTGACGTTATCAAATTGTTGACATTCGAACATCGAAAACCGGATTTTGGTCACCAGTGATTGTCACAGATGGAGCGTTTCATTAAATAACACAATTTCAAGGAAGGTGGATCTTACCCGTTTGGAATAATCTATTGCGATTGCTGCCTCGGACCAGAGTGATGAAAGAAGAAAACTCCTCAGAATCTCCCTAGAGAGAAAGAGATAGATCAGGAAACGTCATGCTTTAGTGTATAGTGCCGTTGTCCATTCACAGCTGAACACTTAGATCACTGCACAATCAATCAATGCTGAGTTAGCGGACATAATCACATATTGAGATGCATGGGGATGAGCATCAACCAACACACACTGTAGCCACTACGGGTTGCTGCGTTATCAGCATAGAGTCCCATTAGGTTTTGTAAACATGCTTCATGTACTTTGAGGAGGTGATTTTCCGTTGTGCATAATGAGAGCTGCTAAAAATAGACTCCTGCCTGAACGCTGACAGTGTCTCCACCACGTACTGAAGACAGGATAGCAGGATGTTTGGTTATGTCTGCTTGTAAGTAATAATTTCTGACAGTGACTCACTCTCATACGCCCTTAGTTGTGTGCAAGAAAGCATGAATATGTACCTGATGTACACGCACGCACACAAATACACGCCCAGTGATAACCATACACTGCACATACGTGGAGGCTTAATTGATTTTGCCATCGACTGGTTTCAGATTGACGACTGGAAAATAATAGGGTCACAGGGGACCTTAAATAATGTCCGAGGAGCGCAGAGGTCTTCCTCATCCTTGGAAACACACAGATGGGCTTTGACAAACACACACACATCAATATTAACCGCCTCCCATGTTTACCTTATCAATTTCTAAGACCGAGCTCGTGTCAGGAACAGAATGAGAGCACATGATTGAAATTGCTTGACTGTCCTCAAACGTCACAGTGGCACAAATGACTGACAGCCTGGATTTGTCTTGCATGACAATGACGGTGATAATTGGACGTTGGGCACCGTGGCACACACTACCTCTCCTATCTGCTGTGCCCGTGCAATATTCCACATCTTCAAAGCACTGCTAAATGTGAATCTAGCTTGACTTTTGCATCTGTAATCCTACTTCAAGTTTTTTTTTTCTTCTTCCCACTTTGCCGAAGCACTTGATATGCAAAAATCATATGTTTACTTTGGAGATCAAAGTTTCTTTCTCCCTCCCCCTCTTCATTTTCCTCATCTAAAAATGGACTCCTTTCATTATGCAAGCCAACAAAGAGCAGTGCCTGCTCACGCAGCCCATTCCAAGCATACTGATTAATTAGCTTGTATAATTAGCCTAATGATTTAGAGAAACATGGCCATGGCCACCCAAGAAGCTATGCTAATGGACCCTGTCTATCGCAATTAAAATGCCCATAATTTAACAATGGTGGATTAAAAGTCCAGATAACTGCTGTGGAAAAAGCAGGTGGTGCAGTAGCGTCACATTAGCTGGTGTTGTGTTCAAGATCACTGTTGTGAGGTTGTGTTCAAATCATGTGTTTGTGCTGAATAATATTTTGCACAAGTGCAGACACCACTGGAAGACTGAGAGCTAATGAAGTGTTCTGGTTTCTTTTTCATGTGACGATTAACTTGATCGCTGGCAGCGCACTTGGTGCACTTAGACGTCAAATTAGCCTGGAAATGTGATGTAAGTTGCTGAAAGTGTGACGCCTGCTTTTAGTGTCACAAGGTGCAAAGTTATCATCCGTCTGTCTCCTTATGCCACCGTATATATCTTCTCGTCTGCTATGTTAGCTCCTTCTCTGTGTGAGCACATACTGTTAAAAGGGTGAGTTAGGACATGCAGTTGTGGACTTTACAGTTTCCATTAAATGTGAGTCGAACCAGTCAGTATCTCTGCTCTCTGACAATAGCATCAGCATTCCTGGCCGCACTTCAGGCATAAATCGCCTGTTTATGACCTTCCCCTGAACAGTAACCAACAGAGGCACCAGCTCGACTCATAAAACCACCAGAATGTTGAGGTGGAGGTGAAGATATTACTTATCCATACACGACTTCTAAAACGGCGGTCAAGTGGGAGCAGTTAGAAAAAAAAAAATCTCATCCTTATTTGTTTATTTTTTTTAGTGCTCTGATTGAATGCTGGGAAGATCACACCCAGTCATAAATGACTGTAATTTACAACACACTTTGCTGCTGACAAAGCATAGGAATTACAGCGCCATCAGGCTTGTATAAGCAGCACAGGAAATGGACTGTGGCATGGAGTCAGTGTTTATTGCAATACCAAAGTAAAACCAGCTCCAAGCCAAAAGTGACAATTTCACACTTTTGAAATGTCAACTAATATACTGTCCAGTTACAAATAGAGCCCAATACTGAACACTAAATACTAAGTACTAGTTGGTGTAGCACTTCATTGCAGGTACTGTGCAGGTACTCTTTATGTACTTACGTGAGTGACTTGAATGTCACTCACGTAATTGCCACCCAATTACACACTTCATACTGAATCCAATATTCTTTATGACAAAACCATTAAAATCAATGAAATATTAAATTAACACTCAGTGCTGTGGCTGAAATTAATCCTGCTTTAGCTTATTTTTTCAATCACTTGAGAGCAGCAGGAAAAAAAGATGTAAATATGATCACTGTGTAGAGTTGATGTGGCGAACTGGTTCTTAAACAGCCAACTATCTACACACCAGGCAGAAACAGCACTGGTTCATTCATGTTTCTGACCAACCGGCAAATGCGAGTCCTCATATTCACAACCCCTTAGTTCTCTTTTGGTGTCCACCAGCTCTTCAGCTGCAAAATACTCCACTCTGTGCTCAGCAGCTAGTTGCTAACTGTTTCTGCCTGCAGTTTGGTGCTGGGCAGTGGGTTTAGCCAAGCTTTTTCACTGAAAACAGCTGCAAGTGGAAATAACATTAATGAGAGCGGTGACAGTGAACCAAAACAGTGAAGTTGTGGGCCATAAAACCGTAACAAAGAGAGAAAAACCGCTAAGTCAGGTACTAACTCACTGTGGCTTCATTACCACAGAGGACACCTTTCACAATGCACGTACGCTGTCGTCATTAGACTCATGGTTCACATAAAAAAAAATCGATTAGTGCAGCTGTAACGCCAGCTTTTACATCTTTACTTGATTAAAGTTTATATATTTGTTAGCTTTACTGTAGTCAAACTGTCAAACTGAAGGAAGACACTTCATTTCCGCTCTGACACAGCATGGCACAGAAAACAGAGAGGCTCCCATCTGTTAAATAATTTCTGAGAACAAGAACGAACGAAGAGGAGAAACAAAACTCTCAAGACAGCGACTCTTACATTACGTAGCAGCTAAGAACGGATCTGCTTCTCCACTCACTTCACTCTCCTGCGTGTTTCAAGCATTGTGGCATAGCTCTAGTTAAAAGTTACTGAAGTAATATGATTTATCAGAATTAAACAACACTACTATATTAGTTCCAAACTGCTGACTGAATAGCAGCACCATTACCACATTGTTTCAGCAGCTCCAATAGATTCCATATGCCATCTCCCTGAGAGCCTCTCAACTGAAACAATGTAAGGCAAATGTGTCATTAGGATTCGCAGCACTCCCAAACACACTAATTGCCACGCCGATTTGATAACAGTCTGTTTGTGTCTATGTCTGCATGTTGCCAGCAGGTGCGACGCTATTCACTTGTGTGAGCTGAACATCACAGTCTCGACTTTGACACCATTGTGTCAAAAACTCTGTGCTCAGCTCGTCAGCGCTGGTGCGCTGTGCCCAAACAAGCCGGCTAAAAATGAGCATTTGGGAAGTGATCTGCCTTTCGCTTCCCCCTCTCTCTCTCTCTCTGTACCAACAGCTGCCACAGTGGCACAGGGTAGCGTCACTGTCAGACGTAGATGGAATTAGTTATATAGTACATCATATGTCTATTCAGAATTGGCGTCATGCAACCCAAAAAAGATACGCTTTGGGTGGGAGGAGGTTTGATATTTTAGACACATTTGCATATGTTTGCGATAGTCGGGCTGATGTTGACGGGACATCACATTTGCCATGTGAGCTGTCTCGGTGAGAAATGTTGCCATGCAAACTCAAAGATCCGAATTCTAAAAAGCGCTCCATGAAGCTGCAACTTTTACTTATGAGTTATGTGCATAGTTGGTGTGAAAAATGGCCATGTGTTGCTGCTTTATTTATAAATCAGGCAGTTGGCGGCCCTCTTCCGCTTAATGTAATTGCTAATCCTTTTATAAATAGCCGCATTTCTTGTCCTCTGTCAAATTTTCTCCCCTGCACGTAAGCACTATAGACAGCTCTGAAGCAAACTGAATTCTCTTGTCCATCTTTCTTTTAGATTGAGGAATGTGGATGGCTGCTGCTGTGAAGAAAAGGTGAGTGCATCCTTGTATGACACCTTGTCTGCAGTCAAAACCCTCTTATCAGCAGACTTTCCTATCATGCTGAAAACTTTCCATCATGCTGAAACTGCTCCTCCCTAAAGGCTATCATAATCTGCTCAGCGTGCATAATGCTAATCGTTCAAATATCTCATCAACACAACAGGATAAGCATGCTGTCAGCGAGCGAGGGTGTGCGGTAGACAGAGAGCGAGAGCACGTACAGTTGAAAAGGAGAAAGGGGTTAGGCGGTGGAGGATGAAATGACAAAGAGGGTAAAGTGTGAGAGATCAGATGAGATGATGAAACAGAGTATGAAACAGGAAGAGGCAGCGAGGAAGGACAGGACGAGGGAAAACACATTAAGCCTAAAGTGGGAGAATTAGATGAAGAGAAAGGAAAGGAGGGTAGCTCCATCTGCCTTGGGCACTGTTAGGAAACTCTACGCCACTGCATTCTGTCCCTTTTTTCCAGTCAGCTTTGGAGAAGATGATAGCATTGATCATCTTCTTAAAAGACTGCTTTTCCTGTCGGCGTATCATCTCACGTCATTAAAATGACTGGTTGAGTTGCCTTAAAAGGTTTCTCTTATGCCTGGCAAAGGCTGCAAGCTGTTTGATTGCCTTCTACATCCATGCCTCCCTTCATTTGGTGAGACTGCTGACAAACCTGAGAATGCTTAAGTGTCCATTATTTTGATTTCCAGCAATCAGCTCTGTTATCAGATCAGATTTAATGAAAGGAGGGCAAAGTCGGGGAACAAAATCGACTCAGAGTTGTATTGAGTTGTGGCCCATCCAAAGTCATGGGCATATTCACATGGATTGAGATTCTTTGTAATTGGAAACACATGTTCATCAATCAAAACCAGGTAATTCCATCACATTCATCGCCTCCATGACAGATACTCTATTTCTATTGTCCTGATCCATTACCTCTTGGATGCTCATACCCCCTGGGTTTCCCTCAGGAGTTCCTATCTAAAATCTCATGAGTACTGAGAGAAGGAATGAAGTAAATAGATTTTGTTCTCCAGATTGCTCACATTTCCTCCTCTATAAATCCACTTGTCGCCGCATAAATCTTTGGGAAGTTTGGGCCTCCCTGCGCCTCTGCTTATTAGCCAACCAGGGATCAATTTATCACCTTTGAGGACAAAGAATGGAGGCGTCGGGGGATTCTCTCTCTCCCTTTGATTTATGGAGTCGGAGGAGAGGCAGGGCATTTTTGGGTCATGCAAATCCTTCCCGGCACGAGTGCCTGCCCCACCTACCTCCTCTTTGTGTTGAATTAATTTCTTTGGCAGTGGGAGGAAGAGTGGAGTCTGTAAGAAAACCATTTGGTCAGAGTATGAATGAGAAGGTTAGGCTTGTTCAAGGAGGCAGCGACCATGTATCAAAGGGAATTATCCACTTTCAGTGATAGCTGAAATTAGGGTGGTTAGATTTGACTGAATATTCCTCAAACAGACTCTCGAATCCACAGCACAGACATAAGACCACTGCTTTCACGCCATTCTGACCCTTCACCACTAGTCTGTGCTATTGCTCTGGCAAATTCTTCCTCCGCTCTTGTGACCCATTTTTTTTGCATGTAAGTAGCTGCAGGAATGTGGCTGCCCCACCTCACCTGCGCTAAGTGGCTACCTCGTCTTGGCAAATGAACTACAGTGCCAGGCTCCTGCTCGACAACTCCCTCATTTGTAATTGTCCTCATGTAAATGATGGGCTGGGGACGGGGGGCTTGTGGGAAATGTATTTCTTGTGAAGTCGAAGCGGCTCCAGTGAGGTTGATGGAGTGTTGCTGGTTTTGCATTGCAGTTACAAGGCAGGTTTGAAACATTGCATCACGTATTGTTTGTGTGAATCCAGCGTGATTCAACCTCTTATCATGGGACTCTATAAAAAGCAGGGAATGGGAAAAGGAGGCTCGATTTTGAAGTTACAAAAGGCACTTCTCTGTCAGAACAATCAGTCTTTTTGTGAGATGTGTGTGCGTGAGGCGTGAGTTTGGATTTTAATTCGGCTGTCCAAAGTATTGACACACACTCACATTTCACTGTTTGGCAGCTCTTTCAGATATCAAAATTCGAATTTTACAATGCCGTCTGATTCACATGCATTTCAAATCAACTCAAGCTCCATCCCGTTTCCTTTTAACTACAAGACGCGGTGCAGGCTCCACTTCACAACTCACTCGCCACTGTCTTGGCTCTCGTCCACACTCATCCCTCCTCATAAAAAATGAGCCTGCGCCGGCCAGCAGATTTCTCCAACGCCTACCAGTACCGCCACATCTTTGTCATCCTCCCTCTCCCGCGCTCCTCCTCTCCCTCATGCTCTCACTTCCTCTCCCTTTTCCTTTTTCTACCTTGTTTAGGCACACTCTAGCCTCTTTTGTGGCAGAGAGCATAAGACTCGCCGTTTGCTGAGTGGGCAGCGGGGAGCGGAGGAGGAAAGAAGAGAAACAGAAAGAAAGGCGCAGAAGGAGGAGGGAGGAAGAGAGTTATCTAACAGGATTAAAGGAGAACAACGGAATGGAGAGTACTTAAAATACTCATGACATGAGCCCTCTTGCAAAAAGGAGGGGATGAGTAACAATGGCTGAATCACTCTTGAGGCTCTCTGTCTCTACACAATATGCTCTCTTTCTTCTTCTTCCTGCCTCTCTTTTGCCACCTATGTCTCTCTTTCACTCTCCCTCCATCTTCCCCCTTCGGCCTCATTTTTACTTACTGGCCAGGGGATGTGATGGATCTCGGAGGAGTCATGTTAATAATGTGAGATAGAGTGGCTTTAATTAACCAATGGAAGAAAAGGTATTCAATTCAGATGGAATGACAAGGGCTACCAGCGGCATGAGCTCTAAGCCTTGGGTAGGTAATGTTAGATAGAAGGGGAGGAAATCAGGAGGGAGAATGGAGATGATCAGGAGGTGCAAAGAGAAATGGAAGGTTTCAGATGGAGGAGAATGGGGATCTGGTGAATTCTGAACACAGTAAGAATGAATGATTGGCAGAAAGAGAGCAAAAGAAATAAAATCAGAGGTTCAGCAAAAGGCAGAACAAACCGGGGTATAACCAAGGGAAGGGGTCGGAGGATAGATGATGCAGTAGGTCCTGTCAAGATGTAGGCTAGAACAACCGCCTGGCCCACTTCTGTCCCAGGCCAGGGAGAGAAATAGGAGAGGAAAGGATTTCACAGCAAGGCCAAACAAATTTCTTAGTTACCTTTACCGGTCTGCTACACACAAGTGTGTGTGTGTGTATTGAGATGTCGACAGCAAATAGGAACAAATACCCTTCCCCTCACTCCCACCATACGGGAATCAGAAAGGTGGAACAACATGACAAATTTCCTCGGGGCGGATCGAACTTTCGGGAGAGAATAGCACTTCAAACGACCGGCGTGCCTTGCCAGCCTCGCTGCCCGTCTGACTCACGAAGATAGCAGCCGTCTGGCACCTCGGCCGAAAACACACACACAAACACACAGACGCGCTCCTTTGCACACAGGTGTGGGAGCACACCGGATTTTGCTTGAGCACACACAAACCCTCTTTTACTGTACTCTCCGAGCATCCTACCCCAAAAACACAAACACCAGAAGCACCCTCCACCTTCTGTACATGAAGACATGGCAAATCCTTTGCGCAGAACTTGACAAGTGCCTAAATTTTGAGTGGATTTTAATGCAGTCAACTAATGTGTTTACAGTTTCTATAAAAAGATTCTGCTCGGCGCATAATATCTGTGGATGAGGTCTCTGGAGTTGCCGCTGCGTCTCTTTTTATATCACATAACAAACATGTGACGGCACTGGGAAAGAAACTCTCCAGCCTTTGTAAATAGGGCACCGTTTGAATATTTTACTCATGGCTTGTGCTTATTGAGCATTCATTCCTTTTGAATCATCGCTTTCCCCAAAATATAGAAAGGAAAGCAAATAAGTATATGAAAACATATAAATAAATACGACTGAGTGTGCGTGCCTGCATATGCACACACACGGTGTATTCTGTCCTTTTTCTCTGCAAGAGATCTTGTGTCCTTGATGGTTATGTAAGGAACGAATTTTAATGATAGTGAGATCATGGCAGTATGCACAAAATAATGACGACTTGGCCGTCTGGTAAATTGACTGAGAGATTTGGCCTTTGGTGCCGACTCTCCAAAGAGAGGACTTAAGGAGCTTCTGGGATTTGAAAGTTGAAAGATAAAGGCTCTGTTACACTGGGGATCTGTGAGTTCTTCAATTTTCAGCTCTGCGCCATGACAAGAATCATTAGGCTCGGGAAAAAAAAAAAAAAAAAACCTGATGGAATAACTCAAAGGCGTAATCTGTTGTTTGCGATGGCAGTGGAGGGTGCAAGAGGAGGAAGGAGACAGAAAGGAAGCCTTCACAGATGCCGGAGGGTTAGAAAAAAAACCCCTCAGAGTGGCCAGACGGCACTCTGACATATTCTGAATCCTCGCTGACACACTCCTGATGTGTGACGGCGAAGGACAGATGGGAAAAGCGCAGGGAGAAGCGAATGTAAATGTGACGGAGAGGATGGATAGAGCAATCAGCTGAGGGAAGGACTGAAGAAAAGGTGGGTGAGTGAAGTAGAACGAGAAGCATAAAACGGACAGAATCTGCAGATGTCCCGAGAACTCTTTCAAGTTTACTCAAGTGCCTGTTAGCAAGGCACTCTGACTGCTCCAGCGATGCTGCCCGGCGGCAAACAGCACGGCGCTCCCAGGTGTGAAGGCGTGAATGAGCACGACCCTTTCGCTCTCTGCAGCTACTCCCCAAGGCTGTTCCTGTAAATACGAATGTGTTCTTAGTCAACATGCCTCGTCCGATAAAGGATTACGCTTTAAAGAGGGCGACCCCGAGTGGGAAAGAAGGAAGGAGAGCAAAGGAGTGAAAAAGATGACTCAAAGGATGAGGAAACAGAAGGAGTGACAAATTACAAGACATCGTTTAAGCTTCAGACTCAGTGAGCAATGTGCATTTACATGAGAGAAGACGGTAAGGTCAAAGACATCATGCCATCCATGATTGCAGCTACTTTGAGACCTGTGACGGAGTGAGGCGCATCAACAAACGCCTGGCAATGTCTTCGAGAATACTAAAGAGAAAGTCACATCACTGGAAGGAGGGAGGAAGGTGGGGAGGGAGAGACAAAGCGTTGAGAGGCAGCGCGAGGATGGATGACGGAATATTAAAGCGTGGAGTGTAAACTGAAAGTGGTACAGCCAGAGAAGGAGAGGCAGTCTGGAAGAAGAAGGGAAACAGTGTGAATGGATATTAGGGAGAGGGCTATTCACCTGGTGGTGATATGGATGAAGGCGGGCAAGAGGGAGGCAGGGGAGTTTGGGGGGTGGGGGGGGGACGGTCTAAAAGTGAGGAGAGTGTGCAAAAGAGAGATAGGGCTTCTTTCTCTCCTCTGGGAGGCTCTGGGGGGAAAAAAATGAGAAAGACAGGTGAGATAGAGAAAGAGTGAATGGGAGCGAATGGCGAGGGGAGTGAGGAGAAATGTGGGCTAAAAGAAACGGGAGAGAGCGGGAGAAAAATTTTGGAAGGAGAGCAGAGATAAAAATAGAGAAGGAGACAGAAGGAGAGACATTCCGAACAAGTCCAAACTATCGCGCCAGAACACACTTATCTCCCAAAGTGCAGACAGTACATTATCGCCACTGGC
Organism: Chaetodon auriga; assembly: GCF_051107435.1. Taxonomy (NCBI): domain Eukaryota; kingdom Metazoa; phylum Chordata; class Actinopteri; order Chaetodontiformes; family Chaetodontidae; genus Chaetodon; species Chaetodon auriga. Next base: position 9,875,677 of record NC_135097.1, on the reverse strand, counting down.
ACTAAAAACAGCCTGAATCATCAATAAATGAAATCCGGCGCAGGTAAACACGACGCAGTGTTTCGAGCACAGAGGTATCGGTGCTGACAAAGGGAGTGCGACGACAAGAGGATACGGCCGTGCAGGCGATTTCTCATTATCTGCCTTGTGTCAGTTATTAACGCCGTGTCCATTCGAACATCTAATTAATGCAGATAGCCAAATGCCAAACCTGATGAAATACCGTGATGAGGGATTAGCAGGAATAACAAACGCTCTGACCGGCATAACTTTGTCTGCCTGATTAGGTGGCACAGAGAGGAGGGGAGAAGCATTCCTGGATCACTTAAGTCTCTCTTCCTCTTTTTTTTCCCTCCCTCTCTTCCTCCTCCTACCTCCACTTCACTGTCCTTAATGAAGACTTTTTCTTTCTGCCACATGCCCCCATTCTCCCAGCTTCACTCCCTTCAGTCGCTGAGTGCTGTCCTGATTCCTTTCTGATAGATGGAGGGGGAAAGAGGCTCATTAAAAATGGCTTTGCTGATTGTGCTGCTGCTGTGTGCGTGTGTGTGTGTGTGTGTGTGTGTGCGTGTGTCTGGTCAAGTTTTTTCCAGGTGCTTTTAAGGGGAGTGGTGGGGTGACTCAGCATGTGGTATAAGGGGAATTGTTATGTAGAACGTTTCACTGCGATGTTTTGGATCAGAGCTTTGCACCCACATCAATTTTACATTAATGAAAAGGAAAGATGCCTGAAAACAAGGATGTGGCTTCTCAGGCAGGGGATATTTGTAGACCTCACTTCACATCTCAACAATAGGAGGGAGACAAACCCCAACAGACGGCTCTATAATACATGGCTAAACATTTCTTTCCTGAAGGCTAGTGTCCTCTAACAAACCAAACACAGCCAAACGAAGTGCCCTTTTCATGGTGGAGAACATGCTTTTCCCACATGGTCGGGGAAAAGAAGCGTTTGCTGGTGAAAAAAAGAGCAGCGTGCTTGGAGATAGCTTGAAGTGTTAACACAAGAGCCATCAGGGACTTTAAGTCAAGTCTGTAGATGAATCAGTGTCTTAAAGGAATAGATCGACATTTTGGGAAATAGGGTTGGGTCCAAGAGCTGGATGAGAGGATCTGTACCTTCCTCAGGCCAGTGCGTTAAATATGGAGCCAGAGCTTGCCTAGTTTAGCATGGAAGCTAGCCCTCTTCTGTCCGAAGTTTAAAAATCTGTATGAAAGCCACAACTATTTGGTTTTACACTTTAAAAAAACTGAATCTGGGGAGGCTGTGGCTACTCCATCTCCACATTTTGCAGTGTCCTTTGTCAAGACACTGACGTTCAGGCCATGCAACACTCTGCATGCGAGCTCACTGCCTTAGGTGAGTGAGAGTGTGCATGAATGGGTGAAGGGTGAATGAGCCGCAAAAGCCAAGTAAAGCACTGCAGCCATTTACCTTAACAAGCGTCGGAGGGAGCCAGGCTGTTTCCCCAAGCTTCCAGCCTTTGTTCTGAGCTTAACTAAATGACGGCAGTTAATGCACAGGCATATTTCTCAAAATGTCAAACTATTCCTTTATAATATAAAGCTGTGGTGTTCCGCATGGTGGTGTTTTATTCACTTAAATTTCTCTCGGATAATTTGAGTGCTGTAGTGTTGAGCAAATACGGGCTAGCTGGAACAGCTGGGAAGCATGAATATGCAAAAGGCCCACACGGTCATCCTGGATGAACCACAACCTCCTGAGGTTGTGAATCCATTCATTTGTGATTTGATGATGCAGAAGTCACTGAGAAGGTCCTACTTCCTCAAGTAGGCATGTCTGCAAAGTGTTGTAGTGCTCATGTAGAGCAATGGGAAAGGATATAGCCCTGCAGGGAAAAAGGAAAACAATGTTCTGTTTAAGCTCTGTCCAGTGGAAGCTTAAATGTGTTTTAAAAGGCCACTCTTGAACTAAGGGAGCCTTATGTTTCTCTAAACCTGTCTGTACTTTGCAAGCCTGCGACAGACATAACTTCTGCTCTGATTACTGGCATTTTGTAATTGCCTATTTACAGTGTCGCTGTCTATGAGCGAAATGACAGGTAGAGCTGTAACCAATGCTGGCACAGTGACCGCTTTTGAGAAAACGTGAAAAGGAGTAGCCTGATTGTCTCTATCAGCCGTAAAACACTGGGGTTTAGGTAAATTCGTCTGGCGTTTGTAATCGGAATCACTTAGTCCATACCATTGTTGACAAGTAACAATAGCTTCTCATTCAGCTATGTAAGGCCTCTAGCTGAGTGCTGAAGACCCCACATAGTGTGCACACATGTTGAAAGTACTATTGTGAAAGAAAAACAGTGTCCAGAGCTGAACAAACATCTGAAATGTAAACATCTCAGCCTCTCAAATGCTATCATACAAAGAGCACAGGCCACCATTCAGAAACTGTCTCCAAGGCCAGTGCAGCATATTTAACCCCATACAAGACACACAAGTATCTCCCTGAAGAATCCAAACAAGACTCTTGAGAAACACCAGTTTTCTTTGATTACATGCAGAGACCCTTATCAAAGGATTCCTTCATCACCAATGTTTATTTCTGGTTCCTGCACATGACGGTAGATCGGTGATGATATTGGCAGACATTTAGGAGGGGGAGTTATAAAACCCAGTCATTTCTCTGCATGGTTATAGAGTGACCAGCCTCAGATACCCATTGGCTATGGTCTGATGATGATGATGAGCCTCTGAGGGCAATGGCCAATGTTTCAGGGCTCTTCAGTGTGCAAAGACCAACTTTGGTCCAAAGCCTCAAATGCAATTATTCAATGCTCTTCGTCAATTCTATATACATTTCCAAAACCAAACTCTTGGCCCTTGTCTACAGATTCTGCATTCATATCCAGTTTATAAACATGATGGTAATATGATGTGATTCTGCAGCACCAGATTCCCCACAGAGGTAAAATCAGGATACATTTGAAAGATTGGCTCCACAATTTCTTGATTGAAAAATCAAACGTGCCGTTGTGAGACCTGCAGATTGTCCCATAAAACAATGACGGAAATCTTCAGCTATTTAATCACCAGAAAACTTGGATCAAATGATTATTTTCATGCCCATCACATTTCCCAAAGCCCGAGAAATTCATAGAGGATGAAGAAAAAATGGAAAATATTCACAATTTTTGCTTTAAAAAAAACATAAACAAAACATAAATAACATAAATTAGCCCTGGGTTTTTTCCAGACGTTGTCCTCGCACTCAGCCTTACATATAGCATATCCCCCTCTGCACCTTATTCACAGTTATAATCTGTATAAATAGCTTTCCTCCCACATGAGATCCAACACGCATTATACTCTTACACTTAAGGGCTCTGCAGCACAGACGTAATCTCACACATATCACTGCTGGGGACAAGCATCCCTTTATGCAATCAACAAGCCATGAGCTGCATGCATCTGTTTAAATATACAAAGGTTTCCAACCAACTCTGATGTATGTATTTTTGATGCATGAAGGCACAGACACAGATGTCTAACCGTATAACACAGTTATTATCTATGCATGCTACATTGGTTTGCAACCATGCTGTAGATGTGCCACCACACACAAGTGGTTAATTGAAAGGGCTATTTGAAATATTCATGTGCCAGTTTCAGATGCCTCCGTCATTCTGTTGCTAAAATTACCATGCTTTTGTTCATAAAAGTGATTCAGTTCACCATTTAAAGCTTCACTAAATTAAAGCGGAAATGTGAGAGGAGACACATGGGAATTGTCTCTTCATCGTTGGCTTCTCTTACTCAGAGTTTGGTTCACTCTCACGCTCTAAAGATGACTGTTCTCCTTTTCTTTTCATTTCTCTCCTGGTCCTCGCTGTGTGCACAATGCTGCCAATTAGTTCACGGCGGACAGTGAAGTGAGAATCCAACCTATTTGCTTCAAACTTAATTCCACACATTTGCAATTCAGGGCTGAAAAGAAAAGTGGGGAGGTACTAACAAGCCCAGGGCGTATGTATTATAGGCCAGCATGTGACAGTGACAGTGGCAAAGTGGGGAAGAGCGCTTGTGCATACCATAACACACACAGAAATGCATGTGTGCAAACACTTTGAAGCAAATATTGGAAAAGCCTGCACCTGACAGCTGAAGCCGCACAGTATCGCTGTGAATATGTGCACAGTAGCAAAAGGCAGCCTGTGGCACGATGCATTTAAATTGATGCCCGCTTTTGATGCTTTTGTGGAGGTCAGGGGGCCAAAAGCAAAGGCGAAAAATTTCTTCTTCTCGACCTTTTTTTAAGCACACTTTTCACGCATGTCGAGTATTTACGCGCTCACAATCACGCACACAAAAAAACGGATTTTCCAGCACAATCACCATTGTAATCATTGTAACGTCTTTGTGCGAAGCTGGTTTATGAAAATTGAAGGGTCCAGGAAGATTTTGTGTCGTATGCGTGCGCGGTATGGTTTGAAGGGGCTACAGGGTGAGTGGGTTTGTGCGGTGATGAAGTGCTTAGAATGCATAGAGCATTACACACACATCAAACCTTCCCCGGCAGCTTTTTACTTCATAGCTACTGTCATGCCCAGTCCACAGATTTATCGATGACCCTTAATAAAACTGTTACATTTGATTTGCTCAGTGGGATTGATCAGGGTGATAAATAAAGCAACTAGTAGACTACAGCTGAGGTGTACACTGTAATTGTAATAGTAATGGTGCACGTCTGTGTGGGGATGGGGCAAATGGAGCCTGCAGAGTGAGCTGCATGCTTATTGCCTGGACTGGAGCCCCAGTTAAAGGCGGTAATGTATTCTCGGGCATCAAAGGCTCAAAGTTTAGAGTTTTAAAGGAGCTCGTCACTATTGATTTTGCACGAAGAGTAGCTTCCCAGGTTCATTATATGGGAGCTCTCAGCCCTTACTTTATGCAGCGGGGCCATTGCACAAACAACAGAGAGCTCGGGGTGAGCATTTCTTTGTTGTTTAGAACAAAAATTTGTTTCAATCGTTTGCTGTTCTGCATTCAGTGGCGATAAAGTATGAGCCATGGCTAATGAATGCTATCCGAATGACTCTCGTCCCTGGGGCCTTTTCACAATTAATACACATTCTAATTGAGCACAGAAAAATGGGAGCATTTGGTGCTTAGGAGTAAGAAAGAAAAAGGAGGATGGGAGCTAAGATGTAATTGCTGAGGTTTTCTCAGTCTTTTCTCTCAAGGAGAAACTGTTTTCTGCTTGTAGCCTTTGAGTCTTCAAAATTGTCAAAACAGCTAAAAATCATGCATTTTCATGTGTTTTGTTTGGGTGCAGCTTGTGCTGTGTACGTGGAGCGTCAGATTCAGTTGTGTGAGTGTGCTGAGGTTGAGTCATTCAGTATGAAACTGCTTAAAAATGATGCATATTCATTTAGTTATTTTAGGTTGTTTTGGTCCACTTTGTGTAATGGGAGTATCTAAAAGTATGAAATATAAAAATGTATAAATTAGTATGTGTTTTAGTTATACCAGCTGCCTTGCGTATCAAAACTTGCAGTTAATTCATCCAAACATCAGACGTATCTAAATTTCACAGCGGAGCTCAGAATGTGCTTGAACAGATGGCTGATTGTTTATGGTGGACTTGGAGGGTATTAGACAGGCAAAAGTGTAAACATCAATGTGGCCAATCAATATCTCATTAGGGTGTCTGCTTTAGTTCATGTTTTGTCGCTTTGCATTCTTCGCACACTCTTTATCGGATCGGTAACTACAGCCATTTGGTGAGAAGGGCAATGCAGTACATGGCATGAGATATAGGAAAATGGACCTGCACTGATCCCAGCATGCTCCCTGCACACTTGCTCCGAGTCCATCATCCTGTGATATGATCTGCGGTTTGAAAAACATCCGAGCAGCACAACTGGTTCACACTCCTGAATTTCTAGCAATGCCATCATCCTTTTTAGCATATTTTTAGATGGAGGAAATCAGGGACACAAGATAGCTGGTGGTGCTGGTACACTAGGAGATAATGCAGGATGAGCCTCGGGCATAGGAGGGCTGGAAAACTCCTCTTGTCGCTTTAGATAAGGGGAAGGAAATGGGCCTGGTTGCTGAGGGACCAGCTAAGTGCTTGTCACTGTCCCTTTAGCTTTCCAACAACAGCCGGCTATAGTGCATCTGGACAGGCAGATGCCCATCTTGCCACAATCAGCTGTGTATGGGATTCATTCCCAAATGTGTAGCTGGACGGCGAGGTTGATGAAAGTGGGTCTAAAGTTTGCAATTGAATTGTGCTTCTGCTGTCACACTTTGGAAATTTTGTTTAATGGAAGTGGCAGGGCGGAATAGTGGTTCGAGGGACTGTCCGTCAGCCCGAATAGCCACATTCAAGGCCATATGTCATCAGGCCTCTGCCCTGCTGAAGGGTCCTTGAGCAATGAAGTCAGCACTTGTAAACTCCCGGGATGATGTTCAGTCAAAACAGCCTACATAAGTTTACAAAACTGACTCGTGAAGTATGATGTTACATTATTTTAAAAGGGCACTCCGTTAAAGCGCACACAAAGCCCAGTTTATCATGATGAGCACTCTCCAGCCTGTGAAAACAGTTGTATATTGTCTGTTGCGGCTCTGTCAAGAGCTTTCCAAAGTTTGACAAAATGTTGTTTTTATTATCTCAGCTTGAGCTTGAATCTTTTTTTTTTTTTTTGGAGAGAAATCTGTCTTAGAAACTGGAGGTTTGGGAAAGAAAGTTCACGTCCACATTTAGGATGCAAGCAGAGTCTAATTAAAGATGCTACCCAGTTGCATTATGGGACATGTAAGACTGATCTGTACTGGTGACAAAAAGTAAGGACATGTCTGCCTCTACGGCTCTGATTTCGACCTTTCCGTCTCTTCTGAGTCCCCCAACTCTATTTCGAGTCACTGATGCTAAATTGCTGGAGTATCCACTTAATGACTTAAACAAGCATTTCTCAAGGACACCTTTGTATTGACACCTCTTATAATAACTGACAAATTGTCCAAAAAACATCTGCTTTACTTTTTGGCCCTCTGGTACTTTTGAGCGCACGCTAAAAACGCATTTCTATTCCCTTATTGTTGATTATTGATTTTACTTGCTGCTGTCTGGTGTGCTGTTGTTTTCGGGGATGTGTATAAGAAAGTAGCTCAGAGGGATGCCTTTGTAGGAAATCTGTTGTGGAATACTTTAAAGCGCAGCGAAGCTCGTGTCTGGCCATGCTCGATCGGTCCTGTCTTCAAAGACAGCATTGAAAGGCTAGTCTTCTTTGCCCTATGGCAAAGACGTGGCCTAGGTCGAGCTGTTATAACTGTTCGTATGTAGGTAAAGAATCCTATCTGCTCGAATTACTGCTGCTTTAATCCAGAGTGATTACAGCACATTTCATTATTCAATTTAGCACGTGTGATCTCATCACATCCCATTCGTTTTAATCGTTGTAATAATCTTCCCAGAGGTGATTTTGTATCATGATGTAAATGCTTCATGTTATTGTGAAACGGACTAAAGGGGTTTTACCCAGAGTCAGATATAAAATTCATTAGGAAATAAGTAGTGAAATGGCGGCAGGTGAAATTGCACCGCGTGCGTTTAACCTTGTGGGACATTAAAGGTTTAAGAGGAAGAGGAGCTTCAGTACTAACAGACCCAATTCTTCTGTGATGCCATGCTCAGGATATGTTTTGTTTGTGATGTCAGCTTGACTGATAAATAACTGCAGCCACACAGGCATGTACAAGTGCACCATCAGCCCGCCCAGCCACCCTCTTTCATCGGAAGGTCAGCTGCTATCCAAAATGTGTTTATTTTGAGGGTAATTGCATCAGATTGAACAGTGAAATACCGTCACCTCCTGTCGGTCCCTTGGAAGATTAGCACCAAGGCCATCAGTGGGATCGATCAACGCGCAGGCCGCTGCCTGCTTGAGGGATGGGAAGGTCAATGGCTGTGATATTACTCACGCTGGGAGAGATCTGGTGTCAGGGGCTTTAATTTTGAAGAGGCTAAATAATAGGGATAGTTTATGGACAAGGATGGGGTAGATTGACATCAGCGATAAGAGGACACAAGCACAAGAGATTAAGAGCTGGGAGAGCATCTGCCAACCTAAAAAACATTTTGATCTCCACTTCAAGACAGTGACTAAATTCTCTGGGATTCCTCAATATCCACTGTCCATTATGCACTGATATGTTCATAAGCACGTGTTCATGATCCTCAGCTACCAGCTCACACAGAACGGGCCCTCCATCCTCAGCCTCTTCAATGGAAGCAGCACACATTTTTGTTTCCATCGCTGCAGTTTTTTTAATGCTGAGCACATCCTCTGGCAGACTCAGATCATCAGAGAGAAGGAGCTGACTAATCTCAATCCTTAAATTTATTCATGTTCAATAAAAGCTATTCATCAGCTTAAACCCGCCTGTAGTTCAAACTAAATTTGAACCACCTGGGAGAAATCTAAATGACTCCAAGGCAGCGTGGTTAAGCAGCCGAGGTGGAAGGAGTGCGAGAGGAGGAGGAGGAGGAGACGGGTTGATGGCAGGAGAGAGGAAAGTGTCCCCCCTGAGTGTGAAAGCTCTGCAAAGCCAGCAGGTGAGAGGCTGCATCTGTGAGTGCTTCTGTGTGTGTTGATCAAGGCTTGGCTATTGTCCAGTCACTATAAACAGGACCACAGGTGAGTTGTCTTTGGCAGGCCATGCACATTGATTATTGAATGGTTAGAGTGGTGTGAGCAGGGATGTGAGAGGCAACAGAAAGAGGAGGGGGGGGGGGCATGAAAGAGTAAGTGAAATGGTACATTTATGTACATGGACAGCTTGGTAGACAGTTAACTATTCTGATTTTAAAAGAGGGCAATTTTCTAATGGTAAGAGCACCAATTTTAACTGTAACTTACTTATTTAACAGTGTCTCAAAAAGCCAAGTGAGTTTAAACTGGAAACTATGACAGCTGCTAATTAACATTAATTCTGTGAGCTGGCAATAAATAAATAATAATAATAATGATGATGAAAACCTTGACTGCTGCCTAGTTAATGGTGCCCAGTCAAGTTTCCCTGTAAACAAAGACAAAGTGTATTTTTCGGAGCAATGCACGTTTGTTTGGCTGTCAGACAAACGAGCTTTTGGTTCAGTTCGAAATGGTGGTTTATAATGGTCATAGGACACCCACTTCCTGTCAATCTGTGATGCTAACATTAACGTTAGCTTAAGCAGCTACAGTGCAAAGCTGTTAACGGTAGTGTTCAGTGTTGTCAGTCTGATCTCAGTTGACTGACCAGCAGTTTGTTATCATTAGCTGGCCAACTATGCAGCCATTAGCAATAAATATTCCAGTTTTAAATGTCATGATTATATCTGAATATGACTGATTATTGAATAGCATACCACTTAGTATATGTATCTGTAGCAGATTTGGTCAGTTTTTGTACAGAAAATAAGAAAGTTTACTTGGACGGTCATATCTTGTTTGACACTATATTGGCCACAAAGACAGGCATGCAGTTCAATTAATTAGAAATAATCACAATTTAAATCAAATATTGGTCAGAATAATGACAATTACATATTTCCCTTGTATTGTTCAACCATGCGGAGAGGAAGCTAGAAAGAAAGACAGAAAGATTGAATGCACGAAGGCTCACTCTGGAGACAGTGCTATGTCTCATGTGCAGTGGACCATGAGACTGCACTCTCCACCTCAGTCACACCCCACTGTTCCTCTCAGGTAAACACGCAAACCAAAACCAACAGATGAAATGAAAGAAACGCACACACACACACACACACACACACACACACTCTCACACAGGCAAAAATATATATACCTAGCACCTTCCAGGCTGTCGTTCAAAGCCTGCACTGGGGCCTTTTGCAGCTACAGGGAAGGAAACATGTCAAGAAAAGTTCATTTGCTTTGCTTTATTTTCTGGTTGAGGAGTTTATTAGTTGGTGAGCGCACATTTGTCCAAAAATTCTCTGGAAAGCAGCTTGCAGTTGAAATATAAGGTCTGTCGCGAGCTTTTAAGAGCTCATCAAATAAGCCTGGTTTCAAGTGAGGTAATTACTTCCAACATCTGTGGCTTGACCTCACCACTGCCAGCTGCAGAGGGTGAGCCTCTGTCCCGCTTCGTCTCTGTCTCGTCCCCCGATTGTCTGCATCTGTCTTGCATTGCAGGCAAATGGGAAATCAGAAACATCAATTATTCTAGTAAACAAGTTTGGCCATGTAGAACATTCAATTATACATTAAACATTAATAGCTGGGGCTTATTTCACACATCCATTAGATTGTGTTAAACATGGATACTCAATCTTATTAATAGAGCTTGAGTGACTTGAGTGTTTGGGTCGTTTTTTTTTTTTTTTTTTTTTTTTCCATACACGATTTTAATCAAGGAATAATAATGATGTGATTGGGTGGCATTTTGTCAGAGAAGCCTCGTCTGAGAATTAGTCCGAAGAGCTGAAGTAATGGACAAAAGAAAGACAGACTGAGAGAAGAAGGAGAAAGAGCGTGAGGGGAAGCAACAGCAACAGGAGAGAACGCTACACCGTGAGCACACACCTTTCAAAGTGAGTGTTGAATGAGGGCTATGCGAGTAAGCCCCATTTTCTCTGTGAATAATACACCTCTGAGACTCTACAGTTAGATCTTCACAGGCCTCAGAAATAAAGCGCAGGGACTCAACACCCAGCGGTGGTTCGGCAGAAACGCAATATTAATGCTCAGAAGTCTACTAGTTGTTTGTTTTAGCCCTCTGTGTTAACACAGTAAATAAGGGGATAATGTCTTTGATTAAAATTCCTTGGTATAATTCATTTAGCAATAACCATGACACAGATTCTGTCACTAAGTATCATACTTGTAGCTGAAGAGGGCTATTGAGTTGAGAGGCCTTCATAAAGTCATGCACATATAACACAGTGTGTTCTAATTTCACATTGGAGAGCGTTTGTCTTGAAAGTTACACAAGGCCCGATTAGACAGATAAGAACAATTTGCAGAGATTGTTTGTTGTCATCAAATAAACAGTAACTGTGGATTTTGCACATTAAAAAGAAGTTGTGATTTAAATAAATAACTGCCAACTCATTTATATGCAGATAAAACTGGATCGGATAATATTCCATTGAAAAACTCAGCCGAGATGCAGTCAAAATAATCGTTTCTAGTGCACAAATACACTGAATGTAAAGCTTCCGAGTAGCAATACATCTTACCTGAACAAGTGGAGAATACAGTGGATAAAATAGCATGTGGAGTGCTATCAATAACGAGACTACAGTCAGAGGCTACAGCCATGTTAGCAGCTCTGTGAAGCTGTACCTTGGCAGATAAATTAGCTGAATGACAGTGTCATAAAAAGCTTTAAAATTAGGTAGTAAGTTAACATACAGAAACTGTAACTTCTACGGTTAAGAATGTATTGATCAGCCCTTCAAGCATCAGTTTTATCTCAAGATGACACAGTCAGTTGATCGTCACGGACAAGCTGTCCAGTCCAACACTCCTCCTGTCTTCATATGTCCCTATGGCACTTTATTTGCTTGAAAAGCCAAAAGGAGCGTGGTGTGAAATACAACAGAAAATGGTATTGAGTGAGTTCAAGGCCTTGCTTTGAGATAGCCGATGTGGATCTATCACATAGATCAGGCAGGTCTGGGCATGATGCCCAGCACTTGGAGAATAGAGAGTGTTTCACTTCCCTCTCTTCTGACCCAGCTGCTGCTGACTGCAAATGGTCAGGTAGAGATAAATGTAGAGCTAAGTGCATATCACAAAATCAAGTATCTTTTCATTTATTCAAAACACCTCTTGTTTCTAAGTCATTTGCTGCTGAATTACACAAAAGCTTTGATTGAATATTTTGTTTTCCTAGTGGGGGAGAGACATTTTCTGCTATTAAACATCAACATGGGATTATTATTGTTATGTCTTTGTTGCTTAAACACCCAAATGGATATTATAAAACTTTCCCTCTGGGCAAAAAGGCAATTTATTTTTTCTTTTGTTATTTAAATTTTGAAGAAACACAAAACAAGAGTGTTCCATACGTTTCCCCTCAATTCCTCCGCCACCCTTAATCTATTAAACACGAACACGAGCAAACGACCAGTGAACCAGTCTTAAAGTTATCCACCTTACAAACAACACACATTTATATTTAATTAACCATTCGCTCCCATGACGAAATCTTGAAACCATGGTTGACCAACCATTCTCAAGATAATACATCAGCAGGTTTGACTGTGCAATTTTGCAAGGCAAACTTGACAGCTTATTTGGCAACTGGTAGAGATGCGAGTGGGGGCAAGCAGCAGGTTCACACTCTTGATGGGGTTCAGAAATCAGGACGCATTAAAAGAAAACGTCCTCTTTCAGTCCGCCACTCCACCCGTCACCGCAGCGTCACCAAGGGGATACAACGTGCAAAGAAGCAGGAGACCAGCATTTTCTCAAGCTGAGAGGTTGTTAATTAGTGTTCATCACACATTCAGGGGGCGTCATCCGAAATCCTAAATTTAAAGATGTTGCCGTCGCTGTTCTTGTGGATGTGTTAGAAAAGTATTTTCTCAACAACAAAAGTGGGAGAGGAAAAGTTCCTTCCGTATGTTGTGTAATGTCTCTACGTTCTGGTTTTCCATGCATAGGCTAATGCATTATTCAACAGATCATGGGCACCTTAAGTTTTTTCTTTTCCCCACGGCAAATTTTACACCTCATGTTGTTTTGTTGACAGCTGTAATATCCACTTTTTCTCTCACGACCGCTTTTTGAAACAAAAGCACATGTCACATTGTTTCAGATAACCGCAGTGGAGGTGTATGAGTGGATCACACGAACCAACTAACAACCCTGGAGCTAGATGTCAAGGCCACATGAGTCCCGTAACCTCTTTTAAGATATTAATGTGGAAATTGAAAAATGGAGAGAGCATTTTACAGCACCTCCTAGACAAACGTAAAATTCATGTGTTGAGAGTTATTGGTTTGGGCTTTGGTTCCTGCTTGTGCCCCTCCAACTTTGCTAATCACTAACTCTGTGATTTAGTAGTCGGTGGCATCACCTCGCGGCGATGGACACCACTGTAGGTGGGCCAGAGACACATGGACATTTAGCTTCCAACCGTTTCTTTCCACTGCCTGTGCCCAAAAATAAAATTATGGCTCCAAACCAAAGAAGTGATGGTGGAGTGTTGGCTCCCTACAGTAACAGCTGGCCCATGTCTGGGGCATCACATTAGATGATGTCACTGATCTGACACTAATCATGTGTGTGGCTATCTGCTGGCAGTCCAGTCATCAGATCCAGTTGCCTCCAGCAACATGTCACTTCTGTGTCTGCTGATTGTTCCAATGCTCAAGGCTGGGGTCTTTGTTGTTACGTAACACAGTGAATGCTGCGCATGGGGAGTCAGAGTATTTTTAACAAACGGCGTACCGCAATAAGTCTGGTAATGCACGGAAAATATGAGTTAACCATGGTCATCTTCATAGTGTGGCACATGCACCACTCATTCTCCGTGGGGGGCGTGAATGTGCATATCAAAATTTAACTGCAGTTCATCCATGAGTTGTTGAGATATTTCAGTTAAAGCCACAAATGTGACCTTAAGGTGTCACTTAAGAAAACATCAGGGTCACCCAAGAGTAGATATTTAACAAAACAAGTTCAAATGTATATTTTGCCTGCAGGTGGTGCTAATTGCAAAGTCAGCAAAGTCAGTAGAATTCAATCCCTGGGCACCATGGCTGAAAAAGTGTCAGGAGTGCACAAATACCAATGCTGGTTATCTCTCAAATTACAGTCCTGTATTGCCTCCTGTAGACAAAATATCTAAATATCTAAATTTTGGTTGTTTTCTTCATAGTTCATATTCACATTCCCTCTAACATCTTAATATCTTATAGTATGTGACATGTTCAGTGAAGACGAGGTAACAACAAATCTGGTAATACAGAAGGAGTTGTGAAAAACTTGTTTTGCTAAAATTTTAAAACTGCAGAAAATCTGTGTGGGTGGAATATCTATATGGAAGTGTGAAGTGGCAGAATTTCTCTTTCACACCTCACAGTTCAAGAGTTGCAGCGAAGTGAAAACATATAACATGCTTGATACATCACCACATAGCTGAAAACTCATCAGTTCCTTGACCCATAGCCTCACTTTCCACCAAATTTCATTAAAACCTGCCAAGTCGATTTCGAGATACAAACAAGCCAACAGGCAAGCAGACAAACTGGACTGAAAACATAACCTTGTTGGCAGATGCAATAACAGGAGCATCGTGTAATCTATGACCTCTAGCACAATACTAGCGCAAGCAGACTCTCACCCAACTTGAACTCTTGAAATCTCCACGATGCCTTTTATGTACTGTGGTAATTCACTGTTTAAGTGTGAAAACAAAGAACTCATTGACTGACGGAGGACACATAGTTCACAGGAGTCAACTGCTATTGCATCAGGTGGTGACTCCGCTGGTGAGAATGAGCAAGAGGTCCCAAAATTCATCCCAGTGATGACGCATCATGCTCAAGCAGTGCTGCAGCATTCAGTGCAGAGGCCGTTGTAACAGCTTGGAAAAATGGGCAGTTGCGTGTCTTGACTGTGAAATGGATCCCGCTTTCCATTTCATACAGCCGGGAAGTGTGTTTGATGAGTAAAATTGTGTCCCCATGACAATTTCAGAAGAATTTCTTCACAAGGACAGGTATTGATTGAACATTATTCAGTTTGATAACCAACCCTTGTCTCTTCAAGTGTCTGACAGAACCTCACCTCCACCTGTGTCCCTGACCAAAAAAAAGAAATGGAGTGTTTCTATTAAAGATGAATAAGACAGGAAATTGGAGTCAACAAAAAATGGTTGTGAGGATATCATATATTTAATAGCAATTTGCTTTTTAATATTAATAGCTGGAATAGACTGTTTTGCATTGTTGAAAGTTGAAATAGAGAAAATTAAAAGCATAGAAAATGTCGAGTACAGGTGGAAAAGTGAGCTTTAAATTAAGCAGTTGGCCTTGGCTAATAGCCCTAGCAACCCCTCTGTTACAGCTGTATATTATAGTCCTTTTTGTATTATGTAGCAGCAAAGACCTGAGCCTACTTATCTCCCCGGTAATAACATGTCTTTTTAATAATCAGTGTCCAATTCTAATCTCCGAACAAATAGTAATCTCCACTAAAGTCAAGCAGCTGCTTCCACTGGCAGTGTGAAAGGGCCCTGCACTGCATTGTGTTGCAGGATCATCGAGGTTCTTTCCGTTTCCCCCCCACTCCTCTTTCTTCTGGCAGTGTTGCACTTGGTACAAACACAGACCTTCGCTGGCAGTCGGGTGTGCAGCCTGGGCTTGTGTGAGCTCAACCCTGACTGTCCCTCACACACCCCGGGGCTTTGTGAAAAATGAGACCGTGGAGAATGAGATAATAACATTATGGAATGGGAGTGTGTGGATTTGCGGCGGGCTCGTGCGTCCGGGAGTGTGTGCGTGCCCGCTTTGCCGGGTGCACGTGTAGCCTGTGCGGAACATAATTGTGTCCTCCCATGTGTAAAAACTATCAATCAGATTCACTTAATGTTGTGTCATTATGAGTAAATTAAAACTCCACAGTGATCGATAGGGTATTGACTGTCATATTATGCGTGTGCATAATGATTCATCCTTTTTAACGAATTTCATTCCCAATTTATTCTGGATATTAAGTTTTTGTTTGTTTGTGTGTCCAATGGGAAGCGACGAGATGGGCAGACTCTCAATGCTTTTGAAAACCTGGCCAGATTACAAAATGGAAATGAGTTTACTGTTCACACCTGAATTAGCATTGTGTGTTGTCAGATAGCCCGATAAGACGTTGAATGGCTCCCCTTGGACCGCCGTCTGCGATTCTGCATGTTAGCTCATTCACACATGCCAGAGCTGCTGAAGGTCTCTTTCTATAGCCAGGGCCAATAACTGTCGTGAACCCGTGCAAATTATATGTTAAGACAAGATATTGGAATGAGGACAGACCAGAAATACAAAGCAAGTGGAGAGAATATGTCGCATTTACAATCATACGATTGCACCAAATGCATTCACAGCAGTAACTGTATGATGCTGTATGAATAATGTAGTGTGCTAATTTTAGACAGATGAAACTCTGCCTATGGATGACAAATGTTGCTATAATACATGGCAGCAATGATTTTCTAACATTATGAGTTAGACTTTGTGTGAGACGGTGTCTTTGACAACAGTATGGTTTTATTTTCAAATCCCCAATTTCCTTCCAAATCACAGAATGTCAACTGGTCTTCATCCCGTACAGTTTCCCAAGAGCCTTTAATGATGTATTTGAAAATCCTCCAGGCTCTGCTACAAAGTGCTAATCATTTGAGAGAGGTAAGCACAGAGACGGAGGCTGCGAGTGAAATAGTGTTCTCCTGAGTGTGTCTGTGGGTTTCTTTGTTTCTGCGGGTTCCGCGTAATTGTGCGCATGACACAGGCACAGAGTGTGTGAGTGAAACTGAGTGAGACAGACAGATAATCTCTACCTGCCGTTAAGTCTATACGCTTCTTTGTAAGTGCTTCCTTATTTCTCATTAGGACTTGAGCATGAGAGGAATTAGCGACACTGAGTGAAAGCTATGCCAGCTTTAATAATAGTGCTGATCCAATTTAACAAGACTGGATTATGTTAATATAATCATAATGCACCCAACTCGACATAGCCTTACTGAAAGTACGCCTTGTAAATTACCTGTTCCAGCTCAGTAATTAATGTAGTTCATAGAGTGATGACATGAGTTAGCCAAGAGAGACACTGATATAGTTCATCATCTCTTTGGAGAAGAAATTCATCTTTTTCTGTAATTCTCTTATCCAACTTCTGGACGTCCAAAGCATTTTATATTTGGCAAAGTGAGTCCAGAGGTTTCATCAGATATGTGCAAATCTGCGCAGTAAGATGGCTAAACGAGGATCGCTTGCCTCTCTGCATGTTGCCGCCGATGTCTGTTGTGAATGTGAAAGGTCATTCACGATTGAACAAACTGTTCAATAGTGTGAGGTGTGTAATTGTGTGCATGACACAGAGAGAGAGTGTGTGAGTGGAGCTAACAATGTGAGAACCCACTAGAAAATATGAAACAACAGAGAGGTGAAGAGCGATAGAAAAGATGAAAATAGCAGGATGAAAATGGCTAACGTACTATGTTTACAGTGGAAATCTAGGGGGAGGAATAAAAATGTGGGAAAGATTATTCACTGCCGTTGACTATGCAGTGTCAGCTTGTTATTCTTGCATACAGTATCTTGATTTCTTTCCTTTGCCTGCCATCTTTCAAGTGAGGTGATTATCTTGCCAAGGCAAAGAGGAAAGTTTGAGAGCGAGAGAATAAAAGAAGTGAGAGGTTGTTGTACGGTAACAAGATAGCAAATTAATGATGGGGTGTAATGCTGCAGTGACACATGTAACGGCTTCTTCACATCCCAAAAAACACCAAATGAACACGGCGACGCTGTGAATGACTTGTAGCCTAGCAGTCACATAATGTTATTTAAACTGCACTGTGTGGCAGAGAAAAACCTTTTCATTATTTACAGTGGGCTTGCAAATATCAGCAACAGTGAAATTTTAACCGAACTCTAACGTAATGGCCATTTTTGGAGGATTTCTGCAGTAATTCAGGTCGAGCGCACAACGTTTCCTTTTAAGGTCATGTCTTTTGACAGTGGAAGACTCTAAAAGATCTTTACTAGCTGGGTGAGTGGAGTGTTTGGATGTGAGTTCGCTGGCTTGCATCACCACTGTAGCAAAGTTTCATGGTCAATGAATTATTCTGGAACATTCTCCTCAAATGTGTTTTCTGACTTTGGAAAAGCAGCTCCATGTTGGGAAGACATCCCTGAGCATGCTTGGGGACATGGTTCCATGTTTGTTTGATGAGCTGAGAGGAATACACTTCATCCGTCATGAAGCAACGTGCCACCCAATGCAATGGTATGGCATTTTTTTTGTGTGTTTTTAACCCTGCAGCCCAGAAAATGTCTTATGATACTGCAGAAACCCAGATTGTGTTGGATGGCAATATTTTTGACAACAACCTCTGATTAAAAAACACTTGGTGAAGATTATGTAAAGATAAATGTAATGGCAAGTTTGTGACAGGACCAGAACTCCGATCTCCTCCGTTAAGTCAGACTCGCTTCATGTCCATCCACCACCACAACCTCCACGCTTTCCATCTGGCTGCTCACTGTATCGTGCACACTACTTCCTACGTTGGCACTGGATGTAGATAGTGAGAATGTTCATCCAACATGGGTGTAATTCCTTGGATACAGGGCTGGAGTGCCCACATATGCATGTGTAGGCAGGTGTCCATGAACCTGCATGATAACCTGTCTTTTTTGTTTTTTTTATGCCTTTCCTCAGCACATACTGTGAAGCACATTTGCATACTGCAAACACGTAAATAAAGGAATGAACAGCTGAGCTATTATTGAAATGCTCCTTCTAAACAATTTGTGACTTGGCTTTGTTCTCACGGTGAGGATAGTCATGAGACTACAGTGTTGTTTCTTGTA
Organism: Chaetodon auriga; assembly: GCF_051107435.1. NCBI lineage: Eukaryota > Metazoa > Chordata > Actinopteri > Chaetodontiformes > Chaetodontidae > Chaetodon > Chaetodon auriga. The sequence continues at coordinate 9,857,106 of NC_135097.1, read as the reverse complement.
AACACAGCAGCTCATTAACCTACCCATATGTTTCAAGCTTGACTCTAACACCACAGTCACTGCTTTGCACTTATGCCAAAGGGTAACCCTTTAGCAGGGCCTGTGGTCACAAGAGGAGCAAACACAAACCCTACAGTAATTTCCCTTTTTGACCTGCAGGAATGTCAGTGCACATGTCAGAGCAGGAAAAAACCCCAAAACAGCCTTGCACAAATTTTCCTTCTGGCCTCAAGCCTTAATCTGTAACAAGGGACAGTTGAGGACACATCCTCTCCTGTATTTACAAACCTGGGTTCTCCGTATGGCAGGCCACAAAGGACTTATTAACACAAGTTTCTATTTTGGTTTCACTCAAGAAAGCGAAAGTAGTATTGTACTGGGACATGGAGGAGCAGCTTTCTGTATACACAGAGCTCTGCGGGGTAGATGCGATGCAACCTCTATTGATCCACATTTTGGTGACCAGTGCAGTGACGCTTGCTGCACTGTTAAAGGTAATTAAGAAGAAGAAACAATTTAATACATCTGGCTATTTTTTGAGGTATTTTGTGCAAGACAGCTTGCTTCTGAATGACTGAGTGTGGATACATGGCAAAATGTGCGCATGACTATGAAGTGCTACAGCACATTGGCTCTCGTCCTTGGTCAAATGTTATCTAAACTGCCTCTGTGAAAGAGCAATTTGGCACTTAAATTACCAGTTTAAAGGTTATCAACCCTATCTGAATGTAACTTTTGTAGGATGGCATGTCTTTTCAACTAGACTGATGGTCTCTTCCATTACAGAGAAAAACAGTAACGCTCTGGAACAAGAGTTTAAAATCGGGTCAAGCCTTAATTTTTCTTTGAGGTGGCAAAGTTAAGTAATGGCTACAGAAAGTAAGGCAAACGGGAAAGAGGGAATATAAGACTTTTAAATTTCGGGTCAGGTGGGGGAAGACTCAATATGAGATAATGCTTTCAAGAATTTTCATGGCTTGTCTACACAGGTGACATTTCAGCAACATGTTTCAGTCATCCATGACGTGCTTCTGAACAAACAGATGGTTTTTCTTTTCATCAATATAGCACTCCACATGGGCGACTGAATGGGTCATGTTTTACTTGCATTTCATGTGTGTCACTGAAGCGTAATTTTCGGCTTCGAGTCGTTTTTCTTCCATTTGCGTGCTTACCTACAGTGAGCGTGCATTGGATTTGGACTGCTGCCAAAACATGGGTGACTGACACAACAGCACTGTGCTTTAACACATTCTGTGTACATGCTGACATGACGGAAGCTGCTGCGCTGCAAGCGTGCTGCTTTCTCGACGCAGCCTTTGTACACATGGTATCATAGTTTGTTTTCTTTACCCCAGACTGGTCCACAGTGAAACATATGCATAAAAATATAGAATAATGATAACATTATACAAAAAGTGAGATAAGGGTCCTTCCTCGTGTGATCTAATCTGGAACTGCTATGTAAAAATTTTCTGTACGACTTCATTTATGTTGCATACATCATGACCGAGTCTAGATTATCAGCTGACAGAGAAGGCAGCTCACTCCTCATCTCTTGGAGCCCTGAAAGATCCAGGTTCACTGCATGTCACTTGGGTTTGTTATTTGCAACCTTGTTCGGGAATCTGCATCACTAAAGTAAAATGTCTGTTAAAGTGGGTCCTAATGTGTGCACTGTGCCTGATGAGGGCTTGGAAGTGACAGACTGCATATAAAATGCATAGAGGATGGTATCACGTGGTGGGGTTCACTGGGGCCCATCATCCAACTTTTGCCCCATGGCCCCCAATAGGTTAATCCTGCTCTGATCATGACGCCATGCTTGTGCAAGAAACTTGGTTTTCAGATCAGATTTGATGATACATATGATAATACTTTTCATCCAGTGGGAATCCTCAGCTTTTAGCCACGACAAAGACACCCAAGCTGTTCTGAATGCAAGGTTTGCTGTGAAGACTATTAAGCATATGCCTTTGCATTAGATACCGACAAAAGCAAATTAATTACTGTCACTTTGCGCCTGTCAAAACATTGTTAATCAAACCAGTGACAATACCATAATCTGTTGAATTCTATGCTGTCATGTAGATTTAGAGCATACATCTGAGTGGGCTATGAACACAGCCTGTCTCTGTTTAAACACCCACAAATTATGCCACTCGATTCGTAACATCCAGCCTGTACTGTATGTGGCAGTGCCAGACCGGCAGATGGGTTGGCCACCAGACGACCTCTGACATTCAACCTTCAGAGAAGCAAGGCCATGGATTCTGTCCAGTGGTCTTCATCATTCTCAAATGTTCTGCCAAAATGGATGCAGGATGCTTCAGCCAACTTGGGCCAGATGCTGTCTCAATGGAGACCATGTGACTTCAACTGATATCCCAACAGATTTTCTTGATTATACAAGAAATGTTAGGCTTGACACTGCAGTTTTGGGCCTTAAATAGAGCAGCATTTTAGCAGCATCTTTCCTCTGGATGAAGAAGATAATAAATGCACATAATGAGAGTGTAACGCCTCAACCTGATCTGGGTTTTCGCAAACTGGCTGGAAAAAACGTTTCTGTACTTGAGAAACATGTTCTCAGTCAGGACCCCTTGGTGTCACTTTTAAAGTGCTGGGTACCCCTTTATCGGCATTTTTCGATGTGCAGGGTTCCACGAAACTTACATTCATTAAGTGACTTATGAAAGTGACTACTTGACCCATCCAATCACCCCAACCTTCTCTGTATGTAGACTTTCCTTGCTCTTTAAACTACATCATTTGACACAATGGGAGTGAGAACGGGCTGTCTATTATAGTTGGACTACCCTGCATGTCGAAAAATGACACAAAAGCAGTATTCAGTGCCTTAAGAAGTGACGCTGAGGGATCCTGAACAAGCGTCCGTATATGACAAGTTGGGAGTGCGAACAGACTGAACAGGATGATGAAGTTTCTCAACCAAGTTTTGTTATGGCTGTACCCGTAATCAGCTGAGCCTATTGTGTCAGTCGTTTGACTGCCTTTGTTCAATTAATGACCAAACCCTGATACACAATAGAAAATTACATTTTTGAAGAGCAGGCTAATTAACGCTGCTTATTAGAGAGATGTCAACACGGGAATAACAAAAGAAAAGAGAAGGCCAGAGGGGTTTGGGTGGGATGCATGCTGTGACATATCAGAGGTGTTCATACATCAGTTGAAACTTAGCATAAAAGGGGTGTCAAAACTGAAAGCAAGAGAAAGTAGATTTTAAAAGTGCTGGAGGTTATTATTACACAATATTAAGTCCTTGCTGAAAAAACAATGACTCTAAATAGCACTGGCCTCGAGGCAAGGTGTCACTAGTCCTGAGGGCTTATACAAGTGTAGGCTTTTTATTTTCAGCAGGGGCATTGATGCTTATAATATATTTAGTCTAGCATGTTAATGATAGAAACATACCAATATGTAACAATTTATGTACGCCCCAGGAGAGAAGCCTTTCAGTATGAGCACTTCTGGGGCCACTGTGTACTTCCCAAGCCACACAAGAAGTGAATATAATTTTTGTAGCTCGTCTGATTTGTGTCCAACACCATGCTGTCTTGTCGGTCCGTGGAAGACTGAGCCACTTGCTCGAGCAAACAGGGCTTTGATTGACATTCAGCTTAATGTAGGAATGCAACACATGGAGGATCTGGTAAACACGCTTTCCTTCCAATGTTGGAATAGAGTGCCTTACCGGGGTGGTTAGGTTGGTATGGCAATGGAGGTTGTTATTAGTGGGAGAGAGAGGAAAAACAACACCTTCTTGACACAGACAGTTGCTGATATTGCCTTGTGATTTCTCTCCAAATGGAAAAAAACAAACACTTTTTTATTTTACCATGCCCGGCAACAACTATGTTTAGCAAAAGACAAAAACAAGCCAAAAAAGAAAAGAAATAAATGCGAAAAGAACAAGTAGATAGGTTGGTAGATAGATCGATAGGTAGATAGATAAATAGGGTTAGGGGCGATGCAGAGCTTTGAAAACACAGATCAAACATGAAGCACAAGATCTCAAATTGGGTGCCCACTGCCCCTCAACACACACTCAAAACACACACTTTGTCCTGTGAAGTGAGCATCTGATGCTTGGCTGCAGAACCACTCATAGAACAAGAAGGCAGGGAAAGAGAGAGAGAGAGGACACCTTAATGTGCCTTCACCATATGCTGTTAGCTACTGATGGATGCCGCTCTCCCCAGGCACTGGAGCAACTTATCGCGTTTGCCGGTGACACTGCCGCCGCTGATAAAGTTAAAGATAAGCCATCTGTTCGTAACAGCAGCCCACATTCCCTTGCAGGGATATGGACGTCCAAGTGTACACAAATCTGTGTGGGGTGCAAATTGCTGTTGTATCCTTAAAACATCTGTATGTGTATGGTATGGGTAGTCGCATGTGCATCATCTGCCATGATGAGTAATTATTATGAAAATATCAGAAATTGCCTATTGAAAAATAAGAGAGCAAAGACTGACAGACTTTGCGATCATAATACAATGTAAGCAGATTTCTAGGATGTGACTGTAACCGTGAACACTTGTAAACGTGAATCTGTCACTCAAGCCTAATTACTGTAGAATGTATGCAAAGTCACGCTAACAAGCTATCAGTCACATTTCCTATTAACAGCTTACTGAACAATAGTTAGTCTTTCAAAAATAGGGAGCAAAAAAATCAACAAACAGCAACTTTAAGCCCCCTCACAAGTTTCTGATAATGCCAGGAGGCTTTTGACACATGCTTGAGAAACTCACCATTAGTGAAATGGCCCGTTACCCAGAGGGCACAGCTAAAAGACAGAAAGCGCTACACATTAAGACCCACCACAGGAACAAGCTATGGTTGTTCTCTAATGGTTTGGGGTTATGACTGCTCTCTTGCTCTCGATACAAGCATTCCTATGAGGGCTGTGAACTCAAGATCATTGCTATAAAACATATTCTGTTACATGCACCTTTGACTGCATTCTCTCTTTAGAGAGTAGGATGAGAACACCTCCACAGACAAAACAAAATTATAGATAATGCACAGAAATATAAAAATCATATTATTCTGATAAAGCATTTCTTCTTGCCATTTTGAAGAGTATATAGCAGCATTTTTCCAGGACATGAGAAACCCAGATGGAGGCTTGAAAGTGTTGTATTATCCGTGAATAGCATTGTTCTTGTCCTCCGAGAGATGAATAAACCATTTCAGAGGAACCCACTCCTGAGTATTACAAAGCTACCAATGCTTTGGATACTGTCCAGACTGGCCTTTTATAATTTTCACCAAGCACAGATCTACTTTTAGACTTCAACAGCGTAATGCTGTTTGCTTAACTAAGCAGCCAGCAATCACTCTCTTCTCTGCCAGTGTCATATCACTGATCAAGTGTGGCTCAGTTCCTGTCTGAGAGGAGGGCTGCCAGACATAATGCAATAATAACTGGTGCACAGCTTGTCTAAGAGAACCAAGGTCCTATTTCACTGCTGACGATACTGGGATGAACTCTTTGTGCTCTTTCTCTCTCATTCTCCCTCTCCTTACCAGCTCTGAAGCCCTTGAGCTTCCGCAAGCATAATGAGCCAATTGTAATTCCTCGCCTATGGCTTTGTATTGAAGAGGGTATGAAAAAAAAAAATACTGGACATTTTACTCCAAGTAAAAAGACTGGGCTTCAAGGATTATCTTAAGGCAGAAACATACTTGTGACTATGAATTACTGTATGGCGGGAGAGACAACTGCCTGTCCCAGGATTTGAGGGAGGGATATGAGAAACTTTGCAGATGGAGGCATCTGAAGATCCCCACATAAGTAAAAAGAACAAGAACTCAGATCTTTATCTCTTTTCTCACATCATCAGCACCGCAGAAACCGGCTGCAAATTGAGTTTAGTTTCATTAATAGCTACAGATATACTGGAAATAGACATCAAATTTGAGTTAAATGAAGAAAGCTATTCCACAGCACTTAGTGGCTGCCTCTGCAATGGCCACTGCAAGATAGACATCTTTAAAGCTCCATTATCTAGACATTATTTAAAGCTTTCACTGTAACAGGTGGCTTTAATGCAATGCGAATTGCTGACCTTGAATGAAGGTAAATGCATCAACGAGATGTGATATGTTAAAAATCTAACAGCTTTTAGTCTCGACAAAGAGCACTCCTCTTATTCGACATAGTGGACGTGAACCTGCGCTGCTCTCCCACAGATGCCTAGTGTGATGTTTGACAGATTTCTCCCTCTCCAGCTAGGCTCACAGTAAATGTCCATCTGGCAGCTTCCCATGGGTACTTATTATTCTCAGCTAGCCAGGGGTTTTCTGTTTCCGAGCAGTCAGCCAGCGCCTGCCTCAAAGAGTTGAGAGCCGGACCAGAACTGCTTGCAGATGCTCTGCCGGGTAGCCAAACTGTGCTAGTGTAGTGGCATGGCACTGGGTTTTCAATTACACAATGAGGTGGCAGTCTCCCAAAACTGTCCAAATAAGACAAGTCAAGTGCACTAAGATCAACTCTGTATTTGAGACTAATCACAAGCCAAGTAAGAGTAACATCAAGGTATGCCAGTTCCCTCATTTGTCCAATACACTTGCTCCACTTTGGAGATGAGGTGATTGATTTTCCCCTTATGAACAGATGCTCAGAGCCATGGGTAGTGTTGAAAGGTCCTGCTGTCCTGGTCTGAGGCCCTGCTAAGGTGGACTCAATCATGCATTTGACCTCCATCACACTCCTGCAGCCTGCTGAGTGTCTCTGGAAACAAAACATAGGATGCTACACTCGTCTTGGCATTCAACAGCTAGGGTCGTTTTCACACTGGGTTCGTTTGTTTCAACCAGAGTTCAATTGTTCTTCATTTCACCAGGCCCGCTGTTCTGCTGTCAGCCTTATTTACTGCTGATACACTCTGTCATTTGCATGCACAGGCCTTGCGTGATTGTGCCATTTTGACATGTGTAGAAAAAAATGAAGAGCAGCGTGTATCCAGTGGGAGACCACGGCTGCACAACGGAAGAGCATGACCTGTATCTGCCAAAAAGAAGTTAACTCCCTTCCTAGATCACAAAGTTTCTGGTATCAAGTCAGGATTGAATGTTGGTCCCTGCAGTGAGGTGGTTTTTCACATTTTACTGGTACCAATTAAATGATGTCTGACGTGAATTTGTCATCCTATGGAAGCACAAATCATGGTCTGAGAGCACAAGGGTAGCTAAAAAGGGTATACTATTTTAGCTGATCTCAGACCAAGGTGTTTGACTCAGGCACAGCCTCTTCGTACATACCTGGGCTCAGAAACAACGTTCGTACTAACCAAATTTCTCAGCGAACTGCTTGTAGATTTGGACTGAACAAGAGTGCCCTTACGTCTCTTGAGCCTGCATAAGAAGAGGGATACTGGAGTATAAGATAATGTGCCATGGCAGTTAAACATAAGATGCGCATAAAGTGACAAAAGATTAGAAGGCCCCTGAAAGAGGTTTGTGAAATTATCGCCTGAGAACAGGACATCCAAGGCGATTACAGTACCAGTGGTTTCACGTTGACATGTGGAGTTGGGGACAGCGGAACAGTTCACAGCTTAACATATGAGATATTTCCACAAACTCACCACAGTGTGGAAACAGACACCATCCGTGCTATGCTTGTTTAAGTCAACACTGCCGGCGTATTCTTTGAACAATCTGGGCCATTTGATTCTCATTTGAATAAAATTCAAATTGAAGGCGCAGAGCACACAATCCGCCTGCCAGAAAAAGCCACCATTGTGTATTCTCATGCACACATGTGGGAAAATGGGATGGGTGAGGATTGCAGAGCATTGCATACCTTACTGAGCAAACAGCAGCATCTTGGTGCCGCTCCGACTCCACCCCCCATCTAACTCTCTTCCATATTTATGCATTCACATCACTCCCAAAGACACATGACAACTCAAACATGACTCTCACTCTTGAGAACAGCACTATGAAAAATGAAACGGGTCTTACCTATTGTGGAATAGTTGGTCACATCTGTAAGCGGGCCATTGGGGAAAAGAGGGAGCATGGGGGGGGGGGGGGATAAGAGGGAGAGAAATAGAGAAAAGAAATGTCAGCAAATTACGATGTACAGCAAGCTAAACTTCAATGCAGGCTGAGGCTGTCACTAGCTCCCCTGAAAAATGATGGTGTCCCAGCATTGCACAGACTGGGGGTTAAGAATAGTCCCTGTCAAGAGGGGGGCATCATTTATTAATCGAGGGACATGAAACGTCTGAGATAGTCTCCCCCGAGGATCCAAAGTTTGCACAACTTGCATTAATATTTGTCAGTGTTTCAAGATTTTGAGGGTGGAGGCAGAGAATCTAATCTATTACCGACGAGTCTTTGCCCTTTTTTTGCGCCAGTGCAACATAACCCGCGAAAACAAATGTGCTCTCACAAACATACACCAGCGCGTTCCCCTCTCTCCATATGTCTCTGAGGTAATTTAGTAGCCCTCAGATATCTCTCACCCTGTGTGTTTCGACCTTTGCTACATTTCCCCAAGCTTGTTAGTTTGACAGCCCACATCCAAGGTTTCTTAATAAAATGACAGTCCCACACTACCCACAAAGACCTTAGGGTGGCCCCGGCACAAACATTGAACCAGTACAGTAAAAAAAAAAAAAAAAAAAACGGGAAAAAAAAGCAACATTTAGCCACATTTTCACTGTCACAGCTACCTGACATTCATATCACCAAAGATTTATAGAAAGGAATATTATAAGAACTGTGCCTCCGCTTTCCTGCACCAACTCTCTGGCAGCCTGAGAAATATGTACTGGATTTCCATTACAGCACACTTTTTTTTTTTTCTTTTTTTTTTTCTTTTTTTACAATTAAAGTGGTCCCTCTACGAATGTACTCTTCTAAAGTACAATTTTGCTTTCTTGTAAATGTGCAATAAAAACAAGGAAATGGATAGAACTGACAATAACTGGGTGTAATGTGCGGGAAATACTCGACTCAGGGGCTAATTCTGAGTTGCCATTGCTTACAGTGCAGTCTAGCTGTGTTGCTAAGCAGAATTTTCCAGTAATATGATTTATCACCGATGATGTCTATCCCCCCCCCTGCATTCATTTACATTTTCGGGGTACATGCAACAAATCCCAGGGGGATCAACGATAGGGGACTGTGATTACAATATCTGTTTTGCACGTGAGAACAAATCTATTTCCAAGGAGAGGGGGGAAAAGACCGGGGTTCAATCTCTGGGACACTCATTACCATTCTGTCTGACACACATTCACACTCGCGGCTACTGTTGTTGCTAAACAGAGAACTCAGCTGAGGACCTTCAAGCTTCATACCGGGAAAATTGGACCCAGGGGAGGGGGCGGCAGGGACTGATGTCAGACTTCAAGAGGCACTAGAAGCACCTGGGGTTTCAATGACATTAGCATCAGCGTTGTTTGGTAGAGAGAGAGTGAGAGACCGAGGCACTTGAAGGGTGACGGCGAGGAAAGACAACAGTATAAATGGAAAGGAGACGAGTGGGATGTGGCAAAATTTTAAATGCGATGCATTCTCGCATAAAGTGTAAAATACCATGGAGACAGGAGAATGGAAATAATATTATTCAAAATTCTACTTTGTCAAGAAGGACTCTTGAAAATTTCTACTGCTGAGCAAACCATTCATGGCAGAAAAGAAAAGGTGAATCACCTGTTCCCTGCTCTCAACTATTCTGTATTTCTCTTCTAATCACATTTGGTGTTTCTAAAAGAGGGACTTTTTGCAGTGCAGTGAAGATTATTGATTTTTCTGAGTCCTATGCTAGAAATTTGGAAGCCGGGCCAATCAACACCAGTGAAGGTAGCATTGGGCCTAAGTGGATTAGACTAGCGGGAATGGCGGTGGGGGAATCTGGAGGGAGAAACCAAAGCTCTGGTGGCTTCAGTAAGCCCAGTCTGTGAACCAGGAAAAAGATGGAAGACAGAGACACTTTTTTCACCCTCTCTCACCCTCCTGTTTTAAGCAGATAAGCTGCTTCCAGGGTCTTAGTTATGCTGTGCAGAACCCACAACGCGATATGGAAACTTTTGACAAGGCAAAGAAAAGCTGAGAAGTCCGTTCCTCATGTTGTCTTTTCTCTATTGACAAGAGGGATTTAGGGATGTTTGGAGTGGTCAGTGCCGGAGGGAATTACAAAAAGCCTCTGTGATGCGACATAGTGAGCATGTCACTGCTCAGACATGGGTTTTAGTGAAGGCATGGACTCAATTTTGTAAAGTTTTGCTTTGACTAGCGGTTGCAATAAGGCATAAATGGCTGTGCCTCGATGAGTAACTGGCAGCAACACCACAAACTCTTTGAATTTGCTTCTAGATTAAAGTGGTTTGTGTGTGATGTGATACTTTTATTAGGCAATTTTCCCTTGATATCGCCATTGCTCACTGTGACATCTCTTTTGCCAAAATAGGTTGGCCAAGCAATGAAGTGGATTGTTTCTGTGGTTCATAAGACAATATACTTACAATATGTTACCACAGTAACAAAGTACATGTTGATTTCTACCCAGATAGTCACATCTTAAACTATGACAAAGGTACATAATTGCCCAGCTGATCAAATTAGATGACAAAAAGGGAGCTTTACTGTGTACTGAGCTGAATTTACCAGAGGTCAGAGTTTCCAATGGTGCCAGTCCATATGTCCTGCAAGATTTCAGTGTTCCACAAATTGAAGAAATTCCAGTATTTAGTGAGAGTGCTGCAGCAGCCATGAAATGGGCTGCAATGTCATCCCTCTGTGCATTTACACACCATCAATGTACGTCCACTAGAAGTGTTTTACTTCTGTTTTTGCGAGTGATTGTTCACATTGTAATTCTGAGTGTCTGACAAAATTATGGACAGGATCCTACAGAGATTCATTCCTAGTAAAACACTATTCATTCCAACTCAACAGAAACAAGATAAAACTCACCAAAACACTTTTGGTTCATCCTCACACTGTTCCAACAATAACCAAGTCTGGTTTGGTCAAAGCAAACCCTCAATTCTCCAAGACTGATGTGAAATTATTGGGAGAGGAGCGAGAGGGAAGCTGGACATCAGAGAGACGATGGAGGGAAACGGCGTGTAGAGCCAGAATATTTTCACATCTAACTTGGGGATTATTTTCAGCGGACGTTATGACCAGAGAGATTTAACTACGTCGGATTTCAACACATTTTTTCAGTAGAAAAAAAAAAACAGATAACGGAACCCTGCTAGGAATTCATGCAGTCTGGAAGATGCTGTCCACATTTTAAAGCTGTCATGCAACTTTCTGCAGCTCATCTCGTTAAATGCATCAACACATTTGATGCTTACAGAATGTACTCGTGGCTTTTCACCGTAAAGACTCTGACGTGTAAAGAAAACATGGCGACAGAGATTACACTGTCTAGAAATTTGGATTAAAGTTAGAGACATCATCTGCCCTTGGTGGGATGTTTGCAGTGCAGTATTCAGTCCTCTGAGACTTTGTGGCTCTTTGACAAGGACATCAGTTTCCTCAAGGGAGACTCTTTTTGACACAGCCGGTCTTGACTTTCCTCATTCATCACATAACAGTCAGTGCACCACGGCGGGGACAACACTGCATTTTAAGGGAGTCAGAGGAGCTGGTTTGTTTTGTCGCTGACACTCACACCTACTGATAAGTTTAAATGAGCCCCAGTGCACCGCTGCTGTTTTCCTTTTGTACTTAAATATGTCATCATACGATTTTAAACTGGTACAATGTTGGGATTAGTGTCTGATAACAAAGACTGGGCTCAGAATTTGCAGTCTGTCTTTGCAGTGATGACAATTCATGAATTATCACTCTCATAATTACCTGAGAAATAATTCACCATCTTTCAATCTGGCTTTAAATGTCCGTAAAGATGATGGCTTTCATCTCCCTTAACACAAATGACCACCAGTATATATGTGAGGGTTTGATAGCGTTATTAATCATTTCTAGTCGCTTGGTTATTCTTCACCAGCCGCTGGAGATGTGTCAAAGCTTTCTCGTCCATATTCTGTTTTAACGACCACCTCTCTGATTTTCAACTCCTCAGAGATGGAGGACTGAAAGGTGGTCAGAGTGACAGCGAATTTGGGTCTGAGGTCAGTTACAGCAATGGAGAAAGCTGTCTTCGTCTGTGTTCGATAAGCATGTTGAGTAGCTCTTATCTTGTCTTCCATTCTAGCTATCTCTTTGTCTCAAGTGTCTTTTTGTTAGGCACTTCTTAATTCTAATAGAGAAATGTATCACAAAATGTGACATTTGTGAGTCAGTGTGTTGCCCTAAGCATTCATATTTCAATGAGCTGTTGAACACTTGATTTGTAAGTGCACTTAGAGCCCACATACAGTATACTGGTGTTAAATATCTTGTGAATGTTTAAATTGATGTATGCCAAACAAACACTAAGATCAGTTTAATAAACAACAGAGCAGCCTAAATTCAAGATGGCACAAGCTGGAAACAATCATTACTCTAACAAGACACATGCACTCAACCAAGCCACTGTTCTCTGTCCTCTGGTTCTACAATGCTCTTTACGGATTGATTTCAGCTAATCAGCCTTTTTTTTTTACCCCACATTTGCATTTGCTAGCTTTTTTCTCAGTGGCACATGGAAACACGTCATTGAACACACACAAACACACACACAGAAAGAGAAAGAGAGAGTTCTGTCTCTAAAATGGCCGCGGGAGTGACTGGCCACTAATTGGAAATCAAAAGCAATGGAGCTGGAAGGCAGCCGAGAAGGAACAGTGGAACCTCCCGCGCCTGTTGTCGGTCAATTTAGACCATGACAAAAAAAAAGGCCCTTTTCCTTGTGCTGCCATTTAACCTATTCACCAGTGTGGAATGGGAGCAGCTGTTTTATTTTTACAGTACCACATAATGGGACAAAATGGCTCTGGCTGGCCGAGCTCCAGCTCGCTGCAAAAAGGCCTCAATGCAGAGACAAGGGGGAGAAGGTGTGAAGCAGACATTGCGGAACAGAGGACAGTGCTGCCATGGTATCAATGATACTGAGAGAGCTTGCACCCTTCCATCTGAGCTGATATAAACATTGCATCTTTTTTTTCTGTTGTAACAAAGAATTAGAGAAGCACTGACGGAGGCTACAGATGGCCTGGGCTCACACAGACTGCAGAAGTATCTAGAAGTTTACACAAGTCAGACGAGAAGCCAGATTGGCTCCAAAACTGAGGCTGTTCTTCGAGGGGGAAAAAAATATATATATATATTGCTCACTTGTTTTTAATCTCTCTTCAAGTCGAGGTGTGAATAAGTACTTTGTGAGTGACAGTCTGATGAGCGCAGTTGTAGAAACTCCAAACTTCATCAGGCAGTTGTCAGACTCAGCGCTGTCCGGTTTAAAGGCCGCTCAGGCATGACAGTACGGGAACGAGGTATGCTTATGTTAGCACTGCAGCAGATGTTGTGTTCCTGTTGCAGCTGTCTCCTGTTTGAAAACAGAAGTGATGCGCCGTCGCTCTGTATATCTCAATCCCCAGATCCTCAGTACTCTCCTTTCATTTCGTTTTTTTCTCAGGTCAGACGAGAGTCATATTCGACGATGACAGATTCATTTCTTTTTGTACATAAAGTCATGTGTAATTGTAAACACTTTGCTAAAACAATTGCAACCCTAACACGTTTGTTTGAAACAGTTTAAACAGCTCTCTGGGACCCTAATGTCACTGCTATACTATCAGAGTAGGAAGAGATAGAAAAAATTAAATGTAAGAACAGCAAAATCAAATGCAGCCGTCGGTCTGATGTATCTTCCTGGGGGCCTTGCCCACCCTCTCTGTGTTAAAAAAAAAAAAAAATGAGGTGATTGAAGAGACTTTTTCAAATGCAGCTTTTTCAAAAATTCTCCCTGGCAGACCTTGATGAGTGATCAGAAGTTGGGAGATCAGACACCCATGGGCTCTATGCTGCGTTCTGACCCTGAGTTCAGCTACATCGAGGTGGGATAAAGACTCACTTGCCTGGGGAGAAGTAGACGGAAGGACAGAATAGAAAGGAGGAAATAAAAAAAGGGTGAGGCAATAGCCTTGGTGCCTCTAGCAGTGCAGCTCTAGCTTGGCCCTTCATATCAGCCACTTGCGAAGGCAGGGAGGGGGGGAAACCCTACAGGCAGTCGTATGTCGACTGGCGTGATCAAGACCAGCTAAAGGAGGCTTGGGTTGGAGTGGTTCCTCCAGGGCTCTGTTGTGAGCAGGAGAAGCAAAAACGGAGAGGCCGTAATGATGTTTGACACTTCACTCTCAACTCACAAATCAGGTTCCTAAACATCGGCCTCTCGCAACAAGAAAGCCATTAACACAGGTCATGAGGACACGCCTGACAATTGACTGTGTTTCCAATTGAAATTCAGCGGGTCGAAGATCACACTCATTTATGGCCTCACTGCACCGTAAACGCTCACGCTGACTGTCGAGAAAGCTTGTACAAAGGAGTCTTTTAAATCTCTGACTCAAATAGATAATTAGACATAATGAGTAAACAATGTGGCCGCAAGATGCAAGCGTGCTTATTGCTTTTTAATTGTGTTTCCCTCCGTGCACCGAGCTACTTCTGAGAGCGCCGGTACCTGTGTGCGTTGGCCCATGCGAGGCCAGGTGCAGTCATTACCACGGGACAGATGGATCAGCAGAAGTGGCGCTCGTTTCCCTTGCAAGGCAACACGGTGGCTGCCATATGTAGGCTCATCATTAAAATTGACCTTTGACCTTCCAGAGGGTGCCTGTCATTCTAATGGAGTTAATTAAGAGTGTCCACCAGTGTGTAGGATGTGGTATTTTCTCTTTGTGTTTGTGGATATTACTGGTTTGTGAAGAAAGTAATATTGGTGTTTCTGTGCGTGTGTGTATGTGTGTACAGTATTTGCGTGTGTGTGTCACGCTGTATGTGTTTGCATCCTTTCATGTGTATTAGAGAGAGTGGATGCTCGCGCCGTCTATGCGTGCGTGCCCATGTCACAGCGCGCATGCGTGTGACTCCGGTGTCAGACGTGTTTAAGTTTGGGAACTCCTTTTAATATTGCCAATGCAGCTCCTTTGAAAATTCATTAAAGTGCTTCGACCCCTCTGCCATCTGTGTGAGCGAGAGGGAGAGAGCCGTGCAAGGGATGCAGCTGGGGAGAGCGGGAAGATGAAAATTCTGACACGGGCAAAAGCATGCGGGCATGCCCCTGGACACAGAATGAAGAGCCACTCATATGCCAGCTTTGAACTGCTATTTATTTATTCCAAGACCTTATCTAAAGGTTGGATTCAAATTTAGACTGAGATAAAGACTGCGAGCTGGGGTCACATCTTGCTCTGGATGAAATTTTGAAAGACAAATGGCATGTGTTGCGTAACTGTGACGTAAATAAAAAAAAATAAACAGTGCCTTAGAGGTCTAATTAAAAATGCTGCACACATTGCTTAGTGTCAAGCTAAAATGTAATTAACTCCACAATTATGTACAGTATATGACTAGGGAAGGGTGTTGCCCGAGTATACTAATAAATCTCCATTGTTTATGTGAAGTGAGTAAATAAACACAACCAGATCATCATCATATACTGGCATTTAATGGCTAAACGCACATTTGGAACCTTTATGCCTCCAAGTCCGACACTTAGCCTGATTTGAGCCTCACTTTAATTCACCAGGACAACTCGTTATCCGTGCGACTCCTCCACAACAGCCGGCAATCACTGCAGTGAAGCACTCGATTAGCATTGTTGCTGGTGTTCTTCTTCAGGGCTATCTTCAGCTACTGTCATCTTGATGCCAGTTACTTCTCACGATAAAGCAATATCAGTTGCAGTGTTTATGCCCTGTAATCACTTTCTCCTACACCTGATCTCCTCTTCATAAACTCAGCGCCGCCAACATTATTGCTGTTATAGACGGAAATATGGAGCTATGTATTATGCATTAACGATGATCTCCCGGAGGGAAGGTACACACACTTTGATGACACACACACACACACGCTATCACAGACGAATGTCTGTGGGTACACTCTGTATGCCAGAATGCGCTAACACAGACTCACGTTTCATTGCTTTGTCTTTTTCTCACACCTATACACACACACGCACACACACATACGTCAACACACACACGCACACAGCATATGCCCCAAAGCACTGGGGTGTAATAGAGGCTGCCTGCACTTTGCCTTGTCTCTCCTTCTCTGACACTAATCAACACCTCTTCTGCTATTAAAAGTACCTCTCCATGGCTTTTGATCTGCTAACTATCTCATTTACATGACTGGCGCTCAGCAATCGGGCCTGGTGTTGGGGAGGTGTGACGAGGTGAGGCGGGGTGGGGAGAAGGTGATAATGGGGGTGAAAAGAGCAGAGGGAAGGCAGTTGGGAAACAAGAAGATGGCTGCTCGAACAGAAAAAGATCATGCACATATGTGTACGTGTTTGTCTCAGCATTTGAAATTTTAGCATGCGAGGCAGTGATTCCAAAATATTTTGGTGCAGATCCACTGATATTCTCACGTAAATGTGTGATGGGCTGGAAATAACACAGCTAAAATAAGAGCAAGATTTCAAGTTGGTGGGGGGAAAACAGCAGAGCGGTTGCTTCCTCTTTCCTCCACCTTTCTTCTCCTCCTCATACTCCTCCCTCCTCTCTTTCTCCTCTTGGCTGACTTTGTGCAGCGCCATGGGGCTTCCAGTGAGCCTGAGCCTCCTTGGCAAGACCTGTGAGCTTGGACGGCATTGAAGAGGCTGGGACGATGCATTCAGATGATGGGTGTAGTTGGGCAGGAATGCGGGAACGGGGAGGTAAGAAGCGGGAAGTAGTCAGCAAATGAGGAAGGGTGGAGTACAAAGATAGGGAAGTTGTGGGAACCATTGTAGGTGGTTTCAATCATTCTGATGCCATCTGTTCCACTCCATTTTTCTCACTGACAGTGGATATTTTCCCCGGTGAGACGAGAGCGGTCTGTGTGCGAGTGTGTGTACGACAATGAGAGATGGTGAAGGACAGAACAGTATGGGCACAGAGTACAATACATTTATCTTGAACATTCTGTATATCTGAACTGTACGACCCAGGTGTCTGATTTTATGTGTTATGGCACAACTACAGTAATGATTATTTTCATTATTATTACTACTCGTGCTTATAATAATAATTAGATGAGATACCTAGATGAAAAGCCCTGTGCCAAATTTAAATGTCTGTGCCAGCTTTGCAATACACCCAAAAGTTGTCGTGACATTTCACTGCAAACCACAAATTTCAGCCTTACAGTTATACCAGAGGAAAAGTCAGGGGATAACCTCTGGGGACCATGAGTGTCTGTACAAAAGTGGCAATCCATCTGATATTTGTTGAGACATTCCAGTCAGGACCACAGTGGTGGACTGACAGTCCGGCGGACATGGCCATCCCCAGAGCCACGCTGATAGTAAGGTTGAAAATGCTGGAAAGCAGAGCAAAGTCGCAAATTCTCACATTTGGAAGCTGGAACTCGCAGATTTTTAAGCATATTTCTGAGATAAATGAGTTAAATGATTCTAAATGATCTAAATTTATTCATTTTCTGTCATTTCCCCATCGTCCCTAGTGTGACTTTGCTGCAGCAACCCTCCTCCATGCATGAGATAGATGCCCTGCACTTGATGTCAGCTCTCCGGCTAGGCGCTGGCACCCACATCCTCTGGGCATTTAACTCATGTTACCTCTCTGCTTAAACATGCATGAAGTTATAACAGTGCTCCCCTCCACCTCCCAGCTCTGGCTGTCTCTTTCTCATTTACTCTTTCAACTGGATCTTTCTTTGTCGCTTTCTGCCTTTGTCTCTTTATGAGCTCAGCCTGACTTCCCCTCCTCCTCTCCCTTCTCTCCCTCCTGTTTCCCCCTTCATTACCTGTCCTGCATCACTAGCGTTTCTCTTTCTCTTTCTACACCTCTGTTTCTCCCTCCTGGATAAAAGCTGGCACTGAAAACCCCTCTTCACGTGACCCTGGTTGCTCATATAAAAATCCAACTCTTCAAGATAAAAGGCTACTGAAAATAATACCAGCATTAGGGTTTCCTTTTTCACAGCGTTTCAGTTCTGAGGGGTCAGTGAATCTGCCTGATGTGGAATATTGAATATGAAGATGGGGAAGCGCCATTGTGTTTTTTCAGCATGTTTGCTCAGTGAATGCAGTGTTATTGGATCTACAAGGCTGCTATAGCGGTTCAGGGAAAAGGCCACGGTAGGCGGCTGGACTGCACCTCAAAAAGAAACTGGGGGGAAATATGGAGCAAAATTCAGGCCAATGTAAAGACAGAACTGTGCCGAATAAGACAATAGACAGCAGATGTGCAGCGCTCGAAGAACAGGCACTCGTCACAAACATGAATAAATGAATAGAGATATCGCTTTATGCATATTATTACTGATGTTATCGTTTTGATATCTGTTATATTGTTTCTGGCCATTGTAGATCTTGCCTGACTATAGAGTATGCAGCCGTGCAAGCAGCTCTGAGGATGTAATTGGTCATGGAAGCTTATGGTGGTGGAAATGGCATTAGTTAGTATTAGACAAATGAAAGTTTTGATAAGAAGGTGCAATGGCAATCTATATGATATTTGTAGATGCATTTCACTGAAAACCCCACGTTAGAGGAAAAGCAGGGGCATCGCCATATTCATTAGGATAATATCGTCTGTGAATCATGAACATGATGAAACTTTTGTTGCAATATATCTCATGGATGTTGAGATATATCACAAAGCCATTAGGATGAATCCTCTGGCCATCATATCTGTTCTAAATGTAATGGTAATACATCCGAAAAAAAAAAAAGTTAACCTCATGGTGGTGCTAGAGGAAAAGTCAGAGGTCAACAGAGTAATTAATAAGCTTTATTGTCTAGGGACCATGGGAGTCTGGACAGAATGCCATGGTAATCCATCCAACCATTGTTAAGCTGTTCCAGTCTGGACCAAAGCGTTGGACAGCTCACCCAAGCGACCAACCAATATATTGACAATGTCATCCCCAGAGCCACGCAGCTAGCATGGCTAAAAAAGATATGCCAGTTGCTATCATGCTAACAATAGCCATTACTAATCCAACACTGTGTTAGACATGGCCTCTGCTCTTATGTGTACAACCAAACAGCCAACCTTGGCATCGATAGTTACAATCCTCCAACCTCCCAATGTGCTCCGCTTTCAGCAAGCAGGAAGGTAAACAAGAAGGCTGCTTAAGGCTTGGAAGTAGTCTGCTGGGACACAATCCCACCTAATAGTCTAATTAAAGCCATTGATTGCTTATATAAGCACACATAAGCAGTGGACATTCCCCACTAACAACCACCCACAGGACTAGTAATTAGCACAAATTCTGAGGGATGGTGAACCCAGTCACAGTTCCTTCCCACCTCATTTGTTGTGGCGGTATTGTTTTTTTACCAAAACTCTCTGCTTGCGTGACCTTTTCCCGTGTTGTTGCTATTGTGTTGTATGCGCCGTCGCTCTCCTGTGACTATCACTATCTTGCCGGAGCATCTGTGTTCAATCAGCATTCAAATCTCTGTCCGTCATTTTTCCAACACGCGCAATGGTTGTGCTGATTTGGGACGACGAGTTGGGATACTGGGCCGCGCTGAATACCTTTGTGAGAGCTGTCTGGATTTGATGGCCCCTGGCCAGATCCATTGTCAAGATCACAAAAAGTCAGACATCCCACCTCCTCAGGCTCTCTGAGGCATGGTTTTATATCCCGCTGTTTGTGAGTTGTGACTCTTGAACTTACTGAAGAGGAACCATATTTAATGAATACTGGTTCTCCCAAGAAGACAAATAGGTTTTCTGAAGTGAATTATGTGATATAAATAAAGCATGCTCCGATAGAGGACAACATCTGTCTTGTGGAAATACATGACTGAGGGTTCCTGTCATACGATGCAAGTTTTATCTTTCATAATGGATAGAAACAGTACATTTGATAAGAACATGATGATAACTTACCGATTACTTACGTCTCAAAATATTGAGTGATCAAGCAATCATCTTAAAGCACATTTTATTTAATTTTTTTATCTGCTTACTACAGACAATTGAAAAGTAAAGAGAGAGCATGAATTGCTAAGGCCCAGGAGGAACACAGTATTATCCAGTTATAATCCAGTGAGGTTACATATGGATTTAAGCAGTCGGCTATCTCAGTGGACAGAAGGGCAGATTTATTTGAACAATGCGTCGAATGGATCCTCCCAGTCTGAGTTAAGCGCAAACAATAAGGAAACACAAGTTAAGCCTCTGAAAAAATAACAAGAAAAAAAAAAAGAGGGACTATAAAATGTGAATTTGATCACAGACAATGAAATTTAGTGAGAGGTCAGGGAGATCATTTTGGCACAATGTGGGATGACAGTGCTGTCGTGAAAATTCACTGCCGAGGACACAACTGGTTTTCATCGCGCTTTGAGTGGAAAATATAAATTTGGGTGATTTATAATACAGGTAGAAGAAAACTGAAAGGAGAAGAAAGAGTAAGTACAAGAAGCGTCTTATTCTCTCTGAGGTTATTGGAGAGCTAGAGAGTCTGTTCAAGGTTCACAGAAAATACATTAGTTTGGTCTGGAGATGTTGAATAAAAGGAAAGAATCCGTCAAAAGATCCTGTATCAGGCATGCATGCCTTAGAGCCTTTTTTTTTTTTTTTTTTCTAATCAAATGTGACCATTGGATACATCCAAGTGGCAATACATACTGTACCACCTGACCCCCTGTTTCACCCCTGTAGCCACAGTGTGTGCTTAAATTCGACACAGGAACCCACCTCTTTCCCTGCTACACTAAAGATCCCTCCCCAGGCTAACATCCTGTACGATGCTCTTTTGATAATTTAAACTAATAATGGACAAACTCCTCGTTAAGTACACAGTCTATCAGCTGCTGTGTATCACACAATGCCTAATTTGGCATCTGCCATTTTCAGCTGGCCTGTGAACAGGTTGAACACTGAATGCAGTTTGATTTTGCAAAATGTTACCTACTATAGACCAAAAGTGGGCCTACACAATACCTAATCACTTGTGTGCACCATATGAGGGAGATGAAGGAGGTTTGTATATACTGGCAGAGAAAAGACTTATATTATGGCTGAGCCGGCCACTAAGCTGCGTCCAGGTGTTCGACTCTCTCCAGGTGGCCATGTAATACTCTTGCCGACCCGGATCATGGCAATCATGGAGCTGGCAGAGATGGCTCACTGCCGACACCAATGTAGTGCCTGGGTAATATGCCAAGTTGGCAGCGACATGCCTGAAAAGCAGGCGGGCAAACAGGCAGTGAGTCTGATGCTCCTGGAGTGGAAAGATGGTGGAGAACCTTTGATTTTCTTTTCTGAATTCATGAAAATGGCACAGTCTGGCACGCGGTCTGTCTGATTTCTTTGACTTGAGTAGTAGTGGTGGCACATGATGCTCTAAGCTCTGTGCATCAGACGATGAATGTCATCATCTCAATCAGTGCAACCCAAAAGCCTGTACCATGCCTCGCTCTTGCATTATTTTGAAATATACTCAACAGCCTATACCATGCCTCGCTCTTGCATTATTTTGAAATATACTCAACAGCCTGTACCATGCCTCACTCTTGCATTATTCTGAAATATACTCAACAGCCTGTTCCATGCCTCGGTCTTGCAATAGTTTGAGTATCTTTGTGTTGTTGTATCTGTTTCAGCTGGATTTCTTATGTTTTCATGACCTGCAACTCAGCCCCCTACAAGCATATCTTCTCTCAAACATTGTCGACATGCTATATCATTTTCTGTCAAAAATCCTCAGACCCAGAGCTGATCTTTATTAGCTCGGGAAGCCAGAGTTGTATGCAGCCCCACTCTGGCCTGGTCTGTCTGGGCGCTGTGTGCTCCACAGTGTAAGTAGCTTGGCTGGCAGGCAGCCACAGACAAGCGCTGTGTTTCTGCTTGCCATCCTCTCATTTGACTGCATGGTAATTACCGTCTCAATGCGGTAAGAAAAAGCAGCTTTTGGTAGAAGGATTGAGAGAGAAAAGGGAAAAATGTGAGGGTGTGTGGCTTAGCAGCTTAATGAACATGTCAGATGTATTTAAACAAATGGATTACCACATCTGTACACACTCGGCTGGATCACGCTTGCTCCAAAACACTTACCAGTCTGTAGTAGCTTGGTGAACGAGAAAGGCATACACTAGAGATATGCAGGGAATGGTACTAGGTAATATAACACCCCTGCATTTGTGCATATAAAGGAAATCAGGCCTGTGCCAACCAAATCAATTCTGCCTTTCACTCAGCTCTGTTACTATGACATCTACATCTATATATCATCCTGTGTAAAAAGACGGTGTACACATAAAATGCCAAACATTTAAAATGTAATGAAAAAAATGTTAATGAAAATGTAAAGCATAAAAGCCTACATTTAATTGCCATGACCCTGTTAAACAGACTACTATCTACTCGTCCATAGTTTTTCATCTTGAAACCCTTTACTTCAATCTGCAGCTATGCGGTTCCCAGATTTCATTTCTTGGAGCATTTTTGTCCTGACCTTACCTCGGTGCTCACCAGAGCTGTCCATGTCAATAACTGAATGAATAATAGATGCTCTTTTGTGGTATCTTTGTACCAAGGCGTTGTCTCTGAAATTTTCAAGTGTTCTATGGCAGAAAAGCTGACAGAAATGTACCCGTAACATTTTTATGTGTCTTATTGGCTTTTTATCATTACTTGAGGATGGGGGTTATCCCAAGTTCCCCAAAACGCTCATCACTTGACCTTTTCTACCTGTCAAACTTGATGCAGAGAGGAAAAGCTCGCCTCATAAGCTTTAACATGGACTGGGTGCACTTATAGGTCCAGATTTACTTCCATTTGTAAAGCAATGTGCAAGGTGCAGATAACATAAGAGTTATATCAGCACACTTGACACTCGCTCATGAGCCTCGCTGAGGCCGCCAGCAAGTGTCTCGAGCTTTGTTTGCAGCCTCAAGGCATGTTTGTAAAAGACACATTATTGCCAGCTGGTTGTCAGAAAATCGTTCCTTTGGTGTACATGTAGAAAACAGTGTAAACTCTCAACAATGCAGCACGTGCGAGGGCCAAAAGGTCCACTTGGAAAAAGATGTTTTTTTCTTCGGGTGACTTCATCATGCCGACTTTCTTTTGTTTTAATCTTTCATGAAGTGAGAAGTGTTCTTTGACTGCACGACTTCAAACTGTTCTTTCAGCACTGACGTTTGAGCCGCAAAAGAAAAAATAATCTAACAAACCTAAATCAAATGTGTGAGCTGAAATGAGCTTTAAAATCACATCAGGCATATTGTTCGGTCAGACTATTGTGGGGTAAGCCTGGATCCCAACACTGACGCCTTTACACATCTGTTGTGGGCTTCACTGTGCAGCTCCTTGCTGTGATTCTAAGGCACATGACTCACTAGTGTTAGACGCACTAGAGCGAGATGGTCCTGACTAATCACGCCACCGTGGAGTGGTGGTGTGGTGCAGTGTCGAGGGGATGGTACCCTTTACCTAGAAGAGAGAGCCCAATTAAAGTGGCCGACTGGAATTGAGTGAGCCCGGTTGTCTACCTGTTGAGGAGGTTAGAAAATGCCACTTCTACTTATTGCTCATTCCGGACGATACAAGACCCATTATTCTTGCAGTCATTACTAAGCAAAATGTCAATAGCTTATTAGAGAGAGAGAGACATGGTAAGAGAGATGGATGGAAAAGGGAGGGAACAAGAGGGGAGGAGGAGGAGGAGGAGGAAGAGAGAAAAGGAGGCATGAATAGAAACCACAATGCAGACTTTCTCACTCAAATAGGACAAAACAAACATTCATGCAGGTCAAGGCTTAGTTAGCTTAGGTGTGACAACAATGGATGCTGAGTTCCAGCTTTGCGCAGTCATTTCTTTTTAATGGGTTGATAATGTGCCAACACCCACATCTTTCTTTGCTTTTCCTCCCTTCATCTCTCACTCTAACTAACCCGGGCATTCAGCTGGAAAGCTGTCAAAGGCTCATGAAATATCTCTCCAGAGTCCAGTTGCATGAACATTAAGAAACGTCACGTGCAATGAGAGTGCAATGACTGACTCTACTTCGTCTGCTCTGCCTCTCTTTATTTCTTTTCTTTCCTTGTGCCGCTCTCCTTCACTCTTGCTCTCTTGCTCCTCTGTCTGTTTCTCTCTCAGCATTGTACAAATGTTTCTCTTGTCTAAGGAACCGTTCCATATGTTTGCAATCACTCTGGCTCCCTTGCCTGCACAGATCATTTAGCAGGCTCCCTCATACATTTCAATTAGGCCCACCTAGCGCAGCCACAGACATGGGAAAGCAATATTGATTTCTTGATATCCTGTGCGTGGGTCGGACCAAATTAACGCTTGTACTGGGGAATATGATAGATCCATAACCATTCACTTGTGTTTGTTACCATATGTGTGATATGCTGGGCTTGTTAGTATACAGAGAAATGTCAAGTGTTTAAGCCATATTCACGACAGCTGTCACCAGCACGCTGTCAGTGTGGGTAACCGACAAGGCTTTATAATAATGTAGTGTACATCTAAAGGCATAGTTCTGACTTCCAGAGACAGCTTTACAAGGGTGCCTACTAAAAATGAACTAAAATACAGCCATTTATTTTGCTTGGAGTGGCAAAAGGAAAGCGAAAGATACCTGGCAAGACACAGCAGGGAGTCTTTACGTTTCAAAGGCCTTTACCACTGCCTGCATCCTAAAATGTACTTATTATTCAATTACTACCGGCTTTTAAAAGATAGGCCGACTGAGGTGTGGTTGCTGGAGGAGCAGCCACTGCCTGGTAGCTGTCAGTCACTCTCTGCCACCTCATCCATTCTCTTGACACTCGGCTGGGGCCCAGAGAGAGCGATCAGTCAAAGTTCGGGAGACAGGGACGCTGCATCAAAGAGCTGATGAGACTTTGGATTCTTGGGATGCTGTGTACAGTTGAATTATGCATGGTCTTTATGTCACAATGGCTGTAATGACTAAAATATAGAACGAAAAATATGTGAATTGTGCAGGAATGATGGGAGTTGCTAGTTTATATGCACTTTACATTTCAGTAGTGTGGTAATCACTAGTTATACAGGTATTGTTCCCAGAATTGCTGCACAGAGAGACATCCTATGAAGATAGCCTGCATAGTATGAACAGACTCATTCAATTCAACATGTATTATATACTGTTTGATTTGAAAGTGTTGAAAGCAAAGTCAGTTTGGTATATAGATACTGAAAAATGACAAGAAGCTGAAAAAGCAGGAATCTCTGAAATGCCACAATGTCCTTGCCTTCCTTTGTTGGGAGAAAATGTCAACCCCTTTTATACTTTCATACAGATGACTCGCTATAACACGTTTTCCTGAACACGTGTCCAACCTGTGTTTGACCCTGTTCACATGAGACTGCTGTCACAGGTTAATCCTGGGGCGTCAGGAGACCTAGCTCTGCAACTGGAGCTCCAGTCACATCCATGCTCATGCCACAGCAGTACATAGACTGGCACAAAATCACATGAAATAAATCCAAAACCAAAAAAGTTCAGTTTCATTTTCAGTTCAGTTATTCTCTCTCATGCTCACTCTCACGTAGTTGCCCACTTATGCCATCTGTCTCTCTGTCTCTCTCTCTCTCTCTCTGTCTCTCTCTCTCTCTCTCTCTCTCTTTTAAACTAGTCAGCAAGTCCAGATATGCTTAGAAATGTAATTTAAACATCAATGATATTACACAAAGTTACCGTCCTGCATAAAAATGCCTGTTACCCCAAAACTGCACATTTGCTGACACTGTCCAGCCATTGCTATTACCAACATATATTCTAATTCAGACATCCCACCCAGACTACCCCCTGGGTTTCATCAGATAAAAGGCTGGCTGGGCTCCATGTACCCACTTTGCATACAGATAATATCAAGCAAAAATATCAGATAATATACTGAACATAAGACTTAATATATGACCATATATTATACATCCTTGAAGTACCGTCGCTAAAGAACCTACAAACTACTCAATAAACAATGAATCCACTTGTGAAGAAATTTCAACCACTGCACTCTATTACTGTATAACTTAAATGATCGCTCCATTGAGGTTCAGTAGAGATGATGTTGAGTAACACACCCGCATTTAATTCTGTTATGGAGGCCGTCTGCAGCTAATGTTGACTAATTGTTCCAGTCAAGTAGATGCCGTGGCTTTGCCCTCTTATAAAGATACATGTCCAGCCTTGTGGTTTATCGCTATCCATGGGTCGGGTCTAGGGGAGGGAAGAGCACACGTATAGTCTGACATTTCTAGTAATTATCTTTATGAAGATGGGAGACCTCTCAATTAAAGTGGCGCTTGATTAAAACTAATGGCTCTCCCTCCCGGGCCGGTGAGCCGGCTGACAGGGAGAGCAGCAAGTTCCCCTTTAGCTGGCAGGAAACTGGGTGACCTTAAATACAAACTCTGTGAAGACAACATCGTTATTTCTTCCTCTTCAGTATGAAGACAAGGTGCGAATTCAAATCTCTTTAACACTTTAAGATTAAATCACATGATACAGGAGCATGGAGTGAAAACTAAAGCTGTGCCGGTTTGATGGCTAAGTATTAGGCCATTATTGTCTTTGTCACATAGTTCCAAGTTCATTTAAAAACTCTCCCATCTCTATCTTTCACACATACACACAAGACACACTCGCTCGGAGGTTGTGTCATGCCTCCCTGTGTAATGACAGTTTTAATGGAAAACAAAACTGGCTCTCTGGGGAGTGTGATGGTCAGGCCGGCCATTACGGAGTCACTCAATAGCAGCTGATTGACTCGCTCCCCTGCTCTGTTATAAGCCTGTTAAGCTGCTGCTCAGCGTCAAAGCGGTGCTCTCGGTATTGCTGGTCCTTGCCTCTATAGGCCACTGGATAAAGTGCTTACCCTGATTTAGTAAAACTAAATAGCTGAAGACCTCATTGGTGGTATATAGATATTCAATCACAGAAGGAGCAAGCACATGAACTTCAAGGAGCAGTGAAAAAATTTAGGTAGGGTTCAGATAGAGAGTTTGTCATCTGATAAAATGAGTACCAACTTAACAGAAAGTTTGCTTGGTCTTCTAATGTAGTGCCCTTAAACAATGAACCAAAGTGGCATATTCTAAATATGAGCGCTGAAGTGCTGTTTCAGGAGGCTTTTCCCTTTAAAACTTGCTTAAAAGGTTTTTAAATGCATCAAGTACACATAGTAGCCATATTATTAGGTACACAGCCTCAGTTCTTTGAAGTACAGTGTGTATTCAACAAGCTGCTGGAAATGGCATTTAGGATTATTTCATTGTGCTAATTTGCTAGGATTTTGGTTATCAGAGTCTTTTGGGTGACAAATTCAAACCTTTCTGATGGAGGTTTGACAACGATGGAAGCTTGCATGAGCTGAAGTCAGTGCCACGTCCCTGGAACCATTTTGAGATGATAAGTACTTTGTCACATGGTGCATTTTCAGGCTGGCAGTACAGCATGTGACCGTGAAGGGATGCACCTTATCAGCAACAATGCTTAGGCACACTGAAGCTTTACACTGATCCTCAATTTGTATTAAACGATCTAATATGTGTCAGGGAAACACCATTACACTGTAGCTCCTCAGGCAAAACGCAGGATGAATCCATGTATTGATGCCAAATGTGAACCTGTTTTGGTGATCACGTATACCAGTGTAGTATTCTGCCTCTGTAGGTCACCCGTTCAAAGGTTCAGTAAGCTGAGAAATGTCTGCTTTTGCACTGAGCTGTTATTTACATGGTTGTGCCTTTGCTGTTTTCACTGGCAGTTATTGCTTAAATGATTCTGGACACTCTCTGCTGACATAGTATCTCTGTGACAAGTTGTTTTTTTCCTCACAAAACCCCCCCTGCTGAGTGCTTCTTAGTGTGCGTGCATGCATGTGTGTTTAAAAGCGCCATCCATTGCAAACTCTAGACAACATCGTGTTTGAAAATCCCAGGACAGCAGCTGTTTCTGCAGCACTGGAACCACCTTGTCAGTGCACCAAAAATCAAATCTCATAAGAAGTCAGCTGGGTTGCGCGTCTTCTTCATGCTAATGTTTGTTTAAAAACTAACTGAATTTCTGTTTGTCTGCTTTTAATATAGAGGTAAAGCGACATGATTTGCTGTTTGGAGGAGCTGCCTGTTTGTTTGGACGTGTACACACTGTATGCACAGCATAAAATGATTCCCTGCCTGATTCAGACACTTACAATAACGCAAGAGCCTGTTCAAATGCGATTTAGTGAAAAGTAATAGCCCTAATGTGCACCCCCAGATATAAACATGTGGGCACACACATCGTGAGACAACCCGACACACACTTTTTTTCCATTTCCCCCTGTTCCTTCTACCTCAGGGAATCTGATCACCTCCTAATGTGAAGCTTAGAACCAGTAATGCAATAGACAGTCAACTTATATTTCCCCAGCGAGACAGTCACAGCGAAAACTTCATATTCTTCAGCGACCACACAGTTGAGGGTGGAGATGGCTGCAGGACATCAGGAGGAAGAGTCAAGGAGACGGATGGGGGAGGGTAGATAGATAGATGGATATATACATAGAGACATATATATATATATATATATATATATGCCATTCTTCAATATTTCAGGTTGAGCTCGCTAGCAGATGCCATAGTAGGATACTACTATGGAATGAAACACCACCAGAGATTGGTTTTGAGGGCTCTAAAGTAGAGGCAATCAATAGCATGAACCTTTCTCACTCGCTGACTGTCGGGCTGAACCGGCTAATGACACCTTATCATATCAGTGGGAGGAAACTTTTACCGCTGAGCTTGCCCTAAAATGGTGCATGCCATCAATCTGGCAAGGAGAGAAGTGCAAAAAGGAAAAAAGTGAAAGGCGGTGAGACGGAGAGGTAAGGCGGGGGAGATATGAAAAGACAAGGAACTCTAGCTTAAGCATTTGTGAATAGATGAAAAAGGCAGACAAACGTAGTGGCTGTGTTTACACGCACACAGTCAGGCAAACAAGCACACAGAGAGTCACGAGGTGTGATGCAGCCCTCACCATCCAGCAATATTGCACAGAAAGGCCAATGCCATGTCTGTAGACAGTACAATGCCTTCTATAGGTGACTCGGAGGCCATGGCACTAACTGTGAGAGAGTGACTGACTGAATGGATGAACGTAAAACCCTCAAAATAAATAACTACAATATAATAAAATAACGTAAATTGGATTAAGATTCTGAAATACACAAAAACATCAGCAGCGTGAACAAATTTAGCCAGTTTGAAAAGTCATTTATTTAAGGCCTGTGTGGACTTTGGGAACTATTACTAAAAATTAGTCCTGGGAGCACAGCTTTTGCTTGTGTTGGATAAAGGGATTTGACTGATTAATCAATTAGTCAGTCAAAAAGAAACTAATTTACAACAATTTTGATGATTGATGAACCATTGAACTCATTTATGAGGCAAAGAATGTTTCATTTGCTGGTCCCAGCTTTGGAAATGTGAGGATTTGCTGCATTTGCTCTGTTAAATCACCGAGAATTGGACAAAATAATCAATTTGAGGATGCATCCATGCAACTTTGGAATAACAGTCAAAATAATCATCGACAGAAGTCGTGCTTTTAATCACGACAAAGAGTGCAGGGGGCGTTTTAAAAAGTAATAGGTGTCCAAAGTCCAGCTGCACTTCCTGAGAGTCTACTGAGTGTTTTCATTGGTTTAAGCCTCTCTAGGTATGGAGTTATTTGCACTCGATGCCTTGATGCCACTCTATAATTTCTTGAGTGCATCAAGTCCACAAAAACACACAAAAAAACATCCACACACTTGTAAGCGATGTGCTTGGCCATATGTGAGCACAGCAAGAGGAAGACGCATAAATCAGACAGAGAAGGAATGTGAAGGACATGAATAAATAAATAAATATATAAATAAATAAATAAATACAGTTACAATGCCTTGTGTGCACAACCTGATACCAGCACACACATTTTGCATACACTTCCTTGGAATGACCACGATGACAAAGAGAGCATAAAACTGACTCCTATTGTGGAAGCAGGGTGGAGAAACGAAATAATAGAGCTCTGATTATCCGATGAGAAGAAGCGGTGTGTGCGTGCGAGCCCGCGCGTGCACATGAAAGCGTGCGTGTGCGGGGTTCAACAAACCCTGATAGTGAGAACGAGAAGAGAGAAATGCCATCTGAGCCAGAAGCGTAGGAGGCAAGGCGTCACATAATACTTGAGGAAATGCATCGGCAACAAAGAGGAACCAGGTATAATACACTCATGAATAAATATGCTGAGGGCTGGAATTGATCATTAGTGTTGTCTGGGGGGAGGTGAAAAAAAAAAACAAAACAAAACAAAAAAAAACAAAAAAACAAGGATGAATAGAGGCCCTGCAATTTGATGAGTGGTGTCGAAGCAGGAAAAGATCCTTGAGAGATGCTTTCTATTGTCAGTGATGACACTTTGATAGTTTTTTTTTTTAGCTTCTGCCGTCTAATTGTTGCCTTTCCCTGCTCTATTTAAGCACTTTTTCCTGCATAACTGTCTTTGCTTTACAATGTGAATTGTAATTGGATTCTTTTCTCGCATATTGCTTTGTATATGTCTTCTATTCTCTGCCTTAGATCTGTCAATTCATAAATTATGAGGACACGATTCGCGCGCACGCAAAAGCTACTTCTCGAGAATTATATCTGAGCGCGCCAAATGTATTTGGTTTCCTGCTGTACCAAAAGTCAGCTTAACCAAAATGCTCCTGAGCTCTTGTCTTATAGAGTGTGATGTAAGGCCAGGGAACAAAAGGTTGTCTTCCTTGCCTCTGCTGAGGAGTGGTTCTTAATTGGTGCTCTGATCGGAGAGGGATCTGGGCGAAGGGACCCGTAGCTCCCCAGCAACACTGTCATCCTGGGAACGCCAGGGTGTTGCTCCTGTCTGTCTTGATTAACGACCTCTCCCTCTGACCCCTCCCATGAGTCCTGACAAGTACCTCGCTGGAGCAGGCGCAAGCACAAATACAAGGTGCACGCACTCACAGTGGCGCGCTGACACACACACAACACAGGGTGCTTGCATGTCGGGGGATGCATGCGGCCATGTAGCTGGGTTTAATGAGTAGCTTTCTGAAGAAGGAGCAGGGCAGCCGCTCTGTTTGAATCAAAAGGGAGGACGACTTTATTGGCCATCGCTGAGGGCACAAACGCAAACACATGCGCACTCTCGTTTACATTCATCATCCTGCAACGGCCACTCAAATTAAATATAGATGACCTGAAGTGCACTTGTTGTGGGGCATTTGTGGAAAAAGCGAAAGAAGCACCGCACTGCATATTCCATGTGCAGCCTCCTTTTGTCGTCGGTCAGCACCATTTCTGCGTGCTGTTACTTAATCTCGGGCTCCAGTAATAAATCTGATTCCTTCACGCCAGTGCTCTCTGCTTCTAGTTTGGGCGCCAGAGAGCACGAGGCAACATGCCAATCCCAAAGTCAGAGAGCTCTCTTTGAAACAATCAAGGGTCCCACGATGGACTGTGAAAGCGGTAATTGCGCTGCAGGCGTCGCATTGACATTCAGTCCACTTCCAGTCTAGAAGGCATCCGCAAAGTCTCCAGGGGATCCTTAAGTTTTATGTTATCCTTTACCTTAAATTATACTACCCATATACTTTATAATGCATACTGTGGCAGCAGTCAATCGTATCTTCATTCCAGTGTGTGCACGTGTGTGTTTTGTGTATGTAAAGCTTTGACCATGTGTGTCTCAATGCTGTGTGTGTGACTACGACAAGCTTACCTGAATCTACCCACACACACAAGGTCTCACAAGGTACATCTGTCATGCAAATTTAGGAGGCAGGAAAGGAGACTGCATTGCTGGCATGGCTTCTAATGATGATAATGATAAACTTTATATGTACAGCACCTTTCATAGAAAGAATGTGTGTGTGTGTATGTGTGTGTGTACATATATCACATAATGTGGAAGTTGCCGTGTTTGTCTTGAGAGACTAACATGCCACACACCTATTAAACACACCCTCCAGCAGGATAAAGGCGAAGAGCCTTCATCTGTAACAGTGTATGCCAGCTCCTCCACCTCCTCCCTTCTATCCCCTCATTGCTAATTATCCAGAAGATGGATTACATCATGGGATCTAATAGAGAGAAGCACCATTACACAAAACCACCCCCAAACGCACACACACGCGCACACACACACTGCTCCCTAGCCTTGACAAAATCACTCAGCCGATCTGCCCATTTAGTTCCACATTCTTATTAACGAAACAGGGAGGAGTCACTCATTATCATCACTCAAAAATATGAACCATGTTAGTCAAGCCTTCGAAATGTGAGGATAGATAGCATGTCATGATAAAGAATAATAATAACAATACGCATCATTGTATGACCTTTAAGAAATGTGCTGGGTTAGGCTGACGTACTAGCAGTTGATGAAATTATAGAGTGCAATGGTGTACAGTGTATACAGCCAGAGTTTTCAAAAGGATGTATGCATTACGATTTCACACAGGCAGAATGTAACCTTTAAAAAACTGTTTTTAATCAGCACGGCTCTCTCCAGGATATCTGCAGCGTGCAAATATGCTGGGTTTGATTCAGCTCCAACCCCCGCCCCTCCCCAAAAAAAAACATATATTACAGGGTATTACCTACAGGTTTTGCTGCAGCGTGTGAGTTAAATCATTGAAGCGGATTAAAACGTGTCTTGTCTCAGAGAAGTGAAGTTTCCGGGCACTATTGTTGGCTCTGGTCCTGCCCTTGCTACTTCAATGCTCTTCAATACTTCTCTTCACACTAATCTGGTTATTTGAACCTCACCAGAAAACTGCTGGAGAAAGGGAGGATGGTTAAGAGGAAAAAACACTTACTTTGCAAAAAAAAAAACAGAAGAAGAAAAAGGTGCAAAGGGATCCAAAAACTTGTCTGTGAATGTTGGCAAGTCTTTAAAAGCTTTTTTTTTTTTTTTCACCAGATCCTCAACTCCTGTTGCCATGGCAACCGCGAGAGCGGGTGAGGGGGAAAAAAAAAAATCAACATACAAAGACTCATTTGAAACCATGATGTTGGAAAAGTCACCACTGTTAGACGCGAGACTGAGGTTTTCTCTTCTTCTTGGTGCCCAAAGGCCAAAATGACATGCATGATGAGCTGCTACACAGACTTGTTTATCACTTCCGAGGCGAGGCGGAGTGTATAATGTATCGTGTTTGCTCTGCGCGCTTGTTAATTCACGCTGTAACTAGCTCTCCAAAAAAAAAATCTTCTTGGAGGAAGGCAGTCAAAGCTAAGCTGTTTGCTCGGAGTCTGCTCCATTGAAGATACAGCCTGCACGGGGGAAGTGCTCACTGCGATCAACTCACCGTCTTCACCGTATCTAGCATCCTTTCACTCATCTATTATCTCTGAGTTTTTCTCTGTCTTTGTACTTTATTTTTTACCCTCTCCTCTTTGCTCCCCTTCACTGCCTCTCCGTCCTCTCCATCCCTCTAATCCCCTCCTCCCTCTCTTCCCAGATGAGGTGGTCTGGCCCTGGCCTGGCTATTCCATTCCCTTCTAATCTCTGTCCCTCCCCCTCCCCTGTCGCCTGATTTGCACACTTCATGAACTGGAACGTCTCGGTGGCTGGTATTCCCCTTAGCATTCGCCCAGCGCGCCATCCCCGAGCTGTCGTGCCACCTTGAACACATCATCAGCCCCGATGACCGTGAAGACAGGCGGCATATGCATGTGCGCGCCACGGCGGCACGCTTGAAATAATAACGACGCGCTTGCCTCACTCGCTCACACGCATTCTCTCACGCTTTCTGCCTCACAAAAAGAGTGATCACAGGCTCGCTGTCTTAGTTGCTACAGGCTCTCTCTTGCTCATGCACGCGTGTACATCCTGTCAGGGGACCAGACGTAGGTTTGAAGCTTGATGATGATCATCAGAACAGTCTGAGACGTCTATCTATGTGCTGGGGAAACTAAGCTGCCATTGCCTGTGTAAAAAGTATCCTTGGATGAAGACAGACATATATTCCCATACCTAAGACTTCTGAGAGGAATACCACATGCTGAAGCCTCACTTCAAATTATTCTTTCCTGATGTCAAACGAACAGCAGAGGGATTTGATTGACTTGAAGTTTTTTATATCATCACATACTGAACTGTAGTCCCTTGAATGTATACCTTCCCAGAATTTTCCTCAGTGTGCACCCTCACCGCTGACCTCTGGTGCTAATTCACCAGTAAGCCATTCACCAAGGACAGCGGTCCCCAGCGGGCTTAGTGCAGGACGCCTGCTTGCTTTTTTGTCACAGTAGGGAGGTCTGAGTCATTGTTCACTTGGCCTAAGCCTGTTTTGGCCGGGGAGAGTCGGGGTGATAGGATGCACTGGAGAATGCCGCCTGCCTCATGATCCAAGGTCTGGCCTAATTTGTAATTACCTTCTGCAGTGTTCTGGAAGACTGCAGTTTGTGCTTGTCCAGGATGTGGATTATCTAGTGTACTGAGATGGCAGGGTCGCGTACATGCGTGCACACATGCGCGCACAAGCACGTCCGCACACACAAACACGCACTCCCTTAGCGAGACGCTGATGAGTTTCCACAGCCGAGCACTTGATTGACTGAGGCAGCCATGTTCTTAATTCGATTTTCCTGTCATGCTATTGTTAAATTTTTAATCAAACCTCTGTGTGCTACCTGCATTCCCTACACTGGATTACATTTAATTGTATAAATTGAATTTGGAGCTAAGAACGAGTGAAAAGTAAACTTGGATCGAGGCAAGGTTACCAACTCGGCTGTTCTGTTGAAGCCTTTGAAGTAGACAATTCGGCCTGTAATCCACTGGATGCTGTTTTTTCTCCTTTTTTTTTTTTCCATTAAAAGAAGACGAGTAAAGTTGCATAGAATGAGCTGAATCAAAATGCTCTGCAGACTGTCTATTCAATCCATATGGCTATTAAGCTGAATAGCCCTGCTAAACCAGTTTTTGAGTCATAAGACACTCTACCCTATTATGTGTGTGCGCACGGGGGAACTGTTATGGAGGAATGAGGCTAGGGATTAAACATGGATAAAGTAGCAGCTCTGTTAAGTTGAATTTGAGAGGGGGAAAAGAGAGCTCTTGATTGATCTTATCTTGCAACTGCATACCTTTGATTTTTGGTGTCTGGCAAAATAAATGACTGCACTTGCGGAAATTTAAACGTTGGAAACCATATTCATTTATAATCAAAGGATATAAAAGCATATAAAATGACGTGATGAAATGATGTGTTTTACATCAAAGGATGAAGACAAACACAACCCCCCTGTGGCAGATTTTTTGCTGGTCCTTGTTTAAAGAAATACGTCAGCAAGAAAGGTCAGCCAAGTTTAGATCGCTGTGGTGTAGCTATGAATAAGTGTGCTGCAGTCCTGCTGAGAGATGTTAGGCTTCTTCCACCTAATTGTGAACTGTTTTAAACGGCCAACTGCCTTGCAGGTGGTGAGAAAGGGAGTGGCTTTGCAGGCTCCAGTAGCCTTCCACTGAGCATGGATACTGCCAAAGACAGCAAAATAAGTGGAGAGAAAAAGAGCGATACTACCTGGCGGGGTCGACTTCACACGCAAGAAGGTGCATGCTGCTTCTTTGGCCCTGACCCACATAGTGGCAGTGCCAGGTGTGACCCACCAACAATAGACCTGTACACTGGATGCGACTGTGTCGGGGTGAGAGTGAGATGAAAGAGGCGAACTACCAGAGCATGCAGATACCTAAGGCGTTTCACTGAAGGGAATCGCTCTGCCAACTGGCTCCTCGCTCCCACTGAGAGGGCTTTTTGTGACACAAACTAGTAGCCCAATCAGCTGTGCCACAGTGAGAAGAGCTGCAAAAAGGGAGAAAGGCCCAGACAGAGGAAGGGCACGCTGAAGCCAAAGAAAAAGAAAGGATGGTAACATGCTGAAGTACTGTTTTCAGGAGTGATTGACTTCAGCTTATGAATGTCGACTGGTTTTTGAGTATCTATTAAAAGGAGCAATATTTGAAGCACTAAGGTAATGCTGTCTCCCATCTGGTGTCAACAAGGTTTTTTAATGACTATACCTGACTGAGCATGGTGTTCAAAGCTTTGATAAACGATGCTCCACGACTGTTTCCCCTGATATTCACAATAACTCCACTGGAGCCAGTATGACTGATGGTCTGTTAGTTATGTTTTAGGACTGAAACCCTGAATCCCCTGTAGGTCAGTAGCATGCAGAGTTGGGAGTCCTGGGTAATACATTAGCTGCAGCACCAGTTAGGATGAGTTGGTGGCTCTTTGATTCACAGCGCCATTAAGCTGAATACTCTTCTGCATGGAACAACCTCACGCTGAGCCCTGGCTACCACTTGAAACGTGTTGTGGGACTGATGTTGCGAGTGCAAGATGTGCAGAGTGGCACTCAGTGGCGTTGAGGCCAAGATTACTTTGCATTTACAGAGAGGAAACAAATGCACCAAAAGTGCCTCTCTTTTTCTTTCTTTTTTTTCCTTCTTTTTTTTTTTTTTGCAATGCATGGAGCTAATAAACATTTAAATTCGTTCTGCATTGTCTTTATTCACATGTTAATTAGACGCGGACGGTCATTCAATCATTTCTGTGAACAAGCCTTAATGAATACAAATGTTTGGATCCCTCAACAACTGCTAATAATACCACTCAGGGGCATAATTCAATTGGATGGCATAATTGGCACTCAGAGAACAGAGACACTGGGGAGCGGGCTCCCTGTGGTCCATACTGGAAAGATAGTGTGACAGAGCTGGCAGAGTGTTGGCCTTTAGCTGAAGCCTTTTGCCAAGATCCTGTCTGAGCAATGTAGACCCCGATGGCACTGCTGTCATTGGACAGAGTTGGGTACACCATACTTTAAACAGATTAAATTGGCCGGAAGGTACCATTTTTAAAGTGACTACATTAAAAAAGAAAGTAAGACATGTACAGTACTAAAAACAAAACCAGGAGATAAGCGGTGTGCAAAAACAAAATGATTTTTCCCTCTCAACTAGACCTTCTGATTGGCATTCACAATGGCTCATTTTACCAGAGCTAGACATGCAATTATACAATGTAATCTTTTTCAGACTGCACACCCGTGGCATTAGGATTAATTCGCAGTAGACAATGCAGGGGTGTGCTGCTATTCAACAACAGTGAAATGATGTCAGCTTCGGCAGCATCCAATCTGCAAGCATCCTCTTCTAACCTCACAATTATGTTAAGGTTGCTTGTGTCTCTCAAGAGCACAGGGGTGACTTTGGACACAGGGAGGTTACAATGAGAGGTAATTGCCAAAATCCACGACGGAATAGCATGATCTCTCTCTCTCTGACACAGATGGGAGGGAAAAGACAAAGAGCCTTATGAATATTTAAATTGCAATTTTCTTCATTTTCTTCAATTGACCCTTTTTTTTTTTCTTGCTTGCACAGAAGGGAACCGCTAGATAGGCAAGGGTGTCAAAACTAGAGCATGTGGCTCAAGGCAGAGACCAGATCAAACAGCAAAAGGAGCTGGGATTTTTCGATGTGTAAACAGGATTAGGCCTTGATGCACCAGGTGAACACTGACAAATAAAATAAAACATAATCTCTTTTTGTTTTAGCTCACTGAGTCAGCGTTCAGTCAGAGGCATTATAAGTCTGTCTCAGATGTTGGTTTCAAATGTTATGTTCACATTGATGATCAATGGGAAAGAACATATAATTTATGCTTCTTCATTTTGTTGAGTTATACTGACGTCTAACTCAACTCGGCTGGAGCCCATAAAAAACAGCAGCTTGAATAGTCTGTCTATTTGATTGGGTAATGTAAAGGGTAAAATAATGCAGATGACTGCTGGATGAACTATTGATTCTGTCCATGCTAAGCCTGCGTTCGTGGCAGTGTGATACATACTGTAAATCTATGAGAAATGTCTTTATTAATACCATCATGTTTAAAGCCATTAAAAAAAAGAGGTAATTCTAGATTCAGGGCTCCACTAATTTGTGCAATTACTAATCACATCACCTCCATTAGGTGCTAATTATAGCACATGCACAAGACTGTAGGGGCACAGCTGATAAGGCAAGGAGATTAACTCAAATATACTGAAAGTTGCAAGCATGCACAAAAGTGAAGGGTCCATGGAGACCAATAGAAAATGATGCATACAATATATAGCAGTTTGGGGTCAAACTGTATCAGAAAGGAAAGGTCTAAGAGACTCCTGCAAAACATAAAACGGGCAAAGTCTGTTCTCTCTTCCACTGTTTCTCAAAACAGGATTAATTAATGAATTCTTTCAATAATCTCGATTTTTTTTGTCCCAACAAAAACAATCAAGCACAATAACTTTGACCTCATTGTAATCCTTAATAGGAGCAGTAGTAGCAGTGGTGGTTGCTTGCCAACTCAAATGTCCTTTGACCGGTAACCGTTAAAACACATCAAGTCAGCCTCCGCCTACAGTCACAGCTCACAGAGATTTGGCAAGTCCCCTGCTCATGACGGTCAACCTGCCAGACAGCTCCTTCGCCTTGGTACACGGTGTCTGTTTGACCTAACACGAGTCACAAACAGGCCCAGCATGGCCTGGTGTGGTGAGAAACACAAGCTCTTTGTCTCAATGTCACGGCTGCCTTGCTCAGTTACTAACCCGAGGCCATGCTGCATGCTTCCACCAAGTAATGACCGAGCCAGTCCATTCTGGTATGCGTTACCTCTGGCTCCGCGCATCTCGGCTCACTTAGGTTGGAGAAACATGCTCATTTGCAAAATGTGTTTGAATCTTTGCGGGCTGTAGAGAGGGCTTGCCCCGGGCAGCATTTACTGATCGGCAGCCCGGGCAGAATAGATAAGGAGGGGTCTCATTCACAAAATCCAAACTCACTCAGGGGAGAGTCCGTGTACCACTGTGTTATAAGCATATTGGCATGGCGCTGCAACCCCTGTTCATTTCCTTGTGCATTCTGTTAAATCCCTTTACCCCCTCACATTTCTGTGCATAAGCCATGAATATAAACCAAGAATAACAGGCTTCATATGAGCATCTCATAAATGAAACATAGGTTGGAGAAATGAGCTCTATTTGGTTTATATTAAACCCCCCCTCCATCCACACACACACACACACACACACACACACACACACCACCCCTTGCTGGGATAACATGGTATTGTTATTCACCTTAAGACAATTATTTGCCTTCCACAGCTGTTTGGTGGGAGCGTATTGCCAATAATCCTCACAGGCGTAGAGGCCTCCCTGTGCCGTTAACCCCGCGCAGCCTCGCATAATAAAGGACTGGAAGTGCCGCAGGTAAAACTGAGAATGCAGTCTCCGGTCCATCCACCCCTCATTCCCCCACCCCCTCCACCACCACCACCACCACCACATTATCCAGTGAGATCTGACACCAAAGCGCCTTCACCTTCCCCAAGTATCTGATGCCAGTGTCAACAAGCTGTATAAATAATTGCTCCATTTT
Organism: Chaetodon auriga; assembly: GCF_051107435.1. Taxonomy (NCBI): domain Eukaryota; kingdom Metazoa; phylum Chordata; class Actinopteri; order Chaetodontiformes; family Chaetodontidae; genus Chaetodon; species Chaetodon auriga. Next base: position 9,817,499 of record NC_135097.1, on the reverse strand, counting down.
TTCATCTTACAGTTACGATATCTGATCATACTGGAAATGGGTTGCCTTTTTCTTCCCACTAAGTGTACGGATGAAGGTTGAATCCAAGCAAAAGGGTCATTATCACTATGACATATTCATATTTCTTTTGAAGGTGCTCCACTCCACATGTTTAGTTCTTCCCTTTGTTTTTTTCCCCAAGACTGTTGTTTGTATTAGAGCTCCTTTCCCATCTCAGCCATCACGTCGAGATTTTGCATTTTAAGCACGCTGTTTTGATCATGCCAGTGAGCGCATCATTGAGGCATCTCAGCATCTTTGATGTATTGCATACTGATGGAGCGCATGCATTTCCCCCCCCGCAGTTCTTAACAATCTCGCAGACTTCCAACTGCTTTTTTAACATGCCAGTGAATCATCTGCCAGAATGTGCACCCAGGGAATAGATCTGGGCGTTGATGAAGACAACTTGCAAGAATGATTGTCATCAAATGTGCTGCAGCCGGGGCTAAAGATGGACATCATAAGGCTTTTACAATAGTTCTACCTTTAATTAGAATGAGAAAGAATCAACTCTAAGGTGCGGCATTATTTAAAATACACACCCGCAGCTGCCTTCCATGAACATGGGGCGAGTAGTGAGGCAATCAGCATAACTCATTATGCAATTTCAAATGACAAGAATGAGATCATGACGAGGAGCAGCAGCACTGGAAATGGGCTCGGTGGTTTATAATGCAGGAATCCTTATTGATCCAGATTGGTGTAGAGGAAAGGAATCGATAAAGCTGATCCCTCTCGGTTGATCTTAAGAGAGCTGAGGTGCCAGGTGAAAAATGATCCATTAGAGGGATGTGAAGCAGCCTCACTGGAGTGCATTAAGTCATTGTTCAAGGCTTTGCTACTGTCCAGCACAGCTGTAAGGATTTAACCCTTTCCCTGCTTAGTCTGCAGAAGAGGACAATATACTCCAGTAGCTCGAGAACAAGTATTCCTGATTATTATTAGTTGCTTCAGAATAATATTTACATTTTTAATGGATGCTTGAAGACAGCCATTCAGTATAATTCAGAACTTTCTGAAGAATTCTGTCATCTGTATGTTAAATTGGACACAAACATCTGCAGAAAGGATCGCAATCTAACACAGTTACAATAAATGAAAACCTTCATCGACAAATAGACTAAATAGTGCTCCCTAAAAACATGGCAGCCACCAAAGTTGTAGCAAATGTACCAAATATAAAAGAAAAAAAAATTATCAACATGAATTTAATTTAAAGGCAGAAAAATGGAAAGTTTTTTTCTTTCACAGTGAATTGGAAAAAAATAAACAACTGACGATCCTAACTGGTTTAACATGACCGTTTAAGTGCTGCTTCATACATCACACAATGTCCTCCACAAATGCCATAATTCTCCATAATTACAGATGCAGCTCCAAATCATAGCTCACAGCCATTATTTACCAGGATAGCTGTTATCCACTACCCACTGGAGGACCAGTGTGCAGGATTTAGTGGCATCTAGTTGTGAGGTTTGCATATTGCAACCATCTATGTACCCCTCGCGGCATGCCTCCCTTTTCAAACGTATCAGGGAGCCTATGGTAGCTGCGAAAAATGCTAAAGGCCCTCTCTAGAGCCCGCTCCCTCTGTAGATATAAAGAGCTCACTTGAAGATAACGACACTGCAATTCTTATTTTCAAGTCATTATACCCTAATGAAAACGTGCATATGACTGTTACATTCCATCCATTTCTGCCTTATTCTGCCCATAGAGCCCCATAGATTCTACACACCGGTCTGCTGTTAAGTCCAAAAAAACAGCCTTCACCTACACATAACAAAAATATAATGGAATTAATTAAATAATAATAAGAAGCAATCTTTGAGCAGATTAAACTACATATATCTACGTGTGTGTGTCTCTCTCTCTCTATATATATAGTATTAATGCTTTCGGAAGGAAAACAAAGCCTTCTATCCTTGACAAGATGGCCTCCTGACATCGTTCCCTCAGGTGAACAGATTTAGAAACACCAGAGAACGTGAGCACTCATTCATCTATCTACGCTCCGCAGCCTAACACATGACTTAACACGCTGTAACATCTGCCCCAGTGTGCAATCATCTCGTAAGGACATTTCCTGGACATTAATCTGAGATTACAGTCAAAAACTGCAGCAGGACAAGCAGGGATTACTGTCGCCTCCTGTCAGTTCTATTTGGCAGGAACATGGTATGATCACACCTCGGGTATTATCATCGTTCTCGCCCACTGCACCGCTTCTCTGCATGTGGCGCTGATATACTGTAGGTGGTTTTTAAAAAGGTGACTGCTATCACGACAACCGCAGATGATACACTACGTATCATTAAGTTAAAAGCGGGACCATAATTCATTGGATTTCTTCAAAATTTGCAGGCTGTGCAGCATCATTATCACATATACACTCTGATTCCCTGTTGTTTCATGTGATGTAAATTGTCTGCAATTAGCATGTCAAAATTTGTTGTTATATTGTTGACATAGTGTAATTATATTAGTGACACTTTCTAGTATTTTAAAGTTCCATTTCTTGATTGCAAGTTGAAGTTTTCCTTCTAATTTTGCAGCACCTAGTTTTGTCTACAGAGGCAACATGAAATTGTACATGGCCTGAATTGTCACGGGAAACAAACCAGCTAATGACGCCTCATTATGTTGCTGATTTTCAACATAAGAGCAGACTGTATCATTTAACAGAACAAAATATGACAAAAACAAAACAAAAAATGAATGAAAACAACCATGCAGGTCCCTAAAAGCATACTTAAGAGCTGGTGGCTGGCTCTCTCTGTACTCCGCAGATTGGCAGCTTAGAGAGAAGAATGGAAAAGCACACATGTGAAAGTGTGAAAATTCTTTCAAAAATGATTAAGCCAAGACTGAAGGATTAACAAAGACAGAATCCAAGCCAAAATAAACATCACCACACTTGTTCCATCCAATTACATCCATTGTATATCACATTGTTTCCCCCATCAATTCTTAAAGAACGCTGAATGTTATTTGTGGAACAAAAATGAAAAGTCATTATTCACCTTTGTATTACAGACTGCTGTTATATGTGCTGTCAAGAGTGTGTGAGAAGAATGCGTCACAAAAAAAATGATATAATTTGGGGCTGATTCATATAAGCACACCAGCCTTGGCCAGACAGTAGGCTTTGAGTCATCACTTTAGATAAGGGTTCACCCTGCCTTAACCTGTAGAGATGAAAGTACGGCAGCGTGGCACATCGTCTGATGTACTCCTTGCTTCTAAAAGCTCCATTTCCATGGTCAGTCATCTTTCATCATCCATATCCACTTGCCCGTCTTCAAACTGGATATCTGGTTTTGTTAAACTTGGTTAATTGTTGTGCATCGTTTCTAGATCAAACAAAGTTTGTGTAAGGCAATGTTTCACAAAGAAAATGTGAGAGAGTATTGATTCAACCTATTATTGAACATGTGCAGGGTGGGAAAGCGGCCACATCACAATCCGCTGCTTATTGCATCTGCCCTTTCTGATTCACAGCAGAAGTCTCCAGCAAATGGTTTTAAGTACAGGAAATGGCTTGGAAGACAAGCGATATGTGCTCCTACCCTTTAATCTTCATGCAAAGTGAGGGCAGTTGTTACTTAATGAACAGCTGATTTCAGATAATAGCAAGTCTTTAGAGTATGGGTAACGTAAAAGTCAATGAAATTGCTAACATATAAGAAGCTCTCTGTCTAAATGTTACAGCAAAATGGCATGGTTACTGGTTGTTCAATCACTTCAGAGCTTGCTGCATGAACGCACAATGATGCTGTGTACTGTATGCCACTTGAAAAGCTGAATGGTTCCAGTGGGTCATTTAATCAAGGATTTGACAGGAAGGCGTTTGGATTGAGGCATAATTCCAAGTTTTAGATAACAAAAGTTGCGACTAAATTACAGCCATTTGGTAATTTTAAACTTCCTGTGAAGTGCTCTGGAATAATAACAGGCTGCATTCAAGAGGTTTGTTATAACATGAAGCATTTCAAAAATCAGTGAGATGCAAGAGCACCATGTTTGAGGACTTTGTGTTAGATTGGTTAGAATCTGAATTTTGGAGCAAAAAGAATGAAGAGTACTGTGTGGCTAAATGTGTCCCAGGCATTTTGTGCTTCAGCCAAACACTAACATAGGATGAATAACTGTAGCCTGTTTACACTATCATGACACATGGGTGCCAATGCGGTAGACATTGCGATTCCGGTGATTTGACAATACGATTTATTGCAAGTTTTGTTTGTTTTTTTAACACAAGACCATCGGAAAGGGTTGAATCGTGCACTTCTAGAAACTGTGTATCCTTTGTTATATTTTATTTCAGCCAGTTCACTGCGATAGTGCACATAAAAGCAGCAAATAAAATAATTTTTGTCGTTAACTGCTGCATGTAGCATGTAGTTAGTGCCATAAGAAAATAATAAAATAAGATGTTTGGCTAAAATGAACAAAGCCCCTGAAAACCGCACACAGCACAAATGTGAGACTTCAAACTATTGAATACTGTCCTTTAAAAACCTTGGACTTGGCTATGTGCACAATATCTCCACTTAGTGGTCACTGTAGTTTTAAACCCATTGGGAATTTTGAGATTGAGTTTTGAGCATAGGAAATATTTGCCTGTCAGTAAGAGCCATGTCATTTTATGTTAAGCGTGTGAAGCAAAACAGCTGTTTCAGATAATATTATTGTGCAACTTATTGCTAATTTCCGCTTATTGTCCTAATTTTTAATTCCCATTATGTGTTAGCATTGAGCTAACACACTAAGCCGGAGTTATGTATATGTATTTGAAATTGATTCAGAAATCAAAGTATCAATTCAGTAATAGTAAAAAAAATCAAAAATCAAAAAAATTGCTCAGCTGTCTTTTCATTCATGTAATCAATCAGAAGCCACATTAAAGCAAAGGTAATCTCCTGGGAAATACTACTACAGTACACACCCCCCTTGACATTAAGCCTCTCAGCTGCCAGAAGGGCATCCTCTCTTGAAATTCACGCTCCCAGCCTAGGAACCGCCTGGCTGTCAGGGAGAAGGGCACTCACTGTATAACTGCATATAAACATAACACAAACTGCCAAGTGTGATAAGAACGGGAAGGAGGCTTCAACACCAATTTCGACAGAAGACAAATGACTGCTGGTGGACTTATCATTGTCGATTCGTGTCGCTGGAAAGAAGCTTTGCTTTTGTGTTTTCCTCCTTCTGCGAGGCTGTTATTTATAGTCTGGGCAGGCACTCGTGCTCTTGTTTTAGTTCCTTCCAAAAGCTGAGTGTGGGATTGAATGTGAAATATTTGAATGTGAATGTCATTAAATGTTAATGAGCAAATGCTCCCAGGTGGCTTTGGAGCCATGTAAGTACAACATCATAGGTTCAAATACAAGACAGCCCTCTTTCTTTTTCCATTTTTGCCATCTTTGACACATACAGTATTTACTGCAGATGAATGCCTCACTTTAGACTTTGAGATCAATAACTGAAGAAGGTGATGCAAGTTTGAAACTGACAGCAACACATCAATTTAGCTCAACAGCTTTATTTCGTAAGACTTTCTGCATCTAATGTTACAATCTGAATAAACACACCAAATAAGGGGCAGTCACACAAGCACAACAAGCTTACTCATTGGTTTCCTGCATGTCCAGTCAGTAAGACTCAGCAGCTCTGGCGTCTGACTTTACGTGATGTTTTTACACCGGCCACTGTGTTTTATCTGCTTGACCTGTCAGCACCGTGCGGTTCACGCGGTGACGTAGGTACATCTCGAGCAAACCTCCCGAGGCTGCTGTCCTCTCTGCCACTTGAGCTCCCCTGGTTGTCGACTCAGCATGTCGGACAAGCTCCCTGGGTTGCTACACTGTTATGGCTGACACACTGGGTGGTTAGTATGTATGAGTGTGTGAGCGTGTTATGAGGTCAGCGGTTGCCAGAGGCTGGCCGCAAGAGAGACGGCAAGGTCCCGGCGGCCACCTGCTGTGCGGCCCCCTGCGCTGTGCGTTGGCACACGTTATGATCGCTAGGTGAGGGTGAGGGAAAGTAAAACGGGAAAACAAAGCGGCAGTGGTAACCAGTTTGTGCAGAGGGTTGTGTTTTGCAGAACAGTTTTGATTGATGCTTCCAGGGTTATGTTAGGAATAACATCAAAATATGGCGATGGGGATGCCTTTACAAGTATAGTGATGCAAGACATGGAGCTGCTATAATTGCAATGCAGTAGTTGCAAAGCAAATTAGCAGCTCCATGTCTCCATGTCCATGTCGCAAGAGAGACGGCAAGGGCCCGGCGGCCACCTGCTATGCGGCCCCCTGCGCTGTGCGTTGGCACGCATTATGATTGCTAGGTGAGGGTGAGGGAAAGTAAAACAGGAAAACAAAGCGGCAGTGGTAACCATTTTGTGCCGAGGGTTGTGATTGATGTTTCCAGGGTTATGTTAGGAATAGCATCAAAATATGGCCTATATTTTGAGTATAAGTATAGTGATGCAAGACATGGAGCTGCTAATTTGCTATGCAACTACTGCATTGCGATTATAGCAGCTTCATTTAACACTGTCATTTACAGTGGTTTAACATCTAGAGCTGGCAAAATGCAGGGAATACTCCACACCGCACTATATGCTGTATGAGCAGCCATCATTCTGAAAAAAAGCACCTCTCGTATCTTAATGAACTACAGTAATGAACTGTGTAAAATTATGCATGCGATTAGAGTTTTGTTGAACAAGCCATTTGAGTACGAGACATAATAGCCCACAATTTTATGGCTAGATTTACAGGCAGTAATCATCTCAGAGTCCCCTCGCCAAATCTCATTCTGTGTGACTGGTGTTCAAGAGCGATTATTTTTTGTTAATACTCCTGTAATTAAATGCATGCTTAGACTCTGAGTGATTACAGTTCCTGACGAGTAATTGCTCTGTGGCTCAGATCACTGCAAGAATGATAATCAAATCTGCAGAGTTTTGTCCGCGAGAACAACTGAATGGCGGTGAGTCACCGCTCTGGCAAAGAGACGAACAGTCGAACGATGGTCCTTTGGAACACTGATTGTATTGACTGTAGGTGACTATTAGTGCATTCCCATAAATTTTAGTGCCTTCCTGTGTGTTTCAGTTTGAATACCCTTTTGTGACGTCCATCTCAGAGCAATTTGAAAGAGTGCGACTGAATGCTGAAATTTCCCTCCTGCTGTCGACGCCTCTGAGCAATCGTGACTTTGAGCAAGAAAACAGCCTGGCAGCTTCGGAGTGTCATGCAACACCTTATGGACACACTGCCCACATATCTGAATGCATGTATACTATCTCACACAAAAGTTGCCTCTTCACTTTGCATAAGCACTTTCAAACGCGCTGAAGGATGGCATTCACAGACGCTGCTATTTATTCCACTTTTCACTTGAGAAACAATGCCAAAGCAGGAACATCAATAGCTCTTTAGGAAAATTTGGAGGCAAAACATCTTGAATAGCTGCCACGAAAACAGCAACAAAATCCCTAGGAGAAGATCTAAATATGAACACAAAGCGAATGTGCCTGATTAAACAGTGGTCCCTTTGGTAAATCCCTACTGTTTTTTGGCTGTGACATTTTTCAGTAACCTGGAAGTAATTGCAACTCTCAGCTGTCAGTTCGGCTCTGTCACTGCACTGTTTTAAGCTATGGTTTGAGCTCTGTAGAAAACACCAGGGCCTAGTAACTACGCATCACCTCGATGATCCTTGATGTCCCACAGCTTTATCAGCTCTGCAAGGACGCAATTGGATATCATGTAAGTCAATAAAGGGGGATGCCAAAGATGGAGTTGTGAGGGAGAAAAAAGGGGCTTTACAAGAAGAATAAAAAAAAAAGTCAGGAAATGGATAATTTAATCTTTGCAGCATCAATTTGCAAAACTGAAATTGTTGCGTGTGATCAGATTGAGGACGGAATAACATAATAATGCTGTGCTTGTTAGGGAGCAAATTTGCTAACATTGTGCAGCAAAGGCAAATTGCTCTGTTCATTTGCAAGAGCATAAAGCAGCAATTAGCATGTGATTCACTGAGAAATTTATGAAATCATCCTATCACGTAAGCACATCGCTCATCGATTCCTTCTCGGGTAAAATTGGGACAAGTCTGCAGCAAAGAGAGCATTTACTCATTTATTTATCATGACAAGGTTTTGTTACAAATTAAAGAGGTGGGAGACACTTGAAATAGGAGTTGTGATTAAGGGAACAAAGAAGGGACACATGAAGGGTTTCTTTAAGCATTGGGTTTGAAGGCAGGAAGCAGCGCTAATTGCCACTCTTGATTGGAGTGGGGAGTGTTGTAAAGAATTAACGCCATCATCTATATCACTGTGCTTCCAAACTTTACTGCGATAATGCGGATTTCCTTTAAAGGCGTAGCTTCGGGACATTTTGTGAAATGCACATTTGCTTTCTCGCTGCAAGTCAGATGAGAAGATTGATATCATTTTCAGGTCTGTCTGTTAAATATGAAGCAGCAGCGGGGAGACAGTTATCTGCCTAATCTGAAATCTGCCTACCAGCACCTCTACAGCTAATTAAAATCTTATATCTTGTTTGTTAAATCTGTACAAAACTCACTTTGAGCAAAAAGTTGTGTTTTTACATTGGTATTACAGTATGTGCTGACCTCGTCTTAGTCGTGTGCAGTGACTTCCTGGGTTGGGTGCAGTGACTTCCTGGGTTTTGGACTGTACGGGCATTTTGTTACCATTTGAGTGCGCCAAGCTAGCTGCTTCCCTGCTTTCAGTTTTTATCTAAACTAAGCTGCCCAGCTGCTGGTTGTAGTTTCACAATTCGAGTGCAGGTATAAGAGTGGCATCAATCTCATTATGTAACTAATTATGTAAATATTTCCCAAAAGCTGGAGACTTGGACTGTATTTATCTCTTCTGAAATGGCTTGCCAAACTCTTATTCTGTCAGTAAGTGAGTTTATAATTCAGGACAGGCTGACCAAGCATAACCCAAGCAAATGCATTCTGTTCCTGCTGGGTATGTACATAGTAGTAGTGCAAGCTTAGTGCAACCTCTTTGACTTCTAATTGCTTAAAAAGTCTCTTCCTGCTCTATTTTGTCACGAGGTAGCAGTTCGGTCTTTGAAAACCTGGCTTTGGTGAAGAATGTCTTGTGTTCCCCTCCCATCTTCAGGCATCCCCAGGGTCCAAGCCCCATCTCTTTGACCCGTTTCTCTCTATATATTTTTTTCCCATCAAGACTCACTCAGCTGTATCTGTCTTATTTCAGCTCGCAGACCCTCTGGGATGCTCTCATTCCCATCGCTCAGCCTACCTTTGATATTGTTGATACCTCCCCTGCACACAGGTTCGGAGATAAATTTAAACCACAGGCATATAGTAGGAAATTTCATAACTATATCTACCCTTGCAGTATGAAAGCTGGAATCCACTAGTAAACACAAGACATTCAGCCAGCTGCATGTAATGAGGAGCCAGCATGAAAAACACATTTGCCACGCAATAAATAAATGTGATTCCATGTTAAGATAAATTGTCCCGTTCCAATTTTATGCATAACCATCCCACATTGCCAAGTATTGCACCTAAACAGTCCATTTATTTAGTGAAAGTCAGATGGAAATTGTCAGCAAAAGGTCTGCATATACAACACGAAATTATTCATATATTAACCAGGGATTTTCATGCCTATTACTTATGTGCTCTGTGGAGGACATGTACCGTGAGTCCCAAACGTGATGTGCATTCCAAATATGTTTCAAAAAATATCCTTCACTTTACTGTGACTATGCATAAACTTTATCCCTTGGCGTGATGGTTGCTACGTAAAACTCCAGGTGAGAACCCACCAAGTGAGGCCGAACCTGTCATGAAATAGCCATTAATGAGTTTTACATATCCAAAAGCCTTTTTGCTCTCAGAATATAAGAGTAACAGGACTTGACGCGATGTAATATCTGGGGTGTGAGCAGCAGTAGCAGTGCATCATGATTAAATGCTTGCGTGGGTCGGAGCGAATGATCTCTGCATTTGTCACCAGAACAGAGCTTAGCGTCCATCAGAGCTGCCAGCGGAGGTGCGTCTGCCACTGAGTGGGAACAGAACAGGCCAGATTGTGTGGGGAGGGAGGCCTTGGCACGTGACCAGGTGCATCTGAAGCCTCCTCTGATCCTCCAATGTGCTGTTGAGCTGCTCTATTCCCCCAACACTACGCCAAACACCTGCTTGGCCCGATTGTCAGGCTGAAAGCTCTGTTATCGGCGTGGGCCGTCCAAATGGTGAGGCGCTCTGCTTTCATCAGCAAGTAGTATCGAGCAGGGGAGATGGGCGATTGATGTCAGACTGACAAGGTTTGAAGAAGATGGGAGACTTCATGAGGTCAGTTTGATATTTTTGCTGAGGAGACTTTGCTTGGCAACGTTAGAAATATATACAGCACATGCATTTTTTTTTTGTGCAAGTTCAAGCACACCTGTGTATACCCGTGACCCGGCTCGCTGATTATTTTTAGCTTTACATCAGTGTCGTCCTCAAAAAAACATAAACATGTGCTATTAAACAGAGTGGTGGGATGTGACTAAGCACATTTACTCAAGCACTGTACATATTTGAGGTACTTGTGCTTCTCTTTTCATGCCACTTGATACTTCTACTCCAGTACATTTCAGAGGGAGTTGTTGTCTTTTTTACCCCACTACATTTATACTTACTAGTTACTACTTTATAAATTAAGACATCTGCAAGCAAAACATGCAAAGAGCTTCTAAATATGATTATGAATCAAACTACCCGACTGGTAAAGCTCTGAGTAATTTCGCAATCAAACCAATCAACTGATTAACAGAGTATTTTCCCACTTTGGTGTTCGTACTCAGGAGCTGAATACTTCCTCCAACACTGATCAAATGGAAGATTCCTATCTGTTCTGTTTCTGATTGCGCTGCCTGTAAATTCAAAAGCACAATATGAAATATTGGCATCTGCTGTGGTGAAATATTTATGTGACTACTATCTATGGTAATTAATTGAGCTTTAAAAGCAAGGGGTGTGGGTCATCATCAAAAGGATGTGCGGTCAACAATGTGAGTTGCTTGTGATGGAACAGACATGCATTTGACTAATGAGAAATTCTGAAGGCAGGCATCCGTCAGATGGAGAACTAATGCCTGATTCCCGCTCATCACTCGAAGCCATGGCAAAAGATGACTGAGGCAGAGCAATATGACATTCTAATTGGAGGCATATTTCAGCGGAGGACAACAATACGCGCTTCGGGGCCCCATAGGTATTTTTGCCACCATGTTACAGGGCAGCACAGGGGATATATGATATGAATGACTAATACAGTCTTTATAGCGAGCCTATTGGTAAGTAATTAAATGACAGGACTCCAATGACAGCCAAGATGTGAAGTTGTTGGGACAGCAGGCGGCTTTCAGAGTGGCCGATCACAGCATTTGGCAGGAAAGTAATTGATGGAATAAAAACAAAAGTGACGGGAGTTGTTTCGGCTCAACAGCGACGGTGAAGGCGTGTTAGACAAAGATGTCTGGAGTGGAAGGGGGTTGGGGAGTAGGAGGGGTGGTGACAGATAAATGAGGCCATCGCTAGCAGAGGGAGGAGGAGGGGAGGAGAGAGTTGCTAGCGAGCTCCCTCGCGATCTGTACCTGCCAAGTCCCTACCCTGAACAGCTGCTAGCAACTCTGAGGATGTGTAGCAGCTCACTCCCTCACCACATCCATCTTTTACAGCTTCTAATCCAACTGCACTGAGATCAGTTCGAGGTGTTTGATGCAGCACTTTACTTCGGCAGAACCGCGTTATTTTAGCTTCATGACTCATGCAGTATGCATCGACAAAACACAGTACCCTTTTTCATGCTAACACCTTCCAAATTCAGGCCCGATGGGTGTCTTAAAGGAGATTGCTGTGAATGTTTTCCATAGTTTTACATTCTGTGATTGGATAACATATATCACTTAAGACTGCAAGACCTTGATCGAGAAAACATTTGCTTTGTGAGCTGTTCTCACACATTTCCCATATCCTGCCATGTGGTGTTTTGAAACACTCACACCTGCTTTGCTGCACCAGAAATAGTTTGACTATTATTATCGTGTCTGATTCCAGCTCCGGCATAGCAAAGTGCGGCTCTCCTCGCTTGTCATGCTTCTGATGCACCCTGCCCCCATGCCCCCACTCACAAGCTGATGGTCACTTACAAGCTGCTGCCTGCCATTCATAACCGCTCTCTATGAGTTGCACCTGCAGTGTTGTGTTATATAACAGGCCGGTCCAAGAGCCACTCAACATGCCCCGCATTTGCAATGATACCACCCCACTAAAGACATTCTGTCATCCGGGGAACACGGTGTTCCCTTATTCATAAACTGGAAAGGGTTTCAATTAGACATTTGTGGCTGGCCTCCCAGCGGTTTGTGTGTTTAAATGAGATCCCTCTGTGGGGAAGACGGTGGAGGAGTTCTCTTAAAAAGTGGCCAGAGAATAGCAAGCAAGAGATGATGAAATGCATCTTCATATTTACAGTAAATTTGGAATCCTTGCAGTGTTTTTGCCACCTTATGAAGCAACATTTTGTTTTTCTACCATTGACCAGTGAGTTTCTGCATTCTTTGTCAAGCTGTTTATATTTTTGAATTCCTGCCGTGACTCTTATTGTTAATTGTGAAAGAAGTCTAAACAATTTTGTGACTGACCTGCTCTGGGTGCTTTAATTCAAGGAGAAGCCAACTCTATAGTAAGTGATAATGAGAACTCCATGTAAAGATGCAACTCTGGCCAATTAAATCAACTACAAAGGAAATGGAACGCTGCCATGGCTGCGACCCACAAAAAGATGAAAAAAAGTGGAAGGGGTGACAGGGGGGGCAGAAATCAGCTATGTGGCGCACTTTAGGAAAGAACCGCTACATTTAGCCACCCGCTCACACCATCCCTTGCGCCCAGCTCCTTTGTAGATCCACAGGGCACTTCAAACAAAGCTGTATTAAGTGGGATCAGGTCATCACTCTGGCTGTGATTGCAGCAGAGCTCTGACTTGAATAGAGAGTGCTGACAAGCTCTCTGCTGTGTCGAAGTAAGAGACAATGTTTTTGCCATGACGTCAGTCGCATGAAGATGAAGACAAACATCAGGTTTAATGAAATGCTTTCTCCCTCTGTAGATGCATTTCGACTGAACAAATTTTGTTATCAGATTGTGGGGAGAATGGTCAAGAGCTCTGACTGAGCCATTATGCCCTTAAGACAAAAAGATGCATCACTTGAGCAAAGATGTTCTCAAAAATGAAATGTGGTTGGCCATGAACAAGTCAACCCTCAAAATGTGAGAAATTCGTAAGCAGAAGTTGTTAGAAGTCATCTAGTTTTGTGTGTGGTCGATGGTCACTGAGAGAAAACACCTCAACCTCCTTTTAAGCATCTGGTTTGACCTGCCTGAACTCCACAGTCTGGCAAATTATTACAAATTACAGGTCAGAACCTTAATTTAAAAGAGATACTGAGTATACTGTTTATTTATCTCCCTAAATGATCAGTGTCTGGGCAGCAGGTGAACTTCTATGCAATTTTATCCAAAGAAACAGACTTTTTCATTAAATAAAAGTGGTTGAAATTATATTTTGCCATTGGAAGTGATAATTTGAGGTCTCTTGTGCGACGACGTTGAGAATGAATGTGTCACATTCTTAAACCAGCACTTGCTGGTCATTAGCTGACAGAAAGCCCAAAATAAGGTACGACTCTAAACAAAGGACAGCCGATTGAATGGATGGACTATAGAGGGCTGATTTAATGGTGTTAAAAGTTGCTTTCCGTATGAAAGGAACTCACGGCAAAACGTGCCACCTGTCATCACCATGTTTTGTATCCCACTGTCATACAGAAGCTCACAGAGCCGGAGGAAATCAACAGGGTTGGTCAGACCTTGTAATTCTTTAACAACATCATTGTAATTTAAAAAACCTACCGGCATCTTACAGACACGCCTGAGCAGAGTCTCAGATGATAGTCCTTTATTCATGACTGTAATGTGATGGAACTCTAAACCATCAGTGCATCTGCATTTAGATCTGCCACAAACAACCCTATATCTGGATCCCGCCATTGATTTGCATAATTGGAGATTGTGGCCGGGCGCTTGTTATTCATTGACATGACACCACAGAGCGGCAGATGGAGAGATGTACTGAACTGACTGTTCTAGTTTCTGTCGGGTAAGGGTGGCAACATCTTGGCAAAAGGGACCTGAAGGAAACAGCCTCGCCACCCAGCACTACGAGCAACGCAACATTTAAGTCATTTTTCTTTATTTATTTTGCGAGCGCTAAATTGTAAATTGACATGCAGGCCAACATCTAAGAAGTACCGGTGGAAGAAAAAAAAACAGCCTTGTGAACCGCTGGAAAACAACTAAGCAAAATGAGCTCAGTTCTGCTTTCCCCAGACAAATTTGAGACTTAAAAAACGAGCTGTGTGCGGTTTACTGGCCAGCAGGCCTCTAAATAACCTGAAGTACACAGAGCACCTGACTGAGATGAGACAGCGCTGACTGACTGACACATCCATCTCCCCTGCTATCTGTCTGACGGAGGGCGGGGAGCGATTGCAAGTCCCTCATGCATGAAGAAGAGAGCACTGCTTATTAGTGAGGGGAGACTGAGAGAGAAAGAGAGAGAAGGGGAAGAGGAAGGGGTGGGGGGGTTGGGGAGGGCGGGGCGGGGGTGGGGGGGAGAAAGAGAGATTGCATCGTCTCAATTTCAGTTTGATGAAGGACACAGTGTCTCCTCAGGATGAGCAGAAATCTATGTCACGTCAGTGTGGTTAAGACTTCAGAAGTGTACAGTGAAAATGTGCCGTGACTTGAATGTTTCACGGATGCAAATCTATAGTAATACTGAGCAGGGTTATCTTCTTCTGTAGGCCCTTCTATTCCTTTATGATGGAATGCAAATCCAGTGTCAGCAACAGCCTTTTTGTGTGTCCCTGTTTGTGTGTGTGGCTGCTGCCAACATTGAGCCGTTATGTGGCAACTCAATTATGGCAAAAATCATAATCCTGATTATTTTGGTCAATATGGAGCTCACAGTTATTTAACACAACTGCTCAATTACTTTGGAAACGTTGTGCATTGATTGAACTTTTTAAAAGAAGACCTTTTAACAGTGAATTTTTAATGAACTTTAAATATAATTAAACTGAATAACAAGAGTATGAAAGAAAGAGGATGAAAGGATCGCTGAATTAAGACTCTGAGCAGCGTTACCATAACAGCATAACAGATGTGCATCAAAATCCAAGCAGCGGCTGGCTTGACTGGATTTTGGCAAACATCAGCTCACTTTACTGCAGTGAGCTGAACTGAACACGAGCGTTCGTTTGGGTGTGCGAATGTGTACTGCTTTAAAAGGAAAGGGGCGCGCTGGACTAATAACGCAACAAAATGGAAGTGTCATTGTAAAATCATATGCAGCACAATCATCATTTTATCGCAATTGTCTTGTTTTCATAATCGTTGGAAGCCAAAATTGTAATTGAAAGTAATACTCAATTTATCGCCCAGGTGTTAGAGTGCATCTTAGCTCAGATCTCAAGATCAAGAACAGTAATTAAGTCCTTTTTTACTCCATTTTGGTGAAGGAAGACTTACTGGCCACTGCTTGCTTAAGCTAGCAGGAAGAGGCGGAGTTAGACAACCTTTCACTTTCACAGTTTTGAGTCTAAAGTAGGGTCCAAAATGAATGTTGATAAGACACCCTCAGCCTCCCTAGCAATTTTCATGCAGACCCTAAAAAACAAAATGAAAGTAGGATATGTTTTGGAAGAAGTTGAAATGCCATTTCAGAAAGGGGTTATAATGCTCTATATCAAGAAAGGTCTGCATCTCCCAAGTGAATGGATGCCGCACATTCCAAAAATCACATGACTAAGTGAGTAAATGTCAGTTTGCGCTATAGCCTTAACATTTCATTACTGCACAGACAATCTCATGATGCCTCCAAGTGTGACAGCAGAGGTGAGACAATGGTATGTGCTGTAATGCATGAATCACAATTCTGGCACTGTAGTTTGGCTGAGAGGGCACTTTATGATTTCAGAAACTTGAAGTTGCCACTAATGATTAATGTAGCAGGTCCTCTCAGCCAACAAACCTTTCAAAGCTACATTTCCTGTAAAATTAGTGCCGGGGAGACATTCAAATCTTTACCTGGACACAGATAAATCACACACATTTTCAGCTGTTTGCTTTGTACATGGACATAACATTTCGCAGGGAGCCGTCCTAAAATGTGTATTTATGAACGGATCAATCAATACATCTGACCTATTACCTTCAAGGGCTTGTCATGGGTACTATTTCAGGTTTACAGCCTTTCAGCATGAACTCTATTGATTGCTTGCCTTCAGGAACACTTCTGGTGTAAGGACATGAAGGAGGAGGGGGAGCGGAGGAGGAAATGGTTCATCTCCTGTTATTGGAGTTGTGGGGATTTTGATCTGAGGATCGCCAGAACCGCAAGAGCACTAATGTGTGACACAGCAGCGCCCGACAGGCTTTTCTTTGCCAGTGAAATAGCAGTATTTAAAAGGTGATGTAACTTGAATTTAGAGGGGAAAATGAGAAGGGTGAACAGTGAATGAAAAATAGGCACAATCAGAATTGTTAAAGCAGTAAGGGATTTGCTTATGCCGGTTTTTGTGCAGCAGTGGGCAGCTAGTTCTCCCAAGGATTAGCCCTACAAAAGTGCAGAAGATAAGGTTGAAGATGCCTTGTGTTCTAAAAACAAAAGACCTCGATCTATGCAGTATGACAGTTTGTGTGCGGGGTGACGCTCCTCACACAGGAGTGAAAAAATCCTCCTACGTGGTTCAGAATAAAAGATGCCATCCTTACTGTCCAAGCTCATGCTATTTCACAGTGGCTCTGAACATGAAGCTGTGCACTTCAGAACTTGTTTTGTCTCGCCCTGGGATGCAGGCGTTTTGATGAAATCAGGCACAGTGTGTCTGAAGCGTCACGGTCAGAGGGATGCCTACCTATGCAGTGAAACACTAAGCAGTTGTGTGCCGTCTGGCTTGGCAAACCATGTCATGTTTCCGATCGCTGATTCCCATGGATAAGCGTTTTTTGTGTTTGAAGATTCTGGACTGTAAGAATAAAACAACAAAGAAAGGAACACAGCGGCGGTGCACTGTTGCACATTAGTGTGTTGTTTTCAGCGACGCAGCTTCCCAGGCGTCATTCGCTCCTACTATAGAGGTAAACATTTGCAAAGATGGAAATCGCTGTGTTGCAGTCCTGAGCTGCACTAATTGTGTTTCCTGATATTGGATTTAGTTTAATGGCAATTGGTGTGGATGCTAAAGAATACACAAAGTAAAGGACTCAGCAAAACAGGGCGCTTAGAGCACATGGACTCGCACCTGGCACCAGAGCAGAGGCTAAAATTATGCACACAGATAAAACATCACATGATGATACTGTATGGCTGCTGAAAGCGATCACAGAAATCATGTAGACGATGAAGAAATAAAAGGAAAGCCGCCCCAATCAACACCGTTGCCGGGCCCTTCATCAAATTACCAAAATACAGCCTATGTTGTCTTCAATCAATTTCATTTTCACTTCCCAGTGAAGTCACTGTGAGGCAGCGCCAGTGCAAAAATAAACATCACAAACATCAGCCACAAACAAGCGCAAAAGAGATTCTTCAGAGGGTCTTTCAAGTCAAATGGATGGATGAGGAAAATTAGTCTCTGACGGGTGAGAAAGGGGGGAGGGGAGTTCTCGAAACAAGTGGCACTGGAGCTCTATTTACGTTTGCAAGTATTTACTCTTTCTTTCTGATTTGCTTGTGAGGCTGCACACCCTTCCATCTTTCACACGGTCTCGCAGAAAGAAATGGTTAATTGATCATCTGAGGTTGTACAGATTAGTGTAGACATTTCAACATATGCAGCTGCAGTGTATGAAAATACGAATGTGCCGTACTACAGTACTATATAGTAGTAATTACAGTATTTACATTGTCAAATTAGTTAACATTTCCAAGTCAGCAGCATATTTGAAGTTGGATGGATTAGAGATGGATTACATGTTTGCTAATTTTCTCATTTTAAAAAACTAATTAAAATCAATTAAATCAATTTACAGAGGAAATTGATTTGGTCTTTTATCTGTGAAGAAATATGTAAATTTTCTTAGTTTAGCATTCACAAACAGTATGTATGCTGCAACAATGTGGATTTTTCAAAACCTTTGCATACGCCAATATCGCTTTGTCACATTTTTTTTGACCTAATAACAAAAATATTGATTTTAGCCACTTTAAGTCTGAGACATTAACCCCTATGGAGAGAAGTGTAAGTCCAGTTCCAGTTCATTTTCATGCCATAAGTCCTCTGTCGGCTGTACTGTACATATTTAAGCAGTGCTGTACTGGTAGTTGTTCTCCTGCTGCCTGTTTTTCTTTAAATGTACCTACAGCCATACCAATTTTAACAAATTGGTTTCAGTCCCCGTATGATTGTTGCAGTGCATTTTATTTTCTGAACCACAGAACAGAAAGACGATTTGAAGGATTTAATTTCTCTGAAGAAAGGAGCCACACTTGTGAAGTTTTGCCTTCAGTGAAAATATTCCAAGTCGGAGCGAGACAACTCCAAAACATTTTAATCATGCCTATAATTGATAGGAAGAACCGTCTCTGCGAATTAATGAATCCAAAAGGGTCCCTTTGATGTGAGAGGGACTGTGACATTCAGATTTGTGCTTGACTGAGTCTGAACCAGATAGCTCCTCAGAAATAGCTGACTTTGGCATTGGCCAGCCATCATCCATCACCTTTGATATCAGACTGCAGGCAGGTAGATTGATACCCCCCATACAGATTCCAGAGAGATCCAACAGAGGACACATGTCTTAAGTTCAGGTCAGCTCACGGTTCTTAGTTCTAATTAAATCTAAATGTATAATGGTTGTCAGTTGTAGATCAGTGGTTGAGAAACAGCAGGTTTCTATTTACTGAAATCATACGCTGTGACACACACAGTGTCCCTATGCCAAAGTTGGAAGATCTATGTGCTTGTTTGCCACATGGTTTTACAGCAGTTGACAACACTTTTTATCTCCACCCCAGAGAAAATTGACCTTGCAGTTGTTGGATCCCACTAGACTCGAGCACTGTGTAATACCTGGCACCATATTTAATGAAAGAGGAGACAAAATAGGCCGCCTGTACTGTTTGTCAACACAGACTAATGTCTGCGTTTTGAACCACTGACCTGCTGTAATGGTCGAGAATAGCAAAAGGCCTAGCGTCATGAGCTAACAGGCAGCTGGCCTGGTAGCCTCTGACAGGCACTGGCTGGCACTGCTGTGTCTCGCCGAGACTCCTTGGCCTGCAGGTCTAGTGGACGCCCCATGTCGACAGGGGGATTCACATTGGTGTGATGTAGGTTCAGAAGCATGGGCACACTAACTGTGTGACCTCCCTGTGAACTTTTCCTCCACTGCCCTCAATTTAACCTATAAATTACTTAGATTATGTAATCAAACATAACTATTCTCAACAAAGGTATCAACATCTTTAAATTTCTAGTAGTAAGATGGAGTAATAATGGCAGATGGAATGGAAGGCAAGTTTTACCGTTATGTCACTATTCCTATATGATAAAATTTGCAGTTGGTCCAAGCAAATGTAAATTGCAGCGGTTGCTTTCTGCACTTGATCTCTTTAATAAGGTTAAGGGAGCGAACTCAAGGATTACTCCTGATGCAGCTAAAGACAGATGGTAATAGGACATGACCTCAATAACTGCCGAAAGCTGAGGGTGTTCTGACTGCAAAAGAGATCATCTCACCCTGGAGAGGATTCTGCATCCAGTGGAGAAATAAACAGAACGTAATTGACTAAAAGAAAGAAAAAAAAAAACAACATATTATCGCGCTACGCTTAATCAGCACATGCACTCTGCACATGCACAATCATTTCATCAACAGGTATGCCACAGAGAGATTTGCCAGACTACTGGAGCAGGTCAGAACAAATCCTGTTTGCACATATTGCTCTTAAGGGGGACTTACATCATTGGCTGGATGAGGCTTCATGGTTTTGGACACGGTGCACCTCAAGGCAGAGTGCATTTTGGCACATTTAAGAGAGCTTGGCAGCATGGTGTACTGTATAGCCTTTGGGAGAATCACACTCCAGACAACATGGGCTTGAATGTGTACTAAGACAGACCTCTGCTCTCTTATTGGTGGAGATTTATGTTCAAAGTCAGTCAAGTGGGAAAGAAAGGTGACCTTCACACTCAGAGCCTCCAACAATACAGTCGTCTTGAACGTTAACAGCACTGTAAGCGTGCTCAACACATTGCTGCCCAAGTCAGGCTGCGCGGAGCATATTTTAACTCTCCACTGACCGTGAGCTTTCTCAGAGATGATTTTAGCATACATCTTGTTTCAGCTGGAAAGGAGCACTTTATTCTCCCTGAGATAAATCATTCATCCAGTGATTGACCTCTTTGTGGGGCAGTGATTCTAAAGGGATCCTGACCTGTCAAAGCTGATTTGTTTCAAATGTCAACAGGGCCACAAAGGTGCCCCGACGTGAACTCTCTGTGATGAGAGAAGTTAGCAAGAAAGAGGGGGAGATTTACAACCAGAGATGGAATTTAGCAGTTCCGCATAAACGCAATTTATCATCAGCGCATTATCCTGCCCTCTCCTAAAAGAGTAGGGGGAAAAAAAGAACCACAGCGCTTCCTCGATTAATGACCCTTCCCAAGTGCATCCAAAGGCATAAAACATCCCCCCCCCCCATGCTTGTCTCACAAACATGAAATACAAAAAAACATCATTTCTTATATTCTCTATGATGTATTGTTCGTTAAAGCTTTATCGCCACAACTGAATTTTCTTTACCATAGCTTTAAAACTCTCATTCTGTAATTACTTCTGTTTCTCAATCATATATTTAGTTTTTTTTAATTTCTTTAAAGGTAGATGATCTGTGCTCTTGCCCTCTGATACCTTAAAGATCTCATTGACCTGGTAAATACCCTCTGTGGAAGTTGTTTAAGGTTCAACTTAGGGAGGAATACAGCACACTGGACTGTAAGGCTCACATGAAAGCCCTGCGAGCAGACCTGATAGATACACTCATTCATCCATGAAACCCGCTACGCTTTGTCAAGTGTCAAATTACGCACCAGCAGAAAGAAAATTTGTCCTGAGCCCTGCAAAACCTGAATGATCTTTTACAATGAAATCAATCTTTTAAATATGTGAAGAATGAGAATTGTTTGTGCAAAGTGCAGTAAATTACTTTGTCAATTTCTCAAGGTCTGTTTCTTGGTGTACCACCTGTGAGACTGCACAAACAATCACAGCCGCAGAGATCAAGCTGTAATAAATAAATACAGAGGATTGTTACCTGCGAGCGGCAGTTTTTTCTCAGCCGTGGATTGACGTTTTTTTATTCTATCCTTTATAATATTCTATATATAACTAAAAAAATGGAAAAGGATTTGTAATAT
Organism: Chaetodon auriga; assembly: GCF_051107435.1. Classification (NCBI taxonomy): domain Eukaryota; kingdom Metazoa; phylum Chordata; class Actinopteri; order Chaetodontiformes; family Chaetodontidae; genus Chaetodon; species Chaetodon auriga. Next base: position 9,795,897 of record NC_135097.1, on the reverse strand, counting down.
ATTTCCACATACATAATAATAATGCTAGTGTGAAAACTAGCTTGTTTCCTTGTCAAAAGGATATGATTTTCTTTTTGTCCCCTTGCAGTTGAGTCAAAATTAATAAGTAGATTTCACTTTGTGGACTTACAGAGAGAAAAGACAAAGAGAACAACCCGACGATGTCTGTGAAAATGCCAGAAAAGAGAAGGGGAAAAAAATCTTTCTGGTCCCAGTAGATTTTTACAGGCCTTGATGATCCTTCCCAGCTAAACTTGGGATTATTTCCGGAGTTGGCAGTTCATCACGCTCGCATGCGGGAGGTGCTGAGGGTGAGAGGCTTGTCAGGAAGGCATTCTGCTGCCAATTAGTATCAATCGGGAGGAAAATAAGGGCTGCACTGTTGCAATTTTTACAGGGGGCTTTTTTTCCCCCTGCAGCTCTGCTCCTCCCCACACATTAGAGCGCTTTTCCCCCCGTTATCTCAGTGATCAGACCTCTGAGCCACAACGCTATCTGTGACACGATGTGCCTGATCAAACTACTTTGTGTAAAATTATATCTACTCATTTGCTGTCTTGAAAAGAGATCTGAATCACAACAAAAAAGAGTGATTGGCCTAGATTATGTAAGTTATTTATTGGTGTAACACTTTACATTAAGGTAGACATGTTCACCATTAACTCGTTGCACATTAGCATGCATATTAGTAGCGTATTGGTTCTTAAATAGTCATAAAGCCCTTGTGAATGCCTTATTCTGGGTCAGAAGTAACTCATAATATCATATCTCAACAACCTATTCAATTTTGAGCCGAAAAATTTAGATTCAGGTGGTTCAGTTATTCACATATAGGGTTAGGTTCGCCTCTTCACTCTCTCCACTACATCATCATTCTATAAAAATAGACATACTGCCTCTACTGGGGACTGTCAGCTAAAGTCCAGAGGTTAAAATTTAATGAGAATTTGGATGTGCGTCTATTCTAATTTTACCACTAAACTAAAATGATGTGGGCGGTGTGGGAGGGTGGATTTGTGCTGATACAGGTTCAAGCACACTGTCATGTGTTGACACCGACAACACATTGTGCTGTTCACCCGACTGCTGCCCACAATTAAATGTCGTGTCCGACCTCGTTATATTTGCTTGAGACCCTGGGGCATTCGGCTCCGGGGACACCCAAGGTGCATCACATGCCAGAAAGCACAGGAATAAACAGCTCTAACTATGGATGGATGCTTCACCCTCCTCAGTTAGCAGGGAGGAACAGGGGGTCTGTGAAGGCAGCGTTGTGTAGGAGTTGGAAGCATCCCTGATTTGATAATGTGCTTAGCATTTTCTACTGCTGTAAGTCACACTAGAGATGGTGAAGGCTTGTGTCCATTTGCAAGTGAGACAAACAGCTGTATTTACATTGATGCAGTCCACAGAGTTCACAGTGGTGTTCGCCTGGCAGCAGGCAGCTTCAGCCCCTGTCATATTATAGTGAGGCTTATTTGAGAGGCCTCTTGGGACATATTGTTGCCAAGATTCATCCAAATGCAAGTCTTAAAGGAATAAATCAACATTTTGCAGAGTCTTACATGAGAAAATCGAAACCACTCTCGTGTGTGTGGTAAATATTGGAGCCAGCAACCGGTTAGCTTAGCTTAGCAGGAAGACTGGATAAAGGGGGAAACAGCGAGGCTGGCTCTGTCCAAAGGTAACATGATTGCTTGTTTAATACATCCAGAAACCAACGGTCAAGTCGACATTTTAGGGGGAGCAAATATTCTGAAACATAGAAAAGACATATTCTTGTTTTCACACTTAGGTTTTTGTTCAGGTTAAACAAACAAGGTGTTAATTATTGGTGCTGGTAGGTGGATTTTGTTCCTTTTGGACAGAGCCAGACTAGCTTTTCTCGCCTGTTTTCGATCTTTACGCAAAGCTAGGCTAACCTGCAGCTAGCTTCAGTTACATATTTACCCTGTGAACGTGAGAGTGGCGTCTCTCAGTCAGAAAGCAAATACGTATCCCTCTATTCCCTTAAAGTTAATTCCCAGTTTCTACAGAGCCTTTGACAAGTGGACCGTTTGATAAGCGCATCAAAGCGGCACTTTACCAATAACCAATGTACCAATAACTCTAAGTAACGTGGCTGAACTCCATTATATCATTCTAGCCTTAATATCCGGCTCCTGACAACATCAAATGAAAGGAACAGTGACTCACAAAAGAAGCAATCAATTGCTAAAGATAAAGCAATTCATTCTTTTTTTTTTTTTTATCTCACTTGATCAGCCTGATACAGTCCAGCAGCAGCTGACATGTCTGTGCATGCAGAAACATGAATAATCAAATGTAGCATGTATGCATGGTATATTGGAGTATGTGTTTTTCAGATCAAGCCAGGTATTGGAAGAAAAGGTCAGAGGGAAGAAATTATTTCATGGTAGCGTAAGCTGACAGGTCAGTTGCCCTGAGTAGAGCACCACCTTCTCCATTCTGAACTTATGAAATATTCAGCTGACCGGGAGACAAAGGAAGTGCTCCAGTGACATCGACCAACACAAGCTGCTCCCTGTGGCTCTACCGGCGAGCCGCGGTGTGTGACTGCACTGAGCAACCTTTTGAGCTATTAACTGACCCTCGCTGCCACTCCAAAACGGGTCAGTCCTATAACAGACCATGTGACCGATTCAGTCTTTTGAAAATGCATATTAAGTTCCATGTGACAAGAATTGTGGGCGGCCTCGTGACTCATCAAATGATGATCGCGCGTAGAGGCTTTTCACCTTCTTTGACTGGAGGTTTATTCCACCGAGATATTTTGGCAGATTATTCAGTTTTGTACTGTAGCGCACGCAACATCAATATAAAGACATTGTATCTATGAGAGTACAAATTGTTATGGAGAGCGACTGAAATGGATATGTCACACAAAGAGCCATCACGCGATCCGTCGGCAGCAGCGAGCAGTGTATAATTTGCAGATGTCTTGTTTCTATCAGTTCAATATCATGACTTCCTTTCTCTAATACCCACTGTGACAAGAAAATATAACATCTTTCATTGTGTCATATTCTTAAGCGGAGGTGCCATCTGACAGCCTAAAAGCTAAATCCATTGGTGGTGTCACTCAAACGCTACGCATTTTGGGAGGCAGCTTCAGATCACTCCTTAAGTTTGGAGCTTATGATGTATGCAGCCAGTGTTTTGGCCCAGACTGTTGATATTCTGAGACTGCTCTGCCGCAGCAAATTGTCCTTGCAGGAAAGAAGAAAAGAAGAGCGCTTAAACTGTTTTGTGGCCCTAAAAAAAAAGAAAAAGGCATTGTGTTGCCTCAGCAGGAGTCAACAACACAACGTGAAAGAGAAGGGATTGATTTGTCTTTTACTGTAAGTCAACAGTAATTGACTGTGGTTGAGTACTTAAAGGACATTTCCATCCGCAGAACTCATCAGGGGAAGGGAATTAGCAGAAGTGGGTTGCCTTTGTGTTTGTATGTGTGTTATGCTTGACAATAAGCATAGCATTAATGGCTGCTGCTTTAAACGCTCCACTTCGCTAGCAGGTGTGTCTTTGTACAGTAAATTAAACTCAATTACAGAGGCTCCAACTTTAGCAACAAGACTGCGTTACTGATCTATTTTGAAGTTTATAAATGTCTGTCGACTCAAGTTCTAGATGTAAACCAAAACATCAGGCAATCTGCCACTTCTGCTTGTCTATCTAGAAGTGTAAGAGCAGTTAGTGTTTAAAGCACCTGAGACGTTGGTTTTAAGTATTCAGCGTTTCATCCTAACATTCAATTTAGTGACTAAATAAGCAACAATCAGGTGTTTGTGAGTAAATCACTTTAAACCCACAATATGTTTTGATGCAAATAAATTGCGCAAATCTAATCAGAGCACGGTAATAGATTACATCACCATTTTCCAACTAAGCTCCACCCAAATGTCAAATGTCAGCAATCTTAAGAAAAACTGTTCAGCACAAAATGCACAATCCCATCACTCATAGAAAATACGTAAGTCAGCGCCTTTAAAGAAACAAAGCCGTGCTGTATATCATTCTGCTCTCCCATATATTAGTATTGTACATCATTTAAATCATACCACAACATTTAAGAATTTCAACCCTGATTCCAATAATGTTGGGACGCTGCATAAAACGTAAACAAAAACAATGCAATCATTTGCAAAGAAACTTTTTTTTGTTTTGTTTTAAGTGTTCCTGAGCTCATGTAGTAATATTCCATTCCTTCCTTTATGGAGGTGCTGGCATACAATTCAGAATAAGCATATATTTACAAAAAATCGATTGAGTTGATGAGGTAAGACATGAAATAGATTGCCCTTGCACTGTTCTGTCCAAAAGCATTCGCACATTGTCACATTCTGCTTTATTTATGTTTTACACAGCATCCCAACTATTTTGCGATCAGGGTTGTGGAAAAGTAGAATGTGGAATAAAAGCAAAAACATCAACTATGCAAAGTTTTCAAAGTTAGCAAATGACGGAATGGACGCAGCCAGGATATTTCCCTAATTGTGCCTGTTAACTTTTGTTGTTTCAGCACTCTGTTGAAAACTTCTGCAATTAAAAGATCCAAAAAATAGATAGCCCTGATAAGATGTCCTTGGCAGCAACAATGGCCACCTTTGATCTTCGCACGCTGCTCTCTTGGTGGAACAACTGGAAGCAGCTTGTTAATTCTGCAGCCCTGTGTTTCTCCAACACCGGGCTGTGTGATTCATCTCTCTGCTCCACGGCTACCACCCTTAAACTCCTTTTCTCCCACTGCGTCCCCTTTCCACGGGCCCACTGGCGAGCCGGCTTGCCTGGCTGCCTGTGCCTGCCGATGTTTATCATTAGTTCATTAGGGCACAAAATGGCTGGCGTTTTCCCCGTGCCAGCCATTTTCTGACACTGTTCTCAAACGAGTGAGCATCCTGACTTCTTGCCTTCCCTGCAATGCAATCCTATAACACTGTAATATAACACGTTTTACATCTTGCATATTAGAGGTACCGCTCATTTGGTTCTTTTTTGTTTTCCTTTTTGTCTTGCATATTCTCACTGTTTTCCCATTTTGACTCTGACACATTTCACACATAAATCATGGTTTAAAAAAAAAAAAAAAAAAAGCCCCTCTTGCTCACTACTTTGAATGCCGGGGCTGAATTGTTGCTCTTGTCAGCAAGGTGATCAAAGAGGCGTTTGAAATGAAGAGGCTTTCTGTATAGGATTCAGATCTGCCAGCGTCTAATTGTGCTGTTTAGAAAGCGCTTCGCAAAGGCTGGATGTGGCATTCATTTTGTTGTTATTCATTCACGAGTAGGATGTATTCTAGCAAAATATTTATGCTCTGGGTAACATCAACATCATTTGTACTGAGCCTGTTATGCAGAGATGATATTTGTAGTGCTCAGTTTCCTCATCCATAGCAAAATGCTGCACTGTATGTTGGTGATTTGATTCAAGTAAGTTGATATTGTTTCTGTTTAGCTCGTCAACAACATGGATGGAAACAAATGAATTCTTTGATGTCAACATATATCTTTTGCAGTGTGATAGAAAATGAGCATGCATGTCAAATATCACCGGATGAATATTACATTGCATTGTCACATAGAGGACACGACGTCGGTAATGCTTTATTTTCAATCCCTCCGCTTTTTCTAGTGAAGTCACAAATCAGGATTTCATAAAATAGTGATGCTTCTGCGCTGCCAGAGGTGGGTGAAATATAAGTTTCTATCATAATGAAAAAAAAAAAAAGTTTCAATTCCTCAGGCATGTCTGGATGTGAGAGATTCTCTGTTGTTTGAACATGGCTTTTACACTGCTATCATCCTTCTGAGATACTACAATACACTGCTTTGTCTTGGGGCCTGAGTCTTCAGCAGATAAATGCCAGATGCTAAGAACGCAGGTATAACAAGAAAAGTAGATCCGGACCTCTCACTCAAGTTCAGACAGAACCAATATCCCTGAGCATTCAACAGGGGGAGCTGGCATAAATAAAAATGCTCGAGTGGAAATATATTTCCAAGGGAACACATACGGGTAGAGAGGAGAGGACACCCCCTTGAAGGGCTCTCACTCACTGGTGCGCCTGTCAGCCGTCTTCAGCACGTCACAACAAAGTGGAAGCCATTCCATATTCGACTCCAATTGTCTTGTGAGTCATTACATTCCGCTCAACATAGGGCCCATTTCACTGCTGACACGGCTTGCTGTCACCACTGAATTGCATTGACATTCACAAAGTCTTCCTCCGGTGGGACCTAGGCCTTTACACATGTGTGTGTGTGTTTATGTTTGTGCGTGTGAGAGAGACACAGCGTGCATGTGACAATTTGAAACATATCAGCAGTTGGGAATGCTCAAAAGCTGCTTATTACGGCTCTTTAGCAGGGACCCACTGGAGGCTGTAGGCACTTGTGGACTTAATTGAACTATTTCAATAGATGTGCAGTGATATTGCTGGGCATGGCCATTTGGGTGACCTATTGAGCGGCGTGAGACTGCAGGAATACTAACCTGTGGGCCCTTTACATGTGGATGTGTGCAACAATTAATCCATTATGCATGAACTTCCTCCTGGGATGGCGAAGAGAAACTTGGCCAGAATACCAACGTTGCATTGCAGAGTCTAAACCACTGTACAGAGAACCATTCAGATAGAGTTAAGAAGTCGAGAGTGGACTTAATCAATCTAAAGGTAGTACTACACGAATGGATGCTGGGTTGTTGCATGCTGCAGTGTGTCCAAGGCAGCAAGAAATGTGGTTGAGTGATGCAAATGTTATGTTGTTCCCGTCATTGCGATGGACAGCCTGAGAAATGGCTTCAAAATGTGTTTGGTTTCATTTGCATTCATTTTGAAGGCTGTGATTTCATAATGAGCTACTGCGTATACCATTTTACAAAGGTATGAAAAATACTTAGAAATACAAAATGTTTGACAACCCCAAAATAAAAGAAAATATTGCACTTTGTAGACGTTAGTAGGCCACTGAAGTCCTTGTTTGACTAATGGGTAACACTGACATTTTTATTCTGGAGCAAGTGGATAGTGAACTTGATGAAACTGATGAGATAAAACATTAAATATATTGTTGCAATATATGCATTTCCAGTATACAGTACATCTCAGTTCTTTAAAAGGCAACTGGACTTGTGATACGTGAAGACATTTTGCCTCTCGTCCAAGAGGCTTCTTCAGTTCTAACTGATTGGTGGGGAGTCCCAGGCATTTATCCTCTTGCAGGATCATTCACACCTTGAGGGTTGTTGAGGCCACATGTGAGTTGTTGACCCACCCGGCCGTCACGTGAGTCATTAGGGTCACATGAGTTATGTTGTGAATGGGTGTTAAGCTGCCTGGGGAGGGATCTCAGGACAGTGTTGTTAGTGGCTGAAAAATGGTATCGTAGACCACCTTCCCTGTTCATTGATGGTCATTCCAGTTTGATGTAGATGGCTTTGTACACTCTTCTTTCAAACTATTGGTCTTCTCTGGCGAGAATGTGTGCATTATTGTTCTCAAATGAGTGTCCCTTGTCCTTAAGATGTGGGTGGACTGCGGAGTCTTGACCTGAGGTGTTGGCTCTCCTGTGTGCACTTGTGAAGCAGTTCTTTTGATTCCCAACCTATAAGTCTGTGCATTCTTCACTGCATTGAACTGCGTACACTGCGTTGCTCTGCTTGTGCCTCAGTATTTTGTCCTTGGGGTGGACAAGTTTCTGCCTCAGGATGCTACTAGGCTTGAAGTGTACAGTGATGTGGTGCTTGTTGAAAATCCTCCTGAGTTTTTCAAATCCTTTCGCAATCTAAGGGATGACATTATTGTTCCATTTATTGTCCTTTTCCTCTCTTTCCACTCTGTGTCTTTTTGTAGTCTTGGTGAAGGCCCAGTTTGGGTAACCACAAGTATTAAGTGCTTCCCCAATGTGTTTCTGCTCCTTCTGAAAACCCTCACCTTATGCTCCAGTGGGTGGTGAGAATCAAAGAGAAACTACTAATGGCTGTGTGGGTCAATGACTCACATAACACCCATTCACACCACGACTGATGTGACCCAAACCACTCATGTGATGGCCGGGTGGGTCACCCACTCACCTGTGACTTCAGAAACGCCCAAGGTGTGAACAATCCTCCAAGAGGTTAAATGTCTGGGACTCCCCACTAATCAATTAGAAGAACATCTTCAAGAACCTCAAGGAAGTCCAGTTGCCTTTTAAAACACTTAGAAGTACCATGACCTGACTGAACGAGAATCTTCCCAGACACAGCATACAATATTTACAACACCATGCAAACATCTTCCAAACTTTGTTCAGAAATGTAAACACTGTCTGCAACTGAAGATAATACTACTATAATACTACTACTGATATAAGTAAGATAATGTATGCGCCATCTCAACAATACTGTAAATAGGCATGGCTGTCCTCTAAACATGACTGCTGCTACAGGTATGCACTGAAGTACACCATTCAGAGTAACAAGACCCTTGAGAAGCTATATAGGCACTTTCTAAAATCTATTGTAAGTTTTTGTGTAGGCTTCTCGCCATAGCACAGGGACATGCAAGAAATAAATCCCAATAACGGTGCTATTTTTGTAAAGGTACTGTTATACTCCATGGGAAATGAGCTTTCACTATTACAAAGATGACTTTTCCCTTTGTGCTCTAACGGTAGTAATGCCTGTAGGTGTATCGTGTTCCAGAGGAGCCAAGGGGTATCATTAAAAAGTTGAGAATTATCTATGGATCACAATGAAAATTGTCTCCAGTTCATTTAGTTCTTCACAGCACATCTGGACATGTTTAACCTATTCCACCGAGCACCGAGTGTAATCCATGGGGTGTCTAAAAATGAACTTCAAACAGGAGGGCTTTTCTAAAAAAAGAGACATCCTTAAAAAAATCACACAGGATGAATCAGACACCCATTCAGCGCAGGGAGGAAAGCGTAGGGGTGGGATGGCAGAAGGTTTAGGCTATGTGAGTCACTAGAAGTGGAGTTCTCCTGCAGACAGAGGTAACAGAGTTCCATAAATGTATTACAATAGCCCACAATTAACCACCACTGTACAAATAAACCAAGAGCTTTTGTATTCAAATACGCTTCAAGTGAGATCTTTGACCATATCAATCCATTAAAATTACTCTAGTGCTTGTCCTCGACCCATTTACTTGAGCCAAAACTCTTCTAATGGGTAATCAAAGCAACAAAACAAACCCTGCAATTAATCTCGCTGTCACCATCCAACGCATTATGATGATACTTTGGAGCCAGACGTGATTTTATTCACAACGCTATTCAAACCTGCTTCTGTCTACGCAGCCTTACCTCCACCCACATGTTCAATACAGTGACCTTTGCTTATGTATGATGATGCTTAGAAACTGACAGCTCAGCCCCGAACAGCACATATGTAGTTAACAGTGATTAAAAACAAGTAGATGTACCAGTCAAGATGCTTCTTACAGTAATTTTCAAAACAATGGTTCCTTATTTTTCAGGCAAAACCAGGTTTACCATAGCTCCATGAGATGGTTGCAAAGGTTGTCACCAGCTGCTGTATTAAATGTTCCCAAGTGACTCATTTTGTATCAGGGTTAAGGCTTCAGTATGCATTTAATGGCTACATGTATGTTGTCCTGAAACATGTCCCCATGCAGAAGACATGGAAATAAAGGAACAACATTATTTTTGGGATGCCGTTTGAGCTAGTTAGCCATAACATCATTAGTAGGCCTATGATAAAGGAAAATGTAAGATCAGACTAACTCTGTTTGACTTGCGGCTAAATGTATTCATTCCTGGACAAATGAATTGAATTGAATACAGATGATCAACTAACCCTATTTTCACTCTTCTATTATCCTACAATGTTCGACGGTGATTGCATTTCCACATTGACGGCTTACGCACTTGAGACTGACTCAGAAGATCATTCAATCAGACAGCCAGGCTTTTTATGCTTCAGTTAGTCTTTTTTTTTTTTTTTTTTTTTTGCTTTCCGTTGCAAGTGTATTTATATGTGTGTGCATTCAATTTGCAGACGGGCAGGTGGGCATCCATCCCCATGGGCGGGCGGGCGGGAAGGAGGTTGGGGAAGGTGGCTTGCATGGGAGTGGATGAGGGTTGTAGTGCAGAACTACAGAGAAGAATTATTGTTGGCTCTCGCCGTGTCAGCTGTGACAGTGGAGAGGCCAAAACAGCTGCGGTCTGCCCACCCTCACCACCCTCTCCCTCTTCATCCCTCCTCCCCTCTCCTTCCCTTCCCTCTGCCGCCCCCCCCCCACCCCAACATCAAAGGGAGTCTGTGGCATGGGCTCGGCTGCGCTGACCGGTTGGCTGGAGCTGCTGCACTTAGGGCCATCTATGGTTTAATACTGTATGAACATCCCACAGTGAAGCTGGAAAGCCACCAACTTTGTTCTTTCATTTTAGTCTCGTGATCTTCCAATCCGGCTCTCTCGCTCCCTGACACACACCAGCATGCCCCTGGTCCCTTTGCCTCTGTCTCTGTTTCTCAGAGATCGCGGTGCCACAGATTGTGTAATAGCCATTTGCTGGCATGGCTGGACGTGCGGGCTGAGGGACGGGGATGCAGGCAAAACCTGCCGTGGCAAATGTTGCCCCGAAGCTTTCTCTGATCTGCACTAAAGAGGGCTTGTGAGTGAATGATTCTGTGACTGAACATGCCCATGGAGTCCGCCGTGCACCAGCTTTCAGATGGATTAGTCACCTGTGTAATCCTACACCTGGATACAGGGCATGTGTTTGCTGCAGCAGTAGCACAGCAAATTTCTTTAGAGGCCAACTTTGAAGAAGTTGTACTTTCTGTGCTAAAGATGTCAAAGTTCTGTTGCTATGTGGTTCATATTGTTCTGGGCTTCCAGCTTAAAGGAAGGGAGGGAGGTCACTTCAGTACACTGTGAGAGACACAGTGTTTCTCTGAGGGAGGCGCCAGGGCACTTGGCCAGTCAGGCACCCGCTGGGAAGATGAGAACGCACCTGGGGTTGGATTCTGGTGTGTGTGTTTATATTTGTGTGTGCTAGTGTGCAAGGCTTCCTGCACATGAGCCACTGGATTAGAGAAGCCTTTGGAAAGAAATGCCATTTTATTTTATTTTTTCAACACAGACAAGTATCTGTCTAACTTTGTACGGTCTGAAATCCTGATCCAGGATCTTTTGTTGACTCAGTCCAACCGGCACAACATACAGTGTATGTACAGAGCATAACTATGCTAGTAAATGAAGCAGATCTTGGCCCGTAGTCATCAAGTGCCTTAAAATCACTCCTTGAAAGTTACCTGAAAACTTCCTACCAAGAGTATTTTTTTCTATTTCGTTAGAGAGAGGGGCTCCTGAGAGTGACATTGCTGTTTCACAACAACTCTGCTAAAGAGAAACAAAAAATTTGATGGCGAATTGTAACTTTTCTGCAGCGGTTTGATATCCTGTATGGTGAAGTTCAAAATGCAGGAAACAGCACTCAGCTGTGTAGAGGGTACATATACTGTAGGCAACTCCTCTGCCTCGCTTATAAATGTACAATATGTTGCTTAAATGAATAATGAATGAATACAGTAGCTTAAATCACATAACAATATTTAACAATAATCTATTTGCATAATGGATGAAATACACACTGACAAGAAACTCCTGTGGCTTAAAAAAATAAATGTACATACAATTAAAAACAGTGGGTTCCTTGACTACATGACATATCCTCACATTGTTTTAATAGCTTTTATAAGAACACATCTTGCATGCATATATTGTGCGTCATTGCACATGCAGCGGTGATGTTACTGCGATCTGTCTTGTGCTACCCCTTTCTGCAGCTCTCTTTGTTAATTTATATGCCCTTTCAGCTGGTGGAACAATTTACACCATAACAATACAGAGATATGTCTCCCAACTGTTCGAGCCCCACATATGTAATTTTAAACAGATAAAGAATTAATCCACTATTTACACGACGCTGCTTGTGAATGTGAATGAATCTGCAGATTATCTGAGGCATTGTTGAGAGCCATCAAAGTCTGATTTGTCACTAGTGAAATTTATGTTGTAATCGAACCAAATCATCACTGTTGCGGAGCTGTATTTTTTGCCCCCCTGTGGCTGTAAATTTGGGAGTACCTCTGTTTGTGGAGAGGATGCGCTCTCCCTCACACCCCACACAAAGTTAGTCATAAAAGTGATTCATTTTTTGCCCAAACTGTATTTTTTATCTACCTCATTGTCATCAATGAGCATTTTTCCTCTCACGAAATATATGCGCAAGTCTCTGCCTGAATCCTAACAGGTTAACGCACCTCTGCAGCTCACCTAAATAGATGTGCGGGATTTCCTAAGTTAAAAAAGCTGAGAAAATACATTAAACTGGACCAACATGTGTCACCCTGAGAATTTTGGGCCAGTTAAGACTGATTTCCTACACTTCGACGCATGATAAATGGAGACACCGTTCTCGCGCTTGTCGGCAAAGTTATCAGCTGTGGTGCTTCTTTATCTCATTTGATGAGGGCAGCGCGTGTATGGAGAGCAGGGGGACTGTGTAAAATTCTTATTCAATGCTGAATCCATGGAAAAATTGTTCAAAAGTGTACATCAGCAGAAAGGATGGCTTTTACTCTCTGTCACTGGTCTTTTTTTTTTTTTTTTTTTATTTATTTTTTTCGTTGAGGGAGACTGTGAGGCTTGGGGATAGCAGAATCTTGCTGTCAACTCTTCTGACACTTCTAGGGATGATCGATGGTGAGGTGTAAGCTTAGCAACCGAAAAGACAGGTACTATAGGCTAGACACGGGCTGGGAAAAAAGAGAGACATCTTCAAGGGACATTGCTCTTCTAAAACGAGATCTCTTTCTTTTCCTCAGCAAGCGTCAAAAATGTGTCAGAGTAATGGAGTTGCTCTACCCTTTCATTAATTAAATTTCAACACCTACATAATTAAGCAGCTACTTTAATGAAATCTCTCACGCTCAGAGCTGTGAAGAGAGAAGAGAGACAGCATCTATGCAGTGATAATGAGGTAGAAAATGTTAATCTATAGGCAAAATCCTAACAAGGTGTTAAAATACAAGATCTTAATTTTCACTTAGAAGGAACATGAAAGATTCCCATAGCTTTTGCAAAGTAAATCCATTTCCCGCAGTCTGACTGATATAACTTTTGTCGAAAATGTACTTTTCAGAGAAAATAAGTCAAAATCATGTGAACCTAATTAAATTTATCTGCAAGAATTATTCATCTTTCGATGTGGTTTGAACCATAACTCTATAATAGAACTAAAAAGCGTAGGCTTTAGCATGTGATCTTTCAAAACATTCTGCAAAGCAGTTCAGTCTATTAGTATATTCAGTACATCTGAGTTTAGTTGGGCACTCGTGTTATACAGATTGAATTTGTTTTGTAGGGAAAATACAAAAAAAGACGAATCAGCCTTTAGACATCGGCATTCATGTGCCATAGCAGCTGGTGCAGTCGTGCTGCATCTGTTATTGCGTGACAACAATCAGCATTACATGACAATGTAGTGTCCCATCATGCGTTGGTGACCGCTCAAAAGCAACCAGGAATGAAAAAAAAAAAAAAAAAAGCCAAGGTGCATTGTGGGTTGCGTCAACATTTTCATATGCTTGTGCATGCAGATCTTCAAAAAAATCCCTGAGGCTTTCTTATTATCGCTGACTAGAATATACTTGAGCTCTGTCATTACTTACAGTTTAATGTATGATACACTAGTAGGGTGAGGGGAGGGGGGGGGGGACATAAGATAGAGAGCATGAAGACAGAGCAGAGGGGGAAAAATGTATAACCTTGCATATTTTTCTCATTCCCCATTTTCGGCTGAGCCCTGCCTGTCTGCTTGCACCCTCACTGTCACACACGTACCTAATCCTAGGAGGGGATTGTCAAGAGTCCTATGCATAATGAAGGTGGATATTTCTCCTCACATAAGTAGGCCGGGTGATGTGAATTGTAGCGGTGTGTTGCAGTAAGTGCACCTTACGCGGCAACACAAATAAAGCGTTGTTTGATATTAAACATGAGCAGGGATGGAGGAATGTAGGAAGTGGTACATGCTGCATTGTGAGAGGATTATAGTGTTAGGCTGGGTGCCCATTCAGCACATTGCTGTGAGTTAAAGTCAGGAGAACTAACAGCGCACGATTGATGATGTGTTTGAACAATGGGCTCCATGCAGTTCCATTAAACACAGTGTTAGGTCCACCATATTATGCCACAGATAGCAAGTATATCCTCACCCCTAATGAAGCAGGAGTGACAGGGTGAAGAGGTCACGGGGCAGGGGTGTGGATCTCCACCCCTGTCGCCTGTGCCCTTAACAGGAAGACATTTGGGAGTCAGGGCATAATGAAAGGGAGGTCAAACGGTAGGGACAGGGTTCCTCCATGAAAGGCTCCACACAGAGGAGTGGGCAAGCGGAATCTCAGGAGGGGTAACGTTGAGATATGAATCTGCTCAGAAAATGAGAGGCAACCTATGACCCGAGCTGTGTACAAGCTGCACACTAGGTTTCCATTTCAGCGGTGGAGAGAGCCAATCTGAAATGACACAGAGGACTCTGGGAACGCAGCAATTTGAAAAAGCTCGGGGTTTGTCCACAAAGCGTGGGGCTACCACTGACAGCATTACATTTAGGTCCATGAGCAGACCTCAAATAACACTGCAAGTGCAAGCACTTTGAAACTAACCAGAAGGGCTTTCAAGTGGGAATATGAAGTTTGCAAGAAGACTTGGAGTGATCAGAAAGTCAGTTTTGTATGTTTGGCGCATTGGAAAAATATCCAGGGAAGCTAGTGTCCTAGAAAAAATTCCTTCACTCTCCTGTTCAGTTTAATTTTACAAAAACATATACATATTGTTTTACAACATACTTTACAATTAATTTGGGACTGCATGTAGTCTTTGGGTACATACTGTAGTTTTAAGTTAATAAAGTCCTGAATTCCTGCTGTAACCAATTACTTGGACATCACATGATTATTTTTTAAATGCATATTTTCTCAGTGGGACTCAGTGGGAAATAGTCGGTTCAGCACAGTGGATAGCCACACCAATTTGACACATATACAGTACTTTCCCTCAGTTCAGCCTCTCCCTTACTTCACATCTCCCTCTAGTTAAGACATAAGGAAACGATGAAAGGGAAAAAAAAAAAAAAAACATGAGCAAAGACACCATGTACTTTGTGAAATGAGATGTCCTTCCCAGTCAAGCGTCATCTGAAGCAATGTCAGTCACTGATGACGACAGCGCAGCTGAAAAACATGTCAGTGGGGCTTGTAACTGCTCGGTAGCGTCATTTTGCCTCAGAGTTTATGTTTGCACAGATAAAGTGATGTAGCTGCTGGGGTTATTTAGGATGCCCTTCCACAAAAATGAGTAAATTATTACCCTATGCACATTGTCCTTTGAAATGAAATTTAGCAAGAAATCGCTATTTGACATGCAGTTTCCCCCATGACAGCTTAGAAAGTTTAACTGTGATGTTTTACACCCGATGGCAGGCATGCATCAATAACTTCTGCAAGGTTTTATTGCTCTATTCCTGATGATTGAGATGATTGTGGCATGTGGATAGTTGCTGAGCTGTGAGAGAAAGCTGGGTGACCGGCGTTGGCAGTGGCGATACTGGCAAGCTGCTATATTAGAATTTCATATTATAGTCAAGGAGTGTTTTAAAGGTGATACTTAAAAAGAGTTAGTGGAGACTAAATGCATTTGGCCTCTAGCAAATTGTAGCAACAGCAAAGACTTTCCCATGCAATAATTTGCATCTACGTTCATTTATTTTTTTATTTCCCTTTAAAATGAATAATTAATAGTAACCCAGAGTCTGACGAGTATGGTTTATAATCTTCAGAAATCGTTAGCAGCCATTTTTGGGGGGAAAAAAAGCTTTGAACACAGCTGGTGTTTCATTCCAATGTACAGTGATTGATTGCTTCTCTTCACTGGATATGAATGACACGGATATGGCGAAATTAAATGGTGTCATTGCAGGAAACGGACAAAGAAGTGAACCTCTACTATGATAATGGCCCAAAGGAAAACTTTTATGCGCTGACCTCCCCTGAAAGAGAGCCGAGAGCACGTTAATGGAGGAATGCTTCTCATGAAGAAATGCTAGAAAGTGTTGGATGTTTTGTAATGTCTGTTTTATAATTCACGCCTACATTTAGGACATACTCTATCTATGATTTTTACAAGATAATGAATGAAAAAAGGGGGTGCTTACATTTGTCCACGGCAATAGATTTCAATTCAGGGTGTATGTGTGTGGAAATGGAGGCCGCTTGTGTCAGAAGCCCTCATACTGCGTCCTCGCTGAAGCCTCCTACGGGAAGCCTTCTCTCCCCCCTGCCCTCATTAGAGAAATGAAATGTCCTTACCTGATCGATTTCCAGGTCATGTGAGGATGGCACAGATATGAAATATCGAAAAGAAAAATGAGATGTACCCCAAAATAACACTGTATGTACTGAGCTTTGTACCGGGGCTCGCAGAGGGGAGTTTCAGGACCTTGGACAGTGCACATTCTCTAATGCATGAACACTTTGCAGCACCATTAGTTAGGATTAGAGTTACACCACGTCTGGTGTTGCCGTCTCAAAGGAAAGCCACAATCACCAATCATTTTGTTTTTTTCCTCTCTGATTTTGTACCATATCCTCTTTTCCCAGGGGCTGCTCAGGTCCTCAGAAGTCTGACATCATTTCCAAGGTATGTCAAAATAAAGCGAATCATTATATTTACCCAGTTTGCTGTTGTACAGTATAATCTCAGTACAATGGGGCCATATTGGTGTGCTCGGAAGGCACACTGTACTGATCAGCCATTAATGTAAAAATGCCACTCACATTAACGTCATTGTTGCCTCCCTGTGAGGCAGCATTTTCTGAATGACTCTGATTGCCACGTTAACATGGTAATACAACTGGCTTTTATCCAAAGCTATTCACAGTCTTGAACTCCTGATTGGCTATTTAAAACATGCATTCAAGCCCTTTTGTACAAGGGCAAACAGAGGAATGAACAGGGGACGATCACACAGAGACCATGGGACACAACTGATGAAAAAAACCCAGAAATGTTGAAAAGGGTAAAGGAACAGGAAAGAGAGAGGGATAGAGTACAGTTAGAGGGACAAAAAATAATATGGAGAATATGGCACAAGTATGAGGAACTAGACCGAATAAGGAGGAGGAGGAAAGAGTGAAAACGTGGCTGTGAATTAGTATGCAGCAGTTGAAGGGGCCCTTTGAGCCTTTCTCTTAAGGACTCTCTTCCCTCCAGGTGCCCTGTGCCACAACAAGGTAGTGAGCTGTTAATTGTGCCAGAAATTAAGAATCAGGGTTGCTGATGCGCATACAGGCATACATATGAACCTATGTGCATGGTCCAATTAACTGTGCATGAGCTTCACTGTTAATAATCCAAAGTGGCGCAGTTGGTTGAACAAGTACTATTGTCTAATAACAGAGAAGTTTTTGTTGAGTGATGGTCTCAGTTGAAAGTTGTCTTTCTTGTTGGGGATTTCACGCGAAGATCAATGCAACACTCATGGCATTCGATATAAGCCTGGTTATCTTAGCTTATCTTAAAGACTGGGAACAGGGGGAAACGAGCTAGCCTGGCTCTGCGCACCTCTAAAGCTCACCGATTAACATGCCATTACTGTTTGCTAAATGCGTACTAACAGGAGGATTTTCTGACCTTCGCACTGAGCCAGCCTAGGTGGTTCCCACTGTTTTCAGTCTTTGCGCTAAGCTAGCCACTTGTTGACTGTAGCTTTATATTTCACGGACAGACATAAGCATGTTATTGATTGTCACATGTAAGTCCCTAATCGCCAACCAACCACGCACCCATTCACAGAACAGTGATCCATAAAAAAACATCTCCTTTAATCTAATTGCTATTGCCGCTAATATCTGCTTTTTCTGCTGCTAACTGCTATTTACTGCCCAGTGGCCACAGCTGTGATGCAAGCTGGAAAAGCGTCAATATGTTATTTGGCCAATTAAGCTGTCTTTGGAGTACAAAACCTGGCCTGCTTAAAATTCAAATGAATGGGAAGAACTAGTGGAACGCACGCTAAAAACCATGCAACCCACTCCATCAAATGTTTGCTAGACTTTTAATCAGTGGAGGAGTTACTGTGGTTTTGGCCTTAATAACACACAAACAAAGAAACGGCTGTGGGAAATTAGCCAACTGCTTATCATTTACTATTTCCTATTCCCCCCCCAATTCTGCCCAAAATGGAATCGCTTTCTTATTGAGGCAGGGAAGCCAATTTGAAGGAGCCTCTATTGCAACAGACTCTTTCTGACTGACCTTGAGTTTGCAGATCTAAAAAAAAAAAAAAAAAACAACAACAACAACAAAACACAGCCATGGCTTGACATTTGGGTATGAGGCCTGAGGTCTCTCCAAAAACAGAGCCACGACGGCTGAGGGCTCTATTAAAGCAAAATGTGTGGTGCAGTCTAACTATTGCATTCCAGAGCCACCCCCGGGTGCCTTCGGAAGTGCCTGATCTTTTCATGTGATTGTCACCTGTGTTGACAATGTTAAGTGGCTTTGTTTTCGGTCGACTGCAGAGAGAGCACACCAGGTGCACGCCTCCTCCAGACACCTTATGATTTGCTGAGCTGCCATGACAACCCGGGACAGGAAGGGAAGTTGTGTTTGTGGATGTGTGCGTTTGTTTTCAGGGATTTCACTGTGGCACACTGGGAGGTGAGGGGAGGTTATACTTTTGCTGGATAATTAGCGTTTGAGTTGGAGATTTAATTAGGGCCTTGGAAGTGTGAGCTCTTCAGGTGACAGTGCTAACAAAGTTTTTGCTGATGAGTGAGAATGACTGACAAGCAGAGGGGAGAAGAGACGGAGGGCCGGCAGGAGGCTTATCTTTCTTAAATCCTTGTTTCCATTCGATTATATAGATCATGATCCCACTGCATACTGAATGTGATTTTACGTATTTTGTGCCAGTGTGTACACTTGCATATGTTTTTAAAACTCATACATATTAGCCTTTCTCTGTAAAAGCTGCACTGCCTTGCAGGTAAGGGTGATGTTTTTGATCATTTATGCAGACTGATTAGTGATTTAAACAATTGTGTGCATACATTAGTAATTAATTCCCTCAAAGTATGAATATCTTCCTTCAAGTTATTTCACACAAATAGCCCAAAGGAATGATCTCATCATCCCGAACATCATCTTTTACCATTTATAGTCTTTCCTGCGCCTTTTACTTGTCAGCTGACTGTCAACTGCTGCTGGTTTTAAATGTGCTAAACTGACTTGGCTTGACGAACTGACCACACAACATTTTCTCTTTTTTTTCACAATTATTTATATTTTGAATACTTTATAAGCACTAATTGTAACATTCTGGGAACAATTTAAGTAATTTATGGGTACTTATTATTCATTCAAGGGTGCTAACTATTAATTCATGCACACAAATTATCAACAAATTAATGCTCCTGATAAGTGCAGAGGTTTGGAGTAAGCCAGCCTCCAGTCAGGCAAAAGCCACGGCAAATCGAAATCTTTGATTCAAATGTTATGACTACAAGGGAAATGGACAATAGAGATGCAATAAAAAAAAGAAGAAAAAAAAAAACCTGATGATATCAATGCTGAAGGCAAAAGAAGCTCATAAAGAGAGCAGTGACTTAAAATGTGGGGCACTGGTTTTTTTTTTCTGAAGTAATGAGAGCTGTAATATGGCTGATGAAATCAGGACCCCATGGGCTGGAATTCAGAAAGAGAAGGCATTAAAGCCTTTGATTACAATGCCACCGGCTTTTCTCATAATGCAATAACCAAAAATGCCTCTGAAATCAGGTAGATTTTATATTTGCAGCATCGTTTCGCCAAGAAGGGACACTTAAACGATACCAACAGGATGGTGTTCAAAATTAAGCATCATGGAGGGGTTTGTCTTGTTTGAACTCCAAGATATAGCTGCGTGCATCCATTCTATTTTGTTTCCATAAATACCTAACAAGAGAAAGCCAGTCACAGGCTGTTGTGGTGAAAGAAGGCACAGAGGATTGTCTTCCATCCCACACACGGTGGCCCAGCCGCGACACTGAATTAGACGTGGAATGAGATGTTTTGTTGGTGTTATTATGCTCACATTACGCGGATTGCTAGATCTTCCCCACTGGGCCCGGTGGGCTTAGTGCCTGAGAGAGGGGGGGAAAGGGAGGGAGAGAGAGAGAGAGAGAGAGAGAGAGAGAGAGAGAGAGAAAGAGAGAGAGAGAGAGAGAGAGAGAGAGAGAAAGGGGAAGGAGGAGGCAAAAAAAACCTGCCAAAAAACAGCTGCCTGGCAAGATGACAGATTCACTGGGTTTATTTAGGGAGGGGGAGGAGGGGAAGACGTAGGATTGGGTATGGAGATGGGAGAAAATTGGAATAATCAGGTCTTAATGTGCTCAGGCTTGCAAACATTTCTGACCCTATTACAGTGAAGGAAATAAAAAAACAAAATGTCAAGCTTCTCACTGCTTCTCCCTAAAACATTAAGATGATTAAGCCTCTTCAGTGGTGGTGAAAAAACAATGGCACTTGAAATAATCGGTGGCAGTTGAGCCGTGGTCTTGGAATATTAATTGCAGCTAGAGTGGCCAGAGTTTCAGTTTTGGAGGCGCACAGCTGTGAAGCTTTTTATTATTACTTTTCCTTATTTTCTTGCTTGGCTGTTTGTTGTCTTTGTCTGATTAATTCCGGTTACTAGTGCTTTTTTTTTTAAGCCAGTTTTGTTTTAACAGCCATTTTATGCATAGATCCTCCAATTAGTTTTCTATGTTAATTAGCGTGTCGAAGGTTGTGATTGGCGACTAAGGTAGAGTCACACAAATGCAGCAGTGTGTTCAGAACATGTTGGGGAGAGACAGAGAACCCCGGCTGGCACAGAGGTGGTGTCTAACATAATGAACTTGATTCAATCCAGCATCTCTGATGTCACTCAATATTTAATCAACACGGGCTTCAAATAATGACTTTGTCATGCAGCACAGAAACAGCAACGGGGATCTGTGCTCAGCGGGGACAGTCACATTTGGTATTATTCCTTCCACCCAGTGACTTTGCAGGAAATGGTACCCTGTCTAGGTGAGACTGGTTATGAGTCCGATTACTCCTGAGCAATCACGTCTAAAGCAATAGGCTGCGCATTCATGATAGGGTGTTCCGTAGAAAAAAGGCCAGACAATTATTTTTTTATGATTATACCGTCACGGTGGTTGTGAATGATAATCGCCATCCAAGGTGAAAGAGGTGTTTTTTTGAGAAATGGAAACTAGAGCCTGTCACTGAGTAGTCACTCCTCACTGAAAACACATCACTTGTGACATACGTACAAAAACTCACCGTCCTCTCTACTTATAGTGCTTGAAAACACTCACGTCTGTTCCTGATCGTTCTAAAAGGCCTTCAGAAGTGTGTCTGCGCTGCTCAACGCAAACAGCTGACAGATACGTCGGGAGGCAGGGAGGCGCTGGCTGGCATCGAGTTTGTTCGTTAATTGGAAGCCGTGCAGGCGTGCTCGTAACTTACCTGAGATTCCCATCGACAGAGGGATCCTTCAGCAGGGGAGGAGGGGTGGGCGGGGCGGGGCAGGCGTCCAGATGCCCCGATCGATGACTGCCATCTTTTACACTGCAGGAGGCCAGAGCCCGTGGTGGCCAAGACCGTGAGAGCAAAATTACAGCTATTTGCACGCAAGAGAGCAAAGGGGGGGGGGGGGGGGGCGTGGAGGGAGGAGGCGTGTGGAGAGAGACGGACACTGGCGAGAGGAGGAGAGGCCCCTCCTGGAAAAATCAATGCTAATGACTAGTGAGTGCTGCCATACACACGCTGATACACATCCGAGCGCACACAAATGCAAAGGACACATTATGTAATTATCCAGCGTACTGAGGGGCACCGATTCACAGACACACCAAGATCATTTTGTCTTTCTTGCTCAAGCACACAGAGCCGGTCTAGGTGGGTTGTTGCAGCAGGAGTGTAAATGACTGACATCCAATTAAAACACTGTTAAGGAAGCTGTAGTGATTACTGTCTCTCGAGCTCATCGATTGCTGATGGGCGCAGCTGTCTCATTATGCCGCTAACTACCAAGGCCTATTTTTATTTATCTATTTCTTTATTTATCACTCCCTCCTACACTCACCGTAGCTAATGGTGTGGCATTGACCTTTCCTACACGCTCCCACCCATGACTTCCATCTCTTCCAGCTCTATGGCGGCAGCACGGAGAACAGACAGCGAGAGAGATTAAGTGAAAATATGCCCACATCTTCAGTCGGCACCGGGGTACAGCTGTGTAGACGAATTCAGAGCAGATAGATCTGGTAGCTGATGAATGCGTGTGTTGCTTTCTCAGCACACTCTCGGAGTAAAGAAAAAGCAGAGCGGAGTGACGTCAGGAGGAATGAGAGAGACGGGAGAAAAGAACTTACTTCGCACTTCATCCCATATGGACAAAAATACAGATGGAGAGAATAGAAAATCCAACTTCCTTCAAGCATTCATAAATTTAATGAGTAGCTCCCGAAAATTGAACTTGCAGAGAGATTGCCAGCAGGTGGTATACAAAATCTGCAGAGCTACAAAGAAAGTCTTTAATCTTTAGGAGTCTCTAAAACTCTACCATAACATCATCATTAATGCTGAAGTACAGGTACGCCCAATCCAACTGTAAAATTAACTAGGCTTTGTATCGTGAACATCACAACTCTGTTTTGATGGAGTGTATGTGTGTGTGTGTGTCTGTGTTTCTCTCTAAGATCTCTCATTCTGTGTGTCCTCTTCCTCCCCTCTTCTCTTTATACAACCACTGGCCCACTTTCTCTGCTTTGCCAAGTGACAGAGGAATCAGCTGTTTCAAGCACCGTTCTTTCTACCTCAGCACAAGAAGCTCTCCAGACACAAGCCTTTTGCACCGGTAATGAAGTCCATACAGTATTCACCCGCTCAACACCTGTGCTCCATAAAGCGTACAGCAGGCAGGAGCCATAAACATATTTGCAGCGGAGGTACAGCTAAGATGAGAAGAGTACTTACAGTCTGGGATTTTCTCGCAGGTGCAAAATTGGAAGCTCAAATGCAGCAAAGCCTTTTTCACGAGGAACAAGCCAAGAAGCAGCAGCAACAGGACTCACAGGAGCATTAATTCAAGCGTGCTAATGTACCCAAATTTAAGCAACTAAAACATTTTTACATAAATAGAGGCAGTAAATGCTGCTGTATAGCCTAAAAGACAAATTCAGCTCAAAATGAGATATTATTGGCCATTGTGAGCATATTTGGAGTATATAATCATGTTTCATCTGTACTGTTCTGCTGCAACTAACAATTATCTTCATTAATCAGCAGATTTCTTACTTGATTAACGGATAAATGGTTTGGTCTTTATGTGGGAAAATATAAAAAGAGGCCTGTCACAGTTCCCGCGACTCCAAAGTGATTTCTAAGTGATAGCTTGTTTTGCCTGACAGTCCAAAATCCATAGATATTCAGTTAACAGTCGCATAAGACAGCCAGAAAGCAGCATGTCCTCACAATTGAGAAGCTTTAACAAGGGACTGTTTTCTATTTCTGCTGGAAAACTGACTTAAACGATTAATCGTTCTTCAGGATAGCTGCCAATTAATTCTCTGTCGATGCGCTAATTTAGCTCTGCTGTACTGTACATATGTGCGCCTTGTGACAAGAGGACTTTCATCTCAGGAGAAGCTGGCCTGGACTCTCCTCTCGGCCCATTAGCAAACTGTCTGCAGCGCTTAAAGGCGATGACAGCAGCTGAAGTGATTGGCCATTATTAAAGTTCACTGAAACTCCATCTTCTGAGAGCGGTTACCTCGCGTTTACAATACATTCACGAGTTCCAAAACATGCAGTGCATACTACACACGCGCTGCTATCACGAGTTAGTTATTTGTTCATCTTGAGATTAAAAAATCGGGGGCATTCATGAGCCTTTAAAGTCAATTTGAATGTCTTTATTTATTCCAAACAAATGTAATTTCAGTGAGAATGTGCAAACACACACGGAAGCGCAAACATGCAAAAAAAAAAGAAAAAAAAAGAAAAAGAAGCCCCCTCTAACCTGCGCTTCCTCTCTGCTGGCACAGCTCTGTTAGACAAACACTCTGAGGTGGTGAACACAAAGCCTGCTGGATGCATCACCGGAGAGCTAAAGGCTTTGTGTGAGTGATTTTTCTTTACCTCGTTCCCCATTGCTTTTGATGTTGAGAAAATGCAGGAACTGTAGTGCAGAACGGCGTGTGAATAATACAGGACGCAAAAAGACGAAAATATTCAATATCTGATTAGTTCATGTCACGAGAAAAAAACAACCCTGGCTACCATAGAAGCCAAACGTGGGCATGTGTGTGCTTTTATTTGTCGCTCGGGGGGATGATCAGGGTGTGTTGCGACTTGTCAGCCTGCTGCTGATCAAAGGGCAGAGTGAAAAGACCCCACCTGTCAATCACCGGACCAGACTGGCAACATTAAAGGCGTTTTCGCACAGGATCAAACAGCTAAGCTTATAATTATTATCATTACATAATCAATTTCATGGCTTATTAAATGGGTCTCCACTTTGTGATGACTCCCACTCTCTAAAGTTGTACACGTTCATTAAAATTTGAAGTTGTCGTCGTGACAACGTGCGTTCGCTTGGTTTCTACAGAGACTTCCATTTCCTGTTCTGGGGTCATGAAACATAACCAGTCCATGAAACATTAAGTCCTACTGCAATTCAAGTGAAAAATCAGAAAAGAAAAAAAAAAAAAAGACAAACGTCAGAATTGAAGACGCAAGAGCACAACAGCACCAATAACGTGGCTGCTTCTTGGAGATGACTAAATAATTCATACCCACAGAAATGTATTCCTTCCTCTTTCTTGTCTCTTCTTTGTTCCCTTCTGGTCTCCCCTCGTGCATCTTCCATCTTTCTTTTGTTCTTAATTTCTCCACCTCACTCCACCCTCTCCTCACGTCTGCCTGCGCAAGCCCAGGTACTGAGTGGCTGACTTGGACACAACTGCTATTAGTCAGACACAAGCACATGATTATGATGCAGTAGGAAGCACACAATTACACAACCCCTCATTTGAGTATTAGCGCTCGTCAGACTCAAAACTCAAGACTTGGCATTCTTTGCGTAACTGAATGAATATTTCATCAATTCATTGGCAGTAAGAGAAATGAGGGAATGAAAGCGTTTTAGCCCTTGTTATAAGCTTGTTGCAGAGAACGGACAGAGAGAAAACAAAGAATGCATATGTAATTAGAGGGAGGGACTGCCAAAAACGGCTTTGTGCGGGAGAATGCAGCAGCGGGCTGAGGCATTAACACAGACATTGTCATTGGCAGGCTCGCATCGATCTGTAAGACGGCCCTGTGTAACTGAACCGGCAGTGGAATCTAGTGACATGCTTTTTCTCTGTCGGAAGGTGTGACTATAGACTATTTGTCTTGGGTTGGCAAAAGACAGAGCTGCAGGGGTCTCAGCGGTCACTCGTTCTGTTCGGCAAGCCTCTCAAAGTAACAGTCCGTCCAAATACAAAAGTCAAACTCGCAATAATGGGCAGGAATACATTCATGCAACGTCCTGCTCCTGTGGACATTCAGAAGGTGTTTGAGTATGGTGATTGTTCAGCGGACACAAATGACTCAGTTTCTTGTCACTGTCAAAAAAAGTTGATTGAAAAATACAGAAAGATGCAGCCCTCAAATTAAGCAGA
The DNA here is from genome assembly GCF_051107435.1 of Chaetodon auriga. NCBI lineage: Eukaryota > Metazoa > Chordata > Actinopteri > Chaetodontiformes > Chaetodontidae > Chaetodon > Chaetodon auriga. Next base: position 9,770,082 of record NC_135097.1, on the reverse strand, counting down.
AACTGATGCATACAAATATTTTCTTATTGCTTTTCTTTTTTCTGTTGTTGCTGTTTTGATGTTCCAACTGAACACCTTGATTATTCACACTTTTGCTCAAACCTTGACTCTCCCTTCTTATCTGTGCCTCATTTCTAATTATAAGCCTAATTATATTTGAATGTCTATTAAATTAAAAGATAGTTAGTACGCTCAGCAAGTATAAACGAGGGGAACTCATGAGACATGTTGCCAGTGAACTGTACGGGAAATCATCAGTTGCTAGTGATGTGCAGGACTGGCCACAATTAGGAGAGTTCATCGCTAATGTTGCAATGCACTGACTGCTATGTTACCATTGCATATCTGAAAAATGCAGGAAATTGCATTCACTCATTAAAAGTCAGCTCTAGTATGTGGCACACACTGTTTAATCCCAGCTCCTGGCTTTGTTGTTCCTGTTAGCCAGCAGCAGCTGTGAAAAACTTCCCAGCCTCAGCAGCTTAGCTGTTTCTCCTCCCAGCAGTGTTTTTTGCCTCCCAACACTCCTTCGGACCACATCTTGTGTTTTACATGATTAACAACGAGCAAATGTTTGTGTGGCAACACGTGATAGTGCAAAGTGGTGCAAAAAAAAGTCTTGACTGCATTAGCTTTGGGTCAGTAATCTTCGCATCATGAAAGATGTGTTAAAATGAGACATTATTTACTTTAAAATAACATGGAACAAAAAGCGTGATTGATTGGTATTTGTCGCAAAATCATCAACTCAAACTAGATGCCACATATAGCCAGTGTTGTGCTAGTTACTGAAAAACAGTTACAGTTACTATGTACTTTTCAAATATCCACTTTGAAATGCTGCCATCAGTAATCGGGCTTTGCAATATGACCAAAATCTCATATTTGATCGTTTCAAAATCCAGATAACAATACGTATCACAATAGACCACATTTTCTGTACTTTGAATGAATACATTTTGATTTATACTCAACAAATGAATGGTACTTACTGGTACTTTATTGTTTTCCTCCTTTTATTTAGAACCTTGTACACAGTATGCATAGTATAGACATACATATACATAAACAAAAGTATGTAACCTTTCAACTGTAATTGCAAAACAATTGGGTTTGTTTTGAGTATTCGACTGTGACAATGGGTGATAGGCATTGTCTGCGGTAATGCATTACTTTGTAATGCCTTAGTCCCAACACTATAGCTACAGCTTACTGCTACTGAGCTCTCTTAATAGGAAAGGTGTTTTAAGCTTGCTAATTGTTTGGATAGATACAGTAACTGGGATTTCTAAGGGGGCCGTTTATTCAGACATAAAACCCACACTTAGCATACTGCTTTGTTAAAGAGACTCATTCCCTCACACAAAAAACCCATAGGCATACTTTGACCATTACTGGAAAATTTATGTTTTTTTGTCTGGAAGAAAAACAGCTCACTGACTGAATTATTAAACCAAAAAAATACAAATTTAATTAATCTTCAGATTTGGCAATGAACTGAACCCTAACTGCTAAATCTGTATTAAGACACACAGCGTGGTGAAGGTAAACTGGTGAAAGCACACCGAATGAGATGTTCCTCTTGCTTGTCAAAATGCTCTCCCTACACACGACCATGCACCCACGGTAATTCAAAGTGAGCACACCGCAGCACAAAATACGGGTATTTTTACAGTGTACAATATAGCACAATTCCCTCCACAATTTTCACAATAGCTATCCAATTTCACCCCACTGTTAGCCACTGATGCCCGAGGACACCTGACAGATTTGGCTCAGAGAATACCGCTCTTTACCCAATACAGACAGTCGCAGGACTATTAAAAATAAAGCCCGCTCAGTTTATATCATGGTGGCATTAACGCTAATGAGTATATTAGTTTCAGACTGTCACTGGGAATAAGAGGCAACATTGATCTCTTGTCATCATGCTCATAATAGATTTTTTCTCCCCCCCCACCCCACCCCTCGCATATATTATTGTGCTGCTTTCCACTGAGTTCCTATGGGAGTTGCTTTCACATTTTAATCTCTTCACTTAAAGAAGAGGCAAATGCTCGTCTCTGCACAGCCGATGCTAATCACGACGGTTGCTCTACTGGCTCGTTTGAATGCATTTTTAGTAGCTTGCAAATCTGTATGCAGTGCAACCTTTGAATTATTGTTTGGATTTCCATATTTTCCCTCCTCGCCGGGGTTTATCTCTAGAAAAGTTGCTTTCTCGAAACAAACAGGATGAGATCAAATTGAAACTCAAATCCCTGACTAAGACAAGGCAATTTTATTATATGTACTGTCTCAGCAAGACCTTACAACCCGATGCACCGCCTGGACATTTCTGCACAATTGCTGATATTAAAACTGAGTTGGACTCATACTCCCAAATGATTAAATGACCTGAAAAATCTATGAGGCATGGATTACAATAGCCCATGTGCTATAGCAGACAGATTCCTGTTTTTGTATTATTGCTTTCACTAGTTTGCATTGTTTAAAACAAAAGGATATTCACCTTTTAAATTTGTTATGCATTTTTTGGCTGTTTGTCTTAAATGGTTCCCATAGGGATAGTTATAAAAAATATGATACAAACATCCATTTTTTTGCCTTTTTTTGTCTGAAAGTCATCAATTAAAGCTCCACTTATCAGTTTAATGAGTGCATTCTGCAGCTTCTGATTGGCTGGAGGATATTCAAGAGTTTAGCAACATACAAATGGTTTTCACTGACTGAGCTTTAATTTTTGCAAGGATGATCTCTTTGGGCGGAAACACTGCTGCCCTCTATTACCTCTCTAACACACATTCATTGTATTCTCCATGAATAATCATCTTCTGAACATCACCATCAGTGCAGCCATCCACTTAGCCCAGTCCTTGATTACAGAGTCTATTTGACAGACAGTGGAGGACAGTGAGAGTTTTGGCCTTACCCTGGGGACACAATTGGCCCTTCCAGTAAAAAGCGGCCACTAATGGAAGCGGAGGCCCTCGTCTCCGCTCCACATTTTTATGTAGGCAATCCAGGCATTTATGGTAATCATAAAGTAGGGCCAAATGGATGCCGGGGTCAGCTCTAAGCGCTGAACAACACTGAGTGACGCAGGCCTGTTTACAGCCGCTGTGGAGCAAGTGCTGCCGCCTCCCTGTAAGTTCACCCACAGCAGGTGTCCATGCATGCTTGATGCAAGAAAACATCTTGTGAGGACCTGAAATGGGACCCCCACAGCCCCACACTTGCCTGTCTCTTTTGCTCACTCAGTCTTTCTTGCTGTCTCTCTCTCAATGTTTATGAACCTCTGGGGACACTTTATAAAAAATTCATTGGCTCATTGGGGCGAGTAGCAAGCTTAATGTTGAATGTCTGAGCTTTTTTTCCCTCGTATGCCATGACACCACCAGTTTTTCATGTGTTTGAGCAAACGGGTTGCATCTGAGGGAGCAGAGGTGGCGCGAGAGGGAAGGGAAAGAGTCGCCGTTGAATCATTACTACACTTTATTAATATGCAAGTTTAAATGTGGATGCTTCTCTTTGGAGATGCTCCACCATGATTGTGGCACGGCCTGTAGCTGAATGCTAATTCATTTTCTCATTTCCCTGGCTTGAAAAATCATCATAGCTGGTACCGCACACCTGCCTGCCAGAAACCACAAGAAGCTACAAGCAGTAGTCCTCGCTGTGCCAGCATGGGTGAAAGAGGGAAACAGAAATACTCCAAAAAAAAAAAAGAAAGAAGCCAAATTGTTGCAGAGGTCTGAGCATTGTTTGCTGGGCGCAGCCAGGGGTGCGGATTTTCCAGCCTGCGACTGTTTCGAAATTGCCTCGACTGAGTGCAGATGCTCCGAATGCACACGACACATTAACTTCTCTTAATGTGGCTGTCAAAAAAAGCGGGAGGAAAACGCTTTCAGTGTGTGGGAGAAAATGTGCAACGCTTAAAGAGTCATTTAAGAACATAATTTTCAATTACGGGCAGGAAAAAAAAATCACTTTAGGTCGGGATTAGATAAAAGACTGTAGTGATGATTTTACAGTGCAGAGAGCATTCGGAGAAATTGTGCTATGATATAGTAATCTGATGTAATGCAGCAGAAAAACGGAGAGGGAGGACAAAGAGCAGTCACAGTCTAGACATCCCTGTGGGTAGTTTGATTGGGAGACCTCTGGATGATACATTCTTCGTGGCCCTTCAACCTTTTCAGTGTGAACACTTTTGGTTAAACAGTTGTGAATAGTTTATAAATGACTGAGTAGTTCATTCACAAGCGAAGAAGGTAGGATTAGGAGAGAAACCAAGACTAAAAAACAGTTAGAAGGTGACAGCCAGGAGTCTGCAGAGGGCATATTAAGCAAAATGGCAATCACTTTCCAGCCAATCCCCACCAACTGTACTCATGAAATTCAATCAGAGATGCAGACCTCTTGTAGATGAACAGGATTATGGGAGCACTGCTTCATTTTGCCATGCACAACAGACTGACAAGGGCAATAATAATGTGGTTTGTTACAGCAGACTCTTATCAGCTGAATTTAATCTCAGTCCACAAGAATCACATTCAGAGACCAATTCAAATATACTGTTAGACAATGTAATCCATATCCATAGCCTTACAAATCCCTCGGCGCATTAATTCATCCCATACAGTCCACAAGATTAATGGTAGGCCGGGGCAAGATGTGATAAAGCCAGCGAATACATTGTCCCACTGGCCACCAGCGCAGAAGCTAATTTGTATGGTGCTCAATAGGAGCGCACAATGGTCATTGTTAAGACTGATCAAATTCCAGAGACACTAGTGCTATGATTAGCTTGAGGAGCAAGTGTGTTCTCTGATATAAAACCCAATAAGAGCATTAAGTCCTGTAGGCACTTGAGGAGAGACTGAAGGATTGTTTCAGTGCCAAGGGCAGCACAGGCACATCTCTGTAAAGCACAGGGTGGAATACACCTGTGGATAGCCAGGTGGAAGATTGCAGCTCACCCAATAGCAATCAATTACAGGACACACTAGGTGTTGTGTTAACATGGATTTATTAAATTGTATCTTTGCAAGGCACTATTACAGCACAAAGACGTGCTGCCACTTTGTATGTGCACGGGCTGTATTCATATTAGCGCTGCCACTTTTTATTGAAAATGGAAAACTGCTGCTCGAACATGGGAGCAACTCGAAGGCGCACTTAGCATCTGTCACAAATTTAACTTCACATTCACAGTGTACCACTGTAAGCTAGTACTGGATGCTCTGTCACCCAAACTAGACTACTGCGATTGTTTTTGACTGACTTACATTAAATGTTGGCACGAGTGAGCAGAACAATGTCCATTCTACCATGGCAAAGTTTAGAGTTAGGCTATGTGGCTTTCTTTTGCATTAATTTGAATGATTTATCCGTTAGTTCTCATTTGTTGAAACTTAATATTTGTTTTTGTGTGTGGGAGTGTGTGTCAGCCCTGAATGCATACATATGCTCTATTTGTAGGACTGTGTACAGAGTGCAGTAGAAAAGTGCTTTGCAGGAACAACACTGCTATCAACAGACAAACTCAGATGCTGGTAGTTGTAGTCACTGGCGAACTATCAAATTACAACCATGTTGATACTCGTATGGAAGTAGCTACATATTTAATACAAAATGACTGTGATGATGTTGTAAGTTGCAATGGCATGGACTCTGCTCAAATGGTTCAAATCCCAAATTGTGTTATAACTCAAGAAAATTGGGGGAAAAAAAGGAAAATCTGTTTATTTTAAGTGTTCTTAAGCCGACTCAACCTGGCTGCCCTCTCTATCCCTACCCATTTCCAACACTGTTAGCAGTGTACAACTTCAAACCTCTGTTACAAGCCTCCTATAGTTTCATGCAGACATGCATGTCTCACATTAGCTGCCTGGGCCTGTGCAAGGGGTGATTTCCACCAGTACAGTACCAGATGTAATACACCCCCACATCACACTGACTGGAAACAGTGTGCCTCAACAAGTCTCACCAAGAGTGTACATCACAGAACTGGAGGAAGTAGATGGGCGGTGCATTCCAAAGTTGCTTGGCAGGTCATGAACACACGTTTTTCCGAGTACTTGGGTGTTTAACCCTGTGCTCTTTCCGGACTTAATGGACTTCTTCCAGACAAAACCTCCCTCTCACATACACACACTTTCATAACCCTTTCTGCCTGCGCACACATGCATCCTGCCATATCCACTGATCTTCTGTAGAGAAGAAACTGGGATTGGAGGACACTACTGAAGCACTGAGTCATGTTTTATCAGTGAGCTTTGTGACACATGGTATATGGTGTATGTATAAGTACAAAGGGGTGTTTCTGAATTGTTGCTGTGCTGTACATGTAAATGACAATGATTACAGTGATATACTATCAAGGAATGGAATGATAAGACATTATTATTAAACACGGTATGAGGGGATGGACCTACAGTACATAGAGGTAGAGAGAAAAACTGCTGCATGTGGTTATATGTATCATTTTCTGAGGCCTTTTTGAGGTTCACTGCTGAGAGTTATAGTGTTTCAGTCATACAAAACAAGCCAGAGGAAGTCTGAAATATCATTTACAAAGCATGAAAATGTACACATATACGTGGTCTCTCAGTCAGCCAATCCTCTCTGAGATAAACAGAAAATGTCCCCTTAAGAAAAAGTAGCAGATGAACTGTTTGTGAGGTAGTTCAAAGGCAAAAACAATCCCACATTCAGACCACGCTACACAGTAGAGGGGGGGGGGAATGCATTCAACTTCGAGGAGAAAAGAAAGAAAAAAGATCTGCTGTAAAGCCATAAAATACAATTCATCTTGTCGCGGTCCCTGCGAGGAGCGTGTAATCGCAATGACACACTGGTGTAATCCATTTAAAACACTTTGGCTCGGGCCTAGGCTGCTTTGACTTCCTTTGCAAGCGTGTGCCATCATCTTCATTTCAGATACGTTTCACTGACTGCTTGCAATTAGCAAAAATGTGTAAGCTGCCTTGTCGTCCACCTGCTCCGGCTGCAGGGTGAGCATCTTGTCCTGGATGCATTACATGACTGGCAAGAGCGTGAAAGGGGAAAAGAAAAAAAAAAACACCAAAAGATAATAACCCGCTTGTCTGAGGCGGAGGTGAAGTGCAAGCCTATTCGCTTGTCCACAGACGTGTAATCTGTCTCGAGAGGTGCTCTCTCTTCTGGCGCCTCTGCGCTTCGACTTTTCTGAGGCAGGGTAGACCCACCCAACCTGACTAGGCAATGAGCTTAGAGTAATGGTGTCACCGGTGCGCTGAATCTCATTGAGAGTTGCTTGAGCAAACATTATCTCACACTGAACCATCGCAACAGTGTCTGGAGGGAAGGCTTGGGTGAGTTATTACACAGTGAGTTTTAATCTTACAGGAGGAAATGCACTGTTGCCTTTTAATGCAGGGAGACCAGAGGGCAACCTGGGTCCTTTCTGTATGTGCTTCTCTGTGCAGGATTGAGGCTAATTGAACTAATTACGCACTGAGGGGTCCCAAATTAAACATCTTGTTGGCATTAAACTCTGGATGATTTATACTCACCTCGAAACTTTGCCCAGGACTGCTGCCCACCACCACTGTGTTTATGCATCGTTGGTTTAATTATGATTATTTGTTAACAGACATTCTAAGAGGTCTGGAGCATTAAAAATATTTAATGTGATGAGGAATGAGAGGAATAATGGTTTCACTACAACAGCGTTCCTCATGAACAAACTTTAATGGACCTCCCAAAAAGGCAGCATATCGCTCATGGTTGTGACTGGCCATCAGCTAATTATCATTTTCATTATCAATTCCTCTGACAATTTTTTTATCAATCATTTTGATATGAAAAAGAAAGTGGCACTAGTATACTAGCTCAAAGTGACAACTTCAAAAACTGGATTCATTGTCATTTAAATAAACTGTGTGGAGTGACACATTTACCTACAAAATGAACAAAATGGAAAATAAGATCAAACTGATGTTGCAACTCATTACAGCCACAAAACATGTAACCCATTAAAAACTGTATGTCAATGAAAGTTTGCATTGCCCATGTCAAACCACTCATTCTGCTTGAAAATATCAATACAAGTTAAAGGTACCCTATGAAGTTTGTGACCACTAGCACTGCTATGTGTTGAGTTGGTCCCCATTTGGTTTGTTCTCATGCATACACACCAGTTTCGTCTATGAGTGATGCAATACACACTCCTGCCATTGGTTCCCACCATTCCACTGATCTGTAAATGAACATGTGCCAACAAAGGCAGCAACGAAGAAGACGGCTAGCAAGTAAGCATGGACGTAAACAATGCAGATTTTTAGTGTTTTAAAAGTCGGCTTTGCAAATGTTACTGGAGGAAAGCATGTGTTCAGTAGAACTGTTGTCATACAATGCGTTTGGGGAAGTGAATGTAAAACAAAAAATTTCACGAGGCACCTTTACGTTGCACGTTGCTCATTTTGTGCAGCCAAAAGTCCAGCAGCAAAGACATTCTGATTCTAAAAATATGTCAAACACAATAAAAGCTACAAATATTCACATTTGAAAAAGCTGAAACATCAAACATTTGGCATGATTTTAATTATTCATTGATTCTCAGAATTGTTGATGAATTATATCAGCGCTAGTCGTGACCTTGTGCAGAAAAGGCAAGGCTGTATGCAGCGAGCTAGTTCGACAGCTCAATGCGCAAAGCACAGCCACTGTAAAGCTGCTCTAACTGTATGAAAGTGAATTAATTGTGGGAAGCCATGCATGAGGAGATGTGCAGCCACTGGATTATCTTCACACCTATCAGAACACAGAGCTAATGGTGTCAGGCAGTGCTGACCACCAGACAGATGGGGTTTTTATAATGAGAATGTCAAACTTGAATTATACAAAAATAAGAGGCTTTCAACCATTTTGAGCCTCACATTCAAACTTGAGTTACTATTGGACAAAATCACAGGCTTGTTCAGTCGAGCCTTTTTGGAACATATCAGTGACTCACCTATCTGGTAGTCAGGGAGGCCATAATGTGCCGGGTCTTCTCAAAGAATTGCTCTTATCTTGCAAGCAATAATGTAAACTCTTTTTCTCTCTGAGCATATCGCATTCCCCAAGTCAACAGTTCAATCTAGCCGTCCTCGCCCACTTCTCTCCGAGCAGCAGATGCCATTATTTTTCTTGCCCCCACCTCTCATTCTCCTCACCCACCTTCATTCTGGGCCCACTAGATGGATCGGCTCTCCTTCAATCCATGCTTCCTCTGCGCCTCCTCAGACGGGGAGATTGATTTGTCTACAGGACGCCTCTGACCTTTGATATGATCCGATAACAGACGTACGGCCCTAACCGAATTAGACAATCAAAGGGGAGGCACATTAGGAGTGAGATGAGGTGTTTCCCATTCCCTCATAGCATACCTCTGCCTTTTTCCATGATGGTTAGATCCACCGTCCATCTCCTGCCCTCCCCCATCAGATGCCCAGGGGAACATAAAAGATGTGTTTTCAAATTGCACTTTGCCTAAAGGCTCTTCGGGCCAAATTTAATTTTCACCTTACATCGATTTTCCCCTTACTCCCAACTCAATGGATCCTAATGTTATCCATGGTGTATTTCTGTGCTATGCAGGCATACAGGGAGATCTTGCTCTAGACTACTGCATGTCAGAAGACACTGTTTACAACATGTCTTCCTCACAGTGTCTGGGGAGGGAAATGAGTGAGAAACTGTCCCATCCTTTGTGTTATTTTTTGGGTTTTTTTTTTTTTTAGTCTTTTCTTTTTTCTGAGATATTCCCACAAGGGTCTTCTCGGAACTGAACGAGTTGCGAGAAGATCCGCTCTTGATTTCCTCCAACCAATAAAGTCCAGATGTTGTTGATTAAAACAGCACACTTGGACGCATTTTGTTTGCCAAAAGTGAAGATACATTTACTTCAAAATATATTTATGGCACCGAGGAATTGTGGGCCTCATCCTTTCAGTACCTGGTTGCAATGATGTTGCAGAAAACCTAAACCTGAGTTGGATTGGCACTTTGGAGAGGTCCGTGTTAAAAGTCAAGGAGCTGTGCAACCTCTGAGTACAGTATTTAGCAGGTCTGTCTCCATGATTGCTACCACAGTGCTTGCTTTGCTTTTTTGCATACTTGATTTTTACTGGAATAACTGCAGAAATAGGTAATGGATGGGGATATTCAAAATGGGTTAAGTAGACCTAGCTCTATTTATAAAGCCTTAATAATTAATGACAGATAATTAAGATCCTCAACCAGCTGCAGTATTGCTATGAGGTGATTCACATCGTTTGAGAAGCTGCATCGTGATGTGAAAACAGAAAAAGCTGATGAATACACATAAATTGTATCATCAGAAAAGACAACACTTCAGCCTCAACCTGTTTTGATATTTTAAGAACCACTGGGGTGTCAGGGCTGAGTGAGTTTCCGTGGCAGCCCACCTAAAAAAAAAAAAAAAAAAAAAAAAGTTGACATGCCAGACAGAAGAAAGGATGGGTTTTGACAGATCCCAGCCTTCTTTCAATGGAACATATTGAAGGGGAAAACAAAGGGAGGAAGAGGAGGATAAGGGAAGGGGGTGGCTTCAAAGTGGGCGATGGTGCTGCAGAGCCAAGAAGTGGTGAGAAAACACACATCAACTTGCATGGATACACATGAGACCTGGTATCACAAGCCAGGACACATAACCAGGCCTGTGCATGAACAGAGGGAGGGTGTTTTTGTGTGAAGGGAAGATGAAGCAGGTTGGGTAGCATGAAGAGATGCTACCCCCCCCCCCCCCCCCCAACCCTTTGGCAAGCCTGTACTTCTTGGTACCATTTGTTTGTCATCTTAAACTGGCAGAGAGCTCAGGAAGCCAGGGTCTTACATAAACCCTACCCAGTATGGATCTGTGCTGGGGAACTGATCCCTCCCAAAACCCTCATTGTTATTCTCTCATGATGCTGAGGGATCTGCCGAGCACCCACAGCCAAACCTACAGCAGGGCTGAGTGGGAGGTGGGGGTGTTGTGTTTACATGTGTGCTCTGTCAGGGGACTGAGCTAACTGCACACACAGGATTATATACGGACCACAACTTCCCAAGCTTGCACTGTTAAAATTTTCAGCAATTTATCTGCATTATTTTTTTATTTTCATGTCTCTGTCATGTCCATTTCCTCCATGCCAGATTTATTCATAAATAGCTCCACAGACCAAAAAAAGAGCCACGGATCCTGTTCATTAATCCTTCCAGGTCTGTTACACTGCAGACTTTATGCGATCATAACCATTTAAAAGACTCCACGAGACAGGTCTTCTTTGTCAAATTGAATTTCCACTCTGTAGAATAACTCCCCTATCACCAACTGCTAGATATTCATCAAGGGCGAGGGGGAGGGGGGGATTTCTAAATGTACAGTATAATAGACTCTCGCACACTTCCAGAGGTGTCCACTCTTTACTATGTGTAGATCCTATGTATGGAGACAATGCCGTATCTCCCAGCCTGAGAGCCTGTCAGGGGTCCAAGGTGGGGCTTGATCAAAAAGTGTCTTCTTTCAGTCTGATCAAAGACAATGAGGCCTCTGGGTCCTGTGAAATCCATGCTACGCACTCTTAACCTCAGTATTTACAGTGCAGAGCTCAGTTCCAGTCAATGAAATATGCATAAAGCATCAATCGCCTTATCTCTTTCGATAACCTCCACTGGTTATGCATATTAATTTTCTCATGATCCTCGGGAAATCCACATACAGATTTTAAATATCTATTTAGTCAAGTTTGGAAGTGAGATTCAGCGGATCTCTACATTTGCTGTGCCACTGCGTATAGAATTTTCAAATGACAGTGAGACTGTACTTTAGCTTGCTGTGAAATACTATTAATAAATTATATGCTGTGGATACTAGCTTCACTGATCCTACCACAATAGTTGGACTATTTCATATTCGATACGAAGAAGCTCTTTTTAATCTTGCGGGACTCTTAGAGATTCTTTCTGTAAAACCAAATAAAGAGTTTTTGAAAACTAAACCCTTTTTAAATACGACTTTTAAAACTTGTATAATTCCCTCACAGTCCAACTTGTTTGCTCTTTTCTCCCCAGCAAAACAAAACTGTGGAGCCCATCATGGTGTGGAAAGGAAATGGTGTTCACAGTGACCTCCAAGTGACTGCTGGAATGGCTTTAAGGTATGAATATAAACATAATAGTGTCTCTAAAGCAGCTGGGAAAACACACATTGCTGCATCCACAGGTAAAACTAAGCTAAGGCTTCATCAAAATATTCTTGTAAGAAACATTTGTGCCAGCCTTTGTTTTTTATCATTACCGACCTGAAAGGACAGTAGAAGAGTAAAGCTTTGCATCACTGTTAAAAAAGAGATGGGAAAGTGTCTTGAATTATAAGCATGCCTGGGATGAAAACCGAGACAATGAATGTTATCTCGAGGTCAGAGGCGGCCGATCTGGCAAAGAACACAACAAACTGCCACTCGAGTTCACTTTCCTCTTCTGCTACTTTCTTTTTTGTTTTTTTTCCAAGCGCTTTGATTCGCTCCACCCTTTCCCATGGTGGAAGTCCCTTGGATAGCAACCGAGTAGGTCTAATTGATTTCTCTTGTTCATGTCGGTTAGAGGTAGCAGCATCGAACTGTGCAGAGTACCCTGGCTCCAGCTTGCCTGCATTATTCCTTTCTTTCTGTTCTCCTTTGCCTCCATATCCCAATAGACTATAATGCCAATACTCAACATACCAGTGCCCTCTGAAATCTTTCAGGGCGCCAGATAGCAGAGGAATGCCACAGCAATAGCATGTATGGGGATAAAATAGCCACACCATGGTGCATGTGGCTTACAAGAAGGTCAAGATGTAAGATCATGTTGCCATTGGCTCTTTAAAAAAACGGACCTAGTCATTACCTAAGGTAGCACCTGTACCATCAAAAAGATGAACTAGCTGTAAGCTAACATGCAAGGGGTTAAGATCATACCACGAATGCCTGCAAAGCCTTCTGCAATCCAGTGTAACAGCCCTGCAATAAATACTACAGCACTTTTGCAGCTAATGAATATTCATATATCTTTGAGTGTGTCATGAAGCTTTTAATTCAACTTTATAAATACCAAAAAGCTTTAGATAGTGTTGCTATTGGAGCGGTTTGTGCAGATGTTCATGATAGTGTGTCCAGCCCAGTGTACTCAGTTATTAGTTCAGGCAGGGATTTTGACTCAGGGCAGCACATCCATAACATTCTCATCCTGTCTTCATCTTTTGTCAGTATCCATCAGTTTTGTGAGTTCCTGTCATGTTAGAGTGGAGGTTTTTTTTTTTGTTGTTTTTTTTCCCCCAAGTTCAGCTGCACAGTACGGACCCAGGTTTTCTTTAGGCAATAACAATACAGTGAGTTGAACAGAGAGCTAAAGCATCCGCCACAGCCTTCACCGCAGAGATGGCTTTCAAATCATGCATCGCTGAACTAGGGTTAGAACTCCTGCTACCGTGAGAGAGAAGTTCGGTGATGGGAAATGAAGGAGTAGTATAGAGCAGAGCCATATGTTTGGTCACTTTGTCATGGGTTCAGCGTAAAGACTGCCAAGCATGAAAAGGAATGCACGAATAAAATGAACTATTTCTCTTTAATACAACCGAAACAGCCACCGTCCATGCTAATGTACAGTACACGCAGCAAAGGCTACTACATAGCCGACCAACGTCCTGTGATTCATTCAAATGTCACAGCAACACATTCACGTATTACAGGATTCCATTTGTCTAGGTTAAATGTGAGTGCATTTGCCCCGCAGCATTGGTCTGAACACCATGCGGTTCGAAACTGACAGCAATTTAAACCACACAACTGCCAATCGTGAAGTATTCTGACACTTGCTCACAGGTGAATTTCTTTCACTGCATCGCCAGTGATGCAAGGAAGGCCAGGAAACCTTGTTGACTGTTTACAAGGAGACAAGATGCTCCAGATCAAATGATATGATCAAACTGACATCATATTTGCCACCAGACATGTACAGTGCAGTAATACAGCTGCTGAGGGCGAGCTGTACCTCAGATGAGATGCATGAGGAGGATTATGGTCTCTCTTATTCTTGAAATCTTTATTTTCACCCTCATATGAAAATATATCATTTTAACAGCGAAACGAATTCGATTTGTTGTAAACTGAAGCCAACAAGGATTTGGGTGTAGATCCATACTGTACTTTACATTTTCTCACTTTACTGCAAAATTCTGCAACTTTTGAAAGACAAAATGAACAAATTCAAACACTGATTACACTCAGCATTTGGTGGCTAGTGTTAGCTGATGTTAGCCAACATTAGATATCGCTGTGTGACAATACTGAGTCAGCTCACTGACTTAATTCCTCTTTTCTACTTGTCCCAGTGTTGTGCTACATTGTAGCATTTACCATCACACCACAGCTGCCACTCAGGGCCACAGTTTATAAAAGTTACACTGTCTTCCTTTAAATGACTACAGAAAAGGAAATCCTGCTGAGACACGCATAGTTCAAGGAACACCTTTAAAAACACTACTCAACGTGCTAATTTTACATTTTTGCGAACCTGTTACGATTTCAACTCGCATGCATTTGTCAAGGCTTTCTGTTGGTTCACCTATAACTCAGAGGAAGTAAATTCAGCCGTGCTCTTTCAAGGCTTATAGTAGCGTTTATGCTCGGCTATCAGGTGACAAAAAAAGCACATCTGAGCTGTGATAATCTGCAGTCTTTTTATTCACGTATTAATGATTTAAGTCTGTTAATTGGACAACACGAGCCTGTGCAGCCTGCAATGGTTCACCTTCCCACTGTATCACATACATCAGGCTTAATAGCATTGATGTCTTCTGCAGAAGGCAAAAGTCGTTGTTTAACAATTTAATGAGCGTCTGATTTATGACTGGAGCCATGTGCTTGATAAATAAACAGCTCAGGTGAGAGGGGTTTCATTTCACATAGCATTTTCTAATCAACAGCTGAGAAAAAGACATTAGATTTAAGATTGTGTTTGTGTGCATGGTCCTGTGTATGAATCTGTGTCTGCATACATATGTGTGGGCGTTGAAGTGAATTCAATTAGTCATTCATCTCTCGTTGTATACAGTTATATGCATGAAATGGCTGATTAGATGCACGTGCATGCATGAGGTCTCCAAACCTTTGGTGTGTGTATTGATACATCATCGAGGAAGCACGACAGGAAAACACACACACTGTCTTAAGATGAATAAAAGAATATGCCCCTTGAATACACACCTGTGCTATTGACATTTCGCACACGTGACTGGTTACATATACGGTTATGTGACGCGCATGCGGAGTGTTTAGTCTTGTCATACGCTGACTTAGAATCACAATCAGATGGTATTTTGTGCCATGCATCCAAGGGAGTGTTGGCTGCATGGGATGAGAAAGAGATGAGAAACTTTGGCAGCTAATGCATCAGCTCGCACAAAAATGCCTCATCCAAGAGCATTAAGATGTGGATAAATAAATAAAACATTGCCACCATGAGAGGAGAGGCAATGTGACAGCGGGATATCTTTTTTTTCTGCTTTCATGTTGGCAGGTACAGACATTTTATTTTGGGATGAATCAAAATTTCCTGAAAATGCCTGCGTCAGGTGTATCTAATTATCTGACAGCGCGTCCTCATTATAAAACGGCCTCTGGGAGCCGGCTACTCGGCTTGCCGAGCCTTGGACCGCAATCAAGGTGTTCCTCGCGGTAAAACACAAGGATAATATAGCTGCTTCTCTTCCCTATTTGCATTGCTTTCACCTTTTTTTGCTGTGAATTGGGCAATATTTGTTCTCTTTTAATACCATGCACCCTTTTTTTCCTTGTAAGTCATATGTATGAAAGCAGAGAAGCTGTAGTTTCAACAAAGCTGCATGCGACATCCGACAAACGTGCACCTATACAGTGAGAGTTTGAGAAATGTGCAACGCAGAAGAAAAGAAACAGCTATAAATTTATTAGCAGCTGTTAAGACAGCTCCTTGCCGTCTCAGCCATGCCCCGATTATGTCACCTGGATGAAGTTTATAAACCATAATTACATCTTACTCCTGTTTCTCTCCTGGGACGTTCAGCAGGCAGAAGAAGAAGTGTGTATGTTGTCAACACAGTCGCACTAGAGAAACCCCTGTTCAATTATAATTAATGTGAGAAAAAGATTTGCAGAAATGCGGCTATCTCGCTGCCACTGCTGGCCGTGGCTCTCGGGGTCACATGCCATAGCTTGTGCAACTGTGAGCAAGCAGACCTGTCTTCCCCGCTTACTACTTCTAGCCGTTGCTCAAATCCCATCCAGCAGTGATTGATGCGGGCCTGGTGAGTAGTTCTGGGACTATCACTCAAAGGGAAGACGGAGGGAAATTGCAGAATGTTGCCAGTTTATAAAATGGGAGCGCTGCTGGGTAAAGGACGGCAGGGGACATTCTTACCTGGGACTAATCCTTGAAAGCTTTGCAAGACATTCACCGCCTGACAGCAAATGATTCAAATCCACTTTTGTGTGTCTTTACACACGGGGATAACTAGCCTAAAGAGCTGCTGTGTTTCAGCATTTCATCGTGTTGAAATTTATAGTGCAAGCAGTCGTCCTCTGGAAAAAAAAAAAAAAAAAAAAAAGGGAGGATGTGTATTTGTCTCCTGTTGGATTTGTTTATTTTTGCATTAGTGCTGGCAGTGTTGTATTTATATGCTTCACACAATCAGATTGTGGATGATGTCCACAGTGCTTTTATATTCCTTAGTACTTTGCAATATTAAGCAAGAAACACACAAGAGCAGAGAAACAGACAGACAGACAGACAGACAGACAGATAGATAGATAGATAATAAAGTCAGCATCAGCAAATCTCTAACCCCACAGCGACATCAGTGAAGCAATGCTAAATCCAGCCTTAATCCCAGTCCAAAAAGGATAGCCCCATCTCAATAACTCTGATGGCACAGCACAAAACAGCTTAATATTGAGACTCTGTGATTATCATAACTAGAAACTGGCTAAAGTGGATTATTGAGCCATGTGAGGGTGCACTTAGGTGTTAAATTTCTATAATGTCCTCATGTCAAAGTTTCCTGTCCTTGTGTGCTTCCCATTTAGTTCTTTTTGAAATGCAACAGTGGCCTATCTCTTGCACTGCCTCATGACTGGCAGACCGTAATGCTATTACCTCTCCTCAGTGGTCATGCTCACTTAGCCCTCTGTCACTCTACACTAGCCAGGGAAGACACATCTCTCTGGCTGTGTGAGCTGTCCTTGCCCTCATTTGCGATTGCTTCTCCTTGGCTTGCTACAAAATATCGAGGCACACAAACTTTTCAGTTCATTATCTTGCCTTTTAGAGGCTTTCCACTTTTTTTTTCCCTCTGGGCTGCAAAGTATGACTGCAAATCACGGGTAATTGGCTATATATGAATCACTTGTCAGTACTAGTCTGACAAATACTCTTTAACACAGAGAAAGGGTTGTGTAAATCATGGAATTTGGTAACTTCCAAATATAGGTGGCAGTGATGGAGGGGGATTTGGAAAAAAAAAAAAAAAAAAAAAAACCCTGGGCCTCTGCTGACACACTACTGCGCATGAGCCACTGTCAATCACCAGTCAAACCTGACATCAAAGCCTGTCAGATAACAGCAGCAAAATGGGTAAACTAGGTGACTCACAGCCCACCCACTGTCTCCATCACCTGAGTCAGGAGCCCTTGCGCACGCACGCGGGCACGCACGCACGCGCACACACACATGCATGTATTCAAAGAAGACAAACCTCCTCAGTTTTCAGGACCAAGCATCTCACCAAACTTTCTCAACGTGTTCTGAAACTAACACACAGAATAACCCACAGCGGGTAATTGGTGCTTGCGCATCCTCCAATATTTGAAAGCGGGGCAGATAACCGTGCGGGGCAAAGATGGCTCGGCGCTGTGAGCACAGTATGTGTTATAAACGATGACGCTCAAACAATTCTGTAAATATCTCGCCACCATCTGGAGTGCAACGGCGAGCAGCAGATCGGTGCACGGTGTGCGCGACATTATCCATAGCGCTGCTTCAGGATATGCAAGAAATGTGCGCCCTGGGCACCTACTCACATAGCGGCACGACACGGAACTTAAGTCGACACGGAGCCAACACTTCATTCCACACACAGAAACATGTCGAGCTGCTTTCAACTGCAATTCACACAATTAGAAGATGCAGTGGGGGAAAAAAGTCTATACTACTTACTATGTACCCAGGCGGTAGAATGCAAAGCCCCGGTAACTGTAATTAAAATAGAAGAATGGAAAAATGAAGGATACGCTTGCTTATTATGTTTTCCACAAAAATAAAGTCAGTAGCAGGTAAATAGCAGGTAAATAGCTGCATGCAGTCTAAATCGTGAAGCTTTTGCATGTGAAGATGTCCACTCACCGGAGCTGTCCGAGTAAATTCCTTAGGAAATTCCAGAGGAGTCCCTTCTTTCTTCTCTCAAAGTCAGAAAACAGCAATGCTTTTCTTATTCCAAAAACAGGCCCCTGGTTGAACTGAAAGAGAGAAGACACCAAACAGCCACAACAAATTCCATTAGAACCGGGAGTCCCCCCACCACCACCACCAACACCAACACCACCACCCAAAAAGTGTTGACATAACATCTGTGAAGAGCAGCAAACAAAAAAAAAGGCAACTCGTACTACACTGGCGGAATGGACAGATGGTACCTGCTCTCTTTATCACTGTCGACAAAGACAATGAGAGCGGCAATAAGACGGGCAGAAAACTGAGAGAGAGCTGAGCTTTTCTTAGGAAACGCAGCCCCAGCGTGCTGTCAGATTACACCAGCACACACACACGCACACACACACTAACGCACACACACTCACTCACATACACACTGCTCCCGGCGACGGCTGGAGAGAGAGGGAGGAGAGGAAGAGACCGGAGACGGCAGGGATGCTGCGCTCTGAGCTGCGCTTCACCGTCCGGCCGCTTGGTGGCCAGCAAGAGGAGCAGCTCAGACTGGAGGTGTCCCTTCATGCGAATTTAACAGCCGAATTGTCCTTCAAAGAGGTGCTGAAGGCCGGCACGCTCATTATGATTTATTTTTTTTAAACAGTCTTAATATTCATGTTTAAAAAAATCATCTGCTATCACTACAGTTGTTACCATTATCATTATTTATTGCTGTCGGCACCTGGCAGCTTGCACACTGTGGCAGCTCCATTCAAGTCGAAAGCCCCTACAGCTAAAGTCATACAGTGGTGGAATTAAACTAATTAGATTTATTCAGGTGATGAACTTAAGTACAAATTTCAAGCACTTTCTTTTTTATCGTATTTTACTTTGGTATTTCAATTTAACTTTCTACTTCATCTTCACGACTATTCGGACGCACGATCTGTACTTTTTATACAACTACATTTACTTTTCAGTGACTAATACAATATTTACAAAATGTTGTTATAAATTAAACGAGGCCGCTCTTTATAAAATGTTTAAACCACATCCATCAACTGCAGGTGTAAAATCCTGCATGCACCTGAATGCATCAGTTTTAATTATCCAGTACTTTTAATAACCCAATTCCAGAACTTGTAATGGAGTTTGTCGTCTTGCAGTGTTGCTGCTTAAGTGAAAGATACTTCCTCCAATAGTTAAGTGACACTCAAGAACTATAGCCTCCATTCATTTTCCCATACCAGCAATTCTGTGGTCATGTTTATAAAAGCAAACAGGGACAAGAGAGGGAAAACTACCTGGTACCCAGTGGTGATGTTACTTGTCATCGTAGGAAAAGCACAGGTGTAACTAAGAACACAGTTCCAGTATACACGGCTCAACTAAATGGTATGCAGCCATCTTTAATATTATTAATTGCACCTGTGGGTGTGACATGTTGAAATGCCTGCTGTGAAAAAGGGATGTTGCACCGCCTCCCTGTTTCCGCATGTGATGTTTCTGCATAGTAGTTTGTGTCCGTTATAAGCTGAGTCAACACTGTGGGACGCTTTGACATCTATGCTGTGGCATCGTGCTAATTCATGCAATTTGTACAGCTGCATACTGGGTTTTGTAAACTGGATTACTGTCTGTGTGCTCGTCATTCATACTGGTTTGAGAAAGTGAAGCCTCCTCAAAAAAAGTGAGATTCTGGTTTGGGAGTTTGCTTGAGGTGAAAATTCATGCAGTATAGGCATTTTTCACAGAGGACGTTTTGACATGTCACAGTAGGGAAAGTGCAGGTGTAAATTAAAAAAAAAAAAAAAAAAAGATTGGCTGAATTCCATTTAGCTGCTTGAGTCTGAGGGTCCTGCCATTGTGCGTGCTGGCTCACTGTCACGTTGGGACACTTGAATAGAATCATCACGATTATTGTTAATGTTATTAGTAACACCTGAGCTTTTCCTATAACAAGTCATAACGTCTCCTGTTTGTGTTGCAGTTATTATGACCACAGGCAATTATGATGCTGCTCATTCAGCTCGTATGTCGATTCCAAATGCTTCTAATGTGAGCATTCGCTGCAGGAGCTGTTTGAGACGTTTCGAAGGACGTGGAAACGTTGCATTCAAACTGGGTCAGCGATGGAATCCGCTTGAACTCTGTGAGTCCAAGCCAACTACCGCTGTCCTCTGCGAATGAGCAAACTAGAAACTGTTCAGAGGCAGGGAGTGTTTCATACCCTCAACACAGGTGTGCCCTTGAGTATTCCTCAACATCCATACAGTTCGCGAGGACTGGAGACGACACAAGTGTGTTATGCACATAAAATACAAGCAGAATTTAGGTACATCAATGCGAGATATTGAATGTGGAGAAAAAACAGCTTTGATAGTCTTTAAGTTGGATGAGTTTATAATTGAGTCTGCTCCATCAGTTCAGTGTACTAGCCACAAGGGAATATATTTATGAGTGTGATTTTGACATAAAAAAAAAGACTATAATAATAATAACAATAACATTTTTAAAATTAAAATGAGCAACCAAGGAACCTCTGAAAGTGATCAGCCGTCATGGATATAAAGTGGACCAGTTTCAGTCGCAGTGGAAAAGTTACAGTCTGTTTTGAAGCATTCATCACAGAAATGACAGTTACAGGTGGCTGTTTTAGTTATATTAGACATTTTGAAGGATAGAATTAATCACCTTATTTGTTAACGGATACATGAAGAATGTTTACCCAGAGTGTTGAAGTGTTTGGAACAAAATACACTCACAGATGTGATTTCAGTGAGATGAGTTGGAGAGAAGTTGTTGAGCAAATTGAAAAATTGATGAGGTGAAATTGTCCAGTATTCCGGGAGTCTTTTCCAGCACAGAGTATGCTCATTATAAGACAGACATGGCTTCACAGTCACCTGTGTGTGGTCACATGGACGGTGGAAGTCACAAACAGGGATCTTGAGCTGCTTATTGGGTCGTCGATGGGCTTCGCAGGTGTACGGTTTTCAAGCTATTTGCAGGACAGCGTGCTGGAACATGCTTGTGTGGACATATGTGTATGTCTAATGTCTGGCATCTTATTGTTGGCAACCTTCAGAGGTTTCATACAGCTACCAGGAGGGTCAAGGAGCCTTTGTGTGTTTGGTGGTCTGGGGCACTTTTTCTCACCACTTGCAAAAGCTAACTTATTCCTGTTGCTTCCAATCTTTGTACTCAACTGAACTAACCATCTGCTGGCTGTAGTTTCACATTTAACATATAGACACAAGAGCAGTATCAATCTTTTCATCAGACTATGGGCAAGAAAGAGCGAATTTCCCAACATGACAAACTATTACTGTGATGTAATAACTTGGCATTTACTTTGGTGCCAGCTCCAGGCCAAATATTCTTCTTTGCCTTCCTGGTGGTATCTGAAAGACAAGCAATATTTTCTTTTCAGTTTTCTTCCTTTCAGCACTCATGGCAGGTATTCTCAAAGACCCACTAGTATAAATACAGACTATTAGTCTTCTCAGTCTTTGCTCTGAATACTTAAGATCTCATCAGTTTATGTAATTACTTACCCACTTACCAAACAGCATTGTAGACGCTGTCAGTAGCTCCATCTTATGCGTGGGGCACATTGTAAAATGATAAAGCTCTCTTATTCCATGTGGACTATTTTCAGGTAGATAAACTCGCGGCTTTAAAACTTGAAGTACCCATCCAGGATATCAGAGAATACTAAGAAATGCAGTGTGAGCACAATGTGGAAACATTCTCAGGTGACAGATAGGAGATAATGTTTACTTGCTCACTGAAAACGAACATTTATTGAACTGTATTACTGTAACTCACATACTCTGCACATGACATGCCAGGTAAAGACTGCATTTGAGTCAGTTCAAATAAATATTTGGTGCTGACGAGTGGGAGCTCTGTGCAGGAAGGCAAACAGTTGGGTTTCCATTAATGTTGCGCAGAGCTCCATTCATACCGTAATTGTGCTGTTTTGGGGCAGCCCTTGAGCTCAGGAGCAGCTGTCCATTGAGAGAGTCCCTGCAGGGAAATGAGACACTGAACACCAGGCAGTGCTTCCCTTATGATAAATATGATTGTGGGGATAATACAGGACTCCCTGACACCATCACAGAACTGAAATCCTCCGTTCATCATCTTCCGTACAGCTACCTGGAGATGCTTTGAATTGGTCTGTCAGCACACATGACTGTTGACGTTCAGTGTGTTCTTGATGTGCAGAGGAGGAGTATAACCATCCTTTGAGTACTTTCTGTGACTGTTCACCTGTTGTTACAGACTGAGCCTACATATTCCAAGACCACGGGTAAGGGGGCATGGCTCCCAAGAGACTTGAATAATAAGGATTCAAGAGTATCATCTGATGGTCCAACTCATGTTGAATAGCATAAAATCAAGTAAGTAAAATCATTAGTTCTCTAGTTTTTTTGATTGATGGCAGTTAACAACAAGCAACTCTCTACGACCCAGCCATCTGACACACTGTCCTTCCTGTCTGGATGTTGGTAACTGATAAACAGGTGCTTAAAGGAAAACCTAGCTGAGTTAACTTAATGTGGTGCAATTTGCGTTGAAGGAGGAGCTGAAATCCTCAAATGTGATCCCGGAGCCAAGCTGTTTGAAGCAGTCTATCTGTTTGAAGGCTTTTTCTTTTCTTTTTTTTCTATTGTCTGAACGGTTTGCCCTGTAAGCAAAATACAGAGGATAAAGAAGATGATTAAAAATGGATTCAAAGCAGGGTCAGCTTCAGGCGCTTGTAGGTTTTCTTAACCACTGACCATCCAGTTTTCCTCTTAGAAAACGGGATAATTTCGGGGAGTTTAAAGGCTGCCATTTGAACTGAGTTGTAGTACTTTCCCAGGCTGCTTGGGTAGAGTTTGGGCCCATAATAAAAAGACTAACTGCTAAGTATTACTTTCAACTTTAGAATAACATTGGAATTACATCATTATGTCTCTGTCTTGCCTCATCATACTCACACACACTGCTGCCAATAGAATCTTTCTGTCCGGAGTGGATGTGGTGTCTTAGACATACTTTTTGTCTCCACAATTCGAGTGTGCATGGACATATATATGATTCTTGTGTGCACAGCGCTTGTGAAAGCGATCAGCAGTATATCTCCGAGACTGAGAGTGAGGAGGGCAGGCAAGCAAATCGATGTTAATCAGCTTCATTCCTTATTTAATTTATGTCTACAGATCTCGTCAAGTTAGTTTCAATTGTAACATGGTGTTCCACCTTTTGTCCTATAAAGTTTTTTTTTTTTGCATTTCATAAAAGTGTTCAAATGTAAAGCTTGTTGTGGTGTTAATATGAGACTGGTATGGATCACTTGTCACAGTGTCAGATCATCCATTCGCTTAAGGCTGTAACCTTTGTATCCATTGTCCAAGGTTGTGCTCTCCATGCAAGAGAGCTGCATTACAAAAGTGCTCTTGACCTTTTATGGATGTGTCTTGACTTGCAAACATTTCATTTCTTAGAGCTCTGCAAGACCCCTGGAGTCACCTGTTGATTGACAATTGTGTGAATTTCACTCTTCAGCATTTGCAGTGAGTTGATGTCATTGATGGGCATATTACACACATCATACTGTATTAATATATTTTGCACACACAGACTAAAAAATTCAAAACCTGCTTTGCATGCACTGCAGGAGATACAGACAGTGCACAGCTCACTGAGCTTTTACAATGTCCACATAACTGCATGCTGCATGTTTATATATAGAATTTCTTGTTCTGCAAGCACATTTTGTTCCATACATTCCTTTGACCTTTGAAAAAGTACTATATAAATAATGCTTTACTTACTGTGTTGGGGACTAATGAATTAGCATTGATGCACCTTATTATTCTCATCTGAAAATTAGATTTGGATTTTTTTTTATTTTTTTTTTTTCATAAATAAATTTCAGTTTCAGATTAAAACTCCCACATTATTAATAGATTTTAGTCATCATGATCAGTGTAACTTCCTTACCATACAGTTTGACTATGTGCATAACCACAAACAAAATGACACTGAAGGCATGATACTGAAATGCTAATGAACTCCAGTGAGGATGAACAAAATGGGATTCCACTATTTAAGCATTATTGTGACTCAGAGCTGGATTCGGCAAAAATATATAGCTGGAATCCTGCCAAGTATGCAATATAAATAAAAAGTGAGTGGGTGAAGCTATGCTCAGTGCTTTGTATCTGATATTCACTTTGGTTCACACAGAAGGAAGGTGATATTTATGAGTCACTGTATTATTCTGGGAGACTGGAATTATTTGAAACGTTCTCATGCTCATACCCGTTTTAAGAGGCGCAGTTCCGTGACTCCGCGGCTCTTTAGTACCTCTTGTGATCGCTGCTGGATTATAGGACAAAGCAGATTTACATATTTCCCTGTTCCATGTGTTCATTTGACCATTTTCAATATGACACTTTCCAGTGTACAGTGTGCTCTGATTTATTCTGGATGCCTTTGACTATTTCTTGATGTGAACATTATGAGATGAGTGAATGTAGTGAGTGGAGATTGGGAGGGGGAGAAAGAAGAGATGAGGAAGTCCACTCACCTCTGTGATGGTATCGTTAGTGGTAGATTACATAGCTAAGCTCATGCTGGCCTTGCCTAAGGTAAGAATGATGAGAGAAACTGAGAGATCAGCTGGCAACATGCCATGCTGAAGCAACGGTACAAATCTCTCCATGTTTTTCCTCAGTTTTCACAAACAACATGTTCATTCCAACAAAAAATTTCACGCTGACAGCTGAGTTTGGGGGGCAAACACCAATGTGAACTCGCCTGTCACAAGCAATTATATTGAACTGAGGTTCCCCAGTCCTCAGAGATCACATCTCCTGAGGCTCAGACTGAAAGTGATGGAGAACAGTGACAAAATCATTCAAAAGCACAGGTCCCCAAACTTGACCATCAGCTTCGTGGTGGCCCGAACCAGAGCTATGCAGCCTCTGGTGAAACCATACAGTCATTATAGCTTAGACAGGCTTTCAGTAACTTTAAGTCATTCATTGCCGTCTCAGGGTGGGCCTCGCATGCTCATGTAGATATGATGAATTTTAACTATTCCTCACATCAAAAATAAAGATCCAAGAACCTTAAAAAGCCCTCCAAGCATTCAAAGTATCAGCATAACTGCATGCTATGCACTGTCTATGTACGTATTTCTGTTACGAGAAGTGTAGGAATGCCTGCCAAAGTTACAGCTTCTTTGTTGTCAGTCAATGACTAATCAGAGGCAGGAGTGTTTTAAAATATGACTGGATGGAGGGTAATCCATTACATTCTTTGTCAAGCCTTGGAGGTCATTGGTATAATAAGAGTCCTACACAGAAGTATACTAAAGGAATGAGTCAGGACTGTGATAGATTGTAATTGGCGTGGTATATTGGAGACAGTCATCTTAAAAATTCCTAATGGATCCCAGAAGAATTTCTACTCCAAGGACACTATATGGCAGAATATTCTTTGCCAGCCCAGTATGAGTCATGATAAACCTAGTGATATTGACATCCTAAAGATATTGTCAGTTAAGCAGCAAATGAAACAAAGTTTCGCTGGAGGACTACACAAATGTACACCAATTAGATACCCAGAGTTTGGCTTGCTGTCACATATTGGAGGTTACTCCTCAATGCAGACTATCCCTCTGACTCTTTGACTCATTAAGGGCTGCTTGATGAACGTCTGGAGAACATGCTCGCCCTTATATGTATAAGCTCATGGTTGAGAAGGGACAGAAAAAGGGAAAGTGCTCTCCAGCCCAGTTATTTTCTCATTCATGTGCACATTTAGAAGTCACAGTTGACCAAGCATTGTTGAAAGTGGCTTAATGAGATGGGATTACTCATATCCCTTGCCAGAAAATGTTTACATGCTGGGTAATCTGAGCCAAGCTGCACTGTGCAAGGAATTCCCAAACCCAATGACATAATCATATGGCCCTCTCATGTTTAAACACTGCAGTTATTTTTTGTCTTTAGATTATATAAATCATGTACCTTGTGCATCAATAGTACTGAAAATTCTCATGCATGTGCACGGCAAATCAGGATCACCCTCCGGTAAATGTCTACTTTACATATAACCGTTGTTTCAGCAGCATTGGAATTACTGATTTCATCACTGCAGCACAGTCATTTAAAAACAATGATTCTGGATCAGGGCTAATGAATTATATTATTATATCAAATATATTATTATTATTATTATTATTATTATTATTATTATTATTATTATTATTATTATTATTATTATTATATGCATTACTGCTGGCCCCAGTTGGGCCAGGGCAACATAAAACTGGGGAAGTTGTGTAATTCTCAAGAAACACCTGTTTGGAACATTCCACAGGTGAACAGGTTCATTGTAACAGGTGATCGTATCATGATTGGGTATGAAAGCGGCATCCTCGAAAGGCTCAGTGGAGGGAGGTTCACCACTTTGTGAAACACGTGGGCATGTTACTACATGGACTCCAGAACACTTTGTACAATTGTTGTCTGTAAACACAGTTGATTTGCAAAGGATTGCATTTTTATTGACATTTTGCAAAGCATCCCAGCTTTTATGGAATCAGGATTGCATATCTTTTTAAGTAATGATCAAATATCGCAGGTGAAGGTAACCCTTGTAAAAGAAAGTGTCTACACCCCTTTTCATTCAACAGAAGCCAGCAACACAGCAGAGGATGTCTTCGTCAGACTGCTGTGGCTGCCTTCTTTCTTTTGGCCTTGCCTTGGTTGCCACTGTCGACCCTCAGCAGCAGTGCCTCATCTGGTTTGGCACCGAGCATGCCAATGTTGACCTGTGGGACCAGCCAGCCTGCACTGACTATCTATGCCTGCCAATAGCTGTGATTTTTCTTCCAGAGATTATCCCCCCAGTGACACTGCATTATGAAAACAGTTAGGCATAGTTTGGTTGCAATGCTTTAAAGCACTACTCTTTTTTCACTGTCTAGACAAACTGCTGCCATGTACCGTTCTGGAGGAGAACAATGACTCTGTGTTGTCCTTGTTCAAACTCCTCCACTATTGCAATGGGGAACTCCATCTCTTTACACTAGGGAAATCACTGTCCCACTGGACACTTCTTCTTAACAAGTTATTTCTCCTGGCAGCCCAGTTAGCTGAAATGATCAACAGCTAAGCTCTGTCCCCCATACAACAAAGGACCTCTGCTTCAAGAGAGAGTGAGTCCTACTGTCTTACTGAGTGGGATAGGTAATGTCACGGCTCTAGCCATGTCCAGTATGTTAGATAATGATGCATGACTACCCTCAAATGACATGACAGGTTCTTATGTAGGAAGGACAAGCATAGCTGAAGACACATTTTCCACTATGCTGCCCCTGAATAGCTCGACTTGTGCTCCTGCTGGTTAGAAGATGCAGCGCATGTTGGTATCCAAAAGGAAAAACAGTCCACTGCATTTTACCTAAGCTTTTGCACTCCCCTCTGGCTTCTTGGATGCTGCTGCAAGCCAGTGACGCTAGACTGCCCAGCCTCTGACACTCGCCTTGCTCTGCTACAGTATAAAGGTCCAGTGGGTGCTGTGGTTAACTTGCTGACTCACAGGGTTCCAGTCAGTGATGGAGAAAGCATGACTCTGTACAGGAGTGGCTGACCCAGCATGTGTGACACCCAGATGGCAGTCCCAGCTATGTCCCAGACTGTATGACTCCACACTCTCCCACTCTCTCAATAGATAAAATGCCCAGCCTTTGGCAGCCATATAGATCTATGACAACATAATTATTAGATCAGTAATTAACACTGTGTTTCTGTTACATTAGTCTGCCACTATTATCATCATGCACGGCTGCATGATCAAATTTACAATGATGTTCGTAGGGTATCATAAAAATATCTTGAAATGCAGGGGTTAGCCTTGGTGAAGAGGCCTGCATGTATTGGATGTGTTGCACCCAAAGATGAATGGCTTTCCGATAGAACCCTGTTTTATGGCTTTAGTCGTGAATGTAGAGCCTGAGTTACTCTGCATTACCATTGTTATTGTCGTAATAGAAGATCCTTTAAATCCTCTGATGTTGGTACTTAGAAAAAAAATTAGCCTGTAGTTGTGGTAATTCAGGTAACTGCCAAAGGACGTTGGCTCAAAGGCAGACAACCATGGGCATGGGCATGTGGGCCATTTACGACATTATGATCTTGCAAGGTTACAATTGTTGGATCAGCCAAATAAAGAGTAGAAACATGAAGGAGCAATATTCCCAGAAATTTCAATGTCACTTTAATGCATCTTGCAATGGGCACAATGGTGAGGCGACGAAAATGCGCACTGATAGCTGCTATTTGTGACTCATACAGTTGATGGCATAAATGACAAAAAAGGCATACTTTCTGCTTGCAAGTGACTGAGACAGAATTAAACAACTTGAGCTTATTTAACTTCTAGTTTCCCAATGACATTTCATGAAAGTCAGTCTCAATCCATTATCTGTCCTCTTAATTTAAAAATATCTAATGACAAACAGTAAATGCTTAGAAGTCTAAATCGCCTCCACTCTGTGTGTGTTCTGTGAATACAAAATGAGCACCTGTGAGGCCTGAGCTGCATTAGGAATCCTCCTTTAACTACAGAAGCATAATGTCACGTGCCAGTCACGTGTGCGTATGCAAATCAGGTCGATCTTGGCTGTGTCAGCCCAGTGTACAGCAGTTTTTTCAAAGCCATTTTTCCCTTCATGCTGTTTTTATAGAGGAAAGAGGGTCATTTTGTTTTCCTCCACTCAGCCGAGTGCTTAAAGTGTTTGAGAGAGATAAGGACATCTGCATATTGAATCTGTTCCAACCTTTTTTATCCTCCCAGAAACTGGTAGTTATCAGGCAGCTCACCTGTTGAGATAGCTTTAAAAAAAGGGAGTTTTGCAAGCATTTACATTTTTGCCTCTTGCCAATTTAGCAGCTGTAAAGACTCAGACGCAATTTAAAACAGCCTAGTTAAGATAAAGTTGCTTCACACCCAAAGGAGAGCATTTTACAGGGTGATCTCAATTACTCATCAATAATTAACAATCACTGCAAGTAGACGATGACCAGAGAGAGTGTCGTTTCAGTTTAAAACATATGGCCGATGCCTTGAAAAACGCATCAGAGCAACAGCATGGCTGGGTGAGTCCAGACATAATCAAAACCACTAGAATTCACAAGACAAATGAACCAGAATGGGGTAACAATTTGTCATCTGCGGTAGAAATGGAATATTTGTGCTGCCTCTCTCGCAACATTGGACAGACTACTTTAACAGATAATCGTGACATTTAACAGAAGCTTAAAACATGGCTGCACAACTGATAATAGCAGGGTGTTTGGGCTTTGATAATAGGTCCCTCTCGCACCCTGAACCCTCTTCTTTAAAGTGATTTTGGCACTGGTGCCTGACATTTTGGCACCAAAAGTCATGATTGTGTTTCTGAGGGACAGTTGTTTAGTGTTATCTGCACTGTTTTACCTCACAGAAAGTCACATGGTGCCACCAGATGTTTCAGTGTGTTCACAATTGATTTTGGCCCAGAACTAGAACTGCTGCTCCATTGACATAATGGATTCACTGGACAAGAGCTTAAAGACTTAGCTGTGTGGCCCTACACTAAGACTGGCAAAGGAGCGCTGTAATGTATCGACAACAGCCATGTTGTTTTTTGACATAGTGTCTGGAGGCATTGATCCTGTACATGGGCCTGGTACTGACACAAAATGACCTTCATTCGAGTTACCAGGAAGCTGCTGAACATATGTAGTTCAAGGAAGCTTTACCTGCTGTGAGGACAGACCAACAAGTGATCTGTTTTTCCGAACAAACTCAATGTAATAGTCTCCCAACATTCAGAATCACAAATTTCATTGAGCCCCCATTTCATATAAACCTTATTTTGATCCACAGCTGCTGAAATCACTGAAGCTCATCATCGCTGTTAAACCCCAATGCTGTACGTGTTTTTCCAAGTACGATGGACACAGATACATACAAGTGTAATTCAGCAAGCAATGTGCACAATCTGGTGGCCGTGCATTTGTAAAATAATCATTTATTTGCCTAATAAGGTTCATCAAGGCTGCGTAAATGAAAAGTGACTCTTCTCTCATAAGCGCTGCGTGTAATGGAACAGCTCCATCACTTCATGAGACAGCCCATCCAACACTTTTCCTGGTGTTGTGAAAGTACATGGCTCCCACAGTCATTATTATTCACACACAATCTAGTTTAGTGTTTATCATCAGTCGAAATCATATAGGCACGAGTATGAAGGAGAGATAATTATAATCTGTCTGGCATAATTCATAGATGACAAGATTGGATGAGGGATTCTGATAGTATCAGAGTGGTATTGTACTGATCCCACCACCATACAAAACTAAACTCCCTTTAACAAAGCGTCTGCCCACTTCGATTCCCACCCACAAATGCTATGTGTGGCCCCTGTCCTTCTCTCTCTCTCTCACTACATTGCTGAACACTAGCAATCTCCTAGGTATTGATGTTGTAGCGTAGTGTGCTCCCATCATACCCCTAGTTTTGGCCAGTGCTCCAATTAGCTTCACCCTTGGGCCTTCAGTCCCTTAACTTTGGAGGCACTGCCCAGCTACCATGTTACACACCCATGCAGCTCAGCAAACTTTTCCTAGTCTTTAGCCTGAGGAGGAAGTAATACACTATTGCAGCACCACACTAAAATGTACACTTTCAACCCTAAATGCACACCGAAAGCAGAGGACTTACCAACTAGATTAGAGATTTAGATTTCTTGGACTCCTGCTGCAAAACCTCACATTTTTGCTAATGCAACTCAAATGTGACTTGCACTTTAATGTTGCAAACACAGAGCCAATAGCCTTGCATCTCACCTACTCCCACAAACTCCTTGAATAAACTTGAATAATGCTCCTGTGTTTACAGAGAGTGGGAAGTGGGGTTTTTAATCCTATGCACAGGTGAATGGAAATTATTAAAGTGGATTCCTTGCTATGGATAGTTAGAGTGTGCACCATTGCCTGTAATGCCTGGATTCTGTAAGATGGGCAGCCACTGGCCAAAATATTTGCATGTCTTTGTATTGCACGAGGAACAGACATATCCATAAACTAAGACTCTAGCAGCTGCTCTGCACATCTCTCCATTACTGATGGCTGGTGTCTTCTAGTGGTGGGCATATAAATCCAACTTGAGTGCTGACCTGTCTAGGGATCTCCTCAGCGTAATCGCTCTCACGCCACTGACCGATGTTCTTCTGCAGATCTCAAGTTGATGGACTTCTCCGTACCCAACCTTTGAGAATCTCTCAGCGTAGTCACAGTCTATAACTAAGCACTGACATTTCCACCTGGCACATGGATCAATCGAGCATGAGTGCCACGTTGCATCAATTCATCCACCAGATTCACGGCTGTAAACTGATATACACCACGCTATTTGGCTATCAACTTCCATGGTGTGGACTAGAGTCAGATACACACTGTAGAGCTCCTTGGTACATCCTTGACCAAGAAGCAAAGTCTCCGTGGGGGATACACATAAATATGACACTTAGGGCTTGACTATACAGCAGACTTGGGTGTGACATATGGACCATCTGTCAGCAACAAGCTGAATAAGCTATCAAGCTATCCTCAAGTTGTCACCACAACCTTAGTCCATGATCAAGGATGTTCTGCAGACAGCTTGCTGTCAAAATCACTGCACATTCCCAAAGTGAAGCATTCAGCTACTCTCTTGAGAACAACCTGGTCCAGCATTGAAGAATGTTTAATTTCTTCTTTTGACCTGACTGCCTGGAAACATTGTGCTGGCAATGTGAGTGATGTAGCTGTAGTGGCAATCTATAACATAACTCTTTATATTAAGGTACACTTATTCACCATTAAGTAGTGGCTAATCAGCATGCGTATTTGCAGCATATTGGCTCTTTATTAGTCATTAAAGCACTTTTTAACGCTTTATTTTGAAGGTTAGGAGGTAAGGGTTGTGAAGAGTTAGGGTCAGGTTATTAAGATCATAATTCATGCACAACAGCGTCCGTCCCGTACTTACTAGTAGTTGTAGAATATGGTTATTCAAAATAAGGCATTAATACGTGGTTTCTAATGGCTATAATGACAATATGCAACTAATATGCACGCTAATAAGCACCTAGTTAATGATGAGTGTGTGTACCTTGATGTTAAGTGTTACCAATAATAGTTATAAAGTAAAGTATCCCCAAACAAAAACATGTCAACTGTCCTGTTTAACACTTTTCAAAAACTTCTTGAATGAAGAGCTATGGAGTAAATAAACACACTTGGATGTGAAAATGCAACAATTCAGATGTGAGATAATTTGTTTCTGCTCAGTCCAGATGAAAAAGATGCCAGACAAAGTAGTGCCATCAAAGCGACATATGCCACAGAGGTTGGCCACCACAGCAAGAGGCTCTCTTATTAATTGCCTGTCAGATGCGGTTCTCAGGTGTGGCCACGGCAGATGGCCTGCAAGGCTCACAGAGGTGGCTCCTTGCTTCACGTTGTGGCACCTTTCAGTTACATCGAAATAATTGTGCTTGGCCATTTTAGCTGTGCATCTGGATGCACAAAAACTGTCAATTACCATCATGAAGATGTCCTTTTGTTGAAGTGGTGTCTTTGTTAACATTTCATAGTTTACATTTCTTAAAAAAGTGCTCTTTAACAAAATATACTGAACATAGTCATATATATGATCTATTTCATACACATTATTTCCTGGCAATGTGTTGATGGGGAGTATCATGAAATCCTGTGAATGACTTTTACAATGTGCTGATTATGCCCGTTGGAGAGGACAGATCAATTCAAAGGAAAGACAGTGAAATGCAATACATAATTGAATCTGTATATCAATAAAAATGCACAGTTTTAAGGCTGAATAATTCAAGAGCTCCTCCAAAGATCAGTTGAAAATATAGAATGGATTCCAGGAACAGTGTCTTTTGAATAGTTGATTCTGGATGTTAGCTTGATGTCTGAGAAGTTGCCGTCAATCAGTGATGATTGATTGATTTTTCACAATGTAAATGTGGACATAAATGCATCGAAAATGCACTGATTCCATATAACCTTTAAAAATAATAAAATGAAATGAAGATGACAGAAAACATTAAATGAATGAATAATGTTAAAGCCTAAACTGGTGCAATATCAAACCGTAGATGTAAGATACGTAACATTTGCACCTGTCAGAGAGGGGAAAATGGGGAAAAATGTTATTTCAAGAAAATGTTCAACTCACGGCATCAGTGAGCAATGCTGCAGTATCAGGTCGTTTGATAGAAAAGGCTTGGATTCACACTGCTAAGACTCACCTTTGGATAGTGCAAGGATTTATTTTATTAAAACAAACTTCTTGCTTTTAGAAATACATGTTATTATTTCAAGGAGGCATGGCAGAAAATCCAGAGTTACAGCATTTACCAATTGTTTTGCATGTGTGGACTGCCCATTACATAACCAAGGGTAACCAACAGATGGCTGAAATCAAGTTTCAATAGGAATCTGGTCTTTGCTTGAAGTGTTAATGGTTAAAATGAACTGAAATTACAATGTCTTCTTGTTTTGGAATCACAAAAGCCATCCATGATAGTATCAAAGCTTTGTCAGGAAATTAAAGGGGTGTTCACTATTTTAGTTTTAGTTGGCTCTGTTGAAAACCAAGAAATTGCAGCAGCATCAACATTAATCTGAAAAGCCTCACAGAGAAGAGTGTCGAGTCAAAGCACAAAGTTGCATACATACTCAAATACTCAAGTATAAACACCTTGCGTTGCAGTACTTGAGTAGATGCACGTAGTTACAGTCCACCTCTGGAAAGTATCATATTATAGTTAGAAAACAAGTGGCATATTAAAAACCTGCTGTCACCTGTTTTTTCAAGCTCGGTTCCCTGCTCTGTTTTTTTCAACCCTTCATTTTAACAGGCTTGAATGAATTAATATAACTCATAATTCATATATTACAATAAAGAAACACTCCACCCCCGGCACATCACTTGGTGTTCTCCGCTTTGTCTTGAATCAGAGGATGACGGGAGAAAAAAATCCATCTGTCTCACACATGACAAGACAGTGAAAAAGACCCTTTCATGTTCCCTGTCAAAATAACCAGAGGCATTTGAAATTATACGTGACACATATTACCAGGACTAAGGTTATTACTCAGTGATATTCCAGAAGTGGTTTCACATAAAACTGTAGCATCAGCTGGAGGCAGCCTGGAAAAAAGGCCTTGTAATAAATTGAATGCTAACCTTGTTCATGAGTGAAATATAGCATCATGTGTCACTGTCACTCGGCCGACGTAGAAGTGAGTGAACCCGATAGCCATCTTTGTGTGTTTACACATGCCTGGCCCTCAGTTGCAGAGAGAGTGAACTGCAGTGGACATACAATTACTCTGCTGCACTGGGTAACACTTATTTTCTTTCACCACAAGGCCCCGCAAAAGTCTGCTCAAGGTCAGACGCACAACATCACAGAAACACCCTATGACTGATATCGACATTGATTCCCTACCTCTCTTGCTTGCCGCACCATTGAGCCCCTACGAAGCATCACCAGATTTCAAAATTGACCACCCAAGAATATTATTTGTCCTGACATTTTCCATGAAAACCGAGTCTCTATTTACTTGTGTCAGGCAATGAAGCATGCGCGAGTGTGCTAAACGCCACAAAGCACAATATACCCCCGCTGCATGGAATGAAAAGGTATAGTGTTTGTGTGAATCTGGTTAAAATGCGCTCACGCCCCCGAGCCATTTTTGATTTTTTTTTTTTTTTTTTTTTTTTTTTCTGTCAACATCCGAGGTAATAGATCTTGTGTTTTCCTGCCTTTGTTCATTTTTCCTCTACTGCTCTTCAAAGGGAGTGATTTCTCCCCATGTTTAATATCTGATGATATTGGTCTGAGTGTTGGTGAAAAACTCTTGAGCAATATCTTTTCCAGCCCGCCCTCCACCCCCGTCAAAAATTCAATAACATCCCACTAAGTTGGATCTTTGAAGTGACTATATCAACTGGCAGAGGCTTGAGGAAAAAAAAAAAAAGTTGGATGATGTGCAAGGGCTTATACAGTTTCCTCTATAAGCAATTATATCAGAGAAATGTGTCAAATATCGTGTCAGAAGATCAAGCATTGAACTCTTCTCTGGGCTCCATGCCACGACTTGTCTAAGTGTGATGTTAAGAGTTTATTCTTGCTTGTTGTTTGGAGCAGTGTTTTTATTTATTTCATATTGTGCAACCCACTTGCCTTTTTCATATGAGTATCAAAATGAAAAAAGTACTATATTGTTATGCACGTATAGTTCATTATTCAAGGTTGTGTTTTGTTCTGGGGACTTTGCTGTGCCACAAGCAGTGTGATCGGCTGAGGAAATTAAATCTCCCCCACCCCCCTCCACCCCCCGCCCCCACCCCCCTCCGCTCTGTCCCTTACTTGTTCTCTTCTTCTGTATGTGTGTCTCTCTCCTTCTCTCGCCAAACATTTACTCTGCTGGGCACACTTTCTGAAGTGTGAACTGAATTATAGATTTCTAATTTCATCTAAACTTGGGGCCAGTAGGCCTTTGGTGAATAGCATGGATATTTTATCACAAATGAAAAAGTAAATAAAAATACAATAGCCTAAGGGCCTGATGGAAAACCATACTTTTTGAGAGGATAAATGAAGGGAATTTTGACAGTAACAAAGTTTCAGTCATTTCCTCTGGGTTCAGTCCAAAAATAACACAAGCAGGAAGCTGGCACACTTGGTTATAATGTACAAACATCAGGTCGTAGCTTAGGCCTGTTCCCAAAGGCTTTAACCATTCGGTGCCGCACTGCAAACTTACACCACTGTGCAAAGGGGAAATGTTGCTAAATTTCCTGTCCGACCAGAGACCAAGTGTGGCCAGGGAGAAGCTGATGCATGACTAATTCACTTACCTGTTATCCCATTGGGAGGTCAGCTTAAGGCAATTCAGTGGCAGCCAATCAGGCAGGTCTTTGTTTTACACAAGCTTGCAGTCTGTTGGGAAAAGGGTAGAACACTTTCACGCCGAGCAGCAGTGTTTATGGGTTGTTTTACTCATTTCTTTGCCTTCTGAGAACAATCTATGGCTTGTTAGCTGGCCTATGTCACACTACCAGGCTTAATTAGAGCGGCGCACAAAAACAGGCATTAGCATACAAATATTTGTAGATGATGTGGTTGAGTGTGCATAATGATGATTCCAAGAGGTAGGCAGAGAGAGGGAGACGGAAAGGCGGAGGGTGGAGAGAAGAAAACAATAGAGAAGTGACAGAAATGACAAATAGGGGTAAGGCAAGAGTGAGAAAGCATCCAGTAACAGATGCAGGTGTATGATCAGCCTAATAATGGAGCAAGCGGCGTTCAAATTCTGATTGTGCTACATCTGCAAACATTTGGATTCAAGAGCATCAGCGCTTGTTTACAGGAAGTAATCAAAGCATTGTTGACGAATGGGGATATTTAGGCAAAAAGTTAGCAGTCCACTGTTAAATATGATCAGTTTGGCATTTGTGAGGAGAGCATATCTGTACTCCCAAGGTCCCCTGCTGCCAAGGTCAGATGTCCCCAGGGTCCTGTGTTCCCCAGTTCAACATACTCTTAACACACATTAACCCTCCTGTTGTGTTCAGGTCTCAACCTTAACCCTGCTCCTGGGAACACAGAACCCTGGCAGAGCACATGTAAATCTGGGGAACACTGGAATGACTCCTGTGTGGGGAGCATAGCAGGAGTATTGCTATAAAGTATTGCGATTAACTTCTTGGTATGGACACTCTCACTCAACCGTGCCGGGTTGCCGTCAAACTCTGTAGCCTGAAAAGAATGTCTTAAATGTGCTGACAGTGTAATATTCTGCTCTCATATCTGAGTGAGTGCCCCAGTTACTTTTACATAAAAGTCGCGATGGCAGTAGGTCAGACATAGAAACATTTGCACTTTCAACATGCCAGAAGTCTGAATCAAATCCTGTCAGATGAACACAAAGGCTGCAGCATGCACTGAGAGAACCTGAATGCGTGTCATGTTTGCTATTGTAAGGTAAAAACTGTGCAACACCGTGCATGAGCAGATTTTACCTTATTTTAGAGATTCTTCTCATGTCAGATCAGTCTGAAAATCATTTTATGCCTGGCAGTGTGTGAGAGGAGGTCACGAAAACTGTTCAACCGCCGTCATAATCAGACCACCTGTCTCCCTTCCTGCATGTTCAACTGTCATCCATGCTAACTGCATTGATGATACAATGGATATCCAGCAAAACCCTTTGGATACGGCGTGGGAGTAGATTTCAAATAAGGGAAAAACTCAACATAACAACATTTTAAGGATAGCTATTAATTAAGGCTTTGGCAGCGAAATACCTTATTTTTTATGCAGTGAGAGAAAAGGAGACTCTCTTGTTCCTTCAAATCATTAAACTTTTCAACTCACTGCTCTTCTCCAGCAGTAACACAGCATTCATCTCGTGCACCAAGTCCTGAATAATGCGCGAGCACTTGGCTCTTTCCATAAATGTGCTGAATAAAGCTGAAAGGAACATTCACGTAAAAGTCACCCACCGTATGTCTCAATGACACAAAGCTACGACTTCATCAGATAGATTGAGCCAGTAGTGTTGTGTATTCCGTGTCTGAGAGGGATTTGGGGTGCAAATTTGTCCAGTATGAACATAATTCATAGGATACTTGGCGGCTAACGTTGACTTGATGTAATTATTATGTCTTCAGCCTCCCACATTTTCCAGAAAGAGTCGGTTTCTGCACTGTGCGCATATAGGTAGGAGAGTCCAGGCCAAGAAAAACGATGGGGGAGGATGTGCTGGTGTGCTGTGCCCAGCTGATCGGACGACAAAAAAAGCACATCACAGAAGGCGCTGTATTTTATGTGCTACAAACAACAGATAAAGAGCCAAGCTGTGACTGTACTGCATTTTACTGCAGCTACTATCAGTGAAGAAAACTCTCTCTCTGCCTTTTTTTCCACATCCGGCTGCTGAACACTGATGCAGACTGATGATTCTAGAAAGAAGCTCCTTCTCTTTGACTCTGAAAGGCTAACACCAAAACCTGACATTTCTGGCTGATGGTTTTCAATAGATGAAACGTTTTCTGCCATTATGGTCTATTTTTAGATGTGTTTGAATTATTTGGTTGTGACATCACGCTGTCCGTAATTGGCTAGACATGCATGGGTATTTCTTCCGTTTGTACTACATGTTAGGTGTACGAACACCCTGAGACCAGAGGAAGGCGAACTCAAAGTGAAGGCTACAGGGATCACACAGGGCACAGGCAGGCAGAAACAAAAAGGGTTTATTAACTAAGGGTGTCCACAAAAACGGGAAAACAAAAGGCGAGAGCACAAAAACCACTCTGTACAGTTCAACTAAGGGTGTCCACAAAAACGGGAGCAACACAAAGCGAGAGCAAAAACACGCTCTGAAGAATCTGAGCTCCAACTCCTCTCACAACCGAGGCTGGGCTGAGGGCTATCCACAGGGCGAGACGCTCCACGGAGGTAAGCAGACGATCTGACGACCACTGGAGAGAAGAGCCGGGGTTAAATGCATCTGTTGATTGGAAGGTGATGAGATGCAGGTGTGTGAGAGGAGGCGGGGAGGAGGGGCTGCCGAAACAGGTGCAGCCACTTAACACGGACCTGGACAGACAAGGGAGGACAGACAAGACCACAAGGGGGCAAGGAAACAGGGAAAACACAGGGAAAAAAAAAGGGAAGACAGAGCCCTGCCTGACAGTACCCCCCCCTCAACGAGCGCCTCCTGGCGCGACGACAGAGCGTCTCTGGTGGAAGTCCCGGACCATCTGATCGTCCAGGATGAAGGATCGAGGAATCCAGGATCGCTCCTCCGGGCCGTACCCCTCCCAGTCCACTAGGTATTGGTGGCCGCGTCCGCGGCGGCGCACATCCAGGATGCGGCGGACAGTATAGGCTGGCTGGCCATCAACGATCCGGGTAGGGGGCCGTGAGTCGGCGGGCGGGCACAGGTGACTGGAGGAGACTGGCTTAATTTGTGAGACATGAAACACTGGATGTACCCGCAGGGAGGGAGGGAGGAGCAGCCTGACGGCGGACGGGTTGACGATGCTGCCAATCTCGAACGGGCCGAGGAATCTAGGTGACATCTTTTTACACATGGATTTAAGGGGGATATTTTTGGAAGAAAGCCAGACTTTCTGACCTGCGGTGTATGCCGGAGCAGCTCTCCTGTGGCGATCAGCGATGCGTTTGTTGGTCTCCGCCGTGCGGGCGAGAGCCGCTCTGGTAAGCCGCCAGATGCGTCTGCAGCGGCGCAGGTGATGCTGGACTGAGGGGACCGCGATTTCCTCCTCCTGGGATGGGAAGAGGGGGGGCTGGTAGCCGAGAGAGGCCTCAAACGGGGAGAGTCCGGTGGCCGAACTGACCAGGGAATTGTGGGCGTATTCCACCCAAGGAAGATGACGGGACCAGGCGGCGGTATCTTGGGAGGTCACGCACCGGAGCGCCGCCTCGAGGTCCTGGTTGGTGCGCTCCGACTGCCCGTTAGTCTGAGGGTGGAATCCTGAGGAGAGGCTGACGGAGGCTCCCAACGCCCTGCAGAATTCCTTCCACACCCCAGCGATGAACTGTGGACCCCTGTCAGAGACAACGTCAACCGGGATGCCGTGCAGGCGGAAGACATGGAGAGTTAGTAGTTCTGCAGTTTCTTTGGCTGAGGGGAGTTTGGGTAGAGCAATGAAGTGAGCAGACTTAGAGAAACGGTCAACACAGGTGAGGATGACGGTGTTACCAGCTGAGGGAGGGAGGCCGGTGACGAAGTCCAGGGCGATGTGCGACCAGGGACGTCCGGGAACCGGGAGCGGTCTGAGGAGACCCGCCGGGGCCTGGTGGGAGCTTTTATTTTGCGCACATACGGAGCAGGCTAACACATACTCCCGGACATCTCTTTCGAGTCCCGGCCACCAGAAACTTTGTTTGAGTAGTGTAGTGGTGCGACCAGTACCTGGATGGCAGGCGAAGCGGGAAGTGTGACCCCAGTCCAGCACCTGGGAGCGAACGGTCTCGGGGACGAACATCCGGTTGGGTGGTCCACCGCCCGGGTCGGGGTGGTCCTTTAAAGCGTCCCGTACCACGGACTCGATCTCCCAAGTCAGGGATCCTACCACACGTGAGGCTGGCAGGATGGTAGTCGGTGGAGTGCTGGACTCGGGGCCGGCAAACTGGCGAGAGAGCGCATCGGGCTTCACGTTCCGGGAGCCAGGTCTGTAAGACAAGGTGAAGTTAAAGCGGCTAAAAAATAATGACCACCGGGCCTGGCGAGAATTCAGCCTCTTGGCCGCTTGAATATAAGCCAGGTTTTTGTGATCGGTCCATACGGTGAATGGCACCTCAGACCCCTCCAGCCAGTGTCTCCACTCCTCGAGCGCCAGTTTGACCGCTAGGAGCTCCCTGTCCCCGACATCATAATTCCTCTCCGCAGGGGAGAGTGTCTTGGAGAAGAAAGCGCATGGGTGGAGTTTCTGGTCTGGGGCGAATCTCTGAGAGAGGACGGCCCCCACCCCCGTGTCGGAGGCGTCCACCTCCACCACGAAGGGTTTGGACGGGTCAGGATGACGGAGGACAGGAGCGGAGGCGAAGAGTCCCTTAAGACGCTGGAAGGCGGACTGGGCCTCCGGAGACCAGGAGAACTGCAGAGAAGGAGAGGTCAGTTTGGTTAAGGGGGCCACCACTTTGCTGTAATCCCTGATGAAGCGCCGGTAAAAGTTGGCAAACCCCAGGAAACGCTGCAGCTGTTTACGATCAGTGGGAGGGGGCCACTCCACCACCGCCTTGGTCTTGTCGGGGTCGGTCCGGAGCTGTCCCTTCTCCACAATGAATCCCAGGAAGGACAGTGAGGAGACATGGAACTCACATTTTTCAGCCTTAACAAATAGTCTGTTTTCGAGAAGCCGTTGGAGTACTGACCTGACATGTACTTCGTGTTCCTCCTGGTTCCGGGAGAAGACGAGGATGTCGTCCAGGTACACGAAGACGAACCGGCTGATGAAGTCACGGAGCACGTCATTGACCAGGGCCTGGAAGACTGCCGGCGCATTGGTGAGGCCGAACGGCATCACTAAATATTCGTAGTGGCCAAGGGGGGTGTTAAATGCAGTCTTCCATTCATCACCCTCGCGGATGCGCACCAGGTGATATGCGTTACGCAGATCCAGCTTGGAGAAGACGTTCGCTCCCTGCAGAGGCTCGAAGGCAGAGGATATTAGTGGCAAGGGATATTTATTCTTGATGGTTATGGTGTTCAACCCCCGATAGTCTATGCAGGGGCGGAGAGATTTGTCTTTTTTAGCTACAAAGAAGAAGCCAGCACCCACCGGAGAGGAAGAGGGACGGATGATCCCAGCTGCCAGGGAGTCAGAAATGTATGTCTGCATGGCCTCTTGCTCCGGACGTGAGAGATTATACAGTCGACCGGACGGCAGAGGTGCGCCTGGCAGCAGGTCGATGGCGCAGTCATAAGGACGGTGGGGGGGCAGAGAGACCGCTCGGTCCTTGTCGAACACTGCGACCAGGTCGTGGTAGATCACCGGGACGTGAGAGAGGTCCGGGGGTTCGGCTGGCACAGGAGGCTGTGAGGGAACAGGTGGCAGAGCAGAGCGCAGACAGGAAGACAGACAATACTCACTCCACCCCAGGATCTTCCCGCTGGACCAGTTTATCTGGGGATTGTGTCTGGTTAGCCAGGGGTGTCCAAGTACCAGCGGGGGGTCAGAGGAAGGCAGGATACAGAACCTGATGCGTTCGGAATGGTTGCCTGAGGCGACTAAAGTCACGGGGATAGTTTGCTGGGTGATCTCCCCCAGGAAGGTGCCATTTAAGGCTCTGGCAGTGAGAGCGGGGGAGAGCGGTTCTACCGGAATGCGCAGACTAGCCACCAGCTCGGAGTCAATAAAATTATCCTCCGCGCCGGAATCCACCAGCGCGTTCAGGCTCCTACATTCCTCGTTGTGGCGGATAGTGACGTTTAAGGTTAATCTGCCCCGGAGCCTGGAAGAGGAAATATGACTCACCAGTACCCCCGGGTTTACTGGTGAGTCCGGTCTTTTGGCCGGACCGGACATGCGGCGCGGGCGTGTCCCGGCTGGCCACAGTAGAGACACTCACCAGCTCGGATCCGGCGCCATCTCTCCTCCTCGGTGAGGCGTGTCCTTCCCAGCTGCATGGGTTCAGCCGGAGGCGGCGGTGATGCGTCAGAGGGATCGGGGAACGAGCGTGGCACCGGGTGAAGCGGCCGAGGACCCCTGTCCCTGTGGCCGGCCCGAATCTGTTGGTCGAGCCTGCTGACGAAAGAGACTAGGGACCGCAGGTCACTAGGCAGCGCACATCGGGCGACTTCAGTCCTCAGCGAGCTGTTCAACGCCTTGAGGAAGACCCCCCGCAGCGCTCTCTCTTCCCACCGGGCGTCCTTGGCGGCGATCCAGAAATCCACCGAGAAGTCCGCCACACTTCTGGCACCTTGACGAAGGGAGAGGAGTCTCTCAGCTCCCTCCTCTTCGTGCTCGGGAGGATCAAAAACAGAGCGAAAGTGAGTTAAAAACTCCTCGCAGGTGAGTTGATCGATGGGATTGTTTGTGTGGAAAGCCTCAGCCCAGTCTAATGCCCGCCCTCGTAGCCTGGTGAAAATGTATCTAATACGACTAATGTCAGAACTGAAGGTGTGACATTTCTGTGCAAACATCATCTCACACTGAAGGATGAAACCTCGGGTCTTACGGAGTTCCCCTGTGAAAGGCTCCGGATCCGTCGCATGAGAGTCGGGGCAGAGGCGTGGGTCCTGCGAGGCGGCGGTGGCCGCGGCCGGTGGCACAGCAGGGCGCGGGGCTGAGGAAATAGAGTCATTTAACGGGAGAAGACGAGCCAGGCTGTCTGTTAAGGATCTCACCTGCTCGCCGAGTGTCCTATTTTGCTCTAGGAGGGCAGCTAGTGCTTGACCATGTTGTCCCAG
Organism: Chaetodon auriga; assembly: GCF_051107435.1. Lineage (NCBI taxonomy): Eukaryota > Metazoa > Chordata > Actinopteri > Chaetodontiformes > Chaetodontidae > Chaetodon > Chaetodon auriga. Next base: position 9,726,529 of record NC_135097.1, on the reverse strand, counting down.
AAGATTCCCGTGGTGAGCCAGAGCACGCTGCATGGCAGGTTGGTCCATCTCCGAGCCTTCTGAGTTCTGCATGGTCAGATCGTTCTGTTAGGTGTACGAACACCCTGAGACCAGAGGAAGGCGAACTCAAAGTGAAGGCTACAGGGATCACACAGGGCACAGGCAGGCAGAAACAAAAAGGGTTTATTAACTAAGGGTGTCCACAAAAACGGGAAAACAAAAGGCGAGAGCACAAAAACCACTCTGTACAGTTCAACTAAGGGTGTCCACAAAAACGGGAGCAACACAAAGCGAGAGCAAAAACACGCTCTGAAGAATCTGAGCTCCAACTCCTCTCACAACCGAGGCTGGGCTGAGGGCTATCCACAGGGCGAGACGCTCCACGGAGGTAAGCAGACGATCTGACGACCACTGGAGAGAAGAGCCGGGGTTAAATGCATCCGTTGATTGGAAGGTGATGAGATGCAGGTGTGTGAGAGGAGGCGGGGAGGAGGGGCTGCCGAAACAGGTGCAGCCACTTAACACGGACCTGGACAGACAAGGGAGGACAGACAAGACCACAAGGGGGCAAGGAAACAGGGAAAACACAGGGAAAAAAAAAGGGAAGACAGAGCCCTGCCTGACACTACACTTGGGTTCCACGTCTTAAATATTAATGAATATTATTAATATATATTTTTTTTATTTGGCCAAAATTCCATTAAACTATACATTAAAATATAATCAACACATAAATTTGATACGGAGAACGTGTCAAGAGTTCCGCAGCAATTGCCATATATTAGCATTTATTAGGAGACGTGTCCGTCCACCTGGCAAATGTAAGGCCAGTCTTAGTGTATAATACTGTGATATACCGATCTACTGGAAAGTGGTACTTTCCTGGTTTGTCAGTTCAAATAAATATTGAAAATTCAATTTCAAAGATACTGTCTGTACTACACCACAGACCACACACAGGCCAATGCTGTATTTTCATTTCATTACACTGGTTACTACCATATCCAGATGGGTACGATAGGAAAGCCAAGACGTAAAGAACGCCTGATCACACGCACAGTGCAACACATTTTCAAAGGCACATGTCAGATCATTTGAAGACGGTTCATACAAGTCTATTTAAAGGCATCCTCACGTGCTTTTATAGGCCTTTCTACACAGTAAATCTGTACCTGTGCTGCTATCACCTACCACCTCGTAAAGTTTTATTCCCCCATTTTCATCCGTGCTCCATTTTCAACAACTCCCCTATCAAGGCCCTTTTGTCCACTTGCCGATGAAATATAATTGCATAATGAAAAATTTCCCTCCCGGCTCAAGATTACTGTGGCTACTTGCTTGCGTTACACATCATTTTATCATCCGTAGCTTTCCTTGTAAGCCTCAATTGAGCTGCTGTTTAGCATCCCTTGGGGTTTTTTAGAGGCTGGAGTATCTCGCACGGAAACGAGGTGAACAGAGTAGGTTCAGCTAGATGTTGGCCAAGGTAAAAGAAGTTCAGTGGTGCAGTAATGCAGCAAAGTTGCATGATAATGAGCTTAGTTCCTCTTTTTTCTCTCCCGGGGATTAAAGAAAAGTATCATTTGCATGAGGGCAAAAAAAAAAAAAAAAAGTCCAGGGTCACTGTGCCCTCAGAGGCCATACAGTCAAGCAGAAATAACTGTACTGTACAACACCATGAACGTCTGTTCATTGTTCTTTAGAGGTGAACGCAAATTTGAGCCACATGGAGCCAAATGCTTGTTTTCGGAGCTGACTCACGTCAAAGAGCCGGCTATGATTACGCAGGAAAAAACTGTCCAACCACCATTTGCCATGATCAACACCTCAGGGAATCTGGGAAGCTACACGGGTACCCACCCCTGTTCCATGTCAACGTATGAATGCATTTATTTTAATGCTTCCCCATATTATTGATTAACTAATCCACTCTGCAGCTTGGCTCTCCTTTTCCCTGGCTCACTGAGTACCATATCTTAATAGATCCCTTTGGGAATAGTATGCACTGAACTGTGAGACAAAATGTCAGGCCGCGATTGGCCCTGTGAAGGCCTGCGTAAATGAGAGGAGCGTTGGTGCTCGGGTTCACATCCCTGCATGCACAAGAAAGTTGGAGGTGGAAAGAGAGGAGAGACAGGAAGCGAGAGAGGGGACGATTAGGGAGGGAATGTGAGACAAACTGAGGGAAAGAGGATGAGATTCTAGAGGCTGATGAGACACAAAGTCACTGAGCGAAGAGGAGCCGAGTCGAGCCCGGACAGTAAGCTGTGATGTTTCAGACCCCACTCTGTCTCTGTTTTCACTCTGACTCTCACCTGCCATCGTGTGAAAGGTGTCTGTCTTGCTCATATTCCACATTGCTGAAAATGGGGGTGCATTTAGAAGAACGTGAAAATGTGGTGCTCCCACGCCGGCTCTTTGTTTACATGAGCTGAAGGTAATTGCAAGTGTGAGTTTAAGACTTCCTCCTTTTCTGCAGGTTTTCTGCAACAAGCACAGCGGCTTCTGGTAAAACAATTTGTTTGTGTTCATGAAAGTAATGCCTTCAGTAGATGTGTACAAATGTTGTTTCTTACATGACCAGCAACCTGCACATGGTCGTTCATTTGAATTAACAACTTTTGGCAACCGGAAAGATTAAAAAGAAAAGTAGTTTCTTTCACAGAGATTTCTTATTTTGTAAATTACTTTTTGGTGAAATCCATCTTCAAGTTGGTGATTTTCACATTTTTAAGTTATGAGCTGAAATTTTAAATCTTATTTAGGTTCACACACCCATTTATCAATCAAATAGTCATTGCTTGTAGTTGGTTGGTTGGAGTTAGTAGTAATGGTTGGAAGAACATAGTTTTCCTTGCCAACTGACTTAATTACTGTCATTATGATTTGTCAGAAACACTTATGCTTAGCTCATCTTGATACATGGAGTTTATTAAGTTTCATGACAAGAAGCACATTAAATCAGGCAAAGCTCTAAAACGTGACCCCAGAAACTCCTTTGAACACAAAATACAGGAATTGCAATGCTGAGAGTTCAGTGATATCCCTTTTCAGGTTATAATAAATTTCTCTGCCTCACTCACCGTACGAAATCCATCCCCTGGCAGACGTGTGAGCTATACATCAAAGGACGTGTTATCAAAGTTGTGCATACATTTGAGGGAAATACAATAGAAAGGGCTAACAGTACTTTATGATTTCACAAGAAAATCAAGACTGACGTTTTTAATGTTCAGTCATTAGGACTATCATGGACAGGAAATGACCTTCCTTTTTCAGTATTTGTTTGATCATAGTTTACATGTGCCACATGTGACCCTGTAAAGGATAAGCAGTTGAATGTAATGAATGGGTGGATATATTCTTTGACAGTGATCTTTTTAAATTCTATCAACTGTTGATACACCGTGAGTTAGAAGATGAGGAACGACTCTCTTGAATTTGTAGTTAGTTTGAACCCTAGAAATACAGATATTTCTTTATGTAGTTCTTTGAAGATGCACTTCTTTACAAACATAACTTTTTAAAAAACAGTAATGACCACATGTTGCAATAGCGGGAGTAAAAGTGTAAGTCTTCAACCAGTAAACTCATCACAGATGTTTGAACAATCCCACCTTTGTGTCCTCCCTGTGCAAAACTCCAAAATCCTCTCCAAAACAGATAGCCCAATGGTTTACACTTCGGATTGATCCCTCTCTGCCCTGTTTGGTGCCACAATAACCTGTTTCAACAGGAATGACATCACATATAGAAAGTAATGATTGTATGAGACCTTTGAACACAGGCAGGGAAGGATATTTTTGTCTTCCCCTGATCAGGATGGTGGTGGCAAAGTGGCAAGCAGAGCAGCCCATATGTCCTTTTCCCTTGCAGCCTCTTCCAGCTGCGTAGGTCTACCTCAGGGTCACCTCCCCTAAGGTCACATCTGGATCACATCCAAACTGGAAAGGGGACAAGAAGGGCTCCTTACTCAGTGCCATAACCTTCTCAAGTAGCTCTTCTCAATGTTAAGGAGAGATGCCTTGTGAAATCCATTAGCCTCTTACTCTAACACAAAAAGTAAGACCAGCTCCCCTCGTCTTGACTGCTTGTACCTTTGATCTAAATCTTTCGGTCACTACCTAACCTTCTAACCATCGGTGAAAAGTCTGACTGCTAAATCAAGAGCTTTCCTTTATAACTTGGCCGTCTTTTTCCCACTACAGTTTGATGCAAAGCCTGCAGTGATGCAGGGGATGCCCCTGAGCGGCTGCCAGGCTTACGATCCCTTTTACCATTTGCTTGCGAATAAGGCCCCAAGATACCCGAACTCATCCACTTAGAGTTGCTTGCTTTTCATCTGGATGTGAAAATCAACCCCCATTTATATCTTGACTGTATCACTCACAGCTGCCAGCTGCTCTACTGCACATGAGGTCAAGGTCCAAAGAAGTCAAAAGGGCTTTTTCTGTTCGCCAATCCTTGGACACAGCTCTCTTTAACTCCATGCAATATTAAAGAGACATGTCAAATATAACAGTTCAACACCATCCAAAACCTGCAGGAGTTCAGGAAGAATATCCTCTAGCTCTGCTGCCTTGGACCTGTAGAGCTTACAAACTACCCCAGTGACCTCAATCACTAACTCCTTTTTCACAGCGTGTTCAAGGCAGGAATGTTGCGCCATTATTCTGCCTCACCATTCTGTATAAAAATGTTTGAACATGGAATGGGGGGTCATTGTTCCTCCGCCTTTAAGCCAGCAGCAGAGGCAGTAAAAGAGCCAAATTGATATCTGTGGGAAAAGAGGGAGCTGGAGACACTAGATTAGTTTCTTTACAGCAGTATTTTGGGATTTTTTTTTGTCCAAACAGCAGTCCAACACTCAACGATACTCAGGTGACAGTTATATATAAGAGAGATGAGCAGAAAATCCTTACAATTGAGAAGCTGCATTAATAGATACTCTGAAATTATGAACCGATTACCAAAGTAATTGCCGATGAATTTTCTGTCGATTCACTTATTAATGAACTGTGCTGAAGTTGTACATTCAAATTGTTGACTGAACAATTTCAACAGTGTTGATTTCTTTGTACTTTTCCAAATATTGCCAATAGTTTAAAACAATCAGTAGCAAATGAATACAAATATATTTAAATGTATCTCAAATGGAGGGATATGTTCACTTCGTGTTCAATTTTTAAGCTCGCTAGACCTTAAACTTTAAATAATTTGCCTTAGAAAGAAGGTCTGAAAATGCCTTGCAGCTACAGTTAACTTGGCAACAGAATGGCTCTTCACTGCTACTCAACTCAGTAAGTGTGTCTTGGCTCTAGAGTTGAAAGACAGAGAGCCATGGATCTCTGAGACTGCTGTGCTAATTAAAGGTATCAGTCATGAGAGATGCATGTCACTTTATAAGGCGAAGACGCAGACTTGGGTCTCATTTGTCACTGCCCGGATTTATATCCAATAAGAATTCAATTGCTTGGCATAAATGCATGGTTTGATGTATGGTGTGTGTGTGTGTGTGTGTGTGTGTGTGTGTGTGTGTGTGTGTTAAAAGGAAAGAAGGAGGAAGAGAGGTGTCTTGGAACAGCCGACTGGTAAAAGATGGCAGCATCTCCTCGCCCATCTGTCTCTCTCTCCGTCTCTGTCTCTTATTCACAGACACAGACATACACACAAAGTCCTTAAATCAACCTGTCATACTGTGTACATAAGTGCAGCACACTCCGTCCATTGAAAAGACCTCTCGACCTCATTGTTAGCTTACATGGTGATGAGTCAGAGAAGACGGGACCATAGAAAATGGCACCGCCATTATCAGGCAAAGTAATGGCCATGTACTGCTGTACTGTAAAGCAGAAGGATAAGTGTAGACATTGATTATTTGCAGTATTTGTACAGAAAAGAAGTATAGAATGAGACAAATGTGCAAGTGATAAGAACTTTTGCTGCGTGCATGACAGCAAGATTTTTGAGCACCTTGTATCAATAACATATTTGTGTTTCCATGCGGCCTATGTAGTTGTATCAGTCTGTATTCAGACCCTTCACTTTAGCAAAAGTACTGATACTGATAAGCGAAAAAAGACTCTGGTCCAAGTAAAAGTCCTGCGTTGAAATTTTACTTACATAAAAATATTGAAGTATAATCAGGGAAGGTACTCAGTGCAGAAAAATCCCCTGTGACTGTTGCACCATTGAGTATTATGTCATTAGCTTATTCTCATGCATTAATATGAAAGAAGGATTTTACTGTTTTCACTATTTTCCACAGAACCACAACTAATGATTATGGTCATGATGGATTAATCTACTGATTATGCTCTCCGTTAACTGATTGTCTGGTTTGCAAAAATTGTGAGAAATGAAGAATAATTCAGAACGTCGTATTTTATAAGCTTTTCTGATGTTTTGTATGCACACAGCTTCATTTGCAGAGTAGTAACTAGTAACAAAAGCTTTCAGATAAATGCAGGGGAGAAAAAGTACAATGTTTCCCTTGGAAATGAAGTGGAATGGCATGAAAAGAAAAGACACAAGTAGCTCAATTACAGTACTTGAGTCAGCGTGCTTAGTCACATTCCTCCACTGGTTGTCATTATCCTGGACAGAAAACCAAACCATTTTTTGTGACTGTAACAAAGTTGTAATTTTCTCAAGTGGGCCATCCACTGCTACTTCCTATCAGGATGAATCAGGTTGCCCTCGCCTGTGCCATCGCAGTGAAGCTCCTGATAGCTCAGGTAAACAGTAGTTATTTTCTGTGTCTGAGAGCATCACATGGGTATCTGTTTAATCGCCATCTGACGAGGTGATGACAGTGTGGGTTGTGTTGCTGGGTATTTGCTCCGCACCATGCCTCAACTTTCTGTGTCTTTTGGCATCTTCAGCTCTTTCTCTGGCTCGCTCCATCTGCCTGCCTCAACCTCATACTCCGCCTCCCGCTCTCTGTCCTTCTCTCTCTTTCTCCTTCTTCAGTTTTCAGGAAGCTTTATCACATGTTGTGTTCTATCACTTTATATTGTAACAGCAGTGGTTGAGTGCGCAGCTGTTCTTTTACAGTTTGAGTCTGAATACCATTTAATCACAGCTGCCAGCATCAACATGCTTATGAAGAAAAAAAACAGTGATGCTGTTTTATTTCAGTTTAATGTAGTTATTGTCTGTGGATATTTAGATGGACATTATACCATTAACATATTAAATTACCAGCAACCATATTGTTGCATAGCAGCTCGTGATCGTAAAGCGTTCTGTTATCACAGCCAACTCACTGTTGTTCTGGGGTGGATTTTTAGCCACACTAGCTGCAAATCTGTAGAGTTGGCAGCGTCAGTCATTTGTTTTGGTGTCCAGAATGTATCTCAACAACTATAACATGTAGTGGCATGAAATTCTGTGCAGACAGTCGTGGTTACCAGAGGATGACTCCATCAGACTTATCCCTCATTTTCTAATGAATAGTGAATGGATTGCTGTGGCATTTGGTGCAGATATTCAAGGTCCCCAAGAGAATGAATTGTATTCACTTGTATTGATGATCCTCTGGCTATTTCTCTAGTTCCACAAGCAGATGAAAGTTGTCTGTTATTCAGTGAAATCACCTTGCTGAGGATGAATGTCCAGGACTTTGTTGATCTTCTAGCGCCACAGTGTGTTTTATATCTTTGGTTTTAAGTGATTCCTGAAGGATAAATTCTAATTGCTTTGGTGATCACTTCACATTTCATGTAGCGCCATCATCATGTCAAAATAAACTTTGAGCAAATACATCCAAAATAAACACCTAACTAACATTGTCACTGTGAGCATATTAGCACGCTGATAGCATAGCTGAAATCACTGCTGTGCCTAAGTGCAGCCTCACAGAGCCGCTAGCATAGCTGTAGATTCTTCATCTTGTTCGGTGGTACTTTGTGGTGACATACTGGGTTGCATTGTTGAATGTCTTTCTCTGATCTCTGTGTCTTCTCCATGGGGCATTGTCAGCGTTCACAGATTTAGAGTTATTAATATTTAACCATTTAAATTTATGATTTTTAATATAACATTCGGTGTGTTTGATCCCCTGGGTTGTGTTTCCTCACTGAGCTGAAGTGGATAGTAATACAAAGAGGGATCATCATATCTCAGTCTTCATCGACCACAAGTTCTGACTTAGAATGAAGACATGACTACAGCTATCATTGTGGTTACATCACAAACAGGCCAATAGATGCCGTCTACATTAATGTCTGTGCTTACTGTTGAACAGGTCATAGTTCAGAGACTTCTTAGATACCACTGGTGGTAAACAGTGCTTTATGAAAAGCTAATGTGGCACCGGTTGGTGCTCACTAAATGGAGGTCAGATGCAATCATCAGAAAGTATGTGGGAGGCTGAGGAAGTGGCTTGTAAGTGGCCTAAGGACAGAACTATCTCTTGTGTGATTGGGTGGCACCATTATCACTGCACGAAAAATACATGAATCCCAGACACATTGTCAGACTAATTTGATGCAAACTTTTTCCAGCAGAATAGTGATTTCTGCTGCTGTTCTTAAACTGGCAAATTGGCACCTCAAAGTGCTTTTCCTCCTCCCTTTGCTGCCCTCACAACTTAGTCTCTGCATCTCATCCACTTGTCTTTTGTTGCAGGAGTGCCAAAGTTCTTCTTAGTAATGTGGATAAAAGCTAACAACCATCATCTCCCTTGTTTTGAATGCCACCCAAAGAGATGGACCGTTTCTTGGATTTTCCTTTCTGTCTTTCTCCCTTTTTGTTTTTATTCGGTTTTGACTGTTTCAGATGTGAAGTGCAACAAAGTGAGAAGAAAGATCAGGCTATTTCACGACTAGTCAGAATCACTCAACGGCCTGGGGGTAAACTTGCATACTTTCCTCTTGCAGCATGTGGATTTAGTCTGAAATCTGTGCCAAACAAGGCAGCACAGACCTCCAGAATGGAGCCAGACACGGCAGGTGTACTACACCACAAAGACAAATACAGATAGCAACACTGCACCACCACCAGTGCAGGGTGAGCATATATTTGTCTGCACAAAAGGTACTGTATGTATTACTGTAGTGTATGCCGAGGTTTTGGCGTGAGGTAAGTAGGAGGAAACTTGTGTGTTCAGCTTGTGGCTATTTTTAACAGCAGCTCCCTGCCAGCATAAAGTTAGATGGAAGCCTGCACACTCTCTCTACCTTAGCTAGAGCATTGAGCAGGCACATATCAATTCATACACGTTGTGCTGAAATTCTTAGTAAATTAATCATTTTTCAATCCAAAAAAAAACAGTCAGTTATATTAGCCCAACCTGTGATGTGCAGGCTACCATCATAATTAGGCCAACATGGAAAATGGACTACATTTATATAACATTTTTATCCAAAGCGCTGTCACACCTAACCATCGGGAGCAGGTTCAGTGTCTTGCTCAAAGGCACTTTGACATGTGGGCATAAAGAGTGAGGGTCAAACTCACAACCCTGCAATCAATGGACGACCCACTCAACCACCTGAGCCCTTAGTTTGTTGGTTTTTCCTGGTGGTTTTAATTAGTTTTCTTACAGACTGCATTGTTGAAACACTGGATGTTGTATTGAGAACATGGTCAGCGGTATTTAGTGCAATACTATTGGGTGAGCTTGACCAATACAAGCTTTTTGAGGCCAATATTGATATTTGAGAAAAAAAAAATCTGAAAATTATATATTGGCTAATATTGTAACTTGCAAAATGCAACAAAGGCCCTATGTTGTGGTTCATGGCAGATGCCTTAACCCCAAAATTCTTGGCTTTTAAGACAATTTTTCATGCAGCTATTTGAAGTTTTTTCAGTAATATACACAATATTTAATAGAGTGTAGTGAAATTGTCATTGATACAGCAATAAGATATTTATGTAGTTTCCTCATCCTGTAATGTGTTTTACTCAGATAAATTTGTGTCCCATACATCTCAAAAGGTGGGAGGTGCAATCCAGTGACAAGCAAATGAGATATATAGTTTGAGATGAGGTGTTGTCAGTTCGGTGTAATGGGGGGTTTAGGACCACCCGAGCACAGATATAGCTTGTACCAACTTTAATCTTAAACTTGGCAGAAACAAGTTCAGAGTCTCTTGAAATGTTTGGTGAACCAAACACTAAATAGTCACAGGCAGGCGAAGATCCAGGAAGTGCAAACATCGGATTTGAGAGTCTCTTTCAGTGTTTGGTGAAGCACACACCAAGCAGTCACAGGCAAACAAAGATCCAGGAAGTGCAGGGCAAGACTCGTGGTCAGAAACAGAGGACAGTAGTTACCAGGGAACAGGACTGGTTCAGCAATGAGAGATCAGTCCAAAAGTAAACGCTGTAGAGTCTTGCATGAGAGCGAAGACACAATCTGGCCCTGAGTGAGTGTGGGAGAGTGGCTTCAATACTGGACTGATTGGAATGAATCTCAGGTGTGTGATCAGGTGAGTGGGCAGGTGGGCGTGGCTGGCAAGAGGAGTGTGAGTGTAAAAAGTACTGGCTGAGCAGGTGAGCAGATGGCAAGGAAATGGCAGCAGGTAAGAGACTGAATGCGCTCCTGCACACTGTCTTCAACCAATAACTGCATTTCATTGAACTGATGGTTGTGGCATAAACTTGTGCTCAGTGTGTGTGCAACCAGCTCCAAGGTGCTACCAAGTAATCAGGTTTTGTCAGAGGACGTTGTGCATGTGAGGAAACTTTGTTGTAAAGAAGCTGTGGTCTAATGACCTCCAGTGATGACTGTTTTCATGCCCATTGAGCACTGTATGCAATATACTGTAATATGTTTGATTGAGCAAAGGCCATTTCACATGACTGCTGCTGTCACAACTGAGTTATGCGTTTGCCATCCTGAAGGTTTTGTGACGTGAAGACATTTGATACATGAAATACTGTCGCACTAACACAGTTTATGAAGAGATGTTTCAGCGAGTGTGGAGGTATGGATGCTTGTGTGATAAATGTCATGTGGTGGTTAAGTCCCGGCCTGGTTGGCTCCTCTGTGATCCCTGGGTCAGCGTTCAAGCTGTCAAGCTGTCTTTGGATGAGAAATTGGATTAGGTTTATGGTTGAAATGAGACCCCTTTTAACTGCCTCCTTTTGACCTTAAGCTCCCAACAGTTAGCATTGTGCCTTGTGTAGCCCCATAAATCTGTTATGTTGGTATTGTGTGATTCATACATTGGTGTCAGGAAAATTATCATGTATGGGATGTGATAATTCATTGCTATGCAAACCCTTTGTTTGTGTCAGGGTCAAAGGTTGCCTTCGTCATTCCTTGAGGGTAATATGTTAGCATATTTTAGGGAAAACACGACTTGCATGCACTTCACTGCTTACTGTAGCTAAAGCTGATGCAATCTACAATAACAGCCCTGCTATAAATCCCATCTTCATGTTTATTGTGTTTTTGTTGAAATTGTTTTAAAGGGGGGGCGAGTTTATGATCCTTTTGTTGGCTGTAGTTTGTGGGGCTATTCAATTGTATTGTGCCATACTGAAAGGTGTTTCTGATATTTTGTCCAACACATTATATCAGTGAGGAAGGTCTGAGCATTAAAAACTCCTTTCCTTCATTAATATGATAAGGTGCAGCATATCTGTGTGTGTGCCGCTCCGGCTCCTCTGTGCTTCTTGCTATTTTGTAGTTTTCCATGACATAACCACAGTCACGTGCATCATCAGTCACATTAAGGAGATTTTTGTCATGGAAAATAGCAAAAATCAGAAAGTACCATTGAGTAAACTAAACTAGAAGAACAAAGAGAAGCAGTAGTGTAGAAACAGCATGAATAACTAGCTTTGATGCTGTTAATGGAGCTGGAAAAAGTACTTCAAAAAAATAGAGGAAGAGCTTTAGATGTATATGTGTGTGAGGGGCAATTATGAGTTAATGAGTCATTGGTGTGAACTTCAATCAGCCAACAATCAGCAGCTGAACAAAGTTGTTAAAGCACAGGAATGTCGCTGATTCCCGCTCAAAACATCTCACTCTATGGTATTTCTGCATTTTTCTTTGAAATAAAGTGACTTAGGGGTCAACAAAAGTGACCAAATCTAGTGACAAAGTCATTAAGGTGGCAGCAGTGCAAGCAGCAATACCGGCTGAGGTGCACAAACCATCATTGGAGCCTCCCGTTTGAAGTCATTCAAATTGGGTGTAAAATAATACATACGCATTAACCAAATTGGGACAAAATACATCCTCATAAAAAAGTAAATGGCTCGTGCTTTGCTGAATCAGGCAAAGGCGGTAAAGCAGGATGTTGTGTCTGTCCCTCCACTCTTCAGACCCTTCAGACTTCCTCCTCCTCTGTGGTTTGGAGAGGCATTATCAAAACAAGGCCTAACAACCTCAGCCTGGTAAGCTTGTGAATTATTCACCAGTCTATTGGCATGTATGTTGTCCTCCCATTGTGTGCGTCAACACAATCTCACACACACCAAGAGATCTCATTTTACACTTGTTCTGAATTTCAGAACATTGACTGACTTAGATTTTTTTTTTAACATCATTGTGGTGACTTTTCTGGATACGTGTCCGTTATGTACAGTATTTTACACCACCTTAGGATGGATATTTTTAAAGATTCATTTGTGTGTGCCACCAGCCTCATCTTTAATTCTCTCGCCCTAACTAAATCAGGTGAGGGAGGATTGAAAAGGGCAGAGACTTAATCAAGATCCAGGATGAATTCATGACCTGGGAAACACAAAATGCTTTGGTTCCAGGAAAGATAGCCTTCCTTTGTTCACTGTTGTCTTGAGATACTGCAGGTGTCCAATTGCCATATGATCCCATGTGCTTCTCATATGGGGCCATATACTGTATGTGCATCAGGGCAACATCAACACAATTTAAGATTCGCTTACATACTGTGTTTCTTTAACCCTCCACTGTGTACAGATGTTGCAAGGTCAAGCCAAGATTTAAAGGGGTTCCAGATTGCAAACTGCTGTTGCTCCATCATAGATTGATCAGTCTTATATGATAATACTCAGATACACCAAATATTATTGTGTTTCTTTATCGTATATCAGCATTGATATACGCAGGGCTGCAGAATATTTTAAGTTATGGTCAGTGTTGGACACACAAAATATAAATTTCCAGTCTGTACCTCAAACTAATGAATTATGGATGTAAGTAAACATGTGTGCAGCCCACTGGGCCCTGTTACAAGTTGAATCCTCTGTGAAATAGAATAATTGTAACATGAAGTTGGTTATGGTGCACTGCTTTTCAGTGTTTGGAAGAGATGCAGAATATGCAGCTGCTGTTGTGGTCTGTGCCTGGCCTGCTCATCAGTTTTTACCTGACCGTGACAGAGGCTAAGAGGAGGCTAGACTTGTTGTGTTCTAGCGCTTTCATATGGCAAAGTGTCAGTTTGTCTGGATGGCATCTGTCATTTAATAGGTTTGATCACAGGTTGGTCACTACTTGGCTTTGGTACAGTTACATATTTCTGTGAATGATGATAAGGGAGTTAACTTACGACAGCTGTCTTACAACAAGGATATCACCTGCATTCTGAAGCTCCATTTCCTATGTCTCTGGTAGTAAAGGGTCTTGTCCTGTTAGCACTTTCTAAACCTGCATGGCCCATTCCTTTTTCCACTGTCACTGTGAGTAGGTAATTACAGCCAGCCAGTTGAATCAGAATTGATTTCTGTTGTAAATATCTCACCAAATCCAGGATCTAAACTCCATTTGTGTATAAGTACAGATAATAAGGCTGAGTATCATTCAAAAATTGCACTGGCTCTTGAAGAATTCTTTTTTCAATGCTTATTTTATAAAATCCATGTTAACAAAAAGAAAAGACATGACACACTGTGGTACAATTACTCACTTCAAAAGAGGAGGCTGTTCAAAGTCCTGGGAGCAGCTGGAGAAACTGCTTTTACTCTGTGCACTTTAATCAACTTGGACAACTGGATTGAAATGAAGAAACTGATCTGTACAGTATTGGACTATACAAACATGTAAATAAATAAATAAATAAAAAGGAACATGTATGACAAACAGCGTGGCCGCAGTAGACCATTATAGTGTCAAATCTGCTGAATCCAAATAATAAGAAGGGAATGACTGTGGGTGACATTTGTGGTATTCAGAAAATAGCTGCAGAGTGAGACCTCTTACTTTCACGGTGCTAAAAAGCAGCTAGCCCTGGTCTGGGAACCATCCACTGTGTCACCTTCAGGTGTATTTCTCTCCTGTATCCTGCATGCTTCTCCAACCTATAACATTAGACAGCCAGACACCAGCATTATTAACTTTAGATCTTGGTGACGCTGATAAGATTCACACCTTAGATATCAAAATTTGGTACCTAATGACAAGGTAGTTTTTGATGCCCGTTGGTATCACTGCACTTTGGTTAGTGCCATGAAATGTCAAAGTTCGGTACCCAGCCCGAAGTGAGAGTATACCAGTGTAAAGGGCACTTATTATATAGGCCCTTGTGGCCGTGCAGTGCAAATAGTACAATTAGGGACTAAGGCACAGTGTTGCTGTTACAATACAACTATAAATAGTTTCTCCCAGGGAAATAGCCGGGCGGGTGCACAACACTCATTAATGCACAAAAAAACAACATAGTTATTCCGTGGCCTACATAAGAATATCAGGAATAATGCATAATGGAAATACTTTTACCACTGATTCAAATGCTTCTCTTTCATATAAAAAAGTTTTCTGTCCTGCTAATCCCACTGAGAATCAGCTGTCCAGTCTCCTGCTCCATGCTGCCCCTCGCTGGTTGTTTTCTCACGGGTGAGTTGACCAAATAGTGGTCAAACACCATGGCCGACTCAAGCATTAAGACACCTTTTTATGCATTGTGGCATATTCAGAAATATACCATTACTAGCCACTTGCTTTCTTGCCTTTTGTTTAGGTGGCACTATTTATCCAGCAATGTTCAGAACATGTGTGTATGTTCCGCCTGAAGAAGAAATATCTGAATACACTGATCTATAAGCGACAGCAAACCAGAAATGCCTTCCCAGCATGAGCATATTTAAGTGAGAAAACGACTTGAAATTGCAATCCTGCGTGATCTCTATAAATGTATGGAGAGCCACTTTATTGCGCACTACCAACCGTTGCATGTCTAGTTTACAATCAGATGAATACATTTATTAAGAAAATTGAACCACAGGAAGCAATTCAATGCTTCAATGTTCTATTGCAGTTCTTCATATTGGTGCAACCTTTCCAACATGTTCCGCATCATCCTGAGCAGCATTGCAATCTGTCTGTTCATTTATTACACTGTGTTGCGTTGACTGCGGGTTCAGTGATTTCGATGAGGCCTGGACATCGTGGTTTTACTGAAGTAAAGATAGGTTGTCATGCTGGAAATCAGACGCAACAGTTTCATTGATTGTGAGGAGCTGTTGAAGCGTCATGAATGGCTTCACGTCCTGAAAGGAGATATGACCCACAAATAGTCTGGTTACCCTGCAAAATGGTTTCCACTACTGTGTGCCACTCACCTGTAAAAGCGCATCTCCCCTCCATGTGTCAGTACACCCGCTGTTGACAGGTGAAATGAGTTGTGGTAGCTGCACCTTGTCAAGTCTGCTGTGATAACTGGGACATCTGACTTAGATTCAAACCGTTAGCAGAAGACAGCTCCTTTTCCCATGAATGGCTTTTCTTTTTTCATGGCCACTATGCATCCCATCAAAAGCCCTATTATGTGCAGGAGCATCTTGGGCAAAACTGACAATTGTTTGTCTCAGGAGAATATGCAGAAGAGGAGCAGAGATAGTGTGAAAAGGATGAGAATGGCAGAAAAGGGACAGCAATTATGCGTGTGTTTTCATTCATGTTCATGTTGAAAGGGGAAAGAAATGATAGATTAGCATGAAAAGGGCAGAGAGAGTAAGGTATATCCCTTTTTAAAATCAGCTTAATGCAGTGTCAAAACAAGTATGTTTTTCACCAGCTGAAATATGATCATATATTTTTACAATTTAAATTGATTGTTTGTGTATATGCTTGTCCAGAGAAATAAGACCTAGATGGGTCCCAGATCTATTGAAGTCAGGATAAATGTTACCCACATACTGAATGCAACTTTATACTTAGTGACCATTGTGCTCCCTGGATAGGTAATTCTTTTTAAGTCCCGCTCTTGAATGAAGTTGTAGGGCAGCATTAGGGAAAGCAACCCCAACAGCAATGGTGCCGAGTTTCTCATCAAGGTGAAATGCCCTGTGCTGCGATGTGAATCAGCACCAACTTTGCGAAGAACAAACAGCAGTGCAGCTAGGTGAAGTTGCAGGTTGGAGTACTAATCCTGTCAAAACAAGCTGTCACCCAATAATCAAACAGAGGCTGGAATCAATGGTGGTGGAGATCAACATGTCAACACCAAGCCTGTCCGATACCAACCAATAGTACAACAATGAAATTGACCGATACTGCCCTCAGGTTGTCAAGATTGGCTGGTGGAAGTGGGCGCGAGAAAAACAAGCATCTGTTTGAGGACTAATGTAACCGAAAACAAAGCCATGTAAGCACAATCAGAAAGTGTATACGCAGCTATGAAAGAACACCAATTTGTCCTCACTTTTGCTCTGCAGGGAGATGCCATTTGCCTACTTTCCACAAACTAGAGACAATAAGCATTTATTCTGACTGTCCTCCTATAGCTGCTCCAGATGACATAAAAAAAACTGTCACTGATATAATTTATGGCTCTCATTAGGCTAAAATGTTCATGAGTGAGCAGCAACTTCGAAACAGACCTTCCTCTGGTGTTTGATGTGCATGTCACTGCCACGCAGCAGCTGCAGGTGCAGAAGTTCTTAGACGTCCCACATTCTCATAAACAGATACGGCGGCCCGGCAGTGTTTTCAGAAGCATGCTATTTTTTTTTTTCTTTTTTTTTTTTTTTGTCCCACCGGGCTTACGTGGTACCCAGACTGTCCAGGACCAAATAATCACTTTCAACGCGTGGCATGGAAACCGGCCTCTTCCGATGTCACTGATCCAAAGATGTGTGGGAGCGCTCGGGGTCATTATATCCCACTGGAAAGTTAATCTCGCACCAATTAGTTCCAGCCCAGGAGGTACCAACGGGCACCATGCTATGAAATGGTGGTATCCTTTGGGAACCCTCCTCCCACCACTCTCTCCCACCTTTTTTCTTTCCACAGATCGACTTCTACACAATGAAGCGCAGCCACACACACACATGCTCTCACACTCTCACACTCACACACTCTCCCTCTAAGGTTTTCTGTATTGATCCAGCCATCATTCTATTTTAGCTCTGCAATTACGTCTGGTGATATTACCGGGGGTGTTACATGACTCTTCTAATTGGTGTGTCAATATGATGTCAGAGTTTTTGCTGCTGGATGATTTGAGGCAGCAGTTAAGTGCATCTGATGTAGGTTTTTAATTGTTCAGATGGTAATTTCTTCTTGGTCTTGCGGAGGAAGGATGCGCTCATCCTTTTTAAATACCCGGCATACATAGCTTGTTAATGTCGACAGGTACATTCTTTGGCGTCATTTCAGAGAACTCCCCATCCTTGAGTGCATTTTATTTCATTATCTTGTGGGGACAGGCACAGGTTCCAGCAGACTGCTTGTGTCACTGTAATGCAGAGAATTTGCTGTTATTCAAAGTCAAATCTCAATGCTGGCACATCCAAAACACAATTCACTAGTGGATGTGAAAGATCTGACAATCTGGAAATTTGTTAAAGATTTAACATGCTTGAGTACAAGTGAACATGAGTTGTTAAAAAAATCCCTCTATATAGCTGTCTAAATTACATTTAAGATGGGAAGTTTAGATGCTCTAAATTGGAAGCTGTCTGGCATAGCTATCAAAGCTCCTTGTCAAGTTGATTTGGTGATTTTCTCTCCACCCTTCCACCCTGCTTTCTCTTTTCTGCTCTCTTTATTTTGCTCCCTTGTTTAGCCCACTTCCTTTCATTTCGTCATTGCTTGATTTCTCACTCCCAGCCCCTGTTCCCTCCTTCTCCCTCTTCGCTCTTCTCTCAGCAACTATTTTCACACGTCTCTGTGACATGACCGGGGGGCCTGTAAACGGAGAATGTGACAGATGCAGATGAGTGTGTGACAGGGAGTTGTTCAGGTCTGCTCTCTTACACATTGCCCTCCAACATGCAGGTTTGTCACACACGTAGCGTTGATGTCATTGTTCAAGTGCGTCTTGACACGCTGGCATGCACCCGTGAGTCCTGTTTTATGGTCTGTTTGTGGATGAAATACTTTAGTATTGAAGAGTTGTGTCCCACATAAAGACTGCTAATAAAGTTGTCTGCAGATGTCAAGTTTTAAATGGGTTAGTAAATTTCTGTGTTGATTTGAGGAAATGGGTGGAATAGGAATGGCATACTACGGCTCACAAGAAAAAGGAAACTTACCTCCCGACAGTCATGGTCTCCAGCTGATGTGTCCTAATTCGCTTTGATTCATTGATTGATTCATTGATCGTTTGGGATTTTCTTTGAGGTGTTTACTGTTACTGGATGGAACACCAGAGTTTGGACATTCATGTTCCCCTGAGGATGAACTGTGATAACTTTGGTGATTCTGACATTTCATTTAGCGCCACCATCAGTACGTAAATGTCAATTTTTCCAATACTTTGGTTCATGATGAAATACCATCAAAAATAATGATGTCCCCATGAGGCTCAGCTGTTAGCATGCTAAGACAATAAAATTAGATGGCTACCATGGTAAATATTATGCCTGCTAAACATAAGCGTCATCACTGGATGTAATGCTAACAGCAGATGTTAGCATTTAGAGCAAGGCACACAGAGCTACTGGCATGGCTGTAAACCTATCCAATGTCAACAGTCTATACATTGACCCTCACTTTGAACACCAGTTCACAAGGTCCTCAATTGCAGTTATCAGATATTGGAGTCACAATTAGCAAACATGTTTATTGCTAGCAATAAGGCATAATTACATTATAAATATACAGGAAATCACAAAACTGTGCCAATTACAGATGGTTCCATACCTAATTAATGTCTTCTTAAAAGGGGTAGTTGCATTTTAAAATACAGCACAATTATATAGTCATCACGAGCTAATTACAATTCTTCTCATTATGTGAAAATAGATACCTCCCAAGACCGTTGTAAATACTAAGTGACCACTGGGCTGTAAAATTAAGTGCCACTGATCTATGTGCTCATTTCATGGATTTCATAAGACTGTTCTGTCCTTTTTCAACATAATTTTCTCTGTGGAGGCAAAATAGCCTCAGTAAATTTTACAGTAAGCACTTACAGAAGTAGGGCTGCACCTATCAGCCTAGAAACAAACGTTTGATGTATGGAGCCAAAAATATAGACTGCGTTTATTTCCCAACCCACCTCTTAACAAGTTTTTGTTTCGTCTCCATTTTTCTCCATTTCTATCCTCTTCTTCAGCCTAATTTTTGGGCTCATGGCTGCTGGCTGCTGCAGCTATGAGGACATTGGACTTCAGCTCGGGGCCCCTCTAGACACATAGATGTGCTTATGTCGAGAATTGCTCATGCTCCACTGGAGAATTTGGCTGTCTTTGCCAGCCAAGCCTCCTCATGGCACATTTGTCTGCTCACTTATTGTGTCTAATACCTTTTGCTGGCTAAGGAGCTGCCTAGCCTGCATTGAGAACCCCAAAAGAGACACACTTAGCAGATTTCCCTTGAGAATTAGATGATTGTATTGTCATGTAAGGAGGCTACTTACACTTTCACGGAGAAGTGAGAGTGAGAGAGGCACTTTCAGCGATTACCCTCTTTTTTTATCTTGTTATATTATTGCTGGATGGACGTGAGGTAACACACTTGGCACAAACAATAAACTTGCAGTCAGATTTCACTGTCAAAAGCTGTCTTGTGACACAATCACCAAGACAGTCATACAATCATAAATGTGCAATTAGTAGCTGTTCGTTATGAGTAACTACACGGGCAATTAAGTGTGTGCCCAAATATACTGCAATGTGAGACAGTGGGTAGAAGTATACTGATATTACTTTCAAAAATCTTTAGCTTCTTGTCATACTTGTCAAGTCTCATGCTGGCAGAGAGGCACAAGTAAATAGGGATGAGTCAGAAATTTTAAAATAACACAGTTTCTCACTAATAAGTTCCCTCTCCCTGCTGACTCTCACACAGTCTCACTCACAGTTTGTTCTTTTGTGTCCCCATAACACTTCAACATCACATATGGAGATTTTTGAATAAGTTAGCTCTGAAAGAATCAGCGGTATAAGAAGTACTCAGGTTTGTGACTTCAGCCAAAGTAGCAAAACCACAGTGTGGAAAAATTAGAAAACCCTGCGTTCAAACTTTTACTTCAATGAAAGTATATGTGCTAGCATCAAAATGTATTGGAAGTACTCATTATGCAGAATGACCAGCGGGTTAATTGGATTATGACTATTGAAGCACTAATTTCTAAGCATCACTTTAATGTTGCAGCCAGTAAAGGGAGCTAATTTTAACTGCTATATATGACTCGGTAGCAATAAAGAGACCATGTAAAGGATGTTAATTTATATGTGAAAGTCCCACACTCCAGCTGTAACTCCAGTCTTTAATAAGTATTACAATAATCAGAATGAAAATCCTCATCATCATAATACATCCCTATTTGTTCATTATAACTTGTGTTCATAAAAGTGTTTTTTTTTGTTTGTTTGTTTGTTTTTTTTAAGTAGTAATATATGCAATGGTACTAATTAATAATAATATGTACAAGTGATCTGACTCTGCACATGTTGAGTCAGGCTGTCATAAATGTTGTGGAGTAAACAGTACAATAAAATGTGCTGAAGTAGAAGTTTAAATTGGCATAAAATGAAATTCTCAAGTAAAGCACAAATACCTCAAGATTGAACTCAGTACTCTTCAAGAGTGAATGTACTTTGTTGCTTTCGACCCCTGGAAATAATTGCTATCCTTTATAAACAAATAGATGCTATTTTTTTACATTAAAGGTTTCATCAAATGATAGATTTTGGAAAATATGTTCATTAAATGAAATATTTTTTTCAGTACTATAAACATTAGCATTAACATGACTTGAAGTGTGCTCATTGACTGCAAGTTCTCATTATGCAGTATGTAAGTGTGAGGCAGCAACTTTAAATGCAGTGATTGTAACCCACAGCAAATTAATCCATTAAAACCAGTTCCCGTAATTTCTAAAACATGGAAAAACAAGGCCATGTATCTCTTCATGTGAACTCTATTTCAACCTCATCGGCGGGAGAGTTCCCCTGTAATTGAAATAAGGATAGTGTCCCCAAGGCCGGCACCATCACCTCATCCTCTATATACAAATGGATTGTTAAATGGACATCCAGCAAATGTTTGAGTTGATTTTTGTCACCCACAATCTGTCAGGGTGAACATTCGTCAGTGGACATATTGATTTAGCAATATGGGTGAGATTGGCTGGGAGTTAGGTAGCAGTGCATCAAACCACAAATCAAGAGTTCAGAAAACACTCAGAGCAGGTAGTGCAGGAGAGAATTGTGACTGAAAATGTAAGATTCTGTTACGACGTTGTGGTTAAATTGAACAAAACATTAGAAGGGGTCAACCTAAATGCTCCCGTAGCATGTTATAGTACTATTGTAATAGTTGCCCGTGTTATGTTGAATAGCAGGTGGCGATATTAGTCATGCATTAAAATAGTCAGAACAATCAAGCCTCCAACTGTCACTTTTCAAAGCAATGTGAGACAGCTCATTTGTACCCAAACTGCAGGTGCATTGGCCAAAAAGTGCTAAACTCATTAAAATGTCAGTCTGGAAAATTATATTAAGTTGACATTTCTAGTAATGCCATGTGAGTGAGAACATGAATGGAATTGCGGTGTCAAGGCAAATGAACTGACTTGATTTGCACAAGCCTCTTAAACATAGAAAATCAATTGATGACAAGTTAAATGCACCTTTTCAACAAGATTAAAACGGTCTTTCCTCTGACTACTTTCTTTGGGTGTACAAGTACTTTGGCTGGCTTTGAAATCATCCAGAGCATAGTCCAACCATGGATAATGACAGACAGTAAGGCCGATTCGGGTCCTTTGGCGAAACAGATCGACTTGTTCAATCACAAGCAATAAAGTAGAATTATACAAGACTTCTGACTTTTGTCAGTCGAGCAGCACCAGAATAACATGCTTTTGTATTATGATTCTGTGACTGCATCTACTTGTACTCATGGGTTCTAAATGAGAATACCATTTTTTGGGCCTAATTGGGTCGATTTGCCTTTGAACCTGTCACTGTGCTGCAGGCAGAACCTTTTCAAATTAAAGTAGACACCTACAAAGAGCAGGCACACACCTACGCAGTGAGCAAAACTCATACACAAACACGCTCATGCGCATGGAGTACACTCATATTCAGAGATTTGCACACACATACACACACAGGGAGCACTCATCTGAGGAGTTTGACTTTAGCAGATTGTCAGCCTTTGCAGACAGAGACACGTCAACATCACAGGACTCCCCCCCCATGACAGCCGTCTCCATGGCACCCCTCAGATCACTGTGGCGCCACCACAGCAGCTCCTTACATTTCTATCTCCCCTCTCTTCTTCCCCCACAGCTCGAGCATCGGGGTCTAGAAATATGTTTCAGAACAGAGCAGGGCTTTGCCCACACACAGACACGCACAGCTCCACAGAGCTCACTTACAAACTTTGAGAAAAAGGGAACATCACCATTCTGCATCCATGCAGTGTTAAAATGGGACGCAGTTGGGAGGATAGGGGTACATGTCACATCAATGTGAGTCTCGTACATTACCTCATACTGGGTCACTCCAGTGCGTCTTGCTGGCAGGCAAAACCTCAGCGTCTTTATTTCCTTTCCTTGTGCAGTGAAGAGCAGCATGCACAATGATTGCATTACAACAGTACATATAGTTACGGAAGTATTTTGTCATCTGTTTTATACTAGAATAAAAAATTCAATGGAATTAGCGTCAAAGTATCCAAAGAACAGTGCAAACCTACATATTAGGTAGTGGACTGAATCCCCTAAATGGCCTGCAGGTATGAATAAGTGTTAGTGACGCACCTAATCCCAGTGTCTGACCTCACAGCCTCGGACACTTTGATGCTTGTTTTTTTCGATAACTCTGCAAGGGCTCAGGGCTGTCCAACCGTGGAATCGACAAGAGTGTGAAGTCTCTTTAGGAAGACCTTTCACCTCCTGTATGCACGCTTTCAGTGAGTTGCAGGAATTTGTGGAAGGAGATGGCAAAAGGAGAATTGACATGCAAATAATGCAGTTTCCAAAGATGTTTGCATTTGATTCAACAAGTTTTGTGTACTTGTTGAACAAAGAGCAAACAAGAAACTGCAGCCTCTTAAAGTAAGCATGAAGGATCCCAACTTTATGGGCCGCAGGATTACTTCTGCCCATGGGAACATTAGATTAGAAATTAGAACAGTGAAGGGTGAGTAGCAATAAATGGTGCATCAGTGTTGATGCCAGTGTTGGTGTTCTGTCTCTGTTAGTCTGTTCAGGTTAACAACACCTTGGATCTTGGTAGATAAAGTTATCTTTGAATCTGTTTGCCTCAGGTCTGACAAGTTCTCTTGCAACATATGCAACAAAGAGACATCTGCCAAATGAAATAGGTACAGCCTAATTCAGATTTCAGTAACTTTGTTGCAGTGTTAGTAAAGGCTGTCCAACAGCATCTAGGTGAAGAACTAAATCCAGCATAGCATTCCACAGAATAGTGACAAACAGATATCTATAGCCTTGGCTCTTGTGGCTCAGTATTCTAGTATGGAAACTCATATGAAATTGTATGCCAGCTTGTCTGAAAATTCAGACACTTTCCACGTTGACAACAAGCCACTGGGTTAGTTAAAGGGCGCCCTGCAATACAATAAAGCAATTCTTATCACCTTGACCTTCGTTATTCCTCATTCATATGCTGCAGCATAATATAGCAAATGATTCCCTCCACATGATGTACTCATTTTCAGTTAAATACTGGACTGAAAGAATATGAACATTTGCAAAAGTGCCTTCAACAAGTCAAATATAAGCATATATTTCTATGTATCTCCAACTATTCCTTTCTTTTTAAAACCCTCCTGACCCTATATTCTAATAGATATAACAACTTAAATACTGACAAAATAACAAATATACAGCAAGAATGTGGCTCAGACAAAACTTGATGGAATTTGTTTTCATTGCAGTGCAGTAAACATGAAGCGCCGCCCTCGCCTCTCTCAAGGTTTGAAAACACGTTATTGATTTTACTGTTGCTGGTCCATGCAGCCTGGTAGTGGCAGATTTCTGAGGGCGCTGATGAGTGAAGGCCATCGACATGGCTTCTTGTTTGAGTGGGAAATGAACCCAGCCAGGAAGCTGCAGAGCACCAGTCTGAATTCCCTGGAGGATCTCAGTTCACATGTTGTGACCTTGAAGTGCCTGCCTTGGTGAAGATCACTTAGACCTTTGTGTGATCATTTAGTTTCAAACACATTTATTGTTAGTGTGTTAGTCCTGCACAATGCACTTAAAACTAGATGACAGATAATTTAGAAATTAAAAGCATAAGGATCTACTGTACTTGTCCATGTTTCTGCCCATTTTACAGTAAATGTTTCAGGGTTTGCAGACACAGACTCTTCCAAAACATCTGTACCGTCATATGCTTGTGCACATTTTCATTAGGGAGATATATAATGATGTCAAACCAGGAGAACGCAGTCTTTGTTCACTGAGTTTTAATCATTTCTGGCTGTGGGAAGCACTTTCTTTCGATGCCTTTGGTTTCTAAAAATACAGTATAAAGTTTTATTTGCATGTTGAAGAATTGTTCGCATAATGACCCTGGTGGATAGGCTGTCTTTCTTCCTTACTAACCTGATGTTGGCCTTTGGTTACTTTCACGTTTTCTAGTGCTCTCTCTTTTCTTTATTCTAAGATGAGATGTACATTGATTTGGATTCTAACAACAGTAACTGCTGTCACTCAAAACTTGAGGCGCGCTGTCAAATATGTATTATCTAGTGTTTACATACTGTGTTTAGGAGTGAGTGTGCAGGATGAATCGTCATCCTCTTAGCTCAGTGAGTCCTGATTTCTTGTTTGTGTGTTTGCATAGCTCATAATGCCACTGAGCTGTCCCTCAGAGTAATTAAGAGCTTACCCCATGATCCACTCAGGCAATACAGGGGATTGGCTCCACTCAATACATCCAGGATTCCATCACCAGCCGAGCAAACAAGGAGCCAAAACATTGTGTGTTGCGCAATAGACAATCAATTTCTTCATATTGTTCCCCCTTAATCACATTTACCATAGTCTGTTATGAATGGGACTGGTGAAATGCAGCAGAGGGCAGTTGAATCAGCTCAATGAGGGGATCTGTTCAGCCACAGAAGCATGGCGATGTGCACTTGATGAAAGGAAATTGAGGGTGTAAATCAAGGAAATGAGAGTGTGAATGAATGACTGAGAGGCTGTTATGGCTGGGGCTGATTGACCTTCCCATTCCTCCAATTACTGGTTGCATAAATGGATATCATGCTGTAACTTGGCATCCACTTCCTGTCATTGACTAAAGAACATAGCAGCTAAGTGGCTTATCTGCCTTCAAACACTGGGAAATCTTCCTCTTTACAGATGTGACCTTCTGGCCCAATCTAAACTAACAACTTTGAATGCTGCGCTGAGTGGACTGCAGGCCACTTTCTATGATTTACCAGCAGCAGCTCAGCTGTAGAGCCTGTGCTACAGCTGCAAGTCAAAAACCAGGAGAGAGTTTCTTGATGAGTCCATTCAAGCTTCCTGTTCACTCTTTTGGTGCACTATCTGCCACACACAGTTCCTGTCAGACACTTTGTTTCAGTGACTGGGGAACTGGCAGGCCCTTGTTGTCACTGGCTATGGCATTTCACAAGCCCATGTTAGACATATGGCTGCCTCTGATAGAAGATATCATGCTGTAGCATCTTTGTCCACACATTGCCACCTTGATTACTTGGACTTTCAAGACGTTTTTTGATCTTTCTCCTTCCAGAATTCAGATGCTGCGTGTAAAGTTTTGGCCGCTTTTCCTAGTTCTTGAGCCTTCCCAGCCGTTGTGGCCATCTTTCCCCAGCTCAGCATTGGCACCTCAGATCCAGGTGTTGAGACTCATGTGTTCCTCAGGCTACCTCCTCAACTCCTCCTGGGGTTGTCCTCTCTCCTAGGAAATGATTATTTCGTTCTCTGTGTGGAGCAGAGGTCTCTTGTGGTTGAGAAAAGTGTGCAATCTCACTGAGTGGTACAGGTTAGGTTTTAATAGATGCCCAAATGGGTACCCGCATCTCATAAAGATGCACAGAGATGTATGATTGGCTTCTCCAGGCCTTTTTCCATTTTAAAAGCAGTCACAGGTGAGGTTCTAAGGTTGGACTGCTTCCAGCATAACATGAGGGTGTTCAGGCATGGTTAGCCGGTCACTTTGTTCTAATGTTCCCATCTCTTTGTATATCCCAGTGTCACAGCCTTGGGTCGTGGAGTTTCGGGCCTGTAATCATTTGACTTTGTCTCTTTGAGCCGTTGGAGTCCAGACATGGGGCGGCTGTGGTTCAGTTGTAAAAGCAAGTTTTCTTGTACAAGTTGTAAAGCACTTTGTCCGTTAAGGTAGAAAAGTACTAAAAAGTGCAGTCCATTTACCATTAGAGGATAAAGCTTGGATTACAGTGCACAGGCCATATTTTAAAGGAAGCCCCATTTCAAAATATGGCTTTGGAGTATAAGACACCCACTGTAGACAAGAAAGGTGGCTTTAAAAACTTTATAGCTGAGCAAAGGGCTGCATCTGTAGTCATCTTAAACTCATAGCAGATTGCAATGGATTCCAGTGATGTTTCATACAAAGTACATAATATTTTAATCAATGTGAGTCTCAAATCAAAGTCTGTCGTGAAGATGGATGGATTTTCAAATTCATCCAGTTGTTACCACTTTTTTGTCAAGATAACGACTCTTGTTATGAAGAAGAAAGAGTTAGGCATGACCAAGCTTATTGCTATAGATAGCTAGATAGATTTGTGTGTGTGTGTGTATGTAGACACACACATACAAAACGTCCCCTGAGCCCACACCAGTTTGAAACAGGCAAGGTTATTCATAAAGAGATAGATGTTGCTTTTTGTTTCTGCTGTCATTTGACAATCCATCTTAATGCATGATAATACTTGGCTGTTGGGTTTTTCCCTTTGCCAGACTCCACACGAATGCATCCAGTTTGTCTGTTACAGACGGCTGATGATTATGACAAATTACCGTTCATAGGTAGCTTACTGTACTTCCCAGTGGTCAGAGAGGTGAAAAGAGGCCATATTAGTTTCTAGACGGGAACTGCAGATAAGTTTAATTTTGGCAAATAGTCCAGTTTTATTGTGAAGTGAAATAAAAATGAGCCTAATAGGCCACATATATTTATCAGTTGCTGTAGCTTTGTTGTCACATTGATCGTAGCACATATCTGCTCTTTGGACACTAAAATGAGAGGATTTATGGGGAGCATCTGTATAGAAAGTTTATTGCTATTCCAATCTCAGCCAAGGCTCGTCTCCCTTCAACATTTAGCATGAACAATACACATGACACCAATGAAAAGACAAGTCTGTCATGGTTAATATCTTGCACCTTATCAACACGGGGTGGGGCGTAACAATGTTTCCCCCATTGATACCAAATCAATACGTTGACATGTGTAACCGAACATGCCTTGACCGTAATGTCCTCTTAATTAAATGTGGAATAGCGTCTGCTGAAAATACAGTTGCGCTCTGCTCACAGCCACCTCACTTGGCCAATGAATATATTGATAGTCTATCTATACCATCTCAGACTATACAGGACAACATTGTGCAGTGTGTGACTTGGATCAGGCCAGATGACAAGGACAAGGACAAATGCTTTATCAGAGGGTGTCTCTGTACACCTAGCATCACTTGTACATACAGTAATGTATCGAGGGGACCTCATATCGAAAAGGGTTTGATTGTGTATAATTTTATAACAGAATACTCCAGCTGGACGTTGAAATAATTTCGGCTTGTGCTGCCACTAAAAACTATAATTGTGTAATTTCAAACTTGCCTGTGACAGATTTTTACAAGAGTGTGAAAATGGCGTGCATCAGCTCACTGTACCACAACAGTTTTTGGTAGAGAAGCAGGCAGATGTGCTGATGTCCTACGTAAAGTTGGGCATTTTTTCCAGCTGCCCTGCTAACGAATGACACATTAGTGGAGGCTTGTAAAACTTGCATTGTCATAATGGGCAGACATGTCCTTGTTACTGTCTGTATGTATCGTCAGGCACAGAATGTGCTTGTTGCCAGAGGATAGGAGGACTTCTGGGTATTTTATTCTGTCTGACTGTCATGTTCACTGCAGCAGAAACGTAGAATTAAGCATGCTCAAACGGAGCTAATTCAATAATGGACTGCTCCCCAAAAGCAAAATTGCAAAACAGTGACGTACGTGGATAATTGTTTGACATGACTAATTGTTAAGCCAGTATTACTCAGCGTGAACACTGGAGGCTCTGGATTATGATTGTGCACGCTGCTCAGCATGGCTTTAATAGCATGTTCCAACAACCAAAAAGAGGTTTCAGAGCAACGTTAAAAAAATTGTGCTGTATTTGCTTTTTAATGATCTTTTTTTAAATGGATTGTGTGGATATAGGCACAAGTCATAATGAGCGTTTCCCCTCTTTTGCCTTTGCAGCTTACCTTATGGCTGCTCTTAATGGCTGTGCCTCTAACCCCTCAAATGCCTTGTTGACAGAGCAGGCCCATCATCCACTCTCCATGCTGATCTCATTTGTCTTTTACAATCTGCACTCATACATGTCAGGTCATCAGCCTGTTTGTCCTCCCCCCTATTGTTAGGCTGAGATGAGTCCAACAGCCCACTGTGGTGCTGGATAAATGCAATCCCATTTGGGATTGAGCACAAGAGCGAATGGTGTAAATGAAAATTAGAGGGCAGTTATTGCTGGCATGTTTTTAAGCAAAAATGGGTTTATTCTTAAAGTGTTGATGTTACTTAGCTGAAAAAAGGTAGGTTATCTGATTAGTTATAATCCCAGGGACTGATTGCGTGATTAGAAAACATCATGACACACCTTTCATAAAAGTGTTATTGTGTGAATGATACAAAATGTTAAGCAGTGTTATTCTATTAATCCTTCAGGTAAAAATGCTCGAAGACTCAATTTTTTGTTCTCTCTGCATTGTGATTTTCTTCAAACATACATGGAATGTAGGGTAAAAAAAAGAGGCGTTATATTTTGGCCAATGACAGGGTGTAATATACAGTAATAACACTTTAATTGCCAGTGTCTTCGATCAGCTGTCCACATATTAAATCTAATTATGACTAAGAACCATAATCTTATGAAAACAAGCAGTGATATTAAAATAACTTGGAATTCTCACACACTGAAACCCTCCTGCATCCATGGTTACTACCAATCAAGTCACACCACACACCAGTCAAAACAAACCTTGCATTCACTATTTACTTGTTACAGCAATGGCTTAGAGAGAAGGATGGAGGATTGACCCCCAGGGGTAGCTGCTCAATGTCGAGGTCACTTGAGAGTTGTCAGAGCTACAAGGAAAAACCCATCACTGAGGCGAGGGAAAGGTGTAATATTTGCCATTCTCAAATGAACAGCAGCTATTTCTGCCCCATTGCTCACGTGTGCACCCTTTGGGAGTTTGATCTGACCATGACAAACTTAATGGCCTTCTGTTTTAAGTCTGCAGCAGTCTCAGTACTTGCCTCTTTTGCATTTGAAAAAGGCTTGTTGGGGATGCAAACCAGGCGTGAAGTCATAATCAATAAAAAATATGCACCACTGCTTGCCTTTTAGATCATGAAGAAGACTCCTACAATGTTGAAGATACAGTACTACAAATGCAGATTCCTCCAAAGCTGTTCATGCATCTTAAACATTGCTGGACTGATGCATCTTGTAGTGTAGAACCAAACAAAATGATCATAAAGTTGAATTAAAACATCTCTAAAACAGTTTAAACACAAACCTTAAAACCTTCATGATGGGAGGATTTATAACACTGTTGTACCAGACTGCATTAGTTTTAGCTATGTGGACCTCATAAACTGACAGTATTCATTTTGTCACATAAACACACAACATAAACAAGCGTTCTTGATAAGCATCCCTTAGCTTTGGTTGTTGTTCGCAAGAGCAGGACATTTTATGTACAAAATGTACATCTTTTTACTTACTAAACAGCACTGACACTGATTTATCTCTGCTAAGGTTATATTGGATGTTAATATAAAAACTAAAAGGGTGAGATGATATATGAAAGCTGCAGTTGATGCCCCGTCTTTTGATATTGAGCACTCAAAGCTCACCTGTGAAAGAAATCTACAAAATTACCATTTCTAAATGCTTCAAATGTGCCATAAAACATGATCTTGAATCAAGTGTTTTCTCCAGTCCTAAACCTGATACATTACCTCACCCTGTTGACTTTGTTTTTTTTTTAAATGGCTTGTTTCATACTGGAGGTGAAATGACCCGTTAATATGCTGATTATGTGTTAAAAACTCTACTGTCAAGAAGAGATGATCTCAAAATAAAAATGAAAGGATTCAGCGATGAGTCCATGACCCTTTTTATCACAGTCCTATTGTGTAATGAGATGAAATGATTGCACAAGAGAGACGTTTAAAACTGGGTTACACTGACAGTTCTCCCTGTGAACTGTCTTGACAAACATTCAAAATTTAATCTGTTTATATTTAGCTGCTTCATGATTGAATAATGCACCCCTTTTTACATGCAAAAACAACTGCAGGGCGTCAGCGATAATGAAAAATGGATACGTTCAACTTAGTGCCACAAAAAAAAAAAGTTCTCCTCTGCATTTCTCTTTTGCAAACTCCGCCAACCAAATCCATCATTAACAACATTAAATCCATAAGACATCAACCGACCTGAGGAGGAGTGAAGGGAAAAGCCAGCCGAATAGCTTACAATTAATTCCATCACTAGCTAAATCCGTTTGTAAAGATTTATGGACTTGTAATTAGCATAAACATGAAGGAGATCGATAACAATGACATTATCTCTGCTAAACTAATCGGTTTATTCACACATCAAAACAAGGCAGAGTAAATCTTTTCTTTAAAGACTTATCATGCCGGCACTGTTTTGGTGTGTTCAGATACTTTAACAACAAAGTGCGACAAAAGCAGGAGCCCACACAGTCAGGATGGCTGTATCCTGGCATTTGGATGATAGGATGTAGAATCAAGGCAAATGCATTTGGTAATGAAGGATTCATAGTGATAGCGATGCAACGTGAAAATGAATGCAGTCGTTTTGGAGGGCTCTCTGGGAAACTTCCTCAGAGCAAACCCTCCAAACAGATCAAACAGATCTACAAAGTGCAATTATTGTGCCACTTTCAGGGCACCTGAGGTATTGAGGAATTGCCGTGCCATTTTGTGGACTGCGCCACTGTGCCGCGACCGCTTTAGAGAAAATCACTGCACCGTCTCTTGATTGACACAATGTCATCTGCTTGTCAAACACACGAATGGAGCTCAAGGGTCGGATTCCCTGACAGTTTTGAGCCTGCGGAGAAATGCCAGGGAGCCGGTAGGCACTTGTGTTTTTAATAGAAACCGGTCGAAAAAAAAAAAAAGTTCCTTTTCTCATTCACCTTTTGGGTGACTTCTGGAGACCATTAAGAGCTACTTTTCCCTCCCTGAACATGTTACCGCAAAACTATCTGAGGTATCTACGAACAGAAGAGAGTGCACCTTCTTTAAAGGAGAGTTGCATTTTCAGATAGTTATTAATTTTAAGGAATGACTTGCAAATGCTATGCAAGAGCATCTGTCTGCATTTACATATCACAGTGTGTATGTGTGTATGTGCGTGCCCTCAGATGCACATGCAGACTGTGCAAGGGACCAGATCAATTATGTTTGTGGACTGTTGATTAATGAGCTTACCATGCTGAAGTTGTTTCACCTCGTTTTCATAAATTTGTATTAACTATATGATGAGGAACACAAGGGAGATATATGGCAGTTGGGCGTGTGTGGGTGTGTGTGTGTCGGCATGAGGGTGTCAGAGTCAGACGAAGTGAGAGAAAGAAGTAAGTGGGTGAGTGAGTGATAGAAAATGAGACTCTTGATCATGAAGTACAGTATGTGCAGGTACAGTTTTTCATCCTCAAATGAGAGCCACTCCATCTCTTCCTCTGCTATATAAGAGTCTATTTCACAACATAATGTGTGCAATTAGGCCTTGGCCATGAATAATGTTTAATTTATTATCTCAGCAGCTGTCACTGTTTGAACAAGAAATGCATCAGTTGGTGAATTTGTTCGAGCGCCGATGTAAAGGGGAACATTATGTCTCGGTTGAGTGGAGGTTCCTACATGATTTTTCTTATGTTCTGTAATTAACTGATGATGTAGAAGACGAGTGACATGAGGTGTAAAGTGACAGAAATTGTACTGTGGTTTTGGGGTAGCGCCGGCCGGTGTCGCCAGGTAGTGCCTCTGTCTGTTTAATGAGAGGAGTTACAGGTGTGCTGACCATCATTAATGGCTGCACACATGGAACAGACAAGCGCCGCTCTTCCACTGCACTCGTATATGAGAAGTAACGGCTCCTAACTTTGTCCACGGTGGCAGTGCTGAGAGCTAGCTAAGTCCCCCGACTGACTAACCAGTTGGTACGTGTCGATGACTCCGGCTACATAATCACCTCACGCACCAGATGGTTTGTTACACAGAACCATCTGGGAAGTCTTCCAATGAAACTGTTTGGAAAAGGGCAGGCACGTTCGAAAAATGCTGTTCTTGGCAGGTGATTGGATGAACCATCTGTCTATCACCATCTATCACGGGCAGATTTCAACCAATCAGATCAAAAAACCATATGATGTTGGAGGAGAGCGAAACTCTTTGTGTTCGTTCCAAACATCTTTTCCATCAAGGAAAACCTTCAGTATTGTTCTTTGCTCTCTTCTGATGTAACTGGTGTTATAGGAGTATCTAGGCTAAAATCTTCAGGGGCTGCCGTTGTTGTTTTCAAATGCAGTCACGAACGCCGTTAAACCAAACCACACCCGCCCATAGCTGCCAGTAGTTCCTCATAGGATGCTGACTGGTTGCGCATAACTTGAAGCCTGGTGAAATGGATTCTTGGCTCACGTGACGTCATAAGACCTCGTGAGATCTCGCGAATCCAGCTGCCTCACAAGGTAGACTACAAAAGGTAACATCATGAAAACCCCACTGAGTTGTTGCCTGACATATGTCCGAATTAGCTAGCTAACGAGTCTCAGTTTAATGCTAAACTGCCAGCTAACAGCTGCTTGATCACCGCAGACCGTTGAGCTGCATGTTAATGAACTGCAGCCGGTGCAGTTTCATTTAATTTTTCTTACAGTCAAGCCTTGAGGTTGCAACATCGTCTATACTGCATTCATGTTAACTTGTCTGACCATTTGTTGAAGAGAACAGAATAGGCTAGAATAAAATTCCAATTATGTTTATTCAATCTTTTGCTCAAATTCCCAACTTAGTTGGATTTTGTGGTCTTTACGGGTCACATCAGTCATTTAAAAATGCTTTTATTATGGAAGAACATGCTGCATAATTTCTTAATGAGTAATCAATTATTCAGAAGGATAAAGTGTGTTTGGAATTTGCATGTCTAGCTGTGACAACAGTGTTTGTCACTGAAAATTCAGTTCTCACCTCTAAGCTCCCTGTATTTTAATTACAGTGGAATTCATTTATATCTTTACAAGTTAGAAACTGAAGAACACTCAGACTTCCTTCTTAACTCTCCAGATTTTGCAGTTGGATAATCCTTGGTGTCAGTTTGCAGCATGCCCTCTTGCAAACGTGTGCAGAAAATCTTTCAAACAAAGCGAAATCCTACTCTGGCTCAGCTATCTTCCTCCATGATGATTCTTTCTCAACTTGTTGGAGAGGACCGCTCACACAGGAGATAGCAAGCTGTGGCGGCCGGCCATGAACTTGGCTGCTTTTGCTGACTCAGAAGAGGACATTAGCATACAGCTGCCATTAGCGAGGCTGCAGCTGCTACGGATGCCTTCCTTAGTTAGTTGCTAAAGGCAAGAGATAGTACGTTGAACTAACTTGTGTGGGTGTGACAGAGGGTTCATGCGGCGTCCACAGAGAGTTTTGCTGAAGCCGTCTTCCTGTCCTCATGACTTATATTGTAGTGTTCTTATGAAACATTGTTTGCGAACCTTAAGAATATTGCATGAATGATATTGTGTATGGCACAAAGAAAATATAAATAGAGAAACACCTTCTGGCTTGCACACATATGCAGACAAAAAACATGGTTTTCAGAAACATGGCCTCAGCAAATAGAGTTTCCCTTAACACTCCCTTTTGAATTGATTTCTGCTTGTTTCCAATCCACTCTGAGAGAGCCATCTTTTCATGTCTAGTTGAGGCTGAATCACATTCTGTCAGGGTTGAGGTGATGTTGCAGGCAGATTGCTTATCCGTCAGGATCACGGCAGACACAAACAGGTTGCTGATGCTGCTGCTTAAACCTGTCTCAGTCAGGCCTTGATCATCAAATCTGTCCCTGTCTCCCATGATATATTGACAGCATTGCATTCGTCTCCCCCTTCCCCTCCAAGCTGAATTCCTGACCAATCCTGTGCCTGGTTACCGGGCCATCATAAAGAATGTATGACAGGACCTTAGAGCGGTGAGAGATGGCTTCAGTGAAGCCGGTAGGGCTGGTGAAGATGGAAT
This sequence comes from Chaetodon auriga, assembly GCF_051107435.1. Lineage (NCBI taxonomy): Eukaryota > Metazoa > Chordata > Actinopteri > Chaetodontiformes > Chaetodontidae > Chaetodon > Chaetodon auriga. Next base: position 9,691,665 of record NC_135097.1, on the reverse strand, counting down.
AACGCAGGTGTGGCGGCACATGGCAGCTTGACTTACGGCCTTGATTCCTTTCACAACCACCTTGAAATCTCAGACTGTGGACACTGCTTGGAAAGTTGCTGAAATGAACATGAAATAGAAAGAAATTTTCTGATCTGGTGGTTATTAAAGTTGAAGGAGGGAGGCCAAGCAAGTTCAGACTGATTTGAACACCCCCACAACTTGCGTGCAGGTTTTGCATATTAAATGTCGTCGGCTGAATCAGTCTCTTTGAACTCATTAAGATTTAATGTGACTACTTTGGGGCATTTCTCAAGAACACACTAAAAAAAATTCAAAATTTTTTTTCAATTCAGTTTTGTCCAAGACCACCAGGGACACACATGGATAACATACAGCTTACCCATCTACCAGAGAGGTAGAATTCCCAGAAAGCGTTGATTGGTCATGGTCTGAAAACCTCAACTGCCAGTTCTCTTCACAAATTGTTATCTCAAGAGATAAACTTGAGGCCCAGATCAATACAATCAGCAGAATAGTGACGTCAAAACTAATTAAGATTGCCTGTGTGGCACAATGGCACCAATCTGTGCTGGGTGGGCCTAGTGTCAGCGTGGGCTACCGCAAGGTTATTTTTCTCCTATTGTTTGAGGCTTAGAGACACCTCCAGAGGGATCCCTGCAGCCAAGACACTATTATCTGGCTAAGGTTTGGGACAATCACACTGTCCCTCTCTCATTTCTTGTAAAGGTCCCTCTTCAATTAATCCCGGAGCCAAATCTTTTTATGCTCTCCTGTACGGACCCCATGAAAAGAGACTTTTTCAAAGCAGGCTGTGAACAGGTTGGTTTTCTGTGTTGAAAGAGAACAAAGAGGGATTATGTCACATAGAGTAAACTGGGGAAGAGAGGACGTAGCTGGGTGACTCAGATTATGTCCAGATCGTGTGGCGTTGTCACGTCTGACAGAAAATGTTGCGCTTGAAAGAGTCACCATTAACGGGATGATCTGTATATTTCATTTTAGCTCAATATATGAATCAGTTCAACACATCAACCATACATATTGCTCCAATCTGCAGATTTCATGAATTATACAAGCAATATGAGCAATTTGATAACTTTGAATACAATACTTTAGTGATTGCCAAAGGGAAAATCTATTTTCAGTGGCCTTTCTCTACACAATCCGAGCAAGCTGGCTCTCTCCTCATTTGCATAATAAAATTCCAAATATGTGTTCAGGCCCCAATTCTCCAACTCCCCACGATAGTATTAGAAGATACAGCAAATACACCGTCTGACATTAAAGTAGTGCAGTAAAAAGCACTTGCATTGAAGTCCTGGTGGCAAATACACATGTAGAACAGGATAAATCATATACAACATGGACTTTTTCCATTGGTGCTTTTGGTTCTTATAGCCTATAGTTCTCAAAGAGGTAAATGCTGAGATCTGGGAAACTGCAAAAACATTATTATTCTTACCAAAAATTATTACCAGAACAATCTGTTGCAAACATCAATCCCCAATTATAGACAGACTTCCTGGTCCTTGTAGTTGTGTACCGTTTGGTGTGCAATGCAGGATTATTTCTGACCTTTCCAGATGCCATCTTTCCTTTTTTTACCTCCAAAAAAGTGGTTTAGATAATCTGAGTACACTGCTGGTTTGTTTATCTGATCGCATAATAGCTTGTGCTTCATGTAACAGTTATATTGCAGGAATTGCAGCAATTACCTCAGCAAGTACACACACAATGTGGTTTGAATGTAAACATAATTTTTGTTCGTTTACAAGAAAACTCCACAGGGTACAGTCCCATTAAAATGTCAACAACTAAACTCGTCCCAGGCGAACGTTTCCCAGCATTTCTCATGCAAGTTTTAAAAAAGAAGAATTTTTATTCAAAGTTTTTCATATTTTACGGTGGCCGTCATGCCCTAACCTGAAGCACTGTCGTTTTATTTGCACCAACTTAACCATTAACAAAGCTTTTATAGCGTGGAGTATTGTCACATAAATCACTGTAAGGAACTATAAGAAGGCTCCTGCTTTCCACACTGCCAACTGCTCATGACTTTTACTGATAAGACCGCAATTTGTTGACAGTAAAGGTTATTTCAAAAGTTGATCACCAGGCGGAAAGATAGGGAACAACATCTACAATCAGCTACCTGCAACAGCATGGAGATGAGACAACCAACTGCACTATGAAAGTTAATAATTCGCGTTAAAATGACCCAGTTCAAGCACTTGAACAAAACAAAACCAACAAAACAGCTTGTGTTTGTTACTAAAAACACATTTCCTCTCCTTAACCAACCTTGCTTACATGTAATCAGTTCAAAATAACCTTGAAAAATGCAAACAAGGCAATTGTGCTGAAGTGATTAATTCATTTCTGAATCGCTGTGCCTGACTGCATGTGGAGCACAGTAAGATTAATTTTGTGAATTTATGTATTTCGCAAAAGTGCTTTTGGTGTGCAAAGATGAATGTTTATTTGGATGAAGCAGCCGAGATATAATGTTCCTCTCTGGCCTGAGCAGTGTATGATGCTACACGCGAGAGAGAGAGAGAGAGAGAGAGATGGAGTCAAAGTTGTTTTAAAGTCAAATGGATTGTAACGGGAACCTGAGATGCACTCTGTTCCTCACTCTGAGGATTCGGTAATGTGTAGAACAAAAGAGATATGAATAATTTAGTGCCCACTGCATGCATTGCGGTCATGCACATGCAAGTGTTAGTTTCTGAATCAGTGAGTGAAAATCTAAACATGTTCATGAACGACTGAGGAAGGATCCCTTTAGACTGTGTTCAGGGTTTATTTGCATGCAAGTTAATCACTCATGCACACCATATTTCTTCACTCTGCAACATCCATTGCTCCCAGTGCAGACGTCTTTGGCTTTTTCCTCATACATTCATTTTCTTTTGGATTTTAGAGTATGGCTTTTAGATCATCTGCCTGCATCCGCATCATCACGACACCACTACTAATTTCAAAATAATTTTTCAACGACACAACTGTCCACACTTGCCGCAAGTCAGAGTTGCTGAGCAATGGCAAATTCAGGTGTTTCATGTCATTAATTTCTTTCAGTTGATTTGACAAAATGCTTTTGCTGTGTGGAGAAAAGCTACATTATGATATGACTGGAGCTCCCTGGGCCACATTGAGACTTTTTTTTTCCTTGAAGAAGCACTGTAATGGGGACTTCATCTTTTTTCTTTTGGGGCTATTCTATAAAAAGGTGCCAGTGTCTGAGGTCCCAGTGGTACCTATTACAGCAGCCTAGTAGTCATTAATCACAGACGAGTAAGCATTTCAACGCAGCGTCCGCCCAGAGTTTCCAATAGCCATTCATTAACAGTTTCCACCACCATCTCTTTTCTTAGCATCTGCCCCCTCCTCTCCATCGCTCCCACCTGCACTCTACGGAATTGGTCCTTTTCTTGCTGACATACCTGCTTTTTATTTCCCGTGTTATGTAGAAAGTGTAGGAGAAGGTGTGCTCGCTGTTCAGGGCTGTTATATAGTGTGGAAAAGATCTTACGCTAACCTTTGCAAAAGTTCTCCATTCTTTTGCTTTTTCTTCTTGGTTTTCAAGTTGTTGTTTATTAGAAAAGCCTATTACTGTTACATACAGTAGAGGGTGTTTATGTGAAAAGCGCTGTCTGGCGGGAGCTGACAACATACTCTCTTTAATTGCATTCATCTGTCTGGATTGTAACCAGGTCTACATGCAGCAGTGAGGCAGACATTGCAGGAAGATCTCAGGAACAGTTTCCAAATTAAAGACGGTAAAATACTTTGAAGCTGTCGCCTAGAATTATTCTTAAAGTTGCTTGCATATGCTGAGGTATGGCTTCTTCTCACCTGTAAAAAACAGTGGTGCTTATGCTCTATGTGCTGCTGTTTCATTTCATTCAACATGGGAAAATAATCTGTCAAACATCATGCAGTAGAGTGGCCAGTGGGGAAATTATACCCATTATTAATGGTCTCCAAGATCTCTCAGGGGCTTTCCATTATAATTATTGACTTTTTCCCTTCTTGTCTCATACACTGTTTTATTTTTTTTAACATTAAATTAGAGCAGAGCCAGCTTCTGGTAAAGTAACTGCAAAACAGAAAGCCAAAGCATAAATTGTTTTGTAGTTGGCAAGGTTTTGTGTCACAGAAACGGAGACACAAACACAATGGGGTTTATTTGGCTGTTGTTTTCAGAGTTTTTGCTAAATGCAATTTAAAGCATTTCACATTAGTGATAATTAAATGATAAAAGTTTTCCAGGACCTTCACACTGCCTCCTTTGACTACTAATATATCCTTTGTTTGTTTTCATAAACAAACCAAACTAGGCCGTTTAAAGAATTGTGGGGAAAAAGTCATCTTGATTTAGAGCACTCTGAGCTGCATTTTAACTGACCTATTTGATTGCCCCAAGAGGATGATTGTTGTTCCTCTGGTTATTGTGAAGAGCAATTTACCAACAATTACAGCAGGTGGTGGGGGAAAAAAATATGGCTATCAGAAGAAAACGCTGACCTCAAAACTGCTTCTGCATCGATTTTCTCTTGATGTTCGCACTGATTTTGAGCAGGCCTCATGCACCATTCGTTCATATCATAATTTCTGTTTTATACATTAGTTAAATAGCAAAAACTCACTATCAAAAACTGGTACCAGCAGTGCACTATTTTCTGCTTTCCCTCCCCGAGAAATGAGGCATCAAGCATGTTGAAAAGGGTAGCTTTGATGGCCAAAAACCTGACAAGACAAGCCTGAGCGATTTGGCTTTCTTCACTGATTGATTAGGTGGAGCTCTCAGCCCGCTCATTGATATGCATCAGAGAAGGGAGTAACTTTCTTCGCAAAATAATTTGCCTGCAATTACGATGAACCTCCCACCTTGGCAGCACCTTACTTAATATCAATCACCAGAAGAGGGATAACCCAAAGTGCTGATCGGCAGATACGCAGGGGAGATCCCTCCTCCTCAGCTTACCTCGTGTCATATAGAACATTAACCCCGAGAGTTGGATTTCCCTCGGCTGCAGCATAAACAAAATGATTGCTAATCATTTGTCGTCCCTTCCCTGGAAGTCTGTGGGTGTAAGTCTGCATTGATTAAATGACAAGAGAGAGAGAGAGAGAATGAGAGGGAGTAGCCCTCTTAACTTGCTCATGCAGATGATGGGGGAAAAGTGTGGCAGACAACGGAAACGGGCTAACGTAAGGTCACCTGAGGATGAGGCTTCATGACATACATCCATAGCTTATGTGCTAAATTTTGTGGGTTGCGGTTTGAGGGAAGCCACTGTTTTGTCTCCTGACACCATCAGTTTTTGGACCGACAGAATTCCAAATGAGGCGACTCTTAACTTGGACTACTTTATGAACTGAAATGTTGGATTCATGCCGTCATAAGGCGTCCTATATTAACATTACAGCTAATACAAGACAAAGTTAGCACAGCATTATTTGAACTTTTGCGTTTCTACATGATTAAGAAATTAAAGGTAAATACCCCCGTGGCCACATAAAGAATGGCAGAGCAATTACTCATATCCTGGAACAAAATTAATAGGCCAAAGTCTACCATACTGTGGGTGCATGAGTAATGCAGGGCCTTGGCTGCTGGTACGTTTCAGAACAGAAGCTAACAGTACTTGCCAATTCCACGATAAATATCAAATAGTCTGGCAGCACATTTTGGAAATTGAGCTCCATGATGGAGTGGAAATTGCCATCAGGCTGATGCATTGTTAAAGACAAGCGGGAACAGCTGGTGGCCTTTTCCAAGATAATCCAACTCTTGATGTTTTTGGACTTCTCACTTGTGGTAAGAGCCTCTATTTTGTCCTCTGCTATTCCTCTCAACAATAAACCCTCCTTGGTTTATCGGGGAAAATAAATTTTATTCACACGATATACTCACACACATGCTTACAACGCAGGATGCAAAGCCTGAAACAATTTGGACAAGGAGTCCATGAGTCTGCATGTATGCAGAATCTTAACTACTGCTCCATTAACTCACAGTAATGATGCATGCCATCCATCTGTTTGCCCGTTGGTGGTTTGGAGATGGCACACTGTTGCATGCCGTATGCCCTCGTTCATTCTGGCCCGAAATCGAAGTCTCGCAATTGGAAGAAAAAGAACCAAAATATTAAAGGTGCATTTGAGCTGCAGTGAACAAAATGGTCCGTACTGTTAGGGCTCACAGTTTATGAGTGAGAGAAAGGCAGAGATAAAGGGTGTGTGAAAGCCCACTGTTGCTTGTTTTTTGTTTTTTTTTTTCGTATTGTGAAGTATATTTGTCTGCAGCCCCTTTGGAAGGCTCACAGAACAGCTTGACAACTGAAGACATGTTTTCTTTATGTGAGAATCAGCCTCTGTGATACACAGGGAGAATGCTATTTTTTACCCCCAACTGTTGTTTATGGAAAGTGTCAAAAAGTACTTCAGTCTCCAAAGTGAAATTGATAAAAGTCACAATATGAAAAGTGCATGCTCTTATTTTCGATCAGTCGGCGCTGTATGAGAATTCAAAATTTGCTTGTGTGATTCTGGAAGTCGACTTTCCGCTTTGAAGTGCCAATGTGCAAAATGTATGCAACGCTCAGCACAAGAAAGCAAACGGAGTCCTCAGCTGAATTTGCCTCTTATTAAATTATATCGGCACAGTGAGTCGCGAGGTGTACGCCCTAATTACTATTCTTTTGAAAAATACTGATGTTATTCTAGACTCATACAAAATGGAGGACGGTGTCGAGAATAAATTTGTTGCCTAAACTCTGAATGCAGGAGAATACATAATGCATGCCAGCAAAAAGGACTGTGCTAAGTATATTCCTGCAATTATAACATTGAACTCATGGCAGTGGCTTCAACGTTCATAACAAGCAGCTCTGCTCAAGAGAAGGGAATTCTTTCAAGGACAATATTCAAGTAATACCCTCTTTTAACAGTGTAATTGTCATATTTTCAATACCATTACCCTATGAAGCTGAATGTGTCCTGAGAGACTGATCAGTGTGACTAACCTCCTTGTACTGCCTTAGAACCTCATCAGATACAGCCCCCCGCTGTATGGTTTTGTGCTTCAGTGCAGCGGGCCCATGCAGTAATTTGTGCTCCCTCTATCTACTGAGAGAGTGCTCCAAAAACAGTTTTCCTTGCTAAGATAAGAGCTGGATAATACGTTTGTTGTGTCAGTTCCTGAAATTACCTGACTCTCCTGTTTGTCTCTGACTCTGGTTCGAGACACTTTTCTGGATGACGCTGAGTATCTCTCTCTCTGTAATTAAAAACCAGCGGTAGTGGACTATCACCCCTGCATACACTTATCTGGATGTTCCCCTAATGTGGACAAAAGAAACCAAACTTCCTTCTATTTGTTTTTGGGGGGGGTTTTTTGCATCCAGGCAACCTAAAACACACATTCCTGGTAAATACCCCCGATGGCCTCCCTGATGGCAGCAGCTTGAAGTAGTCACAACAATTGTCAAACAACATGAACCATCTAATTATCGGGACCCTCTGCAGTGTACTAAATATGTCAACACATTGGAAAATATTGTTTCCAGCGTTCAGTGGTTGCACTTGCACTAGTGTAATGTTTCAGAAGAAACCAGAAGAAACTCGGGATTCCTCCATGTTCAGGATAGGGCAAACTTTAATCAAGATACTGCTGTCCTTGTTTCTTCTGTGCAAGCTATTTGCAAGTATTGCACCAGTCAAGCTCCCATTATCTTCAAATGCATTATTCACAAATGAACGTGCAACCAGACAAATTAACCCACCCCCTGACCTAACCCCATTAGAAATAAGCTTCATCCACCACTGTGTAACCTGGGGAAACACTCGTCACAAATTGTTGCAGCGTTATTGGAACATCTTGGAGCCTGTCGGAGCTGCTTTCTAATGACTGCTTTCTAATGACTGCTTCCCCCGCTGCGCTTGATGTGTAACTTGTCATTCTACCATCCACAGCCTAAACTAGAATGTTTTGATACACACGAGACCAAAAACAGAAAAAAGACTGGAAAATGCTTTTCATGCAACACCTTTAAACCCTGCTAGCTTTTGGGTGAAATCATTCAACAGCGAACTTCTGCTTGATATCAGAGCAGAGAATAATGTGCACCAGGAGGCAGGAGAGACACCGCATCAGGGAGAAATTTATATCATGACACTGTCAAGATGGAACCTCAGAGGTGTTACATCTGGAGGTGACTTGTACTGAGCATCCTGAAATTATGTGCACATGCTGCATATCTGAATATTATCATCAAGTTCATTCTGTGCTGATCTCACAAAGTATGAAAATCCAGGGAACATGCAAATGACTTCATAGAAAAAGTTAGAAACGTCTGCGTGATAGCTACATATAAATTACAGTTATTTCAAAAGAGTACACTGTTTTGGTATTACGTTTAAATATCTTAGCAACATTAAGCTCAAAGGGCATACCAAGCGAATCGCACTGTAAAATTTCTACTTGATTATTTAATACTTGACTAACAAGCATTACTTATGTTCCTTTACGCATTAACAAATCTGCTTTTGAATGTCGAATCAGTCCATATGATGAAACTATCATTAAACCAGGAGAAAATGCTGTTACCATCGTACCTTTTTTGAGAGAACATCAAGCCTCCTTTTGAGGCTTTCCTGCTCTGTTCTTGATTCAACAGCCGATTTAACATTCGACCCAGTTTCAGCGAGGTTCTCTACTGGGACACAACCCAGAAGTGTCATACAGCAGAACCAGAATAATAAGGCCCTCTATGCTGGAAATGAAAGCAAAATATACCCTGTTTATGCTCTTTAGATTAACATACAAACACAACATCTTTCTGTATGGGTGATTTGCTTAGTTAATAAGCTCACACAGTCGTCAGCTTGCATTATTGCAATCAATGCGGATGAAAAAAGCAGCACAGAGAAACAGACAGGATAAGTACAGTGTAATCCAATACCCACACATCTCATTTTGAAGGCTAATTATGCACACCCTGCCCCCTGGATGTTAGTTTGGTATGGAAATGACAGCCAACAATTTTATGCGACCCTTAGGAATGTAATTAGTATTATAATATAATGTAATTAGTCTTACCATGCCATGTAATCACACATGGTTTGGGATATCAATAGTTAATGTGCAAACTGGATCACAAACAACCTGATTAAATTTTCTTTCTTACTTTCAAAGATCTAGTAGCAGTCTGCCAGCTGGTCTCACAGGGAATTTAATGTTTTTGCTGAAGTTAGTGAAGTACATATTGTCTCTGAGGTGAACTCTGGCTGGCACAATTACCACTGGTCCAATTATAGGACTGCTGATATCAACAGCATAGTTTTCAGTCTGTGTTTAACCTAAAGAAGTCAAGAAATCCAAACATTTAAGGCCACGTTGTACTGTTATGCCCTTGTGACTTAAATAGCTCTGTAGCATATTCATAAATAGGCTGAAAAGCTCATAATTGGCCTAAAGGAAATTTCACAAAGCTCAGAATTTTGTGTTGTGATAGTGACTACAGGCAGACACTGCTGTAGGCCAGTCATTACCAAACCTTACTAGCCCACGTGCCCCCACAGCCCCGTGATATGAACGTACCCTTTCATCGAAGCCACCCACCATGTTCCAAATGTGTTCATTTGAATTTATTTCAACCGGTTGTTCTTTAACCCTATTAATTTTATAGAAAAAAATCTTAAAATAATAATGTTTTCGTGTAAATGAACAGTCAGTGTTAAGATATTTCAATTATTTATCCAGTACTTTTAGCTATTACAACATTTATCGATTACTTTGGCTAACTATTTTAACTACTTTTACTTTTAGCTATTGTAGCTCAGCTGTTTGCCTCATTTAGCGATCTGTTTTCACCATTTATCCATTCATCTTAGTTACTTCAACCACTTAGGTTATCTATTACCTTCAGCTAACGATGTCAACTGCCATTACTTTTAGCTATTTCAAACATTTATAATGTCAGAAAACTTTGAGCTGATTATTTCAACCATTTATCTATTAGCCTGCTTTTAGCTAACTATTCCAATAATCTGATACGTTTAATTATTTCATCCAATGTCTTTTAGCTATTGCAAACATTTATAATGTTAGCCACTTTAAGCTAACTATTTCAGCCATCACACATTTAGCTATTGCAACATATTTTCTGTAACTTTTAGCTTTCAAATGTTTCCGTGTCTGTTTCAACCATCTATCCACTCATTTCAACCATTTATCAGTTACCTATAGCTATTTCACATCTGTACCTTTAACTATGTCAAATAAATCTGATATCGCTAAATCTAAAACTTCTTTTTTTTCCATATTACTGGAGCTACTCTACAGACTTTCCACATACCCCCTGACAACTATAGAGCCCCTAGCTGGTGATACTAAGACCGCTGCTGTGATCTCTTATATCCTGTATTTATTGTAATATAAATATCAAGAACTTGATGGGAGACCATTTCTTATTACTTCTTTGTCATAACTCATTGGGATGTGCATAAATCATAATGAATCAAATAATTCCTCTTGATGCTTGTTGTAATGTTTTTTTAATCACGTCTCCAGTGCTCTCACATCACTGATGCAATTGCCGTGGCTGAAAGGAGAGTCAAAGTTATTTTTTGACTGCTGAATTACATTTTTGTCATTGATGCAAATGTGAGGAGGCGCATGTTTTTCCTCAAATGCGTTTGGAATGCAGCGAATAGTGAGGTGCCAAGTAAACGGTGTATATAAGATCCATGCCTGAGCACAAACAAGCCTCTCTGTTATCTAGGGCAGCTTGCTGTAAACTACATTGCCTCAGTAGTTGTTTTGAGTGTCTTTGAGAGAGCGTTTCTCTCTCCAAGCATGTTTCCGCCATCCACTCTCCAAAGTGTTACAGCCATAATTAGCCTAGATTAATGAGGAGGCCACATCAAAATGAAACATATGAATAATAAAGGTGGTGTTATACAAACACTGTTTCATCTTTCATTGTAATCCTGCGCGACACTCACATGGGACAGTAAAAAAGCATGTTATCAAATTTATTAAGGCCACACTGACAATTTGTGCTCGTGAATATTGATGAAGGGGAAAACCAGACTTTTTTCTGCCTTGTCCCGATATGTAAACAACAGACTGTTTTTCTAAATGACATATCAGAAGCGTCATGAATCAATCAAGTCCAATTTCCCTTTTAATACGAACTTTAATACATGAACCTACCAGGAAGCATTGCTCCTTTATCTCTTTCTGATTGGCAGTGTAATTGCATTGACACTGGTCAGAATGCATTAAGACTGCCCCCTTTCTACTGTTCCCAACACTTACAGATAATTAAACCCATGGGAAAAGAGTGTAAGTCTACTGAGAGATTAGGGTGGTTGAGGGGAATAAAGCTGTGTGGCTCTATGAAATGATCATAGTGCAAACACTGGCTTCTCTTCACTCCAGCAACGAAGCCTTAAGCAGCCTTCATATAAACTATGTATATGTGTATATATAAGGAAACTTTAGTATCTTTAATGTTGTATCTCTAAATTGCTGAACAACAGTCTCAGTGGCTGCTGACCTGGAATAGAAATTTCCCAACGAGAATCAATAAAAGTGACACATTATTATACATGGAAAAGGAGCACAGATAATTAGTCTGTTAAAGTCCAGTGTGGGATGTTTTTACATGGTGATCACAAACATTCCTGCACACACAAGTGAATGAAATATTCAGTATTTTGTAGCGGCTCTTGTAGAATGCTCCCCCAGAGTGGCTGCTAATAGGAAACCTACACCAAATGGGATGAACGAGTAGTGGTCGCCTCTGATTTCTGGATGAAAGAGCCTACATTTTTCCCTCATTTCTACATCTTGAAATAGCTTCCTTGATGGACCAGCGTTCCACAAATTACTTCTGAAAATGGCTGCTGGAAGAGAGAATTTAATATGTCTTTTTCTGTTGTTTCCTCTCTGTGAAGGTTTCCTAAAATGAGAAACACCACCATTCGCCCGCCCCCCCTCCCCCAAAAAAGGTTGCTTTGTACTATGTTAAATTTAGCATGACAGGATGAAAGTTAATTTCCACATTAAACAAATGTGCTGATCTCTGATTTTGGAGCAACAAATACAAAGCACTGTGAGAGAGACCAGTGAAAAGTGGAGAGAAAGTGGAGCAAACTTTTCCTCAGAATCCAGGCCAATGCTTTACCCCTCTGCCAAGTGCTGTTTTTTTTTTTTTTTTTTTTTTTTTTCCACAATGCCAGTGATGCTCTATGATTAGGTCTTTGTTTGAACTGAGCAGAAGCCCACACACAAATACTTTTCGCTTAATTGGAGTTTTAAAAGGATGAGAGTGGGTAGGAAGAAGACAGAAAGCTTCAAAACTGAGGGAAGGAACCTAAATTTGATCTCCGGCAAAGGCGGAGCGTGAGTCTTCAAGCCACTCACCATCTTATTTGCTGGAGAGCAAGTTTAGTTTCCTTTCTCGCTTGGAACTTCACTATGTGATGCTTTTCAATATGTCGTGTCCTAGAAGAATAAGAAAAAACCCCTTCGGTTTTATTGATAGTTGACCAGCAGGCATTAACAAAGACAGTTCATGTGTTTGGCAGCATGGACCCTCAGGGCCTTGGCAATTCAGGACCAGGCCTGTTTGATCTATAGAGAACACACCGTGGATGTCAGCACCGGGAATGGTTATTTCCCTGGGGAAGCAGCCAGTGGGGACAGCAGAATCCAAGAGGCTAAAAATATATTTGTGAGAGGCGATTACAGGTATAAAGTCGGATGTGAACAGTGGAAAGGCTTTGAAATGCTAAATTAGTGTCTGCTCCCCACCTGTCACAGCTACTGCGCTTAAAAAGGGATGATTGTCATCCTTTGCAATTTGTTCCATTTCACTTGCATATAAACTATATATACTATTTGATGTGTCCATTACACAACTAGATGGTAGAAGGCCTAATTACCTGTCGTATGGCACCATGAAAATTGTCCCATGATCGACAGAGCGGTTCATGCGCTGCAGTATCAGACAGTTATCAAAAAAAGATATTCTACAGTTTATCACCAACTGAAATCCAAGCAGCGACATAATTTCACTGAATAGCTACAGTATTGTCTGCAATGCTCGAGCTAAAGCTGAATAGATCTGCATTAATGTGCTATACCCTTTTTATCTGCGTTTCCTGCGGCCAAATTTCCTTTCGCTTGTAACCCTGCTTGTGAGAAAAAATGTTAAACAGATGCTTTCCTTATCAGCAGCCCCTCCAAATTCTTTCTATGTTCCACCTCCTCTTGATTAAGAGTAACCCCAGACACAAAAGAGCAAACACACTTATCAGACAGGGATCAGGGAAGAAAAATAACCCTCGGCATGAAGGCACCTCTCCTCCCCCTTTTCTGTGACTTCCCCAGCCAGCAGAGGGAGGGGACAAGCGGTCGAGGAGGACATATAAGTGCGGGGATGAGGAACAACTTGTCAAGATGGTGGATGATAAACAGAGAGCTCCATGTGGGTGGAAGAACTAAGTGATGCCGCTTGCCCCTTGGGTGGCTTTACTTGCGCTTGTAACGAATGCAGCTCATGTCGCATTGGCATTCATCATTCAGACCTTTTTGGCAAGGTTTTACCTTCCAGAAGACACAGTTTGTGCAGGATGTGGTCTGCAAGGGCACCGGCATAAGAGCATCAAGCGCTGCTGTCAGAATGCCAAAGAACATTAAATAATTATGTTAACTAACTCAATGCAAGCTCCTCCATACTTATTTGCAGCAAATACAGGCCTTTGTGAAACCGAGCAGAAGCTAACAAATCTCACGGGGACTTTAAAAACGCTGGCAAGAAGATAGCGAATGCCTGTATTTTTCGCAGCCTTTCAGTAAACTTTAAAGGGCGAGGTGAGGTAGCATAAATGACACTGGCAAGATGCAGTGTGATTTCACAGATCTAAGAATAAACCAAACCGTTGCCTCACCACGCTCACAAATAGGCTTGCATTGGGTTTTTGCTAATGAAGTGTTGAGGCCAGAAATGCTGGTGTATGTCACCACACGCTGCATCGTCTATCTCCTTCCTTTTGTTTCTTGTTCTTGTTCACAAACAAAATCATTTGTGGGCTGAGTGATGACCATTTAGTAAAAATAGATTTCATCAATTCCACTTGTCCTTCGTGTTTTCCTTTTCTTCTTTGTGAGTTTACTTTTTTTTTTTTCTGGTAACCAGTAATTATTTGTCACGAGGATTGAACTGAATGGAACACAGCATTACTTAAACATGTCTCACTCTCTTGCCAGAGCACTTTGTGTATTTAATACTGGTTTGGACAATGACTTACACAAGTCAAGCCCACATAATAAAGAATTAATGAACTATTTGCCAGGGTGATGCATATTAAGCTTTGTTTAACAATCTGTCAGGCGAGGTCTCGACAGCCACTTGCTCGGGATGATAGATTTCAAAGCAGGATGAGGCATCAATCACTGTCCCGTGGTGATTGGTTGTTTGTGTGTGTGGCGGTGGCCCTCCATCTCAGCGAGGCGAAGCTTGGCTGATTGCTCCCTCTGCCTCTCTACATTCACAGTAGCTACCTGACACCATGTTATACACCCAATGCTGAGCGTGGAAATGCTTATTTACACTTCGCTGGCCTGAGCCTCCACATGTGCAATATCATTAGGGTGTCTTGATGCTGAATTGGCTGGTGTGCTGGTGTGAGCGGAGCAGGTTTAGTAGTCTGGTTATTGCCTCCCGTGCTGCTTTTGTCCATTTATTCCAAGATAGGTTAGATGGAGGAGTGCTGGTTGTTTGTTTTGTTGGCCTGCCTGTCTTCTGGCCCTGCTGCTACGATAGCTGACTGACAAGTGGTTAAGATGTCTCTTTGTGCTTATCAAAAAGTTGGCACATACGGGTGAAAAGCTTTGCTCTCTATCAGTTTTGTGGCTGCAATAGATTTCAGGTTTTGTAGTTGCAACAACAGCTGAAAGCACACATGAAATTGCAATAAAAATACAGTGTGCACTAGCATTTCTATTATCACAACCTCTGGTGCCCACCAACTACAGTACATGCAATTTCAATATTGTAAAACAACACATTTATCCTGATGAATTTAGCTTGGCATAATGTTTAGCATTCATGCATCCATTTACTGTAACTGCAAAGAACCACAACATTATCACTGCATTGTTATTCACTATTCTGCTTTTTCCCCTTGTGGCCATTTTCTTTGTCTTGCTATCATCATCATCACTTCGGATGATTGCACATAATTGTGAGTCTTTTTTTAAACTGGTCAGTATTTTTCCACTAGCTACCCGGTTTGGAAACAGGGCCGTCAAATCTTTCTATTCCTTGGTGCTATTCAAATGTGTGGTGCATCGAATATATACAAGCCTGATAAGCTTGGTTAAACCTGCAGCATTAATGCGTTACAGAGGAAAAGTGGCAAATCTTCAAAGCCACTGGACGGGAAGGCGAAGCATGTTTACTGATTCATTTGCCAAATGAGAAGAAAACGTCATGTCACAGCGCTCTATATTTTTTTCATGACAGAAATGGAGCAAGAATAGACGACAGAGGAGACTACGTATTGAACTGGCTTCTGGAGGCAGCAGACTTATTTTGGTATTCACTTTTTTGTTTTCATGCTTCCATGTAGGCTCTCTGTCTCGTGGTGCATGTGTCATAAATTGTTAAAAGAATTTGAGTATGGCTGGTTTTAGGGAGTAATCTCTTGGTGAGTGGCACACATTCCTTCCTTCTTTCCAAAGAGACCACAGTCAAACCTTCTTAAGGAGAAAATAAGTGGGATGAGGAAAATTCAACACTATTTCATCATAGTCAATACTGCAAATGATCATTCCTTGAGTGAAAATATAAGGAAGCTATTTGCAGGAGTTGTTCCACAGTTTAGGAAACAGGCTTCACTCTCTTTCCAAGACCTAATGGCTGTACATTAAATGTGTATCTGGAGCCAGGAGCTAGATAGCTTAGCTTAGCATAGAGAGTGGGAACAAAGGGAAACAGCTGGCATGGTCTTGTACCCCAGTAGCGACACCTCGAAAGCTCACTAAATAACACATAATATATAATGAAAATTATTGCTGGCATATTTACTCAGCTATAGGTAATTAACAGTAATTCTGTGAGTTGGCTGAACAACAGTCCATAAGCTGTCGTCAGATTAATAGGCTGTGCTCATTTTCTGCTCAAGCTTGAACAAAGATGGTTTTGTGGAAGAAGAAACAACTCCATATTCATTTTAATAGTTAAAAAATGAGTTGGCAGGCATCCTATTGCTGTTCATAAAAGACCAACAGCATGGCGCGTCAGTTTCAGAGCGCGAGCTAGTAGTTGTATGTGAAATGCTAAATGACAGACAGGCAGTGAACAGAGTTGTTTTCACCACTGAACTTTAAGCAGATTATATCATAGTTTTAAGCTTTAATTGTAAAAAAAAAAAAAAAAAATCTGTAGGCCATCGAGACAAGGCCATCAACAGTATCATTAGGTGTCATCAGTTACCATAACGAGCTTCGTAGCTGTTATTAAAAAATCTGGATGTAACACTAAGTATTAAGAATACCGTTAGCGTAATGTCGAAATAAACGATAGCTTCGCTGGTCCTTTTTTTTTTTTTCGTATGCAAAGCTAGGCAAGTTCACTTAGAAGCTGACTTTGCTTTAAGCGGTTTAAAAAAGAAGAAAACATCATTTATTTTCCCCAAATTTGTTCTGCCCAAACATGTAATAATGTGAACTACTCAACCACATAGTCTCAAACGAAGGCCTATGTCACTGTCATTTCATAATTTTTGATATTTTATATTGGAATGCTCTGATGACGTTGAAATACAAAGATTCTACATGTCAAGCCACATCCTCATTGTCCCTCATGCAGCGAATCGCTCTCTGCACCATGCATTTGTGCAAACTACTTACAAGTTTGCATCAGAAAGTTAGCAATTTTTCTTTAACTTATTTCTATTTTTCTATGTGCTGGAAAAGGAAATGGTGAGGGGAAAAAATGCATCAGGGATAAATGAAATCTAAATGTATTAAGTTCAGAGAAAGTGTTGCATTGTTCTTGTTCAGAACACAGTTTCCCTGATGGTCCTGTGTGCCAGATCTCATTCGTTGACACATTCTCTTGTCCTTTCTAGAGCATTTTTAATGCCATTATTTGCATCACCTTATCACTGTCATAGAGACGCCGCCATGGATACCATCATTTTAGCTTAGTCACCATATCAGCTGACCTTGTAGTCATGTACCATCTCAACCTTCACGTCAGATAAAGCTTGAGGAAAATAACATCTACAGGTGCCATCACTTTAAACTACCCATTTTGTGATCTAATCCAAAACGTGTTACATTGACTTGAATAAATGTGGTTGAAACGGGGGGATAATATGCATTAAGCAAATGTCTTTCAGTCTTTGTTCTAGACAGTCTTCCACATTAGATGAGATTGGTATGGTCTGTTGTTATTGGTGTGGTCTTAGCTGTAATGCCTCCTCCAGATGGCCTTCCTCAATTGAGCTATTCTCTTCCAACACCCTGAAGAAAGCAATGTGGATGCTCAGACTCTTGACAGTTGCGTACGTTTTGAGTGTGTGTCTGCGCCCTTCACAGAATTAGTCATAGGGGTGTGAGCATTATTAGAGTCAAATTAGATCCCCACTGTGCTTGAAACCACATGGATAATTGCGGAATTTTAATCTTTACTCATAAACACTGAGGAAAGGTCAAGTTAACCACTGAATGACCTCTTCTTATGCTACAGACATATGTGAGGAAGACTGTGGATACCTCTCTCAGTATACTTTCATTTACTCTGCTGTCCTCATAAAAGCAACATTTTACTAACAGCTGTTTACAACTGGATGATCAACATCATTGTTTATCCATTCTAATACTTCTAATACTATTCTAAAATGTTAATAATGGCAGAAAAGACATATCTGTATGTAATTTTGACTGATATATACTGAGGACTTCTGTGGCAATCAATAGCTACTGAGACATTTTCCCAATACTTCCGACACATCTGACATATAAATGGCAGATTTATGGCTCTTGGGACCACATTTGTATGTCCGATCGCTGCTCAACAACCCAGCCACAGAGGGTTAGGTGAAAATTAAGAGCTAATATCCCTCTCAGGGGCGAGCCGTCTTGCTGCGCTCAGCGTGACTGACGATATGACCAATAGATTCATTTCAGTTTTTGTATCGCTCACAATATTGATGATCCACTGGAATTGAATCACTGTGTGGTGCCTGCCTGATTACAATGACCTTTCATTCTCACAGGGGTCAATGATAATAACTAGATTAGCTGATAGCTGTCTGGGTCAGCCTTTTAGTACCTACTGTATGATTCAAATTGGAGACGCTCTCTGGTTGTTTTTACTGCGTTCGTGTTGTACGCATTAAACTGTTCAGCATTAAATAAATGAATAAGATCTTGTGAAATAAATACTCACATGAATAAACTATAATGAAACTAACTCGAAGGGCACTTGGAGACCTCTCTCCACAGACCTCTGCCAAGGCCCATCGTCCACTCTTCTATAATATGCAAATCTGCAAACTTCATAGTCAATATTATTGCTTGTTCTCATGAAGCGGAAAGTTCAAACATCTTTCCTTAATATCTCTGGTGGAGTTTATTGCCGACAATTCACATTTCGATGTGAGTAAGATTATAATTAGTTGCGTGATATGTGTGTGTATTTACCTTTCCATAGCCGCGCCTTTAGTTTGAGAAAAAGGTGTTGCTACAATTGTGGCGATGTTACAGTTTTACCAGTTTTCCCATGAAACCACTGACAGACAAACAAACCAACAAACCAGACTGCAAACATAACCTCCTTAGCAGCGGTAAACTGAGGAAAAACTCAGTTCATTATTATGAAATGTCTCATCCTTCTTACAATATAAAATGCTTCTTTCTTTTTTTTTTATTAGAATGACCTTTTTGGCAATGACTTTTCAAAATGTCCCTTTTTATTTTAGAATGTCACTGTTGATTTTTGAATGGCTTTGGTGTGTAGTCACCGGCCCTGCCTCACTTAAGCAAGCAAGCACAACAGCTGCTACCAGATTTATCCATTTAGCTCCTGCTAGCTAGAGCAATGAAATACCAAAGCCGTTCTGTTGATTACTGTCTAAGTACACCGACACAGTCACTAACCTCCCCTTTTACTGAACCCAGCAAGGCTGCACACGCTACATGCCTAGCAGCTATTTTACACAGTTTATTCATATGTTTATTTCGAACTTTCTTATTCGTTAAGGCAGTTTATGCGTTGACAATTTGACCTTAGTGGGAGCCTTAAACTGATACCTACAATAGCGCATTCAGCAGAAGTGAATGACTTCACAAACTTCAACAGACCGGCTCATCACGCATTTTTTGAAGATATCATCTAGCATGTTGAAAATCGTTGTTCCACACATTGTATGAAGGACCCTCCCGATCCAAGGATATTCCATATCAGATAGCATACATAGGTATTTCTAAAAATGAATGTGAGCAGAGATCAAGTGCAAATTATACAATTAATTATCACTGCGATTACTATCGCAGAGGAAGCATGTGACGGTTGAATTTCAGAATGGTGCACATCTCTTTGACATACCCCAAAACAGCCAATACTTTCATCTTCTGAACTATCACCTTTCAGGTTGCCTCATTACGTGCCTTGATCTTTTATGCAGTCAGGTAAAAACAGAAGCCTGGCAATGCTTTGATCTCCGGCATAAAAGCTCCCCAAGAACTGACAGTGTTTCAAGATGGAAATGGCGTTGGATAGACCACGTTACACTAAAATATTGTTTGATATTGTGATGCATTATTGACCATGAAACAAAAAGCCAAATATTGACCTCATCAAATATTGAAGGGGATATGACAAAATGTTTCGAGCAACAAGGCCGTGCACAATGTTGTCCTTTTGTGTGGGAAGACATTTTACCCAAGTCAGGGCTACAAGGGGAGAGTGCGTCAGCACTTGCAGGTCGTGTGACACTGCCACCATTTCACAGCATATCTTAACTGCATCAGAGCAGCTCTGTTAAGAATTATAGTTTTTTAAAGTTAAGAATTTGTTCAAAGACCTCAATAGCTGTAGGAGGATTCCTTTTTATGTGTGGTTTGCTGATATTTGCTCTCTCTTCATCTCAGTTGTTCAGACTTGTGTTTGAACAGTTAAACATCAACTCAAACAGTCCTCCATTTGGGAATTACAAACTCCTAAGTGACTTCAAAAGAATTGCCTTCATTTGTACCAACAAAGAACAGAATGTGATGATTCATTCACTTCTCTCTTTTTTCTTTTTGGACACATTTTGCGTGAAAAGCAGAACTCCCCCCCTCCACTTCTCTATATGCCCATATGGCCATCAAAACATGCTGTGGAACAGGATACTTTACAAAAACGCACATCTATTGAACAGTCAGACTTTAGTGTATATTTATAGAAACTACTCCACTTTTTATAAATTAAACTCACTGCAAACCACTTCTTAATTGACCCGTTCTTCTTTTCGGCTTGTGGCACATTTGTACTTGTATTAGCTCGTTCTAGCTGTTGCCAGCTGACTTGACATAGGTCACACAGGTGCTGATAATCAAGGCTGGTATTACATATGCACAGCTTAATTAACATGTTGATTTTTATTTGCTGTCACCCAGCCTCCCACTGAGAATAAGAATAACTAGTAATGTCAGGGGAATCAAGGTCCCTGCAAACTGAGGAGTGTGTTCAAATCAATACAGCTGCACATTCGGGCTGCACAGATACTGTTACAGTGGTATTGTGTGAACATAAGCCACAGACTCCTGAGGGCATCAGAGGATTTTTGTTGCAAATCATTTAATTTCAATTTGCTCTGCACATTGCTGCGTGGTGATGACATTATCTAATTAATTTGTTCTCCAAGGCAACAAATTAAGTCATCTATTGAACTTTGAGTGACAAAAAAAAAAGTTTTACACCCCACATGTGACCTCCTAGACAGTGAAGCTAATGACCTGCAGCCAGGAGCGCTAGTTTGTCATGACATAATCAGAAGACGCTCTTTAATTTAGAGAAATACTGAAAGCAAAGTAATACAAAATGAAGCACTTCTACTGACTCCGCCAAGAAATAAAAGGTTCATTAATTCTGACGTAATTGTGATTACGCATCCTTTAAAATAACGTTAGCTGTGTCCCAAAAGGGTGAAGGACAAAGCCTTCTTTAAGAATGCCTGGTACAGTGTGGATCCGAGCATATGCTCATCTCCATTTGTGCATTTTGTATGCGACTGTAGTGTACTACACCAGAGTATCATATGGTATTATGTTAATTCTGCTCTATCAACAGTGTAGTGCTCCAAATTCCGAAGTACGCACAGTGTCTCTTTAATTGTTTACCCTCTTTCTTCGCTCTTCTGTTTGAATATGCATGCAGAGGAAGAGCACTTGTACTCCCAAGGATATATACTGTGAGAGAGTTTGGATCAAAACAGAACTGGCTTAAACTGGATGATGCTCAAAGAGGCGTTAACCTCGTTTCCTGTCTGATCTGATATGAAGTGTTTTGAAAGCGGGTGAAGATTTTAAAACTTTTACATACAGTAAACTGGCTTTAATGATGCGATCAAGTCCCACCTGCAGATAGTTCAGCTGCGAAAACGTATCAGATTTCCGTCAGGCATTCAAAGTTCAGTTCATGCTTTGTGGAATATTATATAGACCTACGTGGGAAAAGAGGGAGGAGATCATGAAAGATAGTCGTGATTGATCTTTACTTTCTATGTCACAAAGGGGTAGGGAGGTTTGTCCCCCCCCCTATCTGCAAATCAAAAAAGAGTGACCTCAGAGGCTGCCTCTGCTGTAATGAAAATGTAGTCTGACATCATTGGCGCATTAAGGACCTGTTTTGGCAAAGCACAGGAAATGTTGAGGTATATGAGGTTAAAGTCAAATTGAGTTGGTTTTAGCATCCCTGGAAACATGATGAGACTGACATGAATTGGCGACATGGCTCTTTAAATCCTCCACTCTTCAATTTCCTTTTCAGTTTAAAAGCAATGTTTTAAGAGCGTAGTTACATAATACGGTGACTCAAATGGAAAATCCACCCCAGAATAGAATTAACATATTCCTGTCTTGTTCGAACTTGAACATGAACATGAACATGAATACAGATTCTTCCTTCTGCCAGGAACAACAAACACGACTGAGACAAATCTTGCAGGTGTTCCATTGACAATGAATAAAAAAATTATAATAAAATAACAGAAAAAACATGGCTTTGTGAAATTCTAGCCAAACTGGTGTTTACACATGCACTTTGTCTGGAGATGTGTTCATGATAATAACACAGATTAGTGTGTTTGATCTGGAGAGATTTGTTTGTATGATATTGATTGATTGAGCAGCTTGTGATGACAGGGGATTGTATTTTCAGGTGGATTTTGCCTTTGTAGCAAGATTGCTTTTACTACTCTCTGGAATGAGTCCATTTCATTTTTTTTAACCCAACAGCAGGCTTAAGATCAGATAATTATTGCTGCTATGATCACGGCCACTTTGCGTAGGGCATCTACCACCCAAGGTATCAGATGACATTTAGTTCAGTGAAAGATTGATGAACTAAGAGAGACAATAGAAGAAAGAAGGAGGTGAACCTGGAACTGATTTGCAAAGAAATACACAATGAGCGGTTTGCTCCACAGTTGATTGAAACCATCCTTTGATGGTTCATGAAACAAAGTGACTGAATAATGCATTCAACGTCACTGATCTGTGAGGTATTTCTCAACCTCGAGATGGTTGAAATCAGCGGCTGATACTCCCTCCCTCAACAGCTAGCGTAAAAATGCCATCAAGCAATGGACTCATCCCCCCAACTGTTCCAGCAGTGCTTCACAGTGTCCAACATTAGAGGATTGTGGTTGAATCAGGCACCTCCTAAGTGCAAATGTGTGTAGCTGCGTGACCCTGTGACGCTGAAACAAGCTTTCATGCTCTCCAGCCTTCTCTGGTTGCAGACATTTTTTTTTTTTTCAGTTGCGAGATGACTCAGATTTTTTGGTAGATCAGGATATCTTATAAATATTTCATGTTAAGGAGAGATTTATCTTTGATTCAAGTTGAGATGTATCAGAGAAAAACACCAAATGATCCTATTTTTGGTGTCATCATTGTATAAATATGAAACTATGGTGAATACTTAATGTGTTGGAACAATTATGTTAGAAGCTCCTTAGTAGTTACATGGTAAGGACTTAAATGGTATTTTTGTCTGGGTAAATTTTCCATGTTGTTTCCCCCACATCCAAAGGTCCACATGCAAAACAACCAATGCAACACCTCACCGCACACCCCCTTTGCCTCTGAGGGCATTATTCAAACAACCCACAGGTCATTTTAAGTGTTTGAACAAACTGAAGTCATAGTTCTGTTGAGGACAGTTTCTCTTTCCTTGCTTTTTTGTGGGAACATGCTGTGGTAGACTCCTGCCTCCAGCGACCCTGACAAGAATTCATTCAAACAGGCAATAAATAAATGATCAAATATGTCGTACAGTAGCATAGCTACTGCGGTCTAGTATCAATCAATGCTCAGTGGTGTGTATTCAAAGTATCCAGCCAGTCACTGGTTAGTTTAAGCAGCGACAGGCATTAAAGGCTCTCTGTCCTTGCTTGGCAGAGCCTTAATATTAATGTTACTCTTGCTCACCCCAAATACGACCATTTTCTTTTTAATCCTGTCTGGCTTTTTGAAGATAACTGCACCTTTAAGGGACTGAGCGTATCTATCAATTCACATCAAAGACGGATGTCCGAGACATTCGAATACCTTGTCTGTCAATAACTGCTAGAAATTCGGAAATTTCTGATCATCATTATCTGCTGTGTCTTTGTTCTGTGGGCAAATGCGCCTGGAATGCTTCAAAGGCATGTTAATCAAGCCCTGTGTGAAGATGCCAGGAGACCAATTACACTTGTGAGCTGCACTTCAGCTTTCTCATTTCCCCGAATCCTGCTGCTCAAACATGGTTATAGCCCAGATTTCTTTTCCACGCCGATGAAATAGTTGACCTTGACAAACAGCAGAATGCAGAGAGGAATTGGTAACATGGAAACGGCACAGGAGTACTTCAACTTCTCTGTATCCGCTGTGTATGAGCTACATTGGCCTGTATTTTCAACAGAAGATAGACGGGCTTTGTTGCTCAAGGCTTATATGAATGTCACTGTAGATTGAATTCGCAGAAACATTCTAAAGGTGATTGGAAGCTCCTCATCACTTTTTCAGTGATTTAACCTGGACTTGAAAATATTTAATAACTGTATTTCAAGGTCCAGGTACATGATTCTGCATCTGAACTTTGAACAGGAAGCATTTTTCTTTACTTTCATAACTGCCCAAGGTCACTTTTATCATCAAGCGCCATAATTCTGCCATCCAAGATGTTGAGGCAAAAAGCCAGTCTTCCTTCAGAGGTAGAGTTTGCTGAGAACAGATGCGGGTGGAACAATGTGCTCTCCATTCCTCCAGCTGTTTCTCATTTCGCTGCAGGGTGGACTGACGAACAGAGGAATCCGTCACCAGTGGAGGCTGCGTCCCAGTTGGCCTGACGAAGCCACAGCCTCGTCCCAATCATCGTCCGTCCATCCATCTGCCACGAGATTGATATGCCTCCGGATGTCGTGAAAAGCCCCGGCATGCCCCTCGCGCCTGCCAGCCAGGGAGGGCCTGTCTTTACTCGGCTGCCATTGCACTCTGCTCACACCAGGACAAACTTGATTTGACCAGAGGGAGGCTCTTGTGATTGATGATTCCACCACGTATCTTCCGCCACAGCAATCTGGCCTGGCTCTACCGCTGTGCGAATGCTTGTGTGTGGGTGTGCATGCGCGTACAACTGTCTGAATGTGACAGTGAATAAAAATTTTTATGCAATTATGAGTAAGGATATTTAGGCCAGATGGAGTTTGGTATATGCAGGTTTGGAAGTATCCACACCAGCCAAGTCACATGCGTAGCTCCAGTTGCTTGCTTGCTGTTTGTGGTGCAACATTTCCCGTGCAAGTGACAAGCTGCGAGCCCACTCTATCCAGGCTTTGTTAAAGAAAGCTCAAAATGCCAAGGGGTTCCCCTCACACCCACAGGTTTCCTCAGCTGTGGCAGTAATCAGCGCTGAGAAGTGTCGTCCATGCCTCGGCGCCCAAGCCAGAAGCTTTGCACAGTGCTCCTTCCACTACTTCCTGCCTTTTCTTTTTTCTTAAATGTCATCTCCCATCATGTTCATCTCCCATGGCCTTCCTCGGGCTAACAAACACCGAAGCACCAGCACTCCGTCATTGTTGCAGTACAGCGTGGATCAATTCCTGCTCGTCATGGCAAGGTTTTGGGTTTCAAGTTGATGAAAGATAGATGTGTGAACATGCAGGCATGGACAAAAGGATGTTAACACCCTTTTCATTCAATACAGATGGAGAAAGGTGCGATCATATGAGGATGGATGTCAATTAACAACAGAGGTCAACAAAGTAATCCGCACAGTGGTTCAGTATGTGGGCTTTCCAAGCAACATGGGTCGAAATTATCCGTGCCCAAATCACTGGTGCATCAGTAAAAAAAAAAAACAAAATAAAATTATGTAATATGTCAAGGGAAATAGTCAGGAAAATCATGACAACATATGCCCCAGACGCAGACAAAATGCATCAAAAAAAGAGAGACAGCGGTCAAGAGTTGAAACAAACTAGCCCAAGGGGATCTGCTGGCCAAATATAATCTAAATTGGGGTTGACAAATACAACTAATTGACATGCAACCTAGAATGACCCAAATTTGTGCTTCCAATGATCTTTTAGCTCTTTGAAAGTAACCTCTTTCTTCATGGCTGCCTTCTGTTATTTTGTGTGCCTCTTGTGTCTCGCTGTGTGGGGAAACCGAAAGCAGAACGCAGGCACACACACACAGAGGCACACAAACGCACACCAACCTTAATGACATAAATGGCATGTAATGGTGATGATACGGAGCTGGAGGGAGAAATAAATCACTGATGTAATGTTTCCGGTGAAAAGCCTGGTTCCCGCTGCAGAGGAAAGCCAATGCGAGGGGCTCCATCTACTGTTTGGTTCCGTGAACTTCATACTGGGCACTCTGACAGGGCTCCAGCTGACTCACTTCAGCTCCCTTGCCTGTAAATGAAAGGGGACAGCCAGACTCAGCAATGAGGCTAAGGCAGTATAATTTATGCCTGTGAATTATGGATATTCCAAGCAAGTGAAGGCCAATATATGTTTTATACCACGCTCCCCTCCATTTATTTTGGCTGGGGTTATGGCTTGATAGCTGGCGGTTCTATTGATGATGGACTTCCTGATTTATCCGCTCAAGTCAGGCAGGGCCATCAATTAAGGCGCATTGCCAGGACAGACATGCCGGATGTACTGTCACCTGTTGTTTATGACTGGCTGACTATGCTCTCGCGAGTTAGCTTCCTGTAGTACAGGGCGGTTCTCCACTATTGCCCACTGTGTACCACTGTGATTACCCCCAGGCGTGAGGCAGTAAAACACTGTGCATTATCCAGCTGCAATTTGTGCAGCCACTAAACGAGCAGCATCTATTTTCCAGCTTCATTAAAGCATCAACTACTTTTTATCTGATTATCAGAATTACAATAACTGTAAACTGCGAGGCAACCCTATACATAGCATTGTTTTATAACCTCATTTTATTACCTCATAGAAGTCGGGAACATATAATTTCTCACGGATAGACTGAGATGTATATACTATCCATTCCCCTGGAAGCCATCGCCAGCAATTTCCTTCCTCTTTCATCATTCTAAATGTGCCTAAATGGTTTGGGTGTGGGGGTGTGTGTGGGTGTGGGTGTGGGGGGGGGTTGAGCAGCCATAACCGCACCTTTGTGTCAGGAGGGGAGTTTGGAATCTTTGATGCTTTCCCTGGCATGAAATGTATTTACAAATACCTTCGTGGGAGCAAATAAAAGGTTTAATATTTAATTAGGCCTAAGGGCATCTCACAATACATTTCTGATCAATGGCATGATGGAGGAATCTTCCCTCACTGTCAGCCTGTGTGAGGAGAAAGCCTGGCTTCCTCCTTTAAATGTTACTCCAGTTACTTACATGCAGACGGCACTTTGGGGAGGACAGTTAATCATCAAGCATTTACAATGCACCTCCTGGGATGCCGAGCAGCCAACGAGGGCCACTGGATTCGTGTTTGTATACATTTGTGAATTTTAAGGCTTCTGACTTCAGATGATTACCATGAATGATGAATGACGAATGATGATGAAAAATGTATTTAGGCTCTCTTTGTGCCAACGCTGATGAAACTTTCATGATCCCTGTGGGGAAACCGGGCATGTCACAGTGCACTGTGAGATTGGGTTGTATAATCAAGAGTCTTAAATCGCCGTAGCCAAGGGGTGTTTTTGAAGGCCCCCTTTTGTTTGCCATTTCTCCAGTGTGTGATAACAAATACCACGGAGGTCAGGCATGCAAGCCTGCTGCTGACTGCTAAAATGAGGACTAACTTGGTGTTGATTGCTTTAATACGGGCCTGCTCATCCACACGTTATTTATACATTTGTTTAATATTCCCAAAATCCTAATCCAATCTGCATCTCTGCTCACATTTTCGGTCCATTCTTTCGTGTCTGTCAGCCCGAGAGAGTGCAGAAAGTGCAGTTTTGTTGCATTGATGTTGAGAATTGAAGGGATTTTTATTCAGCTGTGACTTGAAGTAGCTTCGGTATCATGAAAAGATCGAACATTTTTCCGAAGGTGCACTGTATATTGCACATCTTTTCTGCAGTTCGTTTATTTGACTTTTTTCTTGAGACCATTTAAAAAGAAACATACCTAATGAAAATGGTATTCTGACCAAAGAGCTGGTTCACAATAATCTCACATTTCTCTTCTTGATATCATGTATAAATGATACTCATACCAAATGCAGGTTTTTTTTTTGTCGTTAAGAATGCTACCAACTGTACATCCCCGCACCTCACAACGTGCCTTAAATAAGAATGCAGCATTGAATGAGGAGCTTTAGTGTTATGGTGATGGTTTTGCAAATGACCCTGGGCTTTGCAAATGTTTCTGCAAAGACTCCACTTCATTTTTTTCAGGGAGCATTTAGAGAGAGACGCAGG
Source organism: Chaetodon auriga (assembly GCF_051107435.1). Classification (NCBI taxonomy): domain Eukaryota; kingdom Metazoa; phylum Chordata; class Actinopteri; order Chaetodontiformes; family Chaetodontidae; genus Chaetodon; species Chaetodon auriga. The sequence goes on along the minus strand of NC_135097.1, from coordinate 9,663,461 downwards.
CTAATTTGGCGGCGACGTCGTGTCAAAGCACAGCAGCTCGCATCAGAGAAGCATTACTGACTAAACCTCACTGTTGTGTAAATTAGCACACCTGCTCTCTGGCGCTAAAGCCTTCAATGTAGTGCTATCAAAATACACAAAGCTTAACAACAGCTGTCAAAGCTTCATGACAGCTGTCACGGAGTCAACACGCTGAAGTCTGCTTTCTCTGCAGCAAGATTTTTCTGTGAAACTTTCTGAGTGCTGAAAAAAAAAAAAGCAGCGTGTCACATCTTTGTTCCCGGTGACAGCATGAAACCTTTTCTGCTTTAGTTTTAATCGGAGAGATCCAGCCTGTCCTCTTGAGCCACAGAGCAGTGAGGGAAAATGTGTGCTGCGCTTTGAGGACTTTTGTTTCGCTGCCACTGAACTCACGTCAGAGAGCGCCGACACCTCAGAGACAAGGCACAAAACATATAAATGCCCAATTATAGTTGCTTCAAAGAGAGATGCATTTAAAAATTAATAATGGGGCATTACATAATTCACAACGGTTGGTTATGTAAGCGGCCCAAATATGAAGAACAGACAGGGTATTGTCTCTTACTCAAATGGCAGCGGGTGTGCCTGTGTGTCTGTTTTCGTGTCACTGCGACCACACGATTTGCTTAACTGTGTGAATTTAACTGCATATATACGTATATGTTTGTTTTCTTTTGTGCTGAGCATTTCTCTGAAAGGAACGTGTGGAATGAGGACAAGGCATTGGCGAAGGCAGTGAATAGAGTCTTAGAAAAACTCCAAGGTGCTTCGGTGTCAAGGTGCGTTTCGTCTGCCGCCCTCCCAGAAGATGTTAATCTGCTCTGCTCCGGCTCCTTCTTGTTTCATTTCAGCATGAAGGCTGCAAAGTCTGCTCGATGAATGGCTGAGGCACTGTGGAGTATTTCCCTCAGAACCATAATACATAAATTGAGGATCCCAAGGCTCGATGAATTACGTGCCAGTTTTGTGTCTTGCACACAGGTTTGGATACCAGCCTCCACAGAGACTCTTCAACTCTGTGACTGTCAAACATCAGTCCAAATTTTAGACGTATCTTTCTCTTCAATATACCAATCAAAAACAAAACGAAATGATTTGTTCACATCCGTCTGCGTGGTTTTCTTGCACAGGGGAATTGTTTGCTTTTCAGAAATGGCCATGAGACATTATGAAATTTCAGACTGCAGTTACTGTGAGACAGGGAAATGTCTGCTATCGAGATAAACTGTCTCAGCATAGAACTGAAAAATCTGAACTCAGATTGCCTTGTATCTTTGGGCAGTGCTCTCCAACTAGACCTCAAGTGCATTCCAGGTCAGGTCTCGGGTTCAGTTAGATACTCAGGCAAATAATTGAATTAATCAAGAGCAAGAACTCTTCAGAGTTTCCAAATCACACTCGATGAATTTTGAGCAAATTATAATAAGACGAGGACAGATGGGGTTATTTGGGCTTTAGGATTTGATGTGAGTTCATGCACCTATTAGCTATTCAGAACCTCCCACACTAATGCCCCCTATCTTCAGAACTACAGTCATACCCAGAGGACAGGTTGCAAGCAAGTTGTTCTTGAAAATGTGGGGGACCTTTACAAAACTAAATTTCCCTGAACAGATAAAAGACAAAACCTTATATCTTTAATTAAGCGTGTTGCTTTGTTAGCGCTGTTTTGTGGGTTAAGAAGAAATGTACAAAGGAAACGATGACAAATGTGTGTGCAATGTAGGTCCTTAATTAGTAGTAGAATCCCAGATGTTGCGTGTTTTCATTTGCTGTCTGCAGACAGTCTTTGCTTTTGCACTCTCTGATTGCTCTGAGCTCTGAATGTAATTTACCTGGAGTGTTTTCTTGCAGCAGTCTGCATTTCTTGCTTTGTAGTCTTATCTTTTGTTAGCTCCCTCTTGTTTCATTATTATTTAGCTCTGTTTCCTCTGAGGTGCGTCTCTCCCTCCCTCCCTCCCTCCCTCCCTCTCTCTCTCTGTACATCTGCTCTGACTTAAGTCATTTTTAAAGAACTCTTAATTCCCACAGAAACCTGCATTTAACTTATGAGCACTGTTGCTTTGACCAAGTTAAAAAACGAGGGGGAAGAAAATACAGACTTAACAGACAGCTCAGGTCTAGCCCAAATCCATCCACTGACAGTACTTAAGCTGCTGTCTACCTAGAAAGGTAAGAAAGCAGCTTGATCTTTTGACTGAGGATTACAGAATGGATGAAAGTGAAAAAAAGACAGATGGATCGTGCTCTGCTTATTTGGATGGTTTCTCCTTGAATGTTCCCTGTGCTGTGACACAACTGCTAATCAATGGCCACGAAAAATAAAACGGATCAGGAGAGACGCTTTTGAGGATAATTCTGGTTTGTTGCAACTGGATTATTTTCAGACGTTTGGTCGTGATTACTGTCTGAAATAATAGCTTTGTACATGCCAAGTTAATTGCTTGGATCCAGCAATGTTAAAAAGAAGTGGCAAGAATCAAGAGCAGGCAGACAGTCACGTGGGATCATACAGGTGAACCCCCCAGGTGAGCCAAACTTAACTGGAAGAAAAGATGAGAGAGCAAGAAGGTAAAATGATTACCAACATCCATCACAGCGTACAGGCTTTGATCTATCGTAGCTGCCACAGCTGTACACACCGTTTTTTGTAAAGTGCAATTGTAATATCAACATTGGGGGTGCAATACATTCAGTATTACCTCAAAATAAAGCTTTTCAGAAAATCTGTCTAAACTGTTGACCTGTTTTAAACCTTTCTGAATGTCTCAGTGATCGAGTTTCTCGCCCCATCGGCCCTCATTTTCGAGATATTGCCAGGCTCCAAGATCTCAGAAATTACTTCGGTGACTAGAGTGTTATCATAGCTGACAGGAACAGCAAAGCCTACAAAAATATGATCTAAGGTGTAATAAACAGGAGTCAGGAATAGATAGGCATTCTGCAGAGATCATTTTTTATACTGTTCACTTCTCACACTGACTTTCTTTGGACCATCAAAGTCCAAATACACTCATACCCGCACATGCTAGCATGACTAATATTTTCTTACAGGACTACATTAGAGTTGCAACTACCAATTATTTTCATTTTTAACTAATCTGTTGATGATTTTTTTTTTTTCCCCAATTGATCAAATAGTTGGTTCGTCTATTGAATAATAGAGTCCAAGGTGACGCTTACAAAGCTGATCCTGAGAATGTTTCATAACTTTTGCTGCCAGCTATTTAGTATTACGCTTCCATGCTGTTGGGGGATTTGTAGGTCATCCGACAGATCCTACATTTCCCATAATGCAATTCGATAGCATCTTTCATTAGGCCTTCTCTGCCTCATAATTGCCCACATCTATCAAACCCTACGGCTGCTGTTTATCGCACAGCCTTTCTGTTAAAATATGAAGTCTCCAGCCCAAACTTTGAGAAACAACCCTGATGACATCATCAGGGCCACAGTTGAGATGATACATCTGTCTTCACCCACTGAGTGGGACTGTACCTTTCATCTCAACTTTATGTGTGAAATCTGTGGAGCTGTCTTTAAGAGATGACTTATTAAAATTACCAGCTCTACCCTCAGTCCACTTTCAGACCTACTTGAGCCCTGCGTGACAGAAATGTAGCTCTCATTCATTTGAGGAGAGGCAGTGCTCGAACCACCGAGGGCTCTGGCAAGACAACACAGGGTTGCAAAAAAAAAAAAAGTTGAACCAGGCTCAACTTCTGCTGCGACGCGATGTGACGTCATCTGGCACGGCACGTCTAGAGTTGTAAAATCTTGAGCTTTATTAACCGCTGTGAAGTGTTTTGGCATCTGATAAGCCTTTAAACACCTCAATCTCTTACAAAACTTCCTGTATTTCATTGTCTCAAGGGTAACGCAGCACGTAGCCCCCTGTCCTGGTTTAACACAGGACTGTTTGCTCTCTGAATGCCCACTTACACACTTGGGCGTCGTCGCTGTAATACAATAAAAGTGAAGCAGGTACCAGATTCATTAAGGTCCACTGATGAATGGCCATTTTCCAAAAGCCGTGAAACACACAGAAAAATAAATGTGGTAAACTGAAGGCCCCTGTGGTGCAGCATTTTTTTTTTTTGTACATAAAATTCAAAAAGCAACACCGTCGAGCTGCTGTTTGAATCAATGCAGTGCTTTAAAAATAGAATAGCACCCAGTCGAATGAAAGAAGCACACCTGTTCTGACTCTCAAAGCGTTATGGCTTGTTGCTGTTATTGTGTTTTGTTCATGCTGTGCCAGCATATTAAGTAATGTAGGCAGCATCTATTCATGTTACTGCCTGTTAGTTATGCATGAGTCGCCACTACAGCTGAACACTGTATGTTTTTGCCCTGGCTCCCTCGTCGTTGATCTTTGTCTTGATATATTGGTCTTGTCCCCACTGCTGCATTGTGAGTGGACTTGTCTTTCATTGTCCTTCATTCCCACAACTATACTGTAAGTCACTGCTGTCACCTGTTTGCAGAAATGACAAATTCTGTTATACTCAAGCTTTTCAAAGTGTGGTTTTGTTTTTCCAAGCACCAACTCTCCCTGGTGCACATCTCAGCGAATCCCTGCTGGATTTCTGAAACATCCCAGAAACCCCTTCCTCATCTAGAGACTGACTGTGATTCCAATTATGTAGAAATATGTACAGGAGATGGGCGACTGTCACAGGTCCCATGGAAATTTCATTTTAATTAATCTTGGGCAGAAATTGGCAACTCGGGCATCATGACACTCATCACGGCTCCCTGAAGTAGATCCAATTTTCTGTCTCAATAGGCATTAAATTAGCAAGAACATTTCCACCTTTGTCACCCCGGCACGCATAACAAATGAAATACATTTGGCTACATGACATAATGGAGTGCTAATAAATGAGTCACCGCACGAGCAAGGTACAGGCAGACGGTGGCAGGTAAATCGCATTTGCAGTGTTAAAGAGAAAAAAAAAATGTGTGCAGGGAGACAGATTTGGGATGCCTGAGTGAGGACGCAGGCGTTTTTGTTTTCTGTGTGAATTTTGTCACCTGAGTCAGGGCTCATTTCCTAGATCGTTTTTAGAGCACTGGAAATTAAAACATTACTGCCAAGCTTGACATTTCATGTACGTTTTGCCTTCATCAAGCATTGGTCCTCGAATGATAAGCATTACAGCCTCCAAAGTTCATGCATGTGTTTGCCTCCTGCGTCATAAAGGAGTCTTGATCTTCATTACGCTTGAGAGTATTTTTGGAAAATCAACAAATTTTCTTGAAAAATGGCCCCCGCCACTGTGATATCATTAACGCAGAGAGGTTTCGCATTCCTTTTGTGCTCCGAGGTTGGACTGCCATCAAAGTTTCCACCAAACCAAAGACGTGTTGCAGCAACAGATCAGTGCACATTTATACTTAGATGTTCTGCCAGATCAACATCCTTTAGGAAAACTCAAACACATACAGTAGCTGCGAGGACAGATTAACATGTTGGCAATTTGGGTTAAGTTTGTGAAAACTTGGCATTACTAACAAAACTTTTGTCGCCCCACATGTGACACAGCACAAAGAGGATGACATTTTTGTGTAGATGTACAGACCTCAACGAGGACTATAATAAGTAGAAAAGGAGTGAGGAGCTCATTTCAGATTTATTATATTGTTAATGCTTCACCCTGACAGGCAGGCGCTGTGCTTCCGTCTCTTTGAGACTCTTGCCACATCAGTGCGCGACTCTGATCCACCCACAGAGTGACGTGAATTGCTCTGTACTTGGGATAACTCCACAAATACACCACCTATTTTACATTATCGAAAATATCCCCCTTTCGCCAAAGCTGAAATCCTTAGAGAAAATTGTCCATGCATTGTGCACATTGTGATTGCCATCTGTCCAAAGAATCAGAGCAGAATCCAGATCTGGGAATTTACAAAGCCTTGTCCAAGGCCTTTGATCCTCTGTCTCTTTCTTCCTTTCTCTTTGTTCATGGGGACTGTGGGCTTTAGGTAGCTGCCTTAGGAAGCAACATGTAAGGGACAACTAATGAGGCTATCCGTGAGACTAGCATTTGAAGGAAAGATTGAGGAAGGCGATGACAGTATGTTGTGCAACTCAATACAGGAGCTGAGAAAAGTGTTTGATCAAAGGGAGTCATCAGCAGCAGAAAAGAGTTGGGTAACATGAAAACAATCATACCCAACCAGGTGTATGTTCCATGATGATAACATTACAGCATTCAAAACTCTTCTCTTCTACTCAGTAAGAAGCTGTTCATCCTTCTGCTGTCGAGGCTGCACAAATAACCCTCACTGTTGCTGTCCTTACCCAGAGTCTTAGCACTGGTGCCTTAATGTAGCGCTGTAAACAAACACCGGAGTCATATGTGTCCTGTTATACTTTTTGGTTGCAAAAACATAATCCTCACCGAGGTGTATTCTCCAAGTTTGAGCTAAATGGCTCCTGTAGCCGGATGCACTATGCATACTGGGATGAGGTGTCATGATCCGAGCCATACATCCTCCCCAATCAGTGCTTTGCATGTCATTCTAAGCCTAACCATTCCCAGACAAATTACATTCTAGAGTGGCATTATTGCAAGTAGATAGAACAAATTGGGTTTGCCGTGTGGATCAGGTAATGATGAGGATGAGCGACACCAACAGTTGCCAGCAGCCAGCTGGAGAGTGAATTGAGGTCTAACTGGGACTAGCAACAAAGTGTGTTGCCATCCTGATAGTTGGGCAGTTAAGACCTTCTTCCTGTGTTTACTTTCCCACTCCCTCCCCAGACACATCTAATCAATGAATTGAGTGATTGTTCTGTTTTGCATTTTGGTTAGTCTGAATTTTTTTTTTCTCTGTGTGAAAAGAAACTGAGCCAAGGGGAGAACACAAGTTTATGGATTCAGACCTGAGCAAACACACGATAGGTTTGTTTTCATCAACACTTGGTTACATTCGCTGCGTTCAGATCTGAATAAATTGTGGATTTCAGCAGTATAACAACAATCTCATGTGGGCTATTTTTGAGGGGAGAAAAATTAAAATGACATTGCTGTTAATTTATCAAATCTGACTCCAAGTCCCACTGATGGTGCCTCATTTGACCGCAGATAGTCACAAAGTCCCCAACCTTTTTCGTAACCTTTTCCGTGCCCAGCATTGCTTCATTGAAAAGTATTTGTGTTTCTCCAGTGATGATGAGTCAGATCTATCTTACCCTCCATCCCTGTCATCATCTACTTCTTCTGTACTGCATTTTAATTGGCCAAGGCTGGCACAACCTTCCAACCCAGCTGTTTCCCTGCTACATCCCGGAGCAAGGCTAGTGTTCCTCACTAATTACCGCTGCTGCATGCGATGATCCGTGACACAGCCAGCTCTTGCTCAAACACCCTCACCTCTCCCATTTACAGTACCTGTCAATATCCTCCGTCATTTTCATACATCAGTGAAAAAATCTTTGAAGTAGAGCAATGGATTGACTGAAAAATGATGCCCTTTCAAAAGGCTCCCGCAAGACTAATGACTGTTAAAAAGCAATCAAGTGGTAGCAGCAGTCTGAGCAGTACATCTCCGTATTTTATTGCTAACGCCCGGTCACGGCACCTCTGCTGTTTAAATTATTGCTATGTAAATCACCTGAAGTGCTTTGGTATTGGAAAGCAGCAGATTTAAGATGCTGGTGCATGTGCTAAATAGACAGTACCCCGATATTCGTGGAGGCCTTCATTTGAGGGACTAACTCCTGCTATTCATCAGGGTGTCAGTCTACCTCGATCTGGCACTACATTCTGAGAAGCTCACTGGCGGAACAAATGAAGTTCTCTCTGACTCACATATAAAACGCTTATTCTGTATTACTGCAAAACTGATGTGAAGTGCAGCGACAAAGTTCTGAACAAGCATGTCGTGGAGGCACTTTAACCTTCTGCCTTTCACGTATTTGTCTTCAACCAAAAGCCTTTGCACGCTTCCAGCGTTCCGGTGTAAAGGTTTAGGTGCTTGCAGTGTGATGAAGGGACCTCTGAAACTAGAATTGTAAATGTTCTGCTTGCATCACAGATAAGAAGGATCTTGAACGTCTCAAATTCATAAAGATAAAGGTTATTCATAGCTGAAATGTTGGCTGAATTTTTTAGTATGTGCACGGTGGATGGATCCCCACTTTGCACTGTAAAGACAGATTTGATGCTCGCTTTAGTCAAATCTTTACACAAGCTGTCACTGCCCTCTGCTGGTTTTTAGGCTGTATTACACCTACATAGGTAGAGGTCTATTGTACGCAAAGTTCAAAGCTGGTTTGTTTGGAAACAAAAACAGAACAAACTTTTCAGGTTTACTCATTGTTTTGATCACTAAGTCTGTTCAGAATTTGCATAAATTATAGTCACACTAATTGTATTGTCTCACATCTAAAACTACATTTACCGTGCCACTGAGGACGACTAATTTGTGGTGGAATTCAGGCTTGTGACTGTTAATATGCTTATCCCAGAAGAAAACTCCATTGTGAGAATTAATTGTTTTATTGTTGAAAAGTCTCTGTTGTCTTTCCCAGCACATAAGCTTATACCTTTTGGAATAATGCATTCCCTTATTCCCCGGCTTATTTTTATCCCTGCGCTAGATATGGTGGGAAATTTAATGGAGGTTTTTTTCTTTCTTTCTTTCTTTTTTTCATTCAGGGATCCAAATTGATTTCTCCTCTGCACAAATATATCGGTCATGACTGCAAATGTATGTAAGAAATGCCGTCACTGTGCAGACCTGTAGTGTAGTATCACACATCGTTGGTTTTTGCATTTGTTTCTGTATCTAATCTACAATACCGAGAAGCAAAAATAAAATGCATATTATTCATTGTTTTGGACCCAGTGGGAAGTTTTGCAAGTACGGTTGCTGATATATACAAACTATGATATTCATGCAGGTTAAAGAACTAAACAAAAAACTGCAGTGAGCAGGATGCAAGAAGAAAAGAACCCCCCACACTCTCACACCCCCCCCTCTACCCCCAGAGCTTTGGTCATGAGCCTGCTTCTTTCTGTCAGCAGACAGTCCCGCAGGATAGACCTCCATTCACTCCCAGCTCAAATAGGAAGTGAACTCTCAGTAAAACTATTACTGTATTCGGAGGACTGTCAGGTTTTCATAAGCGGTTCTTAATGAAATAATCTTTTTTAGATGATTTACACTACATCGTAATTATAGTTCTGAAGAGAAGGATTTGTCTCTGTTGAAATAATGTGGTTGAAATTAATTGAACTTTTTTTGCCCATATTCTCTCACAGTGCGATTTTTTTATTTTTTTTATTTTTTTTGCTCTATGGTTGGAGATATCTGTCGGCGAGTCGGTCAGTCCTTCACAAATTCAATGACAAAATAGCTGCTCTTTGCGCATTTTCAATTTGCGCATCAAAGAAGCTCACTGAAAATGCAGAAAAATTGACCAAAAAAATTGCATAAAGGGTTTTACTCGTGGTTGAGATGGAAAAGTTGCTGTATCAATAAAAGCAAAATGCAATAAAGTTCAAAAGAAATCGACTTTGCAAATAAATCAGAACGTACAAAAAGCATGTGAAGCCTGTGCTCCACTGAACAGACTCAGAATCATTAATCACATTCCATATTTCCATTACATTTTCTACTCTGCATTTGAGATTAGACTGGCGCTCTTTTTGATGTGTCATCTCGCTGTGCCTCCTTCTTCCATGTTTAATGGCATCCGACTGGAGAATGATCACCACCAGCTGTTTATTCCGTTGTGCTCAGCTTCTAATATTTGCTCAACTGTAGTGGATGAAAATGCACATTTATGCCCATTTTCTTTTGGCATTTTCCTGAAAAATGAGTCATAAATTTCACTAATTTTGGATGGAGGCCTGGCTAATCTGTCCCCCTCCATCACACTGGTTTTACCATCTGATGCTGCTGTGGTTAATGTTTAGGTAGATTAAAAAAGCATGTTTGGTTTGAAGTAAGTTCTCAGCTGTCCCTCCCTTTGTGGACTTTGTCACTCTGTAATAACACCACACTGTCTCCTCTCTGGCACCTGACTGATGAGTCACAATTACAATGGCAAGTCCAGGGCTTTGTCGCTTGAACAATAACAAATCCAGGAGTGATGTATCTCAGCAACTACTGGATGGATTGCCATGACATTTTGTGCAGACGTTCATGGCCCCCAGAGGATAAATCCAGCTGACTTTGACGATCCCCTGACCTTTCATCTTGCATCACCATGAGGCTGACATTTCTGCTTTTGAGTGTTGACAACTGTCTATGGAAATTTGGTAGAAAACATGTCCTCGAAAAACTGTTTTGGCCCTCTGACTTTTCATCTCGCGGCATCGTCACATTAAAGCTAACGACTTTGCGAAAGTTAGCATGTTAACGCGCTAAACTGGAATGGTGAACGCGCTTAAAAATCAGCATCTTAGCATTGTCATTGTGAGCACGTTAGCATTTTGCGTGAGGCTCTGCTGTGCCTTAGTACAGCTTCACAGAGCTGCTAGCTTGGCTGTGGCCCCCTTTTATATAGCATAAATGCCTCAAGCTGTAACAATGCGCTCACATGGGACCTATTATTTCAGGTGGTGAAAAATATTTGTATTTTTCCCACGCATACAGAGACGCAAATGAAAATGAGGCAAAGCAGGAGCTGAGCTGAAATGAGTGGCATGAATAGTCGGTGATGAGAAAGCGAAAGAGAATGACAAGCAGTTGCAGGCATTGTTTTAGAGGAGAGGGAAGGGGAGGAGAGAGGCAGTCATATGAACTGCTTGCATCACTCCCTCCTAATGACTCCCACTGTGCCATTTTTACCAAAGGCAAGGATTACCATTAAGCCCGAGTCACATCTTCTCACATGATCCCCTATCCTGCCCAAGGTTTATTCACACACATGCACAGACGTGAGCGCACACAGAATGGTAGCAGGGGGTGGACTGGGGATGAAAGGGAGGTTGGCCGAGTGGTGGTCACGGGACGGACAGAGGAGATGTGTACTCATGTAGCACCCGCGGCAGAATAATGCAGTAGATTTATAAACAATGCGCCAAAAATACCTTATCGTTGTGCATGGCCGTATGCTGGTGTGTTGCATGACCTCTGACCTTTAAATTACTGATGTTTCCACCGTTAAACCAATCTAACATGTTGAAATGGAAAGACAATTAAATGCTTAATTCTCATGACAGCAAAGAAAATTAGTTTGGATCACAGCTACCTAATCTGCTGCCTCAAATGTGTCATCAAAACAAGTTTGTATCAGCTCTACATCATATTCAAGTCCACTAATTTAACACTGTGAGGAAGTCTGGCATAAAAGATTATTACAGACTTCATCAGAAGACAATCCGTAAAAGCTGACTCCCCCTCGACTCAAATGTGACCTTAAAAATGCTGCAGTGCATTTTCAGGTCAATAGCACATTGAATTATTAAATACCCACAAGCCTATGATGATGATAAATCATAGCAAATTCATTTAAGGCCAGTATGAGACTCTGCGGTCCAAATAATTGATCAACTATTACAGTATTCATCTTGACACTCTAAAACATGTATAAAACGAGATGCAGACTCCAGACAACTGATGATTAAATGATCATTGCAACCTTGCCACGCTAATGGGTTTCCTGCGAGTTCTCAAGGGGAACATGGGAACGGCACATACATAAGGAATGCGGCTGTATTTTCAAATATACTTCATGAGAATGAGCTTAGTGCTAGCTTTGTGTAATCCTCGCCGACACGCCCCAATTATGAAGCGATACAAGCAGGCTGGAATTATGATAGCCAACGTGAAGTACATGTGACTGGGTTAGGAATCTTTGCCTTTCAGTGTGTGAGATCAGGCTGGAAAAAGAGCTTCTCCTCCGCAAAAAGCGCCGTATTGTTATGATGTGTTTTTAAATGACGTGCAAATTATCCCGACTGACAGCATCAAGTTCATCACGTCCTCCCAGGAACAAAGCTGTTGTGACAGTTTTGCTCCAGAACTAAATGTCTTACCTGTAGATCAAACTGCATCAAACATATCCTGGGTTAGATATTTCAACTCAGTTCTTCAGTGTTGTTTTGATCAGTGGTGGAAGAACTTTGCACATCCATTACTTATCTAAAAATACAGCGACGGAAAAATACTCCATTTGTCCTGCATTCAAAATCCTACTTAAGAGAAAGTACAAAAGCATTATCAGCAAACTGTACTTAAAGTACTGAAAGTGATTTGGTATTTCTTCGGGGAACAGCAGGCATCTGCCGCTTCACTCATTACTGGAGAGCCTTTGGAGTGAAAGCAGGTAAAACGTAAAACCTCAAAGAACTCCACCATCACCATCATGTGATGAGTGAATTAGTGAGACATCGGTTTGCTAATTAGTGAGTGTTGATCCCCTTGAGGATAACATGTCTGAGCTGCTGTGGAACATCTCACAATTCATGCAACCAAACAGCGATTGTTCACACTATGCAGTGTCCTCTGTGCAACCCAGAGTAAAGCTTGCAGTGAATCATGGGAAGGCTGCAACCTGCCTTTTCAATCTTGCCCTAGATTCAAACTCCTTGTGGTTATCACTATAAGCCAATCATTTTTCCTCTCACAAAAAAAAAATGCCCTGAGGTTACAGCAGCAGCAGACCAAAATAATCAAGGTTTTGCCACTTGTGTCATCAGCTCATTTAAACTAATCACCGTTTTTTGTTTCCAGCCCTTCACCTGCAGAACAGTGAAGCAAATAAACAAAGAGTGCACATGCTGGAGGGGCGATCGGAGGGAGAATTCAAATGAATGTGGCACAGGCAGAAGCGAGAGGGGGGGGGGGAGCGCCTTGCCAGAAGAAAAGGAGAGTGGTAAGTTTTCATGCTGCCATAACTCACTAATTAAACACGTTTTCATACGTCCTGACACCAGGAATTAGCATCTGGTGGTTCTGACACCTCTGTGGGGGCTTTGCATCCGTTTCACACACAGAGATCAACACCAACTCTGCAGTCATGGAGCATTCTTGAGGTGTCAGATGACATGAAAGCCTTTAACTTAATGGAAGCACAGTACTGGATCTCTGTGAACGCAAAGACACAGAAGGAAGCGTCCAGAGACGGTGTGGTGTGGTGCAGATCAGATCGCCCCACGAGCTTCCTTTGCTGCAAGGCAAACATGAAGCAATAAAAGACAAATGGCGCCGTTCACATGCAGTGTCAAGTAGTTCATGCAACTGAAAAGAGAATGCATAGAAACTAAAGTAAAAGCCGTTCCAGTAACCCTGTATTTGAAGTTGCAACGCGTCTGCTTCGCTTATTTCCAAACAGAATCAGAGAAAGAATTCTGCATTCCAAGAAGACTTCTTAACGTCGAGTAAACCCCTCATGCCCCCATGCCTCACATGCTCGTGGCAGCACGAGCAGCCCTGAGGTGGGGAAAGAAGAAGGAGGTGGTGGAGAGAGAGAAGCCTCCCTGAGGAGTCAAATGACCCGAAATATGATGGCTTTTACAAACACATGAAGCTCTGAGGCTTTAGATTAGATCCTGCGATCTTATGCAGTTGGAGGAATTGCTTTATTACCCTGGATAATAACCAGGATTTGCAAAATCGCACATTTTGGGTTATTGAGTGCTTTTCTACTTGATTTCCAGCAAAGGACAAACGTGAGAGCTTACAAATGCTGCATTAGATCATGTTAACAAAACTCTTATTGGGTTTCTGAGTTCACTTGCAACACCATGTTGATTATTTTAATTCCACAATTTGTGTGCCAGGGGACACATTTGGAAAAGGCTATCACCATAATAGCAAATTAATTTTCATACAGTGTTCATAAAGGCGTGTACGCGCATTAAAGTTCACGGGCAGGCTCACTCATTCATCATCATTTGCGTTTCCATCTGAAAGAAGTTCGCAATTAATTAGACTTCCTCACATTTAATGTCCGGCTCATTTGTGTGACTGCAGAAGTCCAGTGGGTTTTCAGAGGAACAATACTGTGCATGACGGATCACACTACCTCCTCTCCCTCCTTCCTCAGTAGGAAATATGATGTTATGTGATGGCATCACGCGGGAGTCAGAAAATCCGGGTAGTCATGCGCTAATCCGGTATTTAAGGTCGACGGTTCACTGGTTTGGGGCCGAAAAAGAAAGCAGGGGCCAGCGGGCGCATGGGAGGGGACGTTTCAAACACACATATTAGTTGACAGAGAAAGTTCTTATTAGCGTGTTAAGTGACACACGGTCATATTGGAAAACACTCAGTGGGTAAAACTGACTCCATCTTGTGCGCAAAGATTTGGCACCCGGTTTTTCGGATGATGTTTCAGTGGTGCTTGTTGGTGCTTGTGGGCGCGGTGGTCGTGAGCGCTCAGTTCCCCAGAGAGTGTGTGACACCGGCGATACTCAGGAGCGGACAATGCTGCCCGTCACCCTCTGGACTCGACAACGACCCGTGTGGCTCCAGCACGGGCCGCGGACAGTGCGTGTCCGTCGCGGTGGACGCGCGTCCGCACGGCCCTCAGTACCCGCACGACGGGCGAGATGATCGGGAGCGGTGGCCCGTCCGTTTCTTCAACCGTACGTGTCAGTGCAATGGAAACTTCAGCGGTTATAACTGCGGCCGCTGCAGACACGGATGGACGGGGGCCAACTGTGACCAGAGAGTTTCTGTGGGTAAGTGCGCGTCCTCGGGGGAGTCTGGGGAAATATTCACTTCATAATGTTACGGTACATTGGCTGTACTTCATGGGGAGTTAGGAGAGGTCATAGCTAGCAAATCTGCAGTTGTTCTGGAGTCTGTGCAGTTGTTCAGGGGCACTTCAGCACTCCCCTGAGCGGAGTTTGGCACAGTTTAGCTATTTCTACAGGACGAAAACAGATTATTTTACCAACATTAATTCAATTTCATATCAGAAGTTGAAATGCATTTTGGAAATTGCCCTGAAACTTAACAAAAAGACATTTGATTACAAATGTAATACCTTAAAACTGTCGGTAATTTTCTGCTCTTCTTTTCTCAGTCATTAAAAACTCCAATTTACGCATGACTGCTTGAGTTAATCCACTTTCCTCTCTGCTGTAATCCCGCAGTAAGGAGGAACGTGATGCAGCTCAGCGCGGACGGGAAGCGTGCGTTCGTGAACGCGCTGGACCAGGCCAAGCGCACGGTGCACCCGGACCTGGTGATCGCCATTCGCCGCTATCCGGACATCTTCGGGCCCGACGGGAACACCGTGCAGTTCGAAAACATCACCATCTACAACTACTTCGTGTGGTCTCACTACTACTCGGTTAGCAAGACGTTCCTGGGTCCGGGCCAGGCCAGTTTTGGGGGAGTGGACTTCTCGCACGAGGGGCCCGGTTTCGTCACCTGGCACAGGTACCACCTGTTGCAGCTGGAGCGAGACATGCAGGTGAGATACAGTACAAAGAGGGGTTGACGGTTGGAATATATGATTACATACATAATGGTTCTATGAAGCAGCTCAGATGTGATGGGGCATTTTAAATAATGTCATTGATTATGTTTCTGGGGGGTAATCGCCACATGATCGTTTATCCACACTTTTAATTTCCCAATATGTCACCGCCTACTTCAACCCGGCTGCCACCCCCCACCCCAAGCTTGTTTGTTTTACCTAATGCGTTTCCCCACAATTCCATTGGCGAGGAAATCATAAGTCACACGACGCAATTTCATGCTTTAATAGGCGAGCAGCGCGCAAAATGGGATTTTAAGCGTTTTATGGGCAAAGGGTCGATTTGATCCGCGCACCATCGATTTGGAGATGGTTTGTAGAAAACAGTACTGAACAGAGCTTTGGTGAAAGGAGTTATTAAAGAAGTCCAATCACCACAGTGGTGTGTGGAGAATGTTCAACATCCCTCCCAGCATAGAGTTGGTATAATTATTATATCCAGTGGCTCACAGTTACGTTTTTTAGATAGTTGCACCACAGAGATTGAAGCTGCTGTATGGTTTTGAAATCCTGACTCCTGCTGTGAAACTCCATCCTTATCTTGTGCAAATGAACGATTCAGATGCACTCCCTCATTAGTCACTCATATTTTTCTGCTACATTGAACACACACAGGCACAGGATGAGGGAGAGCCTCATTTTCAAGTCGGGCTCAGGATGAACTAAGATGATTGAAAAATATCATCTTAGTCAAACGGCTCCATGTCCTCCCACAGCTGAATCACATCTTGTGAGAGGCCTGTTTCATGAGCAACTGTTTGGATCCGTCAGTACTTTTCTGATCAAAAAGTGTTGAGTGTCTGAAAGGGATTTGATAGCTTTGAAATGGCGTTTTTCAAAGTGTAAAAGTGATTGGCTGGTGTGTGCAGAGAGTCTATGTTCCCTCAAGCTTGATGAATAATTTGACTTCTGAAACCTATAGTGACACATTCACTCCTGCCTTTACTTACATGTGTTGTATTGAACTCAGATTATGAGTTTGTGCACGAGGCAGTTAAAAAAAAGTTGTGGAAAGCGGGGATGAGCATGATAACGGCTTTTTTTAGATTCACTGATGCATGGTGAACGCAGTGCATGAAAAATACATTCTGTGCATTATGACTCCAATACCATATGGGAATACATTGTTGAGAGCACAGTAAAATGAAGTTTCAGGCTTACATTGAAAGTCAGAACCTTAGTTCTCTGGTTCTGATATCCAGCCTTGATCTCCACATTCGCCAGCTCTGTCCCGGCCACCCTTTAATTTATTTATTTGAAACCACCACAAGGACATGCTGCAAGACCCCACCTTCGCCCTGCCATACTGGAACTTCGCCATCGGTGGAAGTTCATGTGACATCTGCACAGATGACCTGATGGGAGCCAGGAGCAGCTTTGACATGAACTCCCTGAGCCCCAACTCTATCTTCGCTCAGTGGAGGGTCGTCTGTGAGAGCGTAGAGGACTATGACACACTGGGAACCATCTGCAACAGTAAGACTATTTATTGTTCATCAGTGACATCTTGATTCTTTAAAGTGCAGAGAATTTGCTACGGTCTCTCTTATCTGGCGCCTTTCCCTGTCTCCCTCCAGGCACTGAGACCTCCCCCATCAGAAGGAACCCAGCAGGAAACGTCAACAGGCCGATGGTCCAGCGTCTCCCAGAGCCTCAGGATGTGGCGGACTGTCTGCAGGTTAACACTTTTGACACGCCGCCCTACTACTCCACCTCCTCTGAAAGCTTCAGAAACACAATTGAAGGTGACTGCAAAGGGCATTTCTTTCTCTGCTTTTACATGCAGCGCTTCTGCTTTTCCTTATGCATTTTCATGTTGTTCTGGCAGGCTACAGCGCCCCCCAGGGGAACTACGATCCCATTGTGAGGAGCTTGCACAACCTGGCCCATCTGTTCCTGAACGGCACAGGAGGACAGACTCACCTCTCACCCAATGACCCCATCTTCGTCCTGCTCCACACATACACCGATGCTATATTTGATGAATGGTTGAGGAGACACGGTCCAGGTGTTTATCTGGTTAAGAAGCCTGTTTCATACCTGCATGTTTGACTGCTTTCTTGTCAGCTTTTCGGCTAACTTCAAGTATTTCTCGACAGATTCGGCCGTGTATCCTGAAGAAAACGCCCCCATCGGTCACAACAGGGCCTACAACATGGTGCCTTTCTGGCCCCCAGTGACCAACGCTGAGATGTTTGTGACTGCCCCCGAAAATCTCGGTTACTCTTACGAAGCTGAATGGCCAGGTATTCACTCTGGATCGCTGCTCACATTTTGTCTCTGTGTGTCTGTGACGTCGGAGGTCATAATCGTCCACTCTTGCCTTTCCAGGTCAACCTTTCACCCTGACTGAAATCATCACCATGGCAATAGTCGCCGCACTTGTGGTTGTCGCAGTCATTTTCGCCGCCACCACGTGCATCGTGCGTGCCAGGTCATACAAGATGGAGGGCCACCAGCCCCTGCTCGGGGATCAGTACCAGCGCTACGACGATGACAAAAGCCAGTCTGTAGTCTAAGATGGCTGCTTGAGCAGGAGCCACACCTGCGTGGCTCTTCTTTCCTTTTATACTGACACAAATATGCAGTTTGTTCAAGCCCGAGTCTCTTCTCACTGGAGAGCATGTGTAGATTCTTGAATGCTACAACATGATAGGAGGTAATCTTATGGCTGTGTTCATGTCCCGTTTTTTTTAGTACAGATGTGAATCACATGTCCCCAATGACCATCAGGTACTAATTGAAGATCTATTTATTGTAACGGAAAGGTTAAGATATATGAAGTCCTTTTTAAGAGCGTGGTTTTTGCAAAGATGCAATCTGCAAATGAAATTAAAAAAAATTGTGTTGGTGATGGTGTGATGGCGACGCCAGCAGGTGGTGCTGATTCTTGCCTTGCTTTTAAAATGACATGTCAGTGTCAGGAAGGATGCCTTCTCCAGTTTAGCGTTTAGTGTTTCACTTGAGGATGAAAATGCTGACGAGATTTTCTGAATGTTCTGTAATTTTTTACACATTTAAAGTGACTGAATAATACAGAAGTACTGCAGGCGAAATAATTACAATATACACTTATAGATCTCCAGCTTCTAACATGTTTATAGGCTATAACAGCTCCTGTGTTTGTCTGACTACACAGTTTAGTTTAGTTGCACAGTATCATCATAGAAGTTAGGCGCTGGTAATTGTTGGGAAATGCACTGCCGATGTAACAGCCATAGTGTCCACAAGGGGGTGCAATAACTCAATTTTGAAACGACATGTACTTATCAAGAAAGATGTGCTTTCAGGTTGTATTGTTTTTTTCTTTCTAACAATGTTTGAAGATAAATTGATTCAAGTGAACTGAAATGTCATTAGTAATGAAGAGAAGACAAAACAGGAGTGGTGATTCAGAAGAAATGTAGCGAGTGTCAACAGGTGGAAGTCCTGAAGCCTCACTGAACTGAGTACTCACGCGACATGCAGCTTATTCTGTCTTTTATTTTTTTTAACTAAATTTATGTGATATAGTCATGAATGCCATTCTCTTTTTACATTTATACTTTTGCCAAGATGTCGATGGATCTGGGTGCATGCCAAATTATTTAAATGATTACATTTTGCAGGCCTACACAGTGGTTTGTTCGACTTTACACTGACACTGGATGTAAACTGTGTGCTGAAATTCATGCGATTAAAACATTAATAAACACTAAAAAAAAAACAAAAAAACATGTACTTACATACAGCACATTTCTATTATCTCCCACCACTTCGGGGACACACGTGCTGAGGAGTGACTTTGCATTTTGTGAGTATTCCCTTGTTATGTGCATTTGTCTTTCACTTGTCATGTCTTTGCACACACATACATAAATACAGTGAGTTCTAGGTTTAGCCATATGTCTGATCGTTGGGCCCCATTGCCCTAATTTGTAATCCCTAAAAAATGAATTCTCTTGTGTACATTAATCCTTTTTTTCACAACACCCCGGTGTCGCCTCACCTGTCCGGTGTCTGGTTTCAGAGGAAGCTCCCTAATGGGAGGGTCTACGGAGAGCACGTTGTGTTTAAAAGTGTCTCCCGACTGGTCAGAGGCTCGGATGGGAGGTGTGTTTGTGTCGCGGCGCTGCCGTGAACCCAGTCTGAAGTGTTTTTGGCTCAGCATTTTATTCTGGGAGCTGGTTGAATGAAGTTGTGAAGACCGCGCGCCTGTTGCATCTCCTCGCGACTTTAAGCGAGCTCTCCTTCGGGACGTTGGCTTGCGCGCGTCTCCGCAACGCAAAGTCGGGAATATCTCCGAGCTCGCGACTCTGTAATTTGCTCCTGTGTCTGCTTCATATCACACAACGAAAAACGGCTCATCTTCGCCACAGCCTACGATGGACGAGGACAACAACGTCTTCCCTGAGCTGAAGGATATAGAGACTAAACTGGGTCGAAAAGTCCCGGAGAGTCTTATTCGGTCTCTCGTGGGAGGAAAACATCACGACGAGCGCGAGAAGTCTGCGGCGGCGCATTTAACGAACTGCAAATGTTGTAGTAATTCTACGGACTTGAAACGACTGGAGAGCAAAATGCTCCTCCTGAAACAAGAGATGGTAAGCGTCCTTTTCTCTTCTAGTAAAAGAGTCTCAGTGTTTAAGAGCCACGAATGCTACAAACCATATGGCGTGTGCGACATAACCAGATAAATATTGTTTGTTCTAGCCGTCTGTTTAAAGTTAACCGAGTTGTAATTACAAGCCAGCTCACTAATGCTTAACTGCGCGGTTGTTTAAGCCAGCTATTTATCTCGACGCTTCAAATGAATGAAAAAACATGAATTTGACCGGATATAAAAGCCAGCTAAAACTTATATGTACCATAGTTTCATGACAGGTCTCTTCACTGTACAGCCAAGCCCGAGCTCACAGGAAATGTCTAGACTGAGTCCTGGATGCAAAAACATGACCAACATGTGGTTGAATGCAAAGCTCCAGTGATGGCCTCATTGCCTTAGAAAGCACCGTGAAACCGGTCAGCAGGTGATATCCATTCACACCTACAGTCAGCTGAGACTTATGTTGATGCACCCTCCTCACCTCAGGGAGCAACCCCCCCAAACCTCCCCCTTCAAACCACTCTGTGAAATCCAATTGTGCCTGTGTAACTAGCGTTTCATGCTGACATAATTTCATCTGCTTACACTCAGTATTTTTAAATGTCACGCTCGGCTGCAGCAGTGAGGTCACGAAAGGTATTAGGCTTCCTGAGCAGATGGCCTGCTTGACCGAGTTCTGCAGACTGCAGTAAGGCTGTGTCATGGCCAGCAGCCTGATCAGAGTCTGCAGTGATAGGCTTATTATGCTGATGTGCCCGGCCAACTCAGGCCTGTAACTAGCACGTTTTGTATGTGCAAATCTCGAATCCCCTTGCCTTGGCTTAATTCCCTGGGTTTTTAAATTTACCAACAGTCATGTGATCATTTACATGTGCTGATATGAGGGGCAAACAAAAGAACTAATTGACTTTGATGGTGAAATGTGACTCCATTAGTGGTCTCTTACTATTCAACAGCTCATTCCGAATTCGGGCCATCTTGGGCTTTCCTGTTTTTGTGTCTTAATCACTAATCCAATCAGACTGCTCTGTTTTGATGTGCTCAAGTCTGGTGCACAGACACACAAACACACACACACGTTTAGCAGCATCGTTGCATTTAGCTAATTTTTAACATTATTTTTACAGGCTGAGATCATCTGCAGCATTTCAAAGGAGCAAATGAGCTCTGAAATGTACCGTTCCCCCAAAAAGGTTAGCTCGCATTGGTCTCATATGACAAATTAAACATGTTTTTTTTCGGGTCAGGCAAAATTATGCTGCAGTAATTGTGTTTCCTAAACTCATTTCGTGATATGGACCCACTGGTGCCATCTTTTTCGCATGAGATCGCTGTTTGAACTAACATTCCAATATGACTCCATCTGCTCCATGTGTGTATAAAGCAGCCGGTTAGTCTCACAAAACAAACACACCGGCAGGAGTAGGCGCTAAATGAAGGCCAGTTGCAAAGAAAAAGGCTGTTGTATCAAGCCAGCTGTCTGGAACACTGTACCAGCCCTGTCTGCCTTCATCTGCCTCAATGCTTTTTGAATGGAGCAGGCCGCTCCAGCTGTCCGTTTACCATTTTTCATTCCGCCCGGGTGTTTGTTGCCCAGTAGACACAGGGGTCTCTCTTTGAATGACACCATTGGCTGTCCACTTCCACCCCCGGTCAATGGCTTGGTTTGTCATGGCAGGGAGTGAAATCAATGGCCATACTGTGCGAAGTGGGCATATCCTTCAGAATCATGGATGCAAACTGTTTCCTGGCTGCACCGTTAGACGAGTGGTGCAAGTCCTCCTTCCGCTGCCACATAGTTAAGTCTCTTTGTTCACAGCAAAGCCCGATAGTCTAAACAAAATAGCACGTAGTGTTCTGGCTATGAGAGGACATAAGAATGCTAACAATTGTCGAGGGGGGAAAAAATCTCACCACAAGGTTCGTTTACTGGCTGAGCTGACGCCTTCCTTTAAGTCACGTGATCCTCATCAGCAGATGGAGATTTTCCCAGTGGGTATAGAATTGCAGATATTCAAATTTCTAGTTAATGCTGGGGTTCAATCTGCTGATGAGTCATGTGGTGTGATTGAAAGCTGCAGAAGAGCGCTCCTAAATGGACTGTGGTGAACTGCTGGTTCCAATGTCTGAAATGAACTTTGAGCCTCAGTGCTCACAATGGTTAACAATGATGATGCCACTGGTTTTGTATTATATTGACTTTCATCATGCTTAATGGGGGCTTACTGTTTCATCTAGTTGCTGTTTTAGAGGAGTAGTTATACATTTTGGGAAATCCACTTACTTGCTGAGAAGATTGCCATTCTCATGCTTGTATGATATAAGGCTTCAGCTAGCAGCAGGGTAGCTTAGCTAAGCTCAGCTTAACAATTTCTTGGACTCTCCAAGATGTGGCTGCTCCTGGTCAAGAAATAGGCTGGCACAAAAGACTTTGTAAAATAACATTTCATGCATTTGTCACCTCTGAAGAGAGCCAGTCTGGCTGTTTACTGTCTTTATGCTAAGGTACACTAACTGGCTGTTTGCTGTAGCTTTTCCAAAATGTCTCACTATTCATATAAATGCTGGCTCATCCACAAGTGCCGCAGCCTAACTGGGATGTTTTTCTTCTCCAGGCACATCTACGAGCCATTGATGTGAAGCTGATGCAGCAGCTTATGTCAATCAACGAGGGCATCGAATCCATCCGTTGGATGATAGAAGACAAAGGAGGCGTGGCCAGCCAAGATGGCAGCCTGACGGGCAGCTTGTACAGCCTGTCAGACAGCCAGGACGGTACCTCGCTGCGAGGCAGCTTCAACAGCTTGAACGATGGCAACAGTGATGGGCTGGATGGTCTGTCTGTGGGTAGTTACTTGGACACTCTAGCTGAGGATCTCTCGGACAACCCTTCACCGACCGATCTGGACTGTTTTGTGGAGAAAACGGTCATTGACGGTGATGGTTTCAGCAAATCGCCGCTGAAGCTCAGGGTGGAATCAGATGAATACTACTGCTTTGGATAATGATAAGCTAAACGTGGTGGTTACAGACACTACTGAGATATTTTGTGAAGAAAGATTTTAAAATTGACAAATTAACACAGCTGTAAAATTATTTTTCCCACATGAATCACATTTTTCTCATTATAGCAACAGCCAAGATGTTGGCAAGACTCACCAAATGACTTTTTACCTTGAAACCAGCCTCCTTATGTTGTGGACACCTCATGAAACCATTGCCACTTAAACATTTTCACATTTCTGTGTGTCTTAATATTTTTATGATGCAGGTCAGGTAAACTGAAAAGGTGCTCTGTTGTGATAAGATTGTATTTTTAGTGGAGTCATCTAATACCTCTGCAGTTTTTCCACAGTTGAAGAGTACTTTGACTTTGTGTTAGGTCAACCACAATCAGTTCAAGCGAAAGAGTAGATTAGGATTCAGCAGCCGTTTGGAAAATTGTACATTTCATGCTGAGCGATTCAATCGGCAAGTGGCAGAATTTAAGTGTTACAGCAAGTGCAATTCGCTTCCATGCCAATTTCTGAGCACCACCTACTGTAAACGTTGAGCTTTAAAGTATTTGTACTCACGTGTTCTGACTGACGGGCGTTGCTAAACTCCACATTGCGACAATAGAACTTGCATGTACACACGAGAGATGAGTGACACATTCAAAGCACAGATGCTTGACTGAAAACCAACGCAATTTGATTGTCTTACAGTTAATTTAGGCCTGAGGCAGAAGCCTGTCAGCACCAGATGGGGGATTTGTTGATGGTGGACAGATGTGAAACACATGTTTGCTTTGTGGGCACATTTTAATTCTTTGTTGCCAAAGGAAAAAAAAGTAGTGTAATGAGAGCTTTACATTGCTGTACATTCATTTGTTGTTTTTAGCTTTAAACTCTGTGTTGATTTTCTGCTTCCTGCTTTTGAAAGACCGTTTTTAATGATTGCTGTTCATTCTGTTGTGGAAATGAAATAATATATTGTGATTTTCCTCTCGCTCACATTGTCTAAAGTCTTTAATGCAACTGTTGTGTGATTCTCAATTTTTCGACAGCCGAAACACTTCACTGAACCCATTATGGAATCTTAATGAGATGGAAAGTGAACATTATGGTGGTTTTCCTTTTTTTGGAAAATGTAAGTTAAAAATAATCTCTTGATAATGAAGTCAGGCTTTGTGGTGCCCTGTGTAATGTGGCATGGAAAATTACCCTCGTTAATTCACTTTGTCACATCACGTCACTCCCCTCGATAAAACACAAAACCAGGAAGATGATTCTAAATTCGGCAAATTGCTGCTTATTTGTGCCCTTTAAAGTCATCAAGCTAATAGCAGAGGAATGCCCTTTGGGATATTATTTAGGGTGGCATACCAAGTATTATCATAGATGAGGAATCATGTTACCAGAAGCTCATGAGTGCAGTGCTTGGACTGAAAACAACACCAATCAAAATGAGACAGGATTGGAATTGAAATGCCAGCCATGCAGAATATGTGATGGTCTACTCCTGTTGTTTTCTTTTTTTATGCTTTTGACACTCACTTCTTATCTTTCATGTGATTATTGAAGTTCCAGACGGAGCGTTCGGGGAAAGTCATTATGGGAAAGATGAGAACCTTGGTCTCTTTGGCTTGCAAATGAATGAGTGGCCATAGGGCACGGTGCTTCGGTAGCTCTCAGACTGCGATCTGACATCAGGACTTGGTTTTGGAAAAGCCGCCTTGTTGGATTAGTCCTCAGTTATTCACTTTGTCCATAGAGCTGTCTCATGTTCGTTTCTTACCAGATGTGGAACGAGCATTCGAGAAATTGCAGATGAAGGATGTTTTCTGAACGTGTCCTTGCATGATCTGAAATGCAGAAAATAACAAGATCGGACACAAAAGACACTTTTAGTGCTGCATTTGTTCCAGACAGATATAATCACTTTATACAGACACATTAAGTGCACTTGTATCTTTGTCTCACTCCAAGTGCAAAGCAGCTTTATTTGGTTTTATGCTGCCTTTCCTTATCTCTCCCTCCCAGAGGCTTTGGCAAGCTTAAGCTCCCTGTCAAGCTGAACCAGGCTGAGGCCGCTAAACCCAAGAGCCTTGTGAATGGCAGCATGACCTCCTTGTCAGCAATTCAATTAAAATCACAATAAGTTCTCTCAGCTTCCCCAAATTTCATGTCTTAACAAATGTAACCGTGTCATGACTGACTAATATCCCTCAGGGGGAAATGCTGAGAGTCAAGCTAGTGGCCTTGAAGTTAAAAGACAGAACAGGTTCTGCAAGTTTATGTTGTATTACGTCTGAGTCAAAATTCCTCAGAGCTACATGGTACACTACACATAAACAGACGTTGCCTTTCCCTGGTCTTATAAAGTGTACATGAAAGGGAGAACCGGTTAACATAGCCTTTGTGGTGTGCTGTCACCAAATCATCTGGTCACATTTGAGAAAACGGACCAACTTTTGTGCTCCAGCTGCAAGTTTCAACTTCAAAATAAGTACATATTAACGTATAATCATGAGTAAATAACAGAGAAAATCCACTAAAGCGAAGCCACTCAAAGTTTGTCGAATTCTTCTGTCAGCAATTACAGTCAACCTGTTCCGAGGGTGAATGACATCCAGGCTTTGTGGAAAGCAAACAAAGAGAAAATCAGCTGCAGTTTGGGAGCAGAGCGCAAAACAATGATTTATTCATTCTCTTAGTTAGTCCTCCGTTACTTCACTTCAGCCCAAATAATTACACCAGCGTACAGTCGAGACAGCAGCTTCCAGCAGGGATCCATTAGCAAATTAGACACTGGGGTTGGGCCTGTGCCACGAGATGAAGGGAAAGCAATACCGTCTGGTATCTGGGAAACTGTCACCATGCTTCCAAATGAGGATACAGGATATGGGTGACTGGAGTAGGTTTTAGAGGGGGGATCAAAAGAGCCAGAGACACAGAGGGCCCCTCAGACAGGAAGCCACAGATACCAAATAAATATACACAATTGTCAAGTTACTTTATTCTAGTTTAATTAGCTCTTCTCTCATTGCTCCTCTGGTTTGTTTCAACTTTAAATTGACTGGAGACGTCTGTAAGCATTACTGTTCTATTGAATATAATTTAAGTCTTGCGCACACATGACTGACTTCAGAATGAATGTTTGTGATGGCTCTGTGTGCTATGCAGCCATGCTAATACTTGTGATGGATGTAGCACATTAGATCAACTATGTCAGCCTTATTACATTTCCAGACACAAGGAGCTCCATGTTGGGAGATTTATGAAGACGTGGAAAACTTAATATGGCCTGTCCCATAGCATGAATATCTTGTTGCGTCTAGGAAAAATACTTAATGAATGTCAAGGTTAACCACAACCCAAATGTTGTGTTTTGCATTAGATTTTCTGCACTGCCGATGCAATGGTTCAGCCTCAGAGCAAGTAAACACTTAATTCTGATAAGAATATTAAGTGGAATTCACATATGTCCATTTTACATGTCGGAAAACATCCGTTTTGGGGAGATAAAGTCTTGGAGGAGCTCTCAGTTGGCCTGCTGCCAAGCTGTGGGTCTGTGAATCACTTCTAAAAAAGCCCTGTGAAACGTCCCTGCTCCGGGGAACCACTGTGACCAAACGCAGCAGCACCGTTTCCATCAGTGCAAATAGTAGACGTGAACAATGGCTGCCTCTGCTCTCATAAATTATGTCAGCTGAGATTTTTTTCGGGGGGGTGCTTCTGTCAACATCACACAGAAAACATCTGTGAAACTCAAATACAGAAAGTGGCCAGCATGAGAACATAATTCCACGAGCTGCTTAGGCTGCATTCCATTCGTAGTTCAGGGTGCTATTCTTAATCGCTGTAAACATAAGGAGCGATTGATTATTGATCAGAAGGACAGTTAGATCACAAATCACCCATGCGACCCATTTTAGGCCATTTTTCCTGTCGTGTTTGAGACTCTCACAGGAATGTGACGAATGACGTCTGAATCAGAGTCTAGAGTGTCTCAGTGAACCCAAGGTTTGCTTATGTGTCAGCTGCATACTTTTAACTCTCAGGAAAATTTACCAGACTGTTTTGGCTAGTTGGCACAAAATATTTCCACTGAGTGACTGCCAAGTGTAAGCTAACTGTTGCATGGCTAACTAAACAAACAGATAAAATGAGCGTTAGCTTGCTAGTACTGAGACCTGTATAACCTGTTTATTCTGAAGTAAAATGGGTTATATGGGATGTGAAAAGAGTGTGGCAATGAGGTCACATCTGATGAACCCACAGAGAGTTATCACCTGAATCTGTGGCTCACCTTGGCATTGCACAACTTTTTAATGAGTTTCAACTCATTGAAATGCAACTTCACTATTGTGGTTCACTCTGACCCCTCTCATAGCATCAGCTTTGGCCACAGAAAGCATGTTTTCAGAAAGAAACTCTAAACAAAATCAAAAAAAAAACACTAGTTGGTGCAAGTTAGAGGAGCATTTAGCTGCGAAAGGGCCAGATTAGGCCTCAGAAGTTGGTAGAGACCAAAAACGGAGCTAAAAGACTGTCACTATTGGACATTATGTGGACAGACACACACCTCTTTAACTTTCTAAAGCATCCAAATGGTCAAAAAAAATAAATGCAGATTTTTCAATGGTGCAATCCAATTTGGTAAATTACTTAGTTTGAAACCAGCAACTACACATCAACAGTAACTGATTGATAAATATCTCCTGCAACACAATCCTGATGTAAGAAAGAAGAACAAAGCAGGAAAGCCTTCTCAGGCGTGAAGAGTGAAAAAGAGATTTCAACGTTTAAACAGTCCAAACAGAAATGTTCATTTGATTATGCTGTGATTCACACACAATCAATGGCTGGTTGTGAAATCATTTTCACAAACCGGTGGAGCCAGTTCCACGCTGTGACCACCGTTGATGTCAACATATTTCTATTGTGACGAATCCCCATGAGGTCCTTTTCCTGTCCTCTATGCTAAGAACGAAGGATTGGCTAATTATTCAGCATTAGTCACTAAAAGAGTGTTACCTTTAGCCTGAAGATCAATGAATTTCACCTGCAGTCTACTTCTGGCTAGTAGTTTGCACATTTTCTATAACCTGTGCTGTGCTGTGCTGTGCAGCAAAGCACATCCAGCAAAGAGCAAATCTATAAACTGATAATAATTCATGTGCAGTTGTACGGTTGGTTCGATCATAAAAGTAGAGTGTCTGATGCCTCTCTGTACTGTGGGTGCCTTTTCCTGACCACACTACCACAGGCTGAGCCGTGGAGCCAGCTGAGATTAAACAGCAGGCTACATCAGCCAGGAACCTTCAACAGATAGAGAGGAGAGAACAAAACAAACCTCTATCCCATTTGATCCCCCTTTTTTCACTCCCTTTTGCTCTTTCAGCCCGGGCCAGGAAGCCTTTCCGTGACTACATTAGGAATCAAAGGGACTTCTACAGAAAGCACTGACCCTGCCAGAGCTTTTGAACTTTAGCTTTGCTCTTTGACAGCAAAGTTGTGACTCACGAGTGAGAGGAATATGTGCTATCACAGTTGCTTTGAAGTTTACAGAAGTTGTGCAGTTACAGAAATGTATCTTGTTAGCATTCTGTTTATTTACGTTTTACACCGCAATCTCAACTTCTTTGCAATCATGGTTGTATTAAGATGTTCTTGGACTGATTATTTCCTCTCTGGTTTCAACCAGTGTGGGTCAGAAACCCTCCCAGTGACAGGCAACATGAAGCCAAAGGGTCAAAAATCTTTTCAAGTGTTTCTTGGCAACAAGATGACCCTGTGCCCATCACAGAGCAGAGCTGGGGTGACCCCTTGGTTGACAAACATGGTTGACCAAAATGTTTCCCCGTGGATGGCTGCTTTGTATTTCCCTGGACGCTCATTAGGTCAAATGAGGGCAGTTTAGGGTCAGCAGGAAAGCATTACAA
The DNA here is from genome assembly GCF_051107435.1 of Chaetodon auriga. NCBI lineage: Eukaryota > Metazoa > Chordata > Actinopteri > Chaetodontiformes > Chaetodontidae > Chaetodon > Chaetodon auriga. Next base: position 9,634,469 of record NC_135097.1, on the reverse strand, counting down.
TTGATTGACCCATAGGGGTCAAGAAACGTTGATATGATGGCGGTGGTGAAGTCGTTTGGATATTCTGCCAGTCTGCTTGACACTTGCTCATGTTTGTGTTCATCTGCCGAAGGAAAAAATAGCTGTCATAAATCATGTTTGTTGTGTTTACTCCAAGTGTTTTTTTTTCTGTTTTTCAAGGCTCATAAAGAATTCTGCCATGGAATTTCACAATTCAGTTACTTGTTGCCTCAAGCTCTTCAATCAGAACAAGACCGTGCAGCCCTTCCTTCAATCTGCTATTTTCTGCCCATGTGAGTTATTCACTAGTGTACACAAAAGTGTTGCAGCTTTCTTGTGATTATGGGATTCTATTTTCCCAATCGTTCTGTCTGCACTCTCTCATAAGCTGTCATCCTTCCTGGGAAAGAGATGCGATCCTCTTGGGAACGGACAAATAGTGCACTCCCCCCACGACTGTCTTGCAAATGCAAGACCCTCCCATGGTCATCTCACGGCACTGTCGTGCCCGTGCTGTTATCTGATGTCCTGTTGTGAAATTAGTCTTGTAATCTAAAACTTGGAGCTGGGTTAGTGGCGTATCAAGACACATTCTGATCTATCATCCAGTTCTTGTGTCGCAGAGTCCATCCACCTGGCTGATTCCTGACGAGACAAAGATGCTCTTGTCAGTCCCTTCTGCCTTGACGTGCGAAAATGTGCTATTCGCTGTTCAGTTCTGCAGTGATGGGTGAAAGAAAGGTTCCCAGGGCCATCCAAGATCAAACCTTAAAACTTGTCACTAAACCCCCTTCTGCATCTCAAAACTGGTGTAACGTGACCCAGTAGATTTCGCTCAAGTGCTTTGGTTTAAGAGGTAAAAGGCCTTTCATATCTTGGGGGGATTAGGATGCAAAACTGGCAAGGTTTCCATGGCGCCCTCTTAAATTCCCCCTCATTCAAATCCAGAGCTTCGCTGAAAACACAAGATCATTTCTACTTGAGCAGGATTTGGATGGTCTCCACTGCGGCAGTGTAATTCTGGAAGGTTTTATTACCGTCAAGGCCCATCTACCTGAAACTTAGCATGCAAAAGATAAGTCGATTTAGAGTCGGGGTGTAAATTCGGAGGAACAGCTGGATAGAGTTTCCTCATGTTGATTTAGGAAGCATGTGATATTTGAGTTTGATTTCCAGTCTCTTTAACAAATCCATATCTGTCACCACCTTATCGGATGCAAAGACACTTAATCAAAGGCGCTGATTTGCAAATGTTCATAAAAACATCTATTTATGTATGAAAATCATGGACAGGGGGCTTAAGAATTAAAGATTTTATGATGTAACCCACCTTAAAATAGCTCAAGAATAAGAACAATAATTTTCACATAGCCGTCAATCGAACACTAAAAATTTAGTTCCTGTTTTTTGTGACCAGAATCCAGAAAGATCCAGTGAATTCTTTCTCTGTGAGGCATATTGGCCCTACAAAGCTATAACCCACTGCACACACTAAAGCACTGAAGCCACCATTTATTTGTTGAATTTTGTTATAATAAATCTTGTCAGGGACGACTGAAATAAAAAAAAATACACAACCCCATCCCATTATAGTTTTTGAATAGTGCCCGACGTTCAGAAGATTTGAATGCTTTTGAACTTTATTTTCATCTTTCCAGGCTGCAGGAAAAAAGATTTGAACTGCACAAAAACAAACTGCTTTTCTCATTTTTCTCCCGTTGCTGTGCTCTTCCTCTCCAGCAAACATTTAACCCCAGACATCCAACAGTTGGAAAGCTACACTGCTGAAATAACACCGTGCTTTTGTCTTGACTTGTCTCTGATTACTCCAGCATTTAGCCTCCCAGCCCCCACGTACATACCCTGTGGGGATTGCCACCTGTCTCCCCTGACTCCTGGGATGCCTCCCCGGCCTGACAGACAGCTCTTTGTGCTGGGGTAAGTAAAGCCTCTTAACAGGCTGTTACTGATAGGACTGAGGCGATTGCTGCTGTCGGGGAGGGGTTACAGCAATGTATTACAGTGACGTAGTTCCCCTACTGTCCTTTTTTAAATACTAGTGGTACAGATAGTTTTTATAAAGTTCTGAATGCAGAGTTGGTGTAGCCAATAGTGCAGTGCAGGCCAGCCAAGGTGACACCAGCTTCAAAACACACAGTGTAGTGGCTGCAGGGACTGATAACTGACCCAGCAGGCCACCGGCAGTTTGTGTTAATGATTGCCTCTGCACAGATCATCATTTGAATCACTGGTGCACAGCTCACTGACAGCTTGTCTGCTTATGTAGTCAAATGGCTGGATGCTCTACCTCCCCAACCCCCCCACCCCAACTTGTCTCTTGAGTGCTGCAGCCACCACATAAGTGAGGATGTTGTGCTTGCTGAGAGACTAATGAAGACAAACGATGGCGCAGATTGCTGATGGGGTAAAAGTGCTGGAAGATTTAAGGTACATTTCCTGGCCTGTAAAACTGTGAATCCATTCAGTTGTGAATTACTCTGCTAACGGCTTTCAGGAACATTTCCTCATCCATTTGCACTTGCATCGAAAAAGTTGTTAACTTTTTCCATTTTAATAACCCAACAGAGATCCAGCGAATACTCGCTGATAACATTGAAGAAAAATTGGACCATCATGACCCCCAATGCTGTAATTTTCTGTGATAAAATATTCTAAACTTGAGGTTCCCTCGCAAGCTTTTTCTGGAGCTTTCAACTGTATCTCACAGCCTTCTCAGTGAATGAACCTTGCCTGGGTGTCATCCATTTTTGCACTGCTTTGGTTGACAAGTGGTCATGTACAGGCAGTAGGGGGACTTTTTGGCAAATATGACCACCTGTTGTTTGCTTTTTGTTATTTCTAAATGTCATATTTTATTTTGAAATGCAGGGTAGTTGAGTCAGGTTGGCAAACTTATTGTATCCCCAAGATTTAGAATGAACCTGCATGCTCAAGGCCCAGTTTTGCACAGCAACATCTAAATTGAACACATGCAGTTTTGTTCTTGAATGGTTCAACATCAGAGGAACATAACAAAGACAGTTCTACAAAATAAAAGCTTTTTACATCATTTAAGAGGGCAGCTGTATCCTGCTTTCTGAATCATCTTGATGCATATAAAGCTTCCTCAGCATATGGCGATATGAATTTATTTCAATGCTAAATCTACTTCAGTATGTAATGTGAAAGTTTATTAGCAAGAAAATTTATGAACTGGAAGTGTTTGAAATTGAAATTCATGGGGAATCTCTGGATCTTGCCAAGCGGTGAAACATAGCAGGGATTCCATTACAGCCCACTTCTGAAAACAGTGGGAGGATAGATGCATGGCTGCAAGGCACTGCAGAAAGCTTTCTCTTTTGTTGTAGGAATGCTGGCATTCCTCCTTCAGATGGTACCACTGTGTCGCACCATAAATGTTTGGTCAGGGTAATGTGTATAGAATGTGGAGGTTATGTCTGCACGTATACACTGGAGTTTTTCTGTGCTAAACTAACGCACGCAGCTTAATTAAGATTGCCACCGAGAACCAAACATTTAGTGCGTTTAGTTTACTGCCTGCATTTGTTAAATTGTTGCAAAGTTTCTACCGTCAAACAGCCAAAGGAGCTGAATGAAAGGCATGTTTTGAATGCTGATTGAATTGGAGCTAAATGCTTTGAAATACAAAGAGACTCGTCCCTGGGCATGTTTTCATTTACATGAAAAAAGATGAGCTTTACACGTTCCGTTTACAACGCTGAAGACAATCCAGTATGCAAACCACAAGTCATTTCGGAGGGGAATGTTCATTCCTCAACATAAATTTGCAACAAGCTGTTTGCTCCTCTGTTGTGATCTGATTCTTCTTGTTCTTGTCTCTTTTTCCTACTCGAAAGTCAAGTAAGACTAGAAACCGAATTTTGAAGCTGTCTCTGACATCTTTGCAAGTTGTGGTGATGCAGTTTTTTTTTCAGGCCTTTAAAACATGACGCAATCCTGGAGAAACCGGTGCACAGTTCTTCAAAGGTTAGAAAATAACAGGGTGTCTGTGACAATACATTACGTCTGCATATACAACAGGATATAATTGCATGTCGACGACCTCGCCATGGTGACACGAAGCCTGTCAAGTCATGTGAAAGAGCCCGCTAATGATGTCATGTGCTCACGAGGCCGTGCAGCCATGTCTGTTGGCAGCTCACTGTGTCTGTGCCTGTCAACAAGCAGAAATGTGCTGAGTTCATTACTTTCACAACAACAACATTGACTGAGCCAATGTCTGCATTTGTCCTGAAAGTCATTAAATAAATCTTCCACACAAAGTGGTAATTTAGCCAAAATTAATCAGATTTTATTGTAGTAAACGATGATGAATGGTGACGCCTCCGTTGTTCACTTTGCCTGTAGGAAACTAGATCAACATAGCAACACATAAAGAGTGCATAAATCAGTCCGACTGCTTGCAAATAACAGGTTCATGCAAGTCTGATGGAAAGTTTCCCCTTGAATACCCTACATCTTCGTATGATGGATGCTGACACATGTGCTCTCTTTCTTTTGACATTTCCGCAGGTATACACCGAGTGAGTCTGCTCTCAATCAAACAGCTTGGAGTGCTTCGTAAGAACCTGAAAGGCATTTATTGTTGAAAGAAGAGTGTCATTTGGTCTTTAGTGAAACCCCTATTTTGCAGTTTTTTTGTTTTTAGCGTTGAAAAATTGCCGCATATGAATGTAACTCCTACAAGATACCGCCCTTAAGACACATAAGCATGCAGTATGTAGTGTGTAGGCGTGACAGGTGTTCATTTTTAAATTCCAGTCTTTGCCGTTCCATGTTCTTGCTGTGCATACATTTTTAATAGCCCTTTAAAATCTTTTCCCCTCAGGTGCAATTGCAGAATAAGCCAGACTCACGCATGTGTGTTTAGCTTTAGAAGACATGCAACTTTGTCATCCAGTAGCAATTCTTTCTTTATTGCTAATGTGACAGTGGGACCAGAGGCACGTCAGATAGCCACCAATCCAGTCTGAGAGTCACCCTTTGGCTGTTTTTGCTGACTTCATGGCAGGGGAAACATGTTTCTGGTCCCTCTTTCCCCGATTTTACAATGACTAGAGGACATGGTTACACCTGTTTAGAGCTTAGAAACCACTCAAGAAGTAAAAAGCCAGCCAGCCAGCGTAACTATCTGGCATCTGTGGCTTTGAGGAAAGGGAACAATGTGCAGTGGCAGCAAACGCTTTTACAGCACAAACCAGACATGAACCGCTGGGATGCATTCACCTGGTCGGGGTCATTTAAACATGTTTTAAAGCACTGCTGAGGTCTGCGTTCAGCCTGTTGTGGTCTCGTTCAAAGGCGAGAGGAAGTCCTCATAAATCAAGAGGAGCTGGATCTAAAGTGCAGCACCTTAAGTACTGTCACAGCAGTGTTATATTTTGCCACAGAGCTGCTGCTGCTGCTGCTGCTGTTGGTTTAAAAAGAAAAACATATTGTTGAAAGTCACATTTGGAGCTTCATAACTGTGATTCTTTGAAAAACTTGCAATGCTTTTTGAATTAATTCACCTTTTTTTTCCCACTATTTGTTCGTCTATTTGAGAATGTAACCTTGCAAGAATGTCCTCAGAATCCAAACATTATACCTCACCAGTATTGTTTGGCATCTTTAAGCCTTGACTGAAGTGCTACTCACCAGATAAGATGATAATAACAGAGAGCTGCAAATGTACTTTTCAGGCCTTTAAGCAATAAACTCCTCACAAATTCCACAGAGGCTGAATTTATGACTATCAAGCCTTTATTCCAATATCGTGACAATTATAGGTTAAGGTAAGATAATGGTTGCATGCTGGTAGTAATGACTTGGTAACATGCCAGATCAAAGACAGAAAGCGCTCTGGGACAACAGGTGTGAATGTGATAGAAGTGTTTTCTAATTTTTCAACTGTTGACAGCTCCACGTGACGTATGTTCCACCCCCCAATCCCATCACACATTTCACAAAATTCACAACATATGTAGCCCAGTCTCAAACAGGGGTCAAAGACGGGGTCATATTTGTGTCACTGATAACAGGGGCTCTAAAAATGTCAACCTCAGAATAATAAAGGGAGCTCCGCATGAATCAAAACTTAGACATTCAAGTTGAAGCTTGAGCAAGTAGCACGTTCAGAAAAAAGTTATTTATGGGACGTCATTTCATTTGACACTCGTGTCAGTGTAATGGCACAGGCAGGTTTGCTGAGCGTAGATGGAAAAATGGGCTCAAACAGCAGCAAGGGGCCGGAGGCGTAAATGGGCTTTCATCACGGGCTCATTTTTCCATCCTGCCTTAAAATCAATAGGAGGCCTTTGTTTTTAGAGCAGCAGTGCAGAGAGATGGCAGTCAATACAGACCATTAACAAATGTGGAACAAGCACATCACAGTCTCTTTGCTAGACCTTTGCTATGTTACAGCGCTGTGGTTTTCAGCCACGCTACTGGTGATCAGCTTCAACCTGTCAGTCCACCACTTTAATGGCTGTGAAATTTTGTACAGACATTCATTGTCCCCCGATGATGAACCATGGGGTTATTTGTGGTTTCGAGTCAAATGTTGTGATAAATATTGGATCAGTTACCGTGCAATTTCACACACACGTTCATGAATTAATAATAAAGTTATCCCCTACTTTCCCTGTAGCGCCAGCAGCAGCTCAAATTTTTAATTTGACCAATACTTTGGACGAAATACTCATGACACTCTCATCAGCTGCAGCCCTACTTTGCATTGAATGCCGTTAGCAAATGTGAGCATGCTCACATGCTAAGCTAAGGCTACATTCACAACAACTTCAGCCCAATAACACGGCTGTAAAAGCAGGGGCCCCGCAACAAAAAAATGCAGTATTTCTACTTCCTACCCAGCAATCATAACTCTCTATACTTGTAAAATCCAGTTTCAGAGTATTATAAACTACTGTGCAGTACTGTGGTGTCTTGAAACTCATGAAACTGTTACTCATACTTGACCTCCTGCATTGTATTTCATGTCTCTCCACTACCTTACAACAGGCCCAACAATGTACAGTAAGCCCTTGTGTTGTTTTAATGCAGCTGAACATGGCAAACTTATATCTGATAAGCTTGATAGCTTCATCACTGTGTGCACGTTAGCATGCTGACATTAGCATTTAGCTCAAAGCATCACTCATAGAGCTGTTCGCATGGCTGTAGACTTCAGACCAAATTATTTATTTGTATTAAAATGAGGCAAAAGTAGGCCTAGTCTGAACGACGCTGTCCATGAATGCCGGTTCAACAACCCTGCAGTCGTGTACTTGCAAAAGGTCAGACATGTGCAGCTCTCGCAGGCAAACATAGGTGATCCCACCCTCAGCTCTGCAAACATTTCCAAGCGGCTGTGTCACTGCGTTGCTTTGCACACACCTCATAAAACGATGATTACACACTCTGCCTTATCGGTCCTCAGCCCCAGTGATGTAATTTGAAGCCGTAACTGAAATGCAAACATACCAAGAGTAACACGCAAGGTGTGTTTCAGACAAGTGGTGGCCTTATGGTGCAGTGGCTTCCTGTTATCAGGCTGATGCTCAGACAGAGTGGAGTTTACTGTATGAGACGGGCCATGAGCTGAGTCGAATGTTTGTATTGCTAACATGTAATAACTGCAGTGAAAATGGTTCAACACCAAACATTTAATGTTAGTGTTTGGTGTTCCCTCATTGAACATGTGCTCTGTTGTCTGTGTCAACATGACGCACTGCCTTCACACTCCACTTTGTGCAAACACACCAAAGGTGAAGAGGAAATCCAATCTTGCATGATGTCATCGCTGCCTTGGTTAACTCCCAGCTTTATTTTAACAGGAACGCGAGACTGTGTGCCGAGCTTTAGCTGTCCTTGTAATGAGGAAAACCCAACTGTAAATCATGATAACATCCAGCTTCCTGCTTGCAAAGTATGACTCTGGCATAATTTCGGGTTATGGAGAAGAAGCAAAGTATGTGTTTGTTTGTATCTTGGCTGTTTACTCAGAAAAATATAATTGTTACCATCTAAATAAAGGAGGATAGTTATATGTCTTCTGGGTTTGTTCTGGAAACACACTAGACTCCAGTGACTAGAGTGAGATATGTAGGGTAAACAAATGAAAACACCATATATGCAGGGCTGGATAAACTTTGCCATGCAAAGGTTCTCTTGACTCACGCCCAAATAATTGTGCCAGCAATAACTCCTCATTCCCAGTTTGAGTTGTAAGACTTGTTTTTGAGTCTTAGCTAATATTTGCCTTAAGGTTTTGACTCACTGTTTGTGATTATTATTAATCATGGCTTCCATAGAGTTTAATCATACATACTGATCTCAGAAAAATAAGATACCTGTGTGATAAGCTGCTCCTGCTCTTTATGAGTCATTAAGTGATACAAAATGTTCATTGAGATCAGTGTTCTTGGCATCTGACCTGTTTGTTTCCAGTGGGTAGAATGTGTTGTCACCCATGATCACCACCTAAGTTGTATCAAGTTGCACCATTGTGCTGAGAGTGTTAAAGAGCAACTAGTGTCTGCTGACTCAAACAATGCAGAGGATTGTAAATGCCTGTGATGTGCTCATCTTTGTGACAGCTCAGTAAAGACTCGAGGCAACAAAGTCAGCATGCAGGAAGGTCAAATGATTGCCTCAGTCACCTCAAGCCGGTGATGGGAAAGAGCAGTTTGTTCATCAAGCTGCAATTTTACACCACGGGCACAGTGGAAATTTAATTATCTTTGCTAGTTTGTGCACGCATGAGTGCACTATTGTAAGGGCAGGCTGGGAATGATGCCCTTTAAGACCCTCTGTTCTTCAACACATAAAGACACTCGCCACGAAAAGGGGATGTCCGACTAATAGAGAAAGATAGCCGACTCTTTTCCCTGACGTTGAAGAGTCCACAAGGTGGATCAGGTACTCAGGAGATGAATGATATTCAACCAAGCGTGTGTGCTCAAAGCTGTGTTGTTTGTGACAGCTTGATGTGTCAGGGCAGGCTTGAGAATGGCAAAATGATTTTTAACTCTTGTTAGAAAAAGAAAAAAAAATACAGTGGTTGTAAAAATACTGACTTTCCTTGTACAGTCAAGTGAGAACTTGCCTCTGTGAGCTGCCAGATGAAGAGTTTACAGCCATGCTGGCAGCTCTGTGAGCATGTGGTTATAGGCACAGCTAATTACTAATGCTAGCATGGTAATGAGCTCATGGGAATGTTGCTAGTTTTGCTTGTAGTGAGTGGCATGCTCTGGGGACCATCAATGCCTGTGCAACAATTCATGACAATCAGTGGTTGAGATATTTTAGTCTGGACCTAAGTCTTGGCTTTACAGACCAACATGGCCAAGGAACTGGTGTCAAGGAACTGACATTTAAAGCAAGTGGTTATACAATTAGATTTGGCAGGAAATTCTGCTGAGGAAGCGAATCCATCTAATAAACAAACAAACATGAACATTAATCTCAGTCAAATCTATATTAAATACCACATGAGGAGGCGGTTGGGGTGGTGGGAAGTAAGCCGCAGCAGCAAGTATTAATGAGCCAATGATTGTGAAACATGTTTGAAACATCTGATGTCAGTCAGCCAGTACTTCAGCGCTCTGCTTCATTTGTGTTGGTGATGCATTTCAACCTTTATCAAAGCATTGGTTAAACCAAGGTTGTTGATACAATGATACATAATGGATGATAGAAACCCAGTCTAAGCCTCTCTTTGATGATGAGGTTTAGTACAAGTTCATGGCCAAATTTCACTGATAACACAAATGATAAATTCTCGCAGTTCAAAGAAATTCCCTGCTTTCAAGCCCAGGCAAAATCTACTTGGACAGATAGAAATGATCTCCACCACCTCGTACCTACTTTCCCCTCTGATGATCATTAAATTGAGCAAAACCGCTTGTAGCAGTTCAACCGGCATGATGGTGTCCCGTTCGGTATGTTTGCTGACTCATCATGCCCAATCATCAACTATGGGTTTCTGTTTGCTTAACCTCTCGATAGCCGGTGTGGAGCTCTCATGAGTCATAAAACTGAGCCCGGAAATGTTTGAACAGGCGGCGACAGGCTTATTTCACGGCTTGCATCTAAAGCTGCGGGGTCAAACGCATTGGTTATGGAGTTGACATTTTGTATGCAAGAGTACATAAAAAGTGTCCTTCTTGTAACTCTTGTTGTTGAGGTCAAAAAAGGAGTCTTCATGGGAAAATCCCATGGAAATGCACTTTAAGGCCTGATTGGCATCTTAAAATTCAGTCCTTTAAAGTGATTCAGCTTTGGCGCCATGGTCGTGGAAACAGTACACCATTTGCCCGCATTCAAGCCAAGCGTGACACAGTGGCAACATCTGATCTCGCATCTAAAAGGCTTGTGCAGACAAGCTTTAGGATAAACCAACCAGCGTCTCCTTAACCTGGAGGGAGGCTGGGGAACCTCTAAACCCAGCAGGGCCATTAAAACAACAGGTGCTTGAGGAGAGCTCAGCTGTCAAGCACAGGTGCTAGCTAGCTTGTGGTTGAGTTAACAGCAGCTGCAGGTAACTGTGTTGGGTCTTGACCTCGGGGTGAAGGAGTCTCCCAACAGTTGAGCGTATGTACTTCTACTATAAAAGTACCACAGTGTTCTTCTCCATCAGCCCGCTCAATGTGAACAGAGCTCAGACCTCATTAGACAAAGAGTTTCAAAGGTCTGGCGCGACTTGTGTGATTAATTGGGGGGCCCCTATGTTTGGTGTAAACCGACTTAAGAAATGGACTTCATGCGAAGGACTCCACACAAACCATGTGACAGACTGTGAAGCAGCTGCGCTCATCACTGCACAAACAGATGGAATGCCGTATTTTAATGGAGAGCTCTGCCTCTCTCTATCCAGGCTTTATTAAGTCTCAAGTGACAACAGAGAGTCTATTCAAGCAAGAGCATACCACATGGCCGTATTATCCTTTATCTATAAATCTTTGCTCATGCACATTTCATTTCAACTTGGTGTAGCTTCTGATTTAGATCCGTCCCCCTTTCATTAAAATGCGACCTCCGGCGACAATAAATTGCTTTTATCTCCGGGATGGAAAATGTATTTAGGTGATGCATGGCAGCTGTGATGTATACTGTACAATAACCCAAGTGTTCAGGAAGGAGCAGTTAGATTGACTAACAGCTGATGTACTTGGAACGCTGCCCTGCATTTCACAATGCTCAGCTGCCATTATTCACTTAAGAACATTTATTTTCATATTTAAGTTTATAGTCACTCCGCTGAGGTTTAACAAGCTTGTTTTCTCTGTGGATTTAATGACGTGCTTCCACTCATATTTTTGTCAATTATTCGGAGCGACGGAGGACGCTTTAGCCACAGGAACAATAAAGTACAAGACCATACACACTGATTGAATCCAAAGGTCACTTTTATTTAGTTCGGTGTGAATAAATTCAATACTGTCAGACTGACAGTACTAGAGCCACACAGTATTTAAGGTGATAAAGAACATACAACTCTCTGAAACTAGACCACACAACACATTCCTAATGACTACACAGTAGAAGACTTTATTTTGGGTAAATAATGAGGTCACAATGTGCACAGGTCTATTATATAATCATCTGACGAGTTAAACACTGAGGACCAAGATAGCAGGTCCTTTACTCTTCTGTGCACTTTCATGAAGTGAACATTAATACTTTAAAAAAAATACTGTGACATAATACCTTACATATCGGCTTTAGCAGCACTATATTTCAGTGAGGAGGTCAAAACACACACACACACGCACGCACACACGCATACACAATTCTTCATCTAGTCAAAACGCGCACTCACCATACTTCTTAGTTTAAGGACCAAGACACAAGGATTTCACATCTTCCCCTGCAGGGAAACAAACTGTGTATTTACAATATCAGCCTTCAGCACTTCAAAATGCTCTCTTGGCCACTTCTGCTAAAACAACAGTGACTTCATGATAAGTTGATTAACACCATTTACAGCAGCATCAGCCCTTCAGGAAAACCAGTATGATTACTTGCCAACAGCAGTGCAACGTAAAAGACAAATAATGCTATAATCAGCTAATTTTGCCATCAGCTAAATCCAGCTAATCTGTTAATTGCCTCAAGGGCGTTTTCATGTTGTTTCATGCTCTGAATTTAGAGGGACGTCACTGGTATAAGTAGACCCCAGACTGTAAAAAACCTTGAAAAATAGCCTCTGTTCTGTAGAAATATTCGGATATTGCTTTGGGGTGCCATCTGTTGTAAAATATTCCTGAAAATAATGATCTCACCATCCTTTCATTATAATACTGGGAACAGCAAAATACTGGAGCCACAATGTTCAGTCATAGCAGAGCCGTGGAATGTAAATGAGTTGAGATATTCACATGATTCACATAACAGCTAATTAAACTGTAAACCGTATGGCAAACTCTGAATTCATATATCGACTTCACATACAATTTTGGGAGCAATTTATGAGACTGAGTGATAAAAGCGCTTTCATCTTGACACACACACATAAGTCTACTTGAAGCAGTTCTGGATCACAGTGTTCAAAGGTATGCTGAGCAATAAGCATCTTCACGATCAGTGTATGGTTGCTCGTATTTCAGTGTGCACATGGTCACGAGTGAGCATCAGGTGATTTTAGCACAATCTTCTAGTTGTGAAATGTTGCTGGTCACACCTGCGAGGTGTGTTGCTACTTGAAAGTTTCAGTCTGATAGTCGTGGATTAACTGTGGGTGTAATGCAAAGTGCAGGAAAAGTACTGAAGATAGTGTGTGTGTTTGCATATGGGTGTCTACGATAGCACAGTAAGCGTGACAGTTCCTTTGGTCTTTTTCAGGATGCCAACAGCTTCCTCATGCGTGACGCCCTCCAGAGACTGCCCGTTAACGGCCATGATCTGGTCCCCCCTCTTCAGACGGCCGTCCTCTGCTGCTGCCCCCTAAGCGTGCACACACACACACACACACGCAGTTAAGAGTTTTGATTATTAACACACAATCTGACAATTCTGCAATAGTAAAACGAAGTAATTTGTGACATACCTTTCCAAAAACTGTCTTAACATAGATCGGCAAGTCTCCGTGGGGGCTGCCGAACCCTCCCACTATACTGAAACCCAGTCCGTCTGGTCCTCGTCCGAGAGTGATGGTCTTGTACTGAGGAGGGCTGATGGAAGACAGAGACATTTAGGGACTGCGCAGAAATTAGCTGAGTGGGGAGGGAGGGGTGAACCATATGGTTCAGTTTTTAAAAAAAGCAAGGGCCTCCCAGCATTTAAAATGGTGTCACATTAAAAACAGCATGTTTGTGAAACAATAGTTTTCGTAACATGCACCAAACTGCATATTAGAAATTACAGTGAACACAGAATAGTGAGACATATCTGTCATATGTTCCAGCCACCACGAGCTACTGACTGAACAATTATCACCACTGACAGCGACCCAATGATCTGTGCTCAAGGGAGGGCTGACATAAAATAGAAATCTGGAGTGAGACATTTTTAAAAAAGACATCCAAAAACTTTAAACTACATTCCCTTCAGCAAAAAGATCAAACTTATAACTCGTATAACCCTCCTGAGACCCAGGCCCTTAGACAGACTGGCATTACAAAAATATTCTTTCTGTGTAACAAGCAGTTCATACCCGAGGTCGTCCTGGAAGATGCAGCTGGGTGTAAGACCTCCAGCTGCCTGCTCCTGAGAGGGGCCCGTCACGGTGGTGTCACCGCCTGCGATCACCTACAGGTGCATGAAAACACTTTCATGGTATGCTGCACTTGCCAGATAAAGACTGATAGCATGGTGGCAGCGCTGGATGAGGGAAGCAGGTTTTATGGTACTTCAAAGTCTGCCGCCACCACTGTTCTTTTCAGGTGAAAACTTTGTACATAGATAAAGTAAAGCATGGAGTGCATGTTCAAATGACGATTATCTAACTGTCTCCGCAGGTTTATCTAATAAGGACACAAAGGCTGAGAGGACAAGTGGGTGTGTGTACTGGATGTGCGTGGGGTTTTTTCGACCTGCAGCTGTATTGTGCCCGTGGCGCTCTTGAGCAGATTGACAGCCTGTGAGTGGCTCATGCCTTCAGCAGACGTCCCACAGATACTGACAATGCGGTCCCCAATCTGTAGAAGAGAGATTAGCATAATTTCAAAGGCTATCTGAGAGAGAACCAACTTGAGCAGGGAAACGTTTAAAGAAGCACACCTGTAGCTGGGTTTCCATCAAAATGTATCACAGATTTTAACCAAATTTCAATAAAATCGCCAAAATAAAATGCAAATCATGCTTGTTTCCGTCCACTACTGTTACGCCAATATTAGGACTTGGTTCGTCGAGGTAAGCAGTAGGTGGCGCCAATTCTCCGGGTGGAAAATCATTATCGCAATGCAGAAGAAGGGAGTGCCACAAGGTGACGTAATCAAACGAGCCCAGCCCAACCTCAAAAGGTGACAGAAAAGTGGTGGAAATGATGGAAATACGTCATTTCAGATGGCTTTACGCAATAATGTGAGATTAATGTGAGGAAGGTTACATCAGATCCGTGTGGAGCGATGGGGAGACTTAAACTGTGGAGCCAAACCAGCTGACCTCTTTTCAAACAAAAACCATCTCAAGCAAGCGGAAAAACTTTTCCTTGCGAAATTGATTTTTTGCCATTTCTATTGACCTTTTCCAATGCGAGACTTCAAAATGTGCCTAAGAATACGCTGATGGAAACACGGCTCAGGTTTGAGTTGGAAACAACAGTAACAGCAATGAAAATGTAACAAAAGTTGGCTGTATGACCTTTTAAACAATGAAAACTCATTGTGTATCAGTGCCACTTCTAAAAACATGTTACAAAGTGTGGATGATAACAGAATGTGAGACACTGGCTAATACCATTTGAAAATTTAACTCACAGCACCGTACAAAAGCAAAACTATGCTCGCGTTCAGCCAAGTAATTTCATTATTTAGAGCTCTCATCTCTCATTCTGGCTGAAAAGATCGAGCAGCATGAATATACTATTCAAGATTCCCCTCTATTCATTTCAATGAGCCCTTCTGTAGGCTTAGTGATCTGAATGCAGGAGTGGGAGATTTATTATCCGTGTTAGCAATGGCTATTGTCCTCCTCCAGTCTGCATCACACAGAGCTACAATTGACGTTAAACTGCGAAGGTCACTGCTAAAGGCTGGAGGCTCTTGACCTTTGGGAGGATTTGAGATTCACAAACCGAGTAAATGACATCTCTGTAAATAAGCGAGATTCGTAATAAATCCCACACAAGAATTGCGGGTATGCGAGTTCTGTGTATTCCACTGGAAGCCAAAAAAGATTACTCAGTCTGGTACCTTGAGCTTCTGGGTCTGAGCAGCCACGCCGACGGGATTCATCATGGCGATAAAGATGGGTATGTCACCCAGAGGGCTTCCCACGCCGCCTGCTATACTGATACCCAGAGAATCACTGGGACCTTTAGTGAACTCTACTGTTCTGGTGTCCTGCTGCTCTGGAGCTGTAGGGAAGCAAACGATGTTAGGATGCCTTCATCTCCACTATTTCCATTTGTCCTAACTCCTACACTTCATGAAGTCCAGTTCTGAGGATACTTACAATCTGCACTCCTGATCAGTTTGTTAGGGTCATCGGGAAGGTTTGCAGAGTCTGAACAAGACTGAGAGGCCACCTTGGAGCTGCCTGTTTCACTCATCTGAAACAAAGACATTCAGTGTTGCTTTGTTTTCTTGTTTTCAAGGACGAAGGAACAGCGATTTCTATTCACGATTCCAGTCAATTACCTGACTGCTTTGAGACAGGCGTCTTTCAGAGTGGAAGGGGCCTGCCTTAAACCTCCCGACCTCCATTTTTATAGGCCCCACACAGCACTGCAACACACAGAACATCATTTTCAATGTAGTCATCCAACAGTTTATAGCAGACGTGCCACTCACTCACTTTGCAGAGGGCCCGACGTACCTTGAGCAGCGCAGCCGTGGCCTCCTGAGTGGCCGACCTGACATCCTCCCCGTTGACTGACAGGATCTGGTCGCCTTGCATCAGTTGGCCGTGAGTGTCCGCCAAACCTCCTTTCACAATATCAGACACAAACACTCCTGTGTCGTTCCTGGTGGGAAAACAGCGAGATAACATCCATTACTGTGTGCGTTGCGTACGTTGGCGAGAGTCCTACCGTATTTATCTTCGCTGGCTGACCTTAATCGTACCATGCTGCTGACTCGTGCTGTTGAGCATTTAACTGATGGTACACTATTGATCCAGCAATTTGCCATTTTTCCAATGGACCTCTGCAGAAATGTGGCTTATGCTCCTTGGGAAGCAGCAGACAAGCAGCTGCCAAGATGGAATATTTAATAGCAAAGAGTGTGTTTACCCCCCCCGACTCCCAGTGTGACCTAGATGTGTTTTCCACATTGAATCGAAAGTGAGAAGCTATCACAGAAAATGTAACTTTCTTATTTCACGAGATTAGTGTGTTGGTGCCTTTCATCAAGGAGATGTGAAGGAGACATTCAGCCTTTATGGGGAGCATGTCTTTGGGCTTGTTTTCTTGATTGACAGCTGTGGTATTTGCCACCTGCTTGTCCCTCCTCAGCCACTCCCCCTGCTTTCACCCCCTAACCAAATTTGGGTTTTAAGGCTCTTTTATCTGCCAAAAAAAGAAAAAGACAGTGGGCAGCAAAGCCAAAGGAAAACATCCTTTCTCAAACCAGTTGGTGTTGTGACAGGAAAATACAGCATGCCCTCGTTTGTCTGCAGTCAGAGGTCAGCATATTCAGTGCGTCCGTGCTCACTCTGACCTCTCGGAAATTAAGGAAACTGTGAGAAGATGATGGAGAATCCTCGGCCTGTGTCTCTTTTTCCAGAAGCACATCTCCGCTGTGGACTTTGCATATCTTAAGTGCCAATCTCCACGTGGATAAAACTAACACAGGCAGGAGCTGTGAAGCACGGCAACTTGATCCCGCTCAATCCCCAGTGCCAAAGACACTTGGCTGTCACAACTCCTCACCACTAACTGCTAGCTTGCACTTTCCGTTTTAGCCGAGGGTTTTAGGTTGTCTCCCTTGCTGCCTTTTCCATCCTATCGAGCATTTTAGTTGTTGTTTTTTCCACTTGTGTAGCAAAACCGCTTTGACAGAGGTGACGATTTACAACTACATTAAAAGTTGATGTGACTACTACCATCTAAGCCATTCAACCCAGGACCCCAACTCGGGCCTTTTACCCTGCAGTTGTTTTAAAAAAAAAAGTTCTACACACATAATTAGCAGTGCATATACATGTATGGTCGGCATAACACATTCCTGAGTGTGATCCCAGAGGTGAGATCAATCACCACGCTCCACACACACCTGACAGCAACAGCCTGTCAGTATGCAGACCAGCAGGCCTTTTCCCATAAATGCTACTGCAAGAATAGAAGCCTGTTTTGAGTTGTGTGTCGAGACAGTCTGCAATTTGCCAGCTCACGTCCTACTAAATCTTCCTCAAAGGCTGTGATGGGAGCAAAAGCAGAAACGTTTCCCGATACAGCCCCGTCTGTGGCAGCACACCAGAGTCATGATCACCACTAGCGCCACTGAAAATGATCAGATGGCTCATCATTAATTGTGTTTCTGTGACGTGATGAAGACAAACACAAACCTATTCTGGCGGTTTAACATGTTCGCTATCCAGCCAGGCATATAAACAGGTATTCAACCGGCAAATAAGATTTAAAAACACCTAGCAGCCATGTCATGTAGGAATTTGCACACACCAAATACAACATCTTACCATTTTATCTAAACCCACTAATGCTGAGGGTTCCATAAGCAAAAGGCCCATGTGGTTGTATTGGTCAAATCTAAAAATGTCCTTTTAACCCTGGTGTGTTTAAAGGATGTATTAGACCTCTGTTTCTCTACTCTCTACACACTACAAACTATTTAAGTGTACAGATCTTTTAGGAATGATTACCTCTGGTCCCGTGATCTGCATTAAAAACAGAAAATTCACACCGTTACTGTCAAACTATGCTGACTCTTAGTATTAATAGGAATGTCATGATGGTGAATATAATTCATATCAAAATTACCAGTATTCTTACACTTTTGTTTTTTGCTCCTATTCCTAACATGCGAACTCTTTTTGTGAAAAAGCAGCTTGCAATGCTAACTGCAAGCTCTTTCGCAAAAAAGCAACTCTTTTTCATATGTAAAGCTCATTTAGCATTGGAGTGAATCCACATCCTCTCACCTCCTCCCCACGATGCTCAGGCCCAGGCCCTGTCCAGGCTTCTTGTGGAGCTCTACGGTGAACGAGTCCCACAGGTCTTCCTCCTTGTACTGGGTCTCATCCCTGTACACCGCCAGCCGGACTCTCTGTGGGGTCTGTCGCAGCACGTTGATGGCTTCATCGTGACTGGCTTCACGCAGGTCGATGCCGTTCACCTGCGATGAGAGAAAAATGGAGGTTAGCATTAGCAACCATTGGCCTCTTTCACAAGGACAGGAAAAATAGGAAACCTACTGTGTGTTACAAGAAAGAAGACAGCAGTAAGAAGTGCTAACAGGCTAATTCAAAGCTAAAACAGAATTTTCCTTTCGCCACTGAGGTCACATTTCCTCTCTAGAAACCCAAACTGCTGAGATATCTGATCACTGGATTGGAATATGAAAATCACAGGGTGATGTTACAACACTTAGATTTCACTAAAGGGAAGCAGCCTTCCCGCAAAACTCTGTGAGAAGCTTGAGTGGTCAGTTTAAGGCTTGACGTCCAGCTTTTTTTCATTTTTTTACCACATTAAAGAGGGGAAATACCCCATTAGCTTTCGCCATGGATGTGCAAAGGATTTTTCCCAGCTCGCGGCATTGCTACGGACTGGGAAACCGCTCTTTTCACTTCTCCTCTCTGACCTTATTTTCTAAACACAGCAGCTTGGCTCAGGGACAGAAAGGAATAGTAGAGGGCAATTAAGTCATAAGGGTGTGTGTGTGTGTGTGCATGCATGCATGTGTGCCTTTCAATTCAGGTCTGCTGATTGAGCTACCATAACTAAACTCCTGAGCTCCACCCCTGCCCTCCCTCTGTGACAAAGCATGAGGTCGAACTGAGGGCAAATCCAAGTTGAGCTGGGATACTTAACTTGTCTCTCTGCGTGATGCATAGAGGGATTCATGCTCGCGGTTGTTTTTATGTTTGAGATATACATCAACAGTTAAACTACTTGACCAAATCTTGAAAACCCAAGCTTTAGTGTTAAGAATCCAGTGCTAGCCACGTCTTAAGTCAGCCTTTTAATCTCGGTCATATATGATGATCATTATACTGCGCCGCACCTCGAGGATTTGGTCTCCTGCCCACAGGCGGCCATCTTTCGAGGCTGCCCCTTCTTCATAGACTTCATGGATAATGATGGCCCCCTGAAGCGGAAGCAAGACAGAGAGCAAATAAGTACAGAATAGGAGGAGAAGGCGAGCAGGATACAGGACAGTACATAGTGGGGGGGAAAAAAATTGAAGTAATTGTACAACTACCATGTTGGAGCAGAGAATGGGTTTAAAAATGATGAGCATGTGCAATTTTATTTTATTTTATTTTTTTTTGGCAATTGCTGTTGTTTTCAGTTTTCTTTCTTTCGTTCCTGCTTCAAGTGTGTTTTCTCTGCGTTCCAGTGTGAGTGTCATTTGGGGTTCAGAGGTTACATTCCGGGGCTGGATATTGTCTGCTGTGGCCGAGGCCAGACAAAGAGCTGCCCCCCCACCCCCGCACCCCCCCCCCCACCCCCAAGCCTGAGTGAGCAGACAAAATAGATGGGCTGACTGAAGAGAGGACGGCAGGAGGAGGAGGAGGAGGAGGAGGAGGAAGGCTGTGACAACATCATTTCCTACATTCCTGAGCTGCCGCGGCTATTACGAACCAGAGTTATACCACCACCAAAGATTCCAAGTGGGTGGCATGGTGGCTTTACATTAAAAGTACAGTCACGAAACCTTTTTAAGTTATTACAAATTGACAGTGTAGCTCAACAAAAGGACTGTAGATTGTAAAATCGATGAAAATTGTGTTGTTAAATCAGTTATTGCTTTAGAAAACCAATCCATGTTACCATATTTTCTGTGTCCTACCAGCAGGGTGTCACAGCCTCCCACGATGCTCAGGCCCAGGCCTGTTCGGCCCTTGCAGATTTCAATGGTGGTCTCACAGCCGGGGATGATGGGGCAGGTCGCCGGGTCGCAGGCCAGAGTGGAGGGAGTGGACGAGCGACTCAGACCTAAAATAGTGGAAGTGAGGTGTCATGTAAGAAAGTATGTCATCTATTCATCTCGTCAGCAGCACATTTAGGGAGCGAGTTGTCTGATCAAGCATTAACCCATGATTTATTTTCCTGAATGAGAAGTCAAAAAGGAAATCTTGTATAGTAAGCAGACTTACTTGTGCCTGCTTCCACCTCCGGATGACTCGGGGTAGACGTGGCAGCACTCGGCATGCTGGGTAAGCTGGCAAGGACGCCATCTGTGCAAGCAGTGTCCTGGCAGGTCGACTGGGGAGAGGAGAAGGAGGAGGGGGTCTCATTTGTAGAGAAGGTTAGCTTCACTGGACCTTTGGTTTTTCTCAGCAGAGAACTGACCTAAAACACAGTAGAATTACTAATCAGACTCCAGCTTTACATAGTAAGACATTTTCTAAATCATTCATATGAAATTTTGAAACTCTGCAAATAATGCTATTTGAACTTCATGACATTAGGAAAACTTGAGCGAATCCTCGCTTTCAAAGGGAAATGCAACACGATGATTACAGCTTATTTCCACTGACACAGCGTACCTTTTCCACAGTGTAGCCGAGCACTGATTCCCCATTCACAGCTAAGAGTCTGTCCCCTGCTTTCATGCAGCCCTCCTGCAAGGAGCAGATCAAGACTGCCATTAAAAATCAGCTGTACAATGAACAGGAACCATCAGCTGCAGTGTGCGACACATACTTTGCCTGTGTGTCCCGCCACTTCAGATATACTCTGAATCTCGACTCCACTCTCAGTGTTCCCCTCCTCAAAGGTGATGCCAAGTCCTCCATCCTCCTGTTATGGACATTACAGCAATATTACAGGAGTCGGGTAGAACAG
Source organism: Chaetodon auriga (assembly GCF_051107435.1). Lineage (NCBI taxonomy): Eukaryota > Metazoa > Chordata > Actinopteri > Chaetodontiformes > Chaetodontidae > Chaetodon > Chaetodon auriga. Next base: position 9,613,315 of record NC_135097.1, on the reverse strand, counting down.
TAGATCTGAACATGGCGGCTGTGTGAAGCAAAAGCATGCAGACTGACACATGCATCACGTTTCCATGAGGTGCTAAATAATGGAGCTGCACCAGCAACTTATGAAAATTATCTTCACAAAAATAATTAGCCCGTGCGACACCTTCCCATTTTTGATCTTGTGGCCCTGGAGAGGACTTTTGCCCAGATGCTGCTGCGTTTACAACGCCATCCCCGGTTGCCTTACATACCATATGGATAGTCCCAGAATAAGGCTCCCATCCAGGTGCTATCGCTTTTCCATTAAGGCTGCGTTCCCTGTTCCCCCTTCCCTTTTCCACTTGCTTTTGTCTCTCTTCTTTTTAAAGGGTCAGTTCACCAGGAATCACCAAACGTCCTCTTGTTCTATGTGGTCGTGCAGATGTTGAAAGAGCTGAACGGATGTTTATCGGCGGCGCTCAAAGAATCGAAGAACTTCACTTCACTGTAAACAGCTTTCAGGGGGAATTATTTTCTGCTTCTGGGTTTTTCAAATGTGATATTTTTCAATGTCTGATGCCTGAAAACCTTGAAGAGTAAAATTGGAAAATATGTGCCCGGCTAGGTAGAAAACACCACAAAGGGTAAAAAATCAGTTCCTCTTTTTATTATTTAGGCGAACTGAACCTCAATTTCCCTTCGGAACTGCTCTTCATCTATTCACTTGTTGAGTTTATTCACCCTTTTATTTGACAATGCTCTGTCTCCTTTCTTCTTCCTGGCAGCTTGTCAGACTCCAGTGCTCCTGTGTGCTTTCCCTCTCCTTCTCGGTCATACCCCATTGACTTTTTTTGTATACACCTCCCTCATTATTGCATTGCTTCCAACTTTCTCCCTATTATTGTCTTTATTTTGGTATTTCAAAAGGGTTCTCGCGTGTGTGTGCCGTCAATATGGGAGGTCCAGTGTGTCTCACCTTCAGCTTTATGATGTGATGCACATATTTTGAAGTATCGGCGTCGCCATTAGCAGCGGTTGTTTCGAGCTGTGAGGAAACGGGCAGCAGTTGGTACAGTATGAAGGGAATAACTGAAGCTTGTGTGCCTGTCTGTCGGCCGGTGGGAGTACAGTACTGAGTGCTCATGTGTCTACACCACTGTTTGTGGTTTTTGGTTGTCTTGGGAGTTACAGACAGGCATGGGAGTTTGGGAACTCCAGGACCACACAAAGAGACTTTTCAGAGCCAAACATACATGAAAACAATTCGGGAAAATGACAGAGGGTAAAAACTAAATATATAAGGGCAGAGTCAAGTACTAATAATGGCCTGTGTGTGTTTCATGGCGTCTTACGCACTCTCTGTTGTAACGATTGTGCATGTGTGTGACGTGTGCGTTGTGTGTGGCCGTGAGCGCAGTCGTACCTCAGCGTGGGGCTCCACTGTGTCTCCCTCGTGCTCTCTCACCGGTCCCACAGCCATCTGGTTCAGCGCCTCCGTGTTCCTGTTCCAAAGAGTCATAACTCAAGTAAATCGTCGCTCCTCTGCTTCGTGACAGCGCAGCCATGATTTACGTGCTCTGATCACAGTGTCTCTCTTTCAGAGGGTCAGGAAAGGGATGTGAGTAAAGTAGAAGGTTAAGTCGTGTGATCCTGCCAGAGGCTGTTCGGAGGAGGGCCAAGGGTCATACTGTGTATGACTGTGTGCTGATATGTCAGCTGCTACTGTATGCCAAATTTCCAGACTACATATAAACCACATACAGTTTGTACTATACATAAGTCAAGAAATGAACATTCACTGATACAATACTTGTACTATCAGCTGTGAATCAGCTGCAACATTTCAGTGAAACTCCCAAAAAGCAAATGTTTGTCTAAAAATTGAACATACTTTTTTGTTTTATGGGGTGTTTCTGGAGGTTTTTCACTACCATCCAAAAAGAGTTTTTGTTTTTTTACAGTGACAACAGCTTCTCTGTTTCCTTTGTCCATTGCACATACACAAAACTTGTTTAAAACTAGTATGTAGTCTGGATTTGGAGCTGTAATGGTACCTAAATCACTGTTTCCATCATCAAATTTCACCTTAATTTTCACCTTCAATTTAAGGTTTTAAAATATTTTCGATACACATATAATAATAACAATAACAATAAATTGCTGTGGTGGATTAATTTTCTTAAGATAATACCTAATTTTCTTTTTCGATATGTGCATGAGGAAGAATCTGTCAGTCCCCACTGAATGTGGATGACATTACTTCACCTTCTCGTGCATCCCTCTGTTGAATTACAATAGCTCCCTCTATTGAATTTTGAAAAGCATTACAATAGACTTGAATTTTCTCATGTCAGCTTTCATTACAAGCACTGTCTGATATGAGCTGCAGATCCTGTTGCAATGAAAATGTGTTCAAAGAACGTTTAATAGGAAGGAGAAGATGTTTTGATACCTGACAAAGATGATTTTGACTTTGGATGGAGAGCTCTTGATTATGGAAGATGCATTCTGGTGACTGTGGCCGTAGAGGACTTGCCCATTGATCTGTGAGGATACAAAAATATACCATTATCCACACTTTTACTGGTAAATATGTAAAAGAAAACAGGGAAACCAAAAGCAACAACACAATATGTTTAAATTCTAGACTATCTAACTGTAAATAGTCAAATATCCCGCCAACTTTTTTAGTTGACTTGAGAACTACAATCAATACACAACTTACCTCCAGCAGCTCGTCCCCGACCACCATACGCCCGTCCCTGCCGGCCGCCCCGTTAGGGTCTATCCCCACCACAAACACGCTCATGCGGGAGCGGTCCCTGTTCCCTGCCAGGCTGAGGCCCAGGCCCGTCTTTCCTTTCTCCAGCTCGATCATGTGCAGGACACCTGGGAGGCTGCCATAGCGCTGGATTATGTTCTCTGAATGAAGGAGGTGAGAGTCATAGAAGACAGATGTAAGCTGACAATACTGTGGAACGGTGCCAGATTTGTCTTGAGCCTGCGCCTCCATATCAGTTCTCGTCGTGTTGCTCAGAAAAGGCAGGTATTTGGATTTGGTACAATGTGCAGAAAGTAAAAGCTAAAATGGTTTAAGATTGCTGTTTTGTTTTGTTTTTTTTGTTTCAGGCTCACCTTTGCTCTCTTTGTCTCAATCTTGTCTCTATTGTTATCCCTCTTCTCACTCCAGTCCCCCTCTTTTTGTCATCCACCTCTCCTGTCTGTGGTGTGTTAGATAGCCACTATTCAGACCAATGGGCTCCTGTTGTTCTGGGCTCCCTGCCACTGTTGAACCATCAGTCCTGTACTAATCTCCACAACTCACCTTCTCAGGCCCAACCTCATCAATCTTATCCCCGCAGGATGGGCACGCTCTCTAACACACACCCATATATATTCACCACAGTCCCAGGTGTTTGGAGGCTGGAAGTCTGTCCTTTATGCATGCTGCCTGAGCTGAATGTGACTGACTGTGACCCTCTTCTCCTTGCAGCAGTGAGTTCATTCTGCAGTTGACATGTGCAGGATGCTAATAGCTTAATTGGGACATTAAGTCCTTCAGGTTTTGCTGAGGTACGACTACCCCAAGCATGTGAATCAGGACTCTTTTATTGCGGCAAGCGAGACAAACATGCAACTAGGAGGACCTCTAGTGGCAGTTAGGTGATAATACATGCTACATTAAGTTGATGAATACTGTCTGTCTCCATTAATTCAATCAGTTAAAGTAAACTTCTAGTAGTATATAATGCCAGGACTTACTTGTAATTGGCCAGTGCGAAATTCAATAAACCCATGACAAAAACACAACAAAATAAACATTTTTACTGTTTTTCCTGACAGAATATATAATAGCACCCTTGGAAACAGAGAAACTGAACTCACTCCAGCTGTATCCAAACTCATCCTCCTCCTCCTCCTCCTCCTCCCTCTCCTCCTCTGCCTCAGCGGGTCTGCCAGGAATCTCTGTCAGCGTGTCTGTATCAGTCTCTCCCACATGGGGCACCACTGGCAGGAGGAGGACAGTGCTGGTGGGAGATGCCTTCGCCGCTTCGCGCTTCGCCGGCTGTCACGGCACAGATGGAGTTTGAAAATAGTTTATTAGCGAAAGCTGTAGAGAAACACCAAGACTTTATCTTTGTGTTTAAGTTTGAATCAATTTGATGTTAAGTGTTTGTAGAGGTAGGAAGGCACGTAACAGTTGTCGATGTGATCAACAGAAGCCATATGCTTGGTTTACACTAACAGCTTCATCTGTTTTAGCACGATATGTTAGTCTTAGGCTGTGAAATAAATATGGTTCCATATTGATGCCAGAGGCTTGAATCAGTACTTGGTTAATCATCCTACTTTAGCTACAGCCTAAAGTTACAGTTAAATGATGCTTATGGAGTCGGAAATACGCTTCATTACTTAACTATTACTGATGAAATGACTTAACAAATTAGTACTTAAAATCAAATATTCACTCATCAGACATTCATACATGCACTTACCTGAAAAACCAAGAGCAACAAATCACTTTAACTGTTTGTCTTCAAACAACAGATCAAGCCAAAAATCTCTGATTTGCTTTTGTTGACCATTAAAGTGATTTTCTTCTTAAAAGGAAGTGACAAAAAGCAAAAGCAAAAGACAAAACATGTTCTGATTCATGATGGATTTGAGACAGCTGGGGGAGATGTTAGGACATGTACAAGTGCGCGCTTGCACAGCATGTTAGAATATACCGAATACATGAAGCGTATCCTGGTATATCAACACATGTGTACAAGCAGACACGAAGAGTGGAAAGTGGAAAACACAACACAGAGACCCACAAACCTTAAACGGGGTAGGAGTGAAAGGGTTAGTTGGGGAGAGGCGGAGGAAAAGTCTACTGTGACTGTCACCCTCCTACAGAGAAGAGACAAAGGGCAACAACTTTAGAAGACAACACATTTCTGACACCTACATCTACTGACAGACATATGCCAGTGCTGCGTTTGACAACATATCCAGAGTTCATGGCGAGACACGTCTGCTTGAATTGGTATAAATTTGTATATTTCAAACCTGGTTTTGACTGTGAATCTGTGACGAATACAAAACACTGATGCGAGCTGTCAGCGGAGGTAACTGTAAACACCAACCTTGTCCTTGTTGTCCCTCGTTATGGCCGCAGCTCTCTCCTCACTGGAGTCTGTTATCGATGACTGCTTCATACAAGACGGACATGAAGGTAAATCACTCACGAATGAAAGAGCAAATTCATAATATTCACCTCAGTGTCACCAGACAGTGAAGGATACTGTATCATAATCCATTAATCCCATAAATATTAATAAGTTCATTCAAAGTTAAAAAATGTCCTCAGTGCCAAAACCAGTCTAATGCACCATATGCTGTATCATTAAAAACCATCTGTTTATGAGTGTTGCAACTGAAGAAAAATTCCGCATTTCTTAAATAAAGAAAAACTTTCGCTTATTTTCTTCAGCTAACTTGAAGCTTGGCAAAACCAGACTGAGATCTAAGGCACACGCACGCACACACACACCCACACGTGCAACCAAGCCAGAACACTGATGTGTTGAGTGAAAAAGCATATCCAGCGCCACATCCCGATCCAAGCTTGACCATTAATCCCCAGTGATCGAGCCTTAAAGGCTTTTGCCAGAAAATCTGGCATTTTGAAAAGAAAAGAAAAGATATCGCAGTTTATACTTCTTCACATAACAGTATCTGTGTTAAGTGCCCACTGTCATATCAAGTTGTCTTGTTTACATTGCCAGAGAGGCACTTGGGACAATGTTTGAGGAATAATTGGGGAAAATTGGGCCTTCAAAGTCAGGGACAGGAGGAAAAATAAAATGCACTTAAAGTAAAAGCCTCTGTTATGACTTTACTTCTTGTCTGGGGTGACAGAGTGACACAGCAAAGCGCAGAAGGAGAGATGTAAATACGGCGGCACATGCTAACAGAGTACAGATTCAAAGCAGTCACACTGCACACACATCCATGAGCAAGAAGAAGACAAAAAGTTTTGTATCTGGAGAAATAAACGCAGATTTTAATACAACTCATGGCTATCTCGACACTGAATGAAATATCCTTTCAATGTCTTCTTCACTCGTGCCATTATTAACACAATGTTAACAGACGCACCCATACACGAGCAGACAGACAGACACGGGGCAGCTTTTCTAACCTGAGGGAGGGCAGGAGCTAAGCAGGTTTGATTAGTGCAGCAGAGGCTTGACCCGCGGTGACTATTTAGCTGCAGAAAGGGCAGGGGCGGCTTCTAGAAGCAACACACAGGAGCAACAAGCTGACAACATGACGAATATTTAATATGATGGCTGAGCCTTTCTGACAAAATTGAATCGGAGGCCGTCTGGGAGACCAGAAAAGGGTGGGGCAGGGGACAGAGGCACCACGGGTTCTATTCAAATGAGTAACCATTAAAGCGAGCTGCCTCCTTGAGGACGGCCGTCTCCTCTACATCAAAAAAATGAAGAAATAAAAAAACAGACAAAGGCTTCTTTTTTCTGAAATACTTTAACAAAATATGTTTCAGAGGGTTACTCCAGGCTGCCGTGTGATTATTCACCGCTTACAAGAGACGGATCGGAAACTTAAAGGGAAACAGCTATTATACTCTCTTGGTGGCTGCATTGAAAAATAGCATTATTGATTATAGACCTGCCGACAGCACTTAGGAGATCTCGTCCAATCAAAATAATACTCTTGCCACTATTCAGCACATTGTTGTGAATTTCAGCGAAGCTGCAACTCAATACGAGTGAGTTTATGGTAAATTGAAAAGATGTCTTCGTCCTAAATGTTTATCCGTTCTACTCTGTTGGATAGAAGCAGTCTGGGGGATATTTTGACAGCCGTGTTGCCACGCAGGTAAAAATGATTTCCTTGTTTGCTTTTCTATTGTTTGTCTGATGAGTTCCTTTATTAGATATACGAGTGACATTTGAATAACCCCCATGGTTAAATTGCATTAAGACCCTCGTCTGGATGTGTATTGAAAGTCAACATGACACACCTTCAGCAGAGACGTTTTCTGAAATACTTGCTAGTGCCAGTGACAAAATTGATTTAACCATTTGCTGACCCTTTTGATTAAAAACCGTTGTTGTGGGTCATGTCATTGTTACAGTTAGATTACTGTGCGATAGAGAACAGAATAGGATGGCTTGATGTAACAATAAACCCTCAGTTCTTTTTCTCCCAGACTCAATCTCCAATTCCAGTTTGCCTTTAGTTCCGTCAATACGCACATTATGTGTATGTCAAAGTCAAAGATGCAGTTAAGAAGAAAGACTCAGCAAACAGTGTGAGAGACACAAAGCAAGTGGAGTCAGGAGAGATAAGGCGGCCAAGATTAACTGTGATGGATAGCTGATGCAATAGAAATGAGAGAGACAAAAAGAAAGACAGATTACCTGACATGTGCGATGTGGCATGCATGTGAAAATGGTGGTGTGTTTCTCTACAGCAGGTGATGGAGCTGGGCTATACACTGACTCAGGCTGAGAAAGGAGTGCAGAGGAACAGAGATGCAGGTTTGAGGCAACTCATAATGTAGTAACTGTAGTGCAAAATGAAGTATGAATACTTGTGGGGACATAAGGTATTAATCTCTTTCGGATGTGTTTGACATTTTAGGAAATATCCTTACTGTATTTGCTTTCTTGCTTTGAATGTGGGTGCTAAATATGAAGCTACAGCCTGCAGACGGTTAGTTTAACTTAGCAAGACTGCAAATGAAGGAACAGCTAGTTTGGTTCTGTCCAAAGGTAACACAACCTGCAGCTTTGTCGTGTAAAAGCTTTAGAAGTGCGGGCAGACAGATTTGGCTTCCTTTGGAGAGAGCCAAGCTAGCTGTTTACCCGTTTCCAGTCTTTGTGCTAACCCTCTGCTGGCTGTAACGTTAGCTTCATATTTAGCAAGTAGACAGACATACAGTATCAATCTTTTCATCCAACTTTCAGGGAAAAAGTGAAGCATATTTCCCAAAATGTAAAACTATTTCTTCAAGCCTGACAAATGGAACTTATCCTCTTGTCCTTTTAGCTCTGTCACTGGTCTTCACCAACTCCTGAGGGCAATAACAAGCTGAAGTTAAGCTAATAGCAGCTAGTTGTTAACTTTGTCTCCTGGTGCTGGGCACTTAGCATACAGAGTACAGAGGCTTTGGGCTTTTTGCTGTAAACAGCTGCCTGCGATAGCCGATAACAATGTTAAGAGAGCAATGAGTGTGAAGCAAAACAGCTGTGGGACGGAGAGCCAAAACAGTGAGCTGAAAGACGCTATAATGTTAAACCTCTGAGGCAAACGGGAGAGCTGGGTTGTAATTATATGCTTGGCTTCCCCATTGCAAGAGCCGTTGTTACTATAAAATATAGAAACGTAATTATAGTCTATCCCACAGTTGAGTCTTATTCTCCATCACCATGAATCCTTGCCCCTCTTCGTGTCCTTCCTCTGGGTGCGCTACATTACATGATGAGTTGCTACAAGGCTTAATGAGTAGCCAGAATGTTAAGGGAAGCATGTGGGAATATCTCATAGATAACAATGCATGAAAAGTGATTGACTAGGAGAGATCTGACACTGGAGCCAAGCCAGTGGCAGCCCCTGCAGGAAACTACTTAGTCATGCTTTAAAAGCCTGAGGGCACTTTCAAACAACAAACGATGTTGTTGATACGCTGATTTTCAATGAGTGTCGCGCTTAGAGGTTAAAACTTGCTAATATATTTAATATGCCACGCTGGGTTTGCTGTTGCTCTCATGAAAGATTTCAAAATGACTGTCTTTGAAGACTCAAAAGCAAACCAGATTCTACAGGGGTTGTTTCTTGTCCATTTTCATTTTTGAAAGTGCCCTAAATGGCCTGTGCAGCAGGTACACTAAATTTTTACTTGAGGTGAAAAAAAGCTTCAGAGTGAGGAAATTGTGACCTTTGGATAATGAGGTAGTTACTAGCAATTGGTCTGACACTAATACAGACTTACCCTGGGCCTGTGGATAATACTCTGGACCAAGAAGGAGACAGGGTTGCCTGCCCTGCGTATGGCCTCGACTGCCTCCTCATGACTGGCATCTCTTAGATCAACTCCATCCACCTGTCAAAGACATATCAAGGAAAAGAGTCTGACAGGCACTCAAAATCTCTACTCTGCAGTTTTTTTGAGGACGTCAAACTCTATTCAGGGCTTTTTTTTTTTTTGGTTCTCTCAACTGACGGCACACTCATATGATAACACTGGATTACGTTATTAGTCTCAAGTTGATTAGATCTGTGACCTGAAATGTTCCTTCACCTCTACAATCCTGTCTCCGGTCTTCAGGGTCCCGTTCTGTCCAGCAGGGCTGTCCTCCAGGATGTGCTTGATAAAAATGCCCCTCATCACTTCTCCATTGCTCAGCCTGCTGCCCATCCCTCGGCCCCCGACGATACTGATACCCAGGGACTTGCCTGGTTCTCGGAAGAGCTCCACTCTGAACGGGGGGACCGACATCAGCATGCTACAGTTTGACATTCTTCACTTCAAAGCTGCATCTCCGCTACTGATCTGATACTGTAAGTCTTTTGTAACTAAAAGAAAAACTAAGTTCTTGTCTGTCATGGACATGTTCACAAAATTAGATTAGAAGCGAAGATACGGTGTGGACTCACTTCCTGGGTTGGTTCCAGTTGCTGTAAGAGGCACTCTCCTCTCCCTCTCCATCTTCCCGTTCGGGGAGGTTCGGAATGTCTCTAAATAAACAACAGTGGAGGGAAAGAGTTTGATAAAATTCCAAAATCTTCAGTTCCTTAAAGCTCTCAGGACAAATAACAAACAATACTTTTTGTTAGATAACATGACTTAAAGGTGCCCCCCAACCACCGACTGTGCTATATGACGCAACGCAACAAACAGGCACGTTAACGTTTCATGATTAAAACAATGCCAATATGCTTTGGTGATGTGCACTCAATGCAAACATCGCTGGTTGATTTACATGGAGTCTCAACAGGGCACCATTTAAGTTGACATGTGTGAGTGTAATCACATGACAAAGGTTACAGGGGTAGAGTGCAAGGACATACTTTGGAGCTGAGACTGGGACTGGAGCTGTTTCGGTGAAGACATCTTCTTTAGCCTGCTCTAAGTTGGCTTTGTACTCCTCCAGATACTCTGCTGGAACATATGTAATGCTGAACACACGCACACACACGCACACATAAGCACAGACACACACATGCAGACAAATGAGTCAAACATTTCTTAGCATACAATTTGGCATCCCCCCATTTCTAGAAACTCTATGTCCCACATAAGTGGTAATTATGCACCTGTTCACTATGAACTCAGATGGTAATTTACCAAAAATAGAGAAGAACTGGCATTCAAGTGCAAACAGGTATGAAAGCACTATAACCTCCCCCTCTTCTTTAAAAAAATAGTTTCTTTTAAATCTGCTTATTTACATTCAGACACTTTTTTTTCCTTTTTCTTTCTCCAGCAGTAACACTGAGCTGTCTGTTTCTCAAATGCATTCTCCAGCCCAAGGAGATACACAGTGAATTCCATACAGGCCCTTCACGTGTGACTGTTCAAAGCAGATGTTTGCCTTCATAAACGTCTGAGCAAATCAAGTCCTCCGTCACCTACTGTGTGACGAACATGTGACAGTTCTGAAGGGCGTATCAATCATTTAAATCACGAGCAGGTTACTAATTCATGTCGAGAAATGAACCAAAAGCTGGCTGGCAAAACCTGACACCCACTTAAAGTCCCATTTACAAACAATTCAGAGTGAAGTAGTTTCTGAAGGGCACAATAGCACATTGGAGCGAAGCTGACAGATCCTCAACAGATGGGTTGATTTGGTTTGAACACGTGACGGCATGCAGACAAAGAGGAAAGTGAAGCCCGGTGAAGTAATGAAATGACTGATGAGTGAGTTCATTTGAGACTTAGCAACATGCAGTGAGAGACATGGGGGGGGGGGGGGGGCTAAAATACAAATGATTAATACAAAAACAGTGAGTTAGACAAGTAAGCTGTGAATGGTCCAAAATCAGGTTATAAGTGAACAAGTTAGTCACAGAGATCAAAGAAGTTAGGCAGCAAGTGTGAGTGCAAGTAAGTGATGCAGGCAGTCCAGATTTATCCAGATATTATTCTGACTCTATGTGTTAGCATACTGACGCTATTTTAAGTTTGTTGCCACACAAATTTGAAATATATGCTGGTTAATTGACTGTAGTGCCATTAAAATGTTAATCAATGTATCTGAATGATATTAAGAACAGCATTCTCCCCAATTCAAATCAAAAACTTTTCCATTTTTGTAGTCATCAGTGCTCTGACGCTCGGCTAGGCTGATCTGACTTTCTAATTCTGTGTCTGGATAAAGCTCTTGAACAGACTGCGATGAAGCCTCGGCAGCAGATGGAGGGACCGAGAGGAAGGAAACCGAGATGGCGGCTTCTTGCCGAAACACCAGCGGCGTGGAAGTTAGTCATACTCACACATAAAATGGGCACAGATCGTCCTCAGGTGCACAAGCAGATCTAGAATGTGAAGAGTTGGCGTTTATGCACCGAAGCAAACAAACTGCCAACTTCAGTTCAGTGAGCAGAATTCGTGAAATCTCACATCCAAATTTATTAATTTCCCAAAGGGCTGAGAGGAATGGTGACTCCTTTAACACAACATATGACAACTGCGGCAACATGAGAATTTACTTGAGCTTATTTTGCTTTAACAATCTGAACACTGCCTTTGCTTACATTCCCTGCATTGATTTGGGTTTAAAAAAGCTTTTGTTAAACATACCTCTTTACAAAAAAAAAAAAACTCTATACATCACCCAGTTTCTAGAAACAAATTATGCATAATCAAGTACAAACACTACATATTGAATGCTTGCAAACAAATATTTGATACACTGAATATGCACTTGTAAAGCTTGCATTTAAGCAATCCTGATGGAATCCAGGTGTGACCTTGAGGTACACCCCATTGTAGTGACTTACAAAAATACAAGGCAAGCCATATCTCACCACAATTCATTTTTCAACAGCAAAGAACAATTTCACGAGGCCTTGGTGACAAAATATGTCGCGATCATGTCTGTGTTACAGACTGATTGATGAAAACTCAGCTATTCAACCAAAAGTCGGCACAGAATGCTTTGAAAAACTTTTCTCCAATTTGTAAAGGCTAATGCAGACCGATACACAATGGGCAACAACGTTGTGTCCTTGCAGGGGTGCTTAACAACTAAACTGAATGAATGAGTGAATGCCAAAGTACCGTGAATCTGATCAGCTGAGTTGAAGCAGTTCCATCAATATTGTACTGTGCTGCTATTCATTTAGCCGACAATCTGCTAAAACTGTAAAGCAACATTAAATACATATGTCCTACACTTCAAAACTTGTGTTGAAGCATTTCACATGATACATGTCTGTGACTATTTCCTGTCTAATCCTTGTCTCTTACCCCAGGTCTGGTCCAATGAGAGAGTGTCTTCTAAGCATGGCGCGGGCCTGAGCATTGGTCAGGTTGGCTGTGGGCTCCCCATTGATGGCCAGGATGAGATCCCCGACGCCCAGACGTCCATCGCGGCTGATGGACCCACCGTGGATGATACTGCGGATCAGCATTCCCAAACCATCCTTCATGGCGCTCACTGTCATCCCTTTGAGGTAGATTATGAGAGACCATTAGAGGCTGGTCGGGATTTTGATCTGAATCAATAACAAACTGTTTAAACGTCACATTTAAGTGCGATCGCTGATGATCACTGAATTCCTCAAGTGAAGATCAAAACCTCCATGAAATCAAGAGACACTTTCAGGACTAACTTCATTATAAATAACAAGGCTCCATTCATGTGGAACTACATCGTTTCACTGATAGATTCCACCTAAAATAAATCAGCTGGGAAACAAGAAAACTTCTCAGCAAATTATCCAAGACACTGTCGCCGTATTCACAGATTTGGTTTTCACTTCATTCTCGATGGAGTAGTTTCAGAGTGTGCCATAATATATTTATACGTAATATATCTAATACTTTCAAACTCCCTCTTAGCACGGTGCGCAGGGGTTCTTCTGCAAAGATCATAAAAATAACATCAGTATGTTCTATTTAGGAGTGGAAAGCCCAAATGTGTTTAGAATAGTACTTGAATCGCACGGGAAATAGAAATCTTCAAAGAGTACTAAAAAGCAAAATGAGGTACTGTTTCCAATGAGGCACTGAGGATTAGAAACAGTGCCTTCTTAACACCTATTTGGTTGAGAAGATAAAACTTAGCATTCTCTGAGTTAGCTGCAGTCCCGTGGGCAGGTTTTGAAATGCAAATACCCTGTATAGCATGAAATTACCCTTTCAAACTGGAAAACAGCCACAAATCTTTTCTATCATTTTGCTTCAAATCTGGCATTCATTAAAAAAAAAAAAAGAGAGACAAAAGTAAAGGCCAATATGCCTTTCAGTCCCGCAAACTCATTTACACTTGTGTGAAGGCTGAGGCGTAAATAGAAACAAAAACAAATAAAAGAGTGTGAAGAAATTAACACAAACCAAGGCTGGAGTTGCCCTTCACGACTGTGATAGTCCTTTCAAAGCTGCTCCCTGAGGTCAGAGCCTCCTTGTCGCCGTCTTCTGTGGATTCTTGCATGCCGACCTGCTCGTCCTTGAGGGTGGAAATTGAACAGTTATTCGTGAAAACAAATGAAAATATAAGGCTGGACTCCAAACAAGGCAGTCTCACGAGCTTAGAAAACACTAATGAGAGGATCAAGGATTTTGCAGTTGTTATAATGCACCTTGACATCCAGTATTTCTGATGTTCACTGCCAATCACTTACAGTCATGAGTAATATGCATTGTTCATGCATAGTGTATGTTAATATTTTACCTTCATCAAGATCTTTATGTCTGCAATATCTCCATAAGACAAGGGTGGCTCCTTCTGATAGTGAAGAGACTCCACAGGTTCTTCCGGGACGTTAGATCTGCTCCCTATTTCCACGAACGGGCTGTATGAGTTTGCACACTCCCCCAGTTCCTCTTTTGTCGGGTGCTGTGCCAGGTACTGATCAGAACTGCTTAGTATGGCATTAAAATCCGGGACGTGACCTCTCAAACTCGGAGGAGTGAAAGAGGCAGACTTCTCCGGAGAGAATGCTTGAGTGTTGTCTGTGAGGCCCGGCGATGTTGCAAAGCGGGGATGCTCGTCCAACAAGTCCAGGCGAGCTGTCAGCTAGGGTAAAACAAAGCATAGCAGCTGAATGAATGTTCCACTCTGTTAGTTAGACAATTGCCCAACAGGGGGGATTCATCTTGCTCAGTCGCCATCCTGCCCTCCTTGTAATGAGCCATAGAAAAGCCATCAGTGGCCAATAGAGGACAGAAGGAATTGCTGGTGATCTTGAGCTTGCCATGCGCAAAATGTAGTTTTATTATAACAGCATTTAAGAGTCTATTAGAAGCAGACTGAGTAGTGATGAATCTCAGCAAGCACTTCCCTTTGGGAGCCACAACAGAAGTATGAATCTTTCAAAAAAAAAAAAAGGTAAAATATGCAAATATGTGATACAAGTGGGGCTCAAGAAGCACACATGAGAAGCAGAGTCTAACAAGAAATAGGAGGTTTCATTTTAATAAGGTAGTGCTATAAATAAGGGGTGGACTGGGCTGTCTAATGCTGACAAGTGTTCTTAGGTATCTATACAAAGGAGGGTACCTACATGACAAGAAAAATCACAGTTTCCAGTATACCTTTGTATATTTTAAGGCTTCATATGGCATTAAATGATTATCAAAAAAGTAATTCAAATATCAAACTTTGACTGTCACGCTCCAGGTGTAAGCAAATGAAAGTCAAGATGCCATGACAGAAATGTAGAAAATGTGTATCTATTTCAGTGGATGATGCTGCTGTTTGGTTTGATCTTTTGAATTTCATCGAATTGGTTCAATTATTTTAAAAGGGCACAGTCACGTCTTGGTTCAGAGATGAGACTAGAGTGCTTTAAAGATTTCCAATACGTTTTTCTATAGTGTCCAACAGTACAAGCAGCGCATGTGCACACGAACGACTCTCTTCAAAGTTAGACACCAGAAAAGCGAGCACCCCAACTGTAATCTATCAGTGACAATCATGAGGAAAAAGAGCTGTCAGTGCCTCACTAACAGCGACTTCGAAGGCTGACTTTGTGAACTTAACTCTCAGCTGACCTTTATACTGTTGTTCCATAAAACAGGTGCGAACCGGAAAGAAAGCAGCATTAATATTCCTCAAAAAATATCACCTTAGATACTGTCAGCAAGGCTGGAAAGCTTCACCAGTTACTGTCACTGAAGAAAATCAGAGATTTATCAACACACTTATTCCCTCTCTCTAGAGCTTTAGAGAAAAAGTGTTCATCATCAGGAGAAGACTGAGCTGTCTGACCTCATACACACATCTGAAATCTGTTTTCTGGAATCCCTTACTAGTATAAAATGCTCTGGCCCATGTCTCTCCCTCTAGGCTGCCCTATTATAACATAAATTTCTTCAGCAGGCCCAACAAATAAGGTCAGCCGTGACCTTTGGGACGACTGGAAGCAAACAGATACCCTTAGGAAAGCAGTTTGTGAGCCCCTTGCTCTTCTTTGTTTATTTTCCTTATAATTTAATATCCATTTGGGGAGTTGCTGTTCTTGAGGCACCCAGAGCGACCGCGGCTACAATCCTCATATAACGACAGAATCAGTCATGTTGTTACCGCCTCAACAAAGAAAAACAAACATTTGGACTCTTGATACATGCTGGATAGCTCGTCGTGACAAAGGGCAGTTAGCGCTGCTGTGATGAAAACAGTTGCTTACCTTGGGTGTGGATGAGTGCAGGTAATCCAGGTCCGCGCTGCAGCTGCTACCGTGCAGAGCAATCATGGACGCCTGGAAAGTGTCATCTTCTATGCCAGAGTAAGTGTGATCTAACACCTTTTCATCAGGGAGGTCTGCTTCGCTGGTATCAATCTGCGATAATGAATGGAAGAACTATAACCAGCGGCGACACATAACTGGCCTGTATTTTTGAGCAATTTGGTTCTATCCAATCACAAATAGCTGAATTTACTATGCTATTCTAACTACAAAATACTGCTCACACAACATAAATGTATCCCTTAATTGATAGAATTTATTCAGAATACTACTCCTATATAACTGTTGCATCATTACAAACTAACAAGACCTCACTTGGTAAAATTAGGCACAAGCAAATATCAGATGGCAAGTACAATTTGTTTTCCATTTCTCACGATGTTCTGCTTTTTCAGTTTTTTTCCCAAAAGCTAACTAACCAATGCAGGCTCTGCTCGGTAAACGATGCCCTCAGTCAGTCCTTCTTCCTCTCGTCCTTCAACCAAAATATTGTTGAAGTCAAATGAATGGATGGTGGATGATGGAGTAATTTCCTGCTCACCATATGGGTGCGGAGAGTGGGAATATCCACATATTCCCTAGGAAAGTGGAGAAATTCTTTCAGTGTCTCCAGCTTTATGTAATTAGATTTTTGATTTTTTTTTTTGTGACCAAATCAAGTACAAATAAATTAGTATGGAATGGGAAAAGATGTTAGGAGTTACTGAGAGTTTTTATTATACTAGCAACAGAGTTAAATATTGATCTTGGTGCACAAGAGCTCAAGCAGAGAAATAGCTCAAAAGGGCAGATTCTTCTTTGAATTAACAGAAAAGCTCTTGAACATTTCACATATATTCTTTAGTAAGAGCTCCTGATATTGATTTTGTGTAGCATGCAGCCCAGACAGCTATAAGAAAAGCAAGAAGGAATATTGGAGGATTACACTTGTCAGACTCAATTTTGAGACGCAGTACAACAAAATACCCCACAGAAGTACATTCCACGTCCTGCAGGAGAGTTGGATAACTCCACAGAGACTTCCTACAGCTCTGTAATCCAGCTAACCTTGGCAGCCCAGAGGTCTCACTGTGTAATCCAACGGCAGATTCAATACAAGAGAAAGGCAGCTCTAAAGCCGAAAGATTGCAGGCGGTTTTGCAGGGAGAAACATCCTGTGCAAAGAGCACAGGTGCCTGGAGCGATGAACACGCCGTTGGACAGACCAAATATTTTGACAGGTGCCCCAGTGTGTTTAAATGTAGAGGAGGGTCTGTGCTCTTGGAAAACTCAGTAATACAATAATATGAAGCAAAGGGCACAGTGCATTTTAGGCTGGTCGCCTCCTCTGAAACAACATCGGGTGGAATACTAAACCACACAGCCTCGCTCCACTCTTTTTCCTGCATGAAAAATTCAAGCCCTCGTAAGCTGAACCCTTGTGGCTGGATACTAAGTCGCACAATATAAAGACCGCCTGACTCACATCCTCACATACATGCAGTGGCAAATCCCTGACGCGCTGAACAAATATTCAAAGCAATATTTATCAAACTCTTCAAAACCTCAACATGCAAACTCTTTACCTCCAACACACAAATCACATTCTACTTTCAATTTTCAGACAGCTTTATAGCAAAGAAAAGAGGAAGCGTACTAATTCTAATGCTTACAGGCAGTGGTTTGGCAACTCCTATCTGGACCTTGCCGAGCTTAGCCCCCTTCAGGGCCTGGACAGCGTCCTCCAGGCTGGCATTCTCCAGGTTGGTGGCGTTAACGTACATGAGTCGGTCTCCTGGCAGCAGTCTGCCATCCTGCTCAGCCACACCGTTGGGAACCAGAGAGCGAATCACGATCACCGTCTTGGAGGGGTCCAGCGGGTCCTGCGGTGGAGCCGGTCCAGTAAAATTCAGAGAGGAAGTCAGCAGGTAAACTATCACAAGCTCAAACTTACATCGAAATGACAGAAAATGTAATGGATTTGGTTTGCATCATCACAGTATATTCTTTATTTCTGCAGAATACTTTTCCATGGACACTTTTACTAGACTATTAAGTACTATTAAACGTGGATGGAAAAAACAAAATACTCCAAAATACTGCTTTCCTTGCAACACAACTCAATTCCCCCTTTAGTTTATGATGGAAACAATATAACAACATCTCTGAAAGCACAAACACATCAGTGTAAAATAATAACAAAACAGTGTTTTTATGAAATCTTCTACAAAGGAAGATTTCCCACCTGGTAGTCCAGAATGCTGAATCCCAATCCCCCTTCTCCCTTTTCAAGCTCGATATTCTGGATCTCCAGCTCCCACATTGCCAAAGGAGATCCTATCGCCTCCTCTGTCACATTATCCTGTGTTGTTGCCGCTGCGCTCACCTCTGAGTCTTCTGCAACCAAAACGTTGCTCAGGTCTATTTGTTTCTGGAGAGGAAAAGCCCAAAATTTCGATGTAACAGCATGCCTTCCTCACTTGTACTCCCAGCCCATAGGCTGCTACCCTCTAGTTGTGTGTCTGGCTCAGGTTTCTGGCAGGAGATAAAAGGGAAAATCTTTGGGATGCTAGGGCCTTATTACATTATCATAGATAAAGCTGGAGAGATGAAACCCCCTTCCCCAAAGGGAAACTGCTTTTGATGTCTCATATCTCTAGCAAATGTTGTTGGCTACTGCTGCTGAGGTATTACCAGAATTGGTCTGAATAAACTTTCAGACTCACCTGCTTATCGCTAAGTCTTAATCCATCATGGCTGGCAATGTGGAAGGCCAATGGAGCGATTGACAGCCCGGGCTAAGCTAATAATGGTTGATGAGTTATAAGGGAGGAGGAGGACCTACAGAGAATTGCTCACCAATCATGTCCCCTTGCTTATATGCAGGGGCGGGGAAACATTTTTCAGGATACATCACTGCTTGTCAAGGAGATGCAGGGAGTTTCCGACTGGACTAATATGCATCATCCGCTGCAAAGCTCTGTAAGTCATAGAGCCTGCATGCTTTTAGTCTTGAGAGGGAAATGATTCATTCATATGTCATGGGGATTAGTAGTGAAAAATGTATATCCTATCGTTGAAAATCCAAAAATCTTCAAAGAAAATACCTTTAATTCCGGTGTTGTGGATAAAGCCTCTGACTGTGGTTGGACAGCATCTATGTCAGTCTGCAGGTGAGGGGCTGGCCTACAGCATGTCATGTAGACAGAAAGTGGGAGCTCCTTCAAGATTCTGACTACTTCCTTGTGGGTCTCACCAATTAGGGATATACCATTGACCTGCGACAGAAAATGTTAGTCTAAGAATTGAACAAAAATAAGCACAGCGTTCATTGACTTTTTATTCTTTTTTTTAAATTATGAAGTTGGAGAGGCAAACAGTTACCTCAGTAATAATTTGTGGCACTTAACATACCATTTTGTTTACTGGCTAACCACTGAGGCGCTATAATGGACAATCTATGTACACTTACATATGTGACTAAGTAGTGTGTCAGTATAAGTTGCTCATTACTGCTCCATGAACAACCTACTTTTTAAATATATGAATATTGAATCTCTGTTCAGCATTAAAGGCAAAAATAGCAAAAGCAATTTGAAAAGATCTGCACTGATGCTAATTAAATATTCTCTTTCTTTTTAGGGGCCACATACCTCAAGCAGTTCATCTCCACTGAACAGCTTGCCACAGCGACCAACAGGTCCCTCTGGCAGAACAGAGCGGATGTAATGATGCCCGCTGTTGGCTTCCAGACTGATGCCCAGGCCACTGTTCTCACTAAACTTCTCCACCTGAGCCACCTGTCACAGAAACGAGACATCACATCTCAGTTAGCACGTGAAATGTTTCCCATCTATTTTAAGGGATTATTATTTTTTACTATAAATCTACTGATGACTCAATCCCTTCAGGTCATTCTTCCTTTCAAGATACCAATTTTGAGCTGTTTACCATTATGAAGAAACGGCCCAGGAACCAACTCCCGGTAAGTATAATTTGATGCATGAGAGAAAGGAATTCACTTTGAAAAAGAAACTTACAACAACTTCATTACTTGGACCCAGAATTTCTTGCCACTTCTTCATTAGTTCCTCCTCTTCAAAGGGTGTGAGCTTCATCCCTTGAAAAACAATGCAAAGTACTTGTATTAATATACAAAACAACATAAAAGGCAAATCTGTGATAATACATTCACAGCCAGCAAAGCAACATACATTTCTAACAATTTGCAAGGTACTAATGTTGGGTTCGGAGAAAAAAATAACATCTGCATATATTAAAACTACTAAAACCAGTGCAGTCTGTGAAACTACTATGTCAGTGTGTCTTCACAGTGTGTTTTTCAAGTCCTTGTCATCCTGACAACAACAACATTTATCTGTCAGATGTGTGCCCAGTATCTCTGCTGGTGTACTTGAAGAAGAAGCCCAGTCTCCTACCATGTTTGTCCTCTGTTAGCTGATCCGTGGCTGGGCTGACATCAGATCCTTCACTCTTTGTCTGCAGCGGCTTTTCATCTGTACTGACTGTAAACACACAATGAGACACGCAGTGAGATGGAAAGAAGCAGGCTTCAGCACGGACACATGACAGTGTAGACGCATAGCCACAGGAAAAAGGCATGTACTCTCAAGTAACAGTGCACATACTGTACATGCAATAAAATACGATTGCTGCAAGTGTCTTTTTATTCGCTGTACTACTTGTTTCATGCATTTCCAACACTTTCATAGTCACCCTCACTTTAAAAGAGGAACCTATCTCATTTTCTTATTGGTCCAAAAAGGATATACATGCCCCTGCTGATGTTATCCATAATGACAGACTATAAAAATTCCAGGACTTCAAATATCTGTTTAATGATCTCGGTACTTCATGCCACTGTTTATGTCTTTGGAGTTCTACAGGGCACCAAACTGGTCGCCCATGAAATTACTACCCATGCGCCCACGCAAGCCATGGTCTGCGCTGTACATCAGCACATTTTAAGTGCCAACATAAAACGAATACTAGCTAGCCTGGTATGTGAAAGGGAACTCAACAACCTTAACACTGACTTGACAACAATTTTAGTGAGTAGTTAAATTTCTTTCCATAGTGCCAACCATTAAAAGACCAATTACAGCTTTGTACACTAAACCTGTGATCCCATGCCCAGTAATTTAACTAACATAAATTTTAGTTACTCACCAAACTATTCTGTTTTTTTCCTACCAACGTAGCTCCAGAGATCTAACTTCATATAATATGGGAATATACCGATGTAGACTCTTTGCTCTTTATTAATTAACCGTAATACTGAAAAATGCAAACTCCTCTAATTGTTTTATTTTCTGCAGGTTTCACAGTAGCCAAGAAAATGCTGGCCTCCTCTGTCTGCCAACTGCTAGTTTTTCCGCAGGTTTTTGGGCTATAACTGCCTGTTGCCAAATCAAATCACCTTCAGTCTCCATCTATCACTATTGACAACTTATGCAAGTTGCTTTTCTTGCTTCTGCAATAGCCCGGAGGTCCTGTCAGAGCAGCTGGAGACAAGAATCTGTCTGTTCGCTCTCTGTCTATCTTGTTTGATGTTGTATCATTTATGATGTATCATAAAAATGCAAAAAGTTGAAAAAAGTCCATAAATGCAAAAACATGAAGAACATCATGCGGACCAGCACGTGCATGCAGATCTCAGCTGTAACTCAAGGGTGGGTGCCCCGCCAAACGCTGGGCATCACATGCTGATTTACTACCGAGTGTAGTTCAGGGTCTAAACAACACAATCGAAGGCTTTGGGTTATTTCTGTAGAAATGTGGTTTTTGTGTCAGTCAAAACAGTGTACTACTATGTCAGTGCAATCTAATAATGAATGAGAAGGGCAGCGCTTCGCAGACATTGTTTGACAAACTGATTAGCTTTATTTGAATGTATGAGAAATAAAATGTCCCCTTGGCTTTTGTCAGTGATTTCATAATGAGTGCAATTACTCTCTTATTAGAGATAGATGGCCAGTAATGTGGGCAAACTCATCCAATTGTTAGAATTAGGAGGAACTCTTTAACTGGCAAAAAATAATTAATTTTTCAATGTTAAGATCAGTGTTTTCAAAAATACTAACAAAAAAAATCCTTCTGCAGCGAAGCAAAGACACCTGCTACATATTCAATAGAGGGCCACCTTTCTCATCCTCAATGTATCACAGTGTTGACATCAGTTTGGACTGCATTTCAGTATAACACAAGTCACTGATTTCATATGCAGCTGGTGAAAGTCCTGTTTCCGTATTTCTATATATTGATAAGAGTGACTGAAATTTTCATTTGGAGTCACTGCATCATGAAAACTCCTGCCTGAGCCACATTTGCACATCAAATGACGCCTTTTTTTGACAGGATGAGGAGTAACAAGGAAATGTGTTTTTGTCTGTCCTCATTAAATTTCTCTCGCTTTATCCCTCCTACCTTGAGCAGCCTCCTCAGCCTTCTTCCTCTCCAGCTCCAGCTCCCTCATGACGGTGGTGGTGGTGGGGATGGTGGTGGATGCGGGCAGGATGGTGACACTGGGGGCCACAGCGGGGGGGATCTTGTCAGGCCTGAAGCCCCGCCGGATCAGCTTAAGGTGGACTGTCTGGCCCGTGTGTTTGAGCACTTCCACTGCCTGTTGATTGGTGTATCCTTGGATGTTTACACCATCGACCTGCAGAGGGCGATCATTTGTGAGGCCAAGGATTAAACAAGGGGCAGAACAGCTTGTGTGGACGTTGTGTGCTGAACTGCCATCTATTTTCTTGTTTGACAGATATGAAAAATGTAACAAGACAGACAGCAGGCATAGAAAAAGAGAGCTGCACAGGAGCATTCCAGCATAATTTAGCCACTCTTTCAGAGCATTTATGACAGGTAAGAACTGCATTTGTTTAAAAAAGTGTTTTATTAAGCTCCTAAGATGGCTTCCAAAGCATGTTATCACTTAGAACAAAAGTCAATCAAGCACACACAAGCAAACACACACACCAATACACCAGGAAAAAGGCAAAAAAAAAAAAAAAAAAAGAGTTTATGAGAAATAAAGACAGGGCAACATTAACTCATGTTTCAAATGATGCAAGAAATTACACACAGTTTAAAATCATTGTTAATGTCCTGCAGTTAATGAAACTAAGCTTAACTGCTCAGTGCCTGAATTCAAGACTCTTTCATATATTCAAAGTCGTGAGAAAAAACACTTTATGAACTATTAGTTAATTGTGAATTATTCATTATGCACATGATAATTTCCCTCCATTGACTAAATGAGTAAATGTGATCACTATAATAGAGTATAAAACATTCACTGCATATTTTACCTCATGCCACTGAAGACAGAGAAAATAGATTTGGCTACAAAGAGCATAACTGGGTTACTCACAGCTATTATCTGGTCTCCGACATGAATACGGCCATCTTGATCTACGGCACTGTCTTTTGTTATGCTCTTCACAAAAATACCAGAGGGCTCTGAGGAGTCAGAACAAGCAAAAAAATATTTAACAGATGAGGAACATAGCCATTAATCATGACATTAAATAAGACCCCCGAGGAGAAAAGCAAACAGATGTTTTAGTTCGATGTTACAACTCAGCGTCGCTAAGCATGTTTCAACATTACAGAAGTCATAAACAATGATGTGATGAGCACAGTGTGCTTAATAAAGAATGTAGTATACTTTCTTCTCCAAGGAAATGCGATGAATATAACTGTTAGAATAAAAGGCTCTCTGTGGATGCAGTATATTACATATATAACATGTTCAACAATTGTCACATCCAGCAGACGTGGAGCAACAGCAGCATCCATTCGAAGCTGTGTTTCTGTCCACCTGATGAAGTCTAAGATTCGCCCTTTTGTAAGCTCTGTCTTAGACTCCTGAGGAAATTTTCCGTGTCTTTAGCTGCTAAATGCTCCAGGCTAACTTTGTCTCGCCACCATTTGGTGGTGAAAGATAGCGTACGCTCGTTTTATCAGAGCTTTTTTAGGAGCTACAGCTTGAAACGGGGTGGAGGACGGCCAAGTGTGCAGGCCTAAAAACCAAAACAATAGGCTAACAGATGCTAAAACACTCTGTAGAGTTTGGTGATAATACTGGTGTTCATCCCTTTCATATTACACATTTGATCCACTATTTATATGAATCCTTGCAGCTTAAACGTATATTTAGTGATGCATCAATATGACACTTAGATCTAAATGGTCTTTAATTCTGGCATTTCTCACCTGAATTTTTATCTCCAACATAGCCAGCAATAGTGATCCCTAGTCCCTGCGCGTTCTTGGTAAGGCTCACATCAAATGCTTCAACCTCCTCTTCCTCATAATCCTGTGAAAAGATTAATGGGAATGACAGGTAAACATCCACTAACCAAACAGAAGTAAAGGATGATTCATTTGACAACAGCAGAAAAGCAAGTCATGGCACTTAAGCCAGCCAACTGCACCACATGGTCACCAAAATACATTTTTCATCTTTGATAATGAGCGCACTGAACCTGGCAGCCATAAAAAACACATCTAATATGCGTGATCAAAAGGACATGTTCGTCATTCATGTAGTGAGTCAGTGAAATTGATTCATGTTTAAATAGGGCTGAGTGTTGAGAATAGCCATGAAATCACTGTTTGTAAGTGCTGTTTCTGACAAAGTAAAGCAATATCTGCTCTCCAAAGTGTGAGTCACAGGTGATTTAACCTGCTATTTTCTTTAATTCCATTTATCCTTGTCCCTTAAGAATATGAGGATATGAAACTGTAGATGAAAGACCTGAATTTCAGGTCTGAAGTGTTTCCTGACAAAGGCGTACACTCTTGAGCGTGTGTCGTATGTGGTAACACATTTTCATTTTGATGGTTTGTTATGGAGAAACTGCTTCACTACAGTCATACTCCAAATCATGAAATCAATTTGAATGTGACACCTTTTCTTATTGCAGGAGTCTGTATCACATTTCTGCCATATTTGTGGTTAAGAATGAAACAGCCTCTTTTCACCTGTTGTTCACTGACAGTGGGGAGCACCACAGGCATGACAGCAGAGAGGGAGGGATTCTCATCCACAGGACCCCTGGTGACCACCAGCTTCACCCTGTTGCCACACTGCCTGAGGACCTGAGCCACCTGTTCGCTGCCCATGCCGTACAGGTCAGTGCCTCCGATTCTCAGGATGTGGTCCCCGCTGCGCAGGCGGCCGTCCTGAGGTAGAAAAGCATGTTTAGCTTCAGTAGAAATCAAACCCATAATGACACTGTCAGTACCAAACAAAAGACAGAGTGACAGTTAATTCTGTGCTTGCTTGCAATGAACTCATTCTCATTATACCTAACTGACAAGAGCCGTCTCGCAATGTGTCACACATCACAACAAAAAAAGGTCTTTTTATGATAATAACTGTATTAACATCTATAAACAATGCTTAACTCTCTGGAAGCCAGTTACAAAAGACAAGTGTGCGTGCATTAATGCAATCACCTGATCAGCGATGCCTCCAGGAAGGATGGTTTTGACAATAACCCCAGTGGTCTTTCCTCCAACAATACCGAAGCCAAGGCCAGTGCCGTCATTGACCAGCTCAATTGTCTCCACGTGCTGCCACTAACCGTGGTAAAAGAGAAGAAACAGTGAAGCTGATAAATTAACTTTCGTACAAAAAGACACAGATTTCATTTGTGACACTGGTGGAGAATGTATCTATACCGCGCTGGAGTTGGCTGACAGTGTGCTGGCAGCAGAGGGCGTGCGGGACACCATCGGACTGGCCAGCTGAGGAATCGGTCCTCTTGCCACCGTGAGACACACCCTCTCTGAAGCGCTCTGCAGGATGCCTATAGCCTGCTGGTGGGTCACCGTCTGGTCCAGGGGCTGGCCATTGATGGCTAAGATCTGGTCAGCTTCTTTAAGCTTCCCATCACTGTACATGGAAATAAGCACGGAGTGTCTTACTGGTGTCAAATGGTGTCAGAGCCAACGGCATTTGAACTAAATCTGCCTCTGTTCAAGCAATTATCCTCATCTGATTCCTCGCTTCACATATAGTACATCCTAGCACAATACTCGTTGTCGACTCATTGACAGTGCAACTTCGTCATGTGCTCTTACAAACCAGATTCTGTCACATTTGTTTTGAATGTTTTGAAGGCAAAAACATAGTTTTCATTTGAAAGAGGCATCTCAAAGCCAGTGTTCCGCATGCAAAAAGTGCTTTTGAAACAAGTTGTAAAATCTTCATGCATTTCCAGTAAAATGGCCAATTCCCTAATTTTCTCTAATGTCCCCAGAGAATGTGTAATAGTCCCTGAGTGTTTGAAATAGACTCCTCTAATTCCTTAATTCTAATTCAGCAATGGGCCAAATGTTGAAAAATTTCCTGGAACGTAGGTGCTGTGATTAGATTTTAATCAGGCTCGAAGTCTCACAATGTTCTCATGGCTCTTTGAATGATGCCATGTTGATTCTTACACACCAGTGAGCCACGCTTCCCGGTTGAATTTCCTGGATGAAGATGCCGAGCTCTCCGCGGTTCTCGCTCTTTAGGCCCACCACGCTGAAGCCAAGACCCCCTGACACCGGCTTCTCCAGCTCTGCGTGCGTCACGTAGCGCCCCTGGATCATACACACACATATACGTACATAGAATTTGGACCCGTGCTGATTCACTATAGCATCAAAGCTACAGGCAGCCTTTAGAAGTCTATTTGAAGTGTCTCAAGAGAACAGAAGGTAGTGTGCTGCCTGTGGTTCTCGTCTTCAACTATGTTCGGATAATTGGTTTGAGCTAAGAAAGACCGATTCACGGTGATCTACCTGTTTACAGATGAGGTGCTCATTTTTGTGAGCGAGTAAAGTGACTAAAACATCAGAAATATGGTAATAAACCTACTGGGAACTCAACAACAGACTTCAGAAGCAGCATGACATCACTATGTTAATGTTATTACATTGACATCCATCTCAAAAGCAGGATACAAACAGCACAGTAATTGCTTTGGTGTTGCAGTCGTCTATACCTGCGCCATGGAGTGAATAATGTGTTCAAATTCTTCAGACGACGTCTTGCCATTGATATGTGTAGCAGCTGGTGTGTCTGGGTAGAAAGCATGGCCACCATTGGGCTTGACTGCGGCAACGGGATCGCCATGGTCACTCCCACGTGGTCCTGGGACACTCCCCTGGAAAAAGTCAACCAGTTGTGTTTTGTTGACTGATAAAATAACACCATGGAGGAAAACCAGACCAAATTGAAAATGATTTCCATTGTAAAAGTTGTGATGTCTGTTGGATTTCCAGTTCACAGCGACATAACAGCTTTGAATTTCCACAAAATGCTCCAACAGAGAGCAGCAATTCCTGGCATTAGTCCAACCAAAGATGATTAAAAGTTGGAACAAAAAACATCATGATTCATTCCTACTGTGAACGTTAAAAACATTTAGCAAATTTAATTTTAGACACCAAAACCCTGAAGTCTGGGTGTCTGAAACCACTGGGATGCCAAATAGTTTGTTATCCCACCACGATTAGCTGGATCTATGGCAGCCTAATCCTTCAGGAGATAATGGCTCTTAGCTGATGTTCCAACAATGACTAGGCTCCAAATACAATATTTCTATCATGGTGGTGGGGGGGAAGCATCAGCGGCCATCTGGATGCCTTAATATGCTTGGGTTTTAATTACTGCAATGACTTTACTTGTATGACAGCTGAATTACATGAAAGCGACAACTACATAAAACAGTGTATTTCCGATTTCATTAGCCAAAGGGCATAATGTTTATGACCATCTGAATTGGAATCAAAAGGACGGACATAACACACAGCAATAACTTCATAAACACTCCATTTGGCATATGGCATTGCCAAGCTAAAGCTGTCCTTGTGAACTTGTGCATTTGCGTAGGAAGTCGACTGCACAACTTTCCAAGCTGCGGAAACATGTACTGTAAATTATACCTCCTTTACAGTCCCAGATTAGTCCTGAGAAACAAAACTCCATTGGACAGGACACATTAGTGTGGCACGCTGCAAACAAAACCCTTTGGGCCGGGCTAAGTTAGCGTAGCATGCTGCTAAGTTGCTGTCCTCATGCATGAGCTTTGTTAGCTGGGGCCCGGCTAAGAGGATTAAAGTTCCAGTTTGGTTCTTGCACATTTAAGAAATTGTTTCTGCCCCACTTCACACAGCGGCGTCTTTCTCATTGGAGAGCATGGGCCCATGTCGCTATGGCGACATGGGCCCATACAAGGCCTAACTAGCAGAGTCAGAGGACAGACAGTGTGTGTGTGTTTGTGTCTGGCTCTTGTCTCACAACAAAACACAAAAATGCACCCAGTGTCCAAACTGGTTCTGCTTAAGGGGACAAACAAGAGCAGTTGGGTTTGGAAGTTCTATAAAAACACAATACAGACTTGATGCAGCTCATGAGATACCGCTATTTACTATTGTTACAACATGGAATGGATCCATTTTAAGATCCAAAGGGACTTTACGATGAATAGCTGCCTGATAACTTTTGCTGAGTAAAACAAACACGCATGCATCAGCACACACACACACACACACACACAGGAATGTACCTCTTTTGAAATAAGCTAAATCGCCAGCACACAAAAATGCCAGCAGGGCTTTTATAATCTAAATTCCACAAGGGGTAAAAAGCTCTAGCATCCCTGCCTCCCACCGCATAGCTCACATATTTTCATCTCTATTTCTCAAACGCTTACCCCGGCCCCTTTCCACTGTGACTTAAGAGCTCTTTCCTTTCCACTCAAATGTTCAATTCTCAGTGGAGAGAATCAGCTTGAAAAAGAGTTCCTGACTTAGGCCAACTATCTCTGCTCATGTACCCATATTATATCTGGCTTGTGTGAACCCTGACAGCAATTTGGCCACAGCAGCAACACTATTGGGGATGGGGATTGAAAGGGGAGGGGGCGTGTGTCCTGACATGAGCCAAAAACAGAACCAGTGAGGTCACCCTGGAAACAGGAGAGATAAAGGCAGTAGCCATCGTGGAGAAAAGGGATATGGACAACACGCTAACCTGACTGACAGGGTTTGGAGGTTCTCCTTCAAGAAAATTGTACATTTTCCAATAAAAAAATATGCAATTTAACATAATTTTGGACCACTATTCTTACCATATCTGTGTGCAGAAAAGCTTTCAGTTGGAAAAGCTAGAGCAGATAATAAATTATCAACACCCAAAAAGCTCCAAGACAAAACTTGCTATATAGAGGTCCACTGAGGACCAACTACAACTGTTAGATCTGGGAAAAGTAATTCAGTTTCGATGCTCTCTACATTGACTTTACATTTATTTGACTTCGGTGGCGCTGTCCAAAAATGGCTTGGATGCTTAAATTTTTCCTGTGATGCTACAGTTATCATGCAAGCGTTGACAAAAGACTCTTACAACAATACTTACACGCCCATATGTTCATCAAAAGCACTACTGCTGGCTGCAGTTGTTTTGCTTGTACACACCAGCTGTTAATAACTCCCTTCCTGATATGATTCCACAGTCCTCTTTCGGTGCAAAAATGCATTCTAATGTTCAGCCATAGCTAATACGGGGCTTTAACAGTCTGAGTTGGTCTAATTAAGTGGGTGTCTTCCCAAGGTCACAACCTTTTTAGTGCAAAATTTCCCCCCATATGAACAGAAGGAAAGATACCTCTTTCAGTGTACATATGGGCATGCTGGTATCATTTTAAGGTAAACCTGAAAAAAATGTGAACCTACCCTTTAGCATTGAAATCATACACAGTAACTCCGACTGTCACTTTATATCCCCTGCCCTCATCCAACATCACAATCATAAAAAAGGCCAAATTAGGTTTTTTATTTCTGATGCCGCCATCTGCCATTTTGGCAATTTACACTCATATATAACTAATGCATGGTCATAACCTTGTGACCTCTTTGTGACCTTCCATGGTGCCCCAGTACCCAGCATCACTAATTTGTATTCACCATTGTTATTCTAATTTAACATGTTCACAGACTCACAGGCCCAGTTAGACTTTAGAATAATGAATGCTGCATTGTTAAAAGAATAAAAGTAAATTATGACAGATTTTCAGTACAAGAAATAGTCCTGTAGTTATTACAGATATCCGTATGAAATTCTTTAGAGTATACCTGATCTCTGAGATGCTGGACGGACTTCTGCAAGGCCAGGATCTGGTGGAAGAGGGGGCTCTGGAGCACCGATTTGAGCAGGCTGAGCTTCTCCTCAGTGGGCACCTCCCCCCGCTCCTTCAGTTTGGCCTGGAGACGCTCCACCGCCTGCAAGGCACGCTGTGTATCTGCAAGCCGTCGCATATTTCAGTGACAGCGCCGGCCGGAGTGAAGGAGTGGACGCGGGGGAGGAGGAGAGGCGTGTGGGAGAGATAGAGGTGGAGAGAGGTGATGAGGATAGAGGCTTTATCAGTACATGGGGAAAGATAGTGAGACAGGGAAGGGTGTTTGGGCATGGCCTCATTCATACAATGAAATGTCCTTTTTTAATAATATTTTTAAAGAAATATATAATATTCTGCAATTATTTGCCATACGCCTTCTTCATGTTCAACAGTGACAGGTAACCATATCAAAGAAGGATGGAGAGAACCACACAACTTAACCTGCAGGCTTAGCTCAGGCTGAATGCTGCCCGCCAGACCTTACTATATCGAAATCACGCAGCGTCAGCTTTTGCACCCGAAGAAAAAAAAAAACTCAATTTTCAACATGTTGTTTGTCCGCAGAATTGCAATGTTTCCTTTTCTGCCTTTAGGGTCAATAGCGGGTTGCACGGGAGCATAGAATGGGTATCAGGAGGAAAAGATAAAAGAAGGCGGCCCTCTGCAGTTTGCTTGCTGGACCCTGCATAAGCCCCACAATCGAGCAACTCCAGAGTGGCTTGTTAGTGAGGATGGGCAAGCCCAACTTCATCTGGACAAAAATGAAGCAATTTCCGAAGCTCACCAACTGTGACTAACACCTAATAGGGCGTGCACAAGGTCCAAAGCACTTTTTGCACTTAGAAGCTTTGTTGTCTGAACAAAGGTTGTAAACAAGCCAATAATACAAGAGCCTAAGTTGAATTTTTTTTTTCCTGTCCCTACTGGTCTTATGCAGGTAAGTGTATCACTTTCATTGCCCTCGCCTCAGAGTGCATAATGAGGAGTCCCGAAAGAGTGTGGCACGCATGTGTGTGTCAGTCTGTTTGCATTTGCGTCTCTTCCAAAAGACAGGGTGGTCCCAGAGCAGAGGTTAAGGATGACACTATTAAAACAGTCAAAACTGCAGAACTAGTTTGATTCCATTGACAAAATATGACATTTGATATTGAATTCTGGACTTAATAAATGCAATAAGAAGGGAAATTTAAATTATTCAACGCTCAACTCTCATTGGCCCGACCAGCAAGTTACGGCTGATAGCACATAAGTACACGGTCAACATGCCAGTCTTGAGAGTGACCACAGATTGCGGCTTTAAAGAAAGAAGCTGGCAGCAGCGATTTGGCTCCGCGCTTGACAGTTGGACAAATAAATCTCTATGGGGACAAACAAACAATCAAGTATATGGCAACATTATCAGATATGGCAACACTGGCTGTCCACAAGCCTTGAACTAAATCCAGGGCCTCTTTTGCTGGTTGAGAAAAACTCACAGAGGGAGCCAAATACGGATGCAGAGCCAGCAGAGGCGGGCACCCAACTGACTAGACCAAGCCCTTATGCAAAAAAAAAAAAAAAAAAGCTCATATTAGAAATGATGATTAAAAATGGAAAAAAGCAAAGGGAGCGTGCACAGGCAATATTTCATGTTTTGTCTTGTTTATTATAGCAGTAGTGAACCTTGATTGAACTGACAGTTTGATATCAGAGACACTAAAGCTCAGCCTGTGAAATAGGGGAGAGAGGAAGGAGGCCTTTGACAGACGCAGTGGACACCGTGCATAGCCACACACACTTGTAATCATTTCCTTAACATGGATTTCCAACCATAATAAATAACACTGACTCTATCAGTTGTCTCTGGCTACCTTAAAACATCCAAAAATGATTACTTACCCATTGTTTCTATCATTTTTAGAACTGCAGATGAACGTGATTTCTCCCCATTAACAGCAATTTGGAAACCCTTCCCTTTTTCAAGGCCTGCGGAGAACAAAACAGTGTGTTATGTCTTTGTCTTAACAAACAGACTGAATACCAGGGCACAAATTCACCCATCTCTTTAAACTTGCACACGCCATGCAAACAGGAAGCAAGAGCTGGAAATGCTCATTCTCCTCTAAAGCCATCTTCTTAACCACTGTCTTTTTCGAAAGGTCAACATGAAAGAGAAAATGGATTTATTTCCCGTCAGTTGGGGCCATATTTATCTCTTAAGAACGCTGCACCATAACATCACACAGTAACCATTGTGCTGAAGAACTGCAGGCTATTTATTCAGTCCCCAGTGCAATGGAGCAGTGTGTCTGTTGGAGCACACATCTACTGTAGCACGTTAGTTCCCTTATATTTGACTAATGCTCTTATTGATGGATTAACACCTGGTAATTTACATTCCTGGGGCTGCACTTTGGCAGCATGATATGTCTGCAGTCAGCATTAAATATGACTATCCACTTTACTCCCAGATGTATGCAGCCTTAGTTCTTCACGAAACAACATTCGGAAGATTAACAAACACATCCAGGCGAACGGTCTTATGAGTTATTTTAAACTTCCGTAACAATCTGCTTACATCATTATAGGTCAGCAACTAACAATTGTTTTGATCATTTATCACTCTGACGATTATTCTCTTGATTAATCGAGGAGCTGTTTCGTTGTTTTGTGCTCTGTTTTGACTAATATTTGTACAAAATGTCAAAATATAGTTCCCACAGTTGAGACGCTGGAACTAAAATAATAATCAATTACCAAAATAGTCAAAATATTGAAGTTCCTCACTCTTGCATGACCCACCGTAACTCAAAATACATCTGGTCATGTGACATTCGGGCACTATAATAATAATATAGACAATTTAAATAATCATTTTGCCATCAAACTACATGTGTTTGTCGCAGACAGATTGAATGTAAATAAGAAAAACATGCTGTGTGAACAAGGCCAGTGAAAGCATCGCGCCGTCAGAACCTAATATCAACACATGAAGGTGGTTCTTAAATGTTGGATTCGCTCTTTCATTGTGTGACGGCTGTCAGCTCCCATGTCGGGAACGTCATACTTGACTTTAGAAGTGGCTTTGTTACAGGCATGACACGACTCAGGGAGACATTACACGATTAAAGGAGATTGGTGGGATAATTAAAAGCCCTATATAGAGTCTTAGAATAGCTCCAGAACATGTGGCACCAGGATCACCACAGCACTGGTTTGTTTATGTTCATTTCGTTTGCATCATCCACTGTGTGTGTTCACAGCTTCCAAACTGACTAATGAGCTTTCTAAATACAGTATGTGGCCGCTGCGAATTGTATTTGTCTTTGGCTTGTAACTTATTGGGTTTATTTTTAATTAAAGTTAGTTTTTGAGTTGTGCTGACTTTCTGTGGCCTACTAATAAGTTGCTGCAGGAAAAGCGACGAGTTGTGCATGAATCTATTTGTCTTTACTACTTTATTACCGCCACTGAAATCCTTTTAAATGCGTAACTGCCCGAAAGATGATTCAAATGACTACTGGCATCCAGTTCCAGAAAAATATAGTTTTCAGATTTAATAAACACACACTGGCAGAATATTCCAACACGGTTTTGGGCTTTAACAATTAGTTTGTCTGTATAGGCTGCCAAGCAGTGGGTTAACACATTTTTTCCTTATGCTATAACAACAATAAAGCTAGAACCATATAAGTATTATTTGTGTTGCATTCAGTGACGCGCAAAAGTATTGGAGATATCACCACTCCTCCGTTCTTAGGCAGGAACAGAGGTGACCACTCTTAAGAGTTGCATTGGCTTGTAATCATTGAAGGCCTACAGAACTCATTTGCTACCGTTACACAGTGGACTTCCACCCCTTCACACGGGAGCTTTAAGGTGCCATTTGCCTCTGAAAATAATCGTAGGCGAAGTCGTCACCACAAATAAGCTAATAATAACAGGTTGACATTTTATCGTGCGGTTCTTCTTCAAAATAAACGAACATGTCGGTCGAGTGTTTTCTCCTGACGCAATCTTATCTTCATAAAGCGTTTGCCACAACAGACGTTTGCATTGTTGTTTAAAAACAGTCATGGTTTGCTAGTGTTTTGAATAAAGGCACTTGGGACAATCCGCTTTTCTCAACTCCTCCTCCTCCTCCTCCTCCTCCTCATCTCATCCATGGAGCAAAAAAGCAACAGGCTTCCGAGAAGGAGACGCTAAAGAAGTTAGCTAGCACCGCTGCTATGGAGCAAAAACCGCCCACGGTGGCCGTTTACAGCACACATTAAACACCTTGTCGTTGAAAAGAGACGTTAAAAGAAATTTAAATCCCGTCTGTCTTGCTTAGTGACCCACCGCGACAACAGGCGTCTCAGAATATTTTCCTCTCATTAGCGAAATGTGGCGAACAAAGGCGACTCTCGCCAAAACCGAAGTTAATGTTGAATTCCAGGCTGTTCTGTAACGTTTCCTCAAGCGTTAACTTGTCAAAGAAGCCACTTACATGAGTGTGGGGGCTTTACTCTCCCGGCGGACAGTATCCTATCCTATCCTGTGTTGTCCTGCGGCTAACGGCGCACTGACTGGGGCTTAAAGATGGGGCGTAGTGTAACCCGATCCTCTATGGACATTTTCGGCGATAGAGGCGCTGAGAGTTCAGCTGGGACTGAAGCGCCGCTTGCTGGTTGCCCTCACACCCAGGCCCTGAGATGTCAGACCCGACTCCCAGCCACAGGGCCAGAGAATACATAAATTAATAAAATAAATAAGCACCAGGCTCACCCATGCATTAAACTAATCCATTAAGATCTGACTTTTATCCCAGTCACAAAGGCTGATGGCTTACTTATTGGCCCCAGAGCCCATGGAGCAGTGGTGGACTCTGAGGGCCTAGAAAAGGGGCATGCATTCCCGTGGAGCACCAAGAGAAAGTCATGATGCACCTTTTTCTAGTTTGTGGGGTAGCCTATTTGGGACTTTATCCCTGTATTTTAAGGGTACCCATTACTGCGCTGCATCACATTCGGCATTGGAAGGGCATCCGAGGAGGCGCTTCATCACGTGTTTCTCCAGTGAAAGGGCACCCGAGAGGGTATTTCATCACATTTTCCTGCACACTGGGCCACCACAGAGGCGACTTTGATATGTTTTATCCACCGTGGGGCCATCTGTGACTGTCACATTCACTGTGTGGCAATTGATGTGTGGAAAATTAAAATACAACAAATTTGTTTGCCAAACACAGAAAACTCCCTGCTGTTATTACTGGTTTAGTGGGTCTTCTTGATGAAATATTGCAGTCAGCTGTGTGCACTCAAGGGGTATTTAGAGGTGACATTGTACAAACAAAATGTACAAATAGCAAGAGAAACAGGGGCCTAAAAGCTTGTTTTTTCCCTCCAGAGCCCCATATTGTGCTAATGCGGTGCCTATCACACAGTATTTTAGCCAAGACACTGCAAACCCCTTCAGACAGTTTTCAAAGGGCAAACAATGATGTATTACATTGGCGCTACTTTGAAGGATAACTTCTTAGCATGAGAAAAAACTGTCCAAATCATCCTGTTTTTTCTCATGCTGCTGAATCAAGTCCTTCAAGACAAAATTTGAGGACGCCCTGACCTGAATGACACCTAAGTGTCACAGGTGCTGTGGTGGATTGTTTATATGCCTTACAGCAAATGCTGAGCTGAATATCTAAGATATACCATGAAAGATGAATAATACTGCTAACATTCTTTTTAGACATATTGGAGACACTGTAGAGCAAATAAATAAGAAAGCAGACCTGAATTTTTCATGCAGGCCTATTACAAACATTGCTGCAGGGGTTCCATACTTGGCAGAACTGACACAGACTTGTGTTATGATTCAGCTTTCATCAGTGTCTGATTATGTCTCTTGTGTTTTTCCTACTATAAACAATTTGTGGAGAATCAGGCACATTGGTCGGGCAAGAACTCTACGGTTCATTCTGCTAATAAAACATGAATGAGCCAATACACATTTAGTTTATCTGTCAGCCACATGCACGCAAACAGAAGCCCTGAGAGGCAAGTGAGGGGGAAAAAATCCGGTGATCCAGTTTCAAAGTCTGATCCAAATAGTTTTCTCTCCTGTGTTAATGACTAAAAACAGTTTCTGCTTTCTTTTTTTGTCTGTGAAACAGGCACCAAGAGAAAGTTATGACGAAAACACCTTAGAGATAGTCACTGCCAACCAACCTTATATCTCCCAACATTGGCAAATCCTTTATCCAGCAATAGTAATGATAATCATATAATAAATCCCTGATATGAATGCATGAGGAAGATATACAAGAAAAAATGCAAGTCACTGACATTGTGGATTTTGTAATAATCAAAAGACTTTAAGGAACTTTGAAAGAGAAAGCAATTAAGATCAGACTTAGAAAACAGATCACCAGAACTGTTTTTCTCGCTTGTCTCTCGGGACTTCCATACTGTGCATACTGTGCATACTGTACAAGTAAGATATGATTAATACACCCACATGCTGAATGTGTTAGACTAATAAGCATTCAACCAGAAATGTGTGGTATGATTTTGATTACAAGTGGCATGGAAAGTATTTTTTAGGCCCAGGAAGCACCTTGAAAAAGGACACCGCATGCTGATAAAACTGGAATTCTCTGTCTGTGTCCTGTTTATAGGATTATGCACTCCATTTCAGGCAGCAATGCGCCATGCTTATCAAATTTGATATGAGCTGTTACTCGAAATGAAATGTATCAAATGCCCACTGGGACAGAAGCTGTTGCCCGTTAACTCATGATTCAGATCTAACGGCGCCAAAATAGCAATGCTCTGATTATATTTGCATTGTTTTTCCCTTCATTCTAAGGGGAAGAGAAGGGATATATCTTAGGCGTCTTCCTGGTCAGGCAGACATCAACAAGCTTTAGATTCATCCTTTGACACCATTAAAACGAAAAGTTCCCCACTTTAGAACTTTTAGTTTTAATGGATCAAGTCTCAAGGGGAGAGCAGGAAGCAGCAGGGTCACTCTGTAAGAAGTCATTCCAACAAGGGAGGGGGAAAGGGATACAAGCTGCTTTCAGAGAGCTGATACTGACTAAAGCCCTTCACCATTTATATCTTTACTTCTACCTCCCTCTTATCCACCCAATAACTCCCATCTTACTTTGACAATAAGCCACTTTTATGTGGGAGGTCTGACTCAGCCGTACGCTGCAAAAGACAAGAAATTGAAACAAGAAAGTGAGGAAGAAAAAAGATCCCAGCTCAATGCTAGGCAGCTTCAGCATTTTGGATTTTTATACCTGCCCACCACGGGCAGTCGTTGTTTGAGACCGCTCTGTGACATGAGATCTGTGGGTTTTTTTCTTGCGCTTAAGGCTGGAGTTTCACTTTATTTGTTCATTTCGTGCAACCCTCTTAAATGGACCAATTCGGCATGGTTAAAGCTGAAGTTGAATAGGTTCATGGGTGTATTTTGTGACAAAATTAAAAAATATACACCCATTAACCTATTATGTGGGGGCCAGTGTGAGATGTTCTCCATGACTACGGGTGTATCTAATAACATTAAATTGTAGCACACCAAAATGCCATGCTGACTTGATTAATACTGCGAGAAACACCTGTGTCTGACAGGTCAAAATGTCTGCTGTGTGAGTGTTACGCAGATAGCTGATATACAAGAGTTTGTGCCAGTCACGTTCGCATAGCTGACACTGCTTGATTGCAATTTAGAGTGGAGATTTATAGTGCAAGTGGTTATCCAAGGTCACAGTAATTTAGCAGTAAAATGGCAACCTAAAAACCTGCTCTAAAAAGGATACCACTGTGTGAAAGCCATACATTTTCTTTAAAGGAACTTTTTAGATATCATCCTTTATTGGATACCAGCAAGGTATTTGAAGTGATATGGTGTAATAGAGATATACCCTGAAGGACTCACAAATTCAGTGACTGAGCCATATTGGCAGAGCAAATGCTGGCATTATCTGCCCGTCTTGATTTATTGCCAATAACTCCATTAATAGTCAAATAGCCTTTGGAACTGTAATATCCCAAATCATGTAAAAGGCTGCACAGAAAGAATCAGACATGATAGTATTTTTCATGCCATGGGGATAGTTAGAGAATGATGAAATAATAATTCACAAAGTAATACGAGACGCCTGGTTATATTCACAAAATCTTTGTAATTCTTATTGCATCTTGGAGCAATTTAAAGGTCTGCTTTCTTTGTGTTGGGTCAATGGGACTAATGGAATACAACAAGAGAGAACAAGGAAAGGCTCAGCAGAGTTAAGTTTAAGAGTTTGAAATCTACAAGGATATCCTGATGCTGGTCCTGTAGGGAATTCTGGCTTTGTGTCAGTAGGTCTTCAGGGTCAGAGGGTTGAAAATTGAAAGTTTGGCCTGATAGTGATGTGGAGCAAAGGTCAGATGGGTCTTAGCTAATCAATAGGTCTGTTCCTGTTGGGAATGTGAATGTGCAGATGAAATTGACTGCCAATTTAACAGCGACTTTTGGAGATTTTGCACACTTTGAGAGGCTATTCTGGCCACAAAAGGTTTGACAGGGGTTGTGTCAGAAGAGAGGTCATTGGGTCATCAGAAATAAATCAGCCTCTGCGTGTTTGGAGCGTGAATGTTGTCATGCCATATAAAAATCAGTGATAAATATTCTGTGATATTCAGCCCTGATGCAGGGTCGAATTGTGTACAACATACTTGTTGCGTTTGCTAGACGAATGTCTTCTACAGCAAAGGTAAAGTCTTCTAGTATCTATTTTCCTTGTTTTTTAATAATTCAGATAGTGAATAAATACTGTAACGAAAAATCCCGATATACAATGAAAGACTTATCCTGACCTCAAGATCAAGACTGGGTCTCTCCTCTGAGTCATGCATTGATTCAGTAACGTGATAACAATTTAATGAAACATTGATCAGTGAAAACAAGTGAGAAAAAGAACATTTCTGACTTTCACTGTGCGATCGGTACGAGGTGTGATGGAGAGCATGTGATTTGGGTCAGTTGCCATCAGTGTGTGAGAGCCGGCAGCTGTGCAGTTGCTTGTGATAGGACACTGATTGCTAACCTGGTATTATAGCTTATTCAGACAATCTATTGCCTCCATCTTCTTTTCAAGTTTCTGTAGTGTATCTGACAGCTGAAATTAGGGTCCTTAAAGCTAATATTCAACAGTGTGAACTGCTTGTGGGTTCATATTGTCCTGTCCTGAATGTCCCGCTAAGTCAAGGGCTTTTGAATGCACCCCGAATCACAATAGGTGAGGTGACCAGCAGTGAGGGTAATAGTAGTGTTTGATGAGGTGGGATCAAAACCTAATGAAGGAAATGTCCACTTAATCTTTAAGTGCAAGCGTTGGTCACTGCTGAGGAGGAAGAGGCCAACTTTCATAATACAGCACCAATTATTGCCACTCACCAAATTGTTGTCTGTATATATTCGAGACTGCATTGATGCGTACATTCGATTCACAGAGCTACAGAGAAAAAGAAGCCGATTTTAAGCAGTTACGAAGTTTATCACGTTTGTCTTTTTTTAATCAAAGTGACGCTGAAGCTAATGGGATTGAGAGACGATGATAAATGGGAGCTCAGCTGATAGTGTTTTGTTTTATCGCTCTTTACCCTGTATGTTAGGTTCGCTGTCTTCTGAATCCACCTGGTGATTACACTTTTTGTGGATGTCATCAATACTTTTGCACAGTGGTAGCAATATGTACATAGGCTATATAGAATTTTGTGTTTAATTATATGATTAACACTTGGGAGCCTATCTTGTATCCCAGAAAAAACAAGTTGTTTTTCTGGTAATTACTCAGAACGCTTGTGGCTACAGTCATTTGTATTCTTTCCATACTTTGTTCGCCAAAGTTACAGTAATGTAATGAGACTCGTGTACAATCCGCATCTGGTTCATTTTAACTTTTCACAGCAAACTTAAAGTAAAGAAGAGTTATGGATGCCTGTCATGATGATAAATAATGTAGTGTTGTTTGTGGGGAATGCCTTTAATTGCTGAGGAAGTGACTGCCACACTACTTGTGTGACAGTATGCAACAGTAAGTGTTGCCAAGAATCTCTGTGAAAACTGTTTGCTTGTTGACTGATCTTCCACGTAGCGATTCACATAACCCGCTGTATGCTGTTGTGCAACCAGACTGTAGATGACTGTGGAGTGGATAAGGTTAGAATAAAGAAATGTTAACCTGTACCACAATGCTGCAATAACACTGTGGTTTACAGTATTAAAACATAACACACAAGACGCTTGAGTCATTTCTCAACTGCATCTCATATAATTCATTCATGTGCAACTTTTGTGTGTGTGGTAATTTTAAGAGCTCTAGTGTTTCTCCACCATATGTTTGCACTGAATTTACCGCACAAAGTTAATTCAATTACCTGTTATTTTAATTGCAGCGTGTCACAACTGAGCTCTGCTAGCTAAAACCAGCTTGTTAGCATTCAAGATAGGCTGTGGTGAATGCACTAATGTGTTGTGGCCACTTGGGGGCAGCAGCACATGTTATAAACATATATTATATGTTTTGTCATATTGTCAGCTTTCAAAGTTGTAATGGTGAATCTGTTAGCAAACATTAGCATTTATATGGAGTTATGTTTCTGACTGCCTAAATGTGTCCAGGTCTCCAACTCCTGAGGGGATTATCTGACTGTTCAGCTGCTCCAGTATGTTCACCAGCTCATTGCTAACCTTGTCTGCTGTTTATGCAAGTCCTCGCCAGGTACCTTAAAGTCAGTTTTTAGACTTTTAAAGAGCTTGTGTCTGTGGCTGGCACAGAAAATAATTAGTAAAGTAAACAGCTAACACAAAATACTTGCTTTTGACTGTATAGGGGATGTTTAGCTTTGGACAGTGGCTAGCAAAATGCTAGTGCTAAGTTGCAGTTAAAGAAGCAGTTGGGCATTTTGAAAATATGCTAATTTGCTTTCTTTCCAAGTGTTTACTCTGATGAAAATCTCGATAACATTGTAATATCTGGGTGTTAAGCATGTTATGTTAGGCACTGAGAGTCAACAAGTCTACCTTATGGAAGTGGAGGAAACCGCTATCATGGTTCTAGCTAAACTAGCTGTGTCCATCTGCTCCCGGCTCATATGCTAAATTAAGCTAGCTGTTAAATGCTTTTCACTTTCAACTCTTTAAGGAACGCACAGACATGAGAGAAATGTTGGTCTTTTCATTTTTTAACTCCTGGAAAGAAAGAAAATGAGTCTGCCAAAATGTTGAACAGTTCTTTTATAGTTATAGTCAAAGCAATTAGCCAAACATGAGTCTAGTATAGTGAATTAACTAATTTGAAGCTACAATTCATGAAGGGAATTAAGTGTCTCTGCTCCTTTTTCTTTAGACTGTTCTTGATTGCGTCCCTGTATTTGACAATTTTGTTGGCACTTCAGGCTCTAAAGATGATGAATGTGTCCTCATATAATTCGCTGATAATCAAAAATATACAACATGTACCAGACTTTGTGTTGGCGTGAATGTCAGAATCACAGGAACAATAGTGGCACCATTTATTTTGCTTTCCAGTGATCTCATTTCAGAGCCAAATGTGTGAAAATCCATCTTACCAATGTTTGTATAGAATGTGTCATTCTGTGTCTGAATTTCAGTCGATGAGATCTCTTCTCTCCCAAACCTGCACCTTTAAATAACATGAATAGCAGTGGTAGTACCGTTGAAATAAACTCAACTTTTCAACATAAACTTTTTAACAAGTGTGCAACTTTTGCATGTTGTGCAAAAAAAACGGAGTGCCAGTAGCAGAAACTGTTCTGAAATACTGCAATGTGGGTTGAGGAAGTCTCTTTTAAGCACAAAGCTCCAGTCTTCTCCTTTTGTGGTGCCTCTGTATATGTGCTGCTGTGTTTTTCGCTGCAGTGATTTTTCAGTCATGTGGGGGTTTAAACACAGCAAAGGTCAAATCCAAATCTCCAGGAATACACAGATCCATTGTAGGTGTATATGTGGTTATTATTAGAACTCATATTGTTATGGCATTTAGGTATATTTGGCACATTTTTAAAAAAAGAATCTTTTTTTATATGACATCAGCATTATGAAGAGCAACTATTTTATGTGCAACTAAACACAAAGCTCCAGAAGCTATGCTAACCTAAGTCTTTTGAAAAAATCAAATGATAGACACAGCAGAAACTTTAAAACACACCCAGCAACAGTGAACGCAGAGCTCTTATAATATCTTTTGTCCTGCTTTCCACACACAACCTTTGCCTACATGACAGTAGGTGTGTGTATCTAGCCTCGCTCCCACACACACTCTCACTGCAGACACGCAGACGCGCTCCTGCTCCTCCAATAGAGGAGAGAGTCATCGATCCAGCTTTTAATTTCAGTACATTGAATTATACACCCATTTTTTTGAGTTTGTGTCGAAATCATTATACCACTATTCATTAGGACACAAATTAATCTGGAGTGGATAGCAGCCGATATTCTGATAGGGGGATTGTTGTCGTCAATTAAATTATTCAAAAATTTCTCTTGGGCCTGACTCCAATATGCCTTAGTCATCATATGAATGAGATTTAAAAGAGAAAGCTTCACCTTGATCCAAAAGGAGGCAAATACATACATGGACACCTACACACCCGCACACACAAATACAATCAATCACGACCAGCCAGTTGGACTGTACTGTGTTAACTGACTCATGACAGTATGGGCTGCTAGACCAGCTTGAACCATTCTTATTTTGAGCCATTTTATTTACTTGTAAGTCAACGGATTCTACTTTTTGCTGTATTAGTGAATGATAACACTTTCCTGGATTTCTTTCTTAGTTTTTTTTTTGCTAAAAATTGGAACAAGAATTAAGGCTGCAGTGGGTGAAAGAAATGTAGGTGTTGCTTGGTGAGGTTTATTGCAGCTGATGTAATGTTGGATGTAGGCAGGCACGTTGTGCCCACTGACTGTGGGTAGTCATGTGCCTGCACGCACTGACGAATACAAACTCTTCAACACGTTAAGAAACATCTACATAATAGGTTTAATAATGCAAGATAAGTTGGATAGTTTGCCTAATTGTGCCAAAACTTTGTGTAACTCAAATGATCTGAAGTCATTAATCCTCTTTACACTGGCCATGAACTTGTAGACCAACTACACTTCAAGTTTAACCAGAGCTAATATGAAGCTTCATTCTGGCCCTCTGAATTAGCCAAATCACACCTGTATTTTTGTCCTGGAAGTTGCATTAAGGTTGACTGTAGTCCCAAAAAGTTACATTTGTATGCATCATATCAGTGTTTCTACAGTAGGTATCAAAGTGACTTTATTCAGCATGTATATGAGCTGAGTTTCTCATCAGGAGGAGGGGATGGTGGTGGCATGTCAGCTCGGCGAGACCACCAAGCATCAGACCGCTGTTTGAGCTGAGTTTCTTTTGACGAGCCTGCGTAGTTTTAATGAGATGTTGGGACATTATCCATTTGTCACAATGATCTCGGGTATTTTAAGCCAAAACGTGATCTTTTCCTTACCCTGACCAAGCGTTTTTGTGCCTAAACCTAACCAGACCTTAACCACAGCGTTGTCACAACATCGCTGGTATCTAATGAAGGTTGCACGACCTTGTATTTGTTACTTTCTTTTTTCATAAATCATTACAATGGTTTGTACTGTTTTGAGCAGAGACATAAGAAGAGAAAGCAGCATTTATCATTCGTTCAAATGCCTAAAACAGCATACATCTAGGTGTACCTGACAAGGACCTCTAGTGGCAGTGTGAAATATGACTCTTCTGTCAGATACTAAGGCAGAAGTGCTGTGATTTTGTTGTTAGTGTCACAAAACCTCTTAGACAGAGCATCAAAGTGGACAGATGGGCCAAGAACAGCTGTGAAGCGCAGTGTCTTGGTTCCATTTAGCCAACATGTTCCATATTCTCATAGAGGCTCTGTCACCTACAGTACATGATAAACCTCCACCCACCCCTTTGCAAATTTTTGTACTTTTAGTCTTAATATCACAAACACTTGTTTTCTGTAGCCCACTTTCCTAAACCAAGTGCACATC
The DNA here is from genome assembly GCF_051107435.1 of Chaetodon auriga. Classification (NCBI taxonomy): domain Eukaryota; kingdom Metazoa; phylum Chordata; class Actinopteri; order Chaetodontiformes; family Chaetodontidae; genus Chaetodon; species Chaetodon auriga. The sequence continues at coordinate 9,569,187 of NC_135097.1, read as the reverse complement.
CCACACAGTTCCCCACAAACAACTGAAGAAGAGTGTCTAGTTGGCTAAGCACTTTAAGCACTGCTGCATATGTAAGTGTCAGCACTGTGGAGATGATAATTCCTAAGCTTGCTAGCTTGGATAAACAGGGAAAATGGCTTCTTCATTATTGGATTCACTTTGCACAACAACTGTCCCCATAAGCCTTAATTTTCCTGAACAGCTTTATATTTGGCAGGAGTTTCTTTCAGCAGCATGGTGAGTAGCTGTACAGAGGTTTTATGGTGCTGTGCATCATTTTATGGTGTTCAATTATGACTATGTCTCAGGTGCTTAACTCTCTGTATTTAGTAAATCCATTGTTGGCAGCTGGAAATTTAGCATTAGCATGTTCCGCACGCAATTATACATATTGCCATAGAACTGAAATGTTGGTGTTTACAAGGAAATCGACATTGAAATGAGTTTGTCGTTATACAAATGACTTGGCTCTGAAGCTATGTCTGTTACATCACCCCTTCCTTCTGCATATCTTTGTTCATTAACATTTCATAGTGGGTAGCTCATGGCATCCTAAAATACAATTACAAAAAATAAACAAGATTTCTCAATTCTTTTTTCCCATGTTTGCTCTAAGGAAACACTGAGTTTGTGAAACCAAATCCATTCTACTTCAACTTGACACACTTAACTTTGTGAATACTACACGCAGTATTCAGTACCCTAATGCGCATATTGTGTCTTCCGCAGCACCCAATAAGACACAATTGCTCACAAATCCCCCCATTCTGGTGTCAGTGAATTAGCTTTGATTTTGAATGTGTGCCAGAGAATCAGCACTCTTCTAACAACTGATGCAACATGCTGCTCTGTACACAGTTTTTATTAAGATAAGTCTAGTAATCAAATATTTAACAAACAGCAATGAACACACATTCTTGAATTTATTTTATCTTGGGCGTCGATGTGGCTCAGGAGGTACAGCGGTTGTCGACTGACCACAGGGCTGAAGTTCGATCCCCACCTTGTACGGTCCACATGTCCCAGTGTCCGTGGGCGACACGCTGAACTGATACACTAGCTTGTGCTTTCCTAATTATCAGTCCCAAGCCTGAATAAATTGCATAGATAATAGTTGCCTCAGGACGGGCATCTGGCTCCTCCGTGATGGGTTGGGTGGGTCTTGGTTTGCCAGCCAGATGGTAACAGATGATCGGACATGGTGACCCCCAGTGGGGAGCATCTGGAAGAACACTGAATGTATTTTATCCAATCTTTAATGGAAATAATTCTATTGTATTCTGAAATGTTTGATTCCATTGATGCCTGTGGATTTTTAAAGGTGCAATAACTGGGCTTTTTCTTTTGGCTTTATAAGTTGATATGTTTCCACGCAGTTGTCTACACATCCTCCCAATACGCATCAACATTAGCATAAATATGCAGTCATGTTTCTGGCCACCTGTTGAATGCAAATCCGACAGGTACTCTCCCTTTAGATCGTTTTTAGGGATGTATCTTGCTCTTAAGCTGCAAAATGCTTCACTACGTGTTCACGAGCTAGTTGCTATCTTTGCCTCTTTGCTGATTGGTGCTGGGCAGGTTGTTTTTTTTTTACAGCTTTGTCCCTAAAAACAGCTACTTCCTGTTGTCGGATAAGGTGCTGATGAGAGCTGTGACAGTGTACCAAAGCAGTAAAACTATGGCCTGAAAATCAAAAACAGTGAGCTGAAAGTTGTTCTAAAGCTTGGTAGACTTGAGGGTAACAGCAGAGTTGGGTGATAATTATCTGTGGGTTCATCTCTATGAGTAACCCCTTTCACACACGAAATGCAAAAATATTGACGTGAACAGCTTAAGAGTCAAAAATCAGCCCAAGGTTAAACTTATGGAAAACATTTAATTGCTCTGTTCCCTTAATTTAGGTTATTGTGATAAAATAGGTCTCAAAGCCTCGGTTTTTACTGTTAATACCATGAATTTTAATGATGATGTTGGTATCATTATGAGCTCGCGTGTTGAATTTGATTTAGGGAAAACACTTCAAAAACTGAGCCCATTCTAATTGAGCAATTTAGAAGAGGCGCCTGAAAATTAATATCATTTTTGAAATTCCTGAAAGAATACTTCATTTGAATTGAAAGGTTTTTATCTGACAGCGGTAACATTATCACTATCAAGAGGACACTTACTTCAGAATTAACATCAAGAAATGTCCTCCAGCATGAAGGAACAAATCCTTGTGCTGATCCACTTACTGTAAATGGTAGACTGGCAATAATAGAATAAAAGGTATTTTTAATGCTGCTGTTGGGGGTATTTTAGAAGCATAAAATCTGACATGTCTGATGAGCTATTCGCTGTTATTTAATCACTATCAGATCGGAGCTTTTTCTTGGTTCTACAACTCTGAATAAGTTTCTAATGGCAAGTATTGAATAGAAATTCCATTAATTCTTGGTTCATTTCTGATTCAGAGTTCAGGCTCACCTTCCTTTTCAGTTTTTAAAAAGGAAACCGTCGCGTATTCATGCAGTTCAGGGACGTTTCCCCTCACTTTCAAGCTTTTCTGTCTTTTTCTGCAATAAAACTAGATCTAGTCAGGTCTCACTTGCCTTCATTTCCATGATTTTGAAACGCTTTTCCATTTCAGTGGAGGACATGTAAAGCTGTTTATACTTTAATCATGAAGAGTGTGTTATTCGGAAGATAAAAATGAACTGATCCACATCTGAGTAGTGTTCTATTAGTCTGTAGGCATCTGCATTCCTAATATTGGTGTAGTATTCACATCACTGCTAATGTGAAGACTTCTATGTTGTCTTCCTTGTGTATTTGACGTAGCTGAGATGGCAGCAGTATATTGAATGGCACTTAAGGTATCGCTTTGAAGCTACCTGGTTTATGCAAGCGTAATGGCAGGCAGCTTTGGTCAGCGCTCTACCTGGAGAAATCCATTTGCATCGGGGTTACATGGAAAGCAGTGGCAGGAAGAGATAACGCTGCATCTTTTCAAATGCAGGCAGCCGGTTATTTTTCATTGAAGCGTTCAGGAGTTCAAGGTGTTCCTCAGACAGGAAACAAGTGCAAAAATGTGCTTTACTAGGTCTGCGTTCACGTGGGCTCATTAGTGTAGCACTGGGTGAGTGATTGGATGATTACTTGTTATTGTTTGATTGTAATTAAGATAATTAGAGTGATTAATTGGCTATAGGATGATTGAGAGGTTCAATGGTGGCAGGCTCCAGCTGGAGATGTGCAGCTGGTGCAGCGTTCGAAGGTCATTTTTTTTGGTATTTTTTTGATCATTGAATTCCCATCAAACTGTGCGGCGTCTGAATATTTATGTCATGTTTGGACACAATAATGTGAAGCCATTTTTGACTCCTCTTTTATAGCATTTCCAGCTGCAGTCAAAGGAACAACTGGAATTAGAGTGGATGTGGTGGGATGAAAACATGGCGCTCCAACAGCCTCGAGCAAACTCATCTGTATGAATAACAATTTGCCCTGGAGAAACGGTGTTTGGCATCTTTGGTCATTAACTAAAATCTTCAGTCTACATCTCCTTGATTGACCTATCGATGGTTCAGTCCTTACACTCGTTGCATTTTCAGGCAATCTTTTGAGAGAGAGGCGGTGGATTTCATAAATATTACAGTCGCGGGCGCACAGACAGAATGTAATATAACATAGGTATCCTTGCCAGCCTGAGGCAAGATATACTCTAGGTAAAGAGGCTCGGGTTTGGAGCATGTTATCTCGTGTTTGCTGCTAGGTGGAGCCCGAGTATACAGCGAGAGCGGCAATCCACATCCGAGTTTTTCCTCTCACCTTTCAGTGGCTCTCCAAACCCTCGGTCTCCATACAGAATTACTCCCAGCCAGTGCGCACAATTGGTTTGTCATAGTCGCAGAGAGCTCAGTCTTTGGACCCAAACAACTTAGACTCCCCTTTACCCCTGCGGAGCTTTTCTCACAACATCCCCCTCCTTGTCAAATTCTTCTGGATACTCTTTTGTATGTGTGTGTGTGTTTGCGTGCGCGATTGGCGAGGGCTGCTGGCGTTTCGCCTTTTCAGCTTTATGGGACGTGATGTAGCCCCCGCACAGAAGGACGCCTTGTGCCATAAAGGGATGTAAGGGGACAGAACCGTGGATACACAACGCGAGGGAAGCCGCTGTTTCTCCCGCGGCATCACCAGGACTCGGATTGTGGACGCACGGCAGATTCAACCGAGGCGATTTTTACCAGGATATTGAACGGAGGCAACTGTTTGGATTCGTTGTTCTCCCTCCTCGACCCCACTCATCAAGTCCATTCCTCGCACGCAGAGTGCGTAAGGACGGTACCCGACGCCTGAAAGACAGTTTAGAGAGAAATTATCGCTAATACTTTGAATGGAAGGACGTGGGCTGTACCTCCTTTCCTCCAGTCCTCTCTAAACCCGCGGTAAGTGTGACTTTCCTCTACAGAACGCATACGTCCCCTCTGCTTGTGCGCATTTCCCCTATTATCTGCAGATTCAGCTCAAGGCGATCATCATGCCCATTAATTAATCCCTGCAGTAGTGTCGATGTGCGCTGTCATGTCAGTCTTGGCATGCACTCCACTCTCAATTACTTTAACTGGGCTATCGATGCGTTCAGGTGCAATCAGCGCCGATCAACGCGCAACATATTGATAGCCAATATGAAAATTTCAATTCCCTGTTGGACTAATTACCCCGCTCTGTTAGAGGTTTGGATTATGCTCTAATGTAAAGTGGTGAAAGGTCTTTTTTTTCAATCTTTTTAACCGTTCACATTGTGCTTGAAACAATGTGCTGTGATCTGAAAACGGCTTTGCAAAGAAGTTGCATATTGGATGCATACCTGCGAATGAAGTTTGTGCATTATAAAGTCGTGGCCTTTAATTCTTCCCGTTTTTACGCAATTTGAATCGAATATGTAGCCCTTGTGTCTATCGGCTGAAGACAGGAGCTGTCTGTGCAGCAGAAACTGCATCTTTCAAAGGTGCTTGAATGAAGAAATGTACCAGTGCAGGCCGGTGTTTTCTGTTGCAGTTTGTTCAAAATGCACTGGAGTGTGAGGATGGATGCAGTGCTGTGAGCGTCTGCATTTTTCATGAAAGGCTGAATTTGTGTTGGCAATTAAATATCCAAGTTATTGGTATTGGCTATGCAAGAAAAAAAGCTGAGTATCCCCCTCAGTCAGTCGACTCATTTCCATTTTTTTTTTTTTGCAGATCAGTCATTGCAGGCAAAAAAAACCCACACACACACACAACACATGTGATTATTTATGCACACATAGGAAAAGAGGGAACGCTTGCACATGCTGAGGAAGACATGCTGCCCTGTGTCTGAGAGAGGTGCAGGGTTGAGGGGCCGCTGTACCGAATGCTTTGATGTGAGGACAGCACACTGTCTTTCAACATCAGAATCAAAGTAGAAAAGGTAACTAAGCCTATCACTCTGAATCCCATCTGAAGTTTCCCCATCACTGCACAGTGATGCCCTTCATTTCCAATTCGGGCTTCGATCTTTGTTGAACTTTATCCTGAGCATAATATCAGCTGTGCACTTGCAGATCTTTCATGGGCAGTTTTTCATCCAGCGTTTGGCGTCTTGTAATTCGAACACCTATGAGGTATTTTTTCCCCTTTCATTTCAAAGCATCATTCACGTTATTGTCGGCTGTATCTTTATTTGACAATTGCATTCATTATGGCCAGGACTGCAGTACCATCTGTCATAATCTGCACTGGTAGAAGTGCCCTCAAGCAGATGACACACACAACACTCACACATACGCACACACACACGCAGCTTCCTCTACCAACCAGCAGTAAAAACCTTGACTTTCTCCTCCAGGGGAAACTCAAGAGGACATTTGATGCTTTCTGACTAAACGGTTATGCCAACCTGCACTTTGTTTTCAGCGTGCCTCATCCATTTTGATTCAGCTAAGTGCTCCTTGTGGACTATAATCTAGGTTGTATTTAATATAACAGCAGTTGAACCTAGCATCTGGTGTGATACCTGATGGGACGGCGCTGTATGAAAATATTAATCGTTCTCCTTGCTTTACTTGAAGCTCTTATATCGCCGTCCATTGTAGGAAGACAGTGTGCTGAAATATGAGGTACCACGCTACATACTGACTGAATTGGTTACCTTGGGTAAAGCATCACACTGAGATAGTGAAAGGCGGTTGAAAGAAACATGGACGCAGCACACTGGCAGGGGTGCACTGTATTTGAGCGTTTTGACCATGAACATCTGATGACAGTTGAAGCTGTTAAATGTTTCAGAAATGTCTGTCTTTCCTTCCACACTTGAAAAGTGAAATTCGAACCCTTAACCTTAAAAAACTCATTAGATTTAGGATTCATTGGAGCCCTTTTAAGAGAGCCATGTGCTCCGTCTTTGGCTTGTAGTTACTTGTTGTATCATGTTATTTTTTTCAGTGCTTTGTGCTGGCACATATTACTCCCTTTTGCACACTGCTGTGGGTTAATTTGCTGCCCTCGTTGAGGAGCATGCTTTTTCTTCATTTGGTCATTTGTATTGTTCCTCTGAAGTAGCCCCACTCTCTGCGATGTTCCCTTTTTCATCCCATTGATGTAGTGTAGTTTTTCAGCCAGTGAATTTCTTTCCATTGGCAGTTCCATTTGTTTTACTTGATTTTTTTTTTTTTTTTTTTGCCTTTTTGGACGGGTTTGCCAGTCAGGAGGAATCCAATTTGTCGTTGCGGTATGAATGGAGACGCGGGCTTTCCAATTTTCTTCATTAGGTTAGCTTATGTGGGGTGCAGCTTCATGGCTTATATTATGCACAGTGAGGGCTTTTACTGGTGTATCAGTTTGGATCACCATTCTTCAAGGAGTTACATTTGATAAAAGAAGATGTCAGTCGCCCACACGCTTCCTGTCTACTGTCAACACAGTCTGTCAAGTCGATGCGATGGATTTGATTTTTGTTTTTTTGACAAACGGCACCTATTGCAGCTTTAAGCTTTTCGCCTAAACTGGATTCCCTTTTAATGAGACTTGCACTGTCCTCATGCTGTCCACGCCACCCTTCTTAAAACCAGTGCAAAGAACTACGCCCAAATACCAGTTGACACTGGTCTGAAGAGCAGAATCACTGTGTGAATGAATACCTTTTCATATCTGTATCTAACTGCTTTGTCTGAAGCGATCTGGCATGCAGCTGTACAACTAAACATAATTGTCGAGGTCACGTACTGCACATACTTTTTCAGATGTTACATTCATAATCTCTCAAACTGAGTGAACAGTCGTCTCTCTGGGGATCACAGGCTCTGCTGTGATTTAAATTTCTTATTCCTCCTGCCTCCCATATGCTTTAACGCTAATGAGGGGAGTTATTCATTAGTGTTTTTATTTATCAAATACAGAAAAATTAGTTTAGTAGAAGTACAGATGGCAAAAGCTGTTGTTGTCATCCATGTTATTTTGAGCAGTTAGGGTTTACAGTTAGCTTGTAGCAAATCGATTACAATTACTTCTGAGGTAATGGTCTTCATCTCAACACTCACGTCTTTCATACATGGAATATGTGACATTGCTGGCTTCAATTTACAGTCACATCAGGTCACTCCGTTCCCATTCACCTCAACTTACACTAGTACAATGGCATGTGTTTGCGAATACTTGATGAAATGAACTGCCTCTCAAATGTAAACTGAATATTATTTTCTAACGTTTTAACGACCAAACTGGTGAAACAGCGGTCAAAAAAAGCGATCAGCAGGAAATGACTGAAAGTAATCTGTAGTTACAGCCCCAGTTTCCTGTGCTGGTGTGATGTCGTGGCTGGATTTGGTGCACTTGCAGGTCAGATTTCACCCGTGTGCAACTTAAACTGGCTAATTCACACTGTGGGCCAATAGAATCTCTGTCTAGCATTAATCATACAAAGTGCCATCACCTTATTTTGTGAAATATTACACGACCAGACTCCAGGCTGCAATGGCACTCTCATTCACTGCGCACAGTCTGCTTGAAAGTTATTTATTACCCGAATTGGAAGATTTTTCGGGGCTGAGAGTGGGGCAGTTTTGGTAACTTAAGACCGTGGTTTCCAGCATTCATGGATCCCTTCCACAGAAACCTTTATGTTAAATCTCCCCGCACACGACATGACTGCTCTCGAAAGATTAGACGCTTCTTTTTTTTACTTATCATCGGCAGCACTGCGTGAGATCCTTGACGAGTTAGAAAATAAGGACACTACAGAGGAAGAGCTTTCTGAGTCCTCACACAGGCTGTCTAAATGATGGATTTAAAACTTATTTTGCAGTTGAATGATTGTTTATCCCCGCGGCTGGATGCTGACATGTTAAGCATTACAGAAACATCTTCAGAGAAGGAAGATGATGCTTTATATTTCCTTGGCGGATTTTTTTTTTTTTTTTTCTTTCCCCCTGTGATTTTTGAGTAACAGGCGACTCTGTCTCCAGACAGGGTAGCCTTCGTGGCTAAATATGCAGGTTTATAGGCTCTATACACAATTTATGTATCTATAATTTTTGTCTTTTTAAACAATGCTTAAAAACCTATAAGGCAGGCCACATACTGTACTGCATTCACATTCCTGTGGGCTAAATCTCACCCACTGCCACGGTGAGGCCCTCGTTTTTGTAAGGTCCCAAAGACCGGAGTTATCATGCTGTTAGGAGTGAGACAGGTTGGTCTGCTGGGGCCCTTTCTCTGGCAGGAATGTCACAAAAGAAGAAAAGCAAAAGCTGAAAATAAAAAAAGAAAGCACACGGCCGAAGGTCTACGCCTCTCAACACCTTCGCTGTCCTGTCTCATAAAGTGCTTGGACACAAAGGTTTTGACACAAGCTTTCACAACCCCCCCCCCCCCCCCCCTGCAGGAAATGGGGGTTACAGTTGAGATAGAGACTTCAGCTGGTGCTTGATGGAAAGAACAGACAGTTAGTTTCCTTATTCTCTATGGCTCTGCGAAGAGTGACCCCAGTGTTTTGGAGCACTTGAAGTGTAAAAGTCAGAGAAGATTGTAGATAGTGCTCCCTTTAAAATGGCATGTTTTGCTGCAGCTGCAGCATGTATTTACACATACAATTGAATATATATAACAAGGTTAACGGTTTTGAGCACAGCATTGATGTGGAGGGATTTGAGTGTTTGATATCAGTGTTTTGCACCTCTATTGCACCCCTGCAAGAAAGAAGAAAGAGTACGAATGCACACCGATATTTGTGATGAAGAACAATCTATGAGTGCACAAACAGCAGATAAAGAGTTTGAAAAACGCAGTGCGAGGTAGCTACATCTGTTGAGAAGAAGAGAAAAATCAACAGTGTCTGTTCATCTCCCTTAATTGGGAAACCCAGTTTCTACCAGTATACCTGCTATTTACTTGGTGGGATTCTCAAATAATTTAGGGCCTTTTCTCCATGGCTGGTTTATGGTTGGTTAGGATAAGAGGGAAAGGGTGTGTGGTGTATTGATGAGCCTCTTTAAATCACCGACAGATTTGCAGGAGATTTTATACTACTCCAGTGAGTCTGCGGCGTGTTGAAGACAGGGTGAGATCATGGAAACATTTCACTGGCTATACCTCTTTGACTTGCAGTCATGACAGTGAGTAGGAAAACAAGTGTGGATATAAGCAAGGATATTACATCGCGAAGAAGTGATGGTGGGAGGTATGACCTAAAATTTCTATCACAGTATTTTTTCATGGTGACGTTATTATATCACAGTATTCCAAATATAAAAGGAATACTCCACTCAAAACATTACTCCACCTCTTGTCACTCTGTTTGCGATGTAAGGGAACATATCTTTAAAAAATGCGTGTGTTTATTGGCTCCAAATAGGAGTGAAAACGAGGTATAGGCCTACATCAACATGGAGGGAGCAACCTGCCCCATAATGTAGGTTAATTAGTAAATGTTAGTTAGACAAAGGGTACCGTTGGACATCTGAACAGCATGTATTTGGCAGAAAACACAAAGTATACTCGAAAAGTGCAATAATCAGAGTTCTATGGACCAGTTCTATCAAGTGTATTTACATACAACTTCAGACATACATACCAATACGGCATGCAGCAGAGGCGGGCTTTACTCGCACAGCAAAGCAAGCTGAGCTTGTTTTGCAGTATGAAGTGTGGAGATAACGTTAGGTCTGGCTATGTGAGACTACACAAAAAAACAGTTTCTCTGGTTATTTAATTGGCTTCAAATGAGGCTCTGTGTTTACACAGTTACTCTTGACTGTTCCTCAATATTAAATACGCTAATGTTGCTCCAGCATGTGGGTCTACAGTAGGTGATACTAGCCGCATTAGCCGCGGAGTGTGCTAACACCAAATTTGACAGGAAATACAGCAAAATAAACAGTAAAGCAAATAGTAGTTACTGTGTGCAGCCCCAGTTATATGGGTTATATGAGCCCTTTACCTGCATGTTATGGCAGCCACAGTAACGCAGATTATTTTGAATATGTTGAAACTTTAATCATTGTAATGACAGTACTGCAAAATCCCTGTCATGGCAGAATGTGACACAAGTGATGGTGGCGGAACCAGTATGCCGCCCAGCCCCAGTAGAAGTGGGAGATAATGTTGTTTGACCATGAAATCAAAAGAGGCTAAAATGCTTTTTTTTTTCAAAGCTAAATTCACAGAACACCAGCTCAGTTCAAGTGTTGATGTTACCATGACCAGTGACGGCAAATTCTTCATCTTTTTAATTGCATTTTTTATTATCTGCGAGCTACCCCTCCATCTTTAACTTGATAAGTAGTTAAGTTGTCCCCAGGGGGTCAAAACACGTAGCCGTTTCATGTTAACACTCCACAACGTCTGCAGGCAGAGACGCAAAGGCTGCTCGCCAAGAAGATGTGAGTGCAAAGCATTAACTGGCTTGTGCACATGCAGATATGCATTCATTTTATGAATGGAGATGGAGATGCCATCTTTGTATTGCCACAATGATTCTTATAAGAAGGTTGCTAGCAGATAAGGGCCACTGCAGTATATCTGAGCGGTGAACAGGACATTGATCTGATCATATCATTTTTTTTTTAGCAATTATATTTGTATTCCTGAAACGTAGATGGTTGTATAACAATGTTAACCCTAGCCCCACTAAGAAAGAACTGGCCCAAAGAAAGTGAATTCCTACAAGTGAAAAGATACATTCTGGGCTAGGGTGCAGATATGGATCCAAAAATGTCAACTTAGCATTTAAAGCAATCCAAGCCACTCTTACGACCCTGTTGGTGGTGTTAAAAGGTACCCAAAAGCTATCAAACTGACAAAGCCTGACGGAGCCGCAGTACATCAACCTCTTTACTACTCTGTAAAATCTGATACATTTGTCTATGTGCATTTTACAGTATGACAGTTTTTTTCAACAATATTGATGGCTTTCCTTTCTTGCGAGGGTTTTTTTTTTCCATGCGAACTTTGGACCAGTGAAGAGGATTCAAACAAAGATGCAATGCTTCTCTGAGACCGAAGCTCTAAAAGAAGTTAATTTATGGCCTGTTTGGGAGGCAGGTTTGGGCCTGAATACATAATAAGGTAGTGCACCTGCAGCCGCATACAAATGAATGGAAATGACGGTTAGTATTTACGCCTCCCTAAACCATTGGGACCTCCTGATCTGACCACTAATTGGCCAGAAAAGAGAAATGAAGATTGCTTCCTTGTTCACAGGCTGCTGTATCTGCAAATATCGGGTGCATATTTGCACCCCCAGTCTTAGATCAGTTATCAGAAACCTTCGACTTACAGTAAAGCAGAAAAAAAGATGGCTGCTCTTGTACAATGTAATGCCAGTGGTCACTTAATTTCATATTTTAGCGAGGTTAGATGAAGGGTTGATGTAGAATATACCTTTGTGGATCCCTTTGAACCTGTTTTATCAAACTGTTCTGTGTTTGTAAAGTGCTGTAGCTCGTCAGCGTGGACAGATGATAAGATGATGGGCTTCTGGGCACAGACATGTAAAAGGACCTCCACCCCTCCAACGCTGGTTGTCATTTTATTGACTTTCCGACAAGGAATATTAACAGTCAGTTCACAGAGGCTCTGGCACAGGGGCCCCCTGACCCCCTGAGCCCTCATACCTGTGCCCAGTATGCCCGTTCAATAATCTGTCCCTGCTCCTCAGTACTTTGACATCTTCAAAATATGCTGTCACACTGAAGAACAGAAAGTTTAATAGTGTTACTATTATGTTTGGATAAAATTCCATTACAACCTTCTTTTTTTTTTCCCCCATTCTGCCAGACTTTCCGCCTTCCCCTTCAAAAGATCTTCTAATGAAACACAAAGCATGAATGCCTTGCAGAGATGTTGATTACAATATCCCGCTGAATCTTTTTAAATTAAAGTACCATTTTCTCATTCATACTTTATAAGATTTACAGAGGGTAGAAGCATTTTTGCAGGCGAATAATTAAAGTATTTTGCACACAGGTGGATAGCTCCACAATGAAGGATTTATGCTTCTATCACGTGAGGTCCTTTCCTCTTTTTCTTATTAAGGGAAGGAATATTTACCATGCATTAAACCACGGTGTCTTCTGCGAGTTGATCAGAATCTGATTCCACTTGTGATGAATGTATTACAGCATTCCAGCATCTCCCTCTGTGCTTATGACTTAGGCTAAATTGATTTTCCTAATCGATAGCATACGATTGGATTTAGGAGAGCGGGAGTCGGGGGTGGGATCTGGCAGGACCAGCTGCCTCAGCCATCAGGCTCCTTGCGAGTAGCTCCTTGTTTGTTCCCGTCTTTATGAGCCTCCGCTCATGGGGAACGGTGCATTTTAAATCTTGGCGCTTTGTACACCTGCTATCCCGCTTCATCTCAGGTTGGTGTACTGACAGCAGAACTGTGTATCCACTGGCAAATATAAACTTCCCTGCCAGCCCTTTGTCACCTCTGGAATGGAGATGACTGAATTGATGCACCGCCCCAGTGGAGCAAAACGGTTTAAATGACAACACATTTTTGTCTCACCTTGAACTTAATTGACTGCCTGAAAGCTGGCGTTTGAAAAGTGCTGACAGATTGACTTCTCTTGTTGTTTGGAAACGGTTGCTATTGACAGAGCCTGTTCTGCGTTGTTTTCAGACTGCTGTCACACCTGCATGCGTCTGTATACCACATTCACGGGCGAGGATGGATGATGTCTTCATAAGGCTGTGCATTATGAATGGTCCATGTGACACGTATTACTCCTAATGTGCTTAATGTCTGCATGCATTAATATGTATTGCATTTCTGCAGGGAGGAGAAGTGGCAAATGTGCTCCTTACAATTCAAGGGTGAATTAAACCACAAGGATCATTATTTAGTCACATTTGTTGCAGTTCGGCTTTGGATATGGAAATATCTAACTTATTCCCATCTCAGCCGTTTAGTTAGAAGAGGAGTCGTTAACAAGGTCCCTGATGACAAGTAGGTGGATGACCCAGGTGTCCACCAGTGTCTCTGTCAGTCATGACAGCTCGAGGACTGAGTAGCAGTTACGCTGTCACTGGAAAGACCAGCCTCCCCCTCCCACCTCGCCATCCGCTTGTACATTGGTCTTGCCTGTGATGCTGAGACGCCACGGCACAATGGTGGCAACTGTGGGATTTCTTAGAGGGGAGCCACAAGACTGTAATCAGTCATTATGTCAGAAGCGAGCCCCGTGAGCCCTGCTCCAGCTCATTCAGCCAAATAATAAGCAGCAGATAACGGTGCTGGCGCGCAGGCAAGAACAGAGCCCCCGCAGGCGAGCAAGAAAACGGGGGGCCTATTCCTCTCGTCCGCCCACGCAGGGACGTCACCTTGGTTCAAGGGCTGGATCGAGCTGCTCATATGGCAGGCTGAAAATTTCGGATTGTTATTCAGAGCCCTCCCTCCAGTTAATGGAAAACACACCTTGAGGTGCTGCGGAGTGTGTGGAATCAGTTGAGAAAATTATCCTTAGTGTTCTTTGCACTTTAAAAAAAAATTTGTCTAATGATTGCAAGCAGTAGTTTGCTCGGGTTAAAAGTTGGGTGAATATAAACTCAGCTCAGTTAGCACTACAGTGGCAAAGGGTAGACAGGCTGCTTGATGGGATTCCCAATATGGAGTGGATATATTGATATGTTTATTTTTTATGTACTACTACTTTTAAATTAATTTCTTTTTGAATGCCGATAATACTTCACATTGTGTGCGTCCTGAAAAAAATGTCCCATTTTGTGTTCATATGACTACTTTTTCTAGTTTTTCATTCCTCGTTTTTAATTTTCATTAATTTTACACACTGAAAGCCTGCCTGTGTCTTCATAAAGATTGGTGGACTGTGTAAATACCAGAGATAATGATGGAAGCAAATCCAGCACTTTATCGCTCTATCCCTGACAAAGTCTGCTGTGAAATGTTGTCAATATCAACTCCAGAATTTCTAGCCACAGATGGATCCAAATGAGCTTTTTTCAGCATTTGTAAAGTTATTCTTGCAATGTTTAATCATTCATGTACCACCGCGGGACTGCTGATCTTGTGCTATTGAATAAAACAGACACCCTCCCCCTTTTAAGCCTCATTCCCCCCCACCCCCACCCTCATGGAGTTTTGTCATTCCATAACAAGGGTCACAGTCTCCCATTGTTTTGCTATGGCATTCCTCGGCATGGTAGTATTGACTGGTTCTGCTGGGTGAGTGGTGCCATATAACATCCATACATCATTGGGAGGACAGAATGACAGACAGTGGGAGTTGACGTGTCAGATCGTCCTCTCCAGGCAACTGACATCCACTCCCTTCCTGCTCTCCACAGTGATACTCTATCTTCTGACAGAGGCTGCATTGATAGTGGCAATCCCTCGCTTCCGCACCTTGCTGGTGCGCTGTGACATGCTCATGATGTAAATTTCTTATGGATAGCGCCGGAATAATTCTGCTTCCAATTAATGTTTTTTAAGGTTCTCAGCTCAGAACATATAGTCAGAGATATAAATGTTATTTGCTCATCACCGGCCACATTATAATTGGTTCACTACTGTATGCATGCACAGATTGATAGCTAGATTAATCTCATCAAAATGTTAAGCTTTTATAATCTTCTCATGGACCCCTTTTACCCTCTCATAAATAATAAATGTAGCTAAAAGTCAGGCTGACAGAGCAAATAGCTTAACACAGTAGCATGCTAGTTCCACATGGAAAATATGAAACTGCAGCATGCCACCAGACAATGAGCTCACTCAGGTCAGCGGAGGTCAGCCCTTCATGGAATTTCTGCCCATAATGATTAATAAGGTAGCTGTAGTTATTGCTTTGGAAGTCATCAGTGGAATGTGGGAGTTAAACTGTAATCCTGTTTTGTTACACCTATGCTTGCAATTTCACTTTTTTGATGCATTGTTCTCTCTCTTTTTGTTAATTGTGTGCGCTATACGGCCTCTACTAATGAACAGCCCATTATTGATTGGTATAGACAACAAGGACTGCTTTGTTCCACAATTTCTTATCAGTTCAGTCTCTCCCAAAGAGATGCTGAAGGCGGCAGAGCTGCTTCCCACTTTTTTTGGCGTCTCCTGACCAGCAGTCCTTTTAGCAGGGGTCCCGTTGTCGCTTGTGAGACCTGTGAAAGGTTGGGCTCCTGTAATCTTGTTTATGTTTTTGGTCAGTCGTAAGCCTCCCTAAGCCAGCTTTGTGTCAAACACAGCTGGAGAGGCCTTTACAATTGCAGCAGAGCAGAAATAATTGGTCCAGCAGCTTGATGCAGCCATGACACACAGGTAATTTGCTAATTTCTGTCTCTCAGCTGGTGTTATCAGTGCAGGAAGCTGTGGTTTTTGGAAAGAGTGTGGAGAAATTACTTATACTCTCCATGTTGCTTTGGTAGAAATGGAAATTAAGCAAGGAGAACAACTTGTCGTAAAGAAACTTAAGTTTGGCGTTTGTGGCAATTCCTGCAGTCTCCCTTTCGCATTTGATTTAATCTTTACGAGTAAAAATCTAATTGTGCTTGTGCAGTAATTAGACATGACCCCCTGAAATCTTAAATTAAGTATCCTCAACACTTTCTCCCTTGCTGGCTCGCTTGTTTCCTGCTGTACGGCATCTATCGCTTCAAACAAAGTGCACATGCTCCCTCAGTGAATTGCCACAGACTTGTCGATAACCTGACCTCTCATACAATCAGCATGAGTCCTGCATATGTGATTCCATCACAGTCCCAAGAGAAGCCTTTTCCCCTGAATTCAGCATGGATGACTTTGAGCAGGCCACCTCCAGCTGATGGGGAAATTTGGATTGGAAAGTCGGTAGAAGCCACTTTTAATTATACTGGCAGCAAAGGATGAAATTGAGCAGGAATGAAGTGCTTTTTGTGCATCGATTTTTCTCTGCATCTGTGGACGCGCTGGAGAGAGGGAGAGACAATTGTAACCTTCCCTATCGCTGCACTGCAGGCAAACAAGGGGGGCTCCATGCATGGCCCTTTTTTTTTTTCACCCTTATTTTTAATACAATGAGAGCATGTACATCAAACCATCCTTCCCATCTAATTAGGAAATGCCATTGAATTGAAAAGGAACCAAGGCAGGTCTGGAAAGAGGCCACACGAGCACTTTACCTTGATAGAGTTTTGATGGTTTTTGTGATCTGTTTTGACATCTGACAAACTTTGACCAACCTCCGGTGTGGATTTTTGTAACTTGGATGACAAGGTGTGGCAAAGGCCTGTTGATGGTTCTTTGAGCTTTTTCTACAGCTTTCCCCCTAAGGATTTCTGCCCATTTCAGGTGCTGTTTCCAGTAATCTTAAGCCTTTATTTTGGCAGAATGTCACCTCACCTGGGTATCGGGAGAGTGACTGCCACCTTGACTGCCCTCAGGTCCCTGCAGGATTCCTGCCTGACTTGACTACTGCAGATGACTCCGGACTATAAAAAGATCAGTTACTTTGGAAACAGATGACAGCCTGGCTTTTGTTTGCTTGTTTTCAGATGACGCTTCCTCCTGTTTTCTTGAGAACTTCCCCTGACCGCGTGCTTTGCACAGTCACACCAGCAGATGCGGCAATTCGTCATGCATAAGAAACCCCACTCCGGCAGCCATCTGTCTCCTTGTGTCTGTTACCATGCACTGGCAGTTTGTTTTCGTACCCATTACCCATATACAATTTTAATGGCATGCAAAATATGCTGAACCAATCTTGTGACCTCCGTACCTCATTCTAAAGTCTCATTCCCGACCTATACGTGACCCAAGTAACAGAAACCAGAAAATATACTGACTGTCACGGTATATCGTTTCTGAGACTTGTGGAATGGTTTGCCATTTGGTGCCCCACTATAGTATTACCTCCACTTGATAGCTGGAATGAAGTATTACGCCCAGTTAAAATTAAATTTGACTGCCCCTACCTGATTCTTAGATGGCCTAACAAAAATGACATGCCAGACCATAACAGGTAAAAAGCAAGGAGGTCAGAGGGATCATTCCAGCTCCTCTGGTCTCTGATACCAAATTCAGGAGTCATTTCAGCAAGTCAGCTGACAATATGTAAACCAGTTCACACTGATAAGAATACTTAATCAGAATGGTAAAAGGTGTGAAATTAGACCAACCCTGCTGCCTGACAAGAACATCAATATTACACAATTCTGCCAAATCCTGGAAGATGCCCAATGCCAACATTTTTAATATTCTTGCTTTCTACACCTACAATATGGTTAAGATTAGAAAAGATTGTCCTCACAGGGCATTATTAGGGTTAAGCAATTATAACACTTGATTATAGTTCGGGAAAGATTGCGGTTAATAAAAAGACGAGCATCAGTTGCGTGGTTGTGAGTGACAGGTTTGCACTGTGCTACATATACTGCACCCTACTTCCTGCAGTTACACTGAACGTTGGCATTGGATGGAAAATGTGGGGTGCAGAATTGTTTCATATGAGCATAATTCCTAAAATGCTGGGCTGAATGAGACAGTTGTGGCAATGACTCTGCTCTTGTTGTGCTTGCAACATACCCAATTAGACAGTACCAGCAGGAGATTGTTGAGAATATGCTAGCTGTGTCAAAAATCCTGGTTTCCTTTAACATTCAGCTCCTCTTTCAGTTGACCATTGGTCACCACACCACACTGCTGCTCACCTTTTTCTGGTTTCCTCCCACCTTTTTGTCCTAGCATCCGTTTTCAGATGACTAAATTTAACATTTCTGATGACGGTCTGCTGTTGATGGTGTATTTTGGAGGGCATTGGTGTGCTTGTAGCATAAAAGTAATCTATTCCTTATTCTATACTGTCAGCAAATACGCAGACTGTGGAACATCCAAGCATTTCTCTTCTCTCTTTTTAAAGCCCTTTCTTGCAATTATAAGCATAAACACACCTTGAATCCTCACATAGTGACCATGCAGTAGCTAGCCTAGCCTCTGTGTCTTTTCCCATCCATTCAGCTCAGCCACATTTGCTCATTGCAGGTGGCCTGATGAGAACATGGCCCTTATCTCTCCCTGTGCCCAAGAAGAATTGAACACGTTTCCTCAGTCCATATTATAAACCTTAAAGCAGTCGATTGCCAAATTCTATCACATCAGCCACTACCATGGAATAATGCAGTGCAGGTTTTCAGTGATAGAAAGATGCCTATCATTCTTTGCTGGGCTTTTACTCTCCTCAGGGCAACTTGTTTAATATGACTCTACAAATGTGATTTAGTGGGCAGATAGCCTTGGGACTGAGGGGTTGCTGCTGCAGAGACCTCTGCTGTGTAGTATATGGTAACAACGTATGTAGGTTAAGGTTATCTTGCTCGTGTTGGATATGTTGTAGAACGGAGGAATTCTTGCAGAAACGGTGTGGATGAGTTTGGGTTTAAAGAACAACCGCCAAGGCTTCTTGCTTCACCGTCAAGGGCAACAACAGAGATCACAAAGTTTTTCGCATTTCCAGATGATTTCACAATTTTCAGCCTTTTTTTTTTCCTTCTGTGATCATTTGTCGCTTATTCCTTTTGAGCAGACTTGTCCTTCCTGCATATATCCTGAAAGCATTCTCTCGCAGAACATCGAATTCATGCGACATGTTTTCCGTTTACTCTCATCCCACCCTGTCTATATTCATCCTCGATTCAATTACTTTTTGGTTTCAGCAGAGACTCCTTCTATACTATATTGCTCTCTGATGCGTGTTGCTACCCCACAGATTTATGTCAGAGCTGAAGGATAGCTGTCCAATTTTCTGCATGGATAGCAGTGCTGGTGGCATTGTATGTGTTTTAAAAGCTCTTGTCAGATGTGCGTTAAGGACATATGGACCACACGGCCATGTAATTCTTCCAGACACTGGCCATTTCTGTCACATGCTGCCATTTGCTTGTGTATCATCATGATTTTTCATGCAAGTTCCTTTGGTGTCTGAGTGTATATGTATGTACATTAGTATGCACTGGGCTGGATTTGCCATAATTCAGTGACTGTGCAAATGCATGTCTTAGTAGTTGAATTACTCAAATTGCCAGACCCCCCCCCCCCCCCCCCCTCCAATTATTAATTTCAGAGATAATAAAAACTGTATTGTATGAATGAAAACCAAATTGGAAATTATTCAAACCAATTACATTTGTTGTTGGAATTCTTAATTTTTAGCAGAATGACCGGTGGAAATTGGTTTTCGGTAATGTTCTGAAAAGAGAAAAAGTATTTTTCTTATTTCAATGACTTGCGTTCTCTTGACAGATTTGGCATATACTGTGGATGAAAGGAATAAAAGCAGACTGCTCTACATTATAGGGTGTTGTATATAACTTCTTAATCATTTATTTTGACAAGTCTTCAGAGAGCTTCCACTCTTAGCCGATATAACATCACTGCGTTTCTCAACTCTTCACCTTCTGAGACCTTGCAGTTCCACATTGAACCTAATTTTTGTCCTCAGTAGTCAAAGGTATCTCAGCAGAATCTGTCCACAGATGAAACTGTAGACAACCTAAATCCGTCACGTACCAGTGGACAGCGACCCAGCATGGGGTCACACAGCCCATTATTGCCTTGATGCAGTTATAGTTATGTCTGTCTTTGTAGTCACAGTGAAAAGTTGACATGCCCCCAGATGACTGCCCCCTCCTCACAGGGGTCCTGCGCTATCTCGGTTGTCTCCTTCTAGGCCTGAATGGGCACATTGTGCTGCTGCCCGCTGCCGCTCTGCAGACCACTAGGTCCTCCGCACACACCTGTCAAGCCATGTCCTTGGCGCCTTGGGTACTGAGACACTCCAGAGCCCCCCTGCTGCACACATGGTTATTGAACCCTTGCACACCCATACAAACACACATACACACACCTTAAAGCAGCCACATATGAACAAATAAACACATGTGGTTATGCTAACCTCTTTAAAGACGCAGACATGAATACACAGAGACATACACAATTGAATTTCACATAAACACAGAGCATGCATACATGCCCTCTCACACACTGCAAACACATACACACACACACACACGCAACGACCTGACTTTATTGGAAACACACCTCAGTCCCCTTGCCTATGCTAGGGTTATATTCAGTGTGTAGGTCGGCTTCAGAATTCAGAAAGGGTCAAATTCCATATTTGTCAGGGTGGGAAGGGCAAGGGCACAGAAGCGAGGTTGAGGCGCACACGCTTGCACATGGAAACAGCATTCAGAAGTAAACTACCTGTAACTCGATCCAGTCCTTCAATCAGTTGCAGGTTTTCTGTTTTTGAGTTGAGAGGGCAACTCCTGGGGGACATTGTGCTCTTCCCTTGCGTGTAGTGAATGTGCGTTGTTTACATTAGTGCTAAAATGAGTGAAACAAAATCAATTGGCAACAGTTGCGGTCATTGATTAATTGTTGAAGTCATTTTTTTAAGAGAAAATGCAATTTCTCAAATGTGAATATTGATTTGTGGACCGTTGGTCGAGCGTAACATTTGTTATTTTGTTGTCATTTTGGACTTAATTATGGATATTTTTCATTATTTTGTTCCATTTTATACAGCGAACGATTCATCCATTATTTGAAAAAATAATTGTCACATTAATTGATAATGAAAATAATTGTCCATTGCAGCTCTAAATCACTTGGTTGACTTGGTTGCAGTTTCTGTAATTTGAGAATTGCATCTGTTTTTTATATCACTCTTAACCAACTTTTGAGTTTTTAACAGTTTTTTGGCCAAAATAAGCCTTATGCTCTGATTAATTGTATTTCACAGACTAAACAACTGCTTGATTTATCAGAAAAACGTTGATCAACAATGTTCATCGTTGCACCCCGGGTTTCAAGTGGCTTGACTCATTTTGAGAGCACTATATAACTCACGGCCGTTGAAGGTAATCCTCTTTTTTGATGTCTTGCAGCTCTCATCTCAAGTACATCCTCTGTCTCTCCGAGCACCTCTCCGTGGCCTTAACCAGTAACCTGCCACAGAACAGATGTGCCTCTTTGTGTGGCATTACCATCACAGAAAAATGCTAAACGGTTGATTGTACATGCACATAACGTGCACCCTCGTGAAGGACCTATGGTGTCAAGTCCCACAAGTGTCACCCATACAATTTTCCCCTCTATTGACTTTTATGTTCTCCTGCAAGGTTGGTCATCGTGGTGGGAATATGTATGTATGACAACCGTGATTATCATAATGATATTTCCCTGCTAAGGTAAACAGCTCCGTGGCCCCGAGAGAGGGGGAAATGCCCATGTGAATGCATAGCATTTTGACAGCTTATTTTTGACGATACATTTCATGCATTTAGCATTGGGCACCGCAGACGTAAAGCTATTTAAGAGTCGTCTCTGAGCTGGGATTGGTGATGAGATGATGTGATAACATAAATCTCGCTTTGGCTTAAGAAGAAATCTAGGGCCCGAGGATGACAAAAACATGATATTTGCATAAATATTCAAACACACAAGCTTGCATACACCCACGGATGAAAATTTAAAATGGAGGTGTGGGGTACCACTTTGCTGAATGCATTATTCTAGAGGCTGTTTGTGTTCATCACCTCTGTCTTTTGTATGTTTCCATAGACACAGGCGAATGGACACAAACAAGAACACACTCGTGCATACATTAGTAACCTACAGACTCATATCCCAAGGTTCATCCCTTTCCAATTAAGGCCAATTAGGGCCTGTGTAAAAGGAAGTCTTCAGGGGAGGAACTGTAGTGTTTGCTGTTCTGCATCCCCCATCACCTCTTCTCATTGGTATGCCAACACAGAGTGTGAGAGAGAAATAGGGACTAATGGAAAAACATAAAGACGATGATAGATGAAGGGAGAAGAATTGTGAGAAAAAGAAAAGAGAGAGTCCACGACAAATGGATTCTGAGAAAATGACAAGGCAGAGAATCAGAGTGAGACTAAAAGATGAGAGAGCAGACATGTAAATATACATTATCTTCTTGCAGTTGCCAGCAAACTCAGTCAATTGTTATCAGCTTGCCTGAATTTAATGTGACCCTTGGGGGTAGGGATGCTGCCCATGCATTATAAATGCTGCCCATTGACTTTGGTTGGTCGGCTTTTCCTCCTTTCCGAATGAGCGGTCCCTGCCTGGCTATGATTACTTAACTGATAATAGCATTGTAACGTCATTTGTCCAATTTACATTTCGTGAACAGAGGCCTGGTTTGTATTTCACACGTTGATGCAGCGATGAATTGTTCTCCGTCGCCTTTTACGTTTTCATGTTGTCGATGGGACTAAAACACTTAATATATGCGGACTCTTCGTCACCGTTTGAGCGCTGTAATAGTTACATTTGAGGGAAGTCATGGTATGTTATACTAGAAGTGCACTTTACCTGAGGGTGCAAACTAAATCTTTATGAAGCCTGGTTATTTCTGTCTCTGAGAGGAGCTCATTTGAAACTCTGTATAATCTATGAAATAGCTGCAAGTCGTCGAATGAGCACCAACAGTGAGTATTGCACACTTCACACACAGGAGTATGTCGGTTACTCAAGGCTGACTCTACCTGTAACAGATGCCACCATTTCAATACATTTTCTGTCCATTAGCCGTATCTCCTTTGCCTTTGGCCTCAGCACGCACAGGCCGGCTTGTCAGTTACAGTGTCACAACCACAGGGTCGTTTAATTTAAAGCCCCACTCCGCCGATTAGGGCTTTTGTTGTGAGCAGCCGCAACTACTGTAACGCGGGTGTTTGGGTCAGCGATGGGCACAATAGCTTAGTTACTCTCGCTGACTTCCTCACTATTGCCTCTCTCTCTCTTTCTCAGCACATTTTCCACTTGGCTGATAAAATAAGCCACTCTTTGATGAGCTTTCGGCAGGCCACGGTGCCGTGCCTCAGTAAATGCTTTTATAGAGACACACCACAGGCTGTCGACTTGGATCAGTCATACAGCGGCTGCATGCGTCCACTCCTCTCTCCCACTGTATGTTCTTTTGTCTCCTGATAGCAGGTTATTTTTTTTTTTTCCTGTTTGACACGCAAATGATAAGCTGGCTAATGTGTTTCAGGGATGCCCTCAAACTAGGATGTGCAACTTTTTGCCTTGAGGCAGGAAGTGTATCGTTAGTCCTGGCCTGCTCTCTCTTCAGCTGGTCAAATTCACGCCCCTGCACGATTCATCATGATTAGTTGTCTACCTCGAAACAGCATGAAGCCCGAGGGTGAGGTAACCAACAGCTGCAAAGCCTACACAGGCTGGAGAGGAGCAGAAGGCGAGTGCAGTCCAAACAAAAAAAAAAAATTGATGATATTCATTGTGGATTTGGGTCTTGTCTTTTACCTTTTGTTAGAAGCAGCTGCATTAAGTATTCAATTTGACTGCTGGTTTACCTGGAAGGAGTTGGGGAAAATCCTGGATTATTTTGTAGGCTTTTGTTAGGTGTGCGAATGCTTGTTGAGATTAAACGCACTGTGCTTTCATCCAAGCGTTTTATATACTTATTTATGCATGTATAGGAATGAGGCACGGTCCACAGTGGCCAGCTCCAACACCTTTGATGAATTCAAACAGTTCATCAACGTCAGCGGAGACTTTGTCGGCTAATTGAGACAGGAAGGTCACCTGATTTATTTGTGTGCTTTGAAGGCAATACTAGTCAGCTTTAAGATTGTTTCTCCACAGCAGATTATGTGAACCCATGATACCCCCTTTGTTCACCCTGCTTTGTTGAGATTTGTTGAATTGAACATTACAAAGAAAGATGTAGCTCTCCATCTTCCATGGCAGAAAAGCATTGTTACACCCAATGTTACTGCCGGGCGTGGTCAGCAATATGGTCTGTTGCACTTGTGACCACACTCAACAGCGATGTCCAGCACACTGTACGACAATGAATCACTTTGGGGGCGTGAAATCAGATTTGGGTGTAAGTTCATGGCAGTGAAAGCAGGAGAGTCAGCCTGTGTTTCATCACTTTGTAATTTAGAAAACACTCCTCTCACCATGGGAACTGAAACACGGAGTACAGTAGATAATGTGACCCAGAAAAGGGCCAAGGACTCCCTTCCAAGGAGCATTTCGTGTGTGTTACTGCCATGATGATACACGCGGTTCCTCCTCTTGGTTTTGTGCATTTTCTGCGATGGGGAATCATTCACTTACAGATATCAAGTGATCCTGGCTGGCTTACTTGGCAGTCCAACAAAACTCTTTCACATCATTTTCTGCTCTCTGTAATATCATTAGAAGCTCGTGAAAAGTTGATAACATGATGTAAAACCGAAATCCCACTGTCAGTTTTCATCTCAGAGCGGTATTCCAAGCACATGAAAACCATTCCCCTCCCTTTTTTTTTTGGCATTATTTTAAACAGCCTTTAATGTACTCTGAAAGGTTAGTCTTCAGAGATAACTAAAAATAAATGATAAAAATAAAATAGAAAATCAATCTTCATCAAAATTGATCAAAACTCTTGTTTTTTGTGTCAGTTTTTTTTGTCCAATAGGAAAAACATTGTCGGACATGACTTATAGATGTATTATATACACGTAGTTTCTTGTTATTTTACTTGATCGGATTTTATTCCCATATTCACAATGTAAGTTTTGGTGCAATCATATCTTTTTTAATAGTGCGTATACCACAAATGCAGTTCTCTACTTCAATTTCTAGAACGCTGAATCATTTTTTGCTCAGAAAAATGTGCAATTTGATATTTTTCTTAAATTAAATTCAGCCCAAATGCCAGCTACACAGTGTTGGAGTATAAACTCAGACACAGTCCTGAGTAACTCTGCACTTATGCTTTCATTAATGAGCAACCTGGCATTAATAAGCAGCTATCTCTCACAGTGTCACATTGGGTCATCCATGCTAGTACTTCAATGGAGTTGCATATCTTCGGAATGGGCAGCCTAGTAGTAATGGTGCAAGATTGCCTTGAGTACCTGGAACTGCCTGGTGTACATTTCTCTGGTCCAAAACCCTTTGAAGATATTTTGGAGGCTTCAGTTCTCAACTACTGCCAGTACTTTAACACAGATGATTAGAAGAGAGCAGGTTTGAATTGGGCTCTGACAGTGTTTCTGCTCACTGAGGAAGATCAGGGAGAGGAGCAGTGAATAAGGCTTTTATGAGAGGTAAATGTGGAGAAATTAAAGATTTGTACCATTGCTCTAATTACTGTAAATTAGGTCTGGATCCAGTGTGAGCGGATGATGAAAGCCAACTACGGGCAATTAAACTGTCCGGAATGTAAATTTTATTTTCTGTTGTCTGTGAAATCGGTCTCTCCCTTTGTGCAGCAGTTTGTGGTCAGGATTGTTACAATATTGTGCGATTGTGTTCCTTTCCAAACACTTGCAGGCCTGCTAAATGACTGGCAGATGCTCTGTTGACCAAACTAGCTTTAGCGGTTCAGCTGCATTGACCTACGGCATCTGCTTTCTCCGCCAAAGTCTCAAATTTGATCAAACATAATGAACAGCAGATTTGATGCAGCACGTCCCCGGCACTTGTTCAGAAGCCAAGATCAGTCGGCCATTGTGCCCAGATGATATCTGGAAGTTTGGCAATATAATTGAGATTTCTTTTTTTCTTTCCTTTCGGGCATCTCTGCACAATTTGGAAAAAAAAAAAAAGAACTGTTTTACTCAGTATGCTTTTGATCAGTAACACACATGCACAATATCAAACCGGATGGTAGCTACAAACTATCATAGACTTTATATGTCTGTGCTTTGCTTATGACTTTTAAAGCGCGTGCCAGTGCTATTTAGAGATATGTTGCTATGTGACAGACAACCCAAATGTGTTAGCAATAAAAAAAAGTGTTTTTTAATTCAGCGTAATCCAATATCTACCTAATTTGCATTATAAATACAGTGCTACTGATCCTTTTTGACTTATTATTCAAGACCTTAACCTGCTATAGACACCTCAATTACAAAAGCTTTGGTGCTCATCACTTCTATGATTGCAGGTGAGATTTAATTAGGAATCAGGTAAAGATAGTTTGCATCACAATAACAAAAGGGAGTAAGGTGACATGTTTTTCAGCGCCGAGGGTGAAGAGGAAGCAAGCTTTTCAATCCCACTGAATACAATTTGAATTTACCTCTGTGAAACTGTTCATGTCACTCATTAATTCAGCCATAATTAAATATAACCACTTCACCTGCGCACGCTGGCATCAGCCCAACAAAGGTTTATAGTGAACGTGAAGAGTGAAAAACGTAATGAGCAGACTGACGGGAAGGCTGGAAGGGAGAAAGCAGCACATGCAAAAGGCAGATTGATACAAATGCGACGAGGCAGAGCAGGAGAGCAAAATGTGTGGGGAAAACGAGGCGGTCCAAAAGGTGACAGGGGGAAGCAGTCATCAAAATGCTAATGCTGTATGGAATATTTACTGCGGAGTGTTAATGCAGTTTAAAACAGGCTCTTTGTCCTGCAGCCCATCAACAAGCCCCTGTTGGGCCCTAATAAATCAGCCATTAAAATCGGATGTGACCTGAATAGCACTTCATACAGCAGCAATCACCAGTGTGGGAACCAGACAACAGCTGAAAAATTTATGAAGATGCCACTTAATGATGGTCGACCCAGAAGAGACCAAAATACAGAGTTTGTGTGTGATGCGACTGTGACAAACTAACACTTCTGGCATTCAAAAGTAATTATTTTCAGGGGTTTTTAAAGTAAATCTATGTCCTGGATGTGCACAGGCCAGTTAGTGGTGATTTAAAGTCATGTTGGCAGACAATAAAAGTTTCTCCTGCTGGACTTTTTAATTATGTCCCCTGACACCTATTTTGAAAGGATAAGTCAAAGAATAAGCCATGTTTTAATGACTCGAGACTACTCTGTTCCATCTCCTAACCGGCTTCCTCTCTCTGTTTCCTCGCAGGGCAGAACATGGTTTTATTATCTGGAATTTTGCGACATACAGGAGAACACTGAAGAATCACACTCCCTCTCACACCAAGGTACCGTACAGTTTTATCACCACTCCTGTGACCATCGGACCCGACGAGGCGGGCTGAAAATGCGTCATTACATGTAATGAATACACAATAGATCCCAGATCAAGAGCACCACAAGCAGCCCCCACCCATGAAGAGTATTCATGTGGGCCAATTGGGCTTGTTCTTTGTGTGCAATATGATGTTTATGAAAATGATTCATGATAGGTACTCATCTTCATATGCAAATCTGTGGGACATCACCGGTACGCCTTTAATTTCTGCCGCCAGCGACAAAGAGGGCTTTTTTTGGTCGGTAACCATACGAATCTACCGAGCATGTTTGGATTCCATCCCCTGATGCAAATGATGTTGTTGTTGCTGTAATCATGCAAAAGCGCAGCTGGCTTCTATTTCTCTTCGCCTCAAGTCTCTTGCTCCTTGCACGCCCCCCCCCCCCCCCCCCCCCCAACCACCAAAACCTTCACGCACCAAGCTGTTTTTCCTCTCTCTGTCTGTTTGTCATTGTTGTCTTCTGCAACCCTGTGTTTGCTCTCTGCTTCTTGTACTTATCTCCTTTCCCTTTCCTCGCTCACTTGTCGTGCCAGCTAAAGCTCTCCCCCTCCTCATCCCATTGATAGGCACACACTTCCCTCCGCCACCTCCACCTCCACCAACCCTCTCCATACTTAATGGAGCCACCAGCCTCTGTGCCTCCTGTGGTGAGCCTGGATTGAATTCAATTAGGCAGATTGTTTGCCCTCCAGAGTTTACTGGTGGGCTCCGTGGATGATAGGTTTGCCTGCCGACGTCCACCCTCCTCACCCTCCTCCTCCTCTGACACACACACACACCTACACATGCAAACATGCCCTGCTGCATCCATCTAACCCACTCTCCCTTCATCCAACTCAATGCAGCCTCCTCTCCTTTCCTCTCCTCCTAACAACTTCCCTCCGGCAGTGCATATTTTTGTGCGTACATTGTTTACATTGCTTTTCTAGCCCCCGTTGATGTTTTTATGTTTGTTCACGCTGCTGTATTGTACGAGATTAAATTGTAAAAACTGTGTCACCTTTTTGATAAGGCCTCAGGGCCATATTTTCTCCAAGAGGCCGTTTCATGAGATTTGATGGAATGGGAGATTTCAGAGGAGAATAATTGGAAACTACATTTGAACTCGATCCCAGCAACAACATTCCAGGATAATCCCATTTTTAGAATTAATTTGCCACTTCGCCGGCATATCCGGCACAAAAGAAAGGACAGTAAATGTTGCTGACATAGGAGGAATGGTCACATTAGAGGCAAGGTGAAAATAGAATTGTGCTGGCATTTGAATAACATTGAGAGCAGCAGGCGGTTGTTATACGTGGCGCTGGCTCGTGCTTTTTAGATATGAAGCGCAAGTCTGGGACAGACATAACGGCCTTGGTCTCCATTCTGTGTAGGAACACGTTTCAGCAAACTTGTCCTGCAACCCGCTGCTTTCCTGTGGGTGACACGCTGCGTGACTGTGTACTGGTGCTCCTCAGAAATCAGATACTGTATTAGTGCTGAAAGATGTCAAATGAATTAAAAGGTGGGGATTACTTTGATGATAAATATCCGAATGCAACCTGACTTGGAATTACAACCTACATCTGATGTACCCACTTTTGCCTAATTTGTGGTCACTGTGGATTATGTCTAATCTACTTTTGGGAGATGTTATTGGGCTGAGGAAGGCAAAAATCTTAATTTACAAGAACAATATTTTGTAATGAGCAGACAGATTACAAGGTTAGGCAGTAAGTAACCTTTAAATTGAAACCTAGAAATCTGTTCAACTACAAAGCTTTTCAGCCTTGTTAGGGATTATGAACCTCCGCACCCTCCCACAGTGCTTTGCATACCCAACACGGTTGCCCATAGCATCAGCCATTCAAGTTAGTTTGACCATAATGGCCTGTGATGACATGAGCCCTGCCAAGTTTTGGTTCTGTTATCTTAAAGCCCTGCCATTTGTTTTCATAGTGCAATCCTGCCCGGACTTCTCGAAATGATGCAAAACAGGTCATTTGAATGGGAAAGGAGCGAAATCCTTTTGGCTGGTGTCAGCAGTGTTCTTGAATTTGAGTCCTGTCCAGAGATAGTTGACTTTGCACGTCTTTGTTGTTGTGTGCGGTTACTTGGGCAACTACGGTCAGCACCAAAGCAACCTGGCTCAGGGATACTGGGCTGAGTGTCCAAACCCTCTAAACGATCGCATCATTTAAAAGGCACACATTGCTTGATGTAGTGCATGGCTGATAATGACAAATTTGTTGACCCTCCGAGTAAATTGGTGTTGTCTTGACAACAGCAACCTTCTGGAAATGTATTTGCTCAGACATGTTTGTGGTCATATTGTCGCATCAGGCGGACGGTTCATGTGGGTACACTCCTGCAGCTGCATGGAAATGTCACTTAGTCATCTCATCTTCATTCACACACTTGTAAAATGGGGTTGAGGGATGAATATTGTGCAGAAAATATGTTTATGTGCCAAAATTTGCTAAATTATTATTGTGTTGTTGATTTTAACCTGAAACAAACGTACTTAAATTCATATCTGTGGTCTTTAAGGAGTGGTGTTATTTAAGCCATGGGGCATACATGAAGGTAGAATCACACAACAGCACTCCACAGTAGGACATTCATTTCCTGTTTTGTTCTGACTTGCAGGGATATCTGTGTGTGTGATGGCCACACTTGATCAGCATATGTGTGTACATATCGGAAATGTGCGTGCTTAATGTGATGTTTGCTGGGGCACTGTGCGTGTCCGTCCGCTCCACCTCTTCCAATGCAATATTTATGTCTTCAGTGTCCCTGCATCGCTCTCTGGAACTGCAGCATTACGGTTGAAGCAGCATCTTTTTTTCCCTCCGTGAATTTGCATCCATGCATTTTTAAGACCCGCAAATTGTGTATCTCACAAAGGAATATTAATGTACCTAACAGCTCTAAGAGGGCTTTTCACACGTTCACACAACTGTAAAAATCAATGGTTTGGTTACAGTCAATTGAAAGTTAAAAGAGGTTAAAGGAATAGGTCACCGTTTTGGGAAATTGCCCATTTTTCCCCCAAGAGTTAGACAACAGCTGGTTAGCTTATCTTATCTTAAACACTTCAACAAAGGGAAACAACTGGTCCAAACATAACAACTGCTAACACCTCTAAAGTTCAGTAATTATACACATGCGTTATCTTCTTTGTTGAATGCATACCCCAAGAAGTCACTGCGATTCCTATGGCATTTTTCTAGTGGAGTGATTTCCAGAAAAATACACTTTTGTAACAACTTGTAGTTTTTCTCTCTACCAATCTGTCTCTCCCACACACACACAAACCCACACTGTTATTGCCTGTCACAGCCCACCTCCCCGGTCTCAGAGGACCGTGCAGGTGAATGTCTCACTTGTCTTGATTGGTAGAGGTAAGAGTCCCTTCAACAATGTTGCCCCCCGCCCAACCTCCAAGTCTGTCGGAGAGACCGGTAAATTTGGATGGAGCTATTTCGGTATGAGAAGAGGTTACTGGGATGTTAGCGCGAGTGTCTCGTCTTGTGCCCAGCTCCTCTCCTGATACCTGCCCTGACAGTTTGGGTGTCTTGATAAAACAACACCCTTGACAGCAAACTCACACAGCAGCTCCGTGGTCTCTCTCTCCATCATCTTCTGCCAACTCATCTTCTCCTTCCCCTCCCACTGTATCTTTCTGTTGCCCCCACCCCTCCCCACCGTGACCGTTTATGCTAATGTGAACGAACAGGACGATCTGTTGATGACGATTAGATTCAAGCGCCGCTTGCACCTCTGGGGCTACGCTGATATCATCTGACATGACAGAAGAATCCAAAGCAGCACACTGGCCCTAATTTGAAAGACACTGATGTTATTTGAGCTCTAAGGCATTGGGTTATAGATATGGTAAGTGGATACTGCAGTCGGTCTTTGCAGTCACATGCTGATTTAGTGGAAGCTGTTCAAATGTATATAGTCCAGAGAGATGTCCACTACCTGGAAGCATTTTTCCTCTTTGGTTTTTGTAACACTGAGTCTCCCTTGAACTTGGGCTGCACCCTGTCCAAAGCTTCAGCTCCAGCAAGGTGTGCAGCTCTAATCAGCTCTGTTTGATGTGTGGAGGCAGCAGGCTTTACGGAGGAGCCAAGATCTCTTAGGACATTAAGGGGAGAGGAGAGGGAGGAGAGGAGGAGATTACTGCTGGTCTTTTTATAGAGGATCACTCCATCTTGTCCTTTTTAGCTCACTCATTAGTTCTCGCTTGCCCCCCGAGGGTGATTCTCTCTTTCTGTCTCTCACCAAGACCACGGCCACTTCCCTCACTTTGGCGAAGAACCTGTCTGGCTATCAGTTAAACCAAATATGATTCCCCAGCCTTTTCCGTCATTATCAAGCCACAGTCAGTAGGCGCTTGTGTGGTTGGGGCTACTCCTGCTCTGGCAGGTATGAAAAACAAAAATTGGCCCAGGAGAGGAAAAGGGAGACAGATGAATAATGATTGCACATGCTTTCTTTTGTTGGCAGCGGAGGCTGCGGAGACCGTGACGTGCATTTTCTTCATTTTCTTCCCCCAGTTCCTTCCATTTCCTGCCTCCCTATGGCTAGTACCTGTGAAATCAGACATCCCTCCGTGCCCGTCAAAAAATAACCAACACTCTGCAACTGGCTGTCAGGGGAGTTCACCGCCTTACAACCGGCGGACACGCTGAGGTAATCAGAAGTTGTCAAAAGTGAAGTGTCCTCTGCTATGACTGAGTGTGCTCCGTGTTTGCCTGTCCAACATCAGAGCTTTGGCTACAGTGTAGGTGTACTAATGGCCTCTTTATCAACGGGGATCATTAAATAATGTCCTGCGACTGCATATTTGGCAGCAAAAATTGTTGTTTAGCAGAGGAAAATGGAGACACAGATGGATAATAGGAGCCTGTTGTCACTGCCAGCCTACCGGCCAACCCAGTTGTGTGATGGAGCGCTTTCATACACTTTCATAACCTCTTATGATTATACATCATTTTCAAGTACACCGACCGCTGTTCCTTTCACATATTCCCAAGTGGTTTATGAAAATTTAATTTACATATTTGTTCTCCATATGCATGGCCTGCTCCTTAGCCCCTCTGAGGGGAAGCGCCTGTCTTATAAAAACACAACCAGAGAAATTATTGATTTGCATCTGTTTATCCGGAATGAAGCGGAGCACCTCCCTGCTGTCATCCCGGCGGTCTGGATGCGAGGATCCCAAAGGTGCCATCCCACCCGTCTGTCCTTTTTACGGTGGCTCTAAACCATGGACAGGGGCTGCAATCTGTTTCTGCCCTCCCTTGAATTTTATTTACAGCCCCAGCCTGGCAATAAAGCCTAAAATTTATGGCTTACTTTTTAATTAGAAATAATGTCTTGTAGAGTTTAAGTGATGGATGGTTTAATCAATATATAGACTGCGGCTGGCCCTATGATGAACGTCGCTATTGACAGCGTGCGGAGTAGCCTAACTTAACACTTAGTCTTTCAAAGAAATATGCAGTGTTTTGTTTGCTGATGGAAACTGTACACTGCCCCTTTCTATGCCTCTCCTCATTCTTTCTCCTTCCATTTCACTGTCTCTCGCTACTCTGTCAACACTTTTTCTCAACAGGCAGCGTTTTCTCCAGAATGAATCAAGCTCCCCTGTCACACTGTATTTAGGCAATTATTTTACCTCAGTGAAACCCCATTGTGTTGTGTGCCACATTTGTTCAGGTTTAAATAAAATAAGTGTTGAAGGTGGGTTCTCGTGAATGGAATCTGACAATCTGGAAGGAATGCAATTCTTGAATAGGAGTTTTTTTTTTTTTTTTTTTTTAAACGGGTAAAACTATTTCTTTTTTTCCCCCCCTCAGGTTCAGAGAAAAGAGAGAGCAGAAAGCATTTTCAAGTAGAATAATTAA
Organism: Chaetodon auriga; assembly: GCF_051107435.1. Classification (NCBI taxonomy): domain Eukaryota; kingdom Metazoa; phylum Chordata; class Actinopteri; order Chaetodontiformes; family Chaetodontidae; genus Chaetodon; species Chaetodon auriga. The sequence goes on along the minus strand of NC_135097.1, from coordinate 9,535,802 downwards.
ATAGGAATCAAGTCAATGGGATTTGTTTCCTGGCGCCGTGGATGATTGCGTAATATACACCTGGGATGGAATTATGGTGCTTGACAAGTGAAGTTCAATTTTGTCACTTGTGGCTTATTGTGAAGTGCTCAAACAGGGTTGTGTGGAACTCAGTGTGGATGTTAATTTAGCAGACAATTCCAAACCCGGATCAGAAATTGGAGCAGTGTTTCAATTCTCTGTCGCTACATGAAAAATGTCATTTTGCCACAGACTGATTTCAGCGCAGAGGTTGTGATGATCTTGAAGGAATGTCGGACTGTCGCTGGGCAGATTTTGTAATGCAATGAAATGAGCTATTATACTTATTTCTCTGATTATCTGATTAATCATTCAGTCTGTAAAACATCAGAAAATAGTAGAAAAATTGCCTACAAATTTTAGAAGCTGCATCCAGCAGTTGTGGCATTTTTGCCTCTTGACTTAAAAAATTAACTGGTTTTCAAACATGTTGCCGAATGTTTTCTTGTTGATTCATCAAAGACATTTCTGCCATGTTGATAAAAATATTTTAAGGATGATATCTGTAGTATTTGAAAGATTTTGGACTCCTAATACATCAAACTTATGCTAAGAATAAGCTTTGATAAACAATAATGGCATGAAAAATCTATACACAGGTTTGTTAAAGTTTAATATGAAAGCAGTCTAACGTAGTTCCAAAAGCCTACACATAGCGAGGGTAAACGAATTACACAAGCTCAAGTCAAAGTTAATAAAGTTAATAATTAGAAACTGTAGGAAACAAAGACCACAGAATATTTCTGTACTTCCTTCATTGTCACACATTAATAGTTGCAACGTGATGCCGCTACCATCCAGACCACCTACCTCAGAGACAACACTAATGACAGGATAATCTTATCCATACACACACACACACACACACACACACACACACACACACACACAGGCTAACACGCACCAGCATAATATCACCTGTCCTCAAAGACGGACCACAATGCTTTTCTTTCTCATTGATTAGTGTTGCATTCACTGCCCAGGGCAGGCAGAGGCCTTGATAATGACTTTATGCTTTGTTTTCATGGTCAGTGGAATAGAATAAGCTGGGACAACACAGGGCCTATGCTGCGTAGCTTGACTAGTCCCACTAGTCAATGGTTAACTGTTCTTCGGCAATTCAAAGCATCCCGGCTCTGTCGCAACTGACCGCACTCCTGTAGATCTTGACCTGGGTACGTTTTCCTCACCCCCCTCAGCCTCATTTCCACTCATTTCTCCATTCCTTCGTTCTGCTGGCATGTCTGAGCTTATCTGCCTCCTTTGTGCAACATAAGCTTGTAGATAAGCAGTATATTGGGCCGGGTTACTCATGTCTGTCTTGTTCATTCATCAGAATCCTCTAATTCCCCCCAGAAACCTATTTCCCAGACTGCAGGTGGCCCGTGTTGTAACGCTGAGGGCATGGCTGATCTCTCCAAAGCAAACATAGACATTTAGTCAGCGATGCCACTTTTGTATTCCCTACGAGTGCCGGTAATGCCCCAATATGTATGTGCACTGCGAGTGTACACATGACTAATCTCGGAGGCAGTGTAAAAACATGCCACTGATAGGTACGCAGCTTTAGCCGAGATTAGCCATGAAGTCAGGAATCATTCATTTGTTCCATTTGCCCCTTCTTTGCTCCTCGTTGACAGATAGGTGGCACATGCAAAATAAACAGAATCCTACCGGGATCTTTGACTGTGGTTACACACAAGCCCCAAAGTCCACAGGTGTCTCCAATTGTGCAATGTCTTGAAAACACGTATCCTCCGGCGGGCTTTAGGTTGTCTTTCTAAAAGCATGACCCAGTTCTTGCAATTCCATGGCACATGGTACAGTAACTATGTTGGAGGAGGGTTTTACTGGGAATCAGTCGTTACAAAACCTGAGTAAGAGTAATACCCGGAGACTCCAACCGGTCCTGTTCGCCGGTCAGGGTCACTGGCGACCATGATCTCTGTTCTGGGCAGTTAATTAGGAATTAGAACATGGCACGACCCTCAGGATGTTCTCCATGGTTAGAATAATGAACACCTGGAAATGGAGCAAGAGTGGAGAAAAAAAAAATCATTTGGCGCGTGAACAAGTCATTCCATTAAGACTTTTTGAACTCGTGTGGCCTTTATAATTACACACCATTTCTTCTTTCTCCATGAAAGTATCTTTTTTTTTTCATTCATTTTGGTTGATTTAAAGGCATGAGGGAGTGTTCTCCAACTGGATAAATTGGATTGCTATTCGTCATGTGATCTATGGTATAATACAGTTTGAGATACACTAAAATTTATTAAGCACAGATTATTAATGTAATTCTACCCACTGCCATTGAGATCCTTTGCAAAACATTTAACTCTCTTCACTCTTTACGTTAATTAGATTCCTTTAATTTAAGGTTTGCCTGATTGTTTTTGCACCATTTCAAATTCTATTAATCAAATAGAGAGAAAGAGGCTGAAATGCACCGCTACATATTGTTTGCTGTCGACCATGAAAAAGCTTTTCTCGTTCACCACATTCCACTGTGCGACGCAGCTATTTCAAAGATCCATCTGTGTCATAAAGTTAAGGTAAAAATAAAATTTTTTCGAAATGTATGACCGGAGATAATGCAAGTAAAGGAAAAGAAAATGTGTTTTTGCCGAAATACACCCTGTTGTTTATGTTGTTTGAATGAGTTTTGAGCATAGCCTAGCTGTAAATTCCTCGTGAAATCTGCTTTGCCTGGTTCTATCTAGTATTCCATTTGTATCGTCAAAACAAAAAACTGTCTGTGCTGTTTGTGTATTCTGGGAGGACTGCAGCACAGGTGGAGCGTGGGTTCCACGGCTAAAAATACAGAGCCTAAAAATTACATATACATGCTCTCTTTAAAAAAAAAAAAATAAAGCAATTTAGCCTATAATTCTCATATTGCTTTTCCGGTGTAGCTGGTGTGTTCATATGCGGGGAAACAGCGATTTTTAACATTCTCCCTGTGTATCAGGCCCAGTTTTGCCCCCGTCTGCCATATCATGATCATTTGGCCCGATGCCTTGATTCGAATTGGTGAATTGTTACACCCGGAGTAGGTAGCGCATGATACATCTGCTCACAGGCCACATTATTTTATCAACTGCATTTGCAGGTCACAGTGCAGTGCGGAAGGTTGTGTTTTTTCCCCTCTGTCTGTGCTGGCAGTGAGTACGCCCCAGTACACACAGTCCCTAGATGCAGTCTGGCAGGCCTAGTGAATCATCTTCCCGTCACAGGTGGGGGAAATACAACAGCGGGATTGGCAGTCCAAAGGTGGCGTCTGGCCCACTGTTGAGCGAGGTGTTTGGCTTGCTTCTGCTGGAAATGTGGATATGTCATATTTTTTCATGCAGGAGAGGGGAAGTCGTCGGGCGAGGTTTTAATTTCCTCTGCCCAGAAACAGCACACCGGTGAAAGAAAAGACTTCTAAGATTGTATTCTAATTTGTTAATATATGTAGCATCAGTCTGCTTGTGTCCATATACCGCATGCCGGTGTGAAACTTCGCCCTGCTTGTTTGTTTATGTGCTTGCGCTTGCATTTCTTTCAGTGTGGGTGTGCTTCTCTCGCGCTCGTCCTGTGTGTTTGAGAGGTTGTTTCATCTGAGCTCTTGTAGGAAGGTGGTTGCGAGGGCCGCTGATCAAAGGCAGAATCCTCAGGGCCAACAAGGGCCCCGCGCGAGCAGCAGATGTTTCCCGTCTCTGTTAGCGCCGCAGTTAGAGCTATCCTTATTTAACCAGCTCTGGCTAATGGCCCTCGCCGGTGTTGAATACACCGGATCGCTTTTCTTCTCTTTTGTGTGCGGAACATGGGACAGAACGCGAAACGCCAGGGATATCTTGTTCCTCTGTGACACTCTCATTCTGCTCCTCGCTGAATTTCTGGCCAGAAAAATCCCTTTCACAGTAATTGGGTGTGAATGAAACACTTGTGCTTGCCTATTGTCTACAGTATAGTCTTGCATTCAGGCCAGTGGTTAAACAAGCCAAGAGAGAAGGCAGAAAAGGGTAGAGAAAAACTGAGGTGGCAGGCGTTGGGGGGGGGTTGGGACGGGGGTCGTAGGAAGTGTTTTGCAAAGTGAAAGGGATCAAGAGGACATAGCTAGAAAAAGAACAGTGTGTGCGGAAAATGACAAAATGACAAAACAAAACGTATTGTAGCTGAGGGAAGCAAAGAAAATGTGAACTGCAGAAGCAACGGAGAAGAGCACTTTTCAGGAACAGCAAGGCAGCAGGAATGGTTTATAGTGTGTGAGAATAAAGGTAATGTGCAAACAAGGCACTGGAATACAAAGTGGACAAGCACGTTGGTTTAACAGAAACAGAGAAGCAGGTTCTTCATATGGCAAGCAGGAGATTGATTGAGAGATTCGGTGGGCCTAATTGCGCTGTACCATCTGCCCAAGTTACAGAACCTGCCAGGCATGTGACAGTTTCCAACAGGCTCACTGACGAGCAGATGTGTGCAGGAGTGTGTATGCTCGTGTGTGTGTGTGTGTGTGTGTGTGTGTGTGTGTGTTTAAGCACGTCAGTCTCTCTTTACTTTGTGATCACATCTTTTTTTTTTTTTTTTTTTTAACGGGAATTAAGACAAGAATTCCTGTCGTGAATTACAGAGAAGTGACAAATGCAAATGCACATTGTTAAAGTCCCTTTTTTCACATAATTAAACCTCCCCGTGTGGGGCTCTCGCTTGCGCGCTTTAGTATTTGTAGGATCTTTCAGAGACGGCGGAGTGGTCATTGTTGCTGTCAGTATTGCTATTGATACAACAGCCTGACAAATGTCATATGCACAGAATGAATTTCCATAAATCAATCAGCCGTTTCCCCTTGTCACTTCCACAGAGAAACAGATCGCCAGTGGAATTAAACAAAGGAAGCTAACAAAATGCTCTACACAAAATATGCATACCAATTCATCCAGTAAATTCATGTGCTATTCAGTGAGCTGGCTGATGAGGGAATGTTTTCTAAGCAAATGTGCAGTCATCGTACAGTCTGTATTAACAAGGCATTGACTGAAAGCCCACAAGACATTCCTTATTCATTCAATCAAGTCATCCACTGAGATTTGTCATTTTAAAGGAACGGGTCAAAAAAAAAAATTTCATTCGCTTTCTGGCTGAGAGTTAGATGTGTTAATCGATAGCACCCTCATTTCTGTACGCTAAATGTGAAGTGACCACTGGCACTTTGTTAGCTTGCACAGCACAAAGACTGAAAATCCACAATGGCTTCCCTAGCTCCCTAATTGTCGTATTAAATTTGGTAAAGATTAAACAGAATGGCTTTCATGTTAATTAGTGAGTGTTAAAGGTGTTGGTAGGTGGATTTTGTTCCTAGCCAACTGGTTCCCCCTTTCCAGTCTTTGTGCTAAGCTAAGCTAACTGGCTGCTTGCTCTAGTTTCACATGTACCGTAGAGTCAATCCTCTCAGCAAGAAAGTGATTAATTTCCAAAAATGTTGACCTGTAAATGTTTTGTTTTGTTTTTTTGGTGGACATTTAACCCCAAAAATATACCAAACCCCCAGTACATGTGCAGACCTGTCCATTTCCAAATGGACAATATACACTAACTTGTATTACTGAATAATCTGCAAGCACAAGAAAGTGTTTCTTTAAGCTTTCAGAGCCAAAATCTCTCCACAATCAGACACCATAGAGCATGTACAACAAACAGACAAAGGCAAGCCGTTTCACTCAAGAAGGGGCAGTGTACTGCTGTCTACTTGCAGGAACAATAAAGCGATAGGATTCACTGGATATTGGACACCTTTGTCTTGCCAAAAGGGGGGACGCATGATTAGCAAATAAGGTAATTCATTTGCATATCAAATCACCAGCATCTATCCTTCTGCTGCGTTGTCCATGCCAGCGGTTGGAATTGCTTTAAGTATCTCCTCATACTCTCTCTGATGGAGGAACAGTTTGGCCATCAAAATGTCATATTTTTGCTATTAGTACTATTAATACTACTATAATACTACTTCTACTGTTAATTCATTTTGAAGGCATTAAGCTTCACATTGTTTTGGACTTCTTCTCTGTGTATAAAATGCTGACATATTTAATTGTTCATTTCATTAAATGGTTATTGGCTATTGAAAAATACAATTTCCAAGATTCCCATCCTTTGTTGCTTATAAAATCCAGCTGAAATCTGCGGTCCCCAGCGGGAACATTTAATGGCCTTATTCATTGAGTTATCAAGCTGCAGTATCTCCAGCAAAAAAATCCTTTACATGGAATCCTTGTAAATGTCAAACAGCGATCCAAGCCACTAAACATGACAATAAAGTAATGGATTGTTAATTTACATGCCGGGCAAAGGGTTTCCACTGGTGCAAATCCTGCAGATGATGGTAGCAACGTGACAGCTCGAGCGTTTGGGGTTTGGAGCCTTTGAAAAAAGAAAAAAGAAAGAAAAAGAACTGAAGTTATGTCCATTGTTATCACATATTTGTCTTTCACTCTGCTCTGCAACCCTGTCCCCTTTCCTTGATGTGGCCACAGATGACAGGGGGACGTTGGCATGTGTTTCATATTCTGCATACTCATATCCCCCAAGTCCCTCTCATAATTATTATTCAGTAGATGCACTGTTTGGCACAAGGACAGAAGTTTGCATAATTTATGCAAGGCAGTCATCAATTTTTGAAAAATGGCTCCGGCCTTTTCTTGTGCTTTTAACTAAATAGATGCACTTCAGCCTAGACATAAAATGACCGCAAGGAACATAGAAAACTTTATTTATATCTTTACCTGAACTTTGAACCAATGCAGACTTTAGAGAGTATATTAGGGTTGCTATGTCCAGCTCAACTAAATTTATTTTACTTGTTCTCCTGAGCCTGACGTTCCCCCATCGGGATAACGCCACCACAGCATATGAAGAATTTAAAAATAGCACTTTGTAAGGCATCTACTCTGCCTCCCGAAGAAGTCAACTTCTCAGATGAAGTATTTGGAGATGAGCTGGGTGCGATAACTTACAGCCCACTTCCTCTGGATGTGTCCCTGAGGGCTCTCACCTGAGGACACATGAGCTATTTCCAGCATATCGCTCTCAGGAAGAGGTCCTCTGAGGAAAGGAAACTTTGTTGTTCCACATCCCAGGAGAAAGCACTCCGTATTTACTTTAATGAAGAAGGCCATGATGTAAATAAACTCCCCTTTTTGTGAACCTCTCCTCCTCTCTTGTCCATACATCCCACTTTCCATCCCATTCTCCCTAATCCAGGTTGCAAATGTTTTCCGCTGCATTGTCCGCCGGTTTGGATTTCACTAGTCTATGGCTCGGACATTTTAATCCATCTGTGTTGCCAGACCATGGAAGGGATGTTGGATGTACTTTTTTCCGGCTCTTTTGTTTGATGTCTTGCAAAGACGGAAAATTGGCATTTGTCCTTTAATTTTTAAATAGGCTATGTTTAGTGGACTGGAAACCATTATCCAGAATTCTGAAAGTAAATGGCAAGATTGAATAATAAGCTTTTTGGCTCCTCTGCATGTTCCTTCAGTCTGTGGTGATTGGGCATAAAAAGGAGCATGAAATGGTGTGTTTCTCCGTTCTATTCTTAAATCTGCAACACGGAATTCCTAGGTACTTAGTCAAAGACATTTTTAATCTCCAAAAATGTGATTATGATATTAGATTTTCTTCATATGGACATATTTTATGACATCTGCTTGAATCTATTTTTGAAATAATTCCTAAATAAGCTGTATTTGGATAAACCACATCTTCAAAAGGATCATTAATTCTCATCACATCTGACAGATTTAATCAATCTTGCCGACTGGCCCCTTGTATCTTCCAAGTGATCGTTTTATTTGTAGAAAGTAAAGATTCAGGATATGTTGCTGCTACGCAGTCATTTCAGGAATTATTTAAAGACACATTAAATGGGCTATCTTTCCATGCAGACCAAGCTCATCAGATCATATTACTTTTCTCTCCATGCAGACTTAGCATTTCCATTTAAAACCTGCTGCTTGCATCTGTGGAGCCAATCAATAACCCAGCAGAGTGTGTTATTTGCATGGTAACTGCTGTAGATATGACAGAGAAAGTGCAGCTATGAAAGGAGTGGAGATGGAGGTTGCTTGACAGCAGTTTGCCCTCTGACCTTCAAAAAGATCTGTTTGTGGAGAAGAGATACAAGAAAAACGCCGTGACTTTGACTGTGCTTAATGACCGTTTGACTCTGCACAGAAAATATGAAGGCAGCGGTGCAGAAATATTTTGAAAATGGCTTACTAGTATGTGTTCTTGTCCAATCCAATTTTTTTTTTTCTTCTTGCTGGAGGAAAACAGATCGATGTGCCTCACTTGGTTAGGGGACCCACGGGATATATTACTTGTCCGTGACAAGAAGCTCCAAAGCCAGGATTCTTGCCAAGATTTCAGGATGCCAGACAAATACATCAGATGCGTCTCACTTCATAACCTGACCTCCAGAGCTGTGGAATTTGAATACATACATATTAACAAAGAATAATATTTGGTCATGGAAGGGCTTGTCTGATATCCCACTTCCTCTGTGCCATCTTTTGTGTTGTCAGATTTGAACCTGCCCATTTATTACAGCTTACGAGAACTTGTGCGGAGACAGTGATGGAGGACGCTGAATACTCAACTGTATATCTTAGTGAGTTTCATTACAAGATAAACAATAATAATTGCTTCAGCTAGACTCCCTCAGCCAGTGTTTGTAACCTATTGTTGAGGTCTTTCGGGGGAAGGAATTTAAAACGGCAATAGCAGTAGGATACTTTTCTTTTTCAGCTCCCAGGGACAGGTTGAGTTTATCCTTTTGTCCATCAGTTTACAGACAACACTGCTGAAAGTGGATATGAAGCCATGTGGCTCTCTGAACCATCAAACTACAGTCATCTTAAGTGCTAAGTGCTTCATTTTTCACACTAGCACGAGGTCCGTTGTATTTATAATTCGTTTAGCGGACGGGCAAGCTTCACACAGTAGACGGGACATTATATGCATATTTGAACAATTTAACACCCACAAACTGCGACGCTTTGTCCCAGCTAATACAGTACAATGTTTTCAATTTTTCCAAGCTGTTTGAAGATGTGACCCAGGATATGTTGCCCTATTAGAAAGCAATAACGGATAAATTGCTTTGCAGAAGTATAATAAAGGAGTGCTGTGAAACACTGCAGGCGCTAAATAATTTCATTTTCAATCGTTCAAATATGACACATTATTAAAATTTAAAAGCCCGTGCTTTTTTTTTTTTTTTTTCTTGACCTGCAGGGTGTTGCTGTGTTTATTTGCAAGGAAATATCATATTCAAGTCTGACTCATAGCTTAGACGTTATCAGGCGGTTCATTTGTCCTGATTTGGGGTATGCATTCAACACTTGTTTCCGGTTATGCGCAAGCTCCATATGAACACAGATGTGCCTTCATGCTTCTCACACTCAATTTAGCATGAAACGTGAGCCAAGTTTCAGGCCTCGGCTTAATAACCGTGCACTGGTGTTTAATGTATGGGCCATGCTGTCGATGTGGTGCGACGTGCATGCGCTTCGTGTGAATTAAGACAGACTTTGACTTCGGCATGCACACTTTGTGTTTCGATTGCAGCTGCACAGTATTGACATACCGCTGTAGGAAAACTGAGCCAAAGGTTGTGGTTCCTCCTTGTTCAGCCAATCAGTGGGATTGCAAACACTTAAGTGCGGTGATATTCGGCTTGTTTCAGATTCCAGGTGCTACCGAGCTCCTGAATGAGGCAAATCCACTCAGTTTATCGGGTTGCAGTGGACTGTTTGCTAAGCCCCATCCTTTGTTTACTGCTGCTAAGCCTTTCTGTTCTGTCACGGCACACATTGTAGTTTGCAATGATAATGGTGGCAGATGTACACCTTGAAATTTCTGTACATTTTTCAAATAATGGGTCCTTGAGATTAGACTGAGGCAGACAACATTTATAGCCTGCAGCTGTCCATTTTGTCTGAAATGAGAGCTGCTTTATCTGCTAGCCATTTTTAACAACGTGAGTTGGTTAAAAAGGCATCTCTAGCTGGCTTTTTAATATTGTCTGCTTACTCATTTTAAACAATAATTTGATGGCTTTTTCATGCTAATAGACTGAGGTTAAAACTACATGTCCCAGACAAAAAGTCAGCATCCTGACCAGTTCACCTCTGTTTGGCTGTTTAGCTTATACGTGTTTGTATTGCAGTACTGACTTCTTTTAGCCTAACCTTTACCTTAGAATAGCTTAATAATGACCTGCGCTTGTTTACTAATGCAGGAAGTATATTAGTTAGACAAGCATGCAAATGAGCATAGAGAAACACACCATTTAATCTATTACTTACATTGTCGCTTTTGTGGTTTTGGAAGGCAAGAAAAAAGCCACTATCTTCAAATGAAGTATTGCTCCACAGCCCCACGTCCACACCTTTAACATGTTACTAAATCAAAAGCTTGACATATCTGTCATGCTTAGTTACGGTTGCAAAAGCTTTGATTGGACAGTTTCATTTTGTGACATGATTCAGGTGTATGCGGCACACTTTGCATCTCACCGACATGATGAGACATGTTTAATACGGATACTAATGATGATACTAAAAGCAAGAAAGATCATACACAGCGTCAGTTGCTGCGTCAAAAAATACCTGAAGCGCTCACCAGCAGCGTTACATTTAAACAAATCTTAATAAATAAAAGCTGTCATAAAATCATAATCACCTCAGTCCACTAAATATGAATGATTGCTTACACTGCACCGTCTTCAGCGCGCCTTAATCCCACGCTCACACACACTGCCTCATCTCACACTAGTCATTTGAATTTTTAAGGGATCGTCAAAGAAACTGTCAGCATCAGCTTGCACGGAGGAAATCACTCAAATGCACTGAGTTATTGGTGCCATTTGCAGCGAGCATTAGTGCATGGATACGGGCTCGGATCGCTGAGGTGTGCTACAATCTGAATAATGATTTGCGGAGTCAGACTGAACAGAGGACATTTCTCCGTGTCACTCCACTTAACATGTGCCCTTTCCATCGTGGTGACAGGTCCCTGTATTTGACAGAATATCTGCTGGGAAATAGGTGGAAATATATGTGTGCTTGTTGTCCATGCCAAGGCTAAATTAAAAAAACAAGTGGCATTTAAAGGCAGTGCTGAAAAATGCTGTATGAAAATAGTGAAAGAACAGGGAAAGAAATGTCACTGGCTCAATTTTCGAACGCATCAGAGGGAAAAGGCGATGAAATTGAGATTTTTAATAAATCCACTGTGGTCTCCACGGGCTCATGCTGCGGATCAACTGCGGATACCATTTGACATTGTCCTCTGACACTACATTTGCTTTATTGTTATTTTTATTTGAAAGTGCTAAAATTATCTTCACTATCATAAAATTGCATTTGTCTTTGTGACCTTACTTTTATGATGATTCAGACAGTTCTTTGTTGTGTTCACATTAAAGCACAGTGCTCGTGTACTTTGGGAATATACTCATTCTGGGGATGTATTTTGGCGGATGTCTGATTTAGCTCCGGGCAGTGTGTGAGGTCAGAGCAGATGCCGCCTATATGCAGATAAGGCTGCAGCGATTGGAGCAGAAATGATTGCAATTCATGCTCGTGGGCTTTTTCTTAACACAGTTTAGACAGCAGAAAACAGGAGCACAGCAGTACATGTTGCCATCATCAATCACCTCAGAGACTCAGTCGCTGTGATGTGTCAAAAGGATGAAAAGCATGATTCTCAGTGCTGCTAAAAATGCTGGCTCCCGAGTAGATGGCATCAGGATATGTTGTGGTAGGACGTGCCATCAGAGCTGAACCAGTGGGGAAAATCATGTCACAGACCCACTGACTATTTTTTACATACACATAGGAATCCAGGTTATTAAGGGAAATCATGCAAGGAGGCAGGAAATCAGGAAAACACATTTACCATAATGATTGCTCCAAAGGTTTTGTGTACATGCACATTGTGAGTAATCAGATTTCCGCTCTACCCACTGCTATATATTTGAACTGAAACATCAGCTCAGCTGACGTTATTGTCAGAGATGTAAGTGTTTACTGACACTGGGAGGTGCTTGATTTTTTAGCATTTGGACTGAAAACACAATGACAACTGGCATTTTACAGTGTATATTTATTTCCTATTAATAATCTCTCTTTCAAGATGTTCTAGCTTCACTAGCTACTCAACCAGGAATAAATAGTGCATTTGTTGGGGACTGTTTACAGCTGTGGATTAATACACATCTGGTTCTGTAGTGAGTATTTACAGCAGCGGGACAGTGTATGCAGCATGGGCTCAAAATACATTATGATGCCCATGTTAATCGTAATGAAGGAACATGTTACCAAGTGCACGGGTGATTTCTTGATGGGGTTTTTCTATAGTGTTTGGACAACAATGAACATACAAGAATAAGCTATATCAAGCTGTGGTTACATGGACAGCACTTAATAGGAGACTCATTTTGATAATACGAAACACTACAGCTTGGCACTGGAAATTTTCCTGGCTCTTAATGTTTTAATGACCCTTAATGTCAATTTTTGCAGTGAATTACACAAAAGTGCACCGAAGGAAACCTCCCAAGTAAAATTGCCCAGTGATGTATGTAGTCTCAGACAAGGCTATACCATTTAAAGTTTTAAATTGATGTGAGTCGGGTCTACCATTCACATGAATTTAAGTCTCCCTGTTGGCTGCATCACATTACTCATTTTTCAATCTCAGTTTGGAAGTATCCATCAAATTTGATGAAGCCTCTCAAACTCAAGATGGTAACAGATTTTTAGAGGGAATGCAGCCCCTGCATGGGGAGTTCTAAGTCATCTGTTAATCAGAGACAACGATAATTATGCTGGTTGTGAGGCATTTTCCTCATTTCTCAATTTGTATGCTTTGGATTGCCAAAAGTTGCCTAACTATATCCATTCTGAAATTCTTGACATGAGCATTGTGCTGTTGGCTGCTGTTGCAATATTTCCACCCTCCTCCCGATGGACATATTGGGTAATAAATATGAGATCTACCAGTCCTGTCTCACACAGATGATGTTATTAGACTTGCCAGCCTGAGGCATCAGCTGTGTGTATTGGACGTCTGTCAGAGCAGAGTCCTCCCCTCTCCCTACTCGAGACTCCCCCCTGTGCTGAAACCAACTGGTCCAGAAATTGCATGCCAGACACATGGAGAGTCCCAGAGACCCCTCTTTGGTCTATGTCCAAGTCAAAAGAAAGAGCATGGCATTGAAATAGACTCCCCTGCACTCATGATATAGAAGTGAACCAAAAACCTCCTTTGCCTTGGCCTGCCTCTTGGGGAATCAGGGTGGAGGTGAATTCCAAGGGGTAGTGGGTGGGACAGAGTTTCAAGGTTTGCTTTAAAGGTGGTCGGCCACACACTGCTGATGGCCTGTTGTGCAGGCCGAATAACATTCCAGTGTTGGATTGATACAAAAATAAAATGAGGAGAATGAAAGGAGTCCCTTCATTTTGAGCTGGGAGCACCCTACGGTATGCATTAGACAGAGGTAGCTGACAGGACTCCCCAGAAATGGAGTCAATATTGTTCTGTCTGAAAGGTTGTGAGGCTTCGGATCAAAGAGGATCATCAGCGATGCAAGAAGACCCATTGTGAGATTGGCATCAGTGTCAAAATGATTTGACACTGATGCCACAAGTCAGAACACAACCCTAAGATTTTCTAAATTTACAACAAATGGGAGTGCAGATGGCCATTATGGCATCACATTTTTGCCTAACAGATTTTTTTTTCAAAATGCAGGCTTGTCACTCAGTGTTAAACAAGACTAAGAGTCTCCATCCACAGTCGCAGCTGTGAGGCCCTACTTAGGCATAGTGGTGCTTAGAACTACAAGCTAACATCAACATGCCAACATCTTCATAATGACGATGCCAACATGCTTTGATTAGCGGGTGTTTACCATTTACTATCTAGGTTCATTGTGTTAGCATGCTAACACTTGCTTTTTAGCACCCAACACAAAAGCTGGTGCTGGTGGAAATGTCATTCATTTTGCAGGTAATTGGTCATAAACCAAATTATAGTGAAAATTTAACCATGAATGTCTGCAGTGGGTTTCATTGTAATCCATTAGAGAGTTGTTGAGATATTTCAGTCTGGACTAAAATGGTTAAACAAACCGTCCAATCCCTAGAGCCATGCCACGAGTTTATAATAGAGAAATTTATCCATTAATCTAATTTGGCTGCAAAGACACTGAAAAAATTGTTAATTGGATTTAAAAAATGACTCTGGTTGACTTCTCTTTAAAACCTTATGGGCCAGTCTTTTGGCCAAATTAAATACAGGTTGCGCCCAGAGACCTCCCAGCATTGATGCGCTCAATATTGATTGGGAAAAGGCCAGTACCATCAACTGAGAGTCTTCTGTTATCCCGTCTGCATAAACAGGAGGCAATCTCATTAAAAAGACTGTGCTCCGAGTGGGTCTGCAAAATTTCCACTTATTTGGGGTGCGGTACTCTGGAAAGTCAAAAGCAATTACTGACTTCCTTGGTTTTATCCGCTCTGTGGAGAGGACAGAATGGTGTTTGTGGCTATGGTGTAAGTGGACAAGTAATGTTACACCAGAGTACAATTAGGAATTGGACCAGGGTCACAAACTGTGATGTTTCTACGCCATCTAAATTAAAGTGTGTTTTTGAGAGGCTGAGAAAGAACCACAGTGACTGTGGAAGAGTATTTGCCGTAGAATAAGACAGTGTGTGTGTGTGTGTGTGTGTGTGTGTATCCACTTGCTCTGTCTTCCCAGTGTGGCATCACAGTTGCCAACAAGCACACAATATTACATTTTCTACAGAGGATCTGGGTGCAAACCCTATTATTATGCTTTCCAGTCCAATCACACCGCAATTGTCAAGCCTTCCAGGTCCATCTCTCCAAACCCTTTATTTGAATCCATATTGTGCATTTTTAATTCTTGGACTACAGGCTCTTTCTGTGACAGACTGTCCAGTGTAGCGGCCTGCAACAGTCCATTGTGTGTATGTGGGTGCACATGTGTAAGCTCCAATCACAGCACTGTAAAAGCCATGGTTTACAGCCTGTTCCTGTACTTTGACATTCGCTAACCATCCTCGGCCGTTGTGTGGCTGCCTCACCCCGGGAGACCTCCGCTTTTAGATTTAGAAAGGTTGCCTGCTGAGTCCAACCCAAACACATTCTGCCGCCCAGCCAAGAGAACACAGGGCAAGGTCATTGGATCGTGTGTGTGTGTTTTCACGCCACTCCCCAAAGTGTGTCTGAGTGCATAAAAACAAAGGCACTCACAGGTCACAGAATGTCCTCTCCTCCCCCTGTGTGTACTACATCCACTCCTCGTTCATGTTTTAATTTGACACGTAAAACATCTGACCACCTCCTGCGGATGGAGCGACCATTGACAGCATCAACATGGCATCAATGTGATTCTCTGTTTGTGGTCCCCAGTCCACTTCTTTAAATCCCTTGTGTTTGCAGATTTGTACTTGAAACAAAGTCTTTAATGACTTAATTAGAGTTAGTCAGCATCCAGTGAAATTAAACCAGTACATCCTAAATGGCTTTTTTTTGTAAATGGCTCAGCATGAGATTCGATGCTGCTGAGTCAATTACACAAGTACTACATTAGTTGGAGTCATGGTTTATGCAGTGCTGCTGGAAAACTCGTGTCACAATTTTTGTGTGTTCACATGCACCAAGGATAATGTATTTAGTGGGCTGCAGGGGGAAAAAAAAGTTCATCAAGAAGGAGAAAAAGGAGCTTACCTGAAATGCAGTTGACATTTAGATTGAGGATGATATGACCCTGGGAGTCCCAGCTATCTCATTAGGTTTTAGAACTCGTGGTAAGACCAGGCACCTCGAGACCAGCTGTGATTTGTCACACCTGAGAGCATTTGCCTCGACAAGAGGGGAGAGTATTGCTCCCTTTGTCCAGAGACATACCCCATGAGGATGTTTGCCCAGACCAATCAGACTTTCATCAAACTCCATTCTATACCAGTCTGAGTGAGGACTGAGGGACCCTACAGCCCGCGAGCTGTCTACACTTCTTCCATACTTTACTCGGCAGGCTCCTCTTCCCTGTGGCTTGGAAAACAAAATACCCAATTATAGATGATTATCTCTGAGCATTTTGTGATAAGTTGGACTCGAGGAAGACAGGAGGAAGAAGTGTTGGCAACTAGGAGGGCTCCTCTGGGTGACCTGAACCATAATGATTCGGAAATGGTTCACAGGATCTTGGCTGGGCTGGCAGCCGTTGCCAGCGTACTCCAGGTTGTTTCTTTTCACAGCGGTCTGCGTGGGCCGACTGTGAAGTGTGTAAAAACCACCAAGAAAAACAATTTAAAGTAAAAATAATGCTACTTTGAATACCTTGTAGTAGTATGCACAATCTTCTTCTACTTTTGAACTTCTCAATTTTCAGTTGAAAAGTCAGTCCTCCAGCGTTCCACCAGGCATTCACCAGTTTATTCTTGCTCGCAAATCGATCAATCCGAAGCCAGGTCACTGAGGTCTTGACAAGAGGAGCTCTCTCACATTTCAGCCTGCGTTTTCTAAAAAGCTGCTCGACAACTCAAGGAGCCTGCAAAGCAATTTACCATGATGACCCTTGACCTCTGTGTCAACTGTGTTTGGATGATTATTTACCTTTAAACACCAGGTGACGACGAACATCTAATTCGACAAGGAAATGGAGCATAATTGTTGACCAGAAAGACCAAGTCAAGAGTGTTTGCTCTGTGTTTTTTTCTTCATTTTTCATCCTTTAAATGTTGTCTTTGAGTCTTGTATATAGATGTGCTACATTTAAAGACTATTTTAAGGGAGTTTTTCCAGCCAGGCTGATTTGCTCTCACTCAGGTCTAAGCAGCATAGAAAATAAGTTGGTGAATGTAGACCAACACTCCGATTGAGTGATGTTTTTGCAGAGTTGTAGAACATTGGTATGATATTATTAAAGTTCTTGGTAGCAAGTTAAGGGTTGGGAGCAAAGGTTAACTCACAGTACAAGACTTAAGTTCAAAATAAAGCTGGTACAGCTACAGGAATGTACCATATATTCCAAGACTGCATATGCGAGACAATTGTTTCTACATCCCAGAATTGCTCATGCGTTGCATTTATTCATTTTATTTTGACCTGCTTTCAAGTTCACAGACAACAGAGGTAAAAAGCTGAACAAAGAAATTATCACAGAAGAATGTATTTCAGTCTTGGTTTCAGTGAATCAATAATGTCTTGAAACAAAACACACCACCATATATTGCAGCATCGATCATTTGTTCACACTTTGATATTGATATTTGCACATTTCGGAATGCTGCTCGGACCAGGACATTTCACACAATAACAGGCGGAGCAGGCTCTAACAAAAGATGTTTTGACTGAAATGTCAACATTTAAGCCTCGATAAAAGAGCCCTTCAAGTGTTGGCTGTGGAGTGATGAAACTTTTTTCCAACTGTGTTCACAAATTAGATTTTCACCATGCTCCTTAGAAGGAGTAAGTTATTATAAGAAGATCGTTTTTGGAAATATATTTCAAATGTTGTGCCATGTCAGGGTAAAAATATCTCAGTGAGACTAATGTGGAGCGATAACCTCAATAAGGGAATTATTATCTGCAAAAAATGAGTAAACTTCCTGGTGAGCAACGAAACAGTGGTGGATTGTCTAAACTGCCAAAGCAGTTTTCTGAGAGTTCGACCCCCCTCCCTGCTTTTCCTCAGTCAATGGCTTTGTTAATGTGCACCACTTCCTTCCAGCTATAAATTTATATGTATGAGGTGAACATTTAGTGGACATTGATGGATACATAAGCATAAGTACACACACCTGCCTTCTGTTCTGACCACTGGATCTACTGGAACCACTTCTTTCTCTCCCCTACCCCTCCTCTCCCTCTAATTGAGCTGTGAGTGGAGGCCAGGTGGAACCCATTTGAATTCCCTCTGGTCGTGACCATTGTGGTTGCTCGTGACACAGTCATACCTCTCATTTCCAGACCGTTTACAACATATTCTTGCCATTGGTAACACTCGTGCTACAATCATTATGCCACCTAACACACCATAGCAATTTGTGGTCAAAAACACAAACACAGACATGCAGAACCAGATGGAAGGCAGAATTAACATCGCAATCAACTTTGTGGAGAGTGCATGCAGAATGATAAATAATGTACTTTTGCACATCACATTAGCCTAGCCAGGGGTGCTATGCAATTCATGTTTTAAGATTTCATTATATTCTGTGCACTTGGCTCAGCATCAGATAATGATATTGAAATGCATGCGCCATTGGGATCAGTGTTATTGACATTGGAATTTGCTGTACCTCTGATTCAGAGGCTGGTCTGAAATTGCTGTTGTTGTTTGTGTGTGTGTGTCTGTGTGTGCGATTTTTTTTTTCCTCCCTTCTCAAATCTGGCAGGGAATGAAGTGTCTATTGGAAAATTATGCAAATGCAGTTAGAGGGAATACAAAATGCAGGGAAATTGAGACCTGAAAAAGTCAAATACAAATAAAAAGAAAAGAAATGGAGGTGTTTTCTGAGCAGATGCTCTCCAAACGTGGCTCAAACGAGTTCAGGCCGTGCTGAAAAATGATATCAGTAATTAGACAAACGGCTCGGTTCGGCTTTGTTTCACGTGTGAACGGGTGTGGCCTTATTGTGTTTCTTTGTATGCTTTAGAGCTCATACCCGCAGTGCTTCATGTGGTTTGTAACTGTCCACTGGCCATATGTCATCCATTTTGAAAACAGCACAAAGGTTTGTATTAGATGGACAGTTGTGCTAGAATTAACCAATTAGCAGCTCATATTTGTAGCTTCGATAGAGTTTCTACACATGCTCACAATGACAATACTAATATGCTCATTTTAAAGTTCCAGTCTCTACTATTTCAGCTCAGTTAATTTGATGTTACTGGTGGTAACAGCGAATGTGGCTTGATGCTACAGGTCACATCATCATGGGGGCGGCAAAACAAATTACTGTTGTATTAATAAAGAAGTCAGACAGTAATTGGCCGTCTTTCATCGTTCTGTGAGCAATCGTGATCTGATTTTATGCCTCACACAGCGTGAGTCTGCAAACAGTAGTGCACAGTGAAACCGACAGAAGTGCATTACCTTGCTGAGGAGCTGACGTTGGTTTGCAGCCTGTTGCCTGCAGCTCCTCATCTCACAGCTCACTGTGGCTGCTCCCTCTTTTTCCATTACTCCCTGCTCCATTTCAAACTGGTCCGCTGTCAAAAAATGCCAGATGAACGTTGTTTTGTCAACACAATTTTGATTAACAAAAGCAATAACTACTAAGCTTACCGACAATGCATTGCAGTACCACTGCACGTTACACTTCATGAGCTCATCAGTTAGTAAGTAAGCATGTACAATGTTTTCAGTACTCACAATCCAAGTTCAGTTATCACCAAAGTCAGTGGGCCTCATCTGCTGACTGTGAGGACCTAAATTCATGACAATCCATCCAATAATTCTGACAAAACTGGACCAAAGTGGTGTAAGTATGGCACTAACATGGTTAAAAATCGTGACCACAGATGAGGTCATGTTTTTTTCACCACATATCTATCATACCCACAGCCCTGCCAATACCATCAACTTGTATCTTTGAAAACTGGTCTTGTCAGCACAATACACTGGAAATATATTGATGCAGCTGTCTCAATAGAAATCTATACAGTGCATGGGATTCACCTTTGAGGTCACAGTGCTTTGAATCTATATACCATATCTCTTTCTTTGTTATGTGGCAGTGGAAGGTACTTTTGCTACGAGCTCATGCAGTTTAGTCTCCTGCTGTCATGCAATGTGCAGCCTTTTTAGCTCGCGTCCAAAAGCAGGCCTGGCCACGTAATGACTTGCAGTGTTTGTGGGCACATAGCATGCCATTTGCTCCTGGTAGGTGATTAATGGCCAACAGGTAAGGTTGTCATGGCAACCTGCCCACCTGAGCCACTATGGCAACCGCAGCTGAAGTGAAGGCCGTACGCTGGATTCACTCGCACTGCGATCAGTTCATGACCTTCAAATACCAGCTAATATTCTTTTCCTTTACATCTTCATCTCCGTCTTTTATTTTCAATTTCCCATTCATCTGTGAATCCATTTCATCCATCTTTTGCTCACTGATTTCCCCTTCTCTCTGCCTGTCCTCCCACCCTCTTATCCTCCATCCCTCAATCTTTCTCATTTCTCCCTTTCCCAGTTCGTGATCGTCCATCCCTCTCTCTTTCCTGTCCTCCCTATTACCCCGCCTCCTCCTCTCTTTCGTCCTTTGTCTGGGATCCATTTGTGCTGCATTAGGCAAGATATGCTGAGAGGGAAAGAAAGGGAGGATAGGAAGAAGGAGGACGTGGAGAATGGATAGTGTCTGAGCTTTGCATTATAATGGAGAACTGTCTCAAGGCAGATTTGCCCTGCCTTTAAAACGATGCATCTATCTGCATTTATTCACCCAACTGTACGCCCGCTTGGCCCTTCTGCTTTTATTTCTCTCCCTTGTGGGAATGTAACCCATCCCGATTGTAGGCCTGCGTGTGCTGTTACATATTTGTAATGGTAATTTGTTTTATTTATTTTGCAGCTAGGTTTTTTTCATTGTGTGTGTGCCAGTAATTTCCTCTTTGTATTGTCTCGCAGTTGGGAAGTGTTTTGTGTGTCAGGAGGGGTTGCAATGCCTTTGTGCACATGGAAGGGAGGAGGGATTGTCCCATTATTTAACCCAAGCCATCAGTCACACTCAACAAGCCTATCATATAGGACCATTCAGAGACCTCGCTGGCTAAAGTTAGCGCTATTATCTGCCTGTCACTGGCTAGCTGTGTTGGGGTCCCTTGTGGAAAACCAATTGTATGAGTGAATGCCTTGCTGCTCACGTTGTCAAGCTCCAGGGATGCGCACAGTGCCTTAAAAGAGCACTCTCCATTTACCTTCAGGTTTTCACACCTTTCAACTCGCATTAGGAAAGCGTGATTTTGACATTTCTGCTGTGTTTAGTATTAAAAAATTGACCGCTCAATTTTGAACCATCCGCAAGGTTTGGAAGCCCAACCAAGTGGAAAAAAATAATCTTTAACTCTAGAAGGAAAGGATCATCCTGGTTTTAATCATCTCTGCTCATCTCCTAAGATTTCCGAGTGAGTGCTCATCAATCAAACTGTATGCAGACAGTGTGCTTGATTAATATTCATTTTATATGAGACACTTCATTTGCATGAACACACTGTCTGTCTCATAAAAATTACCAAGTCCTCCCCGCTGCTGCGATAAGCATCTGGACATGAAACAGTTGAAAATCTGAGACATGGTACTTAACCCGGAAACACGATCCCACTTCATTACATAGTGTTACGTGGGAGGGCTTAAAGCAGGCGTGACTAGTAACATCATACTTAGCATGCCCCCATCAGATAACACTGAGGATCAAGTTTCACTTTGTTTCAGAAGCATTGTATGGAACGCGTCTAGATTAATGAAAATCATCTTTGGTTTCCTCAGGTCAGGAAGTGACAGATGGAGAAATGCCCTGCGGTGGTGATATGCATCAGTGTGACGTCTGTCTCACCGTTTGTACTGGGGTTACACACTCGAGACTGCTGCATGTGAGGAAATCCATATCCATCATTAAAAAAGACTGGAAATGAAAGTGTACAGTCACAGCTGACCTGAAACCAAGGCTGACGATGAGCCAGTCAATTGACAGGAAAATAATGCGCTTTTTAAGCAATTTCGTTGATGAATTAGTAAAAATGTCCCAGGTTCCAGCTTCCCAGTTGTCACCATTTGCTGCTTTTCTCTGTGTGGAGTGATTGTAAATTGAAGATTTGTGGGAGTAAAAGAAACGTGATAATGGAAACCTATTGGCAAACAGCCACAGGTGATCTACCTCTTTAATACCTGTGATTGGACTGTGGGTAATGTTAAGAATCAATGAGGAGGACTGCTTTATGGCAGTACTGGATTGACAGGATTTTTGCACCAATGTGTTGGAATATCTTAATTTAACTGGTTGAACATTTCAATAAAAACAGTCAAAACCTTAAAGTACAAAAATTAGTACTCATACTGGTACTTCCAATAATCACTGCATTTTTTATGACCCCTTATTCCTCTAAAATATCTTCATGTCTCGTCAGAATGGATTTGGCTTCCTTCCTTTGGAGCCAGAGCAGGGTTCAGTGATGCTGCTCAGCAATCACAGTGGAGAGACAGTGACTCATATGCAAAGCAGTAGTTGTGTATTTAAATATGAAAAGCGTATGTAAAAAGAATGGAAAACAATTGGCGTGCTGCATTTCACTTCCGGCAAACTCTCTTTCACTCAGTGGAAAGAAGGAAAGAAAAGGAAGCAAGAGACTGCTTACAGAGAGAAGGCCGACCAGGCCTGTATGAAATATATGAAATGGCCTCCAACGATTTTCCATGAGAGAAATTGCACTGTAGTGGTGACAGGTAATGCACCAAATGCCAAGCATATTATATTTTTCTTTTTTTTTTTCAGTCCAGTTTATTTAGGTTTCCAGCTTGCCCCTGCAGAGGTGTTTCTGTTTATTTCAGGTGATGTGTCATTGACAAAGCACAGCCACACATCATGCCTAATTATAACATAACACATTTGACTCTCACCCAATCGGAGGAGCACAGGAGCATTATCAATGTCAGGATACTGCAGTGGGAGGTGTTTAGTAGTAAATCAGCTCAGCAGAACATCTTCTTTAGTAGCTTGTAACACTGACATCTCATATAACACGAGCGTCTTTAACACCTTTCCCGAAAGGTGTTTTTGTCATTTGCAATATTGCCACGCATGAATAATAAATGTATATGCGAACTTACTGAAACTTGTACCACATGCAGGAAAAAGATCCTGAATGTTGTCTTTGGCATTTTTTAGTCTCAGTTACTCACAAGCCCCATGAACACAGCATTAATTTTGGATCCAGCTGAAATCAAACTAATAGGTTCCATTTCCCTCATCCCTCTTTGCCTCCCATTTGTCTTTTTCTCCAAGTCACATGATCGCTGCGAGACAGCATATTTCCCCCGCATTAACGGCTGCTGTTACTGTCTATATCACCCTGCTCCGTTTTGCTTTAACTAGATAGAAAAGTCAATTAATTAAATCTGTCAAGTTTCATCTGGGCCCCGCTGGCACACGCGCGATTACTAAAATAACAAAAACAACATCATCGCTGATTAGAAAAAAAAAAAAAAAGGTTGCAGGAAAAGGCGAGGCGGTAATGAAGAAGTCTCCTTGATGTGGCTGAGAACAGAAGCGGCGGTCGCTGCTAGGCCCGCTAAATGTTGGCCAGCTTATCTAAGGGAGTTATACTAAATCCCCCTCAGAACAAGTACCCTTGAAACGTCAGCGCCATAATGTATCATAAGGCTCCTTCTGGAATACAAGACGAGTTGGCAATACCGGACTACTGCTCTGTCTCTCTATTTTTTTTTTTTAACTTCCTCCTTTTCTTCGCACTGAACTGGGTCCAAGCCCCTCTCATAAATATGCATTTTATGATGTGTTCTTTTTTGTACTTGCTAGTCGTTCCTGTACCTCAGCCCACACCTTTTTTTTTCTTTTTTTTTGAGAACAAATTAACAACTGTGATAGTGAAGTGTTTTTCATTTTATGTGATAATTTCTAAGTAACACCTGTGCAAGTAGTTTCTGCTTTATTGGTTGTGCTGTGAGATATGCCAAATGAGTCTCACACACGCACACATTGCATGCAGAGCTATGGATTCTCATTGTCTTCCGCCGTGGAAACAGCCTCTACATCCTTCTACTTGCTTCCTGTAGTTGTTGTGCAGTGTATTTTGTCAGTGCTTGGGTGCAAACCTGCAAATAAGCCGTATGCCAACAACCATACCATGGGAATCAGAGATAGGTTGTCTTGTTTGACGAATATATTTCAACACGTTCTGTCTGTGCCTCCTGTGTCCCTCATTTCGAAGATGTCCTCTGGAAAAGAAAATCTGGTCCAGTTTGCCACTTGGGCAATGTTTTTGAATGTGATTATTCATGGAATAATGTATTTTTTTTTTTTGTCAAGGGAGTCACAGTGTCTGATTTGATGTCATATTTAATTTAGCTCTCCTGCATCTGTCAGTGTTTTATTAAAAGCGCTGTTTACTCACAAGGATTTTTCTTTGATCAAATACGCTCTTTCACGTCGTTGTTTCAGTGTCTTACAATTTCAGCAGAAAAAAGTCCACGCACACACATACACGCACACACACATGAGGATGTTGACAGTAAAGTAGACGTGGTTCAGCTAAGTTGTTCAAGCTCTAGTTTTGCATACTCATGGCCTCCTGCCAAGACTTTGCTGATGAGCACACCGACTTTTAACCTCTTAATATTGCCCAAATGGTCTGTTTATGCAGAGGCTCGTGATAGGCTTGCTGCCGTTCTCTTAAACCCATTAATATCTGCTGAAGAAAAAAAAAAAAAAATCTGATTACTCTGGTGTAGGATTTCTGAATGGGGATTAAGAGCTAGAGTTTGAGATTTGGAAATGTCACCGCTCCCAAAGAATCCAGCGACCATAACTCCATAGGGGCGATGGACGTGGAGAGTCTCATAAAAGGATTGAGGTGTATTTAAAATGTAGTGTTGGTATAATTTGAGGTTTTGATGTCAGTCAGCTTCCCCAGTGCCTTGTCCTTTGATGCACCGCTCACGTTTTGACCTTTTGTAACCAGATTTTCTGGCAACCCACAATGGAATTAACTCCCTGCAATATTAAACGCAGTACGGAATGCCTAATGTGCAAGGATAATGCTTGTGGAGAGGATGGCAGCATAGTGTGCACTCTGTGGCTTGTATCGTTTTGCAGAGATTATATTTCTGCAGCAGATCATGGTTGATAGTGGATAATAGAGGGGTTTAGATTGCCTAATCATTAAAGCTGACTTAACCTTAATATCATGATATGGGTTTGATGGGGATAATCTCATCAGAATATGGATGGAAAATAAAATTGTGTCATCTCAGTGTTTCTATTGTACTTTACTTATGAAATGCAGAGTTCAAATTTGCACGTAGCACTTTTTTTTTTTTAATATATAGACACATCCTGGGTGTTAATCTCACAGCAGTCACACGCCATCACCATGTAAACCACGTTTGACGCCTGCAATTCATTTTATGTCAACTAGCAATAGCTTTGCGATGACTTCATCCGGTGTCAGGAGTGCACTGGTGACGGCATTCCCATGAGCTTCGGTGGAGGTCAAGGGTAGCTCCGGTTCGTTTGGCTCTCCAGAGCGTGTCTGCTTCGCCATTTTGTCGACTTGAATTTTGGAGCAAAGCCTGCGAGCGCAGTAGTCGTGTCTTAGGCCGTGCAAATGCAATCACAGGCGCAAAAACTCAAACTGTGAACTGTTACAGCTCACGCCCACAGCAAAGGGAAGACACCGGCGCGTTTCTTATGTCAAATACCGTCAGGCCTCACAAGAACACGCACGAGGTCTGCAGCACATGCGTGCATGCACGTACGTATGTGACTTATCATCGACACACATGCATAGTCAAAAGCCCAAAGCAGCGTGCGCTTTATCGCTCTCTACTTGTCTCTCTGTGGGAGTGATTTGTTGGTAAGGTGGGGGAGTTAACACATTGATGAGCAAACAACAGCAAAATATCCCAAAATACATTTTGTGATTTGCACTGTCTGAGCGTTTGCTCGATCGCACCCGGTATGAGTTCAGCTGACTGGAGATTGAGCAACTTGCACCCAGTCTCTCGATGACAACTTGCCACGGTGCCATAAGGACTGCGCGCAAGGATGATAAAGCCACGGTGCATCCATCTGTTGTGTTTCTTCCTGGAATAGATGCCTATTGTTCCTGTAAATGAACAAAGAACTCATTCACTTTAAAGTCTTCTGCTCAGCTGACATGTGTGCTTTTTATTTTTTATGACAGATTTCAGACGGCATCTGGCATCAGAGCAACAGGACTTGTGGTCTTGTGGGAAGAGTGGCGGAGCGGAGGGAACCGTGCCATAAGAGAAGCATCCGGATCGGGCATTCGCCAGCAAAAGACTGACCTCAACCAGGACCTTCAGCAGCGCGCGGTAAGAAGAGGAGGCCATGTGGACCGCACGGCTGCTTGTCCTCGCCAGCCTCTTCGCACCAGCCGCTATGGGTGAGTTTGGCTCATCAGAGCCTCGTGCTCGTCTGTGTTTCTGTCTATGTGGTCGTGCAGATGCGGGCACAAAAACACACCTCTTGCATTTTGTGACTGGTATGATTGAAGCCGTATCAGAATTTCATCCTTTTGCTGTTTAAGTGCCAGATTCTGTCAGCCAACTGCGATAAAAGACTGACTATATGTCTGTCTCCTTTTCGCCGTCTATCTAACTCTTCTCGCTAATTAGCAGTTTTTTACTCTCTAAACTCCCTGAAACTTTTTTTTTTTCGACAGTTTTCTTGTTTGCACTCCCTGTCTGTTTTCTTTCTCTGATTTTCTACCTATTTTTAGATCTGTCCTTTCTTCTCTTGTCTCTTGTCTCTTGCTCTCCTGGCGACAGGAAATGAACTGGAATTACTTTCAAAGAATCATTAACACTGCTTTGGCTTTGCGGCGCATGTTTAGAATAGCGTGAATTGCAGGAGGGGAAAAAAAGAGACTTTTATCATTTCACGCATTAAGATCTTAAGATTAAGTTGCACAGTCTTTCTTTTCCCTTGTCTTGGTAAACGGAAACAGCCGTACTTTTGCAGCGTTTCCCTCTGGCCCTCTGTGGATTCTTTCAAAAACAAACCGAATGAAGTCATTTAAATTCAGATTAGAAGACATCAGTGGTGGTGGTCGGGTACCTTGTAGGTGTGCTGAAGTTTGGGCGTGTGTGTGTGTACGGAAGAGGCGGATGGTCACAATCAACTGGGTTATAGATGTATGGAGTGTGGGGAGTGGGGCAATAGTCCATGGCAGTGCTAATATGATATGGCTAAAACCATTAATGGGAGATTTGAAGCTGATTGAATTGTTTTGGTATTGTGATATCTGTGCAGGACGGAAGCTATTCCAGTGCTAATGAATGTGCACTCTCCAGCATCATTAATTGTGCCTTAATGTTGAATGGAGATAGGGCAGAGGACAGTGATATGTCATGCATCTCTCTTTAGAAAGCCCGAGTGACCAGAGGTGTAGACGTTATGACGCAGCTGATTTAGTAAAGTCAGCCAAAGGAGCTGCAGAGATGGACTTTGAGGACTATCAGTTGCATTTTTAAAGTCAACCTGAAATTAACATTAACTTTTGAATGTAGTCAGTCCCTGTAATTTCAGTGAAGCACCCATGACATGCTCTCTCGGGTATGAACTTCTGGTTCCGACTGATGATCTGGGTACTCGTAATTTGATTCAACATCTATGTTTTTCATAATAATGCTTTAGTTCCAATGTCTGCATAGACCGTTAACCAGCTGGGGACCAATGCTTTCTGCTGGAGTCCCATCTGTGCACTCCTCACGTTGCATCGCGCCTCTGTACGTTAACTCCCCGTCGTGATTGAAATCATGGGATAATGCAGGGAAGCTTGAGGTCACAAGGCTAGCCGTTGTTGTGTGGTCATTAGTCAGCATCATAACTGGAACTACAAAAGAAAGACAGGTAAAGATAACTAGATTTCCTCCGTTCCATGATATGGATGGACATGATGTGTATGTGTGTGTGTGTGTGTGTGTGTGTGTGTGTGAGAGAGAGAGAGATTGAAATGACATGAGTGAAAGTCTTAATGGGAAAGTGTGGAAAATTCGACTTGCAGTCGACTTTAAACAGCAAAAGGCCATACAGCATTAATCTCTGAAAACTACTGCGTGAGATGCAGACGCGTAATGCTCACGCTGCACCTAAACGTACATTTTTTTTCCTACTCAAATATTTATTAGCACGAGATATGCAACATTAAAAATTCAACAACTGTGAGCCATTGGTCCTGTCAGTGCTATTTTAACCATGGCATCCTTATCCAATTTATTCAAAAAATTACAGAGATACAGTAACATACAGCTGCATGTCTTAGTATTTCCTGTGACCCTTAACATCATTTTCGAACCATACAAACCCCCGTTAGGAGTGACACAAAGGCAAGCATGCCCGTGCATGAACCAGCCTGCGGTCGGTGTTATTAGTCGTTATTGTTTTAACCTCTTGACCTATTTGATTAGCATTGACTCTAAAGTGCTGCCTACAACAGATGTGTCTATCATGCGCCATGTAAGCGTCTCTCGACCTATCCATGCGAATCTTCAGCTTGCTGCATATAAGCTGCACTTCCTTGTGATGTGGTTTAATTTATTTTTTTTTGAAAGAAGCGTACACTGTCCTCTAACTAGAAATCTGTTGTCCACAAACACCGTCGGAACAAAAAAAGCGTTCAAGCATGTCTTGGGATTAGCGAGATTCATATCAATGGCCCGTTTGGCTGGATAAACACTGACTGTAGGACAGCCAGCCTCGGCCAATTAAAAAGTGTCGGGGCGAAGGATGTGAAGTGGTTTAAAGATATAGTTATGTCTGAGAAATGCAGTTGAAACGTGTCCACTGCAGACACCCTGTGACCACCAGTTTATTCAAAGCAGTGAATTGTGTTTTTACGATTTAGCCCCTTCACCACAAATGTAATATACTTCATGTTTGTGCAGTATTACTTTTCCCATGCATACTAAAGTTTTCTGGATCGGTAGTAGCATTTTCCAACTTTCTAGGCTGCCATTGCTTTTCTTTTATTTCAGTATGGTATGAAAAAGTGGGAAACAGCACCCATCAATCTTAAAAGCGCTGTGAACCATCTGGAAAATGGTCAGCAGCAATGCATGTATGATTTGTCATAAATGGGCTGAAACGTGCAAAAGCACCTTCATAGTCCTTTAAATCTATCATTCTGTTTTGTTATTCATACCCAAACAATCAATCATTCATTGATCTTCTCGGAAGAGGTGACATCGAACTGACAAATCGTGTGGTTGCTATGGTTTATGATGCTGTAACTAATGCCCTTAAGGAACTGCATTTGGAGCATTTTGAGCTTGTTTGAACACCAGATGAAGTGGTTGACATCCCCAGTAAATTATTTGGCAGTTGCATTAAGAAAAAACAATCATTTAACGCCCGACCCTGATGCTATAAGCGGACACGGCCAGATGTTGCCAGTGAATTGTTCTGCAGCTGGGGAAGCTTTAGTGGGAATATTCACCACGGTGTCATTGTGAATGTTTCTCCCTGAGAGTGTTGGGAACGTGTACACCAGGGGATGCTGGCCTACTTTGGGATCTATAGCCCCTTTTGTCTATATACAAGTCAGGCTCAGGCATGCGCTCACATGTGCACAAATGAGTGGAATCAAACATACGGGAATAGCACCATTTTCACAAGCTTCACACAGTAATCACAACACGCATGCAGAAGAAGGCATGCACACGCACGCACAGTGTTAGCTTAGGGTCTGCAGCTGGAGCCGCGCAGTGTCCTGCCCTTGGTTGTCTTACTTTTACGTCAGCTGTCTCACACTTTACACTTATCTGAAGAAAACGAGGAATATTTCTGGACAAGTGTCAGAGAAGCAAGATAAAAAAAAATAAATGATGGACTGCAGCTTAAAGACGGTGGGGATGTGTGCGTGGAGTCATGTGTATTTTGTTTGTGTGTTTGCTTGTGTATGGGCTTGCATGCAATCCTTTTGTGTGTGTGTGTGTGTGTGTGTGTGTGTGTGTGTGTGTGTGTGTGTGTGTGGAAGTGTAGCTACAAAGTCTTGTAAGATTAATAAAAGATTTTATCACAGATGCAGTCAGTGAGTTGAAAAATAAGTAAAATGCACGCTTGTCATTGTTTTGGTAACACTGAATAACAATGGAAAAGCAATGTCCCAAACACTCTGGCCATGCCTGAGTGGCACATTAATCATGCGTTTCTGTGCATGTAAAATGCTCCAGGAAGGATTTTATATTCATTCCACTTAATACCACCCCATGGAGTCTGAGACATAGCAGCTATAATGGATGACGGCTCGTGGACCAATCCAAGAGGCAAAAGCGTGAAGTCTGACACATGTTTTTCATGGTCAGATACTAGCGCATACATCAAGCCTGGAAGCAGATATCATCCTGCCGGCGTGGGATAGGTACATAATGAAGGATGCATGCGACGGCGGGGCAGGTGTGTGCCCAGTGTATCTGTTCAGTATACGTGTGTGTCTGTAGGTTTTTGCAGCTCTTAGAACAATGTCAGGTAAGTGGCAATTCCACAAAAATGGCTAAGAAAGAGAAAAAAAACAATGCACATATAACGTCCATAATGCTTTTTCCTTACTTTCATTCATACTCTCTTGCAGAGCTTGCTCAACGTTGAATCCAAGCCAACGCGCACCTCACAAACACCTTCTGTTGCTCATGTTGCAGTATCCACAGCAATATGCTAAGGTTAGCCGTATCTAACCAAACAAGAGCATTAAACTCCAGTGTCAGCCTCACTGTTCCCGTACCTGATCCACTTAATTAATCTCCTTGTGCCAGGGCACCGACTCCATCCGCCAAGGCATCCCTGGATTTGCCTAATTTGCTTAATTAATTAAACAAATGATTTATTTGAGCTCATATTTCAAAGTGGGAGAAAGTTCTTTGTAGAGCCTACTGAGGCATGTACTGTTTTGTTGACTGTGAGATGCCTCTTGAAGCATTGAAATTAAGTGGGCTTCAGAGTGGGTGGACGTCAATCATTCATTTGCAGTGGCGTAGTACGGCAGATACAGTACCTCAGTGCAAGGGTGAACTATGTATGCATTTGTATGTGATGCTAGATTAAGGAACTAACTTCCTACAGTGTCTGTGTTTTATGAAGGTGAGGTACAGGGATGATTACAGTTGCATAGTTTCACTCTGGTGAAAGTAAGCAGACAGAGTTTAATGACTGTAGGTGCTGAACGACCAAATTGTCAGTCAGAGGAAAACATTTTAGGTGCAGCATGAGTGGGTGGTGGAAGGCTTAAAGTTCCAGAAGAGGGCCAAGGGAACTTTTTTCAGTGTGATGACGGTGCTTCATCCCAAAATGAGTCAAATATGATTCCTAGTGTAAGGCAGGTGTCAGGCTGAGCCCAAATTTTAAGCACAATCACAGAACAAGTCTATTTTGTCATTAGCACCGCAGGTTTTAAAGTGATTCAGATGAGACTCGAGACAACGTTCAGTTCTTTTTCGGCTTCTGAAAACATGAACATGCTTATCCCTGTTGTGCGCCATTCATATCTGTTTTGCATATGAGCGTATGAATTTCTGTCTTTTCCATTATGATGGAAACTTGTAATGAGATTGCACCAATTTTACTTATATTTTGCATGGCTGGGTGAGCAACCACATGCTGTGCTCATACTTCATGTGCAGCATATTTGGCATGAACATATAGTGCATGTCACAGAAAGTACAGAAGAAATGAACTGCTAAATTACTTTATTCAAAACAAATGTTGTATTATATCTTTGTGACAGTGGTCATAAATCGTGTCAAGACAAAATTCAAGTAAAAAACTAAACTAAAGGTTTATATAGAATGTGTGTAATTGTCGATTTTTTTAACTTGTAGAAATCTCAGGTCAATTGATTTTGTGTGTGTATGTGTGTGTAGAGCCTGCAAGCAAGTATCTGCAGCAACACTAAGAGCACTTTAAGCTAAATGCTAACATCAGCATGGCAACATGCTCAC
The DNA here is from genome assembly GCF_051107435.1 of Chaetodon auriga. Taxonomy (NCBI): domain Eukaryota; kingdom Metazoa; phylum Chordata; class Actinopteri; order Chaetodontiformes; family Chaetodontidae; genus Chaetodon; species Chaetodon auriga. Next base: position 9,503,966 of record NC_135097.1, on the reverse strand, counting down.
AATGAATGTGCTAACATGCCCATTAGCTCTGTTTGCAATTTCATTAATTATGCAAGTATCGAGGCATAAACCAATTTCTGAAAAATTGAAAATTTGACCTGATGATGCCACTAGAGAAAAAGTCAGGGGATTATCAAAGTCCCCGAGAGGATTCATCCTCTGAATATCTGTGCAAGATCTCATGGCAATCCAGCAGATGTTGAGATATTTCAGTCTGGACCAAAGTGGTGGGCTGCTTGACGTTGCCGTCCCCAGAGCCACACCACTAAAAAACTCTTATTTCAAGCCTCTGTTGTGTGTTTACTTTGTCAAAGCTTTGTGCTAGTTGTGCAACAGAGTATGCCTAATTCACACAAGATGAGGGTTTGGAAGTGTGCGCAGCATCCCTCAAACTGGAGCTCGGAATGTGGAATGCACTTGCACATACTGGCGCAATAAATGTCAAGGCAAGGCCACAAAAGTACTAAACGGGCGCAGGCAGGATCACAGCTTGTGCCTGGTGACGTTAGCGCGTCCCTGGTGAACGGTCACTGCACTTGCTGCCACCATCTAGCATCATGCATGGTAAACATTAATTCAGTTTTTATTCCAAAGCTTATTTCAAAAACAGTTCTCACTCGAGATCCGATCTAATTAGGGAATAGAAAATGTATAGCTGAAGTGATTTTGTGACTTGACTTTCACATAAAAGTTTGATCGCTTTGAAAACGGTTTTAATGATATTCTTAAAAGATGCCTTGGGTTTAATGCATGAACAGGTTTTTTTTTTTTTGGTTTCCTCTTTTTCCTGGGAATGGATTATGCTTTTCCCATAAGCCACACAAGGCTGCCTGAAAATAGATAATAGTGTTGCACTTATGGAAAAAATGGCTTTGTTTTTATACCTACCCTAAGGGTGGCCTCCACAGCTGTCATTTGGTTGCCAGCTTATCCCATAGCTCCTTTCTGAATGCTAATTTTTTTAGCTTTTTGTATAGCATTTTTTGTCTCTTTGTCAGGATGTGAGGCCTTATTTGAATAAAATTGCTAGATTTTAATTTAAAGTAAATATATTGGTTATAAAATCCCCTTTTCTTTGTATTCCGTTCTAGTTCTCACTTCCACCATTAACATTTTGTGTGGCATTTGGCGTGGTGCTCAGAAATCCCTTTCCCTTTTTATGTTCTTCTGTAATGAGTGAAAAATCAATACCTGCTTGATATGGGGAATAAAAGAATGGCCTTTGCTGCCCATGGCATCAGTAGTGACTGCTTGACATTGCCAAATTGCTGTCAGAACTTTCAACCGAAGCGGAATGAATGACAGCAACATTAAGAATGGCGGGGTGAGGTTAAATACCTCTGCATGTTTTATAGGTGTCCATACCGGGACCTGTGTATATCTTCCAAATAAACGAGTTAGACTCCCCATTCATTCAGCCCAGTTATACGGGCATAATTTGGTAAGAGCTGAATGATGCCGTTTAAAGTGTACTCGCAGCTGGCCCAATGGTGTTTAATGAGGACAGATATTGACAGCAAGGTCAAGTGGCAGTGGATGCTCGTTTACATTAGGCCGCGTAATGTGCGCGTGCGCGCCGTTCGTGTGTATGTTTGTGGTGTCTGGCACAGTGGAGAGAGAGAATCGCTAAGTAACCCCGCAGACCGGCTCACAGGGCAAAAATGGTGGGCGTGCAAGACCACAGGGTTTCCCACACTGCGTAACAGCAGGGGTCAGGCAGTAATTTGGGGTGTGGGCGGAATGTGAGGAGCGAGAAGGGCAAACAGAAGCCATGCAGAGAGACAATGCAGCGACCTATGCTTTCCTCCATTTGCAAAATTAATTACTTTTCCCTTCCCGAGCCATAGTGTGAAATCTATACGAGCAGCACACGCTTGTTATCCCTCACCTGTAAAATAAATCCAACGCGTCCGCGTACATGCAGTTGTTGTTGCATATGTGGCGTATTTGCATTCTGATGACACAGTGGGTGCTGTGAAAGACTGGGCAGATGATTACATGTTGCAATGTTAGACACGATAGTGCTGTATATGCAAATATATCAGCTTTGTAGGATTTGCCCCCTTAGCTCTGTTTCCACCATAAGGCTTTCACAATCATGGATGAGGGTGTGCGAGCGAGGCTGTCAGTCCCCTTCCCCTCCCACATGATGAATTGTTACTGGAGCGGCATATGATTGCAGTACATGCCTCAAGGCTACACTATATGCATGTTTGCTAATTATTTAGATTAGACTCTCCCCTTTTAAACCACATGTTGCCAATAACATGCACGCATATTTCCATTTATTATCAATGTGTTTTTATACTTTTGTGTGTGGGAGGGGATTTCGTGTGTGCATCTTGTTCTCAGATGATTCAATATGTACCTGGGTTCACAGTCCAAGATCACACATATATTAGCAATGATATGATATGCTCCAGTTCAAAGCCCATGTGATACAATTTGCTTTCTAGATAATATAAATGTGGCTGGTTTCCTTAGCTTTCGTTTCAAATATTGAATGAGAAATGCCGCAGAATGTCTTTTGCTGCACAAACAATAGAAACATACGCAGTGATACAGACAGTGGGGCATGTTGTCTGCTGCATTTTAGTAGTCTTCAACTATTCCCAAGAAGTAGTCAAGTGCTTGATTAATCGTGGGAGATGAATCTTTTTTTTCACCTAATAGCAACAGTTCTCATCAAAAAGATCTCAAATACAACCAATAAAGGGTTAACTAATGTAGATGGGACCACCCTGTTAGTAGGACTCCTCGATTGGCTCTGAGAGGCTCCTCACAAATGAGCAGTGATCTGATCAGACTAAACCCCCAGCAAGCTTGCCTAAGCTGGAGATACTGTTTGACTGCAATAACAATGCAGCTGCTGTCTTGCAGGAATAGTGCCAATCTTTCCTTCTCTAAATGCTTGAAAGCCTGTTTATTGAACATGGAGTAACGTAGAACACGACTGCACAAACAAATCTATGTCTCTGGGAACGTATTTCCATGTGGTTGATTGCAGTTGAGCATTAGGACGTGCAGCCATGTTTCATTCTGCCTCTTGCTCTTGCTGCATGTGGGTGAGCCACACTGCACAGGGTTAAAAGTCACATGCGACAGCTATAACTTAACTAACAACTACCCAAGACGCCCCCAAATGCATATGTGTTGTATGGATTGCCACTGCTTTATTACTGCCCCACTCTCATATCTGTATGCTACCTTAAATGCGAAGCTACCATGAGCAGCGGATTTGCTTAGCTTAGCACAGAGATTGTAAAACAGGGAGAAGCTGCTAGCTTCTATAGGTCCAAATGTCACAAAATCCACCTACCGACCAGTCTCGCAGTTTCTCTGCTAATGCGTTGTATGTGGTGGTCTGACATTTCTTTCAGTGTGGATATGTTGGAAGCAGGTACATGGTTAAGGAATAAAGCCATAACTGTATATCAGGAGAGGGCCAGCACACAAACACACATGTGCTAGAGGTACAGGACTGCAGAGAGCGTTACTTTGAAAGGCCTTATCAATGTGTTTTGGGAGTGTCACACAGACTTGAGGTCAGAGCTGTGGTTGTGCATTGATGTAGCTGAATCTGTGACTCTTGTATTGGTTTTCAGAATTGGTTGATCTTTACACCACTGCTCCATCTGTCTCGCACAGCAGTCTAGCTAGCTAGCTAGCTGTAGTTGTGTCCGTCCGCCTTTAACATCAGTTTTTGGCATTGCTCATCGGCAGTGAGACATGCAGATCATATATCCAGGGAAGCTCTCTGAGAGCCTGCGAGTGCCTACATCAGCTTATGTAATATGCAGCTTAATGGCCACACAGCAGCACATTGTCAAGTGCTGTTGTTTGTTTAGAGCATCTAAACAATTGGCTCTTTGCTTGCATGTGCACATTGTCGTGAGTCTTGACGTAAATAGTCGTAAATTGTTTGTGTTGTTAGGTGCGTGAGGCCTTGTCGCTGTTGTTGACAGGCAGAGCGCAGAGGAAAATCCAGGTGTCTTCCACAGTACGACCCAGGAGACCGAGTGAAGCGATACCACCTTTATTTGACCAACAAAGGGAATAATTGAGAAACAAACGGGGCAAAGGATTAATTAGTTATTGTTCCTTTTGATCTCTTTCTTTTTCTGAAGCCACACTCGAGCTATCCAGCGCAAAGAATAATATAGTCTGATACCATTTGTCTCTGGATGCAACGGGCCAATTATGGGCAAGATGGTGTGTGACCCTGCCGTCTTTTCCCTAAGCTCTGTCATTGAATAAACCAAGCATGCACAGTAACTGGTGATTTCATCTCAGCGAATCAATATGAAGTATTGTTAAGTCTGCATTTGGAGTAAAGGGGTTGGGGGGGGATCAAATGATACTGTGGCACAGATTAGCCCATGAGACCTTGAGGATAAGAGAGAGTGAGAGCAAGCAAAAGAGAGGTGGCGGTGTGGGGGAGGTGGGGGCGATACTGGAGATGGCCTTCAGTATGGCCCAGTGGCCTTGTAGGGGAATTCAATACAGCCATTGACAAAAGAAGGCTTCCATTGTGGAGGAACCGGCCTCCTTTGGGAAGCTGTTCCATTTCCTTATTAATTGTGCTCTCATTAAAATAAAAGGAAGGGGAGAGGGGAACGGATAGCGCCAGAGTAATGGTTGCTCCTCAGCATGGCCTCCTTGCCTGGATGGACGCCAGGGTCAAGTAGTTTACAGTCCTAGCGCTTTGCAGTGGATGGAAAATACACTGTAGTTTATGTATTTTATTTACGGCACGTACAGTGCACACAGATATACGCACACATCCCCTCCCTTTATCTTCCCTCTCTCAAGCCCTCCTACACACAAGAACACAAATCTTCCTCACAGGCTCCGACCACATCCTCTGCAGATGTACAGTATAAAGACTCTGGGGGTCTCAGCTTGGCCTCAGTCTCACACCACAGCTGTCGGACATGGGAGGAGTCATCAGTTTAGGCCATGGATCACTGATACCCTGACCAAACACTGCGTACTCCCTAAAGTAGCCCTATAGACCCTCTGCTTAAAGGATAATTCTGGTTTATTTCAACTTGGTGAAGGCTTTTTCATTATACTACATTTAATAATTGATCGTTTTCTTTTTTTTTTTTAATGCCTACGCTGTGTCTAATTCCTGATATTGTCTCTCTGTTCCTCCTCATAAACGAACACGCAAAGTTTTCTCAACATCTTGCGTGAAGAAACATGCAATTAATTATATGAATACGTTTTAAGTGACCTTCATTAATTTTCCTTCTAACCACATGCTTTTGTTTGCGTTTTTCTCGCACTGGCTTTGTTTTTCTTCTCCCATATGGATCTGCAGCTTGTTAAGCTTTGTTTACATCTGATGGCTCTCAAGTGATAAGAAGCATGCATTGCTTCTGTTCAGCCAAACTGGCCGGTCATCTGTGGATTGTGTCCCCCCCCCCCGCCCGTTCTTGACGTAAGCTATTCTAAAATTGAGAGCACCATCGAGAAGATAACTTTTTTGGAGGGTAAGGGGGAGCAGAGGTGGGGGTAGAGGCCAGCTTTCACAGACGTTGCCCTGTGCCTGAGACCCTACAAAAGACCAACTGTGTCAAATGAGAAAAATTGCAGGTGCACATTCCCCAGTAGTGCACTCCCTCCTGCCTCTCATTCCCCACACACATATTAGCGCACACGCACAAGCGCTGCCTCCGTGATCACTGCCCCCTCATTTGGTGGAAGGAGCAGGAGGGGGCGGGGGGGGGGGGTGAGAAGGAGATCCTTTTTCACTGTGATAATACGGCCCTTTCTCTGCCACGAGATGGACTGAGGAAAGGGTTGAAACAGGAGAGGGAGAGTCGGGGATGTCATTCCACAGCGAGTAATGGCATCAAACAATGTGGTATGCCGTTTTTATAGGCCCGCTGCAGATGTTACTCAGTTTCATGTTCGCTCTGCGCGTACAATGGTGGTTATTTTGCATCGAGGTCATGGTGAAGAAGACGGGGGCCTTTGACCACGAGGTCTGGATTTCACCCGGAGTCCATTTTTCATACCATAAATGAGTCAAATGGAATGCAAGGCTGTGATACACACAGTGCAACTTCAAAAATCACGTCGAAGCTGTAAGATGCTCCTTTGGATATCCCCTCGTAATTGCAAACTTAAACGACGACGACTCCGTGGCTGCGGTGCAAAGAGTGACTGCTAATAATGTAGAATGAATGTCCAAGTTAGCCCACAGCTAACTTGCCGACCTTAAACCTACCGAAAGTAGCTAACTTGTTACCACAAGACCCCCGTGACACGTTGCACATGTTAACGAGTTTTGAGCTGTTTCACCAAAGAGTTCTGAGATCATTTAATTTTTATACTTTCAGCAGCCTGAAGAGGTAGACCTATGCAAAATATGACAACCAAGCCCAGTGTACGAAGGGTTAAGCGCCCTGCTGTTGTGTCTTTCCAGAGCAAAAGTTTTCTGGCCCACCCTTGTTTGCTTGATTTGCAGCAGTTTAATCTTAAACTAATATATGCAACCACTGGAGCTTTTCAACTTCCCGGTAACAGGTTTGCCAAATAAATTTGCTGTTTTTGAGGTGCAAGCCTGTCTCGATGTGATATTGTATCACACATTACAGCTCTACACCTGTTTGTGTGAAACCATGTGTGGCGTGTTTTGCCCGAAATCTCACATCCCGTCCTATTTCATGCTTCTTCTGCTTGTTGTCGGTTTCCAGTATGCCACATGTTAAGTTGCGGCCAGATGATTTGATTTGTGCGCACCGTGTACATGTTGCTTCATACATATTCAGCGCTCATTATTTCCACACAATAACCCTGTGTCTGATACCTGTCATTTTGAATACAGAGGCAAGGACGATCAAAGGAGATCATCATAGCTGTGTGTCTCAGATGTAGCGTAGCCACCCAGGCTAATTTCAGCAGCACTGCCTTGATTGCATACATGTGGAATGAGATTACTCCTCACTCTGTGGGTGGTTTGTGGAATCACTTTTTTCACATTTACCTCCGTCTCCAACACTAGGATTTTGTCTCTGACACATTTTTCCCTGCTTTCTTCCCCTTACAAGTCTTTTATCTCACTTTTCCCCTGTTGCTTTTCCTCTCTTCACAAATCCGCCTTTACAATAGTGTCACCCACACATTCCCTTGCCTCCTCCCTGTCTCCTTTGCTTCAACCTTTTGACTGGCGGCATGTCAGTGCTAACATCTGGCTGTGCTACAAGCTAGTTCCTCAGCCGCTGTGGCCTCAATGAAAGAGATAACTCTTCCCCTAGAAATGTACAGCATGGGACCACTGAAATGGCCTGTGAGGTGGCTTACACCATCCCATAGGACAGGCTGTGGCGCTGGGAGAGGATTGACATTAGATTGAATCAGTGCTACACCTTGCCAGTGATGCTGTAGCTCAGGGAAGAGGAAGTGAAACAGAGCAAGCAGGGGGCCTGATTTAAAAATTGTCATCCTTGAATGCTGTCACGTTCGTCGCATGTAGGTGTATGCGCCAGATAGCAATATTCCCCAGGGACAAACACCCCCCCCCCGCCCAATGCATAATGTATTAAAGTGGGCATGTGCTCATATAAACACACATGCAAGAATGAACACGCCACAGGAGAGGAAACAAAAGAAGTGGGTTGCAGTTAAGTACGGATATAGAGAACCTTTAATCTGCCGATGCGACCCGGCACATGAGATCGCACCACCCTTTGGGTTTTTACGGTATATAGGGCAAACGCCTGCCCCCACTCCCAACACCCACCTCATCTCACTGTTATCTATACTCGTTCCATACCTTTGAATTACACCTTTCAGGGATTTAGCTTAAACTGGTTTTATCATCCGCTGGGTGTGGAAATACTTCCAACACTCAAGTAAGAGTCTTGTGCTACATTTGTACTATAAATGTGATTAATAATGTTTTATTCGGGGCAGTGCTTGATATTATGAATGCAGCTACGCTGGCACAGATATTGCGAGAAATATGAAGTAATGTCTTTGTTAATCTAAAAACATTACAGACGCATATGCATGAAATCACATTTTCATTTTGTCATTTAAATAATTTCTCGCTCTTCATTATGTAAGTAAACATTGCAGCACTGAGCTTTAATTGGTATTAATTCGTGTTTTTTTGCCCTTCAGATATTACACTGCAGTGAGAATTACAAAGGAGTATGGGAAAGACAATTGGCTGAGGTTTATTTCCAAATTGCTCTGCCACAAAAAAGTCCCTACATTGTAATCTATGGAGTTGGATCCTTGTGCATGGATGCCTTTGATAAAATAGAATGCAAACAAGTTCATACAGGGGCGCTTCGAGAGCGAGCTCCAATTTCCTGTTTCCGCCTTCAAATGGTGAGAAATTGAAAAACGCTCATCCCCGCCTCCCCACAACCCCAAATTCCATACAGGGCCGAATTTTTCACACAGCCTCCACGACATACAGAAAAAGAAATTTCATCTCAAGATTTCATCAACAACCCATATTCCGTTTCATGTAAATTGTATTGCTACCTTTCCCCCACTTTCTCCTTGTTTGAAGTTGAAAAACACATTTTTATTTTTTTTTATGAGCCTCCAGCAAATTGCTGACTATTGCACGTACGACTGATTTGGTGTGGAGTCTGGTGTTGTGTTCATTTTGCTGTTGTCAACTGATTGGGGTCATCTCAGATTAAGTGGTTCTTTTTTTTTTTTTTTTTTGCTGTCACCATGATCAACAGACACACACATCGTAATATGCCAAAGCAGGAAGTTGTTATCAGTCCGGTGGTGCTAACCCAGTGGCCAGTGTGTTAGTGCTGGAAGGTCGGCTCTATTTGCGCTCACTATTGTCCGATTAATACAGCTATAATAAGTAGAGCCCTGGGGATCCATTCAGACAGCAATAATGCTTGGTTTCCTATTCATTTGTTAGGTGTTCACTCATCGGTTTGTGTTGTCTCATGTGAAAGGAGCTCATAGGGTTTGTACAATGCTGTGGGTTGCTATGGCAGTAAATGAAGTGCAGTCAAGGGCTTAACGAGAACGGTGCTTAATATAGTGAAGAAAGAGATGGATGCATGCATCGTACTTTCAGAAAGTGGTTTGAAGGAAAATTAATTCTGATTGAATAAAATGAAGCAAAAGCAGAGCTCAGTTGAAAACACACTGCCTACAACTTGAGAAACAAGTCTTTTTTTGTTTACCAAGGTGACAGGCAAACTAGTCAAATATTACTTTTGGCAGCTTTACAGAAAACAGATTCACAGAGTGCTTATCGGAGTAAATCCTGACAGAATAAAAACATCTGCTACCAGTGTTGGAAAATCAGATTGAAGTACTTCACTTGGGATACGTATTGTTAACTTACAAAATGTGATGGCTTGTTATAGATTAAGATACCCAACAGTGTTTAGAGTTGAAATTCCCCTCGCTTCAACAAGCTATAACATTAAAACGCTTCTTACCTGCGTGTAACAATATACTGTAGCACAAAAGTCGAAAAGGATGACAGCTATTGTGTTATAAGCAGGTTGAATATGATTTTGAGTGACCACCCCTTCACTGTACGTTAGCTGCTAAGGTGGACTGTGCAAAAAACAGCATTAATGCCAAGCTAACTGTAATACTATCTTACAGACTGTACTTTTTGTAGGTTTTCTGCAGGTGATCCTGCAGTTGTAGACTGGTATGAGGAGGTGTCTAAGAATAGCATCTTTGGAGAAATGTGCTGTGTCCTACACGACACTATTTAGGTATCAGATCCAGCGGACGTACCACCGATTTGCTGACACCAAAATAGCTCCCTCAGGATGTTTCAGAAAGCGTGCATGTGCTTTCATATTGATTCCCTGGCCTGTGCAAATCAGTGTTTGTCTTGTCTGAACACTGAATAACTTCCATTTCCTGAGAGGTTCAGATTAGCGGGGTTGCACTGCAGTTTGTCTCAGTTCATAATGCTAAACTTAGCCACGCTCTCCCCTCTGGTGTGCTGTTAGGCAATTCCATCTGATAATGTGTGGTAAAAGAAGTGAGGAAAGGACCTCTTTCCCCTCGCACAAGACGAAAATCAGCCTGTTGTTTCTTTTCTTTGACCTCAATTACGATCAGGGCACGTGTTACTATAGGGGCATGTTGAGTCATGCCTGCTCTGGGAATTGTGTGTGTGTGCATCAGTGTGTGTCTCCTGTGTGTGACAGCGATTGTGTTCATTGTAGCCTAGGAGGCACCGTACAGTAGGTGGGGGCCAAGGTGCATTAGTCTTGGCTGAGACGCTCCCTTGAGTGATGCCGGCACATGTGGGTGGGTGGGTGGGTGGGTTACAGGAAGGAGGGAGAGGGAGCGGGAGGAGGGGGAAAGCAATGAAAAGAGAGGAAATAGCAAAACGATGTCAGACATGACGGGAACTGAACAAAGCCCAGCTTGCTGTCAGGAGCCGCGGCAGCTCCACAGACTCACCTCCGGCTCGGACCATCTGACAAAACGGTACTCCGCTGATGGGAAGCAGGACACGCGTCTCTGCTCTGTTTACTCGGAGGAAAGGAAAATTTGCTCACAATTAGCACTGAAATAAAGAATAGCTGAAGTATTTTTGAAACTATACCAAAAGTTCCATTTTCAGCTGCTCTCAATAAAAATACAAACTGCTTCGGGGGAATCACTGATGCCTCCTAAGCTGGAGTGGATTTGACCTGAGAAACTAATGTTGTAATTTGCACAACGAAGTGGTTTTAAACATAAGACCTTGATGGGAGACTTGCTTCCCATTTCCTCATTTTTTTTTTTTTTTCCTTTGCCACGGCTATGCACTTAATGAATTGAAGTAGTGATTAATTAAATGAAAGTGCTTGCCAGATGGAAAGACACTTGACCCCTGTTCTGAAGTATGTGAATCAAGCCTTTATGAAGTGATGGCAAGGTACTTGTATTTGTTACTTGTGTGTATGCAAACATGAGGTTACTGTCTTCTGGAGGTATATCACAGAGGGGAGGAAGCTGCTGTGCTCTGCAGATTTCCCTCCATCTAGCAAGCAATTTATTAACTTTCACTGTGTCAATACATCGTTACAACAGGGAAGAAAGACGCCGCTGCCCTGTAATGACCGCCGTATTTCCCATTCCATCAGGTGGATGTTGGCGAGCAGCTCAAATATCCACCATGTGAGGCAGTTGACCCAGCAAGTTGCAGTAGTTTATTATGACTGCACTGTATCTGATCCTCCCTCCGAGCTAATTTGTTAACACTGAAGAGCTAATTTCCCCCCAGGCATCATGGGCAGTTTGACTGACGGTTTGAAACTCGCGTTTGCACGTCGCCGCCCTGCGAAAAACACACCATCAGTCTTTCCCCTCTGCTGGAATTTGCGAGTGCGTGGTGTGTTGCCAATTAATGTGTTCAAATGTGTGTCAGCGAATGCAAGCGGAGGCAAAACAAATGGCTCGTCCATTCGCGGAGTTGAATGGATATCTGGGTGCTGTCATAATGAGTAATGCTAATTGTGCTTAGCAGCATCATTGGTCAGTGTCAGGAGCCATCAAGTCGATCTGAGGAGTTTGTCACGATCGTTCCTGAGGTCAGCTCGTGAATTCATCATTCCAAAGACGCTATCTGTCATCCGGCTGCTCATCTCAGTAAAATAGCGTTTTTAGTCTAATTTTTACAACTTTTTCAGAAGCCGCCTGACCTCCTCGGCGACACAAGCAAAGGCGATTTCACCGATTCTGAGCCGCCGATTCCTCTCACGCAGCACCAACATTGTTTTATTGATGGCGTCTCTTAAACGCTCCACCCGCACAATTCTCTGACAGTCAGGTTGCTGGATAATATTGCACTCCGCGTAAAAGCCTTTGAGATTTCGCTCGCCTAAGGCCATATGTAAACGTAATTTACTTGGGAGAACAATTTGCCTGAACTGTTTCTCACTTCAAGATAAATAATCCCTCATGCATTATTGAAAATGCTGTACTTTTCCCCCCATTTCTCCCCCTCTCATGCAAAGTATTTGCAAACCCCCCCCATCCCCCCCCCCCCAGAAATTTCATTTGTTACAAACAAGGAAGTGGGTGTGACAGGCTCCCATTGGCCTAATCAAATAACGGTATCCAGATTCATGCGCTAATTAATCACTAGCTCTGGGGGCTGGACCCATCCAGCGATTCTCGGCGGAAAAAGAGACATTTGATCTGTCGAATCAGCTCCCTCGCCGTCTCCTCCGCTCCCTTCCATCTATCTTACATTAATTCAATGAAGTCAGAGTTCATTTGAATGCAACCCCCTCGTCTCTCTCTCTCACTCACACAGACACACTCACAATAAGGTTTCAGTTTGTATCATCTGCTTCAGAATATGAGCCTCTTTTTAAAGAATCAAATATTTTATCCTCACATTCTAATAGCCTAAATATTTTTTTTTCCTCCTTGTCTGGGAACATATTTGGCACCGCCTGACTTTCTGGCTGCATTATTATTTAGTGGGAAATTATCCACTGTGTCTGAGCTCAGGCACTTAAGCCGAAGCCTGAAAATGATCTAAAACCGCGTTTCATGTGTTTGTGTGTTTGACATGTGTTTGCCCGAGTGATGGCGGCTCATTTAGTCAGGCTCATTGTAATTATGCGCGGTGGTTGACCTTAACTCCTTCTCCCTGACGCGTTTTCTTGAGAAATGAAATGAAATACAAGCTCCCCAAGGCCCCTGTTTTGTTACTAATGATGACTTTTAAATGTCATTGTTGCTCTGCTCCGTCTGCACTTCAATGCCCGGTGGTTCATAGAAGGTAATGGGTCTTCGCTCAGTATCAGCGACTCAAGAATGGGCTCAGCAGCGAAATTTCTCCCCTCTCACTATTAAACCCACTATCAAAACTGTAAAGTATTTCCCCCTCAGAGTGGTTTTTAGAAGCTCTGCGGGGGAGCGACATTTTCCAAATGAACATTTTTCTCTCTGACCTTTCTGTTGCCCTTTTTGGTGAGTAATTGCAGTTTTTGAAATATTCATTTGTGAGTTATGTCATTTGTAAGCTACATGATTGAAAACACTGCTCCGCGGTGTGAAAGTAATGGAAGGATCCGGCATGACCCTTCCAGTTTGCTTTCCCCAATCTGATTTTTTTTTTTTTTTTTTTTTTCCACCATATTCAGCAGTGCGCTTGTCAGAGGAATTATCCAGGGAGACTCTTCAGTGGAGGAAAAAAAAAGAGATACGCACTGCATATAAACACTCCTTTAAAGTATGAGCTGGAGAGGGGGGAAGAGAGATGAATAGAGCATGGGAACTTAGATAAGAGGATGGACTTTCAATAAGACTATTTCGATTTTCGATAGCTCTGTCGATGATGTGTGCAGGTAGACATCAGTATGTGCGAGTGGGGCAGGATGCTGGCTTTGGCACCCGAGGAATATGAGCCCTATCAATCACCGCCTCCGGGCACAAATGTAATTACACTACAGTTGTTGACGAGCCGGGTAATCCGAGACATCACTGGCATGCATTCGCTTGCTTACATTAGGGGATTGCTGGTGCCCATGTTTATGGCGTCATGTTCGCTGCCGTCTGATGTTTTTTTAATGCTCCTTTTGGGGACACTGGCCTGAATTGAGCCCTCGCCTTTACAAGGTTGCAAGGCTTAAAAGAATTTTTTATTTTTTTATTTCATAGCCAATCATAAAGGTCAAATTAATCAAAATTCACAACTTTAAGTTGTATCGTTGCAACCATTTAATACTGGTCTTTTTCATTCAGAGTCAATTAACTCTTTTGTCATTTATCTAAGAGCACCTGCCTCAGTCAACCTATGTTCCTTTTCTCTGCGGTTGTCAGCTTCAAAGAAGTTTGGTGTGATCCAGGCCAGTACTTTTCAGAGGGTGGAATAAATCTTCCTATTAAGAGGAAGATAATTGATGGCTTTCATCACCAGGATGAATACAATTATTCCAATTTGTGATGTTTCAATGGCAAGTCCGCTTTACCCTGTTAGGGTTTGAATGATTTATGAGACGAAATGAAATGACACGATAATGAGGTGCTTCTCTTGTTGTTTCACCTCACAGTTCGTCTTTTTTCTGTGTTTTTTTCTTATGCTTTTGTTTATTGTCGGGGAAAGATCAGCAGTGGTGCCTGGATGGCGTTTGTCAAACTGAAAATGGCAGAGATTTTATGCTGTTACAGTGTACTGACCACCTTCTGTATGCCTGGATGACACATGCAACGTTTTATTTTTTTCAGTAGTACGACATTTTGACATTTTTATTAAGTAAAACCTTCTGATTAAGAAAAAAAAAAAAAAACACTCCCTAACTCACTTTTATACAGGATTAGCCTGAAATGTACTATACAGTCATTAGAAATGGCCTAATTTTAACCTGCATAATTTTTTTTGGCCACTTGGGGGCAGTGCAACAAATGTTAAAACACTAGCAAACAGTGGCTTATATACACATCCAACAGACATGTAGCAGCATTAGCTTTAATTTGAGGTCGTGAAACTCCAGCATTCACTCTTCTTTTAGCTCTGCTTTGCTCTCCACCAGTGTTTCAGGTGAAATATCTCGTTCTGTAGATTAGATTAGATTAGATTAGATTCAACTTTATTGACATCGTTAGAGTGCAGCACAGAAACAACCACCAATTATGCAACGCAAAGTAAACCAGGTATTTCCTACCTTTTTCTGTACATCATTGCATGTTGGGCAGGTAGCATGCAGCTGGTTTTTAGAACTTTTTTTTTTTTTTTTTTTTTGCTGGAAACAATGCTATTAAGTGTGCTGACAATGAATTCAAACAGTAAAGCTGCAGGCTCTAAAATGAAAAGATGAGATGAAAGAAGCTAAAACACTCTGTGTAGAGGGTGGAAGAAATCACACATAACCCAATGTTGACAACCAATCACTGGTTGTATTCAAAGTTGCATCAACATTGTTTCTCCTGCTGGAGCTGTTTTAAGATATGCAGTCAAGTGTGACCGCCCAATCGAACTTGGATAAAGCAAGAGAACCAGAATGAGCCGGTACAGAAAGAAAATGCCATGTGAGTCAACACGAGCTGAGCAAAGTTAAATGCAACTTCTGTCAGATAATAGTCATTACACCTACAAGAGGAAATATGAGCAATTTTCCCATCACCTGAATCACAACAATGTTATGTAATATGATGATTGCATAGCTGAGAAGAAAGGACAGAAAATGTCACACTCCCAAGAAACATTCAGACTCACCTAAAACATGCAGAAAGAACGAGATAAGTAATGCCATGAAGGTGTTTGTATGTGAGGCAAAACTGTTTCCACTCGGGGTCCGTTCTTTTGAACTGGAGCTGAAGTTTCTGTTGAGATGCGGCTCTTGTAAGCCGACGCTTAAGTTGATTATTTTGTCACCCAAATATTTATAATATGACTTATTTTGATAGTTGGAAGAGATGTGAAAAGGATCCTATTTGTACTTCGATGCGGTGTCCGTTCTGTAGATGTTGTACAGCTTCGATCATGTGACCGAATGGAATTTTGAAAAAATCGAGTGCCCACGATTATTTAAAAAAAGTACTATTAATCACGGTATGGTTTCCAGTTGATATCTGTATTTTTTTTTTCTCTCTCTCTCTCTCTCGCCTTCTTTCTGTCTGTTCGTGACGAATGTCTGTGTTGCACGTCATCTCACGGTGGCTCTCGCAGCCCAGGTACTCGTCTGAAAGGATGTTTATAAAAATCCATAACTGCCGCCGTCCTCCTACAGTCACTTAGGCCGGTGTTTACGTTTCTCTCTCATTTTTTATTCTCGCTGTAAACACGGAGCTCCTGCAGTCTGTCGCGCACATGCCCGGCCGTGCATGAGCGTGAGCCTCCACAGACGAGCGTGGGCGTGCGTGTCAAGAAGAGGGAAAACAGCAACCTCCACACTCCCGGCCATTTTGGCTTTTGCGGTTAACAGCAGATCTTTTGCCAAACAGACTCTCAGCTTTGGCTTGAGGCATCAAGCACCTTTTGACCCCTTGCCTCCTGCCCGCGTGTATTTTAACTGAAGTGCATTGTGTCACCTTAAAAGACAAAACATGAAGCGGCTCTTATGATTTATAGATTCCCGTCTGGAGGGAAATTCTAACAATTTACACGAGGCTAACTCAACTGTGGTTCCTTTGTCTCTGTGTTTGTGTCTGTCTCTCATTTCTCAGTCGAATGCCCACATAATGAATGTTTATTTTCTCACAGCCAAATGCAAACACTGCGTCTGTTTCGTTATGTTTGATCCGTGTCAATCTCGCACTCCGGCTTTTCACAACCTCTGGCTTCTCGAGGGCCCCGGTGGTATTGCTCATCCTCCCACTCCAAACAGCCAGGTCCTGTCCGCCCACATTCTCCAGACTAGGGTGGACAACCTCTCCTCATATGTCTCAGTGTCAGACCTTTTGATTGCAGGTCGTCCCGTCTGTTGTTGTATTTTCCTGTAGGAATAGAGATCTCAGCAGTCCGTTACTCCAGGATGAAGTTTTCACATTCAAGTGCAGAAATCCTTTGAAGGCATTGACATTTCTGCATTAAAAAATCCCTAAACATAACTCCATCTATGTTATACACTTTGTTCAATTGTATATTTTGCATTATTATATTTGCATTGCCACACCCGCTTTACTCCCTCTAGTTGCCATAACCTTTGCAGGAAAACATGGGAAACACAAGATGATGCATCAGAGAGTGAGGAGGGCTTGCTGGCTAGCCACTCTGTTGTCATGGTAGAGCACGATTATTAATTTTCATCGGCAACCGTGGTTGTTAACAATGAAAACAACAACTCCCATGATCCCACGCGAGTTCATGACATCATCAAACTCCGTCTTTGTTGGTGTTTTCATTGAGAGACTGCTTGTAGACTCCTTAAAAAGGAAATTTTCAGAACAACAAATACTGACATTCTCTCTCTTTTTTGTGTTTTTTTTCCCCTCTGCAGCCTTCAGTCGAGCACCCATCCCCATGGCGGTGGTGAGGAGGGAGCTGTCGTGCGAGAGCTACCCCATCGAGCTGCGCTGCCCGGGCACGGACGTCATCATGATCGAGAGCGCCAACTACGGCCGCACCGATGACAAGATCTGTGACGCAGACCCAGCGCAGATGGAGAACACGCGGTGTTACCTGCCGGATGCATACAAGATCATGTCTCAAAGGTAAGCACACATTTACATTAGACTGGGGATTTCAGTGGGTATTGCAGATGACTTGTGTTTATTTAGCATGAATAAAAAGTAGCTGTGAATCAGTACTTTTGTTAGCATGTTGGGTCAGAGTATCTACTACAATCTACTAGGTACTATAAAGTCTTAGAATATCTTAAACTTGATTTCAGGGAATAAAATGTCTTAGAATTAACATTAGCTGTTAGCTAACAATTTTCCCTGAAGGTAACATGATGTAGGAAGTAAACAAATCATTGAGCTATGGGGCTTAGCTGAAGACAACCCAGGAGGTCTCACGGAAAAAGAAAAGACTTTTTATATTCACTAGAATCTGGATGGTACCGTCCGGGGAAGTTCGGTGAGCTCTTACGATGGACGAAAAGTTAGTGCACGTGTCCAGAACAGACAAAAAAGAGCCTGGGATAAGTTGTAATAAGACAAAGAGAGAGACAGCGGGGAGAGAGCGAGCGCCTGTGTAGTTACATGGGAGATCCAATTTCACTGAAGATAACAAGAAGATACAAGGCGTAAACACAACGGCAAGATCAGATCCTTTATTATCCCAATAACGTATCCGGATACAGATCCCAATTTTAATGCCGTGTGGAAGAGAGAGCAGTGTGTGTGTGTAAGTTAGTGTGCACACTCGGTCGATGTGCAGTGCTTTATATGCCGTGGTTCAACCTTATTTTCTAACCTTGTAGGGTGATGAACACTATGTGGGCAATTGAAGAGCAGTGGGACTTCTCTGTATGTGTGAGACGCACTCACGTTTGTTGGACGTAATTATTTGTGCAATCTGCACCTGGACTGTGCTTTTACTTCTCGAGGGTATGCTTTAGATTCGCTCAGACATCAATGATTCAGCGAGTGACTGAAGTGGTGATTTGATTCCGGCAAAGCGCTTTAGTTTGATGGATAAATAAATGTGCGACACAAGCGTTTATGTTCTCTGATGCCCCCATCGAGGAAAGGTGGCATAAAGTCCAACTAATTACAAAGTGGAATAAGTCAATTGTGTTTATGAGTGGTAATTCAAAGTGACGAACAGCCGCTTGGTCGCCTGGATTTGGAGGAAAATTGGAATTGTCGACACCTTAAAAAGGATTAAATTTGATTACAAAGAAAGTGATGCAGGCATGCTGTAATTATCCTCTTTTTAGAAAGAGCCGCGGTATCGTTATGGTTTATATTTCCTTGTACGGTACATAAAGTTCAAAGTTCAGATAAACTTTTTTCTGGGGTTTAAACACACTGTAGGTATTTCCAATTTACGGTTACAGGCAAAGCTCTTTCATATTTGGGCGTTGAAAGCTCTACAGATGGTGACAAATGACAGTAATTAAAAGGGGTTTTTCTTAGCCCCATTCACAATTAAGAAATATGAATATTTGCACATATGAATATGTACACACACACACACACATACAGCCACACTCACAAGCAAAAAGTGCTTTACGCTGTTCAGTAATTGACTCGAGGAGCTGTGTTTGTTAAAAAATCTTGGAAACCTAATCTTCAGTGGATGAGAGATGCTGTGATTCACACCTGAGGTCACCTGAAACGGAATTAAACGCGACTCTCCTCCAGATATGTTTTTCTTCATGAAACAACTGCATTTATTGATCTGACTTCAGAGGCTATGGAAATGTAACGGCTTTGTGGAAAAACGGCACACGGTATCACACACAGCATCTCAATTATTTGCTTTGTGCGATAAATATGAGGACGAGGAAACACAGGGCCATTTTTGAAGTTACCGGTGGTTTTGGAAAACGAATGCAAAAGCCCTCCTGTGGAGCGTGTGGTTTAGTAACATATCACTGTTATAGATTAATTGGGTCAGGAATCCCAGTAAGCCGTTAACCTGGCTGCTAATCTATATTCGTCGTAAATTTGCCCCGACGTAAATCAATGTTCATTTGAAATAATACGAATACATTATCAGTTATTTGTCAAAATAAAAATGTGCTCGATGAGCTTTGCTGCCATATGTGAGTGTTATTTTCAGAGTTATGACCCTGTTGTGCAGAAACCGGGACATGGAGACCTATTTGTCAGGGCAGACAGAGTATAGTCTTGCTGTGCTTTAGCTTTTGCAGTATAATGGATTGCTAGCATTAAGGTAATATATACACAAGTTTCGGGGTTTTAACCAAGCAGTCTGGATGCAAGAAAATCCAAGACGAGTGTGGAGTGAATATGTGTATAGTCCATCTTAGCTCTTTTGTTGACTTATTGTAGCACTTAGAAGGGATGGACTCGATCTAAATTGCTGCTCCGCGTTAACGTTTGTCTACCTCTTTTTATATCCAAAGCTTTAGTTCCACATAGGACGGACCCCTTTGAGAATACTAATGGACCTTGGGGCTTTATCAAACAATTGCTCTTGGCTTTTTAGTTTGGTGCCAAAGAGTTCAGATAATCAGCTGTGTGAAAAGCAGCTGATGGTAAAAAGAGGCAGTTTGAAACATGTTGTCAGATAATTGATGCACCCTGTGGCTCCCTTGTTCTCCAGCCGCCCACTCAGACTGAAAATCCCCGCAGGAATGAATCAGCGGGTCCTGCCACTGTCAAGAACACAAAACTAACATAAAGTACCAGGGAAAAGCAAGTCTTTTTAGCATCTCGTTGCTACCGGGGGCGTTTCAGTGATGCTAAAAGCTAACTACAACGCGATTCAGAAGCAGAGCACTTTGTCTTGGGAGAGGAAGTCGCTAAGTGGATGAAAGGTGTGGGTGGTATGAATTGAGAATGGGTGGTATGAATTGAGAATGGATGCGGGGGGGGGTGGGGGGGGGCGCCAAAGCAGAGACGGGGTGAGAGGATTCAATGATATTTGTGGCTGTCGTGGCACAGCCATGCATTAGCATGCGGAGGTTAACACAACAAACGAACGCCACCCCCGACTATTTCATTGTCGAGCTGTCAGAGCTGTTGCTAGGCACCTGCGGCTAAGCTCATTAGGGTTAAAAAGAAAACAAGAACAAAACAGAAACAAGCAATCAAGACAAAGTCTTCAAAGGCTTGCGATAAGGCCCAGGTTAAAGCCGGGGCACGAGGATTTGCCTCGATATACTTCATTTTTAGATGCGTACTGTGTGATTTCAGCGAGGATAATATGATAATGTGATGCGTGAAAGAATGAACGGCGAAGCAGTGTCACATGTTGATATGTCTTAGCTTAATTTACAGTGTTGCTTTCTCTTTTGAAATCACGATTAGCTGGCTTTGATCAGATTTGCAGCCTGTTCGCCACGGTTGACACAACTCTTAAGTAATTCTTCAATTTATCAGCACATATAATTTTTTTTTTTTCTCCCGCCGCTTGTTTACTTTATAATCTCCACTAAGTCGATATCAACAGTGATGCAGGCGCGGCCCGTTAATATTTCTGCCAGATTTTCCTCCCTCGTCTCGTACTTCCTGTCTCTTTTCTCCCCCTCTATTGATCAGGGGCAGTCTGTTTAAATGCACGCTGTAACCCAGTCACTGGTGTGATTAAAGCATTTACATGGTTTGCAGTAACCTGGTTCCCCCAGTAATCATGCTTCCCATGAATTGTTTCATTACGGGGCTAATTTGAGGAAGCATGTGCTATAGACTATAGAGTAAAGATATATCACTGAACATCCCCCCTTTTTTTTCCAGAAAAACACAACATAAACATACATTTTTGACAAGGATCCCTTAAATTTCTTGAGTGGATCCAATAAAGAAATGCAGCAAAACGAAACACTGAAAAAGAAGAAACTTGCCAGCGTTCTCTGCTACAAAAACTATGTAACGGTGACATCAGACATATCCTTGGCAAGAGAAAGCGAATGTTAAATATTTAGAGAATCTTCTTACTTTGTCTTTGTGAAGATTAATTGGCATTGGAATTGTACAGCTGCAGTTTGAATGGTGACGGAGAATTCATTCATATCCTGCTTCTATAACACTGAGTGTGTTGATTTCTTGTTTTCTTACTGCTAAAACTATAAAAGTATGCATCCATTCAGTATGTGGTATGGAATTGGGACACAGTGCAGTCAGTGAAAAGACCGGCAGCTAATCTGATTATGTTTACTCCAAATTCAGTCTTAATTTAACAATGATAAACTGGTTAATGTGTAATAATCTGAGCCTTACCTTAAAATCGAATTAGCATGCTTGTGAATGCACTGATAGTATTTTCCTCTTGTGGAACTCCTGGCCCCTTTCTCCCCCCCCCCCTCCTCGAGCCTGTGTACCACCTGCCTCTCCTGCTGGCACCAGTTATGTCGTGGTGACTGGCAAGCGTGGTAGTTAGCATTCACATCGCGTCTGAAGATGAGCCACGCTGCTGCCGGCTTAGTCTGTGTGCCAGGCTCACATCCATCACCGGCAAATGCCCAGCCATGTCACCAGCTCCCGCGCGCTGTCAATATACATTTAGGCAGCTCAATCCCCCTGCTCCCCCAGCCTCTAACAGCGCTCCATTGATATTCAGCTATCAAACCCAAGCACTACCCTTTCCAGTTGAGCCCCCTTATAAAGGTGTATACTGGGCTGCTTCAGCAAGGTGTTTGGTTCCATTACAGTCTTCTAAGCGAGAGCTAATAGCACCCTGTACCTGAGTGATAGCACACCACTGAGCTTGTGAGTGCTGTAATGCATCTCAAAATGAAGGTTGTCTCGCGCCACGCTGTGACAGGATGAAATGAATGGGTCTCTTTCATTAGCCATTCCTCCCTTTGTGCTGTGAACATCATGTCTGTGCAGAATCCGCAACCCCTGGATAAACATGTCACCTATAGGTGGTACCGTGTTGCAAGCTCGATGGAGGCTAATGATGCTGTAATTGAACCGTGCTGCCGAGGATTAATTTAGCACAATTTGAGGCCATTTGCATAGTGTGTGCACACATAGTGCAGCCTGTGATTTTTGCAAATCATTGCCATTCCCTCGTGGGATATTTTTGGAGCTTATTGTTTGGGAGCTGAGGCGTCTGTTGAATCTGCCTCCATCCAAAACGTCTATAGATCTAGTGCCATTTCCCGCTGTGTGAAATCGCTGGAGAGGCCAGGCACTTGTGCTATCAAACAACAGTGACCCTTTTCTCATCAGAGCCTCAGTGTCTCTCTCTTTCCTTTTTTGTGTTCCCCTTCCCCTTTCCCCACGGTGGTGTGGCCTTCACGGCCAGTAATTACAGGCTATATCAAAGCTATATATCACCTTATATCTCAGTAGACCTCAGCGGGCACCTTAAGGGACAGCTGATAGCATTGTGGCAGGCTTGTGCATGACCCCTGAAGGAGAAAAGCAGGTCAGGTATACATCCAAACACACACACACATCTTTGTCCCGATCTGTCCAGACTCTCCTGTTTGAATCACTTTAATTTTTTCCCCCCTCGGTCTCTCCGGGATTCTTTCCACTGCTGTGTCATCACACTTGTCATTTCAAGGAACAAAGAAGAACAAAACATATTTTTGTCTACTAGCATTTTGTATTAATGTGCACAACACTAATGATGAAGGTTAATAGACATCACAGCTTGATGAGTCTCTTGAGGACATTAAAACTAAATTAGCACAACCTGTGATTTGAACCTGCTGGCCTTGTGACAGTTGATGTTTGACAACCTTCCTGTTAATGACATTTATGTGGGAAATAAATGCTTCCGGGCCATTATTTACTTCACCACACTCAGGCTGGAATGCATGAGACAAATGGCTCCTCTCCCGTCGAATGAAAACATGTGCTGACAGAGGGACAAGAATGATTGAGGGATAAGAAGGGGAAAGCAGATGGGAGGATCCTTCCTCCTTTGCCAATGATCTTTCCCATACGTTCCAGTTCTCATTATCCTTGACTTCTGACCTTATTTCAGAGTTGAGGGATTTGATGAGTTTGTTTTAGCAGGAGAGTAGGATTAACTGAAGAATCCCCCTTTTGCCCATCTTAATTTAAATCCCCTCATCTAACATCCGGATACTGCGGGTTTTCTGGGAAGAAAAGACAAATTCTGAGGTCCACACAAGGCCTAATCATTAAGGGGAAGTTAAGACATACGTACTATTTCATCACAGTTACAGTTGCTGTTAACGTCGAATTAATGTTGTTTATCATCAAAAGTTGAGCAAGGAAGGAACATTATTCTAGACTGAAACGACTAAAAATCAGTTAATTGTGCTAAAAGCTAGTGATTTATATAAACATGAAGAATACAAAAATGAAGAGCTTAAAACACAAACACATGCCTACCTACCTGTCCTCACATGCCCTCAGCTCTGAGGGTGGCTGCATGAGAGCGTGACCATCTGCCTCATACTCTGCACATATTCATTGTCTTGTTGAGTTTTTTTTTCTTTAAGTATTTTTTTAGTGCTTGAATGTGTCTTGAATATATAATTTTATTTTGTCATATTTTAATGGATGCTCCATTAAATTAAATTAAATTTGATCAGGCAAGATATCAGAATGTTTTATCAAAAAGGAAATAATTGCTTTATAGTATGTCACCACTGAAGAATTAAAACATTATGGCACCATGTCATTAATGGATGTTTTGAGGATTTAAAGGTGCAGTCCATAGATTTTACACTCGGAGGAAGGCACCAACCCTGATGATGTCATCAGGGTCATCTCAGCTTGAGCTGTGATTAAAAAAAATTGAACACAAAGCCTACATTACAAACTGAAGGTGTGGAGTTTGAAAGATCGGGGCATGTCGGGGGGGGGGGGGGGGGGGGGTCTGATGCAATGTGGGAAATGTACGATGCAGTGTTTTTCTTTATCGTACTGCAGTGCTAAATTGCTTGAGTACCCTTTAAGTAGTCTTAATTTTTGCAGCCCTTTTCCTCTTAATGCATTGAAGAAAGCTGCCACGCATGCATATTCACATAGCAGCCTTAATGCAGTCTTTTATATAAGTAAACAGACAGCTGCATTTGACATTAAGAGAGAACTTATCATGCTGAGCACATGTGAGAGTAATACCATCATTGTTCATGCACGACCCCCAAAGCCTTATCAGGAGTGGTCTCCCTTCTTTAAAGTCGAGGTTTGCATAAACACTTAACTCTCCAAACAATGAGATGTCAGATGAATTAATGCATGACTTTAATGTTTGAAGTGCAAATATCACGCAGGTTCTGCATTAAATTGAAGGTTCTATTAGGCAGATTGTAATAAAAGGGGCACTGCAGTACTTAATTATATGGAATGATTCACTACTGCTGCTGCTTTTTGGGATTGGATTCCTACTGCGCATCCGAAACTAAAAATACAACACAAATTGTAGGCATATATATGTACAGTTTGTTTAAACCATGCACTTCATGGCATGTTAGTTTATATTAAGTGCATATTTTGCATCAGTCACTCCGCAGACGTTCTTTTTCTACCAGCCCTTCTCTGTTTATGCGGGAGTCATTGGTTTGTCTTGCTTACCCTTGGTTGGAAGCTGTTTTTCAATGATACAATTACGTGTTGAGCACCTGACAATTACAGAACAAAAACATGACCGATGAGCGCGGCAGGGAACAACTGCCTGTTCTAATACTATGAGCAAATAGAGAATGGTGGGTGGTTTTGCATCCAGCATTAATATGCAAAGGGGTATTAATAAAAGCTTTGACAGAGGGAGAAGATAAAGACTCCCTTTTGCTATAAAGCAAACTTGCAAAGTAATAAACACATTTCGGAAGTTCTTTGGATTACTGTGGAAATTGAAACCACCTTTCCTCTGTGCATGTTTGATTCCTGCCCTTCCGTAACCCCCTCCCTGTAAAGACGTTTTAAATCAAAGAGGTTTATTTCTCCCACATTCTGTTCTTTTTTCCCTGCGTTGGATGACATCACCTGACATTCATTATCCTGTCTCATTTTTCAGCCCTTCCTGCCTCCAACCCCGCTACAATTCTCTTTGATAAGAACCTGCCGCATTCAATTTTGGCCAATTAGTTGCTGTAAATTTCAAGCTGGCAGCCTCTCTCGTCATCCTGGGTCTCCGGACGTGGCCATGGCAGACTCTGTGGTGATTAGACGGAAAAAGAAGCCTGGGTTGCCAAATGGGAAATGTTTAAGGACATCTCCCCATATAGCGGATTGGTATCTCTCAGGAGATAGAGATAAAAGAGGAGCGGATTGAGTCTTACCAACCAGTGGCTTGAATCGACCGAAGCAGTGTCCATTTTTGGATTCCTGAGCTGAATACCCCGTAGACTTTGTTATGCTCCCAGAAGTTTTGCACTTTGCCAGCGAATCCAGAAGTTTGGGAGTTGTTATTCTCTGCCCACTTCATATTTCCCCCAGGAAGCCTCGGTCTGGTCATTGGGTCTTTTGGTGTCAGATTAATAGCCATCACAGTGGTGGCTCACTAAACATGGGGTTTAGCATCAGTCCATTTGTCAGCTAGGGGAGTGAGTTTCACTTGGATGAGTGCAAACAGTAAAGAAAGGGCTAATTCAGACAGGAGCAGGTGGTTAGTCAGAGTACAGGGAGCCAACTAGGCCTTTTCCTTCCTTCTTCTGATATTTGCCCTTCTCTGCGCTCCATAGTCTTTCATCCTTGTTCTTCTAGTTTTCTGCTTCTTTTTTTTTTAATTGGCAGGTGGGAGTAGGCAACATACACATTTGATGTCTACTGCTCTATCTCTTCCTTCTGCCCTGAAGTGCCGGATCCATTTTTTTTCCCTCCAACATAGAGAGGGCATGCAACTTCGGCTGACCTTTAATAACTTTTCTGGCCATTCATCATCTCTCCCCCAAGATAAAAACAACATCCTTTCATACTGATTCATGGCTCATTTTTGGGATGACTTCCAAACTTCTTGTGGCTCTTACATTCCTTCAGTCTACCAGTTTGCCATAAAAACAACCTTCCTGTAATGGCTGAGATTAACCTCTGCGCTTGTGAAAGTACAGTATATTAATTGAGGAGGACAGAAAGAAGTCGTCATAAGAGACATCAACAGCTTGTTAACCTCAATGCATTCTTATTAAAAAAAAAGCCATTGGTGTTCTGGTGCCCTGGAAAAGGTGCAATGCAATTCAAGTGCAAAGGTAATGAGGATTTGGTGTTATGGTGGAGTGGTTTAGTTGAGCTCTTTTATTAGCCATCCATATGTATGTACAGTATGTCTGTCTGTCCCAGTCTTGTGAAGGTGATGTCTCAGGAACACCTGGAGGGAATTTCTTCAATCTTGGCACAAACATCCAACTGGACTCAAGGATGAGCTGATTAGAATTCGGTCTCGAAGTTCAAGAAGAGGTGGTCACTGTGACCACACAAAGCACGCTTTTGGCCTTAACTCAAGAATTCTTTCATGCTAATTCAGACGAAATTTAATAGAAATATCTCACAGGATAAAACGGTGACGTTTTGTATCCAATCCAATCCAACATGGATGTAAACTGACTGGTTGACTGAGCCGTACTACTGCAAGGTGGTAATTCTAGTTATGTGATTATTATAGATGTTTAGTAAGGATTTTGATTCAGTCTTATCTGACAACCAGCACAACCAGTACCAGACTGCTACACATTAACCACTCAGTAACCACTCTGTGCACCAAGGCTTTTTTAAGCATGACAAACCATCAGCTTTAGGAGAGGACGACTTCCTGCGTTATTGGACATACAGTTCAAAGTGAAAACTCTTAAGTCAATTTAAAAGTTTTCTCTTTTCTCCACATCACTGAGCGATCTCGGGGCTGTTTGTTCTAATCAGTCTTCTCTCTATATCCTCGTCCAAAAACCCTGGGCTGCCAGGGGCAACAGCTGCGTGAGTCATCACCTTCCTTTCAACTTGTCTGTGAAAGCTATCATTGCATTTATAATTGCTGAAATGCATTTTAAACAGCAGTATAATGTTATGCAGCGGAATTATGATTGTAATAGTTTTGATTAAATTTGATAGGGGTGAGCAGACAATTTATCTTTTGAGAAAAAAACAACAACAACTCTCTCTGGATAGCCATGTAAACAGGATTATTGTGCAGAATTGTCTGTTTATGCAGTCATATAAACAGCTTAAACAAACTGCGTCGGTCTTGGGTTTGGCAGCGGTGGTGTTATCGTTGCATATAAAAGTAAGCATATCTAATTGAATCCCACCTTATTAATCACTTAAGTGAAACAAAGGCAAACATCAAAATAATGTAATACATAATTCATTTAATTTCATGACAGTCAGTGTGCAGCTGAGGATCATTGTGCAGCCAATTAAAACCTTCTGTACCAAAGACACATTGCCTTTGCCTGTGGTGTTTCATATTCTCACCTGAATCTCCCAGACAAAAGTTTTCCCACCGTGCTTTGCTTCATATTGGGGGAGCCATTTTTGTCAATCACTGCTGTGCTCGGCAGAGCTGTTTAAAATGTATGAGACCAGTAATGTGGCTGGCTGGCTGGGAAGATCATGATTAATCACCACAACCCCCTCTCATTGTTACATTCCACTTCATCCAACCCTTTCATGCATGCTTCACTTTGCTTGCAGTATATTAATGAAAATAACGGCTACCTTTGGACACACCCACACTGCACATGATTGAATGGTCGTCAGACATCGCCTTTTCTTGCATTTGGCTTCAGAACCCTCCTCCCAAACAGCGGATCGAAGGGGCTTGAGTGAACAGGTGTTTCTCTTATGGACTGGAAATTGCTTGAATGTCATTGATGTTAAACAATATGGCTTGAGCAGATCCATGACATATGTGACCTTCAGTAATTCATGCCATCTAAAATAACTTTGATGAATCATCTTTTCCAAGTCACGTTTTCCTTTGACTGGTTTTGTTTTATGAGATTTTGATTCGTCTTTATCATTTGCTGTCATTTGGGACAGCTCTGTGTGTTTTTTGTCTCTGCGTCGTGAACAGTGATGTTTGTCATCTGGCTCGGTTCACGTTGAACATTGCTTGAAAGTGACTCATCTTCGAGAGTGTAGCCTGGGCACTGTAGTGCCACTGAAACGATGGATGGCTCAAACGTCTTGGTTGGGAAAGCCTCCAGTCATTGCTCGGCCCAGCATCACAAGGCACTTTTTACCTCTCTTAATCCTGCTATCTTCTCCTCTCTCTGTCTCCTTCCCCGTCCTCTCAATTACCGTTCGACTCCTAATCCCTTTTGCCCTCCTTAGCGCTCCTCTTCCAATGTCTCCGTTTCTTTTATTTCACTTTAATGTTTCTCTTTTTCTTTGTGTCTTTGTCACATCACCCTTTTTCTAATGGGCTTACGCCGGGCATGAATGAGTCGCCACAATCCAAAGTCTCGGTGAGCTGCACTTGCGGGGGCAGTCAAAGAGGGATCTACATTCACGCCACATGCCCTCTCACCTTGGCAAGACAAAATCAAGGGAGCGAGACAAGGAGCGGTTTCACCTTGTTTCCTTCGTGACTCTCTGATGGCTGCACACAGTTAGCACCTCACAAAGGACCTGTTTTATTAGCCCGGTCTCATTCACCCACAGTCAGCGCTCTCATTTGCGCCCTCCATTCCACTTTGGCGAGAGAAGATGTTGTAGAATTGCGTTCAAGGCGATATGAAATGTTTATGCTGAATGTGATAGTGGTGTTTGTGTTTTTCTGGGGAATGAAAGGGACACTTTAAAGATTTTGAAATCCCCTTTATCTTATAAGATCTCAAATTAGATTTTGGCTGAGTCTTGGTAGATACGGGTTAGTTTTCTTATTTGAAACATGACAGACTTTAAATCTTAATTAATTAAGATGGTGCAGTTATCTCTCCGTTTGATCTTAGGCAGCTGGACCCACCTGCATAGTTAATATGCAATGGAAAGCTTAAACGTATGTTTCAATCCTTAAGCTTTAAAACTGATGACACTCTCATAATCAATGTTTCATGGCACAGTTGCATAATTCACTTTGATCAAGCCTAAGAAACTAAATATTAATAGAGTTTGTACCACTTGAACTCTATACATATCCAGTAATCCACACAGAAGTACTTAGTGGCCTTGTTTCTTGAGGGATTCTGTTAGCTCTGCATGATTTTCAGTGCATTTAGATTTCATGACAATAGATAAATTTAATTTGGCATCCCTTGTCCCCTAAGTGGCTGACATGATAAATTAAATTCATAAATTGTCCTGATAATCACCATCAGGCTAATTGGCCATTTATCACCCATGGCGTCTTTATCTAATGGCATTCAGAGATATTTCTGACATTTTACTTCCTGATTTTGACCTTTGTTACTGTTGTAGAAGCACTGGAGCTTCTCCGATGTGTGTCCACCATATTTGACCCACTACCTGAGTTCTTGCTTCTTTTGGGTCAAGGCCAAGTCACATCTCTGGCCTTGGCAAAGCAAATTTTACTTAAGTTAATATTGTGCTTTCATTGTTGGGTTAATAGCATTTTCTTACATAACTGAGACCAAGTGTGTGGCCTGATTAATAAATGTTTGAGGGATGTGGCTGTGCAAAGCCTGTGTGTCACTGCCTCATTGAATGTTATTGTTTCTTGAATTTACAAGCTTCAAGCTTGAGTCTTGGCTACATTTGCTTTCTAATCTCAAGTCAAGTAAAGTCTTTCAGTGGCCAAGTCTCAAATATCAGTCCACATGTTTAGACCCTGTGTCAAGTCTGCAGCTCTACCCGCTACGCTGAAGTGATGAATACATCGAAAATAATTGTTTTTCCTATTTTTATCTTTGAAAATGGAGAAATATTTAAAAGTGATACTTGGCAGTATTTTGTATATTCAGCCTGAAAATAAATCTCTTCTCTTAGCCAGTGTTTCTCAACCTTTTCTGGCCTGTTGGCTTGGATGTATGTTTCAGAATTCTGAGACTGCAGCAAATAAAGTTTCCTAAATTTGATGTGTGAATTTGAGTGTGCCATCCTTTATGTATTACATTAGAAATGAAAATAGATTTCAAGCTTTTAACAAAACACCAGAGCTTTGCAGAGTTATTACTTTTTGTTTCATAATTATATCAGTATCATTTTCACAAAAATCTCTCACAATCCCATCTGCCAATCAGGTGACGCCGTGAATTCTGCAGTAAACTGCTCTGATGGAAAATCTGTCTTTCATAAACCCCAACTGATAGCCCCCCATCCTCCCTCCTCACCCTACCAGACACTGATATTCAGCAGCGCACACGTTCCTGTTAAGGGTTTTGTCTGTGTCTGGAGTGGCCTCTCCTTTTTTTGGCCTCTTTTGAAAGCTAATTATGCCAGGCTATTTTCTGACTGGGGAGCATGTCAATATTACACAGTGGGAGAGCTCTCACTCGCCCCACGCTGCATTCTTATTCATGAGCCTTAATTCCATCAATGGCCTCCTCAGCCACCGGACCGTGGTTGTTCCTTCCTGTGGTGTGTTTTTAAGTGAAGTGCTTGTCGCTGCCGCAGAGAAATGCGACACCATAAAGGAGTGTAGCTGGTTTGGTTGTAGCGGAGGTTGGGAGGCTCTTGTTAGGGGCGTTGCAGTGGAATTGGACGTGATGTTTACCTTGTCTGTGTAATGGTGCAGCAGTGCTGTTTTAGCTTTAGTCTTTTTCTGGAGTTTAGGAGAACTGCGGTTGGCAACTCCCCAAAACGAATTGCATCAATTCCACAATATTGCTTTATCAACACAGCAAAACATTGAGGAGCTGAACAAATGTAGTTGCACATAAGGTTTGACTGCTACCTACATTCATGGATTTTCAGTCAGCGGAGTATATGTGACCTCTGCTCAATGAGGCCATTCCCGTGAGATTCCAGTAAGATTAGAATTTCACTGGAGACCTGAAGAGATTTAATTGTTCAGCTTATAATTATTTGATGCAGATTGAGGCTACTCCTCAAACCTCAAGGAAAGTGATTAAGTTGTGTTTCAGATTGTGTGCTAAAAACAGTCCTTCACTATGTCACATATATTACGTATTTATATATTAATATATTCATTGCAACTTCACTGATACTTAGCTGGCTGGTACGCTGATGACTACTGCACTGCACGCTGTCACTTTGAGTTTACTGACCCTTATTGGCACCCATCCGATATACAGAAAGCTGCCTCACACAGGCTATCTCACCATGAAATACAGTCCTACAATTATTTGCTGTGTCTTGGACTGTTGCTTGCCCTGCACGGTGTTGCTGTCCTGCACTGTTATGTTGGACTGTTATATATATTCTATATCATGTGTGTTGTTCTGTGACTGAGACACCAACATATAAGCATTTTGTTGTACTGTATACCTGAGTGTTAAGTGTAATGACCCAAAAAAGTTACCCAATTTTTGCATTCTGGCAAGCTCCTGAAGAGTCATAAAAATGGTTTGATGTTGTCTGTATTATATCACAGATGAAGCATTTTGCTTCACCCGGTCACAAGTAGACTGTCTTTTATCTACCTTTTTGACTACCCAACAATAAAATAGATAAAAATTGGGAAATAATTTAAAACTGTGGCTGTCGGCTGTATCTGTGTAGTGGGAGCAAAGAGGTTGAAGGATACGCCGGGAAAGTTTTGAAGGGAGGGAGAGAGACAGAGGCTGTTGCAATAGGTGGAGAATGACAGAGAGGGATGCGGCAGAGATGAAAAGGTGGTTCATCTGAGGCTCCGCTGTGCCCTTTTTCCTTTTTACCTGCTGGTTCTGTCGCCACACAATCAAGTTTCTCATGTCACCTTGAAAAGTTAAATTTACATTACATCCTCTGTTCCCTGATACTGTTGTTTACAATGCTGTCCTCTGGCAACTTGAACATCTGCTGGCGTTTGACAAGTTACAAGATCAGAATTTGAATTTGCCTTCGTAAGGATCTTGATTTGACATACTCATGGCCTGTGGATTTAATTGTTATAGGTTTTGCCAAATCATTGTCTTGTCGACCTTTGTCTGTACTCGGTTGGCTCATTATTTTCAAGCATTTTCTGGAGGCATTTCAAAAGATACCCCCAACTGCTTCCTTCACTGTTACATCTGAAGCTTTTCTTATGATGCAAGTTTACATGAACCAGGTGAGGATTGTGCAGCCAATCGCTTGACAGCAGTGTATTTAATAAAAGATATGCTGGAAGTGTTGATTCCAATTGGGAAATTAGGTTGCTGCAGCGGCATAAAATAATAAAAATCTGCAAAATAAAAGACATATAATAAAGGCAATAACAAAGACAGGAAACAATATAATCTTTAAATAATAAAATGTATATATAACAGAGTTACCAATAGCTTCTCTCTACCCTTCTTTTTTTTAATGAAGCAAAAGCAATATTAGCATGTAAAAGTCAAAATTATAAGTAATTACAAGAAATCCAGAACATTTTAACTTCAGCGAATTCTTCACATATTGGATATCAGAATTCTAGATTATCCTTTTACAACTGCGGCCCATTAAGGATTTCCTATTCAGGTCACTACACGTACATCATAACCAAAGTGATGCCATTTTGAATACATTCAAGCTATCACTGTTAGGAATACTGGAGGATAATTTAGCAGCTATTAATCATGATTGGGAACTGAATTTGTTCCTGATAAGAAGAACTAGTTATGTACTCCATGTATATCTTGGAAGAGCCCTGTGGAATACTGATTGATCTATGGGTATTAATTGTGTCAATGACGTAATACATTTCAGTCATTCAGTACTATCTTCTTGGAAAGACGTCACTCTGAGCTCCGTTGTGCTTCCAAGTGAATGCAGTATTTTTGTACTCTTGGAACTTTGTAGAAGTGGTGGCTCCATTTTCCTCACAATTGATTGGCGAGGAGGTGATCCTTTTGTATGCATTCATCCACAAGCCAGGACAAAAACAGCCTCTTGGAGGTTTGGTGCGCGGCGTAAGAAACCATGGCACCAGAGCTCAGTTTGAACTTGACACGTCTTTGTGAGAGGCAGCCCGGGGTTAAGCCCAAAGTTAGCTTGCCTACCCACTAATCCTGCTTTGTGAGACGGGCCCCGTGTCATAACAGATACCAGAAATGATGGAATTAGGTGAGGATAACACATTTTATGTTTAGTACAAGAGCCCAACAAAGTGCGCTCCAAAAATCTGTCATTTTTCAAAGTGTTTTGTAAT
Organism: Chaetodon auriga; assembly: GCF_051107435.1. Lineage (NCBI taxonomy): Eukaryota > Metazoa > Chordata > Actinopteri > Chaetodontiformes > Chaetodontidae > Chaetodon > Chaetodon auriga. The sequence goes on along the minus strand of NC_135097.1, from coordinate 9,470,821 downwards.
AAATCTTCTGCTACAAACGGACGCTGACACCAAATACATACGGTAGTTGAGAAACAAGCCGAGCAGAAACAAACAGACAGGGTGACACACTCTAGACTTTGTTTTCCACCAGAGTGCCACTCCCCTCCTCCTCAGGCTGTATCTCAGGAGACCTGTGGGCATGCAAGTGAAGTTAAAAGACAGCTAAATGTCTTGGCTTCCCTTGACAAATTCAATGGGACAGTGGCGCTGTGTGGGGTGAAATACAAGGAACGCCTTGTCACCTCCACCGGTACAGGAAAGGGCCAGAACTATATCAGTCTTTGTACTTCTCGTTCCCTCCTTATTCACCTCACTCACACTCCTCGTCTGTCGAACAAAAGCTCTGACTAGATCTGAGGCAGCCACACCAAGTGCTCATGAAGTAGGTCTTCTGAATTGAAGGTAGAGAGAGAGTATTAAAGTTAAGGACCTGTTTCCACACATTTTACAAACAGGAAACTGACAATACAGTCGTAAAGCAGTGAAATGTCATACATATATGAAGATTTGCTACTTTTCTCTGTTTTATGTCATTGTTGATTAAATACCTGTTGTTAGACACCTGAAGGATATCATCTGCTCTCATGTCCAAAGTCCAAAAAACTGCTTAAAACACCAGAACTTTCTTCCATTTTTAAGTTCCCTTCAGTGTTAAAGCAATGCGATGATAGCTGTGCATACATCCATTGGTATATTACAACAAGGAACCGCTAACGGCGAATTCAGCAGACTTTTTAAGGTGCCAGTTTGCCAAAATATAAACAAACACAGTTTGAAGTTCAATCAGTGTTGTCTAAGGGGGAGGCCCGCAGTTGTCAAGGCTATTTCAGACACAACGCGATTTGATCTGCGCTCACCGCGGGGTTCAGCGATTCGTCGGGGAGTCGAGCAGCATGGCGGGCTGTGGAAGCTGCTTTGCTCGACGCAACAAAAAGCTGTCGTGGCTCAAGCAATTGGAAATAATGAGTTCTAGACCGCAGCGGTGCCATTGTCGTGTTGTGTCTGAAAGCGGCTTCATTGTTTGGAAACACCTGTTGTAGACGAAACAATTGGCAGGTTCATCAAAAAACAAAATGGACGGAATAATCGATGATGAAAATAATGATTAGTCGCAGCTCTAATAAACAATGATTGACAGATAATGTTTTATTCATCGTCTTCAGGTTTCTAATTCTCAAAATGGAAAATTCCAAATATTTTAACCTGCTAAAGTTGTACTTTGCCACTGCTGCCATCCCACCATCAACATAATTGATACAGCTTGTACTGAATTAGGACCTTTGTGCCTTCATGGGCCAGTAAATTACTTTCCTCTCAGACTTAAGTTGTGACTGACAGTACCTAGGGCATATTGACACAGAGGAGACAGGAGAGTTCAGTCAAGCCCAAGCTTTTAATCCCAACCATGCCTCCTTCAGGACAATTCCTTAAGACCCGTGGTGATTTCCTGCATGCCAATGCACGCCTGGACCCTTGCCGAGCTATCGACGCCTGACCCCCCCTGTGTAGAGCGCTAAGGTTACTCATAACCCCTGCTCGTCTTTCATTATTGAGATGTGAATAAGGAAGGTCAGGGGGTGGCTCTCATCGATCGGTCAACACAGGAATATTTGATTGTTGCTTGGGTGGCCCTGCCAAGACACTCCTCTTCATGGCAACAAAGGTGGCCATTTTGAATGTACAAAAAGGTTGAGGTGAGCAAAAACAGGCACTTTTGAAATGTCTGGTTGGAAACCTGCAAAGTCATGCTCCGTCTGTTTCATTGTGCTCTTTTACTTTAAGGAAACAGCAGCTATAAAGAGGTTTATTTATTGCTAAACCTTGTGGCTTGTACAGATAGAGTGGTTTGTTATTAGAGGCACCTATTCGTCCCTTTGTCACATGAGGTAATTAGCTAAACACCCTCTTAGAAGCTAAGCACTATGGGTGACTGTTAGTGAAGCAATGCGGTTTTAGGCTTTGAAAAAGGGCTTTGAAGAAGGAAAGTGCTGGAAGCACATACTGGCCCAAGTCGGACATTGGAAGTTACCATGGTGACAGCGACTGGAAATGAAAAATCTGTGCTTCGAGGCAGGCCTTGGTGTGTGTGTGTGTGTGTGTGTGTGTGTGTGTGGGTTTGTGCTTGGGGAAGAGAAAGAGAGATGGGGGGGATCAGTGATACAGTGTGCGTATTGATTTGCGTGTAGATTATAAATACAGCGAATGGAGAGCTATTCTATTTGAGTGTTGGTGTGAGGAGTTTTCATTCTTTATTCAGACAAACCGTAGAATTTCTCCCAATTTTCCAAAATAGAGATTGAATAATGGTCCCACCAGCAAAAAAACATCTGAATCTTTTTGTTGTCACTGTGCAGCGCATGCAGCCACACAAGCTCCCCAAAGCACTCCTTTGACTCAAAGCAGCAGCAGACGTCGGTCTTTGTGCGTAACAAACAGGACTTGATGCCTTGAAAAGTCAAACGGCAAGTGGCATTTCTGCCTCTCTGTTTTTATTCCCCATCCGTCCGTCAGAAGGCCAGCACAGCAGTGTCACCATTGGGTATCTGGCCGAAGAATCTGACGCTTGCAGAGATGCTCTCGAGATGGGCTTAGAATCTCAGCAGGAATGGTTCAAAAGGCTAACCCTGGTCAGCAATTCAATGGAGCCTGTCACTGGAATATTTCAGGATGGATTCCTTTATGCTGTAGAAAGAGTATATTTTTTTGCATGCCGCCTGCCTGCAGAGATGCTCATAGCCTCACTTTCGCCACAGATGCATGCATGTGTGCACACGGGCGTCACAAATCTCACTTCACACTTTCAAATTATAGCTTTCCCTTCAGTATGTGGCACATTAATATTCATACGACTGTTGTTAAAAAATATATGACCCAATCCTCACTTTTACCCATTCCCCCTGGAATGAGGCTTCGCCTAAAAAGGACCTACAGGCTGGGAGTCCCAAGGGCTATCGCTGGAAGATAAATCAAGCATCACCAGGAAGATAGGGAGCAGCATCATTTGTTGGCAAGAATAGAAAAATTCATCCTGGAAATCGTAAATCATTAGACGGGCAGGCCCCAGTGAATAAGCCTCACCCACCAAACAAATCGATTCGTGAAGTTATTGCACATTTCAATCCTCCCCTCTGCCTCCTTACAGGCACCTGGAGAGACCCTGTGGGCGTTGTGATTTACATACCCGGAGATTAGACGCTTCTTGTTTTTGACAGAGTGACAGATATTTAAATCATTCATAGAGCTTTATTTATTTGTTTGCTTAGAATGGAAAAGATGCATCAAAAATATATTATTAGGCTCATGTAATGAATGTCAGCATCAGCAGGTCAGCCTCACGGTGTGGGTGCCAGGAGTGCTTTTCCAATCAATGCCTATTCTTCTCAGAGCACCAAATTTCGAAACACGTCTTAATTAACTGTTGTCCTGAAGCGAGTGGATGTAACATTGCTTCTCACCCACTTTGACTTCGCGATGATCTGTCTCAAAAATAAGAAATACCTGCTCCTTTTAACGGTCTCATGCATGCAAATTACAGTTGTGTCAGTTCCCAGGTTGAGGCATCTGTGGAATTTGCAAAAACACTCTAAGAAATGTCATCCATGCAATCTAAAAGCCTCTAAGACAATTGATATGTTGCTTACTAATCATAACTGAGGGAAACAGCTACCCCATACATTACATTGTACTGATGAACTGTCACAAATTGTATGTTGACTTGTCAGTCCTGCGTGGCAGAAATCCCAGATGTCAGGGGATATATTGAAAGAGTGCTCGTGCTCGCATTTTAATTAGCCACCGCCATAGCTTCTGCCTCATATAAATCGTGTATCTCCGAACGTATGATGACATGATTTACATACAACTTTGCTCCTTCTCTCGTTATTGCCACAGTATAAAAGAGGCGATAATGATAATGGTGATCATCTGTATGGAAAATCTATAATTTCAGTAAACATTTGTGGTGGATTCTTTTCTTTCACCGGGTAAAACAAAGATAAAAGAGTGCAGATAATGCATTATTTATTGGAATTTCCACTCTGGCTACAAGGCTGCGGTTCAATGTGTGTGAGTGTGTGTCTGTGAGAGATTTAAACTAATATTGGCAGAACTTGGAATCACTATCAAGTTTAAACAAAGCATTGTTCTTTGCTCTCTTTTGAGCGGCGCAATTTCCAAGATGTGTATCTCCTGACATCCAAGGAGATGGCTGAGGATTATTCTGGTGAGTTTATCTTTGCCCTTTTGAGATGGAACTCAGACACTGGTGTCTGTGCTCCAAAAGACCACTTGCTGTGTCCCTGCCATGAAAGCAGAGATAAGCTGTGCATGCGAATGCATATATGAAAAGGCTCTCGCATTGATGTCAAAGGAGGATTCAGTACACGAGCTCTATTGTCTTCAAAAGAATGGTTGTATATTACCAGTGTCTGAAAGAATACAGCTGAACTGCAGCAATATGAACTCGCTCATATAAATTATCATTCAGGGCCAAGCTCATATTGTATAATTTAAACAATACACTTGTGGTATAAACTCTAACTGCACTACCCCTATAAAAGCTGTTATTTGGATCAGCGATTCTTTTTTCTCCTCCTAATGTTGAATTTGGAAGCGTCTAACTCCCCCAGCACTCCTCCAGCATGTGCCACATTCAAACTTTAATGGAATTTCGGTGTGCACAGCCAGATAGATGTCTACAGCATGTGCAGAATCACGGACTGACCTTTCAGGTGGAGAGACACCTAATACCTGTTGTGGCACTGAAATAGATGGATTAATTTCAAAGAGGCTTGCTGAGCAAGTTTGATCTGTCTGCAGCTGGATTACATCTTGAGAAATAACAAAAGGAGGAGTGTATTCAAAATTCTCTCAAAGAAGTCGCTGTGGTTCTCGAGTTGGATGTGTCCCAAGGCATAGCTTTATTTTTAACTGAAACAGTTCTCTTTGTTTTAGCTCTCCACTTGCTCAAGCGGAGTGGTTTGGAGCAAGCTATTCCTGTGACTTAAAGGTGAAGTAAACATCTACTGAGGAGCTCAGAGGCTTGTCTTCCTTTTAATCACTCAGAGTGCTGTTCAAAGTTCTGAGATTTAAGGGAATTTTCAGATTTAGTCGCAGCCATTGGTGGCACAAAATTTTCCAAGGAGAAATAGGAAATGCATTGTTCGACCAAAACGTCGGTCTACCACAATGTTTACCGCAGCTGATCAGCCTTTATGGTGTCAGTAAAGATTTCTTTGCTCTCATGAAACATCCTATGGTTTAAACCTCTCTGAAAACAGCAGCTTCCCAGAGTAAATAAATTCCTCCTCAGAAGCAATGCTCATCATGGGAGGAGTGCATCCCATGAGGTGATAACCTTTGTCTGGCCCGACCTCCAATCCATGTGTTGCCTGACAAAGTAACAGCCCAGAAAAGTCCTTGCAATTGAGTCTTAGTTTTTCCTCCTCTCTTCCCTTTCTTCGGCGCCAAAGGCGAGATAGTCTTGAGGCCGAACAGGATGAAAATAAGCGACTTTTCAAAAGCACAATTTCAATAAAGAAAATGAAAAGAAATCAGTCAATGAAAGAATAAACACACAAGTCGTGCACATCGACATATAAAGACACCCAACTCTTTGTTTTGCTGCTGTGGATATTAGTCTTTGCTCTACAGACTGGGTCCATATAGTGGGCATTGTTGTTGAATGCATATTATTGAATACACAGCTACTGCTAGGTCAGGTCATGCTTTAAAAAGAAAAAAAAAAAAAGCTAGTTGTGCTTCTTCTCCAAACTAAGTGGTAATAAAAAGTACACAACTATAAAAAAAAAGGAAGTTACAAGGAGGGATTTCTTCTTGCTGTGGGCTTCAGTAAATGGACAAATAGAACAAATCAGAGACGGAAAATGTTTTGACCGTTGTGTATATTTGTCTCATCCATCATCGTGAGCTATAAACAAGCCCAATCTCCCTTCTCAGTTCCAGAATATTGTTTTAGTCATCACCTCAATGAAAGTGCCCACTCGTCCAAGCACACAGTGCAGCAGGAAAAGCATGTGTTTATCAAGCTTCACTTTAGGCTTTTGGACTGGAGCCGAGCAGGAACTCAGATTTTTAAAAATGCTCAAGAAGTCTGTATTGAGGTTGATCATCCAGCCGCAGTGCCTTAGCGCCACTGTATTTTTCTCAGATTGTTGTTGCGTTGGGATGAAGTGCGGCTTATCGTCCAAATACAATATTAGAGAGAGGGAAAACTGTGATGTAAAAATCTTATGAAAGCTACTAATCTGTGTGAATGGCTAAGAGGGATTATGCTTGTCAGGAGGAGAAAAAAAATGAGCTCAAGATGCTCTTTTTTTTTTTTTTTGAGAAACAGCATTGAATTTATGTAAGCAGCGGAAGTGGTTTATGAGAGATGATCAATCTTGACCTTTGTTTGACCATCCCTAATGGAACTCTTATCCCATAGTTAACAGAGCCTGATAAAGGTCATTCATATAGCTCACGCACATAAACACCATCTTCTCTATAGCGAACAGTCACTTGGCACTTCATTCATTTCTGCTTAGTTCCACATAGTTAATCCTATAAAAAAGGAATATAGCTGATGTTTTGTCACCCATAGTGTTTGTACAAACAGTGTGACAGAGCTTGATGTTTTTCTGTGGTTTTGTAGCGCATTGCTAATACCACCCAGCAGGCAGGCAATGCTGCGGCGTGTTAATCTTACATGCGGTTGTCTCCATAGGTGACTATTCACATTGGCAGCCGTGTGTCGAACATGGAGGTGCTCGCATGCGTTCGGGTGCAGGTGTTCATCGTGTTTGCGCGGCGCGACGTGAACTTAAGCACTTGCGAGCGGTGAGCTCCTTCAGCGATGCATTTTAAATACTTCACACCCACACTCTGCCATTGTATTTATGTTTTATGTCAAACAAACTCTGCAGCTGATAACATTATAGATAATTGATCAGCCTGTATGTAGAATATGGTGTGTTTCATGTTTCAAGTACAGTGCACCTCTGTGTGGGTTGTTTGAATACGTATGCAACAATCCTCCATCACCCTTTAGAGTCACATACAACCTCTGGGGTTAAAAGGTTACTTCTTACTGTAGGGATTCGAATCCTGACAACAGAACATGTCAACATAAAATGTGCCTCCAAGTTTCACTCAACCTTTTATCCATTGACTGCTACGATAGAGCTGGTCAGTAGCCAGCAACGCAGCATGTGAGGCATGGGGCTTCCAGTGCAAACAGGTAATATAGATGAGCTGTCAAGAGAAGTACGAGGAGAAAAACACCTGATGCAAACATGTGCAGAACTAGATAAACAAGAAGAGCTTTTTCACAACAAGAAATCTTAGATAGATGCTATATGAAGATATAGGATTTATTCTGGAATAATTCAGAAATTGTGACCATTGTGAGGATGCATTGAAATGCTACCATATACAAAGAAACTACTGCTGTAGTTAAAGTCAGTACTGGGGCATACCTCATGGAATTAAATAGGAATAATGATCTAATTGTTTTTGTGACTGTTCTTTCCTTTTATATTTCTGTGCAAAAGGCTTCTGCAATATGTACTGCTTAGGAGAGTTAAAGGATGCATTTAAACAGACCACAGGCCTTAAAGAGTACTCTACCGATTTAGCATTGCACTCCTAACATGACGTCGGACTCATGGTGAACAGTTTTAAATAAAAAAGGATCAGAATGAATGTGGCAGAACCAGAGATGTCGTCTTGTGTGTTCCATGCGTTCCACTTCGTTATCAAAACCAGGTGTCTATGTTACCCACTGTTATTCACTGCCAGGAGCTGCGAATGTAGCATTGAGCTGCTAGCATCAAGTAGAGAGAGCTCACTTCTCTCTAACTCCGCTCCCTCCGATTCTTTTCATTTTCAAACTTGCAGTCTGACCTCACTTGAGGCAATTTACCAGACTCACACAGCTCACTCTGGAGACCCAAAGAATTGCCTTTTAGGCAATGGTCACTCCACAATGCAAGGGTTTACAGGATCTAAAGATTTCGCTCGTGGAGCCAAAGTAAGTCTGTGCAGTGCTAGAATTCCACTTTGGTGAACTCTGAAATGCAAATTTGAGCCGTTGACCAATTTCAAACCTGCTTGACTGTGCTGGCAGAAAGAAACTGAGAGTCAAAAATGGAGGGAGCAGTCATTAACTGTGTCTGAGAAGCAGCAGCAATCGAGCTTTCCTGGCCACATCTATTGTGCCACCGAATGAAACGATGAACAGCCAATGGAAGCCGCTGGACGAAATGCGAGCAGTCACTATGACGACAAGCTTCCAGTACCATTTCACGAGGAGACACAAATTAATTTTGCAGTGGTACTTTTCTGCTGTGACCGGGCAGTGTGCATCTGATACTGTAATCGATGTCACACTGGCACAAATAGCTTGGCCACTTTCCACCTGTCGTGACTAACAACAAAACATTAATAACATATTTTTGTTTGTAGTAATTCTCTCACTTGAAACACCTCTTTGGTAAGTAGTGGTCCACAGCACTTGACTCGAGGAGTTAATAAAATTAGAGTAGCTTGACTGAATTCAGTCACATACACCCAGCCCTTCCCGAGCAGAAGCAGCACTTAGAGAGCATTAGCATGGTTGTTAGAGTTTGTTCGGTAATCCCCAGCTTGGAGTATCTTTGGAGTAACTCCAAATAATTGGAACAAATGCAAGATATATTATTCTATAACAGTTCCACAACAGAAAACCTGATACATTATGCTCCTTAACAAGCTTTTCCATATGAACAATGGGTTTCCACAGGGACTTTAACTGATAAATCCTCTTTCTGTGCAAGAGCTACGCTAATCTACGCTCAACAGTTACCTTTTTAAGACTTCTTGGTTTTGCTCAAGAGCTAAATGCACAGGCTCAAGGCCATCGCTTCCTCTCTTGTAACATTTTCTTGAGGTTTTCATGGGAGTTTTAAAGGTTGTTTTTTTGTGTGCTGCGGCAGGAGACAGGCTGAATGAGAAAAGATGGATGCTGCGGCGTGCAGCTGGGAAAGATAATGAATGAAGTCGACCGTGGGTGGCGAAGACCATCACTAAAGCGTAATGGGTCCCAAAAGAGGGACGGGGATATTGACCCGTCCGTCACTTTTTTTCCCCTCTTTCCTCTCTCCCTGTCTTACAAATACAAATCCTCACAAGTGTGTACACAGCCTGACACACACACACACACACACACACACACACTGCAGTGTACACATGAATCAGACAATCCCAACATGCACTTTGTCTTTGCACACACACACACACACACACACACACACTCCAAGTCCCCAAGGCACCTTGTGCGTCGTTTCCTCGTCTTAATACAAGAACTAATACCAATTGTGTGTGTGTGTGAATTTCTTAAAGATGGGCTGCTTCTGACGTGTTTGCTCTTTTTAACTGAAAGCAAATGGGAGAGTTTGCGCTCCCTGACAGGAACTTTTTCATCAGACACGTACGAACTGCGGAAGAACTGCACAGAGAGACCTCCCCTCAATGCAGAACGCCAGCTCAAGCGTCCCCGTTACTTATTTGACGTACTTCAAGCCAACTTCTTTGATATGGATTCCATGGAAAAATCACTCAAAGCAAGTTGCCGTCTTGGAAGCAGATTCACCATTGCATATTTTCTTTTTCCTCCTGAACTTTTAAAAGCTGGCGAACCTTTCTCTGCTTCCACTTGGTTGGTATTTTCCGTCTGATATAAATCACTTGAGCTCTGAAAGGGAACAGTGGTGCACACCAATTCTCTTTTATTACTCTCCAATGTGGACAAATCTGTCTAGCTGTGACAGCAGCTGCACCGTCTCTGTCTTAGACTAGTGACTGCTTTCGTTTTTTTCCTTTCTCATTCTTTCATTTATTCATTTATTCACCCATGCATTCATTTATTTATTTATTTATTTATTTGTCCTGCGTCAGTGGTCAATAGACTGAGGGGACTCAACCCACTTACATCAGAGGCAGCAGCAGGATCAGCCAGCGATTATAGTCATTACAGTTTGTGCTTACATAGGGCTCTTGTGCTTTGTGCCACATCTCCCCTCGTCAGCTGGCAGTCTGAGCTCTAATCTGCCAGTTATAACAAACAGCAGATGAGGGAACAGGAGGAATAAAGCTGTAAGGGAGGAAAAGTGGGAATGTGGATAAAAAGGGGCAGTTGGTGGCCAAATTGCAAAATTGAGGTTTGTGTCTTCTTTCAGAGTCTTGGCTCTGATAGAGGGTTGTATCCAGATGTGATCCTTTGGCATGTGCTGTCATTATGTGTCCAGCGGAGAGCTGATAACGCCGAGTGTATTTCTGTGTTTCACAGAAGAAATTTCGACCTTTTGTTTACCGTTAGCTCGTAGAAGTCGAGCTTGCAGCAAGGCACCAATTAGAGTGTTCAGGCTGCAGTAGCTTCAACCACCTGCTGTCCTCCTCCTATAGTAAATATGCAAACCACATATTCCTGGACATATTTGAATACATCACTCACAGTGGATCTATTTCCCTCTCCCCACGCTAGTTCAAAGGCCTCCATCACAGCCAAGTGTCTGATGAAATACTAATTACCCCGCTAACTGGTAATTGTGAAGTCGTTGTGGCACGTGGTGTGGGCAGCTTCTGCCGCTTATTGATCGCCTTCTGACTCAGCCATTGATTTGCACTTGATACATTTAATTGTAATTATTCCTCCACCTTTCTCCACCACCTTTTTTTTTATCCTCCTGCAAGACGCAAGTACCTTTGGAGTGCGAACGGAAAAACTGATCAGGAGGTATTTGTGACTGTGTGCGGGGGTAAAAAATGCACAGCAGTGATAAAAGGGATTCTGAATATAGGTCAAGATAAATGTTAAGGCTGGGATTAAGTTTACAATCCATGTTAAATACACATGATGATGTTTAATCCCTCAAGAGGAAGTTATTACAAACTATGATTAAAATACCAGATTTGGTCTGAGCTTGACTTCTAGGGCAGCTTCATTGAATCAAAAAAATCATCTTGTCCAAATAAGCCAACGACTACATGTTGTGCTGCGAACTGCATGTGGGTTCAGGTCCATGTCCATTCATGCAAGTGTTGGTGTCTCTGCTCCAACCTCCGGCTAGTTACATCTCCTCTATCCATCTCAACCCTAATTCTGTGTGACACTTAATCTTAACTTGTGTTCTCACTCGCTGATTACAAAACCCTCCCAGTTCTAAGCAGAATAAACCAGAAATGGGACTAAGGAAGAAGGGTGTAGAGATGAGAGGCCTGCCTCTATAATTGTTTCTCAGTTTCATAGGCTTGACCCCTGATTTATTTGACTGGCATTTACTGCCTGAGAATTAACTCTTCGTAGGCACAGATAGCTGACTGGAGTGAGCGAGTGAGTGGCAGAGGATGATAGGGTGGTGGGCCCGGGTTCATGAACCCATAAAGCTCGCATGGGAGAGACTCGGCAGACCATATCTCATTACTGGGTTGGCTTGAAATGAGATGGGCCCTTTTTTGCTTGTCCCTCACTGGTTCGATTGATTAGTCGGCAGCCAATCAATGTTAATTAAGGTGTAGAGAATCCTTTAATTGTGGCGTATGAATCATTGTGTCAGACCCCGCCTTGACCTTCACAAGACTTACACTGTGAATGGCCTTGCTGGGGAATAAATACCTTTTATATATTGCAAGATAATGGTTGTCCGCAAATGGGTATAAATTTGATGGACGGCGATCCTGTATATACTGTAGCTTGCAGCACCTTCATGTCTTGCTTTTTATTTTGCAGATGCAGAGCGTGACAGATCAATACTTGTCAAAACATTTAAGAGTTAATGTTGTGAGATAAGTGTTGCTATTATGTGTGGCGAGAGGCTCTCTGTGCATATGAAATGGGGCTTTGATTGATGACTGCCAAAAACAAAATGGCACATGAGAACAGCACCGGCAGCCGTAATTGTGTTTTTTAATGAAGACCTACATTTCATGTTGGAGCTGATTTCGCACTCAGTTGATTGTGTCTACCCCTCCTCCTCTCCACCAACACCACCACCGCTACCATCCATCATGTAGTAATAACAGTGCAACCTGGACATGGTTTAAAGCTTGGTTGTAGGTCCATGTTGTCTGACTGTACTCCTCACCATGGAGATGAATTTACCCACAACCGCGCCTCCTGAACCTAAAAAGAGGAGCGAACATCATCATCTCTCAACATTAAACCTGTCACACACCTCTGCTCCAGTACACCGTGTTTTATTATCTTAATGTCTTTTAACTGCCTTTCCTTCATCAGGGTGGTATTATACAGTGTGTAGTCCATAAATGAGTCATGTGACTTACCAGTCTCCATAACTACAATTTCTACAATCCAAGGCAAAGGCTCATGAACAATGCAATGTTTACTCTCATATGGAGAGACAAAACAAGAAAAATACTAATTATTATTATTATTATTATTATTATTATTGTTAAATACATGTGTCCATAGATACAATAAACAACACCATAACCAACATTTCAAGCTATATTTCTTAAATGCAATACTTCTGCTTCACCCATCATCTGGCCGAAAGGCGTACTCCATTGAAGTTGAAGTTGAAGAAGCAAACAACAAGATATATTGGCTTTTAGTCACCAGTGTGGTCCACTGAATCCTCCACATCCCACAGTGCAACTTTTATAGCTGCTTCCACTACACTTTTCTTGCCTGGTAAATGCCAATGCCTGTCAAACCTCACATCCATAGTTTGTAATACAGGCTTCATGTTATAAATGTGTAAGCTAGGGTTATTTTTTGACAGACACAGAAGACATTTATAGATTATGAGTTGACTAGTGCTTCCCATTGCAATTCAAGTGAATGTGATGTGTAAAAATGGTGGAGCGTCGCTTTAAAGTGCCTAAATGTAAAACCACTACCCAGTTCTTATATATTTAAGGGAGGAGACTGGATGAATCATCTCCAGCGGTGCTTCATAATCGTCATAATCTCTTGTACAGAATTAAATACTTTCAACTTCATTAACCTCACACTAAATATCTGACTAATGTGCTCCTCTATATTGAGGCCATTCAGAAGTACAAGATTGCCTGATGTCGCAGTTTTTCCTCTCTTTTTTTTTTAAAAAAAGATCTTTTCTCTCTTTTCAGATGTAATAACCGGACCCAGTGTGCAGTTGTTGCTGGACCAGATGTGTTTCCTGACCCTTGCCCAGGAACCTACAAGTACCTGGAAGTCCAATATGAATGTGTACCCTACAGTACGTATTCTTTAATTCTCCCACACTCTGAAGCACCTCGCAATGCTCTTTCCCCGTCTCATTTCCTCTTAACAGGACTGACTCACACAACAACCCAATCAGCATGCATGCTAGTCATGTTCCAAATGTTCAAAAATATCTCGGATGTGTCATCCAGTTTAACAGAAAAGATTAAGACGCAGCAGTGGATGTGAAGACAAGTGATGATTCCTGTGATCCAAAAACACATAACACCCTGTAGGAGTACAGGAAATATTATTGACAGTGTTGTTCACATGTGAAAGATGATACAGCGTGGAGGAATGTTTACCCATTGACGCGATACTGTGTTTTATCAAATTTTAAAGTCTTTGTTGTAACTGACAAGAGATTAACGCTTTCTTCAGTCCGCATGGCCTCAATTATGTCAACAGCCTGCCAGCTTACACTCAGTTTTTTACAGGCAGCATCTTCAGTGGGATATTGATTGTGTAATTTATTGATGATAAAGTATATACTATAGATCTGGTGTTAAAGTCCTACATTGTACAAGCAGCAAATAATTTGATTTGTCATTCAGAATAATGTCGCTGTGTGATAAAAGGGATAAAACTGCATCCATTAATGTATTCAGTCAGGGAGAGAGTTAGCTGCTTTTCATTTTTAGCTTGTCAGTGCCTTCCCATCAGCTGCCCCAGTTCACAGCACTTTAATATCTTTGAGGAATCATGTCTGATCATGTCATGTCTCTGTCAGCATAACAGCAAGAAAGGCCATTTGACTTTAATCATAATGAAACATACTTGTTGTTTTCGGTTCAGTTCAGCTCAGCGGACGCCAGTTAATGTTGAGCCGACTGAGGCATCTCTGAAGGGAGTAAATAAAAAAGATTTAATTAGTACAGCAGGTGAACAACACTGCCAGGCTACACGTAACTTGAATGGAAACATTTGGGCTGGGAATGGAAGGAACAGCATGGGGTGACAGGATGAGCACGCAGTGAGGAAGTCCAGGTGAGGCCAGAGGAAGTGGCATGGACATTGCCATATGACCTTAGGTATTGTGTTCTGATGACCTTTGAAGTGGAACACCAAAGTCCCCATAATTATGCCTGCCAAAACCCTGACATATTGTGTTGTTTGCTCAGAAATGATATAAAACTGGAAATATTTAGTCATTTATCTGTGTAGGCTGCAGCTGCTGGGTTCAAGCAAACTGAAATAATTAAAATTCAAATCAAAACCATCTTTTTAACATTTGATGTCCTTACATGGCTCCCTCAGTAGTTTGCCTGACAGGGGCTTTCATGTTGTGAAGTAAAAACCATTTCTATCTGTGATCCAGAGCTAGCAGATGGCTTTTCATACCCTGTTCTTTTGGAATATGCACATGTTGCTATCGAAGCCACCCAGTGTCAGTTGTTTTCAACCGTGTCCATGTAGAACACCGACCCAACTATGAAGCTACAGGAACACAACTTTGATAAACCCTCTAAATTTTCTTGGAATTCTGATTTCTCGTCAGTATTTAGATGTTTGCTTTGCTTTGCTTTGCTTTGGATGCCAAATATGGACTTGGATCCAAAATTGTTCCATTAAGCTCTCCTTGACTCCATCCATCAATTGCTTACTTATATTTCCATCTATTCAGTTTGTCAGCCAAGCATGCCATTGTAATCGCATTTGATCCTCAAAGGTTTACCTGTAGAAGCCAAGATGGACAGTATTGGGCTAATATAGCATAGTGAGGCTAATAGTAAGGGAATGTATGCATGTTTTTGGTCCCTGTATTCCCTTTAAGGCAACCGTGCTCTCTTTGGACATAGTCAAGTGGTGGTTATTGCCGAGTAGAAGGTGAAACTGGAGTGATTTCTTGTATCTTGTTTCACCGGATCCAGCTTCACTTTTTCCCAGTCCCACACATGGCATCTGTTTCCATGGCTTATATCATTGGTAGTTCAATTCCATCCTTTCTTCACCACTTTCACTTTAGTTCATTGAAGTCATTTTTCTGAATTTACAACCCTGATTGGATGCTGTGTAAAACATAATTAAATGCGGCTAAAAGTAGCCTCAGAGATAACTATGGATACTTCCAAATTACTTCTTGGCTCCCTCCCCTTCCACCACTAGAGAGCGACACATGAGTCATTTATTTTTATTCTCCTTTACCCGATCCTAAATTATTTCTACCTGATCCCACACGGTTGCATAACTTATGTCAGTTCCAGTCCCATCCCAACCTCCATTACTTTCACTTAAAGCCGCTGATGTCACTTTTCTAAATTTATGTTATGGGCATAGGCACCCATTATTGCAACATGTATGTAGGCTCCCAATCAGTGGAGAAGCTTGGGTTTGCCACCCTGTGCCGATCCATGTGACACAATGTCAGAGCCATTCTGTCCAATGGAAATTCCCATTCAGCCATCTGCCTCGACTGCTCACCTGCCACCGTCTTTAATAATGAACTCAAAAAACTTAACTAAGCCTAAGCATGGAACAGTCTGCTGAATTGTTGGAGAACTTCTGGCAGCTTGGCAGCAGTAATGCTGGGATCGCCTATAAGACGTGCACCAGGGAGGGAAACGGGGGCACCCTGTCTGGCGTAACTATGGATTGTGCCCAGAGCCGTCGGAGGATTAAAGAAATCTGCTGCCAATGCATAAACATCGCATAAGTCATGTAGGCGTTGCTTTGTATATTGAGCAGAGAAGCAAAGTGTAATCACAAATGGTCACTGGAGACGGACTTTGAGATGCATTTTATTGCAAAGTGTGAATGCAATTCGTCTGTGACAGCCCAATGGACTCTCCTCTTACTTCCCAAATAAAGCAATCAGATCCTCTTGGGTGGAATGAGCCACAATTGTTTTTTTGTGTCTTAAATTTTTAATACCTTTACTCACCCTAACCCTAACCCTTGCATAATTCATCATGAAGTACTAGATCAATCAACAGCTCGTGTTGAAATCCCCACAAGAGGCTCAGTAGTTTCAACAGGCTTGCTTGTTAATTTGTGACAACCTAAATAGGTATTTACACTGGGAAAAGGGCATGGTTTGAGAAATGGCTGCTCCATTGTGAATGGGCTTTTAGCACAAGTCTCTTTACCAAGTTCCTGAGACAGACTGAAGGATTTGAGTGTCTAATAAGAGGAGCAGCCACCCATGACTCCAACTCTCCTTCAGTGGTAGAGTCTTGACTCTTTATTTCACTGACAGGCTCTTCCTCTCGGTCCTAATACCCTTTTTCTTCCATGTCTCCCTCACTTTCACTTACATTTTGTCCTTTAAGTGCTCTCACTGCTTTTTTCCCCCCTTATATACCTTTATTTGCCCCCTCTGCTCCCTGACTTCACCATCTCAGCTGCCCCTCCTCCCTTCTCTGCCACCTTCACTGACAGCTTTTATCTGCATTCTGCTTGGGGAGCTTCTCGTCTTTTTGGATAAATTACTGCTCTCCTCTCCATATCCTTATAAGCCGGCGATACTGTACAATCAGATCCGCCGTTAATAATGGCAGAGGAGTGCGCTAAATCGATGGACACATGCCGCAGATGCAATATTGATTTTATTAATTTGCGATGTGATCTGCTCCATCAGTTGTAATGGAAAAAAATGATACAAGTACCACTAAGGGTGCCAGTGTTTGCCTGTGCTGTGTGGCAGCGCCGCAGCACAAAGCCATCCATCATATTTTCATTTTAGCTGCCGTCTGTATAATTATTTGATATGAGTTGTGTTTCTTGTGGGATACAGCATCGCATTGAAGAATGAGGATGATAAACTGGCCCTGATAGATAGGTGAAACAATAGAAAAGAAATTGATACACGCCTGATTTTAAAAGAGAAGTACTTAATACATACAAACTGACTGGAATTTGCATTGTGTATTTACACCCTGTAAATCATAATGGAGTCTTGTGAACATCAGGTTACACACATTTTTCATCTACCAGAGGACTCTTTCCTCTGTACAAGAGCAGTTTGTGCATGCTCCCACATGCACTTTACAGATTAGTAAGGCTACCCTCAGGCAGAAGTGATGTGCTGACCCTTTATGATGACTCATAAACATGACTGTGCTCCAATGGCTGACATCTGTCTCCGCCCCGCCCTCTCACCTTGACTCTCCACGGTTCAGCGGAGAGATGCGTGTCTATTCTCTTAGTGCCTTATTAAAACCTTTCTCCCTCGCTTGCTCCGTCTTTCTCGCCATGTAAGTTTCACTTTAACAGCTCCTCCCAAAGGTCGCTCTCATACGAGGTCAACACAGCTTTGTCTTCCCTCCACCCACCCAGTGTTCTTCCTCACCAGTAATGAAGCACTTACATCCCCTCGGTGCCCCCTGAAATTCTCAAACTTGTCACACAAGAAAGCGCACTTTGCCACCGAAAGGCTCTTTCTGTTGTTGGCAGTTTGCTGTTAGCTCTCCTGTCCTTCTCCCGAGCATCAACCATCTCCTGCCAGTAATTAGATGTACCTTTCTGGGTAGTTTCCATGGCAAAATTGACTGATTTGGTCCAGGCAAGCGGTCAAACCTCTCGTCCTCCCCAAAAAAACAAAATGAGGTTGGGGGTAATTACACGTCCTTTCAGGGAAACGCTTTTGTTCACTCACTTTTCAAAACTGACACTTCGGTGTGTATGGCAGATGAGGTGGAGAGAAAGTGAGAGACGAGAAGAGAGTGGGAGAACAAAGGAAGAAAACCTGCTGGCAGTCTGCTGCTATACATAAGCCACTAGTTCCCCCCACTGTTTGTAGCTAATAAGGACAATGTAAAATCCTGTCTTGCACAGTGGGATCCAGCTCAGCCCTGTCAGATATTTCTCACACTTTGGAAGCTAAGCCAGGACATATAATCATGCAATCAATTCTCCGATTTGAACGGAGCGGTGTAATCCTGAGCTCATACCTCACAGAAACTTGCCATGTAATTTGTCGAGTTATTTTATTTCCAACTTAGCTAATTGGTTTTTAATTTATTTTGCTAATAATAACAGACCTAACAGGTTCAGGGGGGCCCTCGATGAATAATGGAGTAGATTGTTTTGGCATGTTTTACTCAGCACCTGCTACCAATCTCTGTCCTTCTGTGTTGGCAGGTGAAACCATGAAATTGATGCTCTGCACATGGCTATCACTTACAATGCAGCTTGGGCAGAATGTGGTGTGATTACAGGGCCCATTATGCAGTGGTCACGCCTAAGGTAAACACCACCTGTGTGACCAGGATGGCACTGTAATGCGGACGCCGCGATTGGTTACGCGTCTCATCAGGGCAGCTCATTGTTTTAATGTCTCGACGCATTTAAGGATTTTATGTTGCTAATAAAAATCATCTCTCAGCTGATGTGTTCAGACATCATCAGTAGGCTACCTTCCGCGCACCCACAGTTCTCTTTGCCTCGGATAATCTTGCAGCAACTTTTAAGCTTCTTGAAGAGTAGATCACTCCATTTGATGTTATCAGTAAATCTACTAAGCAGATTGTATGGAAGTTTAGTGGCTTTTTGCCCTTGAGCTCTCCAATCCAGGCTCATCAGCTCTAGTGTGGGAGTCAACACCGTGACAGCAGATGCATCACGCAGCCACACCCTCCTCGCTCCCCCTGAAATGCCAGTGAGCATTAGCCTTCTTGTTCTGACAGCTTTTTTTTTTTTTTCCTTCCCACCTGAGTGACCAGCTCCACTTTTTCCCATGTGTGACGGGAGCCTGTAATGCCATCACATCACTCAGTGACAGCTGACCACTCCCTAACACACACAGCGGGCTCTGATGACTTTCTGTCACATATTTCACGCGACAGATTCACACTGGTGTCTTGGCCCGAATTTGCCGAAATTGATCTTGTCATGATGCATTGGTTTCAAAGTGTGCTTTGCAGAAAAGTTGGGTTTTTGCAGGGATTTACATGTCATACGCCAGCTGAAATCACAAGTAGGATAGTTTTTTTTTTTTATTATTTATAGGAAGATAAAGGTCTTTGGAGATATATGAGAAATGCTGATATTCCCTCAAGCCACCGAATGGGCGTGTTGGTGTCAGGGCTTGATGGACAGTTAAACTAGCACGCTTATTTGCTCCAACACAAAGTAAACAAATGTGGGCTGGTTGTTAGCAGGGAATAGTGACCACACCAGCACCTACGCTGGCCGATTTTCAGAGGTTTTAAGCAGTTTAATGCGCTTATGTTTCACCTGACTAGCTAAGTTGCGGTCTAGCATGCAACAGTAGCAGTAGCAGTACAGTTTCCTGCAGTGGATGTAGAGATGCAGAGAAGGAAGCGTGAGCTAAAAAGCTAATGTGGCTTCTTGCTGTTCAATCTCTGAGGCTGTCTTGTTAAGCAGGCTGCCATGTGGCTGTCAATGACCATCTACTTATGACTGAATGGTCACGTTACTGCTTTATGCAAGTTGGAAATGAAGTGATTGTTGTGGCTACAGGTTAAAAATAACACAGAACGTGTGACTTGCGGAACAGAAATGCATGCAGGAACAGAAGAACATCATGTAGTTTAATTTGGGTCCAAAAATTGTAAAATTCTATTTGTGAGAATGCAATAAATGCTGAGTGGAATGACTTATGCATCACTCCAGACAAAATGCTTCATAATGCAAATGCAGCAGCTCATTTTGGTGGTTTTTAATCCCAGTTTGTTGGAAATGATTAATGCGGACAACAGAATTCTTGTAAAAGATAAGACACTGTGATGGTACTCTCACTATGCCCCCCCCTCATTAAAGGTTGATGAACAATATTTGATTGTCGCCCAGCCCTATTTGTTTGCTGTCATCACATGGAAAATAAAAGGTCAATCTCCTTGATTTAATAACATATAATAATAAATAACAAACTAGCTGCGCAGCGTTTACACTCTTTTAATGAAAGTAGAGTAACATGAGTCCCTCGACAGAAAAAAGAAACACTGTTTTCCCAGCTGAGAGGTGAGACAATTGCACAGGGAAGCTGTGATTACAATGTGGATAAATGGTGGTGTGAAAGGGGTGAATGTGGACATGTGGAAAGTGTTTCCCCCCACTAATAGCTGAATAAGCTCGCGTAATCTATCAGGTTCTTGTTCTGTAGTGGCTGCCCTTCTGCTAAATAACATACAAACAGGATCATCCTCGCCTTGTCATGGATGGACAAAAATATGCACCCTCCAACATATTGGAATAAACGCTCTCGGTCGCCCAACAAGCTCCTAGAAATGTTCATAAACACCTCCATTTATATAACACAAGCAGGGCTTTTATCTCAGTGTTTCCTCCAACTGCTACCCACACACACACACACTCAGGCACACATGTCTGAAGGACTCGTTGGGGTGCCAAGTGTCGAGGATATAGCACTAATTAGAGATTGGTCTCTTCAGGGGGTCTCTCCTTTAATGATCACCCTACTAATCAAAGCTCCTTTTCCATTTTCTTGTCTTTTTTTCTTTCATTGTTCACTGGTGCTCCACCACGGCAAGCCACACACCGCACTAAAACCCCTCTTTCTTTTCCTTTCTCCCCCACAATTTTCACCCATCTCTGTTCCCCTACATAATTTCAAGGTCCTTGAAAATCAAGACATATTTTAGGAGGTGCAATTAGGTTATTTCTGCTCCAGTTGCCGCTATGTTCCACAAAAATGTATTTAATTTTGTTTTTCCTGGGCTGCGCTTGTCTTTTCTCCCTCTGTTGGTCGGTCCCTCGTGGGTAGCAGGTTGGATGAGCGCCAAGTCCTTGCACCTGTCCCTCAAAGAGAGACAAACACACATGCATGCACACAGACAGAAGAACAAGCAGGCACACACACACACATACACACTCACACGGCATCCTGCATTGTCAAGGTTATAAGATAGCATAGCAGCTTCCCAGTAGGAGGGAGAGAGAAAGCGATGGAGACAGAGAGGAGACGCTGGGGAGGAGATTGAATAAGTAGGAGAAAGGAGCACAAAGAGAGCAGACAAGTGGTTGAAGGAAAAAGAGGGGTGTTGAGAAATGTAACCTGTAATGATGGTATGGGAGACGCATGAGCACCAACCAAGGGAAATGAATGAGGGAGAATGCAGAGAAAGAGGAATGGTAGCCTGCATGTCCTCCCCCATCCTTAGGCACATGCTATTCAAAGCCCCGTAATTTGTGTCATTAATTAAAAAGATGATGGGATGGAGTTAAGGGGTTTGCACTCTGCAACTCCTTGGTGGAGAGAGAGGGAATGGGGAAAAAAAAGAGGGGGGGAAATATTGCAAAAAATATTGCAGCCATTCTGCCATGAATCTCTATTAGCGGCTAATGATACCATTCTGATACCTCTCAACCATTAGTGTGAAATTGGGAAGCGTTAATTATTCAAATGAGAATCCATACAGCTGCCGCTCACATGACAGGGTCACAGTCGCCAAAGGTCCCCATTGTTAGCTGCTTGGCATGTGTCTTAAGCAGGAAGTAGATTAGAATGAGTATGCAGGGCCACCTCTCAGCTGAGGATTTTATTTGAAATTATGCATATATCTGAGCAAATACGGTACGGACTGCATTATGCGCAGGCAGTATAATTGAATTGTATAGCAAAGGGTATGGCTGAACATCAGGGTGCGTCAGACGGTGAAAGCTGAATTGTGTGCAGCAAACACTGACTGTGGTGATAATTTTATAAGCATGAAAAACACATTACTTTAGCCATACATGTAGGTTGCCTTTTCAGCTTATTAAATTTTGTACGACAGCTTGACCAATTAGTAAAAGCTGCAGAACCAGCCATGTTGCCTTTTCCAGCTTTATGTGTTTGGCAGGGTGAACCATACAGCAGCCAGACCGTTACAAGCTGCATGCACACGGTTCACTGACTTACTGTTTTGCTCCAAACCTGTTGCCAGCATTTGCCCCGTCCTGGCCAAGTAACGTATTCACCGCAAGAACACTTATCTGATTGGCTGTTTCCAAAAATGTCCAAAAAAAAAAACTGACCCAAAAGCTATAATTGAAATAAATAAAATTAGCTATTAATTTATAGGCAGAGGCTGTTTCCCGGATCTGTGTGGGCAGCAGTTTTCTGATCTAATCCTGGGATAAATCTGGATCGGGAAGTGAATGAGTAGCGTTGAGGTGCTTTAGAGCAAAGTGCTTCTCAGTGGGCATGAGATAAGAGTGCTTACACGGGGCTGCTTCCAGGTGAGCCCGCGTGCAACTGTGTGAAGCTGGTTGTTGGTGAAAAAGACCACTGCTCTATAGCAAACCTACCCTCGATAACTGATGTATAATAACAGAACGTTTGTCAAATTTTAAAACTTTTTAGATTTTGTTTTCCCCTCCTTGCCGGTGATGGCATTTCCTCCTTCTGGTTTGCCTTCGCATCCATGCAGGGGTGATTACTGCTGGTCTAGGAAAATGCGGCAGACACTTGTGATTCTCGATGAGACATCCAACTGTCCTGCCCGTTGCCAAAGCAGGATGATGAGCCATTTTTTTTAATGTCACTTCATCCATCAGAATTGGTGCAATTCATTGTCAGTTTCAAGTTCAAGCAGCACACTTCCTCTTCAAGTTCCACCCTTAAACTCTGACCCGTGTGCAGCTCCCAGTCCCATCACGAAATTGGTGTATTTTTTCCACATGTGCTCAATCCCATATCTGCTTTTTTTTTAGAGTTTAATGGCCGCTCAGTGCTCATCATCTCTTTATTCAAATAATTAGCTCACTGCCTCATTAAGTGTTTTAAAGTTGATTCCATTGAAGCACAGTGTTTTGGAGAGTGGTGTGATTACCATTAACAACATCATTAACACAATTCAGTGGAGTGTCTCCATTAATTGTATTTCTGTATACCTTCAAATGATCTCTAAATGAGCAGAACATCAGTAAAAAGCTGTTGTTTTTGGCCTCAGCCATTGTTAAAACAGATAATGTATAGTTACCCTGTGAATGCACGGTCCTTGAAGTCCAAGACAAGGCTTTGTCAAGTGTTTTGATGCAGAAATAAAGACAGCATCATTTTCATTGTGAAGAGCTCGTGAATGAGGTCCTCAGAGGCCCATTTTATGTGATATAAATGGATGTTAATGAGGTAAGAGTGACTCTGAAAGGTCCCTTATTTTTTTATTAGTATTTGCGTGCATATTTTCAATACTTTCTGTCTCTCAGATATCAGAGAGGGGGTAGAGAGAAAGACAAGGATAAGTGAGAAAAAAGGATGAGAGGATGAGAGAGCTAAGTGCTTTTTAGTGACTCAGTGACAGCCGTGACCAAAATCGTATTAAGGTCACAATGGGGGTGGTGGGGTGGAGTAAAGAAGCTTTTCAGATGAATCAATTCTCCGTCTCGTTGCTCCGCGTGTGTCCGTGACGCCGCGTTCGTGGATCTCCGAGGCTCGTGTTGCAGGTGCATCTCAGCCTTTACTGTACTTGCAGTGAAACGCGAGCGAACCTGACACGAACAAATTGTTTTGAGTGATCTGAGGGGTGACCTTGCTGCATCCAGCGGCAACTTCTGGTCAGGCGACGGGCCCACATACTGTACTGTAGCCCTGGGAGTGGTGTATTTCCTTGTCAGGGATTTCATCCGAATCCTTTACTCCCTTCTCACACCATCTCCCCCGGCGATTGCGTCGTATACCACTTCTCACATCCCCACCGCTAATGCCTTTTTCTATAGATCATTACCCTCCTCTCCCCTCGCCACTGTTAGCGAGCGCTCAATCAGAAATGCCGGCCTCCCCGTGGTCCCTGTTGTGTGGCCGCTGCTCCTGGGAGGTGAAGAGGCTTCGATCGCGGACGTTCGGCTGTTTACTTTGATTTGATCTATGGGGTCCATGTGCAGTTCCGAGTTATTGGCAAATTTGAGTTGCCAGTAATGATGATTCAGATGTTGCCTAAAGCTATTGTTGCTCAGGCTCCGTATGGACTTATCGTGTTTCAGTGACAGCTGGAGTGTTTGCTGTTGATGAGGTGCTGTGCTGTACCAGTGTACAATTTTATGATCTGACAAACACGGACGACTTGTTGAAAGCCTCTCCCCTCCCCATTATTTTTCTCTCTTTTTTTGCTCTCTCCCTCTCCTGCCGCAGCCCTGCCTCGCTCGCTGTTTTTCATTGGCACACCGCCTTGCATTAATATTGTTCTCCTCTAATAACTTTCCCATCTTTCAAACTTTACCCCGCCCGCCCCTACCCACTGACCTCCATACCTCACTCTCCGTTGCACTCTCCATTTGGAGGAGAGGACTCTTGTAAGCCCTGGTAACAGAGGTTAATCCTCTCTTATTAGAACCGGGATTACTGGAGGGGAAGGGACAGGACCAGCAAAATGCCATGACTGACATAAAAAGCTTGTCCCCAAGAGGAAGTAATACATATAGTGTGGAGAGAGTTCAGATGTAATAGCCACAGTAGTTTTTCAACAGCCTTTCAGTGTACTTGTTGAGCTGTAGAATGAAGACAGCTTTTACATTTCACTTACACCTGCAGCTATTACGCTTGATAAAACCAGTCATACGGGAAAAAGTTCATGTTTAATGAAATATATCGTCCATGGACTTGTCAGTAACCATATACTAATACACTACTCTGCACTGTACTAATCAATAGTTTTATCTAAACAGGGGATCAAATGACGATGTATAGTGTGAAAAGGATGGCTGATAGGGAATTCTGCAGCTCCACAGAGCATCTCAGAGTCTTTTAGATCATTGTTTTGGTGTTATAGCCTGCAGCGTTACAGGTTTGGTTCAGTCTCTTTCCAGTGGTAATAGGCAGATGCTTCCAGTGAAAAAGTTTAGCTAAACTTCATCCTACTTTCCCAACATAATACAACAGACAGGCAAAGTTAGGAATATTACGTAGCAGCTAAAGAGCCATCATTTCTGCTTAGACGTTTGCTAACATGTTAGCCGTACCAGCTGGTTCAGCTACCCTCAAATGGACAAAAAAAATCAGTGAGTGCATGTTTAAATATAGATTTCAGTCCAGACTAAGTCACTATCAAGGACATTCAGAATTATTTTTACTGTAGGCAGCGTCCCATAATGTACGCTATATACGCTAGCTTCATCAGTCTGTTTAGGACATAAGTGATCATCAGTTTGAGACTGCAGCACTGCGAAGTGTGAAATGCATCGATTTGCATGCGAGGCACTTTTTTTCTCCCACTTGTACCTTAAACTCAAACGCTTGCCTTCAAGCGAGCATATGCTTGAATGATTTGTTGAAAAAAAGTCATGTTCTGTACATCTGTTCTGCCATTTCGATCGCACAAGAACAAACATTTTGTACAATTTAAGACCTGATTAATCTGTCTTTTTCCCTACAGGCTCACGTGTGATGCAGTGCTTCTTTTCTCCTTCCAAAAAGCTTCTGATTGAATGTTTTGTGTGTCTACTCCACTAACCCCATGCTCTTCTTGTACTGTTGCTTCCTGTTATAAAATAAAGACTTTTTCCAAGTTATCACATCAATAATCTGTTCTTTATCTGTTCTTTCTCTCCCCTTCATGCCTAAAAATAGAAGTGGAACAAAAAGGTAACTAAATGCCAACAACTTTTGTTCATCCTCACTTTCATTGGGTATATGCTTGCTTTTTCTTTTTCTTTTCTTTTTTTTTTTTTTGGTGACGGGCTTCTAAAGCAGGTATCTGACATTTTGTGGGTCCGTGCTCATTGTATGGTTCATTGCTGAGGTTGAACATGCCATTCATGGGGAAAATTAAATTGCTCAGGGAAACAGTGTTAGAAACAGACATAATGAGCCAAATTCTGTCTTTCATTTAGTCCTGAATATTGCCCAGGACTCGTTCCTCCATTCCAGGTTCATCAACAGTTTCACAGACAGACAGCTCTTTTGACATTGCCACATACATGATAATTCTTTTTGCTAAGGTCATTACAGACTGCTCTCTAGTGAAATCCCATAACCCTTGGGATGTTTTTACTTCCTGTTATAACTGAAGATTATCCCAGCTCTGCTTTATCAGCTGCATAATATTAAAGGAGAGGGCTATACAGGGTGATCAATAGCTTGTCCAATAAGATGATTTTTGATTATAGCTCTAACATGATGATGACTATAACCTTCAGGGACTCACAAGTCAATACAGGAGACAGATCATAGCAGTCATATTCTTACCTTATCAGCAATGCATGGTGCTGCAGAGCATATGCCTGATCTTCACCTGTGCCCCGAGGAGCTTTGTGTTTGTAGTGTTTTACCTTTTTTTTACAAAAGCTGGATTAAGTCATATATGGGATTGGAATCATTAAACAAGAGTCAAGAGCTCGGTTTTAATAGCTGCGCAATAAATTTTAAGTTTCATAGTAATTAATTGATGACATCTCGCTGAAATCTGTGGCAAAGAGAATGAGCAATGAGATGACATTTTATCGAGATGACTTTGTAGGGATTGCTGTGCTGCTGCCGTAACAGTTTTTGTGAAATTCCCCATGAAAGCCATGATTGCTTTTGTATCACTACTCTAATATCTTTCATGCACTCCTCCATCTTTGTGCTTACATCCTTAAAAAACATATTTTACAGCCTCCTCAGAGCCCAGTGTGCTGTCAGTACAAAGCTTACCTACTCTGACCTTGTACCCTGGCACAACTCATCTTTTTCAACCTTAGGAACAGCCCTCTTAGCATTTAGCAGAGCAACCACTGAGATGTGTGCTGAGGCGCTGTGTCAACGGGACGCATCTCGCCACATTTTTCACCTCCAGGTAGACAACATGTTTAATCTTAAGAGATTACAAGGGAAAGAAGCCTCTGCTTTCGCTGTCTCTTTCTCTTCCTTCTCCTCGGAGCGTGCAGCTTTTACCACTCGGCGGATCTGCGGCTAGAACCTGTCAGCGCTCGTGTCAGGCTCTTGGCCCATTACTGTGGAAAGAGCCTTCACACATGCTTTGTTTTTATATGTGATGTACTGTGGGCCCAAACCTGTGGATAACGGGAAAACTGAATTCTTTATCGTTCCTTTCTGTCAGAGTTTCTTTTTCTTCTTTTACCGATTTGCAGCTTTAATGGTTTTGATGATGTTTTTTTTTGTCCTGCTCTGAATTTATAGTCATTGTAATCCTGAATTCAGACGCCATCTTTTTGGAAAGACAGAAAATTATAATTGCCTCAGTCCAAGATAATCTATAATGAACTCAAATGAGCTTTTTCAAACAGTTCCCACTATTGACCTGCTCCTGCTGTATTGGCTTGGCCTCCCTTTATCAGATTTGAGTACAAACCAGTTCACATGTAATTAGTTTACTGTGTGGGGTGTTGTAAATCTTGCCGCAGACTAAAAATGTGTGGATGAAATAATGGAAAGGCAATCATTGTATAGATGATGTGATTAGTGTATTTTTTTCTTTTGTTTTCTTTCTCCTAATGAGCTGCCTCAGCCAATAATTACAGCATCGCGATTTGTCAAAATCTTTTAACTTTGGAGTTATGTGTTAAATACTATTTATTAAGAGCTGGCACCGGGGTGTTTTAATGAAAGAAAAGTATGAAACGTTTTTTCTCTGGTGCATTTATATTTAATTTATTAGATACGTGCAGAGAAGCCATTCTGTGAAGGTTACAAATTGAAATGGTAACATGTGTAAGTGCATGTGGGTGAGTCGGTTCATCATCTTCTGACTTGATTCTGCTTTACATTAAATCAGAAGAGATGACCCTCACTGAATGTATTCACCCCCCCTATAAGATCTGCTAGTTCAGTGACATTGTAAAATAGTTGCCTAAGGGCTCAGAGATGTACTAAAGTAGTGTTTTGTTTTTTAAAACATAAACTGCAATGAGTAATTGAATCCAAAATAGCACTTATTGAATTGGAGACAGTTTCAGATAATGAAAACGGTGGTTGTGTTTGTACATTGGATATTTCCTTTTTCATTTTAATTTGCAAGCCTTTTATAATCCAAAACTCATTGGAGTATTCCAATCACATTACTAATTACATTCTTTGTCATCTTTTGTAGTCTGCTCATGCCATCACTGATGAAGAGTTTGTGGTTCAGTATCTTGGTCCTTCGCAGTGGAGTAAATAGAGCTGCAGATCTGAACTGGTGTCCTTCCATCCAGTTGCTTTTGTATTTATTGATGTGTAATACCTGCCAATGTAACTCTGTACTTGTCTTTCCCCTATTTTGGCTCCTCAGTATTCCTGTGCCCAGGGCTTCTGCGCAGGGTGTACCAGAGCGAGCACCTCTTTGAATCGGACCACCAGTCGGGAGCCTGGTGCAAAGACCCTCTCCAAGCCTCTGATAAGATTTACTACATGCCCTGGACACCCTATCGCACTGACACATTGACTGAATATTCTTCCAAAGAAGACTTCATCGCCGGAAGGCCGACAACGACCTACAAACTTCCACACCGCGTTGACGGAACGGGCTTTGTGGTCTACGATGGCGCGCTCTTCTTCAACAAGGAGCGCACACGCAACATAGTCAAGTTCGACCTGCGGACTCGTATCAAGAGCGGCGAGGCCATCATCGCCAACGCCAACTACCATGACACCTCTCCATACCGCTGGGGAGGGAAATCAGACATTGACTTGGCTGTTGATGAAAATGGTCTTTGGGTGATTTATGCTACTGAGCAGAACAATGGGCGGATTGTCATCAGCCAGCTCAATCCCTATACGTTACGTGTCGAAGGGACCTGGGACACAGCGTATGACAAGCGCTCAGCATCCAACGCCTTCATGATCTGTGGAATCCTCTATGTGGTGAAGTCAGTCTATGAGGACGATGATAACGAGGCAACGGGAAACAAGATTGACTACATCTACAACACAGAGCTAAGTAAAGATGGGTTTCTAGACATCCCTTTCCCCAACTCCTATCAGTACATTGCTGCAGTGGATTACAATCCCAGGGACAATCTGCTGTACGTTTGGAACAATTACCACGTTGTGAAGTACTCTCTGGACTTTGGAGCTTTGGACAACAGGCTTGGTAAGACCAGCTTATTCTATTCTCATAACATTCAAACATGATCCATGTTTTAATGCTGTTTCCAGTGCTTGGGTCATTGTAGATCAGTGTGTGTGAGTGTGTGAGACCATCCTAAACTTTTGGTTCAAAGGAAGATCTTCAAAGAAAAATACTGATTGTACCAGATAGTCATGAAAATATGAATGACTTTCATGGTTCCAAGAGGATAATTCGTAATAATTTTGGTGATCCACTGACCTTTCTTCATCATCAGATCTACTCACACCCTTAGAGCAAATTACATTTTTGGCTTTCTTACTTGAAAGGACCAATGATATTCTCAGCATGTTGTCTGTTCCACCCCCCACGTTTGTATGGTGGGATGTGAAGAACAGCTTGGCATGGCAAACATTTTCACTTTAAGTCTTTTTTTCTTTTTTTTTTTTTCACTTGGTCAAGTAGAAAGGCATGATATGGAAG
The DNA here is from genome assembly GCF_051107435.1 of Chaetodon auriga. Taxonomy (NCBI): domain Eukaryota; kingdom Metazoa; phylum Chordata; class Actinopteri; order Chaetodontiformes; family Chaetodontidae; genus Chaetodon; species Chaetodon auriga. The sequence continues at coordinate 9,441,187 of NC_135097.1, read as the reverse complement.
ACAACCATATAAGATATCGCACCTCAGGACAGTGTGGGCTGGTGATAATGCCTTTATGGAATTCTGCTCAATGTGTTATATCTGTTTTTTTAATTAGCCTCCGAAAATGGAAGTGAAATTAATTTAAACACCCATATAGATACTGTACATTGGTAGAAATAATGAGTAGCATAAAGCTGCAGCAGAAATGATTCACAAAAACGCAGCAAGCAGCATTGTTAGCTTTCATGTATGTCTATGTCTACGACACACTGGGTGTTTAACACTGTAAATTCCTCACATTGTGTTTAAGCCACAAGCGAAATCCTTCACCCACTCTAGCCGTTGCCTTTGCCCATAAACAAGCCATAGCTCAGATTAAACTTCCCCAAACTCTTTTGAAAAGTCTAATTTATCCGCTCCATTGTTCTTTTTCTAAATTGGTGCTTGTTGGGAAGCATGAAACAGAAAAAAGAAGCTGTTTTGACACACCGAGGTAATTCTTTGCTCTATCTCATCACCGGCTCTAGTCAGAAATGTCACAAGTTATTTGACTGTGAAGTCTTTACCTCTGCTTTCTCCTCTGGAGCTTTCTCTACCTGCCACTTTTCTCAGCTGGCTGCTACTTTACTGCTACTAAGTCCTGCTTCAACACACCGTGTAATATATTCTCTCATTCACTGGCCATGCTTACAGTGTTTGGTTTTGATAATACACAGTTAGCCATAATATAATTTGTTGTAGTTAATGAAAATGAAATGGTGTTTTTATGTGCTTTCTGCATTCAATGATTATCGGTTTTGAACAGTGATACACAACGATAGCAGCATGTACTTGATTGTACACACACACACACACACATTCACATGCAAATGAAAATTCTTAGTACTAGACTTCCTGGTGAGATGTTGACGTGTGTGTGTTTGGCTGCTGTTGTGCAGAATAGGCTGCCCTCCAAAGAGGCTGCGGCATGAATATAGATAATAAAATGTTGCATTAAGTGGATGGATGGAGTCAAAGACCAGATATAAATGTCAGATAAACAGACTGATAAGAAATGAAAGAGTGATTGAATGGACTGCGCAGTGATAAACCATTTCATTTGATCAACTCCCAAATACAGAGGATGCAGGCTTGTTCTGGCGAGAGCAAGTATTTTTAGCCGTGCGTATTTTCCACACAATTGTCTCGCGAAGAGCCTCATTTTGATTGACAATAGTTAGCACAAAATTGTTTAAATCAACGTCAGTGCAGACCGCCACACTCAAATGAGTCTGTATTTACAGCGGAATTATATCGTTGGAACCACAGAGATGCTACTCCAGTGACTATGTGCATCGATCAAATGGCTTAATGTGATTGAGTAAAACTGGAAATAGAGGTCACTGAAACTCACAACAACAATGGCTGCTGTGACACACAACCAATGACATGGATTTGCAGCCTTTGCCGTCATTATGCAGAGCGAAAAAGCCAATTTAGTACTTTCCTTTTGTTGCACACATGAGCTTTTGAAATTTAATCCAGTGTCATGGTCACTGTGCCTGTTAACACTTCCAGAAAGGTGTAATTCTGTGATCGCTCTAACACAAGCTCATTTCCACTTGTGCTTCCACCACCACGAGCATGCATGACCTGCCATACCAATGGAGCATGGTACATGGGCAACAGAGCAGGAGAGACATGGCCAGGCCCACAGCTGGGGCCTGGTACCGTATGCTGAACCACATGGGCCATGGCACAGCGCATACTACAGGGCAGTAGGCAGGGGCAGAGTAATGATGTCTGGAACTGCACAAAAAACAGTATTTGGAACTATCATATTGGGTCTAACTGGTAATGATTTTGATGCTTTTTGATCTCTGTCAGCAAAGGATCTTTTAGTATTCCTTCAGTCCTTTGGTAGAAAGCAGATGGGAGTTGTTTTTTTTTTACCTCACCCAAAAAAAAAGTGAAGAACATTTTATGATATTCATGAAAGGAAACATCTTTTTCCTGCATTTTGATTACTCCACACAATAATCCTGTGGTAATCTGTGCAGTTGCAGAGGTCTCTTCATCAGACAGAGCAATATTTTTGCCCAAACAGGCTGTTTTCAAGGACAGATGATCTGTGCCCGAGAGTGCTTCCATGACAACTCCATTGATAATTAAATTCACTGAATTGGTGATAAAAAATGTGCTGCATAGACTGCTATTAGCAAGCAGATATAAAAGCTCTCTTACCATTAATCCCCTTTACATGATCACATTTGATGCAGAATATGCAAGGACAACTGGGAAATAAATTGCTCTGTGATCTTCTCTTTAAAACATAAAATAAAAGATAGCAAAGTTGACACAAAGCAGTGCATACGACATGCGCACTCATCGCATAACTGGAAAAACAAGAGCATAAAGAAAATGTTTGAAAAATGTGGCTTTTGGCCTATTAGGAAATTAAATTTTTGCATTTATAAAGGCCATCATGACCTCTCTGGAGGTTGCTGATCTTTGGACAGTTATGGAAATTCATTGTCTCCCAACTGTCCATGACCCAGTTCTCTAGAACCACCGCTTCCATCACTGTGCGGTTCAGCTCAACCATCCCCTCCACTGAGGACAAATTGTAGTGGGTTGTTAGCAGCATGCAGAGGCTCACAAACAGCTTGGAGTGGAAAAGGTGCGTGCAGTCAGTGTCAAGATAACACATACTATAACAGCTACTGACCAGGCAATCACCCTTGGAAAAATGCTATGTTCAATCACAACCAGTGCATCCCATCATCTGAACAATTTCGTACTGCTTTGCAAAACATGCCTCCATTCTCTTAACCGCTTGTCCTGTTCAGTGTCACGGCTCAGCAAGCCATCTGAGACGAGCTTAAACCAGAGACTGGTGTATGTCTTGGTGCTCATTTCCAGTTGACTCCAAAATGATAGTGTTATTAACTATATTTAAACCAAATAAGCGTGTTTTGCTTGCATTGAGTTGGACTAGCTTGGCTGAAGACATTAGTCCGGGCCTCACCTTTGCCAGAATAACCTCTGAGCTGCCTGCCACAGTGAGCATGAGACACTGTCTGCATTGACTCCACAGGACTGCAAAGACGAGGGCAGCCACACGAGAGCATTTGCCTCAGTCTCACACACCTGCTGCTGGAGCACTTAATGCTGTCATAAGATAAAATTCATGCTGCGTATGCTATAGTATACTTGTGTTAACTTGCAGTTTTTCAAATTAAGCGCATGTTATTGTACTCTATAGATTTCTTATGGGCTTAGCATTGATGGGCTTGATGTTTTTGTACAGAAATGCTCTTTCAGATTTTCACTGATTTCTATCATTCAAATTAACATATTCAGATCCGAGTGTGATCTGAGGGCTGTGTGTTGAGGACTGTTTACAGAATACAGCAATCAGTGTCTATTAGTCTGTTGATACTTAATTATCTGCGGGGTGTTTCCTTCGCCGCACATTTCAGTGAGACAACCTCTGATTTCTGAGTGTGCCGCTTTAGGAGTGATTTTTTTTTTTTTTTTTGTTGTTGGCTGTTGATTGGTGCATTGGATGTGGCACAGTTGGTGTCATAGATACATTCGCTGTTTGGCAGACCTGTAATTTTGCCACATGTTGCCATCTGGCCGGGGCACGGTGCCAGCCCTGCTAGCCTGGAGGGAGCTCGCAGACGTGGTGCGCCGACCTTGATGCCGAAACAGCCGACGTTTTGGACGCTCGGGCCCGTCTTGGCTCTGTTTGGAAGTGCCTGACACATGCTAAATTGATTAAGACTGTCTAAGCGGTAAATGCAAGCTGGCAGAGTTTGGTGGAGATAATCTGAGTGTGACTCAGTGTGCTCTTAAAGGCACAAGCTGTTGTCCTTTGGGTTCCATTGCTTACGCACTAGTCATCCAGGACCTATCATTGGTTTTGATTGATATGCTTTGGCGTGCTATTATATGGATTCAAGTGACACCCTGCAGTTGTCATATGTCATCATAGTACCTTTTCCTTCATGATTGCAAAGCTTTAAGGAATATCTTGCTTAGTAATTCAAACTAAACGCTGTTATTCCACAAAAAACAGTCTTTTGCATGGTGCATGAATCCCTTTTGATGTCGAGGCTTAGAAATGTAGGCTACATGCCTATTTGCAGGCTATGCACTCATCACACGCCTGGTGCACCTCTTGCAGAGGGCAATTTTCTTCTAGGGAAAGTGTAAGGTTTAGGATTATAGTTTAGAATGATTTTTCTAACACATGTACACACATGCGCACACAGGCACATGCACACATGCACAGGATTCTTGCAAACCCTTTAATGCTGCAACACAATGGGGCTCTGTTAGTAATGCAGCTTTAGATTTTTTAGCATGGAAACAGGGAGCGCTTTGTTGGTGCTTCAGAGCCTTTTTTTTATGTTTCAGGGCCACATTCCCTCATGTCAGAATCATTTGTACTATATTGCTAAATATAATCATTGTTACCCTATTAGTGCGCTATTTCTGGCGTTGAATTGGAATTAACCCTTTGTAAATTTGAACATGCAAGCTCATGTTTCAGAATGTTCAGGACATGGCATGTTCATTCGCTCTGTGCGATAGCCCATTATATATCACATGATTTTGTCTGCCATCTCTTCTTCTGACTGGCCATCCATCACGGGCCTTGGCGGTTCTACCTTGATCCAGAAATCATACACAGATCACCTGTGTAGTGAGAAGGGTGGCAGGCAATCCCTCAGTTAAGGTCAACACCAAATCCATCTCTCCTGTCATGTACAGAAATGGGGAAAAAACTTTCAGTAAAAATCAAACACTTTTGTGTAATGGGAAGCTTGTGAGTGAATGGGGGTTAGTGGGCACATACAGGTGAATTTGTCCCCACTTCTGTTCATGTCCAAGTATTTTTCCATCTCTTTTCAGTGTGTAGAGCCAAAACCATTTGGGCTACCCCACAGTTTTCCACTTGATGAATATCACACAGACAGTTATGCGAGATGTGTATAACTGGACTTATACTGCAGTGTGAAGAGTCTTCTCTTCACACTGCACTTTCTCTGCTCTAATCCTGATGTGTGTTTGTGTGTGTGTGTGTGTGTGTGTGTGTGTGTGTGTGTGTGTGTGTGTGGCGACTGATTTCTCTAGAGCCCCCAAAAATTGCCGCATTAGATTTAACAGGCATGGTGACACACAAGCTCGAAGTGATTTATTTTGGCCAATCAGCCAGTAAATCTGATTGGAGGCCTCTGAAGCATCTTTAGCTCTCTTTATCACCAGTGTCAGAGTTCCTCCACTCAGCTTTGCCCTGTTCATTTGGCCCATTCTGCTGTTGGTTGACAGTCTTTTGAAAAGCCTTACTTGAGGTTTTTTTTTTGCGTGTGTTTTGCTTTTATTTTGGCTTTTGGAACGTGCCGTCCCTCTCAGTCAGTCTGACATCCCCTCTGCTCATGTGCTCACACTCTTCTTTCCTCCTTTTGATTCTCCTGGTATGTTTGACGATGTTTGGCCTCAGCAGTAGCCCGAGAGACTTGAGTTTTGGCTCTAAGAATGAAAACGTAATCCAGCATTCCTCTGTTTAGCTTCAGAAAAGATGTTGCTTAATGTGGTTGTGTTTGAGCTTTTGATGCACACCATTACAGCACTGTATCGCACAGTATTTAAAATAAACAGATAAAAATCTAATTAATGAATCACAATTGCAGATGAGCTAATGTGTATTCTAATGTGTAATGTGTACATTCAGCAAAAAACAACACTATTTTTGTTCCTTTGCATGTATTTTCTGCACATCTGCGTCGTGGATTCATACCTACAGTACTTCAGTGTAGTGCATATGCAAGCAGGCTGTCATTTAACTCAAACACTGTGAGTGTCTCTCCGGGCCTGTGTCTATGTGTGCATATATATCAGCCCGGCGCATACGCTTCTCCCAGCGCTGTGTGACCTCCATAGATGCCCTTTCAAGTCCCGGCAAGAGAGCTTCGGAATGAGAAATTAATTGCCAAACAATGCATAGCTCCCATCCATTATGGTTCTCATCATGTCAGATGATATCGAAGCATTACCGGATGTCTGGCTGCATAATTTACCGCACCCCTCCACCAACACCACCATCCTTCCACTCCCTTCATCCCAGTTGCACTCACTGATGGATTTGTGGGCCTGCCACAAAAGGCTCCATTAAACAACAGGACTTTTATCGTCATTTTATTTTCCCACCATTCTCTTCAGCTAACGAGGACACATGTCGCGTTTTGGTGGGAGCGTATGACATAAACATCGGGGAATTGATAAGCGCAGGAGCTCAGTGAATCAAGCTATTGTGAAGAGGGTACTGATTTTTTGTGAGATGGCTTGAAATAGAAGATGTTACCTCTTTCTGTGGATGGATGTAAATATTTCTCATCATAGATAAAATTTGACATCATGACTCGGGAATTAATGCTCAATTAGCTGATGGCTGAGAATTAAGAAACCAATTTGGTTAAGCTGGTAAAGGCTCAATTAATTTTTTTCTTTTTTTCTCTCTGCTTTTATTCTGCGGGGTCGGGGTCACATTAGGACACATCTTTTACTGTCAATCTCGAAGTTCTTACATTACTGCGTTGGTCAGCTATGATGGAACCCCTCTTCCCTACCTCCCATTAAAGCGTAACAAAAGCTTAATTTTGGCAGTTAGTATTGACAATGACATTTTGTGACACTGTTAATTATGAGCTGCTTGACGGATGATTTGGTCCATTTCTAGATCAAGAGAGGCTTACAATTCGTCATTCATCAGGAATTGATATTGTCTGTTCCAGAGGCTCTTGTATCTTTCGGAAAAAGTCCCATAGTTTGGAAAATACTCTCAGTTGCCTTCTTGTCAAGGGTTACAGCCAGCAGACAGTTAGCTTAGCTTAGCACAAGGACTGTGAATAAGGTATGTGAATAAGCTCACCTGGTTCTATCCAGAGGTAACAAGGCTAGCACTCCTTAAATAATGAGTTATATTTCATGTAATGCATACAAAAATCAAAGTGTAAGATGTCAATGTTATGCTATGTGCTAGAATATTTCCTGGCAGGGAGTAGTGACTTCCTGAAGTTTCTGATGATGGTTTAGCAACTTCATGGTGACGGCATGTTGAAGAAACTAGCTAGCCTACCTACATTAAGGTTACAAACCCATAGTGCAACACTCAGGAGCATCAACATTCACAGTGTAGTTTGTTCAAATAGTTTCATTTTCTTCAAGTTCCATTTACTTTGAGTGAAGTTCGGAAATCAGACCTAACTTTAAAAGAAGTAGACTAAGCTACAAAGTTGCAGTAACATCCTCAGACCAAACAGCCACATGAAACAAGTATATGGTTGTAAGGTACTTCTAAGAGATCCACTAATAGCCATTTTCATGGATTTGGACTTCAAGTACGCTTCACTCTAAAAATACATGTCCCAGCACGCAGAAATCCCATTTTACAGGCTTTAAACAGGTTAGCAGAGAGTTAATGACATCACACAAAGACTGCCCAATATCTTCTCCAGTCTGTGCAAGTGCCTGCTGAAGATGTAACCATGCATAAATGCTCAAATACTAAAATTAGGAGGTAATTGGGTTCAGCGTGAGGTTGGAAGAGTCACTTTACCATCCGACGCTCATTTCGTTTTTAGCTCCGAAAGCCCTTTCCACCTCTTTTGATCTTGAGTCTGCAGAAGTTTCTCCGAGCCGACGAGCCCGCTCTCGGTGCGGAAATGGCAAGTCATATAAACCGGATTCATTTCATAATAGCATAGCAGGTTTTTCTCCTGGAGCAAAGTCGAGTGGGCTTATCTAATTGTGGAAGCCACGAGCCCTGGGATACAGAGAGAGAGAGGCTAATTAGTTAGAAATCCACGCTTTGAAATGAAACACAAAGCTTTGTGTGCGGTGGAAACAGACGTGCGTTTGGTGAGGGGCGTTTTTGTGCAACAGAAGCTGAGCGTAAAGGATGAGTGGGGTTGGTGTCTCAGTGAGAAGAAGCTGGAGAGCAGGCAGAAGTTCGCTCCTGTCTTTTATGAATGAAAAGGTTGCCAGTTTGGGTGTCTTAACCCCTAAGAATCATGAATATATCATAGCTGGCTGTGTTAGTATTATTCATTTTTAATCATATCTCTAATGCCCTTGAGAATGCATTGAATCTTAAATATAAAGAAGATAAATCACTTTGAGGTTTGAGGCCATTTTCTTAAATTATATTCTTTAACTTTGCTTTTTATCATTGTGGAATATCTAAACACATCCTAGGAGCCAATTCTGATTTAAATTATGACAAAGAGGCAGTACTTGTGAAGTGGACATTGAAAAAGGACACGCATAAGAGCCAGAGAGGAGTTCAGTCATCCATTGTCGCATTTCCATGTTTTCTTTTGAGTCCACGGTTTTGTTGTTTTCGAAAACTCACAACCCAACTCACATTGAAATCCGTCTGTAAGGTCACTCACCAGTCCCTCGGAGCATACCAAAGTCTTGTTCACCTCGTTGGTGCTCTTGGGCTTAGTTTTTTTATTTCCCCTCTTCATCCCTTTGGATAGAATGGGAAAGCTGGCAAAACAAAACAAAACGTCCTTGTGTTGTCTCCAAGGCAATAGTGCCTGCAGACTGTGGCTGCTGTGTGCTGCTAGCTTTCCTTTTTTTTTCTTCCTGTTCATCTCATGGAAAAGATATACAAGATTGCTCAAGGACACTTTCTTCTTTTCTACTAGTGCTCTCTGTCTCTTCTGTGTGCCTTCGCAGGCATACTTAACATGCTGTGTGTTGAAAAATAATTCAACAGTGGGCTCAACGGGATCATCTGGAGGTATGGAATTACATTCAAGACATGGTTCCTGGTGACTTTGAATTAACCTCATGCTGTGATGGCGATTTCCTCAAGCCATATTTCTCTCTGCTGTCATTTCACCTCCAGCATTAAAGACAATGATATGATAACTTTTAGCATTATTATTTTAAAAAGATTGGGAAACTGCTTTTACATCACTGGCTTTGAAATTAAGAGATAATTAATGTATAGCTGGATATTGACTTGCTTGAAATGCTTTAAAGCCTAGAATAGTATGGGGTCTTATTATTGTCATTATGTCTTCCTGTCAAACTATGGTCCCTGTGCAGTTTACTGACTGGTATCATTCTGCATTTTGAGGGAGTTAGAGCAACAGACTCCCTCAGCAAAAATCTGTCACAGTCAAAATCACTCCTGCATCAGCCGCCCTGACCAGTGCAGTAATTCGCTTATCCTAATAGGCCCATCTGCACACCTTTTTAACCACTATCTTATCTGAGCCTGTGCACTGTGACCTTTACTGACCTCAATATGAGCAGCGAATTTCCACGATCAGATCTCCACGAGGAACTCTGCTGCTCTCCTTTACTATATGCCGTTTCAGCACCAGGGGCTGATTTCAATTATGCTTGAATTGATGCCACTTCCCTTCACCAAGGCTTGGCATGACGTATTTGAGGTCATCATCTCTTCTCCTCAAATGCAGATTTATATATAATCGTCTTCATAAATAATCAAATAAATAGACTGGTGTTCTTGAAGATTAACATGATCATTGCATTCCGGGCTGCCGTGGCGCTGATTGATGATGATGTCTAATAGTGGTTATAGAACGTAAATGGTGATGTCTTGGTGGCTGGCGGAAATGTTCAATACCTATTTGAGCATTCATGTGGTTTTTAAAGCCCTGCTAATGGGTGGTAGTGTCAGGGTGTGTGGCTGCCAGTGTGTGAGCATGTGACTGTGCATTTGTGCTAGGCTAATTCAAGTTTTAGCATCCATATACACCAGCACATCTCCCAAACTCTGGTGTTTTCTGCTTAACATTTACCACCATCTCCTCAGCTGATTTGTTTTTTTTCTGTCAGTCGGAAAAATTTGGAAGTTATACAGCCTGCATTAGCAGGTTATGGGAGTACAAAAGGCTCTGTATGCCTTTGGTTCACATTGCAATTCAATTAGATTCTTGTTAGAGTTCCACTTTACTGATGGAGTGGCTCCACAGGAGTGTCCAAGATACCTGCAGATCCTAGAAACACAACAAACCCTTTTGTTAGCGAGAGAAAACAAATACTCAATCAGCCTGGAACTCTTGCTGCGGCTGCAACCTATTTAATCAACCTTGGCTGTCGCTGAATGCTGTTAAGCGATGAATGCATTGACTGCTGATAGTGGTCTGGTTTGTGTCATTACAGCCTCCGGGCGCCTCTGCGATTCCCAAACCCTTGGCACTAATTTATGCTGTCTTATTTCACCGCCTTCAAATTCACCTTACAGCGAAATCGTCCGATTGCAAATTGAAACTCACTGAAGTGGGTTTCAGCATTCATGTCTGTTATCTAAGCTCTCTGGATGTGTGACGTCCATTACACCTGCCAACCTAAAATCGACCCTCATTAAATTTTGTTTTGCTCCCCTTTCATACAAAGATTGGGGCCATTTGTCTCTTCTGTCATTTTGATTGTATCTCTGCATTAGGAGGAAACAACGCCGATCCCAAATTGCATTTTTGCAAAGGCCCATATTGTGTATGTTTGTGTCTGTGAGTGCTCTCTCATGGAAACTTATTTAAAGGATCTACAGCAAGCTGCCTTCTTCCAAACCACACGCAGTAATAAGATTGTGACATATAGAAATGTCAGTATAGCATATCGAAGAATGTTTGTACAAAAATAACAATGCAAATATATAATGAGGAGCACAGAGCAAAATAATGATCATCCATAGGACACAGCTTCATAGAAAAAGCGTGGCTTCTCCCCAAATATATATTGTCCACTATGACCTCTCTGCGTGTCCTCTGACCCTCTGTGGCTCAACACAAGTCCACACATTCATTAAAAGCCTGTTACTAATTTAATTTGGGGACCCAATTTTCCAATCAGGGACACAGGGGAAGGAACATTAAGGGGACAGAATGGATGAGTAGATGGGTTGATTGATGACGGGGAGTCCAGGAGGTGTGTTTGAATTTGAGCGGAAAGAAAAGGATTACTGTGCCAGGAAATGGGTGCATCTTGGTGTGCGTGTGTGTTGGTGTTATGATAGCCCTTGTCCCCAACAGCTCAGGTAAACAGCGTCATTAGCAAGCACCCCCCGGAGTGTATCCACAGGGAGGAAATAGGTATTCCAGTTTGTCTCGGCTGACCCAGAAATAGCTTGTAACTACAACATCCAGCGACTGACTCGCAGAGATATGGCCTCTTCAACAGCTCTATTTAGACTGCACAGCTGTAAGTGTGTGGATGTGTGTGTGTATGTGTGCGTGTGTGTGTTAGCTTAGCCAGCGGGGGACCCAAACGAGACACCATACATGCCGATGCAAGTCACACCTGCCAGTTCCAATTGATCCTCTTTGAACTATCTTCTCTTAAAGTGACACATGGAAAGGAGGGAAGAATAGAGCCCCTCTGCGTACGCTCTGTCTTTTTTTTTCACCAGCACCAAAATAAATTTCCCCCTCAGACGTTAATGAAGTGTGACTGAAAAAAGAAAGACGTTTACTCTCAATCTTCTCTTTCTAAGGCTGCGTTTTTTTCCGAGAATCCGTCGGTTCACTTTGTTCCTTCTCTCTCCTCTGCCAGAAACGTCCTCCTCTGTAATGGTGTACATGGACACCACGACCATGACGACAAGGACCACCACTCGACCGACCACTGTTACAATGACAACCACAACAACCAGGACTACCACGACCAAGATGCCTGCTACTACAACCGCGATGGCCCAGTGGCCGCGGACCACAACCACAGTGGTGGCCCCTGTGCAGACGTTGGTGGAGGGTTTGGTCCCAGGGGATGACGACACGGTGCCCCCTTCCTCCAAGCTTCCCAACATCAGGGTGGAGTACTGCAATCCACTGGTGATGATGGACATCTCCTGGCCCAAGACCAAGCAAGGCATGGTGTCCAAGATGCCATGTCCACCCGGAACCATAGGTAATGTAGATTTTTATACCAGGTGTCATCACAGCTTGAGTCTTCTTGTTTCAGTTTTCACCATTATTCCTGGGATCAGGCTATTTCCAGGAACAAAAATGTGAGTTACATCGCTGACTTTCCTGCAATATCAGATCTCCAGTCTCTCCAGTCTGTCTTTATTCATCTTGCCGTTCAGTGGTGTAACAGTTAATCGGGGTCCCCTCTCAATACGCTGTACAGTGTGTACTTCTGGCGGGAGTAACACACTATGAATAAATATGCCCTGTAGATCTCAAGAGCTCACACTCAACACTGCACTTCCTTAGGTTCTCAGCAATGCATCCACCCAAGTGTGAAGTCAATCGGATGAACGGTTGTTGAGAAAATTGAAGGACATACATACATACATACAGACAGGGACTCCATTTTAGATTAATCTTCCAAAACCTCAAACGTTCCTGTGTTCAATAATGAACAACTCTGCTCTTGAAACATACACTGTGCATAATTTCTTCATTCCTCCTCTCTGGGAGGATGTCAGCACTCTCGTTAGGAGAGCCAGTCTACTGTGAGGCTCTTCGCCTTGATGTTGGTCGCTGTTGTGTGTTTTGTTTATGTTTACAGTCCCCCTGCAGCACTTGTTCTCCCACTTCCTGCCCTCCCTCCTCACTCTTTTATTCCTGATTCATTGATGCAAGCCTAAAGGTAGCTTAGCGTTGCATCTGTATGGAAACTAGTAACTAGTCCACCACATACACCCGTATTTATTTCCTGTCTCTCAGGACACAATTAGTGTAATTAATTAGTGGCTAAACACTTTTGTGGAAGGCACTTTGAAAGGAGCTTTGTTTACCAGGAATCAGACCGTTTGTTTCCGTATATGTTGCCCCATCTCTGTCTTTGTATCAATAATAAAATGTGCATGAAGACGAAATCAATATTAAAACTTTACCTCAGAAAGTAAGAATATCTGAGTGCTGATCTAACAGCAGTTTGTGTTGTAATGAGAACTGCTTCTGAGCGCAGACTTTTTAAAGTAAAGGCTCCGATGGAAGATAATGCTGCATTCTTAAAATTCTGAATACCGAGGGAAGAATAAACTCTTAAACTGTACCGCAAGCTAACCTAGAAACCTGGATATTGTGGGTTTCTGGTGTCAGGCGCTACTGTTGCATAAATAAAGCAACTCAGTAGTGGTAATACATTATTAAAAGCCCAAAAGAAGAAGTAATTCAAATCAGATGTGTTGAAATTGAGCCTTTGAACAGGAATTTTACTAAAACTTCCCTTAATGCTTCTTTTTATCGAGCAATTCACCCCAGATTGGGGAGTGACATCATACCCTCAAATCTGGCGTGAAGCCTAAAAAAATCTGTTCATTTCATCAATCAGCACACAGTCTCTCTCTCACACACACACACACACACACTGTACATACAGGGTTCATTAATGGGCAACAGCAGCACCCGTCGAGATCTCACTAACAGCCGTCATATGGCAAGATAAGAGGAACACATACCCCATCTCCCCTCAGCGCACTCTTCAAAGCCACAGCTCGTCAGACGACACTGCCAAGCAGAACACGACTCTATGAGCTTCCTCTGCCACTCTTTGAAAGTTCCTCGAGCTCCCCTTCCATCTACCTCACTTGCCTCGCTGTCATTCTGTCTCCCCTCCGACTCCCTCTCTCGCTCCTCTCTTTCATGCTCCTTCTCCTGCCTCTCAATATAGGAGGAAATGCAGAGTCCCTTATCTTATAAACCCATCAAACATAAGGCTGTCCAAGGTGGACTGGGGAAGGAAATTATATGTCAATCAAAATTTATATCTCTTAATGCTGGTCGTCTCGCCCTCCAACGCACCCCCCCACCCCACCCCCCCCAGTACAAGCAAGGGCAGTTTAATGTCAGCATGTAGCCTTGCTGATGTCAGCTCGGAAAATATAGACGCAAGTTATTCGAGGTGCGTGGAAGAGCAAGTCAAAGACACTCTTTGTTTTTGAATACATTGCATCCATTGCAAATATGAGATGCTGACAAAAGACGGTTTATCCTCGATGTCCCTTGATTGAAAGTATTTCACTTATTAATTACAATTAATATGATCATTTTACTCCAGACCTGGAGGTTTGCTTGTACAAAAGCCCAGATGGAACATTGTAAGCCATTCACTCCCCAAACCACATCTCTGTCAGCAGAGACAGTTTTCTTCAACCAGCTTAATTGACCTTTTGTGATGAATTCAGCTATTGCAGACTTAATTGGCACCTATTTTTGCGTATTTTCTTTCTCATGCAGGAGCTGAACTGTCGCACACATGCAGACACTGTCTGACTTTTAATGATTAAATACAGACGCTGTCTGGGCGAGCGCGGCTGCCCTCAAGTGAAGCAACTTCATTTCAGTCACTATAAGATAAAACCATCCAATTACATTTTGCTACATCCATTAATTTAATCACTTAAGAGTTGTGTTTCTTAGGATGTTGCAGTTTTATTTGGGCAAGTTTTGCAAATAAGAAAAGTGGAAAATCCGGAAGAATTGGGCATTAGTTGACAAAACTGAAAGCATTGTGTAGTCCATCAATCTTTAATGGGAAGAAAGGCGTAAGACAAATGAGAAAGTGTGTCCAACCTTGACTGTCCCACACATTGACTGACATATAAATGTGTCACTGTAGCTGTTTTGTCTTTGGTCGTGTCTCCTGATCGAATCACGTTCATGCCGTTGTTCTCATTGAGCCTCTGTCTTTCTTCTCTGCCTAGGCGTGGCCTCATACGTGTGCGTGGGTCCAGAGGGATACTGGGACCCCCAGGGACCCAACTTTAGCAACTGCACCTCCCCCTGGGTCAACCTCATCAGCCAGAAGGTACCGAGCTGCATGATGTAATGAGCAGAAAATGTGCAAAATAACATCACAGCTGGGTTGTTTGAAAAGTGCTGTTTGTACTTTTTCTGATCGGGAGTCGTCACACATTTCTCTTCAGAATACAACCACGGAGGGATTTGGCACTGAGTTTAAATGTTATTTTGATATATATCTCTTCCTGTTTCGGCCGTTCCAAGTAACATTTGCCACAGATCATATTGCAAATGTATAAAAATCAGCTCTACTGAGAGAGTTTTTTTGTTATTTGTCTGTTCTTAACTGGTTAATTTCTGAAAAAGGTTTTGCTCAATAGAGGGGTTACGCATGTTTACCAAGGGGGGTTGGATGGAGGCGGAGTGAAAACCAATCCCTCAGCACCACAGTCTAATGGACTGCCAATGTAGACCACTTTCTGTCCTACGACATGATAGAGCAATCAGCTGCATTCCATACTTCTCAAGCACAACGATTTTCCTCTACAGGCAAGTTATTATGCAAAGCCACATATACAGCTTACCATGTTTAAATCTGTAATAGAATCAAATCAAAAGAGGGGAAGGTTACTGCAAGTGAGGATTGGGGTTCCAGGTTATGAATTGCAGGCAATGTTGAAAATGTTCTCCCTTAAACTCATAGGACCCTGAGGCGTGCATGTTATAACACTTATGATCTACTCAACGGCACAAAGCTCGGCCCATTAAACAAACGGCAGTTTGCAGATATGGACAGAGAATGGCTGTTAGGGAACAAAATAGAAGGGAGAGAAATTATCAGGTGCATTTCTGTGCAGCACCATTTGAGCTGTGCGATAAAGCTGCACTACAGGCTGCTGTTTATGGAGAAATTAACTAAAGCAAAGTTATTTCCGAACTTGCTGTAGAGGCTGTTTTGCTATTGCCATGTTGTTGCATAGATTCAACAGTAACAGTGTGACTCTTAACAGGATATTTCCTGTTAAAATCTACTTGACAAGTGTGTATTTTTAACAAAAGTGTTATTAATCTTTAAAAAAAAAACAACAACAGCAGCAAATCGCACTTGAGCAGTGTGCCTGTCGCTGTGGAGACAGGCAGACTTTAATGAAGATCAACGTGTCAGGGATCTGGAATGCCCATCTGGCACTTCATTATATTACACCCAGAGCCATTGTCCTGTATGTGGTAATGCTCATTACGGTGGACAAAATGAGAAAGGAAGATTTGGAGAATAAAAAGAGAAAAGAAATGACACCAGATAAGCAGAAAGAGAGAAAAATAACAGCTATTTACCCTGCATCTCCAGCTCCCCTCATTAGAGAGACGAGAACAGGGAGGGAAAAAAGGAAAACATCTTCTAAAGACATGTTTCCCTGCATACACCTCTGTGAAGACCAATTTAAGCAACATAATTGGCCTGACTAATAAACTCACAGGCGATGATAGCAGGTGATGCCAGAGTAAATCAGGTTTGGCCTGTTTTAGTTGGACTCGTTGCAGTTTTGAGGCTCTTCTTGCTGCACCAAGTCTATTAGTCTGACTGACCTTTGAACTCCGTCAGACCAAAAGGGTGTTCTGTGTTTAGTCATGTTGACGGCTACTCAAGTTATTCCTTGTAAGTCATCGAGACCAGCTGTTTCTTATGTTTTGTGTCAGGGCTGCACACATAGATATATTCATGCAAAATGGAGAAAAAGCTGTCTGTTTCCCAGAAAGCATTTCAGATTATTTAAGAGAAATGTGGCTGAAAAGAATTAATTGCTTCGTTTCTCAGCTGTTGGTTAAGGCCCATTTATTTAGACAGCTGACAAGTAGAGACTCAAAAATTAAAATTGGGAAATGGTTGACGTCAAGGGGAACCTCTTCACATTATTAGGTTGAGATGTACACTGTAATTTGGTTTGTGGTGAGTCTCATTAGCCAATAAACACATGTCCCTGCAGCTCACAAGTAAGATATTAGGAAGTTTCCCCTGTGAAAGAAATAGCAAGAGGCCCTTTCCTTACTATTGTGAGCAAAACTGCATCAGAAATCTGAGGATTGTGGTTCAAACAACGGACACTTCCTGTGAGTTCCTGATGCAACGCCTGGCTTTCCTGTCTCTCAGCTTCACATTTGCGGTTTATCATTTTTTAAACAACGTGATTTCATTTCAGACAATACAGAGCAAAACTGGTGTCACAAGTCTGAGCTGGTAACTGTTGATTTTATTGGATGAAAGGATGAATGTTATAGCTAGCTAATGAAGCTAACTTTAGTCCCATGAAGTGCTCGACTTGAGGGTTACATACATGATATCATGCTAACAGACTAAGACTAATGCTCACAGGTTCCAGGCAAAAAGTCTGAGCTACAGAAGAAAAAGCTTTTAGAATTAGGACTAATGGATGTGTTTGTTTGAGCTGACTTACTGGAGTGTAAACTTCTCCAAATCCAAAAAAAAAAAGGAACAGCACAGAGCTGCTAAAGTAAGCGTAAACTCTGATAGCACTCAGCTCCAGTGCAGTGGGAAAATACTACACCGTGGAGGTGCAGTGAATGTGTCATGAACATTTTTCTTCTGTAACATGAAACCCCAGCAACTAATGTGATAATTGTGCAGATTGAAGCTAATCTTAAAGCAACAAAAGGCGAATACTGGGAAATATTCATTGATATTGTTTGTTTTTTCAACATCCCCCAAGACGCGCAAATCACATAAGTTTTCAAGCCAAAAAAAAAAAACAAATATCCGCCGGGATCTGTCCTCTGTGTACAACCTATACACACTGCTTCCCCCATGCTGCAGTGCTCCCCATTAGTTTCATAAAGGTGTAAGGCTACCTGGGGAAATCCTCGCAGTAGTTGATTTCATAATTGCTTCCGGATACAATATTGGCCCCGGTGTACACTCAGCTGAGTACCATCTCGCCACATTAATTGTGTGCAATATAGCAGCAGTTGGGGGAAATGTGTAGGCTAAGCGGCATTCATTTGAAGGGGCTACATGTTTGTGTATTGCAATTTGTCATGTTTTCCCATGTTTTCCAGTGTGGGTTGTGGATAGTAAGTTCATGGAACAGTGAAGAAATAAGGATGTAAGGATTTTTGTTCAGCTGTCGAGGAAGTGTCGATGTGAATCTACTGTCCTTTCTTTGACAGCTAAAAGCTGGAGAGACAGCTGCAGTCATTGCCAGGGAGCTGGCGGAGCAAACTAAGCGTAATCTTCAGGCCGGGGACATCACCTACACAGTGAAGGCCATGGTTCAGCTGGTGGATCTGCTCGACGTGCAGCTGAGGAACCTCACGCCAGGCGGAAAAGATAGCGCAGCACGGAGCCTCAATAAGGTAGTGAAAGGAGTTCAGAAGAAATATCAAACCTGGCTTTTATTCACTTTGGCTTTAAAACAATGCATAGGCAGGATGAACATGATCTGTAGGAATGGTGACCTGTGCCCCTGCTTGTCCACACTGTTCAGATTAACCTTTGCAAAGGGGGCAGATTCACAATGAAGGAATGTCAAGTAAACCGTTTTACTCAATGGTCAGTGTTTTCATTCTCCTAAACCGTTCTGAATTTGCAAAATGGAGACCTACCTACCACAAGACTTCAATCCAGTCGAACCTGAACAGTAGGGATTCTTTTAATGATCTGCTATTTTGTCCAGTGCCGTCAGATGAGAAGATATCCGTCACTTCGCTGTGGTCCAGGGCATACTAAAACACACCTTCACTTTCAGTGCCTAGCTCAGGCACATCTTACCCCACTATCATGTATAATGCTATCAATTCTACTTTGATTTTCTTTAAAAGATGTTATCCATATATCACGCTTGTCAAAAGCACTACATTTGCACCACTTGATTTCTACTGATGGGACAGGGTTAAGATTTCAGTGGGTTGGATCTAAGCTGCAGGAGTGCAGCGTTTTTCATTTTTGCTGAACCTGAAGCTAATGCATTTATTCCCCGATCCACAGCAGTGCACAGTGAGGGGCACTCGGGCAAAGCGAGCTAAAATAATACTTTCTGTCTGCTGAGCAGCCAACAGAAAAGCAAACATCAGTGAAATTCAAAATGTCAGTCGTTAATTTGCTGGAGCGGCTTCACTTGTAGAGGAACACGAACACCTGTTCTCAGATCGCTTTTTGGGGACGGTTTTTATTTCATTGCCGCAACAGACACAGATGTCCCCATTGAGATTTTAGTGCCAGTTTTCTCCAATAGAGAGGAGAGGCAGTAAAGATGGCCAAAAGGCCTCAGAAGGCAGCATGATGAGTAAATTCACATTGAGGAGCAACTAGAGTTTATCACACCTCTTGATAAAAGAGGTTTCTCATAAAAGGCAGCATTCAAGGTAGAGGCTACCTCTGGGGTCGAAAGTGACGTTGTCGTCTTGAGTTTCTCTTGTAAGAATGAAGAAATGACACAAAGAAAAACCAGCTAGGCTATGAAAAACCAGGATATTTTATTCAAGAGGTCAAGAGTTTACCGATGATTTATAATTCTCTGTCCTCTGATATACACTCCATTGTTGCAGTGTGGTGCATCTCAAGAGAAAAATGGCCTACAGCTTGCTCTTGTGTTCAACTTGCTTTGCTAATGAGAGCTCTCCCCAAGGAAACACCGGAGCCCGCAGAGCTCTTCCTCTCTGCTCCAACAGTTCCTGATGTTTACCTCCAGAGTTCAATCATTTTTGACACAATCTGCAAAGAGCTAAGCGAATTAAAGATTTTCCCTTTTTTTTTTTGGTAGCGAAGCACAATGCTCTCTGCCAGCAGACAATGAAAGGATTGAGTTGGCAAACGGTGAGATCAGTGTCGTTTTCATGATCAAAGGCTTGTTGGCTAACGGTACGGACGGGACCGTTTCCAGAAGAGTGGGCTATGATGTAGAGCAAGAGGCTCCTTTATGGGGAAATGGTACTCTTTGGAGCTAATCTGCGTGGGATTTAGCATGGTACCAGAACGTAGCTGCTAAGCCACACAGCAGCTCCGTCGGCTACCCTGCTTGTGTCAGAACTCAATTAAAATGATTCACTCTCCGTGCAGGGCGAACAGCTTTTCTTTGAGCCCGAGCGTCCCGTCACTTTTCAGGTATGCTAATTTGTTGTTAACAATAACTCTCCTCCGCGGGTGGAAGCGGTTGAAAGGCTTAATCGTTCTCGCGTGAGGTTCTCAAGTGAGAAATAGAAATGAATAAAGGGGATAACCTTGAACTCATGTTTAAGAGTGTTTAAGAGTGTTACATGTTACTCCCACAGGTCTTCTATGTCTCACTCTGGTGCCAGCTAAGTCTCTGCTCTACTTAAAGCAAAAATGTGTTTCAGGTGGACTTGTTGTTGCTCTTTTGCTAACTCTTGCATTTTCTTTCGGTTGCAGCTACAGAAACGAGAGCGCTCTTGCCGCTTTTATGTTCAGGTATTTGGACCAAATTTTCCTCATACCCACTCTCCATTCCCTCGTTGTGGCAACTTTGCTGTCATTTTCATGTTTGCCGCATAATTTGAAGTTTGACCTTTTGAAGAGTTAAGAAGTTACCAAAGATTTGAAACACAGCGCCGCAGTATGAAAGTCAGTGTTTGTGTATGCCACCATATACTGACATACACTTCTGGTAATGTTACATCAAAGGGTCAAATTTCATTAGTATCATGTTGTTTACATCCAACTTAATGCCATATGTGCCTCAAACCATAATGTATGAGTCATATGTCATCATTGTCACCTGCATGCATATGTTGTGATATTCTCCGTGCTGCTCTAACACTTTTGGCCTGAGCATGAGGCTGTTTTCAAATGTCATACGCTGTATCCGTTGTGGGTTGCTCAGGTTTCGCAATCTTTTTAAAATTGCCCCAAAACTATCACATCAGCACTGCTTTCCAGTGAAATAACCCACATAAGCTGATAGCATCAGTCAAAAATTTAGCTCTCAGGCACGTAACACACTCCTCCATTTCTCAGCAACTGCTTAAGAGCCAAAAGAAGTGACCTCATTATACCAGCAAGTCAACTTCTAACCACTAAGTCAGCCAAAGTCATGGCATGTTATGATTCTCCCTGATGCATAATACATGTGTGTCCCAATTTAGGGAGGGGGGTGGGGGTCTCTATCGCTTCACTCAGCTATGTCTTTGGCTACTGAGTGATTTCGTTACCCCTTGGGTGACATTTTAGCTGTCGTCAGAATCATTTCTACCTTGACAAGAGAGCTGTGGAGTAAGTTGACATCCCTGTCTACCATACAGATGGCTCCAATAAGGCTGCACATTAGAGCCAGATGGTGTTTTATATGTATGCTCTGCAGCAGTCATGTCAAGCAACATGTATTTGCTTCAGTTCCTCTGAGGCATGTCAGAAGGCACTTAACTACGCATGGCGGTGTGATTGTGCCAGTGACATCCAAGTGGAATGTACGCTTATATCGAGCGTGCTCTCATGTGCGCGTGGGTTTGTGAGATAAGGCTGGTGGTATTCTATGTTTTTCTCATTGTCAACAAATGCCATAAAAAGGTCAACAATGAACCAAAACCAACAGCTGTCAATTTTTTGTTTAGCCAGTGTCTGAAATAGCTCATTCTTCCGTGTCATAGACCTCCATTGGTGACCAAAAGAATGAAAAACACATTAGTGAGCCCACCATTGCACTGGCTGACATGTTCCTTCATTTCAATGTACACGGGCTCTGTAGTTTCTTTTGAATCAAACGCACCCAAGTAAACCAAGTATGTATGACTCCATGGCTGACAATACTTCCCAACAGATGCAGCATTAACTCCTCTTTGAGTTTTTTACAAAACTGCAATGCCCAGCAGATTTTGGGAATTGCAGGGCCGCGCTAAAGGCGGTGAAAACATTTTGAGGATGTATTGCACACAGCCATACATGACTGCTCAGCTATGCACCTCCTGCTCTGCTCCGAGGCGTTCCCTCGCCGGGTCAACGAATTCAAACAACAGTGAAGAGCTTTCTCTTGACGAGCCAGAATAATGGAGCAACATCTGTGGCCTTAGGTAAACACAGGCATTGACTGCACACGCTGCCAGCCTTTGAGGGACTTTCATTGATTAGGGAAATTTGGAAATGTTTTCTCCAACAGGGCCCTGGTGGTTGACATAAGTGGGATTAGCAGAGGAATACAAAGCAAATGAGAGGTGCACCTGCCTCTGCCGTCCCTCTGCTCAGAGACTGTGAACGGTGCTGAGAACAGACTTTGACAGTACTTTGGGAGAAGGCAGATTGTGTGAGGCGCAGGTGTGGCTGTGGTGAAGGAGGACGTCGTGCAAAATAAAGTACGGCGCTTGAGGTTGATGTCTAAATGAGATGAAGAGTGATTCTCATCTTGATCGAGGGCTTCTTATCTTGTCTAAGTGGTAAACTAGTAGATCACTCTTGAATCCACCTGGCGCTGAGGTCTTCGTCTCGCCGGGATCATCAGGGAATTTCAATACAAAGAGCTTGATTTTTGCTGTTTCAGGTACATATTCGCAAGCTCCCCGTCTCTCTTGATCTGTGCAGATGAAACAATCATGGCGACTTCTGAGTCTTTCTGGGTTGTTCATAAACAGAGTTCTCTGCCACATGCCATAGCCAGTTTAGTCCTGGCGAACAGGATTTGGCCTTGATAAAGCTACAAAGCATATAATGATCAACTCCCTATGTTCAGCATTTCCCCTGCAGGAGTGTTTCTCTGTTGTGCCCTTTGATTTCAAACAAACATGATAAAAATAGCAGCCTGCCTCCTGTGCCTTTTGGCCATATTAATCGCAGCTTTTTTTATAGGCAGTGACATTATGGTTGTCCAATTACTGTGATCATGTCCATCTATATTTTACCAAAGCTCAAGTCAAACACGCTAGCTTCAAATGGCTTCTTCCTCTGGCATTTATTTTGTTTTAAAGCAAGTTAAAGATGTGGAATTTACAGCAAATTATGTCATGATTACTGCTATTTCAACGCATAAAAGATCAAAAAAATATATCTTGTGCCTTAGTGGGAGCCAAGTGAGTGTGAACTCGCAGGATAGAGGGAGGATATTGAGCTCCGACCCCTCATTAAAATGACACCTTTGCATGCAAAGATGACTAGGGGGAGTGTCACGGCGCAGGATGACCTTAGAGCAGGCGAAACGGAGGGAGGCTCCTCGTTCTGGATTGTAACGAGATGATAAAATTTCCCTGGTAGTCAATTTGTTTAAAGATGAAGATAACCACATCCTAATAAACAGAGACCTCCTCATCTTGCCTGCAGAGCAGAGTTCTGCCTGAATGATCTGCGTGAGCTGTTCCTGCTGGAGTAGAGAGCGGAAAGAGCTCTGAAACATTCAGCCGTTTGCATCTGTGTTCATTAATTTAGCAGAATCTTCACAATACAGTTTCCTTTTTCAATATTATATTTAAGAAATCATTTAAGATTAACGCACATGCATGCATACTGTGAAATCCTAAATAAAAGCCTGTGTTCAAGTCTCAAATAATAGCTAAAAACTCAAATGGCCAGCACGAATAAGGTGGCCCAGAGCGGCTTGTTAAAAATATTGAGCAGGGGTAGAATTTCCTGCACTCGTTACCTTTCACTGTAAGTTCACCTAAATACTGATTTTCACTGCGCTGTTTCCAGAGATGTGTCATACTCCCATACCAATCTTCTGTCTTTTTAACAGAGAAACTGTTATCAGCCATGCATGACTAACAGTTGCTTCCACCATGGTGTTTCTTTTTAACGACGCTGAGCTCGATCAATGACAATCAACACACACATGTTTCGTGTTGACAGTGCGCACTCAGTGAGGTGCAGAGCGGTGTGGGCTTCAGTGCAAGTTCGTCAAACTTATGAACCCCCTTCCAAAGTAAAACAGTGTTTGGAATTAAAAGCCTACCAGAAACTAGAGAGATCGTCCCCTTTTAGTGTGAAATATCTGTGCAGGAAATGTTAAGTTTCATTCACCTTAGCATTGAGAATAAGACTGTTGTTGGAAGGCTTATTTCTGAAATACAATAAAATATAGTTGTGAATCTTAGAAATGGAGGCATGTCTATTTCTAATGCAGGGCCACTATTTGGGAATTGTACAATAGCAAGATTAAACCAAAGACATAAGACAGAGAGCACAGAGGTAATCCCTCAGAAACTCACATACACCCCGCTTAGTACAGAGAAAAGGTTCCATGAAATATTAAACAAGAAGGTTGCAGAGATTCTCAAAGAAGACAGATGATTTGGCTAGAAGGTACAATGAAACACAGTGAATGAAATACAAAAAAAAAAGATGCAACAGTTTCACCTGTGCCAGGAGACATCGAGTCAGATGGAAGAGCACAGAGAGAACGAGGTATCCCACCTTGTTTGTGTTGTTTTTCCCCCCATATTTTGAGATCAGCCTTCAACTTGAGTGAGATAAAACAAGTGAGAAGGACCAACTGGCAAACGGGAGGGGAGGGGAGGAGTGAGGAGAAATACGGGGAAACAGAAAGCCGACCAGCGAGGAACCTAGAAAGGAAAGAGGGGGAGATCAGCCTGAGCCAGAATCAATTTCCCAGACCCAGAGTTCATTTCATCAATCAGCACACAGATAGAAGCACACACACCAAGGGTTTGCTTGGACTCCTGCCAAGTGCACACTAATGTCCACCTCTCCCTTCCTTCCCTCTGCATTGGTATAAATGGCCCGTGCACTGCAGCTTTTCACGCCCAGTCATCATCCTTGTTCCAAGTGGAACATTCCAGCAGTGAGTCCAGTTAATGATTAGCGTTTCCTCATGTAGCAGGAACTAGAATACATATATTTTTTACTGCAGACTTACAATCTTTCAGTACAGGAGAAATAAAGTAGCTAAAAAATGGTCGGGAGTTTGCAGCAACAGAGTGAGCTGCTACATTTGACAGATGGAGTGGCAGTGTGCTAATAACAGTAAAATAGCAGCAAGCCACCATCACGTCTCTACGACTCTGCACAGACTGTGATGATGGTAGTGGTGTGCTGCTTGGGTGCACCCCCGCCCCCCCACGCCCACCCCCTTTCTCTGCCTTTTCCCACTGAGACTGGAAATGATGCTGTTCTCACACTGATCTCATGAAATTTGGTAGAATGAGCCCAGCCTTTTTTAAAATGCAATTATCCTGCGCCGTGCATGAAAAGTGGAGGAAACAAGATTCCCCATATGGTGACGGATTACATGGAGGAAACAAATACAAACAGACAGGGTTCTGGAAATGAAATGCATCATGGCAAGAGAAGGCATGGAGGTCTGGTTGGTGGAAATATATATTTAATATGTTAAGGAAGAAACCCACCCGTGTGAGAGATGGAAACACAAACTTTGCTGTGGAAGCTGTTGAAATTTGTATCAAGACACAATTTTTGATTTCACATATTTATGTATTAATTGGTAGATAAAGTGGATTTACTTTCAAAAACTCGAAAATCAGCTTAACATTCATTTGAATGTCAAGGATTTTAATAAGACTTGCACTGCAGCCTCCTACCTCGACCAATTTGAAAATGTTGTTCTTAGTTCAGCCAGTACTGCATGTGCTGTAAAGGAAACTGTAGAATTCGTCTGCTGACATGAATGGTTTAACTCTCTGGATAAATTATTCAGCTTTAAAATATGTAATTTTCAGCTTTTTAGCCATTGACAGCCACCCATGACCCTTACCTAACTGCTGTCCATGACCTTATCGTTACCATGTTAGCTTCAATGAATCATTTGATTAGCTTGCAAAGACGACAAGACTTCAAGAAGCCTGACCAAGAAATAGTTTTTCATCCAGATTTAATAAACAAGTTAATTTGTCCTAATCAGTGGGCATTAGAGGTTAGAGGCTAGCTGTTTCCCACTGCTTCCATTCTTTATGCTAAGCTAACCGGCTGCTGGTTGCAGCTCCATATTTACTGTACATACACGAGAGTGGTATCAATCTTTATATCTGTCTCTCTGCAACAAAGTGAATATGTCACTTGGGAGCTAAAATGAAACACAGTCAGCATGAACTGCCGCGTGTGTGTGTGTGTTTTCTCACAGTCGTCTGGTCCTGCACTCACATAAAAGGGCTTTTTAGATATGTATGTTGCCACTTGGATTAATCTAAACCCATCCATTAACCTTCAAGGTCTCATAAAATGGCTTTTAGATCTTTTTATTCTATGATTTGATGTCTTTTTCCATCAAATTGTGGGTTGGGACAGGAATTCATTTAGGCGTTCAAACCTGGGCGAGACACGGACTGCAAAACAGATATTCGTCTCCACAGTTTGTTGTTGTCACTTAGACATGGAGAGGACAGGAGAGCAGTGATGTGTTTTCCTCCTTAATGACAGGCCATGCTTCATTTGACAGCAGCAGTGATTTTGGCAATGCTGTTGCCCAAATACATGTATTTGACACACCTCATACTGCTTATAAGTTTAGAGACAAGTATATATCCACAGGTTTTATGTGGAAGGAGGGGTTGGCTGGACAAATCTATGATGACATATTATTGGATTTTTTGCAAACGCCCCTGGCTACAAAGACTGTCAGCAGAAATAATTTGACACTAAATAGGAAGAAGAAGTGGTAACTTTGATATAAAAACATGTAAGTATGAAGATTTGACATGTATTTGGCATCGGAGCCGTAGCTGGGATTTAAAAAATAATGGTATCAAAAACTCGACACGCAGTCGAAGGGCAGTCAAATTTCCATGTTTTCAGATAAGTTAAGCTCCTTCTTGGTTTTGGAGAATTTGCCAATGGATTGGCTCATAAAGCTGTTTCAAAACTGGATTGAAAAAAAAAAAAAAAAAGTTTTGAAATGAGCTTAAAAAGTGTCCTGAAAGAAATAGTTTGACATTTAGGAAAACACACTTATTTATTTTCTTGCTCAGGTAAGAAAATAATACCCCTCCCATTTCTGCATGGCAAATGGGACATCAACACCATCATCCAGTTAGCTTAGCTTAGCACAAAAAACCATAAATGGGGAACCATTAGCCTGGCTCTGTCCAAGAAAACAAATAAGAGTTTTTCCCCAGATGCCACGATTTCTTCACATTCGGACACTGTTTCACCTTTTTAATAGACTGTAAAAAAAAAATTGCAGATAGATAATTCTGAGAAAACGTGATGAAGGACATGACACTGGTGTCCTCAATGAAAGCTCCAGCGTTGTTTATCACACATAGATAGCTGTCCCCCTCAGGGACACAAGGTAATAACACAGAAAAGGCATTTTTTTCATTCACTATGACCTTTTGAAGTTATTTTGTCTGAACAGATGATGACAGTCATAAAGCCATTTTTCCGGACAGAGACAGAAAGAAATGTTTCAGTTGGACTCGCGGTATTGTGATGAACTCCCGGTTTGAGTCGGAGTTTCACACAATTCGACCGCTACTCATTCAGACTGCAGCGCTATTGTTGGCAACAAGTAGCTTTGAAACGTGCTTCCTATTGGCGATGATAAACTCTAAAGGACACATTTGTTCACGCTGCATTGCGGTCGATAAAGAATACTGTATGACTGTGAGTGACCTGCCTTCCAACATGGAGGAAGTACCCGACAGGCTGCATATCATAATTTCATTCTCCGGTTTGAATGAGGGGAAATTGGCACGCTATATGCATGTTAATAATGGTAATGAATAATTTGCATCACAGTGATTTGGTAATCTATTGCATGTCCAAATGATGCACCGTGAGTGAATGTCAGCTTTATTGCTTTTCTTTGGATAATGCTCTAAATGCCTGAGGGGGCAGTAAGAAAACTGTTCCAGTATTCCAAGATTAATTTTTGATACATACTGCATACCCTGCCTTTGGTTGTTTTATTCTTGTTTATCAATTATCCATTGTATATTTTCTCCCCCGCCAAGTTTCTGACCCATCCCTCTGGCTTTGGGGTGGGCTATCTTCACTATGCATCTCCTCTGCATGCACAAAAAAAGGCGAGGCAGCCTCCTATACAAGTCCATCAATCCTCTCCCTGAAGAACCATTACTTCAGTGTTTTAAAAAGTGTTGGGGAAAAAAAAAAAAAAAGTCTTGCAGTGGTGAACAAAGGAAAGAGAAATGTCAGTGCCTGAAGAAAAAGAGCTCCTTAATTGAGAGTGAATCAACCTCTGCCTCTAGCTGAATGTCAAAAGGTGTGATTGGAGATTGGCTGCAGATAATGAATAATTACATCAAAGGCGGTAGACGGCCTGCGCGTGTGTGCGTGTGGCTGCTTTCGTGCGTGCGCTCGCGAGTTTGTCTGTGTTTCTGTATACTAGCAGGTGCAGAGGTGTGTGTTCACTCTTGCATCAGTCTTTCATAGCATGTGTGTGTGTGTGTGAGGTTGTGTCTGGGTGTGGGCGGCTTAATGTGTGCAGGGTATGTTTTGAATGAGGAAAAGCCAGCTGGTGCTATTTGAAATTCTCTGCCAGCGCCAGTGAGTTGAATACAATCAGTCCTCCGTCTCCTCTTGCTATCGCAGTGATTTGAAACAAACATACAACATAATATTGGAAGGTAATTGGAGGAGGGGTCCATCACATGTGTGCTTTGTGCTGTAAAGCCATTTTTTTTCTTTTTTTTTTGATCAGGAATTCATTTGATACACTCAAGCACATGATTTCTCTTATCGCCTTTGGCTTTATCCCAGTGCTGTTTTGGAGTCATGCTAAAACTCTTATTCCCTTTCATAATCCACTGATCAAAAAAGGGGATCTAAGCGAAGTTCAGAGAGAAGTTCTGTGGCATGACGGCCCCTGTTTTTAACATACATCACAGCCTCCATCTTCAGGACTGCAAGTGCGTAAACTGGCTTTTGAATAGGCTTGAAGGGAGTATCAAAATTTGAAGCCGTTTTTCATCAGATGTATGATTTCCTCTTCGGAGCGTGGGAGTGTTGCTATTATTAGCGGTGCAGGAAATGTCTAATAATTGTGCTTTTGACCACCTACTGTACTGTAATGGCTTAGAAATAGCTTTTTCCACGAGCAGTAAGACTCATTTTGTTCTGAGCAGTGGTACCAGGGATGAATTGCTTTGCTTGACCAATTAGTATTCCGTTTATAAATCTCGCCATTGGCATTTTTAAATCTTTAATGGCTCTTAATTTTTCATCCTGTCTTGAGAATGCTCTTGTTTCTTCCTTGCTTACTAGCTTCAGCATTGTTGTGGGGAGATTAAAGAAGGCATAATAGTTGTTCTCTGCTAATAATATGCAGCAGAGATAGTTGCTACCAGCGTACCTTGTACATCCATTGGAATGTCTGTGTGTGTGTGTTTTTTGTTTTTTTTATGTCGCGCTTTTGTGTATTGGGATTGTCTGCATGGAAGAGCATTAATCACTCCAATTAAAGACTATAGCCTTGAGTCATGTAAGAACTGGCCTCTGGTCGTGTAAGCATTGGCTTTGATTCATTTACATGATTAATTCTTCTTGTAGATAAAAGGTAACAAAAGCAACCTAAGAACATGTCATTACAGATTCAGGTGTTGCTGCCGCTAGTTGATGATCCATGTCCAAAACCGTAACTTGTAAATGAATTGGAAATACGCTCGTGAAATTGCTCAGTAGAAAGATGATTATGGAATTTTCAGTTCAAATGGAAAACAGCGACCGCTTCACGCCTCAACTTTGCACAATCCCGCAGGATTGTGTGATTTGTTTTTCAGTCCTGAACTCTGTTTGATCTTCCTTCACTCATACCAAATCACCATGTCAAACAACAGCAGTCCCAGGCCAGCTAAGCTTCTTTTCACTAAATCAATGATTTGGACTCCGCAGGCCATGGTGGAGACCGTCAACAATCTGCTGCAGCCGCAGGCCCAGGGAGCGTGGAGGGAGCTGAGCACGGGCGAGCAGCTGAGGGCCGCCACCATGCTGCTGGACACGGTGGAGCAAGGGGCCTTCGTCCTGGCCGATAACCTGCTGAAGACGGACATCGTGCAAGAGAACACCGACAACATCCGTGAGTACATGCTGAGACATTTCTCCTCACGTGAAAGTCACTTTCCTCCATGTTTTGCATGGGAGAAGAGTTTCAAAGATCCCCTTCAGATTTGTTTTAAGACAGCATTCAAAATTCTGCACAGTGAGGTGACAATAAGCAAAACGCATTATTTCCGTGTCATTTCATGAAAATCGTCTTGCCAGCAAGCCAAATACACTTTAATTTGGTTGTCTTCGTCTGCATGAGTAAACCAGCTTGCACAGAATTACGTTAATTTCTCCTCAAGCTGCTGGGAAAGAGATTATTAGCTCAGCTGGAAGACTTCAGCGTCGTCAATTATGATATTTAGAAAATTAGAAGCAATAGTAGCATTTAAGGCAGTGCGCCATTTACAGAGCCGGATGTTTTGTTCAGTCTTTATACTGACTTCTAGTAGTGTGTCTGAAGCATTTCATTGTTCACAAGTCTTGCCAGTTGTACAGGGGTTACAAAGTTCACCATACTGTTATTGATCCAGGGTGCTCTCATATTGACAGCAGAGCTCTTGAGACAGTGGAACAAGTGTGAAGGTCACTGGATTAATGCAGGAGGTCAAGTTTGGCAGTTCTGGTTATAGCTGATGGCCGTCGGCTTTAAATTGACTATTATCTCAAACGACTGTGTTCATATTCATGTCAATTATTCGGAGGAATTAACCACTAGTGGTGCAGATCAGGGATCAGAGCTCATTATTTCAGTGTATAAATATCAAGTGAGCCCATATAATGGAACTTCTGTCGTCAAACATTTTTGCTCATGGTGCTTTTCAAACGTAAATCCATCAGCTGCAGCAGACAAGTGGAATTTATTAAGTCTGCGGTGAACACTGAGAATGCAAAATCAAATTGAATCAAATAACCTGTTTTGCAGACCGGGGGCTAGTGTGGCAGGGGCGAGGGGGGGGGGGGGGTCAGGAAAAAATGATGCTATGGTGTATCGCCCCCTTCTCTGAACAAGTGGGAGTTTTTTTTTTTTTTTTCAAGTTCCTGCTGCCATGGCAACCTAAAAATATAGGTCTACTGACTTAAAAGGAAGCAAGCGTAAGGAGAATTAATAAAAAGGATTTTATTGTATCTGGCACACAATTCATCTGGGTATTAAGGAGATTCTGGGCTCTTTTGGAGAGGGGAATGAGACGACGCCTGCTCAACTCGAGTGAGGTTTTATAGCGCATGGTGGTAGTCTGGTTAATTATGTGCTGGTGACATGTTTACTAGGCCTTATCTCTCTGTTTGCTCGGCTTATTTTTTTGCAGCCAGTTGGCTCCTGCAATCCCTCATGCCATGCAGGGTAGTTAAATGAGGACAAGGGGGCCCATTTAAACATTGGTAATCACTGCAGCAGCTATTTATTGATCCCTCGCGTTGGCGTACATCTAAAGCGAAGGGTTTTGTGCGTGCAGGTGTGCTGTAGCTCACACGCAGTGCACCTGGTGACACCCTCTCAATGTCAAGGTGAGCCGGTTTTCTCGCTTTAAAGCGAACGGCGAGAGAGCCTTGTTCCAATTTTAGGCTCAAGCCGATAATGAGATCTGTTTTCATCGCTTTCAAAGACGAAGGATATTTCCTCGCCCATTGTGTCCGTGTTTGTGTTTACACGTCACAGTGCATGTGCTCGTCCAGGGCTTTGTCTGCGCGAGAGTGCGCCTCACTCTCTGTATGATAATCTCATGAGCAGATTTCTGCCGATTAGCGTGTTATTTAAACGGGCTTTGAAGGTATAGCCTTTGGGTCCGACAACCACTATGGCATCAAAGAAATTCCCTGAAGCCCGTCGTAAGCTCTTTTACACAACCACAGAGGGAAAAAGGAGAGGGAGAGGGAGAAGAAAAATGCTTCCTTTCTTCCAAAGGCAGCCTTGGAATCCAGGGAATGGTGAGCTATCTGGGGTATTGTCTTAGCTAAGTTGAATAGGAATGTATCACCAAAACCCCCTGGCCTTTGCAAAAGCACAAGAGAACGTTAATACAAAGAGGTTTTTTTTTTTCTCAGAGAAAGTAGGGGAAGCTTTGGTATGAGAACAGATACAAAGGGAGGATTAAATGTGGCCCCTTTGTATCTTTTCGCGTGCACTAACCTTTATCAAAGACAGAGGTGTCATAGCCCACTGACATCAGATCATCATCTGAATGCCTTACCAGGATTAATGAAGTTTCTGTTTCTTACACTTGACGAAATTGTCTTTCAAGTTGACCCTCCACTGCAGACAAACCTGCCAGCCGCTTTCTGTGCTGCACCAGCGATGACTGTCATCGGTGTAGTGGCATAGCAGAGGTGCAGAATGACCGTCATTGAAAGCGAAGATGCTTGGACAGATCGTGGTCGGAGGTCACCCCCTCCGATAGATCAAGGAGACTGCACCAAAGTGAATGTTGATTGGACGATAGCAGTCAGCTGAAAACCAAACAGCTTTAATTGTAAAACATGAATGGAAGTGTTGATGTGTTGCATTGCAATCAGGTGGCATTGATAATTTAATAGAAATTGAAACATGGGAGTGTAAAATGTGAGTTCTTTGCAGGCCTGTAAATCCATGTCATCCATTCATAAACTTCATCATTACTGTGAATTTACAGGTGAGGTGTCAGTACACTAACAGTAGCTTGTTGACTCAGGCCTACCACCTGGATAAACCCATACTGCTCACTTGTTCTTTTGGAGTTTGACATTTGTGCAGCATCTACCGGAATCAGTGGATTCATAGCGGTGCTTTGGGAGTTCATGTGACATTTAGGAATCCCTCGACTTCACACAGGTCACCTGTGCTTCAGATGAGAGAGCACTCCACTGCTTTATTAAACTGAATTGTATCACGCTGTAATAACTGTGATGGAATGAGCTTTTATTTCAGCTCGGCTCCTATCAGCAGCTCATTTTCCTCTGCTGTATTACGCCGGAGTCTTTGAACCATAAATTAGGAGTTTGCTTCAGACACAACAGCTGTTGAGCTGCCGCAGAAGCAAGCTCGTCTTCCCTCGCTGGTCTTTATCTCTTCCTTGTATCTCTCGCTCTCTCCGCTCTTCTCGACAAAAAAGATTCCTTGAAATGACAGCATCTTTTTCTTTTTTTTCCAAAGGGCAAAGTTTGCCTTTGTTTTTACAGTTTAAGAGGAAACAATGTCACCTGAACGCTTGATAGTCACTTGATTAAGAGGCCGATGGCGCGACACTAACCTCGCCTGCACACAGCGAGTTGAGAGGGAGGCAGCCCTTCAAAGCTGCATGAATCAAGAAGGGATGTGTCGCGTTTAGTGCTCGTTGGAGATGTGTTGATTAATGAAATCAGCTTCTCGAGGAGAATGGCTTTTTGAATCAGTGAAGTGACTGGAGATGCGTTTGAAGTTTACTTATGCCTGCTGTGTGCTGTAGTTCTTCGGTCTTTGCTTAATAGCACTGATAACAAATAAGTCGCGTGAAGGTCAAGTCCAAAGCATCTGTGATCAGGGTTATTATTAATTTACATTTTTGTTATGCTCATTGAAAGCACGTCTTTGAAGTTTCAAAGTTTGTAGAAACACCGTTTAGGTCTAACGCCTTGTTCTTGTTACACGGGACAAAGGTGGAGACAGAAAAAACTCCAATATATATGACTCACAAGCATTGACATCAACAGCCGTTAAAGTTAATGATTAATATCTGCTAACATACCATGAATAATGGACTTTGGACCTTCAGACACTTGAGTATTATTTAACCAAGTTGCATGCATGAGTGGTGTTTAATCATTGTAAACTGGGAATGATGGTCTCACATTCACCTAGTATGAACACAGCACTGCTGGAACTAACTAATCACGTTAGAAATATAAAAGGTTTTTTTTATAGCTTTAGCCAGAGCAAGGCTAGCTTTTTCCCCTTGCTACTAGTCTTTATGCTAAGCTAAGCTAAGCTAATGATCGCCTGACTCTGGGTCTACGCTCAAGGCACAGACACAAGAGTGTTTTCATGTAACTCTCAGCAAGAAACCTAATAAGCACATTGCTCATAATGTTGAATATTTCCTTTAAGGCCTGAGCTGTAATATTCCACACTGCTGTGCCTCAGTCGCTCCTTCATTGTATCGTCAGCATCACTTATGTCTATTATGCCTATTGTGAATCAGAAAAAATTAGCTTATTGATTGCTAATTGCTGCCTCGCCTGGGTGTTTTTTTCTGTGCAGAGTTGGAGGTGGCGAGGATGAGCACAGATGGGAATTTACCCGACCTGAAGTTCCCACAAACGGGAGGACAGGGCAACTCCATCCACCTCTCGGCCAACACGCTCAAGCAGCATGGAAGAAACGGTGAGGAGTCAGACCTTTGAATCTGCTGTTATTGGTCAGTCTGAAGTGTAATCATGCATCGTGCACCACTTCAGTTGGTGATAGAACAGATTTAATAAACCAAATGTGACTTGACCGTAAGAGGAATGCTGTTATTTACATGAAAATCTTTCCGGCATCCACTGTAATTAATGCAAAATTCTTTTTGTTATCTTCTTTCCTTGTGTATGCGGATGTGACATTGCATTGGACTGCAGGGGTTCTGTGGGAATTTCATTTCAGATGCCTGTGAATAACTTTCAGTTTGCCTCTCAAACCGCACATAAAGCACAGGGATCATTCTGCAGTCTTCAAATAGGACCCTGGCTGTAGAATCAGTTACACTACAGCACTGCCTCTAAACTGTAAATGAGGCAGTTAGACACAATACATAGCGATCTTCAGGAGCAATGCAGTGCCATTTTTAGACTTTATTATCAGCTCATGCAAATCAGAATCGACTCAAGCTGCGCCCGGTGCCTCTCTGCTGGATGACTAAGTCCATGTCCAGCCGTGCCCAGGCGGATCATTATAGCAGGGTGGCAGATATTTCCCCCGTCATCCAGCGCTGTAGCACCCAAATTGTTTTCTTTTCATCTGAGTGAGTGATCTCAGTCTCGGCAGGAGGGAACTTTCTTTCATATCAGTGCTCAAAAGTGAGACGGCAGGAGGGGAAAGAGACGTGTGTGAGAGAGAAAGAGAGGAGGAAATTATTAATGAAAAATTCTTGCCTTTGTCAGGCCCAACAGTGGAGTCGTAACCACATTATATGGACGCTGAATTAAAATAGCTGCTTGTTGATGTGGGAAATATTTTCTCCTGTTGTCATTTTGTGGAGAAATTCTGGCAACCTTGACATCGGTCCCTGTTTTGGCAGCTTTACTTCGTACGGTTTCTGAATCTTGTGCTAACTTTCCAGTATTGTTATTTTCTCCAGTATTGTTGCTAAAGTGCCAAAGTATTTCTAAGCCAGGTAACAGGCGTTCAAATTTGACTTCTCAAACAGATCAAATTATCCACCATACAAATTCTTGTCGCGTTATTTTATTTGCAAATGACCTTTAAGAACTTCCACCATGTTTTGGTGACGCTCGTAGGTCTATGATTTAGGGAACCGCTAATTTTACCTCTTGTATCTTGAAGCAGCAGATTTGAAATGAGGTGTTGAACAATCATGCGTGGGTGTTATACTGGGGTGTCCACATTGTAGAAGACTGAACACTTTCCCCAATCATCCTCTTGCAGGCGAGATTCGGATAGCGTTCGTCCTGTACAAACACATCGGGGTGTACCTTTCAACGGAGAACGCCAGCATGAAGCTGGGCAGTGAAGCCATGGCTACCAATTACTCTGTCATTGTCAACTCTCCGGTTATCACGGCGGCCATCAACAAGGACTCTAACAAAGTCTACCTCTCTGACCCTGTCATTTTTACCATCAGACATCTCCAGGTAATTTCCTGTCTCTTTATGTTTGTCTGTGTTGATACGTGTTTTGTTTTCACTTTGATGTGACTGCCTCTGCATTTAATGTGCTTTTTGTCTCTTCCTCTTTTCCCTGCGCACAAAAACACACTCGCACATGCACTTCCTCGATAAAACCCTTTCATCGCAGTTTTCTTTAGCCCTGAAGTGCAACAAAAATGTACAAATCCCATCTCAAACCGAGAAAATGAAGGTAATGTGAAGAAGTTTTACTCCAGGAAAGGTGTGGGAAAATTAAATTAGAAAAAACAAAATCACTCACAAGGTGATGCGTGTTGTTTTTTATTAGTTTGTGCAAACAGCAGCCTGATCTCTTGAACAAATACCAGTCATATCGAGCCTCACTGGAGGCTGCTTAGTCATTGTGGGGTGTCGCGACTTCTCCCTCCTGACTACATTATCTTCTCCACACTCTGCTACCCTCAAAATATCCCTGTTTTGTCTATGAACAGCGCCTTCAGCGATTATCAGGGATGCTCAACATCCATAAGAGAATTGCAGCGGGTCTCATGTGTGGGAGGGACCTGGGAGGAAGCAACAACAGCAGAAAAAAAAAAAAAAAGCGCAGAGGGACAGAGGGAGAGTAAAAGGACGATAGCTCATGGATGTCGAAATTAAATGGTGGGAAAATGTCAGGGGCCAATGTCAGCGCAGTTATTGCTGTGACTCACCTGCCTTAAGTGTAATTTGTAATTTGGACTGTAGATTCAGTAATTTTACTGTTGGTCTAATGTTGGGGCGCTGGCGCTTTTATACCCTTTTCTTGCTCGGATCAAGTCATTTCAATAAAACAGTGCCCTTTTGGAAAAGTGTGTTTTCTGCACACTAGCTTCTTCCGCTTACGGCACTGTGAGCGCACCAGGAGGGCTGCAGCCGGACTTCAAAGTTCCCCTGAACATACGGACACGTCCGTACACTGCAGAGGGCTGTGCAGTTAATCAGATGATAATCGTGATTACAATTACGGCTTCCGCATTTAATTAAACGTCATTGGATGCAATATTGATGTTGTGCATGCGCAGCGCTTTCTCAAGTGCATCAATTCAAGAGCTCCCCTTTCTCTGGTAAACTGGTAAACCAATCAGAGGTGTTGTTAAGCGAAAGGCTCTGATTAACTCTGTTTCTCAAGCATGGTTGTGGCTGCAAGCAAAAACATTTTCTTATTCTCTTCCGTGGGGATAAATCCTTTTTATTTGGTGTACTGTAACTGCTGTGGTGTTGTTATTGTTCTTAGTTCAGCTTAATTTAGATTTGGCTGTAGGAATCAAAGGGGGAAAATTGCAATAATTGCTATTGGATATTAGTCAGAAGTAAAATAAGAATGTTCTTTTAGCCATAATAATGCACCCCTCAGAAAACTGAATGTGATTATGCAGCCAGTACTGTATAGCGAACATACATGAAGTCATATACTGTATATATTATGCTCACGTTACACTGAGTCAGCTTCAGCTTTACCCTTGATGATAAACCTCAGATATTTCATCTTTGCTCCTGAACGTGTGTTCCTATTTTTCCGGCCTCCTGCAGTCCCTCTCAACCGTGAGGTTTTGGATCACTGGTCATCTCGGATGATGATGTGCCCTCTAGTTATTGTTTTGCTTCCTTGCCTCGCCACTTAATGGGACCAATTAAAATCATTAATGGAACAGAGGGTCATCCTCTCTCCTTGCTGTGGAATTTTTTGACGCAGGGTTTGGTCGTGTGAAGGGTAAACTCAATCAGCGGCAAATTTACATTCACAGAGGATAAACCCTATTAAACTAATTACCCTACAGCAAGTGTGAAACTATGAAAAACTACAGCTCTTCACGGTGTTTAGAGTAAGAAAGCAGATAAATTCAACCTTGGAAGCTTGGAGTCACGAAGGAAAGGATCGTAAGTGCACTCTCCTTTGTTCCCGAAGGTGGAAAAGGAATTGGGCTCAAGAGGAAAAGGCATCTATTTATCAGCAGTTATGTTTTGTTGTTCTCATGTGTAACCCAGCCTCAGAGTTGTGGATTACCTTTACAAAATGGCAAGTGAGATAGCAGGGAGGCGTGCTTGTCGTTAGAGCTGTAGCCCGGTGCAGACAGCGGTGGTGCCCATTAAACAGTGGGGCAGTCCATTTTCACGCAGTGAAAGTTAAAGAGAAAGGTCAAAAAACACAATGAAAAACAGGCATGTGGCCGCTTGATGCCGTACGACAGTAAAACCACCTGCTATTCACTTCAGAATGGATACGGATTGCGGTGGGGGAAACAATTGGCCTGTTTTGAGAATGTTTACTCTGCACACAAAGGAAAGTAGAAAAGTACAAATCTAATGTGTGATTAACTGCAGGCCCCTGTCAGGAGAGAGGAGCGTTCTGTCTGTTATTAATTCCACTGTGTCTGAGCGCACTCATTTATTTATGCTTTTTGCCCTCTAACAGCAATCTGAGGAGAACTTCAACCCCAACTGTTCGTTCTGGAGTTACTCCAAGAGAACCATGACTGGTTACTGGTCGACGCAGGACTGCCGCTTGCTAGGCACCAACAGGACTCACACCACATGCTCCTGTACCCATCTGACCAATTTTGCAGTCCTCATGGCCCATGTGGATGTCAAGGTAGGCCGGCTCTTTTCCCTTTCTTTCCTCTCAATGGGCCCATTTATCCTCAAAAATGTGCAATTTACCAAATGCTGCTGAGAGAGATGAAAATGCATCCATCATGGTTTACACAGCCGGTCCACTCCAAGATGATTGGCTGACAAGAAAAGTAAGGTCCAGATAGTGGAGAGCATGGTAAAGCAGAAGCATGCCTTTCTCACCGTTTGTCAATATATGTTTACATTTCCCGTGCTTTTTAGCTCAGAGGGTAAAATAGGCCGAACAATTTTCTGACCTTCAAAGCACTTTGTAGACTAACATTTAAAGTGCCAATGTACGCACACTCTATTCATATAGTCTTTAACAACGGCCCTGTCAGTGAAAAGTGTGTATTGATTGCAGCTATCTTAAACCTCCAAAGTATGAAGTAGCCGTGCTATATGGTTGGCTGCAGAGCGTGGTGTGTTTTGTGCGCACTTAAGCAGAAGCCTGCAACATTTCTTTAAAGCATGTTTTATAAATTGGTTTTACAAATAACAGTTTGTCCTTCAAGCCTTTTTGAAACTCTGTGTATGACTTCAGAGAAGACATTTGTTGATACGTGGTGGTCATATAGAAATATGTCCGCCAGGCCTTTTGTGACCTCACTGTGTCTGTTTTGTTCATTGCCTTATGGTGACATAGACTTAAAGGGATAGTTTGGGTGTTACATTTTGGAGCTGATTGCAAGTTAGTAAAATATCTAATTTCTTATCAACATCATACCTTACTGCATTTTAAACGTGACAAAAAGCAGTTGACTGCAGGCAGTTGTTTAGCTAAGTAGCAAATATCTAATCCTGAGCAGAAACAGGCTTTTAGTCCCCAGAATGTCAGAGTTAGATGAAGAGATCATTACCACTCTTCTTCCTGTGTGCAAACTGAGGAGCTAAAGCAAGGAGCCAATTAGCTTAGCTAAGAATAACAACAGGAAGTAGGGCAACAGCTAGCCTGACTCTCTCTTGTTTTAGCCATCTACAAACTGAAGTGTTAAAATGACAAGTTGGATGCAAAGCTGAGGTAATAGCCTGATAGTTAGCACATAGACTGAAGAGTGGTATCAGTGTTCACAAATTCTCTGGATAAAAGTGAATTACCTTTTTTAAAAATGTATTTAGACTTGCCTTTTATTGCTTAACATCATTTAGAGCCAAACCTAAATCTGTTTATTAATTGATTTATTTTTTTCGCCTGCAGGTTAGCCACAGAAACAAAGTGAAATGAGTACAGTTAGCGTGATGTGGAGTGTCGGAGAGCAGTTAATTGAGAGGCGCTAATGGAAGTACAAAAAAACTGCAAAAAAAAAAAAAGATTTGTGTGGAGTGATTATTGTGGGCAGCACTCACAAAGCTGGAAAAACAGAAAGAGAGAGGAGGCGGGTAAAGGGGATGCAGGAAAAGGAAAAATCAAGCGAGCTGAAGAAGGAAAAGGTCGGAGAACACTGGCGTCTGGGAAGAAGTTGTGTCGTAGTTCTGACGCTGACAGGCGGCTTAATTATTTCTGTCACAGGAAGTCTGAGGAGCTCGCTGCTGACAGAGCAGACGGGTTTCTTGGTATCTGCTTTGGCATCTGTCTCTCCAGAGCTTCTCTTCTGAATCAGTGGCAGAAAAACTACTCTCAGCACTGTCCCAGTTGGCGCTTGTCCATAAAACCTCCGGACCTTCCGTCACCTCCCTCTGTTTTCAGCCCGATCTCATTTTTTGCACAAACCCAACACTCGTGCACACGAAAGTCTTGAATTCAGGAAGCTTCCTTACCGGACACACACGACTCCGGTGTGGTTTACTTCCAGCGAGAGAGTGCTGCTGTTTGTCACCGAGCAGCATGACTTTTGGTCCGACTGAGCTCTCTGCAGAGCCGGAGCCGAGTCTGGAATAGAGAGGGAGTCGCGGAGAATGGGAGCCTTCACGCGATGAAAGCAAAGCAGCAAAATGAAAAAATAAGGAGGCAGTGAAAGGAGGGCTTTCAGTCAAGCCAATCCCAAACATTCCTCACTGGAGGAAAGTGGACAGTAGTTACACCCCAGTTCTGAGTGATCGCGATTTCTTTCACCTTCCCTTATTCTTTATCTTTCCCACTTGGACGTTACAAAAGGCAGCGTGTTGGAAGGTGCCGCTGAATGGGAGATACGGAGGCTTTTTATTTGACAAACTGTCACCGTGTTGTATCTGAGAACACAGTGAATGGAGGGAAAGTGGGAGTTTGTGTGCGCAAGAGAGAGGCAGAGAAGAAAAAAGTCAGAAATTGAAGAGACTATCTGTTTTTGTGTCCATGGCAACAGGACATACCACTGCTGATCTCTGCATTGTTATTACTCATTACCCTCAGAGCAACAGATTACATCCTAACCTTGTTTATTTCTCAGTGGCATCTCGGAAAGAAAAAACAGATAGGCATGCTGTAATTACAGTTTTCCTTTGGAGGACAGAGGCTCGCCGCAGCATCGCCATCATCTTTCATCTTGATGTTTTTTTGCCCGATTGATCGTGTGCACGCTGGCTGGGAATAATGCAAGTGTTGTATTCAGAGATCTTTATGTTCGGCTCAATAAGCCGTCGTCTGCATCACGCTTGTAGTGGTACATTTTTAGCTCCAACTTAGGATTGAATTCAGAATGCCACGCAAGTTAGAAGAGGCGAAACGCTCCCGCTTGTGCATGTGACGCCGTCAGCGCTGTCATTTTGTCCCTGACGGTGATTTGAAGCCGCTGCACGGCCCAGGCGCTCGCATTTTTACAGTTTCAACAAGCAATCCACATGTGCTTTTACTTCCCATATGGCAAAAAAAATAAGTTGGATTGATACTGTCGTCCAGATCATCATGCCTGACTTGTTCTGCAGTCTTTAGCCCAGTTACCTGTCATGAACTTTAGAATTTCCAAGGTCTTACTGACTAAACTTTCACTCCTTTGAGACCAAACGTTTGTTATAAAACTAATATATGTGCACTAATACACTTTTTAACATTACGTGCCTTGTAATCATGCCCCACCTAACACTGATTGTGAGTCGGGCAAGGTAAACACTTTGCCCGTGCATTCATATTCAAAAGGAACCCTTGAACTCAAATGCTCTGTATGTGAGATTATTCCACTCACTCAGCAGTGGGGAAACTCCAGACTGTGTCTCATCGGGATTAATTATGTTTGAAGTCAATTAGTTCCTCAGAATAATTTCTGATTCACATATTGTAGATGTTCTAACATGGCTGAAAATTTTGCGAGCGAGTACCCGAAGATGTTTAGGGCCTTGGTGGTTTCTAATGCAATGTCCTTCGCCAGATTACCAAATGTGAAATCTTTTTCAAGTCGCAGGGAACTCATTAATGTCAAATATCGAGCTCAAGCCTCCCAGTTTTCAGGAGGACGCCCACTCGTATGATTCTTGTCAGATTCAGGGGATCAGGTAACTAGGCATGGAGTGCTGTCGCTGCACTCCTCTCGAGCCCTTTGTTTGCTAATTTTGAGCTATCTTGCCAGAAGAGCTGATGTCTTTGACTGATCCTGCAATCCGAGCTGAGGAGCGCCGTTGGCCGCATAAACAAATTAAAACTGCTCTCGCAGATGGCAGCTGCATATGGGAGATTATATGTCTCTTTTGTATCTTTTCGAATGATTGCAGACAGGGCAAGTGATGTGAGAGTGGGTGTACTTTCATGTGACTTTGCGAAGAACGTTGATGATTCTAACCTCGAGATGTCCTGTTACGGAGCCTTGAGACATTTGCTGCAAATAAATATGCTTAAAACGTATTGGAAATAAATTCAACTTGATATTGAAAGGTAATATTTAGCCTTTTCAACTGGTGGTGTTGAACCTGGACACTACCTGAAGAGTTCACATGAAATAATTTGATCATTACAGATTAGCCTCTTTGTTGCACAAGCCTTTCTTGGTCACTCGGTCTTGCTTCAGCAGATGCGGTTCAATGAGTGTGAAATAAACACAGCGTGAATAGCCACATCAGGGTCTGCTTTAAACATATTTTCCAAGATTCCCCTAATGGCTCGTGGCCATTCAAGCTCCCGCGGCTCTTTATTGAACCCTTTCCTTTGAATTTAAGTCCACCATTTGTGAGGATTGCTAGTGGGCGTTGAGATAAAAAAAAAATCTTTTAAATATGGGCTAAAGCACAAGCCCCAGCTCAAGAAATATAGACCTGTTCTGATTCCACCTACAGACCATTATTTACGTAGTGGATGTGTGCGCTAAGATAGGCCCCAGGGAAGCATTGAGCTACTGGTAAGTGGCACTATTCCCGACAGACCAGTAAGTATAAATCAATGGCACATCCCACTTGGATGATGGAGGGGGTGATATTTGGGTAACATTCATCACTGTCCTTATAGAACATCTCCACATTGGCTCGATCAGACAGTAACTATGATGAGAAAGGACAGTCAAGGTTGGCTGTGTACTTTATGGTGTTACATATAAGCATGATACTGTACGCGCGGCATGAGAGATGGTTTGGAACAAATCTATTTATATGTTTAAGGCACAGACGGTGGAGACGGAGGCCGCATTAACTGCCATAGCAACCAAAAATCGGGCTTGGACATTATATCATAGTTATTGTAGCTTGGAACACAGTGTGACATTAGGTGCATGTGCTGAATGTCAACTCCCACCACGCAAGCTGGAACCTCTCTCCCAGCCCTTTTAAATGTGACGAATTTGCCAGGACCCCTGATTCATATGCCCCCTCTGCAACTGTTCCTCATCCCTGTGCAGATCATAAATCCTTGGTCATACCGTAGGTGAACTTGTCACATGACTCCCTGCAGTGGGCCACTACCCCCTAGTGCAACTGTCTGCCCTGCCTGACCATATTTCATGAGTCAAAGCCCGGCTCTGGAGGCATATAGGGAGATTTATGCATTTTAATTGGATTGGCTTCATGGCCTCATGCTCAGAGCAGTTCTTTGAGGTATAAAGGATTGACGCTCTGTTCTTTTCACCACTTCACCATCTTACACATTTCAGAAAACTGGTTCAGGAGATTTTGGATGTTATGGTAATTAAGTGCGTATGATGTGGTGTCAGGTTCAGATGACTTGGCCGGAATGACCAGCGCGCGATGCAAAAGGCTCCTTGCCACGGCTGCTCCTCCTTGACAGACTTACTTTGTGCTACGTGCGAGCAGGCCGGGGGCAAAGCCAATCTCCTAAGGCATCCGTCTGGAATGAAAAATATGTGTGTTTAAGAAAGAAGAGAAAAATTCAAGAGAGAAAGATTGGACGACAAATCGAATGTGCACCAATGTGCCCCACCCCGCTAAGTAACATGGATGCTGCATGACTTGGCCGCCCTCGCGACGCAGCGAGTGAATTTGAGAGCAAATTTCGTCTGTCTACTTCAGAGTCCCCGGCACTGATCCCCATCATGGAGGCTCGTCGGTGTGAGGTTAGGTGCAGAGGCTCTGCAGATCACATCATTTGCCATTCAGCTCGGGCAGAGCCCACAGTACAGGGAAGCTTTTCAGCAGAGACAATGTAGCAGGCGACATCTCAGCCATCATCCACCTCCCAGACCAAAAAATCGCTCCACAGTAAATCCATCACCCAGGTGTAGATACACTCCGTGCCCCTCTCTCTCTGCTCCTATAGCTTTGTCTCTTTTCCTCTCTTTCTCTCTGACCCGGCCCCTCTTCAATTGATGGTGTGATTGTGATGGATAGAGCCTGCAGCCACTGCGCAGCTCGCTCGCCCAGGAGACCTTAGGGTCCCCTCACAATGCACCGCAGCCGGTACCACCCACCGCATCAATACCTCTGTAATGCAGCGGACTGAAAACAGACTTCTGTGTCACATGCAGCACACACACCTACAGAGCATGCAAGCACAAACATCAACATCTGTTGCCACCCACTGCGTAGGCACCCCTCTAAAGTAAGGAGGCTGAAATCAGCCTTACTTTCATACAGACTGACACACATACATACACACACACACAGACGTCTGCTCTATGTAACATCTTGCCAGCCCCCCCCCGCAACCCCTCCAACGTATACACAACGGCTCATCAGGCAGGAAAATCAAAAGCGCACTCTCCCCAGACTCAAGGAGCACTGCGGCTGTTATTGTACCAGAGCCCCTTAATGATCAGCATCTGTTCCCCTCTCTGCTAGCGTTAGCTGAGCTGCCACTAAACAAGGCTTTTGTGCGATACTTCATCCCCCAAGTTTCCTCACTTTAACTTGACTGGGGGGGAGGAAGGGGGAAAAAAAAAGGGAAGAAAAACCACCCGTGGATGTTGATGGTCCCTCTCTCCCTGCCCCTGCGGAAAATACTGCTGACTGTGGTCGAAATATGATTTAAAGAGGTGCTTGTTTGAGAGACGTATTAGACATACAGTATGCTTTTGCGGCATTATTTTTCAACGTAAGCAAATATTTTCTTGGGTTTGTCCGACCCTATAGCTACGAGTCATACATTATTTGCTTGAGGCCAAGGCTGCGTACACAGCCTTTGATATTAAACAGCCGAACTGTACTCTTAAGTCAGCTAGTTAATATACAGTGCCAGTGCCTGATGCACACACAGTTAAGAGGAATTTCGCTTAGTTTTCTTTTCTTCAGCTGATTTTTTTTTTTTTTACTGCCTGTCATTGTTAATTAACTGT
Organism: Chaetodon auriga; assembly: GCF_051107435.1. Lineage (NCBI taxonomy): Eukaryota > Metazoa > Chordata > Actinopteri > Chaetodontiformes > Chaetodontidae > Chaetodon > Chaetodon auriga. The sequence goes on along the minus strand of NC_135097.1, from coordinate 9,396,491 downwards.
CTGCCTTTAAGTATTTCTACCACCGTAGAATGTGTTAAAATAATGCCTGTTTGATCTTCATTAGCATTCAGACGTAGTCGGTATGTCAAAACTCAAAGGTTCCACCCAGGTAGTCCTTGAGTCCCAGCAGGGATGACAGTCAGTTATGAGGAGGTTGGTAGATTTCTTTCAAATTACCCCCCACCCCCCACCCCCACTTCACTTTTTTCCTCCCTTTTTTTAAATCAATGCCCAGAAGGCTGATAAAGAGGACGATCCCTCTGGGAAATTAGGAAGCCTCAGAAGCTGACCAAAATGTTTGAATGCAGTAATTATGTTTAGTTAATAAATCAAGCTCTCTGATGCCTATCCCCATGTCTTACATCCTATAGAAGACACTATGCATAAAAAAGACACATCTCTTTGGCAAGTCGTTTCTTCCCCACCGGTAGCACCATAGCAAATTCTCAGATGACAGTGCAGTTCTTCAAAGCAGATGTGAATCGCACAGGGAATCTGCACATCTGTTTCAGTGACGTGTGCTTGTACAATATTAAATCTTTCAGCGTGGTGGCTTTCCAGTTTTGTTTTGTTTTTTTTACATGTGCCCCCACAGCTGTGTCAGATGAATTCAAGGACCCCGTCATCGACACTACCTGCCACGTTCAAAATGTGTCGATTTGAACTGATTTTAAACTGGCTATTATTTCGCTCTTAATGATATTAAAGTGGATGTTATAATATTTATATTATAATTGAACTGTAAATGTTCACATTACTCCTACACATTTCAACCATTTATTCATTACTTTCATCTATTTCAACCATTTATTCATTACTTTTGGCTCATTATTTTAAATGTTTATTTATCAAAGCACTATTTCTTTTAGCTATTTAAACCATTTAACCCTTATTTTGAACTATTTGAACTGTTTGGGCCTGTTATTTTTTAGCTATTTTGATCCTTGCTGACCTTGACCTTGTTCCAGTTTCTCACCTTGCATGCTAACTTTTCATCATATGGTGCAGAGGTATAACAGCTGATGTTGATATACATTTTTAAAATCAAATTATTAACTCTTTTTCATCACATTAGTTGAGCTACACATCAGTCTTTCCGTGTACCTCATGAGGTGCAAGAACCTCCTGTTTGGAATCACCGTGATAGAGAAATTCTGTGAAATTTGCTGATCATGTAAGAAAGGAACGGCCCTTCAAAATTTCATACAGATCCTATTGACTAGATGCCACCTATTACACATTCCTAATTAGGGTCCAATTCTAACAGGGCCCAATTTTTACCCTTGGCAGGTTCTTGGCAGGATGTTGCTTCTAATGTGTTTGCTTTAATCTCTTTAAGGCCACAGAAGTCGTTCATTCTGCAGACTCCGCTGTTTTAGGGTGTGTTGCCTTTTCCCGCTTCTGCCCAACTATCCCCATGTGCACTTGGCTTTTATGGTCTGATGTAAATTCTCTTTCATGGCTGTGGTGGAGTCACTGTCGATCCTTATCTCCCCCGTAAAGGCACGGATTTATTGTGAGCAAAAGGCTTTTTAGTGCCCAAAACTGTCTGTGGTGGCAAATTACTATTTGAAAAGAGAAAATTATCTAAAAGCAGCAGTGAAAGTTATTGACCATGTTGCGGTTTGATTGTATTCCTGTTGTGATGGTCTTAGACACCTGCGGCCCCGTGGATTGCTCACTTTGTTTCACTTTGTTGCTTGTCCAAAATCCAACAATAGGGGGGCATTTTGGATTGATTCACGCTGACTAATTCATGATTCATATCTGCCACCTGTGGCTCGGTGTGTACTGGTTTATTGGATGGTTGAGTGAATGACTTTAACCCCCAAAAGCAATAATAATATAAGTAGAAGCATTAGAGTTGTTGCTGGGATAGAATGGTGATTTAACTTAATGGTAGTCTTTTTAATCTTTATATTTGATTTTTTTTTTTTTCTTTAAAAAAATGAATCCCTGTGCATGACTTAAATACATCATATTTTCTTTACAGCCTTGTTGAACACCAAACGACAAGATAAGATAATATTATTAATCCTCCGTAGGGGACGTTAGGGTGTTACAGGCGGCAGTAACAGTAGCAGGAATATAAAAGGAGACATAGAAGGGAATAAAAAATACAAAATAAAAAATCAACTATATATGCGTATATACATTCTATGCAAGAAATTAGGGGGTAGGGGGTGGGGGGGTAAGTACAGTGTTTTCCACTATTACACAGTAGATAAAAAATATGTTACATAGTATATTAAAAATAGATGCATAGGCAAAAATATGTAATATTGCACAAGATATTGCACGTATGTAATAGCAAGATGTTGAAAATATAAAATCACACAGTGGTGCAAACAGTAGGTATGTGGGCATTGTTGACCCCCATCTCTCATGGCCTCTCTTACAGAACACAGACCCTGTCCACGACATGCTCCTCGACGTCATTACTTGGGTTGGCATCCTGCTGTCGCTGGTCTGCCTGCTCATCAGCCTCTTCACCTTCTGCTTCTTCCGCGGCCTCCAGAGCGATCGTAACACCATCCATAAGAACCTCTGCATCAGCCTGTTCATCGCCGAGTCCCTGTTCTTGGTGGGGATCAATCGGGGCGACCAGCCGGTAAGACTGCTGCTGGGGGATACTGTAAAAGTTGTGCTACTGTAAGCTGTCGATTTATAAAGCACCACTGCATACAGCATGCTGCTCAAAGCACTGCAAAAATGTGACTTCCATTAAAGCAGATTACGAATAAAGACGCTATTAATAAAATCAGCTGACAGTACATATAATATAACAGGAGTAAAACAGAGAAAAATGTTAACAAATTGCTCGATATATTTGAAAAATATGCTTATTTGCTTTCTTGCCAAGTTAGCTTAGCATAAAGACTGGAAGCATGGGGAAACAGCTAGCATGGTTCTGTTGAAGGATGACAAATTCTGCCTATTGCTTATTGTTTCCAGCCAAGAAATAGTCAGAAACACCCTGTTGAACACTAAATAGTCGCGATTACACTTTTTCCGGATCAATCAAACAAGATATAACGTGTTAATTAGTGAGCTTTAGAGGTGTTGGTAGGTGGATTCTTAGTTGGGTAGGTGTTCCTTTAAATGCGGGATAAAAACAACAAGGACTGAAACAACTTAATCTGAAGTCTCAAATATTGCCTTGAAACAAATTTCATTTGATAACCTGATGTGTTTGAAGGAGCCAACAGCGTTGAGATGTTAAAACGACAAAAACCTGAAGGAATTGCCCAGAATGGATTTGATATCTTTATTGTTTTCAGTCAACATAAACACTCAGGTAGCAGCATTCTGAACAATTGAAACTCAGTGTTTTCACTCGAGAAGCCAGTCAGGGGTGCATTACAAGTGTCTAAATGAAAAAAAAAAAAAATCAAAAACAAAATGAAGACATGCCTCTATCTTTGCCCCTTGCTCAAAACACTTGAATCACAATCTTTCTGCAAGTACACAGTCCCCAGGGGCTGCTGGAAGAGCTCTCTTTGTGTTAATCTCCACTGAAGAGCAGCTCGCCATCCACGCTCTAACTTTGAGAGTGTGAGATGTTTGAGAACGTGTAACCCTTGGCGTCCTGCCGCGCTGCGACTGGACGCTCCCGGTGAGTGCGAGCGGCCCTGAACTTCTTCCGCCCTGCCTGGCTCGCTGACACCGAAAGAACGCTGAAAGAAAAGAGCGAGGTGCTCCTCGTTCAACAAACGCTCCCTCCCTTGGTTTCACAGAAGCAAACACGTACTTGAAATTACTCCCACATACACACACATCCCAGCACGCACACACATCTGCCTTCTCACTATCACATCCTCATATTATTACCATACAGTACAGATTCACTGACATACATTCATCCGTCCCCAACCACCTCCTCTTTCAGCCCTCCAATTTGTAAACACTTCAGATTCATCTGGATTAAGCTGTTCCATACACTAAACCTTCTCCTGGTATAATAACTGTAGTTTGGATGGGACCGCTTTCCTCTAAGAGCTCAGCTGTGGTGGCAGGTGGAGGCATGCTGTCGCTGCACAGTCATCTTCAAGTGTGTGTGCTCGACACTCCGACAAACGTGGAGTCGTTGCATGTACGCGGGATGGCGGATGGCGGAGGGCTTTATTTCACCTACGGCGTCTCTCAATCACGCCGGTGTTGCTTGCTAATGAGGCAGAGCGCACAGTTAGCTTTGCACTCCGAGGGAATGAAAGCGATTGTCTGAACAGTGTATGAAATGATCTCTGTCTGTACATTTATAATGGGGTCAGACACTGGAATATATCTTAATGTTAATAGTCTACCAAAACTCACATGCCATAGTTTATCCGTAAAGCTACTCCCCTGTGAAGTTAAAAGATAATGCTTTGGCCCACACCTTTCCCTTCCATAACATTTTATGGGTTTGATTCACAGCCCGGCTCTAAGATCACTCTCCTGAACTGCAATTAATGTCCACTCAACCTTTTAGTTATTTAATTGAATCCATTTCAGTGACAAAATACACTAGTTATGTTCAACTGTGCCAATAATTAGATCAATCCTTGTAAGTACTGTATCTTATTATTGTTAGAAAGTGTGTGAGCACATGCGTACATGCTAATGACAGTCTGCTGTATTCAAGTCTGGCCTGTAGGTATCTCTATCAGTCCAAGATGTGCGGAACTACATTATGTGTTCGCACCTGGCTGTGGTGTGAAATACAATGAGCTCCAAATGGCTTTTGGACTGTTGACTTCACTTCTTCATATCTCTCCTTCATCCATGCCAGCTACAGCAAACAAGACCACATGGGCTCGGTAGCTGCAGCGTTCTTCTGCCAGTCACTGCGGGCAAACGTCCAGTCACTTCAGCCAAACAATGCTTAGCAATGCTAATTGTTAGGAAGACACAAACAGGCAGAGGTCAGAAAATGCTGCTCGGTTATAGTAACTCAATTGACGTATTTTCTTAATCATATTACGCCCTTTAGCAATGCTTTTAATCCCTCAGGCGATCAGCTAAATGCCCAAAAGTGATCTGACGAAGAAGTGTTTTGAATCCTCACACCTCCCTTCTTTTTTCTTCCCTCTCTATCTCTCTCATTGTCCTTTGTCTGCCGCTACAAACCCTTCCCAGATTGCCTGTGCCGTCTTCGCCGCCCTGCTCCACTTCTTCTTCCTGGCGGCGTTCACGTGGATGTTCCTGGAGGGCGTGCAGCTCTATATCATGCTCGTGGAGGTGTTCGAGAGCGAGCACTCGCGCCGGCGCTACTTCTATCTGGTGGGCTATGGGGTACCGGCGCTAATTGTGGCCGTTTCTGCGGCAGTGGACTACCGGAGCTATGGCACCGACCGAGTGTAAGTTCAACACACTGGGCTTCTCAATATGTCTGAATCCTGCAGAGGAACTGGCTTTCCTTTCTGCATGTAATACTGGAAAGATCATATGAAGGTGCCTTTCGGAGACAGTCTTATTAAAATGGTAATTGATTTGACATTGATTTTCATGAAGAATTCAAACCTGTGCGATACTGTAGAGTACACACACATCCTCCTGGAAAAGTGCATTTGTCCACTCCACCAACACGATCCTTTCAGAGCATCTGAATTTACCCTAAGATCCATTTACTCGTCTAAAGGAGAACTACTCAGTCTGAAACAGCTATAAATGTGAGTGAGCTTTGTCAAGTCTGAGAGATGGAGCATTATGAAATCCTCCAAAATAACACTTAATGGTGCCTGTTTTTTCTTTTTAAACCACAAAGTCTCCCTTATTTGTTTTCCCGGCAGGGAGATCGGAAGTGTAGTTTTTGGAGCTTGACCCATACTGGGGATCAAAGGCCGGGATATCTTGACCTCTGCTGCATTGATTTTGACAGCTCCTGTTTTGATCTGTCTCTTGTGCGTTCCCCAACATTTTGGGAGTGAAAAGACATGTTGCGTCAGATATTTAGGCATGAACTCCAAACTGGAGGAACTGTCAAAGTGTCCACTGCTGTGTTTAGTTACCATGAAGTCTACCAGAAGATTTAAACAAACAACTCCACCGACTGAGATACAGTCACCTCGACCACGTCTGCCTGTTATTGTTACTGAAACGGTTGAATTTGGTGTTGAAGAAACCAGCTCAATGGAGATATTTTCCCTCATGATAAGAAGAAAACACGACCACAGTTTTGGAAAAACCTGGAAATTGAGTCCACACCTTGATCTGATGGCGCTCCGTGTGGAAACCAGGAGGCCAAAAAAATAAATAAATAAAAACAACAGTCTGCTTTCCTTGCTTACAAAGAAACCCTGCTCACAACTTGACAACTGTTTGTGCTCGTTTGAGGGGCTTTAACAATCTCGCGGATGACGCTCCAGTAGCTATTGCTTATCATCAACTTTTAATGAAGCAGAACGGTTACTCAAGCTGCGTACACATCCCCATTGCTGAACTGACAATGTTTTGACAGTGAAAAATGCTAACTTCAGGAGATAGCATTGCTGGATGAATGTCGGGCTATTGTGGTTAATGTCTTAAGCATTTCAGGATGCGCAAATTACAGAACAGGGATGGAGAGATGTAGGGGAAGGGAGGAGGGCGAGTGAGCATAAACGGGGAGATGGAGAGTGAAAGAGAGAGAAAGAGACAGGAGATTAACAAAAAGATGAGGAGCGACAGAGACTGCCTTTTTGTGTTTGCTACAGAAGCTACATAAGATATAATTTCCCAGCCTCGCCTCTGAAACACAAAGTCGTCTATAAAACAGTGTAATGCCAAGCAGAGGATCGCACTCCATTCCTCTGTTAATCTCAAACACATCTGAAAATAATGAAGACCAGCATCAGCAGTTTGCTCCCGAGATGTTTATCATGTATGGCACGCACACACACACACACAAAGCAACTCATAGACAGCGCATTTGTAGATTGGCGGAGCCATAGTTCTTGGTGATGGATGAGGTGATAGCTGCCACCGCCTGAGCCTTGGCATCATGTGAATAATTAAAGCCTGCCACCGGTGGAACAATTATACGCAGCCTTTGAGGGATGAGGGAAGGGACAAAGCGTGACACGTGGTGAATAGCAGGAGGTGGGGGGGGGGGGCATGTAGTCCCACGTAGTCCCACCACAAATGATGATTTGGGGACCATAGAAATGTTATCAGGGGTGGTCTCACTTTGAGCAGAAATACCCAACAAGTCGTTGTCAAATGTGACCCAGTTTTGGTGGATGGCCCTCAATGAAGACATGAGTGCGTGAAAAAGGCCGCAGCAGCCCAAAGGGTCACCTGTTCAGAATCTGAGATCAAGCAGGAGTCTGTGATTGGATTTCCATTCAATTGCACTCAGCGATTACTCTACTTGTGCCCCTGAGCAAGGCACTTTGCTCTTCCCAAGTCCGGTGAAGGTGTTTTGTGGTCAGCTAAATGAGGATGTGATTCCTCCGGGTTAATGAAAGCAATGCATCAAACCACCTGGAAACTCAGGAGGTAGAATTGCCTTTTTGTTCCAGTAATCTAGTTGTTAGTGTCGTCCGGTCGGCTGCTCCTTCGAGCGTGCAGAATAATGGTGCGTATTATCTGAGGTTCCTATGTGTTTTCTTGTAAATATATCCAGTTATGTTTACATTCAGCGTCTTGCACAAATATCATTGTATCCTTGAGGCCTGACAAACATGCCGAATGCATTTCCTTGTGAAATATTTGAAAGGCTGATTTTATTTTGGAATGAAGGAGGTTTGCATGCCACAATTGATTATTCAAGTAGTTTGACTTTCTCATAATCAAAATTTTGCATTGATTATTTACAAAACAAATCAAGCTATACTGTGGTTTTCTCAAGGTACAAGTCCGAAAGTCACAAGGCTCCCAAACACTAGCATACTGATGCTTTTTGCTGTCCCCGTCACGTGATCCTCACCTTGCACATCGTAGCATTTTTCTTCTTTACTGCAATTCCGGGCACATTGCGACATTTCTTGGTGCATTAGCTTAAAACCGTTGACTGGAATTTGTGTTGTTAGGTCCAACTGATAAAACAAACACAAACAAAATGGAGCCGCTCATTAAAATATGACTCTGTTGCACTGCTGTTAGCCAAAAACTGCACAGGGTACCTTTAATCAGTGTAACCAAACACTATGCACGAGTCTTAAAGATCATACTTTAAGGCAAAATGTGCTTCAGGACTTCAGACTGAATGAAAAAGACGGCAGTGATCTCCTTGATCCAGACACTTCACATTGCTTCACTCACTTACTTGCTCATCAGCTCACCATCACGCCAATGAAATGACTATCTCTGTTGCAAAGACGTCTTTGCAAATTAAGCCGCCTTGGCTCGAAGGACAGCCTGTATCAGATCACTGCAGATTGGTGCCACGAATGCCAGAATACTCAGCACGAGCTGTTGGCACGAGCGCGGCTTGTGTTTTGACTGGCACACGTTTGCGGTTTTTTTATTGCTTGGTTACTAAAGGAATAGTGCACAAAGTAGTGTACCGGGAGGGGAGATAAAAGCAGACGTGCTCCAAAAAGCCAAACACAGTCATGTCACAAATGGAGAAGGTAGAGGAGGCACAAAAAAAAAATGAAAGCCTGCAGCTCCCACCGCCCACCACGTCTTTAAATCTTTCTATGATCTGAAGAGGGAGATGGCAAAAACAAACAATAGAACCTTCAGCATAATTTATAACCGCGACGTTCAGAGCGTGTGCTTTGATGAGCTGCCAGAGTTCTGTGCATGTTGTGCATCTTTTGTTAGCGCTTGTTCACTTCTTTATGCGCCCATATGTGTTTTTCTGCGTTGCCTCCTCTCAACCATTGATATAAGTGAGGGGGAGACATATCAAGTCCCAGGAACAACAAAAGAACAGTCAATTTTTGTCCTGTCACATCTGTTACAGTATTATCTCTCGTTCGTCAGCCGTTTTTTTTTTTTTTTTGGTGACAAAAAGTGAAACATGTACAAACTTGTCCATCACAATTCAGGTTTTTCGTCTGAGTTTTTCCATTTGTGGGCTACGTCGCTGTAAATGCTGGCGAGGCCTCTTTTCAGTTTCCCTCCAAGAGAATGGGACCAAAATAGCAGTCATTATATCATGGATCATTGTGTCTTGCTTTGTTTTGCTGTCACATTGTGCCTGCGTGGTATCAGGATCGGCTTTATGGGGGGAAAAAAGACACCTACATTTTAATCAGAAATCTCATTTCAAAGCGGTGCTCCACATTTTTCAGATGCACGTTTTTGTATGTCAGCACTTTTTGCCACAGTCAATGTCTGAAGCACAGTTATGTGTCCCTCTAAAGTGGCTCATACACTTCAATTTGCCTTAAAATGCTCCTGAATCACAGCTAATTCTCTGCCACTTCAATTTCCCCTCTCTGTCAGCCTCAATGACAACGCGCCTGTATGAACTGTAATTTTCCAGTGGCCAAAAATGGAGGCGTCTATCTGCTGCAGCAGCGGAGATTAAAAGATTAATAATTCAACCACAGGTCATGAATCAAAGTTTTCTCTCCCCCCCCCTCGTTTCAAAGGAGCACTGTCACCTTCCACCGGCCCCGTTACTTCTGCTCTGTTTTGAGTGTTACTCAGCTGAGATGACCACGGTCTCTCTGTAATGTTTTGATATGAAGTGTGAGGTCAGGAGAGCACGTTATTTAATTATTGATGTAATTATAGCAGTCCTGCAGTGTCATCGCAGCTAACATGAACATGTAAGACATTTTGTTGAGTGTTTAAGGACTGTGTGTGTGTGTGTGTGTGTGTGTGTGGCCGTGTCTGTCAGGGTCGAGGTCAGTCCAATTCCTTTGGAGTGATACAGTGAGAATTCAAATAAGAACTAATTGAATCATCCATAAATTATCATCTATAATGGTAATTTGCGACCCTAACCCGAGAAAGTGAAACAGAATCAAGCTAAAGTCTGGTCGCTCTCAGCCTGTGGGGTGCTTCATAGCTTTAGCGACATCCCATCCCTGTCTGTGCTTTCAGTATTGCACCTGTTTTGGTTATGAAAGCCCGGCATTGTTGCTGTCATTGACACTAAAAGCTCCCTTTCCTCCAAATTCTTCCTGCTGGTCATAATTCTTCGAGCCCCTTGCGGCGATCTGTGTTTTGAAGAGCCTATTCCTCTGTGTCACTCCAGCCTTCCATTTGATGTATATCCTCTGAACAGGAGTATAAAGCTATAACCTCAAATCTTTCTCTCCCTCTCCCTCTCATATTCACCGTCCTCTCTCCTTCTTCATATCGCCCTTTCATCTCACTCTATCTCTTTCACTGCAGTTGCTGGCTTCGCCTGGACACCTACTTCATTTGGAGTTTTATAGGACCAGCAACCTTGATAATTATGGTAAGCGTGACCAACCCTACTCCCCACCACCACCCCCCTTTGCTCATTAACCCTACTTAGCCTGCGGGTCGGCGCTTAAATGGTCCACTGAGATCCCTTTTTCCAGCTCCTATCCTCCCGCTTTTCTCTGCCCTGTTGAGCATGTATGCCACCGGCGGGCACAAAGCCGTCCAGAAAAACGAATGAGGGGTGTAGAGAATATATTGCAGTTTGTCACCCGGCTGCAGTCACCGGCTGAGACAGTTTTGGGGGACGGGGGTGGGGGAGCCGAGAAAGAGAGTGAACTCTGCTCAGTATGCAGTGTCGGAGTAATCCGCACTGCGATTATGATTGATTTTGTTCCCCTTCCAACTCGTACTCCACTACCTTTTTGCATCTCCTCCTCGCAGATGCGCAGACAGCTCCGGGTGCAGATACACAAGCGTTATGCAAAGGGGACGCACACGCTTTCTGTATCTTTCCCAACTAGGACAGCCTTAATTTTCTTAAAAAAAAAACGCTCATTTATCGATCCAGCTACTTTAAATCTGGTGTCAGGCTGCTGTTCATCTAAGTAATGAAGCTAATGCCAAGATGTAAATATTGCTTTGGCACAGGAGATGCGCTCCTGATTTTCCAAGACACAAATCAGCCATCATCATAAATACTGTTCCATCAGTAAATCAACTCTGCTGTTTAGCTTTTAGACATCCGTAACAGCTAAAAAAAAAAGCATAAGAAATTCTTGTCATGCAGAACCAAAAATGTGGAATTCCGACAAATAATACAACTCCTGCCCGGCTGGATGTAAATCCAAACATGCATAATGCACTTTCATGCTCCAGTTTGGTGTAATCATTCACAATGAATCTCTGTGTCTCTCATGACTCACTCCTTTCTTTCTTAGATTTACAAACAAGAATATCTATGTTGGAAAGCAGGCTAGAGCTCATATCCAACTCTGCCTCTGGGACTGTGACGAGGGTTTGGACAAAGATGCATTGCAAGCAGTTACAAAGAGTGAAATCTTTTTTTTTGTGCTCACTCGTTTTAACTGAGTGTCACCTGCAAAAACCAGTAAAGTAAATGAAACCTTGATAATTGACGCCATGTTTTGAAGAGTTGTTCTGAAAAGACCCACATGCCGCGACCAGATTTGACTCATTTTCTATTTTTGTGATCACTGACTCACAGAGAAACAGAAAATAATGAGATACACCAGAGTGGCTCTGTTAAATGTAACTTTTTTTTTTTGATATCCAGCAGACAAACAAGACCATTTTTATTTTTCTTGCTAATTACAATGTGTTTGGCAAGCGCAGGTGCAAAAGTTCACCTCCTCGTGTGTTTGTTTTCCAGTGTTATTTCACAGTCTTGTTTTTTGAATCTGGAATCTGGAGCGAACGCTCGCACGGAGCGGGAAGGTGAATTAAAAAGTGCCCTATTTTTATGGCAAACAGGGCCCATCAATTTGTAAATACAATGATAAGCCACCCATTAAAAGCTGTCTTTGCTTGTGATGTAGCAGGGAGCGTGATAATATAAATGCTGAAAGTTCCTCAAGCATTTGACAAGAATTTCAACTAACACCAAATACTTTTTTTTTTTTCCCAGATGTAGAAACTGTAGAAGAAAACGAATGCAGCAGCAGTGGCAGTTATTCCCTGTGGTTGCCTCTAAGTGTGAATATGATGAGACAAGTGTGAATAAGTCAGATGGAAAGGCTCCCTCATACAAGTATGCAGCTGTCTTGTCTCACCGTTCCCTGTTTAGTCTGTTGTACCACCATGGAGGTTTCATAGGATTTTGCGCTCTGTTTGGCAAAGTGGGAAACCGAGTCTGGCTGCAGCGTTCCAGCTTTGTGCTACAAAGTGCTCTGATTTAAAATGAATGGAAGTGAAACAGGAAACATACAAGCTTCACCCCCCCACCCCCCCTCTCTCTCTCTCTCTCTCTCTGCCTCTGTGAATCTCTGTCTGTCTCTCAGCTCAATGTGATCTTCCTGGGCATCGCACTCTACAAGATGTTCCATCACACGGCCATCTTGAAACCAGACTCTGGTTGCCTGGACAACATCAAGTAAGAGCACTCAGATCACCTAGATATCCATTAAAGCCATCCAGAAATAGCACTCCTTGTGACGTTGGAAAGAATGTTTCAATATGAGCGTGGTGGGCTCGCTTGCACCCATCGGCCAACCCTTGAATTGTATCTGCTTTGACTCGGCTTGAGCTGACTTTTCCTCCTGTTTCCTTCACTTTAATGAACCCCCCGGTTAATGAATCTGTGGTTAAAGAGCGACGTTTTGGATGGTACTCTGTATTCAAGCTGGTGTTCCCAAGCAATTTACTTTATCTTGCTTCCCCCTTTGATATTTTGAAACTTCATTAAAAGCACTTAAGGTTGTGAACATCCAACCCAAGGGTCCGGGAGTCTGAGCCTGCAAGGTAAGCACCTCCCGTTATGCTGAAAGGTTGTGTCAGACGGGGTTAAAATCAAACAGGTATTCGGTTGTGTCTCCGTCATTATCTGAAGAACACTGTTCACAAGAAAAGGCCAGGAGACAATCTGACAGACCTGACCCGGTGTTATCTGGGTGTCAACATGCCGCAGATGAATATTCATATCGTGTGTGTTTTAAGTGTGTTTGAATCTGTTTATCTGCCTCTGCCTGGCTGCTTTCAGATAAAATGAAAGCTTAAGGGATAATAATGAGTATAAAAACTCAGTTTCTTTGGTGTTTAGAGGTTTGCCAGTCAAAGTTTAAATACCGTGCTGTACATTCGCTGTACAGGTGGAATTCATTTCAGTCTTGCTCAGGTAATTGAAGTTTCAGCCGGTGAAAGGTTTCTATTAATGTTACAGATAAAATCGTTTTACTTAAGGCAAGATATTTAGAGGTGAAACATGTTTGTGCACATTCAGTAAATACATACATGTGCTCTACCCTTCTGGAATAATGAGAAATCTGTCTGTGTGTCTTGAAGGATCATATGAGTTGTTTTGCACGGTTTAGCTGATTTATTATGCATTAAAAACAATGCTGCTTATTTTCCTGTCATTTGGATCTTTTTTGTATTCCGCACAAGGTTTCCATTCATTTTTAGATGATACCAAAGTCAATCAGCAGACATTTGGAACTTGCTCGACTGTAATCCATCACGGTTACATCGTAATGTTAAATCCCTTCCACACATGCTCTGCGACCCTGAACGTATGTAGACATGACCCGGAGGAGCCACGTTTGAGAATACAAATGTCCAAATCAGTTGGACCAGATATTAAACAGACTTTAACACGCCAACCCCTGACTGCAGTCTGTGCAGTGTCTGATTGACGTGTGAATAGAGCAGGACGTCGTGCAGAGAATTCACACACATCTTGTATTCGCTATTTTTAGCTCTGTTTTGGTTTCCACCAACTCCTGAGCAAAAGATTTGGCTCTTTAGCTGTTAAATGCCTGCACTAGCTAGTTGGTAACTTTGTCCATAGTCTGTGGTCCATTACACCAAAACAATGAGCTGAAAGATCCTAATATGCTTTGCAGAGTTGAGCCACAGGTGTTGCAGTGCTGGCTGATAATTCTCTGTGGGTTTGTCATTACAAGTGACCCTTTTCTCATTCAAGTCATCATGTGATGCGTTGTTACTATAAACATTTAGATTAGTGCAGCTTTAAATACCAAAGGTATTTGGTTCAGTTACACTTGCAAAAGTTTCATCCACAAGCCTGATTTGATATAGAAAAAGAGTGTTAGAAGTTGCTTTAAAGGTCCCTTTACCCTGTAGCATGACACAGCATATTCAGTCATTGTCTTTGATGTAAGCTCCAGCTACCTGGGCAGGGCAGACTCGTTCTACAGATGGTGTAAAGTTGTTTTGCTGCCTGTTTGCTATGATGGATAAGGGTCTCTGCTCTGTTTTTGCTGTCTGCCTCGTTTTTTTTGAAGCCACTCCGGACACATTAGTCTACTTTATGGCCGGCGTTCTGGCTATTTTTTGTGGCATCACATCACTGGTTGTGTCTCAGCACAGTGGCCCTGTCTGCCCCGCTCCTCTCAGCACAGTGATACACACATAAAAAAACAATCTTCTGCGAGCATGACATAGCCTGCTCTCGCTGCGCCATGGCACAGTGTACTGTGCAATGTGTTTTTCCATCACGAATTCACTGCAGGATGTTCCTGAGCCGAGCCGTGGTTTTTAAGTGCTGCTTTTGAGCGGGGCCAAAGCGTGACCTGTACTTACATTACATTCACCTCAAGGTCACATGCAGTTGGACGGCGACAAAGATGTTTAGCTTTCACAAGATTTGTCACTTTTGAGATACACAAAAGTTACTATATTTTGCAGCTTTGCGATCTTCCCTTGAATGAGGTAGTTGCCAGTTGCATCAGCTCTTTTAAGTGCAGACTGACCCCTGTTCTGAGTTGGATGTACAGTACACCCAGTACCTTCAGGTAGCTGACAGAACTGACAGAACGTTAGCTTGCTAATGAATGACCCGTTTAGAGTGACCAGTAAAAGAAATACGGAATGAGGTCAGCACCTCTGACCTGATGTGTGATAAAGGGCTGTTTGATGTAAACTGGACAGATTTCGAATTACATTTCAGCAAAATAATACAACCTGAATTACAAAACACCATACTAGCACCTCTTGACTAAAAGCCATGAAACATCAGCTACAACGATTAGGTTTTTCCCACTTATTCTCAATTAGAAGACCACTCCTAACTCTCTATGCATATGTAAATAAAACCAAGTGATTCATTGAATTATAACAAATAGGAAGTCAAGTTTAACGTACCATCGCTACCTTAGACCTGTTACTTTTGGAAGTTTACAGCACTGGATGCTACAGTGACTTCCTTTTACTGTAGATGATTGGTTTTAGACGGTGCTACAGATGCTTCCTAGCAGTCTTTAGCAGCTATGACATTCTTACATTTTAATAGTGCAAGCAAAGGTAGTAATCACTGGTTTGAAAATAGCAAGTAGTTACCAAGTACTTGTAAAGGACTTGGTCCAACCGAATCCTGATTCAGCTGTTCATAAAAGTGACAGAAGCCTTGCAAATGTCTGATGTGCTCCTTTCTTCAAAGCTCTAACGATGCTCTATACTCTCCTGCTTTGTTAATAATAATATGGTAATCCAAATTTGACACCTCCTACAGTGGGCACATGGTAGCAGCCATTCAGTGTTGCCTCGTTTCTCCACGTTTTTCATCATATTCTGTGAAATACAACAGGCTATGTGTTTTGTTCCTATTTCATTCTGGCTTGTAACAGGAAATGTGAATCAGCAGTATGCACTTTGCAGCAATGAAAGAACTGAAAATGGGTTATGGCGAGAGGAGTGTGTTGCAGCTGCAGAACGTGTTGACACAGCCAGCGAGGTTAGCCAGCGAGCCTTGACTTGTAAATGATGTGAATATAGGTTTGTGCTTTCAGATCATTTTCATGCAATAAAACACGTGGCCTTCTCCGAACACTCGCCAGCACTGTTGGGACTCTGCTCACAATGTGGATTCTGATAAGCTGCGGCTCCGGTCTTAGGGACCCGCATGTCCATGTTTACACTCCGACACATGTGCCATATGGACAAACTATGCACTGCACAGTCCTAATCTCAAACATGGTGGTTCAAACACGTGCAGAAATACAGACAGACCACATGCAGCACCTTGATTGGCTCCATAGATTATATACTGAGGCTTGTTGTGGAAATAGATTTCTATGCAGAGCGCTTTGATACAGATCCAGACTGGACCAGAACAGCAGGTGCATTAAGCACAGCACTAATCCAAAATACTGAAAGCAGGACGCATTTTAAAACTTGCTCTGCCATAAATACAGCACAGTTGTTTTGTCTATAGGTATACAATTCCTAGTTTGCTGGCGTATACGTGGTCAACATTTTCAGGGTCCAGTTATATATGTTCGCCGTCTTTTTGCTCCCACATGATACATTGCATGGTTTGCTCTGCAGCGAAGTATTGACTGCTGGAGTTCTCAGTGTCATATGATATATTACACTGGCCTCCTGTAATGTAGCAAACAACTGACCGGCTGACCTCAGGTCTTACTGACTTGGAAACAGCCTGCAATGTTTCAGTTGACCATTGGAAAATGGTATGAAGCTGTGCTGCCTTTGCCAGTCCTCATTCATCTGACACAGTTTTTAAGTCAAGACCCATTACTCAACACGCGGCTGCACAAACACATTGAGAAGACTGCGTTTAGTATTGCTGGCTGAACAATACTGCTAAGCCAAACACATCCTGCCTTAGCCTTCGAGTGGTACTTCTGTTTCATCATAAACAAGTCATAATCGGTAAGTATGATGAAAATGAAGTATTTCAGTGTCTAACATGGATTGGAATATGATTTACTTGATCCTTGTGTTTTTCTCCACACTGTAAAATATCAAAGCCAGATATTTGTCCAGTGTGGCGTGGCAGTCACTGCAGCCTTTACTGTTACGACTGAGTCAAACCAAATGGCCTCTGAACATCATCGTCGATGTTATCAAGGTGAACCGATTTGACGATCATGATACCGCAGGTTAATTAAGTCAATTTAGCTTCGTTTAATGAGGTGTGCCTTCTTTTTTCTCATCTCTCTGCCATTTGGTTCCTCTTTATGGTTTGATGTCACGTTTTCTGTTCAGATTTCATCATGCCGCCTTGTTTTAATATGAACGTTTCATCTCTCTTTCACTGTGTATCTCTTGCTCTGCTTTTCTTCTTTTGATTAGCACCCACATCCTGCCTTTTTATCTTATGCTGTGATCTTTAACATCTTTCTGTTTTTCACCTTCTTCACTTTTTTTCCCCCCCTCTTCATTTTAGCTACCGTTATTATGATGGATGTGTTATTGTAGAATGGCACTGGTAAGACGCAACATTTCTCAGTAGAGGGTGTAGAGTAAAATTGATATTGTGTTTGACGTGTTTTTTCCCTCATCACCCCATAATGGAGACAGCGGCTGACACTGCCTTGTGATTCATGGATTAGAACATGACTTTTGCACCAATGTGACTTTAAATACCAAACTCTCTTCTGAATGCGGTATATTTAGAACATGATGGACTGAGCATTTGTTCGAGTCAGTTGTGACTTGTGTAGCTTCCTCCCTATGCAGATAAGAGACATCAAATGAAATATGCTAATGAGGATGATGTCAAAGATAAAACATGTCTCTGCCGCCATCAGAAACTTTATGCTATTGATGCCTTAAACACTTTGAGGTGATTAGCATTTTAAACATACCTTTGCTTAAATAATTAAGACCGTGTCAGGTTGATCACAGCTCGTCCTCTTCTTCCCACAGAAACTGCCTATAAAATGTCTCTATGCAGATTTGAATTGACCAATTGCAAGCTCATACATAAATGATCTCCGACTTTGCAGTGAATGGCACCTCTGCAAATTAAGTCATTCTGAAGGAAATTGGTGGTAATTTGATGGCACAGTCTGAAGTAGTTCTCTGCTTAAAATTGCTCATTTTTGGTGTTTCTTTTCGACAATTAGCACAATAAAGCGCCTCTCACTTTTTTGTGCTTGGAAAGCCGAGAAGGGCTCCACTGCAGCCCCCAGGGATGGATAGTATATGTATATACTGCACAACCATTCAGATGGATCTGTGGTTTTGTGACGAGCACAGATGAGCTGAAATCCTTCTGTTGCTTCAATGCTATTCAAACGCGCATTTATTAGAATTATTCTTAAACAACTTGCTTTGCCTTGCCACATTCTACACTTTGCATAAACATTTTAAAACTTAATGATGCTAGAAATATGAGCTGAGAGCTTCTGCGACCGTTATCCTATTGCTAATATTAGCTTTCAGGCATGCAACAGTTCTGACAGGAAAGAACTGAAACGCACCCTCTTCATTTGGAGGTGAGCCGTTATGCTTTTCAGCGACTGTTCTGCAGTCTCAGAAGTTTTGCCTCAAGGCTCCTTCCATGCAGCTCTCAAATTCACCCTCATATTTATCTGATAACTCCAGAAGAAGATAAGCCATGTGCGATATGAGTCGTAGCCTCTTCATATCCTGTCCTCCTGGACGCATTTCTTATGACCTCTTGCGTCTCTATCATCCACCATTTTTTGAACAGAGCTGCCGCCACCAGTTAGAAGACAATATTTTGTTCTCTTTGTGCCCACTGCTTGTGTTTCCGTGTCCATTCCGGGGGCATTCGCCTTGATGAAGTACCTCTCCCACCAGGTCATTAAGACAGCCCTGGGAAAATTATGTTTAATGGTTGCCCCGGTGAATTCATAAATCATTTATTTTGCCGCACACCTGGCCCATTTATAACGGCTTAAATGCGAAGGTCTGCCAGCATTTATGAGGGGAGCTACAGTGGATACTTCTGTGAAGCTAGATAATTATGGTTATCACTTGTAAATCACTAACAAATCCCCTCCCAAAATGTATGAATGTCTGGCCTTGATGTCTGGATGAGGATGCTGTGAATGTAGTTTTGCTCTCCACTGCCAAAATAAGCCACCTTCCCTCTTGTTGTGTTGTTTCCCTCTGCATTATGTTTATGACCACACATTTTGGATGACACCTCTCCATCTCTTTGTAATGTGACTTGATTTATTTCGACCTGTTTTCATGTTGTTGTTTTGTTCTTGTCACATTGCTCAGCTATCAGGATTATGAACCTGAGATCAAGTAAGACAAAATTGGAAGAGGCCATTTTCCCACAATGCCATCTTTCATTCACTCCTCCATATGAACAAATCTGCACCCAAATCCATCTATCTGCCTCCCCGAATCATTAACGTGATTTATTGTGCAGTACTCACTCATGTTGAAGGCCACATTAGTGTGCGCACCGCAGTCCCATCTGAGACATACATCGCCGACAGATGTGACAAGCAAGATTAGTTTTAAATGGCACCTGTATCTTCGCTGTGCACTCTATAGATATATTAGTACTGTAATGTAGATACAGCACTTCCATTTGCTAATTCATTGTATTTTTTTGTTCTACCTATATCCAATCTGGATAAGCACATAACAGTACTACTTTCACAAATCAAAGTGCAAGGCTGTGGCTCCCAACCAGAGCCACTTGAGGCTAGCTCCAAAACTGAGTCAATCTGCATAGACCTCCATATTAAAATGCCCAACTTTACAGCAGAAATAAACATGTTTACAGCCGGTGCCATACTTGCAGTTATAAATAACATCGCAGTCCACAAAGACTGAGACATTGCATAAAATAAATGAGTAAAACCCAAGTCTTCACACTACCAGTATCAACTGCCATGATTCTGATCTACCATACTGTGTTGCTCACAGCAGCTGTAAGTCGACCTCTATCTGAGCAGGCCTCCAACTCTCAACATGCTGATATTAATGTGGATCACATTAACCTGGAAGACAGAAAACTGAGATATAACCAACCCCTGATGTGCACAAGAGCAGAGAATGTTGTCCTTGTTTTAGACAATCAGGTATTGTTTGCACAATACTTAATAATGTTTACCTGATTATTCTTATGCTTTGCCAAAGCATGCCACTCAAATTAGAGGCTGCAGAAGGAAAACTGCCTCCCTCAGATAGCCGTAAGAGGATTTAATCAACTCAAAGGGAAGATCTTCATACATGCGGGCCGTTGTGGATGAAAGATGCTGGCAAGAATCAGATATTAATCAGAACTCCGGCTCGCCTACTGCGATGCACAGGGAGTCACCAAAATGCCAAAAGGGTGCAGGTGAAGAAAAAGTGCCACTTCCCTGCGCAACACGCTCGCATAAAGATAGAGCCCTTCATTCTTAATAGACTTGGCGTTCTCAAGGGCATTTATCTCAGTTCAACCTTTCAGCTTGAGTAAGAATTTACAAGACACTTATCCCAACCCTCAGGCAATACAATCCAACATGTAATGTACTCATGTAAATAGTCTTCTAATGAAAATGCCATATTTGTTACCCTTCATTTTTACAGACCTCCATTATCGTATATATATGAATCAGCAGTTTTATCATCATCTGTGGCTTTTCAAGCAGTCAATGGAGTCGCTTTAAAGAGGGCAAGTAAGGAAAGGAAAAGGTATCTCTGGAAACTGAAAATGAAGATTAAATCCACTGTCATTTCTCATCAGTTGCTTCTTCCTACTCATTTGTTTTGTGCCTTCTCTCCCCTCTGATAGGAAAACCTTGATTCTTAACTGTGGATCAAATGACCTTAAACTGATTTCTTTTGGATATTCTTTATTCACTGAAGTTGTGGCTTTTAAATCAGCCATACCTCCATGTTTTCTCTAAAAACAGTTTGTAAGATGGCTGCTTGTTCATATTCCAGATCATGGGTGATTGGGGCCATTGCTTTGCTCTGTCTTCTGGGCCTGACCTGGGCCTTTGGCCTGATGTATGTCAACGAGAGCACGGTGGTCATGGCCTACCTGTTCACCATCTTCAACTCCCTGCAGGGAATGTTCATCTTCATCTTCCACTGTGTGCTGCAGAAGAAGGTATGGATTCATTCTTAAGATGTGCTGTGTGAAATCTTGTAAAGTGCCATCAGTTGAGTCATATATCAATAAATATGCCAGAAGAGCATCTCCAAAACCATGAAATGCCCAGAGGATTTGGTCTAATCGGTGGCTTGTACATGCTGTACCTGTGCTTTTATTTCAAACAGGTGCGTAAGGAGTATGGAAAATGCCTGCGTACCCACTGCTGCAGTGGCAAAAGTGTGGACAGCTCCATCGGCTCTGGAAAAGGCACCGCCTCTCGTGCTCCAGGACGTTACTCTACAGGGTCACAGGTGGCGCCACACTTTTCATGCTCCTTTCCATTCTTTACGAAGCTCATTTGGTTTTGGAACACGGCTGAATTTTATCTTTCAGTCGTCAGTCTGTATAGCTGGAAGGGAGGACAAGTTGTTCTTAGATAATCATCTGTGACATTACACAGATGTGCGCCTCCCTATAAAACAAATGAGAAAAGATTTTAAAGGTGACTGTGTATGTATGCGTGATAGATTTCAAGGATGTGCAGCATATGTTGTCCTTGTTTGGAAGGAGGAAAATGTAGTGCTTGTTGAGCTAAACATTCTCTAAGTACAAAAAGTCAGCCTGCAATTCATTTTCACTTGAGCAGGCTGCACATCGGCGCGTCGACGCTGACTAAAGTATTGGCTCAGGCATTGTGAGGAATTGCTCACAAATGCAGATTTGATTGTCTCTGCCAAAATCTGTGAATTCTCTGTGTGTAAGTGGGGAGTCTCCCTTTAAAGTAAATTCTTAATGGATTCCTCCCACATTGACACGAAGTATAGGATGTATTGGCATGATACACTATAATTGAACATCATATCCATATTCTGAAGAGTGTGATTTCCTTCAATTATAAATAGTCCTTAGAGTCAAGCATGCAGTGGCAGCCCACGATACAAGCTGGATTCTGTCTACAGATCAAAGTGTTTAATTATACACAGTGCTTTGACGAGATGGTTCTAACCTCATGCTCAATCGCTCTATATGAGCAAGACAGGAATGGAAACACTCAGTAAGACGTGGTTGTTTATTGCTAACTCTGAAGCTTCTAAATGAATGTGTAATCAGCAAAGTACATTCGAACCCGCTGGCTATGAATGGTTTCATCCGTCCAAAAAACAAGACGAAACAGCAGTGTCACTTTCAACCCATCTGTGCCTCCAGTGCTGGGGCAACACCATGTACAATATGTTAATGAGATCAGCTGTGTCAGTGTACGTTGCTGTTAGAATATCTGAGCCGTGCGTCACCTGGGGTTGACACGGAAGTGCCTAAAACGACGCAGCTGTCTTGAGAGTGCGCTATTGATCGTCTGCGTGGGCATTTTTCACGTCGTTCATGATGCGATGATTAAGCTTTTCTGAATAAAAACATGTTCAAGGTCTGAGTGTCACTCTCTAATGGAGAATTTCAGGAAGAGATTAGGTGAGGCGCTGCGGCAGTTGCCCCAACTTCATTTCATAACTTAATTAAGCTGAAACCTGTCTGAGGTGTTGAAGGCATTCATAGAAAAGCAGTTCTTAAAAGCTTCTCTTCACTGTGTGACTTAACTCTTAAACCTGTCCTTTTAAGCTTGGACCCTGCTATTATGTTATACAATAAATTGCTGTAATAGCAGTATAAAGATGATACTTAAATGCAGTGTTATTATCAAAGGTAGAAATGATGACTGAAACTACGAAAATAAGACCTTGGTTGCAATAAAAAGGCAGTATCCTTCAAGTATTTCTTCACGAAACATTTTGCACATTATTTTCTTTTCACCGTCACCAAACCCGTTATATATTAATCTGAAATCTTCTGCCAAGTCTCTCTGGCACAGGGTAGAAAGTAGTCAGTTCTGTGGTTGGATATCCAGACCCTTAGCTTCTGCAACAGCTCGTGGGACTCTATCATAATTAACCAGGATGAACCCTCTTGGATTGAGCCTTTGCAACCCGAGACACTGATTCGGAGAGCTTGACTGATGACTTTATTATTGACTTCACCTATCCCAGCACTAATGCTCATCTTTAATTGGAGGTTACTTATCCCACAGCTGGCGTGGTTCATGGTTTAAATTCTATTTCTTTTTGGCTTCATATCTCAGCCTTTATTGCGTTAAAAAGTAGTTGAGTGTGAGCTTTAAGAGAAATACTTGTCGTGAAACCTCCATGTGCAGACTTTTTAGCTATGCTACTGAGAGAGTTCAGAGTGAATATTCTGATGTGTTTTGACATGTTGTTTGTCTCCGCAGAGCCGCATCCGTCGAATGTGGAATGACACAGTCAGAAAACAGTCCGAGTCCTCTTTTATGACCGGTGACATCAATAGCTCTGCGTCACTCAACAGAGGTATTTGGACCTGCAGCACATATTTACTTGAATGACTCCTCAATACACCGGCCTTCACCTTTGACTTCATGACTAACGCAAGACACATTTTTTCACAAAAGCTTCACTTTTAAAAAAAAATGATGTTATAGTTGTTTTCTATTTAATGTCATACAAGGGCTGTAGAGTATAAAAATCCTTTTTTTTTCTTTCAACAACAAAGACAGAAATTCACCTCAGATACTCCACCTTATTAAAATTCCAAGTAAAAGATGCGTTTTTCTACACCACGATCAATTATCACCAATTACTGAATTCTGATGCATCAGAGCTGCTATCAATAGCCACGTAATGCTCAAATAGCTGGGTGTGTTTGTCAACATTTTTGCCTGGATGAAAGAAAATGTGACTGTGAATACAAGGCATTGATTGAAAGGATAAAATCCTCCTTTGGTGTCACGCTGCTCCAGAAAATTGCTCATTACATCTGTTATTTTGAAGCATCAACAAATCATTTCGACCGTCGAACAATTTAAAGGAGTATACAGAAAGGATTCCATTTAATGTAAACAATAAAAAAGGCGTGATTGAGTAAATGTGCATGCATTTGATCAGATTGTTTAGAAAGATTTTTGTTTTGTCGCATTTGATAAAGCGGATAACCCCAACGCAACATCATGCCATCTGACTGCAAAATCTTGCAAAAAACTGGGTACACTCTGAGGAAAAGTGCTGAATAATAATCTAAAAAAATCAATTCACTGGAATTCCCTCTCAGAAACACGTTAATAAAAAGTGTTTCACCATAATGCATTTGACAGCAGGGCAGTGAACAGAGTGAACTTCGGAGTCTCTCGGGTTATGCAGAAAATAGATACCAGACTACATCTGACATCTAGTAGCAAGTCCAGGCTGGCATCTCTCCCTAACAATCTCCCTACTCATCACATCTCTTGATGGAGGGCTCAAGTTCTACACTGCACGCTCTCTAAATTCGCTCTGGGCGCCTGCTTGCGTAGACACTAATGCATAGTTACAATGATGGATTAATGTTCGACACAGGGAGGAAGTGTCGGGATCTCAATAATTAGGCACTCAGCTTAGCACCATCAACAGACACAGACTTTATCCATTGTGGAGAGGCTGAAGTTAGGCGGTAGGTCGGGTGGTGAAGAAAGGCCTACATGGATCTTCCATAAAGGCAGAAGGCGGAGACAGAAATTATTAACACAGTGTTATACCCCGGGCTTGTTACCAGGCTGGAACTGATGGAGACAGCACGCGCAAGAGCTCAAGAGTGTTTCACCATCACAAGCATCATAAGGAACAGATGCAAATAGAATTGCACTTATCTGTGGCTGCGCCTGTGTTGTTATTAAGGAATTATGTGTTGAGGAGTGAATATTTGCAGAGGGAGGGGAGAGGCAGCCCCTCATCACCACCACCACCACCACCACCGGCTACACCAACCCTCGCACCTGAGATTGAGCTGGCAGCTGACACTCTCGCTGCGCTCTTCTCGAGATGCAATCATCTCGATAGGGTTGCATGTTCAATTTACCGCAGCATTCAAGATTATTGCACCACACAATCAGTGTGGTTTTGGAAATTGTCCAATTTATCAAATGCAGACACATTAAGTGGGGGTGCTGTCATTGGAAGAATGCAATGCTTATGGAATACGCTGTAATTAGGGCAAGCAGCAACAGCAACAACAAATTAATGTTTTTTTGTTTTTTAGGGGGGGAAATCAAAACAGCATTCTGATTCCCAAGCAAAATTATAATATGCCTAATTAATACTACGCTCAAACAAAGACTTTTAAGAATGTGGAAAGATTAGCCTAATCAGCTTCTTTTAAAATTTCATTAAGGAGAAGACAGAAAATACTCCTGCAATCAGAACGCCGTCAAAAAGTTTAAGACCAACTTTTGAAAAGATGGGGACGGGGGGGGGGGGGGGGGGGGGAGTCACAAGGTAATATGAAAATCTTCTCCCATTGGTATGACAGATTCAGAGCATTAGAAAAGAACAGTACACTCTGCCAGAGGATCTAATTGCTGTGTACTCGTACCTCAGATAAAAGATGTTTACCCGCTCTGGCACGGTGCATCGTGGAAGCACATGCATGTATCCCCCCCCTCATAAGGCTTGAATTTGGCTGCTTTAAAAATAATAGCATCATATCATGTTGACAGGGGGGTAGAAAAAAATCTTGTAAACAGGAAATGAATGCAAGTCAGAAATATTTTCAGCATACTTGATATTCTGCATAATGTATTCAAACGCTTGAAAATAAATTATTTTTATCAACAGCGAAGAAAAACAAACATCAGGGAATCTGCGCCATTCATGTTTAAGATTGCAGCCTTCAAATCTGCTGCTAATCACAGGGCTCAGACTGTGAAGCTTGCTTTGGTGTGGTAGTATGTGGCTGGGAAACTGATGAGTCATTTTGGCAAGATCCTGGCAGCATGTATCTGAGGACAAGCAGCGCATAAACAGAAAATGAGCCTCTGTTGTGTTTGTGTGAAGGAGGCGAGGCTGGAGCAAAGTAATGACCATCTAGACTAAAGAGGAAGCATGTCACTTCATTCAGAGGATTTTTCTGCAATGGCACATAAGTGAATGAAACAAAATGTGAACTTTGCTCTTTGGAGGAAAAGAAATATGATACCACTTCAGCTCACAAGATTGCCAATGCCACAAGCAATAATAATAGTGCAGTGTGTGACCATTCGCAAGGCCGTTACTATACCTATCAAGCTTTTTGTCCTCGCTCTGCACATATGCAGTTTACAATAATGGTGGACGCTTTACCCCATAGATTGGAGAAAGAGGCAGACGAACGCAGATCTCTCATTTCTAGGCAGAAACAGGCAGTTATGCAGGTTGAAATTACAACTGTTGCTAGCATGTTTTATATTCAATGTAGCTAGCTAGCCCATTCAGCTAACATTAACTTCAAGAGTGGAAAAGTGAGACATGGAAAAATGTGAAGTCAGACTATTATTTGTCTTCTAACTTAACCCCATTTGACTGCGTGGCTTTAATACTTTTTCGTATTTTGAACATTGTGTTTGCGCTTTCTCCTTATGCTGTTAGCTATTCAATAAAGAACCGCTAAACTCTGAAAAACATCCAAGACCTGCTTCCACACAGTGCATGTGTTAGTAGCTAGTGGGCTATTTAGCCAGACATGCTAGCAATTGCATCTTATATTACAGCAGATGAAAATATAGTTTATTTTTTCTTTACATTTTTCTGCTTGTGTGCTTTTTGTCTTTGAAAGGTTAAAAAAATGACACCACCCTAAAAATTCTTTAAATGCTGAGCATCACTATCACTGCAGCTCGACAGGCTGGCTCTTTTTAGTTGCCATTACTAATCATCGCAATATCTTAGAGCTTATGAATTTTGTATTTCTTCAGGCTCAAAGATCAAACAGATGATTGTTTTGTGTCCTGTTAGAGATTGAACTAGGCCTACGCGTGTTTTGTTGGCCATGTTGGTGCTTCTTTGTAATTTATGTCTTTTAGCACGGGCATGCTGCCTGTATGTGGAGCACAAAAACAGGCTTAATACTAATGGCTGGCATTAACAACACAATTAACACACTGTCCATCGGTCCCATTAGCCATGTCAGCTCTGCCACTTTCATGTAGCAAAACCCCTCACATTAATGATCATGTGATCATTTGGATGTTAATGGCTGTCATTGCTCAGCTGCATCTGCCCAACTGATATGTGTGTTCTCTCTCTTTCTCTCTGTCTATATCTCAATTTATCTACCCACCTACCTTCTTCTGTCTCTACGCTCTTGTTCTCCTCTCTCTCTTTTTTTTCTGTCTCACTCTGTCTCTTTCTGGCCGCTCCAGGGGCTATGGCTAACCATCTTATACCTAATGCACTCCTACGTCCTCATGGCACTAACAATCCCTATAATACATTGCTTGGGGAATCGGCAGTCTATAACAACCCTCTGGGCATGTACAATACACAAGGTGTGCTAGCTTCTTTTCATTCCTTTAACATTGTGGCTAGGGCAGTGTTTTTTCATGTCTGGTCCTGCAGAAACTGCGAGGTTGCACATCTCTGTTCCTGCCCAGGAACAGAAAGCAACTTTATGATTGGAGAGTTAAAAGTAATGGACTTGCACTCAGCTGAAATGCCAGTTTTCACCCTTGAGGGTTTTTACAGGGCTTTGATTAAAAAAACACTGCTCTAGATGTTGTGTGTTAACATTGAACAAACTATAGCTTTATCATAAAAACCCTCCAGGTTTGTTTTGCTGTGGGGTTTTTCATTGGAGGTGTATCTTGGCTTCTGGTCAGGGCATACAATTCGGTTACATAAATCACACTCAGGCATGGCTGTTTGGCCGACAAACATGTTGTAAAAATGATCAAGATTAGTTGCCCTTCCTGAGCCGGATGCATCCCCAGTCATTTATTTTAAATGTGCTCTAATGTTGTCAGTGAAGCTTGTGTGCCATGTTTTCTGTGTCTCTGTTTTTAGTTGTAGCATTTCTTTCTTTTCTATGCTGCTTTTAGATTGTCAAACATTGTTGTGTGCCATAAATGTCATTGAATCTGATTTTAAAATTCAAAATGCAAATCATTTCTATTGTACAGAGAAGAGTAGTCCGGAGAGTGACATGAGGATTTCCGTTAAATTGATTCACTTGGTGTTCTAATATATCCAACAATATAAGTCCCTGTTTTAAGGCATAAATAGTTCAGTTTTTAGCTTAATTTTGTATTTTTTTGGAGCGGATGCTTTCTCAACATAATGGTCTTTGACTGTAACACTAATACAAATATTATCTGAGTATTAGAAACCATCTCTGGCTTTACTCTGGGATCAGTCTGACTACTGCTGTTTTTCCCTCTGCAGAGCTGTTATTTATTTATTCCAACTCTCAACAGTCAGTGTGAGGTTGCTGTAACTTTGTGAGCCTGTAAAACTGAGAAACTCCTGTAAAACAGAGCTTTGATCAGTGGATAATTTATGTGTGCAATACAAGTATTGCATTGGAGTTCATGACAGAGGGCTGTAATTCTCTTACATTGCCACAGATGTAAAAGAAATATTTTAAAGGATGAAAATGCTAATGCATCAGAAGACTTACTGGTGCCGTTGTCATGTTTTACCCCAATGAAGGTTTAGTAAAAAGTCTTTTTCTTCTAGATTTGTGAATAGATATGTTGTGCTTCTTTCTATGGGTACGCAAAATTTGCATGGTGACAGAAAACAGTTGCATCCTAGAAAGATTTTCTTGATGCATCATCAGCATACTGTATGTGCACATTTCTCTTCTACCTGTCACTGTTATGCTTATTGTGTTTTCTTCTTTCCTTTCCCTCATGCTGTCCCTAAAAGAGCCCTACAGAGAGACAAGTATGGGAGTCAAACTAAACATTGCTTATCAAATGTAATTGACTTTGGCTTTACTTTCTTTTCACTCAGTGTTGGGGATAATGAAAAAACCTTCATTCCCTTTGGAAGTACTAGCATTCTTTTATGACAAAGGCGCTCAGCATTTCAGACCTGTAAAAATCAGTTTAAATCACATCCTGAATTCCACTGCTTACTGTAGTTTGCGCTACTTGATGCAAAAAAAAAAAAAAAAAAAAAGGACTTCGGGCATTTGCTGCTTCGCAAAGGCAAATATCCACTGGCCCACTAGCCATCATACTCTGAAGGTAACCCGAACCTAATCCAATTGCAGTCAATATCAAGGCTCACCTCCACATTTCATCAGGCACATCAATATAAATTGATTGGTATTCTTTTCACTGAATTTCAACATACGCTTATTTGCCCCCCCGCCCCCCCCATTCGCTTTGATCAAGCTAATACACTTCTTGAAGGTCTCAGAAATGCATCTTGTCAAATTTTCAAGAGGTCAGACTGTGCGGATGGCCTTGTCTGGGGTAGTTTGAATTATCATCAGACATTTGCTTTGATGGTGATAGCGTGGACTTGGTCAAACTGATAAAATATGAAATCTACATGTTCATGCATCAGAGAGAACAGAAAGGCTCCCTCCTTCCAGTATGGGTGGATTCTGAGATATTTTAACTAATTCATGCTTAGAGAGATGTCAAGTTATGTTCATACGAACAAAGCAGACATCGATAAATTGGCTTTTTCCCAGTTTCACATTGAAATGCTCATAGGGGACAATATGGCTGGGGTCCAAATTTACATCTGGTCGCTCTGGTTTGTGTTCACTTTAAGTGTTGAATGCATGGCTATTTTGTCTTTGCTTGAGTTTAGTGCTTCAGCTTCGTGTTTTCGTGCTGTGCTTGTGCTTCGTGTTGTTGTGTGTCTCACATATATCAGTGTTTTCATCACTGCCATTGAGTAATCTGTAAAATGTAATGGAAAGTGAAATTGGGTCTTAGAAAATGTTGTTTTGTAACAAGGTAAGTGTGTATGATGTTCATATTTGCAGAATATGGAGGATTTTAATGTAAATGTTGTGCTTTTTGTCTTACCTAATCCGGATACTGTAGGGTCTTCTTTTCCACAAAGTGCACTTTATAGAATTGTGGGTGACATTGCATATTGAGAGTGCTTGAGGGTCAGGACATGTTTCAGAATAAAAGAGCAACAGTATTGTCGTAATTTGTGTTTGTAAAAATGGCTGACATTTAGCTGTGGCAATTACATCCCATCAGATTTCACCCTACTCATTCGCCCACTCTGCCCCCCAACCCAACCCATATTTGTCATTCCAGAGGGAATCCTGAACAATGCCCGGGATACAAGTGTCATGGATACTCTACCACTGAATGGTAACCATGGCAACAGCTACAGCATCGCCAGCGCTGAGTACATGAGTGACTGCGTCCAGATCATTGATCGGGGCTACAACCACAAGGAGACCACCCTGGAGAAGAAGATCCTGAAAGAGCTCACCTCCAATTATATCCCTTCCTACCTCAACAATTCCCATGAGCGCTCAACCGAGCAGAACCGGAACCTAATGAATAAGCTGGTCAATAATGTTAGCAACGGTGGCAAGGACAGCGGCTACGGGATGGGCTTGGGGGTGGGAATGGGCATGAATGTGGCGCTGAGCCTGGATGACCATTCCACCTTTGGTCCACACCACGACGAAGGCCTGGGCCTGGAATTAATCCGCGAGGAGTCTAACGCCCCGCTGTTGCCTCAAAGACCGCCCCCGGCACTGCAGGCAGTGGACAACCTTCACAATCACCTCCACCAGTCAGTGCCGCCACCCCTGCCACTGCCCCACCACCCCTTCTCGTCCGCCACCACCTCCTCCTCGTCTCGAAGGAGGATCCCCCAGGAGAACAGCGAAAGCTTCTTTCCCTTACTCACTAATGAGCACACTGAGGATGAGGGCTCGTCGCCCAGCCACAGCCACCAGAGAGACTCCCTTTATACCAGCATGCCCATGCTGTCCGGCCTGCCTGACGTGTCTGCAGAATCTGCTGACGGCTCCAAGGACGGCGGGGATGCCAAGAGCCCAGAGGCCAGCTTGGACGACGTTTACTACAAGAGCATGCCCAACTTGGGCTCACGTAACCACCTCCATCAGCTGCACTCCTACTACCAGCTGGGGCGGGGCAGCAGCGATGGCTTCATCGTGCCCCCAAACAAAGAGGATTTATCTCCAGAAGAGGCCCCTCAGGAGCCCTCGCACCTGGTCACCAGCCTATAGGCCCAACACCCTCCCACTCCTCCAGTGTCCCTCCTATTACTGTAGTCCTCCTCCCCGTGTCCCCTTGTTCCATCAGTCGTTGGCAGTGGTAGCCTTTCTTTTTATTCTGTGTCGCGAAGACTGAGGCGGAGCAAGTAACTGTACTCTCGCTGTTGCTGACCACAAACAGCATAATAATTGCTACGTTTGGGGGCTAATATGTGACTATATTTGGTTAGACATTGCGGCAATCTGTTGATGTTGTGTTTCCCCCCTCAAACCCTGTGTGGTTTGGCGTGTTTTGTCTCAGTGTGAAAAGAGACAATTACCCACACAGGATTTTTAGGTCTCAGAGATATAGTCTGACAGTCGAAAGGAACTGCATAGCCCCAAACTATACGAGTCTAAACTATAGACTTCACCGGAACAAATGGGAAATTTAAAAAAAAAGGACTATTTTATTATAATTCTGTATCTATATTGACTTTTTGAAAGATTTTCTTCCTCTTTGGTGAGTTGCAGCACATTTTGTTTGCTGAAGTGTCCCTTCAATGAAAAAAAAGACAAAAAAAAACAAAACATTTTGAACAATTACCATGAAGGAATTATTGATCGTATGCTTTCAAGCATAGCTGTTCTTTTTTCTTTCATTTTACTGTAATAACAGTTGTTAAAAGAGGGAGAAAAAACTAATAAGAGAATTATGAGATATTTCTATGTAATTGTACAGATAACTAGCATTGCACATAATAGTATGCTTTTTTTGTTCCGAGCAAAACCTTTGTCTCTGTAAATGTAGTGGTTAGGAGCAATTTTGTTCTGTTGTGCTGGCCTCTCTGGGTTTCTGGTACCAGTCTGTTTTTTTTGTTTTCATCTTTTATCACTTTCTGAGAAATGACCATCTAAATAGAAACAAAATAACACAAAAAACATCACAACAAAACTCTTATCGTGCTGGCATTTTTGTGCAACACCTTCAGCTTTGTTTTCAGGTCTACTTTCTGTTTCTATTTGATTTCTTCTCCCCTTTCTTTCTTTCTTTTTTTTTTTTTTTTTTTGTTACCGTGTAGATGGCAGAGCTGTGATTCGCAGATCGTTGAGGAGACAGAATAAGTCCAAGTTAATCAGGAGGTGTCCCTCAGAAAGGTCCATAGTGCGTTCTGCATCTCTATTGGCATTCAGAAAACGCTTGTGCTTCTCAGAAAGAGAACAAATTGAACATTGATGAGCACTAGGCGCTTGTACGAGAAAGAAAGACAGTTGTTTTACTTATTAAAGAAAGAGCTTTTGGAGTGAGAAAAACTGGAAGTGTTTTTCTTTTCTTCCTCGAGGAGAAAAAAATATTTATTTATTTGTTTAAATAAACAGTAATAAAATGGAGGATGGAAGTAAATTTAGTGGCACAGATAAGTTTTTATTATTGGCTATGATTATGGCTTCTTATTTATTCCTTTTTGTAACGGTTTCCAAGTTGAATGACCTGATGACTAATATTTGTTGTAACAGTGAAACTTGTTTGCCAACAAATAAATTACTGATTAAGATTTATCACTTAGCTATGACAAAAGTTCTGGTGTTTTGTCTGGGTCTTGG
Source organism: Chaetodon auriga (assembly GCF_051107435.1). Lineage (NCBI taxonomy): Eukaryota > Metazoa > Chordata > Actinopteri > Chaetodontiformes > Chaetodontidae > Chaetodon > Chaetodon auriga. The sequence continues at coordinate 9,364,084 of NC_135097.1, read as the reverse complement.
AACACTTTTATGGATAACAGCAAAGGACCTCCAAATGATGGAACGATCAATTCTTTTTTTTTTTTAATTATCAGTTAATATCCCTCATTAGCCCTCTGTCCATTTTAGTGCCAAATAAATTTTGGCCCAGCAACAGTGGATGTGCTCTGTATGCTCTGGTCTGCTTTACAATAGAAGCAGTGATTTCATAAGCTGTAATAAATATTTCAATATCATTGCTGGTGTAACCAATGAATTCTTTACAGATACTGTGTGTTTTACATGGGTTTGATGAGCTAAGCAGGAGACATGAAAGTCACCTTGACCACTCAACCTGGCTGAAGACATGAACAGAGGTAAGTATGTCCTGTCCTACAAAGTGAAACACAAAGTGCTCATGGTCATGATCACAATGACATCAATACATTTTTTTGACTTGCTGCACTAATCACTATTTTTTTTACATTTGTAATGGATCAGATGACTGTGTAATGTGAAAAGCAACAAACTGAAAAAATTGATCACCTAACTCCACATTTCACGTCAGCTTCACAGAGTGTTTTAGCGTCTTCCAGCTCATTGCCTTGGTTTCATGTTTTGGTTCAGTCCCTCAGCTCTCATCAGCGTTACTTTGAGCTGCAGCAAGCAGTTTTTCTTAGGATCCCATAACTGTCGGCAACCTGCCCGTCACCAAATGACGCAAAGTCAGTGATGAGCGAGCTTAAGAGTCAGATTTTTCCCTCGGGGGATGATGGGAACGAAAAATGGAGCAAGAAAGACCAGAAACCTGACTCCAAGCGAAGGCTAATTTTGCTCTGTGTCTGCAGAATGAGCAACAATTTCCTAACATGTTCACTACAACAAGTATTTAAGGTGATAATATGTCAGTACTGTGTTTACAGCTTAATTAAAAAACAAAAACACATTGTAAGAGAAAAGGAAAGTGAAGCTGAATATTGCAAACAGTCATTTAAATTCTCCTTTTAGGAGCACTCACAGCAAAGTTCACCTCTTGATATTCCCTTTAAGTTTTTCTGTTGAGGCCGAAGATGATGCAGCTCAAATGATTTTGGTTCGAGGGCTTATTTGTTTTCGGACTTGGAAAAACTGGAGAGGTGAATCAAAGTATTTTTCTAAGCTGTGTTAAGCAGTTATTGACTACCGGGGTCAGAAAGACTCCTGAACAGAAACGTATCAGCTTATCAATTTTTTATAGCCGGGGTTACTGTTAGACTTAAACTTCCAGCAGACACGGCAACACAAGCATGCTGTTGGAGCTGTTTCCACCCACATGATGAATTTCACTTGTTTAGTCCTTTACTTTCTAAATGTTAGAAATGTTTTCCTCGTCCCTGCTGTTTTGCGCTGGTCAGGTAGTTTGCACTCTTGTTTGTGGGCAGGTTAAATCTATTCCGATTAATTAAATGTAAATTAAATGATTAACTTTTTCCAACCACACACAGATAAAGGACTGAACTGAGAGTGTGAATGTAGTAGACTTTCCCAGCGCACCAATGAATTCAATTTAATACCGTCTGATGAGTCACAGGCTTTCTATACTTCTCACCATGTTTGCCTATTGTATTTGACGGTATCCTGCATGTAAAGCATCACAGGAAGAAAGAGAGAATTCAGCCCGTTTTCACAGAGCTGGTACTGTGATTGATGGCTGAGTCATTGTGAAAAATTGCCAGCTCTTCTTATTACGGTCTGGATCTTCCGTCAAAAGATGAAGAGGATTGGGGGCGGGGGGGAGTCTGCGCCCCAGGGCTGTCTCTGGCCCATATGGTCAAGCGTGGATCTTCACTTAGAGATATGACTTGGGTGGACAGAAAGAGCTCTGGCCGTCACCACTGCATCACTTTGACTGGCATTTTGCAAAAGCGGATGAGTTCATGAAATGTGCTGAAGATGAGACTCTGGCCCATATTCACTTTATTAATGAGTTGTTACGCAAGCTCATAAGCCACCCGGGGCCCTGATGCTGCCCAGGAACATGCTTGCGTGGCACAAAATGCTATGGTGAGTAAGCATTACTGCAGCTCACTTCCTATCGGCTTGGGATACTTATAATGCCACACAGATGTTTACTGGCACATAAAGAGACACAGATTGCAGTCGGTATGATATTTTGAAGTCAAACGGCATCCTTTATTCACGCTGTTTACCTAAGTGAGGATATTTTCTGACTAGCACAAGTGTGTATTGATTTTACAGGCTAGGGCATCAGACTTTATACTGAAAGCCTTAATTGCTAAAGCTTTTCTGCTTACCTTCCTAACCACAAAGTAAGTGTTGACATGTGCTCAATGCTCTTAAAGTAGAGCACTTTGGAGATCCCAAAGAAATAATCAGTACACAGCATTTGTGCTAGTTTTTTTTTTTTTTTTTTTTGGGTCACACACATAAGATGGTTTGATAGAGATCCAGTGATCTAATAGGAGCACATAACCATCTTGACATTAGACAAACATATATTGGTTACACTTATAAGACCTTTTCACAGACAATGGAGCAGATGCTTTTGTTAGAAGGAGCTACACATTCCAAGCCCCGGAGGATGCTCTCTGGCAAGCTGCTTCACTCAACAGTCCATGTGACTGGAGATGTCCTTGTCGCTGACAGTTAAGGGCAATGTCAAGTTCCCCCATATCCCTCCTCCAGCACTTAACCAATCTACCATCTCATAATCCATGACTGATTTATTTGATTTTATCTTCGAACCGAATAAACTCTTCTGATGTACTTTTCTTTGTTAAGTCAATGTAATCTGATTTTTACAATGGCACAATTGTATGTCCGTTTATTCAGTTTTTGAGAAACATTTTTGGGAAATTCATATGGCTGCATTGACGTGTCTGCACAGAGGACCAACTAAACCAAGAACATGTGATCTTTTGTGAGTTTAACACTAGTTTACACTATTTTCCTGCCTTGTGTGATGATTGTACATCCAATTACACAGGAAAGATCCTTTCAACAGTTTAGCACAGGAGGGAAAATGGAGTGGAGACACTGCGGATGTGCTGATAAGGACGAGTGTCCATTTGTGAGCTGTCGGATCGAGGAGATGCAATTGGAAAACCGTTGTCGGCCATTCATGCCTACACATGTGGTTGTGAGCAGCTGTGAATATGTGTATTCACGGACGGTGTGTCTGCGGACGTGAGTCTGCGTGTGTGTGTGTGTGTGTGTGTGTGTGTGAGTGCCTGAGAGCAAGTGGCCAGAGAAACACCTGCGTGCCACGTGAACAACATTGTATGAGTAGCTCAGATGTGATACATAAAATAGCACATTTCATATCTCGCCCCCCAGTGAAAAATCAATGGCCGAATGCCTGGCAGAATTCCAAATGAAAGGTGAATCAATGTCATCTACAGCTTTGTGTATTGGGACAACTTGACAACCTTAGCACATAACAGAAAATACCTCTCTGGCTTTTTTAGTCAAGATAACATTGATTTAAGATAGAGGGGGGATTTTGTCAGTGTTTGCCACTTTGTGGCCCAAAGTGTTCAAGACTTTGGGCCGAGGTTGTACTTGAGATATTAAAGCTTGGTCAGAACTGCAACTTAAGGTTCCTGACAAAAGAAAGGTCACAGGACTTGGTGTTCTCAAGGATATCAATAAATGACAAGGTTATTTTCTTAAAGACCTGACACGTCAGTGGTCAACCCACACAGGTGAGTTTAAAGCACCTGGAAACCTACTTCCTTGAGTGATGAGAGATTTCTGTATTATTTGTTATTTCTTTATTTATTTTTTTGTCTCAGCTCTTATCAATTTGATGTGGGAGGGGCTCAGCTGGGTAAAAGTGATGTCACCTAGGTCTGTGTACCAATAAGGATTTAGTAATATTTATTATTATTTTTACTGCTGATATCTGACCAATCCACATCCACATTTTATCTTACAATGTAAATAAAATCAATAGCCTACAACAAACAGGGCTGCGAATATAATTTTTATGTCCTGCAAATTGTTTGGGTATATGCATTTTTTTTTAAAATTGAAAAGAAGACTGTAAAATATATACATGTAGGTAAAAAGTACAAAAAAGGGGCATGTGACAGTGCCAGGGAATTGACCGGAACTATTTTTATAGGTGTCCTACAACAGTTTTTAACGGACACCCTGCAGCCAATCAGAATCGAGTATTCACCCAGACCATGGTATAAAGCCTAACATTAGATGCTGGAAAGTTTTATGTAATATTTCTCGCTTTTTTTTTTTTGCTTGCTTATTTTAATTTGAAGTGACAGTCGATTTTTTTCCCCGTCCACTACATTTTAACAATACTTTTTTTTTTTTTTTTTTTTTTTAATTTCATTTTATTTTTATTAATTAATTTTTTTTTTTCAATACAAATTTTATACCGGCCCCTCGTGAGACGCGTAACAACGCGTTGCATTATGGGTTGTCTGTAGCCTAACGTGTCAAATAGACGAAGTTCAACCAGCAATACTGTCCAGCTGTTTTATGTGAATGTCATGTTTGTAACTGGAAAAAGCCTCTTAAATGGGATGGAAGAGTGGAACAGCACCGTTTGTCCAGCGGCCATAAATTATGGAAATCAGATGTGTTTACAGGATGGCTAATCGCTGACAAAGGTAGCTAGCTAATCAGCCATTAAGAAAAAAAAAACAAAAACGTGTTTGTTCATAAAATGGAAAATTGGAGTATTTGTGTTTCTGACTGTGACTGAAAAACAATGAAGGATTATAAGACGCGCTTGAAAACATCGCTGGACAAGACACACAAAGGTAAGATCTATACTTTATATTTTAAGTTTACAGTGTTTTTATGTGCTTGTGAGTAGATGTACAGATGCGGCCGTTTTATTTTTTATTTTTGTCAATTATTGAAATAATGTTAGGTAATTTAGATAGACAGTGCATGGAAAACATGTATTAATTATCATATATACGGTAACTTACTCATTCGAAGTATTGCTTGTCTTAAGGCTGATTTCCAGGAGTTTCAGATATTAATATAAAAAGCTAATGAAGAAGAAATTGAATTCTGAAGTAACCTCATTATAATTATGAATATCACTGCAGAGTTAGGTTAGATGACATTTGATTATTGGCAGCTGGATATCAGACATGAGAGAGCTAACAGAGGCCTAAAAAAGGGGACAAATCATCTGTTGCCCAGTTTCAGATACATCTATCAAAACAACTGTAAAATTAGTTTTTTGCCACCAAAGGAAACAATAAAAACAGAAGAAGAAAACAGACAAACTGCTGTGAAAAGGAGCCTCATGGTCACAAATTTGAAATTATTCAGGCAGCAGAAGTATAATGATTGTTCTTTCATTAATAGGTTCTGTCTTTAATATGTCAGAAAATAGTGAAAATTGCCCATTACAACTTCTTTTGAGAAAGAATTTTTAAATGTTGTTAAATTGTTTAGTCCAACCAACAGTCCAAAACCTAAAGATACAGTTCACTGTCATGGAAGACTTAAAACCTTTGCAAATTAATTTTAAACAACATAAAATATTAATCAAAAAATTCTGCTTCATTTTCTGGTGATCAACAAGTTAATTAATTGGCTAATTGCTCTAAAATTGTGATCAGGGCTTGACAAATACTGCTAATAAGCATGCCACCTAATATATGGCATCTTTTCAGCAGTGTATGCAATGATGATTTAGTCACTTAAAAGTTTCTTTCATGAAATATTTATGTTATCTCTCCCATTTACTTCCGTAAATCACATGAATGTCAGCCTCACAAATTCTTTTGTATGCCGCTCATGTTTTGCTCTGTGTCTTAAACTCACTCCCGGTTGCCCTTGTCACTTTTGGTCACTCATAAATACACTTCATCATGTCCCATCATGGCCTTGTTTTATGACAGAAGGGATAAGCAGTAAAACCCCTTGTACCCCCTTTAATGTCTGACAGTATCACAACTCTTGCTCACCCGGGAGAAGCAAACTGGCCCCTCATGCCACGGGCAAACAGGTTACGTGACATTCAGAAAAATCCTCTGTGAGTTAATTTAGAGGATAATTTTCAGGGCACAGGCCACAGGAGAAGGAGCATGCTAGTCGGGAAAGCGGTAATGGCTGTCCAGGGAATTTGTATGTTACTGCAGGTCACAGGATGGAGTGTGTTACACAGTACATAACCAGAAAGACTGCTGCAGCATGATGTAGTTCACCTGCTACTTATTTCTTGGGATGGTGGTCTCAGAGGTCTCGGAGCTCTTAGGTCAGTTCAGCTGCTGTCTTGTTTACAGTCAGTCTGAGTCAGTCAGACATGAGCTGGAATGTTGCAGCATGTTAACCTTGAAAAACTGGATTGGATCAAAGTGTTCCATTTTCCATAATGTATCGTAAGATAACACATCTTTTGATTTGTGATCAAAAACTTATATGTGTTTTGCTGATTTCCAAACAGCATGAAGTTTAAGATGATACCGTCTTTAATGTTTTAAGCAAGATTACTTTTCTGCTTCTGTCTTTTACAGTTTCAAAATAACAAAAAAGGAAAAGGGCCAGAAGCAAAAGTCTGGGCACCCTGCATGATCGGTACTGAGTAACACCCCCCTCGACAAGTTTCACAGCTCGTAAACACTTTTTGTGGCCAGCTAAGAGTCTTTTATTTCTTTTTTTTATTTAATTTGTTCATTCTTCCTTTTCAAAAGTCTTCAAGTTCTGTGAGATTTTTGGGCTGTCATGCATCCACTGCTCTTTTGAAGTCAATGTACAGATTTTCAATGATGTTTAGGTCGGGGGGCTGTGAGGGACATGGCAAAACCTTCAGCTTGTACCTCTTGAGATCGTCCATTGTGGGTTTTGAGGTGTGTTTAGGATCATTATCCTGTTGTGGAAGCCATCCTCTTTTCATCCTCAGCTTTTTTACAGTGATGTTTGCTTCCAGAATTAACTGTTTTTTAATAGAATTCATTCTTCCATCTACCAGTGAAATGTTCTCCGTGCCAATGGCTGCAACGCAAACCCAAAGTGTGATCCACCCCCAAGCGTAACAGTTGAAGAGTTGTTCTTTTCATGAAATTCTTCACCCTTTTTTTCTGCAAACATACCTTTGCTCATTGTGGCCAAAAAGTCCTATTTTAACTTCATCAGTCCACGGGACTTGTTTCCAAAATGCATCGGGCTTGTTTAGATGTTGCTTTGCAAACTGCTGACATTGAACTTTGTGGCAAGGACGCAGGAAAGGTTTTTTCCTCTCATGACTTTCCATGAAGGTCACAGTTGTGCAGGTGTTGCTGCACAGTAGAACAGTGCACCAGTGCTGCAATGTGATGAGATGAACTGATTAGTCGGTTGATTGAAAATAAATCAACAACCATTTTAATAATCAACTATTCAAGCCAAGAATGTCAAACATTCCCTGAAAACAGCTTCTTAAATGTGAGGATTTAATGGTTTCCTTTGGACTGTTGGTCAAATACATTAATATTGTAAAGGTGTTTTTCACTAATTTCTTACAGTTTATAGATCAAATTATTAATCAATTAATTGTGAATATAATATGGATATCGGAAAACAAAATAATCAGCAGCTGCAGCCCCACAATGAATGTGACACGACTATATTTTTGGCCCATGTCTCCCACACTTTGTACTGCGCTCTGAAAGTGTATCAGTAGTAAGTGAGGCTTGTTGTGGTGGCATACAAAGGTCACAAATGGTGGGTCAGCGATACAAATTTTGTCGTAGCGAGGTTGTGACAACCATAATGACACTGTAATTATGCTCTCACACACCTCTCGATGAATGATAAAAATGCGGCGATAAAGGTAAAATAGTTCTGTCTCCGGGCCAGATGGCATGCAGTGATGATATCTGGCGTGCAGTCAAGGTGGACAGCAGACAAGCCACTATTCTGACAAGCCAATAGATTCCATACTCACCATTGCCCCCCATCCATCCCACCTCTATGGCCAATCAACAGAGATAATCTTTTGAATTAAGAGGAAAAAATCCAGGGTGAACACTTTGATGAGATAAGTACCCTTTGTCGGAGCAGGCAATGGTATTTTAATTAAATATATGAACACATGGTCCTGCCCCAGATGCTCAAGTCTAAACAAAGATAGCATCATCTAATCAAAGCCAGGCCCAGAGTGTTTCAAGGGCAGAATTATTTTCTATTAGGGCCCCTCTCCTCGGGGATTGAGCCAATTTTCTTTATTATGATAGAATCAGCATATTGTAGATTGACTGTGGCGATAGTGTCACGGTAGGCTAGGTGTGCTGGTCCCAGATGCACCACCAGCATCTTAAAACCTTCAAACATACAGGCTGTGTCTTTTTTCTTCGCATGTCCAAACTGCAGACAGTTTTCTCTTTGATAATAGTTTGGGTTGAAGGTGAAAGAAGAAAGTGTACAGTTTCTTAATGTTAGTTCACAAGATCACTGTGTGTGGCTCTAATGATCCCACTGATCCATTAATCTCTTGACCTTCCTTGATTATAATCAGTGTTCCTTCGAAATATGCTATTGAGAGCCAAGATAAGGCGTTCTTATTGTGATCGGCCTGCTAATTGCAGGCATGGAAGCATTTAGAGCGTAAAACCAGAAATAAGCTCTATATGCAGCTCCCGCTAAGATAATAAAAATAAATTCCTCTGGATTCTCTGTGGATACTGTTGATTGGACACTGCTGTGATCCAGCAATTTAATGAGATCTCCTAAAGGGATGCTCCTACTAATGTGTACACATCTGCTTCATCACAGGGGCTGGATATGGCTGGATGCTAATACCAACACTGCGTTCCAACATGGTTGCTAGCGCTTAGCACTACACAGTTAGATATAAATGATGAAGTCATAATGTGCTATGTTTTCTAATTGGGTCGCTGAGCAGCCTGGTTGACTGTGGATTTCTCACAGAGGCAGGGGTTGCCATCTGAAAGCTATAGCCTCAAGTTGCCAAATAACATCTTGTTAAACAGAAACTTTGAATTTCATGCTCTCAAAGCAGTTGACAGTTGAATCTCTGTAGGATTATGAGTTTTTTGCTATGGATGGTATTACATTCTCATAATTGTACTGGACTCAGATTACATTTTATTGAGTCGACATAGTGCTTCTCTGCTACCACACGAGTAGGCATTTTACTCTAAGTCTTACAATTGCTTGCTTCACATTAGGAGAGGATTTCTGCAGTGATTAAGTAGTTTGATTTTAGGCTTTGAACAAAGCATTCAAATCACTAATTGCCTGGCTCTCCTTGTACAGTCTTAATTGGCTTAATTTCAATCAGTGGCTCTCTGAAACAACATGCTGAGTCATATGTTGGATGTAGGTTTCTTTCGAGTGGATTCATTTTCCTGTACAAACACAAAAATGTTTGCAAGTCTTCATATGGTTTGCTATAGCTTTTATTTTCAAATTCTCGTGATTTGTTATGTTTATTGTAGCTGCAGTTATGTGATCAAACATGAGCTTAGGTCCGTTACTTATCAAAAATGAGGGCATTTGTTCAGGCACAAATGATGCTCAGTATCAACATCAGCATTCAGATGATACATAAGCAGAAGCCCATCATCGTCACGCTTTCCTTATTTCTTGAAGAGCCCATGTGTGCATAGACTTAGAGAAATTACATCTTTGTTTGACTTCAAGAATAGGCTGTGAAGGTGTGAGGGCCTGACTGACTTGAACTTAAAATAGTTGCACTGGCACTGTTTAACTAACGTCACGATGACGCCAGGGCCACCAAAGAATATTTAGCTCTGTGTTTGAAGCCCACGGATTTATTGTAAGACAACAGAGCTGAGCTGATCTCCGGAAGATTCAAGTATAAATATTCTAGTGCAGATTGGGCTTCTGAGTTGGCATTTCTTTGTCCATGTTTGAGAATAATCAGACGAGGAAAAGCTTTGACCGTTCGTTACAACTGGTATCTGTTCAGTGACAAAACTGTCCACTGAATCCAAATCAGGAGAGCACACAGATGAGCTGGTGAAGCTTGTGGTTCTTATCATTTTTGTCATTTCATGCGCTGTAAAGGTTCTTACAGTGACTATTCAATGAAGGATTGCTGTTTAGATAAAAGCAGCCGTTCGGTGGTATATCAGTAGTGGCATCCATTGAAGAATTGATTGAACACTTGAACAATGTTGGGACCAAACTTAATGCTGAATGTTTTAGTTGTATTGAGAATATGCAAATTGATTAATTTATTTGAATCCTTACCTCTGTTATAATATTTTTTGGCAGGCCTGCACCACACAGTCCCCATGATCGCCACGTCCTGGTACGTATTAACCAGTTTAACTACAAACCACATGTCCTTGTTTTTATTGCTGGCCCTTTGCCTTGGCATAGCCTCGTAGTTTAACTTCCGAAACGTAGTTCTATTACATCATGTGCTTTACATCACGTCTGATTTTATCACTCTTCTTGAAATTGTGCAGATGCAGTACTGTGCTGTGCTGTATCTTTGACAAAAAGGAGAGCAGACGTGATGTTCACTGTGACTGATCAAACTCAAACGTCAATCGATTTTCATTCAATTAATGGAAATCAATTGTTGCCAGCAACACGGTTGATGTTGCACTATATTTAAGCATGTTAGGATGTCTAAATCTGGATTAAATGTAACTTGGAATAGGAAAAATGACAAGATGAAACAACACAATTCCAACAGTATGACTCACACAACGCACAAAAATAAACTAATACCTGTGCCGCCGCCACTCATCACAGGTCTAAAGCATATAAATATCAAGCTGTGAGTCACATCCATCCATCCTCTTTGGAAATAAATGCATTCACAGCTGCTCAGTGACAAAACGAAAATGGGAGCAAGTTCGATAAAAACATTTTTTACAAGACAAAGGGCAGCGAACACAATCAGTTTATCTAAAATCTGTGGGACTTTGCTGTTGTATCAAAATGTCATGGGACTGGGAGTCAATAACTCACATTTAATGACTGAGGGAGAAGTTGTGGTTTCCTTTAATGAAGCAAGAAAACAGTTTATCTGGCTAGATTGACCTTAGGCAATTACTTTAAGCGCATTCCTCAATCAATAAAACACTAGTCCTGCTTTTGTCTGTGTGCGTTTGTGTGTGCACATGCGCACGTGTGCGATACACGGCTGTGTGTTTTCCAGCTCACCGCGTTTCTACTGTGTTGGATGTGCTGCTGTTGTGCGATATTCCACCACCGTGTTTTTGCACCTCAACACTGTGGAAGTATTTCATTTGATAAGGTTGCTCTTTAGTTGTCAGTGAGTACCTCTGCCATCACCTTAGTGGATAAGAAAGTGGTCCAATGGGACTGACAGTGTTTTAAGATGAGGTTCCTGGCCTTTGGTTATTTGATATGTTTTGTGTAAGTGTTCTGTGTATAGTCTGTCAGCTCAGAGCAGCAGCTGTCAAAACTAAATGCCCACTGGCTGTTTTAAGACAATACAGATAAAAGTGACCCCCTGCAAATAAGCTTTGTTCTGCTGTGGGTTTGCGGCGGCTCAAGGGTAATATAAGAAATCACATTGCAGATGAATATCTGCACAATGGCCCTTTCTTCCGTATGCCTGGATGACCTTGTAAGATCTAAATTCCAGATACAGTATAGGGAGGATGCTCCAAATTAAAGCTTTGCACAGGAAATTGAACTGTCAGACAGATGGAGAGGGAGGAAAAGCCAGTTTGTAATATAGTTGATTTTTATGCTGAAGGTCTGCTCGTGCAAATGTCAAACTGGCAGTTATTCCGTATGAAATACTGCACTTGGAAGGAGGGCTATACATTTTTGTACCTAGGAAGTTGTTATCAAACAAATCCATTTGTGGGAATCGCTGCTGCGTACTGTTTATGTATAAGATATTTACACGACACAGATAAGTCAGGAGTGCGCTGACTTGACTGCTGATTTGAATAATAAATGCTCAAGAACGTGTGTGGAAATGCAGTGCGCAGCGGAGACACTGGAAACCTCTGCATGTGAGGCAGCAGCGAGAGGATGTTTGGCACGACAGATTCATTTTCTGTTCGTTAACAGGATGATTTTTGCGATAATGGTTGGTATTTATACAACACGGTCTACTGAAATGTTCTTGGGTGTTCTCCTCCTTCGTGTTTTAGGCTCGACTGCAGACGTTAATGTTAAACAGCAGCACGGCGTCCTCTGACCAAGAGGTGATTTATGTTTGCTGTTGATACAAAATAGTTTTTCTCGAACGATATCGTGATAAATTGGGTATATCATTTGTACGAAGCTTCCAACTTTTCAATCAGCCGGTCGGTTTGTCAAGTATCACTCCATCATGAATCCATTCCCTGGTAAATACAGCCACGCACGCTTGGCTCAAAGACTGAAGGCTTGTCTGCAGAGGAGGCGTTTTAGCTACGTTTATCAGTCGTCCGTCTGGCGGTAATCAATACAGCCGTGACTCTCGTTTCACTCATGTTCTGTGCACATAACTGTGACCGGAAGGGTATTTTTACACTCAAATCTATTTTCTTCTATTTTACTTGCATAACTGCGGTGATTGTGAGTATGAAGCGGCTGCTGGGCCTCTGCTAATGTCTCACAAGCTACACAGGCTGTGTAGAAATTGTGTTACTCCGCTTGAGCTCGCAAATTGCACATACAGTCACTCACAAATTACAATCACAAATTATTGAATTATTCTGGGCCATATTCATAAAGAAAAAGTAGCTCTTAAATGGCTTAGTGAGGAGAAACTTATAAAAATAGGGTGGGTGTCAGTTCTAAGTATACAACTCCTGAGTTTTTGCTCTCTTACAGTAGTTTTACAAATTATTTAGCACTTGAAGTAGATCCTAAATCTGAGAGAAGTTTGAGGCCGTATGAATCAGTTTCAGACCTGCTCACCATCAGTCAAATGCTGCAGATAATGTGCGTTTCTGTGTCACTGTTCTGGAAAAATACAACAAAAATGAGCTGGTAAAAGCATATTGTGACGGCGGATAAATTAATAACATTGAAATCAAAATAATCCAGTCACATCAGAGCAGGAATTAATTTTTTTTTTAAATGTAATTTTTGATTTGCTTTAATTTCATTTTTACTGTGGTTTAATTTTTGATTTTAGTTCAATTAAATTTTTATTCATGTAATGTAATGTATTGTAATTTAATTTGTTCTTACTCAGCTTTTAATTGGACTTAATTGACATTTTGATTTAGTGATTTTTTTTTTTTTCCAATTTCAGTTTATTATTTAATTTAAATATGTGTTAATCCCAGCCCCTTCTCTTAGTTTAGGAGCCCCGAGCAGCTTTGTGAGTACAGTCGCTCTGCAGAGAAAAATCTTTGCGCTGAACTTTTAGTGGCATTTACTCTGACTGGTGAAAACGACCCCTGGCTCCAATCTATTGCGTTGAGTTCAACTGTAGTTCTACGCCTCTTTCTTTGGAGAATAATGTAATGCTGTCCTGTGTGGGTTTGAATGGATTTTTCAATATGCGATAAGGGCCGTGTTCAAGATAGTTGCTGTTTAAACTGATTGAAAAAATTTGCATGAAGTGCAATAATGCAACGATAAGCTTCTGCTTAAGGGGTAATTTTACTTACTGTGCCATATTACAGTACGTTTTGAGCAGGGACAAAATCTTTTCTTACCTTCAGCCTTTCTCCATTTTCATTCAAGCCATGCATCGAACAAGCGTATCCTTTTTCGTCAGCTCCCCGGTTTACACTCGCAGCTTTCCTGTTTTTGTGGTTTGTCAGCTTGTCAGGTCTCACCTACCCTGTTTGACAGTGCCAATAAAGTGTGTTCAAAACTGAGGAGGCACACTGACAATGACACTCTTCACGCCCTGTTTGTATTTTCACGCGTCTAAAACAAAAGCTCAAGTCACTTGTCAAGCTTTGGGATGGCTGATTCAAATAAACAGCAGCTTGCCACACAAGTCCGCTCATCTTTGCTCTAAGTATATTGATAATAGTGCTTGCTGCTTACCAGACAGCTGGACATGATGTCTTTCTCACAATGCATCTTGGGGCTTCATTTTCCCTTTCATTTCTCCTTTTGATGCATCCTCTCTGTTTTGATATTGGCAAGTGAACTTTTGGGATCCTTGTCTGTCCTGTGTTGTCAACAGTTTTCTTTATTTTAGAGTAGATATCCAACTGTAGTCCCTAGATATGTTGTCAAAAGCATATGAAAGATGCCAAATGTGCCAGACTCCAATTGCTGCCCAGTCTTTTGTCAATTTTACTTTTCACTGCCAAACATCCTCTTTGGATGTTAAATTTTGTCCAGTTGGAAGCATGACCTTTTTTCCTTCGGCCACCTGCCAGCCAACTGTCATCAAAACATACTGTAGAGAAAATCCTTCAGCAGTGCTCCTTCAACACATGATCCGTGATCCTAATGCCCTTCCCGTGTTACTGCGACATCCGTGCAACTGCCGTGACCTTACATTGTCTCTTGAGATATGAGTTTCAGTCAAGATCCCCTTTCTTCCATCTAACTTAAAGTAATGACCCCCAAAGCTTACCAAGACCCAAGTGTAGCTATCCATTTCTATCTGATAACATGGACAGTTGTGGTATTCTCTTCCCCTGGAGAGGCTAACCAAGACAAGTCTCCCAAGCCTTTGATGGGACAGCGTTTCCAGTAGATCATACACGAGTGAACCAAATGGCCTTGTCTTGGGAGCAATTTAAGGCATCAAATGACATACTGGATAGAAAGTCTGCTTCAGCCTTGCCAGGCATTATCATATCATAGAGGAATACAGAATATCTGGCACCTGAAAAAGACTTTATGTTATTATCCATATCCTACCATGTGCAATTCAAAAAATTACCATTGAGAAACTGAGCTGTCCTTCTGAAGGCAACTTTCTTTTCATACACTTTTTGTATATAATGTACAGATATACAGTCGAATTAAAAAAAAAAAACCGGCATAAATGTCCTATACATTTCACGCAGTAGCAGCTCTGGCAGTGTCCTTTGATGACTGAAGTTAGTATCTAAGTAAATCTGCAATAAGCTCCTGTATTAGGATAAAGCTCCCATAGGACAAATGATGTGCCTGCATTAAACTAAGTGAGCCTTCTGATGCCATCATATCACCCACAGCATCTGTCTATGTTTCCATAATTATGCATGTCCCACTAAGAGAGTTTTAAAGGCTATCTATGCCATTGCTTATTTAGTATTCCTCCACAAGTAGTGTCAATTAAGTGCGGTTCCCAACAGGCCACCTAGACACTAAGTGGATTGATTAAATTGTACATCTGAATGCATTTTTTCTGATTATTTATTTGATGTACTGGCAATGAAATTATCGGCTAATTTAATCCTGTGACATCTCTGCTGGCAGATGGATGAATGCAAAGTTTGTTTATTTTCCTTTTAATATTGTCTTCTGTAGTCTCAGCACCTCGGATTTTGGAGTCAGCTGCGGCAGTTCCTTTTTATACAGTCATAAACACTGATGCCAAATGCCTTTACAATATATTGTGCAATGCCATATTGCATGATGACTCCAACAACAATGTCTTTGTGCTTTAAGCTCAAGTTTGTAGAAGCTGCAGTGATGCTGGAAATGAAGTAATTCGGTGGAAACTGCTTCCCGTTGCCTTCTTTTGAAAAATGCTGATGTTTTCACCAGTGGCAGTTTTCTTCCGCTGATTATTGTATAGTCAGACAGGTTCACAGCAAAACTAAGTGATGTTAAAACAAAAGGCAAATGATTTCTGCGCTCCTATCTGTATATTTTGAGTATTAATGCCAGAATAAGTGTTCTGCTTCTGCTTCACCAAATCAAACACAACCATTGAGTCTTTCAGCAAGCTGACATTTTCAAAGTTTTACCTTTTTTCTTGCGGAAATCTCAACTGAAGGTGTCCGTTATCCAATATCACATAATAAATAATTCATTGCTGTGGTGTTCTGGGTAATTTGTCTGTGAGTTCAGGGTGGCACCGTGCAGACATTAAAAGGCAAGCATCCAGCTATAATAAGTACAACTTCATTGGATTCTAATTTGTCATTCCTCCACCAAATGCGGCCATTAGAGCAAGTGGATAGCTATTTAATTGTCTTGCTGTGGCTATACTTCAGCGCTTTCAATGGCACGAGTGTCCATAGCCTTGTTGAATTACCTCCTATGCTTTATTTGGATTCGAGATCCACATTAAATTATTTTTTCTACCTCTCCTTCTTGGCTCATATCTCTCCCCCTCTTTCTGTTTTTCTCACAAAGGTACGAATCTTGTGTGAAGATTAATAGTCTCCTGCAGGGACACTTCTCTTTGGCCAGCTCTAAGGGTTTAAGGTGAGCCGAGCCATGTTCATATGCTGACGCACATTATTCTTGAGTACGTATTGGTAGTCAGTGGGCTGATCAACAAAGAGAATCGGGACAGTTCGCCTCATTTTCTCGGCAGCACTCCACATAGTTTATAGCTCTTTCCTCGGGTGTCAGGTGAGCTTTAAACATTTTATTTTATATTTATTTAGTCATACAGCTAATGCTTCATTTATATGCAATATCATGTCTCCGTGGTGTCTGCTAGGAACAATGAATGCAATCATAAGCCAGCATGTTATTAATTATTAAAACTCCATATTCTTTATTAGCTTAATAATTGTGGTTCAGACCCTGGCACTCTCCAACACATGAAGCCAATGAACAGTTCATCAGACTGACCAATCCGGTAAAGGAAACGGCGTTTAGCGACGTGATTAATGGGGTCAATATGCTGCTAACGGGGGACACTAAAACATGTCATTTTAATCATGGCGATGCTTGTGGGAGAGATGGGAGCAAATTATTTAATTTCCATTTTTGAGCATCTTGCTGCACTGAGTTAAAAAATAAAAAGAAAAGATTCTGGAGCCCTGCTGCTCTCCCTATGTAAGGATGCTGGGGACAAAGACTTGAGCTATGAGCTCATCAGGACCAGTGTCTGTCATCTCGCATGGCTGTTCCCCCAGAGAGTAGAGGCATAATGGCAGAGTATACAGTGTTTTACTCTGGAAACAGCATGCCACCAGTGTCAGAGCTTGTGAACTTTGCATTTTTTATGGGCTGCCATGTTTTGTCAGCGAGTCTGGGGACGTAGTTTTGGCTATGTGTCTTTTGTGTGTGTTGACATGAGTGCCTGCAGAGGCCACTGATTAGGCAAGTCCATGGCTAATATAACCGCATTGGAACAATGTTTTTGTTCACAGGCTGCCTGGCAGAAATGGCGGCTCGTCCAAGCACTGGTGTATTGGTCACAAGTAATTAATTTTTCACCCATAAAAACGCCCACTGGGATGATGGAAAAGGTGGGTTCATTAACCTTCCTCACCCGAGCTTCCTGTGGCACTTTACAATGTGTTGGTTGATGGTTCCTCCAATCGCCCGCAGCAGGAAATGTGCAGGATTGAAACACTTTTCGAAAATGTGGTTGTTTTGCCTGGGGAATAAAGAGGATTTGCTTGGCGACTCAATTCTGAATTTTTAGACGCTTTTACGACATTTACACAGACTGTGCTTCTTCCCTTGCCCAAAACACATCAGAAGACATCTTGGAACCCCTTTCCCAACAGTCCTCTCTTTTTTCCTCATCCTATCCTCCCTCCCCAGTTTCTCCCTATTCCCTCCCCTCTGTCTCACACCGCCAGCACTCTGTCTTTTGAATGGCTTTTTTCACAGTTTATTTCAAATTGACATTTCATGAAGTTTAATCTCCAGAGGGGAACAATGGGTACATTCCATCACACAGAGTGATATGAAAAGCCCCAGACCTTGTGAATGGGAAGTGAGAGAATAAAATAAATAAATGAGTATCTCAGAGTGACCCAGAATACTGATGACAGGACCCACTGTGGTGGGTAACTTTCAGCTCGTTCTCCTCTTTCTATGAGTTTCTCTTCTCTCCTTTCGTCCTCTCTATTGTCAGTCAAGGCACTTGCAGCCTGCTTACTCGAATGTGCTAATATATTCACAGATATCATCCGCACACTGAATGAAGCCTCTTAAAAGGAAAGGGAGGAGCATTCACATGTGTGTGTGCCCTCCCATACTATAGGCATGCAGATCATTGCCTGAGGAGCATCCTGACAGCTCAACTTTAAGGAAATTGACTTGATTTTTGTGCTAAGAGCAAATTGGTTGACGGGTTCAAATAGCCTGGCTGCCTGTAGGCACTCCATGAGGCAAGCCAGAGGTAAAGGAAAAATGTATTCTGTATTTATTCATTTCAGTATATTCTGTCACTTAGAACTTTAATAATAATGCGAGAACATACTGTAGCTTGCTAACCAGCTATGTGGAGCAGCTGGAGGGAAACAATAAATTGTGGATGCTTCGAGACCACAGATAAATTCAGCCATGTTTGACTTTTCTCTGTTGTGAATGGATTTGTAAGGCCTCTTTCAGCAATTCTCCACAATGAAGAAATGCATATTTCACCCTTTATGTGAAAGCCTAAGGCAACATCCAAGATTATTGGGTGTAATGTCATTTGTTTTCCTTGGGGGCAGAGTAACCAACCAACCAGAGAGCTACTGTCATTTCTAAATAATGAACTGTAATAGTTTTTCGAGTTGATTGCAGCACATGGAATTGTAATGTTTTCATTCCTTCATAACTCAGTCACTTTGTTCGATGTACATTGTATTGATGTACTTCTGGGTATTGAATCGCTCTGTAATGAATGCTTGATAATTGATCATTACTTGTATATGAGGTGAAGAAAATTTGAAAATACTGAAAGCCATTGGTGGGATCTTTAACTTAAGAAAAAGTAACACAAATGAAGTGTAAAAATACTTCTTTTACAACTAAACTACTACAAGTCCTGCATCCAAAATCAAACATGGTAAAATGAAGACGTATTATCACAAAACGGACATGAAGTTTCCGAAAGAATTGTTAAAATTGCTCCTTTGAGTGATTGTTTTTATGGTTACATTAATGTCTGAGCAGCATTTAATGTGGTAGCCAGAGGTACCTCAGATTGTACCTAAATTGCACCACTGCTGAAGCCTACCCAGTTATTAATAGATATTATATCTTAATCAGAGAGTGACAGTAGAAAGCAGACAGGAAATGAGATGCAGCAGAGTTTCCTAATCAGGACACAAACTGGGGACACTGGGACATGGTGAGTGCCTTAAACCTTGAAGCCACCAAGGCTCCCAATAGATCTAAAGATGAGAGTATCACAACATTTAGATTGTAAACCTGCTCCGCTAATGTGAAAAATGAGGAATAGCTTTTTAGCATTGGTAAATATTTTTACATAGCTTTTTGACAGGGCTATTGAATTGTTGCCTCCTATTTAAAAGAATAAATATGCTTTTGGCGAAAAAAGACAAAGCCAGCTGCATGTTAAGAGTTGAAATGAATTCACATTTTTAGTCCTCCCACAGTACCTCAAATACAGAATTCAGCCTCAGTTAAATAATCAATTATCAACCATATCCATGTTCTTCTTGATTGCCCACAGAGCTACCTGTGGCTATAATTGCCATTTTACTTTGAGTTGCAGCATGCTGATAAATTATTCTCTGTGGTTTGACCTTTTTTGTGTCATACAGCAACAGAATCCTTTCTTTGTGTGATTAAGTCTTGCATAGTGGTGGATGTTTGATAGGCACACAAAGGGAGGTTAAAGCTTGTGTGGACTGCATCCTCGTAAATCTGAGTATGAGAATGTTAATGGACATTTAATTTTTAACTGAACACATTTGGGAGGTGGATTTGATATGTATAATTAAGCCAGCATGGGACAAAGCTGTTGAAATAGATTGCTTTGCCACCTCTGAAGCTGCGGGTCTTGCAGTAATCTAACTGGTGGCTTTAAAGCTTCATGCTTAATTCGCTCTTGATTTGTTTCATCTCTTGAAATGACAGTGAAGCTCTGTATGAACGCATTATGGCGAGAGAAGCAACGTCATATTTCTGGTGTCGTAGTCAGTAGACGACCTAATATAAATCCACTATCTCTCTTTTTTCCATTTTATTTGAATTAATTGGTTTAAGTTTCAAGAGTGCTCTTTGAATTCATAAGATAATGCTGCCAGGGAGCATCTCTTTATATATCTTTATTTAAGTAGGCACTAACACTGTAAAATTGCAGTCAATTTGCACATCCCTCCTCAGAAGTCTTTATAACAATGCTGTACCTGATGGCACAATAACTGAAGCAGATGGGTTGATCTTGGCTCTTGGACTCAGAAGACATATTTGAAGGGGGTGTATTAAGTCTCAGTGTCCTCCCCGCGGCTCAGACTTGGCTCCACTAACAGTCATTCATCTTCACAGTCATCGCTCACATCATTCACAGTCATCCCAACACCTCCAAAACCCCAAGGGTGTTGAGGGAGACTCACTGAGAGATTCTGGAGGCTCCACGAGTGGCACCATTATCAGAGCCCAGTAATGGATTACCGCAATGGTCAGCCTGTCACGGTCAATGTTTGCCCTGACATTTCATGTAAAGTTCTCTTCCCCTGGTGAAATATCATATTGCGGCGAACAGGCAGTGGTTGTTTTGCCAAATCGGTTGTCACTGTGTTGGCGGTATAATGCCCTCCTTGCCCCCTCCTTGCTCTTTATCCCTGTCAGTCCTTGTATCTTGCCAGTTTGGCTAAAAGGACCTTCATTTTTTTCCATTCGTTGTGCTGAAATGATGATAATGTCGGCAAAAACATGTAAATACTTTTGGCTGAATACTAAGGAGCCTGATAATTGGTGTAAAGATGGAAGATGTTGTATTTTATGTTAAATAGCTTTTTTCCTTATTTCATGAAACGCTCTGCACACCCACACCGGTGTTTTCAGTTATTCTTGTTGATTAGACCTTTGCTGTGCTGGGAATTACACGGGGTCACCAAGCTCAATATACCAATATGAACGTTAAGGGCATAAGTTGTCCTGCCTTCACTGTCTCTATGCAAAGTGAGGGAGATGTCAGTCAGGCTTGGTCTGTGCACGCCCACAGTCGAGAGGTTTAATGAAAAAAGCATAAGTGAAAACACATGCGTGGGTCTGGGTGCATGTAATGTAATTCATGAATTTTTATAATAGTCAGTTAAAATGCCACTTTACATCTCTATATTACAGTCATTAGTTTCAGAGATTGAACCCTTTGAGCTAGCTGTGTACTCACCTTTTTTGAAATTCTTCTCTTGGACAGCATCATCTCCTATAAAGCTATTGTGCTGCTCATGGTACAGAAAATCACCACAGGCAAAATGAGTTTGACATTGGTCCATGATACAGGCAATGGAGGGTGACATATCCAATATCGAGAGAGTGGCAGGGCTAAATATTTTTGTCAGGCCAGCGGCTTTACTGTGAAGAGATGTGGATGAAGGGTTCGTTATGGGTCTGGATTTGAACACAGCATTCTGGAAATTCGAACTCCAGGTAAACTCTCCTCTTTGGTTTGCCCTTATGGTAAACAATCACATGGCACAGGAGGAGAAATCTGCAGGGTTTGTAACTTCAAACAGATGAAGAAGCAACAGCAGTGTCTACTGTTGAATACTTTAGATCAGTCAATTGTAAGTTTATTGAGCAAGCATACGAAAATGTACATGTAACTACTCCATCATGGCTTCCATAAAGTGTGTCAATGAAATGACAATTAAAGTGCATTTGAATACATTCCACTTCGGAAAATAGTGCACAAAAAAAATTTGTGTTGACATTTAATGTTTCTCAGTAAAACGCATTGTTTGTATCCGTAAGATATAACAAAGGAGTTGAATGTATTGTCTTCCTAATAAAACAATTTGCAAAGCCAATATTTTGAATATTTTAAATCATGCATTGTTTATTTCCTGTTTGTTTGCTAGCAGGCTTCCTCCCTGCATTTGTTGGCATACTGCTATGTTTGTTGGCACGTTACCGCCGCCAACTGTTAACCAGCAGAATATCCTGAAACAGCTGGCAGGATGTAAATCACATTGAAGGCATGTGCATCCATGAGTACGTCAGACAAACAAAACAAGGACCAATTTGTGATTAACGTTGCTCTGTGGCGCTACTAGTGAACTCTACAGGGTGCCTTTTGTGTATATTTGGCTAGCATGCTCATTGTTGCATAACACTCATACCAAGTTTGTAACTTCCTACTTACCAGAAAGTAGACATGATGACCATATTGCTCAGGTGTATTTTTCCCCAACAAAACTGAGAGCAGACAGATTATAGGCTTCATAGATAAAGCGTTGTCCATATCCTGTGGGAAATGGGACAGCATCATTACTCATAATTGGAAACCCTCGTGTGTACCGGGGCTACTGCCCAAGCGGCAACCTCCGGGCCTGGAAAATGACGGAAACTTGCCAAAAACTGCAGTTGGCCATTTGAAACTTGCTCCAAAAGGAAGTCAGTCCCCATACACCAACATATGGCATTGCCCAACGTCACAGCAGAAATTCATCCCCAAAGCTAATTTCCCTGTTTATGACAACTGTACTGGGGGGGGGGGGTTCCTAATTCAGAAAGTGTGTTCAGTAAAATTCTACATAATTTTGGCTGCTTTGAGTGACAGTTCATTAAGTAGCTAATTAGCCAGCTAATGAATTAGCCTTGTGTTAGCCTTCGAGCAAGATACCCAGCTGTTGTTGCAATGCTAACGGCAGCGCCTGCTAGCCACAGTCAGTAAGCCAGCTTTTACTTCCGAGCGCAGGCGTTGGCTGATGCAGATTATCCCAAAATGCCAGACATCAGTCCAACTGTGATTAATCGCGTTTATATCTGTTTTTTTGAGACAATTCACCTGTGCCCATGAGGCCAATTAGATCAACAAAATGTCTGCAGACACGGTGCACATTTTTATTTTCACATAATATTCTTCCTTCTCTCAGAATCAAGGAGATGTCACGTTCTGCTGATAAATGCTGTTGCTAATGCACTAAAAACTTTTCCATAAGTACTTTTTACAAAGTTTAGTTTATGATTAATTAATTAATTAATTAATTAATTTTTTTTAAAGCAATTGCAATGCAGAGATAGTGTAGATCTACTTAAAGGTCCAGTGTGTAAGATTTAGTGGCATCTAGTGGTGAGATTGCAGATTGCAACCAATGAATAGCCCTTGCCCCACCGATCTCTATCCAAGTGTGTAGTTGAACCAAGCTGCGAAAGTTGCAAAAAACACAATCGTGATTGGCTGCAGGCCAAAACATTGACATATAATATTATGCCTGCATTTCAGGAGGAAGTGTGCAGTGTAGCATAACCAGTGCATGAAGGTACTCACCAGTTCACAGTACTGGAACTTCTACATTTTAGTCTGTGGTTTACAGCACTTCTCACAAGCTTTTCTGGGCATGACTTTGACATTCAGAGTATTCCTGATTTTCTTCTTTTGAATTAGCCTCTTGATTGTTGAGTACAAATATGTGCTGTGTTCAGCCTGTGCATTTGCACACAGCTCCATGTCTTGTTCAGCACAGTTCACCTGTTAAAGTAGTTAAAGTAGCACTTGGGACGTGATGGTTTTAGGCATTTCATGCTGCCTGCTCTTACACTGAGCTGCAAGTCAACTTCCTGCTGGGATAACAGCCTGGGGAGTGTGTCACAGTGCAGGAAATAACCTGGTCAAATCAATGGACTGTTTTTTTGAAATGCCAATCAGACTTTGAACAGAGAGCAATTTAGATCAGCCTGAGCTGTCTGCACTCAAAGGTGTGAGTCCAAGGTCAAACCTTTTAGAAATCTATTGTCACCCAGAGCCTTACAGTTTAAAAGAGTAGATAAAAATATGTCCAGAAAGAAACCTTGTAATATTGCCTGATGGAAGATAAAGATATATTTTGTTGACCTTTTGCTTTATGCTTTTATGGTAGTTTACTAACCTTTCATAGCTCAGCAAGAGGCAATACAATCACCTACAAGACTAGAGTGATGCTGTTCTGTAACTACAGTTTAAATTTGATCTTATGAAAGTCTCACAGAGTGCATGCTAATGTAGTGAAAAGCCTCTCTTCTTGATGTTGTAATGCTTTATCTCCTCTTTTTCTGGTGCAGTATAGAGCTGTGGTGCATTGCAGATATACCATATATTTACATGACAGGGAATGACTTATCTTTTACCTTTGAAGTCACTAGTACTCTGCTTGAAAGGTACTGTACTGTTAAGTGTAAGGAAAAAGCCATGCATGCAGATGCTGCTTCAACTAGTGTGTTCCAGTGGTCTTTATTAAGAGTCCGATGCAGCTCGTGCAAACATCTTCCAGCCAGTTTATCCACCTTTTATCGACTCTTTTCCCTCATGCAGCGAGGTGAATCAGAGCAACCTCTTGTTCTCAAATACAGCATGAAAAGATACAAGTCAATTTCCTGTCTTTCTAGCTAGAGCTCAGGGCTGTAACATCACACTGAGATCAATTTGTAACATCTGTGTTTGTGTTACCCTGGCTATATTGTGTAAAGAATAGGTTGGGGAGCATGGCGGATGTGTGGCATTTTGTGATGAGTTAACAGCTTATTTGCAGTCCAGGTCTCTTGCCCTGCATCTTGAGTCCTTTTTTTTTACACAACCTAAACAAATCTTAGTCCACAATCTCTGTAAAACAGCAGTTTTTGGCATTGAGACATAGAACCCCTGTATAGAAACCTTCCATGTCTATTCACACATGAAATAACATGTTCAGGATAGATAAGGCTTTTTTCTCTTCACCACAATGCTGCTTAAAAATACAATCAAAATGTTTACAATTCTTGTCATGAATAAGAAAAAGCATTTTCAGTTGCCACACAGGTTGGCTTGACACTTAAATTGTATTTTTATGACTGGTTATTGAATGGTTTGAATGCAGATCATAGGCACTGCTGAGGAGGAGGCTTGTACCCACATCAGCACCTCCATGAACCCCCATGGACTTTAATGTCATTTCAGATAACATTCAGCTGCCTGCTTGAAAGTCTGAGGGTACCTAAGACAAATGGCCAGGACATCAAAATGTCAAGTTTCAGTGGTCATTTAATTCCTCTTTGGTCACATGCTAGACTTGTAAGAATTTGGCTCGACTTAAAACTAAAAATTCAGGGTGTGCAGGCTGACAACTAAATGACGGCGATTTTTTTTTTTTTTTTTTTAAATTGAGCATGTAGGGTGCAATTTTCCAAGGAGAATGGTGAGGATTGTTATCTCACACACGGATTTATGAAAGAATGAATCTCTCGTAAGCCTTAGAAAAATATAGATGCTATCGCTGTTAATGAAATTGCTATTGATGTTGTTTGATGTTGTGTTTAGTTGCCCGCTTCTTAATAAAGTTCATGCTGAGGGTGCCCATCACTGAATTCCCACTTAATCATATAACCTTTATCAAGGCTAAACTTAAAAATGCAAGCAGCCTCCAGACAAATCAAACCACAGCAACTCAAGCTGCTGCGCCCTGTGTGGAAAGAACACACTGAATGTTATTTTATGATATTCTGCCTGATTATTTGCTACAACTTAATATTGGTCCAATCACAGTGTTTATGTTTCTCGAGTTGACTGTGTTTCATTTCCTTACGCACAAGAAATTATAATTAAATGTCATATCTTTTCACAGACTATTGCCCTGCTGTATTATGAATGTTGCATGGAATAACTCTAAAATACATTGAGTATGCATAGAGAAATCATTTTATTCATCATCAGAAAGTCCTGTTAGTTGGAGAGTATTATCCAGCAATGTATGGAAAGAAAGTATTTCTTAATGAAAGATGCAGCATGAAAAAATTGTTAATCCAGTAGACATTTCTGTAGCAGTGTCCTCGTTGTTAATACTCAACGTGAACTGCTAAATGTTACAAAACCACTCGTTAACCCCTACACTTGTTAAATGTGTTGCCAAGGTGTGCCTTTTAAACGTTAAAGGGTCCCGCACTTAATGTCTTTCACCTTTTCTGTCGGTGGAAGCAGCAAAGGCAACAAAATGCATGAAAGTGTAATATCCCTGGCTTCTTTGCAGGCCTCACTGTAAAAGCTGTAGATTTTTAACAACCAGATTTTTCCTCTTGCTACCTCCATGTCTTTTCAACCCATTTTATTTTCTTCGACGCCATTAAAATAAAACACGTGACCGCTGGAAGGTTAAATGATTTGCTTGATGAAGATCACCACCTTATCTGTGCCTCGCGGAAGGAGGCAGGTTAACAGTTGATTTGACTGTTGTACTAATTGACATTAATACATGTCCATTTGTGTCGGAGCTGCTGCAGTGTGTATGCTGGGAACATGGCCTACCATTAGCATCTTGATGTGGAACCATAAACAGTGGGCATAGCACACTACTCACCAAATTAAAACACTAATTCACTTTGAAGGCTTTACACTATGATAAATAATGTCAATTTCTAAGTTGTGTACAGTATGCAAAATAAGCCCCTTAGTCGATTTTGCCCTTAAAAGCCATTCAGATTCATCGTCAGAATAATTCTTAGGAAATGTCCACTCGTGAGGGCTTTCGATGCTGAATAATGGCAAAAGCTAAACGTATTTCTCTCAAAGTGTCAATAATCAGACCATCCATTTTTCTCCCCTCACCACAGTGTCCCATCTTCCAAGCCCAGGACTCCTATTTTTTCACTTTTGGTAACATAATTAGATATTGAACCAAGCCACTCACGATAGATGAAAATAAACTGGAAGAAAAAGACAGATAGAAACTACAAACAAGTCAATTTGTGATGTGTCCCTAACCAATGGATGACTGAAATTCCATTACTTGCTGATATTCCTCAGTGTGAAGCCTTGATATTTGCAATATGATAGAGTTTTTGGTTTTGTGTCTCAGTAAGCAGTTTGGCTTTGCTCAATGACCTGGAGGGACAGCTGAAGATATATCAAAGACTGCTTTTTATTGTACAGGTGAGGTTAATTTGAGCCGAACACCTGTTGATGTCCTTGGTCACCAGTTCTTTGCATCACTCAGGCCATTCTTGGTCGTGGCTTCAGATATGTAGCTGCCTGGTGCAAATAATTACTTCTCCAGACCACGACTGCCTTTGCGTGCCGACGCGATGTGGAAAACTTTCGACAGTTTCCTCTGTTCAGACATGCTTCAACGCACGCCTAACGCCGTTCATTCTTTTAATAAGGGACTGCAGTGCAGAATGCCCAGTGATCTCATCGTCCTTTCAAATTTACAAGATCCTCTGAGAACTCTCAGAAAGGGTCCTGTTATCTCTACAAGTCACAATGAGTTCCAAGCACAATGCAGTGACAAGATTCCTTCCTCTAATTGTTTCCGTTGGCAGTGATCAATATTCAGTCAGTTGTTGTTTTTATTTTGCTTTGTAAATACATGATCTGCGAGCACTTCCACATTATTGGCAATGTCACTGAAGGTAGACACACATGAGGTGGACATATCTAGAGCGTTCAGCACATATGCAATCCAGCACAGCAGCCCTGCAATAAATACGACCCTTGTGAGGCTCATAATTTACACTGTGTCAGGAAGGTGTTGAATCACCTCTGTGATCTTTCTTGAGGATTCTTGTCATCCACAGGGAGTTGATGATGATTGTAGATCCCTTTTATCTTGACCAATCAAGTTAACATAATGCATGGATTTAAATTATACCTTTCTAGTGCCGTCGCAAAATTGGAATATTATAAGCATGACATTACCAACCTTTAGGTGTGCTTATGCTCTGTACTCTGCAGCTGCTGCTTTTCTTTCTGTTTGTGTGGATCATACTGTACATGCTGCTTTGGTGCATAGAACGCAGTATTATTAGTGGCTTAAATGATATATGATGATGATGATGATGATAAAAACAATCATCTAAATGTGCAATTTATAAGATAGTAATAATGACTGCAATGAAGATATGGCTTCCCACCAATATCATGTGTACAGATACTGTTTGTTTAGTTGTTTGATTAATTCCAAGATGCATTTTCCATTATTCACAGCATTTGTGGAGCAGGAGGAATGAGTTTAGAAGGCTGAAGCTGATGAATGGGATGTCAATGAGCTTGTCGTTGCTGTCAAAATGATTATGTCTTAAGCAGCAGAGCCAGAATATTTCCAGCTCTCAATGGGCCCAAATCAAACAGGCCACACACTAGAATGATAGATTTAACACCTGTAGAAATAAAGCTGTTGATTTGATCCGTTAAGGACATGTACATTCTAAGCAATGATATGTTCACCTTTGCCAACTTAAGATCTTCAGTGTTAAAATATGATGATGCCCAGAGAGCCTGTCTGCAAGCAAGAATTGGAAATTTTGAAGTCTCAAAACTTTTCTTTGGCCCACTAATTGTATTCTCCATTATCCATCAGAATCTCAACATTCTGCAAAAAGTGTCAAATTAGCTGTCAGAAACTTGGATGGTCTCTTTCGTTCAGGTTGTTCGGTCTTGTTTTCATCAAGGCAGATTTCGTTAAGAGCTATCTCCAAATTAGGTATTTTTTTTTGACATGGAAAAAGTTAATTTTGCTTATGTCAAATGTTGGATTGAGTGTTGAAGGTCTTTGTATTCTGATCTGTTGATCTCCTGCAGCCTGTTCCGACAAGAATTAAAAAGAGGAGCATTACTCACATTTTTACAGCATTGCATTGTCTTCTACTTTATATTACAATAAAAAATGTAAAAACTTTTATCAATCACCTTAAACGGTGTATTGATTCCAGTTGCTGTCTCGGCCTCGTCCGTGTATCCATTTGACTTCAGAGTCAGAAGCAGGCTGAGTGTTCCCAGCGTTTTCCCTCAACTGCCTAACGACTTGAGTTCACATGCCAATATCAGACGCTATATTCCTGAACATGGGAACAAAAAAACACCCCACACTTTCACTTCTTAAAGTTTTTACAAAGATATTACATATTGATCCTTTTGTTTTCCCACTTCTGAACCAAAAATAATTTGACAGCATAGCTGCAGATAAGAAAAAAATCTGATCACAGTAAGCAAAACATTCAGAACTCAAGTCGCTTGCTTCACCCAGTTGGCAGATGTTTTTCACATATTCACTTATTTATTCGCTTACTTTGTTTTGCCATGCAACTGTCTAACGGATGGAGTCTTAAACCATTTCACAGTGAAGTATTTTCAGGGCCATCCATCAAGCTGGATGGCCAAAATCTGTGTGACTCTCCCAGATAATGACTTGTGGAACGTTCAAGCTGGGCCTGTAAATGGGAAGGGAATTTTAGTGTGGGGCCCCGCGCTCAGAGGCCTGAGATCTCACTTACTGGGAGCAGACGTGGCTTACGAAGGGAAACTCTTTATGATTAGCATCCTGAAAACTGAAGAAACGCACAGATGTAGACACACATGCATCTGTCGGTCAGACCTCAGTGAAACACTGTATGCACAATTCAGATAAGGTTCAGAGATGAGAATATATCAGCACATGTCACATCAGTATACGTGTGTATATCTTAATTTTAGCATTCTTGAGACTGTTCAGGTGAATGAGTACGTAGATTGAGTATCAGCATGCAGTTTTTATTCCTGTGAAAATGAGAGCTTGATGTCTCGCTCATTTTTTGATGCCTGGGTACAAACTGCTTATCATTTGGATTTAAATGAAAGTTTAACCTTGCAGTATTTATTGTGGCGCTTCTTGTTGAGGCACCTGTTTGTTTAAACTTAGCTTTTGAGACTGAAAATTAAGTATTTACAGATAACACAGGCACACAATTCACCAGTGTAGCATAGCTTATATTTCCACCAGGGATACAGATAAAAAAGCAGAAATTCTCATTAGAACTGCTTTTATCTTTGTTACAAATGTTGGCTTTGTCTTGTCTTTTCCCTGCTTTGAAAATGAAGACTGTGAAACAGCATGATGTTACATTTGTGAAACTTTTCTTGGAGTTAAAAGTTTGGAGCCATATAATAGATAGCATAAATATTCCTTCTTTGAAAGTGTTCTTCAGCACACAGGTCTGAGTCAGTAACGCTGTGTTTACAAGTCCACCCCTGATGATTTGTAAATCATTTATCTTTAAAAAACATAAAACACATTCATGCGCTGTTACTGAGAATACAGCACTGCATCTTGCTTAAGTCAGTGGAAGCATTGCGGTCATGTATGCAACAAATACCAATATCATCCAATGCAGTTATTGATAACACTCTGATATTGTCAGAATTGCACCCAGGGTCCCAAAAGACTTGTTAACAGTCTTTCAGTCTGATTAAAAGAAAATCTTCACCAATACAAGCCAATGCCCCAGCTAGCTAAACTGATGGAGCAGCACCAACTACTGCACATGATACCATTGCTGACTGTGGCCCCACCAATATGCTGACAAATAGATGGGTTGGCTCTGTTGTTTCTGTGGATTTGTGTGCCAGTATGGCAGCAGGTGTCACACCTGGCTGTGGCTTGGCGGACGATTAGCACATTTATCAGTAGCTGTCCACATGCACAGAGGAGAAAAATTGTATTTTTCGCTTATTTTGTTAGGGCTAGTTTCCCAAACACTGCATTAACACCCACTGTTGGCCAAGGGATGGTGTCGGCAACTATGTGTTTCCACTGTTAAACATAAACTCACTAGCTGATTATTTTCAGCTGTCAGCAAGTAGCTTTATCTGGACAGCATGATATGCAGTGCTAGCCCGGCAGATCCTGTCCCCATTTGTGTAGCCGGTCAGACACACCAGCAGGAGCCACTAGTGCAGTGACAAGAATGTGATTCCTCACTGACTTCCCACCACAGACATTTGCAAAAGAGGGCATGCACGAGGAAGTTGCTGTGGTCACCCCCCACAGCAAAAGTCAGTACCTAATGTCACGCATTCACATGGACACAAAAACATGAAAAGCACAAGTTTTCATACACTGCAGTGCTAAAGAGCTACAGAAAAGCACCGTGAACTCTCTCTATGTGAGTCTCTCTAAGGTGCGTTGTAATATTAATGTCACCCTGTTTAACCTGTCCACAGACAACTCGAATATCCTTTGAAGTCTTCATGATTTTGATCAGACTGACAAATGCTGCTTTGAAATAAGTCTTGCCTTCGGAGGGCTGTCACTTTTCATTGAAAATTTGAACCACTGTTTGAATGGGAGGGGAATCTGTAATGATGAACTCCCAAATTGACTAGCTTTTCGGAACTTTAACCGCAACTCACAGTCGAGAATGGACAGCTGTGCTGAAAATCCAAAGGCCTGTTGCCGTGAATAAGCAACAGGCGGTTCCTTGTACTCTAGAGAGGAGCGTTCGTAAAATGCACTGAGTCTGATCTACTGCATGCTCTGCTGCTCTCAAGGTTAATGCAAAGTTAAGTCGAGAACTCAGGAGCCAGGATGACTGGTTAATCCTGAAACCAGTCCATCTGAGAGCTAAAGTGTGCAAACGTACTTACAATTGCCGCCATAGTGGAAAATTTGTGGGTACTAGTAAGGTAGCTGGCTGATTTGTACAAGGCTGCTTGCTTACGAAGCAGATCTGAAATTGCCTTTTAGCTTGTCACTCAGATGAGGCTTCGGAGGAACCTCAAATGAACAGAACAATAGTTCTTTTCCACATTTTCATTTCATGTCCTTCCTGGTTCAACCTATGCACAGCAGCTACCTGTTGTGGTGAGTGGGGTGTTAAAAAGGTGATGTTCCGCGCAGATCTCATTTTTTGTTCAGCTAACCTTGTGAAGCTAGATTTCTCTGGTTGAAGTCTAATCCATTTTTTTTTTTCCTTTTTGATCAACCTTGTATGTTGAAGCATTAGACTTTTATTTTTCTTGTCTCATAGCAAAACGAAATGGACCAAATGTATCTTTGGGCGCTTATAGACTTGGCGAAGAAATGATGGAACAGTTTTTCTTCTTGAGTCTAATGGCCTCATGAGTCCAAATTTCAAGGTGTTGTTTTTCTTACACGATGTTCTCACTGCAGTCCATACAGTGGTGGTGTCAAAATAGACTACACGAGTTTAAAAAAAAAAAAAAAAAAGAAGAAGAAGTGCTGTTCTTCCTCTGCATAGTCTGTGTGGGCTGTGCTGGCTGAAGTCAAAACAAACACTATTGTGCCCATGGCCGGGAGTCAGGAAGAGGCAACAGCATCTGTCGAGGAAGGCTGTTGTTTGTTTTCCTCAACTTTTCTGGTTTTCTTTTCCCCAGGACAACTCTCCACCTGCTAAGAGGAAGACACAACACAGAATGGAAAGCCAAAATGCCAGCTGTGACCCTATAGGGCTGTCTAAAGTTTACCGCTGGCCGGTGTCCGTCAGCTGTCCGGTCTGTCCGGATGAACGTGGTTAACAAGGACCTGTGTGTTTACTCCTCACCTCATCAACAGGGGGAGAGAGATTGTAGAAAATAAGGGCAGAAGGAAATCAGCTAGCTAGCTAGCACAGATTCGGTGAGATGTCAGTGGTTTTCAATCTGGCTCGCTCACATTAAGCAAACCCGGGATGCTGACTGTTCTTGCTTGTGTCTGATTTGTGATCATTTTTCTTAATTGACTGAAATGCAAGCACACAAGGATCCAACCAAGTACGAGTGCCAGCTTGAACTTTGATGCACATAAGTAAGTCAGTGAACTTTTCTGCACTAGAGTTCCCCTGAGCAGGCAATAAAATCAGCAAGGATTGCAAAGAAGCTTGTTACTCCCTCCACTATATTTGAGTGGTAAGGAATATTCCTGCTTCCTCAGATCACAGCAAACATTAGTGCTCCGTAATGATTTGAGTGGTGTGATGGTGACTGGAGCACCAGTGGGTATAGCCGTGTGCGATTATGCAAGTGTATTGCAAAGTAGCATAAACTGGTTTGAGACTGCTTTTCTCCCTGCTTTATTTTGCTAATCTCACTTTTTTGAATTGATAAAGAATTTGATGTTTGATCCAAATACCCCGGTTCATTTTGCCACGCATCGTGCAGCTTCTGAATTATTCGAGCTTTCTGCTTTCCTCTTAAGAATATGAAATAACTTGCCCATCATTCCACACAGACATCCCAAAGACGGTAAATTATGTACTGACATCGAGCTCCTCAGAGATCGAAACTATTAAATTAACTATTTGCTATACTAAATATTTGCTTTCATTCTAGCTTTTTTTCCCCCCCTCCTCTGCTTTGCTTTACTCACTGTATGTTCATCCAGGTCCTCAGCTTGTGGCCCTTGGCTCATTTTTTCTAGTCAGGTTAAGGTTGTGTTCCCATTATCATTTGTTCCTTAAGGTATGCAAGAAACAAATTACAAGGTGGTGCTTTTGCGAATGTGCACCTTGTTTTTCATTAGTATGGCTAGACTAATACGGGGTTTACTGACCTGGGAACAGCAGGTGCACTCCACCGCGCTGGCACCTTTGAGCGGCAGCACTTCATTAGTCGAAGCAATTACTTTTGGGCAGTCGAGGTTTCACCTGGGTTCCATGAATGTGAGTGTGTGCACCGAATTGAGAGTGCGGACCTACACCTCGTGAACAAGTTTCCACCCCTGAGTGATTGTGAGGGACAGAAAAGTTTTCTCTTGTAGTTTGCAAGAGCACTGGTGGAGAGGAGTTTGATCCGTCATGATAACAATTAACATATATTAGTCTGCTTGTCGGGTTCTGTCTCGGCTCACCGTTCTGTTATTTGAAGACCTGCCTGGTATTTTTAAAACCTCATTTAATACTTCAAATTTGTCGGACCTTAAATTGTGGTTTCAAACGCGGTCTTCACATGAATTCCAGGAATCTTAATCAAATGTAGTAGATTTTAAAAATGGGACTGATGAAGCAGCCCTGCTTTGGCTTTGGATGGATGAAGAATGTTTTTGGTGACACATTTCATGATGAACACAAAAATACCCAGTGTGAAGCCTCCCTGTTTGTTTCCTGTCTAAACACCCGTCGCATCTACATAATTATAATCTCCCAGTGCACCTTTGGTATTATTCTTTATCACCTGGCATAATAAACTCTTAGTCCCCTTGTTACCAAATTATATAGCCGCTATAAAACCCTACAGTCACTGCACTTAGCTGCTCCCCTCTTGTGACGCATTCAGTTGATCATCAACAACATCATCAACATTTTCAGCCTGGCTCTGTCTCACGGTAAATAAACGCACTTCCCATGATCCCATCTGGTCTCTTAACTCCCCTAATTGATGCTTCACTTATTAAAAAAAAGAAAAAAAAAAAAAAAAGATGAGTTTTAAGGACTAATTAGCTCATGAATAATTTGTGCAAAGTCAACAGGTGACTGAATTTCAAAGTTTCCTGTGAGACACCCCGTGAGACAAACTTGCGTGGCCCGCGAATGCAAAAAAACAAGGCCGGCAAAATGTAGGGCAGTGCTCCTGTTCGCCCTCCTTGCCTTGTCAGGTGACTCAGACGGGGCTACAAGGAGCGGACATATGTGTTCTGCTACAGGGCTAAGCTTAAGGGAACATGTTGTGTAATGTACACCACCTGTGTGCTTCCTGGCAGTGGTTTTACTGTGGCTACAGTCGCTATGACAGGCTCAGCAGAGGTCATTTGCATACTTTATGACTCCAGGTAAAGGGGGATGGCAAGAGGTAGAAGTAGGCAGGGAGTGTGTGTGTGTGTGTGTGTGTGTGTGTGTGTGTATGTGACTGTGACAGAGAGAGAGAGGGAAAAGAGGGGAAACGCGTGGCTTTTGCGTGAGTCATAAGGGCCGGCAGTTAAAACTGGTCAAATCCATCTCCTGGCCCTAAGATGTGCTGATGGGTGAAAACCAAACAGCTTGGAGGTAGGTTGTTTTTGACAGTTTGTTTTCTCTAACAGGACACATGTTTTGGAGCCAAACCTCCTGTGATGCTGTCTTTCTTCTGCTGCTGTTGTTGTTATTGTAGCCTGCTCTCTTCTCCCGAGGCTAGCTGGGGCTCAGGCTTGGGTATCTATACACTTGTCTCTGTTTTCCTCCGCCTGTCTTGTCTGTAGTGGATCACGTAGAGTGCCCTGAGAACTGCTTATCTTATTCGAAAGCGTTTAATAAACCAGTCTGCGGGCTGGCTGCTTTTAAAATGGAAATGAAGGAGCTGAGAAGGAAATAAAGGATTTCGGTGGATAACTTTTGCGTTACACAATAACAGAAGAAAATGAGGTACTTTTTTGTCGTGTTTGGTTACAGTGGTTGACCAGTAAGGAAATCTGAACAGGCTTGTATTGCGGGCTTGTTTGCTGAGTCAAAGGGGGAAAGATGGTGAACTTTGGCCTGTACAGAGCAACATTACTGTACTGCTAATGATTTACACTGAGGCTAGAGTACTAAAACAAGTAGTAAAGAGGTGCCACATACTATGGTATATCTTGATACTGTATACTGTATGTGTGACGTAATAGTTTCTTGAATGACATGTCTTAATGATTCATTAAGTGCTAACATTTATCCAGTCTTTTTTTTATTTATCATTTTCATTTGTTCCTAATGAATGAGTAATTAGCTGCTAAAAGTGATTGACAGGTTGCCCCAGGAAGCACAGTTAACACAGCTGAGAAATATTGCCTCTCTGAACTAATTACCTGAAATGACTGACTTAATATTGGCGATATCCTTCTAACAGACTCCAATATCACAGCTTACAGTCGCTGATTAAAGGGAGTATATGGTGCAAAAAAGTTGTGTAGTGTTAAATCTCTCGTCAGAAAATATGCTGTAAATATACCATGAGGAGATTCACCGTAAGAGCAAAAGTCTGGGATGAGTTCCAAAAAAGTTCATTTGCAAACAACAGTTTTATGAAGTGTTCGTGAGCTCATGTCGTAAAATCCTTTATACAGCCGTGTGTTCAACCTCGCTCCATCTTTGCTTGTGAACGACTGAGCCTTTCCGGGATGCCCCTTTCATACCCAATCACGACACTATCACCTGTTAGCAATGAGCCTGTTTACCTGTGGAATGTTCCAAACAGGTGTTTCTGGAGCTTTCCACAACTTTCCCAGTCTTTAGTTGGGATAATTTAAGTGCACTTGGTCAAAAGATTGAGTGAGTAAAATATGACCTATTATCTATTATCCTAACAGTATAAAGTTAAAGATAACACATGTTTGTAATATATTAGGCAATATTTCTTTTAGCTATCAAAATAACAAAAAAGGAAGAGGGCCAGAAGCAAACCTCCCCAATTTTCTGAAGGCAGTGGTTATCTCTTGCGGTGGGATTGGATTCACTGTGCCTTTGTATTTTCAAATTCCATTGTTGACTGGTATGGCTTTGCAGTGTTCTTAAAACTTTCTCCTGCTTTGTGGGCATTAATTATTTTCATTTTCAGAGTCCTAGACAGCTGCTTAGAGAATCCCACGGCTGCTGATTGTAGAGACAAGGCTTGAGGAGTCACAGTATTTGAAAAGCTTTGAAATTTGCCTCACTTTACCTTTCCAAATGATGACGGTGAACAGGCCATAGCACTATCAAGCCTTTGTAAAAGTTATGTGAGTGCTCAAATCTCCTGGGGTACCCAAACTTTTGCAACTTTCCTTTTCTTTCCTCTAAAATTGCACTAAACGAAAATATTGCTCTAATCTTTGTTGTAGATTTGATCTTTAACTTAATGACTCAGTCCATCTTCTACTCACTTGCCACTGTATGTCAATAAGTTCTATTTTATTTGTTTTACACAGAGTCCCAGTTTTTGGGGGGAATTGCGGTAGTGGTATTTACGCCTGATCATTTAAGATATCTAATGTGCTTTGTGTAAGCAGACTGCCCACGTTGCCCTTTTCAAAGCATGCGTTGCTGCTGTGTAGCAATGTGCGGATAGTGTAGACAAGGCTGAGATTTCAAGATGAACTTCCTCCAAAACCAATTAGTGTATTCCAGAAGGACTCTGTGCTCCTATTGCTGAGAATTTAGTGTGAGGGTCTGAAAGATAATCAAGATCCATCTTTGGGTCAATAAACTCTCCTCTGTATCAGCTTGGCAGAGCTTGCGCAGGCAAGAGAGGCACCCCAGGGAGAACAGGGTGCTGATAGTCAGTATAAGTGAGGTTTAAGCTACCACTGGCAGTAGATAGCACAGTGCATACTGTAAAAAGCCTATGGATATTGTGGCCATGGACCTGAGCTTGGAGCTACCACTGGCTGAGACTGTGGCTTAAATATTTGTAAAAGGTACAACTGAATCTGACAAGGAAAAGCGGGAGCTGTAGCAGCATGGCTATAGCTGTAGCAATGAATTGGAAATGAAAGCAATGTAATAACGCATTGGTGCCAAATATGGAGTTACATCACCAGCTTTGGACTGGAGCGGCCAAGACTGGACAAATGTGCAGTATCCAGGGTGTCTGGGTTCTGTGATTCATATGCTCACAATGCAACAAAAGGAAGCTGTGTATTGGGCTGCATTTTTGAAAATAAATGAGCGTTGAAGAACATACTGAGCAAATGAATTGGAAGAGAAGAAGTGGGTTATTGGATGGTTTGGAAGTTTTCTATGGGCGTTTAGTTTTTTTAGCCGTGAAACTGGGTCACAGGTAGAAACCATTGTAATGGTGTTAAATTCAACCTGCATTCCTCTGCGAAGGCGCAGATTGACAGTTTTCCATATTCAAAGCATCTTGGTAAATCACAGATGCAACTGTTGATAAGTGGTGAAAATATATTATTCCTGTAGTCTTCAGATGAATCAAACATTATATTTTCACTATGTAATTCAGTGTTGCAATTTGTACAGCTTCTTACCATATTCATTTATACGATTTCTTGCTAACTCCACCCTTCATACTGAGCTCAGAGTGAACTGAGAGTGAACTGCTGTGCAACAGGATCTCTATTATACGCTACAATTTACAATAATTCAGAAGTTCTCTGGATGCAATGAACTAAACCAGCAAGATCAGGAGTCGTGCTGGTGATTAAATTGTGCACTAATTAAGTTACCACAATAATCATGCTAGTTTTTGAAAGACGAAAACCCAAACTACAAAAAAAACCAACTGCTCACTTGCAAACCAATAACCTGAATATGACATCTAAACAGGACAAGTGTCGAAGATCATCAAATGTATAACAACCTCTGTCTGAATCTACCTTCTCACAGCGTACAGTATGAATCCCTGTGGCAGCAAGGTTGTGGAGGATCCCATAATAGAGATAGAGTTAGAAAGAGAAAAAAGATGGATTGAATGAAGCGGCACAGGGACCATTATACCCTTCAGAGGGCTATAGCGGCCCCCTTGTAACGGATGTCGCAGACATTCTCTGCCGTCCTCTGCTCTCATGGTGTATGACAAATATCTGTTTACTCTTTCGATCATCCTACGGGCTGAAATAATGCACTTTGCTGTCTCTAGTCTCCAAATGGCGGCCATGCATCAGCACTTATACTCTCTCTATAGTTTTACCTCTTTTATATCACGACATTCTCTCCTCTCTTCCTCCCTTGGTTCCTTTCATGGGGCCCTCTTTGGAACCAATGATACGGTGAAAAGCTGATGCCAGCGCCTGATGGCCACAAAAAACGGGTCCAAAAAGTCGCAAAAAGAACTTATTTCAATTATTCTCTGCACTCCCAGTCACAGATTAAAATGATGATCTGGAAAACACTCTTCACACTGTATGGTTTTTGTTCTCTGGAGAACTGTGTTCATTGTGTTTTGCAACACTGCGGCTGCAATGCAAATCACAATCATACCCTCTCTTGTTACTTGTTATCTGTTCTTTAGATGTGGAATTGAAAAAGAGTCCTTGAGATGGGCTTTTCCACAACACTCGCCCACACACACACACACACACACACACACACACACACACACACACACATTCACACACCGTCTTTTACAGACACAACTCTTCTCTCAGATACCAGCTCACACACTCATTTTTGACGTATGGGTTGAGTATATTCCTGGAGATGTTGTTTACCCTTCATGCTTGACGTGATTTCAGAGTGGAGGTGGTACCGGGCTGTCCTTCTCTTGCACATTACATGTTTCAAAAGACAAGGCTTGAAAGCGGTGCAGTGAATCTAGCACACACTCAATTATACAAGCACTGATGGAGTGGAGTGGTCATGCGTGTATTCGGCCTCTATGTTAAGGCCCAGGCCATTTTGCCCTTGTTCAGTTCCACAACCACCACGTCCTTCCAAATATAAGCAGAGTAAGTCGTGAACCGAAAGCTAAAGCAAATAATGAGCAGTAGACTACAACAAAACCAACATGTGATTGCAGCACATTGATCCAACAGCATTCTCTATTAGATGTGAAAAAATATGCAGTGCATTTGTTAGCTCAACAACAGCAGTAATAGCATGATTAGCATGATTCTATTGCCAACAAAACAACATGTTAGTCAGAGGAGTCTGTGCTGAGCCAGTTACCATTTCACCAATATTCTGGAACAGGTTATTAAATGGCCTTGAGAGCTGTAAGTCTTTATCCTTTTAGAGCTCTTACTTACATTCGGAAGTGAGGGAGCCTCAATTTTCCCATGACAGTAAATAAAACATCCATGAAGTAGCAGTAAATAATGTAAACACACAGAAGGAAGATGGAACCTGTACAGAAAGAGGAAATGGAGCGTTAAATGGTGGCACATTTGTCAGGACTACCCTTGGGCTAAAAAGCCCATCCCCATCCCCACCTGCCCCACCTGGTACACATCCTCTCATCTCAAAAGTCTCCACAGAGCATTAGTGGAAGTGCTTTGCAACCTGTTTTAAACACAGCTAGGTAATGCACCTGGAATAGTAGCAATTAATAAGTCGATAATTGGAAAAAAAAAAAGGCTATTTTTTTGTTCTCGAATGTAACCTCGAATGCATACTCTCAAATGTGTATTTTAGAAATGTATCTGTTCAGTCTGTGGCTGCCAGTCCACAACATGCAACGAAGAATGAAGGAAAACTGAAATATTAAAATACATTTAATATGATATTTTAATATATTGCAAATGTATGTTTATGTATATTTAAGGTATGTCAAAATGAGCAATGGATTAGACCCAACTACCCCTACTGTGTCAATTTGACAAAATTTAAGATGTTTTCTCTTGTCAGTTTTTAGAAATACACTTACATGTTGTTGTTGTTGTTGTTACAGCAAATTAACTGGCTTTTTGTGAAATACATGACAGGTTACATCACATATATGAATGGTCCTAACCATGGGTGAAAACGTCAGAGGGGACAGCCTGACTGCACTGGAAAGCATTTTAAATGGCCAACTGAAAATTAGCAAAACCCTCAATTGTATCATTAGACTTAAAAGGTTCTAAAATTCCTGTATTAATGAATCGGACCTCACAGTCGGCCATTGAATGAACCGTAGTCAAAGGAGAGACTGTCAGTCGTGGAGTTTTTAATAAAGGTCATACTTGATGTAGCAGTGTAAAAATGCCACGGCAGATCTATTTGTTTATCATCTGTGTAATCAGTGTTCAGTGGCTGGTAAAACCCTGCAATAAATATTTAACAGCAATCTTTGGTTCACATGAGAAGTGAGGCTGATGCCCATGTAGGCTTTGTCTTTTAATTTGCTCTGTTCACCAAAAAAAAAAAAAAAAAGACTGATTAATTGACAGAGAATTTGTAGCACAGCGGTGGTTAATGAGTCAAGGAGCGCAGTTTACATTGCCTCATCCTCCTTTAAGAGGAAAAGAAAAGAGATTTTGGTTTTGACCTAATAGCTTTATATTCAGTACATTAAGTAAAACAACCGCATGGTCTTTAATAAAGATTCTTCTGCTGTAGATCCACGTGCTGAGGCATGGCCCCATCCTGAGATTTGCTGAGTTTAGGTGATAATAATTCTTAGAACAGGTGCTGCACCATAAGCCCCGAGGCCTGGGGAAGTGAATGATTAGTGGCACTCCCCCAAGATGCATTGCTCCTCTGTATTAAAACCAAACTCTACCTTTTATTCCCTCCAGGGTTTATTAAGTGGGCCAGTTGCCATAGCGACGCTTTGGCAGGATATTGCCAGGATAAGCCGTAATGGGTCTCCTGACGCAGTTCACTCTGCTCCTGTGGAAGAACTTCACTCTCCGGAAGAGACAGAAGGTACACTTGCGCTCGCCAACCCTCTTTGCAAATCAATGTATATCTGCTAAAATTGGTCAGCGATGGAGGGAAAATGAGAATATGGTCCCAGGGTTGTGTCATCAAGGGCAGCTAAGTTATTCATGGGAGGGATAGGTAATGGGTGGGCTTTTCTACGAAAATTGTCTCCTATAGAAGTAAGCCGCCTTTAACAATCTTACCTTAATGCCCACCAATTTAAAGTGTCACCTTCAATTTTTGGAGATCTATCTCTTGTGCACGTTATGTCACATTGCCTGTGTTTTAGTTCTAACAAAGCCAGTCTTTGGCCTAATAGAATGGGACGGGGAGTGACGAATGTTAAATGCTCTGTTTGAAGGGCAAATACTCTTTCTGGCTCTTCTTGCAAACTTGCTGTCACAGCCCGTCCTCAGCAATGTTATCCAAAAGTTTAGTATCATTGCAGTTTACAAAATGTCACCAGACAATTAAAGGTTATTAATTTTTACTGTTCAACGGAAAGATCAAATGCACCGACTAACATTTAATTTCTTTTTTTCTTACGATGCACTTAAACTGTCGCCGCCCCTTTCACTTCAGCTGAAATTTTGACTGCCTTCATTTTTCACACTTCCTCTGACAGTTGAACTGCTTTCTGTGCTTGTGCTTCAAATGTCAGTTCACCTGCTTTAAGTGCTTACATACAAAATGACAATTCAGCTACCTAAAGGGATTCAAATGAAAAATTCAAGAGCTTTATCTCTCAGTTGCTTTCGGCTCTTACTAAGGTTGGGCGATATTGCTTCTGTTGTCCATCTATGGAATTTCATACCACAGTAACGTTATACATCATGATAGTGTAATTGTTTTGGTAAATTTAGTTAAGAAATGGTTTCAAATAAAACTGTACAGACTACAAACGAGCTTTCTTTCAATGAGGACAACATGTAACATTTCTGATGCAAACAGTTAACGTTTGAAGATGTCAACCTGTGACTTTCAGTGTAAGGCTGCACATTCAAATTTTCTTTAGCTGGTTTTGCCTTTTCTAGTTTAGAGGGTTTCATCTCTTATGTGAAACTCCTTTGTGTAGAACAGACTAGAAGATTCAAAAGACAGTTTAGTCCAACTTCATCCAAATACTAACGAACGCGAGCACAAATTCAAACTTGTGCAGACCTCCTTTAATTAGAAATCATTTCTAATCTAACTCTGCTGATGAAAGTCTCTTGGGCATTGTGCCCAGGCCACTTAGGTGAACTTTGGTCATTGCTTTTTCATTCTCCAAACAGATAGTAGTCGACATGTGATCAGCTAACGATATATGGCTATTATTGCCTCTCATCTCACCCACAGTGGCCACGAGGTCACGTGCTGCAGGAAGATAACAGTTACACCGCGTGTCGCAACTGCATCTCAAGGGTCAGAGCAAGTCGTCATGGAATCTGATTATCCCTATGCGTCATTTTCGAGGCAGATATAGCCGTCACAAAGAGCTGCAGTGTGTTCTTTGATTTATACTCTTGCAGTAATGATAGGTCTCACATCCACCCACTTGTTTTGTTAGGGGTTCAAGCACAGCAGTCTATCTGTTGCCAGAGTAGAACAAAAGACATCTTCACACAAAAAAAATCAGCTTTCATCAAAGTTCATACTTTCTTGGAATAACTCAAGGCAAAGTCATTTGTAATTTCACAACTTTGTATCTGGGAAACATTCCCCTTGTTAATTTCCTCAGCCGGCATAAAGAACCGGGTAGTATCTTTTGTATCAGGAGGAAATATGTGCCTACTTTTTCCCTGAAATATGTAAGGGGACAGTGGTGGTTTTGTGCATGGAATGTGGGATATTTGGCCAATGTCAACATGAAATATTGTTATTAGACAAAACCAGTGGGAGTTAGCAAGGACAATGGTGCTTCTGGAGGGCTTGTGGAGGTTAATGACCAATTATATGAATGCCTCACCAAGCATTTTAAGATTTTATAACGGGCATGAAACTGATTTTATGGTCCAGTATTTCACATAATTTCATAGGAGGAGATTATCTATTCACAAAGACGCTGGTGTCCGATGGCAAATGCCTGGGGAGCCAGACATTGAGAAAGTCCCCATGATCTCTGTGTTCCCTCTCCATGCCTTTTCTTTGGAATACATTATGATAATTCACCCTCTCAGCAGAACTACATCCTCTCACAGAGACTGGAGGGAATTAAAGGACAGAATTAGAAATTCTATCTAGTTTCTTTGAAATATATCTACAATTTTCTCATCTGTAATTCATTGACAAAATTATACAACTGGAAATTCACTCTACGCCTGTATATATATATATATGCCACAGTGAAATAAATACTATGTGTTCAACCTCCACAGCTCATCCCTATTCTTCTGCAGAAACCTTACTTAAATTCAGAAGGTACCCATGGTGCTGTAGCATAACAAGCAATGTGTATGATTGTATTTCCTCACCTCACCTCTCCCTGCCCTCTGCTTTAATTATGAACACAACAGCCACAATATAGATGTCTTCTCTTATTATTTGTGCTAATGTGCGTCATCAGATACTGTGTCGGAACATGTTACTAAAGCAGGTGCAGGGAATTGGCTGACTGGAGCTTTCCAGCCGGTTTCTCTAAGCAGGTCACTCCGCCAGAGATGTCAGGAGGCATGAGTGTGCAGACCGACCGGGGCAGCTGAGGTTAGAGGAGAGGTCTCGGTGGGTGAGGGCGGGCCTTGGGGGGTGGGGTTGTTGAGCGATGGTGTGCCAAGGGATGTGTAAAAGCCTGGATGGCAGAGGATGTGGGGTTGAAGAGTCAATGCTGCGGCATTGTAATATCTCATTGGAAGTCATCCGCTGGAAGATATGACTCCCTGCTGAAAATGCTTCACCGCGGGGATGAATTGCCTTTATGAAGTCAAATCAGCTTTTGCACCATTGTTACTTCACCATCACCTTTCATAGGTGCACATTACCTTGAGTCATTTCGAAAGAAACTGCACTGTTTCTGTGTTTTCACAGCAACAGCAGTGGTAAAAATAAGCATCTCTGTGTGTTTCGGAAATGTGGAAGCTTGAACCTGTAATGCCCCAAGGTGGTTCAGATGTATATGTTAACCTCCAAACTCTAGGTTCTTGATATTTTGTCTCTAAAGTACCTCTAAAGGCAAACAGAGAAGAAAAAATATGAGAAACTAGTAAAGCCTTGAGGTCATCCATTTGTGCTTTCTTGGTTTTTCTCTTCACCCATTCCCCGAGGTTGAAATAAAAGCCAGGCATGTCACATGGGCCGTTACATGCCGGCAGGTATTGAAGTTGTTGTATTAAAGCGAGGAAGTGGTTCCTGCTCTTCATCCAGAAGAGGATTAAATGTGGCGAGGAGATGATAAGGTGTGTGTGATAGCTTTGGCTTGGGGAGAGGAAGCAAGCAGAGGTTTCTCTCTCAATCCTGTAAGTGCTTCGAGTAAACGCAAGACCAACTGCAAAACATGTGGACTGTGACATCTGTAGCTACATTGTAAACACACACAGGGATGTACACACCCTCATGAGGGTGTGTGTATCCATGTATCAATCATTAACGGTATCTTTTACAGTTTATTTAATAGTCCTCGTCTTCACCTCTGCCTCATATCTTTGGAGTGATTTGCTTTGACTTTAGGAAGGATGCCACATTTTTAACTCATGAGAAAACAATGCAAATGATGTGAGCTAGAATGTGCTCCAGAGATGTATCTCATAAACAAATGATGAAACAAGGCCACTTTATCCTTGCAGGTGCGGCTCATCGTAGAACTGACATGGCCTCTGTTTCTCTTCTTCATACTGGTGGGGGTTCGCGCCACCAATCAGGCATTTCACAAAGGCCAATGTAAGTACAAGCC
Source organism: Chaetodon auriga (assembly GCF_051107435.1). Classification (NCBI taxonomy): domain Eukaryota; kingdom Metazoa; phylum Chordata; class Actinopteri; order Chaetodontiformes; family Chaetodontidae; genus Chaetodon; species Chaetodon auriga. The sequence continues at coordinate 9,319,407 of NC_135097.1, read as the reverse complement.
CGATTGAAAACTCTGTTTAAAGCAGCAGAACGACTGCTGAGGTTTCATAGTTTGTAGTTAATTCTCTTAACTCTGCTGTGACATCAATGGATCTATATTTCCAGACAACAAGGTGTTAGTCGTGCAGCTGTGTAGATGAATGCAGTAAGTATTCACCTGTATTCCTTTAGGCCACTACCCAAATAAAGCCATGCCATCGGCTGGCATGCTGCCCTGGCTTCAAGGTATGATCTGTAACATCAACAATCCCTGTTTGAACTATCCAACGCCGGGGGAGACACCAGGCCAAGTCAACAACTTCAATGACTCCATGTATGTACTGGAATGTTTTCCTTTCTGTCGTCTAAGGCATTATACACTAGGATGAAACTGAATACGAGATGATTTGAGAATTTATATCTGTGATCTTTTTTGTTGTCTTTCTGCTAAACTAGAATTGCTGGGATTTTGATAGAGCTGCAAAGCCTCCTGGTGAACAGATCTGTTCTCAGTAAGGCACAGTTGCTCGCGGATGACATCGACCAGTTGACTTCAGTCCTGTCACAGGCTAACCCTGGTAATGGTAAGAAGATTTGAATACCACATTCCTGATGCATTGACTTAAAACAGCAAAACTAGTCATGAAAAGACCTTGTTCTTAAACACTATCATAAAAATTGATGAGAAGCAACAATGTCAAAGTGTAGATTGATAGAAAAGTTTTATTGCTACTGAGTAATGGTTCAAAAAATAATTGGTATTGAAAATACTCAGCCTCAGCAACAATCACTCTGCTATGTCTTTATTAAGTACTCTCCATCAAGGAAAGTATCCCCTTCATGCGGATGACAAGTTGGAGGATTTGTTATTCTCCTTTATCCCTCAAAAACAATGGCGCGATTATTTATGATGCAATTTGCCATGCAGACTGACAGATCGTTTGTCTTGATAAGTTGCTGCTTTGCATTCGGCTCATTTAGTCTGATGATATTCAGATTTTCATACGGCACCTAATTTGCAAAAAGACAAGGGGGGGGGATTGCTGTTCAACAAACGGCTCCTGGGCCATTTGCATTTTGGGGTCGCTGGCTTGTAATATACAAGATTAAATCCATCAAACATCTAAGCCTGGGCATAATTAATGGCGTGCGCTGTCTTACAAGAGAGCACAAAAGGTCATCAACAAGAATGGAGAATGGACTATCAAAAGACTAGGATGGCAAAGGCGATTGTGTTGTCCCTTTTTTGGTTTTTACCAAGGGTTGATTAAAAGACTCAGGTGGTCTCTTCAATCAGAAAGGCAACACTGTTCAAGAAGAGCCCAGAGCATGTTTGTCTTCCGCATAATCTTACCCTGTGCATCCCTCTTGATGTTCTTCCAGTCAGCAGGGCCATAATAATATGTGTTTAGTAGCTGTCAGCAGGCGTCACATAGACTGTAAGAAGTGCATCACGCTGCATGATTAACCCCACAAAATCCTGAACGTTTATTTTTACCAAACATTTATCTTAATTGAACCTTGAAAATCTGAAAGTCACTTCCTCCCCTCATCCTGATAATTGACTGACTTGCATGTATTACACTTGCGGAAGGGCGAATCTAATTCAATTACTTAACCCCTTCATCATCTCAAGAGCAAACGCAGTCCCAGGAAGAAGAAAACACATGTTGCATACATTCAGTGTGTGCATGAGTGCGTTGAATATAACAGCTCCAGACAGGAAAAAAAAAAAAAGCATTCATGTTTCCTTGGGGAGCTTGTGTGAGCCTTTTCAATTGGACAATTTGTAGAACATTATAAAGCCAACTTGAAACAGATAGTTTGACATTGTCTAGCCAACACTGTAAGATTAACACACCACCATGGAAGACGAAGGATTCTCACAAGTTGTAAAGGATTAAGATCAATAGGACAACGTAACATATTTGCTCCTGCGATACGGGGCAGTTTGTACATGTATAATCTTAAAGTGAGTTTCCTGGGATTTATAATTGCTGCATATTCTTTTTCTGTTTAAAATAATTACTTTCCGTTGGTGATCAGTGATTGCAATTTGAGTGAACTAGTGCCTCGGGCTGCTCTAGTCCGTGACCTTACTTCCATTGGGATGCTGAGTTTTAAAAATCATTGTATTTGTACAAGTCTGAAAAAGTGTTTCCGAGGCAGCCTGAACGAGTTGGTTCAATGGTTTCATCGAGATCTTTTATCACCCGGATTCCAAATGTGTTCCACTCTTTAAAACCAAGGTCAGCACAAAAGGAATAAAGTTGGGATTGTCAACCGTTGGGGGTAAAAAGAGTATCTGCTGGAGAGAGAAAATGCCTGCTTCTGTGTACTAAGAATGTACCCACAATAAAAGAGGCTCTTTTAAACCCTGACTACCTGTGGACAGCTAATCAGGAGAAAACGGCTGATTAACAATCTGATGCGTGTTTAGCAACAGATTATCTCCTCTCATGCAATTCAAGTGTTCAAACCCCTACTTGCACCAATGAAGGATTTAATTGCAACAGTCGTCTAAAAGGCTTAATTTAAATTGACATTCATCAGACCGTAATGCCCCTCCAAGCAACATGTGTAACAAAACCAAAGCAGAATGCTATCAGGTGTTCTGCATTCTTGAGTCTCTATTTTGTAAATAAAGTCACATTATATTCAGCAGCTGCACTGCGGTAATTTTGAAGACAGAGAAATTAGCTTTAACTTTGTCCTTTCAACAACAGAATAAATCCCTCCATTGCAGAGGAAGGCCTGAGTTACATGACAGGCTCCCCTGCATGACTGGCATTGTTGTCCATAAGGACGAATGACACACATTTCTGCATTCACCCAGTAGTGTGGAAATGCAGGGTGAAGAGTGGAGGTAGAGACAGACAAGCTGCATGGCTGGCTACAAAATATCTGGAGTGCAGGTGGCGAGTAACGAGGATTTATAGCCAAAACTATTAGAATTAGACTCATGTTAGGCTTTACCGTGAAGTTTTCCATCTCTGACCAGCACATTAAGTATTATTGTATTGTGCTGTATTTCCAATTGTGTGTCCCTGTTTTTGCTTCGTATCAGCCGCTGTTCTACGAACATAATGATTCTCTGTCTGTATGTTTCAGGTCAACCAGTGATCCTAAAGAGTATTCTAAGAGACAACGAAGCTTTCTCCACTCATCTGAAAGAGAATTTGTCGGTGCCACCAACAGTGGTCCAAAGCCTCATGAATGCCGAGGTTAAACTCAATTCAGTAAGTATCGTTTTGCTCCTCCGCCTGCATGTAGAAAACAGCATAAAATGCATCTGCTTTGAGACAAGATTTTTCACCTCCCTCTGTACATGAAGGAATTTAAATGTTAACAAAATGTTCAAAGACCAAGAGTGTCAAGAGTGTTGTGCTTGAACATTTAAGAATAAAATGTCCTGGCCAAGAACTGCCTCTGGGACTCCTTGTCTTGACAGTCATAATCAAAGTAAACTCTAGTATTTGCTTGACAGAGAAAGCCGTTTGAAGCTGCCTACAGTAGGTAATTTGGAATGAAATGAACTTGCAACAGCAATAAGAGTATCATTTGCTCCCCAAATGATACTGTGGTATGTACCAAGTAATATCAAATGAGCTGCAAGTAGGTAATTATGTTTCTCTGACATTGACAAGGATGCTTGAATACAATATGCGCTGATTAAAAGATCCCTACTGTGTATGAGGCATTCTGATGGTTGCAGTGGGTTCTGGTGCAAACTGTACTGAGTATCCAGAAAGTGAAAGTTCATGAGCCATTCTCTGTCTTCTGCCCATGCATCCTGTCTAGCTTGGTGCCACTGTATGCTGTCTGGTCTGATGCAAATCATCTGCGTGTATGCTTCTGTGTGTGTCTGTCACATTTTTACTGCTTCAAGTGTCACTGTCTGTGCATGTGCTCAGTACATTATGTCAGTTTAAAAGCGGGCGATCGAAGAAAAGTAAGACTGAACTAATGCGAAAACACTACTTTCCATGTGATTTTGCATTCCATCTGCCTCTACAACGAACCCAAAGGACACAACGCATGAATAATTAAAATGATCAGATGCAAAGTTCTCATGTTTGTCAACTTTTGCCAACGTTGGTGTTTATTTTTCAGATGATGGGCATCCCAAGGCCTGGCAACCTGAGGAGCATCCTGTGTGAGGGGACAGATCTGGATCAGTATGTCCAATTTAGCAGCCAAGCTGAAAAGCAGGCTTTTCAAAATGTCAGCTGCTCCCTCACTCCACAGCAGCTGATTAACACCCAGCGAGTGCTCCTGCAAAACCTGGATGCGAGGAAAATACTTTCTGAGGTGAGCTTCTCTCGCTGTCGCCCACACACACACAACAAATCCCACAACTTCATCATTTAATTTGAGTTTGATGAAACTTGAAGGAATTTTGCATTGTAACCCGGACACGCTTAGTCTAATTTTGCGGGAGAGGGGATGCATTAGGGAACTGTGTTTTGCAGTAACTGGCCTGATCGGGTCGTAGTTGTACAGGCCATAACATATGGGTAAATGAAGGCGCTATTAACAATGTCAATTTTAAACTCTTGTCATGCCTGGTGTCAGTTGAGGAGTTGAAGGATGTATTTGAACTCCTCCATCAGGCATTTTAAAGCCCAACTGAAGATGCTGCAGCTGTTGTGTGTATTTTCCATTTCGCAAAAGAGAATCAAGCTGTTTTTTGGACATTTTTTGTGGAAACAGCATCTAAGATTCGTGCCTCTTGGTGGGCATTCCCCATGGCGTTTGAGAGCTCATGTTGCTGGGAGATGCACTGTCAACTTCCATGGTGTGCTACTGACGAGAGCACATCATAGCCCTGCATAGCCTCCCAGCATTGATCGACAGATTGTTTTCAACAGGCATATGTAGCTTTGATTAAGCACTGTTGGTGATTTAAGCTGTCTGTTTGTGGCTATAGCTGGAAACATTTTCTGCAAATGTTCTAAACGCATCAGACATAAGAATTAATTCACTGTTTGCTGATACAGTTTGGTTTCTAATCGACTGAGTAGGCCTGTTGGTGCAGGGTGCTTCTGAACTGCTGAGCAAACCTTGACGCCTGTGCGAAAATGAAATGCCAAGGTAGTGTAGGTGGGTTTTGCATGCCTGAAATTCTTGTTGAACTTTCTTCTTTCTGGCATTTTCTGTGTGCGAGTTATGACAGATGCTCATCCTAGATTGAGAGAAAAACGAGAAACAGCAAATGTAGCTGCACAAGGTAATTTTCAACATGGATGTGCTATCAATTACAAACTAAGATAAAACAGTCCCTGCAGCTTAATACAATTTCAGTATTGTGGGTCTGTTCAGACTAAAGTTCTCGCATGACTTGCAGTAAATTGAATTAAAAGACAATGATGTTCTGTGCCAGACAATTGAGTAGCCACTTTAAAAGTTAGATGTCATGCTTGTCTGGCTCTGTAACTTGGAGAGATGAAGACATTTTTCCGAGTCAGAATTTGCTGGTGCGTCCACTTTAAAGCCAAACCGACCACCAACACCTCAACACTCCTGCTGCTTTTGTCAACATTTTTATGTATTTGTTTATTTATTTTTGGCTAGTCTTAGTCCTTTGTCATGTCTTCTTTTATCGTGCTTCGTCGACCTCATCCTGTTTTGTTGAATTGGGCATTTTGGTCTTATTTTAGCCAAAGTTCAAGGACATGGAAAAAAGAAATAGAGTTTCTCAACATATTAAGTAATAGTTTTCTTAAACAAAATTAACACAGCTTAACGCTTTTTTTGTATTACTACACGATTATCTTAATATATTTATATTTCTTCCATTTAGAGTGAGAAATGGTTTTCTGTCCCATCGGGTCTAAGCTTTTAAATTGTCACCGTCATGTCCACCCCTGTGTCCTCAAGTGTTTTTACTAGAATGCATGCAATCAGGTGGGAATTATTTATTAGAACCAATGTTTTTTTGAGTTCTTTTAAATCTTTGAGCTCCCTTTGGGATGATGAAAGCCTGCACTTTTCTTTGAGTTTATCTTTGAGAGAAAATATATGGGACAGCAAATCCAATAAATAAGTGATAAGGCAGGAAGTTCGTAGGAGAGAGCATTTGAACAATTTAAGCCCACAGGCATTTTCAGACAGGAAAAAAAAAAAAAAGAAAGGCCAGACAAGATATGGTGGAAAAGCTCTTCAGTGCCGCAAGCAAATGGATGGAAAAGAACATCAAGCCTTCACACTTAAAGCTTGACGTTTCTGAATGATTGTGATAACAACAACAACAACATAAAGAAAAGGACAAGGGAAGAAGTCAGAGTTTATCACTGAGGCAGATTTAGACATTGGTTCCACGAGTTTGCGTTTGTGTTTCTGGAAATAATTTCCAAACAATGCACAGGGGAGACGGTAAACAAAAAAAAAAGATTTGAATAAATGAGGCGGTCAGTCGCTCAACAAATCATACCTTTTTACAAAATTTGCATGGTTACATCATTCTCAGAGAGCTGTTTTTTTAATCAGCTTACCTGGCTAGCAAAAGAAACACACCCACAACCGCTGGAGCCCTCAGGAACAAAGTGTAGTGGAAATTGAGGCCACGTTCTGCTCATTTTCAGGCTCATACTTTGCTTTGCTAATAACGTCACCTGTAGCAATGGCAGACAGCGAGATGGAGGGGACGATCACCTCGGCAGAAGATGCTCATCGAGCCAGAGGTGGTGCTGTGTTACACCGTGACGTAGACAATCGATAGAAGGAAAGGCGGGGCTACCAACAGGGTGTGTCAGGCAGTTCAGTTCAGAGTAACTTTTCAGACCTTTAACATGCACAGACATTATACACACTAAAGGAAAGAGAACCTCAAAAAAGCATATAATGGCCTCTTTAAGAAATGAGTTGAGCAGTCTGTTTCGTGCCTTGGTTCACTTTCTCCAGCTCCTAATGCGACGGCTGAAATCTCTCCTTCCGTTGGTTACTCACAGGTGATTTTCAGCTGCTTTGCAGAAAATTGTCTCAGACCCCTGCACTTTCTTGCTGTCTCCTCTTCATTTCTGAGTGTAAAAGTGACCTTAAGTAAATGTGCTCAAGCTCAATCAATAGCCAGGTTATTGTCCAAACCATGCTTGAATAGGCTTTTATATGTGAAAAGAGTTTTATCTCAAAATGAAAATGCAGTGTTACCCTTCTTTAGACCTCTCTTGGCCTTCTTTCCTCTCCCAATGGACCTATCTCTTGCATACACTGCATATAAGCTTTGTAATTGTAATTTCAGAAAGACAATACAGGCCTTCTTAATAAAGCCTATATTTGACACTTGATGCATGAAAATGACAGTGGTTAAAAGGGCATGCCATTTACTTCTTCTAATTGGACGCATACTGTGAACCATCCTAATGTCACTGTAACACACCGTAACACTTGTCATTTTAATGCAACTTTTATTAACCAGTGTCTGGGATGATGATGCTCGGGTTCAATTTACAGGTCAAGATACACAAATTAGCGCATGCATCACCAGCATTCCTTTCATCGTATGTTGATTGAAAAGGCTGATGCAGTACTGCTATTTTCAGCCGACGTCGTGACAGGTGTGCGGATGTCACAGATCTTATAAAATCCATGCACATAACAGCTGGAAATTACAACTGGAACGTTAGCTATTGGCTGTGTAATGCAATCATATGTTTTTCTACTTTTTAAAAAAACCTGAATTTTTCAAAATAGCAAGCATCGCTGTGAACTTAATTTGTTCACCGGATTATTTCCTTGTTCAGTTTTGTCCGTTCATGTACATGCATACAAACCAGCTGTTCATACCTCCTTCAGCTACCTTTGAATTCACCTGACACAGCAGCATTGATGGGGAAGATCACTCAAGATGCGTTACCAGTGTTTGAGGAGGTTAGTGCTTTTATTGTATTATGTATGTTCACAAAAAAAAAAAGAAAAGAAAAGAATCTGTTTGTAAAATTCCTTACTTTTCTTGCATCCAGATGGTCAGGTTGCAGAATTCTGTGATCTTTAAGGCCGCCAGTGAATTGGATTTCCAAGGGGACATGATTGGTAGTGTCAATATGCTACTGTGTGGCAGTCGGTCTGACTTCAGTTCCACCGACATGAACATCAGCGTATGGTCAGCAAGACAGACGGCTAACAGCGAGGCAAGCTCCATTCTGGGCAACAGTTCTGGTAAGTGCCGCAGCAAACTCCTTTACAAAGCAATGTTGTCAGACTTCACTTGTGTCTTTGTCATGTTTGTAGTCCTGGTTGCCAGGAAATGGACAAAATGGACACAGCATCCTGTATCACGGGACATAGCAACATGGAGCTACTGTAGCCTTGCTAGTGCAGCAAATATCAGTCCAGCAGTGCTCAGCAGGCAGTCTTTTTGGGGTAGCAGTGTTGTCTATGGACAGGATAAAAGTAATTGTATGACATAGAAGCACAGACAATTCAAACCCTGTCATCAAAATATGCATGCAAAGAAAAAACCATGATCCCCTTTTTCATGAATTGGTGCTGCATGGTCCACAGTGCAGTGAACTGAGCAGCGTGCGCAGGATGTGACAACTTGTGCACATCCAGGAACCAGGCACCTGTGGCACAGTTGGCACCTGTGCCAGAGCTGGAAACTAGGTTTGATTAGGAATACATTATCGGCGGCTGTGTCAGGGGCTGGCATCAATCGTAGCCAATCAAATCAAGCTCCTCTCATTCCATTTAGAAGCTGTGTACACCCCCCACCCTGACATAATGATGTTTTTTTGATAAAGAGGAAAGTCCAGAGTTACTTATCCCAAGTGGAAAGTGATGCTGTTGTCTGGGTGGTGCAGAGTCACAAGGCGCAAATACATAGCATTCTAAACATGAACATATGGCAACCCCAACTTCCCACTGAGGACAGATGGTGTCACTGAAACACAAATTCCTTGGTGCTATATTGATTTCACTGAACCAGGCTCAGTTTGGAAAGATTTTTGCGAAGGGGCAGTATCCCTGAGTAACCCCGTACAGTATCCTCGACAGCAGCCTGGTGCTACGTAGGAAATATGTCTTCCATGAAGCCACATTAGAGGAAGCTGTGGTACATTTACACCGCTTTGAAAATCTGGGCCACACCACCCACCTTCAGCGTGGTTGTAGGTGAACGAGGGTCCTCATGGCTGCGAGCGTTTAATTAGTAAAAGAGGAAAGATACTAAATTCTACAAGCGTTTGTGGAAGACATATGTAAGAGTCGAGTATTGATACGAATCACCCTTTGATCTAACCCCGAACACTCTGCTTTGCTGGCATCACTGCATCAAAGTGTGTTTCTTGATGTGTCTCATGGTTAAGGACTATACATCAAAGTATAGTTAGCATGCCTGAAAGATGTTTGTTACTGTGTAAAACTAATGGTAATAGTCAGGTACAGGACACTGTGTACCCACCGCTTAACGCTTTTTTCCATGAAGAATAGAAAAGGTGTTTCTGCACGACTGTCAGAAGCTGGTTAGCTCACTGCGAGATGTGTCATTTAATGAGCTAAAAAAAAACAAAAAAAACAAACAAAGAAGCTCACATTGTGGCCTGAGGCCTGTTGAGGCAATAAAGCATCCCCAAACCAGTGTATGATGCTTCACAAATGATTAAGGCTGATCTTTTCAAAGGCTGTGTTTTATTCTATCAACCCCTGCCTCGGTCCAGAACGCACTGGGAAAGTAGTGTTGTTCTTCACTCCAGTGTCACCTGGCAAACGATCCAGAGCTACCCTGTGGGTCCAACTGGGGTTAGAGCTGACTCCTCCCTAGAAACTGTGGAAAGACATGACCGTATGTCCTTTAGTGTTCTCTGCATTTTCCATTAGTTAACACTGAAGATTGCTTCTTCTAATTCTCTATATTTATGGAATATCTGTTTTTTTTGTTTTCATCTATGGGATTCACAGGAAAAAAAGAGTCATTATGGATGATCACACACCTGAATGTTTGCTCCTGACCACATGTCTGATCTTGATGAATGGGTGGACCTTCTAAGCCTTTTCTCACACTTTTTTGTTTTTGTTGTATCATTTGCACCTGTTTAAGTGCACCTGATTCTATTTTTAGTAATTAAAGGGACGGTAACTTTTTCCACATGGCGATAAGCATTTCTGTTTGTTGCCATTGCATAACTAATTCCCAAGAAGTGTTCTGCTCTATTTCTGCAAATATTACAATGAGTAAAGGTGTGTTTATTAACACATATTACTCTAAAACGTATTTTCTTCAAACCTGCCTTGTTATCTTGACAGTAAGGGAAATAACCCATAATAGAACATATATAAAAAGACAAACATATATTTACATATATACAGTATAATATATACATTTCCATGCATTTAAATATATGGAAGGATTATGCAATACATGTTTATACTGCACTGTATCATTACCTAGACATACATAGTTAACATTTGGGGAATTTGTAGTCAAGCAGCACAATTGGTCACATTTTTCCCTAAAAGATTATGCACATCCTTTCTAAGTCTTTTCTTACTGTGCAGAGAAATCACTGTTGTCGTCACTCAAAAATGAATAACAGTAACCCGGTTGCTCGTGGTGGTGATGGTGGGCACAGCTTTGAAAATCAGTGATTATGTTTGCTCCAGAAGATCTTTGAGAATTAGATCTTCAGTGTAGCGTCTTGCAGCCTCGTGCTCATTAGAGACCATGCATTGCTGTTTCATTAAATGCCTGTTCTTTGGAGACAACTGCACAAAATTAGATTTTAATAAGAAGCCTCTATTTCCTGGGAATAAAGTTACACTGTAGAGTGGAATTGCATGCCAGTGCCAGCGCAAATTAGCAAAAACATTGTATCATCCATACAGAAAAAAGCACTAATGTTTCTGTTAGCATGCTAATGGCTGTTTTGGATTTGCCTTGGCATTTCATTGTGTTACTCTATGTACAGTTAAATGAATCTGGAATGTGCAGTGTGTCTGCATAATGGCCAATTACAACTCCTTTGTAAGTGTAAAAGTACACTCAAAGGAATAGTAGAATAGGAATAATAAAGGCCAACGCTGAGGTTTGTTAACGGCTCAGTAATGCTCCGTTCCCAATTAATGGTTGACAGCAAAGGAAAACTTGTGAGTCACGATTCAGAATAGTTGGGCTGGTAACTGTTCTTCCATGACCGTAAACAATGATTTTGAGTTGTTACCATTTTCAAAATCTGCCCTGTAGATTAGAATGAATAAGGAGTGATTACATGGCTCTGCAATGCATATATTTACATTTATACATTTGTTGAATACATTTGTGAACTGATGTTATGCAAATGCATTTGGAGGCTCTTTTACACATGGCTTACTTTAGAGGCTGCTTCCTTCGCTGTCGTCGAATCAAACATCGTTTGGTACCATATGAAGTATTTGAATGGCTTGGCTCGCTTTTGCACTGCAAACAGAAGTAGGCGAAAGAGTCGAAGTACTGCAGTGCAGCCGTGGCTGCAGAACTGCTGCTCTGACTTGACCTCACACTGTTTTCAGAATGACATTTTAACTATATTTGCCGCAGAGCTCTTCATTCAAATGTGACTTTTTTGTGCGCATGGCAAACATCAGTTTTCCAGATGAATACATCTTCTGTTGATCTGCCAAAATAACTTCCCCTCTTTCATTTAGTATTGTCCTTTTTTAGCTGGAGTGATTTTCCCTGACATTGCTTATACTATTTCCTAATTATCTCGAGACTCGCGCTGTTGTCCTCTGAATATTTGCCAATGGGTGTCTCTTTGAATAATTAGTAATTGGTACCCTTTATTTCTAGTTTCAAGCACATCCCTTTAATATACACTGGAGCTGGTGAAGGCAAAATATGTGTCTATCGAGGCAGTCATTGGGAATGAGAGAGGCTCGTCTTATGCTGCTGAATGTCAAAGCGGCCTCTCTGTCTCTTATGAAAGAGCGACTTCAATGACATTTATTCACGCTTATTTGACTTCCTGTTGGAATGCTGCGAGACAGCACTTGATTTGTGCTGCTTGTAGGAAATAAGTGCTGCTTTATTGATGCATGGCGTGGTTCACTTTAGACTGGCATATCATATTGGGAGTGCATGCATGCTGTGTGTGTGTGTGTGTGTGTGTGTGTGCGCACACTGTGTGCTGTGTTTATTGCACGAAATGCCTGAATTGTGAGTCATGTGAACCTAGAGTGATATCATTATCCGTGTGTAGGCGCATGTGCATGTCTGTCCATGTAATTATACATGCGAGACTGTGTGTGTGTGTGTGTGTGTGTGTGTGTGTGTGTGTCCGTGTGTGTCTTTATCAGTCTGTGTGTGTGGCACCAGCGTTTGCGGTGTGTCTGCAGCTCTGTCTCACTGTGGTGCAGAATTGAGCCAATCTCTAGGGTGCAACTCAAATTGATTACATTTGCCAGGTAAGTTGAGGGGCTGACTTGAGGCTCCAAGCAATTATTTGACTGTGGCTAAAAACGGGTGTAAAGAACAGATTCTCCTGTTCTGTCATTCTGCCATTTTGTCATGAAGTGCAGATCTGTTGTCAAAAGAACTCCACAGCTTACAGCTCTTGAGAATGTGTAACCTCTGGGATCCAGTGCTCCCTTTAGCACACAGAATATCAAAAATGGATATATCTTTCCCCCAATGTGAAGCCTTCTGTGTTCCTGCTCCATTCTTGACTAGAAATTGTTATTCTTTGTGTTGTGTCCCAAGCATGTTGGTCAAGGCCCATTTGTGTTATTTCCTATTCTCATAATCACTTTCACAGTCTGAACTCTTTTATGAAAGAAGGTCGCTGTAAACACAGAAGTAGTTTCCAGAGATGTAGAAATTCTACATGTATTTGACGGATGCTAAATAAAGTGAGAAAATTTAGCTGACTTGTTTGCAATAGAGCTTACTTTGTTTCTCTTCATTGGTACACAGAGGTTGTCACAACAGGTTGTACTATATAGGAAATACAGTAAACATGCGTACGTACCTCTTAAAGGTGGTGGGCCCCAACCTTTTTGCCTTGTGGCTCCTGCCTCATCTACTTTAACCGCCTTTAATGTTGTTAAATGTTGTTTTGTCTTTTTGTCTTAATTAAGAAAAACTACCCTGCGGGCTTTTCATTTAAACAAACAAGTCAAGTTCATGTTCAGTGTTTCTGAACAACACACACTGTGTATGTCCTTGAGGTCTTGCAAAGCCAGTACTTGAAATTCTGCATTGTTTAAAAGATGCCGTCGAACAACAAGATTACCCATTTCTAGCTGTGCCGAGCTGTGAAATGGTGTACACTTCCTAACTCCTAAGTGGATGCGCTCGCCTCTCCCTCATATCCCTGTAGTGCATTTTTAACACTCACGCATAACTGATGGACTCCGGCTTGTCCATGTCAAAACAATACAACCCTAGATACAGTACAAATTTAATGTTTGTGCTGCTCGTTTTTGTGTGCTAGTGTAATATGCTTGCTCCGGATCTCCAAATCCCGCAAGAAGGTGATGCTGAGGCAGACAGATCTCACGAGAACGTGCTGCTGGGTCAGAGAGAGGTCTCGAACAAAGTTAGTTTTCCCCCGATTTGTCAGTCTGTAAGATGCTAATTTAGTGTCAGAATGATTGGAAGATTTGCCGCTTGTGATACACACAAAATGTACCCACTTGTAAAACGAGGGGTCAGAAAAATCCTGAGGACACCTCTGAAATGGTTTCTTAAATACCAAAAATCTTACACTCTGTCAGTCTTTTTTTCCACCTAACAGCAGAGAGCTACTGAGCTTTGTGGCACACACATTTCCTGTCTTTCAAGTATTATGATTGCAAGTGGCATCTGCAGTCTGTGGAGGGAACAGCTGGCTAGACTCAGACTAAGGGGCGGCCATTAGCTGCCCGTGCACAGACCTCCCAGGAGCACCTGGGAAAGATGGCCAGGAGGCAGAAAGGCTAACATTTAATTGCAATGAAAATGGCCGCTAAAATCTCCTTGATGGGGGAAACGGTTGGCCTGGTGAGATGAGAGGAAGTGGAGGATTGAGGTTTTGTTGTAGTCTTGACAGGGGGAAAAAGACTGGAAGAAGAACTGATGTAATGCCAGGTGTCTGAACAAAAGGGACAGTTGGCAGCAGATCAAAAAGGCAGCCGGTCAAATTGACTGGCAGACGACGCACTGAATTGATCATTTGTCTGATTAGCTCCCACGCTGCAAGAATCACATATTTTCAGTCACAACAAGGCAGGCACGATCCAAGCACAAGCCCTCTTTCTACTCCCGTGCAGGTCCTCATGTAACCTATTCAGCGCTCTCCCAACCTGGCAATATTCACGTTGGCAGATAAGTTAAATTAGTAATGATCGCGCTGCTGCTGAGCATATTGACTTTTTTTTCGCTCTGCTCCACAGAAGCTTTTCCTTATGTACTCAGGTCTGAACTCTTGGCTTGTGTTTTCCTCTGCCTTTGTGTTAAAGTAATAATAACTTTTAATAACTTTTTCTAAATACATCCACTTTGCAACTCTCTGGTCGCTGATGCATAATGAAGTACCCTACCAGAAACTGACCCAGTATCCTCATGAGGAGAACTTTTCATTTTATAACCCCAGCTAGGACATTCACAGGACATCACGCTGACATATGGAGGAAGCAGCAATGGTGTGTATTAACAGAATTAGATAGTAAGCTCTTTTATCCCCAGCAGACTGTAAGAAAACAAGACTTTATTTAAACATATAATTGATCAAGTTGAATGTAAGCGCAGCCGTAAAACCAGAAATAAGCATCAAGCATTTGCAAAGGCTTTCTTATGAGTAAAGTTTTAAGAACTAAAGGAAGAGTGATGGGGTTTTTCTGTCTTCTGAAGTAATTGTCATTTTGTTAGTCCTCCAAAATGAGTTCTATGAAACTAGCAACTGCAGGCTCTCCTAACAACACGCAATAAACTAAATCAACACTTATACCCATTCTACTCTTTAAACGCCATCTCGAAGTGCCAGGAGCTGCTGTCAGTCCTGTTGGCTCAAAGTACTTGTAAAGCCGTTGTAAAGCCCTCATTGCATAAAGCGCAGCATCGTAACACTTACTCCTCAAAACGGCATCAGAAAACTCAAACAAGAATCCTTAATCAAGGCTCTCCGAAAAGGAGTCGTCAGGAGCAGTTAGAAGTAATCGCTGCCTTTTGAAGTGCAGTGATTGCATCAATACTGTCCCTATGGTGTAAACTTGCCGCGCTGTGTACTTTCCAGTAATTTTATTTAGCTCTTTTCTTGCATTTTACTGGCACCGTGTGTATTACAGTGTGTTACCTCAGCACTGCTGCCCCTTTAAATGTATCCGTCGATGGGATGCTTTTTGATTTGTAATCTGTGTTTGGTTTTCTTATTTCTGCTTGTAGAAATGTGATTTTCTCAACACTCTAGTCATAGGAAACACATGCAAATCTCATATATCATATTTGTAATGTGATATGTCTGTTTAAAGACTGGGCTCTTTAAATTCTTTTAAAGACATGACATGTGAAATTAAATAGCCAAGCTGTATGTTTAATGGCTTTACAAAACTCGTGCTATGTTCATATTTGCTCACTCTGGGTTAAGACGGGTTGTTACGGTAGCCACATAAGAATTTCAAGCTCATATTCAATATTTATCCTGTTCGCTTCTCGGGTGCTGCAAACTCTGATTTCGTACAGTTCTAACATCGTGTTTCTCCTCTTTCCTCCTGTGCCATGAAAGAGCATCGGAAATTTAGAAGTATTTTCTCGGCGTTGCCTTGACTTTCCCTGTCTTCTCCCCTCTCTTCGGATCGTCTGTAGATGCTTTTTGTCAGACCCTTGTCGGCACCCTGGAGAGCACACCTGGTCTGAGCTACGTTTGGCGCACCTTCAGGCCGATATTCCAAGGGAAAGTCCTCTACGCACCTGACACACCTGCTGCTCGCCTCATGGTGAAGGAGGTAAGTGAAAAATGGAGTGTATTTATGTGCACACTGACTTGTCATGCTCATGTCGGTGCATGATAGGAGCGAGTTTAGTACGATCCTGATTCCTGTTAGGACACTGCGTAAACCAAAACAAAGCAGAATGTGATCGTTTGCTCCTCCTTTTTGGCTTAAACTCAATTGAAAACAGTACAAGCAAGGATGGAGCGAGGTTCACCGCCATTACTGCACGGGCTCAGGAACACTTCATAAAACCAGTTTTCATTTGCAAATGATTGCAATCTATTTTTATTTACATTTTCCACCGTGTCCCAACTCTTTATTTTCCATTTGTTTGTGGGTATGTTTGAATACCCTGTATGCACAGGACCAATTACAGTTATCAGTAACTGTGAGAATTGCAAAGGAGCATCCAGCAGGGGAATGAAAAACACGAGATGTCACACAAAGTAACCACCTGGGAAAGAAAATTAAAAAAAAATCCAATAGTTAGTTAGGGGGGCCTGCGCTGGAACGTTGTGAATGTAATGTATTTTCATGACATGACATTTCTCCCAGATATTAGCATCATTTTGATAACTGCAGAAGCAAAAACAAACAACAGGCAGGCAGCGAGGGTTTTGCATTGAGAATACGTAATGAGTTCACAGCAAGCAGCCCGGTGCTGGAGCAGGAAGCCCCTTTCACACCAGACATAAGTCAGATTGTTTACAAGTCAGCGTTCAGGGGTAAATAACCCCATTTACATTCGTCACCATGGGGGGGAGGCTGCGTTACAATGTGAAGAGTTCCTCCAGGGATGAGCTGAAATGTACAGATGTGCAGTACTTTCATGTGTGGATTGGTTCAGAGCGAATAGAAAAGGCTCAGTGCTTTCAGTGGAGAGGTGAGATGACTCCATTGTTAAAGCTTCTTCTTCTTCTTTTCTTTTTTTAGGCAAATAGCACATTCAACACTTTGGCGATGCTCAAAGATCTCGCTGATTCATGGGATAAACTCGGGCCGCGTGTCTGGGATTTCCTTCAGAACAGCACTCAAGTCAACGCACTGCGGGTAAGACTCAGCACTAGGAAGCACTTTAACCTGTGATTTTATGGCTATTCAGAAAAAAATAGAGTGTAGTTTCGAAACAGATTGTGTCAGGTAGCAAGTCTCCATCGATACCACTCTCATATGTGGTCTGTTAATATGAAGCTACAGCCAGGACACCATTAGCTTAGCATAAAAACAGTTTGCCTGTCTCTGTCCAAAGGTCAAAATCCACCCACCAGCACCTTGAAGCCTCTCTAATTCACTACAGCATGCTAATTAGTGAGTTGTTTCTTTTTATTCTTCAGTATAAAAATGACATGTATAGGATTTCTATGGGGGTTATGTGCTGGACTATTTCTTCACCTCCTGGAGTTGCAATCTGCCGGTTGCTTTAGCGTTCAATCTGTTATTATTTTTCCGTTTTCTCTTTATTTCACTGCACTTCCTGGCTGGCCTTTTGAATGCATAGGGACATAAAAAAAAAAAAAAAATCCTTCAGCTTCCTTTAAGAATCTAAATGCTAAAAATGAAAATGATGAGCCTCATATAGACTGCAGGTGAGAATATATGCGTCGTGTATAGCAATTTGTTGCACCTTCTGTTGGATAGGGAAACCGAGGGAGGAAAGTAATTATGGATAAGTGCAGGATAATTTTCATCCGGGCAGAAAGGATTATCTATAGAAGTAGAGGACATGGACTCTTCGCCGCCACTTCTCTCCCTCCCTCCCTCTCCTCTCTCTCTTTGCCTCTTGCCGTATTTCCTTGACACTGACATTACTCCAGTGTCACTCCAAATGAGCTTATAGGCAGCTGGAGGGAAGCAGACATTGGGAGCTCCATATAGCCAGGGTATTCATTACCCTAGCCCTAACCTTTACACAAATGGGCCGGCAATCCTCCTTTGTCTTCATTTTCTCCCAGCCGAGCTCTCTCGCTCTCCACCTCTCGCTACGAACCTGGTGGCTTCGGAGGTTTGTCATCTTCAGAGGTCCTTCAAGGTCGCAGACGCGCTTTACGTTGATGGACCAATTACCATCACCACCGCGGCTACATTTAGGATGGAAGGTGTCGGGCGTGGAGTTGGATGGAAGGACGCACTGTTCAGAAAACTGCTTCCAAATAGGAGTGGCTGGAAATATGTCTGCCGCTCGCCTGTACATGGTGTGTACATGCTAAAGTTCTTATCCTTCCCATTTCAGCCCTCGCTGATTTAATGACGCCCGCGGTTACCGTGGTAACAGCAAGTGAGGTTGAACATGACTGGTCTTGTGGAGCAGAAATAGAACATAAGCACAACTGTTGTATCTGCTCCCAGCGCAGCCACACTGGCTCACTTTGTTTTAATAAAGAAGCCAGTCAATTATCTCCCTTCCTCCATCAGGCCATGAGCAACCGCCGCACGTGAAAGTAGTTCATGTAGTAGCTTTCCACACAGTATCAGGGCACAGTGAAGTTAATTACCTTTCTGAGGGGTTGGAGGTGACATTCCAACGTAACTCCTCATCTAGCAGCTCACTATGGCTGCTCCCACTTGTTCCATTACTCCCTGTAATATTTAAAAGTGATCTGCCGTCCAGGAATGGTGAAAGTGTTTTGTAGGCGCGTTTCTGAGGAAAATTGGTGAATTAAATGCTCTTACTCGGAAGCGGCAGCAGTTCTGGGACACTCTCTGTGCATTAGCTGTAACTAAATAGAGCTTTTACACAGTGCAAAGAGAGTGAAGAGTAAACAGTTGGGCTGGTATCGATGATGTACAGTTATACTGCTTAGATAGCTGCCTCCTGTCCTGTGGATCCCTTGTGCAGGAGTGGTTACTTCAGAGAGGTGATACTGACTGTAAATGCGTCATATGGCTGACCATAAACGGGGATTGACTAAAGGGCTGGATAAGGATTATACCTTGAACTCTATACTTGGATGACATAAACAGGAGCGTGTCCTGACTGCAGAAAACAACTTTTATATCCTGGACATTGATCCTGTTAACAAAGGCAATCAAAAGCATATCACTTGGGTGGGTGGGAACATCCTGGCATGACAAACCATTTCATTTGACACATGACTGTCCAGGTTAAATAGCATACCTGCGACTCTTTGGCCTGAAAGGACACCAAAAATGACCCCACATGCACTCGTAGCCGAAAGAAGATTTCAAGCTGAGCCAGTTCAGCGGTTACAGTTTGCCAGCGTTTAAAATGACGTACTGTCTTTGAAATACACACATTTTGATGGGTCATGTCCTTAATGTAGCACCCACGAAGATGGATGTACAGGTTTTTTTTTTTTCCAAAGGTCACATGCAGCGTAGAGATTACTTAATATGACACTTTGTCTTAAGGTTAAGCAGAATATCATCAGAAGTGTTGACAGTGAAATGCCACTGCGCTGGTCAGAATATATCTGAATCTCATCCGAGGCGTTTCCACTTCAGAGGCCCAGCTCTCCATTGACGTACGGCGCTCTTTCCTCCCTAGTCCACACAGTCCACTTTCAGATCCGACCTTTTTCTTAAATTATAAATGGTATTGAATGGATGCTTTAAATAACTTATTATCTCAATGGGGTTAGTTTCCTTTCCGGTGATCCTCTGTGTGTGTGTGTGACACGTATATAATCACTGTTATCTTTAATTTTAGTTTATGTCATTAAAGGAATAGTGTCATATTAATATTTGGACTGTAATTTCACAGCAGCATGAAACAGTGGAAATACTAGGGGGGAGTGAGAGGGAATGGTTGTGACTTCTAACTATAATGCAGTGCATTATAGATCGAGTATCTTATAATTATCTTATAATACAGAGCTATCGTTTAAGGAGCTTAGAATTGTTTATTTCACGCATGAAAGAAAAGTATGCATAATCATTTGTTGTATATAAGTATGGCTGAAGTACTGCAGGTACGGATCAGAGTGCCACCTTTATTAATTCATTCCCTGATTAGAGCAGTGCAGCTTGATCCATGACCTGAGATGACTGAGAGAGGCTTCACACACATGTCTCTGACCGTGTTAGTGAAGGAGGCTGAGAGGAGGGGAAATGGCATTTGCCCGCATGTCTGCTCTGTGCTCCTGTACTTTGTGTGCCCTCTTATGTATCTGTGTGTGTGTGTGTGTGTGTGTGTGTGTGTCTGTGTGTGTCTGTGTGTGTGTGTGTGTGTGTGTGTGTGTGTGTGAGTAGGCAGTTTTAATTTGCATTCATTTTCACACTCCTTAATGTATGTCCATTCAGATGTGCATATGCTGCGTGTGTGTGTGCGTATGTGCTGTGCATTCCTAATGGATGCCGTGCATGAGCGCTGCGTGGCCCTGAGAGGAGTTGATGTGTATCCCAGAGCCCGAAGTGCAACAGTGCCATCTATCTTAACGTTGCTAATTAATTCTGCAGAAGAATGAATCTCACTGCCACCAACAAACGAAGCTGACCACCCATTTTTTCCTCACGAGTAACCAGAGTAACTATAATTAAACCCATCTTCTTGTTTTTTAAATCAGGCTCTGCTGGCCGATCCGGTGGTTGCCGCTCTCCTCAACCAGCGTCTCAACGGCACGGCGTTGACGGCCGAGCTGCTGGCCAACTTCCTGTACAACGGGCCACCAGAGGATCGTCCGCCCGACATGCCACCCTATGATTGGCGGAATGCTTACAACACCACGACCCAAACCCTGCAGCTCGTCTCCAGATTCCTCAGTGTATGTAATTCTTTTGTCTGTGCTTTCATTCAGTGTGTAGCACCTCATGAACCTGGCTTCCAGCCCACGCATGCACCAGAGGGTTCCGCGACCTCTCCAGTAAAGTGAGGGATTTCTTTCTTCTTTTTTTTTTTTTTTTTCTGAAACGGGGTGCTGACATTTAAGATTTTTAAAAACATAACTCTCACTGCTGAGGAAATTGGCAATACACATTTTTTTTCTGCCCTCCCCTCCTGTTCTTTTAGCCTCTCCCTTCTTTGTTATTTATCTCATTCACCTGATATTACCCATGTGATTTGGTTGGAGTTGGCGTTAAAAGCGAGGGCTGTATGACCTTTTAAAGTGCTCCAACAAAAGTGTCTTTCCATAAGAATAAGTTGAGAAACGTCTCAGCTTTCTTTTCTGAGTTGTGAGTTTGCTAAAAAGATGATCCAGATGAGCCAACTTTCCCGTCTCTGAGCCAGCACAGCAGCATCTAACACATTAAATATACAGTAGATTACAGTTGACTTACAGCATCTGCTATTTTTCTCATCTTTATATTTTCAAGTTACTCCTGTATCTTCGACATAACACCGGCAAGAAGCTAGTGGCACTACAGTATATAAGCAGGTGTTTTGCATTCTGTGTCTGTGCTCTGCTGCTATTAAAACCAAAATCCAGATGACATGTCAGTTTTCTTTTATCTTGCCCACTCTATCAGCTTTTTTTTTTTTTTTTTTTTGGTAGAACAATCGAAAAAAAGGCAAGCGATCTTTTATTCATTAAAGTTTAATATCCTTGACTTAGCAAACTGTCAAATACACAGGAAGATCTGTCACTACATTTCCTCCATGATAATCATTAAAAAAAAAAAAAGTCGTCATGGGTCTGGCTGTAGTGAATCTGTAAAGGCATCAAACAGAGCGGCGTCTCTAAGTAGGAACACACACACAGTTGACGTTGATATATTGATCTGTGGCACAGTTTGCAGTTAAACCCTTCTTCCTCTGTGTTATGTGATCAAACACATGCACAAAGCCCACCCACACCTCCCGCTGTGCGTGCGCGCACCCACACACACAACGCCAATCCACAGGCAGGTGAGATGGTAGGTAGGTTGGACCCTTGGGGTTAGCCATACGTGATCAATGAAATAGCAACGTAATGCAATCTATTTTCTGCCCTAATAGAAATGGCATTGCTCAAAATGGAGACCATGGTGTGACAGTCATTAGCCAGGCTTCACTGCAGTGTCCTCTTGCCTGGGTGCATACATCTGTAGGGAAATGGAGACCCTCTTTCAGTCTATTGCTGAAGAGTTTACACTTTTAGCATTAACAAGGCAATGTAAGCCAGTGCAGTAGCTAAGAGGTAAATAATGCAATGTAGTAACGCAAATTAGACCCACCATGATACACTAGATAATGTGTTTTACTGCTGGATAGAATTAAAAGTTGAAATGACTAATCTTTAAGACTAACATCTTGTCCATCTGATGAATAGCATAATTTACCCTTATTGAATTACTTTTTATTAGCAGGTTTTGCATTGTGAATAATCAAGCACAATCCCTCTTTAAAGCATACATGGAGAAAAATAAGCCATCTAGTGTCAAATGCGCAGACACGGCACACCAAAGAGGTAAATGCTTTAATAAAAGGGGTTCACAAATTAGTCATTTGTGTCCTCGAAATTATAATCTGTGTGAGCAAATTAATAACTCGAGATCAATGCGCAGCAATCTGTGGTGGTTTTCTAATTGGTGTGGCTTCTCTCCATGGTACCACCACCAGCACAACCACTGAAGAATCTGCCTCATCCCTTTGATAGCACAGGCCCAAATTAGAGCCACAGACTGCTGCTGCCCTGCTTCATTTATAAACTGCCCCACAATTTAATAGGATCATGGTACTAATGGTGGAGTTAGGAAAAATAAATACCAATAGCAATAGTCATGTTAACTGCAGAGCTGCTCATTCTGAAGGGTTTGATGGCAGCAATTGTAAACAGTACTGCTGCATCCCCTTCGTAACCTTGGGGATAAAACTTCATTACTAGCTTCCAATGACACTGGTCTGTTGCTTTTTGGGAAGGCTGTATTACAATATAGTGATGTTTTGCTTAAACTTCAAGGACATTGGACTCATAGCATGCACTCACACAGCCACTTGATAAGCACGCTGGCCAATAACTCGCGTTCATCACTTCACTATCAGTGTGCAGCATCCACACAGACTCGACAAGAATGATGCTGCCATGGCCAGAACAACTCAATGTGTTGCCCTGGATTTTCTCCCTGAATTAGGCCAAGATGGGATTGGCAAGCTGTCAGTGGGGCTAGTTTCTCAGTCCAGAGCCAGACTCAGGTTGTTGATATCATGCAGCTTAGCCTTAGCTGCTGGCCCAGTAGTTAAAAAAAATAAATAAATATATGAATAAACAGTTTTCCTGCATCCCTTCTCAAAACATCTCGGTTGCTTGTAGTGACCGAGAAGGGTGCTGATATTTAAAGATCACAGAGAGACTTGAAAGGCTCTGAAGGCCATTTGGAAATGCGATAGACGGATATGATAAGCTGCCTTAAATGTGCATGTCAGAACAGCAGTCTTTACTGAAGGTTGAGGCTTACTATGTCATCACATGTGGTGTTAACATGTCGCTTCTATACCTAGTTTATGAAGAGCGTTTTCTTCCTCTCAGGCTTTGGGCTCACATTCCTGCTCCACCACTGCGATATCCTCGCTACTATGTACTGAACTAATGCTGCTGCTGCTGTGATATTTTGTTTCCCACCATCGCTTGATATAGAATACAGGCGAGAGAATCCTGGGGGGAAATGATAAAACTATTGCGGCACTGAGATGTGTGGACAGCTGTCAGGTGTGACTGCCTCCCAGGACGGCTAGCTCATTATCGTCTCATGAAACGGGGGGACGAGGCTACAGAACAGGGAGTGCTCGCGAGGCTGTATCTCATTTGCTTGTCTGAAGCCCAAAACATTTCCCACCCCCTGGCAGCTCCAGATAATTTGGAACTAGACTCTGTGTGGCTTAGTCAATAGCTGAGTGATACTTTTTGCTAAATATCCATCTGCCATTCTGTCAGGGAGTTCATGCCTGCCTCTGGTCTATTCTGTCTTCTGTGGACTGTAAAGATCTGTATAAAACAGGAATGATTTGCTGTAAGAAGATTATACAAAAGAAGGGCATTTCAGTAATACCTCTTTTTTTTGTTGACAGTGTTTAGAGCTGAAT
Organism: Chaetodon auriga; assembly: GCF_051107435.1. NCBI lineage: Eukaryota > Metazoa > Chordata > Actinopteri > Chaetodontiformes > Chaetodontidae > Chaetodon > Chaetodon auriga. The sequence continues at coordinate 9,295,590 of NC_135097.1, read as the reverse complement.
AAGTTTGAGGCAGCCCCGACTGAAAACCATCTAGTGAGCAAAGCACTGCAGCTTCTGGAGAATGGTACGTACTGGGCTGGCCTTGTCTTCGAAAACCTGCAGGCAAACTCCAGTGAACTGCCTCCTTATGTCAAATACAAAATTCGCATGGACATCGATGAGGTCGAGCGTACCAACAAAGTGAAAGAGAGGTACGTGACCCCGCTTACTTACTGATTTTTCCTTTGTTACACATTTTATAGCTTTTTGTTTAAAAGAGTATTTTAACATTTTGGGAACTATGCTTATTTGTTTCTTGCTGAGAGTTAGATGGGAAGATTGATACCACTTTCATACTGTATCTATATGTTAGATAAGAGACCTGAGCCAAGAGATGGTTAGCTTAGCATAAACTGCAGATGGCAAATAGTGGGTAGCTCGCCTGGCTCTGTCTTAAGGTCAGTATTCTTAAATAAACAAAGAGAATATGTGTTAATTAGTGAGCTTTAGAGCTGCTGGTAGGCAGACTTTTTCTAACGTTTCAAGCTGTTTCTCTTATTTACCAGTCTTTATGCTAAGTGAGGCTAACTGTCCACTTACTCCAGGGCTAGTGGCTCTTTCCAAAGGTTTAAAATGTCCTCTGGGCAGCACTGACCAGTACAAACTTTGCCTTTGGACAGACCCAGTATTCATGCTAAGCTAAGCTAATCACCTGCTGACTTTCATTTCATATTTAAAGTACAGATAAGAGAGTGGCGTCAGTCTTCCCTCCTAACTCTCTGCAAGTGAGCTGATAGGTGCAGTCAAAATGTCAAAGTATTCCTTTAAGCCCAAAGGTTGAAGAAGATGTCTTATCATCTTGTATATTTACCAAAAGATGACTTTGTCTTTTAAAGTTTACTGTCAAACAGTAAGACCTCTAAAAACAGTCATCATCGTTTGACTGCACTTCTGACCATTCTGGTTGTAGTTTACCTGCCCTTTGCTAAGACAGATCATGCTGTGTCTGTTTTTAATAAGGTTATGGTCTCCCGGGCCCCTCGACAACCCCTATAACGACCTGCGGTATATATGGGGAGGCTTCGCCTACCTGCAGGATATGATGGACCACGCCATTATACGAATGCACACGTCAAAGACGGAACCCCTCGGTGTTTTTGTCCAGCAAATGCCATACCCTTGCTTCGTGGATGACGGGTGAGGACAAAAGCTTTTATCTGTCAGCCTTGTGATTAGTGGAAGAGGAAGGAGGTATTACAGCAATAAAATTCTGCTCACTCTGGGGAGTTGCCACTCACTGCCACCACACACATAGCTGACTTATGGTCTTATCAGTCACTTAGGCCCCCCAGATTTCCCCGTGGAAGCTTCAAGATGCTCCCTCTTTGTCTAACTTGCCCCTTCTTTTAATATCTATGCTGCTCTTCTGCTGTTATTTTATGCTGTCGCTGATCACAGATGAAGGGACTCCTGTAACAGTGTCAGTTATGTCAATAATAAAAAGGAGGACAAATTAAACCACGCATTGAGGGTCAGCAACAGAAAAGAAATAAATGAAGACAACAAGAGGGAAAAGAGTTGGGCAAAACTATTGATTGCAGTCAAACCACAGGAAATTCCTGAATAGTTGATGGATGCTGAATTATTTAAGCGACCACCAGTCCCTTCCTTCCTTGTATTTCAGAGGCATTTCATGTGCAACAAAGTGAGCACACCGTACCCCGTGTCCCACACAGCTCCATCATGTGCAAAGATTGACATCAGGACTCCATCTGTGCTGTGTATTTATCCACTGATAGCACTGGCTTCTATCATGTTAGACCATTCACCTAGGGACAGAAATGATGGGGTATCACTCTTGATCTTCCCCAGCCAAGATTTCCTCAGAGTCTTGGAAATTACTCGCATCTGCGCAACATTATGATCCCCATTAATAAAGGAAAAGCCCAGTGATGCCATCAAGAGAAAAGATAATTACCAGGGAGATTTAAGTCCAACAACACAATACGCCCCTTTCAGTAGACACAAAATATTTGCACCCTGTGGGAAAACACGGTTCCAGAGATTAGGGATCTAATTTAAAAATGTGATGTGCTTTGGATAGCACAGAATTTACAGTAAAGCAACCTTCAGAGTGTGTTTGGATCAACATATTTAAAGAGGCAGAAGCGGGAAGGAAATGATGACTTCATATTGCTGCTAATAACTTACATGTAAAATACACATTTTGAATCATAATGCCCAATTCTTTACTTCATGTTTGTCTTGGAGACACAGGACACAAGAAGACATCGATGCTATGAAAACCGTATTTTAAGTAATGCTTTCATTCATATGGTTTAACTTTACAGCTGCTTGAGTGAACCTGGTCTAAGGCACGTTTTGCCATATTTGTTTTTAACTAAGTGGGTGCACTTGCGATTGCGATTTCAGGAGTATGTTGTCAATAAGTTGAACTCAGTTTTGCCTCCCATGTCAGATATTAATCAATGAGGAATTTTGGTATTTTGAATCAACTGAATTGCAAAATCATCCTCTCCAGACACATTGCAGATTGAAGAAGACTGGCATTCCCACTGTTGCCTTCTTGTCCATTTTCCATGACAATAACACCCAAAACTACAAACCTCCATATTGTAGGTTTGTATTAATGCATAGCACCCTATGTTGGTTTTCAATTAAAAAAAATACCAATTTCCTCACGTTTTCATTCGCAACTCATCGGTGTGACGCTAATCTGAAATTAGACAGTCATGTTCCAGTTTATTTGCTCATGTCGACCCCATTGCCTCCATTTCATCTTCCTAAAACAAAAGATTAATAATTACAGAAGATAAATGGTAGCCATAAAGCACTGCAATACCCTCAGTCCCTCCACCATTTACTCTCTCGCCTGCCGAGCCATTTGGGCATTTCTATAAATTATTAACACTTGAAAACTGCTATTTCATTCATAAATAATTGAGAGTGAAATCACACAAAGGAAGATGCACTACAACACAGAGAGGCAGGACGGGGAGGAACCTTGGTGATAATTATTTTCATCTCAAACTGTGCGGTGTTGCCAACCAAAAGGAAGGAAAGAACATTGTGCAGTCAGATGAACATGTTTGCAGTCTGCTGAAACTGTTGCTCAGTTTAGAAAAAGGTCTGATTGAGCTGAAAGACGTCATTAAAAACCCTCAGCCTCGAGACTCTCTCAAAAAAAAAGATCCCGCTGGCCGTGTAAAAGGTGTGGTTGCAGTAGCAGTATGACGTGCAAAATAGAAGTTTTAGCAAAACACAGTGAAGGTTTTATCATTGTGGAAATGAATTAGAGGGATTTAATTGTTTTTAATGTTTCTGTTCATTTCGGCTGCACAAAAACAAGACTTGTCCTTCACTGATAAACTTCAGCTATAGCAACAATTCATTATTATGTACCCTGACCCCCAAACACTCTCACTGGCCTTTTCAAATAGTTTCTTTTGTGTGTGTGTGTGTGTGTGTGTGTGTGTGTGTGTGTTCCTCATTTCCTGCTCACAGCTTTTAGCCATAACACACCCAATGAACTCCCAGCCATCTGGGCTTCTAGCAACCGCAGCTGACCCTGCTGGCATTTCGAACTTGAGATAACCAAACTGTATTAACTCCCCACTGTCTTCGCATTCATGTTGTGCGCAGATGATGGTGTGGGATAAAGTTTGACCCTTGCGGGGCCTGATAGCATGTAAACTGGTCCTTTATCAGTGGCCTCTGAGCCATCTCATGCTCCTGAATCAGAGGCATCTCTTGTTTGGTTCCTGAGGCTGTGCTCGCCATCAATAGGTCTTTCACAACCACATGGGCCCGATGTGAGATCTGAGGCTGCTTTCAGCAACACATAATACAGACCGCAGTGGACGTGAGGCATATGCAAATCGAGGAGGAATAGAAGAGGAATATGCTTTTGTCCAGTAGCTAATTAACCTAATGTGTTAGTACTGAGAGTGGGCAAAATAGTTGAGCATATTTGAGACATCTGAAGCTTGTAACAAGCGAAAATCAGCCGTTGATGTTTTGTTTCATGTTCGTAGTGCTTCTGCTCTGCATAAAAGGGACAAGCTGGATTAATAACATCAAAAAATATTCACTGCATGACTTCCCATATATTGAAAGATGCTTTGTTAGCCATGGCCAAAAAAGGGCTTCTAGTACCCTGTAATTCCAGCTTTTCAAATACTGTTTATTGTAGTATAGTAGAGTGTATATATATATATATATATAGCCAGTATAGCCTGTATATTGATTTATTTTACTAAAGATCTGGTAAGATTCCAGGATGCCCAGATACTGCATTATACACATAAATACTAAATTGATGCTAAATGTCATTTTGTAGCCAACCAACATGTTCATGCCGAAGCCGATGCACAATAAGGGCTGTGCATTACTGAGTTTTCTTATTAATTTGTTTGATCCTGTGTGTGAGATGCTTTTCAAGATTTGGCATTTAATAGCATCAGATGGAGGCTCAATGACGGATCCTGCAGAATTCAGACCGTCCAAGCAAGTGCTGGCGCATTTGTCATTTAATTGTAAAGTCTTTTTTTTTTCTCCCTTTGCAAACAGAATGACGTTTGCAAAACATTTTGTCGTTTGGATGAAGATGGATTCACGCTTTTAAAGCTGCTGTTGGGTTTTTCTGTCAAACAAATGCAAAGTGTCCGAGTGTGTGTTTAAAAAAAACAATGTTTTTTTTAAAAAATGTTAAAGAACGTGCACTAAATTAAACTTGTGCAATGACAGGTGTTGAAATTTAAGGCCTTCAGGTCACATTCAATTTAATCTAGATTAGATTAGGGATTGTAAAAGCTTTCAAAATCGTACAGTCGAAATAAAACATGTCCATTCATTCCTTTAATCTCTTACTGTATGTTAAAAGTATTCATCTAGAATTAACAATCGCTTAGTAAGATGAGATTTCATGCCTGATTGAAAAATTGTCCCTGACTCATTTGTAAAATGCCACAAATCACAGACTCACATATGTGTATCCAGTCATTTAAATAGCAGGTTCTAATACATGCGGTGACCATTAATAAGATGCTCCCACGTCAGTCACTAGTGGTAAATAGTTCAAGGATTTCTGTCAACCTGCATTCTCAAGTGAATTCATTGTCAGGCTGTCGTGACAAACCATAGATAGAACCTCTCTCATTGCAGTCTGTGAACAGGTTGAGGCTCAGTTTCTTAATATCCACTGTAACGCAGTGCATTTGGAATCCCACAAATAGATTGGTTGCATTCCCATTTGTCGTATTAAACTGAAAGCACTACAGACGGAAAGCAAGACAGAACTTTCTCGCATTCATCTCTCACAGGTCTTGACCCCACTTAATTAAAAACTCCATGAACATACTGCACTTCATGACGAGTCAGACAACTTAATGTTACCTCAGGAGCAACAGATAATTGGAGGCCCACCTTATCATCAGTGAAGCAAAGGAATATATACTAAATAATATAACAACATTGATGAAACGATGCTTCTTGGCTTTCACAAGTCTCAATTTCTTAATATAATTTCTTAATATTTAGTTGTTCATATTTATTTCTTCCGAGCTGTTTCTCAAAACTTTGCTTCACTGTTGGTTAAAGGAATTATACTTCTGTTTTATAGTTTTGATCTTGCTGTTATTAAAAAAAAAAACATGACATATGGGTTCCTAAGAAGCCTTAATGCCTTCACCACGTGGGCATTTTCCCTGAAGCAATCATTCGTACCAGCAATGAGCTGAAATCTTTTCCCTTCAATGAATTGCTCATTTCCAGCCAGGCAAGAAACTCAACGGTATATTTGAGAAAGGAGGGTTTTTTCTTTCTTTCTCTCTCTCTTTTTTTTTTTTTTTTTTTTAACAACGCCAATCTCTGGGGAGGCTGTGCTCTACTATCTCTCGATTTACTGAGAAATCAGTCTTCCAGCTTCCCTAAATTTAGGTCAGGCTGCCAATGTAACTGGAGCCCCGTAACACAGACCCGCCTGGAGTTCTATTACTTAAGCACCTTTGATCGATCAACGAATGTATAATTCAAGAGCATCTGGTGGCAAGGTTGTCAGTGTCAGACACGGTGTGCATGACTGATCTCTCCCCCTCCAGTGCTAGAAGTCACAGAAGGAGTTAACTCACACAGGCTGTCAGCTGTTACAGAGATGTTAGGGTAGAATCGGGAGCAGATAATACCAGAATTAGTATTCAACCTGATGCATTTGCTGCTTGAGGCTGCTCGCCTCCCCAGAAAAGGTACAAATGTATGTGCTGGCTTTTATTTGTTGAAGTGTATTGTTTCCAAACTGTTTGAGTTTGAATTTCCAGGTTCCAAGAGGCAATTTTATTTATGTAATCTTGGAACAGATTTTGGTGTTATGCTCTGCGTTGCTCTGGGTCTGAACTTTTAGAAACTGCGTGTCATCCGATCCCGTCTTGCTGCTTTCAAGGCCTAGTTTGTTAGTGATCCATCCCACGAGGGCAGGGGAAGTGTCCTCGAAAACAAGTCTGTCTCTCTCTCTTTCAAGTTCTCATATAACTGAACTTCCTCAAACGTCTCGGTGGAGCTAACTTAATCTCTTTGTTGTGTTTGCAAGGCTTTCATCCTTAGTTGATTTATTGACAAAACTATACTGAGCTGTATTTTGCATAGACTGAAGCTTAAAATTTATGTACTTAGACTTGCCTGGTCCCTGTTAACTCGGTACAATGTGAAGTTATCTGCTGAAATGAAAGCCGTCGCAGTGAGATAATAGAAAGAGGGCAAGAAAATACCTTTTTTAAAGAGAGTTACTGGACAATAATTTATGGCTGTTTGAAAAAAAAAAAAGATAAATTGGATCTACAAAGTCACCTGAAATAAGCACTTATGCAGGGGTACCTAGCAATTATGGTAAGTAGATGTTTGCTTGAACTGCTCTCGCTTGGCAGGGACTCAGTAAGGCCTTTAAAAAATAAGTTCTCCAGAATTACAGGGGAAATTAATTCCGTGAAAATGTGCTGGAAGTGTACTTTGATCAATTGTTTACGTTAACTCACTTGAAATAAATCATTGTGCCAATTACCGCGTATTAACTTTGTGCTTTATCTATAGTACAACCGTGCTGAGCAGTGCTTTGCTTGCATTATATCCCCACTACTTATGGAATGCAAGCATAAGTGATATGTGAAATCTATACTTTGTCAAAATCTATTTGATATCCTTCCTTCACTGTCTAATAAAGCAAAGGAAGCACTTTGTTATATTGGCTGAGGAGAAGATATTGACATGGCATTTTGGTGGCATTATGAGGCCAGTTTAATATCACCTCATTGCGTTGTAACAAAATCAAATCATACATCATCTCTGGCATGAGGTGCGGCACTAAATGACTTGATTGAGCCGTGCAATGGATTTATGAATGTTCACTCAGTGCAGATATAAAACCGCATCCACGGCATTGAGTCCATGAATACAACTCTGATTGTCACGATTGTCCGTGGCAGTGATAACATTTTCAGTATCTGTCAAACAGTTTCCACTTCCTTTTACTTAAATGCAGCAAGCACAGGTGAAGACTGCAAAAGACAACCTTTGAAATTGAGCATCTGTTTAAAATGGTGATTCTCTTTTTGTGGGATACCATTGAGGCTGCAACATACAGTTTGCTTTTATGAAATTAATCTTGTTTCTCTTAAACGTCATGTAATAAAACTCCCCCGAAGGCCAATTTGATGTTAGCTAATTCTCACAGTGAATGCTTGAAAGCAACACAAGTTTAAAAATCATTTACCAAAATACAAAGAACATGGGTTAATTGCTTCATCATTTCAGCTCCAGATGTTACCAACCATCAGTGCGGTTAAATGTTGTACAATCTGAAGAAGAGGATTTACAGACTTACTTGTGTGCATACACTGGAAATCAGTGGAATCTGGAAACGCTGCCTTTGTCAATGTGCAGTCCTGACCTTTTTGATTGCTGTCCTCTACAACCAGCTTCATCCGGGGTGTTGGAGGCATGCTCCCCATGATGCTGGTTCTGGCCTTCATGTACACTGTGTGCATGACCATCAAAGACCTGGTGCTGGAGAAGGAACGCCGGCTCAAGGAAGTGCTGCGTGCTGTTGGCATTCAAAACAGCGCCCTTTGGTCTGCGAGGTTCACAGAAAACATTGTTCTGCTCACGGTCCCCTGTGTGCTCATAACTTTATTGGTGAAGGTCAGTGGCAGAAAGAGGCACTTCGTGGAAAGTATCCAAACACAAAGCATGCAAGATGAAAATGATGCATGTTTGTCAGACTTTTTCCAATGTTCTCGAATGGGAATATTCTTGAAAAATTCTTGGCACTCATTGTGAAAATTTTTTAAACATAACTTGGCATTAAGAGACATCTTCGCTCTATTTTCACCCAAACAAACTAAATGACAGACACAACAATAAGTGCAGTAAAGTTCATCAAACGCAGCAAGACGGGAGAAAACGATCCTCTGATCAAATGTGTCCAACCAAATCATGTGACGCTCTCACGGCTCCTTCACGTCAGAGGATTGCTCATGCTTTGTGTTTTGATACTCTTGCTGTTGTCAATCATAACCAATCACGAGCACAGAATCAAATCATAATCCCCGATTCCTTAAATCAGCCTTTCCGGGCTCATTAACCGAGTCTGCAACCAAAACTGCAATTTAGTCAAATTAAAATCATGCCAGTCGTGTTTGCCCTTTATTTCCTGTAATTGCATCACCTCTTCTTCTGCGCCTTCCACAAAAAGACGCCTCCTTTTATGTAATTTGAGGAGTGAATGATTTATTTTTCTGTGATTGCAATGGAAATGTTATTATCTTTGACCAGAGGAACAGGTGCACTATTTTGCATTATTAAATTTGTCAGGTAATAGCCATAACTGGGAGGCATAGAGGTTCACCAGAGAGTCCGGAGAGAAGCTCTAGTGTCAGGACCAACATGCCTTTTGCACTCCTGCAGTTTAGATTTTTAAATAAACAGAAAGCAAGATAAATTGCCTGTTGGATTACATGAGACAAATATGAACAAACAAGATTAATATTTGCCTTCCCTTTGCCGACTGTAAGAGAAGTTAACCCCTCACAAATAATATGAACTGGAGACCGCTCGTCAAAGCACGTTGTTTAGATTCACCGCATCGAACGCTTATCCCGCCTTCCAGCTCATGCATAATGCACGCAGGTTGGAGCAGTATGAAAGAACAATACCTCAGACAAGCAAAGCCTATCTCAGTATCGTCGCACTCCTGATGTATAATGTGCTGCAAGCACGACCATCTAATGGGTCTAAACACCATCAATCATTCGGAAAAACATAGGAACAAAATACCAAATGATGTTGGTGTTATTCCCAGAAAAGAGGTTGAAGAAAATGTGACCAGCATTAGTTTTGTGCAGTATGTGCATTATCCTTTTTAGTACTAAGCACTTGTCTCTATACTGGAAATATCTATAGGTCGTCATTTATGCGCTCATTCCTCTGCTGAAGCAATGGTTTGGTCGGCTATAATGGACGTGGCTATCCATTGGAATGATCCTCTGCTGAAGAATTGATTAGAAACGATGCCCAAAGCACAGTCACCACAGACGGGAGGCCCTCCGTGCCTCTGGTGACACGCACCGAAGCAGCATTACTGTTGGCCTCCTTTAGATAGAGCACATCCTGGAACGACTCCTTGTTCTGTAGGCGTTGCTAATGAAATAAAAAAGGATGGTTATTTTAGATCGGCCTAATCAATTTTTGCAGCTTAATTGGAAAATGCGGCTGGTAAATAAAAACCGATATTTGAACAGCTGGGTGAAATGTAATTTCCCATCAGCCTAATGTGTTTGCAAGCCATCAACAATTTGTAAACATTAATAACAATAAATTGAGTTAGTTGAGTGCCTTGGAGGAGCGACTGCGAGCTCGATGTGTATTCAGATCACAGGCCCATTCTAAATGATAATTTCACAGCCATTTTCAGCACATTAATAATAATAGCAAATCAAATGGTAATTATCATAAGGCTGTATCTGGATTAGGTGTGACAACAACCGGTTTTGTCATGTGCACCTGAGTCCTCTGTCATTTTACACTTGTTTCCTCCTCCATTATGGAGGAGATAATGCATGTATTATTAGGCAGACTGATATATTTACACTGTTCCCGCACACGGCTCCCGTCTCCAAACCCGCTGAATCAAGGTGTTTGACAAGATCTCCTTCAGGGAAACTAACACTGATCAGTGATGATCAATACATGTTTCCTCTCCCAAACGCTGTGTCCTTGTTTTGACAACTTGAAACCTCCTCCCAAATGTTTCGCGCTCAGTCATTAAAATTTGATTAATTTGTTGTGAGCGCTGAGAAAAGAATGCAAATGACGGCGTCAGAGACCACCTTCACAGTTGGAGGACAGCTATTGACATCTCATCAATCACCCATGCACACCGGACTGGAAAAAAATAAAAATAAAATGAGACATTATTGAGTCAGAAATGGATGTTGGTGGAACATAATGTTTGCTTTAATACTAAAGTCTGATTTTGAAGTACTTGCACTTGTCCATCCATCCAAATGTCCATTTTATGCTACTTGTTATTCCCACTACACTCTATTTCTAAGTCTTTCCACTTGTTACTCACCATATTTATTTGACAGCTCTATTTCCGATTACTGGTATGAAATAGACTGTATAGCAACTAAGACCTCCAACAGCTACATCATTAAAATGCTGCTTACGTGCACGTGCAGTTTAACTCAACCTGCATAATGAATACTTGCACTTTTGATGCCTTAGGTGCATTTTGCTAATAATGCTAACATTCTTTCATTTAGTGCACATTTGAAAGCAGGACTTCTGCTAGTAAATGAGTAAATTGCATCATGAAATTTCTATTTTTAACCTTATGTTTCCTGCGAAAAATGGGGCTACAGTAAACATTTACCCCTGGTACTAATAAGAAATCTGTATCTGAATATATCCTCTGGAAAGAGAAAACAGCACGCTGATGTAAGGTGTGAATGCATACAGAGCACACGTTGCAATCAGAATGGTTGATGACTGCAGTGTGATTAGACGTCAGCCAGGTGTAAATACAGTCTATCCAGTTTGTTTTCTTAAAGCACTTATAATCAGTATTTTTATAATATCAGTGGGTCTAATGACATCAGCTCTACAGAGCATTTTAGCATCTTTCAGTTTGTTAAGTGGGTTTATGGCCTGCAGTGCTGCTGTTTGGTTCAGTCTCACGGCTCTCAACAGCGCCATTTCTGGCAGGAAGTAGCTGTCCATTGTGTGCTACTTGCCGAACAGTAGACAGACGAAGTTACCAACTAGCTGCTGAGCATTTAGCAGCTGAAGAGGCAGATGTGGCATTCAGGAGCAGTGGAAACCAAAGCAGAACAAAAAGGAGAATGAATGTTGAAACACAGCTCCAAATGAATGTCTGACTTCATATTCAAGACATTTTATGCCCTAATTAGTCGGCAACAATGGAGAGATAACAGGAAACATGGGAGGGATGCAACAAAGGTGTTGTGGTTCGTGCATGGCGTTTCAACCTCTTACTTCATGCCCCTTATCTGTTACCACATCTCTGCCAACATGTCCCTTTATCAGCTGAACAAGCTGTTCATACCAGATGTACATGGGGTCATTGTCCTGTCTGGTCTGACTCCTCCACCCTTCAGCTTCCTCCGGACTCTGGCGCGCTCCCTCCCCTTATTCATGACTTTATCCTGGATCTACTCAGTGGCCATGATCGTAAAGGGTATCGTTGCAGAGAAGGAGGCGAGGCTCAAGGAGACAGTGAGGATCATGGGCCTGAGAAATGTGATCTATTGGCTGAGCTGGGCAGTGTCCAGTGTGACGGTGCTCGCCATCAGCGCTCTCCTCCTTGCCCTTACACTGAAGGTGATTTCAAAATTATTGAACAATGATTCAAGGAGGACCCATCACTACTTTTAGCCTTCAAGCCTCGTGGACTAATGACACTTTTGTTTAAAATAATGAAGATGCTAATTTAAAGAGAAACCTAAGCACCGAAATGAGATCATTGTACTTGACGCTAGTTGCGCTTGAAGAATTAATTTAGCCTCTGCAAATTTAGTTCCTACAATGAACCTCCATGTAACATTGTCCTCTATAAGATTTGTAATCATAATTGCATCCATTGCAAGAGCGCTGTTATTCCAACGGTTCAAGTGGCTCTTGGAACGAGGCTCGGAGAGAACACCAGCATCGTGATGCTACGTGGGAGAATGGGCTCACAAGCATCTCGCTAAAATTAGAGAGAGGGTCCTCCTTCAAACTGGCAGATCACAAGAGTGACACATTTAATGACATTCAGATAAAAGAATATCAGTCAACTGGAGGACTGTTCACTTGGATCAGAAACATCCATACACCACGTGTTTTAATCCTTTCAAAACTCTTTTGCTCTGCCTGCTCTGTCGTAAAAATCAGCTGTAACAATCACGTTCTCTGAATCTGTTTCTCTTCTCCTAAATGTCAAGCGTTTTTTGTTTCTTTTGACATCAGATTTTCTCATCTCATCTGTGTCTTTTTTACCCCACAGTATGGCAAAGTGTTGCAGTACAGCGACCCCTCAATAATCTTTGTCTTCCTGCTGGTGTTCTGCGTGGCCACCATCAGTCAGTGCTTCTTCATTAGCGTCTTCTTCTCTAAGGCCAACTTAGCAGCGGCGTGCGGCGGCCTCCTCTTCTTTGTCCTCTACCTGCCGCACGTCCTTTGCTTCGCCTGGAGCGACGTCATGGGTTTCGGGGCCAAGGTTGCTGTGGTAAGTCTGTCTTTAACTCTGGTGTGGTGTTTTATATCTTCCCCTGCTGTTACCATACACGAGGGCTGGCTGTATTTTGAATTATATTCCTTGGGTAGGTTTTTGCCATTAAAATCACGATTGGACAATCGCACTTGTTTTCTTCCTTTTCCCATTAAATCCAAACTGCCGATGGTCTGATTGATCAGCACTGGTTATTATGTAAGCAAGTGAATTGACCCCCAGTGTCAATAACGTCTGTATGATTTGTCTTCATCATACCTGCACTGATAATGACATGTGAAGTCTGGCTGCAAGATGGATTTAGAGGTCTAGGGAAACTCTGCTGGTTTCCACTTTTTCAGACATATTTTGGCACAAGCCTGAGGAATTTTTGTGAAACCTGGACATACAGAAGTGACAAAAACATGAAACATTTACATAAAAAAGGACACAACACAGACACACAGCGAGGAAGTTGGGGATTTTCTGCTATCCTCTGAGGGATAAAGATAAATAGTATACCATTGCTCAACTTTCAGTGTAGCCTCTCTGTGTGACCTTTCTGGACGGTGCTGCCATCATTTGTCCTCAGGCTGTCCTTTCTGCAGACAAAGACACTCAAAATCTTGAATCTTCGTTTCCTTGTGTGCGAACGCGTCTCCCCCCACCCCCCCCACCCCCCCGAATTTCTATCAGATTGCATGTTCTTGTTTGTCAGTTTTGACAATGCAGTATCGGGTGCAGGTGGCCGAGGTAAACAGCCTCATGTTTCTTATTTATCAAATTGAAATAGCGGAGGTCAATTATATCTTACATTGGCACCTGACAGAAGTCACTGCTGCTTTCATCCTTCATCCTTGGAGCCTCTGTAAACCTTGCTTTTGCCAACAAGGAGTGCCAGCATACCTGCTGAAATTGCTTCTCTTTGAGCAAGTCCTTTAAAGTGATGTCATTCTTTTCCTTTAGGAAACTTTTCAGTCCATTTCCTTTTACGGACGGCATGCTGGTTCGGTAGGCATTTTACATATAAAGCACTGCAAACCTTATTTAATCTCCACACAAAGTGCCATTGGTAGGTCCTCCCCTGGCGCTGAGATTTTTCTCCCCTGCTCCAACTAGATGGATAGCCCTCTAGCCCTCTAATTAGCATGAGCAATGTTCCTCTGACCAAACCACTATCTAGTTCATCCTTACACTTTATCAGAGATGTGTGTGTGTGTGTCTGTGTGCACTTGGTACACAGAGTTTTTCCTCACACCTTCAAAGGGCTGTTTGAATGTTGAGACTTGGTTTTAAGGGTTAGGTTAGGAGTGGGTTTTGGTTAGGTTCGGATTAGGCATTTAGCTATGATGGTTAAGGTTCAGGTAAGGGCTTAGTGAATGCCTAATGTCAGTGAGTGTCCTCGCAAGGCTAGAAGAGCAAGTACGTGTGCTTGTGTGTGTTCCTCTCTCTCCCACCTCGGATGAAACAACATTGTGCCAAGGCACTGGCCCACATTGTCCTTGATAATGAAGTCTTTAATCGGAGCAGAATTTCAAAAGATCACCTGAATTTATAGAAGCGTTTTTGATTGCAGCCGTGTGCCAAAGGAGAGCTACAGGCAGTGTATCAGAGGGCCACTAGAAGAGAGGTCACAGTCACAACCCAGCCTGTCTGCTGTGCTTTGACTCTTTCCTCCCTCTTTAAATGAGGGAGAAACAAGAGCGAGGGCCCAGAGTGCTTCGAAGTTCTGGAAAACCAGAAACTTTCAGTCAGTGTTTCAATCCCAGAAAAATCCTGAAAAAATGGTGATTCCTGCAAAACCTTTTAGAAGTTGTCAGGCTTTCCTTTACTGAAATCAGTTAATTGATCTATGCCTTTTGCATCACCTGGCAGCTGATTTCACTGATGGTCTTATTCAGACTTTTTTCCTGTCATGTAACTCTTTTAATATGCAATGTAATGGTTATATTTTTTAAAATTAGAATGTTTTTGTATTTATTACCATACATTATAGAGTCAGAGAGGAAGCAAGTGGAGAGACAAGGCGACAAAGTTCTCTGTTCGATCTGTAAAATGTCAGAAAATTGTGAAAAATGTTTAGAATTTCCCTTGTTTTGTTTGATCAACAGCCAAAAACCTAAAGATATCCCAGCTGCTAACCCTCACACTTCAGACGCTAAAACAAGACAATCTTTGATACTTCTCCTTGAAAAATGGCTCAAACAAGTACTCGATCATCAATATGGCCGTCAATCGATTACTGGAGTCATCACATCTCTCGCCTGCTCTTTGTTTTGCAAAATGCAATTCAATGGGAGAAACATTTTGCACTCTGACATTTCCATGGAAGACTTCTTCAGACAGATGCACATTTGTCTCTCTTGCCATCCTGTCCGTCATTCCAGCACTATTTGTTAAAAACGTCATGGAAAATGACTTCTTGGATGGAGCCGGAACCCTGATTTCTCTTCCTCTTAACAATGCTGTTTGTCTGCAGCCAGCTGAATGGTGGCTGAATCTGCAGTGCTGACATGTGTTCAGTAGAGGGGGCTTGTTTTGTCTGCCTCCCAACTCATGCCCTTTTCTCATGAGCCAATGGAGTGGTTCCTGTCGTTTTGTCAGCTGTTCATGCAGAGGTCAAGGATGGGTGCCCACTAGCCCTGCTGTCACCCCTCATCTACTGACTCACTGTTGATTGCTTGGCAGTAGATGGGCAATGGGAGACAACACAGGAAGATGCCAGCAGCGTTAACAGCCAGGCTAGAGGTTTGGCGTCACTGCAGAGCTTTTCAGATTCTCTGCTTGGTAATGGTACGTCGGGTAGACAGCATTCGCGGTGGTTCATCTCTGCAGCTTCAACAAATGCTTCTGCCGGAGTGAAAACGCTGTGAGCAAATGAGGCGTGGTAAAACAGCTGGCGGGCAACATGGCAATGCAGAATGATCGGCCGCGGCAGATGATGTCTCGCAGGCAAAGCATCATTTGCGATTTCCTACTGTATGAAAGATCCAACAAATCTTCTTTCTCGGCGTACCCATTTCAGTCTTTGTGCTGAATTTGAAGTCCTGAGAGATGTGCACAGGCGACGCAGCAATTACCTGCTCATGCCTGTGTGTAGGTATTGTTCCTCTTTCTGCTGCAATAGCTTATTGATCAGTTAAGGGTGTGACCTCGGACGGCAACAGTGTGTTTCTCATAATTAAGTCATCATCTGAATCGAGTAATCAAAGGCTAGTGCACAGTCAGTTTGATTGTTTTGCCCAAAATGTAATGAAATATGCTCTGTGGTCAAACTTCATCTATTACAAAGGCCTTTTTCAGAAATACACATATTCTCTTACCTGATGAGAAACTGATGGGACGATTCATAGCATTCTCACTTCATTATGTTAAATATGGAGCTCGCCTGTGCCTGCTTAGCTTAGCTTTCCATTAAGACTGGACAGAGCAGGAAACATACAAAACCTGAACTGAATGCTTTTGCTTGCATGTCCTTCATTCCCAGAGTTTACTGTCATGCGTGGCCTTCGGCTACGGCTGCGAGGTCTTTTCCAAGTATGAGCAGCAAGGAATCGGTATTCAGTGGTACAACATGAACAGCAGTCCAGAAGAGGGAGAACCCTACACCTTCGTCGTGTCCATCGTCATGATGCTCGCCGATGCTGCTTTGTACTGGGTGCTTACCTGGTACATTGAGAATGTCTTTCCAGGTATTGATTATGAAGCAGATGAATTCGCATCATGTTATTTATACGCTATCTACCACTGCCATATGTAAAGAAGTATCGAGCGCGGCTAAACCTTTGTGTCCTATTTTACTCTTCATGCATGAGATCCCCTCTGCTCAATTTAAATCAATACCCAGTGCAGCTTTCCTAACAGGCCAGTCTTTAATGCTTTTCAAATTGACTCTATTTAAAAGATGACAGGATTTGTGCCAGACTGTCAAGAGGAAACATACTATAAAACATCATATTCCCTCAAGTCAAACTATTATTAAAATGTGAATAATGTTCTCTACGCTTGATCCCAGGCCAGTATGGAATCCCGAAGCCGTGGTACTTCCCTTTCACTGCATCTTATTGGTGTGGGACAGACTCAGAGACTGACCCCAGCCCCGACTTGCTGAAGGACTCCACGGTGCAAGAAGGTAAACTGCCATAAAACTTTCCCGTCTCGCCTCTGCTGTGTGAGTGTAGCGTGACAGTTACTGCGTATTTGTCAGATTCTCAAGTTAACTGGGGAGTAATTTAATTGGGATTGGTCGCAACAAACATTAGCACCTTATTTGTCACAAAGGGTGATAATAGAGCTCAGTGCTTGTTGGGGGAAAAAAAAAGGTGAGTTTCACGTTAGGAACTTGCTAAAAAACTATTTCTAATTAGCATTTGGAGTGAGTGAGAGAGCGAGCTGGTTATTTTTAGCCTTTAGTGCTCAGGAGTGTTTTCACTTTTTTCATCAGTATTGTAATCACATCCTGTGCAAAATTAGTTTGTGTGTCAGCCATGTTGTATAAAAAAGGCATGTTTAAGCATCAGTAGATATCATGTCGTTCACCTGCTTCTATGATTGTCTCCCTGTTCATCTCTGTGTGCGTGTTTATGAATATATGCATGTGTTTCTAAAGAGTACCTGGAGGAACCACCACCCAATGTGAAGGCGGGGGTCTCAATCCGCAATCTCGTTAAAATCTACAAGACTGGAAAGAAGCTCGCCGTGGACGGACTGAGCGTGGACTTCTACGAGAATCAGATCACATCGTTTCTCGGCCACAATGGAGCCGGAAAAACCACCACAATGTGAGTCGCATTATCTGTTTCTCCCATGCTTTGCCACTTGGCTCAGCGTCCATGTGATTTCACAGGGCGCAACTAATCTAACTTGTACACAATGCCGACTGCACTGTAGCCCCATTAATTCAGTGGTCACTGCTGTCAAAGAGAGGCACCTTCTGAGAGGACATTTATCACACGGAGTCAGCTGTTGTGTCGATAGTGAGACTCGTCTAATTGCTGTTTAAAAAAGTAGTGGAGAGGCTGGAAGGGGTTTAGGATGACAGGAAGTAGCTGAAACCCAGTGGCCCAGAAAGAATGAGCGAGAGAGAGAGCAAGTGATGCAAGACTAAGGGCTGAAAGGGAAGACATGCGCTCTGAGCTACTGTAACAAAACACAACAGCACAATAACAGAAGAGGACAGAGGAAGGACTGTGTCACACACCGAGGCTCAGATCTCAGGATCTGTCTGTCTGTGAGGTGCTTCAGTCCAGTTTGTGCACATATTTCAAAAAACATCATGTCGCAATACTAAATGTTGAAGTGTGTGTTTTGTCTAAATTGGCGGGTTTTTTGTACTATTTTATGATGTTTTTTTGTACATGTTTCTGCCCAGTTTGGTAATTAATTATTACATAAGTAATGAGCTGAGGCTAAATACGAGATGACACGAGTCGTCATTGCTCCACGTCTTCTGACACAGCAGCACAGCACTGGTTCCATTTTTCAAAACTCGTGATAAAGATGTCTTTCACCTACTTTATGAGCACTAAATCAGAACATTTCGTTGAAGTAGGACATCATATCTATTGACAAATATGTTAAACTGGAGCAGGGGATAAATCTAATTCGCTGTTGCGTTCAGCCAGCTGCTCATAAGTTCCTTCTAATTTTCTTTTTGAGTCCCTCTGCAGCTCTGTAATTCGGGATGAGATTATTTGTCATGAAGTCAAAATCAACAGTCAGAATTCATCCCTAAGCCGTGCGTGTTGCTCACGTCTTCTTTTTCCTGTAGGTCAATTCTGACGGGGCTGTTCCCACCTACATCAGGGACGGCTCTCATCAATGGACATGACATCCGGGAGGACATGGACAGCGTCCGGAAGTACTTGGGGATGTGCCCACAGCACAATGTCCTGTTCAATGAGTGAGTGACTTCAGCTGAGCCGTCCTTGTTCTCAGCTGGCCATTGGTGTAATCATGTTTTGCCTCTGGTGTATTTAAAAAAAGAAGAGGAAGAAAGAAAAAAGCAGATCATTACAGTGCAGTTTAATCATATGCATAATGAGGACTCGGTCTCTGCTTATGCTTCCCATCAACACATCATTATCCCTTTCCCTCTTTATGTTTAAAAATGAGCTTTGCTCACTCCGTCCACAAAATTTCTCCTAATAGTGCCATTCCCAGCCATTATTCTGTTTTTTATTTCACCTTTAGATTCCCCTCTATTTTTCTCTCCACAAACTGATTACCTGCAAGTCGACACAAGTCCTACATCATAATTACAGCCGAGCGCCTCCAAATTACTTTCATTAATATTAATCCCAGACAGTCAAAGCATCTATATTAAGTAGGGTTAAAATATTCATGCGAACTTAGAGGTAGTAGTTACAACATATGATTTTTTTTTTTTGACAAAATGCAATACTTGTCTCTGGGGACATTTCAAACACTCACATGTGAATAAGTGACAGGAGATGCCCTCATTGGTCACTTGTGCCTCCTTACATGTCCGTTAAATGCGTGTTAAGATGTTATTTTCACCTTTGCAGACTGACAGTGGAGGAGCATATCTACTTCTATGGCAGGCTGAAAGGATGCAGCAGCGATGAAGTGAAAATTGAGATGGACCAGATGATTAAGGATGTTGGTTTACCACATAAGCGCAAGGATCTCGCTAAGAACCTGTCAGGTTTGTCTGCGTGCGTCTGTGTTGACATGCTTTGGATCGTGGTGCCTCGTTGAAATTATGCAGAAATGTAAATTTAGTTTGTGATGTGTGCGTCAGGTTCTGTGCACGCTGCATTCATTTCCCCTGGGAGGGAATATCATGTGTAGATTATCCTTTCCATGGAGGATGAAGCTGCCGTGTTGTGCTGTCCCTCTGCCAGCGCATGTCCACGCGGCTGTCTCGACATACACATGCACTGTACCTGTGTGTCACAGGTTGTAATTCATTGTCTGGGGGGCATGAGCAAGCCCTGCTTGATAAATTGTCTCCAGTCACGGATTGCTTGTGAGCAAAATCACTGAAATATGACTTTCAAGGTTGATCTATGCTGACATTTACACTACATTAGCGCCACATTGGATGCATTTTGAAGAGCTCGCTCTGAGAGTGGAGACTGGAATAACCCGGGTGAGGTGTATCTACTTCCCTGCCATCAATCATTTTATACCACGCAAAAGACAATAAAACCTGGAGAGGTACATCTCGACACATTCATTCCATAATCACTTCCCTGTGTCTGAAACCTAATGTTGACAGATGGCTGTGTGTGATTTGTCACTGATAACAGCCAGAATGTCTCCTACCCAGCACAAAGATGAGTATCCATTTCATGTTAGCTGCATTTGTATGTATTTTTTTTGCATTTATGGTCAAAACAGCACATGTCGAAGGCAAAATATGTCACGAAGATACCACACCTTATGTCCATTATTCTGTCTTCTAGGTGGGATGCAGAGGAAGCTGTCTGTGGCCATAGCATTTGTCGGCGGCTCAAAAATCGTCATCTTAGATGAGCCGACAGCTGGAGTGGACCCCTATGCCCGCAGGGGTATCTGGGAACTGCTGTTGAAGTATAAGCAAGGTATGGGACCGGTGGTGAGAACCAAGGCTCTGCAGAAGCAGAGCGCTTCTTTCAAACTGAGAAACTTTCCAAAACTGAGCTGAGCTCGCCCAGTTGTTAAGGTAGTGAAACATATAGAATTTTTTTTTTCCTGCCTTGCTCTCTGTGACACTCAATTGTGGGTGGAGAGAAATTATAATTTGCGCTGGAGCAGATTGAAATGTAAGCCAAGACAAGTGACTCCAAGAAGCTTTAATTGACATTGCTATTTAACAGAGTCCCTAATTGTCTGTCATTTCAGTCAGCTTGTCACTCCCTGGCCTTATATGCTTTGTGCTAGCTAGTGGCTGTAAGCAGGACATGGACATTATGGTAACACATTCTCTCAACAGATGTCTAAATGTTTAATGCGCATTGAGTGACATTCCGCCCTCGCTGTGTCATTAGCTCCCCTCTCTCTAATCAAGTCCTTTCACTCCAATTGGGGGGTGGAGATAACTCTGTTATAATGAGAACACCCACATTCTGGCTGGTTGAATGAGTCATGTTTTGTGCCTCTCTAGTCTTATTTGCGCCGTCGTGTTACAAAGGTTTGTCATTAAGCAAGAGAAGGCCACAGGCAGGGTATTGTATGAAGAAGCTGAAGGCTGAAATTGGACTTAATATTGCGGTTTTTCAGAGCTAATTAAGTGTGCAGCTTTTTCTCACAGACAGGGCGACCAGATTGCTTTAAGTGGGTATTGTTTTGATTCAGTGCAATCTGGGCTTATTCTGTCTTTTAATTGCCCGAGGTACAAAAGAACAGTGGCATAGTGTGCAGGTTGAATTAAACCCTCAGTGTACATTTTAAAAGAATATGCTTAATGTATCTTGTAATTAATCGGGAATGTTCGTGGAAAGCTTGATGTGGTGACATGACGGCGTTTGATTATTCCTTAGATCTTTGCATTTAAGGTGGCTTTTAATCGTCTCTTTTGTCATGTGTCATTAGAAAATGAAAGTGGAAGGTGAAGATTTAAAGTAAAAATGAGCAAATTATGAATTTTTAATTATTATCCATTACTGAAAGTTGATTACTATTAAATTACCCCACTCATTATGTTCTAAAATGTGCCTTCAGGATGAAATTCATATAATGGATTTAACACATTCAGCCTTGTGCCTTTGGCCTTGTGTGTTTTTGCTGCCTGATTTATTGATCGTAATTGATCATTTCTTTGATGCCCTGAAAGGCTTGCTCTTTTACTTTCACCTAACATAGTGCTCTTTATTGCCACATAAATGTGACATTTGGTTTCACATCGATGCACCCAACACACGGCGTATTAACATATTTTAGATTACATTGCTAACGAAACACGTTATCCGTCGATTTCTCCCGCTGACTTATTGAAATCCTCTCACAGCTTGTGTCAATAGCCACGTATTGATGGACGTAGAAGCATGAGCATCGCTGAAGTTGGTTGTTCTGATTCAATTAGCAGTTCCGCACTATGAACCGGCTCCTCCAAAATGCCACGAACATTGTATGATAGCAGCATATTTTCGTGTCGAGCATCTTAAATCCCACACTGAATACTGGCACCCTGAATGCTTCACTTGGCCTCAGATTAGAGCTGTCACATGTAGGCAGGTGCTTCAGTTTGTGACAAATAAGAGGTGCAAAGAAAATGAGGGAGGGCGGGAAGCATTTTTAGAACTCTCAGTATTAATAGAGCTGTTTTACATTCTTATAACTTGTTTAGCACCTCTGAAATATATGAAACCTAAAGTAGATATAAACATAAAGCAACAGTTGCATAGTTTTAGACAAGAATGCAAAGTTACAACAGTTTGAGCCGTATTGAATGTATCATCACAGGTCGTACACGTCTTTCTGTCCAGACTGACCTTGCAAACACACTGGCAAAATTCAAGTTGGATGTTTGTACCAACTTAATTTATTGTAGACCCTGATGGCAGTTGCGTGCATTTTTATACTTTCTCTGGCAGCTGTGAAAAATTGAACTACAATACATAATGCGTCTTCTCCAGGAATACATATTAATGTAGTGTTGAAGCCAGTGTTGCAGTACAAATGGCCTAAAAATGCATCAGTCTTTGTTTCCCGTATGGGATCTTATGCAAGTCGTTTTCATGGCGTAGAAAGAAAAAAAGTGCAAATGTGTTAAAATCAGACCTCCTTCATTAGATCGGCTGCAGAGGGTGGAGGGGAAGACAGGAGCAAGCTGTGAACTCAGCATTTGGAACAACACAAAAAAAGTATTCTTTCAACCTGTGCAACCTTCAGACAATAGTGACAGACTTCAAATTAATACAATATCTGAGTTTCAATTCTGCCGATACACAGGCTGCATTCAGATCTAACAAAAGTTGAACATGTGTGTTTTCTAACTGTCTGTGTTATCAGGTTTGGTTCCTTTAACATGTCCATCTGTTTCTTGTAACTCAGGCTGTAAATGGTGTCAAGGCTATTTGAAAATGTATTGATCTGAGTCGATTGCGTTCAGTGAGGTGGTTAGTGCCGGGAAGTTAACCCTGGCTTGGCTCTGGCCTTCCTGTGTAGAGTTCACATTCTCTCTGTGCCGGCGTGGGTTTTCTCTGGGTGCTCTGGTTTCCTCCACGCAGTCCAAACACAGGCAGGTTCACTTGACTGGCGACTAAATTGCCTGTAGGTGGGAATGCTTGTCAGCTGGCATCACCCACCACCGCCACGACCACCCTTCAAAGGATAATCATGAGTAGATAATGGACGACTTGACTGCCACTAACAGCAGTTAATACAGTTTTGTCCAATAATTCATCTTCCTACGTAATGCCTGTCCAGCTTAACTCAACCACTGTGAAATCCGTTTCTATCAACTTGATTTAGAGGGAAGGAGGCTCAAAGCAGAAACCAGATTTTCAGCCTCACTTTGCTGTACATAGTGCGAGTCTTACCAGTTCACCTGAACACACCCGCCTCCAGTTGATATATCACTTTGTGCTATAATGCACCACAATGCACTATAAATCAGAATACCTTTGTGGGCCATCTGCAGTCCAAACACATTTATTTTGCTCCCAACTCATGGATGATGCAGTGCGATTTAACTTTTCCCCCCCTTGTAAACCACAACAGATCCCTCGAAAAATCATCTGTGAGTCTGAACATCCCATACGAAATGAGCTGGCTCAGTCAGACTGAACCTCAAGCAGTCTCCTCAGCCCACCCCCTTCATAAACATAGCTTTTTTCCTCCATATGTTGAATTGACTGGGTTGTGGGCATTCATTCAACTTGGGCATTTTGTTGGAGTTTGTATACAGAGGGATCCAGACTTGCTTGGCGTAGCATACGGCAGCAATACTTAACTAAAAAGGGATGGATTTAGCAGCTCAGCTGGTGGCGTGCTACAAAGGCGAGGGAGGGGGGACTGGGTGTGGGAGACAGAGCGGAAATAGTTGGCCAAGCAAAATGGCTGCGTTGGGCTGCAGTTAATGACCTCTGAGTGTGTCCTTGTCCCTGGGATAATGTGACCTGCGAGGATACAGATTTAACTAGCTCAGTGCGGAAAAAAAAAAAAAAAGCCGCCAAGCTCAGCAGAGCACCTGACCTTTCGCGATAAACGCCAGCAAAAATCTGTGAAGAAAGGGTGAAAGCTCCATCCTGTCAGCTACTTACTGAGATTGCATCTCCTTGCCATGTTTTGAGATTAATATGCTCGATATGGCACACGTCCCTGTAGGGAGTAGAAGTGATCTGAGGCTCACTCCTCAAAATTATCTCTTAACAAGACTGCAGTCATGCTATCGTCACTGTTGGGCGTAACAGTGCTTTGAGCTCAGTGCTAATGCTCACAATGACAGTGCCCACACGCTGATGTGCCTCATATTACAAAGGCTGTACATTTTTGTCCTCATCACAGCAAGAAACATGTTTATCATCTTACTGTTCACTAGTTTAGCATTATAGCATACCAGCATTTGCTAAGTTCTGCAGCCACAAAGTGCAGCTGAGGTTGATGGAAACGTCATCGGTTTTGCCACCGAACTAAATTTGACCCGATAATGGTGCCAGAGGAAAAGTTAAAGGTACAGAAATTCTTACAGTTATTTGAAAAAGTATTATGCTGTTATTTTTCCTGGCAGTCCGTTCAATACTTAATGCTTTAACCTGGACCAAAGCATATTAGCACTGTCACTGTGAGCAAGTTAGCATGCTGATGTTAGCATTTCGCTCGAAGCACCACTGTGCTGTATTGCGGCCTCCGAGAGCTGCTGGCATGACTTAAAGTTCCATCACTGAACTCATTGATTATTGATTAATTATTTCATTTGTTGTCGGCATCTATGTGCGTGATCTTTACAGTCACAGAGCTTCCGGGTCCAAACATGGCCACCATTGCCACCCATAGAGCCATACTGCTAACTGGGCTGCAAAAGTCCAGCTCTAATCACCATTTCTTTGTCTTCTCTTTTGGCCTTCTTAACTGTGAAACATGTCATCCTCTTGAGTTAGCACAGCCCTTTCAAAGCGGCTGACTTCCAAGCATGTTTCTTTTGTTGTCCATCCATGATAAGCGGATCAGGTTAAATGTTTTCTCCTTTAAAACATAACAGGATCAAAATTTGCCCAGGACTCTGTGATACCGCTTTCATGCCGACTGCAGAGACATCGCCATGCTGTGACTTCATTACAGATCTAGTCATTTTTCTGATATCTGGGGTATGTGATAATTAATATGTGTTATCTGATACAGCGTGATATGAAAGGATTAGAACACCTGTGAATAACCTTGCAATGCATGCTGTAGTTGTCATTGCAATTGTTCTCGGTGTGATGTCTCGAATAAAAGGACTCGCAGCACAAAAGGGAGAGCTTAAATAAAATGTGGTCTCACGGAAATGCTGGAAAGTAGGCTTAGGCCGGCCTTTATCGTGATTTTAATTTTGTCCCAGATTCACGCCCACGCGCTCCTCTGGAGTTTGCTTTTTTTTTTTTTTTTTTGCAGTGCGGATAAGCACGGGTAAAAAACACAGTGGATTCAGCAGAAAGGAGATAAGTGCAGAGACAGATTGTGATACTGGCTTGATTTGAGCACTTTTGATCTGAGGCATCGTTTCTTGTCAGGCGTCTTTTTCATGAAAACAGTTGTCAAAACAAACAATGTCCAAAGTGAAAAATGCTTCAGAAGTGCTGTTTATTTCCTATTTTCCAGTCTGCGCCTTAACTTTTTTCCATATTTGCAATCCTGCATTTTTATTCTCCACTTCAGAGACACTTTATGAGTCACACACAAACACACCACTTCAGACGCCAAGCGCACACTCTTGCTGTCCCCATTCAGGTGACACCGATCGAGTCTCTGTCCTTCTGTCTCGCTTCAGGTCGCACCATCATTTTGTCGACGCACCACATGGATGAAGCGGACATCTTAGGCGACCGCATCGCCATCATCTCCCACGGCAAGATGCGTTGCTGCGGCTCCTCGATCTTCCTGAAGAAATATTTTGGCAGTGGATACTACCTCACCCTGGTCCGAGACAGGACTGAAAAGATGGCAGCTCAGCGAAATGGGATCATAAACACTCAGGCCAAAGAGGTAAAAAACAGAAAGCAGACATGGTGTTTGGTTACAGATGAGCTTTTGATTCTCAAAATCAGAAATTTGACTTCTGTTGCTAAAAGAAACTACGTAGCTTGTTAGAAAACCATGTTAATGTCCCTCAAAGTAAGACACCGAACACCATTGTTTTGGTGTCCTCCAGGATATTTCACCAGTGCACGTGGCTGCTGAGAGACACAACATTGGCTCTGTGATCTCATTATCTTCAGATAAACGCAAATTTGGTGATTAGGGCCTTTGCCTGACCACACAATTACCCTTCTTTTTTGTCCTTATTAGAATAACTTTCCATAAAACTGCTGAAATTGGACGCGGGTCATTCTTTTTGACTTCATGTATCAAGAAAAGAGCTTCAGCTGCGAGCCCCTTTGACACGACAGTAACCCCCTTCCAGTCTATTATTGAACACGGCCCCTTCTGACTATCCTGAGTGCTCTCTTTCTGTCTTGCCGCCCTCCCCCCATAATGATCTGTGTTTAGTCTCTCCCAGCATGAGAATTGGCAAACGCCTACGTGTTGGATGATACTAATTGTCACCGGGGAGAGGGGTGATTCTCGCTTTTGCTCGCCAATGGTGCCTCACACACTTAGTTTTAATCAATAGGAGCAAATGAACAAGATGCACTGATGCCAGCAGGGCGAGAGCAATTACCATTAGTCTGCGGGCTCTTTGAGGTGAGCAGAGTCATTTGTTTGAAATAAATAAATAAACATGCAAACACCTTTGTGGGCAAGGTAGAATAGTATCCCCTTTCCAAGATGACGACTTTGTAATTCAGCGGAACGTTTTGTAATTACACAGCCAATATAACTCGGAAACAGAGCTGGACAAAGTTTGATCGTCCTGATCTCATTCAGTGTGATTAAACTCCATTTAATAAACGTTGTCGAGTTCTTTCGAGGCGCAGTGAGGCTTATTCAACCTTGAAAATCTAATCTTCGCTCATGTGCATTGTCTTAGGCTGGAAAGATTGTGACTTCATTTTATTTTACGGGTCGACTGCATCACCTGACGTCCCGTGCAAGCAGTTTTATTTAGAGCGATTAAATAGCAACTTGTGGATGGCGTCCGCTGTTCCATTAGTATAAAACAGGAGTTGTTCTAAGTGGTAAGGCATGATAAGGCCTTTCTAATCCATTTCTGATTAACAGGAGAAAGGCTGTCCTTCGAGGAGCAGCAGCCCGGACGACGGCATCGGCAGTGAAACATCGGCAGTCAACTCAGATCCCTCAGGTAGAAATTTGAACTGTTACTGCCAGCCGTATTTTAGGATTAGCACCCAAACTAAAGTGTAAACTTTAATATGAAATGTCAATATAGCAATAAGAAAATGTCATATAGTCGGTACAGCAGACATTGGAACAGCACATTGTGGGAATGTTTGTGTGAATATTTCTGAAACTGAAAACTCTGTCGTTACCTATTCAGCCTCATATAAAGCCTCCAGTAAATGTAGAGTTAGGTGCCGAAGCTGAGCACCGTGTCAGCCTTCTTCTGGGAACATTTCCAGAACGGGCGAACAATAACCATAAAACTTCTCAAAACCGTGCCGTCCGAGTGTGCTGGACATCCATTAGCCCACAGTTGCTGTTTTTTTTTTTTTTTCCACTCTTTCAATACAACACCAGCAAACACCACAAGAGTGGTGAAGTAGCTGCTGCCTTGAGATGCTATTGAAATGCTGTAACTACTGGTAGAGTGCACTTTAATGTCATAGTAAAATGGTAGGTATAAGTGGGAAAGTAGGATTTTATTGACAACAAAAGAGTTCGAGAGCGTTACAAGTGCAGATAAACTAAGAGACAATATGGAAACTGATTGACGTTTGAGCATAAAACTACACTCGAAGTGCGTTTTCAACGTAATGTTTTGGCAAATTCCCTGCAAATGAATGATGATGGTGATGAAAGGCTCCTCTCTAGCACTGTTTTTATATCGGGTTTGATTTTTTTCTGCTATCTTAATAGCTGAACTTGCTCCTCAGCACTGCTGATAGGACATTCATGTGATAGGTACCGTCTCTCGTGACTATTGTCCACTCTTCCAGAGATTGGAGGTCTTCACTACAAGCTTTGAGCCCAAACACTCGCTCCCACAATGGAGAGCAGCAGGGTTGGTCTGTCAAATTCAGGACAAAATGTTCTGGAAAACTAGTGTTTGTTTCACTTGAAAGCTTTTTTTTTTTTTATTTGTGTTGGGGCAAATGAAGGAAACTATCACATCATATCCGCATCAAACAGAAATCTCAATGTACAATTGACCATTCTGTGCCAAACCGACTGATGCTTTTAACATTTTCGTCAGTGCACAAAGATGCTGGCCTCCTCATTATTGTCCTGTGCTACATCCTAAAGGTTAAGATGACCAATTTAAAGCAGCTATAATCAATATTGTAATAATAATGATGTTTCGAGTGACAATGTGAAAAGAATTGATGGTGGTTAAAACAAAGCTAGCTGACGCTTTGGCTAACGTCAGTTAAACGTAGCTCATGTTAGCTGCATTTGTTGAGCAGAACAAGCAGCGCAAAGCTTTCTGTGATTATGAATGATGATCAACATGCACCGGGCGATCGACAGCAGTGTGTACAGTGGAGAGGCTACGACACCTTCACTTGCTAGCCAGATTGAGAGGCGGTGGAGCTAATGGGAAATGCAGTCGTCAAACCAAATCACTCCAAGAAAGCATGAATCAGTGTATGTTTAATTCCACATTTTAGACTCTTCTCTGATACAGTACTGTCATATAACTTGTTTACTCTTCATACAAGTTACTAACAAATTCTTCATTGAGTGTATCAGGCGGATGATCAAGTCTTGCTTCTCTGACCTCACTTCAGTTTTTCTGGATGTATAGAATAAAGAGAGGGGCAGTGCAAACTGAACAGAAATTGCCTCGACTAAAACATTTGATGCTGCTGATTTGATTTGTTTTGATCATTCTTCGCCTTGATCATGTAAACAGAAGTGCTCATGCAAAACATGATCAGAAGAAAAATGTCAGCCAGGCGCCAGTTTGTAATGCATGGAAAATCGATCAAACCCGCTCATACCGTCAGAATGATTGCACACGAGACGGTTAAATATAAGCTGGAAAATGCCTTAAATGTCATTTTATTTCCACAAGTGACAGTCACATTTCTCTTTGTTACCACACAGACGGAAACACACACACATTCCCAGCAAATAATTCAGTCCGATGTGTGAAGCAGATCCATTTACTTCTTCATAAAGCGCCAAGTCGTTGGTTGTTAAGCTGCAGTAATTATGTATGAGAGGTTCTGGATCAATAATGGATGCGGTGTGTTCTGCAACACTGTCCTGATTGATTCTCACTAAGACCCAGCTTCAGAATGGATGAGGCAGTAGAATTATGTCCACTGATCTGTTTCAGTGTGTTTAAAGGTCATCAGGTATGTTCTGATCTCAGTAGTGTTTTTTCGACGCATGGCATCAAATTTTGAAGTAAACTTTGTTTCTGTAATCTTTGTTTTTGATATATCCAACGCTGGTTTTAGACGCTCTCTGAGTGTGGTTGCTCTTGAATTACTCTGCGTTTTATCTAAGAAGCAGCTTCACAGAGGGTATAAATATGTATTTTTGGCCAATGTCTGTTGTCCTTCAGATTTGACAGCTGTGGGTCAACTTGTGCGGCGCCACGTCCCCGAGGCTGTCTTCTTGGAGTGCATCGGTCAGGAGATCACCTACATACTGCCTTATAGTGGAGACAGAGATGGGACCTTTGCTCTGCTCTTCCAAGAGCTCGACCTGGCCATGGCTGACCTCGGCCTGACCAGCTACGGCATCTCTGACACCACGCTGGAGGAGGTACACTAAGCGTGGGATTGACAAGCTAATTTAAGAAACAGGCTTGCACACATAGAGAGAGACTGCCTACATACAAGCGGGAACATAAACGTACATATACATGCAACTTTGACCTTCCTTTACTTTTGGGGTCATCCTGTGTCAAATCAACTTGTTTTTGTTTACATTTTAGATTTTTGTCCAACTTTCATGTAAAAAAACCGTCATCGCTCTCTACAAGTCTGCGCATGGGTCGTCGATTGGGCACCATAAGCCTGATATCTCATTCACTTTAAAGATGAAGACAACATGGACGGAACTTGTAACTTTACATGCAAAATGCCCACTTCTAGCTAGAATATCTAAACTTACCAGTACTTGTTTGTGAAGTGCCTTGAACTGTGTAAGACTACACTGGGTCAGGCACATTCAACAGCATTAGCATCATGACATATTCTTGAAAACGGCAATGGTCAAGTACCATTTTACTTGCAGTTGAAGCACTAATGCACTCACCCAGTGAAGTACTGTGATAGTAGTAGTATTGCCGTTGTTCTCATTCCACATATAGAGTCTTCTTTTCCCACAGATGTGTGTGTGCGGTGTGTTCTGCATCCAGACTAGTCTTGGATCATAAAGTTGAGTGACTGTTTTTTAATGTTCCTGCTGTAACTCAGACATGAGTCATACACTCATGGCTTGCAGGCAATGTAAATAATTCCTTTTGAATTTCTAAAATTCAGACACAACAAGGTTATTTCATCCGTCCATGTTTTCTTTTTGAAGTCCGACTACGCTTCAGCCGAAACACGATGTGGTTTTCGATATACGGCGCTAATAAACAAGGGCTGATGGATGTTGCGCTGAAGTCAGTCATATCATAACGTTCGCTCTGCTTATTGTTATGAATAGCTTTTTAAGTACTCGTATTTTTGAGTGTTCTCACGATCTCAGCACTTCTATTTTATGAGTTTCTGATATAATTCAGCACATAAAATCACACTCAGTGCAAATTATAAATTTTGAAGCCTTTGCCAAAAGTGTGCAGAGACTTTTTTAGTGGGCAGATGTTGAAACGGGGCTTAACATGCACTGCAGAATGAAATAAGCGAAGGTCACTTGGAAATTTTTCACAAATATGGAGATTTATTTCCTTTGACATATGGCCTGAATTGATAAATGAAGTCAAGGAGGGAACTTCTCCAAGAGAGGCCAATTGGCAGGTGCTCAAGTAAAGGTTAGGTTCTCTGTGGATGCACAGCCCTGCTCTGACTCGGAGCAGGAGCTTGACAGGGATAACTGGCGTCTGCATCAAATCTGTGCACAGCCTAGTTAACGCTCATCCCCTGCAGTATCATCAGTTTGCATTCGTCCTGATTGTATCCATACTTATAAGGCAACAGGAAACATTCTGTAGCTCTCATAAGATGCTGTACACATGCAGCATACTAATACATAATTTATTGATTTTGCAGATATTTCTTAAAGTGGCAGAAGATACCGGAGTGGATGCAGAAATACCAAGTAAGGTTTTATGCTCGTTTGAGGTGTTTTTTGCCTTTATAAAAAAAAAAAAGGACTTGATGTGCATAATGGGAGATGAAACACCTTCTCCAAAGAGGTTCTGACACGGCAAGCATTTAAGTCACGTGACTGATCAGCTGTTCCCATTCTGAGAGGAGAAGAAGAAGCTGTTTGTGCACATTAAAATGTTTGACTGGTGGTCTTTTAATCAGTCATTTCGTTGTGCCCTCTTCCTCTGCGATGACGTAATGTTTTTTTTCTGCCACCCACTGTTTATCTCAGGGAACCATCTCCTAGTATCATCATGACAGTGTGATAGCTTTTTGACGATTTTCTTGTGATTTGGGTTAAAATTTGTGATACATTTTGATGGCAGCCCAGCTAGTATGTATACGTGTTAACACCTCTTAATTGTACACTTTACTTGCCACGATCTGGCAGCAGCAGACAACATTTGTTGACAACATTTAGCATGCTACATGAGCAACCTGTTGGTTGAATGCTAGCTGTAAATGAAGTATGATCATCAACACTTCATTCATATTTAAAGAGACCATTTCATTTGTGTCCACAATTCACATACGTCCATGGATAAATATTACACCCACATATTTGCAGCCTTTTTTTATGTCCATCACCAACCTCCCTTTTCAGCTTATTGTCAGAATGTGATTTCCTCACGTTCCTGAAACACCTGGGTTTGTGCTTTTTCTCAGAATAATATGGCGTCGTGCAGGGCAGGTAGCTATTCTTATTGTTATTTATAACCCTAAATTGGGTCAGGCCAAAACAACATATCTTATTTGTATTCCCACAGCAACAAAGGAGGTGTCGGAGAGAGACCGCAAAAGAAGCTCCCGTGCATCCAAGCGGAACAGCATCGCCAGCGTCCACATTAAAACGGAGCAGGGCTCTGAAATGACTGGCAAGTCTCTCCAAATATATGATACATTTCTTTTTTTTTTTTTTTTCCTAATGAAGCAAACCCAATTAAACATTTGCGAGTTTACTTAACAATGCAGAAAGTTGGCTAATTAGTAACACTTACAGAAACTTAGTAAAATGAACTATTATTCCTGCTTGACTCTGCTTCTGTTTCTCATGCAGAACCGAAGGAAAAGTTCACAAGCAAAGTTGAAGGTAAGCTCTGTAATTTGCCCTTGCTGCAGACAATAATGTCTGTGTTTTCTCCCACTTTCTATTCTTCATTGATTAACTTCATTTCGTTTGGCTTCAGCTTGACTGTTTCACCTCAGTGGCCGTTTTGAAAGGAGGGCACAAACAAGAGCTCTGCCTTCAGAATAAGTCATTTTCAAACAGAATTTCCCTCCAGCCCGTGTGGCATTATCTAAGCTGTCTCCTCATCTTTTCAATTTTGCCATTACAATACAGTGTGTTTCATCATGAAAATTGCTTTCAATCACAATACGCCTTATTATCTTAATGACTGCTGTGAAAATATAGTGCTTCCTTTTTTTGTGCCACTATTCTTGGCAAGTGTGAGACATAAAACCAAGGTGTCAACAAAGCCTTTTTTTAATCACCTTTTCCCGACTGAGTCACACCCAAATACCATTTCCAAATTCATGTTATATTAAAAAAGCAGGTGCTACAGTGAGGAATGAGCTAGTGCAGCTGGCAGGTTTAACACTTAAGTTGGATTTGATCAGCCCATTAGCTGTGCTGGAAAGCGCACTCAGCAGCTCTTTTCCATATGCGTAGATGATAAATAACACTGTGGGTTAATGTCCGCACTAGACTTAAAGAAGAACGCCAGTGTCAGTGGGAAGGGATCCACGGTCATCACCGGATCGCAGCTGATCAGGAGGCAGTTCCTGGCGCTCTTTATCAAGCGCTTCCACTTCGCCCGACGGAGCCGCAAGGGACTCGTTGCCCAGGTAATGGCCTCCGTCTGTCATGTTGATAGATTGAGGGGTTATACTAGGAAGGTTGCGTGGGAGGATCAAGGAAGGATCGTGTGAAATACATGTTGGCTTTCAAAATCAGTTAATGACGTATATGATAGAGAAAGCTAATCTGGAGGGAAACGTCATCCATCTTGATGGAGTCAATAGTTGTGGAATTTAAGTTGTGGGAAAAGAAACTAACACAGACGGCGGGACATATATATAAAAGGAAGGAGTTTGAAACATTTGAAGAGCAGAAAGATGTCAATAAACTGCAGGTGAAATCATCATCTTCACCTCCCGAAGGAAGCCATGTGTTGGACCAAAGAATGCTCGAGGGACTGCAGAGGCTACAGATGGTGCGAACAGGAGTGTTAATTGCTGCTTAGCTCTGATAAATCTCTTTCTGGGGGCAGAAAAGTGCCGATGCCTGGGACCAGGATTGTTTCAGCGAAAATAGGGCCGAAGTCAGCCTGGCGTGGGCAGGAAACAGTTAATGCGTTCGCGTGAAGAGCGAGCCCGTGAAAGGTGTTTTGGCGTGCTTCGGCGAGAGCGCCATCCGTTTCACCTGATCGCTGTGATTGGCACGAGAAAGGCAAAGTGACACCCGTAATTTGTTTTTCCTTCACTTCGCTGTGCGCTCATCATGTATTTTGGTTAGCTGTATATTAAATGTGATCGCATAACAATTACGGAGATGACAGACCGCTATTAGCCCATTAAGTGTACGTCTATATTATTTTGTTCCTCGTAAACATGATTTCAAAAGTCAAAACCAATAAAGAGACGTAATTTAAACAAGTCAAAAACAATTTTGTTAAGGAGCAATTTCCAGGGTACTTAAATGGTTTTTCTTTTTGGCTTTCTCAAGCTCTAAAAATGTGTTGTGACTCAAATTATGTCTACACACCACCTATGGAGATTCACAGTGTGTGCCTGAATATCAGGGAATGCCATCGGTTATGACAGCTGCCATGACGCTCAAATAACACGTGAACATGACTGAAGCAGCTCGTCCGCTCGGGTGTGTGCGCGCGTTGTGTTTGTGTGTGTGTGAGAGAGAAAGAAAGAGGAGGGAGAGAACAATGTTTCACCTCTGTGAGAGGTGTGCAGGTTCCTCTTGTAATTTGCTGCAGTACCAATCCCCATTAGTCACTGTCAGTCTTGGACGTCCCTCTTTAGTGAGGACGCAGAGCAGGATAGAGGGATAAGTGTGCGAGTGTGTACGTACAAGGGTGCACATTGTCTGCAAGGGCGCACCTCCTACCTCTTCCTCTTTATTCATTTGGCTAAAGGTGTCCCCCCCCCCCATCATGTCAACAGCTCCCATTGTCAGCAGATATGATTGTGTGGTGAGGTAATCTCCTGGAATACAAGCGGTTAGGGGAATATAAAAGAGATTATGGCATGTAACACAAAAGGAGTGATTTATGGGAATGAAAGTTGGGTGCAGGCGAGTCTTGGCAATGTCAGAATCGGGCAGAGGCAGTTATTGGTTATGTTGCTGTGGATGAATTGAATGCCTCTGGTGCTCGGAGCTCAAACTGAACTGACTACTACACCTGTTTCAAGGTGCAGATTATGCACATTTGAGTCCAATTATTACCACAGCTCCTGCATTATTTTTATTTTCCCGTCCCGGACAGGATTTTCCGCTGGAAATAATGTGTTTACTATTTGTCGTATTTTATCTGAACGCTGTGAGAAGAAAACACCGCGTTAACACACCAGTAAAATATCCAAGGTGATGCTATTATCCCGTTTAATGCAAGGTGCAGCAATAAAGCCATTATTCACGAATGAAATTGGGTAGACATAAGCGTTTTGTTGAGGAAACAAACTCAATCTAATGAGCCATTTGACTTTGCAGGAAATAAAGCACAACTTAATCGTGTTTTGCTGTTTATACCCTGTTTGCATATAATCCCGTCCTCTTCTTTAAATCCCCACCAAACTTGAGAATGCGATAAACTCATGCATTGTTCATGGGAGTGCTTTGGCTTTGTGAGCGTAATGACTTCTCCCTGTTTTTTTGCAGATCTCTCTCAATGGAAGAACTACCAGCTGTCACCTGCAATTACAGTCGAGAGAAAGAAAGCGAGACAGAGAGAGAGAGAGAGAGAGGGAGCAATAGAAAAAGAATAGTTCTTTCTTTTTTGCAGTCTGCCATTAAGCTTTTCAGTCTCATTGCTGCTCTTTATCTTTCTTTCAAGCACATTTCTAAGCCCGTAGCTCCATGCAGTAAATTCAGGATTTTCAATTGAAGCACCTTGAATCGGCCCGGCAAATTGCGCACCCAATTAATCAAGGGTACGCAAACCTCCCCCCCTCGCTGCCCAGCGCGCCGCAACCTACAAGTGATTAAAAATTAAAGATATGTCGCATTTTTTCCCCCCTGACCTTTTTGTCAGCTCTGACAGTGACATGAAAAGGGAATTACGTGACGGGAGAAGAGACGACTGGGCGGCGGGCGTGAGCGTGGCCGCATCTCGTTTTTAAAAAAAAAATAACGCAGAAGACAAGAAAACAGTGAGAAATTAATTAGATCCGAGTGGCCGGATGATGGTGGCTGCAGTGGAAGTGGTTAATCAACTTAATAAAGCGTGCAGAAGAGCCCAAACAAGTTGGTGGGGAGCATATTAATGTGCACGTGCATTATTGTTGAATGCATCAGTCATTTTGAGGCTGGGGGGGGGGGGGTGAAAATGATCTCGCATTGAATCTTGAGCTGTCATGCTTACACACATAAACATGGATCTGAACATGAAGCCCAGCTCTGCTTTTAGCACTCACTGTGTCATCGTATGCTGTAGCATACACTTAAAATGACATACATTGTGTTGTACTTGTGCTCCATAGAAATATCCATGACCATTGACTGAGAGCTGTGGGAGGCAGTTTATTTTTCAGGTCATTGGGCAAAAATTCTATAATATCCTTTCAGCACATTATAATTCAAGTGGTCTGAGAGAAAACTAGACTTGAGCATCTCCACTGGGCTCTGTTTTCAGACTTTAGAAAATATAGTCTGTGACGGGGGAACTGGCCAATCACGGGCCATTTTACAACGCGCAGCTTCGGGCTCATTATGTTCGATGCCATAGAGCTCACATCAACGAGTGGCAGAGAGGCATGATGACAGTAGGGGAAACTTTTGAGGGCGGATAGTGCTGTGTGTGTGTGTGTGTGTGTGCGTGTGTGTGTGTGTGTGTGTGTGTGTGTGTGTGTGTGTGTGTGTGTGTGTGTGTGTGTGTGTGTGTGTGTTTGGTGTAGTAACCTCTCATCCCACTGTTAGACAGCGTCGCAGCAGCCTCTGAAGCCTGAGGCGCCCCGTTCTGGGGCCGGGTTCTCGTCGAGGTCTGGCAGGGCAACCGACTGCTTCTGCTGCCGCTCAGACTTGTTCAACTTCCTCAAGCAGTCGTTGTAGCCCTCGTGGCAGATAGCATGCCTCTAATCTGAAAGAAAAGTCGCATGTTTGTTGCATTGTGTTATCTTGGTAAATGTGCAGAGAATAGAAATCAATCTGTCTGGCAGTCACTTCCATGAAAACAACCCAGGGTTTCATTGAATTCCCTTGACTTTGTACCATTTTACTTCAGATGTAGCGGAGTAAATGTGTGAAGCAAAGTCGTGACAGGGACGCTTTAATGAGGTAATTTAACTTCAAATTTGTCACCATCCTCCCAGGTGGTCCTGCCTGCTGTTTTTGTGTGCCTGTCTCTGATCTTCTCGCTCATTGTCCCGCCGTTCGCCGAATATCCGAGTCTGGAGCTGCAACCCTGGATGTACGGTCTGCCTCAAACCACCTTCTACAGGTAACCACATCATGACACAGCATAGAACAATTTGTCGTGTTTGTTTCCATCAGGCACTGGACATTTTCACCGAATTCAGCGCACGTTTTTAATTTAGATTTGCAATCTGTGATATTTTCCTCTCAGGATAGTAATTACTCTCCATATAGTAATAAGCTTAAATCCATTGTGTGAAACTTTTCCATATTCCTCTGTGTTGCTGTTACCCAGAAGTACGATTTTCCAGGTAAGAATCCTCTAGCAATGATGTTTGCCATGAATGATTAGAAGAAGAACTGCATAGTTAAGGCACTAACAATGGCAAACATGGCTGAGTAGACGAACAATAGGTTGCACGAAACTTTAAACTTCAAAGGCAGAAAATCAAAGGAACAAGATATCACAGCGCTGCTCGTGCTGAGTGACAGGTCACGGCCTCGGACTTATTGCAGAGGATGTGGACACATAACATCAAAAGAACACACAGATGTGCGCCGCTGTAAATGGCTTTTTTCAGACACGTATCCCAATTTTCATGTGTACATTCACTGTATGAGAAACTTTTTTCAGATCATTTTACGTAATGGGTAAAATCTCTCCACATTCACTCCAGTTTCAGTCTGTCTTCTTGTATCTGTCCTCCTCTGTGTCAACAAACATGCTGTAAAAATGCCAATTGAATTCGAACATGCATTAGCGGTTACAGCGTCTGTCCAAAGCATCAAACTAATCTTGACGCCGTATTCATAATCTGTTCTTCTGACATGAAGCTGTCGTTGCTTATCCACCCTGCAGGTATTTCATTCCCCCTGGCAGTGCTTTGTAGAAATTCACTTTGAAGGTGTCAAGACACAATTAGCTGTAACCTGAAACTGCTTTATTTCAAGTGGAGTCTTCGATTTTGGTCAGAGTGAGACGCTGTTTATTTTGCCTTTGTTGACGTATTGATGCACTTCCGTTTGGTATGATCTTATATAAACCACGTAGTCTAATCCAAACAGGAAGCTTGGATTGATCATTTTATTATTTATTACTTGTGTTTGCTTGCAGCACGCGGGTAGATATTTTCAGTCCTTGCTTAGTTTTACAGTAGATTTGTTAAGTGATAACACTTTATGTAATTACAAATAACAAACACCGCTTGAATGTTTAATTCATGAATTTGTATCCTCACACATTTGGCACCACATAAACACACGAACAGGTGTCACACATATCAACGTGCAGCTCACCAAGGACTCCTTTAGGATTTATCCATTCCTAAAGATTTGAATAAAGCGTGGCTTTTTTCCTCCCTTGAAGCTAAAATCTAGAGACAATCCTCTGCTTTTTTTGGGGGATTGAGGAGGCTTTTCTGCACTTTATCAGCCCAATAGTGGCGCTTTCCTTGCAGACTTTTCCTCTGCTCTCATGCCAACAATGCAGCCGAAACGCAGCTTGTCCTTTGTCTCTCTCCACGGTGCTGAAACAGACGAATTCACTCTGCCTGTGCGTCTCTGTCCACGGCGCTGAAACACTCAACATGCTCTGTCTCTGTCCGTGGTGCTGAAACAGCCAAACCCAGTCCCCTCCTCTCCTCAGCTGGTACATCCTCCACACCTTTCCTCGCCTCCTCTTCTAGTCCCTCCCACCTGAGATGCGAGGAGAGGAGTCGAGGCAACAGGCATTTAACAAAGTGAGACATCGTCGCTTCAGAGCTGACATTTTAAAGCCCATCAGTTAGTTTCATATGACGTGTGGCACAGACCTTACAAGACAGTGAAGGACTGAATGTTTGATCGCACATTTGATCATTTTAATCACTAATACAGCTCGTGAATACAGAAGGGACTTCTACAAAGGGTGCACCTATGCATTCTCGCTCTTGGCTCCTCTGGCAAGCCTCCTCTCTCCTTGAGATGCATTTAGGAACTGAGACGTCCTTCAAGATGTGCCGCTTTCGCTTTCCAGGTCACAGGCACCCGGGAAGAAAAGGGGAGAGTAGACATGCAGGCATGAAATGGAGAAATGAGAGGGCCCAGTCCATTTGCTCTCACTACTTCCACCATTGCTTTTACTTCCTGCCAAAAACCCAGAAAACACTAGGCATGAAGATATCATCTCGCAGCACCCTAGAAGGCAAATAGCTGTCCATAAAACATCATTTAATTGCAGTGGCACAACCTCGCCCGGTGTTTTCATGAGACGGACGAGACTTTTTCCATGATACCGTGGTGATATATGACCTTTGAAGCTCGTTCTGACACGAAGCAGTCAATGTTACTTTTCTTGCCAGTTGTACTTTTTTTATGTCAATACAGAATGTGACAAGGGGGAATATTTCAGAGCCTGCTCCTCTGCAAAGTCTCTGCAAAAGTGGCAAAACCACAGCCGCACGCTCCCTTTTCTCGGGAGTTCCTGGGAGCCGTTCTTGTGCGATACATTTTAAAACTGGAGTGCTTTTAATTTCTCCGACGTTCCCTCTGGCCAGTTATTAAATATTGTCTTTTTCTCTTGAGTGACTTTAAAACGTCCTGCTCGATGGCGACTGTGTGATTAAAAGTAGTGTGCCTTTTCATCTTAAAAGTTCATTCGGAGGAGCAATGCAGCTTGATATACATCATAAATGCCAATGAGCCATTTTAGCGTAGCGTGATTGAAGATAATGATTGATCTCATTTAGAATTTCAAGAGGCTCTGAACCCTGCTCACGAGTGTATAATGTGTAACTGTGGCAATAATGTGGATTAGTTAACCTCTGTTGTTTTTTTCTTTTTGGTTCATTTCGTTTTTTTTTATTTAGAAATAGGAATGAGATGTCAGAATATGGAAGGAAATATTTACACTCCAGACAATAGATCACTCTCTTTGATTTCAGATTTCTGTAATATGCTGCAGCCTTCATTTGACCTTCTTCTAATATTGTCTCAGCTCTCCGTCTGTGATG
This sequence comes from Chaetodon auriga, assembly GCF_051107435.1. NCBI lineage: Eukaryota > Metazoa > Chordata > Actinopteri > Chaetodontiformes > Chaetodontidae > Chaetodon > Chaetodon auriga. The sequence continues at coordinate 9,255,720 of NC_135097.1, read as the reverse complement.
TTTCAGATTGACTGGATGAGCCATTCATTAGTTCCACTGTTTCTGTGTGTATGCACAAGTCTTCATTTTGGAACTGTCCGGTAGTTTTATTACCTTGAATAACGTGGCAGCCCAGCCATTGTTAATTGCAAAACAGATGGCTGCACATAATCCTTTTTTACAATCGGACCACTTCAATTGCGCTCACTGGTGGTCAAGGAAATGACCATATGACCTTCATGAAGACGCCTCTAAATGAGACAATGAACAGTGTATTAATCCAAATGGCTGGCTGGGCTGTGGCCACTGCTGGCAGAAAGCCATCGCGATGGTCTTTATGAAACACTGTGTTTTAACTCCCCAGGTACCCTTAAGATAAAGGGCAGAGTGTGTGTGGTTAGTAATGAGAATGAAATTGGAATGGGGCGATTGTTTAACTGAGACACAGGGCTTAGAAATGTACAGGAGAGTCAGATAATAATGAAAGGCTGTGAAGAGCCTTTACTGTACACAGAATCCTGAACGGGCTCTTATCGGTACGTGCTTGCACACATCAGGACACAAATGGACTCAAGCTAGAGAGGAAGTTCATCGCCTTTTTGTTTAGTCAGTGTTGTTTTGGGAATTCTTGTTTTGAAAAGAGGTGGCAGTTGAGCGTTTATTTGAAATGCACCACGTCCGAGCACCTCGCGCACATGTCTCATTTCCTTTCTGGCCTCCCTGGATGTCAGGACACATTTAAGATTAATGATCAGCTAAACTCCGGCGCTTTGCCAATGTGGAAGACGGATTAGACGATGTGTAAAATCTTAATCAATTGTGACAGGAGACTGATTACAGGACATGTAACATCCTAAGCTGCTCTGACATTTCATTGTATTCCAAATATATAGAATATATATCGAATATCAAAACATCAAACCGACAGTCGAGGTTAAAAGTCAGACTATGGTCTCAGGTTGCATATATCAAGCTTTTTCATTATATCAAGGCAGCGCAGGTCAATTCTGTAAATCAATTCAGCTATTTCATTAAGAGAGACTCCATCATGGTACTCTGTCATCCAATGGAATGACAATAGATCGTAGCCAATCATCAGTCATGACCACCGTGACTCTGATTAGGATTTCCATTTTGAACGTCTCGATGGGTAATTCTAATGCAGATCAGTCCAGCTGTCCTGAAGTGTTGAATTCAGGCTCTCCTTGAAGCAATCAACGGTACAGCACATTTGATAAGCCACACTTAGTGTCACTTCACGTTTTGGACGGCGTTTTCATGGTTTTTCCAATTCTGTGTTTTTTTTTCTAGGAAAGAGGTTTTACTGTGACGTGGCGCCACCAGACGCTTTTGTTTTACTTCTGTGCTTGTGTCAAGATATAAGACCCGATTAATACTTTTTGATGCTACTGGATAAAAGTGATCTGTGGACCTGCTGTGAGAGATTCTTTATTCTTTCTTTGGATTCCCGTTAGCTTCCTGGGGTCCACACAGAAACAACAGCAACAAGGATAAAGACAACAACCCCAAATCACAGATGAAATGAGAGTTTGAGACGAAATTCCAAACCTTGCTGCGCATTGAAATGTTTGAAAGTGCATTTCATTGATGATTATCCCAATTATTTACAGCAACGACATGCCGAAAAGTGCGGAGGTGTCTCAGGTGGTGGAAACCTTGGTGAACGCGCCTGGCTTTGGGACTCGCTGCATGGAAGGAAACCCAATACCGTAAGTGTTTTTGAATGCGTGTTCATGTTTGCGCGTGCACTCACGTCAAATGGCACGTATTGTAAAAAGTGTGAAGCTTTGCAAGCCCCTTATGTGTGGCTTGTAGCCACACACCTGTGCACGCACACACTATGTGCTAACATGGAGTCATGCATGTCTGAGCCTGTGTTTGTGCCTCCCTCAAAAAACCCTGCCACAGAAGTAAAACAAGCTGTAACAAAGCTAAGAGCATCGGAAAGGAGTGCGCTGCATGTGCACGTTTGAAAACCAAATGACTGTCCTGATCAGAATAAGCTGAATAATGAATGCGTCTTTAAAGTTCAAAATGAAATGGAATTATTACTGAGCTCTGAGCCCGTATAGTTCACAAGTGCTTGTGCATCGCAAATGCTGTTAGCGACTAAGTTCTTCACAGACCACATATCTTTTAATCCAGAGAAAAGCCCTTTTGATGGCACACGATATCCACTTAACATAATACCTATAATATCTCCATTTGATTTTTTTACTATGCTGCACAGCACTTACACTTGTGGTTAAGGTAAGAGAGCGTATGTATTTCAGCAGACGTGGTCGTAGTCAATTACAGCCAATTACACTCATACTTTCTCCGTTGTTTTCTTTTAGGAACTTACCGTGTTCCTCGAGTGGCTCTGATTGGTTCACTCCATCTGTGGATCAATCCATCACTGACATCTTCCTCAATGGTAACTGGAGCATGTCTAACCCCTCCCCTTCCTGTCAGTGCAGCACGCCTGAACGGGCAACCATGTTGCCTGACTGCCCGCCCGGCGCAGGAGGGCTCCCTCCACCTCAGGTCAGTCTCTCACTCTGGAGCTTGAGCCTTTTGATTGGAGGGTGGTGTGGTACTTAGGGCCACCATTATATGGCTTTGACATCGTAGGTTTGATGCCCCGTACTGTGTCAGTCTTTAGCAAGACAGTTAAAGCCCACCTTTACCACCTGGGGTGCTGCTCCTGGCTGCCTGTGCCCCCCGGTCTCTTGGTGAAGTGCCTACACTTCCTGTATGTGTGTCACAGTGCAGCGAACGAGTGGAATGGTCTAAATGTTCAAAAATAAATAAATCAGTGACACAACAGTACAATAAAAACTGCTTGTCATGGAAGCTTTTGGCTGGCAGTCTGAAAGTCCCCGTCAGCATCATTTAGATTTGAAAAAGTAAAGGTACTTACTAACAAGGAAATTGCGTTGCATTGCAAAATGTAAATCGGCCTTTTGTGCTGCCTCCCTTTTGTGAACTAGCATGCATGCATGAAAGCAGGACCAAAATTGATTCCACTGAAAATACACTGAATTTGCAACTGAGAACGATTCAGCTTGAGCCTTACTAAAAAATTTATTTAAATATACCCGTGGTACCCCTGCACCCTTTCACTCTTTCAGGTATATGTCAACTTTTAACCTTATAGCATCTTTCACTTTTTCTGCTCACATCACAAGTCCGGGGAGGTTTCGGTCCCTCATCCTCCAGAACTCAATACCAGTCCTTTATAGGCCATTACTTCAACAGTATACATGACCAAATGCAGTAGGGTAAATGCACCTGAAGAGGCCTCATCCGGGTCAAGATCCATGGGCAAGTTAGGTGCCGTGCACGCCTGCCTACCAGCTACCACCTGCTGATTGAACCAATCACAATAAATAGACAAAGGAGTGTCTCATTTGGATCTAACTGGTTTGCACTGCAGTCCCCCAGTGATAATGGGAAATCTAAGCTTGAGAGACAATAGACGGAGAAGCTGCCACCTCCACTCCAATGTCATTTTGTTAGAGATGGCTTTGTCTGTTTGGAGGTTTGCTAGCTCAGGTCATTGTCCTTTCAGAAATTATCTTCGCGTCTGTTGAAACTGACGGACAAATACAACCGCAACAGAAAAGACATTATAATTAAGGACCGACATTTAACAACAAAATGCTCCACAGCTCATCATTGTGAGGCAATAACTCACACAGACTGGATTATGGGATGGTGGATGGCCTTGGTGTAACTGGATTGCAGAAGTGGGAGGGTGCGGCAGCAAATCCTGCGTGTGCGAGAGCCAGAAGGTTTCATATGTAACACAAATGCCAACGGAGCTCTGACATGTCTACAGGATATGCACAGACATGCTCTCAGACAAGCAGAATTAAGGCAGCACTAACTCCAAACTATCATTTTATGTTGTTTTATATTGATAGACAGTGTTTTCATCAAGGCTGATTCTCACTATTGTTGTCATGTGCACATAACTATATTCCTTCTAGTATTCTGTGACATGACCAGTCACAAAAATCCTACATCGTACACTTGGGTGAATTCACTCCACATACAACAGTCGCAGTCGTGACCTTTTGTTTTGAAACCATAAACTCATCCTGAACAAGGTCACTTTTCTTTGCAGCTTGCAGTCGTCATCTTCAACACTCGTGTATTCGTGAAATGCCCATTTATCTCTCGACTGCACATCTAGAGCAGAAAGACTCATCAGCCCTTCTCGCCCTCATACTTAACCTACACATGATCGTGCTGCTTAATACACCCGCTTCACCAGTTCAACATGATAATGATGTGATCAAAAACACAATTTGCTGGTGATATAATTTACAGCTTTTATCGCACGTCTGCATTTCATGCACAGCAGCTACACTGCAGATCGTCTTGTATGAGGTCTTGTATGAGGAGTTGTCTGAGTGAAGCCTTCAAATCTTCCAGTGTCAGTAACAAAAATAGATTATATTGACTTTATGGAATATGGTTGTTTATTTCCCACATGATCCAGGAACTGAAACATTGAGTTACAGGCAGTTCTAAACTCGTGCTTCGCTGTTGCTGAAAGTGCCTTCGAAGTTTTTAAAAGCATCAGTTCTTATGTGTCTGTGACATAAGTCGAAAAAGCCTTTTTAAGTTGTATTTGCAAAGGAGTTATGAAGGAGCAAAGCTTCTTTCAGCCTCTGTTCTTCAGGGAAGTGAGGGAGCGATATGATGAGATGAGTTAAGAAAATACTTGCACAGCCACATACAGATATATCTAAAGTGATTTTGTCTCATAATTGCCATGGCATTTCCTCTTCAGTATATCACATACTTGGGAGATGTCATCTTGGAAGGACAAATGAGACATCCATTAAAAAAGAGACACTGCAAAGTCGATGACTTCCAGCAGGCAGGACATGAAATGACACAGTTTGAAACTGCAGGGCTCCTCTGAAACTCTTTTATTTCCCTTCCTTCCCCCTATACCTCCCCTATACAATAATCCACACCACATAATGTGCCATTTCACACCCTCCACAGATCTGTAATGCCTCGTTGAACTTGTGTGAGTCTCTCTGTGTGCTCCTTCCCGCGACAAGGCCATCCAGGGCCGCATTAATGGAGCAACTGTCCAGGTATCATGTTAGCGGATGATTGTTGAGACAGTCAAACAAGAGAGGTGCCCTTTGTGTAACCTTTTCCCTTCCCTGACGTTCGGCCCCGGCTTATGACAGCGCTGTCAAGGCGTCCCCCATTTGTTGAGGTGCTGCTTGTATCTTTGTATCTCCTTGGTACGCTGCTAAGCCATCAAGGTCTTCCGTACTAACCCCCGTTTTTTTTTATGTCGCTCTTTTTCCTCCGCTACACCTATAACTTCCATTTAAAACAGCCTCACTCAACAGCCTGAATCTTTTCCTGTTATTTTATGAAATGCTACTTTACTGGATTTCTACTTTATCGTGCCATGCTTTAAGTGGCGGGTACTTTTAGTCCACTTAGCCTGAGTAAAAAGACCATTTATAAAGGCCAATGCTTGCCTACATCTGGTTGCGTTCACTTGCATCATTTCCCCTTTATTTACAACGTCTTATTTTGCTTCAATCCAGATCCTTTTAAAGGATATTAAAATGGACTCTCGTTTTTGCGTGGAAACAACCTTGAGGACATTTAGTTCTTATCATGCAACAAAGTTATTGCCAGGCGTCTCCCACTGTGGCTAAATGAACTTTAAATTTAGGATACAAAGCCGCTACAAGAGCAGAGTATTTATATGCAGCGCACATGCTGTAAACGGCCATGTTTCTCTGTTCATCTCCTTCTTTTTGCATAATGCAACACTTTATTTGGCAGGGGTCAGTTTTTGTAACGCAGTAGGCCAGAAAGCTTTGCAGCGTTTTATTTCATCACCTGAAAGCTTGAAAGATTTATATCAGTGTGATAGCGTGTGAGTTCATATGGTGGACAGATAGTGTAATACAGTGGGGGTTTGGAAAATGTTTGATCATGGTCCTTTTTTTTCAGTGCTGTAGTGAAAAGACATTTCTTTACCAACGTGCTGGTGTCGTTTCTTTCTAAATGACAGTGAATCAAAGTATTAACCCACAACCCTCCACCCCTCTTCAACCCTCTTTGCCTCTCTGCTGTTAACTGCAACCCACCAGTGGGCCATAACCCATAATTTCCAGTTTGAAATGTAGTGTAGTGCATAAGGTCATGAGGTAGACACATGTATAATTCCATACTGTGCAGCCATCATGTTCAACTTCACCATACGGAGTCTGAAGGGACTATCATTCTTGCAGATTGAGAGAATCGTTGCTTGTGGCGAGGTAGGACAAATATTGTGACATGCTGCTAAACACACATATGCACTTAGGAGTATGTATGTCCATGTGCATGAGAGCGAATGCGTTTATCATCATTGCTTATCTTTAGATTGCGGCCCATCGCAGGGGGCCATAAATTAATGCAAGTCCAAGGCAGAGACCACACACCGAAGCCGAGCACACCATGAGGATGTATTCCCTTTGACCTGAAAGCTTCCCCTGTTGAATAAATCATGACAGAGTGTACCAGCTTCACATTAGTTTCCTTTTTTATCTTTTATCCTGCCCATCCACCGAATATGCCCTTGAGAAACTACAGAAGAGACAAGAGAGAGAAAAACATGGACACATCACCACAGGAGGCGGTGTGAAATCATTGTTTCCATGGAAATGGCGGGCAACAGTAAGCCCATTATCAATTCTGAGGTATTGACTCTCGTTCACTGGTGATATTTAACCTTCGTAGATGAATAGGCCGTCATGCGTGCCGAGGAATTGATAAAGCCGCCGTGTTCGCCGAATTACGATTGATGTCTTTATCATTTGGAGACTGGCGCAACTACAGCTCGCTCTCACTCTCCTTGGCCTCATCTATCAGGCTGTTGATGTTGGGCATTTGCTTACCATTTGTGTGGGGGAATAATAGCGCTGCAAAGGACGTAAGACTGCCATTATTTAGTTTAATTTGTTGGTATGAGAGAAAAAAAGCCTTTCACTACAAGTATTTGTTGCACATTTGGAAAAGAAAAATGTCCGTGTGGCCCATTCATTTCAGTTTGGCAGGACTGATGGTTCACGCCGGTCAGTGAGACCATGATGAATCTGTAAACTTTACATCTGTGAGCAGGTTTTTTTTCTGCAACAGTCAGCTGGCAACGAACAAATCCAGCTAACCGCAGATCAGCCCCAAAACCCCCACTAGTCCGCACTGAACCTGGCGAACACAACAGGCTTACATATCCTTTCTCTGCTGGGCCCTGATGATTTGTCACTTTGACTCCCAACACCTGCAGATCCATTTTAGTGGAAAACGACCTGTCCAGAGCCACCCTCTCAGCAGAAGGCAAGAGATGCTCGAAAACAAGAGCCGAAAGGTCATTGAATTTTGAGGCGAGGCAAATGGTGGATGAGGCGGTGGTTTCCCCTTTGTTGTGGCTGAACAGAACAGAAGGGGATCTGGATGAAAATCTCTCATCAGGCATGAATACCTGCAGCTCGGTCTCTCGTGAGCCAGGCCAGGGCAGCTCGCAACTGCACGTTTGTCACCCGGCAAGTGCTTCACACACCACTCCGGCTATTACCTCGTGGTGTTGTTTGGCTCGGTTTGAAATGATTGCTGTGATGCGATCATAACGGACATAATCGCGCGACACGACGAAATGTGTTGAGCTGAAGAGCGGCTCCTGAAACGCACACGGTGACACGCGTACGCACAATTACCCAACAGGCCACCTGTCACTTCCACGACAGACTCGCCATCTTATAATGAGTACGTTGATTTCAAAACAACTCCACGCATGCAGAGACATATTGTTTGGCACGACGACACAATTAACCTCATCATCACTTGCAAAAGTCAGAAGACAAGTGACCCCACGCCTTAACATAACACGGTTAATTACAGAAGATTCTGCTTTCTGGAGGTTGCTTTTCTTTGCGCGCACGAGATAAAATTTGAACGGTACCTTAGAGGTACAGTGCGATATAAACAGTGCCAAGATTAATATGAACACAGCACAGTCTCTTATCTCCCCAGTGCTCGAGTGTGCCAGCTCATTCAACAGATTTGATTACTCCTTAGTTTACATTTCCCTCGCCCCTGTTTGCTTCCCCAGCTATCAAGCTACCACTGTGTGGTGGAGAGCCCACGTTATGTGCAGAATGCCAAGCGCACTGATGCTGTTCTCACGTCCTGAACAAGAGACGCAGGCCCAGGTATTTCACAACCACATCATATTCCCATTTCAGTCTTTCTGATCAGGGATATGGACCAAGGCCAAAATAATTAGACCCACACTGACTGTATGAATGGGTATAAACTCATTGTACACACAGTGGAGGGTAAAAGCTCTTATTTTTGGTTTTGTTTGTTTCCGAGTTCCTGTGGCTTTTCGAAAGAGAAGCATGTTTGTTCAGAGATAAGCCAAGGTTGCTGTGCCGTTCGTCCTCCTTATCTCTGATTCGTAAGCCAGATGGGTCCTCTTCTTCCTCTGCTTTCTCCTTCTGTTTGTTTTTTGCCTTCTCATTCGAGTTCTCCTCCTCTTCTTCCCTTCCCTCCCCTGCTCTTTAAACTTATGTTTCTGTCCTCTATCCTATCCTGTCCTATCCTCTGCTCCTGTTTTCTTCTCTTACTTGTCTTTTAGTGACTTCTTTAATCTTGCTTTTATCCCTTTATTCATCTCGTCCTTCTTGTTTTACCTCAGCTTATCCTCATCTCCTCTTCACTTTACCGCTACCTTTATACCCTATATAACAGCAGTACCGTGTTGTGTAAAGCCCAGACAAACAGTGATTTATCTCTAATGGGAGATTTTTGGACTCAGGGATGAAAGGGATGCCAAAAAGGTCATTCCAACGGATTCCTGGACATTTACTTCTTTACGGACGTCTACTGTATGTAATAAGTGATAAAGAATGGGTGTACACACAAGTGTGATTGGCACACAGGGGTAACCACTTGAACAACACGCCGTGCATGCTCAAAGCTTGCACATCGAGCTGTTTGCACAAAGGGTGGATAACCAGTGCAACTAGGGGGTACATTGGTAAATTGCATTGCAGTCAGGGGTCTCAACTGCTTTATCAAGGATCACTCTGCTAATTAGCATAGCGTTACCTCTCTAAATAAGCTGGGCTAAAGCAGCTTGGCGTCGGCATGAGTGTGTGTGTGTGTGTGCGTGTACCGGGATGTATCAGTCCACACATCGTGGAGTGTATTCATGGTGGTGTGTCGCACCCTTCCTTAATTGGATGTTTGAATGTGCCCATTTATACACAGAAGGGCATCTAATTAGGGTCTTCTGACATTAGACACAGCTTTCGCAGCTCTGGCGGGGGTCTAGGTTTCAGCTAGGCTTCCCATAGCCAGGCTTAATTGACTATTATGATTAGGGTTGAGAGAATGTGTTCTACGGCGCTGTGAACAGATACCACCTACGAAATGTTCTTGCTCTTAAATTTTTGTTGATTTTGCATCTGCTTGATGAGTTTTTATGGTTGGCTGAGCAGTTGCGCCTGCTGCAGCCTTTCTGTGGTCAGCCTCCTGCTCAGGATGCTCCACTACACACAGGCACAGTTAAGTGATATATGCAAGTTTTATACCCCTCCATAAGCAACAGAGGAGGCGCTGAACCTCTTTTGCATGAATATCCCCAAATACCTTCAGATTAACCCCGCATTTTTGGACTTGCAGCAAGTGTTTTGAAACTGTTTCTTACTTTTTAAACTTAAAGGGGATCTTTCAGCTCATTGCTGATATGCAGCACCAAATAATGGCCATTAACGTGACACCTCCATGTCTGCTGGCTGTGAATAGGCAACTGTTTGCGAACATGTTCACCATATCAGGTTTCAGCTTTACCAAAAGTAACAAATAGCAAACCAGGAGAGTTTATTTATTTTCTGTGCTAACACTTTGTTGGTCTTTTTCTCTTTTTAACAGAGGATCCCGAACACAACAGACACATTGTTGAATTTAACTGGACGGAACATGACAGATTTCTTGGTGAAGACATTTGAGCACTCAGGCAAAACAAGGTAATGCATGTCAGTGTTTTTGAATCGGGGCATCAGTGCATTCATGTATCTGGTAGCACTTTAGAGATTCTCCTCCAGCGCTTTGGCTGTGGCCACAGATGTTTTGGTTTTTTTTTCTTTGACACAAAAAGAGCCAAATTGCTACTTGGGTTGCTGTTGTGGTGTAGATACATCCACTTTCAGAAGGTCAGTTGAGTGCAATATGAATGAAAGGACAAAATCCTGCTGCCATTTCCCTCTCTACATGTTACGCTGTTGTCGTGCTTTGACAAAATCCTGCTGGGCCTTTCATACGCTTCCCTTAACCTGTCATTTCACTGTATAAAAACATTTAGAGCAAACTGTCAGTGGCAGAAATGATTAATTGTAAGCATTAGGTTGATGTGTTTATTCAATCCTGTGAATGGGCGGCCATATTTTCCTTACTTGTAATGTAAAATATGTGTTTACTGTATGTCTTTATCTTACGTGTTTATGTGAATAGCTTGACAAAGCAAGTGTAAAGATGTGGCGGTGTGTGCATCCTTGGCATTACACATATGATCTTATCTCCACTTGAAGTTCCCTCTTTTCTCCTGCCTCTGCAGGTATGGAGGAATCTCTGTCGGAGGGATCAACTCCCAAGTCCGTCTGACCAACCTGGCAATCGAAGCTGCATTCAAGGATCTCAATGAGCTATTCGGTTCATTCCAGGTATGTAATATTGTGTAATGTATAGTAATGTCTGTAGGTTGGTCCGGACTAGATGGACGGATTGCCATGGAATTCTGTGTGGACAGTCATTGTCTCCAGAGGACCTGACTGTGGTGACCGTGATGCTTTTCTCTAGCACCACCACAAAGTTGTTCTGGAGTTACGTTAACGTTCCCCTCATGATCTCCATTATTAAAATCAAATTGTGAGTCATCAACAGTATTTTGGCATTTGTGTTGGAACTCTTTGCCTGACGCCAAATGTTTAGACGAGTTCTGTGCCTGAAGAAGAGGTTTAGAAAGTGATTCTCTCCTGTCAAGGCTGCAGTTTGCCAGTCATCTTTTTGAGCGAGCTGCTCCTAATTGGAGCGTGGCGTTCTTTGTTCGGTTGGCTTTGTATCTCGGGTGCAGGTGACGTTATTTGTCCTGGACTTTAAGACCTCACTGAATTCTCCAACGATTGAGAGAGAAGAGTGAAAGCAAAGAGGAGAGGAGGTTTAGATTCTTCAAATCCATTTTGGTGAGTGTCCATGGCAACAGGCTGAGATTGTCTGTGCGTTGCTTTGAATAAGTCGAGGAATCAGGGTCTTCACAGCAAAAGAACACACGCTCACACGCAGTCCTGCAAACCTTTTCGCTCTCATCTTTATTTCACTTTATCTAGTTTAACTACCTCAGATATCTGTGTATATATATATATATGTATGTATGTATATAAACATATATACGATCACTCCAGCAGTGTTTCTTGAACTTCACACCACCTCACTGTCCCCTCCACGTCTCTCTCTCTCTGTCTCCCCCTCAGCCTCTGTCTTGCATGCACACCGTCTCTCATTAACATTTCAAATTTTGGACGTTCAAACTACTTTGAGATCAGCACATCGCTTTGCCCTCAGGCATCTCCGGTCTCATCCCTACCCGGGCTCCCTTCTCTGTCTCCCGGATCTCGACGCTAATGTGACTTTAATTCGTGCAGCAGCGATGATGTAACTCTAATGGCTGGGCATTAGCCGTCCCAGCTCTGCATTCCTTGTTATTAAAGTGCTACACTGTCCTTGGGAAATGTCTGGCTCTCTCCTGCTCGGCAGGCATTGTGATGTGAGATGTTAACGGGAAGTAGGGTGTTTTTGCACTCTGAGACACCTGCGCGGACTGGGAAGGGGGCTTTGAAATGTCTGTTTAATTACATTTCTTGTGTTTAGCAGATAGAAATAGGGTTCGGTGTTGCGAGAGATGACTGGAACGACGAGAACAAGAAAGCCTCTGTGCTGGAAGTTGTTTAATTACGCCAAAAAATGGATCTCAGATGACACAGTGTCTTATAGAGATGGTGTTAATGTCACTACTGTTCCCTGAAATGTTTGTTTAACCTTCCCAAGCAAAATTAGTTCAAGTTATTTATATTATTCAGAGAAGTAAGCCCCTCATTTAACAATCCATGAACTCCTTCCTGGCAAGTTCTCAAATACACACACACACACACACACACACACACACACACACACACACACACACACACACACGATATGACCACACTGTCACACAGACCATTTGACCACTGAACTGTGCAGGCTACATTGGAATACTTGCCAAAAAAGTCACCACACACTCGAGTGGCTTTATTGCTGTGTCGTTAGCCGTGGCACTGGCAGCTCCGCTGGCCAAACCAGCCTTGTCATTGTCCTTGAGCGGGGAGGAGTTTGTCAAGGATTAGACCCAGGCAGCTGCTGGCCCACTTCTCATCTCGTTTCAGCCGCCGCTAATCCTCAGGAAGGCCGCCTATTGGCGCTGCCCGTTGCTGCTTGGCATGATGCAAAGCAGAGTGAAGAGAAACACAGAATACTGTTAAGAGTCCCCTGCCTTTGCTGCAGGAAGCTTTACGGACAAGAGTAGGAGTCTCGTTCTGTGCCCGGTGTATGAATCGGTAATGACTTGGAACTGATGTTATTTAACACAAATACTCCTGTCAGCATAGAGGGGGGCGCTTTTTCCCCCCTCCCCTTTCACACTGTGATATGGAAAGAGATGAAGAGTTCATGCTGCGTGACTTAAATGATGTGTAAACATTTTGTTATGCCAAAAGGAGCACTCTTCATCTCTGGCAGGGCAAAAGCACGCTCTGAAGACCCTCCTGAAAATTTTCCAAAATTTGGGAGAATGTCCCAGTGTCGTGTTGGCTGAGCGAAGGATTGCAGACTGAGAAAGAGCAGGGATGGGAGTGGCGCGATCTCCTCAGCGCCTTCTCCTTAAGTAACTGTCTTCGGTGCTGGAGGTGCCGTTTCGTTCACAGCAGACAAACACTTGCACCTGAGCACACTCTTGCATTCTGGGAATGTCTTTCTCGATTTTTCTCCTTTTATTTTTTTCTTCCTCTCCAGTTGTCACCTGCACTTTTCCTCCGCCGGCCTCTCTTCACTCCACGCCACATCCACTCACCCCCCCCTGCCTCCCTCCTCACCTCTGCTATAGCCCCATGATGAAGGCAGGGTCCAACGGGAGGTCCATTTGCATTTATATCACACATGTAATGTGCTCAGTGCTCTTATGGCTGGGCTGAACAGCATGGTATCAACATGACACTTTGGAAATCGCATGCCTGTCATCTCAAGCCCTCATCCCAAGGCTCATTTCACATGAAACATGAGTGGAATAGAGCAGATTTTTAATGCAACCTGTCCAGGCTACCCTCTCTCCACCATTTTCATCTCCTCACCATAAAACCCAGCAGACTCTCCAGAAAATACTTTTCTTTCTGTTATTTTCACTTCTATCCCCACACACCCGCTCGGAGACTCAGAATCCAGTCGCACTACTCCAATCTGATTGGTGCATTCAGCAATGAGGCAATTTCTGTTTCTTGTGAATCTTTGTTTCATGTTCTCTCCCTCCTCTCATGATTTTAATTATTTCGCACTATTTAATAAAACAGAAACGTCAGAGGAGGGAAAAAAAAAAACTTGCAAGTAGCCAGAATAACAGGGGACACATTTTTCCCCAAGTCTGTGGGAAATAAGTGGCTCAGCACACCCAAATGCTCTCCGGAAGTCTTAATTCTCGTCTCCCTCTGCCTCATGTTTTGCATTTCAAAGAGTAGTAGTGGTTTTCCAAGTGTATCCAATTAAGTCTCCAACTCATTTTTTTTTTCTTTTCTCTTTTTTTTCTTGTTTTCCTCATCTTCATTAGGATAATGTGACTGATCAGATCATCCCAAAGGCTGAGACGTTCCTGAAGAATCTTGGAACCAGAGACAACGTAAAGGTATAATATTGCCTCGTGCCCCTTTGCTCTACTGTTTGGTTTGATGAGATGAAAGAGTACTGATCTCTGAGGGGAGGTAAGGCAGGTGCAGTTTGTATTTTTGACGAGGAGAGGCGACGATTCAGAGAAAGAGGACGTAGGCAGATGCAGGATGCATCGAAAACTGGTCTCACGCTTTAACTTGTGCAGGTTCTTAATTCTAAATTATGATGGCGTAAATTGCTAATAAACATTTTTGTAATGCCAAACTTATAATAGTGTAATTTATCATGACAAAAGTCAGAAGGAGACACCTTGTTTTATGAGTAGATTGCTATAAAGCTAGGGTGTGGCATGATGGTTCAGTCTATTAATGCAAGTACTTTGCCCCTACCCTCTGCAGAGGATGCAGAAGGGTGTGCAGCAATAATTAAAAGCCTTTTTTTTTCTATAAAATTCAGTAAGTGCAAGGCCAACTGTGACTTTCCCTGAAAGCAGTAAATAAAGGTAATGTGTTTTCATATATTTCACGAACAATGAATAAAAATGCAAGCTCAAAGGTAATTATACAGCTTACATTGACTACATCAGTGCTGTGAAGTGTTTATCATAGATTTTTTATTATATATGAAGTTACTTTATGAGTACTGATGCATCAGTGTGTGAGCAGCATTTTACTGTTGTAGCAGGTCGAGATGCAGTGAGTTTCAACTACTTTATGTGAAGTTAGGTGGTTTACTCCAATGGGTCCCAATCGAAAGGATCACAGGATAAATTGGAGGAGTTGTGACATGACGACTGGTGTTGGAAAGAGGAAAAAGGCCTGCGACACAAATCTGTATCCATTCTTTAAAAACAACTCCTAGACATCTGAAACGTGACAAAAGGCCCCAACTAGACGCTGCTTTTCCATAAGAGGTCACACACCAAGAAGGTTGAGAGCCACTGGTTTAATCACCTCTAATGGATTGTATCTTAAAACGTTATCATATTACTGCTTATGTAAAATCTTAATCTGAAAAAGGAACTGTAACTGTAGCCGTCAAATAAATGCAGTGGAGTAGAAAAAGTAACAGGAAATGGAAATATTTTAATTATTTGTTACTAATTATATTCAAGTACAGTGCTTGTGTAATTGTGATTTCCACTACTCTGCATCTCACACTGAGACTACAGTTTGCTCCTCAAAACACGTCGATGTTTAAACTACTTCCAGAAGTAGAAATGCTAATGTGGCTTGCCGTCATCTACTCGCATATTTTTCGCTCCCTCTGTACCACCCTTGTGCATTTAACAGACAAGCTCGAGCTCTTTACGATCTGTTATCCTGAACACATCAAATAATATTCGAGCTGCTGATCTTTCAGAAAGTGCAGGGTGAGGGAAATAAAATATGAAAAATAATATCAAATTTGGTGGATCTGTGTGTCTGAGATCCAGCCAGAACAAAGGGAAAGAGACTCACAAACAGGCAGAAGGAGGGAAGGGGGTGTGTGTGTGCGCACATCTGTGTGTGTAGCCGAGTTTCTCCATATCCTACTCTGTGATGCAGTGTTACGTTAGGCTGACACTCAAACACCATCCACTCTTAATTAGCGCTGCACTATCAGCGGGGTGTCCCCTCTCACTCCCACTGGCTTTCATCCATTCTTTTTCCTCTCCACCCCAGCAGCCACAGACTCAGAGAATCACTTGCATTAAAAAGAAAGTGAAAAAAATGTTTTTTTACCGACTGTCTCTGCAGCTGGCGTCAGGATTCGCCGGGATTTGGCAGTCACTGCAAGCCTTTATCTTCTATTAAATGGAAAAATGAATGCTTGACACTTCTGTTACTTATAGAACGGTATGGTGCTCTGACGAGTGCTTGACAGATTATGTGACCCCTCTCAGAGGTCCTTTTGTGCGCTAAATGGACAAAAATCTATTTTATCTCCGACTGTATTCTGGCCATCATATGGCACAATATATCGTAAGCACACACACAAACATACAAAATAAGAAATTTCTAGAACAGCAACACAATGCTGTACACTAAGACCCTCAGTGTGCCTTGTGTGGCAGCAGCAACTCTTTGTCACGAGCATTACCTTTTGTTTTTCTTCACTTGTGTACGAACCACACTTTCATTAATGATTTGACATACTTTTTTGGCGGCCGCACAGGTGGTACACAGCTCTTACAGTGAGGGCCCTTCACAACAGCTGAATGTAGCACCTCGGTTAGCATGCTAACAAAGCCAAAATAAAGATGGAAAAACATTTTCTTTGGTAAACTGGGATGACACAAGTTGCGACTCAGCGGTGCTGAAGAAATGGGACAGTGTTTTTGAAGAAATTCTGTTTCATCTGCGACTGCATGACTTTTGAAATGGCTCTTCTTTCATAACCTGCGTGTCGTGGTATTTGTCTATTGTTTGTCCACAACCGAATCTATCAACCATGGCGGTGCCAGATGTAGTTGCTAGGTGACATCTGAAGCGACTGCAAAGCCTCTGCCTGCTGTTCTTGCTGCTAAAGCTCGTGTCTACCTTGGCAGGTGTGGTTCTACAACCAGGCATGGCACGGCATAGTGTCCTTCCTCAGTGTGGCCAACAACGCCATCCTGAGGGGAAATCTGCCTGCAGGACAGGACCCCCTCCAGTACGGCATCTCTGTGTCCAATCACCCCCTCAACCTCACCAAGGAGCAGCTCTCCTACGCCGCCATGTGAGTCATCAGACCCAAAAGAAAGGGCTTAAGCTCTGTGGGTAAAGGTGCAACTTGAACCTTGTTTTTCGTTTTCATTGTTACATCCCATGTGCCTTATCGTGATCCAGATGAGAAAAACAGGGCAGGAACATGCCCTCTAAAATGTAAAATAGAGTGTTAATTAGAAATGCAATCAAGCTAGCTCAGGCATAACGTGCTTACAGCATGCTGCATGTGCAACGCTTAAAGAAACACTGTTAGCTCTGAGCGCGTGCTGCAGTTTCCTCTGTGCAGCATCAACATGTAGGGCTTCTGCATTGCACTCTTGTTAGAAGACATGATTTCTTACTTTCTGAGTGTGCATCATCAGATGCAGAACAGCTGAGAGATAAGGCAGAGTGAGAGGGACAGAGCGGGAAAGAAGAGCGGAGACAGCATAGACAGAGGGAGAACAGATGAGTGTGAGGCAAAACAATAGAAAGCGTAAGACAGACAGATAGATAGATGAGGGATTTGTTGGAGTATGCACAGATTTGGCGGCCCATGGGAGCCTCTTACGAGGATATACCATTTTTTTTCTCGTGCCTTATCCCAGGGCTAGCAAGCGAGCAGCTCCCCATGAGAGTGAGAGATTAATGGCGTGCTAAATCACAACATATGGATCTAACTCTGGCGCTCTGTGTGCTGTGCACTGTTTGGCTCTGTGATCATGACCAGTGATTTTGAGCTTTCTTGATTTGGAGTTTTCCTCAAAGTTATCTACTGTTGATATTTTGCATTGTGTCTCTGTAGAGACGTCAGTGTGATCAACACTTTCAATGGAAAGTCGTTGGAATTCATCGCACTGCAGCAAATTACCATGCGGTGCCATAACCACAACTCCTGACATTATACAGGCAATTCAACGCTTGCTACCAATCACCTGGTAGCAGTTTCACTCCACACTCTGCTGCTGCTGCAGCCCTATCCTCCGTCAGGTATTTATGTAGTGATCAGGTGCTGACGACAGCCCTGAGTTAGAGAGGAGTGCGCCGGGGTGAGGAGATAATTACGGTAGATTCAGGATGAGCCTTCTCTCCTCTCTACTGCTCTGTGCAGAGTGTGACGACAACAATTTATGAACTACGATTCCCATGTCAGCTTGGACACTCCATTGAATAAGTGTGCAGGTTGTAGACCAGGATGGGGGGGGGAGGGAAAAGACTTCCTGTGTAGATGACTGAGCACTATGGAATTACTGTAGGTTGCTTAAAGCTCAACTTTAATATTTTCAGGTGGCCGGAACACAACTCGAAGAAGTTAGCCTTAATCATATTATAATGTGATTACATATCAGATGCTGTTATTAACTCTCCTGCCTCCAAGTGACTGAAAAAAGCAAACAAAAAGAAATAAATGAATGCAGCTTTAAGTGCATAATCTTAGAAGTTGAGTTGATAAATTCACAGAAAATAACAGCATCAAGGTCTCAGAACTCTGAAAAGACATTTATTTATGTGAAAGTCGATGAATGGTAAAATGCCCACATTTTTTATTTTGCTCTCAAAGTCAATTTGCTGCAGGTAGCTGTCAGATGTGGTTGTGAAGTCTCCTATAATTTGCTTGTCACCAGCCCTAGAAGAGTCCCTGAATTACAGAGAGCTACGAAAACCACCAATGACAAAAACTGTCTCCCTGTCCTGTAAGACCCATCTGAAATTTAAGGGAATGTCAGCCTTAAAAATGAATTCATGTTTCTCACTGACACCTCCTTAATGTCATGGAGAGACAATTGCAAGGGCTGTTCTATCGATAATACTTCATCACTAATGACTTGTTCCCTTGCCAGGTTTTGGACACCAATTTTGCACCGCGCCATCTGATTTGAAGTGACACTCCCCTCCAGTGCACTTCACAGCCAATTTCAACGCAAGTGATGTCATGAGCCGCAAAATTGTGAAAGTATGCAGACGGAAAGAAAGGCCGGGCTTACACCCATCGAAATTGATGGCCAGAAAAAAAGCGGCCCCTCTAGTTTTAGACTGTTGCACCATCTCATTATGGAGATGTATCTATCTCTTCTTAATTGCTGGAGACTTTCACTTTGGCAACCGGCTTCTGTTCCTACCATCCTGTTGAATTTGATGTGTAATTTAGTTACAATCAGCAAATTAATATTGTTTCTGATTTGTGCGCGCTATTGGCAAAAGTATCCCATTTAAAGATTCCTAAACGGTTGAGCTGCCAAATGAATTGTAATTTTCTTCCATCAAAAGTGAAATGGTTCTCAGCTTTATCTACATAATGCTGCATAATACCAATAACAGCCCGAGTGTTGTGCCTGGAGCTTCAGATCTGATAATTATCTCGTGCTTTCAGCCCCTCTACACTTAAACATTTCAGGCTGTGCCCCACAGCCCTTGTTATTTAAAAAAAGAAAAACCTCAAGGAAAGCAATACATCCTGAAACGCTTTCCTCCCACTGCTCATCTTTCTCGCTCTTCCATTATTAGTTAATTAGCAGATTGCTTGTCCTCTTCTTCACAGCAATTAGCCAGCTTCAAGCTTTCAGGGTTAGATCATTCACAGTTTTGTCCCCCTGCATTATCTCCCCAAATAAACCAGAGTGCACAGCCCTCGAAACCTGTTGAAATGTGGGCTGGCACCCACTGCCGTAAATTATTTTATTTATGTGTTCTAATTGTGTCTGGTTGGCGGTGATAAATACAGCCACGTAGCCACACGGGGTAGCTTCTTTAATATGCTAATTACACAACAGGAAGTCTTGTGAGAGATTATCGCAGCCCGAGGGTGAGGATGACGGTGGGGGTTAAAAGAATACACCATAATATTATCCAGTGCTAATTGAGCAGACACAGCGAAGGACGTTTTCAAAGCTAGGATGGCTTAAATGAAGGAACACACCAGCGAAGTGAAGGTCAACATCTTGGAGGAGAAAGGAACAAAATGTTTCTGCACTGCTGCGTATAAGTCTGGTCCACATTTTAAAATGTTAACTGGGTTGCTGAGAGACCAAAAGGAGCTATGAATTGAAGGTGAACCTAGCATAATGGTTTCAGATGGCTAATGATCTCTGAAAGCTTTTTTATTATGTACAAACAGCATCGTCAGTGCTTTCCAGTGATGTCTGTAACGCCGGTCTGATGAAGTCATCAATGCTAACAAGCACACGCCTGCAACACCAGTTTTAAGTTTATTTCTGCAGGTCCAACAAAATGTATTTAAATGCATCCTAACAGAGCAAAGTAATAAAAGAAATGCCTTTACTGCATTATAGGAAATGAGCCACATGCTGCTTCAACGCTGCTGAAGCGTCGTCTGGCTCCGGAGAAGCAGCCACAGACCTGCTCTCTTTGAATCTCTCGACTTTTATTCAGTCAAAACTTCTTCACAGGAACCAAATCGTGAACAGACTTTTTCCACAGCACTTTGTTGGGTTTGACTTTGCTAACCTTTAATGTTGTTCTCATTGACGTCATTGTGGTGATTAGCACTGTTTTTTTGGCCTTGGCATTGGCAGCGTGTTGTATAGCTGACTAGTGTCCACTGAAATGGAAAGACAAAAGGCTAGTGTCCCCGAAGACAAGATTTAAATGCAGTGAATATCACACTGGAATTTTAATTCATTAGCAGCATTTAATTAAGATTTCAATTGAACCAAAGTTCTTGTGTTTCCAATTCATGCATTCTACAGTGTTATTGAAAGCACCCTGAGGTTTTTAACATATGTAGCTAAGCTCCCCACTCGACTTCCTGTTCTCTGTGCTCTTTTCAATCACAGGGCCACCACCTCCACTGACGTGGTGGTGTCCATCTGCGTTATCTTTGCCATGTCCTTCATCCCTGCCAGCTTCGTCCTCTTCCTCATCCAAGAGAGGGTGAGCAAAGCCAAGCATCTGCAGTTTGTCAGCGGAGTAAACCCAGCTGTCTACTGGTTGGCCAATTTCGCCTGGGACATGGTGAGTACCAGCCCCATCATGCTGCTTTATCACGTCTTGATGGATCGTAGCTTCTCCAGGTTCGTCGCCTCTTTATTTCACACGCTGAATGAAATCTAAGTAAAAACAGGAAGACGCGCATTATAATGTGACTCAGCCCACTCAGGTTCCAGTGCTGTAGGCGTCATTTTACCCTAGTTTGATACTCTTTTACTATCCCGAAGATTTATTTCCACCTAAGGCTATATGTAAAAAGAGGATCCATCTACTATAATTGATAATGTAGCTTTGACACTGCTGGCTTCTGGGAAAAACTTCAGCGGAGCAACAGTTACTGGCTGAGGCGTAATTATCGACAGCGGCTGCCCCCGTTGGTTACGCTCAACAGGCTTACCGGCAGTTTCCCTGACGCATAATTGAAGTAAACATTTTATCAGGTACCTTTGGTAAAGAAATGGCATCAGGACGCTCATCATTATGGTGGATAAATGCTGTCTGAGTGGAAGACAAATGTGCCCTAGGAGTCAGTCTAACGATTATAGCCTGGAGCTCTCTGCATTAGCATGCATGCTCTACCAACAACAGAGATATTACAGAGAATCCAGGTTGAAAGCTACTTAATATTTCCATGTAAACCTTTTGTCTGTGAACTGTAAATAAACATGTGTCACTGTATCTTGACACGTTCGATTTATTTTATCTCTTTAGTGCATCGTTTATTCACCAGTGGAAAACTGCGGGCTTGTTTTATTGAAGAGCTCTGCAGCCCGAAAAGAACATTAAAACTACAAGTAAAAGCTTTTCCCAGCTTTCTTTTGCTATTGAATGGATCCAAACAAGTATCGAATCAATATCAGTCTCTTAGTTGAAGATTTTAGAAAACCTTTGGACGCTTTGTTCAGTTCACTCTTTGTGCCATCGAGCAGCCACTTAAACAGAAAGTGGGTCTGTTTTCAATGAATTAATTAGAAATTTAAAAATGGATATATTTTAGTGCTAATTAAAAAAGTAATCTCCAGATTTCATAATTACACGGCCTTCCAGTTTGTCTGAAAACATGAAAAAAAAAGAGTGTCAAAATCTTTTTATGTTGTCACGAATGCCCCAAAGATACATTTCTGAATCATGCACTGGCCTCCACTCCTGATGGGGATAAGCCGCTTATGTTCTCGTTTCCTTGTTTATGTTTGTTCTGGCAGTGTAACTATATCATCCCGTGCCTTATTGTCATCGTGATCTTCCTCTGCTTCCAACAACAAGCCTACGTTTCACCTGCGAACCTGCCGGCTCTGATTCTGCTGCTCATTCTCTACGGGTAAGCAAAATTAAGACTTGAGGATATTAAGCCTTTAATTTGAAGACAGTCATCACCAATCAAATAATTGATAGCAATCCATTATCGGACTTTTCCAGGCGTAAGAGGTAGCATAAAAAATTATATCTTTATAGTACATCATCCACAGTCTGGAGATGTTGGCCCACTTTCATAAATTTTAGGGGTAACTGCTTCCGTGCACTATTTCAGGCTAAATGTGCAGCACATTCATTTACGCTGATTCACATTAAGTAGGCTCTGTGCCACAGTGATGCAATGTACCGCCTGTTGCATCATTGTCTGAGTGCCCAAGTAAAAGCCAATGAAAATCAATATGCTAATGAGGTATTAGGCATATAACATGATCAGCCATATCGTGAAGTGTACAGTAATGGGTTGCTCAATGTCCAAAAAGTTCAAATACGATGAGATGTCACCTTCAGATACTGGAGGCCGACAGATGAACTGTTCACGAGCCTTTAGTCCTTTAGAAGTTTTTAATGTCACCTGCATACACAGCTGTTCTTTCAGCCCTTGTGTGATCACTTTGAGCAGCGCCTTACTTCTACTGCCCCTCAAAGTGGACTTGAACTGCTGCAGGCCGAGTGTGGGTGGGAATAATTGTTCAGCAGTGTTTTTATGGGTCACTCACTGGACATTCGGATGATCAAAAGAGGCTGACGGTCGCATGAAACACCACAGCTGACCTGCTAATCTGCTTTTATGAATCGAAAATGGCACAAAACGCTGCTCACTCGAAATTGGCTGCGACTGTCACATAAACCCCGGTGTTGGAGTTTAACGACTACAGGCTCCTGAAAGCTAGTCCTCATGTTGTGTTTGGGGGCTCTCGTTTACCCTCACTGTCCATTTGTGTGACAGGTGGTCCATCACCCCCATGATGTACCCCGCCTCCTTCGTCTTCAGCGTGCCCAGCACAGCCTACGTGGTGCTGACCTGCCTCAACCTCTTCATTGGTATCAACGGCAGCGTGGCCACCTTTGTTATGGAGCTCTTTGATGATGATGTAAGTGGTACTGGCACACAAACACACTCTTATGCATGAGCACATATTCTAGAGACTCACACATATATACTGTATGCACAGTTTTAACACCCTGGAAAACACTGTTCCTGTGAAACAGCAGGCAGACACATTCAAGCTCCCATAGCTGCATAGAAAATATATTTAGAAGCTATAGCTGTGGATGGCTAATTGACATGAATCATAGATAAACGCTCGGTGTTTTCGAGGCAAAGGCTTCCTTACGCATGTGGGTGGAGTGTGTACCCACCTGGTATAACTTTTAATATGTTTCCTTTATCCTCTCAAGGATTTTTCAAAGGAGTTATTTTCCCTATTCTCTTTAATGTTTAATCGTTTGGTGAGAATTGGGTCTTCGGAGAACTTTCCTCATCCATCTTTCAGCAAGTGTTCATTTTAGCTGCATGCTGCTTCAGTCTCAGGGGAATCAAAAGACAAAGACACCAAAAAAGAACCGCACAAGAAATGGAGAGCTTAGGAGGAGGAGGGGGGGGTGTGGTGGTGTTTACTGTCAGTCATTTCACTTTTGATTATAATTTAAATCACATCTCCTTTATTTAAAAAAAGAGAGAGAAACTGTCCGATTGTGACGATGCAGTTTGTGTCACAGACAGACCTCGTGGTTCCTTGCAGGTGGCAGCGGTGGAGGAAACCATCTCCTGTTCTTGATGTCTTTTTCTGAACTAAATACATCTAATTTGATTTGTAGATTTAATTATTTGCATGATTAGCATACATCGCCCACGCTCGGATTTTTCCACGTCACATTTTTAGCTTCACACTGATCAGTCATTCCTTGTCAACAGACGTAACGGCGGTTTCGCTCTCTGACAAGCTGCTTATGCATCTGATACCTCATCAGGGTGTCTCCCACAGCTCTGAGCCGACGCTTCAGACGGAGCATAATGTTGTCTGAAAGACTTTTCCTCCGCACACTTTGTCCTCTCTGACACGCCTGCCTCTGACTTGATGTTTCCTCTGGTGCCGCTCGGCGATGGCATGGGATGTTTCCTGTCTCCTAACGAGGCTGCCTCATTTGCATCGTGATTTCATTTTTGCCAGCGTTCATTATCAATTTGTATTTTGCAACTGGCGCGTCTCCCCTTAAAGAATGTCATTGTTGCCGTTTTGTTGTCTCTCCGTTCGCTTCTCGTATTTATTGATACGGTGCTGTTGGAAAGAGTGCCATTGGTGGTAATTTAATGGACAGCATGTTGCCCGCTGGCAGTGTAAAGGGACGGATTTATTATGCTCCTCTCTTGTCCAAGGCATTAGGGACAGAGAGAGTGTTTCTCTGAGATTCGACAGGGACAGGGGTCCATGATAATTCTGCTAATCTGACTTGATTTTACTGCTGATAAGAGAACCTGATGGGTAGACATCAATCCACAGATGTCACAGCTCTGAGTTTCTGCGTCCCTTGTCAGAGCAGATATCTCTTCGGAAGAGATTCTTCACAAAATACCTCACGTAGCTACGACAGTGCCCCGGTGTGCCCCAGTTAGGCAGAGAGGCTAGATCCTAAACATGACAGCTGAATCCAGTCTTCTCCTTTTGTGACTTCTGCTGTTTCAAAGCTTTGTCTTATCGTTTTCAGGCTCCTCAGCGGTGGCATTAGCTGAACAGTGTCGCTCAAAAGCAAAGCTACAGGCTGCAGTCTGTTCTCTGTTTTTGAGCACGAGGTGAACCCAGATCCCTTTTGGGCATAGCACTATTTTTTCCAACAGAAAAAGTAACGGAGTGAGAAAGCAGAGCGGCGGCGGTGCAGACTCGGTGCCCCAGTTTTGTCTTGAGACCGATGGGAGATTTTCTTCCCCTCAGGATCATCTAGCTCCCTGTGGATTGCATCAATCCCAGCCTGCCTTGTATGCTTGAAGCGGTGTCTCGCTCACTTCCTCCACCACGTGCCACTCAGAGATAACCACAGGCACGGATAGATTTTCCAGGATAAATGTGAAGGTGTGCCAAGGTGGCCAGGTACTACCTTTTTCATGAAGTCCAGCAGCCTTTATTGGCAGGATTAAAGGTGGAAGCTTTATGTGGTGTTTTCTAAAATTACTCTAAAATTACATGCAAAGTCTTGAATTAGCGGGTCGGTAGTGTTTCTGCCTTTCCACAAGAACTGCAGTAGCTAAAAAAAAAAGTACGAATTTCATGTCTAGAAAATATCTAACGAGACTGTTGGAGTCATATATTGTGTCTGTCTGCTTTCATTGTGATTCTCAGCATTATGAATGAAGCCATGCTGTGGGAATAAGCACAAGTAGCGATATGGGTCAGATAAGCGCCCCGCAGACTATACCACCTTCAAAACCATTTGAAAATGATTTATGGGCATATAGCACACACGTAAGGGGGAAAATTGTCCAGCATTTCATCATCCCCGACTAAGAGCTTCTCAGATCTCCTTGATGAACACCCAGTCAAGAGAAGATGTGTTATTTCATGTATTGATCTCAAATTAGGTCTCGTTTTCTAACCATTCCTCTAGCAGACAGATGGGCTGCATTCAGCCAAGGTCACAGCTGGTGTTTATTTATTCGACTTTTCTTATCTCTGTATATGTTCAGTATTGACTGTAAAGAAGAGAGTAGCCCTCAGAGGATCCCAAGGTCTGTGTGTGTATTGGAACATTTACATACATTTGAAAACAACTCGGGGCTGAAAATACTTTTGACATTAAATGTTAGCAGTGAAGTGAGACAGTGTTAATGTCATCTTCTGCTGCACTGAACTGCAGCGGCACGCACTGTCCTTATTCCCACATTTCAATGAAAATCCAACGAGATAAAGGCATTTCAAATGTATGATAATCAATAAAAAGAACGATTCAAGAAGTACCAGAGGAAACTGCTTATTAGAATGTAACACAATGTTCCTGAACGCACCTCAGCTCCTGTTCTCCCCTCAGTGTGAGCTGTTCTAAAAATTCACCGGACTGTTTGGCTTTATTGGTGTGATCTGTAGCATATTTTCCTGAATGTTATGAATCCTGATGTCCTGATCGATGAAAGGGAAGCGCTTCTTCTCGACACTCTACATTCACAGTTGGTTTTAGTCTCGGCGATGAATTGCCATCGCAGCTCTTTGTACCCTTTAGTCTTCAAGCAAATGTGTAAATGTAGATAAAAGGAGTGATGAATTATTGTTGAACACATTGCCGGACATCTGAAGGTTTGCTTTGACATCATGATCAATGAGGCCTTTTCATCGCGCTCTCATATCTGCCTGAGAGAAACTAGGCCAATGACCACCTACTCATGCAAAAAAATCATCTCACATATGCCTGTGCCCACTCTTGGATCTTGAACATTACTGTATGTTTTGCCACGAGGGGAAAAGATTAAGTGAGATTGTTTTCTTCTTTTTGGCCTGGATACCCTTTTATGACGTGCTTTGAATGATAAAGTCAGATATAAATGTTGCAAAAGAGAAGTTTCATCCACATAAAACAGTGATTGTTTTTGAATTGCTTTGCTGCATAACTGTTGATTTTAGATGATCCAGGATGGAGTTTACACCACTGTCACATCTGCTAAATATAGACCTAGTAGGTACTTAGCTTAGCTTAGCTTAGCATTAAGAACAGAAACAGCTAACCTGGCTCATTAATTTCCATTTATATCTTGTTTTTTTCCCAGACAAAAGCTGAGAGTAAAAATGCCAATTAGCTATTTCACTGGGTTTATGTGCCAGACTATTTCCTGGCCAGGACCAGTTGCTGGGGAACCTGCAGAGACACCAGGAAGTTAGTGAGAAACATGTTAATTATTGAGCTGCGATGGGGCTGGTTGGTGGATTTTGCTTCCCTTAGACAGAGCAAGACTATGTTTTCAGTCATTATGCTAAGCTAAGCTAACTGCCTGCCAGCTCTGACTGCACATTTACCCTACAGACATGACAGTGGTATCAGTCTTCTCATCTCATTCTATGCCAATCAGCATATCTCCCACTATTCCTACAAAAAGGAGCTATTCCTTTAAAATGTATGCAGACATCCAGGAAACTTGCTTGACAAAGATATCTTCAATTCTGGCGTTTGGATTGTTTTTTAAAGCTGGCTGACGAGTGCATGAGGCTTCATGCGCTCGTCCTCAACTGCCAATTGAAAGCTTACTCAGTGAAACTAATAAATCACAGAGCGGTTCCACACGCATCCGCGAATAAATTCAGTGACAATAATGACCATCGTGTGGAAATCTTCCACACAGCTTTAACAATACGCGCTGCCACCGCCGCCCCACCCACTCTTCTCTCGGGCTTGCCTAAAAAATGGAAATGATGAATTTATAGTCTCCCTCCATGTATGCAAGAGCTTTGAAGACTCTCCTGCAATGAAGCAGTATGCATAATGCATGAACTTTCGTTTGAACGTCATGCCGCGCCAAACGTAGTAATATTTTGTCTTCCCCCTCTCTGCCTCTCCCTCTCTCACCCCTTCCTTCCCCCCTGACTCGCTGTACTTCCTTCCTGATTTGAGCCAGTTTGTTGCAGCCCCGTCCATTGTGTCTCCATTTAATTAATTATCTCTTTTGTGCTTGACTGGGCCGCCATTAAATTGCAGCCACAGGGAGGAGGAAAGGGAGGAAGGGATAGTGCAATTTTGAGGGGGAAAGACAAGTTGTAGGCAGGAAATGCACTGCCAAGATAAGACCAGCCTTTTATGGATGCCTCGTGAAACAGTGACACAATATGCTTTGGCTTTGTGCTCACATGTCTCTTTGCTTTTGTATACAGTATCAAAAGAAAGAAAAAGAGGCGTATACACTGAGAGTACCTGCAGGTGTTTTCACATCTTTTGGTTGCTTTTCAGCTGTCTTTTTGGTCTCTGTGTGCTCCTTCTGCCTTTAGTTATGGTTTTCAGGGTGAACATCTGCTTACCTGAGCACCACCTCATCACTATGTGTTTACACATACTACATGCGAGCCGCCTCACAGATCACACAGTGTGCTCCCTGTCGTTTGCTAAATTCAGACAGTAAGAAGGTAGATGAACTTAGATGGTCCGTGCTCCCTCAGCGTGCCACGCGGCGCCCTGCAACACAACAGCGCGCAGCGTGCAAACGGAGCGCCGGATGTTTGTTAATTATCCACGCTTGCATCGGGGCGCCACACGCTGTCTTCCAAACCTCTCACGCCGCTGGCCCTGCTGATTCAAGGTGGCGAGTCAACGTATTGGGCTTGTGCCTTCGTAAATATTTAAACCTTTTGCATACCACCAATATGTGTTTATGTGCATTTTCCTCAACAGAATATCATCCGCATCAACGACATAGTGAAGCAGGTGCTGCTGATATTCCCGCATTTCTGTCTGGGCAGAGGGCTGATTGACATGGCCAGGAACCAGGCAATGGCGACCTTCTTCACTGATTTTGGTAAGAGTCCACCAGCGCTATTTACATGATTCATTTAGTTTGATGTTAAATTCAGAGATTATATTTTCCTCAGACAAAAGAAAGCATCTGCCAAGAGGAACCTTTCTTGACTTTATTGTATTTTGGTATCACAGCAGCAGTCTGCCTCATTTTAAGATATCATGTGAGGCTGATGCATTTTCACAGAAAGTCTCACTCTGTTGACAGTTATTTGAGTCTAAAATAGAGCTTTCAACATGATTTTAACAGAATATGAATGTGAAGGTCAGCACTTAAAGGTGCCCTGTGAGTTTTCATGTAAACAAAGTTCCTGTTTACATTCAGTGTTATTCACCAGAGCACACTGGGGGATAATTACTAACGGTGTCACGAATTGCCATCAGTAATATGCATCAATATTCCATCATCAGGTAGTCACTGATCATGTGCCTGATTAAAAAAAGGGTTACAAGTTTTCTGGCTGCATTACCAGATGTTGGTCAGATGCAATTTCCACTGCCCCGGTGGTCAGTCTGTGATGATAAATTGGTGCCGCAGCCATTTGTAAAAATATCCATTCCCTCCTCCTATATGAACAGAACTGCATTAAAATACATATTACATGAGCCCAAACATGCAATTTTCAGCCATTTCTTCCATTTTCCCAGTGCAAAACCTCACTGCTGTCCTGCCCTAAGCAAGGGCAACTGTGAAACTGTGGACGTGCAGATAAAACAGTAGTTTTGTCACTTTAGGAAATATTCTCCATTGTGTGCATCTTTGCAGTAAAACTTTTGCTTTTTTGAAATCCTATTGTTTTGATCAAGCGGCAGCCTCCAGGACTGAAAAATGAAGCCAGTGCAGAAGTGCCAGAAGCTGCACTTCCTCAAATGGCCACTTGAGGCTGGCTCCAAAAGCACAGCAATCCTATAGAGGTGCTGCTGATATTCATAGACCGAGACATAGACCCCCACATTAAAATGCCCACATTTACAACCTGTTACCAAGGGGGGTTGTATTTTTATGCGACTCACTCTTTTGAATTATATTAAGCCTTAAATTTATCCATAATTATGGGCATGGCTGCTTTGAGTGACAGCTAACTGCTAGGTTTTAGCAACCAGGCGTCATTTGGCCCTCCTTGGCCCCAATCATTCTCCACCTCTTTGCCCAATTTTTGTTTGGCTTCACAATGGCCAATCAGAAACATCCATGTTTTAGTCAGTCCATGGATTAGATCCACTAGATTACTGAAAATGGGAAGTTACCCTGGTTGCTAATGGTATGAACGTAAGCAAGCTAGCAGCTGCAATGGAAATAAACCAAAGTGCTTTTTTGAATGATGATCGGTGCAGCCAGACCTGTCTCCAGTGCTGACTCAGCACTTTGTAGATAGGCCCGCCTATGTGAGACTATGTAAGATCAGTGGAATAGTGTGAAATTGGCAGGAATGTGTATCACCTGACCTGCACGCATGCACGTCCTCACCCATGTGTTAGACCCCGAAATAACGCTTAAACAACATGCCTTTCCTTTGAAGTGACTCTATACTATTTCATTCAAAATACTGGTTTATCCCACCAGCAGAAAAACATGTTTGACCGGTAGCACAGCCCCCAAACCTCCTCTTCAGCTCCACTCTCTACATGTGTTAAATTTAGATAGGAGAAAGGGAGACAAGGGGAACGGAGTTGAAGAGGTGGAGCTGGGGTAGAGGGGCCCCCATCAAGAGGCAAAGAGGCACATGAAAGAGGAAGAGGAGTCTTATCTGTGGAGAGATGGAGCAGGAAATAGTGGTTTGAGGAATCATTTGCGGTGGTGGCGGAGAGCAGGAAGAGAAAAGCAATCACAACCTAAAAGGGCTAGTGTGGAGAGGGGCTATTTACCAGAGAATGAGACTGAAAGCGCTTTCGTTTTTCCTGTCTCCTTACTCTGCCCCCTCGGGCTCAAGGGTTGTAGAAGCTGAGAGAGGGAGGAGAGAGACGGGGGGAGAATTGACAATGATTCGAGTGGGGACTGTCAGCGGTTTACTTACGTGTTCATTAGCCAAAAGAGGCTTCAACGCGGAAAGTACAGGATAACAGTGATTTTCTCACATGACATAGGTGACAGCAGTTTTTATTTTTAAGGCTAAGTGGCATTTTAAACGGCTGGCTTTCACCAATGAATATGTCTCAAAAGCACTTCAAAGAGCTGATCAAACTCCAGCCCTGCTAACTTTTGACAAAGATAGATTTGGCCACCCATGAAAGAAAACATCTGGTAATTCCTTTTTGTTTTGACAATGTTTCTGCTAAATCATCCCCTGTGCTTGTAGATAAGAGCTGGAAATGAACGTGAAATGACACACAGTAATAATGCCTTTAATTACTTACCTTTGTCTGTGTGCACTGACTTTCTTTATTTCCATATTTTTGCACCTTTTCCCTCATTATTTCCCTCTTTGTCCTTTATCAGGGGAAGACCGTTTCGAGGACCCCCTCAGCTGGGACATGGTGGGAAAGAACCTTTGTGCCATGGCCATCGAGGGACTTGTCATGTTTGCCGTCACAATGCTCATCCAGTACAAGTTCTTCTGCAAACCAAGGTAAAAGCGGCCGACGATGACTGTTGTGTCAGAGTGAATTAACTCAAAAGTGGCAGAAAAAAAAGCTTCTGTTCATCTTAGAGTGACCTCACACACTTCAGTCAGTGTTTGTTATTGTTATCGTCCACGTTTCCGATAAAGTTGCATATTTTTTCACCCAGTATTTGTCTCAGTCAGATAAAACATTCTCTCCTGTTTTTCCCCCAGTTGAATCAGAAATGTGCTTCATGTACTTCCTTCTTTTAATATACAACATCTGTTGCACCGCGAATCTGTTTGCCAAATACCACCCAATTTTCTTTCTTTCTTTCTTTTTTTTTTAAGTGTTTACTTACTCCAAAAGCGGGGTTGCCATGGAAACTAATGCCAGTGGCTTCTGCTACTTATGAAAATTGCAGAGATTGTTTCGCCGAGCTTAAACTTTGACCGAGATAATTTGTCATCCGAGTTCATGTTAATTTTAATGAAGGGTGTTATGCCAACTGTGGCTGACTTCTCTCTGCCAGGCTTATTCCAGGGAAGTCATTATCTACAGAGGAAGAGGATATCGATGTTGCGCGGGAACGTGAGCGGGTGCATGAAGGCGGGGCCCAGAACGACCTTCTGAGGATCTGCGACCTCACCAAGGTATCGTGCAGATCATTTTTGAGCTCCAGCTGAAGTGAAGCTCGGATTGTAGCGCGCAGAGCATGACTTGCTTTTTCCCTCTTTTTTACATTTCTGGGTCAGATGTTGATTGCTTTATTTGTTTTTATCCCCGTACCTTTTCTAAAATGTGAGACGAGTCCAGCACAGAGAGAGAGGAGCTGTCTCCCCTCAGGCCATCAGGATGTGAACTCTTTCCTCTGCTCTCTGTGTATCCCTGGCCTCGTCTTGGCCTCTGTGAAACCTTTGCTCTGCCTCGCACATCTGCACGTTTGCAGTTCTGCACTCAAGTGTGTGCAAAATTTGGGGTATTTTACATATTTATACACTGAAAAATTGCACAGCCCTCCTGCATAACACACCATACCATACCAATATATAATTAAGCATTTTAATACCTTTTTCTTTTATCTAATCTTTCCGTTCTATCCTCTATAAACAGTGTTCATTATTTCATTTTTCTAATTCTTAGTCTTTATTACACGCTGACCAGGCCTAATTTTATTCTTTTCGGAAGTTACGCAGTAATAACCTACACTCAGACTTGAGTAATTCACTTCATGTGTACATGTGTGCGCGTGGGAGGACTTTTCAGAGTTTTCCTCCTGCACCTGCATTATTCAGTTTGCAAGGCAAATGGGAAAGACAGATGGCTAGTCTGCAGCTGTGGACATTCACAAACATCGTAAGTGGCCGTGAGAACCAAACAAGATTGCATTTCTACGGGTGGAAAGGTCTGCGCTCCTATACAGCTCCGGCCCTTCCCTCCATGCAGTAGGTGAAGTCGAGCGTGCTGTGACGGTGCGTGCCTCAACACCGCAGAGATTAACGCTTCATACATTGGCAGATGTTCCCTCCCTGCGGGCGGCGCAGCAGCAGGAAGTGTCACCACAGCACCCGGCTTTGCTGCTCCAGTGCCGACAGCTGGACAATCTAACAGCCTCTTGCTTCTTACCAGCCTTCCTCGCTCCTTTACTCCCTCTGTCTTCTCAGTTTCACTATACTTAATCTTTCACTCATTGCTCACAGACACAGACGCGCACCACACTCCCCGGGGTAATTACCGAACAAGTGCCAGGTGAAACAGTTGGGTAACGTATTGCGAAATCATCTCGCGAGGTGAACAGACGTGGAGAGGAATGTTTCTTTTTCAGCTAACTTTATTTAATGCACTAAAAACACTTCCATCAATACAACTTTAAAACAGCACCAAACATTTTAGGATATTAGATTCGATTCCATTAAGCTCGTCCTGACAGTGTTTCTGTGAGATGAGACACAGCGGCCCATCCCGGCATCAAACCGGCAGTGCAGTGGCAGAAGGCATCAGGATTCTTCCTGCAGTGCCCTCATTGACTCCCACCACAGCTGTGCCCCATCCATTTGGGGTGTAGATAACAAATTGATCAATGAGCGCGTGGCTTCGGCAGCCACGCGCCACAGACTGAGCCCTGTCATAAATCTGAGCATGCCTCTGAAGCGATCGACAGGCCATCAATCATGTGTCAGATTCCTGCTCCTCCCCTTCCTCTTCCCGCTGCTCTGAACAGGACCGTTTTGCTATGCGCCCCACCTGCTAGCCTCCACTTAGCCGCTGCGTTAGCGTCGGCGCCGTAATCGATGGAGACTGTAATGGAAGTCTGTCCGTCTGTGAGCGCTTTCAGGCCCAGCGCTGTCAGTTTAACCTTCCAGTCACTCACTAAGCTGACAGAGCAAGTTTTAAAGAACCTCGTGACAGCTGTTTGAATTTAGGAGACTAATGAGTGATGAGTGGCACCTTGGCATACTGCAAGTGTGCTCGTCTTAATATGCGCTATGGGCGTATAAGTGGTTAAGATGAGACTTGTTTGACAAGAGCTCTCTGTTCTGTGGTTAGAGAAAGGCTGCCTTTGCCCACCGAGATACTTCTGCGTATTCTCTGTTACAAATTACCTTGAAAAACTTTCACACAACAGTTTTGTGGCTTGTTTTCTTTGAATCTTCTCTCATTTTCTAAAAATTATATCTTTTGTTATTTGCTTTTTCTTCCCTTTATGATTTTTGCTTTCTCGCAGTGTAATTTGTATTCTTTGTATTTT
Source organism: Chaetodon auriga (assembly GCF_051107435.1). Taxonomy (NCBI): domain Eukaryota; kingdom Metazoa; phylum Chordata; class Actinopteri; order Chaetodontiformes; family Chaetodontidae; genus Chaetodon; species Chaetodon auriga. The sequence continues at coordinate 9,222,093 of NC_135097.1, read as the reverse complement.
TCTTGTTTCATTCCCTTATCAACAAATTATAAATTCCCCCTGGGCAGTGTTTCCCAAGCAGGGGCACTTCTGCCTTTGCAGTAGCTCTTGGAAAGATTCTACAGTGGCTCAGTTAATTTGAAAAAGTAGAAATTATATGATTTGGAAAAATACAGTATATATCCGTATATTTGTATGTAGGAGGAAAACATGCAGGTTACATCTGAGTCTGCTGTAACAACATGTTCTTCAATGAGGAGTGTGTGAAAACTGGTTAGATAGTGAACAGCGGAGTTAAACAGTTAAAAGTAAGGGATTAATGGTTGAAAAGTGCAGCCAAGTGGAATCAGTACTTGTCCCAACAAATGAGAGCCGCGGTCAAAACACCGACAGTTTGCACTAACACCAGTGTTCAAAAAGTCCAGTTTAAAATCTCTTCAAATGAAAATGTGACGGACGGTGCAGGTGTAGCGGTGCTTGAGCTGATCTGATAGGGCTGTGGTGGCACATCAGACAAAAAAACAGAGGTTGTGAAATGATGCTATTAGGTACCTCAGGATAGCACCGAACACTGCTGTGAGCCATATGTGGAATAAAAGGGCCGTATATTGGAGAGTCGTTTTTAATAAAGCAGGGTCAGTGTCATGCTTTGCTACCTGTGCTGGAGCATTGGGTGTTTTGAAGCTTGCGATTTTCCAACCTAAATCTATACTTTAGCTTTGCACAACTGCCGCCATCACACTCTCTCAACTGTCTCATCTGATTAGACGTCGCCCCGCTTATCGTGACAGCTGCCGTGGCGCTCCAGTCAGAGGGGAATTATCCTTTAATTGCCTTCCTCCTTACATGTATCTGCTGCTTTGATGTAGCTTTAGCACTGCAAACTATCAGTAAAAAGTAGTATGTGTAATCCAGGTTGATAAGTACTGAGTGCAGCTGCCAGATGGCACTGGAAGAATGGTGGATCTATGCAACTCCTGCTTTTATCAAATGCTTTTGATGTGCCAACTGTGAAATAAATGCAATGTCATTGTTTGTCAGGCTTGAAGTGGCAGCTCTAAATTTACATTTGCCTGGTAGCGCTCCGCATGCAGCTGGGACTGCTGACTTTTTAATGGCGGATATTTAGTCTAGAGATTCTATACAGGAAATGTATCCTTCACACTGAGAAACGCACGCTGTCACTGTCTGTTTTAATGAACGTTCAGTGTTTCGGTCTCTGACGCCGGCGTGCAGGCACGTAAACACACACACACACGCACACACACACACACACACACACACACACACACACAGCATTGATCGAGAACTATGTTTTCAACTTTTAAAAACCCCCAAAAACAGCAATAGTCACTTTTTCATAACTCAAAGGGGCACAGCGCTGTCCTTGATTTTGAATGCTAAATGTCTTTACTGTCACACTCAGCAACAACAACAAAGGCCTTGTCTTGTCTTTTCATGCTCGAGCAAGACAACGCCGCTTTCAAACCACTTTGAAAACATATCAAACCCGAACATAGTCTTGGATGTGGAAAAACACCTCATGCACTAAATACCTCATTTTGTCGAATGTTCGCCCCGCTGTATTTTTATTTATTTTTTTTTATTTTTTAAGATTATAACAGTCGTGCTCACTTCAAGTGGGGGGTTTCTTTGCCTCGGATGGTGAGATTTTCTCGGAATACAGACTTGAATGCAAATGTGCGTGGATGAGGCTGGTCAGCGGGGAAAGATGTGGATGCAGCATGGAAAGTTTTCAAGTGAGATGTGAGGAACATCAACCGCCTTCGCACTTCCAGTGTTGCTCCGTGATCTTAGCAGGATACTGACTCACAATCAGAATTTGAGAAGTTTTATCCTCGCCTTGGTCCCGAGAGATGGGATTTTGCGTCCCATGGGGTCTGGTTTTCTTTCTCAGCCATGGTAGAAGTTTTAGGGACGGCAGTGTTGGTCTGTAACGATCTGTCAGGCTTGACGCTTTGGTCAAGAGTGAAATATCTCGACAGCTTTCAACAGGATTGCCATGACGATTGGCATAAATATTCATGGTCTCCAGACGCTGAATCTTCATGAGTCTGTTGAGTCCAGAACTTTTCATGTAGCAACACCAACAGGTCCAAATTTGGCTTTGTCCAACACTTTATGTCCAACAGTTTAGAACAGAATCGCTCGAAAGCCTTTTTTGTTTTTCAATTAATGCTAATATTGCATAGTACCCTGCGAATGTTACACTAAGTATTACAAGCTAAACATCAAAACGTTAGAATATATTAGTTATTAAAGCTGCACTTCATCAATGTTTCTGTGTAAACGATGGGTCCAGATTTTTAGCCTCGTTCATCTTACTGTTTTGCTGTTTTTGATTTACTTTTAGTGCTCAGATCAGTGTCTTCCAGCAGCAACAGGAAGCTGTTTTCAGCCAAAAAGAAAAATGGCACACACTCAAAGTTAGTGGAGCCTTTAGAAGCTAATGCCCTGATGTGCCCTCAGGAGTTGGTGAAGACCAAAACAGAGCAAGATGGAGAATGAAAATTTGACTTTATTTCCACTATTTCACATAATCATGTGTTAATGTTGTTTTTGAAGCTTGTTCCACCCTCTGAAAAGTGGCCATAAAAATCTGTTAATATGCTGCTGTAACATGCAATTTTAATGCTAACTGTAGTCATGCTAACATTACATTAGCAGTCAGCTCAAAGCACAACAGAATCCAAGTTGTCCCTGTACTCTGTGTACTTTTTATCCATCCAGCAGTTTGGTTTTTCATTGTGTCATGACATCACGTCCACACATGGCCCCCGGTGTGGCTGGAGATTTTTTAGACTCATACCATGTTTAATAGATTTATTCAAGTCCTTTTTCAGACGAAGGACAGCGTGCTTTTTAACTCGCCTCACTGGGTCCGCTGCACAGAGCTGCACCTAAAGCTGATGTCCATACATGAAATGCTGGTCGACTTGTGAGTGTGTTGAAGGTTATTGAGGGTACAGAAGTGGCACTCAAAGTGGAGACAGATTTCCTCATGAATACTGTCACTGCAGTCAGAAATACTAATGCTCATGTCCTCTTCTTCTCCCCCCCCCCCCCCCCCCCCGAGTTGCAAATTATTCCTTCTTCTTAAAGTGTGTTTCCTTCATTTGTTTCCTCCCTCCTCCTTTTTCCGCCTGCTTCTTCCATCTCTCCTCTTCCCTGCTGCTCTGGGCTATCGCTTCATATTTTCTCATGCTATCGTCTCTGCGATCTCTCTCACTGTCTGCTCCCCACCCTCCCCTGCCTCCCGCCTTCTTGCCCTCTTTCTCTCTCTTTCTCTGGCTGGCTGGTTGATTCATTTTATTGTTTGCTCTCTGCAGGTATACCCTCGGAAGAGCACTCCTGCTGTGGACAGGCTATGTGTGGGCGTACCTGCCGCAGAGGTGAGCCAAATGCTGCTGAATCACACAAGCACCTTTTCAAGCCTATAGGCTGTTTGCTTTTGTTCATGCTAGAAGAATTTGCACATTTACTTTGAAAGTGAATCGGCAGCACCCGTTTTTAGAGAAAGTATTTAATCCTCTGATGCCTGTGAAAATACCATTTGGAAAAGAATCGACTAAATTAAATACATTCATGTAAAATTTGAATATTAATGGCAATATTTACAAAATATTGACGCACAAGAGCAAGGAGCAGTGAGCATCCATTCTCTGTCTGGGCTTCGATTTCCAGTTTTTATTTCACGAAGATTTGAAAAGGCGTTTGGCTGTTTTTCTTTGTACTCCGGCGAATCGTCCAAACGCCGCTTAGAGAAGGCGTTAGTGAGGAACACTAATCTCCTTATCAGGCTTGTTTCCTACCATTAAGCTACTGCCAAGCATGTGTGTGCTGAAAACACACAAGCAGGCAAGTAGGAGAGCATTCCTAGAGCAACGGAAACTGTGAAAGGAAGGCATGAGGACCCAGTGATGGGGGAAGCTGAATTAACCAAATACAACAGAGTAGATGGTAGTAAAGTTCAATGTGACAAAGCAAAGCTGGCCGTAGGAATACAGTGACTCCATGTCACAATCCCCATTCACGGGTACCGTTAATCCTCTGGGTTAGCTGCTCGAACTCCATGCAGAGAGCACTCGGGGACAGTGGTTTCATGCACTGCAACATCGCCACAAATGCAGCTTTTTCTCAAACTAAGGTATGGATACACACATATCGTTCAGCTGATTATGGAAGCTCCACCCAGAGATATTATGGAAAAATGTTTGAACTTTACGCTTCACGAGAAACAACAATAATATTGACTGTGACACTTCCAGATCTTCACATCATAAGAGTGGACCATTGGCTTTGGTGGAGGCCTTTCATAACGTGTTATACATTATACATACCCACACACACGCTATACCACTGGAAGCTTGATTTAAACATCATCTCAAATGCTGACAGGCGCTTGTATTAGGTGGGCTTTCTTGCGGTATCCGTCCGCCCTGCCACTGTTTACTCAAAGCCCAATGTAAATGCCAGTGGAATATTGTCATTCACGGGGCTCTGCTGATCACACACTGCATTTCCATGCATTATTTACATCAAGCTTAGCCTTCTTTCTATGCATTCACAAGCACAGGTCACAAACAAGCAGGGATCAATGAATGACAGAAATCAAATATTTATGCCAGAGCACCTCAGGCGGGTCACATGACCACGGAGCTCGGCGGAAACAACTTCCTGCCACGTGCCCTCCAGAGGGACGTAAAATCAGCAGCATCAGGGAGAGAAGACTGCGAGGGGATGGTGTTTGTTGTCGAAATTTACAGAGGCAGGAGGAAATGCTGCTGGGAATGGTCGGGTTTGCGTGCCTGCTGTGCTGATTTAGTGTTTGTTGTCTTGTTTGTGTCCATAAAAATATCAATTTCTTCTTTTGCTAAACCCTGAATCAGTCATGCGTGCTCTATAAACTGTAGCCTCATTTGGATGTAGTGAGCAAATATTTACATCTATACGTCTATAGATAGACTTCATTAAAGGGGTTAGTGGATATTTATTCAATAGGAAACTCATCTACATACAGAATATCTGCAGCGTCATCCAGCACCATTGTCACTTGGTTTCCAAAGAGGCTTGCAGCTACAAAACACAGTTTTCCTAATGGACGCCTCCCCATTGTGTCCATCAGTGTTTCGGGTTGCTGGGAATCAACGGGGCTGGGAAAACCACCACGTTCAAGATGCTGACAGGAGACATCCCAGTCTCCGGTGGAGAGGCCTTCCTAAATGGATACAGGTGAGCTGCTAACTCCCACTAGTGCACAGAGTAACTCATCATAATTAGCCACCCAAGATGGCTGCTCAGATGGGGATCGAGCTAAAGCGGGTTTTTTTTATAGCTCACACCCGTTCTCAGCTTCTCTCGTTCTGTGTAACACAGCTTTCTATCTCTCTTACTCTCAGTCTTTTTTTGTTGGCTAGGTAGTTTCGATATCTCTTATACATTCTGCCGTCTCTGCCTTTTCAACTTTGCCTCTCTCATGTCTCCCCACTGCGATATTCTCAGAAATGCCGAAGACTCGGCTGCCTCTCGCACATATTTCATTCCTTTTCACATCCTCAGCCTGTACCTTGCTCTGTTTTTTGTCGCTGCGTTACAGAATCAGTCATAAGAAATCTTTGTACATGCCAAAGAAGTACCTTGACACCAGCAATATGAGACTGGAGCGCTTGAGCGAAGGAAGGCTTGCTCTTCCTTATTTTTAGGAACAAACAACAAGGCAGCACAGCCCGGCGTGGTTGAGTCGAAGCTGCGGTCGCTTTTTTTTTGTTTGTTTGTTTTTTTTCTGCATCACAAAGGTTGCCATAGGTGTTCATTTCTACATCTGCTAATTGACTTTGTGTTAAACACAGAGCTGAATAGAGCACACGCAGAACACAGCAGTGTTAATAGTGATTAATGTGGGTAACAGAGATCAAAGAAAGATCCCGAAGACCTATAAGGGGAACAAAAACCGAAAAGAGGGAAAAGCAGATGTGTGTACGCCCACGCTTCTGTTTTTCAGCTCATTACGCTTTCTGTGAAATGGCAAGAGGAATGATGGGCAGAGAAGAAGCAGCAGCATTTCTTAACTGGAAGTCCTCTGCTGACGTTTGTGTCTCTTAGCTGGAATTGTGCGCGCACAATGAATAGCTTTCAAAAGCTAGGCCGCTAACAGCCAGGAGTGGCTCACCAGCCGTCTCTTGTTGTGGAAGACAAAAACAGACTGACAGTAGCAGTGTACTGCCTCGGCTCTGATCGTGTTCAATGACTTTTAAGACTGTTTTTTTTGTGTGTGTTTATGTGTCTGGTGTTAAATATTTGGGGAAATACACTTATTTGCATTCATTCCAAAGGTTCGAGGCCACAGCCTGTTGGCAATTAACTCGGCTTATCTTAGTATAAAGACATCAAGCCTGGCCAAAGGTAAAAAGAATGCACCAACTGGCACCTCTAAGGCTCATTAATTAACATAATACAGCACATAACCCTTCTTAAATCCACAGCTTCAAGTTTTTTCTCACTTGTGTACAGATTGAATGTGAACATAGCCTACAGTGTGAAATTTAACGTGTTCGTTGGTGAGCTTTAAAGGTGCTGGGAGGCAGATTTTTTTCCTTTGGACAGAACCAGGCCACCTGTTTCCCTCTGCTTCCAGTCTTTATGCTAAGTTAAGACTCTACCTCTTGGAAAGGGATAGTGGTAAGCATATTTGCCAAAATGCCAAACTATTCCTTTAAGAAGACTTTTGCAGTGCAGTGTAAACTGGTAAAGTTTAACATACGGAGGTAGAGTCTATCCAGCTGTTGCTAACAAGCTAAAAGCTGAAGCTGCTTAGAGAGCTGTGGTGGGATGGGTTAACCTGATCCAGCCAAAAGCTATATAACCCACTGTTATCATCAACCTTTATCAGAGCAAACAAAACATAATATTAGATCAGTAAAGCTTTCAGTTCACTATGGCCTTTCAGCAGCCTCTAGACACATCAAATCACATTTAGCTTTCCTCAGGCTGACAATCGCTCCTGGAAAATAACATTCAAGGGGAAAAAAATGGGACCAATATTATCTTCAAAAAAAAGAAAGAAAGAAAGAAAGAAAAAATAGCAGCTGTAAAAAGAAGACAGAAAATCAGCTCTAACAGTTGTTATTTGCCTGCAGGAGGTTAAAGTATTAATATTGTAGATTGCGGAAAGGGCGCGTCTGCATCCAGAGCTGCTGTTGATTTTATTATACTTGCCTCTAGAAGGTGCATGTTGGAGCTACATGCCTGGAAAAGCCACATTTTGTGTTTGTCCATCGGCTTTTCGTGTCCTAGGCGGACTTTTTGGGACGCTTACTGAGACCACAAGTGCAGAATGTGAAATGAGCCGCTCTGCTGCTCTATATTAGTTTGGAAGAGTTTCAAAGAGAAAGAAAGTCCTTGACTGGCTCGGCTCTGAGTGAAGTGTATGCTTCTTGGCCTTCTGAGTCTTCTCGTTGTATGTTTGATATATTCTCAATCACCTCACTGTCACGTCTTTCATATGTCCTCCTCTCCCAGCATACGAACGGAAATGAGGGACGTGCACCAGAATTTGGGCTATTGTCCCCAGTTTGATGCTATCGATCAACTCCTGACTGGACAAGAGCATCTTGAGTTTTACGCCAGGCTACGAGGGGTACCAGAAAAGGAGGTCGCCATGGTAACCGCTGCATCCTTTTATACTTCCTGTCCTTGTGCTTTTAAAAACTGAGGTAACTTATTATTTCGCTCACGGCTGGCGATGTGAAGGAATACATCTTTAACTTGAATAAGCTCTGTAGATGAGTCGGAGTATCAAAAAAAAAAAAAAAGCTCAAATGTTGTGCTTCTTCAAGACATATTTATTTTTCTTCACAATGTTTTTATTTATTTTGACCATCAAAATGCTTTTCAGCTAGAATGCATGTAGGGCGAGCCGAAGCACATGTCGGAGTGATAGATAACCTCAATGGGAGAAGCCATACATAATGAAAAATGGCCGGTGGTCGAAAAGCAGCAGCTGTGGGCTATGGCTCTACATTATTCACCGAGCCCAGTGGTGTGGCCGGCCCTGTGCGGCCTCCCTGCACTACTTCTTCTACAACAGTAAGATCAAAAGAGGAAGAGGCTGGCGGCGACCATAGGCCTCAGACCTGGTGCCAGGGCTTTGATCTCTGAGCTGTGGTGCAAAGGGACCCACTTCTCTTAACTCTTCATTTTACTTTGGCCCATTGTGATATGCCTTTTTTTTTGTAACATCTCAATCCGGATTAAGACCACGTGTAGTCATATTTGCATATTTGGTAAACGGAAGAAATGTACTGGAAATGAAATGCAGGTCATTTCCTTGTGACATCTAAACATCTCCTTTCATATTGTGCGCTTTGGTGATGTTCCTGATTGCAGCTGTTTGAGGAGATGTTGTTTTAATAGCGAGGAGAAGAGTAAAGTAGCTCAGCAGCCTGTGATTAAGGTCTTACAGGGATGCCAGCTGTCATGCCTTGCCCTTGAAAACCACGGAGCATAAATACATTCGAGATCCCAGCCAAAATATCATCCATCACGGAGAGTTTGATGATGCAAACGCTCTTCTTGACACCGTAATGTGTTTGGTCACTTTGATTTCTGTCTTCAAAAGGTGGCTGAGTGGGGGATCCAGAAGTTGGGGCTGGTCAAATATTCCAACAAGTCAGCGGGAACCTACAGCGGCGGGAACAAACGCAAACTCTCTACGGCGATAGCCCTGATTGGTTGTCCTCCTGTCATTTTCCTGGTGAGATACATCTTTATGGATGTGCTGTACGCGGTGAAAATGTAACACGCTGCTGTTTCATTAAGACTTAAGAGTTTAATACTTTAAATCGGTATTGATGCCGTGCAGATGTTTGGATTACAGCAGATCAGTTCTTTTCCTCCTCACAAGCACACAGAGACTCGACTGTAGTCTGAAGATGATAGAGTGAAGGAATTTGGGGTAACGTCTGCTTTCAAGAGTGTGGAGGAGGAAAAAACAAGATTGGGATCAATCTTGTAAATCCTTACTGAATTTCCCAGAGGATTACAAGTACATTACTTGTGGATGAGAGGGGGACTATTTTTCAGGGGTCACTGACTGGTCATGTTTTAATTCTTTGTTTTTCTTTTTCGAGACCCGCTCCTTTAGAAGAACGTGGAGCGCACAGAACCGTGTTTGCACATATTAAAACTCCTATTCATCAGGACTTAAAACTCACTGCAAAAGCATTTTCTCACTGATGGAAGATTAATGAAGCCATGACTCAGAATGCACTGCATCACATGCTTTCAATTAAGCAGCTTTAATGCGCATTAGGAAGTTCCGGCCGTGTTATTATGAGGGACAAACTTTAATGACCTTAAATCACACTGGGGGCTCCCTCAGGGGCCTCACCGAAATATACATTTTCATAAAGATTATTGCAATTTTTACTTCTTGTCCCACGTCCCACCCACCACATGGCATGGTCTAATAAAGCAGAAATGTTGTGTTATATAAATAAGTTTTTAAGCCACTTCATGCTGTTTAATTTGCTGCCTGTAGAATGCAGAAAATGTAATAAATGCATTACTTTGCATGATTTAAAGCAATCCATCAGATTATACCGCTAATAACAGTTTAATGAGTAATCAGTCAGTAATGAGTAATCCATAATAAATTACATTTCCAGAATAATCTTTCCAACCGTTTCTGTTTTTTGGCTCAGTGCTTTGCCCGTCGAGCTGCACTCTTCCAAACCTACTTATTTACTCGCCTTTAGCCAGGCTAGCCTTCACTTAGAGGCAGTGGGATATTGTGTTGTCAGTGTCTGTGTCAGTTTCAGTATTGTGTGCTCGCCCAGGGAGCCCAGGCAGCCTTGAGGCTGCGCCACGTTGGGTTTGCACAGGGACACATTGGGCACGGTGATGAAAATACCCCTTGGGATTTGTAGGACTCTGCTAGTGAGGGAGAACCAGGCCTGGAACGAAACCAGCCAATGGACTGAGTACTGTCACTCTCTAATCATGCATGGACAGACTAGCCCTGAGGAAAAAGAAACAGCAAGTCACTGAGACTGTGTGTGTGTGTGTGTGTGTGTTTTGTATTAAGCTGGAGAGTGTGTGGAAATGGGAATAGTTCACCCAGACTTTACCTATGTATGTCTGTGTTTTTATATGTGTACTTTTGTGTGTTTGTGGACACATATGGGTGACAAATTAACCGGGAAATCGTCATGAACAGCTAATATTTCCTCTTTGGTGTGGAGTTGTTGTTGATTAGTACTTTTCTCCACTCATTAATTCAGGATTTTCCTTTTATTTGTCACCCATCTCTGTGTCTTTCCACACACACACACATCATTAAACGATCTGTTAAAAGTAGATCTGTGCCCTAAATGGGTAAACTGTGACATCCTCCATTTTTAAATGATGTGCTGAGGTGGAGTGTAATGGAAGCAGTTTTAAAGAGGTTGCATTCATTGCAGGATGAGCCAACCACTGGGATGGACCCCAAAGCCCGGCGCTTCCTGTGGGACTGCATCCTGAGTATCATCAAAGAGGGACGCACAGTCATTCTCACATCACACAGGTGCAACATGGCTCTTTATGTATTGATTTTCTGGGATGGATTGACACCTCACCCGCCAGGACGGGAGTCCAGATATTTTGACTCTTCACCAGGGAAAGTGTATCACCCGAACTGTCCCTAAAAACGAGCGCGAGCTGTAAATATTGTAATTATAATTGATTGGAGTTACGCTTTAGTTGAAAGGTATTGTTTCTGTGTGGCAGTTAATATTGGCTGCCAGAAACACACTGGCTGCTATAAAGCTTTCATGAAGCACGAGGGCATATTGACTGACTGGCGCTTTTTTCCCCTCCATGAAAAGAAAAACTGTCAATATCAGTGCTGGAGTCTTTTCATTATCCAAGACTTCCTGGAGCAAAGTTAGTTTTGCCAACTTTTTCTTCTGTAGTATCGGCCAGTTTTGGACACAGTTGTGAGTGAGAGAAAAAAAAATGTAAACGTCTCATTTTTTGCGAATTTTAAAGCTTCATGGCCCAAGTCGGTATGGAACATTTAACAACACACGAGTCAATTCATTTCACCGTTTACCAATTTGCCTGGGTTCTTGAATCATTTGTGCTCCTGGCAGTGCACGTGAATAATCTGCGCTGCTGCATCCTTCGGAATATATTATTCTCATTATGTGGGGGTTTTTTTGCACAGAGAAATAAAAGCATTTGTTGTCGTCCCAGGCAGCGTGGCTGAGCTGCACCCAATCGTCCATGGCATGACCAGGTGGTTGTGTTTTGTTAAGTGGCAGATTCACCAGGTTTTACAAAGTCATAATCCTAATTGCACCATTCCTCAGAAAGGCTTCACAGGTTTTGCCTCAGCTACAAATGACTCCTGCTCCAGCCCAACACCGAAAGGGGAAAAAAATGAGATAATAAGAACTACAGATGGTCCCTTCCTCTCCCGCTAATTACCAAATTTGTCGTCCATTTAAGGTGTCAAAGCAGACATGTAAAAAAGCTTGAAACCAAACTTAGATTGTAAATGAGAAGAAAAACTTTCAGTAAGTCAGTCGAAATCTAACATTGAGCTTTACCCTCTCTTAAACCGTCTGTTATCGGTGTATCAGCCTCAACCACTGCACATTTCATCTGCTTGAACGAGCAGGACGGCCATTACAAAAAATACCCTCATCACAAAGAGACCCATTTTAAGATGTTAGGTTTTTTTTAATCTGGAAAAGAAGACAATCAAGCATCCGGGATTATTGCTGCTTTTCATTCATCCAGCCAAATGTCCTCTCCCTCTCTCTCTGTCAATAGCATGGAGGAGTGTGAAGCACTGTGCACACGCATGGCCATCATGGTAAACGGTCGCTTCAAGTGTTTAGGGAGCATCCAGCATCTGAAGAACAGGTAAGGGTCCTTCTTTCACCGCCGAGCGTGTTAGATGAAGAGCTGAATAAAAAAAAAAAAAAAAAAAAGAATCTTTGAAGCTCCTTGAAATGAGATGAAAGAAATCCCTGTCTCCCACTGAGCTCTTCTGTTATTTATACTGTATATAAAAATAACATAAGACAATGTATATTGGTAATAAAAGAAAATTATTCAAGCTTTTTAAGGAAGAAAAAGGAAAGACTGCATACTCTTTAATCATTTATTGCTGCGGCGAAACAGAACTCTGTGCAAGATACACGAAGAAGAGCACAGTTCATCACGAAGCAACTCCACATGTCATTAACAGTCACAGAATACTTCAGTATTTTGGTGTGTACACCTGTCTGCTCTCTTGCCAAGAGTTCGATGAGATGATTGATATCACTCTCAAATCTGCGGGTTCAGTATAACGCAACAGCCAGAAGCCACTTAGCTTAGCTTGACTTAAAGACAGGGGGAAACAGCTAGCCTGGCATGTTCCCTACACTTTGGTTTTTGTATGGATTAAACAAACAGGATGTAAATGTGTTGATCACAGCTCTTATGCTAAGCTGTGGTAACCAGCTGCATGCTGTGGCTTCATATTTACTGAGATACAACAGAGTTTCAGAGATAGAGGATATTAAACAATAATGGATTCATTTGTTTTGCTTACCAGGAAGCCTCTTGTCTTGTTTAAACCACATATACGTCCCATATGTTGTATTTTGCTCTGCCGTAAGCAAAAGCAATTCTTTCGTGCAGATTCATCAACACGATTGCATTGATTTCACATGAGCAGACAGTCAGGACTGTGGGCACGAGGTTAGTGTCCCATGTCTTTCACCATTATCTCAGTTTCACATTTGTTTCTCTATAGACTCATAAATTCTATCTCTACCGTCCCTGTCCATATGCACACCCTTAATAGGCTTTGCACATGTCCTAATGCGTTTTGTTACCGTCTTCGTCATAGATATCCTCTGCCTTTAACTCTTTGCACTCAGGTCCACTCTCTGATATTCTTCTGACATTTCCCAAGGCCAGCACTTATGCCCCGAGCCCTGCATGTAACAGGGAGGCCCATCCATTACCTTAGGTACAGCCTGGTGACATTATTACCACTCCATTGTGTGATCTTGTAAGAGGAAGGACATTCCACACACACAGACACACAAGAGCTACACACACAGCAGGAATATGTGGTGGCAATCGTTGGGTGGAGAGAAAGATCAATACACCTGGGATGAGGGGTGGAGCAGACCATTTTTAAAGTTGTGCAGGGGACTCGGGGAAATGCCTGAAACAGCAAGGAGGGGGCAACCGTGTCAAGGGTATTACGCATCAAGAGCGTTAATGTCATATGATTGGCCGCTGTCTCACTGCGGAGAGGGAAGAGGTAGATTGTAGATGGGGCTAAAAATGAGTGAGAACGAGGGAGAGTTGAGAGGCGAAGGGCTAAAGTGGGCGAGCGATGTACCAATCAGACCCTCCCAGATGTTAGGGTAATTGACAGGTCCTCTGTGTCAATTACATCCTGTCTGTAGGGGGACAAGCCGGGTGGTGTAAATAATTTATGAACCACGCAGGAGGTGCAGGATAGGTAACAGCCAAGGGAGCGAGGGGGGCCGGTGGGGGGGAGGGAAGAAACAGCAAACAAGAGAGGAGAACAGAGGGTTAACACATGTCCTACTTCACTCAACATGCTATCAGGTAAAAGGGAATCACACTTCACAAGACAGTCAAGTGAGAGGAAGCCAGATAAGCATGACGTCTACACCGATTTTCACCGTGCTTATTTTAGATCTCACACGGACAATTTACATGCTGCTGAAATGCTATCGCTCAGTTCTCGCCACGCAGTGAATAATTTCTAATTAAGCGTCCCTATCTCCGCCGCGCTTGGTGTAATTAATGTTTCATGAGGTGTGGGACCCTGTTAATGACTGAAAAGGCAATTAAGGACTGTCTTCTCTGTTTTCTTTTCTCGTCGCTATCCCGCCACATGTTTGTGCTGCTATGTACCCTCACCCCATGCATGCACATACGCTGGCTCCCACCCCTGGTTTCACATGTGATCAACCACCTTTAAGTCGTCGTGAGCCTCGTCAGTCCAGCTCGGCGCTGAGCATCCAGTGTTTTGTGTTCGTGTCCACATATGAGTCCATAGTGTGGGAATGGAGGGGCCGATTGTCACAAATGCACAAGCTGTTGCCAGTCTGCAGATGGGAAGAGTTCCATCAGACAGCAGGGGTGTCGCGGGTGGGGGGTGGCAGGTGGTGTGCGCCATTGTCACATGGTGAGAGTAGCTGACCTGCAAAGCTGGGGCTGCTGCTTCTTCCACTTGCCCTCCATCCACCCCCCACCCCCAACGTCTCCATCTCTTTCTCATCTCAAGCCCCTGAAAGGAGTGCAGAATCTCACCGCGGGGGCAGCTCTCACATTTTGACCCCCTATTGCTCACCCTCCCACATTTGCGGTCCTCGCTCCCCCCGTCGCCTCCTCTCCTTCAAAAACCTCTCGCCATATTACCCTTATTTATTCCTCCCTGTGCCTCTCTCAGGTGGCAGGGCTTCCAACCCAGCCATCCAAGTGCTTGTTAGTGCTGCCCCCTTTAGTTCAGTGGTGACCCTGTCTTTATCACCAAGATGCCCTTCTGCTGCTTTAACAACCCCGCCTCTGTGTATCAATCAAGGCCCAAATGAGCCAAAATAGCCCATTTAAACTGCTGCAGAGGTGGTCAGCATGTGAGAGGGGCTGAAGATTTCATTTGGCCGGTGGAATCTGAGCAATAGGGCGGCCATTTTAAGAATCCCCTTCATTATCTTCCTCCACGGCCATTAAAAACCATCCTCCTTACCTGTCATGCTATTGAAACCCTCAAATCAATCACACTTCTGGGAATTTATGAAAGGCTGGTGGGGAAGGGAAGAATAAATAAGTAAAAAAAAAAAAAAACTGCAAGAGGCTGTAAATAGTGCTTTAGTACAGCAGTGTGCTGGTATGAAAGCTCCCAGGTGTTAAGTAAACCCAAATGAAGTGGAGGAACCAATAAAAGCAGCTTCAAAGCTCCCCTATAATCTTGTCAGTTAGGAAGGACACCCACTAGCCGATGCAGGATTTTTCACTGATTGATATCATTCATATCCCCTCTTCATAGAGTACCTGCAGTAAGCACACACCAAAGCCTGGAGTCTTATTTTCTCCTTGCTTAAAGCACGTCATGATATAAAAGTGGGGGGTAAAGTGCCGTTAATGCATTAAGGTAATGCGGTGTGCGCGCTGGAGAGTTTTTACAAGAGCGACGTCTAAAAGTTTGGATCAGTCCGCCGAAGTTGACGTTGAGAAGTCCAATAAACTCCTTCCCACTCACTCCGCGCCAGCTCTGCAGGTGTACCATTAACTAAGTAGTTTACGGCTTTTAAGTGCGTGTCACTCGTGGAGATGGATGACAAAATAATTCTCTTTACGGTTTACAATGCATCAGCAATGTAGCTGCAATTAAGACTACAAGAACACTGACAGACACAGATGGTATATGTACCGTACGTATCTGAGCTGTCTGCACTCAGAATATACGACATCTTTACCCTTGGTAGTTGGTGAGGATTTTAATTTATGTGGGTTCTTGTACAGACAATAGTTCTGTCATAGCTTCTTTTTTGTGCTGACAAGCAAGACAAGCATCTGCATCTACATTTGGTCCCTCAAGGTCTACAGAAATTGCCGCGTGGCTTTAGATGTTTTATGACGTGCGCGTTGAGCTATGTTTGAATGTCCAGTCGTAATAGCCTTTACAGGCCGGAGGATGGCCTTCACAGAGGATTAGTTTTTCAAGCACAATATTGCACCTAAACATCTTGGAGGCACACTGTCACTACTAATCATTGGAAACTATCAAAGGACAGATTAAACCATTTTATTTGACCACAATAATCTTAACTCAAGGTCCAATCACAACCTCTTATCCAAAGCTTTCAACCGCATGTCACGGTGGACCTTGAGTTAAGTTAGCTTGTCAAACTATTTCCAAGCTTGTGAGTGAATTTTCCACTCCAACCAGAATGATTGACACTGGACTTACACTTTTCACTTGTTCCGTTGAGACTCCCAGTTAGCAAGCACACGACCGCCATGAGCTGTACAGTTTTAGTGGGTTACAGGGCTTGAAATGTATTGTATTAAAGGTACACTGGCGCCACAGCATGTTTTGATGAGCGGACCCCTCTTTGGTTTGTGTCTTGTGCTCTGGTAGCAAGTGCACAGGGATGCAGATGACAGGATATTCATTTCTGCCCACAGTTTCGTGCTGTTCCACCAACTGACAGTTGGTGGTGGTAATCCTCAACTTTGACATGATAGTCATTGAGGGGAAATCTTGCACCCAGGTGAAACACAGAGAAACTACGGCACATAAAACCTGATAAAATGAGGAAGGAAGTTCATTCAGTATATCAATCGTCAGCCTTCACTGGGACAAATATGTTGTTTTTTCAATCAATGCATTTTTGAATGCGTTCTTACATACAAAGCTGTCCTTTTCTGATTGGACAGAGATCACCTGTCAGTCCCTCTATCCATTCATCCGTCCCTCTGTCCTCACACTGCCTGTGGAGCGTCTGCCTACAGCTCTGTGAGCTCCCCCTCCAGGAACTAAGGAGGTTTTTTGGATGACTTCCTGCCTGATCAAAGCACCAGACCACCCAAGCCACACTGTGACCTCTTGCCCCTCGTCCGCCCTCCCCCCTGCGGACTCAAATACAAGGTTTGGCAGTGGTGAGGGTGACCTTTCTAGACTCCCTCAGATGAAGGAAGGCAGCAGAATTATTTTCTGCCTGTCATGCCCTTATCTGTGTCTGGCTGTTGTTTGTTTTAAATTACATGGAAGAACGACTTTCCAGCGAACCAGGGTGGGGGAGAGGATTGAGGCAGAATAATGAAAATGAAGAAGCAGTGCAGACATTACTGTGTCTCTGCCATGCTGTGCTGAGCCGCTGTATCATATCTCTAATGTAAAATATTATGAAAGGATTAGTTGTGACAATATGGTGCAGTCAAGACTTTAACCATAATCCATTCATTATTTTCTCTCAGGCTGCATTCAACCCCAAATTGCAAAGATTTCGCTTTTTAGCTTTTCATTCACCAGTCGCCAGTTAAAAGCTAATTAATTGTTTAAAGCATGCCATGCTATTGTTATGAACATGAAGTGCAGTGCAGGCTCCGTTTTAACATATCCGAGCCTACCTTTCCCGACGCAGGCAGAGTTTATTTAAGGAGAGCCAAAACCGGCAGTGTATCAAAGATGAAAGAACTTGTTTTGTTGTGAATACAGAGGCAGAGTAAAAATGATGAATATGAAAGGAAGATATTTTTCCCAAAGTGCTGCCTGAAGGCCCTGTGTAGCTGCAGACAGAAAGGAAATAAACGTAAGGTAGGCAGGGAGAGAGAATGAGGGGAAGCTAATTGATAAGCCCTTTTACTGTCACTGACAAGCAGCATTTCATTACCCACATACGCCCCAAACCCTTTTGCCACATTGCTTCCTGGCCTTATTGGATTTTTGCAAAATGTTTTTGCATCTTTGCCGAGCTTGGCAGTCCTTGGACAAAGCACATTTCGTGAGCCGGCAGCTATAATACACACAAGAAGATTATGGTCATAGTCTTGATTGGATGATGAATTGAGCTTGATGTGTGGGGATGGCTGTGATGTTGTGGTGCTGGTGTCTGATTACAGTCTGTGCAGTCTGTTACATCTTACACAAATCATCAAAAATTATGTGGCTTTTCACAAGGAGAGATGTGTTCCGGCTTCGCTTCATGTAAAATATGTGCTTTACTCATCTACAGTGGTGCTGCGAAGGCAAATCAAAGCACATATGGATTGTTAAAGGGGGATGTGGACACTTCATGTCGATATTGTGTCTTCACGTTTCATGCAAACAGCTCACATGTAGCATGTTGTGACATACTCTAGTATGTGTTTCGGTGACAGCGCAGCCACGTGATAACACCTCTCGTAATGTGATGAGGTGAGATAAATTCATCGTTACAGTCTTCCCGACTGAGCACCTTGCCGTGATGGATGTGCGTGTGTTTTCACTCCGGTTGTAAGTATTAAACACCCAATTTTATTCATGAACCTTTTATAATGAGAATGGCCAAATGAACATATTACCCTAACAAGTACCCATTAACAAATACCAAGTCCTACTGTGTAATATCCCTGATTATAATAGTCGTTTCATGCCTAATTTCATTGGCAAATATGAATCATAATCATATTATGATGGAATGTAGTCATGACAATAAGAAGTTAAAGGGTTTGAAGGGAGCTTCTTAAAGAAGCACAAAGCAGTGCTACTGTGGTGTAATTTGTTTTGTGCAGTAATACCCGAGTCGGCGTTGCTCTGATGATCATTATGATTTTCTTTTGTATTTTGAGCTAATGAAGCCCTACGTATTAAATGAACACCCAGCAAAATGAACAGTATTTCATAGCAAGGTTGAGTAGGGCTCGGGTAAGTATAATAAGCGTAATTTGGGAGGGTTGAAGGGCTGTCTAAAGGGCAGTTGCTTAATTAAGCGCTAACATGCTGATATTTGCAGGGTACCCGTAGTTGTATCCACATGATGTGTACTACATAGTATGTCTTAGTTTCATGGGGATGCTTTTGATCACCCGCGGTGTGCAGCCCCTGAGGAGATCACAGTGCAGGCACAGCTCTCAGATCCTCCCCATACAGTAGGTTTGACGTAGACGTGCTTGGGGCAGAATAGCATGCCACCCAGTCTGTTGCATCATAAAATGGGACAGAGCTGTCGGGGCTGCATGTTGCCTGCGCTCTTGTGTGTGGTTTTATTCCCCCGTAGCACTGCACCCACTTGAAATGTCTGCGTGGACGTTGCCATTTTTGTTTGGACTATTTCCTTCACTGTGGGATCAGACCACAAGACTTCCCTCACCTTGGTCTTTTGGCAGCACCGGGTGTTGGTTGATGGTTTGGCAGCAGACAGAGGTCAGGGGTTATGCTTATAATGATGTAGCATGTGACTGGTTCGGATGCCATCTCCTGCAGATTTATGTGGATATATTCTCCTGACGTCTCATCACTTGACGTGTTCTGGCTTTTCCAAAGGTAATGCAGGAAAATTCCAGCAAAGGAAGGTCCCATTACGTTCTCTGATACTAAAAGTAGCATTAAAAAGACGATTGCTAATCAGAATGAGTATTGAATAAGCATTCCCACGTACAATTTATGCCAAGATACGCTTTCTTTGACTGTGCATTGTGCATCCCAGCGCCAGCACAGAGCTTCACTTCCTGTCTTGCTCCCTTTGACATCATGTAGGCCTGAAGTTTATTCACCATATCTATAATTGCCACCAAGGGAACCTCTGACTCTCATTGCATGTAGTGCTGTACTAGCCCACAATGGACATTTCCATGAGTAAATCCAACATTAGGGAATTAATTAGGCAGAAAACAATGGGTCATAGGAGTGCTAACGACAGAATAACAAGGCACAGAGTCTTATTTGGTGCTCACCAGACGTAGCATACAACTGGGAAGATGCAGAATGCTAATTAGCTTCAGAGCTTAGCCATGCCCCACTTTCATCTGTGACAATGATTGCACTTTAATGAATGCACTTTATATGTGCTCTGCATTACGTTTCATACACTGTGAGTGATGTGGGTGGGGGTTTTTTTTTCTAAAGGTTCCCTGGAGTTCTTATGTTCAGATTATTAAAGCAGTCGTAGTTGATTTTTTTTTTTTTTTTTCCACTTGGGGGGGTGCAGAACACACTGTGAACACAACATTGACATATTACCACCTTATCTTTGTTAGAAAACGGTTTGCTATACACACATTCAGCAGACACTGAGCGACATTTGGAGTCGTCTCTCTGGTGTTATTCTCTCTCCTTTCACCTCTGTTATGGTCTCCACCAACTTGTGAGGGACATGTCTGACTGTTTGCTGCTTAATGGTCCAATCATGCTCACCAGCCAGTAGCTGCCAGAAATCCACAAGTCTTAACAGGTTGTCGGCTCTTTATGGCAACAAGATGAACCAGAAAAAATGACAGAATTCAGTTTTATTTGAGATGCGGACTGGTGGGATATTAATAATCGAGCATTATAGCACATTATGGCTGTAGCTACCTTGCTTGTGCAGCTTAAAGGATATTTCCCTTCCACACAATGCTCAAAGTGGATTCGCCAGCACAGGCTCTTCATCTGTTCAGTGATCTAATTTCTGTCTCATCTCTTTTGCCTTTTTTCCTCGACTGCATTTGAATGGTGCAGAAGATTGTGTCAAAACCCACTCTGACTTGAAAAACTTTATCTATCAGCGAGCAGCTTTACCGTACTGTTGAAGTCAAGCTGTTTTTACTCTCAGCTGCTTGTGAGTCACCTGCTACTCCAGCTCGCCGCATCCAGGAAGATTGAAATGGTGGGAAATATGAGACCAATTATATTTTGTCATCTCTTCTGCTTCCTGCCTTGTCTCCGTCTTCCCGTACATCACCCTATTATCCATCACACTATGCCGTGACCACAGGAGAAAAGACAAGTTCATTATAGAGATGCCAAGCCGAGAGCAATTTGCACCTACATGCTTGTTTGCAGTTCTTTTTTCTTCCTTCTCCTCTTTTCATGGGTGATCATCTTTTTATTTTTGTAGTGAACTCTTGGCCTCTTGCTTTCTAGATTCGGTGAAGGCTACACAGTGATTGTGAGGGTCGGTGGCTCTCCTCCTGCGCTGAAGCCAGTCGAGGACTTCATCCAGCAGACCTTCCCGGGCAGCGTCCTGAAGGAGAAGCATCACAACACACTGCAGTATCAGTTCCCGCACGCACAGGGAGTTCTGGCCAACATCTTCAGCCAGTTCAGCAGCCATCAGCAGAGGCTGGGTGTGGAGGACTACTCCGTGTCCCAGACCACTCTGGATCAGGTAGGGCCCAAAGAATGGGAGAAGTGAAAGCAGGAGAGATACTAACTCGTTTTTAATTCAACCAGCTGCAGCTGATTATTGAATCGAATTCAGTAATTTTCCCCAGGTCTGCGCTCTCTCTGCATCAAGTTAACCAATCATATTTCTAGAGGTGGATTTACTGTCCTTTTGATCAATATTCCATAGTATTTTTTCCAAGGTAAAGGTGAAAAGGAATCAGCTGAAATCTCTTCATCTCCGTCCATTGATACTGCTATATAAAATCAGCAGTACATTTATTCCAATCTCTCTGCTCTTTCATCTCTCTCTACATATATTCTGTGCATCTGCATATGAATGTAGAATCTGAAGGCAAGGGACGAGGTTTTAGTATTGGAAGCATTCAGCTTTCTTGGTCACTACATATTTTCTTTCATCCAGTGAAGTGTTATCAGTGCTGGACACCCTCTGAATCTACTCGGGGAAAGTTATTCTGTATGTTGAGAAAAAAAGGCCCAGTTGAGCCTGGAAATGGAGTTGTTCAATAATTTGTGTGATTATTCTTGAGTGCAAACTGTCGGTTTGAGCTGGTTTCCACTTGCTCAGTAGCAAGGAAGGAACAGTTTGACACAAACTTCACTTCTGACATGGGCCAAATTTAGGCCGACTGCAGAGTATCCAGGGTCATGTTCAGTTGTCCTACTGTGATTCTGTGGAGTGTCAGCGCTGTTTTGCAGGTTATTTGGCTATCAGTCAATGCATTCAGCATTTTAAGTGCTCTCAGTTAATGATCGTCTGTGCAGGCCAGGATAAGAGTTAAAGATCTGTCATTGCCGACACGTTGTCTTCTCCTATTTAGTGTGTCAGACTGACCAATGAGGACTGCACTGAGTTTGTGTAGCCAAGATAGTTCAGCTGCCAGGTCCCAGCATCGACCAAGAATCTGGACTGAGATTTTTTTATTTATATGTGTAACCCTTCCCCAGCCAGTGCCTTTTTTTTATTCCAGTGCAAGTGCACTGGCTAGACCCCCTGATTGGTGAGATAAAGTGAGCCCTGCATGTTGGGAACTGGCTTCACCTTGTGTTTTCTAAATGGCCCCAGGGACCAGATGCAATCAGGCACTCAGAGGCGAGTGTGAGTGTGTCTGGTCTTGTAAGTCTGCCATTAGCTCAGCAGCAGATGACCAGGTGGGAGGTGAGGATGACCTCCAGAAAGGTCATTGGTCCACTCAACCATAGAGGAAAAAATGCCTGTTCTCGATAAGAAAAAAAAATCTGCCGAGAGATGTGAAAGAGTAAGTGACTAAGTGAGTTGTCTGTGGATTCATTGGTACTGTGGCACTGTTGTGCTTAAATCAAATTATGTGATATAAAGAATACTGTGGGGATTTGAAGCATTTCATTATCAACACGATCCCCTTGTGGATAACACCTAATTCAAGATAAAACCATCTTTTGCTGCATTATTCAAGTGAAATATGCCCTCTAGGAGGCAATTAGTGCACCACTGTGACAGGAAAGGAATTTATGAAAAGCTAAATACTTTAACTTGATGTAGTTTACTCTCAAATGTGGTGTCTCCTCAGCCGTTTTTAGCACTTCACAGATCGTTGCTGTTACCTCCAATCTTGAATAATCTCTGTTTTAACTTTCTCGTCAACTTGCCCCCCGTTCTGCACTGGTCAATATTTACCAGATCAGGGCCAGTAAATAAATCATGCTTGGACCTGGAGGTCATAGTATTAAAACACAGAGGGGAGGACTGGAGAACCTGTGGAGACCCAGACTGTCACCTTTCAGTTGGTGATTTATAGAGAAGAGCCTTGACCTATAGTATAACACCCGACTTGCACTACAATTAATATTGATCCAACCAGCCTGCAGCTCAGGCGTTAACACTGATGGCCAAGACAGTGCAAAGCAGATGGAGCATTTGTAAGGAAAATGTGACTTTCTAAACTGTCTTTTAGAAGCAGGTTGTGTGGTAGGAATGTGAAATGTTAGCTACGCTGCCTTTGACACGTTCAACCACGTCACGACTGTGGCTAAAGCTTCATGGGGGGGTTGTATGCATGAAGTAAGCGTATATTTCAGCATTTCTTTCATTTTTGTGAAGAAAACTAAACAAAGTTATTATTGAAGATCTAAGCACGGTGCAGATCTGAGCACAAGCCATGTTAACAGAGCCTTCACTCGCATTAGAGACAGTTAAAACAACCAGAGAGCTAATAGAGCAATGCCCAAGACAGAAAACACAGAATTTGCCTAAAAAGAAGCTTATTAAATATGTATAAAAGTTTTAAAAAATACATAATACAGACGTTGAATTGCTGAAAATATCATGAATACTCATCTCTGATGCCATATTTGCAGGAAGAATTCATCCAAATCGCTCGTTCGACACAAACTTCCTGCAGTTGCATGTTTTATGCTCGAGAGCAGTCCTATTTGAATTCACTCCCCCATCAGAGGTATCATGCTCTCTCACTCTGGTTGCATTGGTAATTACAGTCCATCCTATTACTTCTTAATAGTAAAATTAGACACAACCCTATTATAGATGCCTAAATGATGCATTTCCAGGTAAAGTGAACTATAAAGATTGCAGTAATGGGTAATCGTGCTTACAAGCCAACGTGAATGTCTGCTGATGCTTTAAGAATTTCTAAAAGGGATTTATGCTATGCATCACCTGCAACTTTAAAACAAATTTAAAAACTTGGTTTATTGTAAAGCAATGCTTAAAATTGCACCAGTCAGTAGTTTTATATTAACAGAGGATCAAAATAGGGTGTCTAATGAATTTTATTTTTGCTTCATATTTGCTTGAATCTGTAACTGGAGGTTTAACATTTACATAATAATGATAACTTTCATTCCTAATACACCTAATAAGGCTCAGGGCATGCACTCAGGCCTTTTAATGACACTTACTACTTACTCTGAATATCAAGAATAGTTATAGTAACATGTATTTTTTTTCTATATTATCTACTGTATTAAGTCCAGTTGGTTTGCGCCCTCTGAGGCTAACAGACTAGATTCAAGATCTTGTGCTGTTAAAGAACACTTCAAAGTCCGTGCCGCATCATGGCAGAGCGTGGACATGTGGATGACATGTAAAAATAGCCATTTTACATTCTGCAAGGACGCCTTTGATATATGGGACAAGTTAATTGGTAGATTCACATCCTTCCCCTGCTCTGTTATGCCTCAACGGGCATCAAATAAACACCCAAACGTACCCTCTGTAATGTAATTAATGCCTGTATCCATTTGTCATTAAGAAAATGCCACTCAACAGCGCTGGTGCATGACGCTCAGGTCATGAATGGATGGTTGACTAAATACACAGAGCAGCATTATAAGGAAAGCAGCATCGCAAAGCAGGGCGTGAATTTACCATGGTCGCCTCAGTCCAAACGGTACTTTAAAATTCCTTTGCAAAACTATACGGCCTTGAAAATGAAACGCTGCGCAAGCCCCAGCACATCAAGCCAACATCAGCTAGTGGCAGGGTCAGATGCCGAGAGAGATGGGCGGAGGGTGTGTTTGTTGCTACTGTCATCCGTATTCTCTTATTCATTCTGCCCTGATAAGATGCCTTGACAGCTGTGACCTTGATGCACACTGCTGATGGTCTGACATCACACACACAGAGGCATGCTTTAGCCCGGGGCCGTTCCGCAGGCGTTGCTTGCTCCTCGGTTACAAGGTAGTCCGCTGTTCTGCTTTTTCTACGCCCAACTGGCCGCCAGCTCCGTGAGCTTTGAGGTCAGGAAGCTTTACATATGCAGGTAGCGCCTTCCAATAACATGATAGTTTAACAAAAAGTGTCAGCGTTTGAGGAAGAATTGTTGCTTCTTCTTTTGAAAGCAGAAGCAGTGAAAGCCTGTTTTACCTTGGAGTGAACAAAGGACCATAATCCGCTCTCGTGGAATTACAATTTCTTTCTGGAAGCATAAGTTTGATTCCATGAAATCCCCACGTTAAACAGTTTGCCTCCTTTTGTTAAAAGCAGGTCAGAAGCGTGAAAGGGCAGAATTTGACAGCGTTCGTCCCTGCTGCCGAGATGCTCCCGAGCAAGGCACGGAAACCCCAACCTGCTTCAGCTCTTCAGCTGCTCTGAAGCCAGCAAATACATTTAGGGTGTGTTTGTACTGGATTGCGTCCAAGAGTGCAGGGTTTTCCAGGAAAAGAGTATTTGTGCTCAGTAAACTTATCCTGGATAAATAAAAAGAATAGAAGAGAAATATCAGCTGTAATAATACTGTCGGTTTTCTGAAGGGAAGAGAAGCATGAAGTCAAGGTCGTGGACTTTATGTCTGATGGTCAGTGCTTCACATAGTAAGATGAACTCCTGGAAAGCTCTGTTGAAGTGAAAATGAATGAAATCGTAAGGTTTCATACGTGCCTGCTTGCAGAGAGTTAATAAGAAGTTTGAAGTAGAGCCAGGAGAGAATTAGCATAGCTTAGCATAAAGACTGGAAACGAGTGGAAACCGTTAGCCCAGTTCTGTCCAAAGTTCAGAAATCTGCCTGCCAGCACGTCTAAAACTCACTCATTTATTTTTCATCTTGTTTTTGTTTTTGTGACACAGAGAGAAATGTTAAAAAAAAGGGGGTCTTAGAGGGAGTTTTAGAGGGAGCTAAAGCTTCTTTCAAGGCTTTATGCGCAGACATGAGAGTGGGATTGATCTTCTCGACTAACAAGCAAGAAAAGGACTAAGAGCGTTTCTCCAGACGTCGAAGTATTTTTTAAAGGTTTCGATGTGAATGACTGAGTGTAGCCTACTCCATTAGCCATTGAAAGGCCTCCTGTACGCATTCTGACTATCAAAGACATAAGATATTACAGATGAGTCTTCCTTCTTCAAAAACAATGCAGTGACTGATGCTAATAAGACTTTTTCTGTTTATCACCAGCATTGAATTATAGAGGGACTGATTATATAAATTGGGTGGTTAAAAATAGAAGCTTGAAAATGCAGGAGGATGTATCTTTATTACCCCGAGCTGCTGAGAAACAGAAGCCCAAAAGGACGCTATTGTTTATTTCAGTTCATTTAATGCTCTGTCCATTTCCTCTCTGTCCCGTTTAGTTTATTGGCGAGCATGTAGCCGCGAAGAAGGCTTTAATTCATCGGCAGGCTGAGTAGTTTCTGATGGAATTGGTCTGGATGATTTTTTTATGTTTTTCCTGTTGAGACTTTGAACACAATCTAGTAATTCACATGTCCTTTTGCACTAGCACAGCCACTGAAAAATCTCTTAATGAAAAGGCAGCGCTCTTATCGTTTTATGTGATCCTTTTTGTCGCTTTTTTTTTTTTTTTCCCCTCAGCGTAAAAGTCTTTGTGCAGCCTCACCCCAACAGACAGATAATGCTAAGAGAATAAAAAGCCCGGACCACAGCGATGTTTACAGCACAATGAAATACACACAGCTTTTTATGAACGCCATAGGATTGATTTCTTCTGACATTAAATGGGCATCACAGAGAGAAGAATGATTGTTTTATTCTCTTTCTCAGCTGGTCAAAGATGTCAAACTGACATTCACTGCGTGAGGCTCGACGCTTACTTGATGCTTCATAGCCCTTGTCTGGCAACTCATTCACATGCGCCCCGTTGTCTGTACCACTATTTCAGTTTGTTTTAGAGGCGGAGGGTAGGGGAGAGCAAAAATGAGATGGGTAGAGAAATGTCCACAGGCCCTTCAGTATTGTCTGCGTTATATATATATATATAAATCTTATCTTGCATTTGCCTCTCAGTACCTTCTTTTCCTCATTCATATTCCAGGTCTTTGTGAATTTTGCGAAGCACCAACATGTGGGGAAGGACTCCCAGGCCTATGACAACCCAGTGGACACCTCAGATGAGCTGCCATTGCAGGATTTGAAGACCTCCCAAGAGACAGAGTTGGTGTGACGCCCATGAGAGAAGCATAACGCGTTGCACTTACAGCAGCCAGCAATCTGCCTGAAACAAGTTTGAATGGGTGTGATTGAGTGAGTCCTCAGCCAAAACAAAGGGCAGTGTTTGCCTTTAATCACCATACTGTGCCAAGACCGGCCTTCCAAACTTTTGTTCAGTCCCCAAGTGCACCGTAACTGATACAAACCTGTTAAACTGTCGAAAACTGAACGACTACGTGTCAGGTTTTTACAGTGAATCGTGTCTTGATACAGCAAAGGAAAACAAAGGTCACTGCACTAGATTAAAAAAAAATGAAACAGCATTTTAGAAAACACTTGAAAATAATCCATTTGCATTTGAAAAAGGCTTAAATATTTGCTCTAAAGGAAGTAATTACAGACAGAAATTACTTGTTGTAACGGAGATCTTTGCTGTGTGCATCCATGTGCTTGGATCGCTGTATTTCACAAAGCTTAAACTGACCACCAGTCAGTCACCAGTTCGATTTTGTTTGGGGTAAGTTGCTGGCTGTGGATACCTCAGGAGAGTGAGAGGACCAAATGATCCTCTGAAAGCATCATACATAAGATTAAGCATTTAGGATACCCCAAGGCTGAGCTTCAAATTTCATTATATTTTCTATTTGTTTACACCCTGTTGGTTATAATGATGATATGTTGCACTGTAAAACCATTTAAAAGAGAAGATCCTGCCCTGATGTGTCCAGGTGAGTGTGATCAGATCACGTCTTTGGCTCGGAGTTACAAAAAAGTTGCATTATTTATACAAAAGAATATCCACAAGCGACTGAAGTAACACCAGAAGACATTGAACCACAGCTCGCTCCAGCCTCACGTCGTGAGTCGCAGACAGACACTTCAAGGCACTGATAAGAAATTAATAATAACAACTCTGTCAGATGTGTTGACTTCGAATGTCTGAATGAGCCTCCAATCATCTGGAGATGGTGATTAATGACCGACGTCGAGGTTACAGCAGTGGGACAGCAGAGTCGGTCAGAGTCAACCAGCTGTCAGACATGTTGGGCCTGCGACAAAGACGACACATCCCATGTGTGCAGCGACCACAGCTTCCAGACACACATCGAAAAGATCTCTCAAAAATGACCAAGGGGCAACAACAGATTTCTGTTTTTATGACATTTTTAATGCATTGCTTTGTGAAATCTTTTTTATTTATAACTTATTCTTTTCAGAATCTAAAACGACTGTATCGATGAGCATTATGTCGTAGCACATGCTGATATTGGCACTGGACACCAGGCACCAGTGTCATTATCACAGAATATTGCACTCCTCTCTGCCACGTACCTCTGCAGCTAAAGGGAATATTTGTCACAATGTGCCTCTGTTAAGATGTGGAAACTTGGTTATATTATGAAAGTACAGCGACCATTTTTTGGAAATGACCATCTGCTAAGCTCTGTCCCCTTTCCTTTGCTACACCTGTCAAGTTTTCTGTTTGCATATATGCAGCGAGCTAATCTAGCTCATGTTAGCACCATGACTGGGTTGAACACGCTGCCTCCAGCCGACTTTTGAATGTTTGCAACGGACTCCTTTAAAATGAGCACCATGAACGAGGGTCTCAACATGCACCCGATGGTTGCACACATGATTTAATGCTTCACGACATGTCCCAGGTCCCCTAATGTTGCTAGTTTAGCAAGTGGTCAGTAATGT
The DNA here is from genome assembly GCF_051107435.1 of Chaetodon auriga. Lineage (NCBI taxonomy): Eukaryota > Metazoa > Chordata > Actinopteri > Chaetodontiformes > Chaetodontidae > Chaetodon > Chaetodon auriga. The sequence goes on along the minus strand of NC_135097.1, from coordinate 9,193,617 downwards.
TACTTGGAAACAGCCTTTTGTTGTATGTCAGTCGTTGATAGTAGAAATACAGCAACGAAAGCTGAACAGTGGCGCCCTGTCATTCATGTTTAATGGGACTGATGTTACAGTGGTAACATGTGCACGTACTGTTTCACAAACTGGACAAACCAGACTCCAAAGCCTTAAAATGGTCTATAATGTATGTCTCAGATGAAATAACTCTCAGGTATATTTTCTGTGTGATTTTGACTCAGGAATGTCTACATGTAGCCTAAATGGATGCTGCACTTGTTTTATTTTCAACATTGTGTACTGTACATGTGTCCTGACAATTAAAAACCCCAAAGCTCTCCACTCAGGCTGCTTTACATCACTTGGCACTTACTTTACGATGTAAATAGTTCTTCAGTTCACCCCACACAGGCGTGCTGGTTTACTTTGAGAACTTGACATCATTTGTATGCCGTGCTAAGTCCTCACATTACGATCATGGCCATCGCAGAGAATAATGAATCCTATTTGTACTGATTATTGCTTCATGCCAAGACAAACGATTAAACATTTGCACAAATTGTAATGCGTCTCTGACTTTAATGTTTGCACACTGCTGTGTTTGTCCACTGATTCATCGGGTCCCACTTTGAAAGTCTCCTCAGTCCAACTTTCTTTATGCTGCTTTATTGTCTCGTCTTTGTGTTCCCTCTGTCATGTCTCTCACTTTGAGTGCTGCTTTCAGTTGAAGGCTCACATTTGTTGAGTCTCTCATACCTCCACACTTTAAATGAGACCATGGGATGCCCGAATACAGACTGCAGCAGAGCGGGTAAGGCGTGTTTATTTCACCTTTAGTGCAGTCGCTCCCTCTCAAAGGGGAAGTTTTGTCCGCCAGGTGCCCGAGAATGAATTTATTCTCTTGTCAAACTATCTCACAGACACTTTTAGTCTGTGTGCTCGCTTCGTATTTCTACAACTTCTTTTTATCTGTCAAATCCAAAGCCAGTATGCTTTAAGGGTAAACCAGTTGTTTTCTCAATTTCATTTCAGTCCCAGAAAATATGTAGCTCTTGTTTTAGAACAGCCTGTCCTCCAATTGTTCATTAAGAGGTCATCACTCACACCAATTTCCTGTTTTTTTCCCTTCTTAGACAACCCGGCTTTGACTGCCATTACAGAGATGAAAGGATAAGAGTTTTCTGTTTTCTCCCTCAGGTGCAAATGTGTTTGTTTTCGCTTGTGAGTGGCGGTCAGATGGAGGAGGAGTAGCCGCTCTCCTCTGACAGTCCCTGCTGTCGTTCACCTGGCTGAAGTGTTTACTGCGTGTCTTCTAGACCCGCGGAAACGTCAGAGTTTTCTCTAATCCTGCAAACTGAGTGCACAAGGGGTCATCAGTCAGTTGATCCACAGAAAGTGGATTTATCAATCAAAAATGCAAAATATTTGTAAGTTCCAGTGTCTGAAAAAGGAGTGACCAGACATCCCGAATCCTGTTTGTCGTGAAAATTACACCCAACCTGACTAAGCTCTGATTAGTTATATCTGAATAACACATTCAACACCGATGGCTGTGAAACATTGTTTTGGTGTTGCCAACAGACGAGCACCGCTCCGACTCACCATTGGATACAGCAGGGACTGACTTTTAAAATTTAAAAGTGAGTAACCTGCATGAATTATGGCTGTTGCAGCTTTTGTTTTGCTGTGTACGGACGTGCTGCAGGCAGGCAGGTGGGCAGGCAGCCATGGAGAAGGCGTGAGATGACGTGCACGGCACAGAGAGAAGTTCAAGGTGAGATGTTACATGTACAGTATAATAACACTGAGTATGCAAATGAGTTCATTTTGATGAAGCTGATGGTGGGTGAACTACCTGCCTGTAAGAATTAGCAGATCCTTTGATTGTCCATGGGGCTTTTAGCGGCTCTAATGTGACCTCTGGAGTTCTTCACTGGGTCCGCCAGACTGCTTATGTTTCCCACACACCGGAAGAAATCTCAATCTCGGCCAACTTGAACTGGAGCATCTTGAATTAATGTTTGGGCTTTCTGCGTGTATCACACCTCCTGTCTTTCTCTGACTCATTAGAGCTTCGAGCTCCAGGGCACGCAGCCAGAAGCAATCAGTCAGGTGGGAGCTTCACAGAGGTGCTAAAACTCCAGCGTTAAGGTAAGATTACTTATCACATTTCACCATTATTCCACCGCTGGATTTTTCAGAGTCATTCTTGGGAGGTTTATGAGCAGAGGTTACATAACGGATCAGGAAAGCAGAGTGTGAAGGACTGAGCATGCAGGCTGTTAATTCCTTTGAGCCACTGATTCATATATATATATATATAAAATCATGCAGACCCAGACTTGATTTTTCCCATTATTTCGTTTCTGACCACTTTTGAAAGAACACGCTGACTTTCTGTGCAGTCGTGAATGTTATTATTCGGCATGAAATGATAGAGAGTGGAAAAACACACCCAGGAACACCAGGTATTTCAAGAAATTGAAAGCCGCGCCGGTGTTTTTGGAGTGAAGTTGGCGTTGAAGTTGGAGTGCTTCCTCTGAAGAAAAAGAAAAAAAAAACAAAACATCCTGGCAGCGTTTCCTCATTTTGTCATCAAATTATTTTTTTGTGTCTGTAAAATCAGTGACTTTGTGCTTTTAGACGACGAGTTCACAACAACATGTGATCCAGGTGACATCGCTCGCACGGTACGCACAGACGCGTTTCCCATGAGTCCACATTTTGCCAACCTCAGTGCCGAGTGCAAGAATACAATAAAAGGCAATGTCAGTCGGAATGTGAAGATTACAGGAGTTAGAGGAGATTCAATGATCTGCTCGACAGGCGAGCTTTACAGAAAGCTCCTGCCACCCTTTCACACTGTAATCACCCTTTGTAGTCTGAGTTTGCTGTTATTGCTTCAGGGTACTTGTTATAGGCTGTCTAGAACAGGTAGTAATTGGAACAATGTCTCTGTTCATCTCGCTGCAGTCAAACTACTACAGACACTTCAGGGGAACTTGTACTTTCTGTCTGTCTGGAGTAATTTCAAAGTTATTTTATTTTTTGATTTCTTTAATGATTGCGTTTTCATGTCCGCGTTCTCTCGTGAATTCACCTGAACTTCCAGCCGTTCATTTGCTTTGATCTTGCAAAATGCTTCAATGCGTTGTCTTAAATATGGAGACCCAAAACATTCAATGTTCAGATAAATACGTTTTTGTTGAAAAGGTTAATTAAAAAAACACTGAACAATTCGAAGAACAGTCACCAAAATGTTGCGGTGTTCATCCAAACGCCTTCTGTAGTCCTTCAGCTCATGGCTTTGCTAACTGTTGCTACGTTCCTCCACACTCAGCGAACCACTCCAAAGACACAGTTCAGGGTGGCACAGTTTAAATAAACACTTCTACCAAATCAGCCATGACATCCCTTTTGAAAACTTTGACATCAGCAGCCATCAAGGAAAGATGTTACGAGTCCTCACTGTTGTGTGTGTGTGTGTGTGTGTGTGTGTGTGTGTGTGTGTGTGTGTGTGTGTGTATGTGTGTGTTTACAGAACAGGATCCTGAATTCATGTTTTGCAGAATTTAAATGCTGCACTTATTTTCTTGAAGCACTGTTAACTTTGAAAAACACCTTGACTCTCATTCTGGCAGTCCCTGAACTGACTGCGCGTGCCGTCGTTTCAAAGGATCTGTGAGAGCATCTCCTCAGTTCAGTCACTGAAAGGCGTCCACGGTGCCGGCGGTGGGCCGATGTCTCAACAGGTCTCCTGCTGTTACGGATTAAGGTGTTAAGCACACGTGTGGTTTTTCATGTTTGTTTTAGTGGATTTGTCCGCTAATGTAGTGAAAGTGTCTCAGGTTGTTAAAGGAGGGGACTTCATCCAGTATCCAGGTGGAAAATCTTTGAAGGCAAGCCTGAATGAACCCTCTTTACATTTGTACTGAATTCAAATATAAAGCACACATGCAGTTCAAGTGGCCCGTGGCAATAACAACGTCCCGCCTGCAGCTGTTTCTTACATAAAAGAAGGAAGCTGACATTTGGGGATTGATCGTGCCCCAAATCTGTGTGTTTGAAAAACTGCCCTTTTAAAGCCTTTGTTGTGATCGAAAAGCTATTTGCAGCCTAATTAAGGCATGCGCTTTTTTTCTTTTTTTAACTTTGAACTTACTTTAAGTTTTTGTCTGTTTGATGTTTTGTTATTTATGTATAAATAACTCCTTATTTATCTGCATAAAAGTGCATCTAGACTGTCTCCTGCAGCAGGGAGGCAGGCCTGTGCAAACAGTGTAACTAGTAAATGGTGGTACTGGTCAACACGGTCTCATGCTAACATTGGTGGTCTTTCAGTGGAGTGGTTCAACTCTCCGTCTCCGAAGGATGACCCGGCCGTGCAGCTGTCCTGATAAGGCCGAGCTGTCTCCGCCTCCCAGGGGAACCAAGGTCGTAGCAGCTATGTTGTTCTCTGCCTCAGACTCAACAGACTGGCTGACTGTCTGTCTCGCCAGAGAAAGCTGAGTGTCATTCAGCGTGACTTAGGTTCATCTCGGGAAGCAGAGCCTCTTGTTTAGGATCCACCACCGAGCAGACTCCTCACATACGTCCACATGAGGGAAGGATAACTTTATGTGGACATGCAGTGTTTCTCTAAAGCCAGTAAAGGGTTAAGCACTCCTCGCAGGGAAGTGTCCTTCAGAACTGCGTGACAGCAAACAGAAATGCTCGTCTCATTCTCCTCAGTCGAGCTTCAATAAATGCCTCTGCGTTAATTATGTTAATATTTAGATAATTACGATTGAAAGGGAATTTTAACTGCTGCTTTTTCAAGCTTGAAAGATCCGGCTGCAGGTTTTCTGTGGTGGGTGTTTGACTGGACATAGTTGTTCATGGAGATTGAAAATCTTTTTGAATGCAGGCACATGTAGATCAAACGTGGACAAATCCGCATCAGTAAGGCCGCCCATGAACGGCTCGACCACTGTGCTGGACTCAAGTCTATTTTCTAAGCTGTTGCTCCTGACTTTGAATTTGCAGAGAGACAAAAAAGTCACGTTGCCTGCCTGCAGTGTTGCAAATACAAGCGTTGGCCGAGGTCAAACGTTCTATCAGTCAATCGTCGTTCATTGTTTCTCGACCATAAATGAAAAATATTGATGCGAGCAAAAAGAGCTGATGAGCATTTCAGGTGGAGAGTGGTGAAGGGAGTTTTCTTCAGAAGATATTTGAGCACAGCACAGGGTCCTGGTGCACGCTGGCTCCCTGTCATGGCTTCCTGAGACACCTGAATGGAACAGAGCTGTCCTTCATGTTATTAGTAGCACCTCTGCTCGTCCTCCGATGACAAGTCTGTTAGGAATATGTTGCTTTTCTGCTGAGCAACACGCGTCATGAATGGTGTGCAGGCAGTCAAAACGGAATTCAATGCACATCTCTGATCAGTTCTGTCCGTTTTAAAATGTGAGTACAGAAAAACAGCAACTCGACAGGCAAAAGGCACGAGTGCAGGAGGTCATTTTCATGATGAATAACGTTCCCTGCATCACCAAAAGCCTCATGGAAGCCGGGCGTGTACTTAGGTTTGCATGCAGCACGGCCAGGCAGAATATTTTGCTGCGGAAATGAATGTCAGCAGCTTCTTGCAGACAAAAGGGAGAAAATAAATGCTGGACTCTGCAATGTGCATTTTATCTTCCTGCCTGAACCACTGGCTGTACTCCTCTCACACAGCGGACCCCAGTTTGTGACCCTGTTTGCAGCTGGTGTGAAATATCACATGGCTTGTGTTGCCTCGTGGAAAAGCTTCCCCCCTCCTCCAGTTAATTGCCTTGACATTTTTTATGCATACAGAACCTGCTTAACTCTCCTTCTCGTCTCCTGCTTTGATTTGAGGACGAAAAATCTCCTCTTTCTATTTCATGTCCTTTTTTTCCCCCCCAAGATAGGACATAACAACTCTCTCTTTTATGGCAGCCATTATGGTTCTGAGTGTTTGTCACTGATATTTCTGCTTTTATCGGGTTTGGGATATTTCTTCACTCTCCGTGCTCCCCCCTGACGTTCAGTAGATGCAGCAAAGCTCACACTGAGTGGGTACTTAGTCATTTGTATGCGGCGCTTTGACCGTTTCGAGCAACTTCAGAGCTTCATTCAGTCTACCGACCCCGTGGAAGCTGATGGTACCAGGGGGTCGTGATGGCGCATGCTGTGAAGGGTGCAGCTTAATGGTATCATCTTAAACGGGGCAAGATGGAGTCTGAATTCGGCCTGATGGCAGACCATTGTCGCACTTTTTTGTCCATGGCTATTTAAGTTACACCAGATGCCTTATTTTTAACAGCCACCCACCTCTGCGGGGCTTCACGCTGAGGGGTGATGGGGGTTGAAGCTCGCCGCGTGGGCCCCGATTCCCTTTTGATTGGTGTTCATTTAGGATCTCCTGCAGCGATGAACGCTGTAGCACCGCTGCAAAGTCGCAGACATTTCTCAGCACCTTGCAGCGATTCTTTTCCCGTTCGGCTGCCGTCTTTGAAGGGTTTGGGTGGGGTTTCGCTGTCACCCCACCGATAGGCATGAACTGACTGGAAGGCTGACTGATTATGGCCATTTTAATAATTTAGCTTTCTTTAAGTCACCTTTGCAATCAGCGGTGAATTACTTTCCTTCCCAATTCATTACATCATGTCTCCCTTGGACTCGCTCAGCTTATACAAATTGCAATTGTCTTTTTTTTGGGGGGGGGGGGGGTTGATTATTACACTTGCGCAATTATGTCAGTGAATCATCCACAGACACCTTGAGGACAAACCTGATCAGCAGCGGAATCAAAGTGCTTAACCAAGTCTCCAGCTACCCAGTAAATAAGGCTGGGTTTATTTTTTATTTATTTACATTGTAACGTGGTGTTTTTTTTCCCCCTTTATTTCCTCTCACTCAAGTATTCATCAGAAAACCTGCAGTAGTAGCTGACCAACATAAAATGCACTATGAACACAGTGTAAGTGAATGTCAAGGCCATTTCAGTTCTACAACACAAGCTTGTTGCCTTCACATATATTTATCTGAGAAAAAGCTGTTTCCCGAAAGCTTTTCCTGTTATTTATAAAATATAGCTGAGGATGTAACATGACATTCTCAGTTGAGACCGGCTGATAAGAGTGCCGGCTTGCAGTTTTATGCTAAAATTAGGTTGTTAGGCCACTAATGTAGAGCAGTAAATATGTTTTCACAGAGATATAATGCCACTCAGATCCATTATTATCAAAGTAATGAGGAAACATTTCACAGGACATGTTTAATTTGTTTTTCCCTACAATATCCACTCCTGAGGAAGTGCTGCTTTTTGGAATAGGTTTAGGTTAAAGACAGACTGGTCTTAGTTCAACCAAACTTACCGAAACCTAACCACATGCAGATCTCGCTCCATGTCAACATACCGTGCTGTGTTTGTCAACCACCCAACCTCCTCAAGACTTCAGAGTGTGACAAACAGCAAGTCCACATCATCAAGACAGCAAAAGAAAGCAGCTTTTCGTGTGTGTTTGTTTAAACTCACGATGCCTCAAGCGAGCCGGGGCTCGGCAGCAGAGCTCATGCGGGCTCATGATGAAATTGTTTGCTGGACAGAGTTCGTGCGGCTTGTCGTCCAGAAAGGTTAGAGGGTTTGGCAGTCAGGTGAGTCAAAGCAGATCTGATTCTGCTCCCTGTAACGTCAAAAATGCTTGCTGGACCTTTGTATGCTTAACCCAGAGCAGATAAAGACATATCTAATTCAGGAAATGTATACAGAAATAATACCAATATTACATTCACCCCTCCAGTCAGGCAGGCTTGTGGGTTTGAACAGTGTTTTGCTTGGAAGACTCTTCTGACAGCCTCCCCTCTTTCCCTCCCAGGATCCTCCTCCATCATCTGGTTGGGTTTGTTTTATCGTGTTGTCTTGTCCATTAAAGGGTGCCTTGAAGTCTCAGCAGTGGTCGTGACTTTGTATGTAATCTTGTCTGGAAATTGATGCACTCGCTTGAAAGGGCACCACTGACCTCGTTGACAATAGAGGCGAAATAACGAGCAGGCTCTCACTGCCTCTTGCCACTTCAAAACCTCACTGTCTAATGGGTTGGTGGAGAGGCTTGGTTTTCCAACAAGGTCGCTCGAGGAGGGAAAGGGGAGTAAAAGAGAGGGAAAAAGAAAACTGAAGGAGAGTTCACAGCCCAGACACTCTCATGCCCGACTGTTTCTCTTCGCTCTCTTCCTAATGCCTCCCAGCGCTTTCCAATCTGTTTTGTAGCCAGGCACGCTCGTCCACCCCTTGTGTTTTTCTGACATCATGAAGGGTTTCGGCTCGCCCCGATCCGCTGACAGCCCAAACCCTTCAGAGTGCACACACAAGCCAACTCGGCAGATGACAAAGCGCTGCAGAGCCTGTCGGCAGAACCACGCGGCTCCCAGCATGCTTTGCCCTCAGCACGTCACCTACCTGGTCTGGCACCGACTCAGCCTCGGAGACCGCCTCATTATTCACTTTGACAGGGTTTTATGACCCAGCAGCTATGCCCAGACTTGTTCTGGGAGCGTGAGCAGATGCTTGAATGTGTACGGCACTGTTATCAAACTGCAGCAGACTAAGGAGCCATCTTCTCGCAAACTACAGTAAATAAACAGAAAGACAAATAGGTTAGTTGGGGTTACGATCTGTGTTTATTTGAACAAAATCGTAGCTGGTGGGTTGACACTCCGGCCAAGGATTCAAAAACCCCAGCTCATGTAAGACAAAGTCAGATTTTCAGTCGAATTGCTATGCAGCGCAGGGTTAGGGGTTAAAAATAAAGCCAGGAAAGAACCTATTAATGCACCACACACAGCTGCCTGCAGGTGCATACCGATCAGCAAAGCTTCGTTGAGCACAGGATGATTCACCCAGGCCTTTATTTTGATGGAGCAATTCAGGGATTCGCTTGGAGAGCCACCTTGCCGTCCTTTTGGTCATCTCCTCATGAAACACCGGGCAGCAGCCTGTTGCTTAGGCCTGTGGCAACACAAGCCCTAAATTTTCCGCAGGCGAGGGGGGATTTTTTTTTCCAATATATTCTCTCCTCCCTTAAATCAAATGAGGTTTGACCTTACCGTCGCTGGAATACAGAGTAGGCGAGACAGAGGGCCCCTGTTTAAAGCCAGATCTGAATGGGGTGCCACAGCTTGGAAACTAACAGTATCAGCACCCTGCACTCTCACAGATAAGCGCAGTCGGCTAAAAAAGAAAGAGATACATATGTTTACCATCCCGATGCTTCGCTGCATCAGGGAAAAAATGTTAAGGACACACAAAATGACCGACCTTCAAACTGCTGCAGCAGCTGGACGCAGCCCTCAAATAATCCTTGTTTTCTTATGAGCTCACTCAAAGCAAAATGTGACTGAAGGCAGCATGGATGCCTTAATAAAACTGATCAGCATTAGAGCGCAGTCTGTCACACAGAACCCGTCACACTGCTGCATCAAAGCCTCAGTGACACTGCTGGAAACCTTGTGAGGTGAGTTTTTCTGTGACATTATGAATGAACAATCAGCGCTTTCAGATATGCCTTCACAATAGTCTGTCGTCTGCACTGAGCTATACTGAACACTTTGGGCTCTCACAGAGACGGCCCTTGTTTGCAGAATGATCTCTCACCAGGCCCACGGACTTCAGTTTGAAAGGAAAGAAGGACGCTATAGACCGTCTGATAAGTGCTATGCCGCCATGCTGTTCTTGTAGCCATACATCAATGTTCTTTTCATGCCTTTTGCAATAGCGCGCGCCCTTCAATATAAAAGATGTAACATAAACCTTGTGAGCTAACCTCTCATTTGAGTTCGTCTGAGAATCAGGACTTTATTCTATGCGAAGCGTGTAATAAATCCAGGGCCAGTAGTGATAGACCAAAAACGTAAACTTACATCAGCCATTAGGGCATGCACATAATCAGTGCATCGCCATCGCTTCCACTTCACAGCCTTCGTCAAGAGAATCCCGCTGAGTCTTGTGCCGAGATGAATTAACTTGAGCGTGTGATCAACCAGTGTTTTTGAGTTGGTACCTGAGCAGAGCAGGTACGTACAGAAGCAGGAAGAAGAAGGCTGTTTGTTGCCTATCTATGGCGTCTTATAATGAGTTCACGTCATGCTGTGACCGGACATTTTGATGTGTGTGTGTGCATCATGGTCTGTTCGTGCATGTATAGGCGAGAGAGAGCAATGTCCTACTGTGTGTGTGTGTGTGTGTGTGTGTGTGTGTGTGTGTGTGTGTACAGTGCCAGTGAAAGGCCAGGCCAATCGATCAGCAGGGGCTTAACAGCTTTAGTCAAAGAGCACATTTCGGCTTGCTGCTCGGCGCTCTGTGGGCTTCCCGTGCCGTGGTTGTTCTGTCGGTGAATTCAGACGTCCGGGCTCCGGACGCGCAGGCTGAGCCCTGGCCAATGAGGATTTCAGGGAGTCTGACAGTGACTGAAGCGCTCGTCGTGAATACGTGAGTTTGCAGGGATGCAAGGCTGCTCCGAGAGACTGAAAGGCATAACCGTGATGAAGGTCAAGAGTTTGTGGAGGAGTTAAGGGATTTGTCTTTGCCCTCTGTGGTGTTCACATTCAAGTCACCACATTTTAGTAGTTACACAAAGCTTTCAAAAGCAATATTAATGAATGAATTAATGCGTCTCAGACATTTTTATCATCGCCTCGAAGGACCAACACCAGGAGGATGTTATTAGCTCCCTGAATTGAATCGAAGACCTTGTTCCAGACCTTATTTCAAAGACAAGAACAAGCTTCTGTTACCTGATGTCTTTTATGATCATATCAGCAGAGCAGTGAACTGTGAGAAATCTCACTCGTACAGTCTACAGGCGAGCAGACTCTGTGGAAGTCCACACAGAGCCCATACCAAATATTCGCATGAAAGCCCTTGCAGACTAGATGAATTTTGGCAAAGGCCTGCCGTAACCCCTCTGCAAAGCCCGCAAGTCAGCAAGTCTGGGCGAGCGTGGACTTTTGGATTCAGCACATCTTCTCTCTTTACCCCCTCAAGTTGTCTAAATGCATCTGAAGTCCGTAAGGAAACGAGACCTGAGCAGAGAGACACGGCTCCAGCGAGCGCCTTCAGCGCCGTGCCCCAGATCCCAGCATTAGTCGGAGCGAAGAGCTCTGCGCTTCTTTCTCGACGGCTTGTGATTGAGTGACTGATTTATTTATAGAGATACAAAGTTTTTGTGTGCACCTGTAGGTAGAAGAAGATAAATTGTAGTTTGCGTTGGCCTGTGAGCTTTCCGGGAGTAAATAAAATGTCTACATCTGTATTCTGATCCAATAACATCTGCAGCTTAGATCAGTAAATACTCCCTCTCACACTTGATTGTAATGTATTTTGAAGGGATCATCTTACATGCTTTCTGCGATGAAACAAAACACAGGCGAGATAAAGAAAAATCTCACCTCTCATGAACCATTGTATTGTGTCGGAGGGCAGTGAGTCAACAAAAATCCCCTCTCCTGCCGGCGTAGCTGCACAAAAATAGAAGAAACACGCTAAAATGCAATTAGCAACAAATTGCTTTTAAATGATCACCAGTAATTGATTGCGTTTCAGCAGCAGGTAATTCGTTATCACCCAAAGCCACATTTTTGGAGTCGCTCACCGAGTGTTACAGCCTGTGCATGTTCTTATCTTAACCTCGCTGTTAGACAGTTAATCAAACCACTTTACTTATCAAATGGATCACCTAAAGCCGAGCACGACGGCTCTCGGCTGTGAGGGGAGAGAGCTCTGCGAGTGTTTGGTCCCAGCCTTGCAGCTGCTTGTTTGTGTTTCCAGCAGCTTTGATTACCGTGCTCCAGCCCACTTGGCGTCCCACATCACTGGAATACATTGACAGTGGAGAGGAGGGGGGAGGCGATGCTCCTCTGCACGCAGTCGTCTCTGAGGATAGGGCCGGCTGAGGGGGGGAGACAGAAATGTGTAGCGTTCACGCCGCGCTCTAAAAATAAACGAGCTGGTGGCATCAGGAGGCGCAAGTCAACAATGACGGCAACCTGGCTCCTCCATAAGTGGCTCATCCAATCCGTGTCCCCCTGTGCTAAATGAATAGTGTTAATGTTCAATGTTTATTTTTATTTCCAAATGTCTGATCATAATGTGAAAGCTGCATGAGGTGGATAACAGTGAACAAATGAAGTTCATCAGAGGATGCATACAGATGAAGAACAGGGATGGTTTTTAAAGCAGAAAGCCCCTCTTGAGAGCAGAGAGTCAGTCAGCGTGGGTCAGTCTGACCAGTGGAGTCATTACAGATGAGGGCCTGAATCCTGCCTCATTATGATTGCAGAAGAAAAGAGAAGTGCACCAGAAAGCAAAACATTACCAGGAAATCATTTTCCAGAACACATCCTGTCCATTTTCACCAACCCAGGGCTGGTGGTGCTCGAGATTAAGACTGATTCGTCAGCGATTAGCCTAGCGTAGCATAAAGAGGAGCGGAGATGGTGCACACAAGTGCAGGATGGTTGTTTTTGAAGAAAAAGTTACGCTTCTTGACTTCTTTCCTCCAACACCACAAATTTGTAGTTTTCGTACAAAGTAGGCTTAAACAAACAAGATGTATCCTGTTAATTATTGAGCCTCGGAGCCAGGCTGGCTTTTATCCCCCCTCCTTCCAGTCTTTATGCTAAGCTAACTTAATCGCCTCCCTACTATTTTTCTTCATACTGATTGCACAGATGTGATCTTCTCGTAGGACGCTTGAACGCGAATAACTACATTTCCCAAATTTTAATGAGGTTCACGGTGGGGGCATCTGGCAGTTTGCTTCACAGGGGGAAAACATGAAAATGTGTGAAAATTATTTTTTAAAGACTTTTATTTTGGTGATTTTTTGGGGGGGGATTTGTCCGAGTGAAGCTTCTCCAGGGTTTGCCAGGGAGTGTAAAGCACTTAGAGTTGGTAATTGCATGAACCCCAAAAGATACAAGGGTCTCCACGTTGGTGGCCAATCTTCAAATCGATATCAGCTTTTTAATCTTCTCTGCAGGTGACTGTGAGATTGGGGGTTAATTTCTGTGCCATTTTGACTGATTCAGTGGGTTTATTCTCTGATTGCAGAACCCACACAAACTCCTTTTCATACAGAAATGATTGTCACAAAGATGGACACTTTTCGCTATGACATTCAGTGGCTGCCCGTCACCCCACGGTGGCCTCACGTGGCGATTATCCGGCTCTGTCCGTTGCTCATTCTCCTGCTCTTGCCGGACAGAAGGGGACATCTGGGATGACGTTCTGAAGCAGATGCAAAGAGTCCATTACGGCTGCCCCCCCAGCTCCGCGGCCATATTTCCTCTGTCAGCGTAACCACAGCAATGGGATTCTAAGCGAGGTGACCAAGAGCTTGGCCTCGTCTCCAGCGCAATCTGCTTTCAGGGCGGCAGAGCAGACGCGGTGGCGTAGACATACGTGCCCACACACACACACACAGCGCCACACCATATGGCCACGCCACGTAATGAGGGTCATTAATGTGTCGGTGAAATGTGTGATTGACAGGTGGCGGGGTGAGCTGAGTGGCAGGTCCATCCACCATCGAAAAAGATGGAGGGGACGGTGTCACGGCCACACAGGCAGAAGCACACCGGCACAGTTTCCTCTATGATGTGCCGGTGACAATGTCAAAGCTTTTACCTGGCGTGACCGAGCCATCCGAATGAGACTCCTGACGAAATTGTTTTGGATTTTTATGTAAAAGTTTAAGGAGCTTTCCTGTCCCCCTTCGCACTGAAATATTATTGATGCCATTTTAGTCTTGTCTGTTCTGCTTGGTTTGAAGTACTGTCATGGCTCGATATGATTATATTAGGCCTTTTCAGAGGCAGAGGAGAGAGCACTTTCTGAAAGGCAGATACCTCGAAATACAGCAGGGACTTTCAGGGACCCGATGTGCTCCATGCACCAAAATTGTTATGACTGAGAACGATCATGAAGATGAGTGGTGAACTTAGCCTCCTTTTGAACCGCAGCTTTTATTAATTGGTGTTCTTTGACAGCAGCTCATACATTTTAAAGGCCTGTGCTTCCATTAGCAAACAGGTGGAGTCATCCAGCATAAAAACGTCTTTTGAATCAACCTCAGCGGTGTCAAAGTTCGTAGCTCTTAGTTTTTACTTCTTCTTCTTCTTTTTTTTAATGGAAGAAACATCTTGTTTGTGCATGTTTTTTTTGGACATTTTCAGCATTTGTTCATTTAATCTGCCCTGACAAACCAAAAGGCTCTTAACTCTTTAATTGGGAATCCATTCATTGTCGAGTAGGAGGGCTTCTTGCCACTTAGGTGACAGCTTCTCTTCACACACTGTTCGAACAAGGACAAAATAGCAATAACAATCCACGAAGTGGCCAAAATACCTTTGTGCTCACATTCAGTTGGAAAGTAGAAGAAGCTCTTGGACGTCAAGATTGCGGTGGCATTGGGGGTGTGGGGATGAACTAACCATTTTGTTTGTAGAGCGAGAGATTCTCAAGAATGTGGAAGAGTGTGTTATGAAAGACCAAACAAACAATGCTCCACTTTTGGGGCCTTGAGAATGAACTTAGAGACACAAAACCAAAAAGCCTCTCCGTTGATATGTCAGTGTCAGCTCAAAGTTCAGACTTTTGTGGTCTTGTCCCCACTCCAGACCTCAGTCAGGACCTGAAAAACACTTTCATTACTGACACCACATTCCCTGGTTAAACCTCCGAATATTATATTTTCAATTTTCATTTGTGTTTCCAGCTCTCAGCAAACCGAGCTGTAATAACTTTTGCACCAGCATTTAGCCTTGCTGTTTATTAGAACTGCAAATCAATGTCTGTGTGAGTGTTTGGCTGCTCCACCTGAACTTATTAGGCTGCATCTGTTATGACAAGTGGCAGCCTGATGTTTTAAAATGTTTACAGACGCAGATAAAATGATTGAGCTGGAATAAAGCATATTACTTTAGGCTACATTGGGGAAAACAAATGGATGCGCCAGTGATTATACACGGCCAAATTTGTGTTTCGTCTTGTCAACTTACGAGAAAATGGGAAAGCTCATAAAAAATAAAGAGGGCAAAATCAATAGCAAAACAAATATTGGCCTGCATTTGGATTTGGATTATTGGACTGTTTCAGCCTGGCAGACAATTTTCTCCAGTTTTACAGTGTTTTAAGTTTGGTTTATGAGAGAGGTGTTCTTTAAAAGCACTTATTTCTTTCTTTAAAAATGTGTGTAGTCAGAGGAGATGCTTTTTCAGTTTGCTGATGGGTTTTCGAGAGAGAGCTGTGTTGTTTGGTACAAGTTATGGGGAAAATAGAAGTACATTCCTCCTTGAGTTCAGTCAGTTGAGTTGCAAAGCAGAGAAAATTCCTTGAAAAAAAAAAAAAAAAAACCAGCTTTGATTGAGGTCCCCTCCACTCAAGAATGCATTTCGTTTTTCGTTGCTTCACTTGGATGTTTGACCTTCAGTGTGCAGATTGATGTATGTGCAGACGTTGACACCAGAAGGCTGTTTTCGCATTCATCTGCTGAAGGGATAAAGTTTCTCTCCGCTCGACTTAAATCTGAGTTTAACAGTGAAAGATGATTTTGCGACATAACAAGTGTGATGAGGAGACCTCGTCTAACTTTAAGTTTCCAGAGTTAAACTTGAAAAGCAACTAACTGGATTTTTCAGTGGGGGTGAAAGAGTAACTTTTTTTTAAAGATAATTCAACAGTTTTTATGAAAAGACCTTCAGATCAGACACAACAAGCAGCAGTATTTTTACACGTCTTAAAACATGTGTGGAGACCGTCTTTAAATATTCATTCATTCATTTATTATTGAAAACTGCTTCACATATGTCTGAAGACAAATTTCACACTTTTGCATGTTTAGCAGAACATGGTTCTTCTCATTTTGATTCAGTTCAGCTTTATTTATATCGCGCCAAATCACAGCAGGAGTTGTCTCAGGCCATTTTCCATAGAGTGTTGGAACAGACCACAGTCCTTCTTTGCACCCATGCACCCTTTAAAAACAAAATTACTAATGTTATCGGCACAATGTGAAGACCTAACAGATCTGACATTATGATAAAGACATCTATGTATTGTGCTGTTGTGTGTTGTGAAGTTAGCAACCAGCTAGCCCCCAGCTGCCTTGTGATGCCACTTTGTATCTGTGCAGGTGATCATGAGCACTCTAATCGTATTTTTTATCATGATAAACTTTATTCGTATAGCACCGCTCATAGAGGAATCAGCTCAAAGTGCTTTGGAATAAAGAAATCACAAACGCTGGAGAGACAGAATGAACATAAAAACAAGGCTAAAAAAATAATGTAAAGTAAGCTGGAGAGTAAAACCCATTTGATAATAGTTGTGTAAGTAAGATAGAATAAGAGTGAAAATAAAGAGAGTGCCTGACATGAGAGGGAAAGTAATACCACCGAAGAACAGCAATGAAATACAGGTAAAAATAGATTACATCAAATGCAATTTAAAAGAAGTACAGCAGTGCATAAGCAATATTTCAGACCCGTATCAGGAAGTCACAGCTAGTTCAAGGCTAAAATATAGAGATAATTATTTATTTAGTCTCACAAATAAACAACAAATAGCCAGCTAATGGCAGCTAGTAGCTACAGCGACGAGGAAAGTGAAATGCTGCCCCCTGTTGGTTTGGAGTGATCTTTGACAGGTGTCCAGTTCTTCCAAAACTCTGAACTCTGAATGAAGTTTCTGACTTTTTCTTTTGTCTATGCCAGGATTGTTTAAACTGCAGTTTCACTGGTAAGTCATCTCGGTGGCAGTTTTTCAAGCTCGTCAGTCACGATAATTGAATACAGAAGAACTTCATGCTAATTCCGACGACCGTGAGAAGAAAAGGCGATTGAGGTGTCTCTGACTGCAAGTGAATTGCAGGGCCAAGTGAAGTTGTGAAGCCCGGGCCCCAGCATGTGGGTCCAAGGGCACATAATTGACATTTCCAAAGACCTCTGGAGCCACAGCCAGAGTCTAAAAGCTGCCGGATTTCCAGCCGTGTGAGCGGCCCCCTCGAATGCCCATCAATGCAGAGGCTGTGTGTGTTCCACCCACATTAGGCCTCTCCTGCTGTCAGGGAGACATTAACAAGGCAGGTTGTGCCCTGTCCTCTGCACTCAAAAAGCCTGCTTTTTTCCTGTTGACTGTTTATTGCATCCTCTCCATGCACTTCCTGGGAGGAGGTGACCGATGTGGCATTCTTACCTTTAGATTGCTGCCACTGTTTTTTCACCGGCGATGTTTAAAAGCAAATAATACGTCAGGTCACTGAACTGATGGAAGACAGTTATCTCCCACTCTGATTGGTGGCTGCAATTCAGCAGCGACAGTCATTTAGCAGATTAGACATTGAGCAGAAGTGGAGTTCAAGAAGAAGACCTCACCCCCGCAAAGTCAACCTGATGCCCACAGTCTTTTTTGTTTTTCTCTCTTTGTCAGACAGCCTATGGGGAAATTAACTGATGAGTTCATGCTGGCAACAGGGTTGCTATAGAAACTTCACATATAAGACTTGGGCTGGAGTTTGTCACCAGAGAGAAAACAGGAGAGAGAGAACAAGACAAAGAGGTGGCTGTGCTGAAAGCTCACTGGAGAGGCATCAAAGGTGTAGTCATTTGCAACACAACATTAATGCCATGTTTTATTTCTTCTCCTCTGCAGCGCATCCTCGCTGCAAAATACCCCTGATATCATCACATCCTGCCGGCCGGGATACCTGAGAGGAAGGTTTTCTTTATGCTCCAGTACATAAATATTAAGGTAGACGCTGTAATTTTTCGTTATGAGATTACGAACAGGGGAAGACAATAAATTATACTTATTACCCATCAGCAGACTGTCAGGGTGCTTCTGTATATTTCAGATAATCACTTTGGAAACAGCATGCTTTTGGTGAACTGTCCAACTGTGAGCAGTGTGGGGGTACATTCTGTTTTGTCAAAATGCTGTGTACATATTGATCAGATGTTCTGTTACTGGCCCCTAGTGGTTCAGGTCAGAAATAAGATTGCAGTGTCACAAGTACGGATACATATATATGTAGTATTTTAAAGTCCTGCTCCTCACATTGCACCGAGTCAGAGTTGCAGTGGTTATTGTTCCCTGTTCGGGGAATGTAAACTTCTATTCTCCTGGGAAATCTAGATGCCAATACATTAAGGTTTATGTGAAAATGATTGCTGATGATTTAGCAGAACATTCTGGATTTAATTCATGAGCCAACAAAGCAAAAAAAGATTTCCCTTCAGGACAAATTGTTCCCTTTTTGCTGCAGACGGCAGCATTCAAATCCTTCATTCCTGTGACTGAAAACAAATGGATAACTCTATCACATCTAATGGAGTGAGAAAAAGAAATTGGCCCATTCTTTTAGAGCCTTCCTTTAAAGAAATTACTTCCTTTATATAATCTATTTTCAGTTTAAGACCAGTTGAGGAAAGATGTACCTGCGGAGAAGGGAGATTAAAAGTGATTAAATGGTGAAATTCATTTATAGCCGCAACAGTTGTGAAGGCTCTGCCCCTGATTTATGACTGTCGAAGCCCATCCTAATTTCAGTCTGGGTGACACATGAGATGAGCGTCAGCACTAGTCAGGCTTCAGGCTGTGACAGGAGAGTTGCAGTGCTGTCTCTCACTCTTTCCTCCCACCGCTCTTGATCCTCCTCTTTCTATACCCCTACCACGGTCTTTCTGCGAGTTTTTAAGGAGAGCAGTGAACATTGTCATGCTGAGCTGGGCTTGCACATCTCTATCAAGTACCAGCGCCCCCTGGAGAAGTGTTTTAGGGAAAACAGGGAAAAAAAAAAACCCTGTTTATTTTGAACATCTTTCTGCCCATCCTCATCTCCCCCTGGCACACACTGCCAGTGGGTACAAGTAAATGTGCACAGGGAGTGAGAGCATGCACACGGAAACACACAGTGAGACGTTCAAAGCCAGATGCTGCCGATTTGAGACTCTCATGCAGACGCGCTCTCCCCTGCTCATCCTCCACATTGTAAACAAACACACCAAACTCTCTCTGCCTCTTTTTGTAGTGAGTTGTGGCGGCGCCGTGCCTCACTCGGATCCAAGCTTTCTCAGAATAAACCTAACCCCCGGAGCTGACTGGAGTTGGAGTTGAGAGAGAGAGACATAAAGTTGGAATGTCACCTTCTGCTTCTTGGCATCTCGACTGGGAGGGCCACGGAAAGTGCAATGGGGCACAGTAGGAGCCCCTGTGAACCTTAGCCTTGGGACAGATGGCAGGTTTGGACCCTTGGACCTTGCTAATGAGCAGGTCGTGCCAAGCGGTGTAGGACACGGGGACATAGGTTAGGTTGCTCCATCAAAGCCATGACCTGCCCTGTCAGTGGGGTGAGGCCACGCCCAGCTGCTTAGCTGGTGGTGACATACAGTGGCGAAGGCGGCGTTGTTGTCCAAGGTTCAAAAAAATGACTTACTAGATCAATGCATTGTGACCTTAGCACTGTATAGAGTCAAACATCTTCTGCTAGCTTCTATTATCACTGGGTTGACCAATGTCAATCAAATTGGACTAAACCACCTCCACACAGTCCAGCTCAAGCGGATTAGCCGATTGCAGAGAAATGCTGAGGGCCTGGAAACTTTCAAGGGCTCGCTTTTGTACACGTTGACCGTCTTAAAACAATAGTGAGATGTGCATATATACACTGAAAGATTTATGGGTGGTTATGATCGTCCTTCCTCTGTATCCTGGCTGTGAATTGATGCCTTTCTAGCAAGACCGTACTGTAGACGGTGGACAAACACCACAGTCCTCATTCCATCCAAAAATGCATTCTTGAGCTCAGCTGAGCTCCTGCAGGGCCTCAGCAGTAAATCAAGCGGTCGTTTTTGTACAAAAAAAAAATCTTTTTGTGTGATGACTCTTGCTCTGCAGCTCCAACACCGTCCAAGGAAACACACAAAGGAAATTTTGTTCATATTTTTTATGGAGCGCTGAGACTGGATAATGTCACCCCATTACCATAACCCACCTTAAACTGCATATATATCTTTACTCACTCATATTCTCTCACATTTTTATGATACTGTGAAATATTCCTAATTTCAAGCTGAGAGGTACTTAATGAGGGGTCTCCAGACTATCAGATGTAGGGAATTTGTATCTTAAAATATCCTGGATCTGATCTAAATGTAAGGTGTTAGGTGTGAAGAGTGTGTTTGTAAATTAGAAGTAATTCTTTTAGAGTATCAAAATGTGCATAACTTTGCATTGTTGACACTGTGTGTTACAGTATGTTGACGCTCTTCCTCACCCTCATTTCACTCTAAAGCCCAAAACATTGTGGGACCAGAGGGTCCGCTTGAGGAGGTGTAATTAGTTTGCACATATGTTCCACGTAGAGTTCATCTTTGGTGAACTTCAGCATGTGAATTGGCGCCATATGCTAATAGCAAGCTGTCTTAACAAAGCTGACCTTTGAGGGGCCAGAGTTAGCTTCGTCTCTTTTTATAGCCTTCTATAATAGAAAAAAAAGCTGTTTTGCACTTGGTTGTGAGAAGGAGTCAACATTACACATACTTCTTCTAAATAGCGTGCCATCTTCTTAGTCTCATTAGCGATAATCTAATCTAATGAGCAAGCTAACTGATTGTAGCAAGCTTGCTGTTTAGCAAGCTTCTAGAAGAGCTTTATTTTCCAATGTCAGTAACCTTTTATTGAATGCAATGGTCAACAAAACACCAAAAAAGGAATGTAAACAGAACGTGAGAGAGAAAAGAAAGAGAAACTCTGGGAGCTGTTATGACTGAGCTAACAGTTAGCTTGCCAGCTACAGCAGTTCACCATTAGCCCTACGAGGATTCACTGTGTCACCACACATCTGGCACCCAGGAGTAAGCCTAGATGTTGTTTTTATGTGATCACAAAGGTAAATTTTGTACTAAGAAGAATAAAAAAATACCCATTTGATTCAGCTAATTCAACTGCTGGAGCCTCAAATTAGCTTCAAAGAAAAAAAAAAGTGTGTAATATGTTTTTACATGTGCATTTTGTCCCCCATCTCTTCCATTGCAGCTTTAGAAGTGGATCTCTTCTTGGTTAGTATGCACGGGAGGAATGATCACATCGACCAGTAACTCTTCAGTGAACGTTTTAGCAGGTGAGCATGTGAACATGGACTGGGAGAAATCTGAACTGTGAATCCTGTGAAGCATTCAAAGCTTTGCAAGGAACAGGAATGTCCCAGCCAATGCAATTTTTCTTTGAGAAAAGCTTCACAGTGTGCAATCCCTGAATGGACAGTTAAGACGAAAACTACTCTATTTGATAGAAGTTTAGAAAAAAAGAGTCAAAACCAGACACCAGTACACACCACAGAACCCAGAACTTTTTACTGATCTGGGTGCCTATCCTCAATTTTGAGAATTGGCACCACGTCTGTGTGAAAAACAGAAAATTGTGCCTAACACTGAACACCGCAGGGAGTATCCCTGCCAGGAAACATTTTCACACCTTAGACATCTGCATTTTACACCTTCGTGACAGTTGGATGGGCCCCCAATTTGGTCAGTACAGTAGATTAAAACTTTGATTGGCTGCATGTAGGTGCAGAAACACATGAGGCCACATCCAGTGCAATATTATCGGGTTTCTTAACAACCCTTTTGCCCTTGTAATCTCCCAATATGTGGAAATTATGTGATTGTTAATATGCATTTATTTCCCTCTCAGACAGATGTGCAAATTTCTAATCTGCAATTCTGATTGCAAGTCAAGATGGGCTATTTCAGGTCCAGCTCGAGCCAAAATGCTCTTTGTCTTCTTTCATTTGCGAAACCTTTTATTTTCACAGTGAAGCAAAATCATGATCTGCATTCATATCCATCCCGGTTATCGATCTGACCGTTGGGCTCAGATATAGAGTTGTTTTATCTGAGCAAACACTTCAGCTCCACTGTGAAGAATAGTGCGAAACGGCTGATATTGGTGGGATAGACAGGCTGCATCCTGGGAGCTCATTTGTAAAGAGTACAGGTGTAAGGAGAAAGAGAAGAGACAGGTAGGAACTTGTGATGGATGACGAGGGTACACAGTGGACCAGTGACAGGAGAACATCAATAGTTAAAGCATCAATGATGTATTGCATTTTGTAGTTTTGCAGCACTCGGTTGAAGTTGAAAGTAGTTTGGGGATTGCAGCAGCCCACACCCAACGCTTTGCTTTGTCATATTTAGGAGGCGTGATGCTTTTGAAGCGTTATTGTCAGGCATAATCAGTCATCAGCCTGCTCACTGGAGGCTTTTTTGTTCCTCCAACCAAAGAGCTGAAGGGCGTCTGATTGACAGTGCATGACAGTCCCTCACATTGTAAGCCAAAGTCCCGGGTCCTGCTTATTTGATATTGCCCTGTAATGTGTGTGTGTGTGTGTGTGTGTGTGTGTGTGTGTGTGTTTATAACCTTAACATATCCTGTTAAGTTTAGCTCAGCATGCAGATTCCTTCAGCACCGATACCTTTACCTTCACACACACTTCCAACGTCCGGGATGAAACAGAGCCTCCGACTGCTGTCAGCTCTAGAGGAAGAGGTGACCCAAGTGCCTGGCTCAAGGGTACCTTGAGCTTCGACTTCCCTCACATGACTAAAAAGTGGCATATCATATTAACTAACCCATGTTGCATCTAATTTGAAATATAATGACTATTATGACCAATTGAGTTAATGTTAATGTTAATTAACATTAACTGTGACGACATGAGTCATGTTGTATACAGAATAACAAGACAGTCTACAACTATGCTAATGGCTTTCTGAGGCTGCACTTTAATGGTGCTTTGAGCTTAATGCTAATGTCACCATACTAACATGCGACAGTGGTTATATGCTGTTGTTCAGCAGGTGTAATGTTCACTATGTTCCACTTAGTTTTGTGTATTTGCATGCAAACATTTGCTGATGAGCACTAAACACAAAGTACACTGAAGCTGATGAGATATTCATAATGCAAACTGAACAATGGCTCAAATGTTACATATGTAATGGCTTTTGCTAGAAAAGATTTTAGTTTTTCAGGTTTGAGAATTATGCATACAGCAAATCAGTCACCTCTGAGGTTCCTTCTTTACGCCATGACTCAGCCACAGTCAACAAAAAGAATAAATCAATTACAGCATGATTAAAATTGTTCTACAGCCATTCTGTGCAATCAAAATTAAATTGAGAATGATACGCTGTTAATATTCAGCACAGAGGGAGCTTTAATGTACACTTGAGACTCACAAAAGTCATTTTTGTCCAGACTCCCGAGTCGTCACTCCCACTTCCTCCCTCTGCAGAGCCTCACGGGAGAATCAATCTCTTTCACTGCCGAGATGGTTCTGGCATGTAAAGATTCTTAAACAGGAGTCATATCATATATATATATGGTTTACTGAGCATGCAAGCATAAAAAAACATCAACATATTTTCACCCTTAAGTGGAACACATGGAGGCTGCAGAACTGTTAAATTATGCATGAAAATACTTTTTGAAAATGCATCACGTTTTTTTTTTCTTTCTTTCTTTCTTTCCCCCATTTTGGATTCATTGAAACAACACCTATCAAGGACCACTGAAATGTTGGCTCAGTGCTTGTCACAGCATGACATCATACTCATGTTGAACTGTAGTCTGCTGCTGCATCATTGTATCTGGGCAGCAAAGAGCCCGTCTGGCTCTTGTGCAATGAAACAGTGCCATCTATGGAAACACTGGGTGTCAGGCCTGTGTTTAATGCAGACAAACCTATGACAGTCCTTTTTAATACATATCCTCCCCTGTGGCAAGACTGAAGCAGGGTATATACTGTACTGTGTGCAGCCATTTATATTTGTTTACAAATGTTTAAAAAAGATGCTCCTTCAGTTGCTCTCTATGTATTTTTATCTGACCTGATTTACAGTTCCTCTTAGAAAGCCTTTAAGAGATGGAGTGTGAGAGAGAAATTGCTCTAAAAATTAGTCATGGATAAATCCAGGGCTTATGTGACTGTAAATATCTGTCTGACAGCTGGAAATGGCTCTAATATGTCAGGCTTGGCTGCTGTCAGTCATACTTAGAGGTTGATGCACACACTTGTCCCTTCAAAGCTACCTTGGGATGCATCAAAACTTTCATCTTTTGGCATTTCTGCAACTGAATTTTTAGGGTATGGACTATTTTATATGGTGAATCCTAATGTCATTTTTAAGCAAATGTAGCCCATTTTAAAGCAAAACATGGTCTAGACATATCGGTTTATACCGTTAACCATTACAGCAAGGAATTACAGAGCATTTGATTTTGTATTTTTTGACTTTGGGAGCTTAGTTGTTGAGTATAAAAAGAGAAAAGCACTTTTGTCTGCTTGCTGTGCGAGTTTGAAAGACAATGACCGTGCCTGAGAGCAAGTTAGAACAGAGAAATTACCTCTAAAATGAATTAGACAGTGCATGTGTCTGGGGCTAACATTTTGTCTCACTGGAAATATCCTGTTGATGCACCTTGCATGTAATATTTTCTGAAATGGTTCAGTGAAAGTAAAACTGCAAAACCAATGACATTCCCATCAGCGTCAGCTTTGTGTTCAGTGCTAATTAGCCAATATGAGCGTGCTGGCATGCTAAGATGAACATGTGCCGCCAAGCATCAGCATACGGTATGTAAGCACTGTCAATGTGAGCATGTTAGCATGCAGATATTAGCTCTCAGCTCAGTACAGTACTGAAACGCTGGGATTTGTGAATGCTTTCATTTGTTGACATTTCTGTTCTCGAACCAGTTTTGTTCTTTCTTCAGGTAACTTTTGTGCCCTGCAGTCTGCTATCTTTACAGATACTTTTGTTCCTGGAAAGTTGATCTGACTTCGACTGGAGAAGACAACCAGGTGGTAAGTATCGTCTCACACAATCCCCAAGCAAGCAGATAACAATGAACTCATCTCTTTTCCTTTCTGTTCCCTATTAAATGAGGAATGTATGGGCCCAACCTCGGCTGAGTGCTCTGGGAATGATCCAGTACCCGAGGATTCTGGGAGGCTAGGGGTTGGCCCTTGAGGGCCAAGAGCACGTCAGGTTTCCTCCCAATCTTAGCCCTCAATTACTGAATCAAAGGCGAGAGGAAAACCAAATCCCATCCTGCGCCTGGCCTCATCTCACCCTGCTACACCCGACAGGCTATCTCTCCCTGCTCGTTCACTCCGTCTAACAGGAACGCACATGGAGCACAGCTCCAGGGAACCTTGCAAGTGAGCTGCGGCTCCAAAGAAGCTTCAAAGTTCATTGCTCTTTCTCGGCTGGAGCGCAGACGGTGTGAGCTCCCGATATCTCCACCCCTCCTTTCCCACACACTCCCTTACATGTTGCTTATTGCTAAGCTGCTCCCACATGAACGTGTGTGCAGATGAGACACGTCAGTGTCATTTTCACTCTGCTTCCACCACCTTATCCCCCTGCCTGTCCTGTGAAGAAATGCACTTTTTATCTTGTTATTTGCTAAACACAAAGGCTTATAGCATAAGTAGTGAGGGGCTTATGGCAGTCGAAAAACTGCTGCAGTGACAGCTGGAATATGAATATGAGTGACACCACTTGACTAGTCTATGTGAAATGCACACCAGCTGTGAAAAAAAAAGCCTCTTTTTTATTTTCCTCGGGTACACTGTAGATTTATGATGGATATTCTCCAAATGATTTCTGCTTGGGATGGAGGAATGAATGATTTGCTCCAACTCTCGGGAGAAAAAAAGAATAAAAAAAACAGTCTCAGTTGAGGAAATGCGTCGTGCTGTTTGACAAACCAGATTGTTCGCGAGGAAAGCAAGGGGGTTAGGGAAAGCCAAGTTTTTTCTCAATGGAAGTGTTTGTAAAAGTTGAATTTTACGACAATAACTTAGAGGAGAGTGCAGGCTACTGTTCATGCATCTTGACACTAATGCTCTGGAATTCACCACGCTCAAAAGAACTGTTATTTCAATGAGACGAGGTTTTCCTGAGCAGTGTGCAAGAGCAGAGGCAACGTGGAAAAAAAAAGCCTTCAAACCAAAACAGGATTCAATATTGAGCTTGACAGTTCACTCTTGACCTTGAAAACAGCAATTAACAAAGCCGTCTCAGCTCGAGGTCCACTGACCGCTCTCTCTGGAGCTTTCATACGTTCCTCATCAGCAGCTCGAGTTTGTTCAGCTGCTGCACATGTTGAACAGTCGAGCTTGACAGTTCGCTCTTGACCTTAAAGTTGTAATCCATAAGATTTCAGCCCTGCTTGATTTGTCGGTTTGGTGTTCCAGCAAACTCTCCTTGAGCTTCTGTTTTGTCAGGCATACAGCAGAAGATCGGCGGGCGTATCTGTTTATAGCGCGGCCAAACAAACTCAGTCAATGCCGCCTGCAACCGCGAACTAATAGGCAATTAGTAATTAAAGTAACGTTCACAGATCTGGTGCACAGAGGCCGACAATTTCAATGAAGTGCAGGAATGGCCACAAACAATATACAGTGGAAAGAAATAGTGTAAATGCTTTCATGGCTGCTGCTGCAAATACCATCAAGTACCATGAGTAGACGTTGTTTTGTCCACTGATTAAATATAGTTTATGTTTTGCTTTTCTTTCTTTAAGAGCTGATAGCATCGTTTCTTGTTCCTCTGTTTACTGCAGATGGGTTCTTCATCCAAGAAGGGCAAATTTGTAGTAGCTTTTATACTCTACATTGACGCTAACTGTGGCTATAACTCCTCACGATGATCCCTTGAAGCTCCGACTGCACGTATTTGTCTTATTCCAACAAGGCTGTGCACTCAGCGCACTTTAACATGTCTAATTCAAACCTCATCGGGCTTGTGAATATTTTAAATATGCCTCTGCTGTGTCATAAACTGACGAACAAAAGCCGAAAGGCAGCACTGTAAGAGCTTTTCTCTTTTCCTGTTTTGAATCCCCACCTGATTCAAAACACCTTCACTCAACAATGACTGCTGTTCTTGATGAGCTACAGTTCTCCTCCAAGGCAATGAATAGTTTTTTTCACAGACATCTGTAGCTTTCATTACTCAAGGCAACAACTGTGTACACACTGCCTTGTTGTTGCGGCCCTCTAACAAGCTGCCTAGCAGCACCGTGGAGAAAAGCTGCTGCTTAAGTGAGAACAATTGATATTTAAGTTAACACCATGCTGAATGAGGGAAGCAGGAGAGCTGTTGTATTGCAATCCTGAGCCAGAAAGAAAGTGATTAGTTCTTTAGTGTCATTATTCAGTGTTTGGTGTGATGCTATTAGTTGTTTTCTAAGGAGAAAACTTAAAACTGTTGAATGTGAATATTTAATCAATATTATAAATTGTTTATGACTGTGCGGCAGGGTTATTTCCAGCCGTTTAATCTTTCTTATGCAACACAGGCTCCTTAGTCATCCCTTTATATGCGAACAAACAGATATATTAGTTGTTTTACCTTGTTATCACTGTGCGACCACAGCAACCCAATCAATATTGCCTCACCTCTCGCAGATATCACAAAGCTGGAGCACCAAACCAGAACAGGGTTATTTAAACAAGGCAAGTCAGAGGTAGATACATTGCTTCATATTAAAAGAAGCACTTCTAAAACGTGGAGAAGAGCAGTAATTAAGACAAAATGTTACCCACTGGTTATAATTTTACAACTGCTGACAACTAATACATTAGTTTAATTTAATTGGTGACAACTGTCAGCCTGCTGCACGAAGCTGCATAAGGATAATTGAAGCTTATAGAGCAAACTGTTATCAGGGATGACAGCTGAGGATACTCACGGAAAGCATAGTTAGGACAGGCTGGGCAGCCATTAAAACGGGCTGAATTAAGACTCATGCGCGCAGAGATTTCCTGCTGCATAGTTTCACTTTTGCTGTGAGGCTGCTGTGACTCTTTGGCCACAGGAGGAGATTCTTGGAAGACATCTCTCCGGCCTCTTCAGTGATAGACCTTTACCTCTGCAGCTACATCTTCGGACCAGCAATGTGATATTAAGGCGTCTCAATGTCAATAGTCTGTCGAGAGGCTCGGTCTCAAAGGACTCTTGCAGTAGATATGAGATGTTGTTAAGAGGCTCAGGCAAGGCTTTGGTTAGATTTTTCTGCTGCTTTAAGCGGACGGATGTGTGTTAGGCTGGTCAGTTGACTTGCAGCTGTACTGCTGTACGACTGGATCACTGCAAGCAGCTTGTGAAATGAAAATAATTCCCAGTCATCAAATACCGACATGTTGCCTCAGACAGATGCACAGCGTACGTTTTAGCGTCAAATAAATGCACATCGAACCTTTTAGCGTCTGTCTGAGATGACTGCCTGAAAGCCTGCATTACACATGTGATGCGAGTTGACACGAAAGTCGTGTGTTTGAGGCGTCCATCCACCCCAAACTTTTCCTCCAGACGTGGACTCTTTTGCTCTTTATACTACGTCACTTTGCTCTGAGCGTCTGACGTTGATGGAGCAGCTAATAGATTTAGGTTGCAGTCAGTGAAAAGTGCTGTACGTCTCACACAGACGCTGAAGGGTATTTTGTGCATCTGCATGAGAGGAAACATTGGTTTTGGCATACTGGGATTGAGACCAGTCTGCTCTGTTCCTGTGAAACTCCTCCAGCTAACCTCGTCCAGCGTGGCTAGCAAGCATTTGCTAATCTACGTCGACTTTTTCACAATCCCATCAAGAGTTCAAGGATTTAAATTTAAACCCTGCTTCTAACTGAATGATCATTTTACTTGGAAAAACATCACAATAGAGAAGGTAAACATGCTCTCACTGCACTGACAGTTTACTGTAAGCAAGGACTTCCACATGTCATCACATTTATTAAACCAAACGGTGGATTGTTGCACACAGCTTCAAATCCTCAGTTCCACTGTCTTCAAATCTTCAATAAACGACTCATCTCAGCTTATTTAACAAACTGTTCTGACCCGGCGGTGCTGAAGTAAGTGGTATGTTTAATATTTACAGGGATTCATTGGCAAAAAGGAGAAAAGCCTTAAAGCACAGCTTTATGAGAGGAACACTTAGTCTCAGGTATGTTTCAAGTGAAAATGCACGTCAATCTGAGTTGGCAGAGAACTTGTTTTTTGACACCCACTGTCAGTAAGTGTTGATTCGTCAAGGACAGGCGTTGATTGCAAAGTTGTCTGTTCACACATAGAACTTATATGGCTTCAACAAAGGTGTTCAGAAAGTGTTGAAATGAGTACATCTGATGGGTGTGCACTTAACGAAGCACAATGGGCTTGATTTGTGCGCTCCAGCTTAAATCAATGCTGTTTGCAGTGCACAGTTTCGGATTCTGGACTGTTGCTTTGGTTATATGGAAGTGGCATTATTGTATGTGTGTGTGTGTGTGTGTGTGTGTGTGTGTGTGTGTGTAAACATACCCAGATATGACTTACTGAATGCAATCAAAGCATATTGTCAAAAAGGTGCGATGTACTTCAACATAAAGTGCAAATTTCAAACTGTTCAAATGCTGAAAAATGATAATATGGAGATGCTCTTTTCAGTAAAGTCATGAAAAATATGAAGGCCTGAAAACAATGTTGATGCCTCCAGGAAACTACATTCACACACACGCACCAGGACAATATATCGGACTGCAGCTTTCTATTTCATTGCTTTTCCCGCATCAGATTGAGCTGAATTTATTTCATAATGTTTCATAGCATCTTTCTCGATGTGGACTCTGTCTTCATGCCGTTTCTTATCCACTTATGTTCTTGCTTTTTCTTCTTTGTTTCCTTTGAGGTGAGACTCTTCTATCTCTTCACTCTCACTCTCACTAATTGAAATTTTCCCGTCTTCCTTGCGATTCATCATTTACCATGCGTTATGCAACTAAACTCAATTAAATGAGAGGAATGGGGGGAAAAAAAAAGCGTTCAGCTCACTGCTGTGCCGCTCTTGATTAGCCAAATTTCCTCGCTAGACAACAGAGCCTTGATGTGTATTCAACAGATACTCTTGCCCTTTTGAAGACAAAGTGAGAATCAGAAAATGCTATTTCTATGAGTGCCCTCTAATTTAAGAATTCAGTAATATACGATGGTGAATAGAATTATCTCATATCACAAACCTGCGAGCGGGTTGACTATAGTTCTCGGCATTTGCACTCGCTCACACACAGAGCGCGGTTGTTTTTCTGATCCTCTTCATGGCTCCCAAATGCAATGTCCTCTTCAACAGTGCCAGCTCCATCATTGCCCTTTTAACGAGGTGATATCCAGACACATGGGAGCAGATGTTGCAAGGAAAACACATTGTGACGTGATTGTGATCGATGCGCGCCTCCCACCATATCCACTGCATAATTTGGTGGATGGCATCAGGATAACAACCTGCATTATGTGGAGACAGCTGTCGCCATGGCGCCTGGGCAGCCATCGCATTGGCTCCCGCCTTATTTCAGGCAGAGGCGGGGAAGCCAATTAGAGTGATTTACAGCTTGCTTGTGTCGTCACCACCTTGAAACCTGTGTCTCGGTCCAGCTAAGGGAAATGCATGGCTACCTGGGTGGTAATAAGGAAGGCATGCTGGAGGGAGCAGCAGAGTTGTTTATTGGTGAAATGTAATGTAATTCTGCTCCAGACGGGAGATCGGTTTAATGTTAGCTTGTCCTTTAAGTGAAGTTAATGAACTTGTTTAGGGGCTCTGAGGATGTTGTTTGGCTCTTTACAAAGCCATGGATTAGTATGATGTACTGTATGAATATTTGATATTGAAAAAAAGATGTATACATCTATTCATCTTTTTATTTCAATGGCGGGAAAGATTTAAAGTTTTTTTTTGTTGTTTTTTCAGAATCCTGTATGTCTTTGCAGCCGATTCAGCCTGGAGTGCATTATTTTTGTGTTTACTGTTTGAGAGACTGGGACTTGTTTTTGAGGACGCAATATCATAATTTACCAATGTAAAATAAAAATTACACTGTTGTATTTTCCATGGAGCATGCATGATGTACTATATATTTTCATATATTTCTTTATTATTATTTTGGTGTACCCTGCTTACATTTAGATCTATGTTCCATTATTATGCAACCCCAAATTCCTTTGTACATCCCTTTGAAACATACTTTTCGATGAGGATGGTGCCATCAAACTTAAAATGTGAAAACCTCAATGGCATAAATGAACAGCGGCGGCAGATTTGAAGGTTTTTGCAGTAATGAATCCGATACACAGTATTTGATGAAACGGTGAGGCAGATGGAAAGTGGGAGATGGCAGGACCGTGTGAAATACAGGAAGGGGACTTGTGATTGACTGTCAGAAGTAATCCGAGCAAGCTTTGAAGTGTAAAATGATGATGGGATACAGTTTGAATCTATTTGCACTTCCATCAACAGCTTGAGAGGTCACAGCAACGGCACCTCTCACTTTGAGAGAAAGGTTCACTCAAAATACAGGCGGTTGTGCAGCTTTAACATCACAGAATATAATATAAAAATAAAATGTTGTTGTGGCTGGAAGAAGTTTTCTCAAAATGTGGATTACCCTCATCAATTATAGTTAGAGCGCCGCAGTATTCATTTAATAAGTCTGGTTGTGAATGCAGGAAATTTTGCAAGCAATCTTGACCACATTTTAAAACCGTTCTTCTACAGATGAGACTAAGCAAGATACAACACTGATAACCTGTGGGACGAATGAGGAAATAAAATGTTAATTAAAAACATTAATTAAAACGTCAGAAGTTGCTGCGAAACCTTACGGTCTTTAATTATGACAGACGAGCAGCGACGCTCCACGCCAGTAGGTGGAGGTAATAAAAAAAAGTTCAGTCAGTTCAGAGTCGTTTATCGCCGTCACCAAAGAAGAAGTCGTCGCTCGCTCGTGACATATTTTTCCCGCGACATTCAACTTTAGCTGGCGAAGCCGTGAGTAAACTTGCCTTGAGAGAAGAACAGGCGTATTTGCCCTGAAAATGCTCAAAAAGAAATCAAGTAGCAATGAAAAGAAAAGGAAACACTCGCAGTCTGAAGAGCGACACGACAGCAGCAAACGCAGAAGTACGGAGTCCAACTTGGAGGTGCGTTGTTCAAGCTAGTGATGTGTGTGTGTGTGCTAGCTAGCGTCATGCTAATGCTATGTTTTGTTTATACATGTAGCTACAGTGTGCCTCTGCTGCTGTTATGTTGCTTGTCCGCAGGGGCAAACAATACGGAGTTCTTAGCATACGTAGTTTCACAAAACAATGACATTTGAATCTTGAATCTTTCGCCAAGCCGTGATGGTGAATTACTCTGAAGGGACGCAAGCATTGACAGTAGCCCCCGTGTTGTTTTTGTTGCTCGTCCCCTAATTTTGAACATAAAACGTGCTAATGCTGCAACATCGTAGTCGTGTTTTTTAATCATGTGATACGTTCAAAGACAGAGGATAGTACGTTAATATAGCAGCGTTTCTGCTCTGTTCTGTTTTGGTTTTGGTACTAACTGAATACTTATTAGATTATAGACTTTCCTAATCGACTGTCAGTGCAGAAAACTCTGCTTGCTAGCTTGGTGTTATGTTAGCTAAGGGGTGTGGATAGATGTTGAAGTTGATGAATGGGGGTTATGGGAGTTTTAGCTTTGTCTGTTGGAATAGAGATCTTGGATATGTCAAACATAAAGCAGAGAGCTTGTGTATAAATGGCAACAATAAATTACAGTGAACTCACTGATTTATTGCACTGCAAGGCTGTAAATTTAACAAAAAATAAAAAAAAGAATCACTACCTTGAACTGTGTGAATGACTGAAAGTGACAATAAAATATTTAAAAAAAAATATAGCATTTATATTTTTGTTAAGTTGTGAAATTATGTGATATGGGGTGGACAAAATGTCCTAATTTCCTGTGTCATTCTTGTAACAGTTGCACCACAGTAACATTGCATGATCAGTAAAACCTTCAGTACTGAATTTAAAATTAATGTTGCAGGACTCAAAACCTTTAATTCCTCCATTTTTATCATGCTTACAGACTTTTTTCAAGACCTCCAGTCACTGTGACTCATGTGTCAACATGTTGGTTTCCTAAAACAGGACTCCAAAGATGAACTTGCTGACCCCGAGCTGGACAAGATTGACAGTGACATTGAGGACGGGGGACTTGACCTCAGCCTGCCATTCCAGCCCATCACCGCTTATCTCACTGACAAGCGGGAGATGCTGGAGCAGTGTCTCCACGTGCTGGGTGATAAGAAGCTACGCAAAATGCTGCCTGATGAACTCAAGGTAATGATTTGATCATATAAAAGCTCAGTGTTAAATAATTGTCAACTCATAATCATTGCAGTTTTAAATAAAATTTTCTCAATGGTTGAAACGTTTTTCATTCATAAAAAAAAACCTATGAAAATGAAGACACTACGACAACAATTGTCGATCAGAGGGCATTTGTAAGCCCCATTTCACAACAGCTGCAGTGTGGCTTTGGACTTACTTAAATACGGTTTTTAAGATGTCTGTTCACAGCAAACTTAAGCAAATGTCTTGCTGTCACGCCGTGTTTTTGCTGACTTTGTGGTTTTATGGACCACATTTTGAGCATTGCCAAGTGTTGTCTTCCAACATATGTGGCCATGCTTTGTACTGTTGGCTGTATTCCAACATCTCCATGCTTTGGCTGAAAAAGCAACAACGCCTTGAACAATAGTGATCATGTCATGTAAAGGTTTGTCTCATCTTTTTGTAGGTATATACTGTATTATGATGCACATGAAGTTGATAATGTTTCATTTCAATCCAACCAACTGAGAGTAACCGTATCTACAGTTTACTTTACCAGGTCTCTTTTGCTTTATTTTAGATAGAAATTTGCTGCTGTCACTGTTATTTTACATACTATGTCTAAGAATTTTATCTATAGCTATAAATAAGCTATGGAGTTGTATAATAAAGTTGAAAAGTAAAGTTAAAAACATACCTACATTTGTGCCAACTCTAGAAAAGATATGACATTTTGGATTAAAGAGTGTTACGAATGTCACATTCAGATAGAGAAATAAAGCTTCTACTGTTTGCTTGGGAGGCTGTTAAAGCAACCCTCCGTCAAAGAAATT
Source organism: Chaetodon auriga (assembly GCF_051107435.1). Taxonomy (NCBI): domain Eukaryota; kingdom Metazoa; phylum Chordata; class Actinopteri; order Chaetodontiformes; family Chaetodontidae; genus Chaetodon; species Chaetodon auriga. The sequence goes on along the minus strand of NC_135097.1, from coordinate 9,159,517 downwards.
ATTTAAACACATTATCATTCACAGGACTGTAGTTTAGAGGAAATCAAAAAGCTGTGCTGGGAGCAGCTGGAGCTGATCTCAGAGAAAAATCTTACTCAGATCTTAGAAGGTAAGACTTAAGGCCAGTTTGGCAAATTTTTCACATCTACATACTTAATGCGCTGTCTGCTGAAAACAATCTATTATTACAAACAAGCATTTTCATTCACTTAAAGCTGTTTGTGTCTAGGGGAAGAAGTGACGTCTGGAAATGGCAACGAAAGCGCAGAAAAGACCTTGGAAAGCCAGTGAGTCAGAATGAAAGTAGCGTGTGTTCAAATACTTTTCTCATACTATTAATGTGTTCATTTCATTTTTTCCCCCCTCCATCAAGGCAAGTCAATAATGTGGACTCTACATCTTGCCTCAAAGAAAAAACTGAGGACCCCAAGCAAGGTAATTAATATGTAATGCACACAAAGAACACCCACCAGGCACTCAATCAGAGACTTCAAAGACACTGGGAAAAGACATTAAAAGGGCAGTTTTCCATTTAAAATGTCTTGGTATAATTTTCTTTACAGAGGGTGGTGGCTCGGGTGAGGAGAGCGACGTCCTGAGCATAAACGCAGACACTTACGATAGTGACATTGAGGGTCCCAAAGAGGAGCAGACTGTTAAAGCTGTGGGCAGGCCGGTGAAAGCAGCTGACAGCAGCAGGGAAGGTGCTGACCCAGCCGTAAACCCTGACCCAGCAAATCCCGAACCTCTCACAGGCCCTCAACCCACTGATGCAAAGAAAGACATCCAAAGCGACATTGACAAAAGTGTGAGTGAGATCTTAGCGTTGTCGTCCACTTCGCGCAAAGGGGTAGCTGAAGAGGTACAGAGCGTACCACCTAAAGATGTGTCCAAAGATTTCAGTTCACATGTTCAAGGCGCAAGTCGTGCACCTGCAGTTTGTCAGCCGTCCATTCAGCAGCTGGAGCTCCTGGAGTTGGAAATGAGGGCGAGGGCCATCAAGGCCCTGATGAAAGCAAGTAATGGGAAAAAGCTTGGTATGACAAAAAATGTGTAGCATGTTTGCTGTTTTTGCTGTTTTTAAAATGATTGAACTTACAGGTTGATTCAGTTGACAGCACTGATTTTCTCTTATAAATCCTTGATTTATTTTCCTGAGGGTACCATTCAAACCTGTTGTGTTATTACTCCATATTGGAATGATATTACAGACTATTTAATAACAAAATGAAAATGCATCAAGGCCTGTCCTGCACCTACTGACTGATGCTATTTATCTGTATTCCTCGCTTTGGTCACTAGATGGCAGTGTTAGCCTGCCACAGTACACCAATGGTGACGTGTCTCATCTGTGCAGAGGAGAGCGAGAAGTGATTTATTTGCTCACATTACAGTCAAAATAGTAAAGGAACCATGAAAGTCAGATTTTCTACGTAATGATGTTTTTTAGTAATGCAGTTAGGGTAAAAATTGGTGGTGGTGGTGCTTCTTCAGTCAGTGTTATAGGATGTGAGAATTTCAGGAAGATATGTCATTGAGTATGTAGCCCGAGCTTTGCAAGCCAGAGTCGGCGGCAGCAGCGTTGTTCCATCGTGAACAGTAGACACAGCTGCTATATTTCTTAACTGAACACCTGTTTGACTTGTCAGCCTGAAGTGTGTGTGTTGATACAGTGTACTGCCATCCCTTAATACCAAATGGATATCAGTGAGGCAAAGAGAACAAAAAATATCTTCCCCTGGCGTTCAGGCTGGCACAGACAAAAGACAGAGAAACTCATGAATGAAGTAAATCTTAAGATAATTAGACCAGCTGTCGTCAACGATGCATCACGTTAAAGAACATGCCAGTTTTATCCACCAGAGTAACTTTAAAAAAAACCTATTTTGGTTTCTGTACCTCTTATGTCATGGCTGGAATTAATAGCATGCCCCAGCCTCGTATTGTTTTTGCTGTAATTTATTCTGAAGCCGCTTTGTTCCCCTTTTAAACTGTAAGGTTGCAGCGTGCGTGCAATTACATGCGGATGCAGAGCAAAACAGCTCTTCTGCCGCGCCACCCCAAAGGAGACAATGACATGTTCGATAAGAAGCCGGTTGCCTCTTGGGTATTTGCATTTAAAGGGGTTATTTCATGGAAGATATGAGGGTGGGAGTGTTCAATGCGCCATTCTCTATGCATTCATGTGCAGGTATCTTTGTACTCATTGATGGTTTGAAGAGGAAAATGTCCTCTTTAGTAAGAAGGAGACAACAATTGTAAAGTGCTCGTGGTGACTGTGATTGGTGAGTATTTATTGGTGTCATTTTACTGCTATTAGAATGGCAATTATGATTTGGTGTGAGCAGATAAATGGCTTTTTAAGCAAAACGAGTAGGCCGAAAAATGGATTGATGGAGGCGAGATGATACTATTTTGTTGAGGGAGCTCTTTGTGATTTTCCAACGAGCCTCATGAACCACGTTAAGATTTTGAGGAACGGTGCCTCCATGAATGGCGCTATTATGAAAGTCAAAAACAAGGCTGTGCAAAAAGTTCTCGTGTCCACTGGTTCATCTGTTTAATAGTGAGCCATTTCCTCAGTGTCGTTGGTTAGTGATGGTCATTACACTGCTGCTCTCAAAAATGATCTGAGGGCAGTTTCTTAACTTTATCTCCGGAACAGTCTCTTAAAACTTTAAGAGATTCTTGGTTCCACTTAGGAAGAAACAGAGAAAACACAATGTAACCCCTCTGATTTTAATGGAAACTTTAACATGGAATAGATATTCTGGAAGAATTTTTATGCTACATGCTGCTTCTTAGTTGGGTGTGGAAATTGATAGGTGCATTTTGCATTGTGATAAATACTTAAAGTGTCAAGAAATCTGCACTTTAGAGGCAAAGTTGAGGATTCTAGACAGCATCCCTAAAATGTTGAGTGGAAAGACTTTGTGCAAAGTCCAGTACTGTTCACTGACATTGCTTAATTACATTGTAAACTGAGGAAACAACTACCTGAAAATGCTTCTTTTTTTTTCTTAGCCGTCTCCTGCTTTGTAGGCATCAATTATTTTAAATTTCAGAGTGCCAGACAGCTGCTCAGAGGAGCTCATGGCTGCTGATTGTTGAGGTTTGAGGAGTCACAGTACTTACAAAGCGTGGAAATTTGCATCAACTGCCTTTTGTTAATGATGGCTGTGAACAAGCCAGAGCCACAACAAGCTGATTAAGGTCACAGACCTTGGTAGAAGTTATCTGAGAGCTCAAATCTCTTGGGCTGCCAAAATATGATGCTCCTTTCCCTCTAAAATTGCACAAATCCAAATCCAAAAAGAAATTTTGACCAGGTCAGCCCAAACTTCTTCACGCCGCTGCACGTGCTAACTCTAGAAACAGAGCCAACTGTAGCATCCTGATGTTAGCTCAGCTGTACTTCAAGCTTCATGATGCTGTGGGCTTGACATACAAAGGGGCTAAATGTTAGCAGTTCCTTGCAAAACATTCAGGTTTAGAATGACATGCTAGCTGTAGCCGCGCTAACTGCTGTACTTTGCTCGTTGATGTTAGCTCAGCTGTATGTGTATGTACAGCTGAGGGGAAGTAAAATTCATCTGGATGATAAATGGATGTTGTCACTCAGCTTGTCAGGCTCAGCTCGACATTGTGTTACAGTCCAAGTACTTTGTGATTTTTATTAATCCTACAGTTTTGTTTTCTTGTGTGCAGTGAGCTTTACAGGCCTGAACCTAGATAGGAAATCTGCATTGTCAGACCACCTCTCTCCTGAAAGTTTCTTTTGGTGCACATTATTTTTTTTAAACACATTTTCACTAAATTTTTTGTACTTTCACGTGTGTTTGCAGTATTTTCACATTTCTTTTAAGATTTGCTCTTTTCAGCCACTGAAAATTGCACAAGGAGCAGAAGTTTGTTGTGTGAAAGATAAGCTGTCAGTCCGTTGTGAAACTGTAGATGTTACTGTGGTACCACAGGGAGACACAGGAGGGATTCAGACAAAAACAAAGTTATTGAAAAATGTTGATGTCGTTTTTTTTAAAGCACACATCCTGTTTGCATAAATAAAGTAATTCTCTTCAAATTTCCTCTGTAGCGTCTCTGTTCTTTCTGCAGCAAGAAATTAAATTGAACTAACAGCTCATGCTGACAGGCAATAAATAACTTAGCACCTCTGTATGACTAAATGAATTGATTTCCCCAAGCAATGACTCAGCGGACACATTTCATTTTCTTCAAGTTTCAGACAACGTTTCTCTTAACAAAGCAGAAAAGAGATGTTTCGTGTTAAATGCAGTTTGTTTTGATTAAATGTCCAATTCTGTTTTCGTACTAATTGCTGTTGCACCGGCAATAATCGTGACTGACATCTTGAAAATGTAGGCATTCGAGCACGCGGCAAACGTGTTGATCGTGTACAAACAGAGAGGTTGACCTGATGGTTTATATAACTTGAATGGAGGCTCACTGTGGATCCTTCTGTTCCGTCTCAGGTGCGCCGCACATCTGCTCATTACTCACTTCATTTGCGTGCGCAAACGATAAACTTTGTTCTCAAAGTGGCATCAGCTTGCCTGAACCCTTGTTGAAAAATGTGAAGTGGGTGATTCTGAGTTTGGTGCCATTTGAAAGAGAGGAGCTCTTTTTTTTTTTTTCTTTTTTTTTTTTTTTTTCCATAGCCACACTACAAACCCCCCGAAAGAGAGTTGAACATTTGATATTCCACTCCAGTGTAGCATCTGCATTTTGAGAAAAGTCTACCCTCCTTCCACTGACTCCTCTGACATCTGACTTTCAGATTCCATGCATGCTCTCTCCGCATGGGTTTCACCCCCCCACCCCCCACCCCCCCAACCTCGGGGTCTGCATTTAAATGGTGCATTAATACCATCAAGCAACCATTGAAATTCTACTGTGTAGACCAGCGAGCCAATAAAGCAAAAATGTTTTTGAAGGATATCGGAGACATCAGGCGGGCGGGATGGATGACCTCGCACAATCAAATCAGCATAATCGAATAAAATATCACAATATTACATCAAAGATGACTCCCACCGTGACAGCAACTGCAACATGATCAACAAGCTCAATCCTTGGGGTATCGGTGCTTTCTCACAGAAATATTTTAGTGGATGGCCTGAAGTGAATTTGTTTTTCAACTAATGGAGCAGGCTTTGTGTAAATCTCTAATATTATGTGGCTTTTAAATGTTCATGTGATCTATGGTTAATCTTCAATCAGTAAACATGACTGATCCCCACTGAAATGAGTATGCAGACTGCAACCCTAATCTACAACAGCATGCAAAGATCAAACTCTCCTTTTAGAATTGACGGCGATGGCGCCCGAGATAATTATGTATGCATCAGATTATATTTCTTTTTCCACATCAATAATGCAAAACACCGAGGCTAATTTGACTATAATAACTCCAAAAAAGAGCTTTCGTGTCACATAAAATACACATTACTTTTGAAAATGCAATGTCATAACACCCAGTTACAATAAATCTGAAAGGACAGAGGTAATAACCATTCAAGTTTTAATGAAAGAACACGAAAAATATACTTTACCATGTGTGTGTATCCAGTAATTAAGAGTGATTTAAGTTTGACTCAGCAGCGAGAGGCAAGGCACTTAAAACAACTATCTAAACAGAACTGCACAAACAGTCTTCAGACATGCACAACTTTAAACCTCCCATCATCACATCTTTCGGGGGTTACTTTAAGTAAAATGTGTCTTTGGTCAAAATCCTAAAACAACCAACAATAGAACAGACGTTATGGAGCCTGAGCGCACTGCAGTGGAACACAGATACTTACTTACTGTGGCACTGAATACACAGGCAGGTTTTTAGATGTGAAAAATAAACTCTAAAGCCGCTCTAAATCCAGTTTTTTTTAAACTAATCACACTTTCCACGAAGCCAAGCTTTAAACAGCTGCATGGTTATAGTCCCAGCTGTCCTATGAACACCAATGGACCACCAAAGTGTCCCCCAGGCAGATGATGGATCACAGCTCGCAGCCCTGGTAACTCACACTTTTATGATGCTAGGTGAAGACTAGACCATTTGTGCTGGGGTTGGAAGACATTGAACTGTCAAATCCTGGTGGGGTGCCCTTTATTTCTTTTTATTTGGATGATTTATTTCCCACACAAGCACAGAAGGACTGAGCTGAGTAAATTACTTTTGTCAAACTTGTGATAAAACTGTCAAATTGCTTCCCACCATCAGCTGGCAAGCAATTGTATTACATAAGTAATTGTCAAAAGGAATGTCAAGAGAGGAGTATATTGCTTGGTGAGTTTCTGTCTGTCTTTCCATCAGGGCTTTACGTTCCCTGCCTCAGTTTAATGTCCTTGTCGTGTGTTTTAACTACATTGCGGCATGCAGCTCTCTGGGGTGAAGCCGCAGTTTAGATGCGAGATTCAGAATTAATCCCAACTCTTTTCATTTCAAGTCTGACACCAACAGCTTTGAGCACAGGCTTCGCGTGTCTTTTTTGGCTTCTGCTGGGTGACGAGCCTCAATTACACCTTATTTTTATGGTTCACAATAACAAGCAGGGCAAGTGTTGTTCGCTTTTGATCGATAGCTGATAACTTTTATGATTCCTGGTAGAACTCGGCAACCTTCACATTCCTATAAGCTCGAAAGTTATGGCAGATAATAAGTCAGACATATGAAGCTCTTGTTGAAGTCGCTCAAACTATTATACAATAGGCATGAGTCATACGACCAATAAACTGAGCCCCCACGCCGCCACTGCCATACTCTTCTTCATCACATCATGTGAATGCAGTGCTATTTCAGATGGACTTCTTGACAGCCGGTTAAGCAGCCAGCGCCTGCTTTACTTCCCTTGCTCTGATTGGGAGACGTTTCGATGTGAAAACAGTCAGAAGAAATGGTTTTACTGGTGCTGTAAAGCTGAACTCAACACCGTACCTGTTTCATCTCGGAGTGAAGGGTATTAGCTTTATGGCTTTCCGTATTTATCACAGTGAATTGTTCTCATCTCTCCAGTCACCAGCTGTGGCTGCAGACTGAAGTATCTTTTGTTTATTGCATCTGCAGCTCGCCCTCAAATCCATTGAAGGGTCCACCACAAAGTTCCTCATCTGTGAAAGGAAATTTGACCAAGTTGAGAAAGAAAACTGAGAAATTTTAGTTTTCCATGGTGAAAAGCTTGTTCTTTAAAGTGGGGAAAAGGTGGCCAGGATGTAATTCTTTGACATGTTTGTGATTAACCATACTGTTAGCTTCGAGCAGTTAGCTTCGATTGCCCTGAGACGTGTCACAATAGTGCTCCTCAGAACAAATTATATCTCTAAAATGTACTTTACTAAGAAACCACATTAACTGCATTTGGTTGCCTCTGTGTTGCACTCTGATGATGACAATAAAGAGGGGGGCCTGGTGGCAGGGCATGAGATCAGCGGAGAGGGAGGGGGAGTCACGTGGAACTCGTGTTGGTTCAAATTTTCAGGCTAAGTCTGCTCTCTTCTCCATCTTACCTACTGCAGCTTTAAGTTCGCTCGTTTCGACATGAAAGCTAACAGCAGCCTGTGTGGACGCGTCTTCAAGCGTCTTCTTCTGCCTGTAGTTGGATTACACTGTGTACCAAACATCAAAAAGTAGAAGGAGACTTCTTCTGGTAACGCATTCAAGACCAAAAGAAAATATTATAACTTTGTGTGTACCTCTACATGCTTTTCCACAACATAAATAAATAAACCGTACACAGAGTAGCAGAAGACAGAACTGCAAGTTTATCCTCTTCAAGGGATTTTTCCTCATTTGCCAGACTTTCTTCACCTAACTAGCTAACTTATGTTTCATTTGTGAATAGTCATATCATCCATATTTATAAACGATTTTCTGTTTTATGAAACAAAATATACAGAAAACAAAATCAACTCATTTTCCATATCGTTAAGGTGGCACTTTAACCAATCTCCTTTCTTTCATTGTATCTCAAACCTGAGCACCAAAGGATCCGTGTTTCTTGATTATACTGCATACAAACAGTAATTCTCTGCTCATTACTCTCAGCAAACACACTTTCTCTCCTGTCTTGAAAATACCTTCATGTGGGGAGGATGTTGTGTTAAAGGAGCAGTTGTATGCAAGGTTAAAAATGGAACGTTTGTGGGATGATGTAGTAGGAGCGACAAATAGTCATAGGTTAGTATAAATGACAGTTAGTCAGCTGTCCACATTTCCCTGCAACCTGGTCCAATCTGAGGCTCCTGTCTCACATGGCAGTGAAAGATCCTCCACAGCGATGGGATATAACTAACATTTACTCAAGTATTGTCCTTAAGTCTAAATCTGAGCATGCCACTTTGCACCGTCTGTTAGTTACTTTACATTTTCAGATTGTTTGCATACACTGTATGTATGAAAGTGATTGAAAAGCATGAAAAATGCCGAACACTTCCTGGTTCTAATTCACAGTTGGTCGGACAAAACAAGCGTTATGAAAGTGTCACTTTGGACTAACTGTGACAGTATTTATCACTATTTTCTGAAAGCAAACTATTCAGTCGATTGATTGAGAATATAACCAGGAGATGAATCCATGGTGAAAGTAGACAGTCTGTCCAAAATAGTTCATCAATGAGCTCAACCTCAACAACCACTATAGTAAAATTAAAAATTAAAAGCTTTTATGTAAATGCTTGAGTAATAATTATCTTATGATATGACATATAGTAGTATGAGAGTCCCTGATTATACTTGTACCATAACAACATTTTCAATGCATGACTTTTACTTGTAATGGAGTATTTTTACAGTGTGTACCACAGTGGAGGATCTGAATACTTCCTCCACCTCTGTTCAGTGTGACTTGAGTTTCTGGAGATAATGATGGCTATTTTCTTCACATAATTCATGAAAATTTCAAGTTTTGTGTTTGAAAGTGAGGTCGTCATCCCAGAAATGTTGAAAGTGAGCACAGATTCAATGGGGGATTTGGGAACAGATGTTAAAATGTCATTCCTGATACGTACCTCAGCAGGAACAGGTGTTACTGGGCCTGCTGGTAAATGGAGTTGGCATGCTGGGAGGAGAAGAGGTGGCTGTTCATCTCCGTGTCCTCGTGCCTGAAGCTTCTGGACCGGCTCCAGCTCCTCAGGACCTGCGCGGCCCGCCCGAAGCGGTAAGTTTGCACATTGTCATTCATTTGAGGATGCCCTCTGCAAATAATTCAGCGGAAACCAATGTTGGCGTATGTATTTATTACAAATGAGAGCACAACCGTTCGGCGCACTGCTGATGAGCAGAAATGTCATTGTCAAATGAATTTGTGTTGCGCGCGCGGTTATGAGCTCAGGAAATGAACTATTTGTTTGTCAGAGGCTAAAGCAGTTCAGCACTAATAACGACGTCTGTGGAATTAATCAAGGTGAGTTTTCGGCGAGTCTAACATTAATCAACATTCGCTTGCCATTCAGCTTAATCTGGTCCAACCCAAACTAATCAGCAGCAGGCAATGCAGCCCCCTTAAGACTTCACAACTGAGCCTTTACGCCATTTTTCCTGCAAAGATGAATTGACTATCACTTTGCCCAATTAAAGGTCATATGGAAGTGATGAGTCACTTCAAAAATCAACATCCTAAAAGCTAAAGATCCATCATGAGTCATCCTGCATTCACTGCAAAGGTCCACCTATTATAGCGCGCCTCAGTATTGATAACCTCACCTCAACCTACTCCTAGGTGACTCATTAGTCACAGAAGTAATGATATGTCATAATAGAGCAATCAGTGTCCTGATGTGAGTGATGACTGTGGCTTAAGACACGCGAGCTGTGATGCAGCACACGTCTGATCCAAGCAGGGCCGGAGAGCTGCCCGCCCTATCTGCGTTTTCTCTGCTCCCCCGAGGTAAACAAACAACATCCTGCCAGTGAGAGTTAGACTCAGCATTCACCAAAGCCTTTTTAAATTTATTTTAGATAGCTGAGAAGTCGTAACAGCCATGTTGGATGTTTTATCAAAGCTTTATCATCCTCACGCCAGACTCATTACGCGGGTGCAGAGACGGTGTAATAAAACGTGACTTAATCAAAACCAAGCAGGCCTCTAGAATAATGGCTCCCCACAGCTGAATATGTGAAACAATCGGCAGGGGCTACTCTCGTACTTAACCTCATCAAGGTCCTCATTGAGGCATTGGAGGACACAGATGCTGAGGCGAGAGGCTGCTATGGGGTTGTTTGTTATTTTCAATTTGCGCTTGATGAAATGAGTCAGCAGTTTAGAGATAATTGCAGGAGTGCATTTTATTATACGATGCGTTCTTATTCTGTATTATAAGAAGAGCTCTGTGTAATTTGTTTTTGACATTATGGGGGTGCCTTTGTTTTTTTTTTTGCAAGCTGGACAGCTTTAAAAGAACGCTCCGACATACCCCTGCACAGGCCGGCAATGCAAGACTCACATTTAAAGTTTGAGCAAAAGACAGTTGTGGAGTTTTCATTCACACCGGGGTTGAAATCTTCTCCCCGAAAGCTTTTTCCGAAATGATGTGTAAGTGTCTGTTTCTGTAATGGGCTATGCCATGGGAATGTTTCCATGGTAACATGGCGAAGGCGCTCGTACAGCTCAGTGCCGCTCTCTGGGGAGTATCTGGGGAGCTTGTGCTTAGTGGGAAATGATGATAATAGCGCCGAGTGTTGGATAAAACTCAACTGGGGAAGACTAACCCCTTCATATTACAGGGAAAGGAGATGATGTTCATCTTCTTTTGCTGGTATTTTTTTTTAAAACCAGTTTCCTTAGTTACCGTTTTACAGTATGTTTTATATTCATCATTTTGTAATTTCATGTATCACGCTTTGACGTCCAGTAACAGCAAGTCTTCAGGAATAAAGAGCGCACAGAGACACAGCAGCGCTGGTCAAACCTCCGATATTTTTCTATTTTTTGACAGCTTGTACTGTCAGATTTACGAATAGTGCTCTTTTAGAGCTTGAAGTGCCCTATATAGAAGCCTCTGGAGCATCACTATTCAAAACTACAGTACAATATTGTAATTGTGAAAGCTTCTGCCTCTGTGACCTTTTTTTTACATCCAGCCTGACCCACTGAAGAAAGTGTCTTCATTGCAGCTGCTGTATATCTTGGAGAAAACGGCTGGAAATCCTCGTAGAAATTAATAATATCAGTGCACAGTTGCTCACACAGTGGTCTTAGGAAGTCGCAGCCGGTGTTTGAAGACTATTTGACCCGCTGACTCCTCTTGCAGCGAGAAACCTCTGCTCGAATCAGATACCTGTTTATACCCCACCGGCACTCTGTTGCTCTTTTCCCAGCGCCGATATGCGCGCACATGTGCGTGCTGTTCGGTGTTAGATGTCGGATTCCAGCAGCTTAGAAAACACAGCTTTGTATTAGATCACAACTGTGCATAAATTACATCCCCAGTGAGTATTAGGCACAGAGAAATAACTGAAGACTGAAACTCTTTGGAGTCGAAAATGTCACATTAATTTCAAACACATTACCCCCTGCCGAAAGACTTAATGAAGAAGCCCATTAGAATGTCATACCTGCTTACTTGTGAATTTTGTAGAAAGTTTATTTGATATGTCTGAGTCAATTACCCAAAGTCTTTGTGATAAGGAACTGCTCAGTGAACCTGAACCTCCAGCTCTACTTGAGGAATGCTTGGATATTTTATACACGGCGGTGCTTTGAATAATTTCCATGCAGAAATTCTTTTTGGCAAGGCACTCCATTTTCTCCCTGCCAGCTTAAAGGTTTTGTCCTTGACGTCACTTTGCAAAGTGTGTGCAACTGATCCGAAATAAAGACTTAAAGATCGGTTTTAAGAGGAGCCTGCGCTGCTTTTTCTAGACCCTGCACATAAAGAGACTGACAGGGCGAGGCAAAAAAAAAAAAAAAGAAGCAGTCAAGTAATGGTCTCATGACTTTTAAACAGAACAGAAAGCATTATTCGCTTCTCTTATCAGCTTCCTTTTCTGTTTTAATACAAGTTTTATTCCACGGTGCCAGGCTGTGGAGTGAGTGAGCGAGCAGCTTAGCATTACAGACTTTTGGTCAAAGTCAAAAAACACTGGATCCTACATTTCCCATAATGCAATCAGCACTCCCTGAACTGTTTTTAGAGGTTCTGCTGGTGACAAATTTGTGCGTGAAATCGGTGGAGCGCACGTTCAACAAAGGGCAAAATTCCAGGGTTTCATTCATTTATCCCTCCGTTCATTTCTGTAGAAGCTTATGCAAAGAAAAGTGTGTCTCAGTGTGCGCAGAGAGCTGGACTAATGTGCTGACTATAGTGTGTATAATGCATAAAACATATAAGGAACATGCATTTTTGTACACTATTTGCGTTGAGTTGTTGTGACTACTGGCCTACTTGTGTTTAAACTCCATCCCGAGTCATTTTTGTTTGTCAGCATTCTCACGGTGGAGTTTGTCTCTCGGTGGACGTGGAGCGTTTCATGTCCTCCTCAGACACATTGCGGGAGCGCTGGGACAAACACCGGATGAGTGACTAAGAAAACAATTCCCCTGGATATGCCTGTTGTCTCGCTGCTTCCTCTCTCGCGCGCTCTTTCTGTGTCTCTTCGGGGCTGAATCACATTTCTCCAGCTTCCCTCCAATGTGTCTCTGTCATATATAGGTGCATGGGCACATGCACACATACACACAGAAATACACTGGCTCCTCCAACACACACACACACACACACAGTCTGACAAATCCTCCCTTCTGCCAAAAAGTCGATAAATAAATGCATTGTCTCTTCACTTTCTGCTGTTGGCATCAGCCTGTCTAAATTGTCTGAGAAGGCAGTGGAGTGTGAAATTGAGTTCAGAACTGTACGCTTTGTGAGGGGGCACAAGATGAGCGTATGTTTGCTTATTTATTCATATTGCAGCAGCATTCAGTAGCGGTTTTGCAAGAAAGGGTCAGTTAAACACGTTGAGGTGTTGCTGGTGGAAGTTTGACAAGTTTAAAGGAAGGGTCTTGGGCAGTGGAATTTCGCCCTTGCAAAGGGGAGCAATAGGTTCTTCATCTAAGGGGTAAATGAAGCTTTAAAGTGAAATTGTGCAGTTACAGTGAGTCCAGTAAGTCTCTCATTTCTTCAGTCCCTGGGTGCTGTGAACCAGGACGACTTCTTTTTGACAGCCGCTATCATTGTTCTAAATGCCATCCACACTGAAGCTCAGTAGTTGCATACAAAGCAAAAAGGTAATTTTACTTGAATCACTAGGTAGTGATTGAATAACTTCACAGTGATTTGCTCTCTCCCATTTCTGAAAAGATGAATTTCTTTCCCAAAGCCAAAGAGTTCATGCGAGAATAATGGCACTTGCCCACACTAATTTGCCAAGAACAAATGATTTTGCTTGAGAATGTAACTTTTGTGCTGCTTTCCCGAGATTTAATCAGAGGTATTACGCAAACCTTCCCTTCCTCAGCTCTTTTCTTGCCGTTCTGTGATGAATGTGTTGTTACCGGATGATGTATGTTTATAGATTGCCGGGGATAACTGCTGTTTTGAAGAGTTATAGCTTCCCCTTCACATCACAGAAAGTGCCTCTGTGCGAAAATCATTCAGGGATTTCAGGTTTGTCTCTCAATTTCACTGAGCACAACACATGATAAATGTGCATTTGGTAAAGAAAAAAAAACAAAAACACATCCCTAAACTTTGTTTCCAGACTTTTAGGCAAGGCTGTCTGAATGTCAGTCCCCACTGCAGAGTCTGGAAGGCAGTGGAAAAACCATCCACGTATTACTTATTTTTTTTATTTTTTTAGCAGCGCTTGAAGTGTCCTTCGCTGTCTCCGGGTTCACCAGTGTGGAGGTCATCCTCCTGAACGTTTTTATTTCAGAGTGACAGAAATTGTAATGGCAGCGTGAATCTCGTCAAAGTCTCTGCCTTCTCAGCATTACCTGTAAGAGGCGTCCAGAGGTCAGCTGACATCTTTAACACAGGCACATCGGTCGGTAGGACCACTTTATTCGGACTGTTTCCCTTCATTTGAATGATGTGTTTTCAATAATAGAATTCATCGGCAGTATAATAATATCAGAAAACAAATGTCCACTGTTGTCAGCCCACCTGACCGGTCAGAGGCAAACAATCAGGACCACCAGTGGTTTCTGCATGAAGCCTTGATTTTTACAGCACCAGGTAGACCAGTTCTGCCCACCACACACACACCGCCTCCTTTTATAAGTGTGTCTGCTCAAATAACTGGCCTGCACAGATATCCACACACATAAATATACACCAAATATTTACATAAACCACCACCAAAAATATACACAGCCTTAATAACTACTTACACGCCCACATACAGACCTAATGAATACCAATAAATATGTTACATACAGAAATACATTTGAACAATGCAGCCAAACTCCCCTCTGCCCACGTCCCACTCGTTGTTACCCTCCTGGAACTAATAAAAGGGAAATTCTTTTGCCTGGGCGGACAGATTTCAGTTCACCGTTACAGTTAGCTTAGCATGAATCTCACATCATATTCCTCAGTTAGCAAATATTTCGCCACTATTGAGTCAGAAATTCCGCCCTTGTGTGTGCGCATGATCCAAACAAAACAGGGACCCACTTGTAAAATGTTGCTGCATAGGGTATGGCTGCAGGTTTCCGTGCCTCTGCATCACTACACTATATATATTATAATGTTGAACACCAGGCCACCATTGAGACGTGGTTGTGTCATAAACCTCGATAAGGACTGTGACCACGCCTGACTGGAAGAAGAAAGCTTGTTTTATGTTAATCACAGTACCTTGAGGACATATTGGACCATTATCTACTTTTAAGCATCTGCACTCATTAACTGAGTAAATACACAATTACTGTCTTACTAATTAACGTATCATTTGGCCCTGTCTTTAATTTTCAAAGAGCTTCCGTCTCCTATTGCCACGTTGCTATGACAAACAGATTGCATTTTATACTATTGAAGTCGTTTGCCCTTTTCTGAGATGCAGAGTCGTTTTAATGTGCTTAATGATGTAATTAGTTGTTCTTGAAAAAGCAAACAAACAACAAAAAAAAAACCCCCAGCTCTGCATCCAGGGCCCTAATGCCTGTGCCTGTTTGATTTCCACAAGCTGTGACATTGAATGGAGAATATATTCATCCTGATTGGCTCAAGGCTTTATTGTGAAGCGTGAGCAAAATAAGTGCGGGGCATATAATGAACACGAGCGCGAAAAGCTGTTGTTGAGGGTTGTTCTTTCAAGATATTCTACACTTCGATTGATCGGATCTGTTTACCAGCCATGTTAGGCTGTTATTGTAAGAAAATGCCATCGGGTTGCCAGCAAAGCCCTGCCTGTAAATGTCATCCATTCTCCAAAATGATTGTCAGGGATCACTTTAACCTTTAGTTTTTTGTTTAAACTTGCCGACATGCTGTACTTTGTCGCAACTGTGCAGAGTAATGATGGAGTGTCAATAGGCAATTATCAGAACAGTCTTTCCAACCACCTCTAGTACTACCTTTCACCTAAGTTGCTAAATTTAAAGTCAAGTCTGTGTTCTGTCTTATTTCTTTGAGCCCCCGAAAGCCGTCGGCCCCACAGACTCTGTGCCATTACAGTAGTGCCTGCCAGCAACTCCCTCAAACTTTACTCAAATCAATATTTCAGTGCTGAATGGCAAGTTTGTCCTTAAACAAGAGTAATTTTCCTTGACAACCTGAACAAGCGTTAAGCCAGTTAGAGGAGGTTTGTCCTCCTCAGAGCCCATTAAAAGGGTTTTAATGAGGGGAGAGTGGAAGGCAGCAGTGGACCCCCTACTAGCTTTTGATACAATGCACTGTCACCTCATTAAATGCTGATGACGTTCAGCGGTATTCCAGGACAGCTGTGAGACCCAAGTGTTACTCTGCGGATGCTCAGTCACCATGGGGGCACTGCCGGGAGGCTGCGGGTAGCAGCTGGACTTGGCACCACAGCTTGGCCCTAGACAGTGATAATGGCCTCCCCGCTTCTTGTTCACATCACATGCTTTGTCACTTTAAACTGCTCTGTAATGGCCTTTATGGGCTGCCATGAATTGTGCAATAAAGAGAGGCGTGGTGGCAACCCAAACAGAATCGGAAGCAAGCTGGGGAGTTTGCAAAGGAGGTCTGCCGAGTGGTTGAAAGGTTGTTGGTTTGGTTTTGGTGCTGTACTGTCTGTACCTTCCATAAGTCAATTACGAAGATCCATGAACTGTACATGCCTATTAACCCACTTTAATAGATTTTTTTAAACTAACTTTGACTATATTTTGAGCCAACCGTGGCTAAAACCACTGTAAATACAAAGAAAGATGTCAAGTGAAACTAGAAGCTAGTCACCACGCCCCGCCCTGCTCTCCCTTCTCAACCAGCACACACACAGTTCACAGTAATGTGATAGATCACCACTTAATACACTAGCTAATTAAGCTAACATTAGCTGCATGAGTTTGTTAAAAATGCTTTCCTGAGCTGGCTTAATTTTTCCAGCTGACTCATTTCTAAATGAAGAACTTAAATATGAACTCGATGAACGCTCAGTAAACACCTGTTTGGAGCGTTCCACAGGTAAACAGGTTCACTGGTAACAGGTGATCGTATCATGATTGAGATGTAGATCAGACTGCTTTCTTCTAACATATTGTAACCCTGTTTGGCTTCTCAGCTCACATTTAGAAATGGTGCGTTTCCACTTAATGTAAGTTTTTGACGATCACCTGCCTACACTGAGGGGGTACCATCTACAGTGGAAATCGCGATCGAGAAGTACCTGGTACCAAAGGTGTGTCAAGTCCAGTTGGCCCAAACTGTACGATGCAGTGGAAACACGGCCAGTACCTGTTTCTGTGAGCAGGGCTTTTTGAACAGTTTCACAAAACTTGCAACCAAATGTATTCAGTTAATGATATTCTCATTGGCCCCTGATGTGATGCTGTTACTACCGTAGGAACTTACTGCTGATAGTTAGCCGGACATGCTAACGATCTTAGCTTACATTACAGCAGACAAACACACTGTAATCTATTTCTTACACTTTTGTTCTTGTGTTTTCGGTCTTGGAGACCCCCTCCAAATCTAGCAACATGGCAGCACTGTTGACAGTCCAATCCACTGTTTACTCTACTTAGTGTGGAATGTGTACGAGCAAGACTTTGTCAAAGTACAATTTACGAGGTCAAGAATGAACTCTCACATTCAGATTAGAAATGGTTAAGTGTAGAAATGATGAGCCTTTGATGAACATCCAGAATTTGTTGCCAAGACATTAAGAGAGTCATTTATCATGTTACTACACTGTGGTTGAACAGTGATATAATCAACTGTAGCTCAAAGTGATAGCTCTTAACCTTCCAGTCATTTCTGAGTGATGGGAAAGGTATCATTCAAGAGAAGAGATTACATTCTTTTAACTCCAACTGCCTCGACAAAACATACAAATAACCTCAACGTTGCAGAACTGATTTCTTTCTAAATATGACAACAGAAGTGATGGACAAATTAGATACTATTTGCTGCCCTCTGAAAGCACAATTTGATAAATTGTTGCCTTAGAAAAGAAAGCATTTTAGTCCGCCTGCTTTGGATTTAGGTGCTGCGAACAATATAATGTTGTTTTTGTTTGAAATACGTAAAGTGCCCCGGCTCCTTGAATTAAGAGGTTCTCAGCTCGAAGCAAAGCCGTCGCTGAAAACAAGCATGAGCAAATCATGTCACCGTTACGAGCCTATATTGTTTTTCAATTTGAATTAGTGCCTAAATGAAGCATTATGATACATGCACACAACCTCTTGGTTTATTATCCCAGTCTTTTCTGCAGTTGGTTTTATTTTAATCACATTGAAGCATGGTTTATGCAGAATAACAAAAACGAACGGGGAGGCTAATTTTAACAGCTTTCATTTTTCATTTGACTCAAGCAGGAGGTACGTTTGAAGGCTGTTTGCATTTCGTGTGTGTGTGGATCTGCATGCATGCAGAATAGTTTGATATTGAACGTCCTGAGACACTTGAGGCTTCCCAACGCCATGCTACATACATGATAGAAAGAAATGTAATCTGTCTTCAACCGTTACGCGATGAGCTTTTCAATACAGGACGAACATAGCAGCTCCATTTGTCTTTGTAGTTTTACACGGCCCCGGGTTGTATACATGTGGATATCATAATGAGATATTGAGATACAGCAGGTGGGGGAAAAAGTAATGGAAACACGAGGCAATATACAGTTTGATATTATTTACCTAGCAAGGAATAAGGCCACGCTTTGCCTTCAGAGCAGCTTCATTCTTCCTTGTAATGTCGTACAAGTGTTGAACTGTGTGTAGCGGGAAGCTGAAGCATCCCTCAGGAAGCAGAACCTCCCGTTCTTTGAGTGATGAAGGAGGTGGAAATCCGCACTGCACTCTGCGCTCCAGAAATTCCCATAAAGGAATATTCCAGTGTGATTGGAGTGCCGGCTTATTTCCTGCCTTCGTTTTCTGCTTTACATCATTCTATTTTTTCAATTGGTGTGGTGTTATATTTGCTCTGGTCTGCTGGTCTTGATTTTTTATTTTATTTTATTTTTTAAGTGAAATAGGTAGAAGCGCTCCCAGTAGAAAATCATAACTAGCTCATGCTATTTGTGAAATCTAGTTTTTCTTGCTAATTTTATGAACTACAGCTGGAAGAGTGAAAGTGGGTCTGTGTGTGGGCTCGACTGTGCTGTGATTGACAGAAGCCAGGTCTTAATGACACCACAGAGAGTTTTTGTTTCATTTTGAAGATGAAAACATGAAAATCAGAGCATGAGAAAACTCTGATTTCCAACTCAGCTCTCACTGTGTTTAATATAAAAAAAAAAAAAAAAAAAAGCCTTAATCCTCACTCAAAATGTGAAAGTTTATGTTGATATGCGCGAATGATCAAATGGCCTCTGATTTAGACTGATGGATTACCTCAACACGTTGGCTTAGAAGTCTCATGTCGTGGTGCCATTTGGGAGTGAACGGAAAGTTTTGCAAACTTTTTAAAGCATCCAGCTGCAGGTTTTGTGCTCCTCACGCTCATTTATGACTTACAAGTGATTTTAAGATGCCAGATCCTCCATACCAATTTTGTGAAGCACACAACACACATTTGTTTTTGAGACTGTATCACAGAGGTGGAGTGATATATGCTATAGAGACTAGAAAACAATCTGCACTCACGGCTCAGTCATTCTCCGCCCTCTCCTGAAGTGAAACTTATGCCCACTCAGAAGACAAAGTAGGGCAAAGCACTGAGGCTTAATGGATAAAGGTGAGCTACACCAACCGAGAAGGCCGTATGCTATTACGCAGCACGTATGACTGACAATAATTTCAGTTTTCTTGTGGTTATTGTCTTTTGAAGTCATTATGACCTTGACTCTGAGGTTGAGCGTGCACTTTGCTTCAAGGAGCAGCAGGAAGGTGGTCAGAAGAGAGAGGTGGGAGGAACGGGTGGAGTCTGTCAGCCATGCAGCAGACAGAGCAAGTGAAGGCAAATTTATCTGTGTGGTATCTTTTAAACACAGAGGGAATTTGAAAGGCTTCATGGGCAGTGGCTTGCATGTGTTAGCTCAGTTCGTAATGATTTTTCAATGACTAAGAAACTTATTAATTGATACATACAGCTTTCAGATACTTTTCCCACAAGCGAGATCAGTCCATGAGCTGTCCTCTGCCTAATGTCCCTGTTTACATGTCTAAAACTGTCTCAATTTGACAACAGCCATTTGCCACTTTGGCATTTGTTGTGGCAATTACACATGACTCTCCCTTTTTTATTCCCTTTGCTTTTCAGTCATCTGGACAAAGACAGAAGGAGCAATTTTTCATATCATTCTGCATGGCCACTTACTCACTGACAGAAGCGCTGTTTGTAATTAGACTACTATTACTGTCTGCCAAATTACTGGTTGTTTTTCCTTCAGAAGCTCCAAACCATCATATGCCTATATTTGCCAGTGAGAAGCTGAGGCCGCTTTGTCCATACTGGGAGAGATCCATAATTGATATTGTGAATTTCGTTTGAAATATGTAACTTGGCTGAGAACCTGTTCCTGGCTGCTGGAGATTTGATAAGCCCCCTGCCCTTTTGTCAAGTTGAACAGACTGTAAAGGCAGAGAGATGTACCCCAGGGACCAATGAGCAGCTAAACAGATGACATGAATCCGAGCAAGAGTTCCAATGAACTTTCCTTGAACTAGAGAGGACCGGTGATCCATGGCCATATCTCTCTTCTCTCTCCCCTCTTTCTCTTCTTTTCTCTCCTCGACCATAACTTCTCTTTCTGTTCCCCCACCCGCTTTTTTTTTTTTTTTTTTTTTTTCCCCCTTTTTATTCATTTTCCCAGCTCTCCTCCCTCTCAGAAGCAGCCAAATGCAGTGGTAGTTCTTAAGCTAAAGTCACTAACAAGGCGCTGTCACAGTGTAGTGCCACTTCGCTGCTTTCCCATCATGTGGGATTTTGGTTTGAAAGACAGCAGTTCATTTTCCAATGTGTGGGCTTTCACTCCTACCATCCCCTCCTCTCTTTCCCATTGCGGCTGACCAGGAGTGCTCCCAGGCCATTGGTTTGATTTATCCACTCTGCTCAGGCAGTAAGCAACAATACACCACATAAAATGAAAATTCCCCAACCTCTCCAGATACGGTTTAGGTTTCAGAGTTTCAGATTTGCCAGTAGTTACACAATGACTTTGAGAGAGTCCTATATTTTCAACTTCCCTGTAAGTATTTATGTTAATCTCTAAGTGGCAAGCACACAAATTGATCTTGCTGCTTTTAAGTGAGAGCACTGACATCCAATATTTGATTTAAAGGTGAGACACTGTGTGCACAGACACGTTAAAGGCCTGAATAATGGTGTTTGCATTGTCGAGGTGCAGCATTTCCAGCTGCACATGTGCTCTGACTGTCTTTCCCCTTTTTCTTTTTACATAATAAGCCTCATCCATACAGCCAGCCATTTTCTGCAAGCGCTTAGCAGGTTCAGGCTTTTCATCTACGCTTCACTGTGCACGCCTGTCTCTCACCAACAGGGGGCAGTGTAGGAGTTCAAATCAATGCAAACTCACTTTCTAGAGACTGCCTGTCTGTCCTTTCAGATACACAAAGGAGTGAGGAGGCATCGATTTACATACATCAAAGGTGTCTTTAAAATACTTTTCAAACACTCATGATCTCGCTGTCTCTTTCTGTCTGTCTCTGCCTCTGTGCCCCAAAATTCAGTTGCCTTCTTTTATAAGAAAGAGCAAATAAATTGTTTATTTTTCCACTGTTCTAATATAAGATACCTGTTGTTGTAATGCCTACCGACTGGCTAATACTCACTAAAACGCACTGTACATTTCCCCTCAAATTGATTTTAAAACATGCCACTCAAATAACAGATGCTTTAAATCCAGACTGTGGCTGACTTGGAATCGAAAGGCACTGTATTAAGGTACTATTTGGAAAAATGTTCCTTCAGTGCCTTATCCTCTGGCCAGTGGACTGTGAAGATTGCATGTGTGTAGTTTGCCTAGAGGCAGCTGTGGTGTTCTGTCAGGAAACCTGTAGAAGAGTTGATGCCTGCTGTCAAGATCTCCGACATCCATCTACCATGTTTGGAACACAATTCCATACTTTTAATTCATCGGCCCCGAAATGAAACATCCACCATCTAAACGCAATGACGCTGACAGTCCGCTATTGATTGCTGATGTTAAAGTGAAGCACATCCCAGGTCATACGCTTGTATTATATTATTTTTGAGGACAGAGGATACATCATGTCTACCATATAATGGCTACTGACTTTAATGGAGTGAAATGGCATTTGAGCATTTTGCAGTGAAATGTTATGTAGCTGTTGACTTATCTATTTTGACTTTTGCATCAGCTGTATTGGATATTGTCTCTGCCTTCTCCTACCCATCACAAGAGCTGTCTCTCTTTACCTGTCTCACCTCTTCCCAGCAATACAAACAATTTACAGTGTGCATTGAGTCATTTATAACCTTCATCAACCTCTGTTGGCAACCAAGGAATTGGCAACAATATTTCCATGCCTCTGGCGCAGCTGTATGTAGGTTAAAGATGGGCAGTAACATGAAAGTGACAGTTTAACAATGGAACAAAGACACGAGCTAATTAGAGCAAAGATCCAATGGAAACATTTAGTGAACATAATAATGCTACTTGTCTATTTACAAGCATGGGATGAAGTATATGGCCATTTTGTGCTGTGTGTCGATTTATTAGTTAAATGTTGAAGGATATAGAGCTACTACAAATATTTATTTATCATTGTTCATCTTCCAAAAACTTCATTTGATCAACATATTCACCATTAACAGGTTGCTTATTAGCATGTATATTAGTAGCATATTGGCTATTTATTAGTCATTATAAAGCAGTTATTAATTGATTTGGCTTATTGAGATTGTAATTCATGTACAACAACTTACTATCAATAAACAGTAATTATGAGGTTATGGAGGGAAAACTTAGTTAATTGCCTAGAATAAAAAGGCAGTATGCTGCTAATATGCATGCTAATAAGCAACTACCTTAAAGTGTTGCCATAAATTTTTTGCATTATGGAGGGCACTGCCTTTCAACTGATACTCAAATTTCTGTTGTTTGGCCTGATCTGCATGCCTTCTGGCCCTGGTCTTGTTCAGTATTGATTGTTCCTGGTCTAGTGACTTGCACAAGACAAAGGTAGACTTCTTGGCTACAGCTCTGGCTCCCAAGGATGGAGCAGTGTGGTTCCCAAGATGATTTGTTGGCATGGGAAATCTACACCTGTCAGTGCTAATATTTAATGCAAGTGGTCCCTCCGGGTGAAAGTGTCATACTTGTTTGCAAGTCTCCAAGTGTTTCACAGTTTGCTGAATCCAAGGAGCAAAACCCAAGAGAAATGTTGGACTGGCGCAATATTTGCCCATAATACTACCTAAAGGCATACACAGTGTATTAAGTGAGGTACTGTAAAGCTTAATGATGAGTTATGAATAGATAATGAAGAATTACCTCAGCGTCTGGCACTGCATTCAGCCTTGCATGCACTGGAAGTTTACCGCAATTATTAATCTAATGTAAATCGTAATTATGGACTGAGCATTGAGTGGAGTTTTCAGGATGCCACAACGGGCAGATTATCCATTACCTGCCCATTACAGATCTAATTTCTTCTTTAATTGTTGTCAAGTAACTTTAATTATCTATAATTAAACCACTGCGCACATTAAAGTACGACTCAAGAGGAGCTTTTTTTTCCCCACAATTCAAGTGTCACTCAGAACTTTAAGCCTTTTAAGTTACAAACTCAGAATTAGAAAAACAGGAAGAACCAAGTTTTATGATTTATTGGCGCCATGTGGCCATGACGTCAGTGTATGCCAGAAGTAAAGGCGGAAGTCTTCATGCTTCAAAACCTCTTAGGAAGGAGAACTTAGAAATGTGACTGCTGCTCACATCCCATCTTCGACCAGTGTTTTAAGTATAACCATTATCTTTCCCTGACCTGAACATAATCAAACCTTTTCTATGGAGGTGGCAGATTGATGATTCATGATTTTGGAAGCGATTGTATATTTCATTGTGTAGGTTTGCAAGACTTGTGCAGCTGATAGTTAAGTCAGTTAGGGCACCGATTGAGGTGTCCAGGTCGTTCAGGGAACAAAGGTTTTCCAATAGCACTGACTCTGGGTCAGTCCTTGGTAAAAGCTCTTATCGAACACAATCACTAGTTTTCATGGGTGCAAACACTGCCCTCTCCTGTTTTCACTTGTAGCGAAAGCTTTTGAGTTTTGTACAATTCTGATTGACCTTTTTCTGTGAGTGCATGAGCAAAAGGAAACAACTGTGCCAAAAATGGACCTTCTATCTGCGGACAAAGGACAGATGCTGTATGTAAATGCTGTTCTTCTAAAGTATGTGCTGTATGTCTAGACCTAATGTCATAGCCACAATGATATAATGTGACAAAGTATTAAATATCGAAATAAAAGTTTTTAACCTCCACTGTAAATATATTCAATTGAAATTCATTTGCTGTTGGCAATGAGCAGAACTGATATCTTGAGGGCATTTCTTTAAAGGCTCCTCTCAACACTGATGCCCAGTTCAGCTTCTTTTTGCCTTTTAGCTTTTTAAGACACATTGGAAATCATTACTTGTCTACTCTGAAAATAGTCACCAGTAAGCAATTATATCCCTAATTGTGATTAGACCTGGAGCTTTCTCCGAGCGTTTTGTTTACATCACTTTTTATCAGGCATTTACTGGCAGGATGCCTCATGAAAAATTAAGCTACAGCAGAGTGATACAGTAAGGAAGGAGTAATGGGTGTAGGCAGACTGACTGGAGCACCGCTTCTTCCTGAGGCCACAGGAAGCTCCGTTTAGGGGATTTAGGTCACACTATTCCTTATCTGTAGTGCAGGGTCCCCCCTTCAGCCAGCTGGTACTTACAGATGAGATCTGGACCTTACTGACTCTGACAGCTAGATTGGCAGTCTATATCCCTCTACTCCATACCTCTTATCCCAGGCCTTCTCATAATAGAATAGAAAGCAACAAACTGGACATACTGAAGAAGCTAGTGTAAACCCAGAATCGGCATGTTATCACTCCGCCACAGCTAAAATTACAATCCTCTGTGAAAGAAAAATAGTTTCAGGACAAATCAGGATTCTCAGCAAACAAAATGAACTTCTGCTTTTCCTTTTGCCTCAGCGTTGTTTGTTGGCGCCGTCGTCAATTCTTGCTGCATCAGGATGTGGAAACGCACTGGGGCTCTTTGAATGTACATTAAAATAGGCATAATTAAACAAATTAAAATCACAGCTCTCCGTGTGCTGGATCATTAGAACAGCACTTTATACAATGTACAATTAAAGCATTTCATTGATTTTGCAAGACAATGCAAATGAATGCATTAGGGATACTCCAATAAATAAATAAATAAATAAGGGCGTGAGGTGATGCTCTCTGGTCCAACTTGTCAAGAAGATTACAAGAGCTCAACCGATAATGGATTTTTGAGGCCTGTACCAATATTGATGTTTAAGTGTTACAAAAATCTGATAACGATGTGCAACCTGATATTCCTTTTTTACATAGGCATATAACATTTTTGTTGAGAATTTTAAATTAGCTTTGCTGAAGAGTTGTGACCTATATTTGAACATTTTAACATATCAATTTCTGTACTATAAATTCTTATAACTATTGACATATCAAAGTAAGCTTTTCTTAAGCTAATGGAGAGATGCAGCAAGGGTCCGCCAGCTGGATTGGAGCTGAGGCTGTTGTGGTTGATGGTGGCCGTCTCACCACAATTCACTTGGCCATTGAGTTTGTAATTTAGTGTCATTTTCATTTGGGCTATAGGTTGTTGATCAAACTGGGCTTGGATGTAAAACAATGGAGGCAGCTACAGTATGAGATGGAGGTGAAGAACTTCCCACTTGAGCTGCTACAGCTACTTAGAAATGCTATTTATAATTTCCTGTCTTCGTCATGAGATGAATTAATACTCGCAGCTACTTTACAGTATCTTCCTCTTTCAACCGTACTCGTTGCTCTTCTCAGCTGCTTTGGAATTTACCTTTTGTGACTAAACTTAAGCCGTGATGCTTGGACGTCTGTGACTCCCTGTATGAACAGGTGGTGGATGTAGATGCTGCATTTTCCTGGCGCTGTCTTCCACAGGGCTGTCCCTGGGTTTTCAGCCTCACTGCTGAGCCTCAGATGCTACTCTGTTGTATTTATGTTTCATTTGTATATATGACATTTCTTTGTCTGGTGTTTCGCTTGTGCTGCCAGTTTTCCCAGCCAATAGTATCTGTTCTCTGCACCTGTCTGCTCGCACTCCTTATTCTCAATATTTCTCTAGTGCTTCATCAGTAATTATTTGCTGCCTTATTTTCCTTCGTGTAAAAAGCCAGCTTGATGCACAAGGCCGGGTGCTAACCATAAAAATTGTCTTTGTTTACATCAAAACTGTTGCTACTTCTCCTTTTTATAGAAAGACATTGACTTGATGGTAAAAAAAAACAAAACAAAAAAAACTCCCTTAACAACTAGTTAATTTATTTAGATAAGAATATAAGTGCTGTTGTTACTGTAGTCGCTACGATAGTAGGCTGAATTGTTTGCCAGTAGCTCCAATAAAAATATCCTTATTCACCTTGAAAATACATTTCCTTCTGTTTGCTTTTTATGTTATGTTTTATATGTATTCTTACCTAATTCCCTTTATTTAGTGTATCATTTCTTTGAAAAGTGCATGGACACATAACTTAAGTTCCATTAAATCATATAATGGGGATAATCCGACTTCCCCTCTGTGCTTTCTGTATTTAAAGCTGTGTGAACAAGTTCATAAATCACTCACTTAGCTAATGTGGATATCCTTTTTGGAGAAAATGACTATGGATTCAGAGGTGATGGTGATTGCAGAATGAAAGTAAGCACATTTTTCATTGTTATCATTCACACTGGTGTTGGCCGCTGAGGATGCTATTCAGGAAATGATGACACCAGGGGACCTAAATAGGCTGGTGGAGCTGAGGATAAATGGAAAATGCACTTAAATCCAGCCATTACATCTGTTAGCGCTTCTTTTTAGGCGTCTTCTCAATGCGGCTTGAGAAATGGTTATATAATTGAACGCGTAAAGAAAAAGGCCAGTGAAAAATTTGGGGCACTCCATCCATAGGTGACGGCGGCGCAGGTATCAACAAATCATCCTGAGATTACACATTTCAAAGAGCGCTCGCTTCAGTGGGAGCTGTATCGTCCTTCACATTGCCAACTGCAGCCAAGAAGCTTTCACATGTCCCACTTGAAAGAGGCTGGTTGGAACCAATGGATTTGACAGTTGCATCACTGGCTGCTTCAGACATCCACTGTCAGCGCTTTTCAAACACGTTTGTTGCCCGTGGCGAGAAATGATAAAGCAAAGTTTGCCAAGCGCTCTTATTTGTGGTATCTGATTGATACAGTTCCATTAACGACGATGCAGGCTGATTTTCTGTAGTAATGGGTAAATATTTGAGTCCTGCATCAGCGACCACAGACGACACTCACCATTCCCCTCATTTGTTGGCATAGCTGTTATGCTGCTCTCAGTCATATCACATGACATGTATGAGCAGATGGGCTTAGTTAGTTAGTTCTTACCTTCAGTTCCATTTAGTTGCTGTCATGTTTTCCAGTCAGTTTTGATTTATGCTCAGTTTCTTAATAATTGTTGGGAAGATAAGATCCAGACCAGTGTATTTGGAAACCTCTTTGACCTCATGAATCATTTTTACCACTTTTAATTTGCATTTCTTGTGTGGAATAAGAAAATCACCCTCCAGATTGAGACAAGTAAGCATTTTCTGATCTGATACCCTTGTCCGCAGAGCAACATTTGTCAATGCTTTCAAATATCAGTACACATTGCTGTTGCAAAACTAAAACCCAGTTTTGATCTGATTTTGCATTAAAATCGACTAGACCTATGTTATATATTTTGTTTAGTTGCGCGTTTGAATTATTGTTTCCAACAATGTTCAAACCCAGAGAAATCATAACTTTATTCAAGGTAACAATGTGTTCCATTTGGTCACCTGTCAGTGACGATATGGTAAACACTGTATGATACGTCAGAGTGCGGAAGAACGTCAGTGAATGAAAGTTTAATAATTTCGTTGTCCACGTACATTTCTGCTTCAGTCCCAATTGATTTTCATCGGCAGTGGTGGTTGTTTAACAATGAAGCCAACAAGTCCCATGATCCCATGCTGCTTCACAGCATCATCAAACTGCGTGTTTTGTTTTCGTTGTTTTGATTGTCAGACCTCGAGTGACCAAGATTATATAGTGTGCATTTACTGTACACATGTAGACTTTGTGGCTTTACAACAACATCAAACTACTCCCTCCTTTGCGCTCACTTTGTCACCGCCTTTTTTCTTCGGGGGAGAGTCTCAAAAAAATAATATGAAATCTCTAATTTATTAATATTCTGACACGGAGAAAGAAATGTAATTTTCTGTTTCGTGCAGTAAAAATGAAACCTTGCACATAGCTTTGAATGAGCAATATAAATATTATCATCAGAAAGAATTAACTGAATTAAGTACGCTTCATTGTGACTGGTAATAATTTTACACATCAATTTTCATGAAACAGATCTTTACTTTAGAGTAAATACTCCTTACTCAATAAGGATAACAACACAGAGTAGGATGGTGCTCTTTTACTGAACTGAGACAATGACAGACATGCATAAAACATATGAAAACAAACTTCTCTCTTTAAAGCTACTCTCTTGAGCCACTGGAGGAAGAGGGGAAAAAAAAGTTTTGACAAAATCAAATTTGATACAAATTGCATTTGTTCCCAAGGAGGAGACATTGAAACCTTTTCGCAAGAATAAGCTGACAGTGATTTCATTTGTCTAAGTAGATAAATCATACATATTGAACTTGTCTCTCACGGCGTGTCACTGCTCAGACCTGATTTAATTTGCCACTTTCTGGCGGCGCAAGAAGCCATGCTTAAACATAGAAACTCTGAAGGTTACACCATTTCAGCATTTTAATTAGTTGCGTAGTTCCCCTCCTTTTCTCCATCCTTCAACCAGATGAAATAGAGCCCACTGAAATTTCTCTTTTTTCTCCTTTCGGAGGAGTTTAGTGTCTACTTTTCAAATGCCTGTGAATTACCAGTCTGGTAAAATGGGAATAGTCCTTCCAGTCCAACACAACACATTCTTGTCATTGACCTTTTGAGAGTTTGGACTCTGTGGTGTTGTGGGTGGTGCGTGTACGGCTCGCTGTAAAGGCATTGCCTAAAACCAAATGAGAGAATTCAAATAGCGCCCTAGAAAATGCTCTGTAAATTGGGTAAGGTTGGAGGGTTCAAGTGTACCTGATGTGAGATCAATTGTATTGGAGTGCGGCGGTAACACTTATGATGCTCTTTGCAATGGGGTTGGGGGTGGTTGTGGGGGGGGGCGGTGGATGCCATGTCTGACAAGAGGACAGAAGCAGTCAGAGGAAAAAGCGGTGATGAAAGACAAACCATTTGTGCCCACGACTGAATACTGAAAGCTATATTTTACGGCTGCTATTCTACCAAATTGCTTTTGTGCGTTGGGGTGGCTTTTTAAATAATGCAATCGGTTAAAAGCTCTCTGTAAAGGCTATGCTTGTATAGCGTGGGAAGCTGGAATGGAATTGAGTGCATTTTTAGGAAAGAGGGTTATAATTTATGCACCATTGAAATATGGCCACTTTGTGTTTTTCTTTGCCACTTTGATTCAACAGGGTTCAACATGTACACAATCTGTTTGAAGATGAGTTCAGAGACCCTTTGGTCCAGTGTCTTTAATAACAGTCATTCAGACAAGTCTGGACTGCTTTGATAGCGGGGTTTTAAGAGTATTATGATATGATGATGCCAACATGCGGCCTTTGCTTCATTTTGCCTTTTCAAACAAATGATTAAAATTCACACTGCTGGTAGAGCACCATTAGTGACACAACAGTATTTTGTACAGTGGTAATACTGAAGCTAAGAGCAGCATGCGTCTCAGTCTCCTCTGCCTTCTCCTCTGATGTAATTAAAAGCTGTAAGTGGCAGTTGTTAGCATGGTCATGCATTCATCAGGGAGGCATAGCTTGTTGACCCTCCCCAACACAGCTGCTGCGGCTTCTCATTGGCAAAGCACATGGTTCACCCTCTGGACAATGGCTGACAAAATGATGGATCAGTTCTTCCGTATTGGCTTGTTGATCCATAGTCACCCCCCCTCCTTTGCCCCATACCGACAGAGTGGATATTGGCATTTGCCACTCAGGCAGCTGCGCCCCCGAGTCCCATAACTGCTGATTAGGCAAATGAGTCCCGGCCTTTGGAATAATTAATGTTTAACATTGGGGTCTTTACTCTGTGGATGATCGAACGGCGCTGAGGTGAGCGTGGTGGTGGAGATTGGACAGCGGGGGCCTGGCACCCTGTGACGAGGGAGGCTGCAGCCTGATCAGTGTCAATGTTAGCCCAGGTTAACCTTAGAGTGCTCGTGAGCAGCTGCACGCTGGGGTTGATGGAGGGATTGCAGTCTGACATTGGGCCTAGCATTTAATTGTCTCTTAATTCATTTGTTTATTGCTTATTGAATCAAGGGGGCATTTCTTGCAGTGGGAAGGGAGAGGGGCAGCGTGCTTTCTGTCTTAATGACTCTCTAATGTCACCAAGACTGTTTGCCGTTAGATGTTTGCTGTGACAGTTTTGTTAGCTCTGCCGGCAGCACAGCTCTGGGGATGGCAGCATCAGCCTGTGGGTGTGTTGGTCAGTCAGCCCACCACTCTGGGACAGACTGAAATATCTCAACAACTACTGGGTGTCAGAGGATGAAACCGGCTGACTTATAGTGATGACTTCCTTGTTGACTTGTCCAGCACCATCAGCTGGTTGGCAGTTTTGGCTTTTAGTGAAATATCTTGACAACTATTGAATAGATTGCCATGAAATTTGGTACAGATACTCATTGTGCCCAGAGTATCACATTCTGTCAGCACTGCCTAGTTTGATCTGATTTTTGAGTGAGGAGGGGGACGAGTCGTGATTATGCAAATTCAAAAACAGCGACTGTTGGCTGTGCTGTATCCATCATGCACTGCTCGCCGGATCTCCTGTTCCCCACAGAAAATGAATAAGATCCGTCAGCTCCATTGTGGCTGTGCCTTCAGACCTCTGTAATAGTAAGCTGAGTATCTTAAGGTTTTGGACTGTTTGGAGATATCATCTTGGGCACACGGAAAACATATTTTTCACTATTTTCTGACAAACAGTGAATTTCCTCATCCCCAAAAATGATATGAATATGAATAGATTCACTGATGTGAAGATTTTCAAGCTGGCTGACGTCAGTCTGACGAATGGAAACTGCCGATATATTTATGCAGGTGTGAGTGCGAATGTATCGTCACCCCAACACCAACCCCCTGTCGTTTCAGCTCTGTGAGGGCGGTGAGTAAACAAACAAAATAAGCACACAAAACATCAAGAAAAGAAATATTCTTATACCTATTGTCAGCTATTTTATTGAAATGCCATTGCCCAACCCCAGAATATAATCATAGTTCCATACCTTTAATACTTCTGCCCTGTTTTTCTATTTAAAGCAGGCTGATTCAAAGCATAACCTGTAACCTTAATGTGATCCCGTTCATTTGAGGCATTAATGATGAATCACATCTCTGCTTTGAGGATTATAGAGGAGAACAAAGAAACACAATGATCTAAACATGATAAAAAAATTCAGCCTGCTCATATTGTAAACACTGCATCTTAAAGCCTCTCTGTATGACTTGCAGCTATGTTTGAATTGGATGTACTATTTTTCATTTTGAAGTGATGAAATATTTAAGGGGCAGACAGAAGTCTGTGCGACACGCTTGACCTTCAAAGCAGAAAGTCTGCTGTGTTATTACAGTATTTATATGGCTGTCCCCACCCGCACAGCACGGTTATAAAAATATTTAATTACTCAATTAACTGAGGGACAATATAACCCTGTAGGAAACAGGTGAGGGGACAGGGCGCACGTGATCAAATTCAACAATAAGGAAATCCACAGAGGAACAATGATTAACAGTCCAAATGAGAACGTGCTTTTGGAGTTTCAATGTTATATTATTAACTTAATTCACACGGCGGCATGTGAGTCGAGGAAAATGAGGTGACATTAAAAAACAGTTAGATTTCAGCCATCATCCCGAGACAGATCCACATTGAGATGACACCTCTGAATGACATTGATGGAGGAATAATGGTGGGCTCAGTGGATGGATACCAATGGATTCCCTAAATGGTTGAGAGTGCTGCATTGTTTTCAGTTTGTGGAAAAAAAAAAAG
The DNA here is from genome assembly GCF_051107435.1 of Chaetodon auriga. Taxonomy (NCBI): domain Eukaryota; kingdom Metazoa; phylum Chordata; class Actinopteri; order Chaetodontiformes; family Chaetodontidae; genus Chaetodon; species Chaetodon auriga. The sequence continues at coordinate 9,127,576 of NC_135097.1, read as the reverse complement.
AGCTCTGTGTGCTGAGAGCATATCCTCTCATGAGTTCTGTCACTGCGTTTCACCCGTGATGTTATGGATTTATGGGGGGAGAGGGCATTCATATCCCAGATGGGGGCTCTGATGTGGCCAGATTCAGTTCATTATCGATTGTTCCTCTTTTAACTGCACGGAGAGCGTTCAAAGGAGCGATGAGAAAGGGATTACCGTCAGCAGGTTGGAATAAAACTTTCATAGGACCAGTTTTCTATTCCTTAATGCTCGAAGCTACTTTGAAAGTAAAATTCCGAATTTACATTTCACGACGCTCCGCTAAGCGGTCTGAAACTGTCCAGTCCAGTGGGTACGAGCTTGACTGAGAACTCACAGCCATCGAGGATATTTTGTGATGAAATACGATACATGTTTTTACTTTATGGTCACTGGAATTGCAAACTCGGACAACTGGAAATAATTGCCCAAAATTCATGCTTCAAATATGTAAAGACTGACTAAAGAATAAAGTCTCGTGCAAATCAAATTGGTTAACTGGATTTTGAAAGTGAACATAATTACAAAACACCTAATCTGCTTTAATTATTTGTTGTTAATGCATCACACGGTTCATTCAGGCAACGTTTCCCTCTGTATTTCCTTTAAAATGTGAGGTCAGACTGGTACAGTTTCTATTGTAATTCACAATTACATTTGACAATATGTGTGTCAAGTAATCATGGGGAATACAAAGGCAGGAGAAAATAAAAGGAAACCTTAATTGCAATCTGAAATTCAACAGGGGAACTCATTAGAATCAAAGCTGGCAAAAGTCACACGTTTCCCTTGAAAAGAAAATGAAAGTTTTTTTTTTCTGTCTTCAGCAGACATTGATTAATCATCTCTTGAGGAGTTTGAAGGTCCATTCATAAAAACGGAGGCTCCATTCCTCAGACTTTATGGAGGAGATTAATCATGTTTTGATTTGTTAAAATACTGCTGACTTGAAGTTGTCATAGAAATCCATTTGATCATTTTTTTCCCCCCCGGTTAACAGTTTTTTAATAAGCACACTTGTGCTGACTGCAGATAAATTCAGCCACAAAATACAATCTTTCCTTTATTTTTACCATGAGTCAAGATAATACTACACAGAAACTTAAGACTTAAGAACAGAAGCACCAAAGAAGCATGAGTAGACATTACAGGCTGTCAATACTGGACATAGCAAACAAAATACTGATTATTCTGCTATTCAGAGTCTTACCAGTGGTGGCTCAGACACTATGTTTGGTCTGATAGCGGCTCTGTAAAGTCGGCTGTGGAGTCCCTAAAAGTCAGCTTGTCAGAATATGCCACTGCTCTGTTTTCTGGTGTCATCACCCATCAGCTCCCCAGTAATTTTACCACATTTACTCCCCTGACTGGTTCATCCCAGCTGCTTTACCTTGGCTGCTGTGTGTATGATGCATTCGGTTCTAGGAGGAAGAGGTTCACTGATTCATCCTACAGGGGACTATGAATATCACATAGCAAATTAAATAGAAAGAATTTCCCCCTGAAGTGGCAGCGACTCTTTTCATGTGAACCCGTGGCAGTGGGATGTACCATTTTCATTATCAGTAACTTAATACAGCTCTGACACGGTGGAAAAGGAATGAGCAGTAAACAGTGAGGCTGTTATCACTGGGGGGAAAAAAAATTACATTCAATTACATGCTAAATAATTTTAGTGTGAATCCTTTGTGTGTGTGATTATCCTTCATCTCACCCTCCCCTTTGGTGTTTGGTTTGTCAGTTCTGGGCTACTGTAGAAACATGGTGGTGCATCATGGTGGACTCTGCACCCTCTGTAGATATAAGGAGCTCACTCTGAGGTAACAAAAACACAAGTCCTATTTTCATTTTCTTATTTTCACTAATGAAAACACAACTATGAATATTATTGTATTTAATGTCTTCCAGTAGATCCCCTTAAATCCTTCACACCGGTCCTTTAAGGGCCGTATCTTAGATTAGAAATTTTGTGTCACCAAAATTATTCTAATTCGTCCTCTAGGGCCCATGAATATCCATACCAAATTTCATTGATGTCTGGCTCATAGGCGCCTTAATATCTTGCTCTGAACCAGTGTTGGATAGACTTTCAGATGGATCAACTTTAAGCTGTGCTGCTAGGAAAAAGCGTGTCACAATGCAAACAACACATGCATTAATGCATGAAGTGCTTCCAGCGCTTTCTTTGTGTCGCTGCTAGAGCTTTTTAACACCCTTATTAGCTTGCATTAGCTAAGACGCAGATTCCCAACAGATCATACAGTAAGAGCACTGCACTATCACTTAATGGGAGAACACGCTATGCCCCTCTGTATCGTATAACCTTGGGCTTTATGCCGGATGTCTGAAATGACATTTCATGAGCATGTATCCGCCCACGAAGTGAGAATTCCCAAGGAGATCCCGTGACAGAGGCATGATCAGCAATAGATTCACACTGTCACATTTCTCCCATATTAGGATGTAAAGCCAACATCTTGCATATTGATAGACTTCCTGGAGCGTCGGCCGTAGAGCTTCACCTTGTCACTCTTGGCAAGTTGACAAGGCGGATTCTGACCTTTTCGTCTGAAGAGCATAAAATACTGTAATAATACAATGTAATAATAGTATGTAATCATAAAAATTTGGAAGTTAAGGCGTTGATAATCATCTCGAAAGGCTAGACGCAAACCAAAAGGAGGTTTTGTGTGCACACAGCGTGCATCATACAGTATCCTCGCTGGTAGATTTGGAAGGTAGTCCTACACAAGCCAATTTGTTTGGGAGGACTAATGCCAGACAGCTGCGCAATTACACCTCAGCACAAAGCTAAGCCAATCTACTATAGACAGTAATGGCTTGCATTGATATGCCTGTGTCTGTCTGAACAGTACCCACACACTGAATTGTCAACATAATGTCACACTCACATCTCAGGTTGAGCGGTGGAGCGGCATCTTTTTTTTTTTTTTTTTTTTTTTTTTTTCTCCTCCAGCGCTTGTTACTTGATAATGAAAGCGAGATGATGGCAGCGAAATGCACCCATATTAATCTCTCAGCATTTTCTACCATGACAGCACAATTTTCAGTGCCTCCTCGAACGATCATCCGCCTCAGTGTATATGTCTCTCAGAGCAGATGCAGAGTGCGCTCGCATCTCCCAGATCCAATTTGGATATAATGTTTAAGGTCTGTCATTGTGGAAAGGAGAGAGAGGGAGAGAATCTGTTGACGTGCAGCAAACTTTGGAAAACATTTAAGATTTCTTTAAAGTTGGGTTACTGTTGCTGTAGTATCATGAATGTGTACTTTGAGTAGATTTCCCCTATTTGAATGACTCTGGATATAAACTCACACCAATAGGGTGATGGCTGATTGAGGATTTAACCTGCTATGATAAAACAAGCCATTTCCTGGTCTGTTCTGATTACCTGCAGCTTCATTATTTGCTTCCACAAAATTGAATGCAGTCCAGAATACTACTCCTCGCTCGCCGCAATGTTAATCTCTTTCCTTTTTAGATTGAAGACTTTCATCAGATTGAATTCTTATGGGCTTGATGGGCGAGGTGGCTGCATCTTTTTCTGCGCTCTGGTAAACAAAATGACAAACTTGCTATTCCTTCTGCATGGAGGACAGCACATCATTTCCAGGGTGCTCAGCAAGTTTAATGATACTTTCACGTCGTAAGTCTGGTCTCACAATAAGACTACGAGAAGGCAGCAACATATAGACCCACAGAGCACCACCTTACCACCTTTGCCCCCTGAAATAATCCCTATGTGTATTAATCCACAGCTGAAAATAGTCCCTAACAAATCCAGTTTATTCCTGTATGAGTGAAGTTTGCCAGAACCTTCTGTTTCCAGCTGTTGAAGGAAATTATTCAACATTTTTTCTGTTCAGCTGATGAAGGAAATATCTGTCTATTTACCTGCCTAGTGCTCTGCTATGCTCACTAGCTAGTCCAGTAAGTTTACCTATCTACTGTTCAGCGCTAAAGGCAGTGCAGTGGGTAAATTAGAGCTTGCCTGCCTGCTATGGCTAGAAACAATGCTGATTAGAGCAGTGTGTCTGAATTGAAATAGAGTTTAAAGATGCCAAATAACTTGGGCTAGCTTGAGTTAACATGATATTAATATGTTGGTTAGTGCACCTTTAAGGATGTAAATTCAGATTGAGTTTGTTTACCCTGTTCTGTCTTGATGATATTTCTCTCGAGAGGATGCGATGCTTCCAGGAGGAAAAAAAATCACCTAGTGGTTTATTGTCCTGCAGTCTTGCAGATTTTTCCTATAGTGCAACACAAAACATCATTAGCTAGTGAGATGCAGTAAGTGGCTAGCAAACGCACCAGGAGGTTTCATACCCTGCTCCGACGTAGTTTGCCATTATCAGGAACGTTATGGCTTCTCTCACGTTTGCTTGCTTGCTGTGGATTTATTTGTCCTCCAGTTGTTGCCTTAATGACAAGTGTTGAATGCTCTGAATGCCGAATTGCAAATGCAAGCAAAACTAATTACAACAAGCCTCCCTCATAGGTAACTGAATGCACCGCAGACAGAAATGTTTGACAGACATGAAACCAATTATGAAACACACGGTTGTGAGAATACAAAATTTACAAATAAACACAATGATGGCGTGTTAGTATGCAAACCGTTTAGGGAATAGTAAATCAATAAATATCCAATGGAAATGGACAGAAATCATAATGTCTCTGTATTTTTTAACTTTAAACTTCTGTCCAAGTCACATGCAGGGCACTGTTTGAAGATCTGTCCTTGCTGTCAAACTTGACATTGGATTTCTAGAAACTGGAAACGACTGAGGCTTTATTGAAAGCCGACCTTTCTCTGTGACATCGAAAAGAGCAACAGGCTAAGGAGGCACTTTACAGATTTGTCAGTTTGGAGTGACAGGGATGCTGTGTACAGAGTAATAGCCGGCCACGGTATCTCCTTGAAAGACAATGTAAGTAGCAGCAGTGGAATTATAATGCCTTCCCTTTTGCTTCTTCCGTCTCCGAGCTCCATGTTTTCAAAGAATCAATAGAAATAAGCCATTTTGGACTAACAGCATCTCAAATAATGCTGCTTTGTTGCGGTGTGCACATACACATCTATGTGGTGTGTTTGGCTTTCTGTCTTACTCACAGGCGTAGACAAAAAATGGCATAAAGCTGCAGATATAAGAGGAGGGCAGAGGAAGCAACAACAATAAAACTCTGCTGTGCTTCTGACTTTGGATAAAGACTGGACTGTGATATTTCCCATAAAGGTTGTCTGCCTTTCTCTCTTATCTCCTCTTCCTCTCACTCAGTCTCTTATTCTCACTTTAGCTCTGTCTGTCTCTCCCACACCCTATTTCCTGGGACCATTCTCTGACAGGAAACATTACCACCATTACAGATCACTAGATACTGTTCGTCGGATGTCAAAAGAATCAGATTGATCACATGGCACGACAGAAGTGTTGCACTGTGGCAGAGGGGACAGTCAAATGGCAGAAAATAATAGGGTGCTTGCAAGACCTGACAGATAACTTGGAAGAAGCCATACAATAGGCAAGCAACATGGCTGAGCTCCACAATGGAACAAGCAGGAAATGGCTTTGCATTTCAGCCGTCCTCTCATTTCAGCTGACATCCCAGATAGCATATGTCACACTGTTAGAAAAATATCTATGCAAGGATACGGTGAATCACAGCTGCAGGGAGCAAGCGGACTCTTATTACAGCCCCACCTGCGAAATGTGCAGATATAAGAAAAACTCAATGGTTATTTCTCGTTGCTTCCAATACAAGACGATTTCCTGATTAATGCTCAATTAGCTTTTAATTAGAAATCAATCTCATTTGCATAGAAACATCAATCCTCATTCAAAATAAGCATTTTATCTGCAATTACAAAACCCATTAAAGCATAATTAGGCTTTCACACTCAGAATCACATCATGATAAAACAGAACATTTCTCGGCGTGTATCCTCGAAGTGGAGGCGTGTTCTGTCACGTTCTCCCGTGAAGGATGAAACATAATTAGAGCTGAAATGATTGGTCGACTAATTGATTAGTCGGTCGACAGAATATTTATCTGCAACAATGTTAGTGATTAATCGTTGAATGATTTATTTATTATTAATTTTGGGGTTGATGACAGTGTTGATCAAGCAGTTCACCACTTTTTTTCCTTATGGGAAAAATTATTTTTCAAAAATGTATTTATTTTGCTTCTTTTGGTATTTGAATCAATGCGTATGATTCAAATACCAAACAGATTTCACATTTTCTCAACAACCACCCAGCAACATTCAATTGATCAACAAAAGACCAGAAAGACACTCAGCCTGGCCTCTTGTTTCCTGTCTTTGCTGAGCTTCCAACCTTTTGAGATTGGGATTTTTGGCTTTTCTGATTTGCTGTCTTTTCGCTTTGGCGCTACTATCTAGTCAAAATTTTAAATGACTCAGCACTTCAGTTTGTGACCAAATATGTGCAAAATTATTAACATTCAAATCAGCGTCAGTATGTCTTTGTGTAATTACAGTAGGAAATGTTAGCATGCTAACATGCAATTACACCTGCTAAACATCAGCATGTTAGCATCGTCATTGTGAGCATGTTAGCATGCCGATGTTAGCTTTTCATGAAAAGCACTGCTGCTCAGTACAGGCTTACAGAGCTGCCGGCATGGCTGTAGACTCTTAGCCATCAGCCATAGTCGTTTTTGTTCGCTATACATTAAACTGAATGTCTTTTGGGTTTTGGAGTGAAGCATATTGAACTTGAGCATAGACATTTCTTAAACCAAATGGTTCATCCAGAAAGTAATGCACAGACTAGAAATCAACAATGAAAATATTCTCTTGTCGCAGGCCAACACGTCCTATTTATTCCTTTACGGTTGATTGTCAGAAGTTTGACACGTCAGATGATTTACAACATGATCAATTGTGAGGACAACATTGCATAAAGAGTTGCCAAACCAAGCAGAAAAATAAAGAAAACAAACCTCTGTTGGTTGAGCTTAATGACCATTGATTTCCATTGAAAGTGTGATGGTGAAATGAATGAATGGATTGCGAAATGCTTCATCCGGCGAGCACAGTCAATTCAGCGCAGGGATTGATCACACTGTACATTCTGTCTTCTCAATGCCTCAGCCATCACATCTCATCTGTGAAGCTCCTTGTGCATTTGTAGCAGCAGTATGTCCTGCAATAAAGCCCACAGGCTTCTCCTCCGTGTGTGGGCGTTGGCATTCCCCCCCCCCGTCATAAAAAAAAATAAAAAACACACTGCGAGCGCTGTTTAACCTTGAGCTGTTGCTACTCGCGCACATATCACCTTTGCAGCTCCCCTGGCTACTGATATAAATCAAAATGTCTGCCGCCGTTTTAAGATGAATCAGCAGTTTTGGGGGATTGATTGAATTTTATCTTGATTTCATAAAACATTTAGACAAACCAATTAAAGAGGTGGCTGACTGCAGCCACGAGCACTTAATCCATCATGCTGTCAAGGGGATAAAATCAGATTGACACTAATATAGTCGATATGTTGGTGTATTTGCAATCTGGTACAATAAAGTGGAAGTTAATTAGAGTAACTCGAGGAAGGAGTCATGATTGGTATGAAAATGGCTGCGATTTGACAACAAGCCTGGATTAATTTGGTGTACGAGGTGTAAATTTTTAACCATGCTGGTTTATCACGCACAACTTTGCCGTCCCCTTTGACTCCAGTCATTTAATTTCCCATGCCTTACACCTCACAATGCAGCAAATCCATTGCAGGCCAACGGTATTATACTGCAGTGCGGTCCAAATATTATAATAAGATGGATGGCTACTGCACATTCTCCTGGAGGACTGGCTTTCGTGGTCTTGTCCACCAACTGCAGGTGAAATACGGCGTGCCCATTAACATGCAGTGGTTCCCCCTGGAGTTAACGGCGTACTCCCACCGAACTCCTTCTCCCTTTGTTTTAAGGCAGGCTTCTTAATTACTAGCTGTCCCATTCAGGCTGTAAATGGCCCTTTATTGCCATTCTGTAATCAGAATAAATCCTCAAGCCTATTCACTGGCCTGATGCCCCTCCATTGATTTACAAATGACCCATGTATTATTAATCCGATGTTTTCCCCCCTTTTTACCTCATTATAAGGCCTATCTGCAAGTAAAGGGCACCTCGCTACAGTGTTATCGCACATAACGGTGTTCCTCCAGAATTCTCTCCAAGAGGTTTGTTTTTTGATATGATACTGGTGTTGTGTTGATAACAAAGAATAGGCAAAGGAGTGTGGCGGTATCAGTGCTTCCCCCTATAGTTAATATTATGGAGCGTATCGCTTTTATCTGCTCCTTTGTGCATTTTCTCCTTTTCTTTAATCTTTGTCTTTGTAGAAAAGACAAAAGTACACAGTGACATGGAAAAGCTGTATAAAATGTACTTTTGGCCAGGAAATTAAAGTTTATAGCCATCTGTTGTGGCGCTGGGGAGGTTTTCAGAGGGTGTTCTTTAGAGAAAACAAACAAAAACAGACTTCAGCTGCTTTGATGAATGATGTTGGACCTAAAAGCTTGATTTAGTGTAATCTTCCAACATATATTTTCATGACAAGACCTTTTGATAATGGCTATACATCTTAATGCAAAATAACGCCATCTACCACTATCATCTTTATGTGCCTTGGGACCTATTTAGCAGTATAAAGTAAACTTTTTTTTAGTGTTTTAGGGTGTTTACTGTGTTAAGAAATGCAAAATGTCAAAGATACATGAGGCAAAAGCTCTTACATGTATATGCCAAGGACATGGAGACGATGTAATGTAACGCACGACAAAAAATAGTGCAATCCGGAGGGACTTGTCATTTAAAACTAAGCAAACATCCCACTGCAGCACAGCCCGTGGTAGCAGCTATAACCAGCTCTCAAATGAAACCGAAGATGCGTATCGCAGAGATGCACATTTCCAGTTCCTCGAACCACTGAACCGGCTGAATATGGGGATTAAATAAGACGTCTTTATTGACTCTTTAGTTTCACATTACAGCCTGAAATGAGATCATAAGAATGGTAGAGGCTCTGATCAATGCCTCACTGGAGCACTGAAATTAATAAAAGTCACGGCTGTATTGATAAAGCCTTTGGCAGATAAAGGCTGTCAAGGGGAGAATCACAGTGAATATAATTCATAAAGTCAAGTATTTTTTGCTTTTTTTTACCCCACAAAGCTTTCCCATCTTTATCAGCGGGTGCAAGCTTGTAACACGCACTTTCAAGTATTGTGCTTGTGTTGAGCTAGTTGACAGATTGAGGGTGTAACTTGGAGAGGAGTTAAATATTGAGATGATTATAGAGCAGCAGGAGTTGCAGCACTGCTTAATATCACAGTTACTGTAACTAAACTAAACCACCATTAGCTCTCTTAGCTTACTTGATAACAGCAAAACAGTGGTGTCGGACCATTTCTATTGAAGCCGCGCCAAATTAGAAGTCCTCCTGAGCTTCTATAGAAAATCGCCATGAATCACCACGCTATTAAAACAGGATTAAAACTGAACCTTGAAAAAACAAACTTTCACTCTTCATCCTCACAAGCGGCGAAGCTCTGCAGTCATTTCACTGCACAAGAAATGTACAGACGCTGAATGCAGTCATCAATTCTAATCAGCATGCTGCCTCAAGTCCATTGTGCTCACAGTTTCATCTCCTTCAATTACCATGGCAAATTGGCTTTGAAGCCCGAGAGTCAACTGAAGCGGTTAATTTTTAAGCAGCATTATGAAGGTGGGCGTGGTGTGCATTGGTCACATCAACTAATTTATTATCTTTCATGATATTGTATTGAAGGGGGGAGGGGGAGTGTGTTCATATTACCTAGCAGCAGATTTCTTCTTTCGGAGCTGCGTTTAAGAGGAGAAGTGTTTGTTAACATTGCACACCACGTCTTGGTGTTGTTCAAACAATGAATAACAAAGAGGGCTCAAGGAATTTTCGGTACGGAGAGCAAAGAGAGCAAAGACGCTTTGCATATCCACAATCTGTCAGAGAAATAAATAAATTACCGCAGCGCTTCTTCAAAAACAAACAGCTGTCAAAAAGTCACTCAGGGGCACCTCGCGCACACCTCTTTCCCCCCGGAAATCAAATCCCAGCAAAGAGGATTCTTTTTATTGTATTCCGCTTTTTTTTCTCCTATTGCTCCACTCCTTTTGTATGTTTCCATCTAAGAAACAAATCAAGCAAATAACATCCTTGGAGGTGTCTGCGTTTTAATGTGATGTCTGCTGTGCGGTGTCTCACTACAGAGTAATCCTTCTGTAGCCTTAGGATGCGCCTGTGATCTCCGCTTTGAGAGAGCCAAAGAGACTTAGCAATAAAAACGTCATTATTATCATGTAGTACCTGGCACTAAATGCAAATAACATAAATTAAGGGGGGAGGGAGCGGCAAATGAAACAGTCAAAGACGACAGCAGGAAAGTGTTTCCTCCTTTGTTTCCTAAGCAGTGACGCCGGTTGATGTCCCCTGCTTCACTGCATCACTGAAGCAGGAAGCGCTCCAGCTCACGTTTGTTGACTGTGGATCATTAACCGAAACATAAGCTCAACCTGCTGCACCTGAATATTTCGTTACGTGTTGCACGCATGCATTGTTTAACTCAAATGCACAGCGTGTGATCTTTGCCTCAAGAGGCCTCCAAGTCAAAACAATAGCAAAAGCCAGAGATTGATTATGAAGTAGCGTGGGATCAATGGAGCTGCTGTCTTCATTGTTCAGCTATAGCGAACAACAGTGTGGCGAGCTAACTGGTTCGCCGACTTCCCTCCTCGCTCTCTGAGGTATCATCTGGTTTTTCCTGTGTTTTTCTGCAAGTTATAGCAACTAGAGAGGCCAAAGAAGCCATTGACAGACAACGAAAGGCACCACAGCCTTCCCTCTCGACATTGTAATGTGGACATATTACGGATTATGCCTTTGGTGAAAGATTAATGTCAGCTAGTAACAATTATGACTGCAGACTGTCCTCCAAGAACTTTGACAGTGTCTGTTGTTTGTTCAGATTCATGAAGGAGCAGCTACAGCTGTTACAGAGCAACAAAACTCGAGGAGGAAGTGTGCGCACTTTGTTGGGTCGGTTTGACACCGGAGACCACTTTTCACATCCTGTTTCCCACTGACAGCAGTTGTTGGCTTCTTTTAACTGAGACCACGATCGCTCCCAAACGAAGCAGATTTTTCTTAACTTCTCCTCATGATCAGTTTTATGTGTTTTTTGAATTAAGGTGCTGAAAAATCCTGTGGTTATGTCTTTTGTCATTTAGTTTGGAGGACTTTTGGCCATTTGAATCATTTGTGTTTTTCACACTTTCAGCTATTGAGGGCGTCCCAAAAAACAACATGCTCAAGTGAGCCTTAAGCCTGTACTAAGTACTTGTGTACCCGTAAGTGGTACTACAAAATTCGTTGACTTGGCTCAACAGGTACACACAAAATAATGACGTAAAATAGAAAAGACAGAACACATCCTCGTACATATGACTGGGGCACTGGATTTAGCCCAATTACACATCTCTATTTCTGTTAAATTGAATATGTTTGGTCATGGTTTTGTCCATTTTGTAAATGTGCTCATTTCTGAAAGGTCACGCGGTAAGGTGCTCTGTAAATATCTCAATCCAGTCAGACAACATCATCTGCATCTGACGTCAAGATGACTGCCAGCTCTCAGCACTTCACACCTCCGCTTAATGGAGTCACCTCTCCATGTAAATCTAAGTTGTGTAGAGAAATTGCATATTTTCAAACCGCTAAAATAAGATGTGTGAAAACATATCTATTCAGAAAAACTGGAATAATTCTGGAACATTTGAAGAAATGAGGTGGAAAGGTCAAACAGCTACCGAAATCTAATAAACCCAGAGCTGTGTCACTTTCAGAGCACGATTAAATCACTCCTTTATTTCTACATTTATTCATTCATGTACTTCAGCATTTTCAGGATCCCAGCATACCTACTGGACAGCCGGCAGCCAGGAATAAAATGAGACTGAGCCTTGAGCGTAAGAAAAAAATCTTACTCTAAAAAAATATATTTGGACATAATTCAGTTTTGAGCCATTTCTATTGGGAATCACACCGCGGCTGCATAGAGAGGGCAAATTAAAGGGATAAGTCACTGATTTAACATCATTTGGCAGTTCTTGTCTTCCCCTCAAGGCTAAATAAAAGTGACAGAATACAGATAGCAATATTTAAGCCCTGGGCGGATGGAAAGCCTCGGACCCTGTTGTCAACAGACGCACCTATTGTTCTGAGTGGCTGCAGGAAAAAAACCCGAGGCGTTGGTGCATCCCCCGACACTCTCTGTCCGGGGTTTTTAAGCAGGTGCTTTCCGTCAGCTGTCAGAGGCAAAAACACCTGCTTTGACGTACGACTGGGGTGTGGTGAGAGGTAAGGTTTGACGCCTGCAGAGGAGAGCAGCGGCAGTTTTCAGTCCAGTGTGATTCAGTGTTGATTCACCAATCATACCCATTTGGTAGGGAGCAATATTTTGGCTACTGTCTGTGTGTTTTCATTGATTATTTTAGCAGACGTGTGCCAGTTTTTGCAGCTTAAATATAATTTGGAGGTTAAAGTACATGCTGCGGAGCAGGTCAGTGTATTTGTGTTTTCATGTTAAGACCCTGCTGAACAGTGATTTCTAATTAAAACAGAGAGCTATTTCTGGGTGTTGATAATTGAAAATGTAGGGTCCAACCCAATAAATGAATCACTCTGAATGCTGGACCACAATAGAGGATTATTAATTAAGAGGGATGCCAAATTGCCTCCTAGCTGATTCCCTTAAAATTGCAACACAATTTTATGTCTTAAAACAGGCTCAATTTGCAGTTCAGATTGAGACTTAATGAACTGCATGAACAAGCCTTTTTAAACCTCCAGATAAGTATTTGCTAACCCTAACTCGAAACATCCAGTGACAAAAGCTTGACCTCTATTGTATCTAGTAAGATAATTGTTGCTGTGTTAATGGAAATGCTGCAATTACCAAATCCAGTTCAGCCTACACTCTCCTCAATCTTCATACGGTTTGATTTTTTTCAAAGAAGAGGCTGCGACTAGCATCGTCACCCCGAGATACAGCTCAGCATGCAATGCAAAGCAATTCTCAAGTGTCAGTCATACTGCTTTGCTTGCTGTGTGCTCCGAGCGGACTGAGAGGTAGTGTGGACTTGTGCAGTGGTGTGTCTGGATTTCCTGGGACTGGTTGGCTGGCTGTACAGGGAGGCATTTTGAATTATGGATCCACCTCCCCCCTCTATTTGTGCCTGTTTCATGAGTTTAGGCAGTCTAGTGTGGAAAGAAAGTTTAATTTTTAGACATGAGCAGGTGGGTGGTAGCTGGGTTGCTCCTTTGGGGGTTACACACAGTTTCACCCAATATTACCACCCCTGCAGAGCAACAATGATTACTAAATCACTAATGAGGCTTAAATGACAGCAATGCAACTATCCAATTGTGTTTTTTCAAATGGATTTTAATGCTTTTAACCCTCTACAGCATTAATTATGTTGTTCATGAAGCAGAGATGAGTGTTACATTTTCTGCACTCTGCCTTTGCATGAGAAACACAAAGCGTAACAAATACGTGCTGTCTTGCAATCAGACATGGCAAATATGGCTCATTCTTGGTTTAAGCAGTGTTTGATATGGATGACGAATGTGTCGTTTCTGTGTGTTTGCTGTAGACTGGTGAAACCTACTGTACATAACTGCTTCCAGGCCTGATGACGGGCTCCATTCTCCTTTACCGTCAGTGCCCTCAAGCTCACTGTCCTCATTATTAGCGGTGAACAACCTGAACTGCACACCGAGGTTTCCTTTCTTTAGACCTTAAATGGACCCGTGTCCATTATTGGCAGTTAGTGTCAGTACATAGCAAGAACACTGACCAGGGTCATCGCTTTACATCATAACAGATCTCCATCATTGAGCGCGGTAAGAAGCACTGACAATGATGGCTTGAGGCAACAAATGGAAAATCACTGTTCAGGAATGGACGTTGAGTAGTTTGGAATAGCCAGTCATTGTTGAAAGAAACTGGAAGCTTAACCACAAAATTTCTGCAGATTTAAACGGGAGCAGGTTCTTGTTTGAGTGCCAAGTGCACAATTATGTCTATAACAAGCTGGAGTTAACAGACGTGTTGCTGCAGCAAAGCTATTCTTAAAACTTTAAAATCCAACTAGAGGGTTTGTCTGGGGTTAGCGAGAGACATCATGCTATGAGTTGACGAATCACAGTTTAAACCCATTCAATCTAACAACGGAGCAGACTGCAGAGGGCTCAAAGGAAAATGGGTTCCCAAAATATTTAGAGCCCAACTGCACCTGTTGTGAAATAGGGTCACTTACACTTTCTAGACAGGGAAGTAAATTCAGAATCAAACAGTATTCGGGGCAAAAATAGTTACAGCAGTATTTTCCCCTGTCATGCCGTACTGTGGGGACATCGGCTAATTTGAAGTTTTAATCATTTCATTTCTTCTTTTGGGGCCAAAGCTATTCCAAATGTAAATTATACCTTTGGTGTCTGAGTCATGCTGTTTTTATATGTGTTTAAAGTGCAATTATAGAAGGAAAGGAGAAACATCAATAGCACAGGTGATTCCAAATTTTAATGTCATGTGAGTTCATGCGTACGCTGTGGCCTCTGAACTGATATGTACTTGACTACAGGGGTTACATGTGGAAGAAAGGTAATTAGCCTCATTTTCTGGCATGTTGCACTTCTTAAACTGGCAATATTTAGACACTGGGATGCCAATTATGGCATGACAGCCCATGCTTGCATGCAGGACATGTGATATTTCTGAACCAGTCTGTGTTACAAATAGGCAAAAATTCAATTTCCAGTGTTGTGAAAAGGAGGGGAGGAAAAAAAATCGATGGAGAAAATGTAAAGAAGAGAAAGTGCAGGGAAGGAAAATTCAAATAAAGTGAAAAAAGTTCTGGCACATCAATCCTCCCGGCCAGCTGTCGGAGGTGACATTTCATTAGTACATTTTGTCAATAGAGAAATCGTCTGCAGAGAAAGCGGTAGGGTGCGAGTAACAAGGAAGGACAGAGACACACAGAGATGGAGAAAACCTGTGAAGGTGAGGAAAAGAGCGCAGTCCTTTTTCATTAGACTCATCCTGATTCCAGCCACTGGAAATTACAGAAACCGTGGCTACGGGCGTGATGAGAGAGAAGGTGGGTGTCCCCCTTCCATT
This sequence comes from Chaetodon auriga, assembly GCF_051107435.1. Lineage (NCBI taxonomy): Eukaryota > Metazoa > Chordata > Actinopteri > Chaetodontiformes > Chaetodontidae > Chaetodon > Chaetodon auriga. The sequence continues at coordinate 9,112,291 of NC_135097.1, read as the reverse complement.
TTAAATCTCTATCAATCACCCACTCTTTGCTTTTTACCCCCTGCCGATGTGGCATCACCAGCCCACGTGTTTCTCTGCCTGTTCAGGGTCCAAGAAAGATCCTTTCCTCCACCAGCCAAGTAGCAGATACTTTTGAAGGAAAATCACCGGCATAACGACTCCTGCCATTTCCCATAACGTCCTCATCCATCAATTAAGAGGTTTCCAGTAAGTGGGAGATGGATATGGCAGAATAAGGCCAGACTTTTTGATGACTATAGCACAGGGGGAATCAAGGGCCCCACTTTTACCCCTGTGTAGGACCATAATCACAGCATTGGCTGAGGGCAGTTTGAAGCAAGAGGGCTACTGTCGATCACAGGACTCATACAGACTGCAAACACCAACGGCGGCTTGTTTTCGCCACTAAATGATTTTGGGGTTTGTGTCAAATGCTGAAATAGTCCAAGTGAAATTGAAGTGCCAAACATCTGTTTTTAACCTTGTAAAACTCTGCAAAACTTTCAGTTGACTTGTTTTTGTCCTTCAAATAGCTTGTTGATACATTGATGCAGTTCCATTTGTTATTTCTATGGTCATGAAGCAGTGGTTGGGCGTAGGTTATGACTGTGGGTGTGTCTGAAATCAGTCCCTCGTTCACTGTTCTTTACATAATAAACCTGAGGCAGTTTGCACTTTAGTGAGCAGTAAAGTAGGATTTAAGACACCTTTGACTCATTGTTTTGTGTCATAACTGAGGTCATCGGATGCATAAAGTCCAGATTTACACATCTATCAAAGGTGAAGCTTTGTCAGATTTAGAACAGAACAGTTGCTTATTTACACATTGAGCAGTAAGAAACAACACTAGCATTCATTCGGAGTTTTTCTTTCTGGCCACCTGATGAATGCAAGTTTAATATCTACTCTCCTTTTAGCTTGTTTTTGGCCTCCACCACTACTACTACTGAAGCAATACTCCACTATGTTCTGTAGCTAGTGGCTGACTTTGCTGTTTGGTGCTGAGCAGGTAGAGTGCAGTACTGTCAGTTTATTGAAGGTTTGTGAAAAAAGGTTCATGAGAGTGGGAAGAGTAAATCAAAAAAGTAATTAAATATTAGGAATGAGGAAGGCACTAAAATGCTCCTAACTGCAATGTGGATAGATAATTTTCTTTATTACAAGAAGATGTCACCTTGTCACCTTCCTTGATATTTTGGAGACTAAACTAATTGTAAATTTACAGATGAATAAAGAAAATATTGCTTGGTTGCCATCCTGAACTAGTGTGCTAATTCTTTGAGAATATTGAAGTTGGACTTTTAGTCCCAGAAGCGTTTATATTCTCTAGGATAGTTGAGCCATTTTCATATATATGCATTAAAAGAGGCGGTACAGTGTTATCCAGCTGTTTGTCACTATAAAATGAGCCCTCTGTCAAAAATGGAGACAACGCTTAATCTCATAATCTTTGATCAACGATGCAGTTTCAGAAAACTGACTGTGATACTCTGAATGACTCCGTCTTTCACACATTTATAACCATCCAGATATGTAAATAGCAGCATCAACCTGTTACATTCCACTTCCAAGTGTTCCAGCCCTTCACAGCCCACTTAGCCCATATTCCCCCAGCACTTCAGCACAGCCTTTGCTGTTACTAGTTCAACAGTGATCCACTGGGCTTCTCGTTGACTTCTCCTAAACTGCCTGCGCTTAGAAGCTCGCAAGATGCACATCATAGGCAGCAAAAGGGGAGAAGTCGTCAGTTTTCAGTCTTTTCAAGTGCAGAGTGGAATACCTTGAGGCTCTCACCGTGTGAGACGCCGTTTCCAGATCGAGACATTTCTCCTCACTCCTCGCCCTTTCATGTTGGTCTAAGATGTTTTTTCTCTTATTTGCCCATCATGCTCCACGGGGTCTGCAGCATGCTGGGACACACAACATAACAGAGAGTGAAAAGTCAAAATAAAACAAAAAAGCTGTGTTGAAAACCTTTAGTTTAATTGTTCAAGGTTTGGGCTGGGAAAGGCGGCTGAGTGCTGAGTCGTCTTCAGATAATTAGACCTTTTGGGGTAAACAAACACAGCACTCCACTGTTTTGGAGCAGTTGGTGCTGTCTATTATGTTAATTTGCATCACTTGACAGTAGATAAATAATAATTAAGTGGCGATAATCGGAATGAATGTGGGAGATTTGTGTTGTCCCAGAAGGACCCTCACCCCTGAGTATTTATGTCCATTGGCAAAAGCTCTTAAGTCACATGCCTGTCGCTCATAGACACCAACTGGTTTCTTTATTATTGCATACAGCAGCACAGTGTTGTGCTGTTCTCCAACAATTTGACAGTTGACGGAGAAGGAGAATGGCTTCAATTATTAACATTTAACATTGTTAGATGGTAGAAATCTCAACAAATTATTGAATGGAAACATTAAACAAGAAATAGCTGTCAGATCTTTTCATGGCACCGCTCCAGTACATTTATTGTAAAGGTATAAATCCCTTTCAACTGACGAGAGAAGGCAGCTGAAGGTGAATTGCGCTTTTCATATTGTTAATTAAATTTGTCAGGAAGGGGCTCTGCTTCAGAAAGATAATATAGTGTATTTTGGCAATGCTATTAAGATCCCGAAATGTGACTCTTTGAACAAGCCAAGTGAAATCTACTAGAGCATCATCGAACACACGAAGTTCATCAGGGCTCTGCAAAACAGCCTGTCTATTAGAGCTCACCATTAAAGCATTAGTTTCCTCACATATTGACTGTACAGCCTTGATGACTGAGTAATCTCTGGAAATCCTCAGATGTTGTCTACTTTCACCCACAGAAGGGAAATCAGAACGCAGGAGAAGACTGGGCAATGTGGGATTTTTAGCTGCCAATATGGCACTTTGTTATAGGGGTCTGACATGGGCAGAATCCTTAAGTAAATTCACGATAAATGGTTTTCTTTCACGAGAGTTTAGTGTGTTGCTGGTATAAAATGAGTTTTAATCCTCATGGTTTTGATATTATGTGAGCCTTGATTATCCAGACAGTTCAACACATGTTTTTCTGTAACACTGCAGAAGAATGGTCTGACAGAGCCCATTTTTAAGCCTGGACAGTGAAAAAAGCAGCTTGTGTTGTATGATTATAATGCCACTAAGCCCATAACGAGGTGACAATGACCTTCCAAAACAGAGCTGAAGGATAATGCGTACACGTTTGAGAAGAGCCTTAAACTACGTCTGTTTATTACACCTTGAATCTTGACCCCTTTTTTAATTAATTTTATTAATTTTAACTATCATTTCTGTCAGTTTTGAGATCTTGAGTTGTACATTACCAAAACAAAGACTGACAGACAGAAAACACAAGCTTGGTGTGAACAAGCCAAACAGCTGAGCCAGAAGACGTAAACTGCTTTATTAGGAGTTAGAAATTAAAGTGATTGTAGCTGTAAAGAAGTAGCACGAAGTCTGAATGATTGCAGGGAAAATACTACAGTAGGTTTGTTCCAAAGCCATAATTAGTACAAATTTTAAAGCAGGTTTTGAGAATGAAGTATGTTCACAAGATACTCAAAAATGAAGTTGTACTTGATTATCGAGGAGCTTTTGGTTGAATGCTAAGTTAGCATGCTAACATGCTCATAATGACAATGCTAACATGCTGATCCTCTGTAATTGCTTATTGTTAGAACCAATAGAAACAAAAGCATACATACAAAAATAATATCCAAGTAGTGATACAAGTGATTTATCCATTGAATGATCTTGAATAGTTTTTAATCAAGCTCTTCCTTCCAGTTTACATTCACACTAGCATCCTGCTAGCCTGACTGTTGTTGTTATTGTTGTTGTCACAAGATTATCTATGCAGCCAGTGTCCAATAAGCTACACAGCTATTGCATCAACCTCATTTTGATCCTTCAGACACATGTCACAGTCCATTATGGCCATTTGGCAAATTCTTGATGATGCATGTATGATTACAGCCGCTCAGGGAAGCAGTTTATATCACAACCTGACATGATGAACAGATTTAGATTAACTTCCCCTTTAAAACTCACTCCATTTATGCCCCCAGTCCTCTGCAGAGAGCCTCAGTCTCCGGGATGAATAGGCTGTGTCTTTGAAACAAATGTGCAACAGGATAATGGGGGAACTGTGAAAAATGTTTCCAGAGTTTGCACATTGTGTTAAGCCACCATTTAAAGTCCTGTCAATACCTGCAGAGAAGTATTGATCTCCTGAGTCTTCTTGAAGGCCCAATGCTGTACAGCATATTGATAGATTATGTAGATTCACTTTGCCGTGTTTGGGTGAGCTGTCTCTGCCATGATATAAGACCATGACAACAATCTCATCTATTTGTGTGACATGAGCTGCTGTTATGAATTTCAAAACGGGCCCCCGCGCAGCCAAAGGCAAACTGCAAATACATTGTGATTTTGGAGAAATGGCTGATGAGGAAGACATTGTATATAGCACATCTGGCTCTATATAGACTTAAACTTACTGCCGTAAACCAAAATATCAATTCTGACACAAAAAGCTTCTCGAGTTACTGAGAATACTTTCTCAGTTTCCTTTTTGTAATGCAGGTGTTGGTGCTCTTTGAGGGGGAAAACAGGATTAGGGAGTAAAGTAAATTGCACTGTCACTTTGTGATGGGTACTGAGGCTGTATTTCCCTGTGACACTACTGCTACACCGACTGACTTAAACACACATGACAAGGTGTTGCTATGGAGACCTTAGCAAGGAACCTGCAGCAGCCTATCCATGGACAGTTTATGCAAACACAAAGATGAGTGTATCTATAGCACTGTTTGGTGGAAAACATCAAAGGCAGCCAGGTTAAACACTACCTCTGCAACATTGGGTCTTTTAATTGGAACAAAGGAGCAATGTGACAAAATCTTGTTTGAGAAATATACACTGAATCATGTTCACAGGTGACCACATCATGAGAACCGCAGCAGAAATACAAAGACGACTGCATGAGTTACACAGTATGCGTATGGCTTTGTGTCAAGCTGTTTGTGTCAAGAGGTCTGATTTGTATTTGACATGTTGAAACAAGCAATGGTGACTGCAGACAGTTCTGCTGGCGTTACGTTTTCAGTCAGAAAACCAGAGCTCACCACAGCCTGACCAAGCAATTGGCCTACCAGTGTTATCTGTAGATAATAGCCTGTCGTAGATACAATAAATTAAAATGTTTGCAGTCACCTTTACATCATTTCTCCTTGCACTGGCAAGTGTATTTTTAGCCATGTTCGCGGCATGGCTCTCCGGATGGCAATGCTGGTATTTTGGTTGGTCAGTCCACCAGTTTTCAGACTGAATGGATTACCATTAAATGAGGTACAGGCATTTATTATTCCCAGGACATTAAGCCTAATGACTTTGGTGATGGCCTGATTTTTCTTTTGGCATGGTTTGGTTTTTTGGTTTTAAGTGAAATGTCTCAACAACTTTTCATCCAGCACAATCATCAACGCTTTTATTTGCCAAACACTTTACCTTTACCTTGACCAAATACCTGCAAAACTGATGACAGGCCTCAGCACTTATATATATATGGTGCTAATCGGCAAATGTTAGCATGATAACACACTCAATTAACAAGCAACACGTGGTGAACATTAATGGCTGAACATCAGCATTTTAGCATTGCCATTGCTAGCATGTTAAATTAGCATTTAGCTCAAAGCACTGTGCCTAAAATAGCCTCATGGAACTGCTAGCATAGCTGAAGACTCTGAAGCCTTAGTCACAATGATTTACTACCCAATGTAATGAAACGGGATTGTTTTATTTTAAAAAAGAATATTGACTGATGCAAATCCAATTTGTTATCTCTCAAAAACTGATATTGGGCTGAAAAAATCATTATTCACTCCTTGTTTTTCTTCTTTTTCTGCACTTTTCGGCCCTTGCACTTTACCCCACCCCTTAAGGAGAGTATTACAATTATTAGCATCTTAGCATATTAGCATATCTTTGCTCTCTCACAGCTACCAGGTGCTATTAGAGTGTCACATCTCCATACCTGGTTGACAAGCTATTGGACTCCAGGTATACTCTTGTGTACTTCCTGTCTCAAAATATCAAGCAGACTACATGAAACAATAATAGTTAATAACCACAAAACACCACTATTGCATGCATGAAAGCAATTTTAATTGGCTTGCATTAGAATTCAGAGCCATTGTTGAAACAACATGTTGCTGTTGAACCAGGAACACGTTTAAAACCCAATTATAATCACAATTTGGCCACGATGTTTGATTTTCACGATTGTGGAGCGTCTGCGGCGTTTGGCGAAAACAGGGCAGGTGAAGGTGGACAGCTGGGACCTGCAGTTTGTGGTGGTGTGAGTTTTCTGACATTAAATGTAACGTGTGTATCTGAGGCGATTATTGTGACAGAAATCTCAGCAGTGTGTTCGCCCGTGTTCATGACCTGCAGAAGTCAGCCATTAAACGTCTGATTCTGATTGTTGTCACAGCCGGTTACCATTTAAAGAAATTCTTCCAGTGTGTTCACCGCTCAGGTGTACTGCAGCAAGTGGTAGTTTTTGACACGTAATCATGACCCGCATAAAAACATAGTTTCTGTCTTCATTTCTCTTTGTTGGTAAAATGACCTAAAAATTGAATAATTCTGGGAACTATGCAAATAGGCAAAGCAAATGACCATTATGATTATGCATCATTGAAATTCAGATGAAAAAGATGAAGCCCCTATTTTGTAACATCCATCAATATGGTAATTTTAACATTTACTCCCCCTGTTCTCCATTTCTTGGTTCTGTACTTTCTACTCTCGGAGACTTGAAAGCACTGCAGCTGCTTGAAAGCACGCAGCCACGAACCACACAGAGACACACACGCCACACACACACCAACGCTGTGCGCACAGACACACACTGCGGCAGCAATAGAGTCATTCTGTTTAGGCAAAGTCGCCCTTTTTTCTCCTTACCTACTTATTCTGATATTAACATTCCAAAATATTAATCACCAAATTATCTTTGGTACTAAGTTTCACTTAATTTGCCCCAGGCACTCTGGTCTCTAGACAATCCCTGATGCTCAACCAAAGTATGCAAATAGCGGAGGAGTCTTTGTCATAATTAAATAATTTTTTTTAAAAAAAAGCAAAACACACCACATCCATTAACACGGCACACTTTTTTAAGCATGTTGTCACCACAAAGTGAACCGAGGAGACTGAGCAGGGACATGAACAAAGACAAACTGAGGTCTTGTCATTCTTTGGGACAGGGGGATTTGCTATAATGGATATCTATTTTGTTTCAACAGATTAGTATCACTTTGAAGATTAATGTGTCCACAATTGAGGAGATTGAGCTGAGTGTCAGGTTATTTGAATGGTGTTCATTCAGGGAGAATAATGTTTGTGGCTGAGACGGATACATCCATGCTTAGAGTGGTAAACATGTTAATAAGTGAATGATGGAGTAGTTGTATCACTTTATACATGATGTTATTACACAGCTGAATTTAGGGTTGGGCAGTGTGATAATGTATACTGTGAGACCAAAGACATTTGCTTCTGTAGCTGTTATACTGTTTATCTATTCCCCTTATCTCTCTGGTTATATTATGCCAGTGTGGGCAGTGTCGCAAATCAATGATCAGGACTGCTTCATGGCCATATTAGATTTACAGATCTTTTGCAACTATGTACTCTAGTACCTTGACTTTTCCTTCACCAGTTTCACACTTTAATTCACATTACTACCTGGTTATTTCATCTGTAAACTGTTAATCAAATGCATTTCCATGTACTGATATGTAACACCGAACAGAACAAAGAAACCCAATTTCTTCCCAAAAGTGCAAAAGCAATGTAACATTTCTCTCAACACTTTCTGACTTCTCTCCCCTTTCTGGAGCTCTCAAACCCCCAACCTCATTTATTCCTCTGCCAAAGACATAAATCTTTAAAAATGGGTCACAAATATATAGTTTCATTTTTTTATTTTTTTTTTTATTTAAAAAAAGGCCGGCTAAACTGATGGGCAGTGTAGATTTTAGCAAATGGTACTCCAACAGGAGTAAATAGGACTTTTGTTGGGGCCACAGATGAATGCACATTTGGTTGACTAGTGAGTGTTTAAGGTGGCAGGAAGATGAATGTGGGGCTGAGTCATTGTTAACTAGAGTCCATGTTTGTAGTAATGTAAGAATGTCACCCAGTTCAACAGTGTGGCTCATTGACTTTATTCACTATATACTCCAAATATGATGATGCAGGTCATGATAACAGCATATTCCATTTGGATATTCCAAGTTAGGCCGAGTGTAGCATTTTCTGATGAAGGCATGTGGGACATGCTGATATTATTCAGGTTTAGGAGCATTCTTTGGACATGTATACAGCATTCATAATACATGTCTCAATAGGGGTTTTAACTGCAGCCTGCAACACTGCTTCTTGCCTGTTCATGGTCAACAGTTTGCAGTGCTGGGGAAGAGATTCATGCTCACAAGTAAAGCCCACATATGTGGTGGGAAGGAGAAACACACCTACATTTAAACATGATGAAAGACAAGTTTCCAGAAATGCAGAAATATTGCAATGCCGACCTTTCCAATGAGGTGGTTGAACCAATGAAGGGAGGTTGTGTTCATTAATTGGAGTGTGCACAGCTGCATTCGTTAGCCATGTAAACAGCTTAGGAGGAGTACTGTCTTTCAGAATTGATGCAAAAAACAGAATATTTTGTGCATGAAAACTGAGGCACGAACAGAGCAAACCAGAATAAACAGGCAAGACTTAGCAACAGGAATATAGTAGACATATTGCTAATTGGCATGCAGCCTGATAGGGCTTACCTTTGTGGCAGGGTGGACAGTTTTTCATAAGCATTCATGCTATTTATGTTATTTCGTCCACACCCACAATGTGTGTAAGGAAATCCGTGCACTGTGGGGTAATTACTCAAGGGGTTGTTGGGTGATTTTGAGCCATAAGGAGAGCTCAAGTTTATGCTTCAAGGAACAAAATCAGTGATGTGCTTCTGTTCATCAAAATAAAAGCAATAGTAAGGTGGAGTGCTGCTGGGAAAATTGTTGCAATGTTCTCTGCATCAACAACACACGGTTAGGTTTCTCCTCTTCAGCCTGACTAAAAATAAAGCTGAATTGCAGCCAGGGAAGGTCAGTATGGATTATGGAGCACTGCGCTCCCCGTGGAAAAGAGTTGTTTGTTGTCCGTCCCAATGTCAGATCGAGAATCAGGAGGGAAAGTGCCTCTCTCAGCAGGTCCAGACTTCCTGTCAATGATAATCCGATGGAATGGCTGATCTGGGCTGGATGGACCGCGGCCAGCATTGACGAGACAAGCCGGAGAGTCTGGATGAAGCTTGTACAGCGCTCAGAAACTGTCCAGGCTGATAAAGCAAGTGGAAGAAATCAATTGTTTACACAGATTGTATGCTGGATGTGGCTGTTTTTAAAGTATTTCAAAATAATTCAGTTAAGCAACGGAACGCTCACTTGATTCAGCCTGCATGTAGTGCTTTAATTAGGCCTTAAATCTTTAGATTAAGTGATGTTAGGGTTTCTCTGTGCTTAAGAGAAGAAAGTAGTTTTTGCCCTTTCAGTCTGTTGAGGAAAGTATCACACAGCACAGCACATCACAGCTCTACTGTGAAGTCTATACCAACACCTTTTGGCCTCTGAACATCACCTGGGAAGGTGATATTATACATTCCCTCAACTTGATTCTAGGCCAACCAGAGTTGTAGTTATATTAAGTTGCCTGAATTGAGGAAAAGAGAAAACTATTCACTTGGGGACATAAAATAACATCAATGGGTGCTTGTGAGAGATGGAGGTTGCACCTGCGTTTGCTGACAGGACAGCATGTTCCACACTCAGGGCCATCACATCCAGATGGTGCCTGGATGTGATGGAAGTCTCATAGAGGTTCGAGGTGAAGCCCAATTACTGGAACTGCAGAGTAAATCTTCAACACCAATATGCTTTTAGACAGAGTCCAAGATCTGTCAGTGTGTTTTGTGGAATGAGCACAAACAACACCTGGCAGCTCAAACCTCTCTGCTTTAAAGAGTATCTGCACTCAGTAATAAACTTGACTACAGCACCAACTAGTGGCGGCTATGTGCTTTGCACACCTGGTGCAGCAGTGCACAAGAGGGTGTGGCCACAAGGACAACAAATTTGGAAATTTTGCTTGATTTAAGAACTGAAATGATAATTTGATGAAATTGCTTTTGATAGATGTATTGTTTCAGCTCTAAGACCTCTGGCAGAGGTCCTCTTTATAGGTCTGGAGTTCATCTCTTTTGTTAGGTTCTGAGCCGGAAATGCTTTGTGCTGGTAGAAAAGATTGTTTTTTTTTCGTTTGTGGAGCGCACAAAGATACTGAACCTTTCGGCAGTGTGTCTTTGGATGCTACTTAGATTTTAAGTATCACTGCTGCTCTCACAGCTTGATCAAGCTCAGCTTTGTCCCTAGTTAGTTGTTAGCGGGTGAACTCTCAATGCATTACCACTGAGATGACCCCGCTGTCTGCAACATAACCAGAGAGCAAACTGTGATGGATGTTAAGGAGGAAAGTTTATTCCACCCATGCTATTCTTGAGCTGTTGGTTCCTGGTGTTTGCTGGACTCATTGTTTCAAATATACTGGTTCTTTCCTGCAACCTTGTGCACGTAGTGACATAAACCTTCACTTAAAATTGCCTCTGCACTGAGCTCGGCTCCCCGCCGTGCTGTGAGCACAGCTCATACCGCCGATCATGTGTTGAGGGTCTCAGTCCTGAGCTAGAATGGCAATGCAACCGATGACAAGCTGTTGATCTCATAGTCAAAAAGCTGAGGTTCAGGTAGATGTTGCACCTGTTGAGAAAAGAGCTCTCAACCCACAATGGGACGAGCTGTGCTTTCAGTACCCCTCCTTCAGGAAACTAGGTTTCTATTCACAGACCTTTATGAAATGAGTCCCAGATAATTCATCGTGTTGATGCCGAGAATGGAGGCTCATATAATCTGAGGAGAACAAGTGAGTCATTGAATAAATTAATGTGCTGAACACCCATCGCTCAACCAGATGAACACACACATGCACTTATCAAACTCACCTCATTTGGAACATCATTGCTCATCCTCATGTTTATCGCTCATGTTGAATGACTTGACTTCTCAGCATGACAAAGCATAAATGTCCAACGTTACTGACTGTGGCGGTGGATGGAGGTGACTCCGCCCACTTGCGTTTACCTCTGTGTGATTGGGCCACTTAAGCAGCCTGTTTTCTTGCAGGGGGATGAGAGAGGGTGTGAGCATGTCCTTGACTAATGCTAATGCGTGATTGATTGATGCATTAAGTAGAAATCGCCTGTTCAATAACAGCCTCCTCAGAATGAAACCGAATGATGTGCATTTGTTTTATCTCGTGCTGTATAGTAGTTTCTGCTTGTGCTGCTGGTGTTTGTGGGCAGAATTGTAAGAGAGGTTTACCACAGTCATGATACCACTAGGCTGAAGAGCAGAATAAAGCCACGTAACTGGTTGGCTACCTAATGTCTAGGGCCAATTTTCCACTTTGCATATGGGCTTCATCTTCCCTGCATTGCATAAACAGCTTCTGCAATGTGATTCATGCTACTGTCCTCGACTGTTCCACCAGATGTCACATGAGACATGAGCTGTGTCCAAATTTCAGTTCCCAGTCCTCATAGATTCTCTCACACTGTAAATTGCGTTTGTAAACCGACTTATCATTTTAATGACTGTATCTATGCTGTATCTGCTTTACATCACTACTCAGTTTCTATACCGCTGTCAAGTTTTGCATGAGTTGGAGGTTAATTTAATCTCTGAAAATGAAAATGCTTCATAGAATAATAAGTGCAGCTCAGTTGAGGCAACAAATTAATTAATCATAATGCCCAGCTTCTAACTTGGGGTTATAATGGTTATTCCCATAAAGCAATGGTCAAATTAAAAACTCAGTACGTGTGATTAGTCTTAAGTAAATGATTCAGCTCAGTGTTCCACCGTTTTTACATACATTGGTTGATTCCACACCTTGCAATTAATGCGCAGTACCAATGTTCAGCGCCAGTGCAGGAAGAATTGTACCTTTTCTTTAGCGTGCAGCACGACTTTCCTGCCAGAGGCCAGAGTTTGTGTCCACTCTCAGACCTGTAATTAATGTTTTCACATTTTATTTGGCAAACCTCAACTGTTAACCTGTTAATGGTTGAAACGATTCATTGATTAATTAATTCATTCAGCAAAGGAAAGTTTATCAATGACCATTTTGCCATTTATCAATCATTTTTAAGCTTTCTAAATACGAGTATTTGTTTGATTTCTCTGTTTTATACCATTGCAAGCTGAGTGCTGAGTGGTGAGACAAACAAGTGATGCTCAGACATCACTTTGGGCTCTGGTAGCATATAATAAGAGAGAAGAGCATTACTTTAGACAAAACAGCTGCAGCGATAATGAAAATACTGCATATTTACAAAAGGTATGGCATGTCAGCTATCAAAACAGACAATAAGCCTCAGTAATGTAGCCGCAATTGTGTGAGGCTACCTGACATTTTTTACCTTCTGTAAAGACATTGTGTTTCAGAAACTTAATGCATTCTGCATTTCACCATCATTACACATGACCTCTGTTCAGCAAACTTTTAACAAGGCCTGGGAGATTGGAAAAATAGAATGAGAACAAAGAGCAGTAAGTTCAATCTCAAAACAAGTACAACCTTCATGTTGTTGGGTTTTATTGGTGTTATGACTGCCTCCATTTTTTTAACGACAATATGCGCAATCACTGTTCACAGTGTCATCAAAAGCCTCAGAAACCTGCTGGTTCCACAGAGTTCGGTTGACTATGTGGGTTTGGTACCCTCGTGGAGCTGCTGTATAACATCAGTGTCCTACATGATGGCAAACAGGTCCAACGTTATGACAGCCAGCCTAACTCCACGGGACAGCCTCTACGATATTCCCCGTCACCTGTGATGAGTATTGAAATTGCGCTGACCCGTGATGACCAATCCTCTCTGTCTGTTGCAATGTTTGCATTTCGTCAGGTGGCAGCCTTAACTGTGGACCACGTAAAAACCTCTGTAAGGACAAAAGTTGAATCATTTCTGGATAGCAGGCTATTAATTATGATGTGCTGTAATTGCAGATCTTTGGGGCAGGCCAATTATCAGATTGAAGTGAAAGCTGGCAGCCCTGGTCCCCTGTGTTTTGGAAATAACTGACACTACTAACTGCTAGATTGCCACTGCCGTGACTCAGTCAGATCAGATCAGATCATATTTTCCATAAATAGAGCCGAGGTCATGAGGAGGTATGAGGTTGGAAATGAGCACATGGCATGTCAGGACATTTCAGGGAATTATGTGATGATCACTTCAATAGTTTATTTGGTGTTTGGTTTGAATTTGTCTCCTTTCATTACTTTAATGATCACTGCACAGGGCCGATGATGCATCCATCCCTATGTGTGAAAAAAGTTGAAAATATCAGAACGTTTTGGAATTTAGCTTCCACGTATTTTTCCTAATTTAAATTAGCGAAGAGAAGGGCATTGACACTTTAAGGAAGATCTTTGGAAAGAGGTCACATGTAGTGAGCATGAAACTCAAATAAATCTTATTCATCGTTCAATATGTGCCAATCATAAATACAATACACACCTTTAGTTGCAGAAATGGGTCAAAAATATATTTTTGATAGTATAGTATTTCATATTAGTTATGCAAAAAAATCTTGTTTTTGTATTATTTGTATATTCTGGTATAGTACTAATATCTCCTTGAGATGTGTGTTTTAATTGATGAGTTTTATTGCACATTGTTGGTGATAGAGGCTTAACAACATTACAAATTCCATGTAGTATATCTACATGTCTGATACAAAACCTGGTTCTCAGAACATTTTGACTTAGCAGATGGCTGCCTCATGCTGTGCTGTGACTGTTGTTAAATGAAAGCTTGAGTATGGACCCAGTTCATTGTTTATTTTTCTATTCTGTGATTTGATTTGCTTTTAAAGCAAGCAAACAAACAATGCATCTGAGGAAAACATGCAGGCCTTGGGATGAATCTTAGTTTATTTTCCACTTTCCAGGCCTTGAACCGTTTATTTCCTCTTCTCCCCCACACTTCCCAATAACAATTCCTCCGTGTATGTTATCTGTTGACCTGACTCAGGGTCACTCACATCATCCATAATGGCAATCAATTGTCTTGAGTCAATTATATGAACGATTATTGCCACCCCTTTAAAAGTTCTTATGCATTCAAGTAAACAAAGGGCTGCCTTAGTTGGCTGATTAATTTACCGTTTGTCTTGAATTTCCTATCGAATGCATTAGTTAACACACACAGATCCCTTATGGGGGTCAACGCACAATCAAACGCTGCCAGAGGCCCTCCTGTCCTTTAACGTTCCTAGTGGACACACATCAGTGACAGGGTGATGAGACGGAGGCACGACTGCCCTTTCCTCTACATCTTTGTGACCTTTTTAAAATTTGGAAATAGTGCTTTGGGCTTTCAGTTGCCAAAGATGGGCCTGTGGTGCTGAGAAATGAGCTGGTCTCAAAGAAAATTATACAGCTTTTAAAAGTGTGGCCTCGATAATGTTTTTGGCCAAGGAGATGATGGGCATGTTGAAACTGCTTGGAAAACAAAGCCCCTTTTTAAAGCCTTGTTAAAATTTGTCTTCTCCTTCCCTTCACTTTTTGGTGTAAAGGAAATCGCTGTAAACTGCAATAATACTGCAGATATTGATTTTACATTATAATTGATAATAAGGATCCTGCATATTGAAAGAGCATTTTTACCATTGGCATGCCAGAAACATTTTGCAGGTCAAATTGAAATTGTATGGCAGGCCAACTCTGGTCCCGCAGGTCCCACTTTGGGCAGGCCTGAAATGGATGGAAGCAGTGTTTTAGCATTAAGCCCCTGGGTGGGCATTTCCCATGGCAGCAGTTGACATAGAGAGAGAGAGAGCCGGTTTTGCTTGGAGACACACCATCAACTTCCAGACTGCAGAAAGTCATTCTCTGCCTGCAAATATTTTTTCAACAAGCCCACAGTGTTGGTTATGTACCATTAGCTTTTTAAGATGTCTGTCCCTTACAGTGTTTGAGAGGCCCCACTGTGCTTTTCTGCTCAGAACAAGTAAACTAGCATGCAAGGCTAACTAGTTTCCACTGAGAAAGAGGGAGATGGTTAGCATGGGACTAAGCCCTGCCGAACAATGTCAGCCCTCCAGGTGGTTAACTGCCTGTATGGAAGCAAAATTATTCACTATTTTTATTGCCAGCCCACAGTGGAATTAGCAGACACTGTTACGGGTGCAGTAGGTGCTATCGTGGCACAAATTAGATTCCTTATTTTTGGTCATTTTGAAGTGTCATTGCCTAATCATTGATTGACCCGATGCACTGTGGCTGTAAACACACCATCAGCAGCTAATCTCAATGCTGATGTTCAGTTTTAGTGATGGAAACCAGGCTTTCCCAGGCGACTTACTTAAACACACTTGCCCTTTCAGCCCCACTTACCTAATAGCTGTCGGCACATTGATCAACCCCCATGCTGTCTGTCACCTCCCATGTGCCAACCCTATAAGCACTGATGAGCTTTGACAGACAGCGTCTCTCGTGTGGCGTTCCTCGTAAGGTACCAGGATCCGTGACCTTTACAAGTTTGGACCGCAATTTACCAAAGATTAGCCGAGTCCAACATACAAATTATCTGGAGAAAGGGCAGTAGAATCAATTTCTCTTTAGTTTAGATATTACTGTATCTTCTGGGTGGAGAAGCAGTGGGACAGAACAGAAAACAATTACGAAGATTTAAAAGCAAAACAAGGAGGGAGATAAGCAAAACCGAGATAGAGAGACATGACCTTTTTAGTTTGAAAAATATAGTGCAGGGGTCCTTTAAGAACTGTGCACTCACAAGGGATCATTAACCACAATTGTTCAGAGCCTCAGAGCAGGGGAATTCGCAGACTGAAGGCTGGGGTTTTCCATATATATGCATTTTGTACATCATCTCTTCACTACAATGCATTTTCTTTCATTTAGGTAAGTTACTTGAACATGCAGCTATGAGCACAGAAATGGTTTTATGTCTCCGTATGCTCTCCTTCTGCGTCATGTCAAATCAGTGTCCTTCTCCCATGGGGCCCTACTCCTTAAATCCTCTGGTTAGGTCTGGGTATCACACATTGATATGCTCTCCCCGCTGGCACAATACTTTTTAAACCAATTAGTTGGTCCTGCGTCCCAAGACATCACCATTGACAAGTAGCCAATGCAATTTCCATAACAGAGCGATTGGCACCCTTAAGGCCAGTCTCACAGCACTGGGGGAGGCGCTGCTATGCATCTTAGCTTTGTTCTCCATTTACTCATTTGGAAAGTCACATCATCAACAAGCCAAAGACTTAAATGTCTGAAAAGATTAAAGTCAGCAAAGTTTTGAGCTTTAATTGCTGGTCGGTAATAATGCCGTCAACTCGTGCTCTACTAGCGGTGTTTCTCAAGGACAATTACCAGTTTTCTTCCACTCCCAGTGTCTGAGAACACTGTGACCCCATATTATAGCCACGCAGTGAATCAGCTTTATTGGATTACCTCCCAACCTTGACCCTGCCTGTCTGAGGAGGAGGAGACCATCTCAATGTGGGAACTCATCTGCCAGTAAACCGCTTCAACCTGACTCCATCCTCCAGTAATGCATAAGATCCTTTGGACTCTCTGCCGGTTGTTTATGTTGACCTCTGATCGGGCTAAGTTGAGGTAATGGATGTGAAAAACCTCCAGAAGAGATCACGCAGAAGAATTATGATCCAGTGTAGACATATTTAATCATTAGAGAGAATTGGTCCTCTATATTAGTCAATGTTTCCAGACTGCTTTAGCTTAAATAATATGGATATATTGATGCTTAAAGCATGTCTGCATGTCCTAAAGCTTTAAGGCATTTTTTTGTCTTGTTAATTATGATGCCTGAAAATGAAGCACTCTAAAGCAAAGTAATGACTCTCTCGTGGATCATAAAACAAATCTTAGAGGTCGTGAGACGATTAAAAGAATAAGAAACGGGGCTTAGCTGTATTACTTTTCAGACTAATGCTTCTCCTGTCTTTTATGTCTATGTTTAACATGTTCATTTTAGTTTGGCACGTTAACAAGCTAACATTTTACTCATTAGTACTAAACGCAAAGTACAGTTGACCAACGAGAATGGTATTAGTTCTGCAGATATTCGGGCATATCATTGTTGAAAAGCACCTCTGTTTCGGCTGTGAGAGCACAGTGGCTAATGTTTGTTTGGGTTTCCACAAAAAAAAAAGAAAAAAAAAAAAAAAATTTACTTGGCAAGCTTGAGGGAAAGATCATGGTTTGGGTTCACATCAGTCCGTTGGTGAGGTTAGAGTAGCATTGTGATTTGGGTTAAAATTATTGCTTTGTTAGGTAAAGGTAAGGTAAAGGGAGCATCTCAGTTGTGGCTTATAAATGCAGTTCGCTGCAGTGGACGGAGCACACTCACATACAGCTTTAGTGTTTAGTTCCACGATACATTTCAACTTTAAAAAGGTTTGTTTGTGACAGCATGAGGGAACATCCAACGCACACACCTACCAAAGTTGTCATGGACTGTCATGAAATGTCATGATTCAAACATGCCTGTGTCTCTTCCTGGTCCCTGCTGCCCTTTAGAAAGCCTGCAACAGGTTGAATTCACAGACTCAGAGCACCACATGAATAGATGTCACGAGATGTTATCACAAACATTTCAACCTTTTTGAAGTATCAAAAGCCTGCCTAAACATGTCTGAACATGCACTGAATTACTTAAGCCTGCCAGGACCCAACCGATGTCCTTGATGGGATGTGATATCCATGTAATCAATCCCCAATGGATGCCTCGTGCTCCAAATGCTCCTTGCATGGTAATTTCTATAGATATACACATAATCAGGGTGACACAGACGGTTGGACAGCTAGGAGAGATGAATGTGCAGCACATGCAATTTTACATGCTTTGTCCCTTTTAAACATGTGCTTTGTGATAAAAGCCTGTCTTATCAGTGGTGGTTGCTGTGATAACAGGGTGCTATGTTAAATCAGTCCATTGGTAAAACACTAAAGTGACTTTGACAGTGAAAGAAGCGTGATTTAAAAGGGCAGAAAGAGACATATTATTTTGACTGAGAGCAATCCACGAGCCAGGGGGTGTGAAAAAGAGCAAAAGAAAGTAGAAAAGCAGTCGCCTCCTATTAAAGAATAAATAGAGATTGGTCAGTTCAGAAACTGTGTCCATCATGTTCAGAATGCTGCAGTTTTATAAAACACAAAAATCCTTGGCACGCAAACATTTAGTTGATCCTGAGACAACCACGGAAAACCATCAAAACAGACATTTTCTCCACATAATCGCTGAAAAAGAGCTTTACTTTAACACTGGTCAGGGCATGCCATCTTGCAACTGACACAACACCAAAAAACCTCAATTGAAAATCATTTCAAAGCAGCGGGAGGCTGGTGTAGCAGACTTCCAAGGCAGCAGCAGCGGCAAGAGCTGCTGCATCCACAGTCTCGGGCTCTTCAATTGAGTCTCTCTAGTCACGTAAGGTGCGTGGGCGAGTGAAGGTTCTGGTTTCTATGTCTTTGCCGGCCTGTCGGTTTCATCAGCGGCTGCACCGCTCTGTTACTCGACATCCTCCTCCAGAGAAGACACCTGCTGTTTTCATCTTGAAATCTCATGTCGGTCCGTGATCAATCACTCCCTGTCAAGAGAAGGCAATATTGATCCATAGCTGTAGTGTTCAGCAGCTCTGAGTGTGTCGGTTGCACTGCAGCCTACAGTACTTGAGTTGTTCATCATTTGCATGTGGCTTTCCTGTATCAATAACAGCAAAAATATCAGAAATTGTGATTCTTAAGCACCTTTCAGTGTTGATAGTGTTAACACCTCAGCTCCACAGCACAGAAAAATGTTTGATTCCAGGTAACACAGACCCTCAAATGTGCCACAAGTAAGAAAAGAAAGTAAGTGAGGACGGCCCCTGAAGTGGATGACTATCCTAGCTAATAGTGCTGTCAGTGGCTAATCACACTGTCAGCTACCATTACTGTTAAGGCGTCCATCTTGTCTCTGTATTCTGCTTTAGCCTGAACTTTAAAGCACTTCAAATCTCAGATGAACACAATTGCACAAACCTTAAAGCCCTGCACTTCTTTAAAATTTGTTCTTTGAGAAAGCTTTAGCTCACATTGTGCAGGTTATTGCACTCTTTTGATATACAGTTATTTTAATATTGTTTCACTCAGTGTGTCAGTTAATGTTAAGGATAGTCAGGTTAGTCAGTAATAGGATTTAAATTATACTGCAACTAGCCCCTGTGGGGAAATTTGTCCTGCGCATTTGACCCTATGTAGGAGCAGGGTGCAGCCACAGTGCAGCGCCAGGAGAGCAACTTCAGCTGTTGAGCCAGATTCTTGGTCAAGGGCTAAGATATAACATGCATGTCCTTAGGGTGGACACGTGGAGATCATGAGTTCTTCCACAGAGAAAGGGCCGAGTCGACCTTGCTGAGATCTGGTGTCTTGGTGTGAGGCAGCAGTGCAAGCCAACAAGGCACCACGCTGCCTGTCGTACACACATATAAATAAGGATAAGAGGGATGTAGTAACAGTCTCCTGTGGGCGGTTATGGTGTCATCACAGTTGACGATCAGCGTTTTCATCGGAGATCTGTGTACGTGTGTGAAAGATAGTGAGAAATGGAGTGAGAGAGACAACATGCATGTCGCGATTTTTTCCCCCTCATTACTCACTCCATTATTTGTTTGATTCATGGATTAATTATTTAGTCTAAAAAAATGCTCATCAGTCTCTCAGAGCTCAACGTGATGTCTTCAAATTGCTGTATTTGATTTGATCAACAGTCGAAAACCCCCTAAAATATTGAATTTAGAATT
Organism: Chaetodon auriga; assembly: GCF_051107435.1. Lineage (NCBI taxonomy): Eukaryota > Metazoa > Chordata > Actinopteri > Chaetodontiformes > Chaetodontidae > Chaetodon > Chaetodon auriga. The sequence goes on along the minus strand of NC_135097.1, from coordinate 9,092,282 downwards.
CTATAAACCATTCCGCTAAACGTCAGCATGTTAGCATTGTCACTGTGAGCAAGTTAGCATGCTGACATTAGTGTTTATCTCAAAGCGCTGCTATGCTTTATTACAGCCTCACAGAGCTGCTGGCCTGACTTGAGACTCTTATTCTTGTTCCTTAATAAAAGTTCCATCACTGAACAAATCAATTATTGATTAATTAGTTCAATATTTATGTGTTGTTGGCATTCCGTGTCTGAAAAGTCAATGTGCCTTAAACCTGCATTCTCTCTAATTGCCAGCAGGGGCCAACTCCACTGGCTGCATAGGGATGTCTGATTGTATGTAAGCTTGTAAGGAATGGTCTCAATCACTTGTTTTAAGTCTTCTTTAATACAACATGATGTTCATTTTGTAAATTATGGTCCCATGTAGAGTAAAATAGATGATACAGCAGGCTATGCTTTAGTGTGTAGCTACGTTATGTTGCGCCACAATGCGTCCTCAGGTCAGATCCAATCAAAATAGAAGTGTAGTAACTCCACCCTCTCATCCGAATATGGTCACTTTATCTTCACTAAGATGGAGACAACCATAATCTAGACCTCAAGGCTTCAAAATGGTAGTCCACAAACCAATTAGCGACGACACAATGGGTTTACGCTAGATACAGCTTCTTCAACTAAGGCCTGCTTGTTATTAAAATAACATCTATTCCTTTACTGCAGCTGCAGCTTACATAATGCCTCAATGTAATGTCACAATTAGTCAGCGCTAACTGGCTACCTTTCCCTTTCGGATGCTTTAGGAACATTTTCCCCTTGGCTCTAATGTTTTCAAACGCTGATTGATGCAGTCCTGTTAGAGACTCTACTGTATCCTCAATTAGTTAAATCAGATCAACCAAACCCCCTGTTTGAGGGGACTGTGTGTCAGATCTGTCTACCCCTTGTATGCCACATCAAAGCAGCTCGTAAATAGAGTCCTCCCCCAAATCCATGCAAATCAAACATGGCGGTTGTTTGTCAGTGTGCAGACATTTGTGTGCTCTTATTAATCTCTGTAATTTCAACGGACATAAGTGGGGATGCTATCGTTTTTGTGTCACAGGCTGAGCGCTGGAACATTGGCTTATTGGTTATGGTTGAATTATTCATTTGAACCACAGGATTGCTGCTTGGCTATGTGGTCCATGTCAATGACTGTCTGGGGGTTGACGGACCGAGTGCTGGGAATGGTGCGATGACGGGCGAGTGAAAATGATCCATGCTCTCTCTGTTAACTTTTCTTCATCAGCAGAAATGCTACCCTTGTTCTTTACCGCCACTGTGGGTCTTGGCCCTGATCCAGCATGGCTTTTTTCATCACCAAACCATATGACACAATAAAACATTTTCAACGTGCGTAGATATCTGCTGATGAATTGATCTCCACCGCTGCGGGAACATAGTAGTATGTCATGATGATGCATGTTTTGGTGGAATTGATCATCTCAAACTGCTAAAGCTAAGGCAATTTATGCCAACTGCTTGACAGTAGCATACATCCAAAGGTCTTCTTTGCACAGGAAAAGTCCCTGACAAGGTGAAACTGTCTTTGTCTTTGAGATCAGACTTTGACTGTGTTGGTTTCTTTTCGCACTTTCTCACTTTTGACAGCCAATATGCTAATAAGGAGTCTTAAGATTAAAAGGCAAATTCGTCTTTTTTGTCAAAGTGCCCTTTTATTTGTACTTCATCAGAAGAATATTATACAGTTTTCTAATAAGACACCCTTAATAAAAGGTTTTAAAGTTGTAATTGATGCTTTGTAGACCAGATATAAGCCATTAGTAGGCCATATTTCCGTTGTCAGGTTATGAAAAGAATTAATGGTTAAGTCATTACTGAAGGGTCAGGGGTTTCACCCAATTTAACAGGCCCTCAAATCTGCATTCATGAATGTCGCTCAGTCAATAACGGCTTTTTACAATAATCCATCAGGTCTGCAGCACATTTTAATAAATTGTTTATAAATGGGTGCAGATTCTCCATACTGTTGCACATTTCTAGAAGTGGTCAAAGGGTCCATTGAGGATTGAAGTAAAGATTTAACTAAAGAGAAAAGTGGCTTGCTGCAGGAGCTAGAAGGATTTTTCTCGGGCTGAAATGATTAGTCAGTTAATTGATTAGACAGTGGTCAGAAAATTATACAGCAGCTCTTTTGATCATCACTACTCCTTTCCTAATTTTTCATGCAAAAATGCTAAACATTCAGCTGATATTCAGTTCCAACATGAGAATTTACTGTTTTTCTTCTGTGCTAAAAAAGTGAATATCTTTCAGGGTTTTTTTTTTGGACAAAACAAGCAATTTAATGATGCCGTGTTGGGCTCTGGGGAATTCTGATTGCCATTTTTCACTGTTTCCTTACATTTTATGGCCTAAACAGTGAATCAAATAATTGAGAAAATAACTGACAGGATAGATTCATTGATAATGGAAATAATTGTCAGTTACAGCACTAAATTTTCCACAGTCCAAAAGTTCTTGTAATGTCTTAGATGTGATCAATAAAGCCAGTAAATCATTATCAGAAATTAATTAAAGACTTTGCCTCATTAGAAAGTGTTGGCTAATATATGTATAGATATATATATATATATTTTAGCTAAATGTGTTCTTTTTGCATTGTTGTCATATATTTAGCCATTATTTGTGCACAGCCAGTTCTGTAATGGACAATCACATCGGTGCCAGCTGTGTTTGGCACCATCATGAGAGCTGACACGGAACTTTAATTCCATATGTTGACTAAACCCAAGGATTGCTGGGCCCTTAAGCCCACCAATGATAATGCCAAATAAAATGTAATAGCCCTAGAGCCTATGATTCATGCCTTGATCCCTGCAGCTACATTAAACAAGCATTGATCGTCCCCAACGCCCACCCTAATCCTAATGCAAAAAATAAATACCGTGTAAATTCCCCCAGCAGATATTCCTCCACTTTCTCTGGGAGACTGTGCCGAGTGTGCGCAATCAATACATGCTTTTGGGTGTAAAATAACCTTTTGATGACCAGTGAGGAAATGCAAGCCATTCAGACCGTTTTTCACACACCCTTATTGATTTCCCCATCTGTGTGTTTTTTTTCTTTTTCTTCCCGCTCTCACCTCACTCCAACATGCTGCCACGGTCTCCTCTTTATTCCTGGGTTCAGTAGAAATCCTCTTTCTTTACAGCACACATGGTGCTGTGAGTGTAATTGCGCACGTAGCTGTGAATGCACAGGCACGGGGGTCGGCGGATTCCTGCTCCACCCCTTTTCTTTGCCTCGATGGTTTTTAAGGTTAGTTTGGGCAGTTCGCCTCTGCTGTGCGGAGAAGGGAAATCTGTCCTGCTGTGCTTACTCAGCTGAGCAACCATCACCTCAGTCATTGCTTTCCCTATTCAACACTTTTTTCCCACAAATGTTGCTTTGTTTATGTATGTAGTGGCGAATATGTGGCCGTAGCTCATATTGTTTGTTAAACAGGTCTCAAACTGGGAAAATGGGGAAGGCATTGTTTAAGGCAGGCGGATGTTGGATATAAGCACATAAAGGTGATTGTGCCTGTGAGAAAATGAAATGAAATTAGGTTTTTTTGTGTGAAAGGAGAAACATCAAAGCAATTCAGACAGTACCTTGTACTTCTATATACATTCTCAAATTATACATATATGTGTGTGCACGCCATTGCTGTTTGACATCCAGTTCAAAAGGCTCCTTTTTTTGTAATTTCCCATTTCTTATTCAGTGTAATGCAAGGAAAAAGACACTCATTCCCTTAAGATACCTCCTGCATCCAAATATTTGAACCTGTCGTTCCTGGTTGCTCAATATATTTAATGAAATATGTTAATAAATCTCCCTTTTCCACCGGAGTAAGCAGCCCCTCTGCAGACTCAGCTTTCCTTGTGGACTTTGGCGCCAGCCAAATAAGATTTGTGCCCTACATCGTAGGCATTTACTTTGTCTGACGGCTTATTACCGTGGCCGTGTTGCAGCATAATCTACAATGGGATGGAAGGCTAAGACTAATTTGCTAGGTCGTTAGGTTAAGGGTAAATTTATCACAGGGGACGAGAGTCTATTGCAGATAAGCCAGTGAAAAATACAGATGATATAGAGTGAGTGGTGGAAATTAAGTACAAGGGAGAGGAACATAGAGGCAGATTTGTATTGCAATTTCAAGCATTTGGGCATTTGTCTCAATATTAATTTTGTGTTCTTGCAATCCAGTAAAGCCAGAATCTCATTAAATGCAGCTACTCTTGAAATGACCACAGGGTCTTTACATGGGATTATAACATATCTGCCTTTTGCTCCCTAATCTGCGACTTTTTGTCTGGACCACAATAAAAGATTAACTAATAATCTCAAACAAGCGCCGAATAAAGCTGCTGGTACACTCATCAATCCACTCATCACTTGGATGTGTTGGAGTACACGTGCCTGGGCCCCGTTGTTCATGTTAGAGTCGATTTCAGCCATTGATTGCACGTGTGGAGTGCATGAACCTTTGTTTGAGGTAGGCGATGAAAATCTTAAGTGCTTCGTGGTAAGTGGTTTGGTCATAGCAAGTGTCAAGATATATGCAAGCTTCTGTTTTATCCATTTCTGGTCATTTGAGAGTGGTTTGGGTAGAGCACTTGTGACTCAGCATATTATAGCTCGTGTACCTGAGAGCCCGTGTCGTACGTGACCACGTGTCTGGGATTCTTTTCGGGCACGTTGGCGGGGGATCTTGGCTCCCATCTCTTGGCGTAGCTGTCCCTGCAACAGCTGCTCCAAGACATCGTCATCACTCTCCCCATAACGAGCCCAGGCTGGGATTGGAAGGTTGGACGGTCAGGGTGCCGCTCGGTGTTGAGGGAAAAACCCTGCAGTGACACAAGCTGTCTGCATGGACACGTGTGAGCGCCAGACTTTCTGAGACTCCTCAGGTGAGCCGATGAAGTGTCCTCATTAATGGAGTTTCATGAAGTCTTCACTTTTGCAGACTCCAGATCTGACTCTATTTATCTATCTGTCTTTCTCTCTCTCCATCTAATATTTAAATTTCTTATCATGTAGTTAAATGTCATGCAAACCTATGGTAATATACTGCATTGATGATCTCATTGTCAGTGAGAAAACACAAGCGCAATTAATAAACCTTTAACAGTGTTTGACAGTTTTGTCACAGCACATCATAATTTCATGCCCTCTCTCCTCAAATCACTTCAAAGCAGGCGATGACACCTAATTGGCTGCAATTGTTGTTAATCACTGTAAAGATCCCTGCAATTCCTTAACAGCGACTGCTTCTTTTCCTCTCCTCTTCTTCTGTTTCTCAGGGCCGCAGGACCTGGGCAGAGAAAAAGGCAATTAAGCTAATGCAGTATGGGTGTCATGAGGTTGTAGATATTTCAAGAGCAGAGCAATTTACCACTTGGAAAAAAAGAGGAGAGGGCTTGCATAAAACCTTCCACTCTCTCCCAGATTTATTATGCTTTTAGTTGTGTTATATGTGATATAATTAGCGGTTGGTGCCAATAAGGCTCGCGGCTCAAGGACGTGGTCATCGCCTGGCCATCTGTCATTAATTGCATTCTCTTGTTATGCGGCAGGCAGGCCGGCGAGCGGGCAGGCCCAAGGGGAAGAGTTGAGCTGTGTGTCACAAGGCACATCACACCACAGGTGTGGATTGAACATTTATGTCACTGTGGATCTTGTGCTTTAGTGGGTGAAAAATAGGACGGTGGACTTGTCCTAGAAACTGGTTAAAGTTAAGAACTGAACTCCGGATGTTCTTCGGATTGCAGTGCAACTTTTTGAGGAATTCATTTGGAGGATTTAGGAGGAATTAAGAGCTGGCGTCTTTTCATTTGAAATGGCTGTTTCATGTTTGTAAGAATAAATGAATAATGCTTTCCACAAAACCACTTCATAGCACAGTGAAAGTGTGTCCAATTAGATATACATATACAGCAGCCCATTATATAGCCTTATCAGCTCATTTGGCTGTGTCATCTTCAGAAGTAAATGGGTGTAGAACTGCAGAGGGCAGCAATGATATGTGCAAGGAAGGCCTCCCAAATGCTATGTTATATGTGAAAAGGGAGGGGAGACCTGACTACACATTTTCCCATAGTGCTCACACACAGCGGCAGCATCTATGACTAATGTCTTCAGAGCAGCCAAGCTGGCTCTTAATCTACTCTTTTTAATCAAGAATCTGGAGCTAGCTTGCTTTATGGCTTTATTTTATGGGCTTTACATTAGCGTCCTGTCTGATCGGAGTGAAAACAGGACATCACAACATCCAGAGAATACAAAGCAACTGATCTTATTTTTGCCGCAGCAGTAATGGACATGTTTCTTTTCATTTCTGGAGAATGCCACTGATGTTCCTAGTGCTTTTTAACAGCTTGTTTCTGTGCCCCAGCAGCATGACAGTAACACCCTTTATCAAGAGCTGTTAAGGTGGACTGTGAAAATTTAAAAGCAGGTGTGAAAAGCCTCTTATAGGTCAAATAAATCAGGTGTCAGGCTGATGTGGTCTACTCAATCTTTCCATTCAAAACTGAGTACAGTAAGCTTACCCACAAGAAAAGAAATATCTAGAGATAACACTGTCAGCAATAAAAGCAGCACATTACATTCAGTAAGAACTCAGCAAAATATTTTTTTTTATGCAAAGTAAAATCCCTTTTCTGTGTTTTCCTTTTCCACAAAAACATACATAAAAACATAAAATTGATTATTGAACACCATACTACAAAAATCCCTATTCAAGAATTGCGCAATCAATCAATCAATCAATCAATCAATCAATCCAATCAATAAATCTGCTAATAACAAAGTGCAATGGACTTCAACTGCAAAAGAAAAGCTGCTAAACATTACAGTGCATGAACACCTTGTATTAGACTTGTATTAGTCCACACCCTCCAACAGTGTGTCACTGATCTTCACAAGCTTAATGGGATTTGATCTAAATTTAGAGGGATCATGTCTCGCTTGTATTTAAAATTTGGATGGCAGATACCTGGGCAAATTGCTACTTTGCGTAGCTTTCTGACAATGTGTCATGACAAGGAAGACTCACTGCTGCCAAGAAGGACACGAGACTTGGGCTCTATTTTGGGGAAATTGCGAGGGGAATGGCACCATGCCCCCCTCTCATCAGCCAGTGTGAGTAAAAGCAAGATGGCACCCCGTAGCGTTGTTGAAGGACAGGTGGGGAGATGAGTTCCTGACACACTTTGGCATGTGTGCGCAAAATCGCCCGTCATGTCAGGGCTTGACAGCGTTCATTTTGTCGGTGAGGGTTTGACTTGACAGGTTGGCAGAGATGCAAATGATCATTTCCTGTGCCTTTTTTTTTGTTTGTTTTTTTTGTTCCATGAAAGCCAAAGGTTGGCAGGCGAAAGTTGCTTAAGTATTCATGGCTGTAAAACTGGATGTCTGGCCCCTCTTTGGGTTGATGGACTTGTGATTGACAGATTTTTATGACTGAACTGGCAGAGGACATGCAAACAAATAGACAAGGTCAAAATCAACATGTTTGAAACGTTGGAAGTGTGGTGAAAATGGGAATCCGACTGTTTTGATTGGCTCAACATCTACTTTTGCATCACAGCGTGTACATTTTAACATATTGTCAAACAGCATTGAACCTATTTATCTCAATCTTTTGCTGTAATTATGAGTTAATTCAATAAATGTGCAAATCAGTTAATCTGAGACATTTTGAGATTTGTCCATTTTTTTGAAAGTTTTTGTTTAAGTGGGAGCAGAAGAATAGACACAGAAATGGCTCGCTTATGGGCTGGGGAATAGCAGGCTGGGATACACCATCTGGCCTATTCTGCATATTCGTTCCATTTGAATTGCAGATTGGAGGTAGACGGAAATTTTGGAATCCGAGCAGTGGCAGACTTCACAGGGAAACGACCAAGGCAGAAATAACCTGCTTGAAGCCGGTAGTTTTAGTGAACAATAACCGCAACAGTGATTAAATCAAGAACTTGTGACTTTTGTTGCTCATTTAGAACTACGTGTATTTACGTGTTGCCTTGACGTTCAAGAGCAAATGCAAAGAGTTGGTAGTGAGGAGGGTACACAAGAACTGTATTAGTAACTTAACTTCTGAATGTCATCACACTGAGAGATATGCAATACCAAATGATACTGCAGTATTTAAACTTTAGCATTACAATAGATCCAAAGGGAGATTAGCCTAGCTTAGCATAAAGACTGTAAACAGAGGGAAATGGCTATGGCATTAGTTAAGAAGTTTTATCATGTTTAATCTTTAATGTGTGCCCAAGTACATTAAGATGCTTGTTAGTCAGAATTTGAAGTGTTGGTAACATAGTTTTAGACTTTGGAGAGGCTAGATGTTTCCTTAGCTAGCCTGGCTAGATGGGCTAGCTAGCTAAGTTAATCATCTACTTGTTGTAGTGTCGTACTTGGTACACAGACATAAGAGTGGTGTCAATCTAAATCTAAATCTAGACAAGAAACCAAATATAGTGCTTTTCATGTCAAAGAGTTCATTTGCAAGGCTTTTCTACTGCATCTCATGGTTTTCCTCAGCAAATTGTTGAACTTGTCATGGAGTTGACTCAGTTGTAATCGTGCAGATCATGTCATTCTTTCGTCAAACTATTACTTTTAAGTTCCAGATTCATGCAGAATCCCACTTTCAAATGTACCGATTCTTTCAGTGCAGTTGTTGTTGAGGCGTTTAATCAACCTCAAGTCTGTGCACCTCATTTCTGTGGTTAAAAACTCCTGCACTTAATTATTACAGCTATTACTTTCCCAAAGATTTTAATTTCACATAACTGAGACATGTGTGCTCCCAAACACTCCCAACAAAGACAATTTCAAGGACTTTGTTTTGCTTAACACCTTAAAAAAATCAGCCATAATGTGTAACTGTGGTCAATGTTTATGAACAACCATAAAGCCAACCTAGTGTAGCGTCAAAGCCAAGCTATTATACAATTAAAGTTAATGTCCATGAAGAGAGGAGAAAAGGGAGGACAACGCAATCATTAAATAGGAAATTACTGCTGTGTCAATCAAATGAATGCTGTGCATAATAAGAGTATTGTAGGTTTTAGTGCTATGGTAAATACAGCACAAAAACTTAACTGTGAACTGACAAAATGGAAAAATAGCTGTTTTTATAAGGCCAGAAAAGGAGGACAATAATGGGATTTGGTACAAAAAAAAAGCAAACATAAAGTACCTATTGTGATTTCTCGAAAGTAAAACACTTAATAACACCCCAAGGCATTGAAAAACAGATCTGTGGAGTAGTTTTGAGGGGGAGCCAGAATATATGAAACTCTCAAAACTTGGCCACTGACTCAGAGCAGACATAGGAAAAATCAATAGAAGCAGATGCCCTATTTTCCCTTCGTCTTGAAAACAGATACATATATATATAAAAAATCCCTATCCTCAAAGGTTAATGCCTGTTCTCTCAGCCCATGTACGAGCACTTGAGCCTGGGGACACAAGGTCTGATGGAAACGGGAACTGGGATGGAGTGCACATGGTCAGGAACATCTCTGGCATTTCATCCTCTCCTGGAAGTGATGCAACATTGCCCTGACATTACTCAGCCCTGAGAAGATGAATCAGGTGCAGACAGCGCCTGAGCCACAATGCAGTACCTGGTTTTTGAGGCCATAAACGTGCCAATGTGTTGTGGATGTCAAGTGGGTTTAGATTATATTCATGGCTTTATGATTGATTTGAGGAAAACACATTAAAAACGCCGTCAACACAAATTTAAATGCTTTAATGGGGTGAAGTGAAGTCAGCTTGGATCAAAGTGCACTCCTGCTTCCTTAATATTTGGCCAACAGGTTCATTTGTAAAACACTTTCAGTCGACAGAACACGGAACATAAATCTTTTCTTGCCCTTGATCCAAAACGCTCTGCCGTTTTTTAAGTTGCAGGGTTTGAGAGGTTGAAGTAATAAGAGGCATTATCTGAATGAGTATCATTGGGATCTAAGTGGGTTATGGTCACTTGATGTGGGTGGCTTTCAAGAGACAACACTGTGAAAATGCAACTCTGTACGCATCAGGTAATGGCATTAACTGTTTCTTTGCTTCGGTCCAAGGTCCCAGCCACTATGTGCCTTTGTGTCGACAGTTACTTCATCAAAAGAGCTTTGCATAACATATTTGTTTGCCGATTACATAAAGCATTGCATCCCACGCTTCCCAATGGCAGCTCCAGACCACCTACTTGTTAACAAATGCTTTGGGGAATGTTTTTAAAAGAGCAATTATTAGGCACTTTCAATGCGCAGGGAATTTTAATCTTCTAGGTGTTTCAGGCCATCGGCATGTCACATTTTGGATTTTGATTCTATGAGCTTTGTGGACTCAAGAAAAGACTTACTGCAGACAAAGGCAGAGGAGCAGGCTGACCTCAGAAAAGGACACATAGCTAGCTGCCACAGACATCAGATTACACTTTATCACATTTAAAGGACTGGGACCTTGAAATAATGCACCTTTAATATAATTACCTGCCAAAAGCACAGGGAGGGGAAAAACACACACGCATCTTTTGAGTGTCACCTCATATCTGGCCTGACCCTCAGTGAGCCACTTAGAATTTCTGCTGGCGTAAAATCTTTTGTCCTGCTAAACTTGATTTTCGTTTCAATCAGGGACTTTAGGTGAAGCAACGGCTTTTAATCCAAGACTGAGGAGTTTAATGAAGTCTTCTCCTTATCTGTATTTTTTGATAAGGTGCGTGGAATTGGTTCAAAAGGTATGTTGATTAAAGTAGGTATAGAGAGGTGATAATGTAGCTTATTTTCAACTCTTCTTGAGAAGTTTCAAAATCAAGATATCGAGGATGAAAAAGTGTGTTATATCAGAAAAGCCTCAGTCAGCATGAGTCAAACAATTTCAGGAAATCTTGTTTTATAATTTTTAATTGTTGACAGTGGCTGGATTCGTACAAAAAAAAAAAACATCTTTAGCTCAAAAATCAGAATGAATTGCCTTTTTGCTTTCCTTCATGCCTTCAGTCTGATGTTCATGTTAGCTAATTTCAAGGATCATTTTCAGTCAACACAGAAGCCGCTTTCTTTTTACTTGGCTAGCTAGCTAGGTAGATAATTTGTAACCCCATTTAAGAACTGATTGGAACTGCAGGTTTCATCGAACCAATACAAGATGTGATTGCCTCTGATATTTATAGTACCCAAGCTTTTGTGACTTATGGGAACCAATATATACAGTGCCTGTACATATTTCCAGTGATGTTGTAGACACATTTGGTCATTTGTTCTTTGTTACTGTGTTGGACAATGGTCTACTTTAGTCTTCTTTATGGGCATAATGTGTAAATGTTCTTTCAAAATAAGATGATTTTGAATTTTGATTGATTTTTCTTTGACTCCCCAGTAAAACATGTTCCAAAGCGTCTTGATACTGATGTATTTCTGGAGAATATAATTCATTAAAACAGTCCATACAAGGTGAATCCTCCAGCATTAATGAAGTGAAGTGTCCTGTGAAACATTAGCCTGCTTGCTGCCAAGCTTCATGTATAAGCTATCACTGTTCTTGTTGGGGTCAGCTGGATGTGTTTGCCCTGCCAGATTATAACTTGATTGGCTCCCTTGGTAATGACCTGCATTAGCTCCATTATCGGAAACTATAAAACTCAGCAGAGAATGGACTGAATGTTGTTAATATCAATTTCCTTAATGTTAAAAGCAGTGGGGTAGATATCTACAGGGAGATGTAGCGGAGAGACAGAGAGGGAAGGGGAAAGAGATGTTCTGATGCACTGCAGCAAAACGAATGCGTATCTAATCTGACACCTAGCACTACTGGCTAATGTCTTGGTAGGGCATAAGTGGATCATTCCTTCTTCTTAGAAATTTTTTCCCTTGTGCCGAAAGAAAGAGAGAGACTGAAAAATCCTTGTGCCTTTTCACTGAACTGTGTCCACAATTTTCTTACTGTTTGTGCAATATTTTCTTTGTCTGCAGCTTTATTGATTACAGATTACAGTCGCTTTATGTTTCCCTGTATCCCGCACTTTGGTACAGTGAGATACCTCACAACGCTGCCTAATTCAGGTTTCCAGCTCTTCAAGCCCAAGGCACGTTTATAGTCCTCTGTTGCATTGGTTCAAATGCCAACACAAATGCCTTACCTCCTCACTGTTCAGTGGTTTATAGGAAGTGTGTTATATATGAAACACGTGTCCAAGTTGATGCAGGAGGTGGGAGGAGCGCGGACATCCATCACATCTTTGCTTCGTCATGGCTGACAGGAAAGTACGTCGCTGGGTGGAGCTTGTTGAAGTATTAGGTTGCCCTGTTTGCCAGCAGTGGCACAAACGTCTCCAGTTGCACTGTCATGATCTGCCTCTTTATACTCGACAAGGTCGAGATAAATGAATCACCATCTTTTAACTATTTATAGAACCTTAGCTGTGCTGTGAAGGTTAAAGTACAGAATACTCGCCAGTTATCCTCCTCATGAAACTGCTCTGACTTTGGAATGAAGCGAGAGTGAATGCTTCATCAATAGAGTGACTCACCCCTTAATGTATGCTTTCATATGTAAATGTTGGTCCAATATATCATTTAGGAAACGGTAACCACTCGCTTTAGTATTTTCCAGACTAATCACATATAGGAGGCGAGAGCCAACAATGCGGCGAAGCTGCAAGTCAACAATTACCCAACGGACGGTGGACGTCAGCCTTTCCCGCGTCCCCACTCGCCACGATTGATGAGTTCATTTATCTCTCCCTGGCCTGTCTTCTGCCTTTTCGCCCCTCTGTTGCTATGAAAATGAATAGCCCCCGTAAAATGGAGAAATCATGCCCTGAAAAAAAAAAAAACTGTCTTTACAATACCACAGAGGCATATTTATTTCATCTTAAAGGGGAGGTTTGAGGTCACCCTCCAGTCCTTCCCCAGTGACATTTTCCAACTTGACATTCTGTGACATTTCCAGTTAAATATTACTGATATTCCTGCAGAGGAATTAAAAGCATGTCTAAAAGGGACACCAGCATTAAAGCTCTCTCTCTCTCTCTCCCTCTCTATCCTCCTCCCTCACTCCTCTCTTCCTTCTCTCTCCCTCTCTGTCTCTTCATCACGAACACTCTGTTTCCCTCCTCTTCATGCAGCAACACAGGCTTACATGCACTACCTACTAAGTGCGCTTGACTTGCATCTCCAGGTATTAGAAGAAGTCATTTTAATCCAAAAGGATTACCAAAAATTCTATCACCCAGAATATACTGGAGACAGACACAAATGTGTGACTGGAGACAGCTTATGGTGCTATTTTGAGCAAAAATTCAAAGATTAAGATGCAGTAACATACCTAGAAGCACACATGCAAGTGAGACAAAATAGCCTTAATAAGTATTAATAAGTGACACTTAATAAGTGGGCACTACTTTATGAACTAAAAGCCAGTTTCACCAGCTCTTTCTTGTAATGTGTTTAGCCTTCTAAGTGGAGATTCAAATTAAAACAGGTGCTCCACACAAGCCTTTTTTTACCGTTCACACCAACTAAATGCCAACTTGTACTGTTGTGCTGCTAACCGAACTACCTTACCTTGCCAATATATGACCTGTTCAGATTGAAGAGGTCTATAGTCAATATGTCTGACCTGGCACACAATTGTGTTTAATGATGATATAAAACTATGAAAATTACATTTAATGTCACAAAAAAGAAACAAAACATACCTCAAGTTACAAAAATAGTAATAATAATGATAATAATAATGTTAGCATTAAGCTAAATGGCCAACAGTGATATTGTCATCTAGATTAGCATGTTCTCGTGTTTCCCTCTCGCTCTAATATTGCTGACTAAAACATGTGTGTCTCTCTGTGTAGTAGTACATACATTTACAAATCATTTGCCCCCTCCCGCCAAAAGCTGTAACTTTTGGAAGTTATGCTAGCTTGTGATGCTACAGTGACTTCCTGTTTGTAGTTGATTGCTTCTGATTGGATACCACTGGTCAACCAGATTTACTTTTGTAAATCACCATTTTAAAGTAGCTAGTGGCTATTAAGACCTTAGGACTTTAAACACAGGCTTAGTGATGGCTTTACGAGCAGGAGGTGCAACCCAAGTTGGCAAACTATACTGGTAGAGTTCGTCAGTTGTTGTAATTAAAAGTGTAGCTTTAATCAGTGTTGACAATCACCTGTCAACCCATAACTCTTTGACTTCATTGCGTCCTCAGGGTTGCATGATTTAACCTGTCACTCACAGAGAGTTACATCAGTAAGACCTCTGCCCTTAGTGGCAATGTTTCGTGCATACAGGGTCCTTTAAGTGTTTCCTATTGATTCATTAGACCATTAGCACCAATGCACCGCAGAATCCCTAAAAGCTATTACTGACGTACTGTCAACTGTCATTAATTTAGTTTAACAAAGCACGTTTTCAGTTTTAGTCATCATGATTCACATATTTTCCCGCATTAATATGATGTGAGCATGAACTACAGCTCCCATTGTTAGAGAGTGAAGTATGTATATCATAACACATCAATATATTATGTGTTTAAGTATCTCACTCTAGCAAAGAAGAGAAAGAAAAACACTTCTCCACTTATTGAAAATATCTTGGTAGACCTTGTTTGGATTGTGATTATGACTTTGTACAAATGTCAATCAATGTCTTGCTTTTCTTTACAGCCCTGTTTAAATGAGCCGAATCAAGAAGTGTTCAGTTCAAGTTTCACTGTAAATACAGATTCAGATTCTCTACTATGTTCACCAGCTAGCCGCTAACTTTGTCTGCATGCTGTTTGCTGCTGAGCAGGTTCATACAGTGGCTCCATCAGAGATTTTAAACTTAGAAGAGCTGCCCGATACTGCTGCAAACAAGCTTGATGAGAGCTGTGAGAGTGAACCAAAACAGTAAAGTTCAATGAGCAGAAACCTACTAAAAGCTTCATAGAACTGCAGAGTTATGTACTATCGGTTTGTCACTATGAGCAATTCCTTTCACATTACACACAGCTATGGGAACCTTTATTGATATAAGAATATTGACTAGAGCAGCTTTAAACTTTCAATATACAAATATACAGGTCTGTTTGGGTAAATAAATAGAATAAAAACTTGTCTAACCGTATAGTTAGAGAGTTTTCTTCCATATTGAGACTTGACTTTTGGCACTTTTTTTCTATCATTATGCTCTTTTTGTCCTTGGTGGCAGAGTCAGGTTCTGTATCCAGATTCATGTACCACGTCTCCACTCCCCACACATCATCCACGCTCATCACAGAGAATCTCTTTGTAAATAATCCATGATAAATATGGTACAACACCCACTTATAAATCTTTGTCACTGAAGGCCTTGGTATTTCATTTTCTACTCCCGTTGCCAACTAAATAATGATCACCGCAGAGGGTCGCTGAATAAAACCGTAATAGAATTTCAAGGCCTTTAAAGAGTAAGTTTTATGAATTTTCACTTTATAAACCCGTTGTTCTAGCATGCAGAGTCAAGCATTTTAACATTTGGACGGAACCACAGTATCAGACTTGTGGCAGAAGATAGTAATTGATTGTAATCAAAATGTAAAGTAAGCCTGAGCTCTCTCGCTAATGGATTTAATAGTTTATTTGACTGGAGAGGTGAATCAATCTTAAGATATTGACCACAGGATCCTGAAGGATTAAGGATGGGCCAAGGGGTCGCAGGGCAGACTAGTGTGTTTGCAGCGTGAAGGCCAGTACTTGGATAAAGTCCTGGGTTCTAAGCAGTTTAGCATATTGAATGGAAATTAACCTTCCTCTGAGGGAGAGCCCAAGACAAGCAAATCCTCTTTCATTTGTTAATTCATTCATTAGTCCGCGAATGACAAGACTACTAAAGACACTCTGATGCTCAGTTTGCAAAAGTTTGCCAAAGACAAAATTCTTTCAGTAACTTAGAGGGAGATGTTTACTACATTCAGCGAGTAGGACGTTATTAATATTGGATAGGTTTCATTTTGAAAAGCAAACACAGAAAATTAAAATGTTTATAGCCTCACTGTGGCTGAATAAAGGGCTTGCCATCAGAATTATGTGTGCTTTCTCTGCTGCCGGCTTCCACTGTGAATATTTCCTTGAGGATAATGCAGGATCAAGTGCTCATGATGCTGACACTGTAAGCATGGTGGTGATGGAGGATGTCAGTTAGTAGCCCTCAGTGGAGCACAAACAATAACTTCTCGTGCAGCCAGTGTCAGAACCAATCAATGGCACAATTAAAGACAAAAAATGTTTAGTGAATAAAATATGAATGATGAGCTCTCTCAGTCCTCAGCTTGCATCCGTGCGTATATATGCATGTGGCATATTTTCTCACTAAATGGAGATAAACCACCAACCTATCTATTTACGTGCTGTCGACGCTGGCACCCGACCATGCAATCAACACAGAGCACTCGCTTCACTCTGCAAAATTACAAGTGAAATTTTTGATTGTGCCATTAAAGAGGGCCCTCATTATGACTTGGCAAGGACAATTTGCATGCTCTATTCCACAGAATCTGAATGAGGCTCCAATCAATTATAGTCATTATCCAGGAAACTGATTGGTATGTGGTCAGACACGCACCCTGCCGAGGTACCGCCGTGGTTACTGGGCAGGCTAACAACACACACACGTGATAATGGAAGAAAGAAAAAAAAAAAAAAAGACATAACCTCAGCAGCTGGCCCTTTTCTGACATGTGTGCAAACATGCCCCCACCCAGCACACACACACAAGACAAAGAAACAATGCACTTGTAATGCAAGATGATGCCATTGTACCAAGTTAATTAGCTGTTCTAAGCATTTTAAGTGGGGTTTCTATGTCTTTTTGTTTCTCACCCCCAAAAATGTGCCCGTGTAAATGTGTTCATCCACCAGTACTCATGCATATTGAAACTGATAAAGACAAACGTGCACCCCTCATTAAAACCTTGTTTCATATTAGATGTTGAACTGATAGTTGGAATTATTATCACGTCAATAGGAAAATTTTCTGATGTTGATATATGAGGATATGGAAGATGTATGCAAATATCAACATCTGTGTCCTTGAATTGCAAATGGTCCCATTTTTTCTTCATACATGATTCCTTTTCCCGTGATTGATTGTTTTTGCAGTGATACTCTGCCTGATACATTATGACACTGCTCTTTGATCAATGCATTTGTTGCCATTGTAGTGGCTATTTATGCTTCTCTGTCTATGAGATACTAGTTTGCTATATATTATTTACAGCTTAGTTTATTAATGGAGCAGTTGCTCAACAAAAGTGTTTGGCTAATTGGCTAATCAACTGAAAGTCATTTTTCAAGCAAGAATGATTCTCCAATTCAGGATTGGATTTTAGCATCATTGTAATGTAATATAATATCTTTGGGTTTTTGTTGATCAGACATTTGAAGGTGTACCTGTGGAGTCTTGGAAACTGTGGTGTATAAATTGATTAATCAAGACGATAGTTGGCAAATTAATTAGTAATGAAATAATTGTTTTAGTTGCAGGGAGCTATATATCTGTAAAATAATCCATTTGATGCTCAGAGTTAAGAGCAGTGCTCAACTTTCATTGAAAAAACTTAATAATAATAACATAACAACATCTGGTGGAAGACATGGCTGTACGTGCTCACTGGAAGCAACAGCCTTGCTCTGTGCAATGCTGAACTTGCACTTTTGGTATGAAAGCACTGTTAGCTTTTAATGACTAATTTGGATAACATGGTGAGATCATATCATCAAGAGTTGATCAGTTACTTTGCATTACTGTTGGCCAGAGAGTTTAATGTGCTATATTTATGCTTCAGCCTTCATCCCAGATAAAGGTTAAATGCAGTGATCAGCAGTGACAATAATAGCAAGCTAATACAGTCTTAGTCTCCAATGTGATATTGCATAAGTCAGTATTATTTTTATCAGGGAATCTTAGCAATGGTGTACTGTAACTGCTGGCAGATGTTAAAAAGGTTGCTCCCACCCACACACTGTATCTGTATTGTAGATGAGAGAAGTTTCACCCACCACCCAAGCTTAAATATTAATCATAGCGCTAGCGACCTGTGTTTGTCTGAGTTTTTGTTGCTTCAGAGGAATCCCCCAGCGAGCCTCCCCTAACAGCCAGGAGAAGTGCTTTGCGAACATAGTGCCCACCGATGCTTTGCCAACTTGAGGAATGCCTTGGCAGTTATTAGATAAGGTTTCCTTCGACTTGTGGTAGCCTAACCAGACTGCTCTCCTGCCACCGGCTCAGCTAGGCTGCAGGGCAATATTTGCTCTCATGAATATCTCCAAGACCATGCTGCTATTGGCAGGTTAAATGACTGGACAACAGCCAAATGCACGATGGCCCGCCACAAATCAGCTCGCCCCTCTGGCGAATATGTTGGTGAAGAGAGGCACAGCCGAGGGACGGAGGCTGCATTTCAGAGTTGCTGCAAAAAAAAACAAACGACAAAAAAAACACGATGGCCCCAGTAATCAATGCTGGATTAACCTCTTTCATCAGAGAGATATTTGCAGCCTCGATTTAAGCAACCGCCGCTCATGTTTTGTGCATTAAACCACAAATACCATGATTGCTTTGCCTTTTTGTGCTCGTCTATAGAGAGTTGTTCTCGTTGACAGAGCTATTAGTCTGAGAGATACCACAAAATTCATCATAGTCACCCTGCGGTTGTTTCACAAATTCATCATTTCATTACTTTTCCACAGAGGGTGGTGGTGGGGAGGGGGCTAGTGGATATAGCATGCATGTGATAACATCAAATTCCCTGAAGAAAACAAAAGAGTGGCGTGCTGCTGGGCTGCTGAGGTGTCCAGTAATCACCAAAACAAGGTCAGGAATTAATATGTAAATTCATGAGTGCTACCTAAAAAGGTTTTCATTATATCTTGATCAGAAAGTCATTTATCTCCAGGCTCTCAATAAGTCTGGGCCCCCTAATCTGTCAGACAGATAATTAATATCTGCTTATTGAGTAAATGAAAGTCATTATCTTGATTTCCTTCAGATAATTTATCTGTCTGTGCCTCACAGTGAGGACACTTAATAGCGCCGTCCACTTTACCTCAGCAGGTATTAGTCTTAATATATGCTGTTAAGATTTTTATGGCACGAGCAGCTGTAAGGTCAAAATGTGCTCTATCAATAACAGCAGTTTACACTCAAACAGTATAAAAACACATGAAGAGCCTTAAGATCCGCACATATTCAACAAAACTGCTGACGGCACGAAGCTATTTCTTCTCCTCTTGTGAACATGCATCACAATCAAAACGCTCCTCTCTTCTTCTATTGCAGTGCCCCCACACCACTAAAAAGCCCACTCTCAAATGTAGATCACAACTCACAGCACACATCAGGACGAGAAACCATGGCAACCACCATACATACACCGACTGCTGCATTCACTGACTTCATACGGGCAGCTGATGAACGGCTGGCTGCATTAACATGGGAACAAATGAGAGGCTGTTATTTGGAAATGTGGTTTTAAATAATGTTATAATTACTGATTTTCACATCTCACATTTGCATAATAAATGCAGCTGTGGCCGACTGGTATTTCGGAGCTCACACTCTAAATGTCACACACTGATGTGCATGAATGGTCACTGATTCAAATAACTTTGGACAACTTTGAAGCTGATATTGATGGAGACCCCGCATGGCAAATTTAATTGGCCAATTCCAGTATGCATGAATACAATGCTAAATTATATTGAGTTTTTTTCTTTTTCTTTTTTACTATTATTCTTCAGGGTCCTTTAGAAAATAGGATGGAGATCTAATCCTTGATCCTCTCAGTCCAAAAACTGCATGTCCATCTTTTCTCCCTGCCTTTTTTTAAATGCAGCATCTCCATTAGAGAGATTGTTCTTCTCTACTTCCTAATCCAGCCTTTAAAATGTTTATTCTCACACCAAACACTGTCTGGGATAGTTTTAATGTGTAACACTGTGCCTCTTTAACATGCATTTGTACTTTCATTCTTCCTCTTTTTACTTGTGGGGCTTGGCTCTGCTGCGAGGAACAGCAGTGTCTCTGTATCCGCGTCCTGCTGTGAGCCCTCAGGGGTGAGTGGAGTCTGTGGTGCTTATCGCCCAGGTGGACATCCAGACAGAGAGCCTGTCTCGGCCGGGCCAGGCGCCCCCGCTGGCAAGCCTCTGTCCGGGTGCCTTGGCTCGGCTGCTCCTTGTCGTCTGGCTCAGCGGGTGGGCTGCGGGTGGTGCTCGCCGACAGGGGTTGTCCCTCTGCCCAGCGGAGGCAGGGGTGAAAATAAAAAGCAGCGTGACTTCTCATCTAATGGGCCGAGGCATTACAGCGAGATTGTGCAACTGATGGTGTTGTTCACACTTGTGTGCAAAGCCACGCAAACATACATTTGGTGGCTGGCAGGGTTGCGTGGGTTTTTCACGCCTCGGGCTTAAATTTAAACCCACTGTACAGTTGTAGCCATTGTAGCCGTCTTGCTTTTATTCTGCATCTGCCCTACATTAATGCTTCAGACTTTTCTTTGTGCCATGTTGGAAGCAAATCACTGCCCTGTCAGGCAAATTCAAGTGCTCTCAAGTAAGTACTGAGAGGCAAACTTGATTTTAACTTTTTAAAATACCCCAATATGCAGCAGCAGAAGGAACAATAGCAAACCATCATGTGAAAATATTTTCTCAGTGGTCACATGTGGAGGTTGAAGCTATAATTTTAGGCTCAAATAGCAGGTCTATAGATTATTCATTTCAATAGCTCAACATTTTGGAAATATTCACTTTCAGAACTGCCTTTTCATAACCACCCGTAAAACAACAAATTGCCATTTTCATCTGTACAGATCCAACAAAAGCAATAAAACGTGTTACAGTTTGTGAGCTGTAAAGGTGCTAATTGGCTAGCTGTGTCCCTCTGCTTTTCGGTCTTTATGCTACGCTAAGCTAACTGTAACCTGGCTGTAGCCTTGTAATTAACAGAAATTAGAGCGGCATGAATCCTCTCATCTAGATCTTGGCAATAAAATAAATGAGACAAAGCGCCAAGCTGTCCCTTTAATATGGAGCTGGGGACATGAGTTAGCCTAGCGTAGCATAAAGACTAAAAGCAAGGCAAACAGCGAACCATTCTTTGTCCGAAGTTTAAAAATACATAGACGAACAGTGCACAAGGAGAGTTCTCTCTAAAGCAAGATTTTATATATTAATGAGTGAGCTGTAGAGGTGCTGCTAGGTGTATTTTTTAAGCTTGGAGAAGGCTCGCAAGCAAGCTGTTCCCCCACGCTTTCAGTCATTATGCTAGGCTAAGCTAACTGCCTGCTGGCTCCAGTGCCATACTTAACACAAATGCACGAAATAGCTATCAATCCTCTCATCTCGCTTCTGTTAAGAAAACTGACATTTTTTGACCCAAAGTGTCAAAGTATTCCATTAAAAAAGCAAAAGAAATAATAGTGACCACTTGAAAAATTGAAGTCATGTAAAATAAATGATAAATCTGCCCAGAGGAAAAGGCAAAGCTCAACCTGTCTGGCATTTTCTGTCAGTTAACCATCTCTGTCCTGTCTGCACAAGTCAAAACCTGAAAGATAACACACATTCCTAATCATTTTTTTTTTATTATTTTGTTTTTGAAAAAAAGCAGTCACACTGGTGAGAGAGAGAGTGTGACGGTGAGATAGATGAAAAAGCTGAGGAGAGATGCCTGGGTCTCTTTACAAAGCAGATGCTTGGCTTGTCTCACGTTGAGGAGCTACGTGATATTTAGGATCTCCTCTGTCCTGTCTGCCAGGCCCCTCAGGGATGAAGGGTGGTGGGGGTTGGTAGCGGTGGTGGGCAACACTTGCCAGAGACTGACAGGAAGCTTTATCTCGACATCTCTGTCACTCACCCGCATTAGACCTTCCCTCTACGTTCAGAGAGCTGTCATGCCACAGTTTGCCGCTCAACTCCTCTGCGTCCCACCGCCGCCTCCCCCTTGTTACGTAACCTGCCACCCCTATCACAAAGACCCATCACAAACCCAAGGCCTTACACACACACACCACACACACACACATCCAGAGCACCACGGCTGGAATGAGATCTGACTGTTGCGAATGCGCACAGTAAAGGCCGCCATAGAATATGTGGGTGAATGAGGTCCATTGCAGTGATAATACTGATCATACAGTGCCGGAGTCCAAAGCAATTTCCTCTTCTCTCCCCAGCACCTCCGCCTCTGTATCGGACATAACATCCTGAGACGGCGGAGATTGGTAGCCAGGATGCTGAATTTTTCATGAGGCAGGAAAGGTTAGATAAGATCCTCCCACGTATTGGAGATAGTGCACTTACAGATCTGTCTTTGGAGCCGAACGGTGAAAAATAAATTTGAATGGCTCAGATTTTGAATGTGACCCCTTCGCTAAAAGAACGCTCAGAGATGAAATGTTACTGAGCTGGAAAAGTGTCCAAACAGGTATTGGCACGTCTGAGGCGAAATGTTTTCCACCTGTAAGGATGGCTTGTATTGCGTTGCTTCATGAAGAAAGTCGCAGTCGCGTCAGGCCTTCCAACCCAAATACTGCTCGTCACTGGCTCTGATACTTTGGATTTTATCCTGTAATTTTCTCTTTTTTAAAGCTTCAGTTTGTCTTACAATAGGTTACTTGAAAATTACAATGATTGTATAGCATAAAAGAAATGCGCCTTTCAGTTAAAAAAAAAAAAACACACAATAAAGAGCCACTTAGAGGAAAAAGGAGATGTAAGTCTGATTGTTGTGATTGTTATTATAATTTTTTTCATTCGCACAGAAGAGGTAAGGAAATAAATATAAAATAATCACAAAGGAAATAATAAGGCCATGTGTTTGTCTGAGTAACACCATTGTTCAAGCAATGGACGGTTCTGCACCAAGAAATGAAGTTTCATTCGAACTGAATTGGAGAAAAAATCCTTCATATTTAATTCTAATTGCATTTAATTGACTTTATGATGACTATGATATATTTATTGTATCAACCAATGTTTAATGAAGTGGGTTCAGGGTTATTGTGTGCAAACGTTTCTGTTGTTCAAAGTCTGATGATAGAGAATTATATTTGAAACAGAACCATCCCCATGGTGATAACTCTGTTTTACCCATGATGCTTTATGGGCAGATTACAGGTTGAGATACGACCGCAAAGCCTCACTAGGAGGACTCCAACACAGGGATGGGAGTTTGATGGAGGGACAGGCTTGATGGTAGGCCTGGTAAATGCTCCCCCGGGTTTTCCCCAGGCAGAGACATCTACAAATATTTCCATAATCACCCAAAAGCCCCATGACTGCCAGGCCCAAAGCCCAGATGTAGCAGACAACATGTTTGAGCTCTTAGTCGTAAAGGTCAGTAGCTGCTCCTCAAACATGGATAAAAAGCCACGCTGCCATTTCCAGTCGCATTCTCAGCCACAGATTGCAGTCTTTTCCTGACAGGAATGAGCTTTTTTTCCTCCTTCTGCACAGCCATGACAACATCAGAAGGCCAGAGGAGTGTGAATCGTGTTTTTTGTTCACCCTTCTCAGCAGTGTATAGATCTGTTTTTCCTTGGCAATGATTTCATGCCATTTGGCGAATTTGTTTTGGCCCAAGTCGTTTGTGTGTGTGCATGCATGTGACATAATCATAATGAGCGTGCTTAATGCTGCTGGTCACATTCAGTCACCTCTCTGCCTTGCTGGCATACAGGAGCCCACCTAATCGACTCAATCTCTGCTCCGACCTCTCTCTGCCTCATTGGAAGCCCTTCAAATGAGGACATGTTTTGACATGCAGGTCAGCACTAAATAAAGCTTGCATGACACTAGCAATAATCAAGAAATGGCATTCCATTTGTGTTAAACTCTCGCTTGTTGAGCTGACCATTAACTGGCGATGACTCACCACTTGTTTGGCGGCTCTGGTGACGTGTGCCAACTCTTTTGCAAATAATGATTAAATTACTTTTATTGGAGTGAGCTTTTCATGTTGCGGGATAAAAATGACCTTTAAGTGCTTTTCAGAGTTGAAGAGTTGTCAAAGCATAATGTGGGAGGGTGAGTTGATGGGTATGTAATTTATGGGGATGCTATGAATTTGTTTTCACATTTATCCCAGCATAAAAGTCTAGAAATTTGAAACTTTACGAAAGCTGTTCTTCACAAGACATAGTTTTCCCATAGCCCGCCGGTAAGCAAACACTGCATTTTCAACCGTTCTGCTGAACAATTCAGGCTTATGTTGAGGGAAAAAAAACTCCTCTTCATGTCAGTTCAGTCCTCAGAGCTTGTAACCTAAGCTCATTTTACCATATTAAGGATCTCTTTGATAATGGTTGGAACTGCCAAATCAAGGGCTGGTAAATATTCCAGGAGTGCAGGTATTCACCTCCTCTGACAACCAAGGACATATTTAGTATAAGCAGGCAGGGGAGCTGGGCGAGAGTCTACACGCCTCGTTTCATGACCCCTACAAACGTGCTTTGATAAATATGTATGTGTTAGTAATGTTTTGTGCAGTCAGGTAAGGTTACTGTACAAAGGTGAGCATTTGTAAACCCAGGACGGACACAGGTCGTGTTGTTGCATGCAGCTATCGGACAGCTTTTTTTGTTGTCCCCCCCTGTGCGGAATAAAGCGACCTCTGAGGGGGTGAAATCCTTCGTCACAACCGAGGCAGCCTGACAGTGTGATGTCACACTCGATGAGGCTTCATCAGTTACACATCAGCGTCTGCATTAGTGATACAGAGCAGCTGCGCGTGTTGCTTTCAGTAAATCATGAGACATTGTTGATTTATAATACGATCTTATGAATCTTACAACAGGTGTTTCCTCTGAGCTGTTTTGGTAGACATTAAGCGCTGATGATGTGGTGAAAACACCGCTTGCAATGTAACATGCGTGTGTGTTTCATCTTTCCTCCAGCTATCACCTGTATACTGTTTTAAAAAAGTACAAATGCCATAAATAATTTAAGCTTCCTTCTGCCAGCCTCAACGCCGCCCCTTAAAATAGTAGTTTATAGTTTATTTAAAGTTTATTCTACTCATTATTTTAGAGTGTAATTTATCCTTATTTTTTGTGTATGGACAGAAGGGTCCCTCTTTCGATCACTTTGGCCGACATGGCCTTCTCAAGTCCCAAGGGGGTAATCACTACATTTCCCAGTGATGCCTGCTTGGCTAAGCAGTTTTAATACACAAATCAATTTTGCATTACCCCCTTCTGGCTGTGAGTGCTCATAGTGTGAGAGCCATGAAAAATTGATGGGCCTTAGCATGCAGATTGCAACCCTAGTGAATCTTAAATCTGGTCGGGCCTTTTTTTTTTTAACAAGACAATGTCAAAGGGGTGGGTTGACTGTTTGTTTTGCTTGTAAAAGTGTTGTTCTGCTTTCTTACTCGGGTTGAAAAGAGAGACAGCTGCTCCAGTGGAGAAACAATGTTAAGAGGCACAGCATGAGAAATTGTGATGGGAGGAAAAACACAGAAAGTGAAAAAGTTTTCAGTAACCCCAAATGACACACACACACACACGCGCACACACACACACACACACACAAAGACCCAGACAATATAAACAAGTATTCTTCCCGCTTCTCTGTATTAAAATGTCTTAAATATGATGACCAGTATATTAAAGAGCATTTGTTTTTGCCACAGCAATTATATTGTGTCATTTGGCGAGCGGCTCTATATTTGACCAGCTGATGACTTGACTGCTGAAAGAAATTATAGCGCCCATAATTAGCTTTCACTATGAAATGAAGCTATCGCGGGGGAGAATGAGGAAATTTCACACTTTGGAAATTAGATTTTGCAAGGTGCTGTGTCAATGTCCTTGAGTATGGGCACATCAAAAGCCTTTTTCTTCCACTCTCACTCAGTCCTCTCTTTGACAAATACAGACAAAAATCTGCAATGAACAGCAAATTGAACAGCAAAGAGGCATTTGGAGAGACTAACTGCCACATTTGTTAATGTAATTATTTCTCTCAGTCCTACAATACAGGAGATGCCTTCATTTGGCATTGCTGTTTAAATTTGGCAGCATTAGTATTTTGGGCTTTTCCACGCATGACTTGGCGTTTTATTCTGTGAAACTGAACATGCATCAATATTAAACATTCAAATATATGAGCATGTTATCAGGCATGTGAATTTCCAAAACGATTCCTTAAAGGTGCCCTATGGAGAAAAGTTTTGTTAGCATTCAGTGGTTCTCAACAATATGCATTGTGTCATGATTGAGGCCTAACATTGAATTTCCTTCCCTATCAAACATTTGCAAAGTCATTTTTATATATGTGTTATAACTTTTGCATCATTTACGTGCGTTTCCTCGCTAGCAGTCTTCTTCACTGGCTTTGTTGGTGCACTGCTGAACTTCTTTCTACATTACTGCTGCAGGAATATGTATTGTGTCACCCCCCCCTTGCGCTCTCATGTGCATGTGCATCCCAGTGCACGTGCATGACACATACAAAACGGGGATGCGCTGTTAAAAAGATTTCTCCTTAGAGCAACAAGTGGTCCAAAAACTCCGCAGGGTACCTTTAACGTACAAAATATGCATCCTATTTGCATAAACGAGTCAACAGAACAACAGATGTACAGACACTGTGCAGAGGTGTGAAGGTTGATGAACAAAAAAATATGCATCATGTCAAAATGTGCTTTGTACGTGGATGTGTACATAGCTCAATATTTCCTTATCTAAAATTACAGTTGAAGGACCATATGTGCAGAAAAGTGACAACGTCGGTGCATGATTGTCATTTCATAGCATAAATGTCAGAACGTGTCCATGGCAAGAGGCGGCATATGTAGAGGAAGTGTAGAGTATGTAGAGATAAGGAAACTGTAAATATAGTAGTTTTTTCGGTGTAGCTCACATGGACAATGCAGACAAGCTACTTTCATGTCCTTTAATCTTTTTGAGGCATGAACAGCTTCACATGCTGACTTAAATACTCTACTGTTCACACTCTGAAGGTCTATGTGTTGATTTGCAAGCCTTCAGCATGCTAAAGGCGGTCTTTCATGGTAAAATTCATGATTTGTGGTGTGCACAAATCTAAAACTGGTACACCTGACTCCAAAAACAGGACGCTGCATGCCACACTTTCTCTATGGAGAAGGGGGTTTGTTGCCATGACAATAGTAATGTCACTTCAGTGGCAGAGATGTTAAGATGGCGGGTGTGTTGCATTTCATATGCAGGTGCTATGCACAGAGGAAAAGTGATACAGATAATGGAATCAATTTCCTGTGATTTCTGAAGCAGAGAGCTAGCTGAGAAATAATAAAGGAATTAAATGAGCTGGCGCTAAACATCATCCACCGGTTACCGACGGCTATTTGACTTCAGATTGCTACTTAGCCGGTAGAATTGGAAAAAAGCCAGACTTTGCTTTCTTTCATTATTCGTTGTGATTCCTCATGAGCTCACTTTTTTTTTTTTACCTGAGGAGCAGCATACACAAGGGGCTTCAGCATCTCTTTTCGGCCACATCTGAAAACATGTGGAGGAGCAGGTTTGTGTGGACAGGGAGGTTGTTTTGCTGACTGGAAGGAGACAGTCTTTTCCCTTAAGACAACGATCTAAACCACCTTAAAACCTTGTGCTAAAGTAAAGATCTGTAATTGACTCCACCACAGTGATAATGTTTCCCATTTAACGCATGGCCGACTTGCAGATCTTGTTATTGCACGTACAGTAGCAAGTAATCTGATCGGTTTGCTGCTGTATTTGGCTATCTGATAGTTGGTTGCAGATCAATGACAATGATTTTTTTTACCATCTGCCTGCTCAATACTAACATGCTTATTTCGTACTTTTGACCTGCCCGTCTTTGCGAGCAGCAGTGTCCCCAGAAAAGCAAGCATCTGTCACAGATTAAATTTTCCATGGAAAAACAAATTCTCCAAAGGCTCTGTTGTACACACGTTTTATTGAATCAGGTGTCAGCTCTTAGAGGTCAAAGCATGACATATAGAGACTGACAGCTAAAAGGGACTCCGCATCAAAATCTTTGGGCCCATCCAGGAAGACAAAATGCATGTATCTTATGTGTGTGTGAGAGTCTGTGGAAATTTCGTTTGGCTGTACCTTCATGAATTTGCCTTTGTACAGTATTTGTGCTTCACTGCATGTCAGCATCCGCTTGTGCCAGGATCT
The DNA here is from genome assembly GCF_051107435.1 of Chaetodon auriga. Classification (NCBI taxonomy): domain Eukaryota; kingdom Metazoa; phylum Chordata; class Actinopteri; order Chaetodontiformes; family Chaetodontidae; genus Chaetodon; species Chaetodon auriga. Next base: position 9,064,062 of record NC_135097.1, on the reverse strand, counting down.
GTCTTCACATGTCAGGCTGCATGCCTGTTGTCCCTGTTGGATTGCTAAACTTAAACTAAACCAAAGACTGTCCAGCCTGAGTGCTGTTTATTTGTTTATTTATTTTGGATGCTTAGTCCTTTCACAAATGTATAGATGAAATTAATAAAGAAATCCTCTTATGATAGTCATTAAGGAGGGAGTTAAAGCTGCAGCTGCTAATATTTTCATATTAACAATAGATCAGATGAATATATGTATTGTGAAAGGGGTCATCTGTCGCAACAAACCCTCAGGGGACGTGGCGTTTTAGCATCTTTCAGCTCATTGTTTTGGTTTTACCGCCCAAACTTTCCTGTTTTGGCTCACTTTCGCTGCTCTCATCAACCTCATTTCTAGCTATAGCAGACAGCTGCTTTCAGTGAAAAAGCTTTAATAAATCATCTCTGCACCACCTGCTCAGCACCAAATGGCAGTCAGACAAAGTTAGCAACCAGATGGTGAATATAGTGGAGCGTTTAGCAGCTGAAGAGCCAGATTTTTTTTTTCCTCAGAGCTGGTGAAGACCAAAACAGAGCTAAAATGAGAGTAAATATTGAACTTGTTGGGTGGCTAGAAACACAATTCAAATGAAATGCCAGTGTCGCTTTGTGTCTGCTGTATGAATTGGCAACTGCTCGCCATATTTTCAGTATTAGGTGATCATGTGACCGTGTTGTGGTCAAAGCTTGCTGTGCTGCCCCTTTGTGACTGAAAACATCAATTAATGCTCCTTTAAAGAAGAATATTAACCTTTAATTTAGATGTTCATGCTATAAAAGGTGAAAATCCCAAAGACTCCTATAGTGTTCTGCACATTCAGCGTATGGCTTACATGATAAGTTACTAAATATTAAAAATTCATTCACTATCTTTCCACTTCTCCATTAAGCCAGTGCACCGAGACTGTAGCGTGCAGTGTTTTCTTGTCTCCAACGCTTTTCAATTATGTTTGTGGTATCTGAAAATAGCAGAGTGAAAACTATCTGCTTCCTCCTCCTCTCAGACAAAATCCTGCAAAGACCATTTCGGGTGCTGCAATAAATTTAGCTCACCATTATGAAACACCGACTCATTTGGCTGCAAGGTGGCTCGGTCTCCCATCACCGGACAATCCCATTGATTGGACAGTCCTCTGAACATAATTTTAGACGTGTTGAAAGGGACATTAGCTGCCTGTGCAAGCTGTTCCAGGGAATATTGGTCCTCTACATCAAGTCAAAGAGGCCGGGGGAGCCAAGAAATTCTCTCTCAGTCTGCTCAGTGACAGTGAGCCGTATTACAGCAACTTAAAGTACAACGGCTGCTCTGTTTACTGCATACTCACATGTCAGTTCAAGGCGTGATTAGTGTAGCAATTAAACAGTTGACACCCAATGACACTATTGTATGTGAAATGTTTTCTTAATTATAGCTTCTGTTTATGGCCCATGAATAATTAAAATGATTTTTTTTTTTCTGAAAGAAGTGAGAGGTTTCAATGCTTTCATGCTTTGAAAATGGATTTTTGACTTACATTTCCATCAGATTTTCTGTTTACTTCATCAGTCAAAAAAAAAAGAGGTGCAAAAATCTATTCTATATCATCCAATTGATTTCTATTTTCTGGGCAGGCCTGCCGGCAGAAGATATAATGGGCTTATAGCGTGCTTCACTGCATCGCCTCAGTCTGTAAGCCAGGGATCATCTTCCACATCTTCATACATAAGGGACTGTATTGCATGGAATGACATTTCTATTTGTAACAAGCACACTTGAATATGGTTGACGTATCAAAAAGGTAAATTGCATATGCTTTGAATAAGCCTCGTAGTTAGATGACAGTTATCAACAGTGAAAGGCTGTTCCATGTCTTACTTAATAACACACAAATCCCTGAGTAGTTACTAAGATAAGAGTGCATTTAATTTTCATTTGGGCCACCATAACAGCAGCTTTCTCAAAGTGGCTCCTCGTCGTCCTGGTGCTTACATAGAATAATGATAAAGATTAAAAATGAACAGCACTGGAAGATCACACAGAATCAATGCAACAGAAAAAAGCAGAAAAAAAACCAAACTTCAGACGGTGAATTAACACATTTTGCAATTAAAACTGACAATAAGCAAAGAAAAATAGTGACCAAACATGCCAAACATCAAAAACTAAAGTAAACTTAGTTAACGAGTAGCTTTGTGATGCTACTAAAACATTTTTTCATTATTGATTATCTACCAGTTATTGTCTCCATGAATCGTTTGGTCTGAAATCATCAGCATATTGTGAGAAATCCCCGTCACAGGTTCCCAGAGCCCATGATGACATGTTCAAGTGCCAAACGTGAGTCACCAGAGACCGTAAACGAGGAACTGATCATCATGACTGTTGATTGACTTGAGAAATTCTTTCAGCTCTATAATAGTTACTGAATCATTTTGAATGAAGGCAGTTTAGCTTCTTTTTTTCAGGAAGTCTCACTGAGAACAAGAGAGACCTGAGAACAAATCACATCAAAGATCTCAATAAGTCAGTCACACAAGTCTCTCAGAGGAACGAGCTTCTCTACCTCCAGTTTGTCCTTCGGTTCATTCTGGAAATAACCAGCTTCCCTTGTTCAGAGTTAGCATGAGGTACTTCAGCAGCATAGCAAGACCCTATAGATGAGAACGATAGCATTCCAGTGCCTCCTAAATGACTATTTAGATGATTGTTATTAAAGTTAATTGAACCTGAATTAATTGAGTTTGACCATCTGGGGGCGGCACCAACAAGCTAGGTATTGTCACCTAAAAGGTATACCATGCAGGATTTTTGTACAAACGTAATCCCTGTCAATCATCACTTATGATCCACTAGAAATGTGTGATGTGAGAGCCGTGAGAGTGAATCAAAACAGCGAAGTGGGGTGATAACTGTCTATGGGTTTGTCTCTATGAAAAGCCCCTTTCACAGCTGTTTAGTCCATTGTTCATATATTTGTATTATTGAGTGCCGCTTTAATGTCTGTATGAAGTACAGTTTAATCTCAATCTCTCAGAAAACAAAGGTTGTATCACTACTTTTTCTACTGTTTGTAGGAGGTGTCATCCGTTAACCAATGATGCATTTCCCAGTCAAAGTAATGGTGAGGTAATCATGAAGTAATGAAGCGTTCCTGATGACAGCTCAGTGTGATGCACAAGTTTGCAAAAGGGGACACGTGAATAGTGACTAATATGTGGGAAAGTAACGATCAGTTAGTGGTTATGGGCCATTTAGCAGCTGATTCAGAATCAATCAGGGAGAATTAAGAAAAAGTGCTCAGTATGACTCACATTTGTCGGAAAGAATCATTAGACGTTGATTCATTAATGAAGTATCTCGCAGTATGTTCTCCAATAACTATTAGAATTCTTGACTTGCAAATAAGTTAACCGTTCATTATGTACCAGTCAGTTCCTGATTCGTTCCCAGTCATCTCACTGGGAACTACGCAAGACTTTGTGTACTTTACTTTAAGGGTCAGCGAATCAGATTTTAGAAACATTTACCACGAAGTCAGAAAAAGGGATAATGTTGCTCTTGTGTGTGTGTGTGCTGTACATGTGCCACGTTTCTATGAGCGTGTGTGTCTGTCTGTTCGCAAGAAAAGGGAAGGGGGGGAAATATGGCGAAGGAGAATAGGAGAGATGTGAGTGGCCCATCTATGAAAGCGCCATTAAATTGTCAGTTATGATGGATGTTCCGCCTTTTCTGCATTAACTGGTACATTAGAAGTCATTAATTCTTCAGGATGTGCGCTGGAGATCAGAGCCTCCCAGGGGGTCTCACTGCCTTGATAAAGCAGGGGGGGGAAGAGAGAGAGAGAGGGAAGGATGGAGGGAGAGATAAAGAGGGTGGAGTGTGCTGGCTGAAAGAAAAGAGGGAGAGATCCTTGCAGTGTGATGACCCTTTTGATTTTGATGCCTGCTCAGTTTGTTTCAGTGGCCTTGAGCTGTTTTTTTTTTTTTTTCTTAAGACTAATGCCAGAGTGACTCTTTCGCAGCCTGTAATGGACATCACAGCTTTGTGCTCTGTCAAACCGAGGCCGAAAACACAATTAGCACTGTTTACAGCATGTTTCTGCCAACAACAGATAAGTTACATTTTGTCTCTTAACAGCTCCAAAATGTGCTTTTTCTGCACATCCTCTCATCTTCGACAACAACACATATCATGGTTGGAGAGTACCAGCAACAAGACGCTACCTTTGTAGTACCAGACCTGCGTCCTCACGTGGTTAATGTGAGTTTGCTTGGGTTTACGCTACTTAACTGTTTGATTAGGCAGAGGAAAGGGTTAAAATAAGTACATGAGTGTTATTTAAGTACTTTACCAAACTTAAAGTGGGTCAATATTGACCTTAGCTTCCACACAGGACACAAACAGTGGTCTCTCGGGTGAGCATCCTGTGTTTGCTCCAAGCACCAACCTCCGGGGCTGAAAACTACAGTTCCTCAAATGGCCACCGATAAACCATCATTTTAAAACAGCCTGAGTCACTGTCACAGAGCTTCATAATGGCTCTCTGAACAATAAACGTAAACATGGGTCGTGATAACCTGCTTGCACAGTTGACCTGTGCAGCCATTTTCCTGGCGAGGACAGGTTGGCTTTGAAGGTCACGTGGTACGCTTGTCCTTTCTTTTCACTCTGTTGCATTGCACCTGCAAAAGGTCACATGAAGCCTTCCAAGATTGTAATTAACAGTGTGTTTGGAGAAAGCAGCCGTGAGTTGACTCAGTTTTTCAGAAGCTTTAGAGGTGGACATGGCGGCGCTGGTGGAGTCACTTCCCTCCTAATGTCTAAAGTGTCAAACCAGAAAACAATATTTCACTGCCAATTAAATAACAATTACTGGACATGGCGCACTTTGATGGCAGAACCTTGAAAATAGACCAGAACTCAGCTCAGACATCACAAAAAGCAATAAGAAGAAGCAAACAAATGGGGATTGGGCTTTTCTCTGGCCCTCCTCTGCAGACAAACTGAAAACTAAATAACACCCTGAGGATTTGAAATTCTCTGTCTCCTTCACATTTTATTTTTGTGACCCGCTTTGTACAAAGAGCAACCCTGCCATCTGTTGTGTGTAAATGCAGTAAATATGTGGAATTGCGGGTCAAGAAAGGACAAATAGGGGAAGTTAGCGCCTCATGCCGAGCTGAATCAAAGCTCCCATCAGAGTCCCACAATCCCCCAGTTTTGTTCCAGTTGACCATAACCAGCAGCAGGTATTTATCATGCCATGACAGGAGGTCAGAGGCAAGTCGCACAACTATTGTGACTCTCCTCTATGTGGACTGTCAAACCCTCTGGATTCAGGCCATAGTTGTTTCTTCACTGCTTTTTTGATTAATGTACCCTGTCAGACTAAAACAGAGAGCTGAGTGGAAATTGCTTTGAAGTTGGACAAAACTTCTTGAATGAAGCTATGAATGAAAGCCCAGGCCGATCGCACACACTGTTCTTCATTCAGCAAGTGTTTTCAGCTTTCAGCGGGGTCATTTCCTTATTTACAGTTCAGCCATCAAGTCGTGTAACCTATGAATCAGCAGAGATACAAGGTATACAAAATAAGGTAACCGTAATAGTTAACATAATAAAAATATAAATGATCCTAAATACAAAATATATAACGACCCATCAATGGGCAAAAAGGTTGAATCTCCATTTTCCAGCACAGAACAGCTGGCACACGCCTCATTTAACCCATGTTGATTTTGTTCTCAGTGGTAATCGAGTGTCTTCTGCAAAAAGGCTTTCAAGTCTAGTTGATTCATATCCTTGAGATGTGCAGCAAATAGATAAATCTCTGTTTACCTCTCGCCTTCTTCTTTATTTTGTTTGGATTACCTTGTTTTGTCCAGCTTGTCCTTTTCCACGCGGGCGTATGAGCAGATAAATCACACCGTTTGTGTTTCAGGAAATCTTCTCCTCTCCCTTGAATTCTTTTCGCAGCCTGCAGGCGGCTGCTGCGCCTCGTGTGTTTCTCGAGCTCGAGTAGTTAGCGAAGTTAGCCATTTAAAGCCAGCGACTGAAAACATTTAAGTCGATCATTCAGTCGAAGTGACATTTCTTTTCATGGCATTTTCCATTTCGTTTCACATTAAAATGGGAACGGGGGCAATCTGGCCATTATTCAAATGAAAAGACGAACCGCTACATGTAATTTCATTTCATTTTTATGTGACAGGAAATGACATAATTCAGATTCAAATGCAAAAGTGTAGCTCCCACTGTTGGGTTACAGATTTCTGCAAATTTGAAGATTAAAATCTAATGTCTGCTCCACGTTCAGTTTCATTAAAATACCGGCAGGGTGAGATTTTTGGAGCATTGTTGAAATTTCGTCACACAGCCTGCAAGCGGCAAGTTAGACTGAATGCCATCAATTTAATATTGGCAGTGTTGGACTTTTGTCGCCTTCAAAGTGCCACAATTGTTAAAAATGGACGTTTAATGGGAGAGGCAGCAGCGACACGGAGAGCCAAGATGTTTCAATCCAAGTACAGGTGAGAAGGTTTTTCTTGAGATCTTGTTTCAAAACATTGGCTCCTAATTACACTCTTTTGTCATTGCTGTGGAAGTTCCAGTGCTTTCCAAACCTTGTGAGGCCTCTGACAAAATACCCTGTCACTGTCACTCATTTTCACCACTGGTAGCGGCCTCACTGAGTCACACTCTTACTTTCGCTCTCATCAGCAGAAAGCCATATGGTGGAGAGCTGAATGTCCCCACCTATTAAAACGTGTCAGAAATAGATCATAGCTATTACGCACGTAAAATATAAAAAAGTTATCTTCTGAACCAAGTTTAACTGCGCACCCCGCGCCGCATCGAATTTGTCAAATCTACAATGTAGCAGCATGTAGAAGCAAAGGAAAGCGTATGAATGTGTGTGTGTGTGTGTGTTTTTCCTTTATGGTTCTTGTCTGATGATGATCGTGGCTGACCCCGGGGGCGTTAAGCGTGCCGAACCTTCACTCCATTACTCCACTTCAATGCAGCCCACACATTCGGAGCGCAGAATTGAATGGAGAGGGGCTCTCTAAGCACTAAACCCTCCACTGAGCTGGCTGACCTGTGGCAGATTTCTCTCATCTCCCAAGACCCTCCTGGAATACACACTGGGCCTGACTAATTACTCTTAAAAACAAGTGGTATGTGGGTGGTTTGTAATTGGCAAGTGTCAGCATCCAGTGAAAGATCACTCGTCTTGAGGGCATGTGTGTCTGAGCCTCCCATTCATGTAGTCTCTCCTCAGCCAGCTGATTTCTATGCTGCTGCGCTTCCCCACTGTTTCATTCTGCACGCTGTGAATTTGTTTAAATCCGTGATTTTTGGAATGGCGAAAAAAATAATGCGGGTTCTGTGGAAAAAGGTTTTTACAGCACGCGAGCGTGGAAAAAAAAATTAATTACAATGCCAACCTGGTACAATCATTTATTCAGATGGTACGCAGAGAGAGGAGGAAGAGGAAGCGCACGGGCAGTCGTTTGAACTAGCTGCAAATTGGCCAGCCGGGGTGCCCGAGCGATGTGGAAAACAAGCTCAGCACTGAGCCGTGGTGTGATCTCAGAGTGAGTGGGTGGGATTCTATACATGACAAGTGTCACATCCACTGACAGGAGGCAGCCAGAATGGGACCACTCTGTTTCCAGTTCAGATCCAGCAGTAGCCACATAGCAGCATGTTAGGGAAAAGCGGACATTTCTTCTTCTGTTATGCAAAAAAATTCCTGCTCAGTAACTCAACAGCACAGTTCCTCCGGGAGCTTCTTTGTTTGCTCTACGTATGAGTGGAAGTTGTTGTACTTGGTATGACAAGCACTCGTATCGACGTTCACTGAAACCTGCTGCCTGAGAATGTGGGCCGCCATCCGTAGAAAATGGGAAATCCGTTTCCCCCGCCGTGCAGCCGAGGACGGCTGTTTAAGTCAGCGCTCATCGGTTCATCTTTCTCAATAAAGCCGTGCGTCCAATACCCTTTTCAGGGGAGGTGTAATTACAGCTCATTCAGGGTGATTATGCAGGGGACAAGATGGCAGGCGAATAATAAAGGAGATTTCACTTTAGCTGTCACATGTCATCCCGCTGAATGACAAAGGAAAACATAGAAAGGAGGAGAAGGTTTCAAAAGACGTATATGAAATACGCCAAGTACATCAAGAGCGACCTTAAACTTTTAAAGGCAAAGATATTGGAAATGGAATTATGAACTGTCACAGGCGAAAGTAGTAAGTCATTTCCTTTCCCCCCGTGGCCATTCATGGCCTTTGCGCTGCCTCTAATATTAGAAAATATTACTGCAAGAATTATTTTCTGACATTCAAATGTTATTGCTTCCACCAGAATGTGTGTGTTGCTGCTCCTTTGTTCGTTGGATACTTGGCAAGTATGACAGATCGGAAAAGAGAGGCGTTGTTGGGAGGGGGCTTGTTGTTGTTTTTAGCCAGTAACCCCACGCTGTCCTACTGGCCCAACTCTGTGCAGCTTCTTGGACAGACCATAAATGTATCAATAATTGAGTGTCTCACTAAAAAGGCTGGGGTGTGGGGGCATTAAAAATTTTATGGCTTGTCATTATGTGCCCCCCTCCCCAATACCACAACTCACCTCCCACTTTTTTCCCCTCAGCGGTGTCTCTCTTCCTCTCCAGCAGGAAGCGCCGTGATACGGAGACGGCTCTCAGGGGCCGAGTATTCCCACCACGCCTCAGCCAGTGATGCCCTCAGCTTCACAGGAAGTATCAGCCGCTGAAGAGCCACGAGGAAGCGGTGCGCCCGAAACAATCTGAATGTAGAATATTTTGATAAGACGCTGGAGATCAATATCTTTGCAGGAGTTCGATTTGCTGTCGGTTTGTATTGGCAAAATGCATCAGAGTGAGAAGTAACACGACTGTGAACATGTAAATAGATTCTCATCTCATTTCAAAAGAACCGGCTGTTGTAAAAAATAATGCAGCGTTACTTCACCTGGATGGTTGAGCTTCATTGTGCAGTTTGACACTAAAAGGTTGTTTGCAGATGACATCACATCTCTCTTTTGTTGTCACGTGACCTGCAGATGGAGGGTCAGAAGTGATTTTCTGCATAGGAAGTGCTATAACACACGCTGAAAATGCAGATGTTTTGCATCGTTTACGGTTGCTCAGATCGATCAAAAGGAGGAATATTGAGTACCAAATGAACAACATTTGGCGTCGTTCGCAGCCGGCCTTGAAACAATCTCCTTCCATAGTTGCAGCTCTTAATGTTTGAAGGTGAAAAATGCAAGAAATTGACCGAAAAGTGGAAGCGAGTCATGGTCCAATATGCAAATTAAAGACATGCGTACACTAAGAAAGGATGGTGAAGTAACAGCAGTTTGTTGAACTTTTTTAGAGTCCAAAAAATGACATCATACAAATGTCTTAAAAATGTCTGGAGGGGACCTTTGTAAATGTGGTGCAGCCCTGCGGTACCTTGAAAGCAGTCAATTTGATTAACTTTAAAAAACTTTATGACCGAATTCATTGCAAGGCTCAAAGGTTGTTCTGTTGAAATGTGAAGGTGTTCAAAGGTTTAAATTCACATTATCTTCTATGACCAAAGGTAATGAGCGACAGTGGCTCGGGACGTAGAGCAGGTCGTCCTCTAATCACATGGTTGGAAGGTCAGTCCCTCGGTCCGGCTCACATGGCCAACGGCAAAGCGCTTTGTTATACAAAAGTGGGATGTGAGTGTAGTTCAGTTATTATTTCAAGCAGTTTGAAAAAAAAAAAAACACCAAATCAGCAATATAAACTGCTAACTACGACTACAAGCTAGGAAAATGGAAAAAACAGAAAAAGTATGTTATATTCATCTTTCTAAAAGCTTACTTTACCTAAAAGTCTAGAAAACTACAGAAAAATGGAGCCTGCTACTTTAATCGGTGTTCATGTAGCTGAACTAATTATGTAAATACTTGAGTGCTGGTGCATCACCAAGTCAGGCGTCAGTAATACAATGTTGTGTCTAGACACAGCATTTCGGCTTTTTTGCCTTTATTTTTTCGGGGGGTTTGGTTGGTCAGACGTTCAATAATTTATGGCTGTTTTTCCAGCTCCCCTTCTTGTATGTGCTTGGTTTCAGCTGGCAAACAAGAAGCGCCAGAAGTCATGTGTTATCTTCAGGTTTTATTGTGTGAGCGAGCTGTGCCGAAACACCTTGCTGCTGAAAACACACAGCCATGACTCACTGTCATGTTGTCCACACGGCTGAATTTAGCTTGTGAAGCTGTCATAATTTGCCAATTGCGCAACTGCTCCACCAATGACTTTCTCTCCTCTTTTGAGCCGTTTCGTGGCCAGCCTCTTCCCGCTGACCTGATCTTGACAGGAGGCCATTTTGTTTTTCTTGCTATGTGTCAGGCTCTTCTATTTTTTGCACTTGGCGGTGTCTCTGTGTGCACGCTGTCACACGGTGGTCCTTGCATGTTCACTGGAGCATAAAATCCTGTCGTTACAGACAGCATGACTCTGGTACAGTACCTGGTGTTTGACAGCCTCTCGCGCTGTCTCTGCATTTGATGGCAGTGCTTTCGTGCCAGCCGCTGGTTTTTGGTATTTCACCTCGCATACAGATTGTGACTGCGTGCCTCTTAGCAAGACCCCACCCCCACCCCCCAGCCCCAGGAAAACTGTCAAATGTGGAGTTCTGTAAGGTGAGACTTGCAACCTCCCACCATCCCCAGCATTGTGTGTATTTGTTGGTATTGGCTCTATACGTATTTGGAGGAGGATTCCTGTGTATTCATTCTCTCAACACCCACAGAGACTTTTGTTTTCTAACTGCGGGGGCGGCGCCTCCCCGAGCTCACACTGCAGTTCCACTTACCTCCAGAAAACAGCCCCTGCTAGTGAGTCAGTGGGTCAGGGGGATTCACCCAACAGCCTGTCATGCCACAGCTCCCAATTACTCGTCCTTCACCCACCCAGCGTTCCTCTTGTGAAGCTTTGTTTTACCGCCGCCATTCCCTGAAAGGCGTCTCGGCTACACCAAACCCGTCAGTGGAAGGGTTTTTAGGAGCCCACTTTGCCCTTCCTCTTCCTCTCTGGTTTCTGTCCTCCCCCTCTGCCTCATTCCCAGAATCCTCTACTCTTCCTGCACTGCCTGTGTGTGTCATCCTTCTGTTCTAATGAGAGGCAGGGATCAGCAAGGCAGACCTCTGGTGTTTGACAGAGCAACCTGTTGTGCCTCCACATTTCTTCCTCCATCGCTCGCTCCTCTCACTCTCTCTCTCCCTCTCTCTCTCTCTCCCTAAACACCAGAGCTGTCGACTCCTGGCAGTTTGATTCTAAACTGTTCCCCCGTGTCGGGAGTAGCTGCCATGACAGAGAATAAAACGAGTGAAATGTAGAGTTTGTAGTGAACAATGTGAGGATTGGCTTCCTCTCTACATGGTGTGTGGAAAGGCCAGAACATTCTTTTTTTATACCGTCTAGGAGGGATTCTTTGTGTTTTGTTGATTTCTGTGAAAGATATAGTTCAACGTTTTGGGAAATCCGCTTGTTTGGTTTCCTTCCAAAAGAGTAAGTTGAGAAGATTTATATCAGTCTCATGTCTGTGGACTCAACTGCAGAGCTGGAGCTGGGACCAGTTTAACCAAGCATAGTGGAAAGAGTGAAAGCAGGGAGAGACAGCTAGCAAAGTTCAAAATGCCTACTAACACCTCAAAAACTGTTATTTACATGATGTATCTCATTTATATAATGCATACATACATTGAAATGTTAAAATGATGATTTGTCATTTAAAGGAGAGTTGCATATTGGAGGTGTTTGCCATCATAGTGCGGCACCTTAAAGAAAGAATTTCCAAATATTACCTCAGCACCGGCGCTGCAGAGGAAACCACTGACAGAAAGTTCTCTTCAAATCTGTGGATTGTGATATTGCCTCGTCTCAGGCTGTACTCGAAGTCCATTAGTTTGGAGTGCAGGAGCAGTTTGAGGTCGATTATAGCTTCCTCTCTGGCCTCTTTTTGAGTTTCAGATGTTTTAATTCTCTCTTCAGCCTCTGCACTTCTTCTGTTAGATTTGATGATTTTGTTCTGAAATCCTTTCAGCTGCAGACTGTTGTCCTTGCTCAACAGTTATGCTAACGCTGCTAACCAGGGAACCCTAGTTGTCTCCATCTTCTTCGTTCTTGTACTTACTGCTTCTTCCTCTTTTAGACATTCCCAAGGCACATGTACAATACTGAGTCAACTGCAGTACTTTTTGCATCTCAGGATTGTAGAGTCCTATTTTACATTCACTTTGCTGTGAGCACAATTCTTGACACCACCACCTCCTAGCTAGGTAGTCGCTCAGTAAATCGTGGAGCCATTTCTTGACACACAGTAGTTTAGTTCCGTACAGCATCTCAGGCTTTGGCACAGGTTGCCAGATGCAGTAGGTAAGCACAGGTTGTGGTTCTGGACTGGCAGATTGAGCCAGCCGGGAAGTCAGACACAGAAACAACATAAAGATTCTGGTAAATTTTCAAAATAAGGGTAAAGTAATGCCAAATCTGGCAACCTCACTGTGACAAAAACACTTTAGGTGCTGCACAGGTACAAAAAATTATCAGTATGACACTCCTGTCATACTACACGTTGGGCTTTAGAGGTGTTGATAGGCGCCAGGCTAGCTGTTGCTGCCATTGTTAATGCTAAGCTAGCCTAAACATGCTCTGACTCCATCTCTGTATTCTAGTTACATTGTTGAGCTTAAAAAAAAAAAAACCTAAGAGGCAAATTAGCTGCAAAGAAAACTCTGGCGTTGTGTAAAATGATTATGTCGGAGCCGACGCGTGTGAAATTCAGAAATGCCCAACGACGAGAGTGAGAACTCCTAAAGTAGCATGAAACGCAAGCAAACTGCAGGATTCAACTCCCACCTCCACTGCCTCGCCGCTCATTGAGTCACACATCACGGAGATCGAGAAATCACTCTGCAGACTGTGACACACGTGTGCTTCAAGTCATCCAGGTAGAGAGAAAGAAGGGAAGGAGCAAACTTTCTTTCCTCTCATGTTCAGCTGAAATGCTATTTAATGGGGTTTTAAGCCTTACCAACAGTAACCATGGCAGTCATGTGATGAGTGACAGCAAGAGCTTATGAGCAACCGTCTGTGTGGTGCACTATTTCTGTCCAGATATTTCCAGTATTAATGTAGATCTGTTCGAGGTCAGGTCAGATCAGATTTATTATTTGAATTGTGACATGTGTTCCTTTATTTGGTGCACAGTATGATAAACACACGTTGTGCATTTACTGTAACAAGATGGCAGAGGTGTAAAAAGGTTGTGCAGCTGCACAGCATCATGTTTTACCAGCTTGCTTTCAGTAGCGCCCTTGGCAACTTTTTCTTTTCCTTCCCGTCAGTGAAATATTGTCTCATAGAGTTGCCTTCTTTCAACCTAAACGCTTCTAATTTGATTCCTAAATGAACAAAATAAGAGCTGTGATATTTAATTAGACTCATGGAATTGATTTCGTATTCAAAGCGAAATGCCACTTTGTCCTTTAAGCTAATGGATTTATTTCGTCCGTGCTTTTCTGTTGCTTTAGTACATGTTGTGATTTACAAAATGCAGCAAAACACAAAATGGAGAAAGCGAGAAAAGAGGGAGACAGTGAGAAAGAAAAAGACAGGCACTGACTTCTCAAGCTCTCACTGCTCAGCTCACACAACCACTGTCAAGTAGGTCAATGCGACAGGCTTGACTGATTTCTCTTCTGTAGTGTTTTTGTTCAGGCTCTCGCTGAGTAGGTGCCATGGTGGATTCACCTGTTTGATAAAGCTTACACAAATGCAGAGTGAACTGTGTGTCTGATCATGTGTGGTAAAGGCCTCCCCGGCCTCGTTCTGGCCGAAGCCATCAATCATTCATTTGACGAAACAGAAGAATCACCGAATCGACAAAAACTTTACGCCATAATGAAGTTCATTTAAAGTTCATCAGATGCCATGGGACATGCGGTTATCTTTAAGTTTGTGTGCTTTTCTTTTCTTTTTTCCAGGGACAAATAATCTCCATGGGGACCAGCTGAGCCATTCTTATTGACGTCGTCTTTCCTCGCAATTGTACATTTTGGAAAATGCTGAGCGTAATGGCTTGTACCCTCCACTTCACGGGCCCTCTTCCTGCACACTCGGCTGCCTCAAAAAGACCACATTTGACTCATAATAGACCTCATTAGACTTGCATTGAATAAGCTCTGAGCTGGTGTAACGTAGCCTCACTGTTAGCTGCTTTTTGCCTCGGTGTGCACGTTCCATTAGAGAATTAAAGATTAATTGCCAAATTTCTCCAGTTTAAAGCATCGATTAATTACAGGGAGAATCACTGGTGGATCCAGAAGATTAATGTCGTTAGATTCGCCCCCTTTAGATAGCTATTGATTTTGATTTGCTCAAAAATGCCTGTCTTCTCTTTCCAGGAGGGCAGAGGCTCTATGGAGTGCAAGCAATGCGCCAGCCAGCTCCAAATTACACTTTGTGAGGCACAGCTTAAAATATTAGCGTTGTGAATTAAGATTCACTTAATTGGGCAGCGAGAGGCTTGCAAGTGACGACAAAGGATCAAATGCTGTAATACATACAAAATATTTCTTCAAATCAGGCATTAGCAGGGCACAGAAAGATCAAATGAAGCGTTTGTTAGGCACTCTTCCTGGTTTTAAAATCAAGATTTCTATTTCTGTGTCCTCTCTAGCTTCAGTTTATGTTGTCTCCTGCTGCCCACGAATAACGCACAGTGTACAGTAGCAGAGGCAGAGAAGAAGACAATTGTCTTTTTGTGGTTGTCACATTTTTACTGTTCAATCTCGTTCTCAGTCACAACAAATCAGAGCGACTGAAGCATTTCGTCTGTTGGAGACAGAGGGTTCTTTATTATTTGTGCGCCACTGGGAGGTAGTCTTCCAAACACGGGATTATGCCCATTGTGATCTGCCTAAGCACACCGTATTAGCCATATTCTCATGAAATCGCATGAAAGCCACTTTTGAAACGTAGGATGGCGTCTGATATGCCTGTGTCAAGGGAACAGGCGCCATATCTGGGAGCGCGTGATCTCAGATTCAATTATGGTTCCATATTAAATGAGATATCTTTGCTGTAAAAATCCCAGATTGTAGCGCTTTGAAATGGAAAGGGAGGAATTCACGAGACCTACGTATGTGTGATCTGCAAAAAAGACTTGTATCAAACGGATTTGTGATGCCAGTCTCTGTAGAATATTCATCCTTTTTTTTTTTCCTTCCGCTGCAAGCGCGGGTATATTTAACTTTGCATGAGAATGGAGGATAGATACGAGCATATGAGACTGTGTCGATGGAAAATTGCAAACACACAGCTGCTCCAAGTGTAAAATCAGAGCAAAAGCTTGTATTTGGAGGCCTGGGCACTGAGCTCAACATGACTGAGGCTGGCTGGGTGGTTAAGACGCTCACAAATATCTTCCTTCTTGCCTGTCCTCCTTTCATTCGCCCCTTTTCTTACTGCAGTGCTTGAATATAACACTCCAATGACAACAACTGCACAGAAATATCCCCTCTTTCTTTCCAGGTTCTCACTTATCTGTAAGTTTCAAGTAGATGTCTGCAAGGCCCACCATCCCAAACCTGTTGAACTCAATCAGTGGAGCTAAGATGGACCATTGGTTGCAGGTCACGTAAGCTATGTTGGGGGAATGTTTGTCTCTGTGATTGAACCGTCCCCTGGGTCTACGTTAATTGAGCTCCCTGTAATCACACACAGGCCCATGCGATCAGTGTCTGCAGTCCTGGAAAAGGTGGTTGAGATTATCCCCTCTCCTGGATGTTCCATTTTGAGACTGTAATCGAAATGGATTTTTGTCTTCTTCTTTCACATTCTGACAGACTCCTAAAGATCTCTGACTCAGCGAGCTCCGAGGTTTCATGGAGAAGTGTTTCCGTGGCATTTATGAATGGTGCTCAGGAGGGACAACACTTTGGTCTTGAATGAAATATCTCAATGAATGCACTGTGGGGTGGATGACAGGAAATTTTGTGCATATTTGTGGTCCCCATAGGATGAATCCTAATGACTGTGGTGATTGCCTGACTTTATCTGGCGCCACCTACATGTCAGAATTTTCCCTTATCTAGTAAAACAACACCCACACTATGTGCTAACTGATTAGCATGCGAAACGCCAAGCTAAAGTGTTGACATCACACCTGCTCAGCATCAGCGTGTTAGCATTGTCACTGTGAGCTTGTTAGCTTACTAACGTTAGCATTTAACTCTACTGTGGCTCCTAGCCTGTTTGACGGTTCTTGGGTGAAACAGCTGGGAACACATAGATTTGCTCTTTTGGAGCAGCTTTCTGGTTTTAAATGCTGTTAAAAGTTTGGCACCAAACGTCGACCACTGCTCTATACTACTGACCGTGCTTGAAGTCATATAAACATAAAGGGTATTCTCTCCAAGGTCTTGAACCAAAGTAGTTCTAAATGAGTGAGCGAGTCCTCTTTGTCCTCTATGAATGCCTTCCAATCACATCACAATAAATCCCTTTGCAATAATGAATGAGATACATGCTCAATTCATCTTCCCAGTAAAGCTGGGCTGTCTAATTTGTACAAATATTTCTTTGGGTGAAAGCAATTAACTATAGTGATGCACTAATGTGACACTGCAGAGCTGAATCGTACCTCAGACGGTGAACCAAAATAGGATCCAACGTGTTTCTCTTTAGTTAAATTCATTAGGGCGGAGAAGCCATTATCTCAGCAAACTGCCATGGCTGAATAATTAATCATCCCATCACTTGTTTGTTTGACCCGAATGTATAACATTTATCCCTCACTCTTCGCCTTCTAATGAAATCCCTTCTTTAATTTGTGAAAAGTGTTGGCTCTTCATGTGCTGTCCTGCAAAGTCCTGGCTGACTCTTGATTTGTCTCTTATGCATAATAGATTGCGATTATGTGCCACCTTTGAAACGCAAGGTCAGCGACACCTTGAGATATAACAAAAGCCTTTTGGATTTCAACAACATGGCCACATAGCTCTTCATCTCAGACAAATAAGCCGTGAGTCTGGCGTGTTTCTGCTTAGTCTGTCTTCACCCTGTGTCACACAATACCCAGAAATGTTGTCATGTTGATTAGCGGCTTGCTTGTTGTAAAAATAAATATTCAGTATTCATGTCAGACCTGATGTGTCAGAGCCCAGAGCCGGCTGTTTGAGGCTCCACTGTAGGATGCCAACGTGAAGTGTGTCACACTGTTATTTCGCTTCAACATGAGCATCATATCCTCATCATCAGGTGAGTACTTTGTAATTTAATACCCAGGGAGGAACATATGTATTCATGAAACAGTTGTGCTGCTGTGATGTGGACCTTTCAGTGGTGGAGAGAGTATTCAGATCTTCGGCTTAAAGCAGCTGTGGTCAGTGTTTTTATAATAGCAATTAATCAATGACAATGACACAATATGAAAGACCTCAGTCATAGTTATAAACCGACAAGAGTTATCACTTGAATCTGAGCAGCTAAAGAGCCAGAGGTTTCCCTCAGGAGCTGATAGAGACTAAAAACAGAAACCTGACTCCATAATATCATTCCTCCATAACTGCTGCGTTCGCTAACAAGATCTCTTAACAGGTGAGGTGACAAATTGTTTTCACTGCCCCCAAGTGGCCAAAAAAATATTATTACTATTATTGCAGGTTGAAATAAAAATAGCAAAACCACACTGTGAAGAAAAACTTCTAAAGTTGTGAAGAAAAGTCCTGAATTGAAAATGTTACTTGAGTAAAGGAAGATAAGGAGTAATGTGTGCTTAAAGTATCAAAGTATTCAGTATAACAGCTGCTGTGACGACTCCTACATGTCCATGATATCATTAGATTATTCTTATTGATGTAGAAATGTATAAACAACATTTGACGTGTAGTTGGTTGAAAGAAAGCTTCAGTCTGTTGATTATTTTCTCGATAAGTTGATTAAATGTTTGGATGAAAAACCCTCAGAAATGTGTGAGAACTCCCTCAAAATTGAGTCCAAATTGCTTTTTTTGTCCAACCAACAGTTCAAACTCCAAAGTTCTGTAAGTGTACTGTAGTTTAAAGATGTTCAATTAACAGAGAGAAAATTTGCAAAGAAAGTATAAACAGTCCTTCTATTTAGGAAACTGGAACCAAGCGCTTGGAAAATTATTACATTTATTGTAATAGTTGGGAATATTTTCTGTTGATTTCCAGAATTCCAGTTTTTATTATATATATATATTATTGCATCATATTTTGTGAGATCATTACATCTTTGGTATAAGATACATATGAATATACAAATTGCTTTCGTAGTGGTGTGAAAACTACAATATCTTCTTTTAAAATGAAGTGCAGTGCAAGTATAAAAAGTGGCACAAAAAGTAAAAGGACAGGACTTGAGATATGCACTTAATTACTTTCCACCGATGGGTCCTTTCAGAACTACATGGAGGAATGTGTGGCTTTTATATTAAAAGGACAAAATTCAGTTTTTTTTGTTTGGTTTTGAAAAGCTGACATTTTGGAGCTACCGTTTTACATGGCAACGACCAAAACACCACAACAATAGCAGGCAAAGGTGGAAATAGATTTTGGCTGACAATAACCACAGCTGATCATGCATGTGCCTGCACTACAATGGGGTTTTCATGTTTTTAGGCCCCTGATGAAATCAAAGTACAACACCCTCTGCGCTCTGACGTGTCGCTCATTTTCCCCGATTGATTTTTTACTGTAATTGATTAGTGGGTGAAATGATATGAGGACGGGCTGTGCAGTGTGTGGCTGGTAAACACGAGGTTTTTAAAAGCGCCGATTGTAAGTGGACCTGTGTTTTGTTAGCCGGCTGCAAATAAACAGCCTTTTAGAGGATTGTGCTTTATTGGAAAAGACGGCTTAAAGAAATGCAGGATTGTGAAAGGAATTAGCTTGTGAAGAACTTTCCGCTGGTCACAGTTTGACCTGAGTCTTCAGTGTTGAGCGTGCTATGATGCTCTCGATGAAGCGGCGCAAGCCTGTGTCATCAATTAAGACGCAATGTGTGAAAGCGTTACTGCCCTAATGGCATTATAATGAGCACGCACAACAGAAAACAAAATAAATACTGTAGACACTGAGAAGAAACTGCTGCTAATCAAAGAGCTTATTTTCCAGTCAGTGTATTTCTCGTGTAAAGACTTGTGCCAGAGGCTGAAGGCAGAGACAATTGGCTTTCAATCAGACGAGGGCTCAGAAACTCCCTCTTCTTCTCAGACGTTTGGATTTAAAAGGGAGCCAAAGATCAAATTGCACTTAAGAGACAAAGTGTGAGCAGTCTAGAGCCTTTGTTTAATGATGCCCTTTGTTTGTTTTCTGGGAACTTCACTTTCTAATCTCCTGGACTCTGTGAAGGCTTGCCAGGGAGTGGCGCCACATAAAACCCCCTGATTTCTTATTTTATCTGTGGACAACCAAATCGATCCTTGTCTCCCCTGCACCTGCTCCCGCCTCCCCTCCCCTGCAACCCCCAAAACGCTGTCCATCCCGCTGTCCAATCAGGGCAGTTAGACCAGGCTATTTCAGGGAGAGAATGAGGCATCGGGTGGTCAAGCGCTCCTCAGTGTCTCCCAGAGACAAGTGTGTGCAAAAAAAAAAAAAAAGAAAAGAAAAGCATTGAAATTTCCCAGGATCTTGACACATCTAATTGAGATTTCATGCCCTATTTTCTCAGAGATTCGAAAAACCTGGCTCTGTTCTACCGCAAGCAGTATTTCCCCAAGGATCGAGATGAAAGAAAATGTTTTCAGGTTTTATTTGGTTTTTGTTGCTTTAAGGGCTTTTTTTTTTTTTTTTTTTTTTTTTTTATCACGCTAGAGCAGCTTTTCAATAAAAGTGCCTCTTTTTTTTGTTCGCTATAGACAAAGTAACTGCGGTTGATTCGGTTTGCCTGAAAGGTAGTGAAAAAGTGAATTCCAATAAACTTTCTGTTTCTTTCATCAGAAGAATTCATTTTGACTGCTTGCATAGATTTGTCGTGATTGTTGCGAGAGAGAGAAAAAAAAGGCAAAAATGCAATATTATTCATAGCTGCTCTCGTCCTCGTTCGTTTTCATTTATCTGGCCGTCACAGAGCGGCTTCAGCTGTTCTTTGCTGTCAATCAAAACGTTTGAAAGGGGGTTTTAAAAGCGGTCAGGCTTCTTTTAGCCTCCTTGACATTGAATATACGATCTAAGGACATCTGCTCTCCATCTAATTCTTCACCTGACTGGATGAGCTGCTGCCACACTCACTGTAATATAAAATTCTTGTCGCTTTTCCTGCTACATCTCCAAAAGTGACCCCACTTTTGGCCTACATTTTGGCACAGGACCATGTAAAAGACACAAAATAATTCGATTTCCATGAAGCCCATTTGTGCCATATTACATATCCCATATTAATTTGTCTAGCTGTATTATGTGCCACTGTGTCTCTGTGGTCCCTGTGCTCTTGCAGTGACATCACCCAGTCTTGCATTACATAGCCTTGACAGTCTCAGCGGGAGCTCCAGCTTCCCAGCAGGACCCATATTGGATGGTCTGCAATCAATGACATCAACCTCTAATACCATGGAGAAATATGGCAGAAGAGGTAGTGAGCTCAGTGCCCCCGAAGGTTTTTTTTCCCCCTCCTTCTGGTTTAAAGCAGATTACATGACAGCAAGACATTAGCATCGGAAGAGCAAAGACATGAAGTGATCCTGTCCTGTTTTTTTAATGGGCTTTAATGCTCACATAAAAACAATAATGTTACTTTAAATTAAACATTTTTGTATCCATTTTATGCTGTTAGTACATTACAAAATTCAAGTGCTTATGCTACTCAGTGCATCAGTGTTTGGTGTATGTGCTTTGATGGTCCAAGACAGCTTGTTTGAGGCAGGACAGAGGTGGTTTATGGAGTGACTGGTGTTGTGTTACTGGTGCTTCTTCTTGTTACGGCTGCTTCCCATTAGGGGTCACCACAGCGGATGATCTGTCACCATCTGGCCAGCAAACTGGGCCCCACCCAAAAGCATGGAAATCTGACTGCAGTCACATTTTTTCCAATCTGTCTTGCTCAGGGATACTTCAGCATGTGGACAGGAGGTGGGGATCAAACCAGCAACCGTGTGATCAGAACACACCCTGAGCCACAGCCGACCGGTTGATTCTTGTTCTTTATTTGAAGGTGTTTTACAAAAAAATAGCCACATTTGCTTTTAAAGTCCTTCAAGGTCAAGAGGAGGCTGTTAGCGTGGCCTTGTTTCATGCTGTTGTATGTTGGCTGAACAGCATTACGTCCCATCACAGGGACAGGATTAACACTTCACACACCCCCAGAATGGTCAGAATGATGTCTAAGGTCTTGATTCATATGTATCATATTGACTTCCTGTCCTACTTGTCTAATTTTAGGTGCATCAGTGACAATAGACCTTTTATCTATTAATTTACTGATTGCACTAGTGTATTGTTTGGTGGCTTGGCAGTCCTGAGCTCCACTGATCTGTTCGTTTGTGTGTTACTGTTTCCTGTTTTCATGGCTTTATGTCATTCTTGTTGTCTGCCGTGATATGTCTGACTTGTGTGTATGTTGTGCTGTTTGTCACTGTGCATGGGTTTCAGAAAGTTAACCATCTCTCCAGTTCACTAATTCACTTCCAGAAATTCTCAGTTCAGTTCAGTCAACATTTGTGAATTTGCTCTGCGCTCCCTCGCAGAGATAAGATTTGTCATTTCGCTGGAATGCAACATCAAAAGCCGCTCCCCAGACATTACACTGTGTAGTTAGATACAAGTTTAGCTGCCACACTAAAATAGAGTGTGTGTTTAAGCATTGCCAACAGGTATGTAGCAGAATTTGAGGCTCATTTGGGTACGAGAACTCAGATTTTACATCCAAGTGACTTTTGAAAATGTGGAATAAGTTGGTTCTTCATTAAATGAAATGTGCTGAAGCTTGGAGTGCAACATGTGAGTTCTTAAAAAGGGCTGCGTGGATAGAGCTGCTCCCACAAAATGGTTGTTATACAAAGACATAATTGAGCAAAGTCCCCAAAGAGAACCCCTGTCTCCTCACTTCTTTCTGATTATAGCAATCTTTGGGCTAAAAGAGGAAAAAGGCACATTCAAAGAGATCGTTTACAGCAGTGCTCCTTATTACCCTCTTTTGCAGCCTTTCAGTGGAGCTCATTTTGACATATTTTTGCCCAGTCCCAGCAGGGAGCATTAATAATCACCTCCATGCAACACCGAGACCATTGTCACACAAGAGGCTCCAGCACAGGGAACGTTAATGTCTCAAAGGAACCACTATTGACATCTTAGTCCCTCTGCTAGAATCTATTGGAGAGCCGAGAACGCCCGCTTCTGATAAAATGCTGGCCTGTCAGCCCTGCAGGTTGCCAGTAAGTGTGCGGGGAGGGTGCGGAGGTCAAGAGCACTCACCCTTGACATTTAATAGCAGGGGGTGGGACCCACCGGATCAGTCATACAGATTATCAATGAGCAGAGAGGAGATGAGAGGATCCGAGCGGAGAGGGGATTGAGGTCGGAATATTTTACCACTTGCACCAGGTGTAAGTACTTTTTTTTTGGCCTCATCAGTGTGGTCGCCTGTCAAAGAAAGCGTCCATTTTTATTAATAAAATACATTTTTCAACACGTGAGCGGGGTTTGTTGCCATTAATTTTCGTTTGCAGCAGGCTGCCGTTTGGATTAATTACGTGTACTTTCCGTTAAAGTGAGCAGTGCTGATAAATACACTGATCTTTTAGTGAAATAAAGGTAACAGGAGCGTGGTTTGACAGTCCAACATGAAACATTGTGGCACCAAAGTGGCTGCATGAAGGCTGAAGTTCTTTCTGTGCAGAGCTAATGTTAAATACTCGTGAGTAATCCTATTTTATCAAGCATATTTGTGTGCTGATCTTACGTTTTGTTTGTAAAATTTCAATGTCAAGTATAGCTGAGATAAATGTAATGACGTTAAGTTTCCTTCTGAAATCAGCAGCACAGAAAGGAAATACTCATAACCGCAAATGTACTTAAATACGGTGCTTGAATAAATACTCTTCCCAGAACTGAAAGTGACTTTTTGTTCTGCATTTCGCTTTGTTTCAGCCATTTCTTCACCTCCGCATGCCAGATTAGCTGCGGACCCAAGAGGCACATGTCTGGGCTATTTAGTGATTTACTGTATGAGTCACCCAGGCAGAAAAGAGCGCCCCCTACTGTGTGGAGTCAGTGCCTAATTATTGACCAGCAGCAAAAAAAAAAAAAAAAAAAGAAAGAAAGAAAAGAGTTCCCTATCCATCCTGTCCAAATGAGACCTTGGCGCTCCACATTATAGAGATGGATTAGGTTAATGACCCTGGCATTGACCTACATTCCCCTCTAAGGGGGATGTACATATCACACATTTGTTCATATTTGTGGCCCTGAAATATAGACGGATGTGTGATCTGCAGTCAGGTTTGGATGCCGGTACTTTCTCTCCATTAGAGCTATACTGCTCTACAATAAAGAGTCCCTGATGAACCCGCTTGCCACCTTTCAGCCCACAGCCAGTAAGCTCTGTACAGCCTGTGACTCCCAGATGAATAATAGACCAAAATCCTCTTGAGTGATGTCTGCATCAATTCGTGCTTTGAGTTTATTCCTCTCCCCTTTCTAAAGCAGCATACAGGAAGTGAATGTCACAATAATCTGGATTTATTCTCTCCTTTTTCAAGGTACTCCTTTAAGGCCACACCCCCGGCACGGCCCACCGTGGGTGTGGTCAGGAAGCAGTCTGCCACACCAACAGGTTTCATTGTGTAGTATTCGAACAGGAAGTCCAACTGATGTGAGTATGAAACTTACAAAACAAGATACCAAAGAGCTCTGCTGCTGTTGGTTAGGCAGTGTGGAAAAACTGGTGCATGCAAGCCGAAGCTTACAAAGCCACAAATGGAAGTAATACTTTATTTGAGCACTCAGTGGGTTAAATATGTCTCTTCTCCCACACTGCACTGTGCTTCTTTGTCTCCTTGGTGAAATCAAGATGGTTGCTTCCTGAATGCTCTGTGGGTGCGGTGTAGCAGGCCAGGAGCATGCTGTGAGGGCCTGACAGGAAGATGGTGCTGGACCAAAGCTACAGGAGTCTGGTAAGATTTTCTAATGATTGTTGCCTTGGCGGCCATGCAGGGAAATTTCCTGAGTAGCGTGATGTGTAATACGCCAGTGTTCAGTGAGTTTTTGTTGTGTTAATTAAACCCCAAACCAGAAGTATTGACTGCTAGCGTGTGATACTGTCTGTGGATTTGGCTTCACAGAAGTCAGACTTTAAGAAGAAGCCTGGCAGCACCTGAAGTGAAGGAGATGATTTGTCAGTTTGTTCAGTCGGCAAGAAAAATTAGCTTAGCAGCCTCTTTATTAGGTCTTAATTTGCTGCCTCCATATTTTTTCCTGTCTAGGTCTATTCCAGGAAACAAGTCACACAGAAGTACTGGTGCCCTCACGGTTCCCTGATTTATCCTGATGTATTGACCCTTCCTTGTGTCTGATCTTTTAAATATAATCTACCTCCCCAGTAAGTCTTCCTGACATTCTTTTGAGACATACTTTCACAAATCACCATTAAAAATAGGGGCAAAAGGTCCATGTTCTCTTTCATTTTAAGAATTCTTATAGTATGCTATCTAAATGCTAATGATCTAATTGATATTTGTGGGCATGAATAACTTCCCCAAAGCCAGAAACCAGAGCAGCAAGACTTCAACATGTGCTGTCATCAAGATGTAAAGCCTGGAAATACCTTTTAGAAGATTGATTTAGATTTTTTCCTTAACCTTAAAAATGTTTCATGCAAATTCATATCGCTTGAGCCAGAAAATTGAACCTATATCCAGCTAACTGGACTGATTTTTAATGGAGCTGAACTTCAACATTCCAGACTAGAGCAGGAGAGTCTTGTACTTTGTTTCTGATGATGTGCATTGTGATGGGGAGCACATGCTCCATGTCCTACACTCGTGTTAATCGTGCACTATTTTGGCAAGTCCTGCACTTTTTCATGTTGTACTAACAGGAAGTGATGCATGGCACGCGCCAGCAGACATCACTCATGATGTGACTTCAGAATGATTACACCAGTTTCCATTTGAAAACAGTATTTATTCATCTTTGCTTTCAATTTACCAGCTCGTACCAAAGCTGCCAGACCACTTTCCTTTTCCAGCTTTGAGTCGCATTTTAAGTCAAAGGCAAATCCAGTTGTTCTTGACTTTACTTCTATCACCTGGAAGCACTGAGCATCTTTGCAGACGAGTAGCTCTTCCATTTTGTTTCTGGAATAATTTTTGTCCATCAGAGAACTTTGGAAATGCAGGAAGTTTGTGTGCATGTTTGCATTTTTAAATACAGCCTACTTTGCTTTTCTCTGTGTGAATTTTCTAAGTACACTGAGAATAATATACTGTATCTATAGTATAGCATAGTAGCCTTTGTAAGAAGTCAGACCTTGAAAGCAGAGCATACCATAGACAACATCAACCCTTTTCTCATTATTCATGAAAAACTACAAAAAACTGGTAAATGCAGTAACTTTGGGTTAATGGACATGCTCATCCCAAAGAGTCACTGCCACTCACACATTTATACATCGACAAATTTGCACATTGATGTCTTCTGTAGATTTGTTTTTAGGCTATCTGGTGCACGAGTAAGTTGTGCAGCAGTTCTGAGTACAGCACTGCAAAAAGCACTGGCTGCATTATAATGACACTTATCATGAAAGAGCAATGTGTGATGCTTTCCACGCCTCTCACTGCTCCCTGTTTGCTGTGGTTGGGCCAAAGGTTAATATAGCCTAGTCCAAAACATTCTCCAGCACACTTCCTACTTCACATGAGGCATTTACATAAGAATGTGTAGCATATTCGTGTGAGGAGCTTTTCTATTTCCGCTTTTACATTCTCTTGGCAACACGTTTCTCAAGCCCGTATCTCTGAATTGAGACTAGCAGCCCTCGAGGTTTTCCATTACTTATACACCATTTAAAATACCACTGAACGTATGCTACAACATGGAGGATTTGCAACTTTTCAGACCCTTCATTTAATGATTGGACGCTACCTGTGCTTTTAATAGCACTTTCCAGTAAGTGAGGTATGTTTAAAGGACTAGCCTTGTGCGTGCATGTGGAGGGATTGAAGGATAGCATGACACCACCCTAACAATTACTTAAAGTATTTAGAAAATCATCCGAACATGCATGAAAACATGGATTTATAGGACAATATACAGGGTGTCACTGCGTGGCTGGATTTCCTCTGATACAGGTCCTATTGTGTTGAAGGCTTTCTGCAGTGAGCTGAACCTCTTACAGCCTTTTTGCCGCTGCTGTATCGGCTTATGTGTCTGAAACAGTATTTTGCTCCTGAGAGCATCGATCTCCCTTTTCACATGTGTCCATGCGAGCCTAACTGTTGCTCCACCCTCTGAAAGTCGACAGAAAGATGCACACGGGATAAGCCTGCGCCCGCTCATGCTGCAAAGCCCGCATCGTGCTCACACTGCTGTGACGCTGCTGCAAGGGAAGCTTCAAGAGAGCGTTTTCTGCTGTTTAAAATGTGCCGGGGGAGCCCGAATGAACGCCCACCTTCGTTTCTGGCCGATAGGTTGAGTGTTGAGGGCTGACCATTGACTGTGGAGTCTCTGAGGCAGACAGTGGGAAGCGTGTAGGCTGCTCCACGGCGACTGTGCCGGAGAGCTGCGCTGTCCGTGGTGCTGAATGCGCCGCCACAAAAACACAGGCGCTCATTTCAGATGGTGTGAGAGCAGAGACGGCGATGCGGGGGGAAAAAAGCAAACAAACAATAAAAGCCCACGGGTGGTGTTTTTATTGTCTCCAGTGGAATAAACCCTCCAGTTGAGAGCAAAATAGTGATCCCTAACAGCACACACAGCTAAAAATGACTCTCTTGCGTGATGGTGACCGTGTGGTGATGCGGTGTAAAACACATTTGTGAAAAAAAAAAAAAAAAAAAAACTGAAGCCGCGGTGTTATTCCCGCCTGCTGCACCGTGCGTGTCTCGGCGAGGCGGTGTTTGACTTCAAATGCCATATTTAGGAAAAAAAAAAAAAAAAAAAAAAAAGATTAAAAAAAAAAAACCCTTGATCGCTTTGAGTGATTGGGGCGACGACGAATGGCGTCTCGTGATTTGGGAGAGACGCTCGAGCCCCAGCGAGGAGCGCGCTGGAGCCAATGGCATCGAAGAGCTCCTGTGTGCATAAGCGGTGGATGGGAGCGACTCTGGGTATACTTCCGCGTCCAGTGCGTGTTCATGTGTAGGTTGAATGGATGAAACGGAGAGAGCGGAGAGGTATAGGCATGCTGTGATACGGCCCTATATATTCGCCGGCAGGACTATCTTCCTTTTAAAGGCAACCTCCTCCTCACATTGGTTTCCACTCAGTGATGTCGCGTATTTGTGTGGCGCACCTGTAAAGAGCGAGACAGGCAGAAGCCGGCTTTTTTAATTATTTGATTCCTTTTATTTCTTCTGTTCTTTTTTTCCTTTTGTTTCATGCATTTGCTGAAAGGAACTCATTTCTGTGTTTTGATTTAATAAATATTTCATTTCCTCATTTTATCTTGTTTGTGTTGGCTTTTATGTTTCCAAGTTTGAACTAAGAGAGCGGAATTCATCATTTGACAAGCTATTGGCCAGGTGTTTTCATTCAGAGATTGTTTGCCCTAAGGACGTCCATAACTTTCATTTATAGAAACGGTAAGATATTTTTACACATTTGCTCATTCACCTGAAACATTTTGAATCGATATTTTACCCTGTGTCAAGTCTTTGAGGACAGTGTGTAGAGCAGATCATGCGTTCACTGTAGTCTCAGGCTGTCTTCTTGCATGCAAACGCGATAGGAAAGTCACCGTGGTGCATTCATGTCTCCATTGACGGCTGATTTTCAACTCTGAATTGCGGTGCCTTGGCATATCATAGACTTACACCACAGGGTAAGAAGGCTGTCTCCGCACATGTGCTCGTTTCAGAATCTTCCCAAGGTTTCAGACATGGACGGACGCGTTTATTGCTCTGGTGTGTAGAAATACAGGCCTTTGGCAGAGTGCTGAAACGTGTGATCCGCATAGTAGTCGGTTATTTTACCGCATCTAAAGTAAAAACGTTGTCGTGTTGGAAATATTAGACTAACGGCGCTGGTTTTATATGTAGAATCTCACATTAGGAGTTGAATTGATGGCTGCAGTAAACAAACCAGCCTTACTTGATTTTGAATTTGAGCTGTTTCATCAATAGGAAAACTTGCATTTAAACAAGGATGTAAATTTAAAAAACAGGGCCAAATACAAATGTGATTTAAACTAAGTGGTGGGCTATGGTAGGGACGACCTCTTGGATTTAAATGTAAAATAGCCCCATAGGGCTGAAGACTCGGTGGAACTCTCTAAAAGCAGCAATGCCATTATAGGTTAAGTGCAGCCTGTGTGTTCTGCTACTTGGAGTTGCTGGATGATATTTTGTTAAGTTCTGCCATCACAGGCATGTTTCTATGTGATTTCGGAAATTCCATGCAGGTGTTAATTGTGACGTGGAGACAATTTTACAATTCCTGCACACGCACAGAAACTCGCTGGATTTGGATCCTAACCTTTTCATGCGAAAGGCCACTTATCAGCGTTCCCATTTAATTAGGTTTCGCCTTTTATTCTTAAACTAAGGCCAAACATGTCTGTTCTGTATGCGTTTGATCTAAAATAGACACAGCAAAGCTTAAAATCATAATTGTCGTTGGTCAAATTCTACTCAAATCAATAATTCCGTGCTGAATTGTCCAGGGACCCTGGTGGCAGCCTGACGCAGCCACTGCTCCAGCAGTGTCACTGTGTGTCTTTCCTTTGCGTTGACATTTTGCTAGAAAAGGCATTCAGGCTAGGTAGCATGAAGCAAAAGTAGACCTACACCTGCAGCGAATCAATTATTTAATCGTGTATTTCCGGGCTAGGGACCGAGTCTCCGCTGATTGGCCGACGGCCTGATTAGTTTACTTACGTTGGCCGCGTTCCCGCCACCGCCCCCTTTTCTACTGCGCAAAGACTGCGACCAAAAGTTTGATGTCTGCAGACTTTACATCAATAAATTCCCGCGACGCCGACTCAACACCTCAAGGTAAGACACCGCAGAGGAGTAGTGTAAAAGTATTTACTGCCAAAATTAACCGTACAGAAAATGCACCCGTAAAAAAAAAAAAAGACATTTAACTACGGACTGTAGCTAGCAACGTCCAACAGAAGCTGGCGTAGCGACCGGCTCAATTCGGACACGTTGCTAGCAGAACTCCATAAGAAATATAAGTGTTTTAACGCGACTTAATGTTGCACAACGTAACGTAACGTCAAGCTAGCTAAAATAACGGCTGCTACAGTAGCAAGCGCAGAAGCAAATCTCGGCGCTAGCCTCACAAACTGCGTTTCACAAACGTACATAAAACTGCTGTGTTGGTTAAAATCTTGAGTTTTGTCCGCCGTCAAAGCGCGTCCGGCTACACGACCACGCAGCAAAGCGAGACTAGCATGGGGTTGCAGTTTCATAAAGTTAAGATTAGACGCAAAACATTAAAAAATAAAATAAAAATTCGGCGTTTGCTGAGTGGTCATTGTCTGAGAGAATTTACTCAGTCCTCATTTGGACTTTGCGTGAACCGACATTCAGGCTCAGGTTGGTGTAGCGCACACCGCGGCGGCACAGGTGTCTCAGTTTAATCAATCAAACAAGGCTCCTCTCAGCCCTCAGCCACCCCCACCCCCCTCCATCCGCTTCAAGTTGTAGCTCACCTAATTAGACACAGGTTACCTTTAAACTGAGCTCAACACTCACCTTTTACCTTTTTAACACAGAGCAGCTGTACTTTATTTGGCACTGTTTTCTAATCTTTAATAATCTTTATTGGTAATTATTTCCAATACCTGCAGAAATCTCAATCAGCTGAAAATTAGCAGAATTATTTATGTAGCCTATGAATGCATTGTGTACATGCAGTGGCCCCTCTTTTAACAAAGGGTTTTTTTCCCATCCGCTACATGAAACTATATTTTCCTATATGTGATTATTGACATTAGAGAGTCTTAATTTCCTGCCTGATGTGATGCTGTTATTCATAAATGGGCGTTTCACAGTTTT
Source organism: Chaetodon auriga (assembly GCF_051107435.1). Classification (NCBI taxonomy): domain Eukaryota; kingdom Metazoa; phylum Chordata; class Actinopteri; order Chaetodontiformes; family Chaetodontidae; genus Chaetodon; species Chaetodon auriga. Next base: position 9,033,812 of record NC_135097.1, on the reverse strand, counting down.
TGGGGATTACGCAACTCCAGGTAAAGGAACAGGGTAATTGTCGCTCTTGTTCTTAAAGGCTTTAAGGATAATTATCAGACTGTAACCTGTCATGTAAACAAAGGCATGTTCTTTTGCATTTCTTCGTGCTCATGCTTGCAGCGTCTGGCCTTGAATATTAAGCGTGGATATGTTGGAGCCACAGGCATGTTGAGTTATAGCTGGCAGTCTGCGGTGAGTAATCTTCAGTTGGTGGGTCATGAAAAGATTACGTATCTTTTATCCAAGAGCCTGAACAGTTAATTTATCAGGAAGTTGCCAACACGCAGGACATCTGTGGTCCTGTGGGTATCGCGAGACAGCCCAGCTCACCGGGCGTCTTTTAAAGGTGTTATATGCACTCTTTCACATCCTGCGAGTTGAGATCACTGGTACATCAGTTTGAATATGAATTAATAGTCATTTACACATTTAGTCTCTTTATACCTGGTTTCTTTTTTTTTTTTCTTTTTTTCAAAATCCTCAATTGATTTGACGTGATGTGACAAGGGAGTAATGTGTAGGACGGATGAAATATGATTAACAGATCAGAAATGGAGTATTTGTTGATGACAAAGTAGTTGGCTGTGCCGTTATTTATCCGATCACATGATTAAATATGGCACTTACAGCCATAACACATTACAGTTCTGTGTATGCAGGGACGAAATATGTTAAAAAAAAAAATGGCTGAATCAGGCTCTGTTGGGGTAGTTGGGGTCTTGGTGTTTCCGGTTTTAAGAGCACTATTGATAGATCTTAACTCAAATTGCAGATCTCATCACAAGTTCAGCTTTAGGAAAGATGGAAGATGCCCACATGTTCCTGTTTCTATATATATATCTGCTGTTTTTAGGCATTTTTCCCTCCTCAGTGTTCATGTAACTTCCACTATTTCAGCAGCCTGTGTGCTCCTGAGAGGGACAAGAGATGAGAGCGGTTGTCTTTATGTATTATTGAGCCCCCACGTTTGCCTTTCTAAATAAAGGCTGCTGACAGAGTGACTAAAATGCAGGACAGTGAGTGAACTTCCAAAGGCCACATCACTGCTCTGCACAGCAATGTGTGCTGCTGTCAGAACTGGGTTAGTATACAGTGGGTGGCTCCAGGAAAAAAAAGGAAAGCAATTTTGCCCCCTTTGTCCTTCTTAAATGTCCGTCCTGTCCCCCTTTCTTCTCCTCGCGGCCTCCCCCTGCACCCACCCCCCCTGCAGTTGATCTTGTCTGGGCTGTGTGAATGGTTCATTTGGTCCTTATTGTCTGTTGGCCACAGGGTGGCCCTCCCTCTGCATGTGTGGGTCATTGCTGGAAGCCAGCATTGCAGTGTTCTTGACCCTGTCACCGCATCACAGCCGCTTTCATACATCGCCACATCTCATGCTCTGTATAGGTGTTATGTGGTGAGTGTTGATTTGTGTACTTTAATGTTTGGCTGTATTCGTGTGTAGGCCTATGGTGGTGAGAAGCAGAGGTAGTGTGAATATACCTCGTGTCTAAACATTGCAGATATTTCTGTTTAATGTGAAATTATTGGATTGGAGCTCATAGCGAATGTAACGTATCAACCGAGATTTAGTGTTTGAGCTTGACTACAAAATTGACAAAAATCAGAGTCACTGGTTGTTGAGGTTAATAGTCTTAAGACCTCCTGTCAAGAACAGTCAAAATAGCTGTGGCACTTAAGAGACTGGGTTGTCATAACCTCACTGATGACCCCGGTGCTAAACGAACAATCACTATTTTCATTTTCAGTTTGAAACACTCTGACTTGAGCTTTTAAAAGTTGTCATTCGTATATTTATGGTTTGTCGTCTTGCATTTCCAGCTGATTCTCGAGCATTGGCATCAGTATTTATTATTAAGCGTCACACTGTCAACCTTTTTTTTTTTTTTTTTTTTTTTAAATGTGTCCTGCATATATGACAGCAGACAGGCTAGTGTCTGAAAATTGACTGCTATGTTACAGTAGGTTGCTCTCTCAATCCATTATTTGGTGATGTTACTTTTAGACCTTCACTATTAATTAGTAAATTGTCAGAATCCACACATTTGACGTTGATTATTCAGTGTTAAGTCCTGATCAGAGCACTTGTGAGTTAACATTTAATCATAACTAATACTCTTACAGCCGACAAGTAATTTCATCTTAAAAGACTTTTTTTTTGATGAAGTAAAATAAAATTGTGATTAGAGTGCAGAACACATGGAAAATATATGTATTTTGTTTTTTACAAGAAATGACACATTGATATTTTTACATTGGTTCTCTAACAGCATCAAGCCTGAAAGAATAAAAAATGCCTCTGGCCAAAATTTCAGAACAAGTCAATATTGATGAACGTGTGTTGCTGTCTCTTGAGCAATGCAAACTACCCAACTGAATTTTATTTCAGGCGGACTATGTAGTGAATTTCATGTATTTTCTTCAACTAACATTGCTGTATTATTCCCTTCTCCATAAGTGTTGGTGAGAAATTTTACACTTCTGCTTTGGAGGCAGACTGCCAATTATAACTCAGCATTGCATCACTTTTCAGTATTATTCTGACTGGTTCTGGGATGACAGAGCTGCTGCATAACTACCCCCCTCTCGACCCCCTCCCCTCTGTCGCCTTGCACCTTCAGAACAAGCCTTATCAAATGATTAACGTGTATTTATGTTGATAAATATTTGCCTTTTCTTAAATGTTAATCTGCAAACAAAGCGGATCCATGCACTGAAACACTGAGGAGAGTTTTGAGACAGAAGTAGCATGTGATGGAAATGACCTGCCCAGCAGCTTCCCCTTGTTTGCAAAATTAAGATGGCGTCAGAGCCGAAGTAGTAAAATCTCGGAATTTTAAAAAGTATGTTTTTGATGTACAACTGTATTAAAATCCTATTCATTTTTTATGAAGGAGTAATCAGTCAATAGGTATGTTTGGATGATGCTCACACCCAAAGCACTGCTCCACAGCGCTGCCATCTCATTACACCTTTTTCTCATCAAGGTACAAGTATCACCATATTACAGCATCGCAAGTTCTCCCATTTGTCTCGGTGCACGTCAGTGTGTGGGTAGACGAGTCACATCTGTGTTTTCAGCAGGGATATTTTGAACTGTTACTTGTGGGCTTTTAGTTTTCAAGGACAGGCCGTGCATGTCAGTGTGTGCACTCTGGAGTTCTTCACTCTGCAGCTTGTCACGCATACTTGGTCAATTTAATCCTCTGAGGAGCTAGTAGCAGAGATTCGTGCCTCCTCACTTTAAGTGCTCAGTGTCACATCAGTACATGCTGATCTCACTGTTGGCTTCAGGTTCAACTTAAAGAAGTTCTGCGCTTAGTCAGATCTGTAAATGTTTTTTTTTTTTTTTTTTTTTTAAGCCCAATTTCTGTAGAACAATCTGAAAACTATTCTCCTCCTCATCGATCTAGTGTTTGTTCGAAAAGGACAGTCGTTATAGTATTGTTGTTTGGATCCTTTAAAGGGTTTTTTTTTTTACTGTACATTATATTGTTTTATATAATCTGTGAAATTGACAGATTGGCTGAAGAAAGCGGATACCAAAGGCCTTGTCAGCCAATGCGTAATCAAATCAAATCAAACCGTTTTGTGCGATGTTACTGTCTGTCTTTGAAAGTACGACTCGTGTGCTCATGCTGTAAAGGGGGAGAATGAAAGCCACTGTCAGTGTGCAGACTCACAGATTCATATTGTGCGTTAGTGCCAACAGAGGTTAGTGTATTTAACTTTACTGCTGCCTGCCCTTAACTTGAACCTTTCAAAGGAAATCAGACTATTTTTAAAAAAATCAATACTTTGCAAGTGTGGCAGTCATGTAATGTTTCTTAACTGGACTAGATTGCTTTATGGCCTTCGCTGACGCTGCCGTTCATTCAAAGTGAAATGACAGTCTGGCTGTTCTCAAGTGGCAGCAGTGGCTGAAACAAGTCATTTGGATTGATTTGATTTCGAGCTGAAGCGGCTTTGGTATTGTTTGTCGGCTGCATTTATCTTAAACATCTATCATCAGGTCACAGGGCGTCAGGAGAGTTTCACAAGTGAACAGAATTAGTGCTCCAACTAACATTTTTTTATTTAATATTTATTTCAATTACTCATTAGTGAATAGTGAGCTTTGAGATTGCAATGTGACATCTTGATTTTGCTTTATATGTCTGAGTCGCAGTCCAAATCCCAAAGATATTCCTTTTATGATCTGAAACAGAAGAGCAGCTGCATTCAGAAAAACTGCTCTTTAAATCTATGAATCGACTAATTGGTTTAGCTCAGAGCAGGATGGAGGTACGAAATGCTATCAGGTTGTGATTGATTTCATATTAGCTGATTTACAGCTGTACTTCAGTCAAGAGTTTGATCAGCTGTGAAATCTTGCTTCCAAACAGCCACTCAAAGTCGCTTTTCCATGTAATTAATTAGCACAGTCAGTGAGCTGCTAGAACAGAGCCAGCGCCACCAGCTTCAGAGGTTGAAGGATGACACATGGCTGAAGCACAGAACAGCAGCAAAAGCCTTGTCCTTACTTTGACTGTTCCTTCTGCTTTTTGTGTATCCTCAGCGTGACAGTATAGATGACTTTTCACTGTGTTTTGAATTGGTAATATCGGCATTGTCTGTATAGTAACACTGCGCGCAGAGGCTTTTCTCCCCCTTGTGAGAAGGCTGTGGGATCTGAGAGTACCAATAACTAAACACACTGCACTGTAATGAGTCCTAAAAGGCAGCCTGCTCAGTGGGGTAAAAGTGTGGAGGTGGATGGGTTTATCTTAGCAATGATGGGAAAACAAAAAAAAAAAAAAGAACCTCGTGGTCTCTATCTAGGTCTGGTTTCAAGATGCTGCGCACTCAGATGCCTGCACTAAGAGGAGGCTGCTGGCTGGCTGGCTGGCTGGCTGGCTGGCTGGCTGGCTGCACACAGTGAAAGCCTTGACTGAAATTTTTGGGGAGCGGCGTCGTGCCAAGCCTTCTCTTCCAAGTGTTTATCTAATGAAATATTTCTGCCTTGTGGCACTCTCTCAAGTGGGACAATAGCCAATGTTTGTGCTTTGTACTTAGAATAAAAGGTGAAGCATATGAAATGGAGATTGAAGTAAGTCATTTTCCTCAACAACAATATGTTCTCTTGTGGCCTGCTTTTCTCTGTTACTATGCACGTGGGAGAGGCTGCTTGTGGAGCGGATAAGTGCTTAGGATTGCATTTTTTTTTTTTTTTTTTGGCATATGAGAAACATTTGCTGAATATCCGTTCGGTTTTAGAAATTTCTGCCTTTGTGCCCTTTTTTGTCATGTTAACAAAACCGCAAAAAGGGTAAACGCAGTCCTTCTATCGCGCTGGTTTTGTACTTTTAAGACAAATAACAGATGGAAAGAGCAGCAGGAGGGTTCAGTTGACCTGTTCAGGCCTCCTTCCTTGCATGACTGGGATGCTTGCTGTGTATTTGGTGACTGTACTTGGTTAAATAAGTGTTGCTTTAACCAGCTCAAATCAGCGAACTTGGATTTGATATGGAGGATGATTGGTATTGTTTTATTTGCCTAAATCAAATATCGTGACTAACGCCTTCAGGGAAAACCTTTGAGTGCTGACCAAAATCCTTCAGTCAGATTTCGGGCATGTCACTAAACCTGTTTTTGCACAACACAACTTGCGTGTATTACACAACGCAACCTTGAACTGCAGAACCATGTTTATATATTCACATTTGTCAGATTGCTGCTGTCTGGAGTGGCGCAAGTCTGGTTATTTACAAGTATGCTGTTCATGATGCCTAGATATGACGAGTGGGCTCATTGTGGTGGATTATGGCCTTTACCTGCAGTGAGAGGAGTATATGCAGCTGTGGACAGCATAACATGCAAGTCTCTGTTACACTACTGCTATCAGCATTCTCATGTTTGAAGTAAGTTTTTCTCATTTTCAGCAACTTGAGGATTATAATGAATGTTGATTATTAATTGAAGATTGATTTCCCACCCAGGTCCTCAGGGTTGTGGGTTCCCATACAAGAAAACAGTAAGGGGCAATGTGGATAAACTGCTTAAACTCCTTTTACCATCTCTTTGCACGCTGAAAAATATTTATAACACAGGTGACAAGAACAGAATGTACAGAACATTATGGCCTGGGACATTGATTTCAATAGTATGAACATCATACACGCATAGAAAGCCCCCCGGGTTAAGCTCCTTGCTAGCAGGCATAAAAAATGTGGCTAGCAATGCTAACTATATCAAAAAGAAATGGCTGTTCCTATATATGCAGACAAAGCTTTGATGCTCACCATTATTCATAATTTGTTTTAATGCTTTTGAAAACACGAGCTGCATAGTGCTTCATGGGAGATCAGACAAAACCCAAGGAGGGTAAAAAGCAATATAAAGACACAGGAAGCTGTGTTTTATCTCTGACGCTTGGTCTTGCTTAAGAAGATTTGAATAATGCTTGCTAGCACACAGATGTAAGGGGACATCTTGGACAATCAGCTGTCCTTGTTGAGACTTTGAGTGTTTCCATAATATTCTTTAGTTCACCTGGGGGTTGGTATGTCTTCTGTCTAATGAATGAATGCAATGTATTTGTGGTCGTGGGTCGTGTGGGTTGAAGCTCATTGCTGTATGGTTTCTATTTTTGCTCGGGTTGTGTAGTCAGTGGGTTTTGACCTTGGTTTCGGGACATGCTAGTGAATCAAATGAGTCACGTATTTGCACTTGTGCACTGCAATGTTGGCGATGCAGTTTATCTACAGTACATTCAAAAGCCTGAAAACAGTCATAAGGATTGAGTCAGGATGCCACGGCGAGGAAATTCTCACACGGGCTAATAAAGTCGTGACACCGTTGTTACTGATTACACGAGACATTTTACAAGAGATATTTGTTGGTGACGTTCAGTATGTGTCGAGTGCTTACTTTAATCCGGATGTCTGTGTGTCGTCTCTCCAGGTGAGCTTTCACTGCAGGGCCCATTTTGGCGGCGTCACTGTTGTGGTGCACTAGAGCCTCATTGACATGACCAGTTTCCCTGTTAGCATGGGCTTTAAATCCAAAATATTACTAAATGGTTGCTTTTCACATTGACACCAAACCCTCCATCACTGTCTTGCCAGTAAACTCTCCTCTTGTGATGAGTGAAATCTGACTGCTGCTTCTCTGTGCTGCTGCAAAGCTCTCCTTTCAGAATTAGCATCCATTGACCAAGTAAATATTGATAACAAATTAGTATTCCAAAAATTCTGTCTTTTATAATTGTTCAAATGTGAGGTTTTATTCCTACCAAAAGAAGTAGAAACATGTGCCAGCACTATGGCAACAAGGAGGATTAAAATTTCCCAAAGTTTCCTTAACAGATAGTTGAAGATGTTAACAATGAGTTGATTTAAACATTAATAATAAGATACAAAATGCATGACTTTGTCTCAGTTTAAACAATTGTAGCGGCGCGTTAGTGAGTTATTGTCCTCTTTTATTGTTGCCATGCTGGGCTGTGTTTTATCCTCTTCATCTCGCCTCTCCTCTTCTCTCTGGCCGCTGCCTCTTTTGTTGCACCAGTAGTTTTTCTGAACTGTGAAGTTGAAGTTCGACCTCTTGTGGTGAATATGTGTGAGCTCTGGAGAAATGGTACACAAAACGTACATCGTCAGTGAATGTTTTCAATCAGTTAAATTCTTAACTGCAGTTAATCAATTAAAGGTTAATTGCCGATGGACGTATTTCAGCAGAAGTAAAACAAGCAAAACTCCATATATAAACACAAATGTCTCCCCAACCTGCAGTCAGTGTTAGTCTGAATGTTCAGCTTCCACTGTACAAATTGATTGGACATTTTGAGTCATCCTCATATTTTTTTTCTTTGATTGGTGGAGTAAAACTGTTCCTGTGGGGTGCCACGTTTATCATTTTCATTATTATCAGTTGTTGCCGCTCCAGTAATCATTTTCGATGTTTGCACGATGATGCAAGTTGCACCAAACTGATGTCTTAAAATTGTTTGTCGGACCATGAAACACAAGGGCAGCAAATCTTATCGTTGTCAAGTTTAGTTATATCACTGCCCTCGACATGGAACCAGTCAGTCAGTGAGCACAGTTACTATAAAGCAGCGAGCTGCTCAGAGATGCAGCTATAGTGTTTTATTTCATGTGCACTGAGGAAGCTGTGCGTTAGGCCGTTTTACACATGGCCTCTGATCCTGGAATGAACATATCGTCAGTGACATCGGCTGTTATGTTACTCATATGAGGACTGCTGTGAGGAGGTTCTCGCTCAGATTTCACTTCACGAACACGACTGACTCAACCGGAGTATCGGCCGGAGTTCACGGCAGTGGACACGCCAACAGATAATGGCGAAATCAAAGAAGTTTTTTTTTTTTTTTTTTTTTTTTTTTTTCCCATTCTTGATAGTGGCTCAACATGGAGTATGAGGGGATAAACGAACATGTCAGCCAGGTGCTGGCAGCGTGTCACCCAATGATCGACACATGCTTTCAGGTTGGATTGAGGGGGGAAAAAAGGGCTGTAAGCATATTTACTGTTGACTGAAACTATAACACAATTAACCATGGCTAGATGAGGTGCCACAAGGATGTTTTACAACAGCCCTCCAGTCTGAAAAACATTGTGAAAATGTTGTACCCCTAGTAAGGATGGACAGAAATGAGATTTCACATCAGTAAATATCTGGAATGAAAATTTTAAGTTCCATATCTGTGAATATACTGTGTTACCATTTATTGTACAATTATTGGCCCTTTGGAGAGACTGTAAAATTAACGAAGCTATTGGCAACGAGCTGATCGACACAAAACATTCTGTTCTTTACGGTCCTGATCAGTCTATGTGCTGTGGCACACACACATTCTCCCTATTGACAAGCTTTGTTCTGTGCAGAGATGCGCACTGATGATGCTTTCAGAGCAGAAAGATCTAACTATGTGGATAAATAACACTGTTAAGTACATTGTCATTTTTAGTCAAGCTATCACAGTGGACTCTAATCACACACGCTCACAGTACACCTCCAGTTTTTCACACTTGAATAAGCTGAGGTCGTAATTATTTTCCAATGGAATAGGAATCCAGAGCGCATCTACAGCTGTTTGATCTGACTGACACAGAGCTGTTTGCTGCAATTTGTCAGCTCACGTGCCTTTTATGTATATCATGATGCGCGGCACAGCCAATCGCTGCGTTTGACGGTGACAGCTGAGCTGTGACAGTGTTGTAACACAATTAAGAGACCGAGAAAAGCAGCAAATGGAACTCAAAACTCAAAAGGTGACCCGCTTTAGTCATGGCAGCTACACTGACTTTATTTAGTTAAGACTGAAAACACTATTGGGACAAAATAATGTTGTGTGACAGCTCAGTCATGTTTATTGACATGTGCATTTACTCCGCAGTTTGAAAGCACATGTCAGTATATTTTAGATAGCAGAGAAACGTAGACAAAAAGCAGGGCAATGAAGACAGCATAAAAAATTCAATCTCTTCTTCTGGCTTTGTAAAATAATAAAGAAATTTAAGATTTAACATTTCGATTCATACATTATCCATCGCGGTGACGCACTGAAAGTGGCACATTGACACGGTGGTTTGAGATGCTCTCCTCCACTAAGAAACATGGATCAGGTTTATCGGGTTATGCCCGTCCATCTGACAGTTGCAATGCTGCTTTCATCACTTGAGTAGAGAAAATCAATTTGCATTTGAGTTACAGCAAGTTGACGTTTTCACTAGACGCAACCAACGAGGTGAAACAAATTCATTAACAGGACACGAGATGCTCAGTTGTCTGTGCTGTGTTTTTGGACTGTTTTGAAGCCTGCAGCCTCAAAATCTGTCACAGTAGATGTAATTTTATATCACAGTAACACTGTATATCACCGTATAGTAATTGTCATGCAAAATCAATTAAGAAACAGCTTAAAATAACCATGCTTCATCACATTTGATTATTTTCTGAAACAAACAAATGAAAGCCTCAAAACAGTAAAACTAACTACAACAGGGATGCAATAGAGGCTCATTATCGCCGCCAGCTGTTGCTCTCACCTTACCTGAGTACGTGGTAAATCATGTGACCTCATGAGACAGCTGGATTGCTTCACGGTGCTGCTGCCCCAAATATATACCACAGACAATACAGCTGTTTTCTCATCTAAACTCTAGACAAACGTCCCCAGAATCAGGTGTGGACAGTGTCCAGAGTTTCACACATGTAGCACATTAGTCCACGTCAGACGCGTCCTCACCTACTGGAAATACTCTTGTTTGGTTTTGGTGAGGGTTGGCACCTGGGTAGAGCGTGCAGGAGGTGGAGGAGGACTCATCCATAATGACTGTTTTTGTATATGGAGTGGAAAACAGTGTACAGTCATGCAGAAAAGAGTATGAAGCAGCAAAAGTCAGAGTCACGTCATCAACACGCCTGAACACTGTGTAGCAGGTTATATGCAGGTTCATACAGCTTAGGGAGAAGTTAAACCACCAAGCGATCAGTGATGCAGCGCTTTTATTTTGCTTGTCATCTATGATGAATTTTTTATATTTGTAGTTTTAAGCAGCAGTGAATGAATTCTTGAAAGGTAATATAAACATGGTGCAGTGCTTGTTTTAATTGTATTTTAAGTGAGATTTTCCTTGCAGATTGCTTCGTTTTGCTTTGGAGAATTTTAATATAATCTGATACACATTGAGCTTGTGTGGCTTTTTATTTGAGCTACTTTTCTTTCATGGCAAGTTGATTGTGTCAATATGTACGATTGTGAAGTATTAATTGCTTTGTAATGCCAGTGTGTGAATGGATATAACTGAAGAAATTAGATCATTTCTCAGTTGCCTCTAAACAGCCTGTGGACTGGTTTCCATATAAAGGATGTTTTTTCAGCTGAAATGCAAAGGATTTGACATCAGCTGTGATCCTGAATGCCTCTCTGCTGCTCCCCTACGATGCCAACAGTGTCCAGCATGAGCTAATGCTAGATTAAAAATGGAGTCTAAGGTCAGCAAACTGTCCAAAATCCAAGCTAACATAACTGCAAAGCATGTGAAATATATTTTGGTTTTAGCTGCTTAATGTTCGCTAACGTTAGCTAGCTTGTACCGTCTTGAGTGGATGATGTCAGTGAATTCATCCTGACTCTTAGTCTAGTCTTGATCTGGCTGCTAAACTGACTGGCTGCCCTGTGCAAGTTTAGCAGCTAACATTACAAAGCAACCAACGTTAAATCGAATACTATCTGGAGGGGGATTGGTAGTTAGGCAGCCTGCCAACTTAATTCACCAGCTATCGTGAACCATGATACTAACTTATGTATTATTACAAATGCCGTTTGTTTTAGCCTACAATAAATGATGGAGCGGTACAAAACCAAGGTGTCTGTTTGCGTTTTACCTGCAGAGCGTGAGGCAAGGCAGGGGTGACAACTAGCTAACTGTAACCTAAGCTAAGCGTCTTTGGTTGTGTCGTGCTGTGGTTGATGAAGTGATTTACAAAGCGGCAAACTAGGTCGGATCATGGAGCCAATGGTCCAAATGAAATACAGGGATGTTATAGATGGTGACGTTATTCTAGATCTGATGAAGCTTGCTCGCACCTGCTTCAGTTTACTCAACAGCCATGGTCATTAATAACAAGGGTTTTCTGAAAGTTACACATGGGACCTTTAAGTAAGCTGTAAGGCTTAGTTTTGATGGAATTGTGTGTTTGGTGGTGAACTTTGCTGCCGATTTGAAGAAGTTGTCAGTGTTTTGTCTTCATAGTTTGAGCACATTAAAGCTTCTGGGAAACTTGGGGATTGTTGCTCTGTGGATGTTTGCAGTTCTAATGCTTTGTGTGCTAAAGACTGGATAACAAATGTCAGCTGTGTCAGCGTAACTTGAGCATCAGCTCTGCTGCTGGATGTGAGCAATCTGAGCGGACCAATTGATCTGTGCTCGTGCAGTTTCAGTGATCATCCTTTTGCGGTGCTCCCATCCATTAAACTATTTGCCATTCCTCATGCTTATTGTCAGTGCTGTGGCCAGGTTTCTCTTGACTGAACACTCTCCACTTCTTGGTTCTGCTGTTTGCTCCTGACTCAAGATGTATTGTGACTAAGTGAAACATTGCCTTTGCTTCTCCCTGGTTTAAGCCAATCTGCATGGACAGCCAGTTCTAAAAAATATGGCTTCCTTTTCCTCCCCCCCAGCAATGACATGTGATCACATCTGACTGTTGCTTTGTTCTTTGCTGATCTAACGTAAAGTACTTTTTGTGTCCACATTTTCAGACGGCAACTCCAAACTAACATGGCAGTCAGACTGTGCGATGTGGCTTCTCTGCTTAGAAGTGGTTCGTGGGCGCCTGAGCCTTGGACTGGGGTCTGTGGCTCTTCTTTTTTGAAATCATTTGACCAGAAGGCCTTGCTTTTCGTCTCAGTGCTCAGGCCATACCAATGACGCTAGCTCTCTGTCACATTTTGACGCTCAAATCAAATTCATCACATGTTCAATTTGGAATTCAGGCCCTTTTCTGGTTTTGTTCATGAACAGCTCCCATGTTGTTAATGTTTGACTGTATTGGTATGGTCTAACCCTGTCTGCTACTGTGATGTCTTTATCTAATTACTTTGTAGAATTACAGCTTTATGGCCTCCGTGCACAAATTAGTCAAAATGTGACTGAATAATATGCATCGTGGTGTGATTACACTGATCTGCACATGGTGAATCTGTTAATAAAGGATGACTCTTCATACATGAACTTGTTGCTGTTTGCCTTAAGTGATCACCATATCGTTTAAGGCTTGTTGTGCAATGCTAGCGTACTGATGGCTGCAGATTTGGCTGCTTACGTGCTTTGCATATGTAGTTTACTTTGCAGAATGAAATGTTTCCCTTTGGTCGCCACATTTAACTTTGAAAGATATGCTTAAACATGCCACTTACCAACTTTAATATTGCTTTATCAGTTGTTGAGCTTCTGACAGATTAATAGACTGTCACATTGCTTTCTCAGTAAAAAGTCTATTTGCCCAGAAGCAAAAGCAGCAATCATGCATAGCAGAGAGGGAATTATTGTGCTGCCCCCGCCCCCGCCCGCCCAAGCACACACGCTTGCACGCACACACACTATTTTCAACTTTATTTTTTTCCACCTGTGGTACTACTATAAGATTTAACATCTCACATTGCCAGATATGAATGGTGAAGGCACACATTTCCATAATTGAGAAGCCTGCCCCAACCTGCTGAGGGGGAAAAAGTATCGACATTCACAGCATCACAACTTCTGCCTTTTTAAACGCCCTCTAACGACCAGCGTTATGCTCTTACTTCTACTCTGCTACACTAAATTATGCTAATTCAGGATAAAAGAAAAACTGCAAAGTCTTTGACACAGCACTGTATGCTCCCTGCAACTTGGTTGCCTTAATGATGTTTTGTTTTGAGATTTAAAAATAACCAGTCATTAGTCATTTGGCAGACGCTTTTATCCAAAGCGACGTACATATGAATTTGCACACCGATGGCGCAGCATGGGGCAGTTCTGGGGTTCAGTATCTTGCCCAAGGATGCTTCGGCATGTGGACTGCCGAGGCCAGGGATCGAACTGCCGATGTCCTGATCAGTGGACGAGCGCTCTACCATTTGAGTCACAGCCGCCCAATATAATAATTTAATAATAATAATGATATAATTGAAAAGAAATCAATAATCCAACAAAACAATGTTTCAGTGTGTGAAGAGTGTCCTTTTTAACTGTTTTTTTTAATGAATTTTTTTGATGTGCATGTGGTTGTGACTTGATTTTTTTTCTTTCTGTCTCTTTAGCAGGTGATTGCTGCCATGGAAACACAGCTGTCCAATGGGCCAACTTGCAACAACACAAGCAACGGTCCTTCAACAATTTCAAACAACTGCTCCTCACCTGTAGAGTCAGGGAGCATAGAGGACAGTAAAACTAACTTGATAGTCAACTATCTGCCTCAGAACATGACCCAGGAGGAGCTGAAGAGTTTGTTTGGGAGCATCGGAGAAATTGAGTCCTGTAAACTAGTTCGAGACAAAATAACAGGTAACGATCTGTTTGCATTGCTATGGCTGGGTAATGGCTCGGGCCCAACAGATACTTTGTGCTCGCAATTTATTGGCTTCAAGTACGTGCGTTAATTCAGGGTTGGGAAATATTTGAACGACAATTTTTTTCCTCACTTATTAACCCCGACGTGAACCCAAATAATGTATCAGTGGGGCCCTGCTAGCAGCATTGTCCATGTCATAGCCTTGTCTGTTTATGCATGCACAGTATGTTGTTTCCTCGTTGTATATTTGACATGGTGCATCATGAATTATGGACCTTTTTACCCCCAATAAATGCAGAGGCCTTTGTCTTGAAAGTCAGCCAATCATTCCGCATCTCATTTGGGAGAATAGCAGGCACTGTCTTTACATAGTAGCCATCGTAAAAATGCCGAGCAGCAGCAGAAGGACTGATTTTAATTGCTGTATGATGCTTTAATATGTAGGGTAATATTAGTTTCCTCAGGGAAATTGGAAAGGATCATGTGGAATACAGAGTTTTCTGCTCAGAGGGTTCATTGCTGCTTTGCTGTGGGAATTTGAAGAGACTCAAATTTAATTTCATTCTTTATATTTAAGCAGGTAGAAGACTTGCAAATGGTTTCAGGTTTTACTGGGAGGAATTCAGCTCACATCAACTTTGTGACATGAGCTCAGGCTGCTGGGTTCTTACCGCTTGCTGGGAAGGTTACCTAGACCTTCCTCCATCTGCCTTTTATAATGTGGCCCGATGGTCAGACACGTGAGCGTCTCTGGCCTTTGAGGATGTGTGCACACATCTGTTTGTTTTGCATTTGGTCCTGAAACATCAGCGGCCTCAGGTGAGCAAACAGACCTTTCCATTGAGATGGAGGCCAGGGGGACTTTTTATTGAGAAGCACTGTTGAACTAACCAATAATTATAGATCATCTGTATTCTGAAAGTCCAAGGCAGTCACCTTCATTAAATTAACATGGAAGATGTGCGCTCAACCACATCTGGCTTTGAATTATTAATAATGTTTAATATTTCACACTGCTTTTGTATAGCTGACCAGTATTCACAAGTCTGTCTTCGCATGGTTGCTACTGTTCCGTACAGCTACTCACAGCTTCAGCTCTGAAAATGTTGTCAGGTGCTCCAAGTGTGTTTGGCTAAACGCTTTCTCTCCCCGCTATTCTGTAACGTCACTGTGCTGTCTTCTTTTAGGCTCTCTGTAAAAAGTGTTTCTATTATTGGTGCATTTATAGCAAAGAAGTGCACTATATGCAGAACCTGAGCTTTCATATTTCATCTCACTGGAAACAATCGTAGCAAGAGGGAGACCGCGAGTTAAGTGTGTGAGCTCTCATTATGTATTTACTGAGTTTCGACTTTTGGCATGCAGCGATGATGAAACTTGTCGAGTGTGTAGTCTTGCATGGAATAAATGCCCTCGTGAAGCCATGCATACAGGAAAGGCCTTTGATTGGTAATGTGTGAAATGGGTTGAGCTGAATTGACGAGTGATCCTCGTTTAGAATCCGTCTTGCACACGGTCTGCTTGGGTGATTGAACATAAACATGCTTGGCAGGTTGCATATTTAGAAAAGCACGTGTGAACGTAGCACTCCCAAGTAATTTAAGTGCAAGGCTCTATAGGAGTAAGTTGTTTGAAATCGGCCTGCCCCTGCGGCGGTACTGCATGCCCCCTTAAAGTGGGGCAGGAGAAACGTAGCTTCACATTTAGCAAGTAACATAACTAAACCTTTTTTGACCAGGACAACAATTTGCTGCAGGCCCTCTGATGACGTAAATTTTTAGAGACTAGTACTTGAAAATCAAGTTTTGATCTTTTGGGTGACCTGTAAACAAAATGGATAAACACATTAATGAGTAAACAAAATTTTTAGCGAAGCGTGGGTTCCCTCTCCGCTGCTGTCTGCGCGCCTGCTTGTTACTTCATAGCCACAGGTGATTTTAAAATGTGCATTAAGAGCAGAAAATAATTATGTCGATCCAACCGAAAACTTGACCTCGTAGACTTGCTCTCCTTTAATGTTGATTTAGATTTTCAGTCAGTTGTTTACGTGGCTTTGAAACATTTTGAGGTTTTTTTTATATATGATATAAATATAGATGTTCTCAGTCTCTAAAGTAGATTTAATCACCTCAGATTTCTTTTTTTTTTTTATTTTGGAGGGCAGTATGACAAAAGTTTAATGTATGCAGAAATCTAATGCATGTCTAATGAGACAATATTTTGTCTGCATACAGAGTCACTGTGGCAAATGATGTATAGCTGGAAAAACTCACCAGGCCAGGTCTGGCCCACACTACTCGGCCTCAAAAGGAGAAAAAAAAAACAATTGAAGGAAGACCGTTTGCAATGACGGCACATCAGTAAAAAGTCTCATTCATGTATAGGAAAGTAGAAATTTGCATGTTCATGTTATGGACATTAAAGCAAACCAGGTCTCATTTTTCTACCTTTTTCAGTGTCCCGAGCCATTTAAACGACCCACATCACATTGTCTCTTTTCTAGACCAAACCTAATGTCACATGTATTTTAATACAGACATATTTGCTACTGGGGACATTGAGTATTTTTCATTTTGACGTCAACAGTCCTTTTGTAAGAGTAACCTTTAAAAGCGGCAGTATCATTGTTTGCGATCATGTGTTCCTCTCAGGGATGTGCCCGTGCTGCCTTTGATGCCGTAGTAATTGTATGTCAGTTGTTTATCTGGCTTGTGCTCTGCCTTATGCAGCTCTCCTGTTCTAGAAAATCTCAGCTGTTGAGTTGAATAAAACTGGCTGCTCGATCTCTTGTTTACGTCCGTGTGTTAGCATCGCAGTCATGTTCGTCTCCGATCCGAGCGTCGGAGAGCAGCGCACGTGTGAAAATGTGTCATGTTGATTTCTAGCGTGCACTTTTCCAAGAATGTAATGCAGAGTATAGAATTACACAAATTTCACTTTGTTTTCAGAATGGGAGCCTCTGTTAGATTGGATTGAGGATGACAGTTGCAGCAGCATCTTTAGTGAAGCACACAGTGTGGATGGGGTCTGTTTACAGCACCATTCCAAAGACTCAGAGCATCAGTGGTGATCAGATTAGGAGTAATTAGACATGCAAAAACAAATTGCCTTTTTATTAAAGAAATACAAATTCAGCCAGCTGGAAAGGGTGAGTCCTTAGCTCCATGGCTGCCAGTGATACTTGTCAAACACGAAGGCAAATTTCTTCTAAGGTAAATGTATAAACAACCCTGACATAAACAAATTCAAACTTGTGTCTGTTTGGCGAAAGCAAATCCGAGCAGGACCGTTGTTCCAAGACTCGCTGAAGGAGCTGGTAAAGCTATTGCTTTATGTGCGAGTGTCAAATTTATTATGTGCCAAGATTTCATTTTCAGTCGTTTTTTGGTTTTTGCAAATTAAGGGTTTGCAAACCTGCTTTTAAATTCCAGGCCTGAGTCAGAAAAGGGTATCGGTCCCTGCTGTTGAGCAGTCGTTCCTGCAGGCGTTTTATAAGGCGTCCATTTAATGATAGAAGTTGTGGTTTGGATTGATCAGGGACCAGCTTTGCCCATCAAGAGGATCTAAGCAGCTATTGTGAGTTAAGCAGTTAAAGAGGCATTTTAAATTATTTTTAACTGATGCGAGCTTGAATTGGGGCGGGAAAAAACTGACTTCAAAAAAGGCCCTTAATGTTATTCAAAGCCTCTAAGTCATTTCTCAGGAATGATGCTCTGATTTCAGCTTCAGCTCTACATAAAACCCTATCCCCTCCAGACTGTGTTGCTTTTGTCTCTCCCTTGGCCCTGTGGCAATGGATTTAAGCCAGCCTACATCTGTGTACTGGTGCTACATCAGATGTTAAGTAATCACCAGAGAGATGCATGCTTCCTCTTTGCTTTAAATGTTCTCGCCTTGGCTGCTGCAGCTGCAGCAGCAGCAGCAGCAGCAGCTTAGTCTTTGTGTCATTTTCCTCCCACTATGGGCAGCATTAGTCTTTTACTGGAAGCTGGGTGCAGTTCTCTGTTTGAAAGTGCATCCTAGCAAATCTCCTCTACTCCTTAATGACAGCTGAAAGTGAACAAGTTGTTCGTTATAGCAGCATGTTCACAGTGGATCTAGCGAATGCTACACTTTCCATAGGAAGACATCACTATAAGGGGCGTAGTGTGCCCACATGCAGCGTGTACAGTCGAGCACAGCGAGGCAGGCCATTTACCCTGCAGGCTTAAGTAAAAGTGTCATTTCACCAGCTCATTTCAAAGGCTCAGCGTGTTTCTCCTGGCTATAACAGTCCCTGAGATGCAAGGTGAAATTAAGTTTATGAACTTTACTTGATCACAGCTGAACAACCCATGAGAGCAGTGACTCATGGTGGTAAGACCGATAAAGCGAGTATGGATACATTCAGAGTGTTGAGATGTGCACGAAAGTGAAGTTAACAGGAATGCTGCAGGCGGTTCCTGACAGTTGGGTGTCTGTTTATTTTCCTTACTGATACACCAGCGTGTTTATTTTGGGAATTTATATCAAATTTGTCACAATGCCACATAGACAAATTAATGTCTTAGTCTTAACGGTCTGCAGCAGTAAGAGCTGATGTAGCTAATGTGACAATTTTTAATGAGAAAAAATATGCAAGTATGGACCCTTTGTGGATTCCCGCACACTGAACACATCCATTCTCAGCCCTCTCTCTGGACACGTCTTGAGCTTAAATTTAATGTAAAGATATGAACTCCAAATCTAATCTCATCTAAAGTTTACCATAAAATTCGACTTGCTTATGTACCGTATTAATATGCTGAAGCTGCTTGAGCTGGTGAACTTGACCGGCAGTGGAATTGCAGAGAGACCCAGCAGTGTGGGTGGAGGAAATTGAATTGCCTCTGTGCACATAAAGAGTGGGTGTCAATCTATTGTACATTTTAGAGATAAACTGTAGAGGGAGGGGAACACATTGAGCCTCGGCTACTGCACAGTGTCAGAGATGAGCTGGTGTGAAAGCAGAGCAATTGCCTGTCGTTTTTAATTTCAGACGTGCTCGTCAAAGACTTGGTTTGAGAGTTTACTCTAGGTTGGAAGCCAAATAGATGTTTGTTGGAAATGGACTGCCGACCTCTGCCAAGTAGAAAATGAAGACTGACTGTTAATCTGTGTATTCAAGTATTACTGACACTTTGGCGTTGATGCCGATCCCCAGTGATTCATAAAGAAGGCACCTTTGTCCGATGTTTGTCTCGTTTCACTTCAGAGTGTGTGACCCTCTGTGTGTGTTCTGCTCTTGTGATTGCAGGCCAGAGCCTAGGCTATGGATTTGTGAATTACGTGGACCCAAAGGACGCAGAAAAAGCCATCAACACCTTAAATGGCTTGAGACTTCAGACCAAAACCATCAAGGTAAGATGTCATGTCAGGCTGCAACAACTAGTCAAATAGCAAAAA
Source organism: Chaetodon auriga (assembly GCF_051107435.1). Classification (NCBI taxonomy): domain Eukaryota; kingdom Metazoa; phylum Chordata; class Actinopteri; order Chaetodontiformes; family Chaetodontidae; genus Chaetodon; species Chaetodon auriga. The sequence goes on along the minus strand of NC_135097.1, from coordinate 9,014,303 downwards.
AGTCAAACGTTTGCTGGTTCCAGATTCTTAAATGTGAGGATTTGCTGCTTTTCTTTCTATTTATGATAGTAAATGAAAAGTCTTTGTGTTTGACTTGACAAAAGAAGCAACTTTCATTGTAACTTCTGTAACCTCTGGGAAATGGTGATGTTGCAGTTTTTCTTTTCACATTTTGTAGACCAAATGGTTAATTGTGACAATAATTTTCAGATTAATCGATAATAGAAATAATCATTAGTTGCAGCCCCGATGTCGTGTCATTTATTTTTAATCACAAACCGCCATCGACACGTTTCTTCTCATCGCCAGTAAGCAGCTTAATCAGACTGTCGTATTCAACTCGGTGTTACTGGTTGCAAAAAATCCGAGATATGCCGTTCATGTGGAGCTCTCCGGTTTGGAGTTGAAGCATAATGAGGCTGGAGAAATGTGGGGTGGAAAGGGAGCCTATTGTTAATCTGGGCACATGCAGCCTTGCCTGGGCCTCAAGTAGAGCAGAACTGTTTCTATGGTTGCATGTGCTGTAGCACTGCTGTATGCCTTTACAGGGAGGTGGCTGCCATTAGCATTCATCAGGCAATGTAGCACTCAATGTGCTGCTGGAAAAACTCATTTGCTTCATATAGTGCTGCAGGATTTGTGGATGGTGGAGCCAGATTATTAGATGTGATCTTTTTTCACAGTGGTCTTACAAGGAGCTCGCCAGATCCCTTCTCACGTCGGGCAGAGGGGTATTAGTGAAAATGTCTGTGAGCAAAAACACATTTTGTGAGAGAAAATTCATGTTTGAATAGCACCAAATTTGTGAGCTGTATGCTTGATTATTTCTGTATTTAACATTTGGATATTACTGACACCCATACCGCTTCATTCCCATGAATCAGACCGAACGCAGCTCTTTCTCTCCACCTCTCTTCCTCAGTTCATACCTCCTGAAAGTAGAACATGGGAGCTTTTTTTATGATTTTTTTTTATTTTTTTATCACACATCCAAACTCTCTAGCTGCTCTGTCAGAAGTGCAAATAAACCCCAGTGAGGTAGAGGAATATACTTTGCAAATATTAGCATCAAATGAAGTGTGAAGGTGAGACTGGGACGGAGGCGGGGATGAGGAGGAGGAGGAGGAGGAGTGAGGGAGTTGCCTGGCTGTGGGCAGGGAGCTTTAGCCTTCACGTGCACTCTGTCAGCCTTCCCTTCGGGCCGAGGTTGAGGCGGGGTGACCAAGTGGAATTGTTATCGATCCGAGAGCACAAAAAGGAATCCTTTTTTAGGGGGTTTAATTGAAGTGAGTTCATTTTTTCTTTCATACAATCGTTGCGTAAGGTTGCAGAGAAAGGCCTGGAATAGGAGCATTTAACACGTGTGACACTGTAGTTAAATACAGCCGTGCTGCGGTAATTGACAGTCGAGTCACAAGAAGCTGGAGCCACCAGACGGGAGGAGCAGGATACAGCAGGCTCTTGACTCTGCACTGTTTCTTTCTTCTCTCCCTCTGCGTGACTCTCTCATTTAGTCCTCCACAAAACCGTCCTCGAGCCATTCTCATACATCAGCTCCGAAATTTGGGCCGGAAAGGTTCCTTCTGCATGTTATCGTATAAACGTCTACATGACTGAAAATGGGATGGTGCGAAATGAATTTATGACTACTCGGGGGTGTAATGACGTATTGATCCGCAGGACGTGGTAGATGACTCTCTGGTCCCCCTCTGTTTTCTCGCAGTCGGCCGTGTTTATGGACAAATGCTGATTTATGCTGCATATCTACCGGCCTTGTGCTGGGGGGCTCTCCGAGGCGGGAATGGGCGCGATTAGTTTAAGAGGCAGCCACGCCGCTCTGTTGTCTATGAAAATTTTCAAGAAATGATAAATTTGCTTTTAAATGAGAGCTGTCTAGACAGGCCTGATGCTGCATCCATCTCTGTCAGGTTTCCAGCAGAGTTGATGGACTCAAAATGTGCCGCTTTAACTTTTTTCGAGACAGACTGATTTGTCACTGTCCATTTATCCGATGAGTTGCTATTAGGATGCGCTCGGGGAAGAAAAATAGGGTGACAGAAAACGAAGCACGCAAATTATTGCAGTGCATCACCCCATTGTTGTAGGACTCAAATGATTATAAAAACAATCATAATGGACAAAACCTGGAATAATAATGGGATGAATAGAGGTTTACAGCACAGGTTTAAACCAAATGTACGTTTTTGTTTTTTTTTTTTAATGCCATTTTCTGATTTTTGCATGACGTTCATGCTCCACGTCGACCAAACAAAAGTCTCATTACTTAAAAAAACACAGATTTTGTTCAGTGCCCTGACAGATGAGTGTGGTCTCTCAGGTGTGTTCAGACTGGTCAGGAAGCCCATTTTTGTTTTGCTTTATTTGAGCAAATTTAACCGCTGTGTAAGGTTTTTTTTTCAGCTTTTGTTTATTCACCACAAACAGCCAATGACCGCAGATATTGTGCTGTAGTGGGCACTGACTGTGTGTGTGTGTGTGTGTCTCTGTGTGTGTGCGCAGCAGTTCTGACTGATCCTAAATTCTTACCAGGACCTCCACCATCTCCTCTTCCTCCGTTCTGTAAAGTCCTGCAGTCTCACAGCTTTGGGATGAGCAAGAACTTTTGCTCAAGTTGAGACATTTTAAGATTGAGGAGAGGTTTATCACGTCGAGCCACCTGGAGCAAATCTGCACCTGCTAACGTTTGCATTTTACATCAGTTTTTACATCGCTGTGTGGAAAAAGTGTCCATTCATGCATAAAGTTAAGTCATAATAAAGGCTTTCATTTGAGCTAATTTTGTAGAAAACAGAAATTGAGCGTTGGCATTAAACAATTGTTGTCTGTAGCATTTCTAACTGAGAAACAAGTTTTATCAATACATTTTTATTCATGTGTTATGAGAACCAGTGTTTTCAGATTCCACAGTGTCATTCACGATTGGAAATTATGGGACAAACATTTGATCTTTTTTTTTTTTGCACAAGGTCATAGATGTGATTGCATCAGCAATTCAATTCGCTGTTTGTCAGATACACAGGAGGTCTGCATGACATGCGTGTGTTTAAAGTGAGCTCAGCCTGGTTAAATACGCCAGTGTTTACGTTCCCTGTGCTAGAAATGGGTCACAGCATCTGCTCCGCTGTTAGTTTAAACATACAAGGTGATCTCACTCAGCAGGTATGAGGGGTATGTGAGTATACTGCATGTGCTCAAGCTGGCGTACCCGTGGTCATGTGAGCCATCTCTGCCCGTAGGTTTCCTATGCGCGTCCAAGCTCCGCCTCCATCAGAGATGCAAATTTGTACGTCAGTGGCTTGCCAAAAACCATGACTCAGAAAGAACTGGAGCAGCTCTTCTCTCAGTATGGACGCATCATTACCTCACGCATCCTGGTGGACCAGGTGACTGGTGAGTAGAACATGGCGACTGCCCCCTCCCCTCCCCTCCCCTAGTTCCTTTTTTAGTGTGTCTTTTCTCCCCTCCCCTGACTCCCTAACAAAATGACACAGGCCTGAGAAATACATCAGAGGTATGAGGTCCCCAAAAATGCAATTTTCCACTAGAGGTGTTCATAAAAATGCATAGATGGATAGAATATGAAATGGGTATAAAGTAGCAGGACTCAATGCTTCATAATTTCTTTTTCTGTCCAATCTCCCCTCTGCCTGCGCTCACCTTCTCTGGCTTTCTCCCTCTTTCTCTCCCCATCCCCAAGGTGTACATGCAATGCCTGTTTCATGGCAAGAAATGAAATGCATTTAGAGCAGTTATATTCTCTATTTCTCAGCTGTCATGTGGAAGCAGAACCCTTATGCAACGCTAATAAACAGAATCTTTCACCGAGACGTTCCCTCAGTGGTCCTGTCCCCGTGTGCCTCTGAAACCTGTAATATTCGGTCAGGCATGCATTATGGGAATGGTTGTCGTTATCTTTCTAACGTAAAACCACTTGTTTTTGGAGAATTCAGATTTTCTTTAGTAATAACGAAAGAGTGATCAAACTAAGAAAACACCAAAATCCAACACAGGATTGCTCACAAACTGACAAACACTTAATACAAAGTTCTGGCACGTCTTTTGATGCCTTTTGTAATTCAGTGGCTCTCGAGGACAAAACGCATACAAGGATTAAATTCAAACATTGTGGAACTGCACTCCACATCAAATGCTGCAAAGACCAGAATGCATGCAGAAGGCACAAACCCTCAGAGAAATGCACTTAACAAGAAACAAAGTAAAAGTCAAAATGACAAATGTGCACGCTCGAGTGACGGATCCTTTTTGACTTGGCAAAGATACTGGAGCTCAGGGCTGATTGGTGGGCAGCGGGAAGAAACAAGACCAAGAGCCAAAGACATGCACGGATGTCCCAAGAGGCATCATGGTAACATCGTGTAGGTAGTTGATAAATCAAAGGTATAACACTTAAATTAACTTTAAGGTCTGTTTGCTGCAATCTGTTATGTCAAGGGTTTATGAAGTGGGGTATTTTATTCAGAATGGGAATCGATAAGCAGCTTGATAACGTTGATTCTCTTAATTCCTGATCAGCTGTTTTTTTTTATCCCTCACGGTCGGTAAGCATGGAGGGTTCGAGTGTCTGGGAGCTGATGGGCGAGTCGAGCTCGCTGTGGCAACAGTCTGCCTGTCGTCACCTAAAATGGATGAAATGAGAGAATGAATCTGCAGCATTGGTTTTTATTTTGGTTTTTAGTGAAAGAGAAACATGTGGGGCACCGCGGTGGCTCAGCTGATAGAGCATTCGATTCTAACCTGCAGCTCCCCGCTGAGCTTTACCCCCCATCCATCCTCAACATCCATCCAAGTGTAATAAAGGCAAAATGGCCAAAAAACGGCTCAGCCTGTCTGTGCGTAGTTGGTGTTATTTACCCTCATTGTAACCGTTGGGAAGCGGGTGTCAAATACGTGGCATTCGTGGAATTTAAGCTCATGTTGAGAAGAAAGACGTTTCAGCGTATTGTTGGTGTTTTCAGCCTGACTTGAAATTCATTTTACAGACATCATAGCCAGCATGAAACGAAGCCACCCTTCGGACCATTTCCTCCTGTCTGCCGTAACTCATCCCAGTTTCCAGCATCATCGTTTGGCATCATCGTGTTGCAATATGCAACTGTGAAAACACATGCCAGCACCTGGAACCTGTTCTCGATTTTCTTCCCTAGGTTTTACCTGAAACAGCGAGCTAACTGTACAGAAAACTAATCTCATAGGTAGATAATAATGCTAAGTTGCTAAAGCCTTTTCAGTCATTTATCACTTCCTTACTAACCAAAACATCTGAAGTTTGACTTAAAGTCCCCCCGTGTCTCTTGGCACATTGCGCATGTCATGATCTTCAGTCTTCGTCTCGTCCTCCCTGCTGCCCACCAGTCTACCATGCTTAGAAAGCTTGGCGTTGTTACTGGTGCTCACTCAAAATGCGTCCACCTCTTCACCTCCACCATTTTTCTCTTGCAGCACATTTCTCTTGTGCTTTTTGATTTTGCAGTGGGTCACTAAGGATGTTTGTGCTTCTGCCTCTTGTATTTTTCTGTTATTTGTTGGTATTGATCAGACTCTTTATCTGAGAAGTTTTCTGACTTCTGGCAACACTTTGTAGCATAGCTGGACGGTGATGTGAATTTTAAGAGGCCCCACGGTTTTTAAAAGGTTTGGGTAAAATAATCATGATTAGATGCCGTAATCACACCACTGTCAGGGGAAAAATTAAATGGTAAACAAATTTTTTGACCCCTAAACGAGTGTTTCAGCAAGTTCACGCTGCAGATCATTACTGGATGTTTACACGGCTGTCAAGAGGACTTAACTGAAATGTAAATGTACTCTCCTCAGGTGTCTCCAGAGGGGTCGGCTTCATTCGTTTTGATCGGCGGGTTGAGGCCGAGGAGGCCATCAAGGGCCTGAATTGCCAGAAGCCGCCTGGTGCCGCCGAACCCATCACAGTCAAGTTTGCGAACAACCCGAGCCAGAAGACCAGCCAGGCACTGCTGTCCCAGCTGTATCAGTCACCCAATCGAAGGTACCCAGGGCCCCTCGCACAGCAGGCACAACGCTTCAGGTAAAAGGGGCACACCAAAAAAAAAAAAAAAAAAATCTGATCTGAGCCGAGCCTCCTTAATCTAATATCTGAGGCTTTTTGAAATTAGCATTTGTCTCACAGCAGTATTATAAAAATATTCTGTGTTGGAGCTCATCAATACTCTAGACAGAATAATTCATCTCCATATTCACATCTTTGCTGTGTTCCTCCTGTTGCAGATGTAGGCCTACGACACAATTGGGCAGATTTTGACAAATATGAAAATGAGATGAGCAATACTCTGGTGTAAAAACAAAACAAAAGATGGAGTTTATTTATTTTTGGCAATTGGCCTGTTTGATGCTCATAAATGTGGAAATTAGTCAATAAGTTAATTAGCTTTGCAGTGCACTGATTAACCTCAGTGGTATGCAAAAAAAATGAACTGAATGCCTCCTGTTGGCTTGTTTAGGCTGAATACTGATTAAGGAGTTCAATCAACAGGTCAATAAGGACGTGATCGGCACCTGATCAGCTGACTTCATGTATCAGAAATATTACTCATCTCTGTCATCCTGTCAAACTGCATCGTCACCCTCATGAAAAGCTCCCTTCATCATGAAATTAACGCGATGTTGCCGTTTGTTTTTTAGGTTGGACAATCTGCTCAACATGGCCTATGGTGTCAAAAGGTAAATTGGTTTTCCTCTTTTAGATTTCCCACTCGGTTTTAATTGATCCTGAGGGAAATTCAGACCCACCGTGAGGGGAGCTGGGACATTGTTTTTCTCCTCAGGTTTATTTTTTCCTGCATGAGCTCTTGGCAACATTGCGTAGGTAGTTAACGCTGCATAAGGTAGCGCTGATTCAATATGAGGAAGAATGCTTTTGTGTGCATGCGTTCGTGTTCCCCTGTACAACAAATATGTACTTAATCCAGTCAGTGTGAGTGAATCAGGCTGTTTGTCTTAACAGCAAGTGATGATGTAAACATTGAGCAGAGAGGTAGACGTGTATATGTTCCATGAAGGGAGGGCCAGAGCCACATATGCTTCTAGGAGCCAGTGATGGGTGTCACTAAAGACTTCCTGCTCCACTGACCTCAGACGGTCACGTTCCCCTCAGCTGCTGGAGGCTGGACTCTCGGCGGCCGATGCTGTAAAATTGCTTTATCAGAGTTATTCTAAGTCGTAGTTTTTAAATCCACATGAGCGCATTTCCACCACATGCACAGGGAGAGCACGTCGCAGATCTGCAGCAGCATCAAATGCAAGACCGTCTGAGTCTGAAGCACAGAGCGAGCACACTGCACAGATAGAGCTGGACTGTGCTGCTCAGCAGAGACTGTAATCATTTCACATTGTCAGTTACCTCCAGCGTACCTGCATATACGTGGATACTGTTTATCTGCTCAGTGCCCACGATGATGGCCGTCTGTCCTATCAACCAGACTCGACAGTATACACTTTACTCGCTGATGTACATTTCCATAAATTACAGATGAGCAGTCATTTGCGCTTTAAGCTTAATTTTGACTGGTAATTTTGTAATGTGTCTCTCTCTAGATTGAAGTTAGTGACAGTGATGCACTGAAGTGCTTTAATCTTGACATAATGTCACAACATGTCTAGATTAAAGCGTTGTCTACGCTGCTTGTCTACATAACAAAGGACAGACTTTTACAATCTCTTACTTGCTATTGCACAAAATTGCATACTTGTATTTTGAGCTCCATACTCTTACCTTGATCTATTATGGACAGCCCTGTCCTGTTTTAAACTTTGTTGCGTCAGGCGTCTTTCAGGATTCACCAGGATACCAGTTTGTCTAAGTTCAGTTTTATAAGAATGCCTTCCTCGAGCATGATTGAAGTCCAATCCCCTGAGAGCTCAAAGGCCCATCACCAGCGACAATAGACTTGTGATTTCTCTTCTGCCCCGCTCGTTGGCTGACGTCTTCGTTGCCAAATCTCTCTCCGTGTCCTTGATGCTGGGAGCACACCTGTCATGGTGGATGTTCCCTGAGAGGCCAACTGGAGCAGCTAATCTAATGTGACACCTGCTGCAATAATTCATAGGCTTTCCATGCACTTTGAATTTTGTTTCTTCAAACTGCAAAACCACATTTAGCAAAGGCCGGGGCTTTTATATGCCTTTTTATTCCAGTCTCGGCACAAACTTCACCTTTTTATTCAGTTATTTGTTCCGGTTTTTATTGTGATTCGGCACTTTTTTTGTTTCTGCGAAAGTCATTTGGTGTTCCTGTCCTGCTCAAAAAGCAGCTACGCTTCCTGAGAGAAGTGTGAAAAGCTGGATCCGTCATTTCTACCTCTAATCTGAGAGCGTGCATCCATGTTGGCTGCATGTTCTGCCCTTCCCGCTGCTCACTCAGAACGACAGCACAGCTTTTCTTTAAGCTTCATAACTTCCAAAAGAATATCTTGAACGTCCGATGTCTAAAACGGAGCGTTCTGAGATGAGAGGAGGCCGTTGCGCTGTGACTGTAGAAGCAACGTAAACACTGCTCCTCTCAGCAGAAGCATGGCTGCTGCTGATCTCTGGAGAGACTTGTCAGATTCTGTTAGGCTTGTTGGCACGATCTCTTGTCTCATAAAAAGGCCCGTTTTGTCCTCATTTTGGCTCTCGCTTTGAACCGTGTTACCTTTTGTCTTTTACAGCCGGTTCTCCCCCATGGCCATTGACGGGGTGACCAGCTTGGCTGGCATCAACATCCCGGGGCACGCGAGCACTGGCTGGTGTATCTTCGTCTACAACCTGGCTCCAGACGCAGACGAAAGCATCCTTTGGCAGATGTTTGGGCCGTTTGGTGCCGTCACAAACGTCAAGGTTATTCGCGACTTCAACACAAACAAGTGCAAAGGATTTGGTTTTGTCACCATGACTAACTACGACGAGGCAGCTGTGGCCATCGCCAGCTTGAATGGATACCGCCTCGGGGACAGAGTGCTGCAAGTCTCGTTCAAAACCAACAAAACACACAAAGCCTAATACCCACTGAGATTGTTTCTAGAAAACTCAGCAGAAAACGGAATCAGAAAATGGAAGCGCATCGACCGTAACTTTCTACATTAGTAAAAACGGCTTTGTAAATCAGTGTTACGAAGAAAAACAATATTTAGCGTCCAACAATGTGATTTTTCTTTCTTTTCATTGCTACGCTTTGAATCTTCTCTATATACTTTAAAACAGGAAAAAAATACTGCAGGTTTTACTGCCTGTGATGTTGAATTCTCTTGCTGTCTTTACAGATGGACCATCTAAAACATTACTATAGGTTTTGTCATTTTGTTGCACATCTGCTTTGACGTCTTGTAAGGTTATGTGTAGTGATTTTCTTTGTATTTTTCTGTGTCCTGATTTGCCTTAGGTGCGTTATGCCTTCAGTGGTTAGCGAGTACTTATTTTGAACTATATGCAGTTATGTTGATTTTGTAAGTATTCCGTTCATTGTAATATGAGTTGGTTATTGGTTGGCTGCATAATGTTGCTTATTGTAAACTTAAAGGATAAAAGACAAAAAAAAAATTCTTAAAGCAGTACCTTGCCAAAGAGCTAAGAACCTCTTTGATGTGGGTTTAAAAAGCATCTATTTTTATAAAAAGAAAAATTTGGAGAAACTTTTTACTGGACCTGGAACAAAATATTTTGACTTGGATACTTTGAGAAATATCTTCATATGACACCTTGCGAGCTTTTGAACTTTACAGGAAAGTTTGCAGTGGTTGAAATTTCTGGGGAGATTTATGATGTAAAAGATACCTTTTGAGATCTTTGTATTATCTTTAGATTATAGAATCAATGGCAGTGCTGGTTTCATTTGTAAAGTCATCTGTGGGTCCCCCTGTCATCCTGGTTGTTACGACTAGCAACTCGCTTTCTGATTTGATTTGGAAACGGACAAAAATACAAAGGTTCATCCGCAAAAACCTGCATGCAAAATTATAACGTGGAGATATCTTAAAAGGTAAATGGGGGATAAAAATCAGTTCTTCCTAAAGGATTCCCTTCAGACAGAGCTCATGGTGTTTTGTGGTGTACCTACAATATATCATTAGACTGATTTTGTCTTAATATCAACCAATGAGGGTTTTTACATACTTTGTATGGAAGATTGAGGACAAGCTGATGAAGGCAGCAGCTGAAGAAAAACTAGTCTGAAGAATAGAACGGATTACTCCTGAGCTTCGAGCTGTGTAAATAACTCCTTTTTTTATGTTGAGTATTTGGCAGACTTCTTTCGGTTCTCGTTTGGACTTCATCGGAAAGTGTGATATTCTATATATCGTTTTTTTCTTTCATGGAGTATGTAAGGTATTTTCATTTTGGATATGAACCTTTTTTACATTGAGTTTGCCTTCAGTTGAAATACTTGATTTGTTGTCCCATGGACTAGCAGTGCATCAGATTTGTTGGTTGTTTGGTCTGTAGATAGTCTTGCTTCGTAAGAAAAAAAAAAAAAAGGTATTAAGAAACTATAGACATATGTTTTGTTTTTTATATATAAACATTATAGATATATATTTATGTGGTAAAGAATGGATATAAACCACAGTTTTGAACTATTTGATTAGTTTTTCTTTTTTTTTTTTCATACTCATATATATACGTAATGCATATAACCTGTCTTTAAAATCGTAAAAAGGTGTATATTGCTTTATTCACTTTGGGGGAAGGTCAGTGACGCAGTTCCATTAATGATCGCAAAATTGGTTGCAAGAGTTCGTGTAACTCAACTTGAACAAACAAACGGAGGCCAGTGGAGCCTTAGATGCACTGCACCTGCATCCTGCTTGGTATTTAAACCAATTACTAGTCATGCTTCCCCTTAAATGAGCAGTGTGCTATGCATTATATAATTATCTTTGCAACTGCTTTTTCTCGTTTATCTATTCCTTCTTTGTGTTACTTGTAAAAGTTAAATTTAAGTCTAGATCAGTTGTGATACTTGCTGCTGTGGGGTAGAGGCGACGTTTTTCACGCCTGACCTGTCATTGTAGAGAATAACTTTTCTTTTTGTAACTTCTTCTTCATGATTATTTGGTCTTGACAAATTGTGCTGATGGTCTGGCGTGAAAAAATGCCACCTCCCGCCCCTCTTATCTCAATTCTTGGTATGAGAATGATTATTTATTTGTATAGTCTGACTTGGTTCACAGCATTTTTGGAATAGAATATCTTTTGAGTATTTAAAAAGGATGTACATGTTCTTTACTTTGTGTTTGGATACTTTGGATTTTTTCCATGTTCAGTACATCAATAAATAAGTTGAAGGGCAATACAGCTTCGTGAATGGATCCCATCATTCCCTTTTTTCCTGTTTAGGCTCAATTTAACATGTAAAAAAAGTCAGAAATTCTGTCTTGTTGCATTTAAATAGTTCAACTTTTTGCTTTTCTCCCTTTAAAACAAAGTTGGCCAAATGCACCTTTTTTAAAGTTTTGACATTTTGGAAAGTATTTGCTTTCCCTTTCTGATGTAATGCTCATGGTAAATATAAAGCTCCAGCTGTTAGTGTAGCCTAGCATGGACTGGAAGTAGGTGGAAACAGCTCACCTTACTCTGTCTTAAGGTTTAAAAAAAAAAAAAAAAGGTCAGACACCTCTAAAGCTCACAGGAGTCGCCTTCTTCAAAGAGATGAAACTGAACAGGTGTAGTGCGTTCATTAACGAGCTTTTTTGTTTTTTCTTTTTTAGGCCTTTGGTTCGAGTCAGGCTCGCTGTTTCCACTCGCTGCTGTAGATTAGCTAACGATTTGATGGCATCAGTCTTCTCATCTGTCAGCAACCCAGCAAATAAGTCTGATTCACAAAATGTCAAACTGTTCTTCTGTTACTGACGTGCCTCACTCTGTCGTTCATATTAGCAGTCTTTATTTTTTTGCTCCTTTGTAAACTGACATCGTTTTGCTGTACAGCAGCTGTTAGAGCACAGCTCTAATCAGTGTTTGGTCGTCATCGTCACACTGGTTCACTGCTTCATGATGTAGAGTTGAATCTCAGATTGTAGCTTGTGTCTGTCCCTTTCATTGCACAGCTGCACCGTAGTTTAAATACTTTTAACTTCAAATACGTGAGCACTTCTAATCTGTTCTACCTCCATAGATAATTGGGCCACAGTTCAGGTGCTGGCTTGAATGTGTTGTCACAAAGAGCAGCACGAGGCTTGAAGGAAGAAGCCTGATATAGAGTATTGATTCCCCCCCCCCCCCCCCTTTTTATATATATATATATATATATATTTTTTTTTTTTTATCTCATGCTCCACTTGAGGTAGACAGCCTCGTTGAAGAAGAAATGGCCTGCTTTGAAGTGTGCTTCCCTGCTGCGCAGCCACCTCACACTGCCCGACTGTCATTTTAGGGGCATTGCAAGGACGCAGATGGGAGCCGCTGAAGAAACCACACTGCCTTTTTGTAAAGAATGCTTTCAAGTATTCACTGTATGAGGGGAAAAAAAAAAAAAAAAAAAAAAAAAGTTCCAGCACGTCGCTCAGTTTAATGAAAACAATATTTATGGCATGCACAATCATGTAGTCATTTTAGCACTCTGTTTGGCTAGCAGAAGATAAGGAGGCTAATCTGCGCGCTGCTTAAAAAGCTTTCAGAGTCCCGCCGATATTTACTGTTCCATTAGCCTGCATGTTAGACCAGAAGTAATCTTTCCTGACAGCAGTTTCTACTATGAAAGGAGTCATTTGTGCAGTTTAAAAGCATTCCGCATGTCAGTGTTAAGGTTGCATGGCACTTCTCGGGTTTGTTGTGCTTTACTGGAAACAGATACTGATGCGAGGGGCTTTGGTTGAGTGACAGCATGTTTGTTCCTTATCTGGCATGTTTGAGCTGAAACTGGTCTTATCGTGGCAGACAAGTTGCGTGATTCTCTCGCTATATGTTGTGATTACACGCTGCGAGTAAAAATAGGATTAGCCGTCAGCAGTTAATGGCCATCACAGATGAGTTGGTGGAAGTTGATGTCGCGTCCTTCTCAGTTAGTTGACGTAAAGAAACTGATTTTGAGTCAGTGGGTTTCCTCCTGCGGCGCGCTGAGTCATCAGGGTTTTGACTGCTGCTTAGAAATTACTTTGACTCCTTTTTGAATGCTTTGGACAAGCAGTCATTCAGATCGCAAAACGGGACGAAAATGAGCTTTTAACTTTGAAGAGGACACCGTTTTATCCCGAGTGACGTCTCGGTGCCTGTTGTGCAAAGGCCAAAATATTAAATTGTGTTTTGATGGAAAGTGCCAAATCCAAAGGAACCCAGACCATGAAGGGAGGAAACGTCTCATTACCTCGCTGTGGCAGTGGCACCATCTGGTCCGTCTACCATCTGGTTTTTGTCAAGTGTACTGTACCCCCACAGCCCTGTCAGGTGAACTCAGGCACCCCTTCAACCTGTTCGAAATGTGTTCATTTGAGCTGACTTTGAGCTGGATGTCATTTGTCACTATTAATTACATAAAAGTGAATATTGTTACACTTTCCTGCAGTCAAAATGTCAGCGTTTAGGTCGGTTTGGTCCAGTTTGCATTCATGGTCGGCCTGCTGGCACTTTGAGTGGCAGAAACGCACGATTCAGCCGTTTATCCAAGCAAACTGTTTCATTATGCAGCTATTTCTATTACATCAAGGAATCGAAACTGGTGATTCATTTCCTTTAGTGAATTACGTGTAATTCAAATGTAACTAAGTTTCTTTTAGCCACCAACCATTTATCCATTACTGTTCCCTCGCTAACTATTATTACATTTGTAACTGTTTAGATGTCTCTGTTTGCTAACTAGTTCACACACTTTAAACTGCAGTCAAATATTCAGGTGTCAGAGTTCGGGGGTGTCGGAGTTGTGAAGATATATTCTTTTTAATCAAATTTTGAGTACTCTGGTTTGGAATAACTGGTCCATGTAAAATGTGGTTGGTGCTGTTCGCTTTTTTGCACTTTCTGCACGTTGCTTGCGTTTTGGAGGCTATTAAAAACCTTTATTCTGTGTGACCTTCATGTACAGTAGCTGTAAAGCGATGCAGCTTTGCCCTGCAGTTCCCACATGACCAGCATGTAGAGGTTTCAGCTCCAGCAGTGCGTCCTGTGCACATTTGCCTTATCCTACATTTCAGCATGTGCTAATGAAGAAAAGGGTCACTCTATTATCATGCCACCTATTTGCTGCTGTCACCACCCCATTGCACTTGTAAAACCTATGCTACATAACAGGAGAGGAGATAAATAAAATATGTTGTTCATTTTGTCCAGACCTGCTGACGCCAGCAGGCTCACGTAAACATATTTGCATATATGGTGCGACTGCTGATGTGATTTATGTTACAGCCCACCAGGTTTTCTATTACACTCGTTTAAAATGTGCACCGGTAGTTGGATTGAATCCTGTTTAGATTCCACAGTGACACTGAAGCACAAAGGCCCTTTTTCATCTCGCAGTTTTCTCCTATTGTGTAAGTTGAGAGCTCGCATTCTTGCTCAGGTAAATGGGATAAATAGGTCTGTTAATGACAGAGATGTTTGTACTTGTGAGCACAAGAGCGACAAAATCTGCACCAGTCGGAACACCAGCAGTCTGCATCGCGGCAAATTCCTCGCAAGGGCTGCAAAGGAAGCTTTATGAAAACATCTGGACTGAGATCCTGGAGGTCAAACATGAGTCAGTGAAAAATAATAAAACCCAACCATTAAAACATTCAATTAATAACAGATAGAATGGCTTTAGTTGGCGACATTGTTCCCCATTAAGCAGTTTTTCCTTACCTGTCCTCCAAATCCAATTTTCTTTGTCTGTCTTTGTCAAGCTCTGCCGTGTGTCCGCTCCGGCAGGCTGACAGCTGTGATTCAACGCAGCGACAAATATATCTGAATGGGAGTTCACCGGAGTCCTTTTGAAACAATGAAACATGGCGAGATGCATCATTTCCTCTGTGTCACAGAACTCAGCCCCGGTAGATACAGTTTAGTCATTTCCAAGCCAGAAGTGGGTCGGATTGAATCGACAGAATGGAGGATTAAATGTTTTTATTTTCACCACATGAACCAGACGAGTTCCACTCTGCATGTCCCAAACATGTCGAGACAGAATAACGCTTCACAGAGCCGGTGGAGATTCATCAGTTACTGTTTTTGGCTGATTAGCAATCATTATTTGAACTTAGCGTTTTAAAATGTGGAAGTTTTTATTTTTGCGCGTGCAAAATCTGCTAAGCAAGGAGCAAATCTCTCTGCTTGACCCTCCAGGTTAAAATGCATTTGTGTCATTCATCTGGCTTTCCTCTGATAGACAGTGCGCTCCATGCTCACTGAGTATTTGTCCTCTGCAGAACATTGTCTTTCATCCACCGATGAAACGCTCTTGAGCATTTTTAATGAAAAGGCCTTTAAGCTGATTGGGGTGGAGTGGATGAATAGTGGTCCTTTATGTGACTTGTATATGATCCCTTTAATGGCCCGGTGTCACGGATAATTCACAGGTAGATTCACAAGTGCCTTCTCTTTGTGTGAGGTTCTTCCATTAAGCATGGCCTGAAATATTCTTTTTAACGAGCGGTTACAAAGGGTTAGACGCGTCGCACCTGTCTGTTTAAGAGGATAAGTGGTGATCAGCGGTGCTTGTTGATTGCGCACAAATTCAAATGATTCAATTGCAAAGTCGAAAACAGGGAAATGGAGTTAAAGTAGCGTTTTTGTCCAGCTTGAAATTAATTAAATGTTGGAAGTTCAAAGGAAGCACGACCCCCTTTTTTTATGCACCACATGCAGAAATGTCCCTCTGTCCCCGCTGCCGCTGACAGAACCGCCATGTGGCTTACACAGTGTACTACACAATGTTGAATGCTTCTCTTTTGCATCATATTTCCATTTTTCAGACATCAAAGACGTTCGGCTCGGCGGAGGACCTTGTTCTGCTGTCTTCCTATTTCTTGCAGTGCACGGTCAAACATGTTCAGTGATTGGATTTAAGTTCTTACATCACAAATGGTTGGCGCTTGGCTTCCTCCAGCCCTGTCAGATCAGCACTGACTTCCATCAACAAGCATCATCTATCTTCTCTAACGACTCTTAACAGGGCTCCATGTTATTCTCCCTATGAGGCCTTGGCACCTCCGTTCCATAATGAGGCAGTGAAGAAAAGGGGTGCAGATTAGAATAACAGCCTTAACTAATCCATAACAGGCCGATGAGGCGCCACGTTTGGGGGAACCGTGTCATTTCTCATTTTGCAGTGCCGTGGCAAAATCTCTCTCTCTCTCTTTCTCAACCCCCACGCAAAACAAGCCCCGAGAATAGCGGCGGTGGCAAGCCGCCGGCACAAGGACGGCAATCAACAAAACATCGCTTCTTCTTCCCCTGTCTCTTTTTTCCTCAGATCCCGCCAATAGTCTGAGGAGAACACAGAGGAAATCCATGCCTCCGACTGTTGACTTTGGAAATCAAAGATGAGTTTCAGCTTAGAGGAAACTACCGAGGACTCGAGCCCCCATCCCAGGAACACAGGCTGCTCTGCCTGTGATTGCTATCGACAAGTCTTGTTCTTTAGTGATGCTTGCTTGAAACGGCGAGGCTTTCCAGCCAATAGTTTCTGAAAATCGGTTTATTTCTCCAGGCTGAAAGTGTTCACCAGGGTCCCCTGCTGGTCAGAAGGATTTCCAGCAGGTGGGTTTACTGTAGATTTCGAGAGTGGTGCAATAACATGCTGATAAAAACACTTGTTATTCACCCAGATGTAGTTCATCTTTGTGGTGAATGTTGTGATCTGCAGCTCAGGTCAACAAAATGTGTTCACTGCTAAGAAAAAAAAAAAAGTTTAAACCCCCAACCATCCTGCAGTTAATAAAATATTGAAATCAAGATCAGATAGAGAATTATGTGCAATATATTTCAGTTCAAACATCATTTACATTTGGAAAGACTCACTAAGCAGCACGAGCCCTCTTTTACAAGTGCATCCAATTTGCAAGTCAAAAACAAGACACACATGAAAAGAAGCCGCACAGTGATAGAATCTGGGTGTTTTGGAGGGAAACGTGACACGCGTTCACAGATGACGTATTTATGAGCGGAAGTTTAGTTTCACAAGGCTTTGACGTAGGTGAGCTTGAATGCATGAGTCGAGGTATTCAGCACACGTTTAATGAAGAAACTAAATCTATTGATTAGTTCTGTCTGCATTTAAAACAAGCTTTAAAATGCTCTTTGGAGACGAGTAAAAGCAAACTGCAGATGTTGTACCGCTGTATTCATGTATAGCGAACAGGAGAGGACCTAAAATAGATCCTTGACTAACTCCTTTGTGCTGACACTGTAAGCTACAGTCTATTAGACGAATAACCGTGAAGCTGTCTGCAAACTGGTTAATCAAAGCAAATGGATGAAAGCCTTTTAAAAGAAGATATTGTCAATCGTGTCAGAGAAGGTATGAATCCAGCAAGGCTGAACCAGAAAAGCATTAACAGCTTGTGGTTGGAGCACAAATGGAGTCATGTGGTTAATAAACGTTTTGGCGTCTATATCCATAAAACAATGGCAAACATTTTAGTGATGTTTCTCCTCTCCGTATTGGGATGTTGATGAAAAATATTGTATTAAACTCCCCTTGAAATCGTCTCAGGTGAGGAGAAGCACGCTCCTGTTGTGTAGCAGCTGTAGCTGAATTCGGCACGAGTGTGAGCTCCTCTCGTCGCAGCAGCTCAGTCTGAGGAGCTGCTGCAGTTCTGGCCATTTTCTACCACTTTCACAGCAACTGCGACGCAATGATATGAGTGATAATGGTGGGCAACGCAAAGCACCTCCTGCTGCATGCAACTGTCAGGTTTACTACTGTAATTTCATTTCCCCTTTGATTGCAGCTGCGTTCAATGTTTTCTCCAGCATAAACGGCAGAGCAATTTCCCCATAAAGCAAACATATTGGAATATACAAGCCTCTAATGACCTTCCATTTCTTTCACTCATGCATCGTATTGTGTGTAAATTCAGGCCTGAAAGAAAGAGACCAAAAGCCTGCATGAGGGCAGAAAGGCTTTTTGGACATTCTTGACAGATTGCAACACCCCACTGTGCATGTTGATATATGCATGAGGCCTTGATGAAAGCTCAGCATGAGTACGTTTGTCCTAGAAAGCAGTTCCTGCATGTTGCACATCTGGATGCATTTTGCATGTTTATGATGTGTCCATACATTTATGCAATGTGAGTTTAGCATCGCTGTTTACATGCGTGCTAGGCGGAGAGTGAAGTAGCTGCTGGCTGCTTCGCCAGCCTCTCTTCTCCTGTAATAAGGGCTGATTTAAGGTTGACCAGAGCTCACCAGGAATAGTGCCTCGTCCCTCATTTCCTCTGCAGCCAGTGGAGATTAGATCTCTTCACAATATTTACCAAGGGAATAATGATGTTTGATTTGACTCTCTTCTGGGTGTGTCTCTGCAAGGGCTATTTTCATCCACTGCTGCCACTGAGAGAGAAAACAGGCAGAAGCTATGTCCACAGGAGGAAAAAAGCCTCAGATCATTGTTTATGGATGATGCTTGGTCGGTGTATTTCTGTGCCTGGCCTTCAGAATGAAGAGCTGCTGTGTTGCACTGTTGGTAGCGTGACTCACTCTCAGTTTCTTAAGCTTATTGCATTCCTCTTAGATGCTCCTGACCAACTCAGCTTGGATTCAGTGTGAGCATGCTGCATTTGAGATGCTCGAGATTGAAAGGAAAAGTATTTCCAATAGAACAGTCAGCACGAACCCAGACATGTAAAAGGCCCTTCTCCTCTTCTATACCTCTCCCTCAGTTCATTTAACCAGAACACACTCTTTTTGTATTTGTGTCTCTTTGTAGTCATTGTGCATCTCTTTGTAGTTGTTTTGTCTCTTGTCTGTTGTTGTGCCTGTCTTTTGTAATAGTTTTGCTTGTCTTTGTAGTCATTTTTGCATCTCTTGTTATGTCTTTGGAGCTATTGTGGGTCTCTTTGTAGTTCTTTTGTATCTTTGTAGTCATTGTGCATCTCTTTGTAGTTGGTTTGTGTCCCTTCATGGTCATTTTGTTTCTTTGTAGCTATTGTGGGTCTCCTTGTAGTTATTTTGTCTCTTTGCAGTCATTGTGTATCTCTTTGGAGTTGTTTTGTGTCCCTTTGTAGTCGTTTTGTCTCTGATGGCAAGTAAAACGTAATCAGTTTTGGTTTCTGCATGGAATATTTTTGATTTACTAATGTGGGTGGATTTATTGCAATGATTGTGAATTGGATTTGAAAGTTTTATTTTGAAAGAAGGGTTCATTGTTGTGTTTTAGTGCAGAAAGAAATAAAAACAGAGACATCACCACTGGTCATGCATACTGAGGTAAACATGGCTTATAGGGAATAAAGACAAACAAACAAACAAAGACGTCTTCTCCAGGCAGCACCATTTTGTTCCAAACAGACACTCTTTTTAAATGTCCATTCTGATTGGAATTTATTACATGTAGCAGCTTTTCAAAGTGAAAATAGGGCTTGGAAATCCTCTGGGACTGTGGGTTGGATTTAACCACCTTTAGTTTCCTCAGCAGCTCAGCTGGAATGCTACAGAAATGCACTGTAGTATTTACCTCATTACAGTCTACACTCCCTCTGAGGAACAGAGTCATTTGCATGGCTGCTTGTCAAACCATGTTAATATTGACAAAGATTTGCACCCGTTTTAATCATGCCACGTAAAAGGTATACAAAGTTGTTTATGACTGCTCCACCGCTGAGCAATAGGCACATTGGGTACTGCAGTGCACATTAAAAAAGATTGCACTTTGTTCCGAGCAGCAATTGCAAATCACAGACGTCAGAGAGGTAGAGGAAAAATAGATGACTGCGATGGCAGTTTGAGTCTAATGCAAATGCATTTACATATTAAACCACACAGCAGCGTGCGGAGCGAGGCTCTGTTTGAATTGCACGCTCCAGCCTGCCTTCCCTCAGTGTAAGGAGTAGCAGGGGCCTCGCCGCTGTGACTGCAGTACCGTAAATTTGAAGTTGTTTACGGATGCTGCCATCTTGGAGCGCTCCGGGAGGGAGACTTGGAGCGGGGCCATTTACCGGCAGCTTGATGAGAGTGCAGTGAGGCGAGTTAATTAATACAACATTCCTGGGCCCACAGGCTAGGCTGCAAAGCTAACCCAGGAGGGAGGAAGAGATAGAGAGGAAGACAGAGAAAAGGACAGAAGAAAGGACAAATCGTGCGTGGGAATCATAGAGAGGATAAAATGGTGACGAGTAAGGCTACAGTACCTGCTGGGACTGGCAGCAAAACACAATGAAATCACACAAGATGCAGCTGAATTAGCCATCTTGATCAAATCCTACTACTGGGATCAGAATACATGAAAAATCAGTCTTTCAAGCAGGTCAAAATGATACTAATTAAATAATTAGGCCATCATACAGTTATAAATTGCTTTGAATTGGCAGCCTACACATTGGAACCTGACCAATCATAGCTTGCCGTCTTGCGTGACTTGTGTGACTTCAGCAGGGAAACCTGAGAGCACCACACACAGTATTTTTACCAGTCTGATTACAGTTTTATGAATGAA
The DNA here is from genome assembly GCF_051107435.1 of Chaetodon auriga. Taxonomy (NCBI): domain Eukaryota; kingdom Metazoa; phylum Chordata; class Actinopteri; order Chaetodontiformes; family Chaetodontidae; genus Chaetodon; species Chaetodon auriga. Next base: position 8,993,689 of record NC_135097.1, on the reverse strand, counting down.
CATGAAGTTGGGGCCGTTGTTGCTCGGCTGAGGGGATCTGGTTGGATGATAAAAATTAGAAAAAGCATCATTCCTCTTTTGCCTTTCTGGATCCCAGTCTGTCTGTCTGTCTGTCTGTCTGGACATTGCGAGGCATCTCAGATTACATTGTGTGGTCTGGTCTTGGCACAAGTGTGTGATTTAAAGCCACTGATATGTGGTGTGGATTCAGTGTTTAGCTCCCTTTGGTTGACACACACCTCTCTGCGTTTTCTGCAAGAAAATATTGGAGAAGAGGCTTCAACAGTGAACTGAATTCAGAAAGTGCAGCTACAGTGTTTTGGATATTGATGTTTTACACTCCATTAAAAATGCATTTGATTCAATAGCAGTAGCTTTCTCCTACTGGAATAACTGGATACCACCGCTGAAGGTAGAGACTGACAGCAGACGTGCACTCCTGTGAGAGAGGACTTTTTAAAAACTAAAGCGTATCCAGGTCCAACCCACTCCAACATAAACTTGAAACAAATGGATCTATTGGCCTCCATGACCTCTTAAACAAAGTGGGAAAGAGCAACTTTGTTTGCAACCGATTTTTGGTAAAGATGTTTTCAGCCATGGCACCGCGGTTGCCGCTTCCCCTTAACTTTGCCTCAGTGAGAAAACTCTTGTCTGTTGAGCTCCATCAAACAAGAGAAAAACTTGCCTGGAGATAGAGGAGTCCGTAGGGAGGTCTTCGCCTCCCCCTCTTCCCTCTTTCTCTTTCCTTCTGTATCCATTTATTTTAGCTGGCAAAAAACAACTTTGGGACTGAGGTTGTCAAACAACACTTTTTTTTTCTCCTTGCCAGCTGAGGTGTGCAGTCTATTGGAGGAAAAAAGCAAATAACAACCTGCAAAGTCAGCTTTCCAAGAGTATTCTTCATTGTAGTATATAACAATGTACTGCATGTAGACTGTGGAATGAATACATGTCTTAAAGAATAGCTCAGACCGACCAATGCTCTCCTGTGCTAAACAATATCGTTTTGTTTTTTTTTTAAATAATAATGACCCTCATTCATTGACTAAGTTTATCACGTTTGCAAATCAGCCAAATGACGGCAGCAAAATACTGTAAATAGCACGCCTGCCAGCAGACACAAAAGAGATAGGGGCTATAAATACCCTGAATAAATCCTCCTAATCAGGAAGCGGGAGAGGCATGAGTTGTGTTGATATAGGAAACTGGTGGCTGAATCCCATTTTAAATGCTTTCGCCAGCTTTTCCTTTTGGTTAATGTTTAGAATTCACTCGATAATTACCATATTAAAATGCATGTAGGAGTCTGTGCAGTTGTGGTGGGAAAAGATAAGGCTGCGCGAGTAGGGAGGGAAAAAAAAGTCCACCGGAGGCCTATCAGTCAGTTCTGAATTGCTTTATAATTACTGAGATGCACAGACATACTGTAATTTCCTTCTAAAAATAATGCAAAGTTTCATTTCCCTCCCTTCCCTTAATACTGTTGCGTGGGGAGGGGGAGTCTCCCCCACTCTCTCTCTCTCCTGAATGCATTAACTTAACCTCTTCCTGTATTAGTCGATGTGGTGCCATGTTAAGCACAGCGTAGCCTAGTTTCTGCACAGCGTGAATGCTGCTCCCTGTTTTGGGATTGGAGAAGAATCCAAATTCTGACACATTGGGGTTGTATTCATGAATATGACATACTGTCTAGCTAAAGTTCTTTTAACTTGTTGGAGTTTTATTTGCATAGATTTCTCATAAGTTTTAATCTTTTGTGTATGCCGACACAAAATTTAATCATTTATTCTGTGCACAGACAGAGTTTGGATCTGTCTGTATCTTTTGGCCTTAATTACGCTGAACCTGGAGACTGCTGACAGCTTAGTAGGCTTTATGATGGAGGTTTGGCTGTTGAAGTTAGGAGGATTTTTTTTTAGGCCAAGGGATGTTTTTGTTCTGAAGTTAAAGTTAAGGTGAGTCTGCCCTATTTTTAACAAGTTATCACTTTTATCAAGTGGAACGAGGGGACACTAAAACTAAAACTGATCTCACACGGATCATTATAATCAGGTCATTCATGTACTTGATAGTTTGTTGGCCTTTTTAAGAATTATTTAGCATCACAAAATACAATGATTTTTGTTTTTCCTCCTGCTAGAGTTGTTTCTTTTTGGTTGTTTTCAATAATGTATATTTTAAAGGAGCATTCCACCACTTTTACACATGAGAAGAACCACACAGAGCACTCTGTGGGACCATAGCATTTTTTCTTTCTTTCTCCCCCCCCCCCCCCCCCCCCCCCATTTTTGATTACTAAATTGTTTAGCTTAAAAAAGAAGCATGTATTACTGAAGGATTTTTTTTTCCTGTTTATTGCTAACTGATATGGAAAGTTGGTTAGCTCGAAAAACAAACATGCATTACTAGAGGATTTTTAATTTTTTTTTTTTTGAGTTTTTATTACTAGCTGATGTAGAAAGTTGGTTAGCTTAAAAAAAAGCATGTATTATTAAAGTTTTTTTTAATTTTTATTACTAACTGACACAGAAAGTTGGTTAGCTTAAAAACAACAAGCATGTATTACTAAAGGATTTTTGTGGATTTTTTTTCTGTTTGTTTTCGTTTTAGTTTTTATTACTAACTGATAAAGAATGTTGGTTAGCTTAAAAAACAAGCATGTATTACTAAAGGATTTTCTTTTTTTTTTTTTTAGTTTTTATTACTAACTGAACACAACAGTTAGTAATAAAACTAAAACCAACTAATAAAAGTTGGTTAGCTTAAAAAAGACGCATGTGTTACTACAGGATCAAAAATCAAGCATGTATTACTTTTTTTGTTTTTAATTACGAATTGACATAGAAAGTTGGATAGCTCAAAAAACAAGCATATATTACTGAAGGAATTTTTTTTTGGGTTTATGACTAACTGATATAGAAAGTTGGTTGGCTTAAAAAAACAAGCATGTATTAGTAAAGGATTTTTTTTTTTTTAGCTTTTTTTTTAGTTTTTCTGACTGATACAGAAAGTTGGTTAGCTTAAAAAAATAAGCATGCATTAGTATAGGATTTTTTTAGAATGCTTTTTGTTTTTATACTAATCGATAGAGAAAGTTTGTTCGCTTACAAAACAAGCATGTATTGCTAAATGATTTTTTGTAACTCTTTTGTTTGTTTTTTTTTACTTTTTTTTTTAGATTTTATGACTACCTGATATAGAAAGTTGGTTAGCTTAAAAAACAAGCATGTTTTACCAAAGGATTTTTTTTTTTTTCAAGTTTTTATCACTAATTCATATAAGAAAGTTTATTGCTTAAAAAACAAGCATGTATTAGTAAATGATTTTTTTTAGCAATTTTTTTTAGTTTTTATGACTGATATAGAAAGTTGGTTAGCTTAAAAACACAAGCATGTTTGACTAAATTTCTTATTTTTAGGGGGGTTTTTTTTTCTTAGTTTTCATGACTAACTTATATAGAAAGTTGGTTGGCTTGTAAAAACAAGCATGTATTAGTGAAGGATTTTCTTTTTAGCTTTTGTTTTTTAATAATTTTTATTCCTAACTGATACAAATAGTTGGTTAGCTTAAGAAAATAAGCATGTAGTAGTACAGGATATTGTTTTATTTTGCTTTTTTTTTTGTTGAGTTAGGCATATATTACTAAGGGATTTTTAAAAAGTTTTTATTACTAACTTAAATAGAAAGTTGGTTGGCTTATAAACAAGCATGTATTAGTAAAGGATTTTTTTTAGCTTTTTTGTTTTAGTTTTTATGACTAACTGATATAGAAAGTTGGTTAGCTTAAAAAAACAAGCATGTATTAGTACAGGATTTTTGCTTAAAAAACAAGCATATATTACTAAAAGGTAATTTTTTTTAGCAACTTTTTTTTGTTTTGTTTTTATGACTAACATAGAAAGTTGCTTGTCTTAAAACACACATGTATTAGTAAAGGAATTTTTTTTAGATTTTTTTGTTTTTTGACTAACATATAAAAAGTTGGCTGTCTTAAAAAAACAAGCATATATTAGTAAACAATTTTTTTTAATTTTTATGACTGATATAGAAAGTTCATTGTCTTAAAAAACCAAGCATGTATTAGTACAGAATTTTTTTTAATAAATTTTATATACTAATTGATAAACATTTTTTTGCTTAAAAAAACAGCATGTATTACTAATTTTTTCTTTGAGCAAATTTGTTTTTTGTTTTTTTTTTTAGTTTTTCTGACTGATATCGAAAGTTGGTTAGCTTAAAAAAAACAAGCATATATTAGGACAGGATTTTTTTTTAAAAAAAATTATTTTTAATACTAATTGATATAGAACGTTTTGTTGCTTAAAAAACAAGCATGTATTTCGAAAAGGTTTTTTTCAGTAAAATCTTTTTGTTTTTTTTTGTTTTTATGACTAACTGATATAGAAAGTTGGTTGTCTGAAAAAAAGCATGTATTAGTACAGAATTTTTTTTCAAAATTTTTTATACACTGACTGATATAGAGCATTTGCTTAAAAAACAAGCATATATTTCTAAAAGTTTTTAGCAAAATTTAGTTTCTTTTTTTTAGTTTTTGACTAACTTACAAAAAAAGTTGGTTGGCTTAAGCATATATTAGTACAGATTTTTTTTTCCCAAAAAGTTTTATATATTACTTGATATAGAACATTTGTTTGCTTACAAAACAAACATATATCAGTACAGAATTTTTTCCAAAAAACTTTTATATACTAATTGATATAGATCATTTGCTGATAAAACAAGCATCTATGACTAAAAGTTTTTTTTTTAAGCAAAATTTCATTTTAGTTGTTTTACTTAGATAAAAAGTTGGTTGTCTTAAAAAAAATTTGTTAAAATTTTTTTTTTTACTTTTTATGACTAACTGATATAGAAAGTTGGTCGTCTTAAAACCAGCATGTACTAGTACAGGATTTATAAAAAACAAAAAAAAAAAAAAAAAAACTAGCATGTATTAGTACAGGATTTTTTTTATTTTTTTTTGGAAAAAAATTGTTTTTATGACTTACATATAGAAAGTTGGTTGTCTTTAAAAAACCCAGCATATATTAGTACACAAATTTTTAGCAAAATTTTGTTTGTTTTTTAGTTTTTTACTAACTTAGATAAAAAGTTGGTTGTCTTAAAAAAAAGCATATATTAGTGAAGAATTTTTTTTAAAAAATTTTAGAGCAAAAAGTTCTGTATCAATTAGTATATAAAATTTTGCTAAAAATTTGTGTACTAATACATGCTGTTTTTTTTAAGACAACCAACTTTCTATATAAAACATGTATTAGTATAAAATTTTTCATTTTTTGCTTTAAAAAGCATGTCTTGCTAAAAAAAATTTCAAATTTTTTTTATTTTCATACTAATTGATATAGAATGTTTGCTTAAAAGAAGCACGTATTACTAAAGGATTTTTTAAAAAAAAATTTTGTTTTTCTTTTTATTTTAGTTACTGTGAGTAACTGATACAAAAACAAGGATGTATTAGTAAAGGATTTAAAAAAAAAAAAAAGCTAGCATGTATTAGTTCAGAATTTTTTTTGTTTTTTTACTAACTTAGATAAATGGTCTAAAAACAAGCATATATTAGTAAAGAATTTTTTTAAAAAATTTTCTACACTAATTGATATAGAACTTTTTTGCTTTAAAAAGCATGTCTTGCTAAAAAAAAATTTCAAATTTTTTTTATTTTTATACTAATTGATATAGAACGTTTGCTTAAAAGAAGCATGTATTACTAAAGGATTTTTTCAAGCAAAATTTTGTTTTTCTTTTTATTTTTGTGACTGATACATAAAGTTGGTTAGCTTAAAAAAAACAAGCATGTATAAGTACAGGATTTAAAAAAAAAAAACTAGCATGTATTAGTACAGGATTTTTTTTTTAATAAAAATTTTGTTTTTATGATTAACATATAGAAAGTTGGTTGTCTTAAAAAAAACTAGCATGTATTAGTACAGAATTTTTTTGTTTTTTTTACTAACTTAGATAAATGGTTGTCTTAAAAAAACAAGCATATATTAGTAAAGAATTTTTAAAAAAATTTTATACACTAATTGATATAGAACTTTTTTGCTTTAAAAAGCATGTATTGCTAAAAAAAATTTCAAAATTTTTTTTATTTTCATACTAATTGATATAAAATGTTTGCTTAAAAGAAGCACGTATTACTAAAGGATTTTTTTAAAAAAAATTTTGTTTTTCTTTTTATTTTAGTTACTGTGAGTAACTGATACAAAAACAAGGATGTATTAGTAAAGGATTTAAAAAAAAAAACTAGCATGTATTAGTACAGAATTTTTTTTGATTTTTTACTAACTTAGATAAATGGTCTAAAAACAAGCATATATTAGTAAAGGATTTTTTTTTTAAATTTTCTACACTAATTGATATAGAACTTTTTTGCTTTAAAAAGCATGTCTTGCTAAAAAAAATTTCAAATTTTTTTTATTTTTATACTAATTGATATAGAACGTTTGCTTAAAAGAAGCATGTATTACTAAAGGATTTTTTCAAGCAAAATTTTGTTTTTCTTTTTATTTTTGTGACTGATACATAAAGTTGGTTAGCTTAAAAAAAACAAGCATGTATAAGTACAGGATTTTAAAAAAAAACTAGCATGTATTAGTACAGGATTTTTTTTTAATAAAAATTTTGTTTTTATGATTAACATATAGAAAGTTGGTTGTCTTAAAAAAAACTAGCATGTATTAGTACAGAATTTTTTTGGTTTTTTTTACTAACTTAGATAAATGGTTGTCTTAAAAAAACAAGCATATATTAGTAAAGAATTTTTAAAAAAATTTTATACACTAATTGATATAGAACTTTTTTGCTTTAAAAAGCATGTATTGCTAAAAAAAATTTCAAAATTTTTTTTATTTTCATACTAATTGATATAAAATGTTTGCTTAAAAGAAGCACGTATTACTAAAGGATTTTTTTAAAAAAAATTTTGTTTTTCTTTTTATTTTAGTTACTGTGACTGATACAAAAACAAGGATGTATTAGTAAAGGATTTAAAAAAAAAACTAGCATGTATTAGTACAGAATTTTTTTTTGATTTTTTACTAACTTAGATAAATGGTCTAAAAACAAGCATATATTAGTAAAGGATTTTTTTTTTAAATTTTCTACACTAATTGATATAGAACTTTTTTGCTTTAAAAAGCATATCTTGCTAAAAAAAAATTTCAAATTTTTTTTATTTTTATACTAATTGATATAGAACGTTTGCTTAAAAGAAGCATGTATTACTAAAGGACTTTTTTAAGCAAAATTTTATTTTTATTTTAGTTACTGTGACTAACTGATACAAAACAAGGATGTATTAGTAAAGGATTTAAAAAAAAAAAACTAGCATGTATTACTACAGGATTTTTTGTTTATTGCCAACTTCGATAAAAAGTTGGTTGTCTTAAAAAAACAAGCATATATTAGTAAAGAATTTTTTTTCCAAAACATTTTAGATACTAATTGATATAGAACATTTTTTTGCTTAAAAAAAACAAGCATGTATAACTAAAAATTCTTTTTGGCAAAATTTTGTTTTTTTTATTTTAGTTTTTCTGACTGATATAGAAAGTTGGTAAGCTTAAAATAAGCATGTATTACTAAATGATTTTTAAGGAAAATTTTGTTTTTTTTTTGTTTTTGTGACTGAAAACAAGCATGTATTATACAGGATACTTAAAAAAATGGTTTTATGACTAACATATAGAAAGTTGGTTGTCTTAAAAAAAACTAGCATGTATTAGTACACAATTTAAAAAAAAATTATATACTAATTGAACAAGCATGTTACAAAAATTTTTTTTAGCAAAATTATGTGTTATTTTACTAACTTATGTAAAAAGTTAGTTGTCTTAAAAAACAAGCATATAAGTAAAGATTTTTTTCAAAAAAAAAATTTAAACACTAATTGATATAGAACATTTTTTGCTTAAAAAACAAGCATGTATCACTAAAATATTTCTATTTTTTTTCTTTTTTGTAGTTCTTCTGACTGATATAGAAAGTTTGTTGGCTTAAAAAAAGCATGTATTAGTATAAAATTTTTCAAAAAAATTTTTGTTTTATACTAATTGATATAAAACATTTGCTTAAAAAAGCATGTATTACTAAAGGATTTTTTTAAGTAAAATTTTTGTTTTTTATTTTAGTTTTTGTGACCGATACAGAAAGTTGGTTAGCTTAAAAAAACAAGCACGTGTTAGTACAGGATTTTTTTTAAAATTGTTTTTATGACTAACATAGAAAGTTGGTTGTCTTAAAAAACTAGCATGTATTAGTACAGAATTTTTTTTAAAAAAAATTATATATTAATTGATATAGAACATTTGCTTAAACGAAGCATGTATTACTAAAATTTTTCACAAATGTAGTAGCAAATTTTTTGATTTTTTTTTTTTTTTACATACTAATCAATATAGAACATTCCCTAAAAAAAAAAGTATCTTAGTACAGAATTTTTCAAAATTTTTTTCATTTTTAATACATAATTGATAAACATTTGTTTGCTTAAAAAACAAGCATGTATTACTAAAGGATTTTTTTTAAACAAAATTTTATTTTTCTTATTATTTTAGTTTTTCTGACTAACTGGTTGGTTAGTTAAAAAAACAAGCATTAGATTCGATCAGATTAAATTCAATTTTATTGTTATCTTCACAGTGCAACACAGAGACAACAAAATGCATTGTAGCATCTAACCAGAATTGCAAATAATCATATTATCCAAAAATATAAATCCATGCAAGTATTGCAAGTGGCATGAAGTATAAACAGTATGAGGTATTTGCAGGTTAGTAATTTCTATGAAACCATAAAAACATGTGCAACACCGTACGCAAACAGGTGACATGCGCAACAGATAGTAAGTGGCAGTGCAGTAACAAAAGAAAAAGCATAAGTGAACACATGAGCTATAGAGTGTATGTAAAATATAATGCTGATGGACAGAGTTCAGCAGGGTAACAGTTCTGGGTAAGCTGTTCCTGTGCATGCTGATGCAAGAGGGGAGGCCCCTGAACCCTCTACTAGATTGTAGGGGGGCAAACAGTCCATGGTTGGGGCAGCTGTCACTGCTGATTCGGCATGCCCTTCTTTGACACCACTTGCACTGGAGGTCCTTGATGACAGTTAGCTGGGCACTGGCGATGTACTGGATGGTTTTCACCACCCTTTGCAGGACCTTCCGCTCGGAGGCTGTGCAGCTGCTGTACCATAGTAAGATGCAGATGGTCCGGATGCGTTGAATGGTGCAGCGGTAGAAATGGACTGGGATCGAGGATCTAGGATTGCTGACAGAAAGTTGATTAGTTTAAAAAACAAGCATGTATTACTATAGGATTTTTTTTAGTTTTTATTGCTAACTGATATAGAGAGCTGGTTAGCTAAAAAGAATCAGCATGCATTAGTAAAGGATTTTTTTTTTTTTTTAAGTTTTTATTACTACCTGATATAGAAAGTTGGTTTGCTTTAAACAATAAGCATGTATTAATACAGAATTTATTTTATTTTATTTTTTTTATTACTGATTAATATAAAAAGTTGGTTAGCTTTGAAAAACAAGCATGTATTACTAGAGGATTCTGTTTTGTTTTTTTTTGGTTTTAATACTAATTGATGTAGAAAGTTTGTTTGCTTAAAAAACAAGCATGTATTAGTACAGCATTTTAAAAAAACAAGCATGTATTACTATAGGATTTTTTTTTAGTTTTTATTGCTAACTGATATAGAGAGTTGGTTAGCGTAAAAGAATAAGCATGCATTAGTAAAGGATTTTTTTTTTCTTTTTAAAAAAGTTTTCAATATGAACTGATATAAAAAGTTGGTTAACTTAAAAGGATAAGCATGTATTAGTAAAGGATTTTTTTTTACTTTCTAAAATTTTTTTTAATACTAATTGATATAAAACGTTGGTTAGCTTAAAAGAATACACATGTATTAGTAGTAGTATTTTTTTTTTTTTAGCTTTTTGTTTAGTTTTTCTGACTAACTGATTTAGACAGTTGGTTGTCTTAAAAAAATAAGCATGCATTAGTACACGATTTTTTTTTATTTTTTTATAATTTCAATACTAATTGATATAGAATGTTTGCTTAAAAAACAAGCATGTATTAAGAGATTTTTTTTTAGCTTTTCTGAGTAACTCATGTACAAAGTTGGTTGGCTTAAAAAAATAAGCATGTATTAGTAAAGGATTTTTTTTTTACTTTCTAAATTTTTTTTTTTTTAATACTAATAGATATAAAACGTTGGTTAGTTTAAAAAATTAAGCATGCATTAGTACAGGATTTTTTTTTTTTTTTTTTACATTTTTTAATTTCAATATTAATTGATATAGAAAGTTTGTTTGCTTAAAAAACAAGCATGTATTGCTAAAAAAAAATGTTTTAATTTTTTTTAGGTTTTTCTGACTAACTCATGTAGAAAGTTGGTTGGCTTAAAAAAATAAGCATGTATTAGTAAAGGATTTTTTTTTACTTTCTAAAAATAAAATTTAATACTAATTGATATAAAACGTTGGTTAGCTTAATAAATGAAGCATGCATTAGTACAGGATTTTGTTTTTCTTTGGTTTTTTAGTTTTTCTGACTAACTCATGCAGAAAGTTGGTTGGCTTAAAGAAATAAGCATGTATTAGTAAAGGATTTTTTTTTGTCTTTAGCATTTTTTTGTTTTTAGTTTTTAATATTAATTGATATAGAAAGTGGATTACCTTAAAAAAACAAGCATGTATTACTACAGGATTTTTTTTTTTAAGTCTTTATTACTGATTTAGAAAGGTGGTTAGCTTAAAAAACAAGCATGTATTAGTAAAGGATTTTTTTTCTTTCAAAAATTGTTTTTTTTATACTAATTGATATAAAATGTTGGTTAGCTTAAAAGAATAAGCATGTATTAGTAAAGGATTTTTTCTTTTTCTTTTTTTTAGCTTTTTGTTTAGTTTTTCTGACTAACTGATTTAGACAGTTGGTTGTCTTAAAAAAACAAGCATGTATTAGTACAGGATTTTTTTTTTAAGTCTTTATTACTGATTTAGAAAGTTGGTTAGCTTAAAAAACAAGCATGTATTAGTAAAGGATTTTTTTTCTTTCTAAAATTTTTTTTATACTAATTGATATAAAATGTTGGTTAGCTTAAAAGAATAAGCATGTATTAGTAAAGGATTTTTTCTTTTTTTTTTTAGCTTTTTGTTTAGTTTTTCTGACTAACTGATTTAGACAGTTGGTTGTCTTAAAAAAAATAAGCATGCATTAGTACAGGACTTTTTAAATTTTTTTAATTTCAATACTAATTGATATAGAATGTTTGTTTGCTTAAAAAACAAGCATGTATTACTAAAAGGTTTTTTTTTAAACAAAATTTTGTTTTTCTTTTGTTTTTCAGTTTTTCTGACTAAATCATGTAGAAAGTTGGTTGGCTTAAAAAAATAAGCATGTATTAGTAAAGGGTTTTTTTTCTTAAGCATTTTTTTGTTTTGAGTTTTTAATATTAATTGATTTAGAAAGTGGATTACCTTAAAAAAAACAAGCATGTATTACTACAGGATTTTTTTTTTTTTTAAGTCTTTATTACTGATTTAGAAAGTTGGTTAGCTTAAAAAACATGCATGTATTAGTAAAGGATTTTTTTTCTTTCTAAAATTGTTTTTTATACTAATTGATATAAAATGTTGGTTAGCTTAAAAGAATAAGCATGTATTAGTAAAGGATTTTTTTTTTTTTTTTAGCTTTTTGTGTAGTTTTTCTGAGTGATTTAGACAGTTGGTTGTCTTAAAAAAATAAGCATGCATTAGTACAGGATTTTTTTTTAAAGTCTTTATTACTGATTTAGAAAGTTGGTTAGCTTAAAAAACAAGCATGTATTAGTAAAGGATTTTTTTTTACTTTCTAAAATTTTTTTGAATACTAATTGATATAAAACGTTGGTTAGCTTAAAAGAATAAGCATATATTAGTAAAGGTTTTTTTTTTTTTTTTTTTTACCTTTTTGTTTAGTTTTTCTGCCTAACTGATTTAGACAGTTGGTTGTCTTAAAAAAAATAAGCATGCATTAGTGAAGCTTTTTTTTTCTTTAGCATTTTTTTGTTTTTAGTTTTTAATATTAATTGATTTAGAAAGTGGATTACCTTAAAAAAAAACAAGCATGTATTACTACAGGATTTTTTTTTTCTAAAATTTTTTTTAATACTAATTGATATAAAACGTTGGTTAGCTTAAAAGAATAAGCATGTATTACTAAAGGATTTTTTCTTTTTTTTTTTTAGCTTTTTGTTTAGTTTTTCTGACTAACTGATTTAGACAGTTGGTTGTCTTAAAAAAATAAGCATACATTAGTACAGGACTTTTTAATTTTTTTTAATTTCAATACTAATTGATATAGAATGTTTGTTTGCTTAAAAAACAAGCATGTATTACTAAAAGGTTTTTTTTTTAAAAAAACAAAATTTTGTTTTTCTTTTGTTTTTCAGTTTTTCTGACTAAATCATGTAGAAAGTTGGTTGGCTTAAAAAAATAAGCATGTATTAGTAAAGGGTTTTTTTTCTTTAGCATTTTTTTGTTTTGAGTTTTTAATATTAATTGATTTAGAAAGTGGATTACCTTAAAAAAAACAAGCATGTATTACTACAGGATTTTTTTTTTTTTTTTAAGTCTTTATTACTGATTTAGAAAGTTGGTTAGCTTAAAAAACATGCATGTATTAGTAAAGGATTTCTTTTTTTTTTTTTTTAGCTTTTTGTTTAGTTTTTCTGACTAACTGATTTAGACAGTTGGTTGGCTTAAAAAATAAGCATGCATTAGTACAGGATTTTGTTTTTCTTTGGTTTTTTAGTTTTTCTGACTAACTCATGCAGAAAGTTGGTTGGCTTAAAGAAATAAGCATGTATTAGTAAAGGATTTTTTTTGTCTTTAGCATTTTTTTGTTTTTAGTTTTTAATATTAATTGATATAGAAAGTGGATTACCTTAAAAAAACAAGCATGTATTACTACAGGATTTTTTTTTAAAGTCTTTATTACTGATTTAGAAAGTTGGTTAGCTTAAAAAACAAGCATGTATTAGTAAAGGATTTTTTTTCTTTCTAAAATTTTTTTTTATACTAATTGATATAAAATGTTGGTTAGCTTAAAAGAATAAGCATGTATTAGTAAAGGATTTTTTCTTTTTCTTTTTTTAGCTTTTTGTTTAGTTTTTCTGACTAACTGATTTAGACAGTTGGTTGTCTTAAAAAAAAATAAGCATGCATTAGTAAAGCTTTTTTTTTCTTTAGCATTTTTTTGTTTTTAGTTTTTAATATTAATTGATATAGAAAGTGGATTACCTTAAAAAAAAAAAACAAGCATGTATTACTACAGGATTTTTTTTTTCGAAATTTTTTTTTTAATACTAATTGATATAAAACGTTGGTTAGCTTAAAAGAATAAGCATGTATTACTAAAGGATTTTTTTTTTTAAGTTTTTATAGTTTTTATTACTAACTGATGTAGAAAGTTGGTTAGCCTAAAAAAAAAACAAGCATGTATTACTAAAGGATTTTTTTTTCTTCTTTTTATTACTAACTGATATTGAAAGTTGGTTAGCTTAAGAGAATAAGCATGTATTAGTAAAGGATTTTTTTTAGCATTTTTTTTGTTTTTAATACTAATTGATATAGAAAGTGGATTAGCTTAAAAAACAAGCATGTATTACTACAGGATTTTTTAAGCACTTTTTTTTTAGTTTTTATTACTAACTGATATAGAAAGTTGGTTAGCTTAAAAAAAACAAGCATGTACTACTATAGGATTTTATTTTTGCATTTTTTTTTTTTTTTTTTATTACTAACTGATATAGAAAGTTACAAGCATGTATTACTAAAAGATTTTTTTAGCAAGTTTTAATTACTACAAGCTGTATCGAGTATAAAAATAAATGCTGAAAAAGGAAAACACTGCACAGATCAACTCAAATCTGTGCTCGGAGGCAATAAATTTATGACAAGAAGGATAAGTTACAAGCTACCATACTGTGGAGTGAGAGACAAGACATCTGAGCTACTTTGATGCTGACCATTCTGTTTTTAAAGTGATGCTGACAGCATGTGGCCTGTCATTTGGTCAAGAGACCACTTTGGTTTATTAGATTGACTTTTTTTTTTCATATTTCCCAGATGATTAGCCTTTCATACTTTGGTGATACTTGATCACAAACATGTGTGCTTGGTGCTAATTAGCAATGTTAACATGTAAAACTAAGATAGTGAGCATGGTTCCCAGCTGATGTTTGTTGGAGCTCACATGCTAAACCTCAGCATGTTACTTTGTCATTATGAGCATATTAGCATGCCAATGTTAATATTGAGCTCAATGCATCACTGAGCCTCTGTAAGACAGCCTTACAGAGTGGCTAGCATGGCTAGAGACCCTGTCGTGTTATTCTGTCTCTTTTAAAATCTTGGCAACTATGTGAAGGTGTGATACTAAACTTTGGCAAAAATGCTGCTGTGTATGATTGGAGGTTCTGTACTTAGAATCACAGTAAACTTCATACAATTGTTCAACAGGAAGCCTGTAGCCCACAAAAATAGTAGCCTAGGAAAGGACAGAAAAGGAAAGGTTGCAGGAGGGGTTGTGCGACAACCGGCAGGTTCTTCTGTGATGAAATATTGATGCCGCTGACTTTGATTCTGCAATAGGTACTTTTGATCCAGATCTGTCGTGGCAGAAGAGACACCCTCCCCCTGCATTCTTCCTCAGGTGTATCGCTGGTCTTTTTGCTTTCGAAAAATGCCATCCACCCTCCACTACCTTTGATCAAATGTGTAGACTTTGAAGAAGAACTTATAGAGATCAATGATGTGTGTATACAGGCAGGCAGATGCTGTAGGTCTATAACTCAATATGTTGCAGTGGGTGCTGGATGAGCGCCAATGACAGGGCTTTGCAGTTAGTCAGTTGTTGACTTTTATTTATCACGACTGCTGCTGCTGTACAGTAATTGATGACTGAATCAAACACAGTGTGGAAACGCAAACGCTGACTTCTTTCCTTTTTCACCTGAACAGCGATCGCGTCTCTTTTCCCTCTCAGCACTAATCTGAAATTTAAATCCAATACTTCCAAAAAGGGTGGGGGGGTTGGGGGGGGGGGACAAGCCACATTATTTAAAGAGAGTGATTTCATTCACAAAAAGTCTAACTAGGAAACCTGAGGCTACACTGTCAGTGTGTTCACATCTCTTGTTCAGCTCTTTGCAGATTTGTAGATCACCTCAATGCATCTCTGCACGCTTTTCCGCCTCTTTTATTCTCTTAAAAGAGTCAAGTGCTCTTTTCTTTTGTCTGCCTACAAACCAGTGTGTGCATGTTTGTGTGTGTGTGTATGTGTGTGTAGAGTGTATGATGTGTTCAGTGCAGTGCTGTGTCACCGGGTAATGGAGCAGACAGCCATCTGTCTGTCTGGCCGGCCATCCGTCCGCATCCTCCCATCCTACCAGTGTGTCTCACATGCTAATGAAAAGCTAGCAGGTACTCTGCTGCAGCCCTTAAAATGGATGACTTCCCTGCACGGCGAAGGCTGCTGTGCACAATTGGCTCTCCCATCACTCTTCTTCTATCTCCCTGCACCATGCTAACACTCACTTCTGCCCATTTTTTTCTACTTTATTTGTACAAGGGTCCACTTGTTTGATCCAAAGTTGCCATTAAATAATGAATACGTGACCTTACTTAATTCTTCTCCCAAGTCTGCTTTTACTGTAACATTTTTCATTGATAATGTATTATTTCCACACAGTAAACGTCTTTTAAATATTAAAAACTGGAAACCTTCCATTGGTGTATGCATTTATATGCTACAGCTATTTGTCTACAGTCAACACAAACAATATTACACACTATTACTGGTGATGCAGCGCATACTGAGTAGTTTGTTTAAGGTGTAATCCAAGTCAGACAAAGACAATCCTGCAAAAACTTCCCTAATCTACATCTCCAATTACTAAAAAGTTGGGTCACTGTGTAAAATGTAAATAAAAACAGAGTATGTTTACCAACAGAAATGTTAAATATGTTGTCTTTCTACTGTTTTCAATTGGAGTATATGGAGTAAAATTATTTTGTTCATGTTTCACACAGTGCAACTTTTTGTGACTTGGGGTTGTAAACTGGCATGTAACACAACGTCTGCGTTAGATTTCAGCTTTTTTAGCTCAAGTTGAAGTGATATGACTTCAGAGAGATGTGTTAATACAGCAAAACCTGACAACTCGTATTTATCTTGCATCTGTAAAGGCAAACACTCAAATCAATCAGCTGGCAAGACAAAAAACTGTTTTTCTGAGGATATAATCCATTTTGATTCCTCACCATCTCAAAGGAACAACACAACATCACTGTATATTTTAATCTCCCCCTCATTCAACGTTTCAAATATGCAACAGATGCCAAAGCTGATGTCAGCATAAAAAACACGAAGCCTTCACAGGCGCCTAACTCCAACAAACAGCTGGAAAAGCTGCCAATCACGCAGTGTCAAGAGCCACACTCTATCTAATACTGCATTACTGGCATCTGGAGAAAACTTTATATTGCATCACTGCCATATGGTGACCATGTGATGGTGTTTCATAAAGAACTTTTCTCACAAAGGAACAGATTCGACAATCTGCAGGGTATCAACAACTCCTCACTTTACTGAATGATCATCATGTGTTAAATTACTTGCTGTGCTTCACCCCACACAGCGTGGGTGGCAGGCACGTTGGAAGATTGCAGTTTAAATGGACAGTTGTTTGGAAAAAGAAAAAAAAAAAAAAAAAAAAAAGCTCGGACTGCGAGTTTCTGTGCTGGATTTTTGAACTGACTGGCCATTGATGTGCTGCTACAGATCAGAAAAGGGAAGGAGGGAATCGCGGGAAGGATTCAGTGGAGAAAGCGAACACATGCCGAGCACACACAGACACACACACCAGCACATACTTACACACCTCCATTCAGCACATTTGCACATGAAGGGGCAGGGATGGAAAGTCTTTCCAGTTGAGCGTGGGTGTATTTGTGTGTTGACTCCAAATTGCTAAAAGGGCCCAGAGGCTTTATATTGCATTAAATCTCCGACTCAGCTTTGTAGAAACTAGTTCAGCGTACCTGTTCTCTGGAGTGGGAGACAGCGAGGCCTTCGCCTGGCTGACTGACTGACTGACTGACTAGTGAGTGACTGACTGGTCGACTGACGCCCACCACAAACCAGCGCCGCTTTCACTCTTTTAGAGATTGTTTTTAAGCTTCCTCCTTTGAAGGGAGGCCAGTTATACCCTCAGGGCTGAGAAGGAAAAAAGGGCGCTCGCGTTGAGTCGGCGTGCGACAGTCACATCCATCTCCCTCGCGTCCACACTTACTCCAGTCTATTCAGTCACGATACTGACGCTTCACAGTCATCCTCTAGCCTACATATTCTTTGCAAACAACACCATTTAAAGGCGTTTGTTTGTGAGAATACAGTACATAAATATACAGTTTCAAGCCTACACGCACATACTGTACAGTAACACAAAGCTTTAGTACCAATGTCTGTTCTGAAGGTATTTTAAGGTTTCTCATATGTGCTATTTGATTATAACATGTTTTGCATGGGAAGATGTTTTTCTTAGGAGTAAGTGTCTGCATTTTTATCCAGTATTGTGATTGTCTCGTACAGATAGTCAGCATTTATTTTAGCTCTTGTCAATCAGATATATTTGTATCTCTCAACCAAATAGTTCAACATAGCCTTAGAACAACATCAGCTGGGTTTCCATCCAAATCTATCGCACATTTTATCCAAATTTCAGGTAAATCGGCAAGAGAAAATGCAAATGAATACTCATCTCATTCCACAAGCGTTGTGCTATTACTGAGTCATCGAGATAAGCAGTAGGTGGCGCCACTTCATCAGACGGAAATCCATTATACCACTGCAGAAGAGAACACAACACGACGACATAATTAAGAGTGCCAGTTGAACCTCAAACCAACAAATAATAAACAAACAAAAAACACATTTGAGAGTGTTCTCTCTTACCTCAAGTGTGCGTAAAATGTTTGTCTGTTGACAGAAATACAACTTGTAACATCGAAACAAAGTCAATAAATCCTTTTGTTTTAATACAACGGAAATTTTTCCCTGAGACCTGCGAGAATATATTCTTTAGCCACTTGGGGGCAGCAGAAACAAGCTAAGCTATGTTAAGCTGAGATGGCGAAGCTAACAAACAGTTGCCTGTTTACACATTCAGCAGACACGAACCAACAACAGCAATAATTCTGTCGTCTACAGTCGGAAGTCTTGCTCACGGATCAAAGTGTCTCGTCTTTTTCCCCCCAGTGATTCACGTGATCCATACACAGCCACAGCGCTGACAACAGAGAAGAAGCAACAGTTAGTGTGTAACATCCATCCAGTTAATGGTTTCAGATAACGGAAAAACTGAATTCCTGAGGAGTACCGCGGTACTCTTTGTTAGCTGGGTCCATTCAAAGCATGTGTTATAGGTACATGGGCCAGAAAGTGGCTGTTTTGGACTCCAACTCTCTCACTCTTTAGCTGCTAATGCTAATCGCTACCTGTGTGTCAGTCTTGGGGCCTGAGCAGGTAGGATACAGCTGGTTATTCAAACCTTTTCACTGACAGCTGTTATGAAAAATGACACTGATGAGAGAGCTGACACTGAACCAAAACAGTGAAGCTGCAGGCCATGAAACCAAAACAATGAGCTAAAACAGGCTATAAAGCTCTGCAGAGCTGAGATGAGCTGCAGAGTAAGACCATAGTTCTGTCACTGCTTCACTTTACACATTATCATTTGATCTTAAACTATAAATCACAGCAGCTTTGGCATCAACACTAAAATCAAATGTAAGAGTAGGACAAGCAATAACTTCTCCTCTCAAACAAAATTCCTCTTTCTCCTTTCAAACGCTACAGAGTCACTTTTAAGTGGCTCCATTTCGTCTTAATTAAGGTGTCTGGGAAACTGAGGGCGTCGTCTGCCGCAAAACAAAACAAAGTCTTAATAATGGCAAACAAAGTCTGATAACAGTCGGAGGTATTAACTCAAAATCTAGACTGTGTCAAAACACTGGAGTCTACTGTAGAGTATCATCAGCTTCAGCATCACACATTGCATTACTCAGTAAGGGAGCACGGTGACACCATATAGGAATGAAGAGGAGTGAGAGAATTAGAGATGCAGATGAACAAAGACTAATATTGACAGGAGGATGGGAAGGAGAAGGGGGGAGGAAGAGGAAGATACACAGACCGACAAATAAACAGCAGCAAAAATGACAGAGACCAGGACGAAGCTTGAGGGGAAACTGCGCTTTGAGAGGAGGAGAGAGACAAAGTGAGTGAGTAGCAAACAGCAATGGGAGGAGCAGAGGGAGAGATGTGAAGGAGGGAGGGAGGGAGGAGGGAGGTATAAGCAGCGCTGCCTATCTAGTGGAGGGTAAATGTTTCTGTGTTTGTGCTCTCACGTCGGCGAGCGAGGCTCAACACTTCCCCTGTGGAGTGGATGAGTGTAAGCGTGTCGCGGTTGGAGGCTGGAAGGCCGAGCTGTGATAGCATGTGGTTACCAGGGGCCTCCCGCAGTTGGCTTCTCCCACTTACAGGAAAGGAGGCTGGCTAAGAGGAGGTGCACAGCCCGGGAAGCCAGGGAAGAAATGGACTTTTTTTTTTTTAAAAAAACTTCCCATAAATTAGAAAAACAGTGATATACAAGGCATTTTCAATCCACTGCAGCAGATTGAATGTCAGCTTGCACTTTGATATTGAGCTTTTTGAAGCTGGAACTGAGCTCTGAAGAGGCCAAATCATCTGTGCCCTTAAAATAATCAACTGTAAAATGGTCTCTAATGTCAAGGGGAACAATCTGAGTTATGACAGCGTTTATCAAACACAGACAGACAAAGAGGGGCGGTGGTTAGTGGACACGACAGACATCAGCGGTGCTGGGAGCTGCTGCTATTCTGCATTAAAGCCAATAATGTATCACCTGTGTGTGTTTGCAAAGGGGATTTCATTTGTTCAAAGACAAAGAGCGATGTTCAAAAGCAGAAACTGAACTGGCTACCTGCTATTGGCCGATCAGCTGATGTTTATAATGAATGCTTATCGTTGTTCTTTATTTTACTTTTTTACTAATTTGCATTAAAAAACAGATGGGAGAGATTTAGAAGGGAGATGATTGAGATTTCTCCCGTTTCATCTCCATAAGCCAGATCACAAAATATTTCTGCAAATTTAACTTCAAAGTCAAGAGGAGAACGCTGAACAATGAGCTGCTGATCGTACGCCAGAGTCCCTGTAAGTAGCTACTCAATATATGGTTTTTGGGGTCAAAATTTGCATCTTTAAAATCTTTATTTTTGTTTTGATTGTGTTTTTACTTTCACTTTCGCTTTTTTTTCTTTTGAAAATAAACAAATCAATAACAAAAACTGTCTGTTTTTAGGAATAAATCCCCAAATAATGAGCCTAGTTTATGGAACACAACAGAGCTTAATTGGCATCAAACTCCAGCTAATATACGACCTGTTTAGTTTCTGCTTTTCAACATTAGATTAGAAAACTTTGGGTTTTGTTACGATTTAAGGTCTTTATTTCCACATCTCTAATATTATTTACTTTTTCTCTTGACCGCCCATTTAATTTGCTTTGTTTGCTGTAAACGCTCTCGTCTGTTTTTAAAGCAGGTTGCAGCGGCCTGTTTAAAAACCACAGTTCTGACTTGGACCACCACTCTCAGTAATATGAGAATGAGGCCTGTGCCTGCCACTTTAACACAAGCATTAATGTCACTGAGGTGTTTGCATGTTGGAGTGTTTGTGTATATGAATGCATGTGTGCTGTAGCAGATGACAGTTTCAGCCGTTAAAAAGAGGTCCTGTGCCACCAGCGGCACGTAAATAAACCGGTTGGCAGGCTGGAACTTGATCAACAGTTGCAATCCAAACACTTTCCTTGCCCTTCTGTGGCTGTTTCTCCCTCAGCAAATTGTTGTTTTTTTTCCCCTTGTAGCCCCCATTAGGATGATAGATGAGAGGAGATGCAGAGGGGATGGTTAATCTTTCAGTGAGAGAAAGACCAGAGAGAGGAGGGAGGTAGAGAGCAGCATGCCATGCACATAAATAAACAGGATGTTGGGATTTTAGTGGGAAAATGTGTGGAGGGAAGACGCTGCTCACAGACAGAGGATGGAGGGCTGGAAAGGGGGACAAAGAAGAGCAGGCCTGAGCGAGGAGATAGAGAGTGATTGAAACAGAACAACGTGGATAACAGATGGAATGAAAAGCAGACCAGGGTGAAGAAAGAGGAGAGAGAAACTGGGATATAACGAGAGGGAGACAGCGAGCAGCGGGATCCTGGTGGGCGAGGGGAGGGGATTCTGGAGGGCTATATTGAGCTCAGTTTCTCCACAGGAGCTGCTTAATGAGCACAGAGTTTGTAAGTAATTATTGGTTATCAACCTGATAATAGTCATTGCTCCATTTTGTGTAGCAGTTTCCACATACTTATACAATTATGGCAATTATTAACGAAGCGGCGTCTTGGCGTCATTGCTTTGCATTACAGACATATAGTGTGGCCAGCTGGGCCATTATTTTTTGTGTTGCATAATGCAGGTTCCCGGGGAGGGGCAAGAAAAAGTAAGAACTGCATTCTTCTAAGCAATGGGGTAAACAATGAGGAGCCAATTTAGCTTTCAAAACAAATGCCAGAGTTTCATTTAGGAGGGGAGGAAAACAGAGAGTGAGGATCACAACTTTGTGGCTCTAGTATGAAGTAGAAGGACGGCCCTTTTATTTGTGCTTATGACTGAGCAGTTATTTGAAACAGCAGTTACATTAGTAGCAATGGCCCTGTATTTACTCAGCTATCCACATAGTAATGTTGTTGAGTGTAAACATACTGGAATATACCGTCAAGACTTTGTCACCGAGTGCAACACTGTGGCTCAGTGGGTGTTTTTAATAGTTGAAAACAATGCTATGCTAAGCTATAGCAGATAAACAGGCGGTGACAGACGATCAAAACAGTTCTGGTCTTTTCATAGGATTTGTTGACGATCATAATCAAAAACATTAAATATCAACAGACTTATCCTTTCAAGAGTTAAGTAAGGCTGAATAAGGTAGCCACGCTAATGAAGTAGAAGGACACGGTCCTTTTATTTGTGCTCACAAGTGAGCAGTTATTTGATACAGCAGTTACATTAGTGGCATTAGTCATTGGACCCTGCAACTGATCTAGTTTCACTTTCTTTATTCAACTATTTACATCGTCATTTTGTTGGGCCTTAAGTGGAGACACGTGTAAGGCGTACACTGCAGTGTGAATACTAAATCATTCAATAAATGCTCTCTAAAAATATCAACATGTAACAATGGGAAGCAGCACTGTAACAATCAATGAAAACTAAAGTTGTCTAGGAGCAGTGTTACTGAAAATCGGATTCTGACCTTAGCAGGACTTGCTTGGAAGTATATATGTTCTGACAACACAGATGTCAGAGGGGACCCTCAGGACCCCAGCCTGTCACCGCAGGCTAGCCAAGGGGGTGGGGGAGGAGGCTAAATTAATCTAGGCTAGGCCAGGAAGGGAAGGGGTCACAGTTCACTGTGTATGCCCCGCTGCTTTAGCACCGGCTGACAGGCCACAGGAGTCTGAAAGTCCATGATGTACTGGCATTTGCTGGGCTCCTTCACCGATCGCAAGGCTGTCTCCGTTCCGCATGTCAGTGTGACCTAGAAAAGCACAAAGAAAGGAAAGTTGAGGTGGTGCGGGGAGACGAGCCTTAGTTAGCCTGAGTCAAGAGCCATGCCAGTTTTATCTCCCGGAGGGGGCTGATTGAAGACGCTGTCCTACCTCTTGTTTTAGGGATTTTCAAACTTTTGTGAAGCAATGGGATTCACTGCAAATGATAGAATTATGCCAAAACTACAGCAGTAGTGGAGCTGGTGAATCAAGCACTACCAGGTCTCCCGGCACATGAAGGGTTTCATCACCGTCTAGCCTGCAATCCGAGTGTTACAAGACCCAAAGTGATGCTGTGACTGCGGGACGCTGTGGTATCATAGGACATCACCGCCGCTGTCCCCATGTGTGAACATGACACGCGGGGATGTGATTACCACTGTCATGACTTTAATAGGCGACTTTGACGCTCTCTGCAAGAGAGTGGAGAGGGAAAATAAAAGGTATTTTACTTCTAGGGGGTTTCCATAGCAACCCCTCACATCACACTGCACCCTGAGCAGACGATACCTCCGGCGAACAAAAGCACCTGGAGAGGGAGAGAGACGGGAACTTGACAGGTATTATTGTGCTGAAGTTTCAGGCTGGTACGAGTGGTGATTTGGTTTTGTCCCGTGCTTGGATTAAAAATAGTCTTTTGTTATGTCACTTAGTATCTTGTTGCACAGAGATATTAAGTTGGTGTGTGCCACTCGGTGAGACAAAGTGTTTTCCTGCGTGCGTGTGCGTGATTATTGGAGATTCGGAGCCGTAGATCAGTGCTGTGGGGCAACACTTAAGACTTACACCAGCATTTTTGTGTGGTTACAAGTATGGAACCTCTCCAGCACGCGCGTGTACTTCTGTCTCGACTCTTCCTTGCTTTGAGGAGGAGGAGGTGTCAAATCTGACAGAGCGACCCAGATGATGTCATAGTGATGTCACCAGGGTTGTCTCAGCTTGGGCTTGGATACTCCTCATTTATGACTACGATAGTGGCAAGTGAGCAGCTCGTCCGAAAGAGGTGGGTGTTTAATGAAAGATACTGTTGAGTTGCATCATGGGAAATGTACTAGGGACCAATAATCAAGATTGCTTCTGCTGCATCAATGTTTTCCATTCTGCGTTTAATCTCTCTCCTGCAAATTATGTCCACGGAGTGCCCCTTTAACACATGCTAACATATGAGCTGACTTTCAATTTTCTAAACCAAACAAACCACCCTAAGCCTGACATGGTAGGATGACAAAATGCGAATAAAATCAAATGATACATCTTTATAAACACTTCTATTAGTTCTGATACTACTGTTTTCAGCAAAAACAATACTGTGATCTGGGATCGTGGCCACGCCATCGGCAAAAAGAAGTACAAAGAAACACGATCAGACAGGTTGTAAACAAGCCAACGGTTTAGACATTTTATCTGTTATCCGTCAAACTGAAAGTGAGCGTGCTACAAATGTCAGTAATTATCCCCCACTGCACAGGAAAGCCGTGTGTGTGTGCACAAGCACGGCAACTATAGTAGGTCAAGTCTGTGCTGGATGTTTACAGCAGACATCCTGGGTGATACTTTTACTGTTGACCTTTGTTTTCCTGGCTCAGGGTTTTGTTTAAAGCCTGCATGATCGCCTGAGTGTGCATGTTTCTCCTCCTGTATAACTTTCTTCGCAACGTTGCCCCATTCTCAGATCCTGGTGAGTACAATATCATCATAAAGTGGGACCAAGTGTGTGCACATCCAGGCAAAAATATTCAGCTGTGAGACAAAAAAAAAAATATATCACTGCAGGCACAAAGGCTCCACTGTTTATTTGAAGCCTGACAGTGTGCAGACCTTTCTCCTATGTGCCTGCAGTACAGTATTGACAAATAGAGAAGATGGCCAGATCTACAAAAACCTGACCTATTATCCTTTAAACAAAGGGCTGCTTTAGATCTGGGGCCGCGGTTGCGGCGGTTGTAGCTGAACTCACTGCTCACATGTAACAGTCACACTCCAGCACTTTGAATTTAATTAATAACTGAAACAGTTGAGTTCACCCTTCCCTGCAGACTCTTAAGATACACTGCACGCTGCTTGAATTTGGATTACCTCAATATCCACCACTGAAACAATACATCACTGGTCCCACTACTCGAGTATAAAGTGTTTCACCGCTGAAAGAGAGAGCACTACCCAAAGACGAGGTTCAGCATTTCAAATATAATGAGCGTCGACTTCTGACGAGACTTCATTTATGCCGACTGCACACGGTTAGGGGGTTGTATCAAAGGAATTCAATTTAGTCTTTTCAAAGGGGGCCCCCGGATGGCATGAGTACATACATTTGCAAACGACATTTATTGGACTCTGATTTGAAGAGGGGGCCAGGCAAAGAAAATAAGATGATTAAATGTGCTGCATTTTTAATTGAGCAAATTCTCACACAGAAATGTAAATGGGTATCATAAAAGTAACTGAAAGAGGAGGGAATACTGGGAGACTAGAGAGAGGAGAAGAAGGAGGAAAAGCTGCAGAGAATGCAACCGGAGCGACATTAACCATAAAAACCAATGAAGACTGACAGAGGGGGAAAAGCGAGTCAGCTTCCATCACTTGGCTTTGAACAAAACATCTTTTTGCCAGGCTGCTGAGTGGGCCATGAGGACTGTACGTCTTTTACTGATTGACTGACTAACTCCCCATTGTTGAAACACACATGCGCAGAATGAGACATGCAGAGAGCAGACTCGGCTTCAAATTGTCCCTGATGAATGTGGAGAGAGGAGCTTCATTTGGCTGTTTTCTTTAGCTTTCCCTCTGGAAATAAGAAGTCCATGGCCTCTTTGTACCGTTAAGTTGTATTTATTTCTAAGGTTGATTGTTAAAGTCATTATGTACGCCATCTTTAGGCTATTGTAGTGGGAGAAGTGTTATCTAAAGCCTGTGGCTAAAGAATCTTCTTGGTCTTATGCAAAAAAGAGGTTTCAGCATCATTTATGATCTGTGAGTCATGTGTCAAAAGCATCTGAAAGCCTAACTGTGGCAAAACCGCTGCAATATAAACGTCAGGCAATCCTCCGTCAGTTCGCTGTGAACATTTTCACTGTAGTCTCTATGAGAACGGTTGGCAGTGTGGTCTGTCCAGAATAATGAGGACATTGTTTCTGGGAAGACAAGTTGCTGTAATTTTTCAGCGCTTAGAGTATTGGGGTGGCAGCAGAAATCTCAGTAGGGGTTATATCAAAATCTGGCCGTACCAAACCAAACTGCGCTAAATTCTCAAATAGTGGCAGAGAAACCGCGCCTTTATTTTTAATTATTCTCATGTTCCCATGTTAATGCAAAGTCCAAACCTCCTCCATGTTTACCCCCTTGTCTTAATAAATTCAGCATAATGTCCATTTCTGCAGCACTAATTCCATCAGCACAGCGAGTCATGTGAGACGTTCCACTTTGCTTTTTTTCCCCGGACAACATTAAGCTGTCATGAACGGGACTCGACGCTTCCTCCAGAGGTTTCACATTAAAAGTCTTGCATTATTCCCTTTATACTGCACTGTATGTAGTTAGTAAGAAAAAAAACATCAGTGTTAAGTTTTGTAGACGGTAGATGAACACTGCATGGCAAAGAAGAAACAACTGGAATTAATAAGAGTATGAAAACATTATTTCTGTTAACAAACAACCTTGGTGCAGCAGAGAGACGAGTATAACATGGCTCAGTTGTGGAACTGATGGAAGAGCTTTTTTTACCTGGCCTTTCTTCGTTTCTCTGTTTTTTGATGGTCTATTTTTTGATACTTATTTGTCAAACCAACTTTCATATGAGAATTTATGTTACCTGCATGGCTATAGGTAAGTTAGAACGGAGAGAAGACTGTAATAAGAAAAGAAAACAAGCCAATTAAAAATTATTTTATGTGTCTACTTTCATGGACAATAAACTGTGAATAAAAAAAACTACAGTTTTTCTGTTCTCTTCTGTAAAATCCCACACAAACAATGGGTGAGTATGACTGTTGTACTGATGTAAATGTCCATCATACTTAAATGTTTCAATACAAGAGGTTAGCATGAAGGAAACAACGACTTTGCATTAAGGTGAAGATTTCTTTCAGAAATATGACCAGATACACTTATACAACATGGACAGATACACTGTCCAATAAACAATAAACGTCTGGTTTTTAAATAAAGGCCTCAGCCACTATTTGAGAGTACTGTTTTGTGGTGTGAGCGTAAACTGGATTGGTCCATGAAGGTATCTGAAACAAAATGATTTGCTCATATTTGTGTTGCCTGACAGTGCATCCACTGTGTTGGTCATAATGCCACAAAGCATAATTGGTGTGATTCTTTTAATTCACTTTGAAACTCTAAAATGTCCATATCTGCTACAATGAATTAAAATACAAATAAGTTCAGTATCACATCTTTTATTTAGGGTGGAACTCCAATGAGCTGCGCGAACGACTTCTTTTTGTTCCCTCATCCTTTACTGTATCATCTACCCATCTGTGTATTTGACAGTCTGTCAGTGTGTACGTACCATTTGTTCATCTGTCTGTCTATTAGTTTATTCATGTCTGCCTCTTCATGCTCTCATATGCTCCCACTACTGTGTCTGTGTGTGTGTGTCTACTGTGGGTTTTGCGTGAAACACATGTGCTTACTGTAGTGCTGCGTGAGCCTCCTTGCCAGCAGGGTTCTCCATTCTCATACACCATCTGACTGTACGGGTTCTTTGGTGTTCCTGCCCACATCCCCCACTTCCTGGAATGAAACAAGAAAAAAGATCCGATAGATTTAGGGTCATATTTAAGTGCCTGCGGAAGCAAAGTTTCTGTCTATCAGTCAAGCCAAAGAAAAATCAGTCATTTCCTAATCTTTTGTAAACATTTGGGACAAATTGAGCACAGAAACATACATATATTTTTAAACATCACTAGGTTGGCTTATTGAAAAACACTTTCTCCCAGCAAAAATAAAAAGCTGGCAAGAAGGCCAGTCTGGCAGTGCCCTCCTTTGGATCCTGGCGCTGGCGCTCTCGCGTCCCCTCTCCTCTTCAACAATGGAGGGGAAATATTAATTACCATTTTGTCAGAGTTAATTCTGTGTGCAGTAACACACAAGGGAAGGAGAAGAGGAAACCACACGACGCTAGTGAAGCCCATCTCAAATGAGGTTGTGCCTGCCCAGTGCTAGCTAATTACATTCTCACCAAACATTTGGAAAACCAAAGCAAACCAGGGTGCCAGTCGACAGTGTCCAACACAGCTCGCAGGACTGACAGATGCCATTTGATTTCGCTTCCACCAGCTAACTCCCTCTGATCTTTTGTTGAACTCGAGCAGCGTCTTTGAGGTGGCGTCAACTGCAGTCGTGCTGCTGGTAAGTATTGATTTTTGCACAACGCTGTAATCCCGTTAGAGAGGAAAGTCTTTTCTGCATTTGGTGCATGGCTGATTGAAGATTTTTACTGAAATGTGTGCTGCTCTGATCTCTCGCCCTACATAGGCTAGCAACTGTTTTCTGTCAGTAATGCCACATGCAAATAATGAAATCAGTCTTTTCACCTCCAGAGAAACACACATAGAAAAAGAAACCTGATGGTCTGCAGGCCTTTTTTTTTGCCTGTCTGTACTCTATTAATTACCCTGAATAAAAAGCTACAAAAAGCTATAAATTGTACTTTTTGTTCTTTTAATCTGCCTAAGTGCTTTTCTCACCCGTGCCAACCCTGTCACAAGTGTGCAACACTTGATCAATGTGCCCACTGTACATTGACCTTTCAATGGGGGATTAAAGTAGCAAGATCTGCTCTGTTCTTTAAGTACTGCTTTTAGTATTATAGAAGATAATCTGCTATATTTCATGACCTATTCTGATGTGTTCATTGGTTCTCTAATTCATCTCAATGCTATTTTGTACTTATAATACATGCTCGTTTTTCAAACATCTAGAGAAACAGAAATGAAGGTTAATCCATAATGAACATTGCTCCTTTTTCCCAAACTACAAACAAGTACATACAGTCTTAGCTGACCGGACAGACTATGGGTGGTAGTAAAATGTATTCTAGGTATATTAAGTTGTGTCCAACAAGCATGGAATTTCTTTCCACATTTCTTTAACTGCTGTTTTATTCTCATTTGACCTTGATGAGGGCAAACATGGAGTCCTCTTTGATTTCAAAAAGCACTCTCAAGCTTTTACAGATACATGGCTGTCTTCAGGTCCCTGAGTGTGGCTTTTCTGCCGTCCATGATGTGCATGGCTTATTTAAGATGCCTGAACGGGTCAGTCAGAGGTGAATTGCTCACACAAGTGGAAGCCGGCTGGGCCCGAGCGTCTCGCCTTTTTCCTTCCAGCCTGTTTGATTGGGTTTTAGCACTCTCTTAGTACCATGAGGCCCTCAAATGGATTGCTGTCAGGGCCGGCGGACATGGCAAGCGGAGAAAGTGACAGTGCTGTGGCTCTCGCTGCTAGTTGACCAGCGATCCCTTGCGCATCACCTCCATGCCTCCTTGTCCACTGCACCCCTCCTGTCACCCTAAGGCACGCAAGCACCTCATTCCCTTGCCTCACCTTCGTTCACTTCCTCCCTTAATCTCCATTCTCGTTTTGTCAGCCCTGCGTGTGCCCCAGGAGGCAGCGTAGGCCCTGTCAATTAGGTTTAAGTTATCCCCGAGACGTGGCCAAAACACTCCAGTCATTTGGACTCAGGGGTCACGAGATGGGATCTTATTGACAGATCATTCCCTGTAATAATACCTGCTTCCACTCGGTATTGGCAGGTCATTTTCTACAGTCATTCCACAGTCATCCCCAGACTAGTGCATGCTAGTTACTTACACATCACTGGGCCTTATTGCTTAATTTCATGGCACAAGGGTGCATAAACATTACTATATGTTAGTCTGACCCTGTGACTGACAATATAGCACATGTGCAAAATGGACCCCGCTGGCTCAATGACGGCTTCATTTTCTCATCCAATTTATCACAGTTTGGCTTTAAGCTGCAGCCATGATGCACACAATGCTCACTTGAACTTGCAGCAGCAGGGCCAGTCTCCTTAAGTTATCTGGGTTACTGTATGTACGTACATATCTGCTGCACCTGTTTTCCGCAGCCAAGCAGGAAATCCTGTTTGCCTGCCCAACAAAATGGTTTACACCCAACAATTATTATTCAGGTCAGAGTACAGGCTACATTTTTTTAGGAACAGAACAAGGGAGACAGTGATAAAATAGCATGAATGAACATAATTAGATTAAAAATTGGCAGCAGAGAGTAAATTGCATCTTAGCTTTTGTAGAAAATCCATTTCCGACCACATACAGACAAGGGAGGGGCCGCTCATGCAGACTTTCTTTTAATGATTAATGATGGGAGACACTGAACACGTGCTCCTTTTAAGGCTTAAAACCTCGAGAATCTTATTTACTGATATCTGGGTTATGAGTCATTCTTTGTCTGGCCTCCTCTAATGCCATAAAATGCACCTTCCATCACAGATAAACCTGTAATAGCAGCACATCTCGTCAGCTAAACCTATTATCCATACATTCACTTTGCATTGTGGGTGAGATGGTGGGCCTCGGAGAACTCACACATGCCTCTAACCGCGCACATTAGCGAGTCAGTCTCATTTAATTTTCTCTCTGAATCACAAAGGTGTGATTTCTATTGACACACAGAATAGCAGATGGAGTTGTGATTTAATTAGATCCAGTACCCACAAAAACACCCTTAAAATTGCAGTTTCAGCTCCTTGATGCCTTCAGAGCTAAGTTTACTGTATGACTGAACAAAGGACTGAAAAATGGTGGAAATACTATATAATATGCTGTTAATCATCCAGTGTAAGTCCAACATGCTAATTTTGGATTTTAAGAACATTAAAAAAGTACTTTTTGTGACTGTTAGGACAAAATTGGTCTCAAAGTATTGTTTTACAGATTTTTTTTTTAGAATCTAATCCTCATTAGGAATAATTAGCATTAAAAAAGCTGATTAGCTCCCTTTTCTTCTTCTGATAATGGCTTGAGCTGATATAAGCTCCTCTTATTTCTTTAAAACGAAGCGGTCGCCAGTGATTCTGTTTTAAACTTCATCGCGGCATTAATCCGTATGCCTCAAGTGATAAATCCCCAAGATCCACAGCTAATCTCGCTCAACACTGAGAGGAGAGTTACCCCCTCTGATATAGCCACAAATCAACCTTTCAGAAGCAATTATCATTTAGACAACTCTACTCCGGTATTTAAACACCCTGCAGATACTGAGAGGGGGGCAAAATCTGGGCCAAAACTGTGTTTGTGCATGCTTTCATGTGTGTGTTTGTGTGTGGTTTGACACCCTGGGCCTTCACCGCAGAGAA
The DNA here is from genome assembly GCF_051107435.1 of Chaetodon auriga. Taxonomy (NCBI): domain Eukaryota; kingdom Metazoa; phylum Chordata; class Actinopteri; order Chaetodontiformes; family Chaetodontidae; genus Chaetodon; species Chaetodon auriga. The sequence goes on along the minus strand of NC_135097.1, from coordinate 8,962,564 downwards.
AGTGGATGAACAAAACTGCAGGGAGAAACAACACAATGGTAGCCCCGATTGGTATGTCTGTGGTTTCCTCAAGAAAACGGAATATAAATTTGCTCATTTGCCTTCGGCGCTTCTCTCGTATGTTTCTAGACATCAGAAAGCTGACGTAAAATCCACTGAAGCGTCATCATATCTGCTTGTCATGCACGGGAGCAAGCTGCCTGCATACATTCATGTATGAAACGTGTCTGCGTACATGTGCGCTACACGTAAAGGAATTATATTCATATTTCCACAACAAGTGCTTTCACAAGCAAAGAGAGACATCAGTATCTAAGATGAGGCGACAGGGGCTGGGTGTTTAACTTCAATACTTTATGATGCATCGAACAAAACGCGCCCACGGTGACTGAAAACTGTCATTGACTGCTTGGTTAGGCTCTTACCATGCATGGACGCTGCACTAAAAAATGCAAGGGGCTGCGGTGGTGGGAGTATGTCATTTATCAAAATTTGCTCATTATCTATTATAATTTTGGTCATTTCAGCCTTCATTTTATCTCACTTTTCAAATATGTTAATTCCTTTAGAGTCGCTCGTTCTAGCACAAGGCTTTCTTAATGCAAAATATGGCTGGCTTCTGAAGCTCAAGCCGTATAGACACGTTCTGGATTAAATGGATTATCTTACAAGGTAGCTAGAAAACACATCAAAGGCCGCTTTATCTTGAATTAATACTATTTAGCACTAATTGGAAACTTAAATTAAAAGCAAATGGAGAAGAAAAATGGAAAAAATGTCAATATTCCTCAGTGGGAATGAGGCATGAAAAAAAAAAAAAGGCCACAATGTGTGTTGAAACTCAGGTATTGTTTTGGCCCAAGTATTACAGCATTTCAGAGGTACCTCCCATCAGCTTCTGTTATCAGAGAACGTCAGCATTAAGCCTGCTCCTTCAAATACACTCCGTTCATTTGCAGCAACAATGATCTCATGTGCCAACTCAGCTTTAGATGACTTGTAAATACTTCTGTAACAACCAGCTCCTCATCCTGAATCCTAACCTGTGTTAAGATGGTGCAAAGTCTGCGCTTATTACCGTCACCTTCCCACTGTAGCATCCACTCATTAGCTGCCACTGCAATGAATTATACCTCACAGCTATGCTTTTCGCTGCTTTAACAAGGGGTCTGGAGCAGCAAGTTAGTCCCCTCACTATGCTGTTAATGCGCTAATCATTTACAGCATGAGACACCGCGCTGCACTGGCAGGTAGAGAGAGCAATTTGGGAGCTGCTGGCTAATTTGGATTCAGTGAAGCAGCGGCGTTACCAAAAAAAAAAAAAAAAGGCTCCACTCTCATAGCCAAGCAGTGCCAAGCATCGCTAACCTCTGCCACTCGTGTAAGGTCACCAATCAGAGAATGGCGTTTTGAGACGAGCCCAGACACTGTCATTACCGTGCCAGTCACTGATGCTCCTCTCACCCTCCTTCCACCCATTGTGCCCAGCACATTGATAAATAATTCATACGCACAGGAACATGTGAAGGGCACATGCTCAGTCAGGGCTTTTCACTTCATTTCATATGACTGATGCACAAAGAGGGCGCTCACACATCCCTTCTCTTCTTTGTATTTCTGACTTGTGGGGCTCAGAACAGGTTTTTAGATACATTATCAGACATAACAGTGTATACGGGGATGCATGCTATTGAAACTGCGAGCGGCAACCTGGATGTTTTTGTGTCTCGCAACCATTCTGTTGGCCAATTTTCTTATGTATAACACGCCGACCCACATAATTACTCCAGATCAGTGAGTAACATCCATGGCACATTTTGTTTTGCGTAAACAGAACACCGAGGCCGTTTTATGTGCAGCTATAAAACAAACTCAGGGTGCATATTTCATCAACAGCTCCTGACAGATATGAATCAGGGCTGATGTCAAACCCAAATCAGTATTCTGTTAACAGCTCACTTGTGCCTCATTAACGACTGGGCTAGACGTTGCCATGGCTACCCAGCAGAAAGGCCATCAGGGGTTCAGAGTGTCAGCCCCCCCCTCCCCACTCCCTCCCACTTTAACCCTCTCCTCAGACACACAAGAGTCATTACCCTTTCGCCTTGATTGCCAGATAAAGTGTGGGCTGCTCAGGGTTCAGGGACCATACAACAAACACATTAGGAGCACAAATATATAGACGTTACATTTCCCATAGAATTCCTGTCTCTGCTCTGTGGTTGCACTGCTGTACCATGCCACGCTCCACTCAAGCACTGGGCATTAAGCGGCTCCCAGGTAGAGAGGGTCCCTTTCTTCGCTAATGGCACTCGAGCGAATAACCTTGACAGCTTGAAAATGAGCGCATTAAGTAGAACACTTAAATGTATAATTATGCACTTGTTCCGGTGGAACTGTCATTACTCCGTAGGTTAAATCATTACAAAAACTTAAAGCGTAAAATAAATCCGTCTTTTTTTTATATGTATATCAAAACAATAAAGGGGACGGGAATGGGAACGCTCACGAGCTAATGTATTAAAGTTTTATTTACATTTAATTAGTCGACTTCTCACTCTGCAGCCAGATGAAACAGTGTTACCTTGAATAAAATTCTGAATTTGAAAGTTTTCAGAAACATTTTGGGATAATGTCAAAATATATAACATAGGTCTAAATGTTCTTTGACATTTTAATGCCACATATTATGCCTTTAATGTTGTAAGAACATCAGCACTATGTTAAACTTTCATGAAAATGTAAATGATCAAATGGAAATATAAAATATATATCAACAAAAAGAAGGTCTTGACATAAGAATCGTGCAGGTACGATGCTTCTTCAGTGTATTCAGGGGAAAAATACAGTGGCAAAAGGTGGTCGCACAATATTTGTTACAAATTCTTTTCATTAATATACTTTAGTGTAATGAAATGGCTACTGTATGTCAGTATAGAAGTAAGAAAAAATCATCTAGACCACATTCCTGAAAATGTAAACTACTGATAGTACAACTTAACCATAAACATGGTAAATAAAAGAAACACAAAAGTAATACGGTTGTGTATATGTCCTGTTCTTAGCTGCCTTCGACAAACACAGTTTTGGAGTTTAGCGTACACAGACCGAGACCTCTGTGGGTTAAACAGCAACAGCTCGCAAGACAAAGCCAATCGATGTATGGATGGACTTTCCACAGGTGGTGACAAGTTCACGTCTGCCTCTAACAGCAGAACAGAGAGCACCAAAAACAACAGATTACGGATTACAGCTAGAAAATGAGAAGGAAAGACAACGCATGGATAGATATCATGAATATGAACGAACCGAATGATGGTGGTGCAAACACGCAGGCTGTCATGCTAGTAAATTTCCATTTGTATGCTTACAAACTAATCATTGCTTGACTTAAGATCATGAAGGTTTCAATTTTAACATCATGTACTGTAGCAGGTCCTCATTCATCCTCACAAAACCAACACAAAAAGTCGAGACGCTGTGTAAAATGACAATAAAACAGAATGCAGTCATTTGCAAACTGTGCATTCATGTGTTCACAAAGTGATGAAGCTTGCTACAACCTCGCTTGTGAACGCCTGAGCCTTTCCAGGATGCCCCTTTCATACCCAATCGTGATACTATCACCTGTTAGCAATCAAGCTGTTTACCTGTGGAATGATCCAAACCACTTTTTTGGAATCAGGGTTGACTTCAGCTCTCAACGTAGCCTTAGCCACTTAGCAATTAAGACAGTGCTTCAGCTCCATCTTGCAAACAGTGGCCACTACAATGATTCAACATGTAACACACACATCACTTCTGCCCTCCTGTAACCAGCATCACACATCAAGTCAAATCAGCTTGACAATATCACATTGACCGCAGTCCGGTTTGGTTTTGTTGCTCCAGTCTCCCTGTCCTCACTACTCATCCAATGCAGTTTGCTGACTCACACATCACACATCAGTTAGTGGAAGCTGAAAAATATTGTCAAATATCAACTTTGTCAAAACGCCAGAAAACATTGTGATTGTATTTTTAGCTTGTAACTGCCATCCCTTTTCTTTTTTGCCGAGGGTTGCTTAAGTGTGTCATCCCAGGATTCAATCTCAGGTTGATGTTCAATTTCTTGGCGCTCATTTGTAACCTGCTTGTGTTTGAGTAGCTTTACAGTAATAATCTTACAGCTCCCTTGTGATTGCTGTGCAATAAAAATGGCCACCTATCGAGATAATTACCTACAGTACTTCTCTCCTATTTATACATGCGCAGCCACTGCAGAAAACTGCAAGTGAACAGTAATTAATCTTAAAAGGAGAAGGGACGTGATATATTTCCCATCAGAACTTCATTCCTTTTAATACTTTTAAAAAGACGTCGGGCATTGCAGCTGCCCTCATGAGAAATGGACTCTTATTGATCAAATGAACATATTTCCATATTACCATGGCCACAGAGTAGAGGCTCTCCTTCTCGGGCCTCCCCCGCCAATAAATTTGCTCAGCTGGATCACTCAAGCCCCTCAAAGGATCCTGACAGCCTGGAGGCATTCACATCGCGCACCTCTTTCTCTTCGCACCTGGGGATTTTTTTTTTTTTTTTTTTTTGCTATTACATTTTGGAGATCTTTTATTCAGAGAGCTACGAGAACTGCATCGTGGAAAAACAATAGGGTCACTACCCCTGGCTTTAAAGCGAGCCTGGCAGTAGGTGTGCAGAAACATTGTTAAGCTGCGTCCGGATGGAGCTCCAAAAAGGCAGATCTGTAAACAGCATGCGTATGTCTACAGTGCACTGCTACAAACAGCCAACCTATTTGTATTTTCCACGGTGGCCAGCACATCCCACTCTCTCTGGGGTTGCTCTGCGCTGTCATTTCAACTGCCTGGCTCCTTCGCAGTGGGCATACACAGTCATTCACTGTGGTTTCAATGTTGCTAGGCTACCTCACTTCTCCACTGTTTTCTGTTTGAAAATCTGCTGTTCAATAAAGCAGTTCAAGGGAGACCTGTGGGTTTGAATACTGAGCAATATGAACCTGCAGGAGTAACTGACAACACTAATAGCCTTTTTTTTTTTTTTTTTTTTTGTTTCACAATACACTATTTCTTTTTTCCCTTGACTCGGTAGCACAGTATCTGTGCCTACCTCTGCAGCCCATGCATCTGCTTCAGTCATAATATTCATACAGCAGAACATTTATCACGTTCTCCAGTTTGATTTTCCTGTTTTAAAAGTGTACAATCTGAGTCATAACCGGAGAAAATCTTCCCTTTGTAGTCTTCCACTGTTCTTTTATGGTTTGTATATTCATATCCGCCCAGCACTGTCTAGGAGTTATTATTATTCCTGTTTTGTCTATCCTGTTTTCGGCTTTGGATGTTGGGCGTATTCCAAGCTTGGCCTGTCAAACACAATGTGTTTCCAAGGTTGAAGGGTGAATAAGCGAGGTGCTCGCTGGGGCCCTGCACAATTTCAGCCCTTTGTCTCTCTCCCCGCGTGCTCTCGATGATGACGAGAGCAGAGCAGTTTGACCCCGGCACAATAGAGGGCCCAGCTCCTTGAACTTTGCAGGGCGATACGGGCCGCCCCCGTGATCCCGACTGCGTGGCCACCTGATTTCCCTGGAGTCTCAAAACAAAAACTCATTGGATGACCCCTCAACTGATCCTTTCCTCCTCCACAGCTACATTTAAATCATCCCATCCTCCTCTGTCTAGAGGAAAATATGCTTCATCTTAGCATGGCCACGCTATTACTCTTACAGTGCTGCATCTTACTTTGTCTGGCTGAATTCTAGAGGGTTTGTAGATTCATGTTAATCTTACATCCTGATTCTTGATTGATTGATGAATTAAAAGATGTCTATTACATATTTGGCTTAGTGTTCAGAATAAAGGTTTGTGGGTTCAAACTTCTTGTTATTGTCTGAGTCTGACTGTTCCATATCATTGCATCTGGAGCTATTTCCATGTGTTTATTCTAAGCTGACTCTGAAAGGGGCCACATAAATATTTCAAATGCACTTCTGCTCATGGTGAAAGGTTATATGGCCAGACACTGTTGTGAGGCCGTACTTTAAAGAGTTGTTTTTTCTAGTTGTTGTGGTTGTTAGCAGGAAATGGCTCGAACACTAAGCTAATTAGTGGATGTTGACAATGTACTTCCTGGGGACTAGTGTTTTAAAAACTTAAATGGATCAGGCTGATAGTGAGCTGTGGTACTGCATGTATTTAAGCCATTAGAGTCATTTGAAAGAAATTAAAATGAGGTTATATACTGGGCACTCACTGCTTACTGGAAGAAACTGCTGCCGGTGTCTTGTGTTATATCCTTGATTGTATCACCTAAGTATGAACCTGTTCCTTGTTTGTAGTTGCCTGCACGCTCTGTGTTTCTGCCACCGAGAATCTGAAACTACGCCGTACTTTGTTCTGTGCTTTGTCATCATTTTCACAACAGTGGTATAATGTCACTGCATTCAATTATGTTCCTGTGGTTTAGCATTACGGTGTGATTGCTCCACTTTCATTTTTGAAAACAAGAAAAGGCTGTCACACCTCACTTCTCTTTTTTTTTTAACCCCCATGTTGCTTTAGTTCCCTTTTTTATATTAAAGCTTTTAATCGTTAAACCTTTGACCCATGTGTACTCTCAATTACAAAACACCTATCAGCTGTAGGTTGTCAAAGCACAAAGACCCCTGTCACACATTAATAGACTATTACAGACAGGTTGTGGGCACCATATTAAATAGCAATATATGTCTGAGTTTTTATTTCTTTAGTTTTGACTCTTTGGGAGGGCACAGACCACCACTGCCCGCTACTGCTTGCATGCACATAGAGCCGACAGTCCTTTCTTTTTACCTGACTGTGCGTGTTTCATTTGGCAAGCGCAGTGCACAATTCTGCCCAGAAACTAAAGCAGCAATGACTGAAAATTTAAGTAAAAGGAGTCACAAAAGCTGAAAACAACCTTGCAGTGTGACAGTAAGCGTTTGACTATATGTGAAAATTGATGTCATCTTAATATCTGTGCATTAAGTATAGAGCTACGGCCAGGAGGTGGCTAGCTTAGGTTAGCATAACTGACTGGAAGTCACTGCTCTGGTTATAAAATAGTGCGACACACAACTCCACATAAATCCACAAAATATTGTTTTTAGACTTGGTTTTTTGCTTGGATTCAAGGAACAAGCTAAAATGTGTTAAGTCTTAATGCTAAGTTAAGCTAACTGCATGGTTCTAGTTCCATACTTGAGAGAGGTACTGATGTTCTTATCTCACTCAGCAAGAAAGCGAATAACTGCATTTACCAAAATACCAATCTCCTCCTTTTAGTCTTCTTCAAGGCATGGCAGTAACCATACATATGTGTAAAGAAGCTAGAAGGCTGCTGTCTGAACTGTGACTGCATTAGTCATAAACTACCATATTGTGCAAGCAGGACGGAAAATGAATCATATGCCAAACACGACAAAACTACAATGGCGAAGAGCAACAGTGGTCTCAGCAGTGCCCGTGTTTGAAAGACACGACATGAGCATTTGCTCAACAACAAACAGCAGCCTCAAAAGTGACCATCGAGTTCAATAGAAACCTGCGACGGACTCGAAAAACAGCAAATAACAAACTATCACTATTAGCACACACACTTCGGTTGTGAGATTGTACCACAGAGGGAAATGAATGCGACACGCTGGTGACAAAGGGTGATAAATGTTCTTTTTGTATGTGGAATATGCACAGTGTGTGTTGTTTCCTCCTGCCAATGCTTTCATGTTATGTAAGCTCATATAAGCACAAGACGGTAGCAAACAGCACACGCCCTGTATGCTACTGCACATCACTGATTTACGTGTGTGTGTGTGTGTGTGTTTTCAGGTGGGCTGCATTTAGTAAACCCTGTTTGCTGTCCTGTCATTGTACCCACCACGTCTGCCCGGGGTGGGGGTGGGTAGAGGGGACATTATGAAGATGGACGACGCTGTCACAGTGAGATGGTGTTTGTCGCAATGCAAGCATTTTCTTCTACTCTATTATCATTATCGTGGCTGATGTTATTGTTACAATAGCCATTTCAGGAAGCGGTTGAGCTGCTGAGACCGAAAGGCACAAAGCGCTAAATGGAAAACGGAGACATTGGAATTCAGGAGGTGAATATGAGTTGTATAATATCTACATTTACAGATAATTGGGAGCATACAGTATGACTGCTGTGCCTTATGAAATCTTTATGGCTATGCGTGTGGCCACAATATAAGAGCAAGCAGCTACAAAAGAAAGTGTTCCCAGGCTGATTTATTGTTCCTTAAGAACATTTGTAAAGCTAATGGTCTAACACCAACTATGCTGCAAAACCAAGCATGAAGGAAGGTTGGGACTCGGGGAACAATTTTAACTTTTATGAGCCTTGACACACTTCACAAACTGAGTGCTGGCCATGAGCGGTAATCAAAATTCAGCAGCAACAGCCTCCGTTTAATACTGCGGGAACGTAACATAACTAATCCAAATTAGTCGAAATGGTACAAGCAAGTATTAGCGATGTCGTCGGCACCGCAGTCACAGTTCCAGAGTCACACTCGCTGACAGGCCACACATGTTAATGTTGTTTCCCCTTCTCTCCCTCACATGGTTGTCCTTTAAGATGCCGAAGCAGGTGTGATAAATGCTGCCGTTTAAATCAAAGCACTCCCCTCTCCCCCCTCACCCCCTCTGGGGAGAAGGAGGATGCCTCCATGCAGATTGATATCAGGAGGCCCAGCCATATCCTGCAAGGGCTGACTGATGGTCTGTCTGGATAAAAAATGAACTTTATTCCCAGCGTGCGAGCTATGATTCATGTAACTCCCCTCCCTCTCCTCCTCCTCCCCCAAAGCCATTCCACATATACCTTCACTACACACTCTCTAGAAATGGTGTAGTACATCATATAGTGCTGCACCACCTGCCTACACCCAGAAAATACCAAGAAGGTGTTTGTGTGTGCGTGTCATAAAACAAGTAATATCGAACTAGCATTATTTTTAAATGAATAAAAAGTTGAACATCCTTCTAGACTCTCTGGGGATCCACAATATCTTCTGTTGCATTCAGTCACTTCAGTCCTATGTAGAACATTTGAAACATAAAGATATATTTGAAATCATTCCCTTGAGGTCTGTTTGGCAGCGATTTGTTCCCAACAGAGTGACCAACTCACATGAGTCGGAGACGTGTTTGACCACTGGTTCCGTTTGGTCCTTCTGCCCTTCCATACCATCATGAGTGACAGGCAGGCGGAAGCGCTGGGGTCACATTACTCACAGTTAGCATTCTGTTCTTCCTCTTTCCTGCGCTAAAAACATGGTGAAGCATTGCACTTTCCGCTCCAAAAGTGAGTGGGTAGTGTGGGAGGTGGCGGTGCAAAGAGAACACAGCCCTGCTTCAGATTCCAATTAATTTGCCATCTGAAAGCAAAACTACATGTGCAGAAAGGGATAATTGCTAATAAATTATCTTTAACGTCTCACTTAGACTGCCAAAAGAAGACAAGTCGCGCCTAATGGCAGCATATCTCAAAGGAGACAAAATGTTTTGACACTTTGTCGCAAATTTCCCGCGGTCATTTATGCCTTTAAATCATCTGCTCGCAAAACAAGTCGTTAGCCTATGGGCCCGCTACAGCCACGACCGCACTGCGATTGAGTCTTCCTCTTTGGGGAGGAGTTGCAGCGGATCATAAAAGCTTTTTTTTTTTTTTTTTTTTTGCAGAGAGGTGTCAATGTCGATGGAATAGCGTTTCCATAATTGCACCCTATAAAAGTGCCGGATCACTGACGGTCAAGGCTAATGAGAGAGTGCAAAGGGACAGCGAGAGGACATGCCATAATTATCAACTCAAATCTAAAATTCAAAGAATTGAAAAAGTATAAAACAAGAAAAACATCAGTATATGTTTTTTTTTCTTTAGAATTCAAACAAGAGAAAAAGTTAAAAAAAACAAGGAAAACATTATGCAATATAAGTCTTTTTTCTCTGTTTGACAGAGATGTTACAATCTTGCGAAGGTGGGAAAAAGTTCTGCGATGTGATTATAGAAGAACTGCTGCTAAATGACAACCATTGTTTTCAAGCAGGTAGAAAAAAAAAATCAAGATCACATATTTGATGAAGAAAGTTACTGTCATGCTATAGGCAGTGGTTTCCCTGATCCTTCGGAGCAATTTCGCTTCCAGTCTGCACTCCTGGAGAACAAAGAATGAAAAAGGACTGAACACGTCTTGTGACATCTAAAGGTCTGTTTCTATGGGGACTGAGTGGCATCTTTCATAGCACATAGGCATTTTGATACACACCAATGTCCAGCAGTCAACACAGCCAATCCCACGGGGATGGTAAAAGGCCAGAGCGTAATCCTTTAGATGAAATTGAAACCCTTCGAGGCTGAGGAAACACAACCCCAGCAGTATATGAAACTCGCCCCCTGTTTGTCATTGATCAAAAGGTATTAAAACCATAATAGAGATCTGTTAGCGATTGATTAAAGGTCGCATGAAGCCTAACAGAGATTGAATAAGAATTTTTCAAAAAATCAATAGCGCAAATATTGGTCTCAGAATAACTTCACTATAGCTATAACAATGATTAAAGAGCTTTCATAGGGGTGCAGTGGTGGGATTTGTTTTGGGCCCACTCTGAAATGACAAATGCTGTCATGTATATTTATCTAATTGGTATAAATAGGAAAAACTGAACTTTGCTGGCTTTATTCTTGATGAAAGACCAAGGACAACTAAATTGTTGGATGTTGGATTCCTCAAGCTGTTGCAGAAAAAACCTTCACCTTTTTTGTGGCTTCTTATTAGAACGTGTTCTGCTACAGACTCCAAATGTTATAGTACACAGTGTGCTCACAGTGCTGTAACGCTCTTTGGAAATACTGTCCCTCAAACTGCAAATATTAAATTTCCTCGCTTCTGCATTTGGAATATTTCCACTGTCCCTGACATACGTGGGCCAGTCACTATTTGGGATTTTGGAAGAACAAAAAAGGAGTAGATTGAGGTACTTACCCCAACGAGACCTCCGTTCCTGCGGTGCTCTTTTGAGCGACCTGATTGAATGGGCAAAAGGTATAAGTATACCTGCAGAAGGGAAAAGAAAACATCATGTCCACATTGAGAAAACTGCTTCACAAGGTTAAAATGGTGGTTTTACTTTTCCTCACGACAGTTCTTTTCATGCTGTGCTTTGTTTCTTGCTCTTTTACCCAGGCTTTGAGGAAAAACCAGCGCTTGACCGGTATACATCAGCATTGATTGGCAAAAACTGTTGGTTTAGTGTATCACAGAAATGTTGTTATGAGTGTGTGTGTCAGCTGAAAAGTACCAAGAAATGGCACTACTAGCATACCAAAGAAAAAAAATGTATTTATTTATCTTTTTTAACAAAAACGCTTTGCGAAACCATCTTTATGAGAACTGTCCAGCACCAAGCAGCAGACAGGCTAAGTTAGCGACTAGCTGGTGAACGTAGAGGAGCATGTAGCATCTACAGAGCAAGACATTTCCCTAAATAGTTGGTGGAGACCAAAAACAGAGCTAAAAGGAGAGGGGATATTGGACTTTCATTTGCTAATGCTGTTACATGGATGTCTATATAGGCAAGATTTTGCTAATACATTAGTCAGAACAACATCAAAAGGTGATAGCATGTCAATGTTGTGTTTATGACATTATTAAGAAAACAAAGAAATGAAACTTCCAGTATAGTCCAGCTCTATGAAAAGCACACTTCAGACAAGCAAAAGCTATGATGAAGACATAAAAGTTAAGTAAGAAAGTGGTGTTTTACAAAGCAGAATTATTGAAAAATCACAGCATGTAGGCTCAGTGGCAGCCTACTGGGACAGAAGATTGACAAGGAGCTACCCTGCCACCCATAGCTCTTCTGCTAAGGCAAAGAAGAGTCTGAGGGAGTAAGCAATTAGCAGAGAGTAACACTAATGTACTTGCTGTGGATAGTGCTAAAGAGTAGAGGCACGATCACCAGCTCCAGTAACAAACTGATCAAAGACCGTGATGGTGAATCCGACAGGAGGAAAGGCAGTCGGGCTTTTTTCCTTGACATTTGAACCATTACACTGACTGTTATAAAAGAGCAGAGCATGCCCATGCCCAGACAGCCACGACGAGAGAGAGAGAGAGAGTGAATGAATGAGTGAGAAAGTGCAGGGTGGAGGGGGAAAAAAAGGCTGGAGCGTAAGAAGACGTGGGCCAGGAAGTGCAGGGGGGTGGAGGATCAAACGCTGTATGAGAGAAAAGCAAGATGAAAGAAAAGAAAATGATGAACATCAGAGAAAGGGAGATAGTGGGAGAGAGGTAAGTGATTGGCTGCCGACTTCTTTTGCTCATGCGCTTGTTTTGCGGATCGCATTAAATGCTTCTCATCTCAGACTTTCATTTAGGCATTTATCCTTTCATGTCTACTGTATGTTTTGACGGGGATGCCCCTTCCCCCATCTGACAGATACAAGCGCAAGGGAAAAATATCTGAAGCATCTTATTTGGATGCAGAATAAGCAGCACAACTTACCGTACAATTAAACGTCTCTCAATAACTGAGCCTATGAAGAATGCATTGACCCTCCAAGAAATTAGACACCGTGCAACCAAGTTCTGACTGGGATGTTTTCTTCTTTATTTGTATTAGTTTATTCTCAAACTTTACATTTTTTAACCATGCTAGCAACAATGTGGGTGGGTGACTGGAATATCTCAACAACTATTGGGTGGATTTCTATCAAATTTTGTACAGATATTCATGGTCCCCAGAGGATGATTCCTATTGATGCTGATGAACCTCAAAGGTCACAGTTTTCACTTATCCACACAGGTATCTGAACATCCACCTGATGGGTTGGCAAAAATATTTGTATGTGTTTGTGGTTCCGAGAGGATGAATCCTTGATGATCCCCTGAGAACCCTCTTGCGCCTTCACAAGGATGATATTTGTGGATTTGAGAGAAATGTCCCAACAACTACTGTCGTGAAATTTGGTTCAGACATTCATGTTCCCCTTGGGATGCATTGTTAAACTTTGATGATCTCTACAACCCTTATCGGATCAAAAATACCAGAGAGACTAGCAACATTCCCATCAACCTCAGCTGGTCTTGTTCATCTCCTCAGGATACAAAAAGAGCTACGAATTGGTTAAAGGTTTCTTCACAGCTGGCCTTAACCTCGTCAAGGACACTCAACACCCTCAGTCAGCTCCAACATTAGATGACAAGTTAGCGGGACACCCACGCCTGAAGGACCAGCGGAGACCTTACGTAACTGATGCATAGTAGCTGAAACAGAATTTCAGTGCAATCAGTGCTTGAATCCAAAATTTTAAGATGCATGACAATTTCTCAACCAGAACCTTCAAAAGTGCCATCAAAAGCCAAACAAAACAATGTGATGTGTGCCAAATTGCTTCACATACTAAATAAATGAATAATAAAATAAATAAATCACAAATCCCTCTCGACACTGGCTTTATTGTTCCTTATACATGCCACTAGATTCATTAAGTTTGTAAAGCAGGTGTTGCAGCAACAACAAACATCCTCATCTGAGCCCAGAAACAGATGGCACCTGATAGACAGAAGTAAAGTGAGCAGAGGACGGGGGGAAGGAAAAGGGGTAACACAGTGAAAAAGCAATCAAATGAGTCCCATAAGGGAGTACCCCTGTACGTCTGAACCTCTCTCCCCCCTCTCTATCACCCTCTCTTACCCTCAAGGCAAAGCCATCCATCCCTGCCCACTTTTGCTGACATGCCAGCACCGCACAAAAGGAAAAAAAATGCTAAGCTATTTGTGTGCGGGGACACTGCAATCTGACCTTGGATGCTCGCCTCCATGTGGCAGTTTGAGAGAAAACAAAAGCAGAGCAAGGCAACACAGAGAATGTGTCGCTGGGTAAAAAAAAAAAGTTTGGGGAGATTAGAAATGCCGAGCCAAACATGCGGACGGAGGTGCAGGTTGATTAGCTGTCTATCTCCAAGACAGACACTTCACATTCTGCTGTCTGCGTTACATAAATGGGACACGGCAGAAAGGTCAAACAGGCACATTTATACAAACTGTCCCCAGCTATCCTTAGCAAATGAGCGCGGTGTGACACGAAGGAGGAAATGTCCGCTGAGACGGGCGGGCAGAGACAAGGGCTGACTGACAGCGATGGAAATATAAGACAAAGACAGAGGAAAGGGGAAGTCAGAAAGATAAAAAAGAGATAAAAGTGCGCACAAGAGAGTGGGAGGGAATCGGAGTGTGCTGGTGGTGACGGCGAGCATATGAATCACCGACTGAACAGGCCGCAAATATGACAGATGATGACGTGTAGCAAGGGGGACACGGGGCGGAGGATGCAAAGGGTAAGAAAGAGAGAGGCGAGAGGATGAAACTTGGTGGGTCACTGATTCAACGGAAGACGATAATCAGGCGGCTGTGATGAGCGGCAGATCAAAAACGACAACGGCGATCCGCCCATTCGGGCCCTGAACTCCACACTGCATCTCTAGCTGTCCCCCACGTTCGATCTGTCACCGGCTGACAATCCAGCTCCGATCCACAGTTGGCACCACTGTGTCAATCTTTGGCAGGTGTTCTGGGGCCTGAAGGTGCACAGTTAGAGAATAAATATCTTAGATGCAACCACTTAGGCCCTCAGGCAGTATTTCATGCTTCACTGGATCGGACTGCAGGCTCAGTTCACTCAGAACTCTGCTGATTTCTGGAGCAAAACTAGCTCTAAACCGAATACTTTCTAATTTAAGATAAGGAAATTAGATAAGTGGTTACAAGCAAGCATAGAAGTATTAGTGTTTCTTCTGAAAAGTGAGGAAACTTGATGAGAGACAATTTGTTGAAAACCTTTACGATCCTCTGAACTTTTCCCTAGTGATAGCATTCAAGAGACGTCAGCAGCTCAATAGCAATGATATTATTACACACAGCAATTATGGCCAAAACTCCAAAAATAAGTTGTTATAAGCTGCAATTATTCTTTAACAGTCCACTGTTAATTAAAGATCTGACACAGGCACCCACTAGGGCTCTATAGGAAGAAAGAGATAAGTATATTTATTCCTCAGTCCACTGAGATCTAGTCAAGAGAGAGAGAGTAGGAGAGAGACAGCAATTAAGCCCATCTCCCACTAGACTGCTATGTGACGGCGTGGGTGGAGTTCACTGAGGGTGACACTGCAAACTGTAGCAACGTCAACACTAGCTAATTGGTTTACAGGTAACGCTGTGTACATTCGGCTGGCATGCGATACAGCGGGTCAAAGGTGACTCAGCAGTATAAAGTGACGTGGTTAATGTTTAGTAGCAAACCTTAAGGAAAGCCATAGCATAGAGCAACCGGGGTCACACAGAGTCACACATTTATGAGCAGAATGTGTTTCAATAACAGTTTCAGCATTGCATAAAAGGTTACACTCTGGGTAGCTTTATTAATTTATACAGTCATCTTCATGTTGTCCATGATACTTTAAGATTTCTATTATTTACCCTTAAATTAGAAATGAAAATCCTGCCCGACGTTGTTTTTTATCTGTGAGGCTATGCTGCTCATAAAAAGGTAAAGGTACATGCTTCTCTTTCTGTTGAGCTGTGAGTAGTTGTGAGAGCTAGAAATTCATTTCTTTAACACCTTTTTCCACGCAATGCGCAAGGACCTTTACAATTAAAGGCTTGTGAGTTTCTTAAATAAAGGAAAATGCACTAGTGGCTGCAATATGAGCACATTACATCTGCCTAATTTGAATGGAAACAAGTTAAATGAATATGCTAATCATTTGGGAGGAGATTTCATCTGGCTCTGCATGTACTGACAGGTGCGACTGTCACCACTGCTGCTACTCCTATAATCACAAAAGATGACTGGAAAATTTCAGGTAGTTACCAAAGGTGACAAATGCATTTGTCATAAACTAATTGATGGATGAAATTAAAGGAATAGTTTGACATTTTGGGAAATACGCTTATTTTTTGTTTTGTTTTGATTTGATTTGAGTTAGATGTGACTTGCAGCCAGTCAGCTTAGCTTAGCTTAGCTTAGCTTAGCACAAAGACTGGAAGCAAAGGGAAACAGCTAGCTTAGCCCAGAGTCTCCATTGGTTGCATAGTGGCCTCCTGATGACAACACCAGTCCAGGGAGGTAATGAGATGCTGGCTGTAGCTCCATGTGTCACAAACACATATGAAAATCCTGTCATCAAACAAATAAGTGTATTTCCCAAAATGTTGAACTATTCCTTTAAGATGATTTGGCAAACATTTATTCAGTGTGAACACAGAGTAACCCTGCAGTGACTAGAGGCTTTTCTGACTATCAAGTTCACTCGCTGGAAATTGTAAAGGAGCAGTTGTGAAACTCATTTTCAAATCACACTCGCGGATTAAATCTTTAGACAGAGCCAAGCAGTTTGTTCGGTGGACACACCTGACAGCAGTTCTCCTTCCCCACAACCTGAATCAATAGTGAATCACATGACCCGCTTGTAAAGGCTGCAGGGTTGTCTAGTGCCTGTCTGTCCTTTAATCAGCAGATCCAGCTTTAAGCCCCTGTGTCAACAAGTCGACACCTTGCTGAGGTGTCTTTGGTGCAGGTTACAGCTGCTACTGCACTGTTGTTACTGGTTACATCTGCCAACAATAGCAATTCTGTATGTGGCTGTAATGCTTTCTCTAAACTAAAGCACAGAATAGGGTCCACACTGACAGCTATTCTGCATTGTACCCCTTGCTTTAAAAACCTGTGCTGCACACTGTGTACCCTTTTTCAAATGGGCAGCTGGAAAAGGGGCATTCCCCAGACTACACTCCCATAAGTGCTGATGAGCTGAGTTTTTTTAACTGATAAAAATGCAGAGCTAGCGATGCTACAATACATTTTATTGTGCTTGTTTGAGCCTGAGGACGAGGTTAATGTTAGCATGCAATGATTTTTTTTTTGCTAGTTTACAGTGAATCAATATGAAATCAGAAAATTAGAGGAGCATCTCTGCGTGTGCTTACAGTAAATGTGTCTTTTGAAATACGGATGACTCATTGTTAATATATTTTAAACGCCTTTGATCCAACTTTGTTAAAGATGTAATGCTGCAGTAAGAATATAGTCCTTTGTACAAATATCATTATTACTAAGGTATCTAGTGTCTTGAATACAGACCCAGAAGGTCTTTACATGCAGTAGAGGTCTATTTAACTGCATGAATGACTTTGAACATACTGTATAATGTATGATTAACAAGCATACACAGCTCCATATATTACTGCCAGAAAATGTAAATGTTTAAATGCACTTTTATTACACCATTACACTTACAATCACTGCAGTTAGTGTGCTTTTATTAAGTAAGAAGGAGAGGCCTATTTCTATTCTGGGAACAATTGCCTTATGCGACTACAGTGGATTTTTTTTTTTTTTTTTTTTTCCTTCCAAGAGTGCATCTGATATAAGAGCAGCTACTGTAGAGCATGAAGGTGGGAGCGAGGCACTTTGATTTATGTCTGTGTGGTGAAAAAGTTCTGCAGTGTTTGGATCTCTCTCCTACAGCAAAAGTGTGAAATTGCAGCCATGATGAGAGCTTCCCTGCTAGCACTCCAGCGGTCACCTCATTAAGCCCTGAGTACAATTATGGAATCAAATTCCAATAACTGATATTAGGAAGACTGTTCCACTTCCAGGACTCTCGTGATCATTGTGAGATCGAGTCATCGCAGCTTCTCTCACTTGATAATCAAGTCGAGAGTTCGCTGCTCGGCCAAAGACGCGCTGCCAGTTCATCCATCTAGAGCAAGTTTAAAAGAAGACACTCAAAGTAGGCCAAAGTTTACCTTCATTTTCCACGTGGCCAAGCACAAATGCAAGTCTGAATAAAAGGCTGTACAGTGTTTTCACTATGAGTCTGATTGAAGTCCGCTTTCATGACAGCTTATCATATTTTGGCCCTGAAATCCTTTATGCAGAGCTGAGAGTAAATGCATAAGATAGATATATATTTTTTTCGTTTTTTCCATTTTTTTTTATCTTGTTACGCTTCGTTTCTGTGAAACAACATGAAGAGGGAAGGTGAATGCACAGCAGAGACCTCTTTCCCACATAAATTACCCAGGAAAAAAAAAAAAAATACAGAGCGAAAGAGCCTCTCTAGAAAGATGCCTCAATTTATATGCGAAAAATGGGAAACAAAACAAGCCAAACTTGAAGCCAATTTAGTTTTTAGAGCCATCACTAAGGGCAATGAGGCAAATAGCCTCTGGCAGATCATTTAAAGCTGCATTCTCCCTGCCATCTCTCAAGATGTTACATTATTATTGCTGCCATTTTCTTCTCGAAATAGGTGAAGGTTGAGGCATGTGGAAAATATAATCGGCAGTAAGGGACATAAGCTGGTCTTTATCAGCCTTTAAAATGTCTGATAAAATACACCGAACTCAATTATAGAATCCTGGTGCTTTAAAAGTATTGAAATCCCATGTATGTATATCTAGGTTTGCTAGAAGTGTCTTTATTATTGGAATTTAATGCAACTGTATGGTAAAATCAGATTGTATCGTCAAGTTAAAACTTTTTTTTATATATTTCCCAACTTCAAGTAATTGGTGTTTTGTACTTGTGTTATTAATACTACATAAAAGAGATGTCTAAAGGGATTTTTCCCATGAAGTGACTGTCAATAATATGCATACTGTATATATACTGTATGTAACAGAATGTAAAGGATCCTACGTAGGTGTGGAGCAAGTTGGCTCAAAATAATATTTTACACTTTTCCTCCTCAAAGGTGTAAAAAAAATGGCTCTTAACACTAAGACGTGTTAGGAAATCTACTTCAACATAACTTAAGGTGATAATTAGAATTCCCACGTTAAAAGTGAAAACGAATAACTGAGCCAATAATCAGAAGCTTTGAAACTTAGAAAGTAACTGTGAAACATCTGTTCTCGCGCCGCTCCAGCTCACTCCAGCTAAAACCAACCGAGTGAAAAACTCTGAACGCAGCTTTCACCCCCAATCACCAGTACGACGTTTTCATGATGAGAAAGCTGAGCTAGAATACAGCATAAAGGGGATGCCTAAATCTCACTCTTTCTCCCTTTGCCAGTTCTGATACCAAAAGGAGGAGAATGTCATTTCAGACAATGTGATTTCAAATTGTGGCATCAGTCTGCTCACAAAGTGGAGTCCATAAAGAAGGTTGCTGAATAAGATCTTGACTGACCTACGCAAACCTCATTCATCACTGTTTGGATGGACTGGAACACCAACTGAGTACCAACATCATTGCCCAGCCTTGCTAATGCTCTTGTAGCTAAATGGGAGCAAATGCCTGCAGCCAGCTTCCATAATCTTACGGAAACCTTTCCAAACATCTCTGTGGTTTTAGTTTGAGATGTTCAATAATCACATGTGGCTGAAATGTTTGGATATCCACATGGTTTGGACCACAGGTGTGCATATACTTCATGGGATGGAGCTGAAGGCTCCAGAACAAGCTAACACAATGACCTTGAGATTTTTTTTTACATGTGATGTTCACGTACCAACATTCATTTATTCTTACATGTAAGCACAGCATATTGTTTGACATTTGAAAAACTCACGCCATCATCCCCTCTGGTCTAAAGGTGATGACATAACACCATTACGGCTACTATTTCTAAGCTAAAATATGAATTTCCATAACTTCATCTCATTTTCTGAGCAAGACATTAATTTCCAAATGGAACATTTCCATCTGTCTTATTTCGGTCTCTGCGTGCTGAACATCATGGCAGAAATAGCTTTCTCAGGGTGAGAAGTTAAGATGCGCTTCCTCTGGCTGGTAAATATCATTCTCAATTATAGGTGTTTTGGTGTAGTAAACTGATGAGAGTGATCCATTTCAATAATTCGCTCCAATTTACACCATACCGTCGCCACTCCTCAAAATACATATTAAATGGGTCAAACGCACTAAAAGTCTTGGCCCCATTTCCATGCAGAAAATGCTCGGGGTAACAGGTTAGTAGATCAGAACCATCACCGCTATGCTAATGGAGCCACAGACTCTTCAGTAAATACAGACCTAAACGTCTGACAGGGTGCAGATGAGGGTAATCTTTTAAGAGCTATGTTTATACTATGTTTTTACTGTATGTATTATTATAGACGATGCATTAACCAGACCAGTCTGCTGTAGCTGGGCTGAGCATACAACATGTGGTGAAGGGCACCTTCCAGGAACTGAAACCTTTGACACAAGTCTATATGTGGGCTGCAGGTTACCGCTCGTGTCAAACATTGCAGAAGTACATGAATCACGTAAAAAGTCACACCATTATCTGAAGCCGCCGAAAGGCAGCATTTTTTCAAGCTAGCCGCACCAGACGGTAGTAAAGCAGAGTAGAAACTGTTCAATTTAATACATCGTCTTGAGGAAAAACATTTGCATGTGCAGGAAAATAATTACTCTTTCACTTAAGTTCTTACAGCTACTAAATTGGATCTTATTAGATTTGATCAGATAAGATAAACCCTGTTGATCTCACCAGGAAGTTAAGGCTGCCACCGCAGGAACTGTAAATGAGACACAGCATGAAAAGAAATACAATATAAACACTGATTAACTCAGGGATTGTATATTTTATAAATTTTGGGGTTTTACTGATTAGTACTTTATGCATAACTCTCTCCTGGGTTGCTATGATTCCATTGACCATTTTAGGTACAGGTTCAAACCAAACCAATCTAATTGGAGAAGGAATATAAAATCTTCGCAGCAGTTTCCAGCCCTGTATTAAACTCATATGATTGACATCAATGTATCTGCCGGCAGTGACCTTAACTTACTTTAAACTGGTTTATTCATAAATCGATTACAAGTTTCAAAAATATTCATCAGCACTGCTTGACCTCACATACAAGGCTGAAGGGTGGCGACTAGTTCAATCCTTCAAGAGCTCCTGCCGGCACAAATAGTGCAGATTTGCATATTTAGATCAGCTTTCGCTCAACAATCCCATTCTTCAGCCTCAGAGTTAATTCAAAATAGTTCATCAGAATAAGATCATTAGCAAACAGAGCTGAAGTACTCATGACACTACTCACGGTGACACGACAAAGCTTCAAACTAACACATATCGTGTCTCCGGTGACATCACATGATACTCTCATAATATGTCTAATGTTATCTGCTGTCAGTATAACACTCGTAGGCTCCAAATTAAAGGAGATCTGAGATACTTTTTTGATGGAGTGAAACACAAGAGAAAATCCTGGTTATCGGACACACACAAACAAAAACCCTGATTATGAAAACCTTTTGCCCAAGCTGACCCAGGCACACATGACCCAGCCGGGCTCCGCTGTCGGTTCGTGGTTTCCTCGGTGCAGAGGAAATTAAGCGTAATTGCAGCTCATGTTTTGGTGGCTCGATTTGGTGTTTTGGAGGGTTATGTGCTCTCTGAATAAAGTGCAATGAAAATTGAACTTGAGCTGGTACAACAATGACAAGAACAAAGACAATTAACTTGGCTCAAAGTCATCTCGCTCTGAATTGGAAACAGGAAGTCCTGGTGCGTAGCGAGAAGCTGGGATAAACAAAAAAACTCTGAAAAGTTGACCCAGACTGTTTCAACACAACCAACCCACAGATACTCTGCTTGCTGCCCACTTCTCCAGCCATACAGTTGGCAGCACAACAAATACTGATGAGATGTGATGATTTTATGACCCCACCAGACACACATGCACTCACTGCCAGCCCACAGGTCTACTGGACCAACAGAAAACTCATGCTACTTCAGATGGCCACCCCTGCTGTGGAATGGGCAGAATATCCACGTGCTTTGAGTTGCTTACAGGAAGGGACCAGCATCTTGAAAGCCAAAGGCTTTGTTGACTCACAGTCGGGTGAGGGAGGCGGTGATTCAACAGGAAGATAAACTGACTGTGCTCTTCAACATGGCGTCTAGGAGAAACTTATCAGCAGGCATGCAAATCCAAAAGGTTTTACTTCTAAATAACTCAAACTGCTGCACCAATCTAACAAATCAGACCAGTACGATGGTGCAGAAATGACGACATGGTGGGTTTTAAAGACTGCTGCGGAATTTCAAACGGCTGCTCTTGCTTCTGTACGTAAAACAATATTCATAATCAAAGAATATATCTGCGGTCATTTCCGTTCTCTGCTGCAAATGAGAGCTTCCAGAACCGAGCTGATGATAAAAACTGAGTGAAATGAGTGTGGTAATGTTCTATATTCTTCTCATGACCAATGAATCCTATTAAAACAGCAAAACCAGCAATTAAGTGATTCTACTATTATGTGTGTGGTCAAATCCTCACACAGCTTCTCACTCTGTGCCATAGATCTCCATTGTTGTCAGGTTTATTTCGAATCCTGCTGCCATAAATACTCATGAGCGCAACAAATCCATGTGAGGAGTCCCCAACAAACACTGTTTACACCAGCTGAGGTAAATTGCAATTAAAATATTTTATCTTTTTTTTTCTTCCTTCAATTAAAGTATGCTAACTCACAGATTTGTGTTCACGGGATTTCCTGACGTTACGAAAAACACAGAATATCTCCAGATTTATTTTCCAACAATGTCACATTCTCCTTGACTCGACAGAATGAAGATATTAAAGCGAGTGAGTGCAATCTCTCTGCCCCCTCCGTTACTGACAGAAGACCAAACGTGACCTTTTGAAGTTAATTAATTGCATGAGCAGCTCATTAAGAGTAATGCTAAATTTCATGCTTTAATTTAACAACAGTGTCTGTGCCACATCTATCATAATTTGAGAGCTACTGGGTGTGACAAAGTGCTCATGCTCTAAGGCATGGATCTGCATAAACAGCTACTGCAGCACAACCACTTACTTTAACAACATTTCAATTATGGCTAACCAGGCCCTCGGCCTTTCTGTCCCCTCGATAAAGCCGGACAAACAAGGTTTTCATTTCATTTGTGCGCATGCATGCATTCGTCTGATGTTAGCTTGTTTGCTTTCTGGCCTGACATCAGCTTCTACCCGCAAAAGGCCTTCATGTTGAAGCATTAACACTGAAAGCTAATTTCTGCTTTTAATTATCTGTTTCTAGGAAAACTGACATGGCAGAAAGATATTACTTGTAGCAAGAAGTTTACTGAAATGTTTCCATTTCTTACAAGTGCTTGGCAGACAGCAAATAACTTACTGTCTAAAGATCCCAATGGTCCTGTCAAACCCTATTTGCAACTAGATAGCATTCATGGCACAGCCCTTATGAAATCTACCGCATATATGGCTCTTCATTTCCATGTTACTCTCACGACAGTGAGCAGACACATCTAGGACTCCACACCACCCTCCTTGCAATGCTTTATATCCAATTTGAAACCGCTCCCTCTAGGCTATCCTCATGGAGTCTCTTTCTTCCCTAGAATAACCCAGTGCACTGCTAAGGCCATGTGATGTTCTACAGACAGTTGGAAGTGTCACTTGTGCTGCGTTATCCTTCTCTCTTCTCTGTCAAAGCTGAACCACAGTGGCGGGCATGACTCACTGAAGTGCTGTACTTTCTAATGACACGAGAGCGGAGGCTGAGTCAATCTGACCTGACAGTCTTGCATAAATCACGGCCCTTCGATTTAAGTTGCTTTGAGGAGTGTCAACAAATCCACAGGAGGAATATTAGACTCTGCTGTAGGTAGGGACTCCGCCTCTGAGAACTCATTACGGGGTGTCTTCCTTCATGCTGTGCCAGGCTGTGTTGACTGAATTGCCAAGCTTATTTCTGATTCACTGGCAGAAGCCTGCGTTTTAAATTCCCGACTCGTGATAAGGGCCCACCAGCGCCTTAAAGACCGTTTCAGGGGAAATACATGGATTTTTAATGGGTGAATTTTTGGAGGTGAGCTTCAATAGCTCCAATGTGATGTAATGTATAAAAAAGGTAACTCTGGGCTGGAGAGCGGTGCATGGAAGTATAGGAATAAATGCCATTAAATGATAATGCACCCAGAACAAGCTCCCTCTCTAAGCTTTTATTCATGTTGTTTATGGTCTTTAGAGAAACTGATGAGAAGGCAATGTGCCCAACTACACGGCATTTAGCTTCTAATCTTGCCGTTAATCATTCCACTTGAAAGTGTTCAACAACAAAAGGCTGTTTTTCCCCCTTTGAAATCAAAGTAATTATTATTTTTTTTTCCCCTGGACAAACAAGAGGAGGCTCCGAGCCCCAGTTTGCAGAAGTGATTCACACCATCATGAGGCAAGGCAGAAGCAAGGCTGAAGAAATAACTCGACAAAGAGGCGCAGAGAAAGGGATCCTCCTTCGCAAAGACAAAAGGAGAAATCTCAGCTGACACCTTCAGATAGAAATGAAACACACTTTCAACGTTAACAAGTTTGGCCTGCAGTATATAAGTGTAAACATGACCAAATCCAGTTCCTGTGAATCTCATACAAAGCAACCAGCTCTTTATATTTCCTTGCTCCATTAGCATGGTCTAACACACTGAGTTGCTCCACATGTGTCACTTTCATCAAACGATCCTCAACTGGCAGCATCTGGAACCTTTCTTCCCACCACACCCCACACCAGCAGTAGAAATCCATTCATTGAAACAAGCTATTAGTTATATTACAGACAGCGTTTCAGCTCGGCAAACTTTTATGGCTCCAGGCACTTTTTCTCCAATATTGGCTTCTACTCAAGAAAAAAAAAAAAAAAAAAGACGGAGCAATTTAATCAAACGTGAGAGATCTAAACACCAGGGCGGGCGAATGTAAGATGGTTTCAACCGATGATCAAGAACCTGGAAAGAGAAGTGTGTGATTTTGTTCCATTATTGGAGAGGAACCATAGCTCTGCTAGTTTGCTACTCAAGGGCATGGGGGGGGTGGGGTGCTACAGAAAGCCGTGGGTTTATGTGTCTGTCAATGTCATGTCTTTTCAGGATCACAGTTCAAGGCGAACAGAAAGGATAAAGGGGGGCAGGGAGGAGAACTGGTACATTGCTGAGAGGGTGCTGGTAGGTCAAAGGACCTTCAGCTGAGTTGACGCTGGTGGATACTGTGCTCTTCAGTTAGCTGAAGGATGAAAAATAACATGGAGTGTATGACACCAAAAGGGCAGTGAGAGAAAGGTAACAGAGTACAGTAGTGGGTTTCTGACGGTGTGAGAAATAGTCTAACTTGATACGGGCTGTATGAATTGGATTAAACTTAGAGCTATTACACTTGTAATGTTATTTCTCACAAACCTGTGAAACCCCACGAGCTCCAGCTGACTGTTTGATGCTAGCATTTGAATCATTTTTTAAGCTGAAATGCGCATTTTGTGGCTACATATATGTGAAGTTGAAATACAGCATTGTTCTTATGTTGCAGGGTATTTGGCTCCAGTTTTATAACTATGATCAGGAAAAATGTAAAATCAGACTTACCCTGTTTAGATGCTTAGCTTTCATACTTAGACAATCAAGATACAGGTTCAATTTATGCTTTGTCTTTCTTCTTTTCAAACCACATGTTTAATTCAATTTCGATTATGAAAGATGTATAGAGTCAGGACTAACCAATGTGCAAATGTAATGTTATCTCAGATACAAATTTTACTGGGTGAGCTGACAGAGCCACTAACAGCGGCCTAAACCCTGCTAGCATCCGCGACCAGCTTCAGCACAGAGGTGAACTGGTCACAGTGGGAGACCACTGTGACCAGTGGTCACAGTGGGAGTTCCACGGTGACCAGGGCTTTAAATGTAACCTCTAATCCCACAGTGTAGTTAGCCAATGATACGCTGCTAGACCTTTGAAGCAACACTTCCAACAGTTAGCCAGACATGCTAACATGTGCAGGCAAACAAAATGTTTAATCCATTTCAAGAAGAAAAAGAAACTATCCTCATATGGAAAAATACAGAATGTGATTGGTTGTAAATTAGCTCTCCACTTGTCTCTCTAGAACCTCTGAATTTGCTGATTTAAGTCTAAAGGATGATCAGCATCATAGGAGCAAGCTCTGCATCCAAACATCATGGCATTAAACAATCTTTCAACCGATGTGCAATGTTGTTTTCTAATACTGTGTACAGTAAAAAGACTAAGACAGATTCCTCTGGCTTATGTATGAGCACTGCAACTTTCCTTTTTCAGACTTTGCCTCCTAAATGGCAAACTAAGCAAACAAATCACACTGGTGTATGAGGGCATGGGAAAACCACTGATTCCAAGGATGTCTGAAAAATATATTTGCAGTGCAGATCTCAGTGCAGATCTCAGATAATTTTCTTTCAAAACTGCAACCACCCACAGGCTTCTAAAGCTCCAGCTGGCAAGCAATCCTGAGGAGAACAGATTCTACCCCAGCAGGGGCCATAGGGATGCAGCGGGAGAGAGTAAAAGAAGCTCATTCTGTTGATTAAATTTAGTTGATTTAGCTGCTTGGCTTTCTCCAGGGTGACTTGGAGCTCACAAATTATCAACTTTAAATGGTGGATCTTTACTGAGATGGTTCACATTTGCTACACATAGAATTTGTTTTAGTACAGTTGCTCAAAATAAGATGGATTCCAGCCTGTGCTTAACATTTGGGTTTGGTGATGGTTCTTTGAAACTGTTTATTCTTCTATCCAGTGGCTTTCATGGCTACCTGCAGTGCACAGGTATTGCGCAAGTAATTGCTTTCCATTAGTTTCATTACGGAGAGTAGACATAACTATTAAAAGCTCCGATAATTCATGACAAGACTGTCAAAAACATTAAAATGTTGTTTTTTTTTGTCAGTGTGTTTTCATAAGAAGATATTACAACCCTGATTCTGGACAAGCCGTGTCAAACATAAATAAAACACAATGTGATCATTTGCTTATCCTTATCGACATATAAAACAGAACAAACAATATATTTAATGTTTGACCTCATCGGCTTGTCAAAACAGCTGTCAGCTTGTTTGCAAATGACTGAAATCTGTTTTTATTTATGTTTCACAAACCGTCCCAACTTTTTTTGGAGTTGGCGTTGTAGAATGAAAATGTATTTTTGTGAGCACATTTTAGGACTTGTTTCCATACCGATGCCAGACACAAATAATATAAATAGAAGTCAATACAAGTCAAAAAGTAATGAAAGCTCTGTTTGCACTTACTCATATACTTTCAGCTTGTAACACTGGCTGTTCAAAAACAGAAACTCCCAGTCTGTTCCATAGTCTATGGCCAGCTTCTTCCGGAGATCACTGAGGAAACCAAAATAAATGCATCAGGCACATTTTGGGTTTTGAGCATAAACTGATGCAAGATTTTAGCCAATTAACATTTACATCTGAAAGCAAGGCTCTCGAAAACAGACAGAAATTACAGCAGTGGTACAGTACAAGCCTAAAAAATATGCCTAAACTTAAGGCTGAAGTAATGTAATGGTTTCAATACAAACTAAGCAACAAAATCCTCTTCATATGAGAGAAACAAGTGGTCTGGATGCAGTCTATTTGTTTTGAGTCCCTGACAAGCTGCTTTAATAACTTCTCGATGACTCCTAACTGTGCTGACAATGTAGCTTCATTTTCCTTGCTGCTTTAAGTGACTGACTTCTTGCATAGTGTGTTTATGAGGTGGCCCTTTAAAGCCCATCCCCAGTCTCCAATTATCTGAGCTGGTGAAGGCTGATTTTCTTCACTGATCACAAATAAGGGATGGCGCACAGGCACTTATTTCCATATTCATAACTTAGAATTGCTAATGGGGTTAACAAATGTTTGGGGAGGGTGATTGTTTCGCTTGAGGTTGATAAGGCAGGGTGGCAGAGGGGGATGATTCGGGGTCACAAAAGCAATGCAGGTTACGTAACTGAGCGTGCGTGTGATCCTCTGCGGGGCAGGGGTCGTAACATTCATGCACGGAGCCAATTTTTGAGGAAATTGCCCTTTACAGCACGCTAAAGGAATAAAAGATGCAGACTAATGAGGAAGAGACTTTAATTTCATGCTAGTTCCAAAAGGTATGAAGACACAAATGCACGACCGGCATATTTATATCTGCAAACTGACATGGCTTGGAGAGAACAAGTGGGGGGGGGGATTCTCCATCCCACATAAATGATTGTGAGTCATTTGACCAGGAGCAATTGAAGCAAGGTGGACAATGAAAAATAGAGCAACTGAAGCAATGCCAGCTCCTTTTTCCTGTTCCCCACATGCAGGCATTTGTTTAGGGGGGAAAAATCTTGACCTTTTGGTAACTGCCATCTCTACGGTTGGCTCTCCTACTGTAATGAACAGTTTGCAGGCCTAAGGGCCACAGTAGTTACTTATCAGCTATTGCTGGCTGGCTCAGAGCTCTGTGAAAACGTCTGAGCCGGAGTAAGAGCATGCAACCGGAATTCTCGTCCAAACCTGCTCAGGTTTTTTCTTCTTCTCAGCTGGAATTACAAGCAGACAGATTTCTCCGTGGATATATATATATATATGTAACTCATCTGTTGTGATAGGAGGTCATTTTTGTCCTTTAAAACAAAACGATTACAGCACTAATGTGTGCCACATCTGTCTCACACATTAGGCTTGGATAATTCATACCCCGGCGGACGCTGTTTCGCTCAAAGTAAGTTGGAATAGGCCTACCCACTAGAGCACAGTAGGCAACCAATAGCGTTTGTTTTTCTTCATTAAAATTAGCCCTAGGTATTACACAGTGCAAATTCATTACTGTGCAGCTTCCCTCTTTAGCACAGAAGGATGCAGTCTATTTTAAGGCCTGGTTACATACCATGCCACCCTGCTTATGATACTGTATCAATGTGAGAAGCAAATGCATCATCCACACGGAGTGCAAAATGCTGAGCATTTAGCCACAGATATGTGACAATGGAACCTCTGCCTCTATTTCTTTGTTATTCTTCCCTTACCTTATTTCCATGTTGACTGTCTCATAGGCTTCTTCTACCTTCTTCAGATTGGTAGCCTCCCACTCTGCAGCTAGACAAAACAAAAGGTCAGACAAATTAACAATGCGGAGTTGTTGCATCTCAACAGCTGCGTGTTGCCAAACAGTGGGCTCTTAATATAGGCTGTTATATCTAGGACTGGGAGAGGAGCAAGGCTGCATATAAACAGAAAAATGTTGTTTCCAGGTGTGGAAACAGCCGAAAGGCCCGCAAGCTTATTAGTCTCTTCACACAGACAATTGCGTTAACCGAGACTGAGAGAGAAAAGAAGTCAGAGGGAGTGTGAGGGCAGCACAGGTGGCCGCAGCGATGATCCGTTTGTCTCTTTGTCACACTAGTATGTTGCTAGTATTACATGATGTCAGACTCGAGTGGAGAGCGAGATCTTCAAAGTCCTTTCAACTGATTGTGACAGGTAAAAATAGGCTTAATGGAACTGTAGGTAAAAGTCTATGCATGCAACCCTGTCATTTGCATATTCTACCACCGCATGTGATGAACCGCAATGCACAATGAAAATACTTGATGCATTTGTTAGTCCTGAAACAATTAATAACTGATTAACATAAAATTATTTGACATTTTAATAATTGAGCAGCAACTGATTGTTGGGGCAGAGGAGCAACCTATAAACACACTTTTGACATATTATCACCTTATAAAGTGTTTTTGGCTAATGTGTTAGCCAACACTTGCTTATTTTAACATGTAGCAGATACTGAGCGACACTAACATTCATTTGGAGCTGTGTTCCTGGCCACTTGGTGCATGTAAGGCCAATATTTACTCTCTTTTTAGCTCTGTTTTGGTTTACAACATCCCCTGAGGGGAATATCTGGCTCTTTAGCAGCTAAATGCTCCACTGTCTTCACTAGCTGGTTGCTCGCTTTCTCTTTCTGTCATTTAGTGTTGGAGTAGGATTATTGGTGTCCACTCAGTTTTCAGGGTTTTTTTAAAAAAAAAACAGCCTCCTGCTGCTGCTGCTGCAGGGTTGAAAAGAGTCGAGTTTTTAGGCCATGAAGAAGACGGTAACACGCTCTGTAGAGCTGAGGGGAACTGCAGTGTTGAGTGACAAATCTCTGTTTGGTTTGTAACCATGAGCGAATCCTTTCATATTAGATCATCGTCATTTTATCACTTGTTAATATGGAAACAGTATAGTCCAACTGGAAGCCCTTTACAATAATGGTGAAACATTTGCTGGTCCCAACCTGTCTAATTTATGGGTTTGTCACTTTACGATTTCATATGATTTTAAGTTGAAAATCTTTGGGTTTTGGGTTGTTGGTCAAACCAATTCAAGGAACCAGGCTAGCTTCTCTTCTGATGGTCCTTTTCACTGTTTTCTGATTTTAAAGAATAAATGATAAGTCATAAGCACCCGTTGGCATTACGAGCTTCCTGAGGATCACACTTCTAACATCCTTACTCCACCCCAGACACCTTAATGTGTATTGATAGTGACAGGGGCGACGCCTGACTTTATTTAAATGGACAATGTTTCATACAATGACAATGTGCTGTATACACTAGAGTATACAGCTATAAAATATATCTGAAATATACAAGACAATAGTTGTAAATTACATGAAAGGAACATCAAAATACTGTGCACGGCATGTTACTTGGAGTCAGTGTGCAGCCATTACTCTTTCAACTGATGCTGATTAGACTCGCACCTCCATGTGTTGTAGAGTTGAGCAATTGGATGAATATATCGCCGAACGCCGACCGGCTGGGTCCATGGCTGGTTGGCTTTTTTGAGCAATTTTTGTCATTTTATTTTGCAAATTTAATGGTCTGCCTCTGAAAAACGAGTGAGAGCCGCTGCTCAGTGACAGACTCTCATTCAACAACATTCATTCGACGGGCCGCTGCACACACAGCTGCATGAATATATCGGCCGTTGGGCTGATGGTGGCCAGATGGAAAATTTTAAAATATCACCCAAGCCTAATGTGACGTGCAACTGTGCTTCTTAAAATCAATGCTACAGTCCAAGTTATTGGCTATCTGTTATGGATCACTTCTCAAAAGAGGCCGACGCAACAGCAGAGCAGGTTAAACATGAACAAAGGGCCTGAAAAGCCGAAGGGAGACAAGAGGGCAGAAAATTGAAGCGAAGAAAGGCTGAAGGTTTTCTAGTTTAATTGTCCAGTGCTGATGGACCTGGGGATTTACTGTGGACACTGTAGTGAACAGGTTCATCTCTGTTGTTAAAGAAACTCTCACTGGGCGCCGTGGCAACGGGAAGGAAAGTGTATGCGGTAAGGACTGTGTGGGAAGCTGTCACAGCCCTGGCCTGAATACCAATTAGCATGTTCCTTGCATGTGGTCTCAGCTGGTTGCCCATAAAGATACCCCCCACACAATTCCCCCGGCACCTATTTCTTGCCGAACCTAGTACAGATGTGAGGTGTCCAAGAGGCAAGCTGTGATTTCCCTTGCTGTAATGGCTATTTTTATAGCACCAAAAGGGGAGATCTGTCCCTAACCCACCCCCGATCCCCTCAAACTCCTTCAGAAAATCACAAGAATGCTCTCTCCAGCCTGCTCGTGCATACTCTCAGATTCCCCTCTCTTGCCCTATTTCTCTCTCTCTCTCTCTCTCTCTCTCTCGCAGACACATACACACCAATCATCAGGCTCAGCAATGACAAAAGGAGACGCAGAATCTCAAGTGGGTGACATTTGACCCCTTGCAGCAGCCCAGTTGTATATGGAGAGAGTGGTAAGGGGGGTAGCTGAGGCGGGAGAAGAAAGACTGAAAGAGCAGCCAGGCGTACAGAAGTACCCAGAGCAGGGAACACAGGGCGAGTAAAGCCTCTCGAATGGTCTCTGCACCAGTCAGGCCGACATAACCTGAGGCCGACGTACAGTACACCAAAAAGACCTCATGCCATGGTCTGATGACCGCAAGAATTAGATTATCTGTCACACGGTCAATGGATGTCATGGTATCACAAATACAGCGAGTCCTCATGCTACATCGCAAATTAAACCTAATCAACATAATGGCTCACATTAACAGTGAGTTTATTTATTGCCGTGTAAAGGAAGAAATGCCTTTCATTATACCAAAAAAAAATCGAATTTCTCTACATGCATACGGAAAAATGTAGGACAAATGATTGAAGCTAAATTGACCAGTAGATGACATTTTCCACTTCGGGAAACATACTGTACTTCGCTTTTAGCACTAGCCGCTATCAAGAGGGTTTCTAAATCACAGAGGCCATGCACAAAAATAGAAAAATATGCCATCTCCTGCCGGAAATCTCCTGTGCATACATACCTTGAGCCTGAGACCGGAGATGCTCTGTTTACATGCGAACGGATCAATAGGCAAGGCAATTTCTCTGCAGCTCCAAGAAAAGAAACCTGGGAGTCTGTGCGAGCTGCGGCGCGGCGATGCTTAACAACACAAGGGCAATGCAGTGAGGCCACCCTTGAGCCTTACACTCACACAAGCAACAGACACCTTTAGCTAGATTGCGTAGAGTATGAGGCACATGTAGGAGTTTGCTTTGTTGTCTGTAAAGCTCTTTAAAATAAAGACAGCATGCTCATGCTTCCATGTTGGTTCCTATTCACTTCCCTTTATAGCCTCTGTTATTCACTGCCATCTATCATCCCGTTTTTTCTTTTCATTTTGGCTTCAACATTCCCCGCTCCCTCAATATTTTCAGCATGAGCTCCTCAGAGTTTTCCTGTCACCCTCTACTCCTTCTCTCCAACTCCATTTTCTCTCAGTTTCCCTCAGTTTCTCTCCTCGGCTGACGAACTTGTTCTGACTGCAGAGAGGGGAGTGGGGAGGGCTAAAATATAGGTTGTGGATTCCCATAATGAAACGTTTATGGCAGGTTGTAACGATGAACAAGAGGCCTTTCAGATACTGTCAACAGGGCTGGCGATAGCATTAATAGCCACCTGCTAGCATCAAACACAACCGCCCAGAGGTGCAAATTGCTCCTGTTTTCTCCAAAGAAGCTATGTTATCAAAAATGAATTCAACAAAAGGTAATAATGGGGGAAATAATGAATGTCATGTTATGTCTTATGTTTCTCTCTTTACCCACCCAAATCTAGCAAATGATTCTGAAACTGTAGCACAGGCTGCTGGGAGTTGAGGAGAGGTCAATCTCGCCCCCTGCATAATCGTTGTGTTGGAGTGTCTGATTGTATTAGGGTTGAGTGAATAACAGTAGCTGGCAGAAATAGCATCATGTTTTGAACTATCAGTGCAATTCATATCCCTGTGACTGACTCAGTTTGTATTCATTCTCCCACACTCTCCTGCAACTCTTTTTTATCCACAGCGGTCTGAAGGACAAGTGCAGCACCACGACTAGGACGCACTGAAATTAAGAATGGGTCCATTCACTGCACAACGGCTTTTATATCAAACTATAGGAGCCAACATGGACAATGGCGAGCATCAGTGACCGCATAATGTGATTTGATTATAAAAACGCAGTCAGATGTTTCAATTGCAATGATTTGAAAAAGACTGTTTCCTCATCTGGTAGACATGTCGGGGTGTTGTGACTCCCTTGCACTAGTTTTGACTGACAAGGTCAATCACTCAGGCGTCACGGGGTACACGTAACAGTAAACATCACAAATGAGGGCTAAAATTAGTGTTAAACAGTTAGCCGATTGATAAACTGACAGGAAATTAACCAATGAACGTTTCAAGAAGAAATGCCAAACTGTTTTCAGCCCAAATGTTTGGATTTGCTGCTTTTCTCCATGTTAAACTATTGTTAATTGAATATTTTTGGCTCTTGGGACAAAACAAAACAAGAAATCTGAAGTATCGTCTTGGGATCTGGGAAACTGTGACAACTTTTCTCTGGCATCTTTTAGACTAAACAATAACTGTATTGATCAAAAATAAATAAGAGAATCACTCATACATCTAATTAGTTACACAATCAAGGAGGTTTAAAGGAATAGTTTGACATTTTGGGAAACGTGCTTATTTGTGTAATTCCACTGTGTTAAATATGAAGATACGACAACAGTCGGTTAGCTTAGCTTAGCCTTAACGGACAGCCAGCTAGCCTGACTGTTACTGACAGTAACATATCTGCCTAAACACCTCTGAAGCTCACTAATTAACACACTGCATCTCATTTGTTTCATTTGTACTGAACTGAAGCATAAAAACAACACAGGGTTTTACAGGGTGCCATGTGCCGGACAACGTCTTGGCTGGGAACTGTGACTTGCAAGGGACCCAGCAGAGTCACTGCTCCCGGGCCAAGACATAGTCTGGCACATAACTCCCTGTAACACCTCCCTGCCTTCTCACAGAGCCAACCTAGCTGTCTGCCCCAACTTCCCGTCTTTATGCCAGGCTAAGCTAACCAGCTGCTGGCTGCACCTTCGGATTCAATAGACAGATATGAGAGCGATATCAATCTTTTCATTAAAGTCCTGGCAAGAGAGCAAATCAGCGCATTTCTCAAAATGTCACACCATTCCTCTAAAAAATGTATTGTCCTGCTTTTTTATGTTCCAACTAAATGTGCTGATGCTTTGAACCCAATGAAATGCATGACTTACTGAGACGAAGAGGTGTTAATATGCGATTACAACAGCATACTATTCACGTAATAGCAGTAAAAGGCATGTTAAACGCAGCAGTCAGACTCAATTGCTCAGATTATCATCACGATGCGTAATCACTATTTAACATTTAAACAGAGAAGGGGGCCCCAATGAACAGAATAAACAGTCTGTGTGGAGTGAGTTCACTCTGCAACAACTGGGTGCTGTTTATGAATATGTATGATGTAACAAACGCCTAGGAGCTGACCTACTTCTGTGTCTCCTCTGCTCATGACTTGGTCCCCTTCCGGGGTAACTCTGTCATCTTGCAACATACTGTAATAGCAGGAAGGATGCGACTCTCATGTACAAATCAACATGCTCCCTTCTGATGGTTTTGCAGGCGATGATCACCGTCTGCTGAGGGAAAGTGCTCAATAGGTGGCTGTGCAGCTGTACGAACAATCAGGATCTGGCAATGACAGTTTATTCATTCATTACACGCATGCTGACGTGAGTTTTGACAAGTTTATCATTTCTGCCTGCCTAAATGTAGATGTTAGGATCAAAAACATCAATTTGTACCGCTTCTGAGGGAGTCGCGTTAAAAAAAATAAATGTGTTTGAACATGTACTCAAGCAGTCATGTGACACGCATACAAGCAGACGCAGGAAATGGAGTAAATGTGTGATGGACAAGTACGAACAGACAAAAGAAAGCTCTCGACATAACTGGGGCTGCACACTGGAGAGCATTCGTCTGCACCATCTCATAGAATATCTTTATCTGGGATCATCTTGGTACGGTGCCAAACACTGTTAGCTTCAGGAGCTGGGAAAGAAAAAATCTATTTCAGACAGCATAAGAGACAGAAAGCTGGCAGCCGCTCAAATCAGACTTCCAACATTTGATAAGTGAAAATGGGCTAATTTGGTGTATCCCTCAAATGGTTGCAATCCAATACATTCCTCCTGTGGCTATCGAAACACACGAACAAGGGTGAGAGAGCGTGAGAGG
Source organism: Chaetodon auriga (assembly GCF_051107435.1). NCBI lineage: Eukaryota > Metazoa > Chordata > Actinopteri > Chaetodontiformes > Chaetodontidae > Chaetodon > Chaetodon auriga. Next base: position 8,927,029 of record NC_135097.1, on the reverse strand, counting down.
CAAATCGTTTCAACCTCTCCACGGCTTAATGGAAGAAGAGGGAAAAATGTAGCTGCTCATTCTATAGCAATGGTACACTTTTCCACCAGGCTCCTCTCTCGACTCTCCCTTTGCTCCTTCTGTCGAACTAGCACTCAAGGTGAGCACAATTATGTCTCAAGGACGCGTCGCCCTCAGCCGGGGTCAGAGGTCTCGCCGTGCACCACGTTAACGGCAAACCCCTCCTGCTTAACATTTCACATCTAATTTGAAAAGTGCTGAACAGAGCCTTTAATTAACATCAGCCCTTGCCAAGGTTTGTAACCTGCCAGTGCACCAGTCCCTGCGCTCTCTTATACTGCGAAGCTCCGCTGCCCCACATGCCAATTCATTTGTTGAGTGCTGAGGTGCATTGTCTTGGAAAAGCTCCCCGGTCACCCTGATGCGAACTGAGCGATATGTTGAAGCAATTCCGAGCCAACGTTTTTGAGGACAAGATGCTGATTAAATAAGGAAGTTCAGGAGGAGAATGCTGAGGCCAACTTCACACAACTCATATGCACAAAGCTAATTTGTGCATACTACTTAAAGCAGCGACAGCTAAGCAAGTAGCATGACAAAAATAATGCCCTGGACTGAACAACTGTGACTATGCTTGCCCACTGGTTGACACAATAGCCTCTTTCATATAACCGTGTGCAAATGTGCCAGCGTCTATGGATGATCCAGACTCATTCTTGGGCTTTTACAGGTCATATACAAATGTATTCTCTGAATGTATGCTGTCATCTTGTACATTAGGATTTACTGCAGTGCTTTGAAGCAGAGGTGAACCATGTTTTTACACAGCAAGCGCCAGGCTAAATATGGATGCTGAAAGTGAAAACATGAATTAAAGAAGTCAGTGTGACCTCAACCAATTAAAGATAAGAAAACACACAGAATCCAAGTGTGGTGTACACAATCCACGCCTGCTCAGAGCGCACAGGCAGCAGACGGCGCAAAACGTGGAATTTGCGCCACTAGACTGTGGGTGACACTCCCCCCACTGCAGCGCATAGTGAGTCACCAAAACAGAACACAGAACAGGGAAAATCCTCACTGCACCTCAGGAAAATGCCACTGTGCCTGCACGAAGATAGAGCCCATAAGCTACAGCAATGACAAATCTTCTTCCTGACACACATTTAACTGGCAGGATATGAGCAGGGTATGAAAAAAAAAAAGGTTTCTCCTCAGGATTCAGAATATGGATCCAGAGTGGCAGTTAGCGGCTTATAATCTGCGGCTGACATTGGCTCGGCTTGCAGTAAGTGGTTACTGGGCAGCTCAGACTGCATCGTGGCCCAAACCAGCAGCGTTAGCACTGCGGATGGCACGTGCTCGGCTCGAAACAGATGAGCTAGCACAAAGGACAGAGCAGACAAAAGCTACCGCCGTCAGCTGTAGCTCAGCGAGGACCAACTGAAATTGGACCAGTGATGATAGCACCACGGACAGCACCGGTTTGCCCCCGTCCAAGTCAGCACCATGGAGAGCGTCTGCTGAGCAGGCATCGAGGAAAAATAGACCACACAGAAAAGGCTGATAACTCACTGAGCTGCAGACTGCAACACAACAATGCCAGTACAGAGATTCAAGACAGTCCTCTAAATGCTGCTCTTTTCTCAGTTTACAGCACATCTGACTGGAGGGCCTGCCTCTGGATCATAATAGGTGGTTAGCAGAAGTGACAATGGTTGTGGAGCTGAAAACTCCGTCCTGTCCCTCTCTGCACGGGGAGTGATCCCCGGAGACGCCACTGCACTCTTAGCCGTGCCATACTAATGTCTCTCCAAATGGGGGTCGTTTCAGGACATGTCAGACAAATTAGAGAAGTAGAAGGCGAGAGAAAGACGCACACAGGCAAACACATGCAGGCATGCTGATACGCACACAACCGTGCAGCGAGACAACAACAAAGGAAGCCCACGAGTGTGACAGCGGTAGCTTGTAGAACAGAGAGTAAGGGGGAAGGGTGATATGGAGGAGGGGGAAGGGAGAGGGTGTGTGTGGATTAGTGTCAGCTGTTGTTGGACTAAACTGAACGTCACTGACTGGCTGATCTGAGCAGCGCCGCTCTTGGCACCACGAGGGCGCTGTTGAGCAGCAGCGACCTCTACCAGCCTTAATGCCCCTGAAGGAGGGGGTTGGTGGAGACAAGCCTGGTGACCTATGATCTTCCCACAGGCAACAGCTCTTTGTGAATATGTTCTCTCTCTCTCTCCCTCGATACACACACACACACACACACACACATATATATCTACAGTATGTGTGTGCGTGTGTGGTCCTGACATACATCTCCTCACTGCATCAGTCTAATCGGGGGGAAAGAGGGAGAACGACAAGTGTGAGTCAAGTCATCACGCTACGGCTGGCGATACACTCCGGGATAGCTCTCACTGGCCCTGCAGCGTAGCTCTTTATAGCAGCAAGCTGGGATCTGAGACACACACACACACACACACACACACACACACACACATCGAGAGGACGCACCTGCATTTTAACCAGAAGACACATATCCACATACGGTGGAAGCAGAATTGGGTTTTTTGCATGATTCGCACATCAACTTTGGACCATATTTTAATGATTTATGGACCTTTCTGTGCAAACTGCAGGTTTTCACAATCATGCCGATTTCTAAAGTGTAATTACTGTACTTTTATTCTATATTATTCGTACTGTAGCTGTGCCAGTACAGTGCTTTTCAAATTACACAAGTGCTTTCAACTCGACTATTCTATCTTCATTCCTCAAAGGAGCTTTTTCATTTTTTTCACACTACTTTTCAAGACAGACCCATCTGCCTCATTTACTTTTACAACCATCCTCAATCCCCACTGGGATGAGCATGTTACCTCCCTCTCTCCTGGCAGTGTCACAATTATGATCAAAAGCTGCCTGTATGTGCGCGCATATGTGTACGTGTGTGTGTGTGTGTGTGTGTCAGGGACAAGTGTGGACAAAACAAATGGTGAAGCCAACACCAAACCCTCTTGTGTCAGTTAATTATTTTCAGCGCTCCAGATGCTGTCGCGGACTGAATACACAGCTTAAGACTTTGCTGAGGGCACTGCTTTGTGATGGCGCGCCGCTCCTTTAAATAATACTAGAACTAAAGGCGAGGGACGAGGCTCTGGCTACCAACACTGATACAGCAGCCGCAGCCTGATGGCAATTATTTAGACGTCCCCTTGCTAATTATAATCGAGGATGACAGGTGCCCAAAACAATTTGAGCGCAAACTGCCTGTGAGCTTCTGCGTGTGGTTGTCTCTGCTTATGGTTAGAGATAAAGATAGCCAAGCCAATGTCTCGTCAAACAAACGTCTCTTTTACTTCTTAGCTGGGCCTCGGCCGCACTCGATTCTTTCTGATGAGCATGTTGTCACTGAGATGCTGCTTCGCCAGTTACCTGGAGTTAACTGTAATAGATCTGGGAGGTATGAGGGGTGATGGGGGAGGCGGTAATGGTACCAACCCAAATGATTGAACAAGGCATGGTTTCACATTTGTGTCGGGGGGGGGGTGAACCACGATGTTCTGGGCGTGACGGCTGATTTCAAATCCATCCGCTGAAGACAGAAATTTCCTCTGTGCTCACCTTAAATCTGAGTTTAGCACGTGTTCAGACGAGCAGGGCTTGTTTGGAGGCAAGGTGAATATCTGCATATTCATGGGTTCTGGCTTCACAATGAGAAGGAACAAGTACATGTCATTTTGAGAATTTGTAACTTGATAACTGAACATTTTTGTAGAGGAACTACACACAAATTATTAGTTTTTTATGTTTGAAAAAACCTGGAGGGGGGTTTTTAGTATTTCTTTTCAGGTATATTCGAGGGAATATCAGACATGTTTTTAACTTGTGCATGTATTGATTAATGTTCTTACTACTTTTATGTTTAGACAAAGTCTGGCTGTGGAAACTAGGAATTAGGGAGGATGCATTATTGTACTGTAGAGGACTAATAGAGGGTGTACCGACTATTATTTTCATTATCAATTCATCAGCAAATTATTTTCTCAATTTTCTGATTAATAGTTTTGTCTGTAACTTGTTTCCAACAGCCCAAGGTGATTGCTTGGTTTGCACAACAACAGTCCAAAACAAAGAGAAATTAAGTATATGTTCATACAAAGTCACTAAAAGAAGCAAAGCAGCACATTTAAGAAGGTGGCATCAGCAGAATTTCCTCATTTTTCCTTGACAATTAACTGATTATGAATGATTATTTGATTACTAAAATAGCCGCGGATGAGTTTTCTGTCAATCAACGAGCTGTTTCAGCTCTTCTCTCGACCCCTGTTCCATTTTAAGACACCACACAATAAAAAACTGATCACAAAAAAGTTCTTGAACTAAATCAGCTGATCTGAGACCTCTGAACTAACAAATAATCAGGGGATGAAAAAAAAGACCGATCAGATTGTTCAGGCATCAATATCAACAAAGAAGAAAACTCAAAAATACAATACACACTGATTTGCTTAAGAGTTTTAAATATTTTGCAAAAAAATAAAAAAAAGAAAAGCTTTGAACCTTTCTGCTGGCTTTTCTCCAGCCTCGTTTTCTTTTAGGATAAGTCCTGATCAAACTCATCCAATCACATTTGCTCTCTACTCATATCCCAAAAGCCGTATTACTGCCACACACCCGGCACCATTTAACATACATAAAAGACACACAGCCACAGACAGCAATCCACTCTGTGAGCTGAGGGGAGACATTGAGACCTCCCATGGGACTGAGGAAAGTGGGGGGAGGAGCCAGTGGATGGTAGAGGGTATATCCAATCACTGAAATCAAGGCAGTTGACTGGTGAATAATGAATATAAATTGAATGCCCTTCGCCGGCGTCGCCGTGCGCGGCTGTGGTGAGTGGGAGAGTGAGCTGATGCACAGCTGTTGACGTGATGGGGTGATTGTGGGGTGTGTTTATACACACTTAAGATAGGGCCGCATTACTGTCTGTCTGTCATCTTGTCTGCTTCTCTCCTTTATTGCTTTGCTGCGTGTGTGTACGAGTGTGTGCATCTGTGTGCGCTTCTCTGTGTCTGTGAATGAGGCCTATTGACATCCTCCACTGTGACCCTCTGACTCCTGACAACTCCAATCAGTAGGATGAGTGGGAGGCGAAGGGAGGGGGTGTGAGTCCACAGCGAACGGCTATGATGAGTGTGTATGCGTGTATGAGTGGACTTGTGTGTGTGTGTGTGTGTGTGAGGAAGTGAGCCAGAGAGAGCTCTGCACGCAAATTGTTGCAATCCACGAACAAAAGTTCATGAGAGGAGGCAAGAAAGCTTGATTTTCATGTGATGACTTGTTTTGTATTCATGCAGTGTAATGGAAATGAAGGCATGTTGGTGCAGTAATGGCAGCAGAAACAGGTCTGGTTTCATTAAAAGTATCAGAAAATGTCTGTTTGTATAATTAGAAGCAGGAACATTTGATTATTTTAACAAAAAAGACAAACCAAATCAGCCAGGCCTCCACCTGAAAGAGAGAAAATATGGGGGCTCTATTTTCAATAAAGATCGCTCGGAGGCTCGGAGTGCATCATACAAACATGTCACCTCCTATTAAGCTGGCAATTATCTATTAGCACCATTGCCTGCACTGGGGTTTGTGAGAGTCACATGCCAAACAGTGTGACCTGCCATTTTCTATCAACAAGGTCCAGATTTAGATTCCACATTAGTCCCTACATGATGCCAGGCGCCGGTGTGAATGAGGGAGAGGAGAACCGTTGCACTTTGCTTAACACAAACACAATCCCAGATGGTTTTCTTCACCGCTCAAGAGGAGAGCGAACCCGACGCCGTTCGCGCACACGTATGTGTGATTTTTAACACACACCCCAAAAGGAAACAAAACAAATAAAAAAAAAAAAACGGTGCACTGTCATCATCCTTCAGTCGGTTGGTCCACTTGGAGAATTTAGGCCCATTTCCTGTAATCCTGACTAATACCCCATTCACACCTGGTATTAAAATAGAATCTGTATCCGGATGCGTTATCGATAATAAAGGATCCGATCTTGCCTTTGCATTTACACTTGATATTTTAAATACAGTGTCTTTATCCTCAGTGAGATTGGATCTCTGTCCTCCAGAGCAAAGCTGGAGTGTGAGTAATTTGATGTGTTGGTAAATCAGCCCCAGACTCCCTTAAAAAAATCATAGACTTTGGGAGTTGTTGAATTAGGGGAAGCTTTGTAAACTCTGTGAAACACCGTCCATGACAAGTTCTTCATTAATTGTCCCTTCTTGCAAATTCGGCAAATGTTACACATTAATTTATATCTTTCTTTGTATTTAAAATGTTGTGTCAGTTAGTCCCTGTGTGTAGCAGTATCTGTGTGTGTGTGGGCTATTCTGTGACTAGATATATTGTGTTCCTTGTTAGCATCAGACCAGCTGCACAGGTGAGTGTGACACAGTTCCTTCTTACTGTAATTCCCTCATTTCCCACCGCATCGCTTTCATTTTTCACACAGTTCTGTTGAATGACGCATCTGTCACATTCACGGCACAGAATAGATGTATAATCAGTAATTACAGGCACGTCTCTTTCAGCCTTTTGGCTTGCTCGCTCTCTAACGATGAACAACAACCTATATTTCATGCTAGCTATAAACCTGCATCAGTGTTATGTTGTGTACCGATGCCAGCACGTTCTGTGGATTATGTTTACACCCGGAGAGACGAACACTGTGAGTCAGACAGCCTCCAGATGTGTTCAGGCAGATCTGATCACATTCCAATCACGACGTATTTACACCTTGCATTAACGTGTGTTTTTCCCTATCTGGATAACATGTCCACACACAGATTACATTTCAATACCAGGTGTAAAACAGCTCTAAGAGGAGTGTAAACAGCATCAATGTTGCTAAACAGAGCCAACATTTTCTTAACCTGTCTGCAGTAAAAGCGGTGGGGTTGATCCAAATTCAGATAGTGTAACATAAACACACAGAATGTTATATTAGAGTACATTATATTGCTTTCTGATTGAATTAGCACTTAACACAAAGTGTAGCTGAGGTGAATTAAATTTTTGACCTGATGACGGCACTGTGAAGAGTTAAGGGATCATTAAAGGTATTACAATTCATACTGAGGGTATTATGAACGTCTGAGTCAAATTTTATAGCAATCAAAGACGTGAATGTCAACCTCATGGTGGCTCTGGGGGGGGGGGGGTTCATCCTCTGGGAACCATGAATGTCAGAAGAAAACGTTCAATTTATTGGATTTATTTCCCTGGATAAGTGAAAACTGACGGGCTCAACCTCATGGTGTCATTAGGCTTCATATTCTGGGTAAATGTCTGTTTTAAATTCCACTGCTGTTCATCCAGGAGTTATTGAAACATCTTAGTCTGGTCAGTCAAGTGATGGACTGACCAACCAACATCGCTATCCCTGGAGCCACAGTGCTAGAGTGGCTAATAATTATTAGAAATACCACTTTTAGGCTCTTTTACAGTATAAAGATCTCTGGCTTTAGTATGTAAGTTAGCATGTTCATCAGAGCCATGGACATGCATCAAGCACATGAGGTGCTGAATGGTATTCACCCAACATAGATATAATTTCAATTCAAATAATTTAAAGGCCAATAAAAGAATTCGCACAGCTTCATATTTCCTAATTTCTTTCACTGCACACAGAGAAAAAAAGGAACATGTTAGCATGCCTTCTGAGCACACAAAGGCCAGGCAAGCACACCGAGTAATGATTGAGAGGGCAAAGCACAACTGAGTGTGATTTATGCCTAATCTGTGCACTCAGTTTCATAAGGCCGTAACTGCACTTTCATTTCAGAGAGTAGTTTGTTACCCACAAGGAGCCCTGTAAAAACCTCCGCTTCATGCGATGATATAGTAGAGGTTCGCGGGACTCGTGGTGCAGCCTCGGTCTGCAGGTAGACAGTTTCGCATTTTTTTTTTTTTATACGGGTGAAATTGAAGGGTGTTCTATTGTAGGGGTCCTTCGTGAGAGGTTTAATATATGTTTCAGTCGCATGACATATCAGCCAATGATATGGCTTTCCATTGTTTACAACCAAACATGATTTTTCCTTTTTTTCCTGCCAGCAGTCTCAGGCTTTGAGGCACTCTTTCATAGGCGCGTAAAAAGGGTCACATTATAAATTCCCTGGTCTATTATTACCTTTGCTGTAATGACACATCCTACACAGCCAGTGCCAAAGAGCTCCACTTGGGCCCAAGGCACTATGTTATACCTTGCTAACTGCATTGTAGTGATTGAAATCTGAAAACCGAGTGTAAGACCTCGTTTTTCTTTTGCTCTGCATGCCACACTCTCCTCTTTCTGGCTTTGCTCATTCATGCGCCTGCATGCTTTCTATCTTCTGCTCTTTTATGCTTAGGAGTTCAAGGGCCACTCTGGGGTCGTCAATGGCTTCAAGAGCCCACTAAACATAATGAATTACAGACTTAAGAATGTGATTCGCAAGTACACAATTATCTTGAAGAATGGCACTTTAAAGAAGTTGTAGTTGCACTGACCTTTAACAATATCACACCAGCAGACTGTTACAGATATAACTATGTAGTAAATCCTGGTGGTTGTAAAGGAAAGTGAAGGCAGCACTATCATGCTACTACACTGTTACATTATGTGTTATTCCCCTACCTCTGCTACACCATCTAGTGAATCCTGCACTAATTTCTCATTCATATGCATGTATGTAAGATCATGTTTTGAAATATAATATCAGTATGCTGCAGTATCCCCACGGTGCGAGTGCAAGCAGCCACTGTAACATGTGAAGTAATCAAGTCTCAGCTCTGCACATGGGAGAATATGTAGCCCCTCCGTACACACTAGTGTGGAAGACAACAGCACAAACTGCATAGATATGATTGACTTGCCTAATCCAATTACATTAAGAAACCGTTGTTCATTTAAGATGTACATTAAGCTCCAATTTGAAGAATATTTTCTGATTAGCAGACAGCAACAAACAGCCTAATTGTTGTGTCTGGTGATTTGTGCTGCATAACATGATTCGTGCGCTGTCAATCAAGCTTGACTCCTGGATGGAGGGATGCGGCGCTGCTGTCAGTCGCCACGACCCCAACATGCAAACCGCACGGAGGCACGTCTTCATGTATAGCGCGTGCGTATCAGTGCATTGAGCTCGCTCACATTTGTTTATCCACAGTTGTATTTAAAAGCCCTGACATTTACCAAAATTGATTTCCTTCACAGCCTTGCATTTGTTTGAACATACAACGGCGACGACTCTGTAATCCCATTTTAATTAGAAAGATGTAGCGGGCACGGTAAGCTCATGCGCTCTGTTCCCCGCAGCGATGCCACACTGGCAAGGAATCAATCACCAAGGCACCGGTTGCCAGGGCAACGAACAGGGGGCTTCTGCACTACTGTCTAAGTGGTAAATGATTGCCGGTGTAACTCATTGGCGAATGTGAGGAGTTTTTATCTCTCTCTCTGTCTGTCTCGCTCGCTCGCTCGCTCTTCTTCCGCCCCCCTCCCTCATTGCATATCCAGAGAGTTAATTAAAAGCAGCCAACATGAAATAAATCTAAATCTGAGTAGAAATGAAACATACAGTACAAATTGAATTCCTCCGTCAAGGGGTTTGAGGTTGGGCGGATAGGTGGTGGTGGTGGTGGTGGTGGTGGTGCAGGGTAACAGGAAGGCAACAGTAGTGAAAAATGAATATGCAGTGTGAGAGAGGTGTGAAATGAAGAAAAACATACACATGCCTGAAGAGGCTGGTGAATGGACAAATAGAGGGAGGGGCCGAGGAAGGCATCAGGTTACGCATTTCAGATTTTAACTTGGACCTTCATTTCTTGAGCCAAGCGCTGTTTAAACCATAATCTACTGTTTACCACCCTGCTCAGACTGCATGTACTGTGAATTAAACCCTTTGCAGACAGGGAGCACATAACACTGCTGGTGTTGTCGAGCTGTTAGTGACGGCTTTTTGTTCAACGGAAGCAGGTGCGTGTCTGTCATGCAGCTATTTTAGATTAGCGAAATACACATTCATATAATTTGTAATGGTAAAATGTCGACTGCTAACATTTAGAAATGGTTGTTACTACAAATACACTACATGTGACTAAACTATAAGAATGTAATACAAGTATGCTAAAGGATTCGGCTGGTGTTATTCTGTAACTGTCCATAAAATCCCATGAAAAGACGAAAACCAACAATTAGTTGTGTCTCAATACCTCTTACTTTCCCAGCCTGTCTGTGGCACTCACCTTCCAGCCCATTGGTCCCTACTGAGGATGTAATTGTTTAAAAGCCTGTCACAACTATATAGTGTCTTTCTTATAAAAGGCTTACTACTTTCCTAAAACAGCAGGGCACTGCAGGTTGTAGCAAACATCATTCAAACTGGAGTAAATAATGCATTTGTTGGGAACTATTTCCAGCCAATCATGGGGTGCCAATCAGTACAATAACATGGCACCCAGTGCAAAACTGGAGGACTATGGCACAGTGGAATCTGGCTTTGGCTACACTGTTAGTTTTTGTCCTCACTATCAGACACCTGCAACAGAAGATGCTCACATACAAGCCATGAAGCTGAACATCACTGGTCATTTTTTTGGTCCAAATTCATCCCATTAGCTATAGTGCTTACTACCAGCCTATGAACTGCACTCCAACGGGCAGTAATCAAGTATTCTTCCAGTTTAACCTTGTTTCTGGACACCTTGTGAGACCTGACCAAAACTGCAAATTCACGCGTGTAATCGGAATTGGCATTATTCACGATATATCACAAGGTCACAAATTTGTGGAGACACTGTAAGCTAAAAAAAAAAAAAAAGAAAAAGGTTCATGACTCAGCTGCAAAACAAAAGGTCAGCACTAAGATCCACAAACAGGAATTGTCCTGAATGAAGTATGGCTCCACCACAGCAAAGAGAAAGGTGACACAAGCTGAACAGGCAGTCAGCTGTGTGGAAGCAACAGGCGACCGTTCCTGAGTGAGCCCTGAAGGGGTCCTTTATAATCTCGTATCAGATGCCCCGCACAGAAACCACAAACCGTCTGTGAAGATCTAATTTTGCCCAGTGCTGAAGACATTATTGTTGAAATACTGGGCGACGAGAGTGCTGGGGAAGTTGATACAATACAACAACACAGTGGTCCCGCACAGGATTTGTCACGTCAACATTTCAACTTTTTTGTAGGAGCTCATACATAACACAGGTTCTGCACTCCGAGTGAATAAAAGCAAAGACAGCCACTGCAGCACAACTGCTTGTTTATATTCTGTTTTACAATGGGAGGATTTCATGGAAGAAATCCACTACTGAGCACATCAACAAACTTCCAGTACACCTCTCCCAAAACCTCTCTCTCTGTCGTACGCACAAATTGCAATGCAACCTCTGCAACATTTTAGACATGGAGAAATGTTTCTACATACATCTGTGCAGCGAGCTGATCCAGCCATGGTCTTCTTTTTAAGAGCACCAGATCATCCCGAGCTGACAAACGCTGGTGAACTCGGTGCAGAGAAGTATTCAATGTAATGTAATGTATGAAGTTTATTTATTCCCTTTGGAGAGCAGCAGGATGAGCAAACAATGTATGACTATGACAAATCACACACCACTGTAGCCTGGTTCTGTCAAAAGCAAAAAATATCCCTACCTTTGATTTTAGGGGGATTTAGGTGGTGTAGCAACACTACATATGTAAGATCTCTGGCTACAGAGCAGGTTCCCAAATGTGGTCGGTGTGCACAGGTTTTGGTTTTGGCCAGGCTAAGCTAGGCTACACGCCTCCTGACTCCTGTTACACTGTTATAGCAAGTAAGTGTATTCTCAAAAATATTAAACTTTTCCTAAAAGGCTTAAACCTGCAATAACAACAAACAATAACAAAACAGGTGTTTTTGGAGCATCCCACAACTTTCCCAGTCTGTCGCTGCTCCCGTCTAAATTTGTTTGAAACGTGTTGCTGCATCAAATTCAGAATAAGCTTATATGTACGGAAAATCAACAAAGCTGATTCAGTAAAATGTTAAATATATTGCTTTGTACTGTTTTTAATCCAGTTCACGTCAAACATCATGAGCAAATTATCACATTCTGTTTTAGCTTTTTTGGAATTGGGGTTGTACAATCGACACTGAACTGTCAATCCTGGGATCCACCGTATGACGTCTCTTGTCATCTCTCTTTCCTATTGTCAAACCCTTCAAAAGAAAATCTAAGCATTGTCCCTGCCTAATTTGGCCTTGTGAAAACAGCAGCAGCAGTCTGCAGCACTTGAGATGTCTTGGGCCAAACTACGACTCTCCAGCAAGCTCTTTGTAAAATAGAACACACACCGCATTGGCCCGAGAATGAAATGTGTGCACTCCAGGAAACTCAGGTTGTCCATCTGGCAGCAGGCACTGCCTGTCTATCCACTGGGATCATTCCTTCCTACTCTTCTGCCTCCCACCACTGTCTCTCCAATTAAAAGTTACACATCAGCCTCAAGTCTGAGCCAGACTTCCAGATGGTTGGAATGATAGAGCAAGCTTTTCTTCTGTTGCATTGTCAGTGGAGAAATCATTTACCTGTGTGTCTATTTTCCAAAAGTGCTGTGCAGTTGGGTGGTTGGCGGATGCTTTGGGAATTGAGCCGAGTTCTTGCGCTTAGTTAAATCCCCAAACTCTGCTCTGCACTTTTAGACACAGCAGTCTGAAACTGAGCAAGGAGCTGCAGATTTCAGATGTTAATATGGAGCTACGTTTTGTTCCTTGTTGGTTTAAATGAGATTGTTCACTTTTCACTTGGGAGACATCACAGGAGCTCCTGCAATAGTTGATGTTTTCAGTAAAGTTTAAGTATAGTTACTTTTGCTTTGTTTGGAGGAAACATCTTTAGGTTTAATCACTTGGAAAGGATTCAGCTGTCCAGACTTATGAGGGTCATACACTGTAGGGGAAAAGTGTGAGTTCTCCTTTAAAGAGATGCTCAGACCTTTATTGAAATCTTCAAGAAAATGTCAATTACAGCTCTGCACAATAATTTAATTTGCACTCCTACCATGCTGAAAACCAATACATAAAACTACGGAGCAAAGGAATGAAGCAAGCGAAGAACTGAGCAGAAAAATGTTGACTTGCATATCAAATATTTGTGTGTGATAAGCTGACATGAAAAATGATTTCGAAGACTCTGAGGTCTTCAAAACACAGACATCCGCCCAACCATCTTTTAATGCAAGTTTATTTTCTACTTAGCTCCGAGGCGCTGACATACATGAAGCCATCAGTGACCGAAGATCACAGGAAAGACGTGTCAGCCTTTATTTTACCATCGCAGCGTCTAGCGTATGTTATCCCACATGCTTAAGTGCAGTTGACAGGTAAATCCCATGGCTGTGTATTTCTGCTGCTCTCATGCTTCCTCATGAAAGTCTTTCCGTGTATGAACGACCATCAAATCTCCTGAGATCACAAGACTGCAGCTCTTGCAAAATGTAGAAACCAACTTAAACAACTGAGACCATAATCTTAGCAAACATAGCACAAAGAGGAGGGTACAGTCCTGGTATGGTCTGCATCTCCTCGATGTATCCATAGCCAAGCCTGTAGACAAGCATCAGCTCCAAATGTAGCCTGCAATTAACACCAAGCCCATGTGGGAGACAACTTATGTTTTTTATGTATCACTACAAGGCTGGCAACCAACTGTCTTCATGATGTGCTATGCTTGAATTCTTCAATTCTTCAGCAAGCATGAGTTTTTGTTCCAATAAAATCTGACAGGCACATCTAATGATAAGCGTATCTGCCAATAGCCCAGTTTTTCAAAGCAACATGGGACTTTAACAGAATTTCAGTTTCTTGAACTGCCTTTCAGCCGGCTGCTGCCAGGATAGATTGCAGCAGAACTTGAAAGCCTTGGATGGTCAGGCTGAATATCACTGTGGTAACAAAATGTATATCATACAGATTGCAGGAACACTTTATCGAACCGATCTCACACCATGTGACACGCAACGAACTTGAAAGACTGTTGTTATTGCACGGTCTGTAGGTGCCACAATGCTGTCAGGTATTGAGTCTGCAATGCTATCGCTAGCTGAGCTCAAGAGATCTAAGAAACAGAAAACAGACATCTATCATACAGCACGGTCAAATCCTCAAGAGAGCAGAGGAAATGAGGTCAATTAGTAATTGAATAATGCCGATCTTTTGACCATTGCTACCATTTTAGAGTCACAAATCGATACAAACCACCACACTGACATTCGCCAGGGTCACCCTTCAATGATCTCTGGCAGGAAATGTGTCTAATGCTGTCTCCTCCGTCAAGCTCATTACCTGCCAAATGTGGGCTGAAGGTGAACTGTGTGGGTGAGCCTCAAGTATGTGTCCCTAATAAGTGCTAAAGCAGCATGGTGGGAAGTGGGGGAGAATACAAGATGATAATTGAGAACATAATGGTCACTTAGAGCATGTGCAACCTCTGTGATAAATATAGCAGGTGTATCCAGAAGTCCAGCACATCAGATAACTGGCTTTCATGATATACAGATACATGAGGGCTATGTTTGAAAGGGGTAATCCCGCTGAGGATGTGACAATGGAAAATTTTTGGATTCCCATCTTAAATGCACTGGTTGAAATCTGATTTCCACTAGAAATAGTAGCTCATGCTTATGCTTGCAGCCTGCAAGGCTGGCTTACCGACCAGGAAAAGTAAGCAGCTGCCCCAGCTCCCAGACCCCCAGGGGCCCCGAAAGCCTCAGGTTTACTGTGTGTCATTTGGCTTGTGGTAATTTGATTCATTGCATTGCATATTTGTTTGGGAATATGCACCACTAAAGCAAAATATCAGCTGAAAATTTAAGGGCCTTAAGGCAGGTGCTGCATCATTACCTAATCTCTGAAGTTGCCTCTTGTCCAAAATCTGCTACAGCAGCTACTTTGGTTTGAAAAACTTTAACATCTTTAATGATACAATGCTTACATAGAGCACATCCTTACATAAGATTGTCTTTAATCACATTATGAAAACTGAAATCACTGATACACACCAAACCTGGGTCAATGTGGGACACCAGTGTATGAGAATTAGTTGGTTTCTGGGCTCTAGGCAAAAAAAAATTGAACTTGTCATGCGCTTGCTGTGTGCAATGTATTTGAAGGCCAAGCAGGACTCGGACACACTGTACAGAGAAGTTAGGACTATTGGGGTTAATAATGGCCACCGGGTCCCTGTGAAAATGGTTCCAGCCATTGGTGTCTTTGCTAAGCTAGTGCTGCAACTGGCAAGGACTAGAACTGCTTCTAGATTGTAAGTAAGCCTTCAAGTAAGCCTTGAAGGAAATATAATTCGGTTTCAATATTTTTAATACATTGCAAATACATTTGGTATTTTGATGGTATTTAATGTTCTGTTATGCTCTCTTCCAACACAACCCTCTGAGTTGTAGAAAACTATTCCAAATCATTTGATGTGAATTGAACATTACAAACCGCTAACATCAGACTCTTGGTTTACTAAGCAGTAACAAGTCTTCAGCAGAGCTGTGCACTATAATAAAATCGGGGATAACTTTATGGAGGAGACAGCTATCCTTAAAAAATAAACAAAAAAAAAATCCCCCTCACAGAGTTACAGACTAAACAATAACGACATTTCCAAACTGTAGTCAGGGTATTGTAAATAGCAGTGGTGTCAATTAAACTTTGTATTAACATTTACACTCTGAGCATGTTTGAATAGATACGGGGCACTGAGCAGAAATGCTGACAGCTGGTATGAGAAAAAAAACTTGTGAATACCAAATGATGTTAAAATGTCATATTAACCTCAGATACAAAGGCCCTGGGAACACATCTAGACTGAATAATTAATGTAACAATGTAACAGGCTTATTAATAAGTGACGTGTTGCACACCAGGCGCTCAGGCCGTTTTGGAGGGGGAAACATTTTGAGTGAACAGATCAAAGAGAAGGAGGCAAAGTGAGTCAACACGGGTTTGTCGCTGAGCTCGCTTGCACAACAATACAAACCTCTTCCAGAACAACCATTGTCCAATCATAGCTCAGCAATCATACCCAGGTACGGCAGACCTGACAAGCTTTGGATTCTTAACTGTAAATGTGAACAGAAATGTTAGCTGTACAGGCTTATTAGCATTAAGATTTGACCCACAGTTACAGAGAAGATAATCTAAATATAAGTGCATTTGTTTTAGGATTAACTGCCGATTAATGATCAGATTTAAGTAATAGCATGCCTGACTTGATAATAATCAGCTCTGCTTTTTTCTTTCTTCATCTGTGCCATTGTGCCCTTTATACAGCTGATTTGTGCAAAACTGTGAAGAAAATGTAAAAAGTGCAGTTTTATCTGAGCTCAGCAGAACAACACACCGCCAAATTGGGCTAAACACTGTTGTCAAATCATTTCATATTGCGAATAATGCAAACAAACTGCTTTTAAATTGCAGATACTTGCAGTGCTTGTCTCCTAGAAAAGCACAAAGTCTTTGTTGTGCCAGCCAGCAGGTCAAAGCAAAGTCATTTATCTCTGTTGAGTTGGAAATTAACTTCTGCCTCCAAGCAATTCAACCTAGTAAGAACCCTGCTATGCTGCTGACCTCTCAGGCAACATGTGTGTGGCAAAAATAGCAAGGCGGAGGGCGTATGACTCCAGCAGATTAGCATCACGTTGTTGATGTGACATACATTCCCAGGAAAAATGAGAAAATCTTCCAGCCGTTTAAGTTGCAGGATGAAGATTGGGAGGGAGGGGAACTTGGGTTATTCACAGGACAAAGGAGTGCAGGAACTCGAAAGCATTGCACATACAGAAAATCCAGAGGAATAGACCAGTAATACGGATGCTTACGGTTTAACGTAGCTAATACTGTAATGTCTTCTACAAACAATGAGGCCTCAGTCATAATAAAGGGAATACCTGCACAGAGAAGGCTGTGAGGTGATATCGAGGTACTACTGAGGAGATTTTCTCTCAACAGAAACAATGTTTTTTAAAACTGCTTCAACATCTGTTTGTAGTAAGGGTTGTTAATGTCTAGTCCTCAGCAAGTTCAGACAGTGTAAATGACAAAAAAAGACGTTATTGAGCACGCTTTGGCGTATATGATGCAGTATTAACTGTACACACACAGTTAAGTAAAATATATGTGTGTATTTATACATTAATATCTACTCATGTGTTTCGTACCCATACACATTATGAGAGAAAAGGCTCAGGAAAACCTAGACAGCATTTCTGGGTAAAAATCAATAAATAAATGAGTATGAATAAAGTATGCCTGTGGTTTCCTACTGAGCAGTAAAAAATTTACTAAATCTCTGCTCAAAAAAAGCTTTCTTGAATCAGAAAATCTTGAAAATGCACAGAGGGACTGTCCAGAAACAAAGCATTCTGGAGGATGAAGCTGGACACGCACATGTGGAGGTCTGATAATGTAGGAATTTGAAGCCATGCCTCGCATAATGAGTTTTGTGCATGATTTAGAGCTGCGCTGAGAATTAGGATGCCGGGCAAAGGCGCATTTAATATCTCAAGTTAAAATTATCATTTTAATATAACAAAAACATCATG
Source organism: Chaetodon auriga (assembly GCF_051107435.1). Taxonomy (NCBI): domain Eukaryota; kingdom Metazoa; phylum Chordata; class Actinopteri; order Chaetodontiformes; family Chaetodontidae; genus Chaetodon; species Chaetodon auriga. Next base: position 8,909,385 of record NC_135097.1, on the reverse strand, counting down.
CTTGGATGGCAAATTACAATTCTAGCCCTCAAGTTTGTGACCTTAAAACAGCTCATAATCAACGCCCATAAAGCCAAAACACACTGAAGAAAACTACAATAAAAACAATGTTAATGTCCACCTGCTTTAACTGCTCTTTCATTTGCTTTCTCTCTGTTACTATTGTTGTTGCAATGACTTCCTGTGCTTGAAAGCTGCAACCTAGTTCACTGCAAATGTTATATGCTTAAAAAAAGCACCAAATTGCCCATTTCAGGCAATTTTATACTGATGTGCACAAGGTCCCAAAGACCCAGAACGATGCTGTATCAGCTGTTTATTATGCTTTATTCACAGGTCAGATGTCACTGCTTGATGTTACAGCGAGACTATGCTGAAAAAGAAAAAATGTTTTAAGAATGTAATTACTGGGTTTTGACATCAAAAAGTTGCACACTGTAGCTTTAAGATATCACCAAGTTGTGGCTGCTTTTGTCTGCTCATCCACACAATGACTCCAAAGCCTGAAGAGATCAATTTTCCGAGCTCTGTTCTCCTTCGCGTGGCCTCAGAGATTCTGCTAGAGGGGATAATTGTTGTCTTCCATACACTCCCGCTAGCTGTAGGGACTCACCTGGAAAAGTACATGCAATATAGTGCAGAGAAATCAATTCTGTACAGCGGCGCTAATTGGGCTCGCAGCAGAGAGTCAGGAAATGGCTGCAACTCACACCCGTTCCCACAACCCGGAGAAGGTGAAGAGCAAAAATTGAATGTGACATGCAAGACTGCGCACCACGTCTGCAAAGAGAGTCCGGTTGGATTTATCTGCTTCTCACCTCGGCTTCAGATCAAATTCGAGGCTCTCCATTCAACGCTGGACACACGGTGCATTACATTTTATTCAAAGTACATGGCCGTCGTTTTGAATTTTTTAAACCGCACATTCTGTTTTGCTACAGTATGTTGAATATCAGATCTCCTGTGGTCAGAGAAAATCTTTACTCTTCTTACTTTAGGCAAGCAGCATAGTAATACAGGAGCTTATCTACTGGTGCTGAAAACTGCTTCAAAGATACTGATTCATACATGTTAGTCCAACAATCCTTGGATTTCCCTGTAGCCCTTCATAACACGGTAAAAACTCTTATCAGCTTACAACACCTTGGATTTTTTTTGCACACCCTCCAGTGATACTACCGTACCTAAGACAAGTATCCGCAAGTTAATGCAACTTCAACGTCTTACAAAACAGTGACAAAAAAGTGAATCCCCCGTAAGCAGATAAAAGTGAATAGATTTAATAACTACTTTTCAGTAGCAGGCGTAGATGAGCACGTGTGAATGTGATAATAAGAACGGGGCATGACTACAGCAGAGGTAATATGATGATGAAGTCGTTCAGTGGGCTGAGTGCTACATTTACATGCACACCATACATGTAACCATAGATTAAGGCATCAACACTGAGTAATACAGAACTGCTGTATGTGTTCTCATTGCTATTGTTTCTGATGCTGTGTTCATCACTGACTTGTATTAGAAGTGTTTGAGCTATGTGCTAATGATATTTACTTGTCTGTGTGTGACTGTTTGACCCTAAGCATGGAAAACATAAGTGCTGCTGATGTGTCTGTCGCTGCCTTGTAAATATACAGTATTCTGTGACTTAATTAATACTAACAGTTTATAAGTAAGTATGCTAGCGCTGGTGCCTTATCTTCAGCGCCTGGCAAATCACACTTAACTACTTTGAAGAATATGACCAGGTTTCTCTGCAAAACCCTTTTTTGGACTAACAAAAGAAGCCAGACCTTTCAAATGATAAATGTAGACTAAACACAAGCAGCTGTACAAGGACTTTCCCTGAATAAAACGCAGTCTAATGCTGAGAAAACCTGGATTTAAACTATCCGATCAAGGAGTAAACAAACAAGATGAGAAATCGGATGAGACATTTAATGCCAGCTTTACAGTTTTCTGACGCTTGTGAACGACTGAGCTTTTCCAGGATGCCCCTTTCGTACCCAATCATGACACTATCACCTGTTTACCAATCAGCCTGTTTACCTGTGGGATGTTCCAAACAGGTGTTTTTAGAGCATCCCACAGCTGTCCCAGTCTGCTGTTGCTGCATCAAATTCAAAATAAGCATATATTTATAAAAATCAATCAAGCTGATGAGGTCAAACATTAGCACTGCATCCAATCTTAAAAGAAACCAGGGTTGTACCAACTATGAGAGATTTTAGCATGTAGCACAATGCTATCTAATCAATGCAAATGCTCCACATAATGCTTTGTGAGCAGTCTACTGTATTTACATACTGAAAAAGATGTATTGCATATAACACTTTGCTCTTTACATCAACAATCCGGCCTCACCAGAATAAATTTAAAGGTTTCTGAAGCTGTGAAACAACCAAGAAATTGTCTGACACCCTTCATTTCCTGATTCTAAAGGAACACCACTGACTTATTTGCTGGTGGCTGCCTTGGCGCATGCACTGTAGGTTGGCTTCTATGGTTGGGATTGTTCCTCTCTCTCTCTCTCTTTCTTTCTGACTCTGAATCAGCAGGTCCCTTCGGTAAACAAGGCAGAGTGATTGTTGGATTTGCATATTCCTGAATAAATCATATTGCATTTCTGCGATAAGCAGTGCACAACTGTTTGGTAGCTTTTCCTCCTCCTTTTTCTTCCTCATCTCCTTTCTACACCATTCACGCATGCTGCCACGAATTAACCCTGATCATGAGGGACCACGGCAAGTGAGAAAGTGCTGCTCAAAATTCATGTTTTCGGCTGTAGGAAAAAACCATGCCATTGGCCCCTGGTGGAGCCCAGACTGCCAACTACGTGGACGGTTAATCAGGCCTGATAATGATGCATGCCCATGTCCGCCACCAAGGACAAGGATGGCAGCCATGCTCAATGGTGGGAGATGGGGGTAGAAAGCCTGGGAGGAGAGGAGGTGGAGATTAAAGAGACTGAAGCTACAGAGAATTGCGATAGCTGAAGAGATGGAGGTGGAGAAGAGGAATGGGAAGATAAGTAGTGGAAGAGGAGAAGAGAGGAGGAGGACTCCCAGATATGAGTCTATGAAGGAGTCTGATCTTCTGGATGAGGTTATTCGATGTGGGTGCAAATTAGTAATTTGTGTGTGTGTGTGTGTGTGTGTGTGTGTGTGTGTGTGTACATGTGCGCAGCCAGGCAGGCATATGGACATGTGTGCATATTCACATCACTGTGTCTAATGGGGCTGGGGGAGGCAGTTCTTAATGTGAACACATCTACACACTGTAGCCCCTTTTTAATTACAGCCCTGGCATGCTAAAGAAGCAACCAGGAGGAAAAAAAAAAAAAAAAAATCCTCCATTAAAGTCGCATGTAGGCCTCAGCCTTCTCCCCCTCATCAGTTCAGCTGATGACTGCTTTTTCTCCCTCTCCCCCCTTATTCCCCTCACTTCCTTGGGAGAATTGGGCTGGTGGTATTTTGGCTGTGAAAAGGAAACCATCGGACGGCAGGGGCATGAATATTCCAAATGACTAATGTTGCACATGCTTATTTTTGACATATCTGGCTTCCGCAGGGAAATAAAACACTTCTAATGCAGGGGGACCATCTGTTATCTGTTGCTGGTGTTTCAGAGCAGGCGGGCTCAGTGTACGCACGCACACACACACACACACACACGCTCGCCCGCGCACACAAAAACACACACAGACACACACGCATACGTACGCAGGCAGACAGATCGACACATTCTCACACAGCGGGAGGCATGCATAGACAGCGAGACACATGCGCACACACATGTACTAACAGCTGAATCCGTCGGGAGCATGCACAACAGACAGGCTCTAAACTCCTATACAAATTGAACGCTCCTTTTTTTTAATTCAGCGTGTTTGTCAAATGTGCTGTAAATCTCGCGCTGTAGGCTGACAGGGAATGCACGCACTTTTTATGCTAGCCATAAATACCTGGGCCTGTCTCCTCGCAGCAGCTGGAGCAGGATAATATGCTTGTGGTGTGAAGGGGGAATAAACTAGCTGCATCACCTTGAAAACAAAACACGAGGCACACAAACAGCCTTCTGCATCAGCCGCACATCTACGCTAGGTGCACACTTAGATTTGTTTGGAAGTATGGCCAAAGGAATGGCTGCATGGTAAACAAAGCTCTCTTATGCATGGATAATCTGTTTGTTGTTTTCAGACAATAGCCAGGCTTCTAGGTATGCTTGCATTCAAGCAACAGATTATTTTGGATAGCTATATTTGCTGTAGAACTCCCTTTGGCCTCGTGTGCCTGTACATTTCAACAGCACGAACTGTGTTTTAAAAAAGATTCCAGGGGATACACACACACACAAACAGCCACATAGCATATAATATGTACATACGATATGGTGAACATCACTGCCTTACTCTCATTTTCGTCCTTGAAAGATGCTATAACCGCATCACCTTTTACACTGAGTGGCCTTTAAAAATACCCCCCATCATAAGTTGCTAATATCTTCCAAATTATTATTATGATTCAGTTCATCACAATATGAAACGGAGGGACGATGCATTGCATTTGTTTGGGACGTCTATGACAAATGATTTAAACAGCGACTTCAAAATCATTGATTTCCCGTAAAACAGCTGATCAAAGGGGAAGGAAAGAGCATCAAAATTATGCACGTCTAATCGATGGTGGAGGACTTGACTGAATCAAATCCGGCCGGCGTCAGGCTGTTGCAAAATAGCTCCAAAAACATCTCTGCTTGTGTGAATGTCAAGGCGGCCGGTAGCTTAGTAAATCACTGAACTCAAACTCACCACCAGAGCTCCATCTGTATGCTTGTCTCATATTGTTAATAATATATGAATATGAAAAAATAATCTGACTTTTATTGTTGACTTTATTTGTAGTATTTCTATTGTCCTGCAGATTCAGAAGAGGCCTTTAGCAGCATGCTCGTGGTGCTCTATATTCACACCTTGCCATCTCATACCTCCCAAACAACACTATTATTTTTATGCGGCTGGACCATACACTCCCTGAGGTGGGCCATTTTTGCCAAGCAGGCATGTGTGCTCCATCCTCGGCTTTTATTTAGAGAGAAGCACTACAAATTCTCTAAACACAGCGCAATTACACGCACGTTCCAGTTGATCCATTGTGGGCACACCTTGATAAAGTCATATGCAACCAGCGTCAGGCAAAATAAACAAACAAACCTCTTGTGTTCAAGGCATAAACAAACGTTGGGGCGTTATTAAAATATGTGACACCATAAAAAGACTCATTTAATCCCAGAAATGAACTCACGCATGCATTAATATCTGCACACACAGGCACGTAAACTCTATGTGGAGGGATTGTTATGTGGGGACCAAAAGAGCAGCCGGGGTAGAGAGGACAGTGAGGTTTAATAGCTTACCTCTGTCAGCCGCCTTTAAGTGATGATCGTCACCCACCAGACTGCCTGGTGCACCTTGTGTGTCTTTGATCTACAAGCACATAATGGAAGCAGAGAGGCACAGAAAACAAGGTCAAAGATCCATACACTTAGAGGACCTTGGCTATCACCTGCATTAATGTATAAAGCGACAACAAAAGCATGTGTGTGTGTGTGTGTCTGCGTGTGTGTGTTTGACAGAGAAAGTGATTTTGAAAGATCATTTCAGCTCAAGTCCATGACTCTAATATGCACCTCCCAGCAGACGCTGAAGACACTGTGCGCTTGATGTTGCAAAATACAAGGTTCCTTTCCGTGCTCTCGGAGGCTCCCAGGAGCCTTTGCAAGACAGTTTAATGATGAAAGACAACATGCCTGGATGCTAGTGTTGTGTTTTAGGTCACAGGGGAAAAACAGGCAGAGCCAAAACAATTTTAGATCTTTAATTTTCTTTTTAAGACGCCACATTCATTTAGAAAGCTCCAAGTCACAATGTGGATCCTCACCTTGTGGAAGACTTTAAGGAGATAATCGCTAAATCTTTCCTAGAGTAAATATTGCTGATTGCTAAGCTGTAGTAGTAAAATATTGATATACTGAATATCAACATATTGACGTTTGTCTCTAGCTGGGAATCTACCTGAGGTTAGAAAAATGTGTGCTGTCTTCTGCTGTTAATGCTTGTAGGCGTTCTCTATCATGAAATTAAAAAGAATAGAAATGTCTCAATTCTCCGCAGAGTGTTCCCACATATGGAGCAGAGGAAATACGGGTCTGATTTGAAGACGTGTCGCATGCTGACGTTGTTCCCTTCACTGGAAAACCAGACTGTAAACTCAACCGTGCAAGCGAGAGACGTCACCAAATGCAATGTGAGTCACCACCTGCTTCAGATCGCTGTGACATCGCATGCAGTATTTGGGCTTCAGAATATTTTTGACAGATTGGGCTGAATACAAATGTAAAATTGTCATGCCAAAAAAAAAAAAAGAAAAGAAAAGAAAACATGTCACTAAATTACAGAGTTTGAAAAATCTTTTAGAATAATAATCCAGAATTGTTGTCCCCATGAAGCTTTGTCAGCTCGGGTTAAACATCTGGAAGGGAATGTCTATTGATACCAAAATCAATCTACTGATCACAGCTCTGTGTTGCTGATGGTTCTAGTAATTTGCCAGTAAACAGTGCTGAGTATCTTCCAAACACATTGACTTGACAAATATGAAAGGTGAGCAGGGCAAATACGACACAATTAAGTGGATACGCAAACATCAGTGTGAAAACAAAACCAAAAAAAAAGACATAAAACAGATTCAGAGGACAGACGCTTCATGAGGATGACATGGTTCAAAGTACCCAGTTAGATCACACCAGGGGAAGATTTCATCTGAAGTAAGCAGTGAAAAATATAAACATAACATTGAGTTTAGTCAATGTCCAACTCCTGTTTTCAGAAGCCATGGCGATGTTTGCTTTCCTGCCTGACTTTGTGGGAAAATTTCCTCATTTAAAATCCTGTTGTGACCAAATCTTTATATGTGCATATACACATGTAAAGATTACTAAATAATCAATGTCTTCTGGACATGGACAACAGCATATGTCAGAACTGAAAAGCTGAAGGATGTCCAGGTGTTTGATGCTTTTCATATTTTTGATATGAAATACACAGCCCATTTTTTTGTTTAACAACGGTTTTGATCTGTTAGAAAAATAGTAGTACCCTCACGACAATAGTCAACGCTCACCTCTCCACAAAAGCCTCAACGAGCTTCGTCTCCTGCACGTACTGTTGCACTGTGACAAGCAGAAATAATGGAAGCATCACTTCAAGCTCAGTCCTCTCAGTCCCCCTACCTTTCTTTTTAATGTCCACATCATTCTCCAGTTCTTGTTTGTGTGTGAGAAGGAGATGCCGGCAGAGCAAAGCCTTCAAGCGGCCACATACGCCGCTTCAAGAAATCAGCCGGCACACGAAAACAGAGGCTCGCTCTTGAAAACTGTCTGCCTTTGAAGGATCTTTATTCTCCATTCCCCTGCTGCTGGAGATGTGTGTAACGGCTTAGACATACAATGGGCGAACCGTGGGTATTTGTCCACCGAGAGCCAGGCCCACCAAATGAAAAGAGGGGCACACATACCCAGAAAGCGCCTAATTAATTGACAAGCAGATATTTCTGAATTCATAATCATCAAACAGACTTCATTTTGTTCCCCCACCACCATCCTCGCCAACCCATCTTCCCAGGCGACTTACTTAAGAGACTTATCTTATAAATACAGCCCTAATCAAAATAAATGACTAAAAGCTCTAAGGGAGTTGAAGGCTATACACATTTACATCAGAGGAACTGATGCAATTTAAATAGCCGCCTGAGCACCGACTTAAGGTTCAAATAATCACAGAGACTCCTAACTTATGTAATACTTTCAGTGTTTTGTGTGTGCTGTTGCTCAGTTTGGCAGACCTATATTCATAACAGCCAAGTAGGAGAGACATGGCCTCCTTCTAAGTGTGTGTTATATTGAATTCCCTCAGCAGCATGCTCAGTTGGTGAAAGTGTCATATTTTACAGAATATTTTTGTTATTTAATGCGTCGCATGCTTTTTGTCTGTTTGAATGTACTTAACGCATGTGCGATCTACATTTCTGCTCCACGTCCCCGTCCCCCCCCCCGTCGGGCTCTGGCTCCACATTTCTTGCAGGGTGCAGCAGTGACTGATTTTTAACAGTCAGTAGCTTACAGCCCCTGTTACGGCCAGTCAGCGTTGTCTGGCTGAGGTGAGACGTAAAGATGGATGGAAGTTTGCCATGAGCCAAAGTTTTGATGGATAAGTTACTGCCACAAAGCCCAATACAACAGATTGCACTGTGAAGCCATATCTCTCAGTGTCCGACAGCTCTCTGTTAAATCAAACAGAAGCTGCTACAGCAATTTAACACTCAGGTTTCAGCTGTACCAAAGTCACTGGCATCTCCGCAGAGGCAGAGCTGAACGGTAAATGTGGCAGCAGCACAATGTTTGCAGAGCTCCCAGATTCTCCTCTGCCTCATGACACTGTTGCTAATGCAGACTGAACTTGAGTGTGACATTTGTGGAAGCCTCTGCAGAGGTTGGACGGGAGTGCAGAGTGAAGGGTTGAGATGGACCTGCTGCGTAGACCTTTTGTAGAGCTCCACACTCACTGCACCAAAGAAGTTCTCGCACTTGTCGGTGAGATGGGTTGTTTCTCCGTGCCTTCCGAAGCAACCCCTTATGACCACGTCAAGAATGACTCACAGGCATTTTCTTACCTGCCAACTGAACTCTAAGCAACTCTAACCAAGCAACTAAAGTTACTTGGTTATGTCTCGACAAAGACAGTGTCTTGCGTGTCAAAGTCCTCCAAAGTTGAAACTCTTCATGAAATCGCAGCCCAACTCCACTTCACTCCAACAAGTGAGACTCCACTGAAATGAAGCGACTGTGGTCCAAAATACTGCTATTATAAATGCTGGTGTGACCAATCACTAATAGCTAAGACCCACTCGAAGCCATCAAATCATGCAACACCATCTCTGCAGCTTCTCGCTTGCTGCTGTGGATGTGTCCACACTTGCGTGACAGAACCAAAAATCAATGCTACAACATGCTTTGTTTGGGAACTATGAACAATAATGCATGCAAATACATCAGAGTATGGACCAGTACGTCAGCACTGATAATAATGCTAAATATAGTTATAGAGCACTTAGTAATAACTGGGTAATATCAACAATTCAATTATTAACGGTTCCTCTGTAATAACATGCCACTTCCTCTAATATAACAGACCAATCATGTACTATTTTAATAGCTTAATGAAAACTGCAACAACAAAAAAAGTGTTTTTGTGCAGTTTTTTCGTTCTGTTAAAGTTGGCCTTGTTGGAAGATCTGATGCTGGCAGCATTTAAGAGTAGATCAAGGCGGCACAGACAGTGTGTGGCGATGTAACTGTGCATATGTGCCTGAGAGACGGCGTGTGCGCTCTGCGAGAGGTAAAATAATGACAGGCGAGAACGGATGGCTGGTGACGCGGCGACGAGGAAAGCGCCTCGTATTTTGGGCCTCAGGCTGGGCAGCTGCGAGAAACTTCTTCTCTCTTATCCCCCCTTCCCCTGGTCCCCCCCTCCACTCCTCCCACTCCTCTCTCCCCCCCTCTGTGGCACTGTTTAAACAGAGGACAAAGACGCCCTGAGTGGTTTTCCTTTTTCCGATCCCATACATGGCTGCTGGCGCTTTCCTCTTCTGTATCTCCAGCTCACAGCCAGAAGAGTGACGGAGTGAGTCATGGTGGTTTTAACAAGTGAATCTTTTGATTAATTTTAATGGCACTTCCTAACAAAATCTTCCTCCAGTAGGAGAAGAGTTTCCTGTCTATTATGACATGTTATTATGTTTTACTCTCACATATGAGTTGAGATCGGAGACTGAAAACGATCACTGCAGCACATTCAGCTCCTTTACTGATTATGCCATATCTTATGTAAAACCATGTATAGATGTTAAACAATACTGATACAGCCAAAAGGCAATCTGTGATGAATACTGCATTTTTAAAAGTTTGGGGGTATTTGTTTGAGTGCGTGCGAGTGAGACAGAGATGAGCATGTTGCTGCTTGTCTTAGCAGCATACTTGACTTTGAAAACTACAGTCAGCGATAAATTCTTGGACATATGGCAGATTTATGTGTGACTAAGTTTGATGAAAACACACAAATTTATGAAAATGAGGGACACACACACACACACATAGCATCTTTTATACATCACTGGCACCCTCCGCTGCATCCTGGGACACCAGTTCAGACAAGAGCGAGAGCCAATTAAAGTTCTTTAATCTAGGAAAATGACTGCATTTCTCTTTATGTATGCGCGCGTGTTGGACGGCTATCAACGCAGAGGAAAATGGCAGCTTGCGTGTCGCCGTCACACTTTCAGGTCATGCCAGTTGGCTTCCCCAACGTGTGACAGCGGTGAGATCCAGACAGAGCAGGAACAAGAAAAAGAGCAGAAGGGGAGAACATGGCAGCCGAGGACTACCACTTCTACATCAAACGAATGTTGTCACAACAGAGGAACTGAGCCGCCCCTGTTAACTGTGACACCATTCAGCTGCTCGTCACACTGAGCAAGGCAAGGTGGAAACCTACTGTAAGTCAAGCAAGCACACTGTTTATTAAATAAGAGAGCAGGAGAGAAGGGAGAGAGCGGCGATGCGGCGGCGGTGGCGGCAAAGTGAGCATACTGTAGTGTTGTCAAATCTTCGTAAGTAGCATGGAAAGGCAGCATTTTCTCATCCCTCCATGAAATTGAATGTTGGGGAGGGAAATGAAGTGTGCCTTCCAATAACAGTAAAGGCAATCATTGAAGCTTGCACTTGAGAAATATGATATTGAGAGGCTGGCGCTGGAGTTTGAGTAGTGCTGAAAGAAACAACAAAAGTGATTATTTGGTGGTATTATTTTATGGTTGATGCAGCATATTTCTATAATGCGCCGCTGAGGGAAGGCTGAGGTCAGCTTAAAAGGTAAAGGCAGATGGAATCATTGTGTATCCTGAAAAGTGAGTCCCTTGAAACAATAACAACCCTTTTTGCAAAGATAATTTTATAATTCACTCAGTGTAAACATCAAAGTTGGCAAAAGAGGCACAGTCAAGTTTCTGTATGATCTTAAAAGCGTGTATCATATCATTAAGTGCTATAAATGTTGCAGTCTCTGCAAAACCAGATTTGTATCCATATGTTGGCATTTTAGCAAACAGCATCAGATGGATCGGCAGAAGTTTTGCAGTCATACAAAATTTTAAAGAAACAGCTAAATGATCAGCAGCCAGACTTGGTCTGAAAGAACTGTTGTCTGTGACAGAAGGAAAATGGGAGGGGAAAAAGGAGTAGGAGTGTCAGGAAGACAGACCAAGAAGAAAGGCTGTCTCCTAGCGGGCGCCGGCGTATGGTCCTGTCAGTCGTCATCGCGTGCCACTCTCTCTGCTCGACACAGTGAAACTGAAGCAATGTACCCCATGAAATATTTACCAAAGTTGTCTTTGCTTAAAAAGAAGGGGGGAGCAAGGGGGAGGCAAAAAATGTGCTGCGATGTGATAGATGGAGAGTCCCCCAAATGCTCTTGATGTCAGGTTTGCTTAGGCCTCTTTACAAAGGGTGGGGGGGGCCACAGAGAGACCAGCAGGGGGTCCATTAAATGTTCACACAAATGTACCCCTAACAGCGCGCCAGTCTCCAGAGCAAAAGCCCCCGATCTCAAAAACACTCTGCTAATTCTGCTGCACTCTCTAAACATCCAAAGCATGCTTTTGCTAGGACCGCTGACTCTGCTGGCTCCTGCTTTTCCACAACATTTTTACGTGTGAGGACAATTCTTTACTGTCACTGTTGATGCTTGAGGTGAGTGTAGCACACTGTCACAACGCTCGCCGTTAGTGCTGTTACTGTGAGTAAATTACAGACCGTAAATTCATTGCTTTCAACCAGGTCGCACTTTGACATTTGAAACTCCCGTGTATTTATTGCCACTCTAACCAATGAGATCTATTTGCAAATACCAGTCTGAACCAGCTTTGAACACTGAGGCCAAGTGAGGCAATCTATAATGTTTTTATGCTGATGGAGAGGTGGGAACCCACCAACGCAAAGAAAGAATGAATGAATCAGCAGAAGAAGAAGAAGGAAGAAGAAGAAGAAGAAGAAGAAGGAGGAGGAGGAGGAGGAGGAGGAAGAGGATGAAGAAGAAGAAGAAGAAGAAGGAAGATAATGATGATGATGATGATGATGATGAAGGAGAAGATGAAGGAAGAAGATGATGATATTAAAGGAGAAGAAGGAAGAAGATGATGATGTCGATGATGATGATGAAGGAGAAGAAAACGGAAGGAGAAGAAGATGATGATGATGATGATGATGATGATGATGATGAAGGACAAGAAGACAAAGATGATGAAGAGTAAAAAGAAGAAAAAAGATGATGATGAAGATAAAAATGAAAGAAGATGATGATAATGCTGATGAAGAAGAAGATGATGATGAAGAGGAAAAAAAGAGGAAGATGATGAAGATGAAGAATGATAATGATGATGATGATGATGATGATGATGATGATGGAAGAGAAGAAGATGATGATGACAATAATGATGGTGAAGATGATGATGGTGGTGATGACACGGCAGGAGAAGGCAGGTTAAAGTCATATAGCATTAGAGAAAAGACTGAAGGATAATTAGCTCCTAATTAGGCTGCATCACAGATGAGGTGATTCATTAGTAATGTAGCATTGCTTTTGAAACAGATAACACTGTCATGGCCGCTGCATTTCTGATGGCCTCTGTTGCTGGGATGAAGTCTGTAATGAAAAAAAAAAAAACGCCATTAAGGCTTCACGGAAGACAATGAGACCAAGTCCTTTGCATCTGTGTAAAAAGGTCACGCCAGTCCCCCGCCTTAATGTAGCACACTCCGTAATACACTCCCTTCCTGATCAGGCTTTGTGATTTAGACATCTCTAGAACATGAAGGGTATGCCCCAACTGAACATATGGCTGGATCGGATGCGACAGAGATGCTTGATCAGGCAGTGAAGAGGTATGAAACTCAACTGCTTACGAGCGGCTGACGACCTCTTGAGAATCCAAGTGTCGCACTCGTGTTTAAGTGGCACGTAGCAGCTGACATGTCTCCTACAGTAAACAGACGCAAAGCTTAAGATTGCTTGATGATAAATGGTTAGCACTTACCAGCGCTTTTCACGAGCTGGTTTGTAGCTGCGTTCCATGCAATGAAGAATAAATCAGTTCCGTCGCACCAGCGGAAATCCGTTAACATAAAAAATTTATAATATCCTAAAATCCAATAAGCCTTCACTTTTCTCACAGAGATGATAAAATATCAACAGGAGAAAGAAAATACATGACGTGCACGACGAACAACAGTAGAGTAAAAAGTAGCCTGTTGTGCATCGTCTACTGCACGCAAGAACTCTGCACTGAACAACAACCAGCCTGTCCTCATCTAATAACACAACAAAGAGCTTTAGTGTGCCAAAAATGGTCACATTTACTGTTCCATCACAGTTAAAATGATGTCCAAACAGCCAATCTACTTACTCTATAGCCATGGCCATTAATAAATAAAATACTATCAGTATAGGGCTATGAAAAGACATAATGCACTTCATCTTCAAACACCTCGAGGTTCACAGAAAATGAACATCAATGTACCTCTAGGATCGTATCTGGACACCTCAGTCAACACTTCCAATGTTTGAAATGAGACTGGATGATAGCTAAAGGTAAAGACGGGGTTAGATGAACTGGATGTATTTCAGAGGCCAGTTTTTCAAACCTTACTTATATCCTAACCTTTATGTTTGACACAAGGAAGTCTTTGTAGAAAGTAATAAAGTAATAAACAAACATATACACTAAAAGCTGCTCTATCGTGAATCTTAAAAGGCCAATCAACATTCTTTGAAGTCTTTTGGACATCCATCACTTTTCCATCTTACAGACTAAGTATTTTTCTGTTTCAACCTTCTGGACAACCTTTTTATTCTATTTCTTTTGCCATATGTTCCCTGACCTTTTAAGCAGGGTTATTTATTTAACAGATGTCGAAATAAAGAAAAAAGGGTTCATTTGAGGTAAAAAAAATATATATTGTTTTGGTTCTAGTACTGAAAAGACACCATCATATTAGCAACAATTGCACATTTTCTAAATGACAGCTAGCCCAAATTGTGAAAAGGAACATCAAGAAAGGATATACTTCATAAATATATCAGTATCATAGCTGTATGAAAACTAAGGGCAGACTCATCGAAATCTAACGACAGCAATGTCACATTTTGGATGATTTGGCGTTTTATTTTATAAGACTTCATTGGCTAGGCGATAAAAGGGAGCATTACAGTAATTAACCATGGTAGCAATGAACGCATCTACATGTCACTCTACAAAGGAAGGAGAACAAAAGAGGCAGTTTTGGTGATATTTCTAAGGGGACATCAAAATCCAGACCGGTGCTGCTGCTAACAGCAATAGTGCAAACAAAACCCTTCCATTTCAAGTCCATGTGCATTGCAGTGGGGTTTTCATGTAAAGACAGCGGACAGGAACTTGCCTTATAATTTATATTCGATGATGGAGCTACACTAAGAGAAGCCAGGCGGACGGTGAAATCTAATCTGAACCTCAATGTTTTTTGTCTATGGAAATGACGAGCTTCTTATCGGCAGAGTGGGTTATTTGAGCAGATCCTCGCTGTGGCTTAGCGATGGGACTCAATCACTGCTGCCCAGCGATACGCCTCACTTTCGTCCTCTCCCTCTCTCATCTTTTTATCTGGAGGAGCGGAAATGAAAGGATGCTATCTCGCACTCGCCGCGTCCTCAGTTCAGGAGACGGGGAGAGGCACGGACATTTTCTTTTAGGCTTAGCTGTCAGATGAAAACGTGGTTTATGAACCTGCGCTCAGAAAGAAATATGTTGGCAGTTTAGGGACTCTAAATTAACACAGACTGAAGAAAGGAAGGTATTATGAGGTTATTTGTGTCGTGGCTGTCAAGATAGGATAGAGGCATGAGATAAATCTAATCACACTCTGGTAACTAGCAGAACATCACTGCGTCAACTCACCAGTGGCTCCATTTCCAACTCTGGAGTAATCAAGCTTTTGCACATTATTGTTAATGGAACACAATTTTTCTTCATTTTGTGCTTCTCGTCTTGATTTTCTCTTGTCTCTATATTGTTCCTGGAGGTTATTGCACACAGTCGGTGCAGACAGCAGTGCTTTGTTTTCCTATGCACATCTATCTTGCCACTGTTAGAAAGTTGTTTTTAACAGCCAATGGAAAGGTTTTGGGTAGGGATCAAAGTAAAATGGCACAAAGAGGGAAAGATTTCGATCTGCTTTAGGTGGATGAAGGAAGGGATCGATGATGTATACGCACAGCATTTATGAAGTCAATTTATTTCATTGGAATTGGTGTGATCATTGGATTCACACACACTTTGGTGAACTTTGACATGCAAATTCCCAACATTTTAACAACTGCAAGCTGTCTTTTGAGTCCAAAACTGGAGGAAACTGTTGTATTAGCCGCGTCAAGCTGGAATTATGCTTCTGCAAAGATGCACATAAATGTCTCCATACCAACTAGGAGGCTACGGCCGTTCAAGCAGCTCTGTGAGGCTGTGTTACACAGTACACAGTGGTATTTTAAGCTGAATGTTCCACGATCCACTACATTAGTTTAATGTGTTTAATGTGCATGATAACATCAATACTTAACACTAAGTATAGCTGAGGTTGGTGGGAGTGTTATCAGTTTTGCAGGTATAAATTAATCTAACCTAATGATGGTGCTAGATGAGGACAAATTTCACGAGGAGAGACCATGAATGTCTGTACCAAATTTCATGGCAATCCATCCAATAATTGTTACACGTGACACGAATGTTTACAGACGACAGTGAGTAGAATCAAGTAGTCACTACTCAGGATGTTTTCACACTTGCGTAGTCCAGTTAAATCAGTTTGCTTCGTCATGATTGCACTCTGGCGTGGACCAAAAAAGGAGGTGGTCTCAGTCCAGTCTCGAATGAACTCTGGACCGGTTCGTTTCTTGTGGGAATGTGATCCCACTCAACTACCTGGTGTACTCTGCACGTTTGAGCTAAATGGCTCCTGTAGCCAGTTATGCATTAGTATGTTGTTGTACACAGTCAATATTAGCTCCCTTGCTCTGCTCAGTCGTGTGAAGGCAACACATCTTTGCACAGTGTGAAGCAGTAGAGTACATCAAGACGTTTCCTCTAATTGCATTCGATATTCTGTTGGTATAGTTTTGACTGTTATATTGCCCAAATAATTACCACAGCTATGAGCAAATGCAACTGTGCTGGTGCTCCATGTTGAACTGCATAGCCATGTTTCTCTCACAGATGTAGGTATAAGAAATAAAGGAATGAAGGAGTGAAGGATGAATGTGGATAGCGAGAAGAAATGGAAAAAAAGAGAGAGAAAAGAGGAAACAAAGACCGTTGGGGCTCACCTTGACACTGTCTCCTTTTGTCAGGATGTCCCAGAGTGTGTGCTGAAACTTGGTGAGATCCATCTGATGGCCTCCCCCCAACAAAGCCTGCAAAGAGTGGTAAGAGTCAAATTCAAATACTTTTTAATTAAAGAATAATTAGTCACAGTCAAATAGCATACAAACACCGTGCAAACACAGTTCATGAATCAAACATGGGGGGAAAAAAATGTCTAGAGCCTCTCTGTCTTCACAGGCACTCAACATAGACCATGTTGTCTTCTCTTGTAAATTCTTAATACAACCAAATACACGACCTGCGCCACAAATGCACACATCTCCTCAAAAGCATGTATACATTCTGACACATCTTAGGATGCACACACAAGCTCGTAATCTTACATCTATTGCAGAGTGCCTGCTGGCCCCCACAGGTATGGGCTTATGAAAAGTGCATTACATGACTGATAATAAACCGCACACCATCCATCTCCCATTCAGCTCACCTCCCAATAATCCCCGCTGCCATATCTGCTTATCTATTCAAGTCACTCTCTCATTAAATCAGCTTTTACAGCCAAACGGAAGAAGTTTACTGCTTATAGAAGTCAAATACCATTAATCACGGAAAAGGCTGTAGTTATACAGATAAACTGCATGTTTTAATTCACTGGAGGACAAACACATCATTCCTCGTATCTGAATAAACTCCTGCCGAGAAAAAAAAAAAAAAAAGGAGGGGGGGAAATTGACAAGCGAATTAATCTGCTGTCTTTTGCCTGCTGAAATGGAAGGCAGTGAGGCGGTGCGTACCAGTGGATGCCCATCAGTCACAGGACCTTGTGCGAGGCCCGAAAGAGCCGAATGCGATGCTGCTGTGCATTGGAAGGTAAAGGATGGGGACGGAGGGGTGGAAGGTGGTGCAGCTTTCAGTGTTTATTCATCTGAAACAGTGTCCCCTGGAAGCCATTTTGGCAGCGATGTATCACAGCAGGCACTGACCTTTAGATACTATGCACAATTAAGCTAAGATAATAAACACGGCTGCGGATGTGGACATTTGGACAGGAAGGCAGGTGCTGTGAAAAGTTCTTTTGTGCTTAGGTAGCCTTTGCAAAGCCAAACTGAAAAGTGTTTGTTTGAAATGCATACAAATGATGTCGTGTGCGTCGAGAGGAAATGAGCTGAATGCGAGTTTTGTTCGAGGCTGAAGTTCAGAGTTTGTTATGCAGCATTCAGTCTTTTTTTTTAGTCTTTTGTTATGGGTGACATGCTCTTTGTATCTTGAGGTCGACCTCTGTTTATGAATAAGCAAAATTGTGCTTCGGTGGGACTTTTCATTTGTGAGGACTTGCTGTTTTTCTCAGCAATAAAATCATTTTAAGTACTGAACCACTGGTCATGCAAAACAAAGACATTTGAAGGCATCGCCACAGGTTTCAGAACGCTTTCGTGATGGGCATTTTTCACTAGTTTTTGACATTTCACAGACTAAACTGAAATGAATCGATCATGAAAATCCCCCCCAGTTGCAGCCGTGTACTGCAGTTTGTCAGATTCTGTTCGGTTAAGCAGCTGCCACAGATTCAAGCATTAGGCTCACGGTTGCGGAAATCCTCATGCTTCCCCCATCTGTTTTACACCCATCACAACAATCATTTTAGCTTGCTTGGCTAACAGTTTAAGAGTATAAAGATGACTGGGGAACTAATGTGAACCTTTTCCACTCCCGCGGTGTGTAACTGGAATGAGCCTCCACCCTGTCCATGTTAATTTACTGGAATAAAAAAAAACAGGAAATCTGGCTGACGACAAGAGAACAGAGTGTTTGCAGTCCAAAATGCTGCTAGAAAGTCAAAAATTCCTTCAAAATCCTCAACCAAAATGTGATATTATACAAATTCTTGTGGCTATATCGCACATTAAGCATGCCTCACTTTTAAGCAGCAGTACGCTCAGCCTGCAAACTGTATCTGAACTTCAATTTCTGAGCGATTTGACTCCCGTTATGTGGAAATTCACCAACGCTCCTGACAAATAAGCTGTGTAGTTGATTTAGTCAAACGAACACGAGGGCTGATAAAACAGTATGCAAAGATATTGCCTTACAGAGAGAAAGAAGAGAGGAAAGATCAAATAACATTGTTACATACTGCGTTATGTTATTTGATAGATCCAGCTGGTCCCAGAAGCAGTTCTACAAATACCACTTATATCCACCTGGCAAGAGAATATTGGGTTTCTCGTTGGAGTTATGAAATGTATCACCTTGCAAATATGTGGAAACAGCACAAAGAAAAAGATGAGACATTTATTACCATGAACCCACACAAGTGAAAACATTACCACTCCCACGCAGTATTAAAGCACATACAGCATGTGTGCATACTGAATGTACACAGAAAGTCACATATGTAATAAAGCTGCCAGCTACTTATGTCAGTTTGCCTCATCTGTGCATCTCTGTCACTCAGTTAAAGCTTTCATCCTTCGCTCAGTCAACTACCCGGCAGCAAATACAGCAGCACAGCATGCTGTTCGGATAGAAAAGTACTTGCTAGTGATCCCCTTTCAGGCCCTTTGACAGATGAGGGCGGAAACATCGACCAAAATAATAGAAGTCAGGGGCAGATTTCCCAGGGTAGCAAGAACACCGGTCATCTTAGCCGATACCGAATGGTACATACAATCCCCCGAGTGCGGAGGTCCAATTTGAAGCCCAGATGGTTTTCACTGAAACCTTTTCCTGGTAATTTCAGCCACGACCGTTCTGGAAAAAGTGAGCCTCAAAATCTCAAGTTTAATTTGGTGACCAGAGATTATTCTCACACTGCTACAGCACTTTTCTAGGCGTTCAGGCGACGAGAAATGTCTTTATATCATGTGAAAGATAAAAGTAAAGTCTCAATAAAACAAGAAAACGACACCAGGTGACTGAGGGAAGAGATGGCAGCTGCTTGCTGAATACTTATTGAAATGTAGGTGGTAGTCGTCAGCTTTGTACAAGCTAGATGCATGTTTACAGTCACTGCGACTTAAGCATTGACTGATTCAACCAAGAAGCTGATAGGAAACATAATAATCTCGCAATGTGCCTGATTAGGCCACCTGGGGCGAAGTAATTAGGTGAAACTAAATCAAACTCCATAATCTAAAGCTTTTTTGGGCTAACTTCACTTGCATCTGCAGAGGAAAAATCCTTAAGGTAAATTCTGTTGCAGTTGAGCTTTCAGCTTTCTGCCCTGTCATTTCTTTGCTTATTCACACTGCTGCTGGTACATATCTAAGTGTTCTGTGTGTCAGTGGAAGTCAGCATAAAATTCGGTGTTTTTAAGACTCAGATTGAACTTCAAAGAGACTTGGCTTGGACCGCAGGAACACTTTGCTTTTCAGGTAGCAGCCTTGATTTTTGGCACAGGTATGGTACATGCATACCAATGCTGAATTCTTAAAAACTGTGTTCGTTAATCAGTTAGCTGATCGTCAGGAAATTAATTGAGAGCTGTTTTGTATTCCTCCAGAGTGAATGTCTTTGGGTTTGTGGACAAGAAATGTGAAGACCTCACCTTGGGTTCGGGGAGGCAGTGAGGCATTTTTCTCCATTTTCTGACACGGCAGACTAAACTAATTCATGGATTAATTAAAAACAGAATTTGACAGTTTAATCAGTGATGAAAATATGAAACGTCTAAATATTTATTTTCCATCCAATTATCCATCCGTCTATCCATCACATGCGCACATTGTTTTATTTTAGTAACATTCAAGCGATCCCAGTAAAATATTACGTATGTACATATTGGAGGAGATAAGTCATGGAGTAAAAATGTTGTTTTCACAGCATATCAGCGGTACGTCTACTCGAGCTGCAACAAACAGCAGCAGTTTTGATAAAATCCAATTATCATTTATGTACTTTCTTAAGCAAAAGTGGCAATATAACCGATTTCAGCTTCTATAATGTGATTTTTTTGGGGGGTTTTCTTACTCTTCTCTGATTGTAAACTGAATATCTTTGGGGTTTGACTATTGGATGGATAAAATAAAACATCTGTTGCCGGAGCTGTTTGAACTTGTGAAGGGCATTTTTCACTGCTTGCTGACAATTTATCGTATCTATTTTAGCCCACCTATGTACAAAATGACACCGTGCAAATTTACAGCAAAGCTCAGTTTCAGCCTTTACTGACGCAGAAATCAGATTGCTGCTGTTAGATTCTTTAACCATGCTAATGAACTCTGCCTCTGTTCTTAAGATAAAAGCGAGAAGACAGGCAGATGGATCGATATATAGCACGGCATCAGTCTATATTTTGCTCAGTATCCGGGCCCAGGGAACATTTCATAAAGGCCATAGGGTCGGCTTATCACGGAGCTAAATGCCAATGTAATTATTAGTGTCTGGAGATAGTGGAAAGGGAAGCACATCCTGCGGCAGTACACCATATTTAATTAATGAATGTCACTCTGTAGAGGGAGTGAGGGGAGTGCGTGAGAAAAGAGAAAGAAGCAGGGAGGCAGAGTGACAACAATACTGATCCGGACTTAAGTGCACAGACGCACAACCACACCAGGTACATGTAGAAATGCACTGAATAACAAACACAGCAGGCCGAGATTAAACAAGCATGAGAACATGAGCATAATCAGGTTCTTAGTTTAAACCTTGTTATAGAACTATAGGGACACAAACACCCACAAATTGTGTTCATAACCCTGCAAATAAACAGCGTGTGTCTGTGCTAGCTGCTATTTGTATCCAAATGACACACAAGCCTGACACACAGTCTGTATATGAGCATGTTCTGTAGAGTACTGCTCTGTATTTTCAGCATTGACTCTTTAACCAGCTGCTACTGTTGGATGTTCGGTAAAAGCCAGACAATGTGCGCTCCGGTGCACAGAATTGCCACCTGCGAGCGTGGGTGCGTTTTGACCAACAACACCATGATAACCAAGTCGGCGCGCAGCAACTCAGTTTAGTGACAAATCAACTACAGAACCGGTTTTCAAAAGACGAGTGACTCAGTGGAACTCAGATCATCCTCCAGACTGAAAAACTGCCGAGCAGATGTTGTTCATCAACAACACACTGGTTTATATTTAAACATGTGTATCTGCGATGCTCAGATTGAAACAGACTGTGCTTTACCTTTGTCGTACGCCTTCGCTGTTGCTGCTTAACATGATGGAGGAGGAGGAGTTCAGTGTGTTTGCAGTTTAACACGGTATGTTGAGTTAGCTTTCCTTTAGCTTTTGGAGGCATCTGATGACTGGTCATTATGAATATTGGGGGAAAGAGGTCCATTTTTCATATACTGTCGTCTGCACGCGCAGCACATTTCAGCTGGGCATCAAAACCACAATCAATGCTTTGGACCTACAGGCCCGGACTTCAGCCCGTCTCACCACTGCAGCAGGAACTCTCCTCTGCTGAACCCGTGGTATCTGAGCACCGGTGGAGTCTAACGCTTGGACCAACTTCACTGAAATAAATACAGAGACAGGAGAGGTGCACACTCATGCCACTGCTGTTCAGTAACAGAAGTCTGAGTCCTGTCTTACTTTGGTGAAGGTCAAGGGGGTCAGGTGTCCTGTCTGTTTGCTTTTCCTGCTGTCAGGGAGTATGCACACGACAGGCGGCTTGTCACACAGGATGCAAGCTTCCATGATGCCCCCCATGTTTCTTTTTTCGCTCCTTGCCCCCCTCAATCACAACCCTCTATCTTGGAGTGCTACTTGAGTCATGACTACACCTGGGACCCTCTCGCCTCGGTGCCATTTCTGTCATCGGATCAGCTGCTGACTCCAGCCCTGTATCCCCTGTCTTTTGTTCTCTGCCCACGTATTAACTCTGAACTGCCTGGAGAACAGAAAAGGAGTTGAGGCGGCTATGAAAAAAGAAAATAGATCAAGGTCCTGGAAAGCTGCAAAAAAAAAAAAAAAAGAAGATGTCTCTAAATGTTTCTTATGCAACAATTTCTATCCCTCTCACACATTTCTTCTGAAGGCGACACTCCTCGGCACACAGAAGTGGGTATTCTTGTTTGGAAACAATAGCAGGCGTGCTTCTGAGGCAACTGTTAAGCTATTGCAAAGCAGATGCTTTTTTCTCTCGCCAATCAATTTAACACCTACACCTCCCCTCTCCTCCTTCATGCCGGCTTTGGCTCATCAGTTTTAAATGGCACAAGGCATTCTTGCATTGTTCTTTTGACTTACTCAGAGGACAAGAAATGTTTCTGCTGAAGTAACAGCCCTATCAAGCCTTAATCACCAATAGGTTGGGTCAGCACAGCAAAAAAAAAAAAAAAAGAAAAGAATAAAGCACAGCGAGAGAACGTATTACAAAAGACAATAACACACTGTTGCAGTATGTGAAGACTCACTGGTTTCTCTACTTTTGTAGAGGCAATTATATTTCAGAGAGTCTGTAAAAACAGGATGAAGATTTGGAAACAATTTTCTCCCCCCCCCCTCTCTGAATCTCGCGCTAGACAGAATTGCAAGGGAAAAAGCCATCTGTGTCTGACTCTTATCCCTGGCTTCTCCGGAGCCTGGATGAGCCTGAGCCAGCAAATGTCAGTCGGATAAAGACCAAGCCTGACAGACAGACACAGGAGTTTTGTCATTCCGTGTGTCATCCCTTTGCTAGCAAGCCCAATCTTTGCCGGTCTCAAAAGCCCCGAGATGATGGGGGAAGGAAACATTCTCGGGGTGAACGTCAGGTTGTGTAACTCCTCCAAGCGCCACAACGGCTGAAACGTTGAGGACGTGCACTATTCTGGTGCCCCTGCGGCCTTTGAGAGCTTTCATTATTGTCTTATGTGCTGTGCGGCGGGGTCACCATGGAAACACAAAAACACATCAACAGTTTCTCCACAGAGGACACGAGGTTCTTCAACAACATGTTCTTCCAGGAGCCAGTGGTCTGTCCGGGGTCAGAGGATAGACGGCGTGACTTGATATTTAGAAAGAAAACACAGGATTCTGCAATTCGTCCGCAAGCAAATGCAGCTCAGGCTTGATTATTTACATGTTTGCATGTGATCAGCACGCGACAACACTTCAGGGCCGGCATTAATTATTATTGACTTTCAGAAGAATCTGATTGTGATTACTGATCACATCTGTTGTTTAGATTAATTCATCTCAAGCAAATTTACTTCAAATGAACAAAATGAGCTGCTCAAGTATTAGTTTGACATGTTTCTAAAACTTTTGTTTGGTGTGTTACATGAGATTCTGAGAAACATATCAAACGTTTCAAGGTTGTGAAAATCAATTTACAGCAATATTGATCTCTTATTAATGGGTCTAATTGTGGCCGACTGTGTCACGAGCCGTATGTCCAACATATATGTTTGTGTGTTTGTGCATTTTGAAGAATCATATTAAAAAACTTTGACAGAAACAGCAAAATTAAAAAAAACTAGTAACCAATTTCATAAGTTTTTACGCGTGTTTGACGTTTTAATGCACTTAATGGGAGATGGAAGCAGCTCTGACGTAGCGAACGATTAACCAAGAAAAGAAGAAGAAGCTGTTCCTGCAGATTAAGGAGCCTCCTCATCGCTCCACACAGATCGGATGTAACCTTCTTCACATTTACACATGAAAAAAACAGAACTGTCATATTTCCTTTGTGTTTTCTACATAACAGCTGTGGAAGCAAACAAGCTTAAAATTTGCAATACATTTGGATGGAAACCCAGTCACAGCTCCCGAGGCAGCTAGCTACAGCTAATAATCCAGGAAACTGCTTCCTGTATTTAATTTCTCTGTTTACTGGACTCAGTCAATCATTCCAAATGATTATATCTTATGAATGATATGTGAATGATATGTTTTGCTGAGATTCTCTGCAACAACAGTGATTAAGTGCAAATGTATTATGATGTATAGCTATGCTAAGGTCACACTAACTGAGACCCTGGTTGAAAAATACCAGAGTTTTCCTTAACGCTGTCATGAACTCAAACCTCCTTTCTGACGCTGCCCATTAAATAAAAAGCATTTACATTCAGTAATTACAACTTCACATGTTATTTTTCATTCTCGCACTGGATTGAAATTGCCTTCACGCAAATGAGGCATTCACAGGAAACAATTCAGCACGTAATCCGGCAGTCTTTAATTTCAGCCTCATCCGCCTTACTATTTACTGTTCCCTCTCCTACAGCCGGATCAGAGCTGAAGTCACGGCTAATGAACACTCAACATTTTCTACTGCTGCAGCGTCACATCAAAAACATTATTAAACCGCGCTTGTTGTTACCACAAGTGCCCACAGGTGTCGCCAAATCAACGAGGGCTGAAACCTTAAGGATGACGACTTATATCATGATATAGCATACATACCATCCACCCTGAACCATACCGTAGACAGAAATGCATCTACATAAAATAAGCTGATTATCTTCTTTCTGTCATTAGCATAATTTAGGAATAATCCATCTGAAATGCTCCTGACATGTTAGGGGGTATTTAGAGTTTGCTCCCACTGGTAAAACATCCTTTCTGTTCTTGTGATACAGTTTAAGATCCGTGATCAATGTGTTTACCTGGGAGGCACTTGCAGAGACTGTCCCACAGGAAACCGATGTCTATTCTCCGCGGACGTCGCTCTTTGCACAGTGTGTACTCTGTTCTTGGGAGCTGCAGTTACACGGGTGCAACATCAATAGTATTTGTCAAGTGGTTAAAGCTGATAAGAATACAAATGATTGCCTTGAGCTTGCTTCAAGGCTGGTTTGTCAGTACTGCTTGTAAGACAGAATTTTCAGCGATGGAGTCAAAGCGGTACAAACACAGCTGTGGGATTCAACTTTCTTAAGTCTGTCACTGTGTTGTATTTTTTTTATACATTGCATTTTTTTTTTTTCCCTGCCATTATTGTTCATATTTCGTCTGGATGCTTATGAGAACGGCAAAACTCTGTCGAGAAACGAACTGTAAATAAGAAAAAAGTGACAGGTAAACAGATACAGCAAACATACAGATAAATAAGACGCCTCGTGATGTGAGACGCCTCTGTCAGGACTTGTTGGAGCAGCATAAAGCGATGCCTCTTCGCTCTGCTCCTTCCCTCTCTTGCATCTGACCTCCTGCTGGTTCCATTACCTGCGCCACCCGCGTGACCTCGGGCACATCCAATCACGACAGTTACATAACAAAAGACGAGCGCGGAGAAGATTAGAGGCGCCGGGGAAGAGGGCGAGGCGAGAGATTGAGGAGTGTCAGGTGCACACCCAGAAATGAATTAAAAAAAAAAAAAAAAGTCTTTCACAGTTTCCACCCAAATCATGCGTCGCACCATCCTTCCTCCGCCTCCCCTCGCTGCGCTCCTATCTCAAAAGAACATGACACATTACAGCATTTTTTTTAGCAGGTCAGTTTTCTCTACCTCAGCTCTACAAACTGCATATCACTCCACCTCTGGTTTCAGCCTGTCATTTCGCATTATATAACTTGAAAGCACTCCAGCTGGGAAGCAAAAACATGACGCGTGTGATGGGAGGTGATGAATGGTACTGAGGGGGGAAAGGCGCAGACAACCCCTTTTTTCCATCAGCCCAGATAGGCTCATATACCCAGCAGGCTTTTAGCACAAGACTATAATCTTGTTGGAGTACAGAAAATGATATGCAAAACCCGTATATGGCTGCCAGTGTTTACTACCATGACTCGGCTTGCCTGCACATACCTAATTCTACCATCGAAGTTACTGAGATCATGCAGTGTAAGCCGTGTATGGCTATCCTTCACTACTGTATAATCCACAAGCAACCACAGCGTGGAACGGCAGGCCTGTGCATACACAACTGTAACATCATGGCCTACATCCATGTAGTCAGATCAGTGAGAGTACAGCTTAGGTCTGCAGATATCAAACTTTTAGGTTACTCACAGTGAGCATATATCGCTCTAAAAAAAAAAGGCATTTCACAAAGTTAAATACAAAAAAAAAAAATCCCTGCTCTCATAGTCCCATCCAGAACTCTCCTCAGACCACACAAATTAAATCCTAGAATCACTGCAAGCTTACAAAACCTCCCCGCAAATGCATGAAAAAGGAAATTCTTGGAGGCAGATGAGGATTGTTCCTTTCTGAACGGGAGGGATCTCTCTCTTTTTTTTTTTTTCAGAGAGAGAGACAGAGAGAGCGAGGCAGGAAAGCAGCACCGGAGGCCCAGCCCATGACAAAACAAAGAGATTAAATGACCTGTGAATGTGACTTTCCATTTTTCCATTAGCTCGCACTCAACTTAGAGGCCTGCTGCCCCCTCCTGGAGGCTGGCGAGGCATCATCGAGCGGGATGCACTGTGACGCCTGCTGATTTGAATTCTAACCTGCCAGTCTTTTGGGTTGATTAAATGTGCAACAATTACAGTTGGGGGTTATATCTGGACTCTGGGTGTAATGAGAAATTTATATGCAGCACTGCAGTGCAGGAAAAGGCCATTTTACTGTATGTAGCACAACATTGTAGAGGGTACATGCTGATTCAATATGTACCATGAAATCTCTCTCTTCAGTAATGTCTTGCAAATTCAGGGAAGATCTGATTCTTGCCTTCGAGAGCTGAATAGCTGAAATCTGCTGTCTTGATATAAAACAGAATGCAAATATGCCGGGGCCCCCCCTCTGAAGTGAGATTTCAGTGCTGGCCAGGGCCAAATGTCAACCAGTCCAAACAGATGGTGTGAAGAGCCGGGCCGTGCGGCTGACCTTGTGGCTGGTGACTTGGGGTGGAAATGCAACGCGAGACACCGGGTGTGTTTGTTTTTTGGTTTGTTTTTTCGCGTATCGCTGAATGTTGTGAACATCAAGAGAGATCGGCGTCGTTGCCAAGATAGAAAGGTGAAGTCACGTCAGGCCGGCTTGCTTTGCAGGTGCTTTCTGGATCTGTGGGATGCTGTCAGTCTGTCACGATGAAACAACGTGAAGCTTTCTACTGCTGATGACTGTAAACATTTTATGGGAAGCATTTTTACAAGATTATTTGTATCAGCAATTAATTTGTCTTTGTCCAATACACAAAGATATTCAATTTACGATTGTACAAAACAGACAAAAGCTACAAATACTCACATTAGGGAAGCTGAAACCACTGAAAATGCTTGTCATTTCAAATGTATTAAAGCGCCTACTTCACTGTCAGAAATGCAGGAAATTCCTGACAATTAATAATGAATCGACTAATTGTTTCACCACTAATTACTGTATCCTATTTGCATTTATGACAAGTTAAGTTTTTGAGACAATTTTGTAAAAAGTGTCATAAAGCGATCAGAGAAATAATTGGAAATTTCATCATGTACTTATTCCATGACGTGCCAAACCCCATCTGCTGATAAAGATCATGTGATACGATCAAAAGCTCCAGAACAGCTGCTAAATCGACGTTAAAACGAGCTTTGTTAACTACTCAATAACAAACTTCAACTCTATAATGTGAGTGAAAATACAACTTCCAAGCAGTTTACCGACAAATGGAGCATTTAGTCTCCTTGTGCTATAGCATTCAGGACTTCTTAAAGGCAGTTATAGATGCCAAAGAGTTCATTATAATGAGATCTTTAAGGTTCTGTTGTTCCCCTTTGTCCATGCACCACTACCTCCCAACTACACTGTCTTCATTTCTGCCTTGTTACCAACTAATGCCAGCTTCCTCTTCCACTGTATATAGGAACCCCAGGGGTATAGCCAATATTACTTAACAGTGAAACAAGCAAGACTTCCATACCCACAAGCAAGCTGTTACGGGGAATTCCCAACCTTTAGTGCACCTACAGCAACGCTTTTCATCTGCGCACTTTAAAAAAAATGAAATTCGACCGTCTTTGCTCCTTTCTTATCGCTGCCAAGGCATTTTTTGAAAAATCAGGGGATTTGTTCGTTTCCCCGTTCAAAAAGAAAACATTGTATATTCAGCCTCTCTCCGTTTCTGGTAGACTGAGTAAGGGGCTTTGAAGGAAGGCGGGTGGGTAGTAGATGGATAAGTGAAATTCACCTCTGCACAAATGCCTATTTCTCGAGAGAAGGCAATTTCCTGCAGCTCTGTTCACCAGCACACAGCTACAGTCCGAGCTTGGTCACACATCAGCGCTCCTGAGAATGCATTGTCCTACGGTTAATGCCAAAAGAGAGGACGGTCCTCTCTTTGCAAGGTTTTGCTACGAGTCGATTTAGTGCAAATGCTTCAGTTTGAGTACTGAAATGATTTCTCTTCAGGTCTCTCCACTGTCTTTAACACTCTGAAGAAGGAGAAAACTCGACCAAAATGGCGCTTTTCTGTCAACGGTGGCAAGACATTCTTCTCGGATGCCTATGATTACCTTCTAAACGCAGCTGAACTTGAATCTACATTAACGGTGGTTTCTACAGGAACGGAGGGCCATAACATAATGATAGAATACTGAGGGAGCGCCACGTCAGAATA
The DNA here is from genome assembly GCF_051107435.1 of Chaetodon auriga. Classification (NCBI taxonomy): domain Eukaryota; kingdom Metazoa; phylum Chordata; class Actinopteri; order Chaetodontiformes; family Chaetodontidae; genus Chaetodon; species Chaetodon auriga. Next base: position 8,880,435 of record NC_135097.1, on the reverse strand, counting down.
TCCCTTTTCCCTCCCGAGTGGAGTGCCTCCTTTGATCATCAAATTGTCCTCCTGAAAATCCTCTCTGTTCTTGAATTATCTGGGCCGCTGAAGTGGAAACTGAATTTTCTGTAGAGGCCAAAGCTTCTTAAGAGCGAGGAAAAAGAAGGGGGAAACTAATAAAAAGGTGCAAAAATGACACAAATTGAATAAGCGTGCAAAAAAAATGTATACATATATATATATATATATGTGTATGGCCCTATCCCTGAGTGTGACAGAGGAAAGGTAATCAAGGTCTTCAGACATTACAGCTGAGCACCGATGAGGAAATAACTCTATTTTCATTTCTGCCCACATATACAAAAAAAAAAGGAAACAGCATGAATATTGTGTTATTGTGTCCTCTCAACAACAACACGTATTCATCAACCTGAAAGGATTTACACATATTTAGGATATGCACGGCCTGTGCAGCAGCATACCTGCAGAATTAAGGTCCCCAGAAAAGGTATTTTCATGATAGAAATACCAAAGAGGCGATAGCAAAGCAAAATCACTTATCTGAAATCCCTCCCAGTACACGGAATTAACTTCTCATACGGTAGAACTGTTGCTGCCCTTGGACCTTGATTAAGGTGCTAACACAGGGCCGCTTGTCAGTTCTAATGTAAATTGCCTGTTAAGTACTGTCAATGGCACCCTGTTTAATTTGCCCAGCTTGATCACCGTTTGTTGTGGTTGCAGTTAAGTACACATTTTCATATTCATGCATATTCATACCGATTCATCCTCCTCAGATGCAGCTGGATTCATTAGGAATGCCTCCCCGTTAGCCAGCAGAAACAACAAATGAGCGGTGATTTTTCCCATCCGTGAGCCTTTCATTTTGGTTACAGCTTGGGTGCTGCTTAGGTGTTTTTTGTTTTTCACTAACACCACAACATCTAACGATTTCTCTGGTTAGATGTTTTACAGCAGCTAAAATTAGCAGGCTAATGCAAGATGCACTCCTGTGGAGTGGAGGCCATTTCTGCTCAAAGCGTACATACAGCTAACGTCATTTTTAAAAAAATCTCTGTGAACACTTTTTCAGCAACGTGACAACCTGCTCACAAGTTGAACTTTTACGGCCCTGCAGTGGGAGAACCCAAGAGCTTTTTATTGTTTTTGTTTTTTTGTTTAGTGCATGTGCTTGTGTGTGTGATTGCGCATACCAATTGCCATTTATAATAGAAAAAGGAACAGGGAGAAGAAGAGGAAAAATTGAGCCCTAGCCATTTTGTTTACAGCCAGCGATTTTGATATCTGCTGCCTGGTAAGAGGGAGGCTCAACAAGTTTAAAGTGAAACAGACAGCCGCATTCTCACACATTGCAGCTTGAGGGAAAATCACTGTTGGGAAACTGTGCTCGTCCTATTCAGAATTCAAATGAATGTGGAAGGGACCCTGTTGTACGAGTGGAGAAAACAGTGGACCCAGACAGACAGCCAACTCAGGCAAGAAACAAATATCACAGAGAAGGCAAGGTGGATGTAGATCTGTATCAGCCTGTTGTTTAGCAACTCTGAAAAGTGCTAAACTACCCAACTTGACTTGTGTGGCTAACAATGGATGTTTTAAAACATTTACATTAGATGCTGATGTGCAATTGTGAGCTTGTAATTTTCATTCAATCTCACATCCACCAGGACTGTAAACACTCACTTGTGCACCAAATGTGTATTCATCTGTAAATAGTTCCCAACAAGTGCACTATTTACTCCTGTTTCAGTTATGTTCGCTAACATCTACATTACTGTTTTCGGAACTGATTAATCCATTCCCATGTTAGGTTGGTCTTCTCATGAGATGCACTGACAATAAGGAAAATACAGAAATAATTGTCCTTTAAATGATACTCTCCTAAAAATAAAAGTGGACATGCTGTACACAAACGTATTTAGATCATATACTGTACCTGACAATACCTTGTAAAGTACCTCAAGGTCAGATAGGACCATGGTTTAAAGCCTTGCAAAATACTCAACCTGAGTAAAGGCAATAGCCCCCCACAATACCCGCCAGCATTTCACTATAACCTGTATGAATAAAAGCAACTTACCACTGCTTCGTCCTCAGAGAGAACTCGCTCTTCATCATGGATGAGTGCCACTTTAGCCTGAACTTCATCCACTGTTATACTGGAAAAAGGAAAGAAAAGATGATAGCAGTGTGAGTTAGTCTTAGTATTTTGGTACAATGACAGGGGCCATTTTTACCCCCTACACTAAAATGTACAAAATAGAAACAATACTAAGGTTCATTCCATAAATAAATAATAAAAGCCTTCACGAGCTGAATGAAAGTCCTTCTGGTTCTTGACTACATTCATCCCCTCAAGTGCATTAACAAAATGTTGCTAGCACATTAGCATGCCTCACAGTTTAAAGCACATTTTGGAAGAGGCATGAGCTTTAATTCATTTTAACGACTGATGCTCTGAACATGTCGAGGCCTGTTCAGAAGGCACGTATTCCAGAGCGGACAAGTGTGGGCAAAACATTTCCACTGGACTTGCTGGGAAAATCTTTGTGATAATGAAAAATTGGACTTTCGGACCTAAAGCACGATGTTATGGCTTCACAAAGCATGAACCACAGTGCACAAGGTGCTAAATGAACCAGTCGGTATTTTTGTTTTCATCCGGAGTTTCAACTGATATGAGGATAAATTCAAAGTTGTCATTTTTTGGGTGGGTGGGTTTGGGCCCAGTCAACATTGGACTGGATTTTTAGCAGATCTGACTCTGAGTGGCACGTGACACAATGGGCGGCACACGACACAAAACGACACACAGCGCAATCAAAAATCACACACACCACCTCTTATCCTAAAACACTCAGATCTTCTCTTCAGCTATTCTTCCCTGCTGGTGTCTTTCTTGCAGAGGCTCCACCTAAACTAACATTACTGAGCTGAGATAATGACTGCATGGCCGGGATCAATCCCGGGGGTCCATCAAAAGCGGAAGAGCAGGCAAACATACAAAGCAAAGAGCTTGTTCCACTATAGAGGATCAATGCTCGGGGTAAGTGCTGAAGAAAAACAATGGCTCTCTCCATTGTGAGGCGGCACAGTGGCTGCAGCTCTAAAAACACGTGTGACGAAAACTGGCTTCGGCCCCAATCACGCGGGCATTTGCACACACATACGTATAGAGCACAGCATTGTAAAAGCAGCTGCACACCTACAGCGGGTTTGACTGAAAGAGACAGTGATGAACATTAGGGAACTCGCTCTCACTCACACACATACACTTATAATCCTGACAGAGAGGAGGGGATAAAAAGCACAACCTGTTCGTGGGCCTTTGGGAGGCTCCATCATGGTTCATTTCCTGAAGCAGTTGGTAGACTCTATTTATAGGCCAGCATACTGGTACCAGTTAATCCTGCACTGGGCTGCCAACTGCCTGCCAGCTGGCACAGTGGGTTGCACTTGTGTGTGGTGGTTCGGGATGCAATAATAGTAAGGAGGTCCAGAAGCTACCTTAATGACCAATGTGTGAGGGAGACTTTTTTCTCCCCATAGTACAAACTGATAGGAAGAAACTTCCAGACTTAACCTTTACTAACTATATGCTCTGGATGTGACTGAAACGCCTGAACCTGCTAACCCACAAATCACAGGAATAATAGCCTTTCCATATTCTCTTATGTATTTCAGACAGGATTCAAAACTTGGTGAAAAAAAAAATGTCAGCATTTTTGTCATGAAGTAATTATTGGTGGCTAAATGGACACAAAAATGAGATTAGTTCACAGTATAAATGAGAGAACAATTATCTGTGAATCTGCATTAAAGATAATTAGAAATTCCAATCGAGTGGATTAAGAACGGGGTAGTGTTTTGCTAAGTGTCCATAGGGACCAAGCTGAGAGCTTTTTACAAGATAAAGAGTGTGCGATGAGCATGCTAATCCGGTTCAAAGTCAGCAAACTGCCTGGCAATGTGCAAGCATCAGGTGTACCGGTGACTTTGGACTTTGCATTTATCGTAATGGCGACTAAATCGAGCTCGACACTTTGGTGTCTCGCCTGCAGAGCGTTTCGGGAAAAATGGTGATGTAGCATACATACACAGAGCCTCCGCCTCCTGCTTTATTCAAATGGGCATCAATGCATGTCCCGCCTCAAGATAGCCAGCTCACTGGATCCCACTGACGGACTGAAACGACGGCTGGATAGAAATAAGCGGGCACTTGCAGATATTTCAGCTTAGTAATGTGTTTGTTTAAGCGCAGGCCTGTGCAGAGACACGGCTTGGGATGGAGGGGATAGAGTGGATGGATGGAGGCAGAGCTGGGGAGGGTAGGGGATTGGGGGGGGCAGAAGGGCTGAATAATGGTACACATCCAGGCGCGGGAATGCATAAGTGTGCACATAGCGCTGCCTGGAAAATCGCTGCACAAGCACTTCGTCCTCGACGCAGCCATATGTTTTATAGCGCTTTCAGTTTACTATGCCCGGCCTCGCTTCCTTTCCAGGAGAATATGCCCAGTTAGCTTAAGCAGTATTGATTTTTCCAGGCGTGGTGTGGAAAGGTGAGGAAGGCGAGGGTGGGGACAGCAGTGTTAAAAAAAAAAAAAAAAAAAAAAAAAAAAAAGCATGAAGGGGGCAGCTTCATTGGATATCGCGCGCTCTGTTTTTCTGCAAGCCACCAGCAAATTTAAGTATCTCTCCTGAAAGCAAAATGGATGCCATTCTCTTTAAAGCTGGCAGAGGTTAAACACTGCTCACGACAGCAAGTTAGTGAGCCTGGGAGGGGAAGCTGGGAGACTCGGTGCGGGGGGGGGGGGGGGGGCGGGGGGGCAAGTGGGTCTGTTGGGACTTGCAGATTAAACAATGCACATACGGCAATGAATTACTTTTTGAAGCTGGCTGCAGAACAAATAGGTAGAAGAGGTTTCAGGGAAGGAGATGTGTGCACTCAACTCAGACTGATGAGACTCCGCTGCATCAGAAGTTAAGGTGGAACTAATGAGTGTAGTACATATACTGTACATATTGATTTGAATTAGGTGCTCGAGAAACACCCATTTATCTTATGGCACGGGTGATATAAGATAAAAATAAATGTGAGAGCGAAAATGTGACTCATTATTTCAACCCAAGCTTTATGGATCTGATTCATCGTTGGTTGTTTTTCTGTCACTTCGCAGCATTAGCAGGATTTCTCTCAAGGACGACAAGAATTACAAGCGAGTGAACACGACTTCTGTGGATCTGTTGCCCCGTCCGACATCATAATATTTCCCACAGCACCCCTCTTCCTGACTGATAAACATTTCAGGCTTTATTCTTTACATACAGCGACCTTTGTCTTCATGTGTTGTCTAGAACACTTAATACAACCCCGATTCCACAAGTTGGGACAGGAGCAACAGACGACTGGGAAAGTTGTGGAAGCTCCAAAAACACCTGTTTGGAACCTTCCACAGGTAAACAGGCTCATCAGGGGCATCCTGGAAAGGCTCAGCTGTTCACAAGCGAGGATGGAGCGAGGTTCACCATTTTATGAACACATGATTGGATGAAGGATATTATGTAATTAGCTGGGGGCTTTTAAATGAATCAGCTGAGTTTTCCATTGAAAAAGATTTCCACCTCAAAGACCTACATTTATCATGAATATTAGGAACTGCAGGGTGCTTGAACATCCCTTCTTTTTTTTGAGTTGTTAACTTGTATTTTGAAGCTGACCCTTACAACACGATTTAAAAGTACAATGTCAGTCATATTGTCACCATCTGAGCACAAAATGTGCCACAGTTATATTCACTTCACTAAACCTTGCTCACTGGGCAGTTCAGTAAGAGAAGCACAGTGTTCAAGGACAGTCGATCATTTGGTAGAAAAAAGGAAAATTTAGAGCCAGATTTGAAACCTTCAACCTTGTTCTTTTTTTTCCACGCTCCCCGGCCTTCATGGCCACTCTGGTACATTTTTAAAAAACTGCACAGTAGGAGGAGAAAAGCCCAAACCGGGAGCAAATATGCTTTAAGAATTTCTTTAGTATTGGATTTCATAGCAATCTAAATACTGTGACAGAAGCCTTTTCACCCTGGCAAGAGTAAAAACCTGAGGGAAAAACTGTTTCAGTGTAAAAATATCAGCAGCGGCCTTTAAAAAACAGAATCAGAGGATCCCAGAAATTCAAAACACTGTTTTTCAACTATTAATACAATATATTCCTCTTTTTTATTTAACATTTTAAGACATGCATGGGCTTTGGGGGGAGGGTGTCATCTTTTCTAGCATCATTAAAATTGGGAAAATTGGGAACATTTCAACTGTCAGAGATGGAATAATCAGCATGTTAGTTACCTGCCATCTTTATTGCTGTCCAGTAACTTGAACATGCTGGTTACTGTGCTGTTCTGACGTCTGAGACCTAAAAGGAGAAATCACAAATGGGTTAATTCTAAATTACCTGACGGAGGTTATACTTCTTTCTACAACATAAACACTAATCCATCTGAATGCAAACTGAGAGGCAGGGATGGAGAAAGGGACAGAGCTGGAGTTGGATTTAAAAACGTGGGGAGCGGCGGGGGGATGGAGGTTTTTGGGCAATCAGGCAATGAGTCAGTCACGCTGCGCAAGAACATTTGGTTTCCCTGTAGGAAAAAAAAAAGCGTGTCAGAGTCCAGAATGCAATCAGGAGGCTTTGTGCTGTAACGGCTGGTATGACAGTGATTTCCCTCTTCTCCATTCATATTCACAGGCAGATGAAAAGGGGACGCAAAAACTTCCTCAACCCCCTTTCCAGCGAGCATGTGACCCCAACTGATTCATTTTGTGAATCGCATTCATTGGAGTGGGAGGGAGAGGAAGTTCTCTTATGTTCGGTACCAAGCATCTCCCACATCATCAGCAGCACGGAGAATGTAAAGGGGCAAACTGATTGGCCCCTAAGTCTGGGGAAAAGCACTTTACATAATGCTAATTGCACATCCGCTGCAATTACCTTTCCGTACTAATTACAGAAAAGCTAATTGTGAAATTAGCATTTTTTCTTTCCCAGTGTACAGTAGAGCGCCTGTGTGGAGTGTGTGCTGCAGGGGTTGTATAAAACATAAAAAACTAAACCCCAGCTCATAAATGCAGCCTTGCCAAAATGAACATTAATCTCGGAAAGATATTTTTTCTTGGATTTAAGCTTAAAAAAGATTCAAGATTGTGCTCGTCACCCACGACATGACTGGAAGCAGCAAATGTCTGTGTAGAAGCCAGATTCCTCACCCCCGTCGTTGCCTCAAGATTTGCTAATATTCCTCAGCACTACACACAGCATCTGTCATATTAGTGGCCTATTCTTTTGTTTGAACAGCGCTCTATTCCCAACCTAATGCTTGACATTCTCGACCCATCCTCTTGTCGCTCCGTCTCGCGAAAATGAGTGCACAAAGGAAGGAAGAGAAATGGTCTCATCCCTGCCTCTGCCGCGGAGCTGTAGCTATGAAAAACAACCATAAGGAGGATAGATGGAGAAGGGAGGAGAGGGAGGCAGAGAAAGAAAACGATGGAGTGGGGGCGATGTGGTAAAAAGGTAAGAGGAAGAGTGGGGAAGAATGTGGAAAATAAGTGAGTAGGAGGGCAAAATAAAACAGAGAGAGAATGGAGGTTCAAGACGTTGGCTCTTTAGGCCGATGGCACATATAGGGGGCTATGTTTACTAATGGACACCATCACTCATCCACCCATGTTGCACTGGCGATTGCGCAGCACACTCGTAAAAAAAAAAGAGAGGCACGAAGAGAACAGAGAAAATGGAACATATCAGCAGGAGACTGCAGATCTATGCCTAGGCTACAGACCGTGGCATCCACACAGAGCTTTCTTTGTTACTGTAGACTCTGCACTCCAAGGCTAACAAAACAGACATGTTGCCTCCTTTTATACACTACTAGGCAATATTTCCAGGCAGGAATTTACTCCTTTCTGAGGAAGGAAAAAATGCTTTGAGATGGAAATGGATGAAAAGGCTGTAGGTATTGTACTGATTTTTTTTTACTTTTCAGAGACGATACTGTAAATATAAAGACAGCATCTTCAAATGAGGCTTTTAACCTAAAGGGGGCATGGGATGGTATGGGTTTACAGCACCACAATGAGCACTCAGGAAACACTGCAGCACAATGAGCACACTGCAGCGAACGAGATCAATGGCTTACTGATTTGAACGTGTTCACAAATTCATCAGCGATGTGAATACAGTTGATGAGCTTCTTCAAGATTTTCCACAATGCTTACCTTTGCTTTGACCACAGGGTGCTCGCCTGGGGGTTAAGGTGCCGACAATGAGCTGCAATATCCCCAATTCAACTCTGGGTAACGACTTTGCTGACCTTTGTCTCTACCACCTTTCTAATAAAAGTTTAACATACCACAAAAATATCTGTAAAAATAACTATTTAAGAAGCAAAAGGCTGCATAATATTCACTGAGATTGATTGCCTATCTCAAGTTTCAAGGCACTGCAAGTTAATATTCATAACGTATTGAAGGAATAGGAATCAAATAATGAGGAAAAACATCAAGATGAATAAAAAAAAATGTTCATCCACTTCTGTGTTTATTTGAATAGAAAATATACATTTCTCAGCAGCTGATGAGTCTCCATTTTACATTTGTTATTGTGGGGAGAAATGGGAGTATAAGCAGCAGGAACATGAAACGTTTGGAACTGGATCTGTTGCATCCTGGTTACCTCGGGGGAAGTTCTGCTGAAATCCTCAGAGACAATCTGACAAATACTGTCTTCACTGCATATTATGTGTTTTTTAATATCCATACTGCCCTATGCAAAATCCCAAATATATTGTACGGGGCTACAGGCAAATATATAATAAAGACATCCACGAACACAGGACATATTGCAGAAAGAAAAGTATCTGTAATTGTGTAAATTTCAGTTTTACCTCATTTGCAGGAACAGGCCCAGCATACAGATCCTTGTATATCTTGAATGGGATGAGCATTATTCTATAAGAGAGTGTGCCTGACAGTAACTTTAGCTAACTAGACAGCAGAGATATTAGTGCAAGTCCTACATTTATGCTTGCTAGTGAGTTCCCAAGTGCAAGTTGAATGTACTATACCCTGAATGTGTCGGAACAGCAGAGAGAGGCAAAAGTAAAAACAGCAAAGGTCTGTATTTTTAGAGAAGAGGTAGATGTACTGCAAACCCACCTGACAAAAGTCACTCATTAAGCTCAGTAGCAGAGTTAGCGCGACCTGACGGGGCCGAGGGGAGGAGGACAGGTTCAGACTAAACCAGCGGTTGTGAAACTGGGGTCAAGGGATCATTTTTGGGGGTGCAACTTGCTTAATGAGATGGGAAAAAACATATTTCTACAGTAAACCTATGACAAATTATTAACACTTGATGCATATCTGGATATTTTATGCAGGTAAGGAAAAACGCACGGCAATGCTGCTAAATGAACACAGAACGCAATCCAAAAAACATGGGATCAGCCAGACCACATCTGGAGGATGTTTAATAGCACTGCAGAGGGACGGCACAAGCAAAACTGGAAACATGCTACAAAATTCCCCTCAGCTCACAAATAAGTGGCCAAACAGATGGCAAACAGGTGCGAAACCCTCTCCAGTGCCAATATAAACTAAAACACCTGAAGGTGTCTTATAATAAGGCGAAGGATAACCACACACAACGAATGCACGAGCTCCACCCACCTGAATTTGCTCAGATCCTAACACGGGTGGAAGCATCATCATGTCTTATTTTTCTGGAATTGGCACTTTCTTATGAAATATCTCATACCTCTGTGCCTCCAGGCCTCCTCTGATAATTAGTCAAATCACTTTATTAATATGGTAAAAACAATAATGATCTCCCCAAGGGTGATGTATGGCAGGGAAACAGATAAAGTAAACCCTCTTGGAATAACAAAAGCTTAAGTATCACACCATTTTTTTTTTTTTTTTTTTTTAACCAAATGAATGCTCATGTGGTTTCCTTATTCACGCATCAAATGTTCTGGTCAGTCTAACAATACCATCTGCTGAGAACAAGGTGCTATTTGTTGCACTGCAGTGCGGTTTTATGAATTGCTAATGACACAAATGATTCAAAGGGGGATGGAAAGCCTGCATAAACACAAATTGACACGTCTGACTACGTAATAATTATCATTTACACTGCTTTGGGTCGACCACTGCTGGGTGACTCTGACATTATCAAATCATTCTGCATGACTGTATTGTTGGAAAAGGCTACCAAGCAGATATTAAAATGTGAATGTAAACAAGCAAGTGGATGGAATTATGTCAAACACGGACATCATTTTGAGGTCAAATTGTATAATTCTCAGATTAAAACGGACAGGCCGTGAATTATGTCCATACTGGACATAAATGAAGGGACTGATTTGATATCTCTCTCAGCGTTTTCAGTGATTAAGTTTCTGGATTTAATGTGGAAACGTGCGTGTGTTGCGGTATGATTACAAAGAACGAAGCTGGTTTGACTGCAGAGGCATAACAGCAACTTCATTTATGCTGTATGGTGTTCAACTGCACTCATGCTCCTCTGGAAAACACGAGTAGCGGGGAGGTGGTTTGCGAAAAGGTCTGCTGGAGAAATCAGGTCAACCGCTGGATTAACGATGAACTTGAGGAAAGCCCCTCAAACTGTGGGTGAACTCTGAGACAGTGTAGCTTTGCATATTTGGGCGTATCATTGAAGACAGTAACCGACGTTAAATACAGAAAGTCTCTATATGAGGGGATCAGATCAAATAAACATCATCAGAGAGGGAAGAGACCTCCATGTGAACCCTAGGCTTATCGAGGTTGGCATTAAAAAGGTTTTTTTTTTTTTTTTCAAAAACATGCACATATGATGCGCCTCCTTTGCGAGCGGCCGGGAACAGCAAGTCTTTGTTATTCAACGCTGTTTTAATCTGATTTCCGAGCATGCTTTTGGCAGAACTGTAAATACTGACCTAGCTAATGAAATGACAAGATACAGCTCAATGATGTGGTCCTATAAATCTGTGAAAACAACATGCAATATGTTTGCATCATGCAATATGTGGTTTGTTTATGTTTATGCTATCTGTCCTAATCAAATAAACCCTAAAAAACATAGTAATCATACACTATGTGCATTATTTGTTGCACCGTGTGACGGTATCACATTAGCACTGTAGTTCCCAACACTTCTTGTAAAAGCAGGCACCAAAAAAAAAAGCTTTAATTTTCTCATGCTAAATAAACTCATACTGTAAAAACAATATCCAGTATCTACAAATCTCCAAGTCCTGCAATTACAGTTTCAATGGACCAAAAGCCCAGAGAAAAACTGCAATTTTCTTTGAGGGTGCAAATAACCTGGCCCTTTAAAACTTCTCAATAACTGCACATGAAGCCCTGGAGACACGTCTGAGTGACAGCAGCAGCACAGGGAAAGACTGTTAAGTTCTTCTCTGCAGGCTCAGCTGCTTGTTCTTTAGGCTTTTCATTCCTATTTTGAGACAAGCTATTGGCAGGTCATAAAGAGAGAGAAGCGGTCATGAAAACACACGGCGTCTTTATTGTGATGCTCCTATTTTTAATTGAGATGACTCCATATTTGTCCTCCTGGGCCCTTTTTTGTTGGGGCATTTGTTTTGAAGGTTTAACAAATAATGTGGAAGCACTCAAGATGTACAGGTTAGGAGACGTGTTTAAACAGTATTAGTCAGTGCATTAGGGGTGAGAGGAGTCATAACTGTTGCTCCCTTAGCCTCTTGTTGACAGCTCGTGATGGCAAAATTACACGATGTTAAAGAGTTATACTAACACAGAGGGAACTGTGGCCATTTATTTCATGGTATTTTGAGTTTAGAGGAGCTTTGTAATCCTGGAAACTGAACTGGATTCAAGGCATGCGAACCGCACAATATGTAAATGTAATGTCCGCACTTATGACCTGCTACTGCAGTCTGTGATCTTTAAGATGTTGCCTAACACTTTATCAGGGACACAGCAATTCAAAAAAAGGGTAGTAAATTCACAACTGCTTAGCTTGCTCTTCTGAGAAGTATTAAAAAAACAAGCTCAGGGCCACGCATGAGCCAGATCACATTTAAAATTCAATCAAATATAAACATTACAGATTGGGAAAATACTTCTTCACGATTACTTCACTTGTACAATCTCTGCATTACTGCGTCTGCTTTTCAAATCCAGGAATTAAATCAAAATATGCATGAGGGCCGTTACAACTTGCCAACCCAAATAATAACAGTTAGGCCCATAAAGGAGCAGTAAAGGGTCCTACTGAGGGCAGATTAATGGTACTTATTCACTAACATTCATGTATTTATCAACATGTAACGTCATAGGCTGCAGGCAGGAAAAAGGATTGATAAGTAGCCTGAAAGTGCGTGAAACATCCCTTCAACTTCAACATGCTGCCACACACACACAAATACACACACACACACAGAAACTGTCATTAGAACTGCAAAAGAAAAGTCTGGATGGATGCCCAACAGACCTGCCAACACGACCACGGAAATGAAAAGTGATGGTTGTTACGCCCCGAAGATGAGCAGTAATAGAAGGAAAGGACGGGCATAAGAACACGGGGGGCCGGTGACGTCTAGCAAAGGTCAGCTCACACAGTGCAACGCATGACGGATACGTGCTCATAGGAACCAGCAAAGCCTAATGACCTTTATTGCAATCAGAACTTTTACTTGAGGGCCAGTTTGACACTAGACAGATGATCAATTACCAGTGAAGAACAAGAGAAACGTGACTGCAAAGTGTTGAAAAGTAGGCAAAAGAAATAACTCATATTGAAACGTGTTGTTTGGTGCATTTTGTTTGGTATGCGGACACTAATTTACCTCCACCAATCTCCATCCCCTGCCTTCCCTCCGCACACACATAATGACTCTAAATCCTTATGGACTTCGGTGCAAAAATGATTGAGCCCATTTCCTATCCAGCCCCACAACGTTCTGTACATCCACACACGCGGGTCTGAACGTCATTTAAATGCCGAGCCAGCTAGTGCTCGGAGCGATAAGCGAATTTTCCTGTGAGTCATGAGCAACTTCTCTCTGAAGGTTTGAGGAATGTAAAAGGAGAGCTGTGGGACTGCAATATGCTGCTGCTCAGCACTCCTCTCCGAGTCCATTTATTTCAATGGCACAGGCATCTGTATTTAACCCTTCCAGATGTTCCTGAAGTTCTACCATTTGTCATCCTGACCATCTGGCCCGAGGCGCGAAGGCCAATTTACTTTTGTTCGAGGTAAGGCTGAGCTGAAATAAAATGGAAGCCGCCCCGTGGTCGCTGTACAATGAACTACAAACTCGAGCAATTCTGCCGATTGAATTGAGTCAAACTGAATCACGGCAGGTTAAAGGTTCTGAGACACTTACTGCTGTCCCCTGCTCCCAGCGCCTTTAACGTTTGCTCTTTGAGTCGGTCGGCCTCGTGCTTCCTCCTCCTGTGTTCCTCTAATTTGATCTGTAGGTCCTCAGCTGCCTGCTGAAGCTCTCGGAGCTGAGCCTGAAGAGAGACAATACAGAGACAAACACAACGTCTAAGATCAGCAAAACATGGCAAACATCAAGCTGCCAGCTGATGGACACTTTGATACCACTCAGTCACAGTTAGAGTACAGTTAGCTGGTGCCATGCTTTTCTTGTTTACAGTCTGTAAACAAGAGGCACAATCAAACTTATTTCTGAGTTCTTCTTCTTCCTGGTATCATCCCTCATTTGTGGCTCAAATCTGCATAGAAATACAATCTTAAAATCTGATTTGGGCCACTTTAAGATATGGTTATTGATCACCTGCAAATAAAGTGCAAATAAAAACAAATAACAAATCTCAGTATTGCTGAGGCTGTCATTGTAGATTCAGCATATTGCAGAGCTACTGTTTTCCAGTTTGGACACATGTGAACCATTCTGGAGCATTTTCAGCCATGACAGTGTTGTTGCCTGAGGGATGGCAATGCCAATCTGTCTGTTGTTTGCGAGAAATGTCTCATCATCCAGTGATTAATTTGCAATGAAATTAGGTCCAAACATTCAACTTCCCCTCAGGAAAAATTGTAATCACTCTGGTGATCCTTTGAATTTCCGTCGAGCACCATCATCACTCGAAAAAGTTTGGTTTACAGCTGAATGCCTGCAAAACTGAACGCATTTCCATCATACTCAGACTGCTAATTAGCTAATGCTAGCACGCAAACACGACGGTGAACATGGTTAACATTTTACCAGGAAAACAGGAGCATGTTAGCGTTGCCACGGTGAGCATGTTAGCAAGGTAAAGTTAGCATTTGAAGAATATAACATTAATAGTTAAACAATACAACTGTTGACGAGGGGATAATTGATGCACAGCGTCTAATTCATTGAGAGAAAGTTGCGCCTGCAGTGCCATTAGCAGAATATTAGGATTTAATTTGTCTCTGCTCTTATCTCCTCTTTCCGTGTCTTTCTTTATGCATCAACCTCCGGACCACATCTTGCCCATATATATACAAAAACCTGTGCTGCAGTACTCGGGCCTTCACAATGGACTATTTAAATCACTTGCATCAGGAGGAGTTGCTGTCACACCACAAATGACAGCTTTTGACAACCAAGCGTAACCCATCATCACTCTCCGTAATGGACCAATTAATATGAAAGAGTAGAAGTCCCTTTTTGTGTGTGTGTGTGTGTGTGTGTGTGTGTGTGTGTGTGTGTGTGTCAATACCACCTTCCGATCTCTCCTCAGAGACTCTCATACTGCGGTGATGGATTCTGCTTGGTTCGGATAGGGATGACTACCTTTCTAGGCCACGCTGCTTGCTTAGGCTCCTTCAGTCTGCTGCAGTGATTTATGGGCTCCATTTTGAGTGCATAAGAAGATATTTACTTGTGAATAACACCCATGTAAAAATGTTCCTCCATAGAAACTAATGCAAACTGTATTTGTGCTTCCATAAGATTTCTGCACTGAAAAATCCGAGTTCTGCAAAGAAGACTTTCTGTTGAGTCACATATTAATCTGAAAAAAAAATAAGCAATAATCCAGTTGGGATGAGTGAAAATGATACTGTTTCTCATTGGGGTTAAAAGATCAAGGAGTGCTGATTCAGTGCACAGCGTTTGAGGCTTCTTCCTGCTGAGTTAACTCTTGCAAAGCTGCGCAGAAAAAGCACAATATGTTCCTCTGAAACCCTGACAAAATTCAGACAAAGCTATGCCAGGAAGAGGAAAAAATAGCTTTAAAAGGACTGAGCAGTAGCCAAACGCTGCACACCATTCCTTGCTTTAGCACGCACACTTACAGTGGGCAATCAACAGAAAGATAATCACAAACTTCCTGAAGAGGATTTTATTGAATACCAATTTGTATTCAATCGACAGCAGCATCCCAATTTCTGCTGGTTCTAGGGAGCGCAGTGCTGACACACTCCACTCAGCTTTCGCTGTGTAAAGGCTTTAATTTGCTTAAAAAGTTTTCCGGCATCCTGTTCCAGAATCTTCTTTAACCCTTGAACCGCAGGAGCAGCTCACTTTTGAGTCATTGTGTAAGGTTTCTGAGACGAGGCCCCTGAGGTAAGGCTGCCATATCAACAGAGACACAATGAGAGGAAGAGGATCACAATGTGCGGCTGGGCGAGGAGGGCTGGGTGACACTTCAGCCTCGATCTGCCAATCAGCCGCCACAGAAAAGAACACGGAAAAAGAAAACAGAGGGGAACAGAGAAGAAGAGCACAGGGTGCACGCTCAGAGACCATCAGCTGGCAAATGCATGACAAAAAAGTGGCCTTCAGTTCGAATCTCTGTTGTCAAATAAGTGGTTTCTTTCTAACTGCATCTCCCATTACAAGCAATACATATTTTAAACAGGACTGACATTCTTGAAATGCATTTCTTAAACCAACCGGTGCTGTAAAGTGCTCTGAAATACCTTGAGATAAAGTAATACCTCACATAATGCACAAAACAACACAAGGGTTGAGAGCAGCCCTGAGAAACTTAGAGAACTGTGAAATGTGCTGCAGCAACATTTCACAGCTGCCAATGAGTCCTTCAGAGTACCAAAAACATATTCTAATGACCATAACGACATGTTGAACGATACCCTTACAGTGCTCGCCGATGCACGAAAGAAAGGGAAATGAAGCACGTGAGCGAGACTTGACCATCAAACAGTGCAAGGAGGGCAACTTGAATTTCCTAAATGAAGATAATGCTAACTAGTGAGACCGCTGAACCAGTAAATATGACTTACAAACATCTAAAGAGACCCTGAGCTGCCAAATTTAATTTGCACCGAACTGCAGGGCTCCGGTTTCTAATTTGGCCTAGTGCTTGTTGAACTAAATGTGCAAATGGAGAGCGGAGGAAAAGCTGTGAAGTCGTTTCTGCCTAGCTGGAAGTTCTGTAAAGGAACATGTCGATTCAAAATGGGCTTGATGACTCCGTGCTTGTTTACTTGTGCCGACTTACCCCGAACCATTTACTCCTTACTGCTTTAGAGTGAGCGCAAATGAAGCACAGTTACATCTGAAATCCTGAAAGACGGCAAAGCTTATGGCAGTAAAAGAATATGATATAATAAAGACATTTTCGCATGCAATCATGATATAGTGGTGTGCTTCTTTTTGCTAAAATGGGGTGAGTTAGTGGCTGGAAAGACGCTTTTTGACAGTTCTTCCAGCTAGAAGGCAGCGAACATCTCATTGTGGCAAAAATGGCAAAAACTAAGCGCACAGCAGGCTAAGGCCGGTGATGGAAACTGCACAGCAGACGCCTGTAGCAGCAGATGCCACGAACATGTATGGTCAAAACAATATCACAGAACACAAGCTGCTCATTTAGAGCAGGACACAGCACGCATAAAAGCAAATTAACCCCGACGTCCCTATCAATCAAGTGTGTTGGCTAGCGAGCCAGGTAATAACAGTACAGTTACCGAGCGGCAGAACAAGTAGTCAGGGTGAAAAGTTAATTAAATCTATTGAGAATAACAGAAAAATATCTATACACAGTAAGTACAAGGCAAAGGCACACTGGAGCGTTTGCATGATAATTTTAGGGGCATTCTGCTGTAATTTGGAAGCTGACAGTAACAAAAGACAAAAAAAAAAGAAGACAGCGCTTCGAGACAGCAACCAAATATTCCAGAGCTGCTGCGTTTCAGAGCAAACTGAATTCAGCGAATGCAGCAGCCACAAATTAGTTCACAACATACATGAGTGTGTGCCGCAGTTCAGAGCACACCCATGGCTTCACCATGTTGACTGCGATGGGCTCTGACAACAGGCCAGTGTTCATCGTGCAGGCTACGGGACACGCTTTGCATCCTGGTAAGGAATACCATGAACCGGAGGAAACTAAAGGGGAGGAAAAAACACAGCGAATCTAAAGCTTTGACACCTTGACACGACAGTCACAAAGAGCCGCCAAAGGTTGAAGGAGGTCATTAGCGGCGACAGTGGCTGTCTCACGAGTTCTCAGCAGAGATGTGATTAGATCGTTCGTGGCAGATCCAGGGTCAGTTTTCTGTAATAGATGACCGTGTCAACATAATGAATATTTGGGCTTATTCAGCTTTATTTCATTTCACTATTATGGAATAAAACATAAACTATGATATGTGGGAATTCTCTCATATTTAGGGGTTTGAGATTTATTGATCACACATTGAATTAAAGGCCAAATTTCCATACAAACCTGATTCATTATTACACACCTGGAATAACAGGCCTTCTGTAACACTGAAAGGATGTTTTGTTATGTAGAAATCCACTTATTTGAAAACATGTGTCTCTGTAATATTTATCTAACCCTTTCCTTTGTGTAAAGTCAGTTCTGAATTATTTTTGCTGTAGTATTCTTGATACTATAGGTATTAAAACTTCATTTAGGGTGTTTCTACTTCCCAACAACGTATGTTCGCCTATTTTCTACCAGTTGAGACATTAACTGAAAACACATAGATGAGACATAGACCACGTAATTAACCTGGTGTATGTTTTGTGCAGGTCAGACTAAACTAAAGTTCGAAAAGCAGTGAAACACAAGTGAAAGTAACTGCTTTCTACAACAGGAACAGGATAAAGCTTTTGCAGGAAAACCTTTTTGACTATCCTCTGTTACTACTTCATGCAGCAGCAGCTCCCTCAGCAGAATACAGTGTACCTGTTTCTCCCTCCACAGCAGCACTCCCTCCTCAATCAGTTGCTGCTTGAGTTGCAAACCCTCGTCCAAGGTCCTCATCTGGCCCTCCACGTATGCTCTCTCCCTCTGTCCCAGATTCCTGGAGGAGAGCGAGACAGGGGATGCACAGTCCCATCATTACTGAGAAAACATCGGCCACCCCTGCTACGGTCACAGAGATGGTGCAATCCAATTTTTAAGGGCCCACAATGCAGCAGGAATCCGAATGGGAAAATAGAAGAGTAAATAAAATGGGGGCTGATGCTCTGTGGCTGAGCTAAATTGTTTCTGAAGTCTGGCAAACATAATATGAGTGCGGACCTTGTGAAAACATAATGAGATATATTCTGCTTGTATGTGGGTTTGGGGCGAATGGCAGTGAATGAAATAACAGAGGACTGTCAACAACAGAAGTGGGTTACTGTATTAGAAGTTACATTTACACAGCGGGCTGCATTTCAGCATCATAGTATGGTTTGCAGTGCAGCTCAGAGAAGCTGATAAATCTGATCTGGCAGGAGCCTGCGTTCTGATAAATATAAACACATCTATTTGTACCATCTATGCGGCATATAATTTCTATCCTGTGGAAACTAAATTATCTGCATCAAAAACACCTCTGGATGGGGTTATTGAGAGTACATTTTACAGTATAACGAGGTGGTGAGTCAGATCTGTCTTTATCATGGATGAACTCTTCAAATCAATATTGTGATGCATATGCATTACAAGTGATGGCCTGAACTACATCAAGTTTTAAATCATAGTGACACCATGCCCCCTGGTGGCACAGTGAATGAGTCACTCTCCAATGAGCGCAGCAAGTGAACTGTCTATCACACTCACGCTGTGATAAATAGCTTTATGTGAAAGACAACTTGGATTTAACAAGATCTGCATTTTTACCAAATTGCCCAAAATGTCCTGTTTGATACAAAAACCTACAGTAAATGGACTGCTTGGATGTTTATTCCTTTAGCTGCGCGTGGGCCTCTAATGCCACGTTTTGAGTCAAAATCTGCATGTGTTATTTTATAAATATTGAATCTCAGTTTTGGTTCAACTGACCAGCAAGTGTTCTGGCAGTGAGCGTGGCTGTTGTATTCATCTGAAGCATCGCAGCAATCTGGCACGAGACACAGGAGAAACCAATCCAATGCACATACAAGAGAACAGAAGAGCATTCAACATCATCAGCAAGGAGAGGTGAGCAATACGTCTGTATTATTCATAACGTGATCAATACATGATTTGGGAACAGGAGTGAAGACAGTTTGAAGTTAAAAGCAAAACTCAATAAAAACAGTTTCAGGTACTTTGGAGTAAAGTATCACTCATTATAAAAAGTGAAAATTTGACCATTATAATCTTTAATCGATTAATCAGCTCAACATTTCTGATAATCACTTCATGATTTCAGTCATTTTTCAAGGAGAAAATGCCAAATGTTCACTTGTTCCAGCTGCTCAGATGGGAGGATTTGCTGCTGTGCTTTGTCTGAACTGAGTAGTTTAGGGTTTTCAACAAAACGAGACATTTGAGGTGTCATTTTGGCTGTGGGAAATTATAATGGCCATGTTTTTTCTGACAATTCATAGATAAAATGATTAATCAAAGCGTCATATTTAAGGAACAGACATTTGGGGGAATGCATTGATTTGTTTACCTGTCAAGAGATGGATGAGAAGTTTTTTGGGGTTTTTTTTTTTTTCCTCATGTCTAAACAGTACATATGAAGCTAACGCTGACTGCCACTTAGCTTAGCTTAGCATAAAGGCTGGAAACAGAGGAAAGCCGCTAGCACGGCTCTATCCAAAGGTAACAAAATCTGCCTACTAGCACCTCTACACTGTCTGTTTAACCCACACAAAGACTGAAGAGTAAAAAGCAGCTAAAAAACTACATAATGCTCAATTGTAGAGTCATTTTGATATTAGCTCCAACTGCCAATATTGACCATTAACGATCATTAAATGGCATATCTACACCAGTTGTCTTACACTGACAAAACCACCAAATGTAAAATGTAGATACTGTTAATCTAACCAGTTATTTCTCATCCTCTGTGAAGATCAGATCTTTGTGTCTGCATGATATCTCTCTCTCTCTGTTTCAGAGAGGGTCTCTTGAGATCAGCCACTTATAAGATCAGCTGCACAGTGTTAGGCTCAGACCTGGCTTTCGCTCAGATGTTTCACCCAAGAGAGTGGGCACAGTGTGACATTTCTCAATTATCCGGAACCACATTGGTGACCGGTGGAACAAGAGCTTTAGAGCCCAGATAGGGAAGCCAATGAAAATCTCTGAAGAACCAGTCGAAGAGGAAAAAGCGACAACGTGTTAGCTATTAAGTGGCTCCATTCAAGGCAGGGAAGGTGTGAGAAGACAGGTGGGAGTAGAATAAAGGAGGGAGGAAAGGGAGAAGGAAGCTTTGAGGAATATTCCGCTACTGCTCTTTCATTCTTCATTCCTTCATTTTTTTTTTTTTTTTTTACCTGAAATAGTTGCATACCGTCTATTGCTGCTGAAAGCGCTGGTGACAGAGAGGAAATGTCGACGACAGAATGTATTGATTTTATACAAAGTGGAGAGCTACAGGAGAACAAACGTGGATGAGAAAGGGGGCTGAAAAACTATCTGATTAGGCACGGAGCGCGGCAGATTTTACAAGAAAGAATGAGGAGAGGCCTTGAGGAAAGGGACAGGATGTTTTTCAAGGAAAACTGTGCGAGGAGAGCGAGCGAGCGCATTTCGGCATGTGTGTGTTAGAGGGCCAGGTTTTGTTTGCTGTGTCTACTTCATCTGTTTGTTTGTTCTACAAAAGGAGTGACAGTTTGTACACCAACATGTCAGCTTTTTTGACATCATGTAAAATATGAATTCCTGCCCGTGTTTGCAAAACACACAGAAGGGGAAAAAGCAAACAGAACGACTTCTTACCCGATAAAAAAAGGGACATGAACTATTCTGATTAAAGCATCACAACCGCCCACGAAATTAATTAAGTTGCAAGATATTAGAGAGCACATTCAGCATCAAACCTTTCCACGAGCTATTTTGAAACAAATAAGATGGCGATTCATTTTCTGCAAGAATAAATCTGTTCATCACCCTCAGCACTTGCAGCGCTGCCCTTGTTGTCCTTGAAAAATGCTGAAGCAGAAAACATCGTTGATACGTTGCCTCACTTCAAAAGATTCTGCAAAGTTTATTAAAGTCACCTCTCGGGAGAGTATCATTACGTTTAATATAATGCAATGCAAAAATCCTCACCACAGATGCCATCATTGACTCGCGACGATGGGATGTAGTGTGGGCGGAAACCCAGATTGGTGCAGTAGAATCGGCCACGAGGACAGGCTGAGGTGCCTACACAGGGGCAGGAGCAGAGGTCAGCACTGCATAATAAGCTAACTCTCAGAGGCAAATGAATATCATCAAAACTATTTATAACGCATGCACAGGGGCTGACGTGACTAACATATAGCATGTACCTTTTCAAACTTGCTAACATGCACTTGGACAGGTGATGCTGGAGTTCTGGCTGTGGAACTAGGAAGTTGTTCTGATTTTTTGTTTTAAGTGTTAACGGACTACATACGCAAATATGATTTAAATTACTACATGCAAATTAGATACAGCTCAAACTGCAGAAACCTGAGCTCCAGGAAGTTTTTACCTCCTGGTCTACATTTTCCTATTTTCCACATTATCAACATACTCAATTTTGATTAAAACACTTCTTGCCTTTTTTCTTCCCCATTCTGTCTGTAATGAGTAGATGTTCATTAGGGTGTTTATACGGAAGCAGCAGACAGTGGTACGGGTTGGATTTACCCCAGCGGTACAGAACAGAAGCAAAGGTAGATTATGTACTTTAGCTGCCAAATAGATTGTTTGGTGGCTTACAAATCACATCAAGTCTTTAAAAAGCACCGTAATCTTCTCGGATAAACACTGAACAGGCACGAGTGCACAGCACAGACAATGGACTTGTTCCACTGAGCAGAAATTGTGAGTAAAATGGGTAATTTAATGAGTCCTTCACTTAATGGTGCAAATCCTCATTGTTCAACTTCAGGCACAGTTTTGAAGGCTTCTGACTCCCCAAGGAACAACAGATTTACATGCCAATATTCAGACAGAGTCACTGAGGAGTTGATGATGATGTTCTGTAAAGGCTTTATATGTTTCCTAATCCCACGAGGGAGGGGCCACGAGATGACATGGTACCGAAATGAAGCGTGTCTGATACATTCATTCGTGGCCTAGTCTCAGGAGGGCAGGCGTCAAGTCTGAACGGCATACAGTCTGTTTTCAAATGTGCCGGTGTGAGTTTATTTGAGACGTAGTGCAGTCCATTACTGAGGTCTGCAATGACCATTCAATATCAAGTTAAATGTCATTTGCAGATATTCAGTGTGCAGTAATTGTTAACCGTTCACACAGGTCACACAGTGGTGAGTCACTTTGCAAACATTGGTGAACTGGGTTAACTTTTTACCTGGTTCATCAGAGCCATCTTCACAGTCGCAGTAATCATCGTTCACTTGCTCAAAGGGGATGATTTTCGATCCATCAATGCACAGGAAGGACTTCCTCTCCCTGTAGAACCGCTTGTCTGTTACAGAATGAAAACATGACAGAGTCATGCAGGTTGATGACCTTGAGGTGTAGCTAGAAATGCAACCAAAATGAGGAGAAGACTTAGAACAACATTTTGCCTCTCGTAACATTTATTTCAGGTTAAAAGATCGGTGCTGAGGTCCAGAGTCTGGGAAGAAATGCTATTCAAACTATAGGTCTGATGTTATTGCTTCCACCTTGAAGAAACTTAAAATGTTGTGTACAGTTGTTACAAACTATATGGAGAGAAGACAGCTTCGTAAGAATTTGCAGCGTGTTGTCGATGTTTAAGCTACTGAGCTGTTTAAGACACAGCACGTTACACCATGCAGTCTTATAGCTACGTAGCCTTAAGCTAGCTACAAGGGGACAGTCAACTTACAGGACGAAGATATCCCTCTTATTTTCCGCGAGTTTACGAAACCACACCAAAAGACAGCGGCGATAATAATATGGAAACGCATGTCAGATGGCAGAGTTGTAAACCGTCTCCCCCCGCCTCACAAAAACCCGCTCAAAGGTGTTTCAAACTCATGATATGCAGCACAACAAACATTTAAAACTGGCCATTGCCTCACTTCCTGAAACATGCGGTCACGTGACGCCTCTGACGCTTCCTACTGGTTCTTATCCGAGCCAATGTGGTTCCGTTAACCAATCATGAGTGAGAATGGCTTTCCGAGGCGGAGAACGAACTACACTTGTTCACATAGTTACTAAGGATCTATGGACGTCTTTTAAAAAGGAAAGAATGAATGCAAAGGAAGGTATTTTAGTAACATACCTTTGTCATTTAGAATAAACGTCTCTGTCGCTGTCTCGTCTGCAAGAAGTGTCGGGTAACGTCGTGTGATGTGACCAGCATTGGCACAGCAGGCAGGCTGGTGAGGACGTCAGGGGAGGGGGCAGAAACTTCCCTGACAACCGAACACATTCTGACTCGATCCTGAACGGTCTCGTTCTGTGACGCATACAATACATTGTAACATTACAACGCTTTGACGTTCTGAAGTTTAATTCATAAAATGTAACACTTAAATGACGACAGGCATTTGCTTCATTGTAACTATCCAATACTGTGACATTCCGGCGTTCCATTCAGTCTCTTCTTGAAACGTTCCTGCCAATGTTCTGTTTATTCACTGCATTATAACATTGTAACTCTTAAACGTTTCAACTCACATGTCAGTACCGTGACGTTCTATATCAACGTTTTATTCTCATTAATAACACGCATCACTTCCTGTGATATAATGACAATTTGAAGATGGGTGATGGAAATGTATCTCCACGGATAGATAAAGAGAGAGATTTATGTCATCCTATAAGCTAATATAGGCACACAATCATGGACACATAGTACAAGAGCACATTTTGACGACTTTATTAATAATAAACAATCTTTACAGCATGTAAACAATCAAGTTTTGAAAGTTTTCAGTCAGCACTTTGAGGCACGTGAAAGGCGATTTAAGGGTAATTCTGAAAGGCCACTTACAATAAGATTAACTAAAGAATAAAAATTTTCACTTGTAGGCTTTTAATTTGTCATTTTTCACTGTTAAATCGTGAGTAAAGACCTGTACTGCATAGTGACTCCTTGCTCTGAAGGTAAGAGAGGTCTCGGATCATGCCCGGGAAGGAATATGAGTCCAAGGGTGGACGCAGTGGAAACACGGGCATCAGTCCAGATGGCACGTATGGAGACATAAAACCTGCCATGCCACCGTTTGCAGAGGAGTAGGCCAGCCGCAGGGGGCTGACAGCGAGGCGAGGGCTGAGCCCGTACAGACTGTCTCCCCCGGCGGCCGTGGGTGGCATGTGGAGCGGGGAGAAAGCAGACTTGTTCCCCAGAGCACCGAGCGCTCCAGGCACCCCGGCAGACGGCCTGAGTGTGTTTGGGTGATTAGCCAGAGACACGCTGTCAGAGTCACTTTTGCTCTCTTTGGAGCTCAGCACCAGTTCAATGGATCTGACAATGTCGCCTTTGCATGTTCTCACCATAGACTCCAGGGTGTCACGTTTCTGATGGGGGAATATCTTGGCCATGATGTCAGTGGGGTCCCGGTCCAGTCTCGGGAAGTCCTTGGGTTTCTCCATCTCGCCGCCTGACTCCGGATCCGAGGAGGAAAGCGACCTCTGTGGACTCTCCATGTGATCAAACACCGGGGATGGACTTGCCCTGTCACCCGTGGATGAGGTGGTGTTGTCCTTGGTTGGAGACAGGTCCTTCCTGTCGTTTGGAGAGGGCAGCCGTGCGGAGTGGGCAGCAAACAGGGGCCGACCCACGAATCCGTTGTAAAAGTTGTACTTGCTCAATTTGTCCTCTGAAATAAAGACAAAAAACAGGTGGTTTAAAATCATTTGATGAAGTCTCTGTCCAAAAGCGAATGTTTTGTATTATTTTGTGGTAACTCGAATATTACTCAAACTGCAAATAAACCTAATTTGTTTCATGCATTGAAATTATTATAAGCTTTCTGTTTTTAAACAGGATAAAATAGTCTCCAATTAATATTGTTTTGTTTTCAACTTACCATCTTTTTGGTTCTCCGCTGCAATAACATCAAAACTGGGAGCTGTTGGAGTGCTGCCGGTAACTGCTGGCACCCCGGGGCCTACGGGTGAGCCCTGAGGGATCCCTGTCTCCCCGCCGATCCCCGAGCCGGGGTACAAGAGCCGGAGCTCCCGGGCCTCGCTCTCCTCCTGGGCCTGCTGCCTCCTCAGGGCCACCTGCGCGGCCATCACCCGCTGCCTCTCCGCGATCAGAGTGCACTTTGCGCACACGCAGTCTCTCCAGCGGCAGAAGCGCTTGTGGCCTTTGAGCGCGGAGACCACACCGTGGTTTCTGCACCTGGCGCACTTCGGGGTGCGGGGGTACCCCCTCTCCAGCGCGGGGTTACAAGCCCGGAGGAAGAGAGGCGGAGGTCGTAGCAGGGAAGGGGGCACCGTTAAACCACCGAGCGGGCTGGCGGTGTGCCCGGCCAGGCCAAGCGGTCTGATCCTGCTGTCCATTTCCTGAGAGGGCGCAAACGCAAAGTTGAAGCAGTTATTAGAGCGATGTGGCCTTCTTTAGTGACTGGCGTCTCTCTACTGCCGCTTGCACCCTTAGCCGGCGCGCCTTAAGTGTCTTCTCTCCAGGTGGTTTGACATGAAATACAACACCCTCGTCACACCCCTTTCCTCTCCAGCCTCTTAATACCCTATCATGTTTATTTGCATCCCGGGTGAATAGAGGTCTGATCTGGTGCAACTGAGCCAATATGCAGCTGCAGTTGAAGAAAAAGTGAGAAACTGAGATCTGCTGGAAATTACATCCACATTTGCATAAAAGTTTTGGTTTGCGTTAATATGCACCAGGGATGGAAAGGGAACTTTTTTTTTTAAATGGTTAACAAGAAGCTTTTTCAAAACAGAAAGGAAAAAACGTTGCCTCAGGTCAACTAGCTACAATAACCCCCTTTGGTTGCCTTCCTGAGCACTGAATATTCACTATTAGGATGTTTTTAACACAACAATGGCCCTAATAGCCACAAAAGCAACAGGTAATTATCTACCTGGTTATTCTGTACTGGCATTACCTTGACAAAAGACCCATCTGTCAACAAACACCCAGCAAGATTGGTGGATAACTAATCGCACCTTGTCACATGTTTCATTCATTTCTCTCCATTCTACCAGGATCCAGTTACAAGCTGCAGCTTGCTTTACTGTTACTACACAGAAGGAAACTTGAACATAATATGACAAACAGTGGCAATCACTAAGGGAGACACATAACTACAACACTGTCGGCCCTGCATGTGCACATCAGCACACTGCCTTCCTCTACATTTGCATACAGTGGACATGTAATCTGCAAAAACTAAACGCTAAAAATGGTAACTGAAATGTTAATGAGAGTGTCCTCAGCTATTAGACATCTCCTAATCATCTGTAGATGTAAGAGTGAGACAGAGAGTGGCTTCTCTTGGTCTCCCTGCAGTTCTGACTCCACTAGACTATCTCTGAATAATGGATGTGGGTTAAAGAGGCAGTGGATGGAAGCACTCAACCCCCTTGTGTTCTTTCACAGAGATAATGAATCCCTGAATGGCATCTCGGAGGAAGGTCTGCTACAGCAGAGGCCGGGAAACTTGCTTATGGTATAATACACAATGATTTGAGGCAGGCGTAGCTATTATTAGTCTCTAATATTACTACTTAGCACACACACAGGCCGGTAGGTGTTTCAACTTGATGATAAAAGAGGATTACTGTTTTCGAAAGCAAAACTTATGAGTGACAGGCAGTACTTTTTTTCCCCTCTTCTGCTCCATCAGTGCTTAAGTGATGAATCTTATCAGCAGCATGCCTGCCCACCTGCCCCATGACACTGCATGCATGCACATACTCAAAGAGAAAACATATATTGTGCAGAAAACATAAAATATGTGCATGTGTGTGTACAGGCATTTGTCGTAACAAAAGCATCCTGATAATGACTCGTACAGAAAGAGGATTTGAGAAGCGAGTCTGCTATTTGCAGAAAGATGTTCCACAAGTTATGGGCCTTGATAGATAGGGGTTGGTACAGAGTCACTCCAGCTGTGCAGGACATGAAGATAATCTAAAATGCATCCATCAACAAAGAATGCTAAAAACATGAATAAATGCCAGCGATGCCGATGCTGTGCAGACGCACATGCAGCTTTTATCATTGCATCCACTGTGAAGTGGAATTTGAGGTTTGGATTTGTGGCTGGCGAGTTTATCCAGGCGCATTAAGCTGCTCTCACCTGGCTCTTTATACAGACCACTAAGGCAGTTTATATGGACCAGTTACAGCATTTTCTTGCAGGAAGGGTGGCTGGAGGCAGCGTGGTGTTAAAAAGCCTCTGTAAATATGTGTGTCCTTATGTATTGAGCTCTTAGAAAGGTTCTGTTTCAGTCTTATTTCTAATTACCCAGAGGAGGAAAATGGGACCAAAATAGCTGTTTTGGAAAAGCCTCTTTAAATTGGATTATGGATAAAAGCTGTGGTGTTATATTTACTCATTTACTGCCTCTTCTGTTTGTCTCTGGATCATAGGATTACTACAAGGCCTTGTTTGTTTAAGAGCATTCAAACCGGATCGGTTTCACCTTGAGATAAGGTCATTTCGCAACTAGTTTGTGTCACTCGATCATAATCTAATTTACAGAACAACTAGTACAGTATACACTGCTGTTATCTTTGCATCATAGAAAACCTTGCATTCAGTTCCACCGTTTGCACAGATGATCTGGTTTAGTCAGAATATTTCAACATCACCCCCAACTCAGAACGAGGGATTAGCAGGGACAAGTGCAGTTAGAGTAGATATGGCTAGACAGTGTCTTAATTGTGTTCTTAACAGATCTACTCATGTCAGATATGGCGTTTAATCACAGCCATGTGCCTCCTAGGACAGGGCTTTATCTGTGAAGCTTCTTATCTGAAGCAAGGTGGCTGCTAATCTACTGCCAAATCTCACAAAACCTGATTATGTCTGCCACTGTCAGAGAGATGGAGAGAAGGAGGGTGGGGGTTAAGGAGGTAGAGGAAGAGAAGCCCATCATTAGGCAGTAAATCATGACATCTGGAAGCAAATCTTTTCTTTAATAGTGTTCTATAAAGACACGCTGTGCATTCAGATTTCACACTGTAGTGGGTTTGTATCCTAGATGATTGTCCTGCAGCTGCAAGTCTTCTGATGCACAAACTCAGATCATGTCATTGTTGCCATCTCTGAGTCACAGACGCTACAGAATCATGTGGAAACGTATCTTAGCTTTGACACTGCTGCATTGTTTCTGAAAATGCAGCACTCAAGTTACAACAAATTTGCCTCTCTTTCAGCCTACGAGGCGTCTTAACCTTTGAGTGTTTACGTTCTCATCTCTCATTTCACACCTTTGTCATTTAAGTGCCACACAGTAGCCTCCTCTTCACCGCTGACGGGCGAACGGCCACCAGCGAAGGCCATCAGGTTGGTTGGGCTGCTGCTGTGATCGACACATTCACTCCCTTTCATTTCCCTTTATGTGAATTTAAGTCTCTCTCCCGCTGTTGGACTTTCATGTCACTGTTACTTTGTTGTGTTAAAACTTTGTGGGAAAGAGAAAAAAAAAACAACACAGAGTAAACTGATTTGTGTTCCATGTGACGTGTGTGGTCTCAGCGGAGTTCAACAAGCAACTTTGCTTTTAGTCGAGCTTTCAAGATCATTTCCTCTGTTTTTATTTTCGTGCCAGGGGATGCTGACTGTTGCTGTGCTGTTGGACTTGGTGTCTCTGTTTACAATGCCTGGAGCAGAAGTTACGCCTTTGCCAGCATCCTACGGAAATATTCTCACACATCTTTCTCTGGAGATCAGATTACTAGCTTGCTTTGAGACGCAAAAATTCACATTGAAATATGTAAGTGCAGACTTTTGTTCCAAAGTATAGAATCTTTGTGACGTTTGACAAAAAGGTGGCGTAGCCTTCAGAAACCATTGATAACACCAAAACATAAACAATAGGTGTCCCTCAGGATTGCAGGTGACTTGTGTGGCTAATCATGCCAGCAGAGGTGACTAACACAGTCACTTAAGTACTTCTGAGATACTTGTACTTTACATGAGTATTTGTATTTGGTGCATCTTTATATGTACACCAATAGATTTTGGAGGTAATCGTTGTTTTCATTCTATTGCTTTTTGATCAAATGATCACCACATAGAATTAGCTTTGATTTGGAGTGGTGTTTCAGGGGACTTGTCCAATGCAAGGCCAATGCTCACTCTTCTTTTTGCTCTGCTTGGGGTGACACATTTCTCCATGAACAACCCCTTTCCCATTTGCATCATCATTTGACCCATTCTTAATACAAAAATAGTGATTAGAGCTACGTTAAGCAAAGCTTTTAACGGCTGGCGTTTGCTTGTAATGGAACGTTTTCTCACTGTGCTATTGCTAAATTTACATGAAGTTATTACAATGCTATTCTGCTCTTCTATTTGAAATATGGGTGGTTAGAAATTCAGCTAATAACCTTGTTGCACCTGTAATTCAGGGTTAGGGTTAGGGTTAGGAGGGTTAGTGGAGCAATTCTACTCTGTAAAGATGACTGATACATTATATGACGAGCCATGCAGAAGGGGAACATCCATATTACTCTCACACACACACCTGTGCATTTGAATGCATGGGACAACGGATTTTGCTCATATTCCTTGCCTCTCCCTTGTATTCTGTATTCTGCTATCTTCTGCCATCTTCCTCTCCCCTATTCAGTATCCCTCCATTTACTCTCTTTCCCCACCTCACACCTTTATTGGTGGTCTGAGTCTGGTGGGGATCCATCAGGGCCCCTCACTTAGCCTGGCAATGCCTCAGTGCCGGTGAACAATGGTGGGCCAAAGACAGCCAAGTTTGCTCATGAGTACAGGGTATGGATGTGTGTGTGGGCGTGGGTTGTGTGTGCACCCATGTGTACCTGTTTTAATCATGCATATTACATCTGCATCAACACGGTGCATCTATAAGGAAATGCAGGTTCGCGTTTACATACCGGCTCATTGTGTGCATGTGTGTGTGTGTGTTTGTGTGTGCATTTAAGTGCTTTAAGTGCCAATACAAGTGTGTGTGTGTGGGTAGACAGCATTAGTACCTTGAAAGGTTCTGGTCAGGTGCCAGTGAATGCAACCTTCACTGTCTAAACAGGCTGAGCTTGAACCCAGAGAGTTCCTCGTTCTGCACTTACTCTGGCTACACTCTCTATTTGTTTCCTGTCAGAGACATTTCTTTACTTAACGATACACTTGCAAGGAGAGCTTTGCAGTTCAACAATGCATAACTTAGTGGCAGATGAGCGCGGCCCTCTGCGAAGGATTTGAAGAATCGTGTTTCTAAGTGTGCATTTTTTTTCCTGAAAATGTGACACTTGACAGACATTAACAAGGAAGTGGAGTGTTAATGACAGGCAGAACGTGGGAAAGAACTCTCTGTTGGTACTTTGCAAATATGAATATGCACTTTACACTGAGGCTGGAGTGAATAAGCCAGAGGTGATCAGTAGGTTGGAAGTATTTTGTCAATTCGGAGCTCCTCTTTCTGTATAACCTTCAAATATGGAAATTGTACTTTTGCATAGGTTGAAAAAGCTCTATTATATTGATTAGTTTAGATTAAATGCAACACTTTTGTTTGTCACGGCTAAAAAGAAAACCCAAAAGAAAGGAGATGCTCCCTCGCCTCATTCTCATATACAAATAAGCAAACAATCAGACCTCCAAAGCGTTGTTTACAGGGTCTTGAGTGAAAGGATCTGTCGTCATCCTGTTGGCAAAGGATTCTGGTTCATTTCTGTTTGCTGAAAAGATTTCCTCCTCCTGTGAGGGTCTTCAGATGTGTTTAGGATCAGATGAGGAGGCTGTAAGAATCTTCTCAGAACAGTAAATCTGATGTAAGTTCTTTAGAGAGTTAGAAAATGAAGAAGAAAGGAAGAACTTCAACTATATTAAGGTCTTTAGAAATTGTCAAACTTAAAGTAAGTGATTTTCTTCTGCCATTTAGGGCCAGTGGAAGCCAAAACGGATATATTTTCACCATATAAAGTTGTTATGGCAAGCGTGTTAGCTTATTAGACATCCAGCAGTGGCAGACTAATGTCCTAATGTTCATTTGGAAACATGTTTTATGGCCACCCAAGTGCAAAATTCACTCTTTCTGTAACTCTGGTTTGGCCTCCATTCACTATTGAGAAAAATATCTGGCTGTTCAACTGCTGAATGCTCCAAAATAGTTATGTTGTGGACCACAAAACCAAAGCACTGTGCTAAAAGACACTAAACCACGCTATGAAGGTGAAAGGAACTGCAGAATTGTGTGATCGTTTTCTGTGGGTTCTTCACTATGTTTCACATTTCAAATAAAAATTTGAGAGATTGATGATGTAAAAAATGCAATTACAGCAGCTATAAGGGGAAATACTTCATATACAACCTTGAAGTAATTGTTAACTATTTCAGTGCTTCACCGTTGAGAACACAACGACAAACACGGAAAGGGGGAGGTGAAGCATAAAGAAGGAGGTGAGCGTGCTATCAGATGAACGCAGGGCACAGGTAGAGACATCAGTGCTGCACATCTCTGCCAGGGTGTTATGGGAAAATATTCTAGGCTTTCAGTTACAGACAATAACAGCTTGGAAATTGTTAAACATTGTCTCTGATAGTGGCTAAACAGATCAGATATGAGTCGCTGCTGAGATTAGGGGAAACATGAAACCGTCAGTGAGGCATTTGGAAGTGAGTTTGTGTGCATGAGGTTTTGTGGACAATGTATGCATTGTTCCACTATGTTTCATTGGTTTAAACACAGCATAAATCTAACATTTCCTCATGTAATTGGTATATTAATATTCTTAGTAGCTACTATATTTCCGAGTGGCTGCAGAGCCAGAGTTGCAACAGATTTTGAAATGCTGACCTCGCATGCCTTCGTGTCTTTGCCCCCAGCATACCTGTGACTCCGTGTTCACATGAACTCTGCTCATTTCTCACAGAGGAAACCACTGAGACGTGATAAATCTGTTACAGTTGAACAGAAACCTCACAATACTTTCTTTATTTTTATCTCGTGTTGTTTATTTTTACCTCTCGTGACCCCACTGAGCATTCAGTCAGATGGAGATGCAGAGCAGCGTGTATGCTGGCTTCCAAAATGTCACACTCTCTTCATTTGATTTCATAAACAAGCCACTGGAAATTGCAGTAAGATATACATGTGACGATACTTCATTTATAGTATGACAATTTACAAAAGAAATCTTAACACGTTTTAAATTTTATGTTTATAAACTTTTTTCTTACTGTTGCCTGCCAGAGCTGCAGACATTGTGTAGCTTCAGTCCTCAAAGCTGCAGGGAGTTGTGCTCCTGCATTAGACGTCAGAAGTTAGGCAGCGAACAAGTTCAACAAAAACAGGAGCAAAAGTGCAGAAGCTGTGTGGACTCAGCATATCTGTCATTCCCAAGTGCTTCACTCCTTTTTCAAGTTATGAAACATGTTTGTAGGACTGTAGGACACTAAGGTCATGTCCTGAACGTTTTTTTTTTTTTTCTGTGAACCTGCAAAAATAAGCGTAAGTAACCCCAAATAATCCCCTATGAGTTGAGGATTTATATGAACATATGTGCACGATAATACTGCCTCATTCCAGTAGTTTTGGAATCAATAGGATATATTGTGAGAGAGCCAAGACGTTTTGCACATTTTACTCCTATTCAAGAGTCACTATATTGAAATTTTACTACTTGATTCTCTATTATCCCAACCTAAGTTATGTTCCTGGCAGTAGGGGAGGCTTTGAAGCAGCATTTACGCCTTCATCTTACAGAATAACATTTACAATAAATAGAACTGAACAGTCGAATTGCTGAACTAAGGGGAGAGGTGGCACTTTGGGGGACTTGGACTCATGACCTCAGTATTTCCTGGGCTATGGCCCTGCTGGTTTCTTGTTTATTAGAGCAAATCAATTTCACACTTTCTCTGCACAGAATATGATATTTTAAATGTTTAGAATCACATTTGTTGACTGAAATGTCAAAAGAAAGTGGCAGCAATTTTTGTATTTGCTGGGCTTTGATGCTTTCATTCACTATAATAATAAATGCTAATAATTACTGCTGAAGCGACAACTGCTTCATAACTTCAAACATTACTTATGAGAATGGTAGAGCCCTCTTTATATTTAATGAGACATTACTTTGTGATATTTTGCATTATATGGCATGACAGTGCGAAAGGTTTTCAAGTTAGATTTGCTTCCTTCACATTCAGTAGTGTTGGCACCAAACCATAGAAACATGCATCTACATGGACTGACACCTGGATATGGTTCAAAGCCGCTGGGGAGCCACAGCCAGTCAGGTACAGAGACAGAGGAGCAGATAACAATGCACACTGCAGTCTATTCAGAACTATAGACTGCAAAATGCTGGCTGCATGCAGATTAAACTGAGATAAAGGAAAAATACAAAATAAAGTGCTGACCACAGGTGTGAACAAAGCACCATTTTCAAAAACATTTACAAATGGGGGACTTTACGGATCTTTGGGGAACTTTTTGAAGATCTTACTCCCTCGCATCTACAAACCCCAAGATAAATGGGATCTTTTATCAGTTTAGATGTTGTATAATTGTACAACTGGAGTACCGGCATCAATGCGGGCTTTAGATTCTAAGAACTGCAACCTTAAGTTCACAGGCTTTAGGGAATTTATCTGATCATGACGCCCTGAATCGCAAACACAGCTTATCATTGCCATCATTCACATTTTGGTTAAGATCCTCTTCATGAAGCTTCACAGAGTGTGAGAAAGTACCCCACCTTATTTGAAGTTAGAAAACTGTTTTACAAACTTTAGAAAGCTTTGACAAAAGGCACTTTTATTGCATCGTAATGCCTATGAAGTCGATCCAGGACAGCTCAGTCCAGGGACGGGGAACGTCTGGCCTGCGGGCCATATGTGGCCTACTAGACCATTTGATCCGGCCCACAAGGCAATTCATGAATACCTAAAAAAGCAACTCAGAGACCAGCGATCGCTCGTCTTCTGTGATGAAATAAAATAACATGAAATAATAGAATAAAGTTCATCACTGGATGAAGGCTAATCTTGCGAGTCATTACAGCTACAAACGTACTAA
The DNA here is from genome assembly GCF_051107435.1 of Chaetodon auriga. NCBI lineage: Eukaryota > Metazoa > Chordata > Actinopteri > Chaetodontiformes > Chaetodontidae > Chaetodon > Chaetodon auriga. The sequence goes on along the minus strand of NC_135097.1, from coordinate 8,845,888 downwards.
TCTGAATTAGCTGCAAGGACAAACACACTTGTATAAAGTCAAGCTAATAGCTAGAAGCTGAAACCGCATTCAGAAGGAGAATAGTTAGGTGCTAGTTACCCTCTTCCTCTGCTCTGAGTCATATGAACTGTATGTACATCCTGAGGATTTTCCCATTCTGAAGACATGAGTTTGCGTGTCAAAACCTGGAATTAGCATCATCACCACCTGACATCAGACGCTTTGCTTTGAAACAGTTTCAGCCATCGCATTAGAGCTTAGTGTGATACATGAGTTCAATACTTTAGTAAGGCTCTTGAAGGATGTTATAAATAGCGAAATGGCCTTTGAAAGGAAAAAGGATTCTCACCTTGACTAACCTTTAGTCAAACTAAGCACATAGGTGTTATTTTAACCTCATGGGGGAACAATTAAAGGTATTCATGCTTACAAAATCCAGTGACACAAATGAATAATCACTGCTGGTATGAGGGTGGTGAGAATCTTCAGCCTCTAAGAGGAAGGATTAAGTCATGAGGCATTTAACAGTCACCAGTATTTCCTTTCAAACAAATCTCTGCTATGTATAAGGGCTTTGTATTCCAACCACAAAACAGGTTATATGTTTAAGCTGAAACATGACTCCCCTTTAGCCAGTTTGTTGTTGAATTGAAAGTACAAGATCACTCGAGTGGCTAAAATTGTTTCATGGATCGTTAAAAGTGCGTATGTGCCAGGTCACAGCACTTAGTAAGGAAATACCCAGGCTACTATCAGGGCAGTTTATAAAATAATCAAGTCATGTGCACAACTTTCAAACTAGTGAGAAATGAAGGTAGTGTCAAAAGCAGGAAAGTCCATTTTCATAGAGGAGACCAGGCTTCCATCGGTGTGTGAAACCAACATCAGTGTTGATGGCTTTAAGGAAGTACTTATTTCAACCCAAACCACAAAATTTACCTAAACCTAGCCAAGAACAGTTGGTCCCTTTCGCACCAGCTTTATTTTGGAAGTCTAATGGGGTGTTATTGCTAGCATTACAGCGAAATGAGAACAAGGTGGACGTGGTGCAGGCATGCATTTCAACTTCCAGTTGAACTTCCAGTTGAAATGCATTAGCTTGAAAGTCGTAACGAGTGTTAGGCAAAAAAAGGGGAACATTCGTGCTCATGTGCATTAACCCTGTAGGTTAAACTTTGTGACTATTTCAGGAACTGCTGTGAGATTGTGTACTTCCACCATGTACCCAACCCTCCTACCTATGACTTCACTTCATGAACAAAACACTTACTGGAACATTTAAAAAAAAAAAAATTCCCAGTGACCATAATCTACGTGGCAATTACGTTTAAAATGTTCGACATTTGACAAGTCATACCTGTCTCATGTCCTTCCTCAACATGACACGCAGGGTCACAGCACGGTCAGATGGTGCTGTTTGGAGAGTTTCTCATTTTAGGATCAGGACTTAATGAGAGGACGAGAAAACAACCCGCTGGTGAGAACAAGGGGGACGGCCCGAGAGACGAGGCGTACGAGGAACGGATACAAAGGACAGCTTAGAGGACCTCTGATGTCACCAAAGCACCAGCAGAGTGGCTCATTGAAACTAAAGTGCCTCCACTGTGTCGCTTTTGTCTGATTCTTGTCAGGCTTGTCCCTCTCCTGTAATAATGAGCCCTTTGACAAGTGATTAACTTCATTGTGGCTTTTATTTATATTTTTTTCCACAAGTGTTTTTGTTTTAATGGCAGACCTCATTTCATCAGCTTTTAAGTAGCTTTTTCTATGAATACCTGAGGGTGAGCTTAAAAAACTCAAACTCAAGGTTCACAAACTAGCTTTTAATCTGGAACTTTCAGCTACGTCTCACAGTCTTCATCAGATGAAGAGTTCCCAGATTTGAGTCGAAGATGTCTTTTCTGGGTGAACATCTGGTGAAGAAGATTATGAGAAGATTATGGAAGCCAGGCAATTAGCCTTTAGCCTATTAAGCTAATAAGCTAACACATGTTTCCTCTTTTTCCAAAGGGAGGATTTGGTTTTTCATCCTGAAATTTGACAATTTTGTCTTCCTTTCCTTTAAGACTTGGCTCTGATCCTCCCAGGTGGGCAGGGGGTACAGTTGTCCCCTTAGGGATGACCGCCCCCCCGATGGGAGAATTGTTTTTACCCCAGCTGTGATTTGCTTGTGCTGCAACATCTAATTCCAAATACTATTTTGTCAAATCAATGCCTGGACTTTGTCTTGTTAAGGCAAGCCTGGCTTCCTACAGCAAGCAGGGTGCTTTAACCCCCCGACGAGGGCGGCAAGCTGAGGCCGCCCCTCACAACAAAACAACACACCACTCCACAGCAGCATGACACTTCCTCGAGCAGCAAATGAGATGAAAGCTTAACCATGAAAATAGTGGTCCGAAAAGCTTGTGAAGCCCTGCTACCCTGCTAGCACAGAATAAAGATGGGCTGTCCACCCGCAACAAAAGCCCAACACAACAGGGAAAAACATCAAAGTGTGATTTCATCAGGGAAAAAAATACCCATGTGTCGGAGGGCACCCACTGAGAAAAACGCAGGTGAATTGTTAGATAATAGCGCATCGCGGTTAAGCGCTACAGTTTATTTGCGCTTCTAACTTTTCCACACTGTGATACCCTTTCATTAGAGCATTAAACAGACTTCACCTCGTACAATGTTTTTGATGATTTACGTCTGATCTCAAAATTCTGGTTTGAATCATATTTTGCCAGGAAATAAATTGAGACCCACATTTTGAAATTAGTTCATTTACAGTATAAGTATACAAACACAATACTTTTACATACAATGTTTAATTTAACTGGTTGATGAGGCCCAGCCTGATTTTGACGTCTACAAAGCAGACTAATGGGATCCAGCCTCAAATGTGTCGTAGAGGATAAGGTGAGCTTTTTGTTCTCTGTCCACAGGTGGAATTACCTTCCTATGTGGATTTCAATTGTTCTTTGATCCAAGCAAAACTACAAGAAACAAGCTTGAGTTAATAAGGTGTGAAGTTCTTTAAATAAGGAGCTTTTTTTGGTACTCTAAGTGAACAGTGGCCTCAAAACACACTGTCACTGAAAGTCAGAATGCTAGGAACAACATTCAATTCAAGGTCAATCCAATAAACTATATACAAAATTATTAGTGTATCGTCACACAGATCCTTATAATACACTGAGCAACATGACTGCCAGGCATGCAGCATGCACCATGTTACTGAGCAATTTTGCCAAGTACCAAGACAAGGTTGAATCCGTTATGTGTTTTAATGCCGGGCATCAAAGCGAGGAACTCAAACATGCCATGTTCATGATCTCATTGTGAAATTCCAGAGGTTTGGGATTAAACTGCCTCGCACAATCAGATTGTTCCATGCACATGAATGTTTATTAAATGGGCTGCAGTGAAGTGTGGGAGTCAGAACGCAGCACATTCCCCAGTTCAAGTAGTGTATAGGAGTGTCGGCAGAGGCGACAGTGTGTTAACAACAATAAAACAATGCTAGGCTCAAGCAGAAGTCTGCATTTACTTAAACAATTCAATCGTGATTAGACTTCACTGCTCAAACCGCAGCCACATATTAAATATTCTGTTGTTCAAGATGATAGCTCTAAACATCTTCAGTGCCCTCAATTATCTTTGGAATAAATTCTGCTGAACACTGATGAACAGTAATTGCCATCCATCTCAATATGTGCAATGTCATGATTTGGCAGTAAGTGTACAAATGTGATTTTGAGTTTACGGGCGACACATGCTCAGGACATTCCAACCTCATGAATAATTCACAGCTGCGAGCATAATGATGGCGGGTAAAACTTTGTGTGAGTAATTGCATAAGTAGACTCATCAGCATTAGGACTGCGTCTGTGTGGCGTAAATCTCATCGTTTTTCCACATCAAAATGTGGCAAAATGATGCTGCTGCACAATGAGAATAATAAGCAAATCACTCACGACCTCTTTATTATTATCTTATTTTTGCTCCTGCATATCCAAGCAACAATCAACTCATGCCAGTTTGACAGCTATTGTGAGCAGATCTGGAGACGTGAGAAAAGTTGTTCCACATTTTTCATCCGTGGGCGAGTTTTAATTCCCATTTTCGGCTCCCAGCATGCCTGTATTCCTTCCACCTGACTGTGCTCTTTGGTCAACCCTCTGTGCCTAAGTGACCATATATTGGTCTGGGCGTCCATTCAGGGACTCTATTTTCTAGGTGATTGACTCTGAAAAACTTGTGTCGTAATCCCCAAACGTGTCCCCTGTGTTTGAGGAAGGGTCGGCATTGTTGAGACCCTGGGAGTCCTGCCTGGTTGTACGTCTGTCATGCTGGGATTAAGAGCAGTGGGAGGAGCAGGATTTTAACAGGTGGAGAGATACCTCAGGAGCAGGATGGACCAGGTCTTCTAGACCTGAGCCCACCTCCTGTCAGTCTTTCAAACAGAGGACACACTTTTGCACAGATAATCAAAATATTCAATGGTTATTTAATGATTTAAGGTAGTTTATGTTGAAACAAGGAAGAACAATGCTAAGATTGTACAGCGACGCTAGCAGCTCTGTTTGGCTGTGCGAAATGGAAAAGGCTAACGCTAGCATGGTAACATGCCCACAGTGACAATGCTAATATGCTAATATTCACCAGATAATGTTGACCACCTTCATCATTGTAATTTAACATATCAACATGGTGATATTTGTTAATTAACACTATACACAATGTAGCTAAAGCTGAGTATTTGGGGTATTCCTTTGTGAAACAGCCCATAATTTCCTGTTTGATTTCATTGTATGAATCAGGCATGAATGAAATACTTACTGGATCGTAGCCTTTGGTATCTAGCACTTGCAAAAACACACAACTTATCTCAACATCATGGTGGCGGTAGATTAAATGTCACAGGGTCGGCAAAGTCATCAGGATTCATCCTCAGGGAACAATGAATGTCTGTACAAAACTCTGTACCAATCCATGTAATAGCTGTTGAAATATGAGAGTCCCAAAGTGGTGCATCAACAGATGCACTTGCATGGCTAAAAACAAGACATTCAAAGCCTTTTTTCCTGACTCTCTTGCTATATATCACAAACTATCTCTTAAAATCAGCGCTTGCCAGTCAAAGGGAATCAGACAGCGGGATGAATTTACAGACCATGACTCACCACTACATCTGTTCTGTCAACAAGCCTATAGCGATGGATGAATGTTACACTTTTCCCAACAAAACAAGCCAATTTGTCTCCGTCAGTCAACATCTTAGCTCATCTTTTCCATCAGTGACCGGTCTGGCTGTCAAGTCAGGCCTGCACAGTTTGCAATGGAGGATTTTGTTTATCTCTTTTCCCTTGCAGCATTCAACAAAAGATAGTAAAATGCATTATTTATCATGAAATAAAGATAATGTATTTATTGATCTCCAGAGGGTAAATTCAGGTGTTGCAGTAGCACAAGGTTGAGAGGGAGTACAGATAAATAGAGAAGAACAAAAAAAGAAATAACTACAAGTGTATAATGATAAAATTAGGTAAAGGAATTCAAACAGAAGAGCAATTTAAAGGCGAGCAGGATGCACAAAGTACCCATGACCAGTGTTGGACTTAGTAGTGAGAGAGCTGCTGCAACAGGCTGCCTACTGCTCAGAGCCTGGAGGTATAATCTACAGCAACAAATGAAGAATATTCAATACAGCTTCTCTGTTAGTTTTAGCAACTCATCCAAATTAATTCATCTCCTTAATGAGCTCCCTTCCCTTGTTCATCTTGGAAGAAATGAGCAATGCCATGAGCAATGGCAGCAATTCCTTCATGCTCCAGTGCGATTGGCTGCAGATAAGGACCACCACCCACATTAACACGCAGGTAATTATTTGGATTTCTGCGAGCAGGTGGTGATGGAGGCAGGAGAGTCTGCGATCCAACTCCAGAGCAACTCCAGATAAACATCAGGGGTTCCGAGACACACCGACACCAGCCCCTGCAATGCTCAATACCCTCATAGCTCTCCCCAATCATGCAGTCATTATGCACAGCGTGTCGTAAAAAATGTGGGATAGCTATATAGGCCAAGGGGCTGGTGGAAATACTGTACTCTGTTCTGGGTTATGACTTGTACCAGCATAGGAATAAAGTGGTTTCTGTCAAATGAGACCAACAGCATCGATGGGAGGAAAGGGCAAAATTTAAATCGTAGTAGGCGGACTAATTTCTATAGGCAGCCATAATGGATGTTAATGTTAAAAAGGGGTTCAGAAGTGAAAGCACAGACGGATTAAAGTAGGAGAAACACAACACGGTTTTATTTTTGGATTATAATTTGTGAAACTACATTGTTTTTACACTTAACTATTAATATAATGAGAAAACACACTAATTAGTTATGTTAGGACAGAGTTAGGACCATATTTTCAAAACCCTCAAACCAGGATGCTTTAGCGTCTTTAATGCACACATGAGCGTTTATGTACACACCATAAGCTTTCATAGGATGAGGGGCGATTACTTCTTTCGAGCACACCTTTCAGCACCACGGACACCATGAATGCAGCATTTTCACAGCCAGGTATTTTACAGAGGAGGGAGTAAGCCTCTTGGAGAGCTTTAGAAAACACTGACTTTCTCTTCAGCGTGACAGCTAACTGTTAGCATAGTGAGACGTTCTGTCAGAAAGAGCCACAACCATCAGAACCTATGACTCATTGGCCTGCAACAGCGTCAACAACAACACGTTGATTGCAACATACAGACAAATCACTGTGGATTTTGGACATGTGGTGTATTTTTTTCATTTTCGTTTTATATCAGGTTGGGTAATAATGAGGGCACAGGTTGGGTAATAATGAGGACACCCATCTTGTAACCAGGACAATCTCGGACGAAAGTGGGATATTTTAGCTGCAAGATGCTAAAATGCTACATGGGGCAAAGATGAACCACAGAGGTGGTAGTTGGGTGGTAATTCTTGCAGTGAGGCTAACCATGTTCAGTATGCAACACACTGGACTTTGCATTATGCACAAATTTGTACACATTTTGTTAAAATGTGCATATTTTTTGGAGGATGTTTGAATGGATTTTTAATCTAGAATTTTTCTGTGCCTATTTTCTTGAAGATATGCTGCTCAGTGTCAGACAAAAATGCAAATACAAAGATGCAGACAAGCACTCTTCTTTTTACACACGTAAATTAAACTTTCTAACAGTTTGTGGTGAGTCCAACGGCTCGAAGAGCTGAAAAATAGCTGCTGTGACTTGTTGGCAGATGTTGTACATACGTGACGAATCCATCTCCACCTTAATCATCTCATCTCCTCTCTCTCTCGCTCTCTGGCTGTTGCTGCCTTTGTACGGAGGTTTCAAGTCATCGCAGATAAGGACCGTTTTCACACTGTTAATCAGATCGTCCTGACGATCTGCTCCCCTGCAACATGCATAGCTTGGCATGGTGTTTTCCTGTGAGACATTCACCTCAGATCTAATCCCCTCAAGCTCTCCACTCCACTGGACTGATGGGAGGTGGCAGGCAGCTGTGGATGAGTTACTACGGAAAGATTATGACTGTATGATGCAACGTTGGAGGAGAGAACGGTCAGGGGAGCTTGCGGGGAAAATGTCCAAAGAAACTTCCCGTTGTTTCACAAAGTCACATCACAATGTTGTAACCTTGTAGTCGATTTCCATTTTCCATTTCCATTTAAACTTGATTAATGCAGAGAAAGTTTGCTTGTGTTTACTTTTTTTTTTTTTGGCAGCGCAGCCTGCTTCATATTCATGCATTGAAGTTAGGGAATCAGCGCTTTGCTCAAAGGCACGACTCGACTACAAGGACATGACATCACAAAAAATCAATAGACCTCCGCCGACATCATAAAACGCTCAGAATTATGCAACGATACCAGGAGATTATTGATAGAATATTGATGAAAAGTTTGAAGCGACATGAGTAAAAACCACAACAATAAACAGGAGAATAGTTTTGTCTTTGTGGCAAAAAAAAAAAGAAGAAGAAGAAGAAGCTTGAATTACCCAGGGATGTATGAAAATGGCTCCTTCAGGGCACCAGTCCTCCATCTTGCCTGCAGTCATTAATTAGATCTAATCAACACCACAGGGAAAAGTTACTGTCAAGACTAATTAGCTAAAATGGAGCTTCTGTAATGGGAAACAAATGAACAACAACAGTTAACGGTAACAGCCTGTTCCATGCTTCATGGCTCATTCAGCCTCAGCAGGAGAGATTTTTGGAGCAGCACCGTTCAGAATTATATTAGCACTTGATTACTGCTTTGAGGGAAGGTCTGAATATTAGGCTCACTTGCAGGTTTTGAATGATAAAATGATACTGAACGGGCATGTTTGTGAAGTCTTTTCAGCCACTATGCTGTAGTCAAAATTATTTTTTTGCTGAATTCTCCACCACACACACACACACACACACACACACACACACACACACACACACACACACCTCTGCCAGGTTGCCTATTGTAAGCACCACGCAAGCTTCCCTCCAACCCCAGGCCTCAGAGGTCATGAGAAATGTTGACTTAATCCTTTCTTCGTGCCCACACTGCTTCTGAGAGTCAAGGCAGGGAGTAAAAAAAAAAAGAAAAAAAAAAGGAACCTTTGTTTCTCCCACAGCGCCGCGAACAAAAGGGGATGGGATTGGGAAAAGCGTACACACACACCACCTGCAATTAAGAGCTTAGAGTTCGTCCTCTCAGCACAAAACCCTCAGCGGCCAAGGAGAGCAGAGGAAATGTCAAGATTAGGTGGGAAGTACTACGAGGGTGTTAGAAAAACATTTGTCACAGAATATTACTTACAGGATGCTGGGGGACTGACACCTTATACCCTGTGGAAGAGTAATTGTGGAGGATTTGGTAATTAGCGGCTATTGATGACAATTAAGCACTTTAACGACTTGGGTTGGAGGTTTGCACCGCGGTCACACAAAACTGGAACAAGCCTCTGTTTGTTTGCCCATATGTTGGATGGAGCAATTAATACGTGGGCATCTGCTGAGGAAGAGGAGGTGTTAAGTGGTCATGAGAAGCACCAAAAAACACTGCCAATCCATGTAGCGTACAGTCAGCGATACAGAGAGGGAAGTGTTGGCCTCGAGATGCGAACCAGAAAGTTGTCTCTGCTCACACAGTGCAGTCATCTGAACTTTACTGAAAATGCCAACTTCATTAAAACAAAATTGGGTCAAATGCAGCGAGTGCAAATTAAAATCAGCAAAGGGAGACGAGATGATTGTAATTAACATCTCTTCAATCAAGCTGGAGAGTGAGAATTATAGCTTGATGTTTTACATTTATTGCTCGACTCCGGGGACCTTCTCAGGTGGTACAATATGACTTGTGCCATTTAAAGGGCTGTTTATGTACAGACATGCAGACACGTGTGTGGACCTTTAGGGAAAAACTCAACAAGTTTGTGCACACTTTTTAATCAGAACAACAATAATAATTTCTGTAGCTAGTTCAATGCTAACATACTCTCAGATGTATGATAAAACTGGATATATGGAAAACATATGCCAATACTTTAAAAAATATATGTAAAGGTGCAACAATTGGCACATTGTGCAATGTTTGAAAGACGTTTGGTGGGTATACTACACAAGCAGGACAGCTCAGAAGCAGATTGCAATATGTTTACATGCAAATATGTTACAGACTAAGGAACAGGTGATTAGTTTGCATGCTGATCTGGGTTCAGCTGCAGATTCAGACTTTAAAAAAAGTCTGCATTTCAAGATTTAGCTTTTTTTTTAATGAATTTGAGTATGAAATATGAACCTTAGTGTTCTCAGAAGAAGAAGATCAAGATGCTAAACGCAATTTCTAGATATTCTCTAATGATTAAATAACACATTGTGCAGGATTGTGCCGCCTCGGTGGACGTTTGTGATCTCACATGCAGCAGCCCTGTGTATTTACTTATTATTTTAGATATCCTGTAGAGAACCCCTGTTGTTAACCTGCAACCAACGCTCTGCATTTTGTACCGACACAGATGCAGCTTCCATCTGATCTGCTGAAGCGGTTTTCTTCCCAGTTTTGAATTATAGGGATGTCATTTATAGACACACCGCTGCCTCCATACTTAGACCCACAGATTCTCTCGGCTTCATCACCGCAGATAATTACAAAACTCACCACTGCATCTTATATGATAAGGTCAGTTGGTCTCCAACTGAGAGATGTAATAACCACTGATCTTTATTTATCTACAAAGCTCATGTTGGAAAATGGCCATATTAGAGGCTCATCTCATTTCTGCTGCTCTGAGACTCTGGACCAAAGTGAACTCACTCTAATAATTAGCTGATGCTGCAGGCACACCGTAGCAGAAATGGAGATTGCTTTTACTGTTAGTGCATAGCTTTTCATTTTCTTGTCACATTATTTTAGTCATTTTTTTTAGTGTTATTATAATGCATACATACATTTTTTGGTGATCCTCTGGCCTCTCCTCTAGCACCACCATCAGACCATTATGTGGGCAATTAAACATCAAAATCTAATTCATATTCTCCAATGGATGAACATATTTCTGCAGTCAGGTTTTGTTTATGATATTATTACATTTTGCAACACGGCTCGCAAATTCAGAAAGTCGTATCAAATAAGCATGTTTTAACAAGATGTGGTGTAACACTGTCATTTAATTCTGCGAGTACATGCACATAGGCCAGGGTTGTTTCGGGGGTCTTCCCGGGGGATGGCACTGCATGGCGCCTGGTCCCGGATCATTTATAAACCCACACCCGAGCCATGCTGGTTGCCCCGGAGCAGCCTGTGGTGGGTGGCAGCAGCAGCAGCCCCAGCAGAGGCTGTAGGATGCAGACCAAGCCAGGCGTGTAATCCCTCTCTCTGAGTTGGAACGCACCGTCGATGCAGGAAAATAAATATGGAAGGGTGAACCGCTGAATGAGGGAGATAGGGGAGAAGCTATTACCGAGCAGAGAGCCAACAATTAAGAGCAGGATTTGTTTTTACATTGTGTCACAATTTTGAGAATTTTAATATGGAGTGCTGTCAGTTTGCTGTAAAACATTCAAACCATGAAACTCTGCAGAAAAGACCAAGTGTTAGGTGTTTCACTGAAGTGCTGAATTTAATCATTTCTTGCTCTTGTGGCGTGTTTCCAAAGCTCTCCACCAAATGGACCTGCACAAAATCCTTCATTTGACTGCACACAACATCGCATTCACACACACAGGATTGTAAGTCCCTACTTCATTTGAGAAGATGGATTAACGGCACTCACATTCTCCCTTACACTGCCACTCGCAAAGTGCTTTAGGTCACTCTTTCCTAATTTGGATCAATCATCCCATTTCCCCTCTTTGAAACAGTGTTTCTCATTCAGCATAATGTAGCGGCTATTTGTCAGCGCTGTGTCATGTGCTCGCCTCTTCACTATTAGTGCACCCTGTCTGTCAGGGTGACTGAATGCGAGCTTTCTCCACTGTCTGAGCCTCATTTGAAATTCAAATATTGCCTCATTGCTGAGCCTCAATAATATTGACTTTCACTTACTCTCCAGAGGCACCAGGGATATATTTAGGACTGGATTGTGTTTTTTCTTACAGCGCGTCTTGCAGCGTCTGGGGCTTTTCTGGACTGTGATCAAATGCTGCAGGGTATGCAAAGTTTTGTCTGGCTTGAAGGTAGTGGAAATCACTATCAGATTCCAGCCAAACCTGATACAAATCTAAGACTTAAGTTGTTGTTGTAATTGGAAAATAACCTCTTATGAGACTGCTTTGTAATTGGCAAATTTGACACTCAGTGTGGTTTGTCGAACTTTTATCAATGCAAATTTAGTCCCAGAAAATCCAATTTTGGGGCATTTTTTTCTACAGTATGATTATCATTTCCACCAGTTTGCAAAGAGAGGAAGAGGAGTGCACGCTGCAGCTCCACCAAAGGTCCACTAGATGGAGTGCTACATCACCAAAGACTGATTGCAAATCATGTGGAGGAGACATACAGGAAATCATAAAAGGTTTAATTATTAATGGCAATATCAGGGCATCAAAGTGCTAAATTCAGACAGTCTGAGTGAAGATAAATACAATCCTTTTTTTATTTATATGTCAGTTGTATAAATTAATATATACTTGTGTCATTAATTCACAAAAATTTGGTCAGGAGGAAGCGATTCCACTGATATTCTATCAATGTGGGGCAGCTACGTGTTCACAGAAATGCTGAACATCAGGGGGATTTAAGACTAATAGACTGAATTTAAACTGCAGGAAGATATTGCTGTATTGGAAACTTCAGTTCAGACTATTATTTTCATCCTTGATTTATCTGCCAATTATTTTTTTTAAAATATTAGTGTTTACCAGAGCCCAATGGGATGTCTATGAATCACTTGTATTGTCTGACCAATACTCCAATAAAAACATTCAGTGCAGACAAAAGCAGCAACTCTTGAGAAGCTGAAACCATCCATTGTGTTGTGTTTTTGCGTGCAGATTTGCATAAAAGGCCCGAAAACCTATTTTCTCAATCGGCTTCTCTCTGCAAGCGACAGGTTCCCACATAAACATAAAATATTCCACCACAGATTGAACTCTTTCAGATCCACTTCAGTTAGCTAAACCAGCGGTTCCCAACCAAGCTGACAACTCCTGACTAAGTGACATATTTTATGGATATTTTATATTATATTCAATATTTACCAATAATAGTACAGAACAACTGATGAACTGTGCAATTGACCCAGATAGTGAGCTCGATAACTGCAGGAAGTTTATGGAGAACGAACCATTTGGATGAATTCTGAGCACATTATTTCCTGTGAGCATCAGAGATGAATTTGATCCTGATATTTTTAGGAACTTTTGATGCAATTCTCTGTCTATATTATGTATGTTTTTTATAATTAAGCTACACAGCAGTACATAAAGCAGTTCAAATTAGCGCCACCTTCACCCGCTGCAGCGTTAAAGTGATACATACATTAGAATCCAGTTATATGACATACTGTGTGGGACATCTAAGAGTAACATCAGACCCAGAGACACAGAGAGAGAATCTCTACAGGCTGCAACGCCATCAAAAACATCCGAGTGGAGTTGAAAGGTCATGGTGCGGCTGTTCTAATGATGAAATCTGATATATAAAACAATCATTCAATATGTCTTAATCTCAAATAGTGCAAAGTATACCTGATGAGCTCAGCAAAGAGTCAAAGTGCAAACTGTCTTTATTGACAGCAGTAAAAGGAGTTGTGCCATCTGTATTGCAGTGATAGTGAAGACATCACAGCTAATATTTCTATGCCTGTGTTACTGAATGCTGAGAGCTCATTGATCACATAAACTGAGCACAGGAATTAGGTTTCCCCCATAGATTTATCCTCCAACCATCTTTTATAAGCAACAGTATCCGTCATGCTACGTGAGACAAACTGCACTCATTCATCTTCATCCCAGATGTATTTTTAACCATGCAGCATGCAAAAAATATGGAAATGGCAGCAGTGGTGAACTATGCAGCTCAAACTGGATGTATGCTATCATCATCTACACCATAGGCGTCTTTCTCTGTCTTTAACATATTCAATTTACATTGCATCACATTCCTGCTCTGCTAATGTTATCATATTGAATGGAAGTGGAATCTAGCGGTGACAGTATTCAGTTGAGTGACTGCCATGGAAAGCCACACAAACAGCCGACTGTTCCTTCCTTGCACAACAATGCAACAGTGTTTAACCCAGCACCAGATTCGCCAGGAGAAGTTCCCCTTCAATTATTTACAAATGTATCTTCTGCAGTGCAAGTGCCCTTCATTTGACACAGTAAGGAAACGGCCACATCAGCAGACAGATAATCAGTGAGATAAAGAAGACCAGCGTCCATGCCAGGTCAGGGAACATAGGGTGGCAGAGAGAAGGGAGGGGTGTATATAAATGGAGGTCAGTAGGCATTCACAGTCCCACGATCTGCCTGTGCTTCATCACCAGCTGCCTTCTACCCAGCGAGTCTGCAGTCATGGCATTCAGTGGAGTCTGGAAGGTCGACCGCAGTGTCAACTATGACAAGTTCATGGAAGCAATGGGTGAGTGTGTATCGATCACACTGAATGCTGTATTTCATTTTGACTTTGTTGTATGAGTATTCCACATTGCACTGAGGTGTTGTTAACTTTGAGGTGTTTATGGCATCAAGCATAAAAATAGCTGCAGATCTTTCAATGGAAATACTTGGAAAGCAGACTCGAGAAAAGCAGAGTCTTCATTTCATCACATCACAGCAACGATAAAGCGGCAAGTTTTGATTTTTTTTCTCCTCCACAATTAAGGCGTCAACGTCGTGAAGCGCAAGCTGGCCGAGCACGACAACCTGAAGATCACCATCGAGCAGAACGGGGACAAGTTTCACATCATAGAGTCCAGCACCTTCCGCACCAAAGAGAACGACTTCACCCTGGGCGTCCCGTTCGACTACACCCTGGCTGATGGCACTGAAGTCTCAGTGAGTGCGCTGAAGTGGCTTATTAAACCAACAGCAGCTGGTACAGGTGCTGCTTCATGATTTCAATCCAGCAGGAAATGGTTTGCTTTTGGAAAATGTAGTTTATTTTTAAGACTGATGGATTCCTCGCTAATGGGGAAAGTGCAAACCAAGCCAACTAAAGCCAATGCTGAAAGCAATGGAAACTGTACTCTACTCTGGATCTGTGCTGTGGTTGCTGAATGAGGGTCAACTGAACATCGAAAAACCCATCAAAACCAAACACATACTGTCAATGAAACATGATATATGATATACTTTCATATTTTCAACCAGGGTGCATGGCAGTTGGAGGGTGAGATGCTGAAAGGTAAATTCACCAGGAAAGACAACAACAAGGTCCTGACCACCACCAGAGTTCTGGTGGATGGAGAGCTTGTGCAGGTCAGTGCAGGTCCAGATTCAACAGTAATGTTTAATATGTTCATTTGTTTGGTTTCAATAAACGTCTCCATAACCCAGCACACCTGTCTTTTCCCCTGCAGAGTTACAGCTATGAGGGAGTGGACGCTCAGAGGATTTTCAAGAAGTAGTAACTTCAAGTCTCAAGTTCCTGTTTTTATTTTTATATGGATGACCCAAAAGAGTTTTATAGTTTTCTTTTTTCTATCAAGACAAGGCTAAGACGATTGTATTGTTATGGGATTCTGCTTGGTATACCTCAAAAATGTTGATGTTTTAAAAGAAAAATATCTCAAAACTGTTCGCTTGTTTATGGATTAAACAAGGTCATGCACAACTGTTGA
This sequence comes from Chaetodon auriga, assembly GCF_051107435.1. Taxonomy (NCBI): domain Eukaryota; kingdom Metazoa; phylum Chordata; class Actinopteri; order Chaetodontiformes; family Chaetodontidae; genus Chaetodon; species Chaetodon auriga. Next base: position 8,830,595 of record NC_135097.1, on the reverse strand, counting down.
ATTTCTTAAATGTCATTTTCAATGTAACACCCATGGAAATTCTTCCACCGCTGTTGTATTGGGGTGGAAAACTTGCATCTCGACAGCTGGGCCAAAAATATCAAAACTATCAGCATGATTAGATATAACTTGAGATAAGTGAGACACTGTTTTGTTAAACTTGACTTCACTGTACTGTTAACTGCCTCAAAACAACAAATGGAAAGCAGCTTAAAGCAGCAATAAAGCTCCCGAACAACATGAAACATATCTGATGTTTAAGCAGATGGGAAATGAGTCACTTTGCACTGACAGTTCTTGTATATTACGTGCAACAATAAAGCAATTTTTGTGTGTCACTCCAGTCTGATATTGGTGTTATTTCTAACACATCTGAGTTCAAGGTGCATTGTGTTAAAGGTGCATACAGTTTGATGAATTCATTCTGAAAGCCTTGCAGTTGTGCCAAAAGTCCTCAAGGTCTCTTATACTTGATTATCACGATTGAGTACAAAGCTCTATCTTGAACATAATATTTTATGAGCATAATAAATTCAAAATCTTAATTAAGCACAAGGATTCTGCAGAAATGTCACATGACTACAGTGTTTTAGACCCTGCTTTAAAGTCTCTCCTACACAGCATGGCTGCAGTCTGATCTCACGATGACGGCAGGGTCTTGTGCTGTCATGCGCTGGCCTTTGGGTGCTGTCCCCATTAGTAGGCGTGAACAGCTGAGCGGAAAAGCAATGAGGTTTTCTCACATGATGGGGTCGTTGAGATACCGCGGATAAGGACTTTCATTCAGTGTAAAAATGGGAAGAAATGAAGTGTGTATGCACTGAGGCTCTCTGACCACAAGAGGGCGACCTGTGCCAACTTTTAGACTCACACATAACACTTCAGAGCAGTATGAAAGCTGGAATCCTCATGTGATGATTAACATGTACTTTTGGATTAGCACCAGGACGTTTAGGACAAAAAAATGTAATAAAACTGCTTGAGAGACTGTTCTCATGGATCCTCACTGAGCACTTTCTCCTCTTTAGTTTTACATTTGAACCAGCACTCTTTCTTCTGTACTAGTATCAATCAATCGCAGCCCCCCACTGAGCCCTGAGTGGCACCTTCTTTCATGGAGGTATAAACCCACTGCTCACAAGGCTAATCAGGCAGAGGCAGGGCTGCTTTGAACACCGGTTTACCCCTGAACCCACCATTAGGAGCAAAGTCCTCTGAGACCCCTCAGATGGTGTGGGGCTCGAGGACTGTGAGCCTGCAGATTTTAGTTTAGGAATGTGTTAGTGGGCCTCTTTTCTTTTCCTGTGGATGTGCAATCCAAAGTGACTTTCATGCTTTCGATCTTTAAATTAGCAATCCATCTAATAAGGCTGCAGCTGTGTCTGATATATAGTGTGTGACAGATCTGTTTTGGTCTGCACCCATTCAGCCCTTTATAGCACAGTCCACCTCTTTTACCAAACTCCTCCTCATTAGTGTCTCAAACACCTTAATATTATGGACATTCAGAGCATAAAAATAAGCAAAATCAAGATATTAATTTCTCTCTGAAGTGGTCTGTGCTAGGGGGCCTCTCTGTGGTGACGGTCGGCATTTCATTTATTTTCCTAAACTGATGGAGTAAGGCGGCACAAGTCTTCCTCCAAATCCTTCCATTTACTCATATAAGTATAGACATGTAACACTAATGTGCACTAATGAACTAATTGTATGTAAAAACAGAGTCATTGGTGACATTATAAAGAGTTACGTCAGTGTGTGACATCTAAGAGTAACATCAGGCCCAGAAGACACAGAGAGAGAACCTCTACAGGCTGCAACACCATCATAAACATCCGAGTGGAGGTGAGAGGTCACAGTGCGGCTGTTCCGATGACAAAATCAGATATTAAAACAATCACTCAATAGGTCTTATCTCATATAGTGTAAAGTATACCTGGTGATCTCAGGTAAGAGTCAAAGTGCAAACTGTCTTTATTGACAGCAGTAAAAGGAGTTGTGGGATGAGCAATAAACAGCAATGAGTACGCAGCTTTTCCCCTCAAGAGAGCAGCTGCAGCGGCCTGTTGTCCAAGGACACAACCTGAATGACAGCAGCTCTGGTACTTCAGAGGACCAATGTTGTTATGTTTTAACATCCTTTATCCCATTTCATTACAATCAACAGAACCTTAGAACCAGAACTTGTTGTTATCTTAGCTTAGCTTAGCACAAATTCTGGAAACAGGTGAAATAGCTGGAATGACTCTGCTGAAATGTCACAAAAGGAAGGAACAGTCCAACAAATAACCCTTGTCAAATGGCCAATTGCCATTTTTAAACATCATCTTACTGTATGAGATAAACAAACACGATATAATGAGCTTTCAGAGGTGCTGTCATGTGGATTTGATTGGCTTTGGACAGAGCCAGGCTAATGTTTCTCCCTGTTTCCAGCCTTCGTGCTAAGCTAAGCTATTCAGCTGCTGTCTTCAGCTTTACATTTAGTCTTTAAAAGATGTAAATTGGTGCTATGGATGAAATTGTAATAGCTTCTGAGCTTGCACATCAACAGATCCATCTCCCTGACAAATGAGCAAACTCTTTCTACTGGTGAAGATCATGTGATATGGACGAAAGCTCCAGAAAAAGCTTGCAAGCAGAGCTCAGGTTGCAATGGTATTAATATCACAATCACAAACATTATTTAGGAGTGTATCCTCTGCAGCAAGTGCCTGACATTTGACACAGTATTGAAATCAGCAGACAGGTAGTCAGTGAAATAAAGAGCAGCCTCCATGTCAGGTCAGGGAGTGTAGGGTGGCAGTGCGGGGGTTGGCAGAGAGAAGGGAGGGGTGTATATAAATGGATGTCAATGGGCATTTACAATCCCACGGTCTGCTTGTGCTTCATCGCCAGCTGCCTTCTACCCAGCAAGCCTGCAGCCATGACATTCAACGGAACCTGGAAGGTCAACCGCAACGTCAACTATGACAAGTTCATGGAAGCAATGGGTGAGTGTGTATCGATCACACTGAAGGCTGTGTTACAACATTTTTTTGCACCACGTCTGGCCTTATAATCAAGTTTATGAGGGCAATGTGTGTCATGTTGTTCCTGATAGTTTGACTTTGCTGCATGAGTACTACATACTGCAGTGAGGTGTTGGTAACTTTGAGGTGTTTATGGTACCAAACATACAAACAGCAGCAGCTAAGATAAGATCTTTTTTCTGCTCCACAATTAAGGCGTCAATATCCTGAAACGCAAGCTGGGCGAGCACGACAACCTGAAGATCACCATCGAGCAGAACGGGGACAAGTTTCATATCAAGGAGTCCAGCAACTTCCGCAGCATAGAGATTAACTTCACCCTGGGCATCGTGTTCGACTACACCCTGGCTGATGGCACTGAAGTCTCAGTGAGTGCGCTGAAGTGGCTTATTAAACCAACAGCAGCTGGTACAGGTGCTGCTTCATGATTTCAATGCAGCAGGAAATGGTTTGCTTTAGGAAAATATGGTTTATTTTTAAGACTGATGGATTCCTCAAACCTAACCAAACCAAGCCAACTAAAGCCAATGCTGAAAGCAATGGAAAGCTCCAGTGAATATTACTCTACCCTGGATCTGTGCTGTAGCTGCTGGAATGATGGTCAAATGAACATGGAAAAACCCATACTGCCAATGAAACCTGGCAAATATACACAAATGTGAGAAGAGCTTCTACCAAAAATTGTATATTTTCAACCAGGGTGCGTGGGAGGCGGAGGGTGAGATGCTGAAAGGTAAATTCACCAGGAAAGACAACAACAAGAGCCTGACAGTCACTAAAGGTCTGGTGGATGGAGAGCTTGTGCAGGTCAGTGCAGGTCCAGATGAATTTCAACAATAATGTTCAATATGTTCATTTGTTTGGTTTCAGTCAACATCTCCATAACCCAGCACACCTGTCTTTTCCCCTGCAGAGTTACAGCTATGAGGGAGTGGACGCTCAGAGGATTTTCAAGAAGCAGTAACTTCAAGTCTCAAGTTCCTGTTTTATTTTTATATGAATGACCCAAAAGAGTTTTATGGTTTCTTTTTTTCTATCACGACAAGGCTAAGACGATTGTATTGTTATGGGATTCTGCTTCGTATACCTCAAAAATGTTGATGTTTTAAAAGAAAAATAGCTGACCACAGTATTGTAGTCGAATTATCAATGGATAAATGTCTGGAAAGAGGTGTTGACACAAACCCAGAAACAGGTAAAGTGGGTTCAGTCACACTTGAACTTTACATGCAGCTGGACAGGCAGGTGAACAAAATCAGGTAATCAGCTGAAACATTCAGCGTGAGAGAAGGTGACAAAGGACAGAAAAGTAGTTTAGAAAAGGAAAACAAATGAAGGTAACATAATATAAAAAGTACAAGCAAACTGAAGGAGAACATGCGTCATCATGTCAGTCTAATGTGTCTTACCTTAACACCAAGTGTATCTCAGAAGAGGCCAAAGACTCTGGTGATATCCCACCATGTGGATGGTTTGGGCTTTTTCTTGCCCAGATTTTTTACATATTTGTCTCTGAGATTTATTTTCCCACTCTAATACAAAAGAGGAAGATGGAACTGTGTTTGTGTTCCTCTGTGCATTCAAAAAACTTCAACAGCAGCTCGTCTCTCTTCAGTGGGACTCCTTCATCAGGACACCCAATCAAAACTGTTCACTTGTCTCTGGATCATACAAGGTAATGGGTGCGTTGTGTCGATAAATATGTGCTACTGCTGAATGTCTTAAATTTCATTTTCAATGTAACACCAATGGAAACTCTTCCACCGCTGTTGTACAGGTTGTTTGCAGCTGACCTCACGTCACTCAGATCTTTCAGTTCAGTTGAACAATGACTCGTCTTCATAACCTAAGGGTCACATCCAGCATATGTTCTGATTTTCTGTTTATACCTTTCTCTCCTGTCCTCCTGTCTCCCTCCTGTCCTCCATCTGAATTTAGCGTGACTGCGAACAACCTGTTGGGGTGGAAGTCTTGGAGATGAATATCTAAAAATCTGGGCCAAAAATATCAAAAATATCAGTACGATGAGATATAACTAGAGATAAGTAAGATGGTGTTTTGTTAAACTTGACTTCACTGTACTGTTAACTGTTTCAAAACAACTTCATCCAGCACTCGGCTTCATCATTGTGCTGGAAACCAGCTTAAAGCAGCACAAACAACATGAAACATATTTGATGCTTTCTTTAAGCAGATGGGAAATAAGTCACTTTGCACTGACAGTTCTAGTATATTATGTGCATCAATAAAGAAATTTTTGTGTGTCACTCCAGTCTGATATTGGTGTTATTCTTAACACATTTGAGTTCAAGGTGCATTGTGTTAAAGGTGCATACAGTTTGATGAATTCATTCTGAAAGCTTTGCAGTTGTGCCAAAAGTCCTTAAGGTCTCTTATACTTGATTATCACGATCGAGTACAAAGCTCATATCTTGACCATAATATTTTATGAGCATCATAAATTCAAAATCTTAATTAAGCAGAAGGATTCTGTGGAAATGTCACATGACTACAGTGTTTTAGACCCTGCTTTAAAGTCTCTCCTACACAGCATGGCTGCAGTCTGATCTCACGATGACGGCAGGGTCTTGTGCTGTCATGCGCTGGCCTTTGGGTGCTGTCCCCATTAGTAGGCGTGAACAGCTGAGCGGAAAAACACACGGGGAAATGAGGCTTTCTCACATGATGGGGTTGTTGAGATACCGCGGATAAGGACTTTCATTCAGTGTAAAAATGGGAAGAAATGAAGTGTGTATGCACTGAGGCTTTCTGACCACAAGAGGGCGACCTGTGCCAACTTTTAGACTCACACATAAAACTTCTGAGCAATATGAAAGCTGGAATCCTCATGTGATGATTAACATGTACTTTTGGATTAGCACCAAGAAGTTTAGGACCCATAAAAGTGAAGATACTGCTTTAATGGAGAGACTTGGTTAAATCTTGGGATACTCCTCTTTAGTTTTACATTTGAACCAGCTACTGTTTATGATGTGCTGTATTAAATCTGTTTTAAAAGATGGCCAATATAGAGCTGATGCCATCAGACACTACCATAGGACAGACACTACCATCTGGACAGCCTAAGTTGATGTCAAGCATCAATCAATCACAGCCCCCCACTGAGCCCTGAGTGGCACCTTCTTTCATGGAGGTATAAACCCACTGCTCACAAGGCTAATCGGGCAGAGGCAGGGCTGCTTTGAACGCCGGTTTACCCCTGAACCCACCATTGGAAGCAAAGTCCTCTGAGACCCCTCAGATGGTGTGGGGCTCCAGGACTGTGAGCCTGCAGACTTTAGTGCAAGAGTGATTTGGTGGCCTCTTTTATACTGAGGCATTATTACTTTTACTTAACTGTAGTTTAAGTCTTTTTATTTAAGTATTTCAGGATCTAAATACTCGCCCCAGCTCTGACAATGGGAGCAGTATCATGTGCTGTGTATGAATGCTGTAGTGTATTTTCAAAGCCACTGGGTAGCGCTGTGGAGCTCCTTATTTTCTGAGAATCAGGGCCTTGCTCCTTCTATGATGTCATCCTCAGTGAAGTTATCATATGACACACACCCTATTTGTGCAAACAGACACACACCTACATAATTATTGGATCTCATCTCAAAATCTTAAAATAATATCTCTGCGTACACATCTGGAATCAGAGAGTGGACTGTAGCGACATGAAATTAGTGAGGAACAGGAAAGTGGTGGGAGAGTTAGCCTTCGGTGTTTTGATTGCTGTGAGCCTGAGGGAGCGGGGGCCCACCCAAGGGAGATTTGAAGCTGTGGATGAGAGGGGGGAAGGAGGAGGAGGAGGAGGAGGAAAAACAGTGAGAGGTGGACAGAGAAGAGACAGACAGTGAGGACAGTGCAGGAAGGGAAAACACTCCTTGCTCTCCTCTTCCCCCCCGCCTCCCCCCGCTGTGAAATCAAATTCACTGACTCACTCTGGAGTCGTCAGCTTATCTGAAAGAGTAACGATCACACAAGACACCAGCGGCACAGTGGGGAGTGTCGGGGCTTTTGCTTGGGCAATCTTTCCAAGAAGACACGGCCCCCTTTTGGCCAATCACTGTTTAGACAATGACTGTGCAGACCTTTGCAGAGACACATGCAGGCTGCTGAATGATGAGTCACCAGCCGGAGCTTCTCAAATGCCTCCAGACCCATGTCACTGTACATGCTCAGCTGTGACGTTTAACAGCTTTGTGAATTAGAAAGCGCTGTCATGACTGCAGAGCACGGTGATGCTGATGATTTCACAACTACGCGGAGCAGATGTTCGCTGAGGTCACTTCCTCTTCTGCGGCATTAAACAGGTATAAAGGTACATGAATAATATTGTATAATCTAGATGTGCAAATGTTGACAGAGCATTGGAGGTAAAATGCTTCCAAACAAGTCAAAGCTCTTATGAAATACTCTAGAGAATCCCAGCCTGCTGCTGAGGACGCCCCACAGGGGTGGCATAATATAATCTTAGGGGTCACAAAGTGATTGACCGGAGAGGAGAGAATAAACATGTTTTTTTTTTATTTTCTGATGTATTTTTGGTCTCTTTGGTCTTTTTTGAGCCATTATTAAAAATGAGAGAAGGGAGAGTAAACCAACTCTAAGCCATCAGGAGACCCCAACATATTTCTTCTGCATAAAATTATACTTTGTTTTGGCTTTGACTAGTAAGCAGCCTCAAATAGGCCTAACTACACTCAACAGAGTCAAATATCTCAAAAACTATTGGATGGATTGCCATGAAATTTTACAGACATTCGTGGTCCCCAGAGGATAAATTCAAATGACTGTGATCCGCATCACCTTGTACCACCAACAGTTCAATGCTTATCCAACATCTCTTAGATGGACCGGCACAATTTTTCTTTTTATTGTTAACATTAGCATTTAGCTTAAAGTACCGCTGTAATATAATACAGCCTCAAATAGCTCCAGGAATGGCTGTAGACATCTTGTTTTCTGGTTATTCTCTAGGTTAGTTAGGTGGTTTTCACCCCCTTCAGGCCTCTAAAAATGGTGCAATTAAACAGGTCAAACAGGGGAAATCAACCAATGGTTGAACTGAACTGAAAATACTATATAAATCTCTGACAATGGGTCACAAGTGGACATTGCTTCATTTCAAGGGGGCGAAAGTCGAAAGCCTTGGGAACCGGACTGTAAAATGGATCATGGACACACTGAACTGACTCCTCAGGCTCTGTTTATCACAGCGGCGTATGACAGCATGCCATGGTTGCATATTACAGTAAGCAGTGGTCAATGTTTAACTGCTGTGAGCCAAGCAACACAGTTTATAGGGAGATGAAAACAAAATACAGGCCCTGACGTCCGAGCAGTGGATAAATCCAAAGTGGAGACGTATGAGATTTCTAATTGAACTGTAGTTTTGGCCGTTCATCAGAGAGAGACACATTTCAGCAAGGACCTTTGGCATGCTGCAGCTGGACGAGGATGAGTGAAAGGGGACGGAAACACCTTTTTAATGGCCTTGTCAAGTGGAGTAACACTATTACAAAGTGTTGGCAGTTGGGCGTATGCATGCATGCACCTAGATGATTATGTCCCCTTGCCCCCACGCAGGCACACACAAGCACTTTTATCCCCCTCTTTACTCCACTCTGACACCCAGTGTGTGTCCCCTCCAGGCATGGACGAGTGCGTGTCATGTGAGAGGCTGGTGCGTGCCACCTGGTGTGACTGAGCAGACAGAAGTGAGCGGAGACAGCGAAGAGAGAAACTAAATTGGCTGTGGCCTCTGTCTCAGGAGTAGCCAGCCCCTGGGTTAGGTGGGCTATTCTTATAGAGGGCAGGGAGAGGTCTCCAGCTCCCCTGGTACACAAACCACTTTATAGGATCCAACATCATGTTTTGATGGCCTCCTGGGATTGTGGGGGAGGTGTTATCCAATGACAAGTGTGAGAGAGGAAGAGGCAACTGAGCTCTGTGCTGGTGGATTTCTTTGTGGGTAAAAAGCAACTCTGGAGTGCAGTCAAACTGAATATGGAGGCCCAGAACTGACTAGAGGTACCAGTCAGTTGATAAAATATATCTTTTTCTTCTGCTTCTACGACAATGAGTTGGGTGCATCCATGTTTGTCCTGGACAAGAATTGGTCCAGTTTGTATGTATTTGTGTGTAAAGGCTAGCTATCTTAACTAAAAACACTGATAGCTAAACACGCTGAACACGAGCCGTCTCTGTACCACAAACGTGCTCGGTTTGAAGTAGAAATACATAAAATTAAAGCAGGCTTCATAAAGCACTACCACAATAGTATTCAGAAAGGAGAAAAAAAACATAACCACGACAGCAGCGATGACGTCAATCTTTAATGGCAGATGGCCTGAAATGTCTTCATTTAACATTTTCATAAAAACTTCTCATTTTGATCACCTTTTTTTTCTTTTTTTTTTTTGGTTTTCAAACAAACCTCTGCAATTCACTGAAATACAGTTTCTCCTTACAGCGGCCAAAGTACATAAATATCAACAGTATTGTATGCATTAGGGAAAAGAAAAAAAGAACACACACATGCCATGAACATGCACAGAACACACAGGTACACACATGGTATACTGAAACAAGGAAGGAGTATTTGTCATCGACAAAGGGAGGGATCATCATATTAATTTCCAGGAACTTCTGTACCGTAATGCTGGCAAAACACAAAAAGATCCATTCGTTCAAAGAGCATGTTTTTCTCTGGATTTCACAGTGAATTATGCAGGTAAAACAGTATTCATATATCAGATACAAACACAAAAAGAAGCTCTAGAAAATTACCAAATGAATATACAATTAAACTTACAATAATACTTACAATGAATTATATGATGGGCATCTTCTACGAACTTTAAAAACACACCCATAAAAACACACACGCACACACACACACACACACACCTTATAAATACTTGTTCTAATAAATTTGTTGCCAGACTTGGCTTAAAAAATGTATGTAAAAGCAAAAACTGCTTCAGAAAATCAGTCATTATGTGCATATTATTATTATTCATTACAAACACTGACTACATGATTCAACCACTCCGATATGATTGTACACACCTGGGCTAAACATTACAGGGAAGATTGTTTTTCTTACAGTATTTCAGTTTTTGATTGTCACATCACTGTGAAATGTGACTTAGCCTCATCAGAAAAGTACAAGAATCACTGTTTGTTTTGTAAGAACGTGACATGAATGAGAATCCTGGCGTCAAAATGTCACAGAAATATGATCACTCGATGATATGCCCAAACAGCCAAGAAGTTATTGCAGGCCCAGAATACACAAGATTACAAAAGATTATTTTTTACACTCCAATCATTACTATGTAAATTCAAAATTTACAAAAGCAGGTTGAATCACGTTGGCTCCCTAAAAATAGACAAAAGAGACAAATTGCTTAAAGTGAATGTCCTTTCAGATGCAGAGTGGCTCTTTGGAGTGACACCAAAAGAGACATGCAGCAAAAATAATGTCATACTTCATAAGAAATCAGATTGAGGACTACAAAGCAGTCAAAAATGGAATAATTCCACTAGCCTAGATAGCTCTCCAGTGTAAAAAAAAAAAAATGCCTTTGGTCTTTTGTTTCTCTATACTGTGCTGCTGTCCTCCTGCTACACAATGAAGGAGCAAATTCCTTATTATAGCTGGGCTCAGTTTGCCATGTTTTGCAGTCTCTAGGGTCAACTCTACCGTCACCACTGATGGCTTATTCCTGTCAATGCCTCTTTCAACACATCTGATTACCTCAAACTGCAATATCACGAGCCGGATCAGGTGCGTTCGTCTCACTCGCCCCGACTGCTTAGCTGAACCGAAGCACATCAGACAAAGGACTAATATGTTTGCTTCATCGGGTAAAGACGCCACATAAAGACACACACGAGCAAACCTAAATCCACACAGTACGCAGAAAAGACAAGAGCAAACCGACAGGACTGCTTTGGTATAGCAGGGCCATTTACCACTTTATAATGGTACAAAACAGGAAGGGCAAGAAGGAGAAAGTATGAAAGTTCCTCACACACTTTAGTACAACATGAACCAATCAAACAGAACCATTTCAAACATTGTCTTGATTACAAAAATACTTTTTTGTATTTCTTTAAAATATCTAAAAATGTACAGCATTGTTTTTTTTTCCTTTTTTTTGCAAAGTCATGCTTCAACATGTATTTAATGATCATAATAACATTAATATGAATGATATACAGAATAGTAATAATTATAGTCATATAATAACATTACCCGGCAGCTCTTTGGCCACACTTCCAGGCGTCTGGCCTTGCAGAGATCCTGCATAAAACTGTGTTTGTACTCCTTTACACTTGCATATACAGAACGCACAGCAAGAGACCTGCTAATGTTAGACAGGCGATGCAGTCAACCGGTAAACAAAGGGTGTGTGCGCCTTTGTCATGCACGCCCAGTACCTTTCATGGAGGTGTCAGAGGAGGTGTAGCCAAAGCACTGCCGGTAAATCTCGAGTATGTAACAGTATAAAAAAGAATTGGAGGGACTTTGGGGAGGGTGGGGGTGCTCGATGTGTGATGGAGGCTGGGGTCTAGTATGTCCTGAGGCCCATGAGGCTGCTGCTGCCTAAGAGAGAGAGAGAGAGCGAGAGAGCGAGAGAGAAAGAGAAAGAGAGAGAGAGAGAGAGAGAGAGAGAGAGAGAGAGAGAGAGAGAGAGAGAGAGAGGGATTCAAATGAAGGGGGTGAGGTTGCCTTGGTCACGCACACACCAACCTTGTACACAAATTAAAACTCAGGGGATCGAGTGGAACTGTTGCACGACACTAACACGAACAGAAACCCCACACACACACACACACACACACACACACACACACACACACACACAAAGGTAGAAACGCACACACAAAACACGTTTTTTGTTTTCTTCTTCAGTTTCTCCCACTTGCCTTTATGATGCCAAGACCACACACACCTTTATCCCACAAACGTCTAATACAGCGATTCTGGGTTTGTTTTCAAAACATCTTCTGTTGAGCGAAAGCTGAAATACACACAGGTGAAAGTTGACACGCTGTCGCTGCGGTTTGATGCGGCTATGTTCATTCCAGCAGACGTCTTTGGCAGTGCAATGCCGTCTCAGAACAGAAAAAAAAAAAAAAAACCCTGGGCTTTCACAGCTTTTTCCACAAATCTACACTTTCAAATCAGACGCTGTGCCAGAAGGGAGAGGCGCGGCGCTTTGGTGGCGAGGTGAGATTTACACCTTTTGTCCTCGCCTGCTGGGATCAATGGTCGTGAAGTCCGAGCCGGAAACTCACCGACGGTACGCTGCTCCGAGAGCTGGGGACAGGTCTGTCCTCCTGGTTTCCAATTGGACACGAGAGGCAATCAGCAACGCCCGTCACAGCCGGCCACGGCCACCATCACACATCAGGAACCTGAGGACACAAAGAGACGAGAGTTTCACTGAAGCGAACGAGCGTTGTTGGTGCTGATTCTACTGCTTCTGTTGTACTGGATTATATGACATTTCTGTTAGTGCATGATTCTGAGTGTTGTGTGGTGTCATTTTCAAGGATTAAATACCTAAAAACAGACAGAAGTACACTGCCACTTTTGCCAGCTTTTGCTAAATCCTTCAAGCTCAGGAACCACACTCAGACCAGACAGGACCTTATGATTTACAGCCTTCATTACTGTTATGGTAGAGTGCAGCTGTGTGTGGAGCTGAGCTGAGTATAGCTTACTGCACGTCTTGGGGGACTCACAAGAGAAGAAAGAAGAAATGGCCAAAATCAAAGGAGTGGAAACAGCGACGTCATGATTTTTTTAAGATATTCACTGGATCCTACACTTCCCACAATGCAACTGGAGCCTTCATTAGATGCTCTCTGTCTGGTAAACACCAGACAAAGCTCCTCCAGTGCCACAGAAGTCATCATACAAATGCTCTCTCGGGATGTGCGACACACCCGCTGATGAGTAAACTGATGCCGACGAGTAAAATCAGCTGACTACCCAATTAAAAACGCTTTTGCCATCTTTTGTTGTGAAATGCAGGATGTCAGCTGCCAACAGTCTTATACTTGCATTGAACTTCTGCCTAACAACAATATCTCCCACGATCCCTCCCCACCTCAGCTCCGCCACCCACCCACCCCCGCACCACCACCAGCAGACCGAAGACAAATGTCAACCCGCCGACCCCCCTCACCCAACCCCAGATGTATCACCAAAAATAGACATCTCTTGGAGGTCGTGGTAAGTCGGGTTCGGGGCGGGGGGAAACTCTTTGGAACAATAAACAATTAGCAAGCCAAACATGGCCTGAACAGACAGGAAGAGAGAGACAGTCGCAGGCAAAGAAGGGGGACGGGTTGGGAACTGTTCCCCATTCTGAGAACAGGGCCACGGCTGGCCTAGCTAATGCCCTGTTGCGCGTTCAATCAAGGATGAGGGAATCGATGCGTTATCCAGCCGCTTGGCTAAGCTGATGCGACGCATACTTCCAGACCACCCTATTTGTTCTGGCTGAAACACCAAGGTTAAACATTGGGTTGATCATTGAACATGTCTGCACAGATTAGGAAAAGGTTTAGTGATTTGCGGGCTTAATGTGCTACATCCAATAACTCGGCCCAGGCACATAATGTGAGATAGGTAAACAAGCGGTGTTTGAGAATGTGGGAGGCGAGTCGGCTTCTCGTGAATGCGTGCACTCTTTCCTTTTCTCTCATTTTCAGATAGCAAATGTTCCCGTGTGTGTTATCAGTGATCATTGATCTCGTGCTGCAAATGAAGAGACGGCTTGTTCAAATATACGCCCAGCGTTTGACGGTGCTTCGCTGTAGCTCGCCGACATCCACTTTGCTGTGGTTTAAGAAAGCTGAATGTCGTTTTCTTCCATTCGGGGCATCATTGACTTCCATTCATTTCTGTGTCATATGAACATCAATTTACAGACTCCTGAGTTGTGTAATTCAATTAATTATGAGCCATTAATGACCAGGTTATGTAAAACCTTTTTAAATGATGTGTTTTCTAATTGGTCACAATTCTATTATAAATATCAGTATTCCACTGCCAAATGATAGGTAGGTCGCTAATTTTTGTGCACATCAGTCCGTTATGGAGAAGGAAGTAGTCATATGGTCAGTTGAAAGACGTGACGTCAGGACACAGAAGCTACCCAAATCAAATCAAGCTGCCATGCAATGATCATAGAAATAATGGACTCAATTTGTAAATCAGGAGCTAAAACCTTCCTTTAAGATTTCTACCTGTGCAGCACGGCCATGAAAAAGAGCCCCGTCTGAAGCCCCTTTAATGTGGAGAAAAGCCTTTAGGCCCTGGCTGTGTTTCTCACATACCAGCAATAGCTGCTGGAGCTGGGTGGTGATGAACACAGCTGTTGACATGTATCTAGCTCCTGAGACCCGGCACAGGGACGAGGCCACAGTGTAGCTGCACTGTATGCCCGTGTGTGTGTGTGTGTGTGTGTGTGTGTGTGTGTGTGTGTGTGTGTGTGTGTGTGTGTGTGTGTCAGTGGGGGGTGAAGGAATAAAGTCCCACTTCCTTATTAGAAGGGGCCCCAGCTGGCCCTCAGTTCTCCAGTGGGAGTTAGTCCAACATTGCACAGGAACCATTGGTTTTTGTCGGGCTATTGGCCAAAAAGCTCCTCGGGGCAGGCAGCCAGACTACACGCACACACATATTCTGCTCACACACTAGCATGCATGATAGGGGTACACACACACTGCACTCCCCCGCCATGTCTTGTCAGATGGAAAATCCGGATTACCTTTCCCTCCAGTTCACTAAGCATTAATGTCCACTATTAGGTTGTCTTTGGATGCAGCTCCGCGCCGGAGCATGAATGTCAACTCTCATTCAGCCTCACAGACGTTCAGATGAATGACTAGCCGAAGCTTCCGGGGCATGAAAATAACACAAACTTACAATGTGGCTTTAAAAAGTCAACCCTGGGTAGCTACCTGTTTCAACCCACATGAAGCTGCGGGGCTGTAAATAAAGTTTTAAGACTGGCACTTGACAGGCAGGATGCCAGGTGATTAGGACTGAAGACCCCTGAACACGACCTCACTTTCAGCCTCTCACACACACACATTCAAGTCTCCCACGGTTACACTTCCTCGTGCAAATACTCTGACCGTGAGTGGTCAGATGCCGAGACACCCGCCGCCCGACCACAAGCCTCTCAGGACCGTGGAGCTGTAAGCTTCTCTGAATTCCCATTGTGAAGCTTTACTGTCACCAGACGCCTTCAGCATGAGTAACAATTCACTGACGCTGCCTCTTTCTGAATGCACATGACCCGTCAGCAGCAGACAGCTTGTACAATAGACTCCAGCTTCACTCTGTAACCTCAGCTCGAGTTTATTCTTGTTGCCTTGCCGCTAAAAGTGTTTCACAAGCGCTATGCCTTGCAGACTGCATTGCACAAATAAGTAACACCCTCCTCGCAGCCCACATCAAGACGTCTTGGATGCTCGACTGTATCCACTGAACAGCCGAGGAGGGCCAAAAAACACAAGGTCTCGTACAGCTGAAATGTTTGTTTGCAGAGCTGCAAAATGTCAGGGACAAACAAAGCGGCGAGGCTAACTCAACACTGGCAGTTTACTGCGGGAGGTGACCAGCGTTTCTGTTTTGATAACGAGTATCATTAGATTTTACTACGTAAACATACTTTGGAGATGTGTTTCACAGTGTGATCAAGCTCATCACGCTGCAGACTTTTAGGCCATGCTCTTGTGCAATGTAATTTACATGAAATGACCATGTTGACAGACACAGGAAGTGAAACAGTCTATTGTGGAGGATTCTTTTTAAATTTCGGGGTCGGGGTCATCTTGCCTTTAAGGGTCAGTCCACCTAAATTACATGCGGGTTTTTTGTTCCCAGAGAAAAAAAAAAAAAAACTGATGCATCTCCTCACAGTTTTATTGAGTCATGTCATCATGCGGTTTGGGAAGAAGTCTCCATGTTTTTGGAAAATGGTGTGCATTGGTATATGTAATATTCTATTATTCATATGTCCTCATACTGTATGTTATCCCAAAGACAGTGGTTACTTCAGTGGTTTGATATTGTTTATTCAGAGCAACAGGCAGCCAGAAAACACCGGCCAAAGGCAGAAAATTATGAAATTTGGTCACAAGTGGCAGAAAAATGTGTGGATGTGTGCGTCTTCTGACTTAATATGCATTGCCAGCGTTGCTGTCTCGTGTTGCTTCCTAAAAAATGTTTCTTCACTTACCTCTGTCTAGTTTGGTTCAGGTTTTCCGATATCTCTCTCTTAATCTATCTCTGATATTTCCGCCTCCACCACAATTCAGTGGAGATGAATGGAGTTAGTTTGTGGCGCTTTTTCCATCTCTGTCCAGAAACAGTGTCCCCCGTTATTCTGGACAATCCACAGACGTCACTGTGAGCGGTTAGGGGCTATTTCTTAAGAAGGAGTCCCAAAGAAAACCGCTCACAGTGAGGTCTGTGGTTTTCCAGAGTAACAAGGTTGCTGTTTCTGGAAGGAGATGAAGCTGCTGACAAAATTCGTTTCACCTCAGTAATATCGGACATCAAAACCAGGACAACAAAAACACAACTGCAAAGTACAAGTGAGTAAAATGAAAACACGTTTGTGTAGTTTGGATGCACTGAACCTTTTTGTCTGAGTGCACACTGTGAGAGGCCTCACTGTGTGACTGGGCATGTACGCTGCACACTACATAATTTGAGTGTGTTGCATATGTGTATATCTGCTGCAGCGGCCTGTAATTATCACAATATTCTGACTGGATGTCTCAGCTTCACTTCACCCTCCACTGCGAGCCGGATGTGGGGGTGTTGTCGTTTCATTGAGAGGCTAATATCCACTGGGGCAGCCTGACCGGCCAAATGACTTCCTCCTGGTTTGATACAGGAGTAATTATTTCCTCCAAGTCCCTCCCTCCTCCTCTCGCTTCCTCCTTTACCCCCCTGACAGCGGCAAAATCCCCAAAACACCAAATTACTCCCAACAGCTTTTTTTTCTTCACGCAGTATGTTTCGGTCTCTGGAAATAGAAAAGTGAGCCATGATGCAGGGTTACAAAGAGACAGGACAGGACTAGCACCAATCAAGAGCTTGATGAATGTTAGCCTCCACGCTACCATCACCACCCACCCACCCACTCCCCATCGACTCCCTAAGGGGTCGAGAGAACATGTTTCTTCCTGTCCCGAGACATTGAAGGGAGGGTACTGGTGACAGTGTGACTGGCGCCAAGTGCAAACACACACACTCACTCACACACACACACAGCAAACACAGATACACAGGCTAGCAGGGGATTTGTTGTGCTTTGTGGTTTTGTTTTCCTGCAAGCACAACAGCGTTTAGTTTGTCTGAACCAGAGAGCGAAGCACATACGCTGTGTGGCTCACGCATGGTTATAATTGACTCATGTACTTATGAAGGCACTTATTAGAAGTTACTATGTACTGTGCAGCGCTCCACTAAAACGAATTCCTCTGTAATTTATTTGAAATAAAGCCCCATGCTAATCATTTTTTAATAAAGATTCATAAACATGACCCTTCTGGCAGTACCCAGGTACCTCAGCAGGTCATGGCGCATATTCTGCATTTACGACCTTTTGGAGCTTCGCATCCTCCGTCAGTTTCTGCATCATCTTCTTTATAATTCTCCACTGTGTTCTCTGTCATAATGCGCAAATGCCAAAAACGTCTTCTAAATTAAAAACTGTATTTTATCCTGCCAAGGTCTGACAAAATGACAAATATACCCTAATATCTGCAGTACGGCACCAACATTATTATAGGACAATATTCAGTGTTTATTATTGCAAAGAGTGAGAGCACAGTAATAAACTTTCCCCTCACGCACGAGTACAATAAATATCAGGCGTCCTTCCGATAGTGGAACCAATAAGTTCCCTGTGGTCCTCCACAAAAACTACTTAGCGTGCACCATCTTAATGAATAACCTTTTCTATGTAAAAAGGTGAAACGGGAAGAAGTATTCAGCTCATTTAACTTAAAGCTGCACCAGACAAGATTTTTGTATTGACAAAGGATGAAATGATTATGTACACTGTGAAAGAAGTTGCTTGTAGTGATGAACCCGCAGAGAATTATCACCCGACCCTGCAGTTTCATTTGCTCCACAGAGCATTTTAGTCTCTTCCAGTTGATTATTTTGGTTTTCTAGCCTGTAAATTTGTTGTTTATCGCTCTTTCCAATCATAGCAAACGGCTGTTATCAGTTTTCATGAGCCCACTGTATGCTGCTTTTCAGAGATATGCTACCTGCAAAGTGTCAAATAGCAGAAAGGCACAGACAAAGTTAGCAACTAGCTAACTATTAGCAGCTAAACAGCAAGATATTTCATCTTGTCAGCTAGGACTAAAACAGAGCTAAAGGGAGCATGAATACTGGTCAGTTTGCCCGAAGCTCATGTTCATACAACATAATCAAGTACAAGCATCTCAAAACAGTACTTGTCTGAATATACTGAGTGACTTTCACCACTGGCTGTAATAACATTACCTATCAAAGCAGCTGATATTAGCATTTTAGTCATATTTGCTGAGATCTACCCGCTCTGTTTTATTAAAACGTTGGCATCGGAGCTCGTTGTATATTCTGTTTGACGCGCTGCCTTTGATGCCTGAGATCAAGCATCACATCAATGGGAGAAGTCGACCCTCCGTACCCTGCGACCTCTTATGATGATGTACAAGCAGTGGCTGCGGTTTCATTGACCCGCTGGGTTTTACACTCCCACATTTACTTCTAAAAGGCTAATTTGTTTTGCGTTAGTGTGTTGCATGTCTGGCAGTTAGCTGGATGGACGTTTTTCCATGTGAGGTTTGAGGGCGAGAAGAGGGCGCTCACTTGACGCACTCACCGCGTGCGTGGAGTAACACTGTGTGATATACCTGGCATGTGTTTGGGAATATCGCCGAGCCCGTTTAAACAAGGTGTCATAACATTTACTTAAGTATTTTAACCATAAGGTTCAATGTACACTTCTTTGTCTTTGCAGGGCAGTGTGTGTGTGTGTGTGTGTGTGTGTGTGTGTGTGTGTGTGCGTTGTTACTCACACATACTTCAGCAGAACTGCCTGGACTTCCATCCCTGAGGAGTTCCATCTGCAGGTGGGAGCCAGCGAATCTAAACATACACATTCATACATAAGTCAACATACTTGCACACGTACGTACACACAAATGCCCCTTCTGCATACCATTTCTATTCATACCTACTTTAAAGCTGGAGTGCGGGACTTTTACATATAGATGAATATCTGAGTACTTTGGGTGACATTTAACAGGATAGTTTCACATTGTGAGAAATGATTTGCTGTCTTGCCGGGAGTTGAAATAAGATGGAAATCGATACCAGTGTCATATCTGTATAGTAAATATTAGCAAGCAGCTGTTAGCTTAGCTTAGCAATAAGACCGGAAACAGGGGAAACAGTTTGCCCGCCTCTGTCCAAAGCCAGGAAATTCCACCTCCCAACACCTGTAAAAATCACTAATTAAAATTATATAATTCATTTGTTTAATCCTTGCAAATAAATAAAATAAATAAATAAATA
The DNA here is from genome assembly GCF_051107435.1 of Chaetodon auriga. Classification (NCBI taxonomy): domain Eukaryota; kingdom Metazoa; phylum Chordata; class Actinopteri; order Chaetodontiformes; family Chaetodontidae; genus Chaetodon; species Chaetodon auriga. Next base: position 8,810,939 of record NC_135097.1, on the reverse strand, counting down.
AAGTTTTAAAAAAGGGCATTACCCATCACCAATGGTCACACACCTTATATATTTCTATATAACTCACACAGTCATCCTCCTGAAATTCACATAATGTAACACAAAAGAAAGACGTATTGTTTTTCTGAGATCCATTACCTTGAAAACAGCCAAGTCATTACCCTTTACTAGCAATCCAATAACATCACTGTAGTCTCACTAGAAGACAGCAGCTGATTAACCAGACAGACAGAATGCCGAGCTCATGTTAGCAGAAATTGAAAATGAAGTCTTGTGTGTGTGTGTGTGTGTGTGTGTGTGTGTGTGTGTGTGTGTGTGACACATATTTTCACCTCAGCATCCACTCTAGGTCAGAAGGGACAGTGCGATGCAAACATAAGCCCCAACCCCCTACTGAAATCACAAAGGCAGATTCTGCGTGTGTGTCACTGTATGCTCACATATCTGACGTGTATGGAAAAATGCCAGCTTGGCAGATTCAGCTTGCACTCATTTCAAATTCTGACATCATCTGAGCTTCAGTTTTAGTGTCTTTGCTACGGGCCTTTATATTTAACAACCTCAGTATCTGCATTATACATGGAAATATGCTCTACGACGCTCCCAATTTGAGTTTGAAATACAGCAAAGAACTCTGTGCAAGCTTCAAAACCAATCAACAAACATAAAATTCAGAAACAGCATGTCTAATACGGAGATCTTATCAGGGTCAGCCAGCACCAAACAGGCTCCATGAGAAGAATTTCAAGAGATCAATAATGAACTCTTATGTGAACGGTGTGAACCCACAGTGGAGCTGCGCAGATTAGAAGACCTCAATAAACTGGATCACGGTTGGTTGAAAAGCAGGGATTTAATTAATGGAGGAGGTGATGGTCAAATGATGATGCAAACCTTTCAAACCGCTCAGGCTTGCAGCTGTATGGATGATGCCACTAATTGAGATAAATAAAGTGACATGATGAGTTAATGGTTCAAAGTGTCAACTGTTCTCAGTGATGTGAGACAGATTTCCACATTTTCAACCTTTTCTTGATGTTGAATTCTTAATTTTATAAAACATGCCGAAGCAGGAACTCTGTATGCTTAAATACATAGATCAGTTTTGGGGAATATTTTAAACATGTGCTATTTTGAATTTAGGGAATAGCTCCTCACTCAGCCACCATTACTATTTTTCCTACTTAGTGCACTTAAAAGTCAGTCAAACCCTTTCTTGTGTCTCTGCTTGCACCATCAGGGTATGGTGAGCTGTGAGATTAGTTTAGTTTAGTTCGATTCCTGGAAGTTAATGGGATCAGGTAGCAGTTCCTCTCAGGAGGAGGGTAAAACAGCATTACACGTCTGCAAAAATGGACTACACCCTGTAAATTAAATATTTATAAAGTCACTAATTTCACTATCAATAAACAAATTCGATATATCAAATTCCTGATCCACATCCTGCTTTTATGGAGCGCTTTCAGAGTGGATGATCATGACCTATCAGTATTTCAGAAGTGGCAGTTTCAGGCTATGATTGCTGATATTTTGTGTGTAAATGTTGAAAGTGGTTAACAAATACTAAGTAAAAAAAAAAAAAAAAGAAGACCTCGAACATGAGAAAATGTATTTAGGCTTTTTTTAAGAGCTGCTTCCTGATCCCATAGACTGCACTTTGGACATGACTTTGCCTAACTGTATGAAAAATAGGAAACTACCCCCTTGATTTCAAAACAACTGGATGAGAGCTAATCATCAGATCTGTAAATCTGCAAATGACTGGGTGGCGTGTGCTGTGGGATGGAGCGGAGAGTGATTTCAGGGCTGACGGCAGCCGTTCGTGCGGTGGGCTCGGGAGGAGGTGACAGGCAGTGGTCGAGCTGGTGGTGGGGGAGGAAGAGGGGGTGGGTTTTGCAGGTTACCTGAGCGTGGAGCGAGGAGGGGTAGGTGAAAGCGGGTGGGAGGGCCGGCGACAGCTCCGCCGGGTACAGCGGGTATGACGCCCACACGTCTGGGCTGCTGGGATATAGAGCAGGCACTGTGAGCTCATCTGTGGAAAGAAGAAGAGGAGGAGTGGAGTGAGGAGGGTGGCCAGTGGATAGGTGAGTGGCTAGAGAGACAGGGTGGAGGTGGAGGTCGTATAGGTGGTCGTGGAGGTGCACTGCAGGTGAGTAGGAGTTATCTGACGTAGCTTCCTCTCGTTTCATTTCTTTACAACAAATGTTCACTAAACCCATTCCTCCAACAGTGACTAGCAGCATTAGCATGTCAAGCTAACGTAAGCTACAATCGTTAGCATGTCCATCTGCTAGTTTATTACCCACAGTAGTAACAGAGCCTTACTCCCAATGCCAAGGGGCACATCATTAACTAACGCCATTAATGTGTGGGTTACAAGACACGTTAAAAAAAACAAAAAAAGCCCTTTTCCAACGACCACATCCACTGTGCAGAATTGCCCCACTGTGACGACCTTACATCTGCCAAACGTGTTGCTTAATCCACATCCTAAAAGCCTTTTCTATTGTATCTTTGCATGCAGTTTCAAACATGAACAAGTAGCCTGTGTAAGCTAACTAGCCAAACAGGATTATGTTAGAATGAAACGCTCTGATGTTACCTTATTTTATTATCATAGCTAAGACACTAACATAGCATTAAACTACATGTCCTCTAAATGGCACACGAACGGGATCGGGATGCTGACTTTTTGACATTTATCATGAAACTAACATTAGCTTGATTAGCTAGTTAGCCGAAGCTGTGACAGCTGTCATTTCAGCCAGCAAAACTGACGGCCATCGGCTACAAATGCCTAAATTTGTCACAGAATTACTGAGTATTTCGAGTAGCAAATATGACCCCATTATCATTATTAACTGCATCTTGTGTCCCACGTGAGATCAGCAAGCTTAACAGGCGTAGCAGCACTCACTGAGGGGGCAGTGTTCAGCAAACAGTCAAATACCCCCCCCCCCCGAAATGGGTAAAGCAGACTTAATTCAGGATAAACTGAGAGGAAACAACCTCAGATATGATGATTTACTCACTGAGTAGAGTATAAAGTGACAAAAAGGCAAAAATAACAAAAACAGCACGGTGCATGAGTGAAGAGATAGGTGACAGTGCAGAGTGGTACAGAGTAAGTGTACAGAGACAGAACCACCAGATAGCCGCACAGCTTTTCCCTTTGCTCTCTGTGTCTCCCGCTAAGTGTTTATCACAGCATGATCAGAAAAATGGCTGATTTAAACATCTCTTATCAGGAAATGACAGCAATTTCTCTCCTGGCGATTACGTCATGGTTTCATTCACTGATCGTTTCCTTCCATTTTCCACCGGGGCCCCAAGTACACACCCTTTTTCTGGCAAAAAATAAAAATAAAAAGATCCAAGATAAGAGCAGTTCGGTCATTTGGGAGGAATGTATGACCACAGCTGGCCTATGTTCAACTCTCAATGGCTGATTCTTGCAGAATCCTTAACTCCTTAGAAAAATGTTTAACCAAATGGATAAAAAGGAGCACGGAGCTGAACTAGCAGATTCCATACACGCATGGCACTCAAAGGTCTTGAGTCCGAATAATGAGAGCAACGGCTAACGGTGAACACGTACTGTTTATGAATCATTAATCTAACAGGGGGCCTGACATTTAGGGGGAGAACTATAATGAAGTTAACCCATAAGTGCAGAGAATCTGATTTCAAAGAAACACTTTTTCTGGTAACTGATTAATGAGAGAAGTGACATTAGCCGGTTTCCACGGCGCGACAGTGTTTCGATGAGGAGCAAACACGACACCATTAAAAGAAAAATCTACTTTTCAGCAACTAGCAGCCAAGTCAGTGTCCATTTTTCATGCATAGTCACAGCTGAAGCACAAACACTCCTCCGCTAATGACAACAAATCCTAAAGGGAAACAGCTGTCCAGTAACCTCAAACAAGAGTAACTAATGGCCACAGGAAGTCGCAGCACAGACAAAAACTAAGACGAGCTCAAGGACGGACGGGCGATTGGTCGAGGTACTCACATGGGTCTCTGCCAATGAACTGTGGCCCGGGGCTCTGCTGGGAGGGAGGGGGGTTGGGGGTTCCAACCAGCTTGTTCTTGGCCATCTTGGTGTTGGCCTTGGCGAACTCCAGCCGCAGGGTCTGGGGGATCTCTGGATCAAACCGGACCCCCTGAGATCAAACAGAAAGATGTGTCAGCAAAAAGTTTGTTTCCTAGAAAGCTTTTATACAACTGTATAATATCTGGACTAATTGATCAAGCTTAAATTTCGCTTGCTCAGTATATTGATGATTTGATATCACTGATTATTATTAACTTGACAAAAGGATGGAAGGTAAATATCAGATATTTTGGAGGTAAAATGGAATCAAAATCTTGGTTGTAAAGGTGGGTGTCATCGTTTTGATCTCAGCCTCCTGCCTCCTACTGTGGTTGATGTTTCTCAATACTACAACACTCATGATCCTCGGCTGAAGTGGCTATGAAGAAGCCAGTCAAAGGCACGAGTCACAGTTGTGGGAAACTACTAAAAGGTATTACTTCCCAGCCAAAATATGACGTGCGGCCAAGTTGTGTGGAGTTCTTAGAGGTCTTTGTTTTCCTGGACGGTTGCTCAAAGTCAGCACCTTGGGAGGCGTCTTCATTGAGCAAGATTAGGGTTCACCACATGATGACTCTTAATGATGTCACACATTAGAGCAGCGATACTTTGCTTTCGCAACCATGCCTGAAAACAACCTGACAAAATGAGTTTGTTCTGGACGGAGGTGGTGATGCTATAAACTGACTTGACTGGCTGTCTTGCGCCTTGAAGTGGTGATGATGCAGACTAATTTAGACCACTGAGGAGTTGGTTATCATGCATCCACTTCCACATTCTCAGCTGTGTGTATTGTTTAAATGTCCGTTGGGACCTGGCGGAGATCTGGAATTGTCACTTCGTATACTTTTCATCTTTCAGCGTTTTCTGATTTAATTTACTGGCCGATTCTTGGCGGCGAGAGTTCATGTTCAGGCGCTTAGACTCTGAAGCCTGCTGTAAACGGCTCACCGTGGTTTCGAGTGTTATGCAGGTTCAACTCAAGTGATGACGAGCGACACCCGCAACCGAAAATCAGAACCTGATGACACAAACCTGGCGAGCGCATGATGTCATTTACACCACAGGCAGAGATGCCACAAGGCCGTCGCTATGCTCCCTGTGAACTCTGTAACTGTAACTTAATATCATGACATCAAATTCGCCATTCGCCATGACACACTGCAAGCATCACCACTTAAAGGGAGCCAAAAATTCTGGCGAATTCTTCAGATGCCGATGTTAAAAGCCTCCTGCCATGCCAGTTCTCATGACAGGCCAAGTGAAAGGTTGTTTTATCCCTCTTACAGTTTGATCTACATCAAAAACCTCCACATGTGCAGCGGTCCGAATCATTTTCTTCGCAATTACTTTCGCCTGAGGAAAAATAAGGAATGTGACATCAACAAAGGTCTTCCTCATGCAACAACAAAGCGGCTATTTGTTTGCCTGCCGTGGAAGCAACGAGGTCGGGAAGAATTTCACCGGCAACTATGAGCAGCCTCTAATTAACCTCACTCGATTGTGTGCGAAAAAGACACACAGGAAAACACGGAAGGTCAAATCAGCGGAGGGGAAAAGCAGTCAAGAGTAAAGTTCTCTGCAGCAAAAGAGCGAGAAGCCGCGATGGATGGTTTTCTCGGCTCGTCCCTGCAGGCTCAGGCAAAGCTGAGCTGAAACAAGCGAGGGATGACTCTTCTCATGAAGGGTAGGGAATTAACTAGGATTGCCTTGGCTCAGTGCACTCGCAGCTTCTGCCAGTCGAGGCTGCAGAGGTATAATAAGGTACATGGATATAATGAGGCCTGAGCACATCTCAGTTTGAACTGTGCTGAATCTCTACCTTGGAGTGTGTTTTTTAGCGCCTTAGCACATCCTTCGCACTTGTGCACGCGTTGTTTTGGTGATGATCGTAATTGTTCAATGGCGCGAGAATCAGGTGTTCTTTTAGAAGACACATCCGCTCGCAGTTCGGAGGAAAATATAAGACGACGACAACGGGAAACAAATCCCCTCCTTCCCTCGGTTTTCTCTGCCTTTCCCATATTTCAATATGCAGATAGATGTTTGCAAAATCTGGCTTATCTCCATATGACCCCCGGGACGCAGCTTTCCCCCGAAAAAACAAGCACTGTTCAATTCTCAGCCCCACTGAGTGATTCTACGGCAACAGTCTGACTATTGTTGGCTCATAATAAGATGATAATTTTTATCCTTTCTTCAACTCTCTGCTCTGCCTTTGATGCACACCAATATCTCAACATCTGAAAGTTGACAGACTCTGCTCGCGTTGTCACGGTCCCACTTTAGGAGCATGATAAAACTGAGCTTTTTCTGTGACAAAGGGATCAACAAAAACTTAAGAAGTAATAAAAGTGCTGGTGTATATCGAGAGAGGTTAAAAAAAAAAACAATGGGAAACTAAAGCTGTGTGAGAGCTGGCGTTCATTACCATCCATCTATACTTTGTTTCAAGAGAGCAGAATAAAACCCTGAGAGGATGGGCTCCGTTTCATATTTGAGTCTGCCTCATCAAGGCTTTCTACTGAGCTACGTTCTGAAATAAGTGAGATTAAAATTAAACCCTAGATCAATATCTTCTATTTATATGTAGAAGGAGAGCTAATTTTCCTCCTGACCTTGCAGGATCCACGGCAAAGCTTTAAGAAAAGGGCTTATTTACTCAAGAAGCAACATTGAGACGTATGGTATTTAGAGCAGCCCTGATATGTTTGTCTTCACCACTTTCCCTGGCTTTTTTCGCTCGCGATAGAAAATGTAGGAATGTCTGGATTTCACTGATATCAGATGCACAGAAGGCAGAAAGATGCGCTTCCAAGTCATCACAAGATATACAAGCGCCGAGCTGGTGCTTGAGAGGAGCGCGAAGAGGGCATGACACTTACGTTCAAGGCATTCTTAGCAGCCTCCGCCTCTGATCGACTGTCAAAGCTGACAAACCCCACTGGCTGGGGAGACAAGAAGACAGAACAAAAGAAAGAAACATGGTTTAAGGCAGAATACTGAGTCGGCATTTTTGTCTGAGTGACATAGACATGTTGTTCTTTTTTTTTATTACTTTTTTTTTTTGTTTTTTTCATGCCCAACCCCCCCTCCGGAACCCCCCTCCTCTCTCTCTTGCCCTGTTTATAAAACAGTGGCGACGGAGAGAGAACGAGGGAGAGCGAGAAACGGAGGCTGGACGCTTACATTGTACAGGGAGAGTTCATCATCCAGCTCTCCTATGCCCAAATACGGGCAATGTGAGAGCGAGAAAGTGCATGTAAGAGTGAGTGTGAGAGAGGCAGAGAGGTGAAAGCTGAGAACTGAAAAAGGAGAGGAGATAGAGAAAATAAATGGGGTGGAGGGTCTCAACAATGAGAGGTTTGGAGGTTAAAGGTGAGGATCAAAATGAAAGAAAGTGAGGCGAGAGGTAGTTTTTAAGACCTCCTGAAACGGGCCTGTCAGTGGAAAACCATGCAATAAATTCCTGCTCACATCTATTTCACCGGCGCTCGTTTCATATTCCGCAGACGTCACTCTAGAGCCTGTGCCCGCAACGGTAAAGGTGAGGGGAAAGCAAAAAAAAGAAGCACTGGGATGCAGGTTTGGTTGTCAGATTTCTAACTGCTGTTGCAGATATGAACAAAGAATACAAATTTCTGCAGCGCGTACGTGTGTGTGTGTGTGTGTGTGTGTGTGTGTGTGGATGGGGACGTTGGGAGGAGGCGGGTGGGGGTGAGGAGAAAGCGAAATCTCTAAACATGTTGCTCCCATGGGGTCGCACTGCTGCGTGTGATCTGGAAAAGCAGTGTAGGGTTATGGGAATTTTGAACAAGTAGAGAAAGAGGGGGAGGAGGAGGAGGAGGAGAAAAAAAGAAAGGGACGAAGTGAAGACGTCAGGAGGAGGAAGCGTAGCAGGAATATAAATAGAAAAGGTCTAAGATCTGGCTCTTGCTATATATGGAGATGGCTGTGTGTTCTCGGACCGGGAGGGAGAGGGAGATCGATTGATTTACATCGCCATTGTCATTAGTGGAGAGGAGGGTCGCTCAAAACAAAGGCAAGCCTGAGGAATGCCGCGCAGCACTTTGCCAGACCTGAACATAAACATCGCTTGACGTTTGTCCCGAGGAAGATGGCAATTATGAAAACATGAGGCGAGGTGGGGAGGTGCAAAGGGAGGCCAAAGTGCACAGAGAGTGGCAGAGTGTTTCACTTACTCATTAAACAGGCCGAACAAAAGGAGCAAAACCTGCACAAACCACATTTTCTTCATGATGAAATCTGGAATCCAGCAGGTTTAGTGGAGGCCAGTGTAGCCTTTGGACTGAGCTAATGAGTCAATTACTCGATTATTTCATCAACATTAAATTAATCAGCACGTAATTTAACAGTGAATGGAAGACTGACTGAAAAGTACCGCACATCACAGCATTAAACCTGTGACCACATCAATGTCACAGCAGCAGGGTGAGAGCTCAAAGCAACAGGAGGTCAGAAAAACAACATTTTCAGGGGGTGTTGGGTTACTCTTCAGGCCAGTTTTTGAGCAAAAATGCCCCAAAATCTTCATTTCCAGCTTCTCCAATGAGACGATTTCCAGCTTTTTCTGTTTTCTGTCATTGTAAACTAAATATTTTTGGATTTGGATTTCAAAACAAGACATCTGATGATGTCATCTTGGCCACTGGGAGCTCGTGATGGGCGTTTCACTATTTTCTGGCACAGGCCACACAATGAATCGACGGATCGAGAAAAGAATTGTTCGTTAGCCGCGGTCCTGGACAACACAAGATTAGAAAAACAATAAACAATGAATGAACGGTATCAGTACCAGAACAACCCTTACTGATGACAAAGCTAGCTTAGAATAGTTGCTAATTGCCTTTTTGACAGCAACCACAATGAAACAAAAAAAAAGGGAAAATCCCAAACGATTCAATGGGATTTTATTTGTTCTGAAGAAATTTCACCACCTGAAAAAAAAGCAGCTTTCCTTTGTTCTTAGTTTTAGAGGTATTAGACTCAGCACATTCGATCTAAATCGCCCTAAACCCTTCTAATGAGCATGTCACGTCTTTATGGGAAACAGTGTAATGTGGTAAAAAGTACACTGACATGAAGCTAAATTGCTTAACTCTGGATGTGGACACCTGCCAGCTGAGCTCATTTTCAGTCCCGCACCCCTCGAGGCAAAACTCAACCGTCAGTACTGCTCTTGTCAAAACGTTCGCTTTGACACCTCAAAATTCTTTTCCCGTCTCCCTTCCCATCCTCGCACATCCCACCGGAGATGACTGTCTGTGACTACAAGCATACTATCCGACTGCCAAAGGCAAGTTGGTACAACACGGTTTCCCTCCCCTCCCCCCCAATAATTTTTTTTTTTTTTTCCAATTCCAGGTACTTCCTGACAAAAGGGTGCTAATCCTTCATAGTCAAAAAAAACACCAAGAGGGAAAAATAGGAGAGAGCAAGAAGTTAAAGGTGTTGATGAGCAAGAGCTGGGTAATACAAACAGCGACAGCATGGTGAGAGACTGACTGATGCCTTCATTCGTTAGACTCTTCGCAGTGTGTGTGGCAGCATACCTGTTTGGAAGTGAGCTTTATCAAGGAGCCTTCATAGCCCTGAAACAAAGACAGAAAGTCAGAACCATCAAGTGAGCCTGTTAACGTAGACAAAAGCTTTGATTTGATGTAAAGACGGGTAAAGTGTTATATTTTTTGTACTGAAGGGCCACAACTGACTAAGCTCTGTTGTTTCATGAAATGGGATTTACTGCTTCCACTGCTCATGATATAAACATGCACATATCATGAGCATTATCTAAGGGTGAGATTAGATGCTTAGCAGTTGTCCCACTTTAACTGCGCTGCTGCACCATTAAAGTGCATTGTTTTAGGGCGATGGTTCACAAAGCTTGCTTCATCTGCATGTATTCACCTGAACTAAACTCCAGGACTCTTTGTGCTGGTGACAAACTGAAGTTTCTGAGGTGAAGCAAATAGCTTTGTTTTTGTATCGCAGGCACCGAGCCATTTTTCCATGAGACACACACACACACACACACACACGCACACACACGCATACACACAAGCTTGCCGTGGATCAAGATGTGATTGAACCTCGGCTTTAGGATCACAGACACTTGAACCTCGCGGGAGAGTTTCCATTGCCGTTTATTTCATCACCATTAATGGAGGTCCCATTGACTGCTGGAAAGAAAAGCTGCTAAGAATAGCTGCAGCCCATCCATTTAAAACATACAAACATACCTTAAATGGTCTGAACAGGAGATAGAGCTCCCGCGGCTTAATATCCAGTGGTAGCCCACTGACAAATAGCGTTCGGACCTGAGGAAGACAAGAAAGAGATCATGTATTTTTCATTAACCTCCCCTGGTTATAAATAGCTACCTTGCATACCTGACAGTAACAGATGAGGTTATGAAGAAAAGGACACTGAACATGAGTTAAATAGTTCCCTGGGCTGGCTTGACACTAAAAGATAGACTTTTCAAACACTGATAGGGATGTCTTTCAGCTCAGCAAACACACTCACACACACCTTTTCTACAGTACATGCATTGTGTTCTCCCGTGTAATCTACAGCCGGCTGTGTTTTATGGCAATCCTCCCTCGCAGCTCTAGCCTCTGTTTTACATTTGAACTTTTCAACTTGCAACTTGAGCTGGCATTGCAGGGGAATTACGATGTATATGTTAGCAGAGAGAGACTGAAGGGAAATTTAATTGTTGCGGTCCGCACAGAGTCACAGAAGGTGGAAAACCACATGGGGGGGGGGGGGTTTTACATGAGAGTGACTCCAAATTGTTGTTGTTATTATGTTGATAGAGAGGAAAACGAACGCTGTGTGATCGCTCTCGGTGTAGGACGCTACCGGTGAAGTTTAGGCTTGTCAAAAGGCAATTTTAGGCTTTAGCACCTGTATTTTTAGTAAGCAGATCTCAATTTCCTGCTCGATCTAAAGCCAACATTTTAAACTACATGTTGCCTACAACCAATGTCATGTGGGCTGAGAAAAGGGACAAACTATTGAACTGTTGCTCAGAAACTATGGAAGAAATGTGTACTTTGCTGTGCACTGAAATGTGTCGAGTACCGTTGAGCAACATATCTCTTAAGGCCTGCCACTCAAATGTCAACCAGAGCTGTCTAATTAGAACAGCAGAGGTGCTGAGAGAGAGAAAAAACAAAGTGAATACATGAGGTGCATTCAGTGTGAAGCCGCAGCCTGTTAGCTTAGCTTAGCAAAAGACAGGGATACAACTTGGTTCCATCAGAGGTTCAGCCATTTTGGCACGCCAACAGTGTCACATCTGAAATACCAGCACCGGGCTGCCATGTCTAAGAAGGCTTGTGTGAACAGCAGCAGTTCTTTCAACATACGCAGACACATTAGCACCAACTGCAAGATTTAGTAAACACAGACGCAGCAGCGCTACAAGACACAGGCGCTGAGATGTCCTGTCACAGCTCATGAATGCAGGTCTGGTTACATTTTGGAGGCGATGAAACAGGGAAATTCTGTTTGTTCCATGTAATTGTGTCTGTCCTTAATAAAGGGTCAGCACGGGAAATAGCTGTTAACGCAGGTATTTCTTACAATAAACAACAACATGTGTCGTCTACCAACACAAAAGCTTTATCTTTTTTGCATTTAACCTCTCTGGAGCTTTAGGAAACAATGGAAAAAAAATCCAATAAAGCGGTATGAAGATAACTGGGGCAGATATGAAATGATAGGTAAATTGAAGTTTTTGTCTGAAAATGCTATTATCTAGACTGGCACTAATCACACCTCATACCTGGAATTATCACCTAATTGAAGTTGGCTTGCTACAAGAAAATAATTGCTTTAGTGCATGAGAGACATCAAAATCAAACAATAGACAGCGTGTATTAAACCCGGCTTCAAACTGCGCCGTACACGCCCACGTCAATGTGTGTGATTTAATTATTCATTCAATATTCTAACTCCATTTAAGGCTGAATTTAGAATACAGCCATAGGTATGCAATTAGACAGAGTAGATTCAAAGCTCCAGATTCATCAGATAGTAGACTCACAACTCGGGGGACAAAAGAACTGCTGAACTAACACTACACCTCATTCCCACATGTAACCTGATACGCACCACCGATGCCAAAAGGCAGAGCAACACACAAACAAAGGAGCTTAGCAACTGGGGGCGCAATAGCTGGAGAGTGCCAAACCGGCCATCCAGCCAACAAATCTCACCTCGCCGACTTTCTCACCTTTGCTCTTATCTTATCTTATCTGAGCCGGGCTGAACCCTGCGGGGCCGTCACTGGGCTCTGTCTCTGGCAGTTCTGTTTAAATAAACTGCTTTAGAGGGCGTCCTTATATGGAGCTACATGGGAACAAAGAGTCAGAACAGGATGGTATCAATCAGACACGAGCAAGGGCAGTCACTGACAGCTGTTGAGGCTGATAAAACTAATGGTGTGGTGGTAAACAGTGCAGTAAAAATGGTGCTGAAACTAAAAACCCAAAAAGGTGTTTTAGGAGTATGCAAGCAAGTCTCAAAGGCTGGCATCAATGCTGGAAGTTTGAAATTTCTAGCAGGGACTGGTTTTGCTTTCTTTGCCGTTTCGGGGGAACATCTTGTTAAAGCTGCACATGACCACAAAATATGCCAAGAAAACGTCAGTCAAAAGATGTAATGTTGGACGCTGCACTACGCGTTCTGTCCAGATGATGGTTTCACTTTTAAGTCTCTGTGTCACTTAATGTGAAACGAAAACGAATCACTGTGCTGATTTTTCACTTAGGATTACTCTAATAATATGCTGTATTTTGACATGCTGATCATGCACACTGCAGCATTTTAAACAGGAGCTCTTAAAGTCTTAGTCATCCAACCCTCCTTTGCCAAGTTATCAAAGATCCCATCTTTGATTCAGCTCCCATCTTCAGCCATGAGGGTAACAGACACTTGAGAGCTGGTTGTGCTGCACAAGTTAAGACAAACACACAATGAGTCCTCTCCACACTCAGAACAATGGGACATTCTTGGCCGTGTCGAACCTCATTCCTGAGACTTCCTGACGTCAGCTGTTGTGATATATGATCGGTTCGTCGTGTGTCCGGTGCGGCGCTGACTGCACATGCAGGACACGGGATGATTCACAGGCAAATGTGTCAACAGCTCTCTCTCCTGCAGACATCTGCTGTTGATTACAGTATCAGCCTTTATTTATGTTGCTTTTGAGAGTGCTGTAAACGCGCTGCCACCAGGTAAAGCGAGGCATCAAAGTTTCACGATGCAGTAAACTAAACTGAAGGTCAAGCCAGGGGTTGAGCAGATTCGTAAAAAAGCTAAGATAAACCCTCTGCCACTGTTTTATTGGGTTATAGAAGCATTATTTTATTGCTTCTTCCTGAGTCACATACCTACATTTCCATAGTGCTGAGTGGCCTGGTATAGGCCTTTGAATCATTGACCATTTATGGCGTGCTCACACACCAACAAGCAGGCAGGCTTCGATCAAAAACAGCAGTCCCTACCTATCACAAGCCAGCTGAGTACTTCACAGCCGGCTACCAGTGCAGTTCCCTGGCAACGCCTTAGCGGAGCACAGCAGAGTGTGGAGCCCCCGGGCCAAAAACATCAGATCTTATTAAGGCCACTTCTGCAGCAAGTCCCAGGAGATCACTGTACCTCTAATCAGAGATCCTTGACTCCACAGGCCCCGGATGAGGTCATCACCTTATTGATACTCTATCATTGCACCTTGAGGGTTTGCTGGTGCCACCCCCGAGGCTGGGGGAGGAGGGGTGAGGGGTCTGCGCTCGCAATGACATTCAACATCTTAACTGAGGTATTATCTTAAAGGACAACTATCTATTGTTTCTATCTGCTGTGATAGTATTGTACTCACAGAAGTCATTTCTGAGATCTGGGAACTAACGTGTATTATTACCATCAAATAAAACTGCCAAGAATAGTAAAAAATGCTATCATTCAACCGTCCAAAATGCTTAAATGTTGGGTTTACTGTTGGTTATGACTGAGAAAAGTACCAAATATTTATATTGGAGAAGCTAAAATCAGAGAATGGAGGAAATGGAGGATTAATCGATTATCAAAACATCTGCTGAATAACTGCAATAACTATAATGAATGCTGTGAACAAGCCAACGATTTAGTCAGATTATCCAAACCCCCGAAACTGAAAGTGAGCACAATAACCCAATGATGCTGCTTTTCCCCTTCCTCCAAAGAAGTCTGACTGCTCATCACTTCACTGTGCAAGTACAACACCAGCAATAAATGATGGCCAAAATAAGATCCAAGTTGTAATAAACCAAAACGATCCTTTATATGAGCCAGATGAAGGGGGGGGAATTACAAAAGACGATAAATTTAGCACTGAGCTAAAACATCTGGCGCTAAAAATACCAGCAACAAAACGCTGTTTTTTCAGGCTTCACTAATGAAATGTCACGTGAAGGGAAAAGTTTAGTTTGGCCCTGAGACCAAGAGACCAACCTCTCCCCAAACATCCTTCCCACTATCAAATGTCATGAAGCTTTAAAGCCAAACTTGACAGCACAACTGCTTGATAGCTGCAACAATAACTGTCCGGAGCACCATTCAAAAGCTGGATTAAAGCATTCTGGATTTTTCTCTGGCACTGAACGCAATTTGTCAGCCATTGTGAAAGGCTGCTTGATTTGTCTAATTAAATGACCTAGCAACTTATTCATGTGTCATTTCTATTCAGCTTGCGTTGTAGACTTAGAAAATGTGGTACACCTATTGCCTGAAATGCCTCATTATACACTGTGTGACTTTCTCAGATATTTGCTCTGACTTTAATTGAGTGCTTTTTTGACCGTTCATTCTGGCTGAAATGAGGGACACGACCTTGGTGCGATGTGAGATGATTGCCGTGTGTTTCTTCCCCCCTCCCTACGTGTGTGTGTCAGACGGCCAAGTTAATAGATAGAAGCCCTTCGAGCCAGATGTGGCAGGACGCGGCTCTAACCTTGAAGCCTTGAAACAGAAGGTACAGTAGCCTATTGTAGCAAGCGGCCATTACCCACATATGCAATCAAAAAAAAAAAAGCTCAGAAATCATTAATTGCACACACACACCAGTTGCTTTCAAATGTAGTCTTGGTTTGCTGTGACCGAGCTAAAATCAAAGTCTACCCATAAGCCCGTGTGAGCTCAGGGCAAGTTGAGTTGTCTTGCATCAGTTGAGCGCCGCGTTATTAAAAACAGTCTAACTGACAGACTCCCACACTCCTTTGCTGTCTGAGTTGTCACTGCTCTGTGTTGGCATCGCTCTCCATCATCCTCACAAGTTTTTTCCCTTCATCTTCCCCGTCGGAGAATGTGAAGAGTGAGACACCGCAGGCCCTGGGAGGTGTCAAACGACCATAAATGGATGACTCCATTTGTCTGTTAATCGCCAGAGTTCTACGGGTCAAGTTTCACAGCCGGGGTCAGGGGTCGCAGGTGAGGCGCAGGTTAGTGCGCGGGTCAGGGGTCACCTGCAAGGTTGAGCACACTCAAAGAGTCACGGCTGAGCTCTGAGAGGAGAGTTGCTCTGTTTCCTCTCGCTCTCCCACGAGCGCTTTCGCCCAACAATTACAGCTCAGTGAGGGCCTGTAAATGTTCCAACAGGTTAACCTTTAAAAGACGTTTAAAATAAATGGCAGGTAAGTGCCCACTTCACCGCGTTTTTCCTCCTCTTGCTCATTTCTTCCTCTTTCCATAACAGTTCCCCTTGTTTTAGCTCGCACGTGGAAAAGAATGCTCTCGTGTCTTAATGACACATATGCGTTCCTTCTTGCTTAGCAGCCATTTTCGACCTCGACAAAATGCCCGAAGGTGTCATTTGGACAACACGTGCGGGAGAGAAGAGCGACTCATTCGCAGATTGTCAGCTGCACATCAGTTCGCTCCGTGGCTGTCAGCTTAGCGCTCATCATAATCTTTCATACTAGTTTGCTCTCTTCTTCCTCTCTCTTATCTGATGAGTCCCGATGAATGGACTTAACATTCCAAAGCGCTCATTAACGCGAACTAATCGGCCAAGTCCTCCTCTGCCTTTCCCGGACCCCCTTTGTTGCGGCCTGCCCAAGTGGACACCTTAAACTGTTTGGTTTTGAGGTTGGGTGGGCTGAGGGTTAAAGTGTCCGGTGCAAGTGGAGACAAAAACAACAGCAGATACTCAGTCATCCTCTGTGTCTCCATGAAGAAATGTAAGCCCGCTGCTAATACGCTGCGATAGTGCAGCTGTTCCTCTGTGTTTATCAGTGCCAGCACTTAAAGATCCCGTATTTCAGGCTGCAAATGATGATTCATGTTTTCATTGAAGTTGCTAAAGCCTAAGATGATATCTGAAAATTGTTTTAGTAACCAATAAAAACTGCGAAAACCAAATGTCGTCCATTTATAGTCATGTAAAACAGACAAAATCTGCAAATATATGGTAAAATGATAAATCATTATCTGTCAATCGACTGGCTTTCAGCACTAAATGTGGTCCAGCATCTGTTTTCACTTTAAAGCACAATTATGTAACTTCTGAGAGGGTGACGATGGCAGCCAGCCTCAGTGCACAACAGGAGCCTTAAATGGTCTGGTATGACCACTAGCTTATGGTGGCTACTGTTAGCAAATGTTTGCTAACTTTTGATCTACTCACGCTTCTGTTTTTTAGCATTTTATCCCACATTGTGTTAACTGTGGCCATCCCTCCATAGAAGTTACATAATCCTGCTTTAAAGGTTAATTACTTCTATGCATTTTAGCTTGAAGAATAACTGAAATTATTAGTTGATTATCGAAAACAGCTGTGGATTAATTTTCTGTGAATTGAATCTGCTCTGTGATAATCATATTATAGCTTCACTTTGCTGTGAGGTGGACTGACAACAGAGATAGCTAATCTCCTTTTCCGGGAAAACAGCCTACAACGGACAACATAACAAGAAATTAGCCCCAGTTAGAGCATTTAAAGGGGCTAATCCATCGATGCTACCCACAGATCTTGCTACTTTGGTCTCAAGCTTTTCAAGCTAATCTTGAGCGGTTTGGCCTTGGATGGCTAACTCTCGCTGGCCAGCCTGTAGGCACACAGCTGGATAGTCGGACACAGAAGTTTCTCCTTGTTAGCGTTCTGCTTGGCTCGCTCCTGTCTCCTTAGGGCTCCTCTCATGACCATAAACGGCCCTTCTGTCCAGAGATCTCAGGGTCATGCTTTCAACGTATGGCACGATAAGGGATAAGGAGTTTGTCTGCTGGGACTAAAATTGGCAAGAGAGTGAGGGAGCAGGATGAAAAAGAAGGGAGTGGTAGGAAAGAGGAGAAGAAGAGTGGCAAATTATAAACAGTACCAGGGAGGAGGGAGGGAGGCAAGGAGGGAGGAAACGGCCAGAGAACAAGATAAAGAGAGGGAAGAAAAAGGGTGGGACAGAGGAAAGGAAAAAGGGGAAGGAAACATAGAGGAAGGGAGATAAACGTGTAGGGAGGCAGCAGGAGAGAAGAGGGAGGATGGATGGATGGATGAAGAGGGGTTAAGAGATAAGATATTAGAAGAATTATTGACGTTAAAAAAAAAGGAGTGTGAAGGAGAGGAGATACTGTAAGGGATAATTATAGCGCGTGAGTAAGCAATATTAAGTAGAGGTGACGGAGCGAGCGCATGAGTACAGTATGACAAAGCAAGACAAGATGGCTGACGCTGTGTTGGCACAGGCTGACACTTCTCTCACTTGTGTAGTGTGTCATTAATTACAAAGCAACTTCAAAGTTGACAACTAAGGCCTTTTAAGGAAAGCGGCACCATATAAGAGACTCCGCTCCGCGCTCGTGGCCAGTTTTAATAGTTTATATACAGCTGTAGAAATATATCCGGTGTATCTATTGCCATTCTTTGTCTCGGATTTTTTTTCCTTTTCTTCTCACATCAGTCTCGCGGCATCGTTTGCCAGCCGTTCCTGACGCTAAGCCTTGTTGTTGTCTTTTCAAATACCTCTTGTCGCACAGCTGACAAATGGCTAAGATAAGATGACAATTCCTGCCGTGCTTTTATAAATAAACTCCTATCAGACGGCAGATAGAGCAGGGTTTTACTGTTTGTGTGAGCCTCTGGAGGCTTTGTATTATTGTATATTTCATGGTTTTTGCAGTCTTAATCTCTGCGTATATTGTCTTCAGCATCCCCTGAGATTCTTTGCATGTTTTCCCTTTTGCCCTATCATGGCCACTTTACCCTCCAAGCTCCCCTCTGATAACGTTTCATGTCACAGAGCGTTAATATATCCGCGTGCCCTTTTCATAGATACATGCACAAGTACGGACCACTGTGGCCACACCACTGTGCTACGGGCCGACGTGGCCTCCCTCCGCTTCGCCGTGCTTCTCCAGCAGCACAGCTCCCCACCTACATCTCCTCATGGAAAAGGTCACGCTGGCCACATGACCTGCTATTTGAAGAGGACCTGGTGGATACCCAAAGCAGGCCAAGCACAATCCAATTACACCCCAGGGAGATACGCCACATTTGCTGAACTCTGCTTGAGTGATATTCTGTTTCTTTCTGGTCGCTTGTGAAGATCAACTTGCATGTTTTCGGTGAGCCGGGAACTGGAATCAACAGATGTTTTATGAGGTTCAAACTCCGGGTGCGCTCCACTGTTAGACCCAGTTTTACGATGAAGATGAATATGATTATGATTTCAAGTAAATCATAGTTTCATCCTGCAGAGGAAACAGTAAAAGGGTACTCTGTGCTCAGCCATTTGTCAAATATCAGGTGCAGTTTGACAGCGGACCTCCACGGTTGAGGAGGCTGGGCAGGTCTCGGCTTAAATAAACACGAGTTAGCCGGAGGGATATTGACAGCAAGGAGGTTAAAGGTCAAGCTTAGTCGGGTCACTCGGTTAGCTATGATGCATTCCATGTCCTCACAACCGGTACTGCCCGTCCTCACCTTACTGTCTCCATTATCGATCCCTCTCTTCACAAACGTAATCTGAAGTAAATGACTGGTTGTTTTCAAAACCAGTCAAACCATCTGTTGTTTGTCCTGTCAATTAAATTAACCGTTTGGCCTGTAAAATGTAAGGAAATATGGAAAAATTGGCCAATTTTGTCTCAGTCTTTGAGTCCAAAACTCAAAGATATTTAATTTATGATGATACAAAACTATAAACTATAAAATCCTGACATGTGGTAACCAAATATTTGGCCCTTCTTGCTTGATTAAAATTTGGGCAGCAACTAATGAACACTGTCATTATCGATTATTCTGCTGCTTATGTGATGGATTACTTGTTTCATCGTCATTATTGCCGAAAGCCCAAGATGATGTTTTCACAGTTTGTTTTTTTCCAGCCACTGATCCATTAACCAAAGATTTTCAGTTGCAGATTAAATTCTGTTGGTCGATTAATCAATGAACCATTTGCCTCTAAATCATGCAATTCTTCTGTTAAAACCATCTTCGGTTCACCTTCTAAAATCTACTCTGAAGACCCCTCCAGGTCCCGTGTCCATACAAGGCGTGGAAACCACAGCTGGTCGAAACAGATCTTTGACATTCACCATGTAAGAGGCGGCGTGTCAGCTCGACTGCATCAGTGGCCGTTGAGTGCCACAGGATGTGAAAGCATCCAGAACACCTGATAATAACGCTTATCAAACCAGCTCATGAGATTAGCCTCTGCTGCGGGCTGAAACCTGCATACCTCGTCTGCAACCGCACCATGTTTGGTGAGCGCTGGTCCACAGAAGATAAACATTAAGCATCGTCAAGCGGCGGCGTACAGCGATGATGCCGTGTGAGGTTGAGCAATGAAGCAGGCACGAGAGGCCAAGCTCACCACGGCGCTTTACTGGTGCAAATCACTGATCCACTGAGTCGCACACTACAGTGTGCAAGAGGAGGGGGAATGCCACGGTCGTTCAGCATGTGAGAGTCATACCAGCGAGGCTGTTAAACTTTGGCTCTCATAAGGTCATAGTTTATGGTGGCTTTAGTGCTGTTCAGCGCAAAGCTGTTTGGCATTTTGCGTTTAGTGCTTTTGTGAATGTTTGAGCACAGGAGACGGAATGGATGGAAAAAAGTGTTTAAAGACTTAAATAGAAGCTGAAAATGTCAAATTAGTCACTTGATCATCGATAACGCAGTTTGTATTATACTTATATTCGTCTCTACTAGAGACTAAAATCTAATTACTTGTATTAAATGTGCGAAAAGTGTAAGTTAAGTCACTCCTCGTCTTGTGTGTTTTTGTGCACACCTGCTTGCAACAGTGTGGGTGTTTGGTTGCACCTTTCCTCACCTGCACACTTTGTACGTGCATGTGAGTGTGTGTGTGTGTGTGTGTGTGTGTGTGTGTGTGTGTGTGTGTGTGTCAGTCTCCCCTGCTCCCCTGCATACAACACACATCATTACAGAAAAAGATAAAGTGGTGCTGTCTAACCTTACGTTAATTCACCCGAGTAAATTTAAGTCTGGATGGCTTCCAAACATTCCCACAACCATTAGATTCCTCTGGCCATTACTCTCCCTGTCTCTCCGTCTGCCTTCTACACAATGCAAGAGACGACGCTCGTCTGGTCCTCCTGCTCGTGGGCGTCGCACAATTTCAAACTTATTTTAGTGGGCTGCGAGTCCAGAAATTGATTTATCAAGCAAAATAGATCTGCAGCTAATGATTATTCATGACTGATATAGTGCTCATCACAGTTTGCTTGAGCCTGTGCTGAGGCCTTATTTTGTCCGACAACCCATCCGCGAGGCAAAAAATGTTCCATTCAGAATAAAGAAAAGCAGAAAATCTGCACATTTGAGAAACTGGAATCATCGCATGTTTGACATTTCTGCCTGAAAAATGACTGATGACGTGAATAAATGATCAAACTAGGTGAGATTTTAAGATCTTATTCATTGTTTTAGCTCTAAAACAAAACTCTTCTCTGCTCTGATGAAGCTTGGAGATAATCAAATCATTTTTCTTCTCATGTTTTGTCCTCTTTGGTGAAAATGAAAAGAAACCGATCCACAGTAAACTGTCAACTATTAATGACAAAAATCATTAGCTGCAGCCTTACAGTCATGTACTGGTTCATACAGGGGATCTGAAATGCTAATACTGCAGTATTGTGAGTACACAAGGTCAGAAGGTGACTGAAGCTTTAAAGCAAAACTCATTTTTCCAGTTCTTTGCTCTTTACCTCATCTGTGTGGCGCTACAGGAAGTGCCTGCATCCACTGCAACCTCAGCCGTGGACCAAATATGGTGATACAACAGGCTGAGTATGTTTGGCTATTCAGCTCCAAAGTGACGAACAGCACACCGAGCCTTAATCAAATTGCTCCAAGAGAAATATCTGATATAATCTCATATACCTTTCTTACATCACTTGGCCGCGGATATGCGGAGCTCTGAAATAACAAGCCTTGTCGTTTGAATGGAGACACTCGCGAGCCAAAGAAAACAACCCCACGCAAAGAGCGCCAACTTATTTACCAAGACGGAGATATTATGGATCCAGATTGTGCAACGTTTACAGAGGAGAGGAGGAAGAAACTGGGCTGTTATCCAATGTGTTTTACAAGGAAATACATTTTTTAGCAGAAACTAAACAGATTACCTCACAGTCTTTTGGGCAAACATCGTTCTGCTGTGTTAAGATATAATCGAGGCATTTTAATAGAGATGCTGCTGTTGCCTAACTGTAATGCAGCAGGTCTGCCTTACAAAGAGTTGTTGCCTACATGTTGCAGCAGCAGCTGTTTGACAACTAATTCACCCCCCGGCTCAGAATTCCCTTTAACACTGCTTTTCAGTGCTGTGTGAAGTCTGGTTTTATGGTACAGTAAGCCAGAACTAACATCACCTCAGTCAGGTGAGGTATCATTATCCACAATACAGTCCTGGCTCCAGAGTTAACCAGGAACTGCTAATTAGTGATCCATCAATTATTAAGTCCTGCGTTTTCCTCACTTTTCCCTCATGAGGACTCAGTGTTAGTTCTACCCTGCCGTACAGTGTTAAAAACGAAAAAGGACATTAACTTTGATATGGTGAAGGTAGGTTATGAAAATGAAGAAGAGGAGATAACATAGGCTAAAAAAAAAGTAGGTGACAGGTGCACAAATTAGAGTAAGAATGAAATGCTGCCTTCAGGAAAACCGGATATTAAACGTTTCATAATATGGTCGAATAATAACAGCAAGATTTGCAACTTTTAAAGGATAAAACAGGCTAGAAATGGCACATTAGGGGGTCGCTTACACGTTAAACAGCTTATAGGAATATAATAAGACTACTACGGGGGACAAAGTGGCTAATTGTGGTTAGAAACGCGCTGTTGGCGATACCGTTTTAGCATGAATCGCTTCATTTAGATGTCGTTACGGGTCACGAGCCGACCTGTTAAAATTAAATTAAAAAAAAAAAAACAGCAGTGAGCCCAGGTGGGTGCTCGCGGGCAGACACGTACCTCTTCTTCGTGGTTGGTGAATTCACTCTGCTCGTTTTCTTTCTCGATTTTGTTGTTATTCATTCTGAGTCGGACTCTTTTGTCGCGTTCACTTGGACTGTCTTCTTCTTCTTCTTCTTCGTCTTCTTTTGTCTTTCGTTTCTGTTTCGCTCCGTTCTTCTTCTTCTCCAGGACTCGTTTTTTATTAGGGGAGGGGGGGGGAGAAAAGCACCCACCGACAGACCAACAGTCCGCGCGCGGCCGCTGTCCCACTGACCCGAGCTCTCCGCTACTTTGGCGACATCAATGAGAAGTACGGATGGTTTTATTTGGGAGGAAAAGAGAGAAGGAAGTCGGCTGTGAGCGGTGCTGTCTGTGGCAGATATTCCTCAGCATTCCCTGGAAAGCTCCTCCGGAGGCTCTTGTTGCTGTTCCCCAAATGAAATACAGTAAAGTGCTCGGCGGACTGCGCCGCAGGCAAACTTCTCTCCTCATCTCCGCGTGAGGGAGGGAGGGAGGGACGGAGGGAGGGGTTTAGGGTGGGGTAAAGGGTGGATGCACCGTCTGCTGGGCTTCAGCAAGTTTCATCAAGTGCGGTGGGAACGACAGTGGAAAATCAGCGCCAATCACCCATCGCTGTTTGGACCAGCTGGATGTTATTTTAGTCGCTGTAACATTCCTCTAATATTACTGCAGTGTGGTGTCTACGGTGGCTGACATGTTTGTTTGTTTTCACGTGCTGTTATTTGGCTGCTTTAATGCTCTCATACACAGCTTTAATGGTCAAGTTCAATAAAAGTCCCTAACCCCCACATGGATTTTTCTCTGTTATAAATTCAACAAATCAGTAATAATTGCTGTCTCAAACTGTACAATCTAACACAAATTGTTGAATTTCTGCACACTTGTAGCTCCAAATTTATTGATCCTGGTCATTTATGAGGCACCTGATGTAGAAAACAATGCATTTCTAAGAAGTCTGTCAGATGCACATCAGAGGCGACACTTGGTTTGATGTTAGATATGTTTATCAAGTCTAAATCAGCCAGTCAAGAACCCCCATGTGTCTAACTTAACCTGCCCTCAGGTCGCTAAAACTTTCCAAATACTGAGTTCATGATCTTAGTGTCTGTGCCATCTATGAGCCAGCTGTTAGCTCATAGTGATGTGACACATGTTTATATATATATGCTCTAATGGGTTGGCAAATATCCACTACATCTGTGCAAATATCTTGTGCAATATTACAAATTTTCAACTGTGCAATACTACAAAACACTGTGTTTTATTATCCATATCTTACCATATGTAATTCCAAAAATTTCTATGGCAATATAATTTTTATACTCTTTTGTATATAATAGTTGATTTTATTTTCTATCTCCTTTTTCGCTCTGTTTTGTCCTTTTATTTCTTATTATTGCTGCCTGTAACATCTGAAATTACCTTTCATGGGATCAATAAAGTTATATCTTATCTTATGTTGCTGCATGTTTTTGCACACTTTTACTCTGATGCACCTAAAACAGGTTGCAGCATCTCAGATTAATTTATTATTTTTTGCATTTTATAATGCCACTGTCTGCCTGTCCAGGGACTGCAGATGGAAAGCAGCGACTGTCTCACAAAGCGTCTCTTCCCTTCGCTCGGGCTTCATGTTTTTCTGCATGGTTAGGCACAGCAGAAATGTACAGTATGCGCAAAATATTGTGAGATTTCAGAAACGATGAATCTGTGTTATATTTACAATGCATTCATCTGAGCCTGGTATGATGTGGCTGGTAAATGTGTCAAATTGTAGAAGAAATATTAGAACAATTGATCAGCAACATGGTCCATATTAAAGAAGGTTTTATAATTAGGATTTTCTGATTGCTGTACTTTCCTGGGAACGTATCAGACATGGCTTTGCTCCTTAAAGTAATCTATTGCCCCCTTTCACTTCGCTGCATGAAGAGACAGTGATTCTTCTATATCTTAACCTATTGAACCTTTAACCTGGTTGCGTTACATACCATCAGTTTCCGTCATAAATCTGGCATCACAAGACGACATGTAACCTGCACACTCAGGACTATTTTCCTCCTCTAACAGCCTGAACTGTTTGAAATGCAGCAGTCAGCACAATCCGCCACATGTGAAGATGCACAGAGCAGTAGATTCAGACAATTATCAACCTGACTGTTTAATACATTTCACATGGCTCTTGGTTTATCATTTCAAGGCCCCTCTTTGTGGTTTCAAAAATTTCTCCTCACACATCATCCACGCTCTGTTTCTGTCTGGATTTACAATGACGAGGCAGGCTGTGCATGTAAAGAGCTGCTGCTGCTGCTGCTGGAGACAACACCTGTAAACTGCTCAAGATTTGATCACAAGGTGCACTGATCCACTGCCAGCTCACTCAAGACCATTTGATTTATGACCTTTGAGTGGGGAAACTGCCAGACCCCGGAGCTATGGAAGTGAAGTCTCAACAACAGAGGAGATGAGCAAACACTGAAAAGTTTACTGGCACGCCTATTATTGTCTACAGCGCAGGGTGCAAAACAGCCTTAAAAGCAGCGATCAGGTGACAAGGCAGCCTTGAACGCCCCCCCCCCACCCCCCCCCACCCCCCCACCCAACCATTTCAAAACATTTATTTTGAGCAACTGCCTCACTTTGTATCTCACGTTGAAAAGTTCAAGAGCTGACAGTAGCTCGGCGCTGGAGACTTTGACTATATGTTGCATGACATTTATTGCACAGGACAGACGCTGCATTTTATGACAGCCAGTGCAGAAAACAGAGCGAGTCGTTTTTTGCTGAACTTGCACCTCAAAAGCAACAAAAGAAGGAAAAACAGTCATCGTGGATCGGTCTTAGAGATTTCTGCTCTTTCCCCTCCCAGATCATGTCTATATCAATTACACTGCATCTGAAGCATGCACAATGAAGAAGGGAAATGGCAGATTCTTTTATGCTGATGAGAAGCAGTTTGGGATGGGGAGAGAGGGAGGAGGGTCCTGGAGTCTTCGGAGCAGATAAAAATGGAAATGTTCCCCGTGCTGCTCAACACCCCTGTATCAAAGCTTCCTGCTGGAGTCTGGGGAGCAAGGAGGGGGAGGAGAGGCGGGAAGGAGGAGGAGAGGAGAGGAGTCGGGGAGGGGCGAGAGAGGGGGAGATGTCCCAGCTGTGTTTGACAGGTCTCAGGGCTGAGCTGTGTGGTCTGATGCTTGCAGAGGGAGGATGCCCCCCCCCCTTCCCACACACACACAAAAACACACACATGGATGGGTGGGGGGGGTGAAGAGCAGCTAGGAGACAGTCTGGTCACGGTGTCCTGGGTAACATGTCAGCAAGCTTTGACATGGTCCAGCCTTACATGAAGACATCTTTGTGTTATCAGGAGACTGCTGGTTTAAGGAAACGCAGCATTGCTGGCTGGACTGAGGACGCCTTGTTATTTTAGTTTGAGCTGACAGGGAGACAAAAGAGAGACCGTGCATGTTAATGTCATGTGAAAGACAGGAATAGTTTGGGAAACACACCTCTTTGCGTTCTCGCTGAGAGCTAAGTGAGAAGATCTGAAATAATCTCATGTCTGTGTGTTAAATACGAAGTTACAGCCAGCAGCCAGTTAGCTTAGCTTAGCAAAAATAAAAGATAGCCTGGCTCTGTATGAAGGTAGAAGAGAAATCTGCCTATCAGCACCTCTGAAGCTCGTAAATTAGCACATTATATAACCACATTGGCCCAAATATAAGGTGATTAGATGACCACACCAAAGTCTTTTCAGACTCATCCTTCTGGGAAACTGTCTCAGACATTCTGTCAGTCCAGAATCGTCCCCATTCCTCAGGCCTTTTCTCTCATAAAAATAAGACATGAAATACTGGGAATAAAGTGCACAATAAATCACACATGTGTTCAGCTTGTCTATTAGTTTCACATTCACACTCCCCCGTCAGACTCCTGGAAGCACTCAGAATTATTTTCCCTGGCATTTGTGAGACAGTTTCAACTCATTTTCACTAGTTGGGAATTTATTTCCTCCAGCACACATTAAACAGGCCATCATAAGAGGTCTTAGGTCACTCTTGGCCAACAAAACAGTGCTGACTAACAGAAAAACATATTGAAGAACTTGCAAGCTTAGTTTAGCAACATTCAGGCATTAACAACCCATAATGCAACACTATCTCGAAGCTGAGGTGTTGATAAGTGGATTTGTAAATAAGTAAATTTCCCAAAAATATCAAACCATTGCTTTAAGAACCAGAGATCTTTTGTTGATAACAAACATGTCAACTATACTGCAAGAACCTCTGCAGTGACAGAGGCAGGGTTAAAGATTGAGACACAAATCAGATTATCCAATATTGTCTTCTGGATCACTGACTCATAGCTAAAAGGCCAGCGTGATATGAGCAGCAAAACAAGAATCCATCATGGCACAATGCCGATGTATTGACCGACGGAGGATCCCAGAGGGAGGACCCCTGCGGTTCTTGCAATCCGCTCAGTCACATGACTCAAAGATGATGTGCTGTCTCTTCCTCCTTTCACTCTGTCTTTGCTTTCTTTCCCGCAACCCAAAGCAAACTCACCGTTGCCGTTCTCCACGGTTACTAACTTCCTCCAAAACAAAAAAGAAAAAAAAGGGGGGGGGAGCAAGGAGGAACAGTGGTTCTATCCAGAGGTCGTGTGTAAAAACAAGCTGGCCTGCCTGTAGACATGACAGCAGCTCTGGCTTTGGCAGAGCAACACACTTCAGCCTTATGAGTGATGTGGGGTAAGTGGCTCTCATTGGGCTCAGCGCCAGGTCATTCCATTCCTTTGGCTTACTGATACGCTGTGTTCCTCCATTATGCTCAGTGCCCTTTGATCTTCCTCTAAGATCACCAATGAGCAATATGTGGTCAGATTGACCTGCTCTAATTGGCCGTGAGAGGCTCGGTGCTTTCTTTTAGTTTACTCAGTCTTTTTCAGTGGCATCTTCGCAGCCAAAGCTCTGTTTACTCAACCTCTGTGTGACGTAAAAAACACAGTAAATGACAAAACAGGTACTTTTTGTGCACACATAATGTTCACCATCTTCAGGGTGTTGGCTTGCTAATATTTGCTAACTAGCACTGAACACAAAGTATAGTTAAGGCTAATGGGAATGTCAGTAGTTTTGCAGGTAAATCAAAAATGAGATCTTTGCCCTGATGATGGATCAGTTCAGCAGTTTTTGAGACATTTCATTCAAGCCTACAAATGTCAACCTCCTGGTGGCGCTAGAGTCTGCAAAGTCTGTGCAATCTATCATCTGGGAATCATGAATATCAGTACAAAATCCCCTCTGGATCCCAGAGAAGTTTCATCACACACATTTGGCCCGAGTTGACTGTCTTTAATACATTATGTTAAGCTCTGCTAACTGTCAATCACCAAACACCCACAGGAAGACATGGAAGCCTCGGCCAGGAAATAATCCCTCAAGGACGTGACGCCTTACAAGTGTTAGCGTCTTTTTGTTTTGGGCGTCTTTGTTTGCTGGAAAAGCTGAAAAGCCAAAGTGAAAACAGATCAGGTTAATATGTCGAGAAGGCCAAAAAGTCCCAACTGATGAGGCTGCGGGAAAAAATGTCGCTGTGAGTAAAATCCTCTTTATCATGAGTTGCTGAGAGTCTGAATCATATCTCCTCTGTTGGACAGGCTCAGACAAAGAGAATGCAAGAGCTCTTGTGATTAATTTGGTTGCATTACTGAGTAGTGAGGTAGAACGTGGGTTTATCCTCAAGGGCGCGCCAGGGTCGGCAGGTGCAGCCGTGTGTTAAATCTGACAAGCCACAAGAAGGAAACCCGCTCTGAACAAAAACAAGAGCTCGACTCATAAACACACCTTCCTGTCTTCTGCTGTATGGACAGACCAGCAGTCGTGTCGAGGTAGTGAAACACAAGAAAGAGGGACAACTGTGTGTCCTTAGACTATAAGCTTTCATGGTTCAGGGGGCAGAGGAGGGGTTCAGTCGAGAGCAGAGACCCACACTAAGTATGTCTCCAAGGCTTGAATTCCCAAACGTTGACACAGCTCTATGTAATGGACAATAATGTACCCTTTGAATGATGCTGAGTGGTCCTAAAATGACTTAAAGCAGGTCAGAGGGAAGTGCGTAAAGTTATATCTTCTCTTTTGTTGAGCAGTGGAACCAATAAAAGGTTAAACTAAAACCAGGCTCCTGAGGTCTTTCCCACCGCCTTTAATCTTTATTGAACAATGTGTGTGTGTAAAAAAAAAAAAAAAAAAAAAAGTTCATTTGCTTTCTGGAGCCTGCTTTGAGCCGCAGAACTCTGCGTATTGACCTTTACTTACAGGGAATTTAAATCTTCTTTTGTCAGTTTTAATCGTATTTGTATCTTGTCTCTTGTAATTGTCTTGCAATGAAGTCACCAGTTGATGTTAACCTGTTATTAGTTTTTACGATGTGTTGTTTTCCAGTAAAAGAAGAAAGAAAAAAGACAGCTTCAAATGATGTCTATGTACATACTGTATGCACATACAGACATACTGTATGTGTGTTGCATTCATTTTCTTTCTCTGTTAAACTGTATATGATTTTACTACAGTTATCACATAAGGTCATAAAATCAGAATCAGTTCACTGGCAAGTAAGTTTTCAGGAATTTGCCTTGGTGGTTTGTTGTATAACAACAAACAAAGCAAGTAGAGAATGATCAAGAAAGATGAAAAGCGAGTACTGCAAGGCAACAAGGATAAATAGAAAACAATAGAAAAAATAAAACATGAAAAAATATTCTTAAAAACAATATATGCAATGTGGTTGTTTTGCTGTACAGTTTGGTGCAGGAATATGCAAAGTATTCACCAGGGAATGTGCAAAAGTTCACAGCATGCAGTACAAGAATACTTGAAATGTGTAAGATAGTAATCCAAAAAAAGATGTGTGTGAATGCAGGAAACACAGCTCTGTGAGGCTGTACTTCAACATCTGCATGCTACCATGCTCACAATGCTACATGCTGCTGTTTAGCAGGTATACAGTTTACCATGATGGTGGGAAGGTCATTAGTTTTTCAGCTATTTGTGAGAGAAGAAAAGTTATGAGATCCCCAAAGTTACTGCAGTAAATCCTCAGGGGGACTTCAATCTGTGTTCCAAATTTCACGACGATCCATCCAACAGTTTTTAAGACATTTCACTTCAAACCACAAACGTCAACATCACGGTGGCATTCGTGGAGAAGTCAGGGGATCACCAAAGTCATTAAGATGCATCCTCTGGAGGATGTACGCGCCACTTTCACAGCATTCCATCCAACAGCTGTTGGGATATTTCAGTCTGGACCGAAGTGGCGGATCAGCCGACCGGCATTACGATCCACAGAGCCATGCCGCTAGCATGGCTAAAAAGGCACGACATCAAGTGTTTCTGGGTCCCTGTTGTGATTAAATTAATTATTTGAGTGGGATTGCAATGGAAATCACTGCGGCCTATAGGTCACATTTCACTTTCCAAAGGTGGAGTGGACCTGGATGCAAAGGTCAGCTGTCAGAAAGCCTTTATCCTCTCAAACCAACTGGTGGCCTGTTGGACCATGACTGACTGCGCTGGACTACATCGAGACATGAACTGTATGTGCTGCTGAAACGAAACAGTGTTTCGCTCACATTTTTACAGCCGCCTCCTCACTATACTACAAACTAAAGTCCCATGCTTCCTTCTTTGTTTATGATAAGATATTATTCACTCTTCAGACAATGCTGCATATTGCAGCAAAGGCCAAATATTGAACTGAGATAATCCTATGAAAAGAGAAGCACATACCACTACGGTGCACAAACGTCTGCTTTAACAAACGAGTGGAAGCTGGATAATTCAGTTTCACAACAGTACAGTAAGGGAGGGGTATAAATAACTGCTTCCAAATATAGATCAACATTTGAACTTCCTCTCAAATTCCTGCTATGAGTTGCTATCATCGTAGCCGTTTTGCCTCTGTAAAAACCCATCGCACCGCCACACATGCACCCCCCCTGCGTGAGGTCCTTGTCACTGTTCACATCCGTGCAACGGTGCCCAGCATCTGTCTTCCTTGTCATATCACAGTAAACTGACGCTTTGGCAACACCCCAAAATAAAAATGATGGTCATGGGGGGGAGAAAAGAAGAAGTGAGAACGGAAAGGAGCCTAGACGTGGCCCCGGCTGCACTCCACCGCTGAAATAATTAGCCCCAGGTTGATGTGGACTCCTTGTGGGACTCCACCGTGACATGTTCAAATGAGTATTGGCAGTGTGCGACACCAGCTGTGGGCCTCCTACAGGGAGCTGCTGTACTGTGCAGCGCCCTGTCCACTGAGCACCACGCAGGGCCTTTAAAACTGCGAGCAGCAGCCTTGAGCTTGTTTTACAGCAAGAAGAGTTTAAAGGCAACGACTGTTAAACGTGACATCTGAACTTTTCGTGCCAGGTGTTTCAGGCAGTGAAGTGCTACTGCCTCTCCGCCACACGCACACGTCTATCCACACCCAAATCTGTGAGGCTGCGGCACAGATGAGACCACCACCCAAGGGGTTTGGACATGTGGGGGGGGCACCAGGGATTATACAAGCTCATGCTGCAGCAGAAATGCAAGTTGCAGCCACACCCGTGTCAATTATAATACACCAGGCAGCAGGAACTCCCACTGTACCCAGGGCACCAATTTGGCAACCCCTGGTGGGAGGGCGCGGGACTGGCAACCCACTGAATCCAAGATGGGGACTACCACACCCAAAGATATCTTTCTAGGCATCGCTTTTGCTCAGTAATTGCACTTTTTAAACAGTAAATCAGCTTGGAGTCACACTCACCAGTGCACATGTCGTTTGTGGTGACTATTTTTAGCTCATAAACTTGATTTTATGACTGTTCTTGAGACAAAAAAACATCGATATTTTTAGTTGCATTATTATTAAACACTATTTTAATTGGATACTTTGCATCACCTGATGAAACAAAGCCCTCACAGGAGACAGTACAGGGGGTATATGACCAGTTGCTCAATAGCTCCTCCTAGTGGTCAAAAAATATATAGGAAATATAAAATCAACTCTTGGAAAGAATACAAGCTTAAATGGGATCTTTATTGGTATATTTTTGGATCTGTATTGCAACAATTATAAATATATATACGAGTATAGTTGATGGACATAAAAGTGGCACAGGAAATGTACAATTTAAGGTCCAAAATATATCATAAATAGTCTTAATATTGACCTGAAAGCAAAAGCATAAAACCAGAAACTGTCACATGTGTTGAAGAATGATGAGCATGTCATGGTCATTTTCAGTGCTGGAGGTATTCTGCTAGACGTTAGGGAATAACACTAAAGTGTAAGACAGTGCAGGTCGAGGGGAATGTGTCTGTGGTGCCTGACTGTGCAGATGCTTTGGGGTTGCAGGATCCAGCTCCATCTTTAGTTTCTCACGGGTGTGCTGTTTCCTTTGGTCGTCTTCTTCAGGTGGTGATAGTTGGGCAGAATCTTCATGAGGAAGTCGAGCTGCAGAGTCTGAGGCTACAAGATATATACGTATTAAAAGAAAAAAACATCCCTGGTTGGAGAAATGCGCACACAAGCCAACAAAAACACTGTGACTCATTGGCAAAGACGAGCATCTGCGGGCAGACTGACCTGTGGCTTCTCACTCTGCACACGCCTGATGCAGTTTGAACCGTACACCACCGTGTTCTCCGGCACGACCTCACACGTGTTGACCTGGCAGCACGCGCCGATGATGCAGCCACTGGTCAGGATCACGTTTCTGCCGAGATCAGCTGGGTTTAAAATGACAAAAAGCATGTATTTTCTGAGAAAAATACATCATAGAATTTTTTTTTTTTTTTGCATTAATGTGAGGATATGCCTTCATTAATCAGGTCGTAAATTAGCCAGGAGAAACTATTCCTGAGTGATTCTTTTCTAAATAAACAGCTTCTCAATTTGATCTACTTTATCATGATACATATCAAGCCTCAAAATCAGATTTGATCCATGTTCACACTCCCAATAGGACGACAGTGAGTGATTACAGTACTTACCTTTAGACTCAATCACATTGTTGTCTCCAATTTTCAAAGCTTGCGAAACTGTGGCAGAATCATTAAGGATTTAAACGTCTTAATTAGCATTTTAAAGCAGTTAAAAGTCCCTGCAAACTATAACTGATTAATATATTGGTGGATATTACATGTTTCCAAACATACAACACTTATATGGATCAGATATGTACAACGTGAGTGGGACATTACAGCTGAAATAAACCTGTGAGTGCTCTCTGGTGGACAAACTATACACTGTCAGCAGTGTCTCCGCTCATCTTTTACTTCCGACATATTTGCAATCAGCTGATATCTGCCAGTTTGTTCAGCTGGACTGCAGTCACGTGCCCATATACTGTTATATGCAAAGGATACCACATCCAACCTCAAACACGTTATTGGTCCCAATTGTCATGGTTTTGGGCTCAACTCCCTCTGTGTCTGGCATGATATTCTCTGGATAACTGCAGAAGAACACACAGATGAGAGTAATGTAATGATCAAAAAGGGAAATTAAGATGTAGCAGACTGTACCTGTTAATAATAAGAGCCTGCTCCTCTATCAGGTTGCCCTCTCCGATGATAATTGGCCCTGCCTCTGCTATGATCCGCGCTTTGGGGTGCACAACTGTTCTCGCACCTGTAGAAATTAAAAAAGGAAGAAAAAAAATGGAGCTCACAACAGCTGGATAAAAGAAACAATATGTATAAAAATGAAATAATGAAATCAATTTCTCACCAATGGTCACATCTCCTCTTATTTCACTCTCAACACACACAACAGCCCCAGCTGCTATTTTAGCACTGCAAAAACACACAGGTTATATTTTCACTGTGACCATAAAAGCTACAGCACAGGCAGAATAAACAGGTCCAGGCGACCTATAACGGGCTGTGTGTCGCCGTCGGTAATTTAGCAGGATTATTGAACGGTGACATTTTAATTCATAAAAGCTAAAATTGCTCAAAAATCATTTCGTGATATGACACGTGAACGCTGATCAAATGCAGCCATCTACCTTTTCTGTGCCATGATTTGCTTGGCGTCTGACATCCTTGCGACGGTGAAGAAATGTATCGACAATTGATTATCAATCCTAGTTCAGAGTCGGCTCTCAGGGATTGATTGCCTCTGTCTGAGAGTCAGCCCGAGACTTTACTGCCCTCTGCTGTAATTTTGAGGTTACTGCAGCGAATATGTCGATATATTGATGATAAAATGAACCTGCTCGCACTTTTTGGTTTGTTTTTATCTTGATATAAGTACTTAATGGTCATGAGCTACGAATAAATGTACATTTGATCTAGCTAACATATATTTACACATCCAATAATAGTCATAAACCACAAAAATATTTGTCCTTCAAACTATATTCTTTCACTAGAAAAAGTCTTCTATTAATATCTACCTGCCAGAAATTAACCTAATTATCTTCATAAAGGACCAAATAAAGCTTTCGATATATACAGTGTGTAGTGTTGTTGTTTGTTTACTGTCCTAGAAATCTACCAGTGGAATGTAACTAAGCACAGTTACTCAAGTCCTATACTTATGTACAAATTTGAGGTACTTGTACTTTGAGTATTTTCTTTTCAAGCCGCTTTATATTTATACTCTAAAGGGAAATATTGTACTTTGTACTCCACTATATTCATCTGACAGCTTAAGTCACTCGTTACTACACAAATAAAGATTTTTGCACACAAGATTTTCTGTATAAAGCTCACAAAATATTGTTTTGTTATAAAAAAAAAAAGAAAAAAAAAAAAAGCTCCTAAATAAATGTAAACAACTTGCTTTTATATCAATGCATGAGTAATAACCATCTACTTCAAGCACAAAGTAACGTTTTCAATGCAGGACTTTAATTTGTAACCGACTATTTTTACAGTGTGTCATTTGCTCATCAAGTAAAGGATCTAAACACTTCTTCCACCACTGGTCTTTTCACAAATGAATGGCTGGGTAAACAAATTAAAGCGGACTTATAACTCTCCCTCTTCAGCACCAAATGACAGGCCTACATGCGTCTTAGTCGCTCTTGTTGCAGTGTCACCATTTCTCCTGCAGGGTGCAGCAACCACCAATGAACAGGAACAACTGGCGCTGTAGAACAAACCAGTGACATTTACTTTAAACACTGCTGCAGGAAAATCAGACCTCTTTAATATACCACGAGTAGGTAAATATCACGTGGTGGTATCTTAATATTTACTGATAAAATTATTTTCTTTTCTTTTAATGACCGTCAAGTGAATCTGTAAAAGGCATCTCAATGCTTTGTTAGGAAGAGTCAGTCAGAGGGTTTTTCTCTCGTGTTTCTTCATAATCTCGTTTTAAAGAGTTGTTTTAAATAAGTAAGTATTCCCTTATAAACGGGATTTTAAATGTCAAGTCAACCAAAGTTCACGCTAATAAAACAGGAAATTAAAGACTACCCTGTTTTCATAATAAAATGCATAGTTTGTGATGACTACAACAACGAAAACCCCAGTAGTCTTTGAATACGTATAGTCTTTTTCAAGTTGCCGTTTTGGCTATAATCTTGAATTAAGTTTATTTATTCATTCTATTTAAATGGCTCGACAAATACAATTGAGATTTAAAAAATACAAGCCTCATCCCAGGATATCTGATATTTTGTGTTGACAGTGATAAACCATATAGCTCTCTTTATAATGGATAATAAATTAAAGGCTCAGTTTATAAATTATGGTACATTCATTGTTACAGAATAAGCTACATGTAGTATAATACATTACACTGGAGTTCATGCATCAACCACAACATTGAAATTTCTTTATGGGTGTACTGTACAGGCCTTTAAAGTACTTACCCGTACTGCAGTGAAAAAAATACTGTATGCTACTACTAATGCATTAGTATCTAGTCATACTTGAAGTATTCATAAGAATTCATTTTAAAGAGTGGCCCCTTTCAGAATCATACATATTGCTGGATTATAGTGATGCATTCATTTGTATATCAGTTTAATGTTACAGCTGGTAAAAGGTAGAGCTAATTTTGTTTTATATACCACTGAGTAGCTCAGCCTATAATTATGCATCTTAAATAATGAGTTGGTTGAAGTATATCTTGTGCCAATAATGTAAATCTGCAAAACAACTACGAACTAAAGCTGTCAGATGAATAGTAAACAGGTGCAATCTTTGCCTCAAAGTACATTAAAAGTACAGTACTTCACTCAGTACTGAGTGAATGTACTAATCCCGTTTAAAGCAATAACATCCACGAAAAAAATAGCAGAGGATGAGCTCAGTTTCATGACCTTTAGTTTGAAATTCGGTACCGGAAGTGTGATTCCTCACTCTGTGTGCTTTGACGGCTGGTGGAGTTTGAAGGAGAGCGTCTCGTCTCATCGTCCGCTCCTGGAAGGAAAAGTGATCGGCGGACTGGAGCACCTGAGCCCGCCTGTGTCAGTCAGACTGTGGCCAGGTTGAACACTAGCTACGGTCCTCAATACGACTCAGAAAAACATTGAAAGTACTGTTAATATGTAGATTAAAAGCCCCACTTGCCTCAAACACTGGATTTTTTTCTGAATGGGAGTGAGGAACCGCAGCTGGCTCGCGCAGCTCGCCTGAATCTCTCGCGCGCTCCGCTTGTTTTAACTTTGAGGAAATATGTAAGTGTGACCGGTGAGACTGTAACATGGAGCAGTCGGCTACGCTCGACATAGAGACGCTGAAGGTAAGCGATCGACGGCGGAAAAGTGCATCATTTCAGCTGAAACTTGCGTGTTGATCGGTAGGTGTGGGGAACAGTTCGCCAGGGTTAGTTTGATGTGAGGACACTTCACGGAGCTGCTGTGCTGAATTATTTATCCAAATATTGTATAATTCAGCGGTCCAAGCCCCTCGTGCGTCCTGCATGCAACAAGTGACTTCGATTGTTCCATTTAAAAAAAAAAAAAAAGCAGCTAATTAAAGCTGAATGGAAAGTGTCGGCGGGAACAGGCTGATTAATAAGCACTGACCGGCGCTCACACACCGCGTGCAGCCTGCCGGGACTCCACGCATCTCCCTCCCGCACTGCACCTCATATTCAATGCATTCTCCTCTTCAGGAGCCTCGGTAATGTGACAGCCTATGAATATTCTGCCTGCGTGGTTTCTCATTATCATTCCGGTCTAGCAGGGGAGGCAGTCACCTCTGAGTACAGTATGTGCATCTCCGTGCTGCAGAGCAAGAAAAGCGGCTCGGTGTCAGAAACCGGCACAGCAGAGCTTCTGTTCGGCTGTGCGCTCAGGTCACACACACACACACACACACACACACACACACACACACACACACACACACACACACAAGCGCGCGCGCGCGCGCACTGGGCTGACTGGCTGGGTCACGCTTATCAGTCATGAAATCACTCCTGCACACACCGGCTCTGAGCTGATCCAGCACTTCTGCAAGTTTGCAAGTTTCAGCTCATTTGTCATGTTTAATGTGTTTTTTTTTTTTTAATAAGGGCTGAACCAGCTTGCAAAAATATGTTTATATATCACGATTATTGCGACAGCTGCTGCGATATGAGTCACGATTTTAGTGCAAGGCTCATTATTGCATTTCAGTGTCAGTGCAACAAATCTAAACATGATGCTGATGCGGTGTTTGCTGTATCAAACAAGCATGTTCCTTAATGTGATTTATGGGCATCACAATGCTTCATTTGTGTTGACACACTTCACTTTTATAATAAATAAATAAATAAATGGCTGGACACTTGGCCATATTGTGATATCAATAATTCCATTAATTTTCCAGCCCTGCTTTGAAACCTCAGGGAAAGTGTGAGAATCCACTGTCTTCTCTAATTAAACAGAGGCTTTGTTTAGACTGCTTTCTGATGTTATTATTGTTGATGAGGCTGCGTTCAGGCTGCCTCTTTCCCCTGCGCGTTTGGCTGATGAATGCAAATGACGCCTATGGGGTGCTGTCCAAAATGGCCCCATTGGCTCTCGAAGGATTTGCTTGGGATTAGCAAGAGAAGCTAGTGTACTGTGGAGAAGTGTCTGCCTGTTTACATCAGCAGTTTGTCATCTTCCTCCTGCTGCCAGAGCCATCGTCAACACAGAGGAAGGGGTGGACAGAGCAGACTCCACAACAGACCAGCTCTTGACATCAATAAAGGATGCAAAGGTCAGAGGTGCAGCGCGCCGACGAGGTTTGTTATACACTTTTGTGTAGCCGAGCGCAAATACCTTTCATGAAAGTGTCATCAAAAGCAGAACGTGGAGCGGCAGGGAAAGGAAATTCTGTCTGAAAACACGTCTTCAAGCGGTCTGTGATGTTCAGTCTCGTTGGCTCTGCGCTCTGATTGAACAGCTGCGACCTTTCTTTGCACCGGACTCATTGGAGATCTTTGATCCCCGCTGGTCTCGTACAGTGAGCGGGGTTTACCTTGTTGCTTTCAGTGGGAGTTGGCCGGCGTCTGTCCATGAAGAGCAACCACACAGCAAAAGATCAAGCCCTTGTCGAGCTGCTGTAACTCCACCAGAGACGACGGAGCCACGAAAATCGAATTTCACATCCAAGCCGAGCTGCTATTGACAGCAGCAACCTCACCCGCGTGCTTGATTGTCACGTCAAGGAAATGTGAAATGCATTGACTTGCACATTCGAGAAGCATAACTGGCTCTCCCAGCTGCAGCGGGCTTCTCTGTCTCTTTGATTAGGCTTTCTGTCAACCTAAGGAGCCCACGGAAGCCACATAAATAGGTGCTTTAATACTGTGTGTCAGCCTTGTAACGTGATCGTGTCCATCCCTTCTCGCCGCTGCTGCCTCAGCGATTGTGCGGCGTTCACGTGCAGGATGGACGCGCACGGGCTTTACAGTCATTAGCACATCTCAAATGTTTTCTTACCTCCAGCTGAGGCGGCCCTGCGGGGCTCCTGTGGCACCGCTGAGTGAGGGAGCGCTGGCCGATTTGCTGATTAACATTATCAAGCATTAATAACGTCTCATTTTCTTTCATTAGGGGCTTCTCAGCTGCATTTTGCTGCCTCTGCAGCACGTCAGTGTTTGATCAAAACAGCATGTAGAATATCACCCTCTCTGCTAATTGGTGAAGATGAGGCATGCTGGCAGTGGGAAGGGACTGCTGGGTAATTGCTGGCTTTGGCTGGCTCCAGCTGTAACGTCTGTACTCAGGGCTCTGAGGACCCCCTTCCTCTCCGAGCAAAAAGGAAAGTGACACAGATCTCTGTACAAACTTGAAAGGGATTGATGAAGTAGCGTATACAAATATAAATACGGTCGTGCAACAAATCCACGAGGACTTTTCCAGCGCAGCGCGTGATCTACAGAGACAGCAGTTTTTATAGCTTATTGTGCCTTAGAAAAGCAAGTTACTGCGTGGGTGTTTTCTATTAATAGAATCTACATGCAATCAGGACTGTAGGTGGTAAACCCTCCGAAGCTTTGAGTAGATTTCAGACCCACCTGTTTGTGATAATCTGTTGACATTTGTCTTGAGTGTGCTTCAACGTATCCTGATCATTTCATCAAAGATGGAGCTGCACAACGAGCCTTTTTGGATGAGGATTTCAGACACTCGGAGCGATTGTTGGGCTGGTTGCTTGTGGAGAGAAAAATGGTCTTAGGCTCTTTGGGACTGGACCTTTTAAGTGTGGAGTTGTTCTTGGTTCCACACTTTTGGTTACAGTTCCATTATTTATGACTAATTTTTTTTTTTTCAGCCACCAGAGTGCAAAAGACTCACTCCGAATCACAAGTGTTGGGCAGAAAGAACCAAACACTGAACAGTACATGAGTGTTTTTTGCATAATATGCTGAGAAAGACATGTTATTGATCAGTCATGTCTGTGAATGCGGGAGTGAAACATGGCCTTTTCTCATTGATTGTTGAGAAACGTGCAAAATGCTAATTCTTTCAGCTCTGGTGCTTGAATAGATCTGTTCACTTTTCACTCGGATAATACAGCAGTGATCTCCTTCATTCTTTCTTTCAGCATGTGTTTTGTGTCTAATGCTTCCTTTGACTCATGACAGGCAGGGTAGAAAAAGTGGAAATCTGCTCCATTGTTTGATGTGTGAAGACGTCTTAAACTGTGTCAGACCTGATCTCATTCTGGTTTTCTTTTAGTAAGATGATAATGGAGCATGTGCAGCTGGCAGGAGGCGTCTCAGACACAGGAAACAGGGTGATGGATGGCTCGTCAACCCCAGTGTTAGGGAGTGCTCTTCTTTTTGGACTGGATTTGTCTCTCCCAAACTTTGGTCCTCTTAAAGCACCAGTGTAGAGGATTTAGTGGCATCTAGTGGTGAGGTTGCAGATTGCAACCAACTGAATACCCCTCCGTGCAGGTCAGAGGGGTTATTTTACTACATCAAACATCCCCAGGTGGGAAATCACTGGGCTGACTGTAACCAAACTCAGAATCTATCGTCTGATGATGATTTAGCCTCAAAGGGCAGAAACCCGCGTTTCGGGGCTTCCCGTGTAGCCGGTGGATATTGAGATAATGGATGTCTGGGTCAAGACTTCCTTGAATTATAGTTTCCAGCTCCGTCTGTTCCTGCAGTGACCTTTTTCTGCTCCTATTTTCTAATTATTATCGGGACTGCCTCTGTAGTCACTCTGCTGCTTAACAATGCTTTTGCATATAAAGTGTAAATTGTCTGACCTACTGAAGCTGACATAAACTGATAAATGGGATTCAGCATAGTGTGGCGTGCCTGCACCGCGTGCTTTGTAATCAATATTTTGTTTTCACAAAAGTCAAAGTTGTTTGTGGCGCGCTGGGCTGCAGTTGGACGTCTCCATCAGTCCGGCCTGTTTGTAGGACTCAGCTGTGACCAGCATGCTGAAATGACAGATTGACAAAACGCCAGCCACTATGCACTCCTCCGTTTGCTCTGTGAATGCCCGAGCTTTAGGAGGCATGACTCGACCAGGGTAATATATGCATTAAAACTCTTGCAAAGAAATCACAGGATCCACTAGCGTTGGGAACAGTGGGTTGCCATAGAAATTACAAGTGCTGAAGTTTCCCCTAGCAACAGTGGATTGGAAATAGACTGAATCTGTCCAGCAGGGGCACGGCTGTGGGCAAAAAGAGGTGTTATTTGAATGTTTGCACAAGTTAGACTCCAGTGTGAGGACGTTAGAAGTGTCTCGAGGATGATCTGTAGTCAGTTGTTGTGTCTTGCAGCATTGTGCAAAGTTGTGGTTGTAAACAAAAGTCTCGTCTGATACTGCATCAGGAGTTTATGTTCAGCCTCAGTGTGAGCACCTCTCATAACGCTCTTGTCCCTCAGCTGTATCGCTGGTGAAATTGGAATCGCTGACATTTCTAGGCCAGCGACACGGGCCATTTGTATTTGCTGCAAAGTCGCAACATCC
Organism: Chaetodon auriga; assembly: GCF_051107435.1. Lineage (NCBI taxonomy): Eukaryota > Metazoa > Chordata > Actinopteri > Chaetodontiformes > Chaetodontidae > Chaetodon > Chaetodon auriga. The sequence continues at coordinate 8,769,904 of NC_135097.1, read as the reverse complement.
ATTTGTGAAACATCTGCCACCACTGACCTAAACTGCTCATCCGAAGAAACAGTCACTTAAACAGTGGATTAAGTTGCGAGGCGGTGGTAAAGCTTTTGTTGGGTGCCATGTTATTCTGAGTTATTATTCTGGTTTAGAGATTGTCCGATCATTCATGCCCTTGTAAGGAACACTGTCGATAATGGGAAGGATTTGAAAACATAGCCTTCAGTGCACACAGACACAGACATTATATTCTTGCTGCTTTGTAAAAATTGAAAGCTGAATTTCCAAATCATAGGCCAGTAATCAAAACCTTTATTAAGTACTTTGACTGACTGTAGTAATTATTTTCATTATCAGTTCAAGGTCCAGTTTGTAGGATTCAGAAGATCTATTGGGTAAAAATGTATGTAAGTGTGTTTTCATCAGTGTATACGCACCTGAAAATAAGAATAATTGTGTTTTGGTCACCTTAGAATGAGTGGTATTCAGTGGGTTGCAGTCTACAACCTCACCACTAGATGGCACTGAGTCCAACACACTGGTCCTTTAATATCATCCATTTTATTAAATGAATAATTGTTTTGTCTAAAATGTCAGAAAATGGTAAGAAATAAGCATTACACTTTCCCAGAATTCAATGTGACGTATTCAGACAGCTTGTTCTATCCAAACCAAAAAATATTCAGTTTACCGACACACATGGCAGCAAATCATCACGCTGTACTGTGACTATTTGGACTGAATTCATCAGCAAACTATTAATGAATTATCAAAACAGTTTTGCCAGATAATTTTTGCTGATGGATTAATTGATTAATCTACTTGTCATTCCAGTTAAGGATGAAGCCAGATGAGCTGCACAGATAAGCTGTCATCCATTGATCTGCATACAGTTAATTGGCAGGAGGTGTGACAATCATCTTCAATTAGTCGTCTCCTAACAGTAAATTAAATCCTTTTAAGTTGTGTTGGACCAAAACTTTTGATGATGTCATCTTATGCTCTTGCATATTTTGTTTTCTGAACAATTAATGGATTAATTGAAAATATAATCAGCAGATAAATCAATAATCAAGATAATGGTAGTAGCCACAAAGTAAAAAGCTCTTGGATTTGGTAAATGTCTGAAGATGCAGGTGTTTCTGTCACTTCTCGGACGACCTGAAGGACGTATGCTTCTTCCTGCCAGCAGCCTTTTACCAGCTGCAGCAGCAGGCAGCATGTGGTGTAACATGCCGCCGATACACACTGTTACACAATTTTTAGAAAACCAATTTTAGAGTCTGTGGTTTATAATCAATACAATTCATCAACCGCTCTCCCTCGTAAGAGATATTGATCTGTTGAAACGATAATAAGTACCATCACAGGCTGAGACTCTGTGTCCCGGCTGTTACAGCAGACACTTTCTGCAGCATCGCTCCTTCTGTAAGCAAGTTGACTGCAACTATATCTGAACTGAAGAGGCACAGAGGAGCACGGGATGCAGTTTCTGCCACTATTTAAACCTTGGTCAAGTAATTTTCAGTCCCAGTTGGAAAGAGTGTTTAGCTTGCTGAGCTAAAGACTCTTTGCTTACTCTGCCACAGTTAATGAGAGCCTGTCAGGAAAACATACAATGTAATGATACCTGCCATCGGTGTCCTATGCTAATGGCATGCTGAGTGTGAATAAAGCATGTGGGCCAATGAATTCTGACTTGAGTTATGCATGCAGTACACCTCTGGGGAAAACTGCACACGTGTCAGTTAATAGATGTGTTTCATGCAATTAAAGCATTTTATGCCTGCGGGATAAATTAACGGTTACTTCTTGGAAGTATGAGGAGCTTTAAAGAAATCTTTGGCATAATTGGACATAATAAATCATTCTGCTGCTGCTGGAAATGTTGTCTTGGGTTTGTATGAGCAGGCGCTTTATTGATCATCTGTGCAAGAGAGTGGGATGGCAGGCCGCCTCAGTATGAATCCATCCCAACAACGGCTGAACGGAGCAGTTCAGAGCTCAGCCGGCTTCGCGCCCCGTGATGGGGATTTTCACACTGTCAGCCCGCAGTCACGATCGGCTGGAGAACAGCAACTGCTCGCCCTCGCCTGGACGGCCACGCTTGACAGACATCATCCTCACTGATCTCAGATCAGAGCTCGCGTGTAGCAGCTTCTCAGTGACTGGCAGGCACTCCGACGCTCAGCCAGAGTGGAGAACATTTCCCTGGCACCGAAGTGATCCTTTGTCTTATAATCCACCTCCTGTCTTCACTTGTGCTGAGGGGATGAAAAGCAGATGGCAATTTGTTCTTAATGTGAAATTTCATACCAGACTTTACTTTAAGTCATGGACTGACTGCCGGCGCCGAACGTCTCTGTTGGTTTCGCATCTTCTGCCGAACGCAGCCCCGTGAAGGCTGCTTAGCGCACTCACATGTGAAAGATTGATGGGCAGTAACATTATAGAGATCTGAGCCGGAGGTGAGCGGTAAACAGGTCGGCCGCAGGGAGCTGTCACTCACAGCCACTTTCTCTGTGAACCAGGGGATCTGGTTTGACAAAATGCCAACAAGTAATTAGCACGGTAAACAAAGCCGTGACATGCTGTTCAATCCACACAAATGAATTTCTATCATAAATGACAGAAATACAGGCAGAGATGTCATGGACCTTGATTTTCAGGTCTGCCACGTACATTAAACGCTGCGATTAGTTCCTTATCTAGATTTGGCTGCAGAATTATTGACTTAAAGAAGTGTGAATATGCTTTATAAGAGCTCTTCTGGGTCAGATGTTCCCACAGCTGATCACTAACTTGTAATCAATGAGTGATGATTTCTGCTTCCTGTGGTGGAGTCAAACACTCTTAATCTTTAAATAAAATAATATCCCCCAATGAGCCTGTCCTGTAGGCACACAGCTTGATGAATTAGTGCTAATTTCTAAAAGTGCAGGTTTGATGTACTCGGGTGCATCATGGCAACAGTTGCAAACAATGGAAAATAGTATTTTTATCCCAAAATAAGTCTGCAACCATTATTCCAAAATTAAAAAAAAAAAGTTCCTGGTGTATTACAAATTGAAATATCTCCTTCTCGCTCCATTTAACTTGCGAACATGGATGCTCCAGGCTGTTGTAATACCCAGCTTACATTCATGCCATGTTCTCACCTTTTGTTCTTTATGTAGTAGCACCACTTTCAAAAATTGTAGAAGTAGACAGCCATGCCTGAGCGCAGACTCAAGGTAATAACCACTTACAATATGTGATTGCTTCTGTGGAGTGAATATATTCTTGACAGCCAGCTAACATAAAGGCTCCTGTGTGTGTGTGTGTGTGTGTGTGTGTGTGTGTGTGTGTTTGTTTTCCAGATTACCCAGGAGCAGTTTATCCTTGCATCCCAGTCCCTGCACCTCCAGCGGCCAGGCTGTGATGCCGTGTACCCAGTGGGTCTGTACGGCTGGAGGAAAAGATGCCTTTATTTCTTTCTGCTGCTGCTGCTGGTCACCATGATCGTGAACCTGGCCCTCACTGTGTGGATCATTAAGGTCATGAATTTCTCAGTGGTGAGTCACAGCACGACATCGTCCAAAATAAAATGAGCTATACTGTAATGACACCCATAAGGCTGCGTGCAGAATTTCAATGCTTTTATACTGCCGACCAAATTGCTTCAATTGCTTCAAGTAAATCTCACATTGTCAGTGAGCCGATCAGCATGTTTGTACCAAGATCTAATAATGCTGGTGGTTGGCTGTAACGTTATATGTCACTTCATTACATCCAGACACAGAGCTCACTGTCGCTAGTTGCTTATCTGCACACGCAACTACATAAACGATGCTGCTTATCAGCTAACGTGCATCAGTGAGACCAATCATCATGTCATCCACCATCTCCTCGTATTCTGCCTGCACCTGAAGCTGAGGCGGAGAGAGTTTCTGACAGCAAACTGACAGACAGGTGAAAGGAGAGAAATCTCCTGAAGCTGATGGCTGTCAGACCCGGGCTATAGTAAGTTAAGTTGGGTAACATTAAGAAGTATAATGATCAGTTTGGTAATTCCGACCGAAGTCTTACATACAACAAAAAGGCTTGTAGCTTGACTTCTACAGCTACACAACATTTATTAAAACACAATCATCAGACTAGCTCGTTAAGTACTTGGCATCGGGTGCACAGTGAGCTTTAAAATCAAGTGAAACAGCACGAGAGACAATCAGTCTTATACTGTGTTCTCATGCATTTCAAATATATATACAATGATGAATAAGGCCAAATTGCAGGTAATGTACAGCATTTAATCTCAATACTGGGCTGTGGTAAGATAATGACCATCTTTACCAGTCGGCTTCTCTGCTTGTGTTGCTGTCTCAAACGTGAAGGAAGAGCTTGTTAACCAACATTGATTTTACAACACACAGGTCAAGTATAGTTTTTACTCTCCCTCGAATTTGACCTTAATGCACGAAGCCTCGGTGGAAGAACGTATTCATGCAGGCCTGTTTGAAATGCGTCACCGGCACAATCTCTCATCTCCTGTGTGCTTTGTAAAGACTTAGGAAAGACTTGGCAGCAGGACGGGCTGACACAGAATGTGTTAATCTCCGACGAAAACCAAACAAGGCAGATGCTGCGAGCTCCTCTGACATTTCCAGGGACAATGCACACAGTTTACCATTTTGTCAACAAACTCACGATGGCAGCAATCCCCCCTCTGTGACGGATGCGTCCCCTGACTATTGCTATCACTCCTCTACTCGTTCGCCTCCCATCAATCTGTGTCATGAGTAAAAGACCTTATCAGTGCTGTTGGTGTCGCTCCAGAAAATGTACTCCGCTGCTCCCCATCTCTCAGGACTGAGGCAGCTCAATAAGAAAACACGTGCCAAACTACACCCAGCTGTATTGGTATTATACTCTGTTTTGAGCGGCTGCTGGAATGAGAACATTCAGCAGCGAAAAAGCTGCCAGGCAACACCATCTCACCGTTTTTGGCAAGACAGGTGTATGATCACCTATCTGGGGACAAAACTTGAAGACGGCTGCAGCCCAAAAGCATCGCTGTTAAAAATAAAACACTTGTGACGATTATGAGGAAGATGGTGGAAGTACGGGCCAAACAAGTGCGCTTGTCTGTCAAATAAGTTTAACATGGTGCTTCAGTAACTTCCAGTCATTCCACAGAGTTAGATTTAAAGAGACAGATTTTATTGTCTTTTAAATCAAAATAAGTCAAAGTTGAACCAGCAGTGGTCAGAAATCCTGACTTCAATCTCCAGTGAAAAAGCAGCATCCTCACATCCTCCAATTCCCATAATGCAACTAATAGCGCCGTACTGTTAGACCCTCTTTAGTAAACTTAGTAAGAGTGGGAAAAACCATTAAATTAAATCCATTATTAACAGTACCATAATCGATTCAGCTTGTGTCTGCATCTGGTTCCACTTTAACAGACTGCTACAAATACACGACACAACAAAAGCAGCTGATTCATGTGCTGTGACTACAAGGTTACCGCTTGAGCTAAACGCCTCGGAATAATGCATGAACCCTCCCAAGTCAGAACACGAGTTGTTTTTCTTGTTCTTCTCATTCGGCCAGCGTTGCAAGAATGCGCCCAGTGCCCACATTAAAGCGTCCCCAGGGTTATTCTCTCATACTTTCCAAAGCCCCTCCAGTGCCGCAAAAGACATTAGACAGCTGTTTTTACAGGCTCATAACTACTAAACTGACCTTTTATGTGTAAAATCAGCCGAGTTCTGCTTTAAATCAGTGTGTTGCATCCATGTTCATGGCTTAAGAAAGGTCTTTGGTTGAGAAATTTGAGAGCATAATACAAGTAGATGTTAATGGAAATGTAGGATTTTGAGAGATCATGCAAAAGACAACAAAAGTAAAGCGGCATTAATAACAAGAAATGCTTCTTTATGTGCTTTCAATGCAGCCTCCACTGCTGACGCCTGCTCACAAACCACATGCAGTCCTTCCATTACACACAAGCAAAGATGTTCCTTCTTGACTTCTTCCGTACAATCAATCGCATGTCTTTGTGGGTGTGTAGCATCACAAAATAACTCAAACTGCCTGCTTGTTAAGGACAGCGGTGTAACCTTGGGCGACGTCTTCAGTTCTGCACTTTTCTTTTAAACCTCACAAAAGCAGCATCTTTCCTTTGTCATGTTTCCGCTTCAGAAACATCGCTGGTGTCTGTTCATTTCTTTCTTTTGCTGATGCCGAGGAGCTCGTCCAAGCCTTCAGCGCGTCACGACTGGACTATTGTAGCCCCCCACCCCGCACCCACTCATCTGACTGACTGCAGCTCGGGCTGAACTCTTCACACCCACCACATCACAGCACTTTAATGTCTGGCTGCTGACATATAAAGAACTCCACACTGCCCTGCCCACCTCCTCCACTCTGACTTTGTCCTCCTGTCTGTCCCCAGTCCTGCCTCTCTACCATCATATGATGGAGCTCTCCTCTCTGTACTCCGCCTCCATAATTCACTGGCTTCATCCAGGGCCCATCTGTTCACACACAGCCTCGCAAAGATGCCCTCAAACTCCACTTTGCTCTTTGTGGTATGGCAAGGTTCGTCCAATTTCTGCTGCGTTATCTACCATCAGAATTTAAATGTAAAGTGAGGAATATGCAGTGAAGTTGCAGACTCATGCTTCATTTCATATATATATATATATATATATTACATGTCATGTACTTCCTGCTAAAACAGGATAGCAAGGGTTTCTTCGATTGGTTGGACTTTTTACTTACACACACACACACACACACAGTAATGCAGGTTTCCACTATCTGCACTGTTTTCCAGAAAGTATTAAATGCTCATGTTATCCAATCTGTTAAGTTATAAACCCCTTTTTGTGGCAGATATTTGACAGGAAATGCCCAGGTGAAATAAAAATCGCTACCAATTTCATAAAGTGTCCCAGTGAGCCAGCATTGCACACCACCAGGACCCTGAAACCAGCTCACCTGCAGGGAGTGTAGCATTTTTTTTTTTTTTAATGTTACCAATTACACCCGCTCTTTACCTGCTATGACAAGCCAAAATGCTGTGGGGAAGATCCGCAGACATGGTTCATGAGTGTGGAGAGCTGAAGACGGCTAGCTGAGTGATCAAGCTTCCAGACAGAAATTTAGGGAAACTCTGCTCATGGGACCAAAGCAGTGGTTTTGCATATTTTAGCCCATTTACAGGCTGGCATTTTGATGCATACAGTCCAATCCAACGTTTTAGCCCCTAATATCCATTTTTATATGTACAATCCAGTATTGTTGCTCTCTTTTTCCCAAAATTAAAATCTCATTGGGATCCTTTTTAAAGTGAGATAACAGAGTCAGGGCCCTGCTGTTGACAGGACGCTTAATTTAATGTGAATTGGTCATTGACAGCCAATCAGCTTTGACATCTACCTACCACTAAAAATAAGCATTAAAATAAGGCAAACTTCAGCAATAAGCCAACTCATATAAACCTGCCTCCTCAACACTCCCGTCCACAGCTGCCACATTAGCCTGCCTCTCCTCAGTCTGCCTCCCACTGCATGAAGCCTGTCACCACTGAGTGTCTGTGGCATCGTCACCTCAATGTCATATCCTACTTCCGTCCAGCAGCCCCGTCCGGCACGCAGCAGCTCCTGTTCTTCCTAATTCCCTTCAGGAGTCACTTTTTTCACAGTCCTTTTGAATCACATCAGGTCAATCGGCAGCACAGCTCATCGCAGCCTCACTGACGGCCGTGCTTCTGTTTCAGGGTGGAATGGGAAAGCTCCAGTTGAATCAGGATGGGATTCGTCTGGAGGGAATCTCTGAGTTTCTCCTGCCTCTCTATGTGAATGAGATCCAGTCCAGAAGGGTAAGTTGCTCCCTTTGCTCTTCTCAGCAACTTCAGCTCGCCTGTTGATCAATACTCTGATGAACTAGGAATAACTACCATCGACAGAAACGCGTGTGAAAGGATCTCTCCAAAGCTGCAGACAAGCCGCTATTGATCCTCACAAGTTATGATCAATTCATTAACAACAAAGGCCAACTTCCCTTTGAGCTCTGACTCCCCAGTGCTTTGATGGTACCTCATGTTTGTGCCTGGAAAGGAGAGATTACACTCTCTCTGTGTCTGTCCTGTGCTCTCTCCTCCTTCTCCTCCTCCTCCTCATTTCCTGTCATCCTCCAGCAGGGCGCTATCAGGCCTCCCATCGGCAGGAGATGGGTAATAGGCTGCCTCTCGGCTCCTCTCAGGCCACATACAACCCAACAGGAGATTACAGGCGATTACAGAGGGACCAGAGTCCCCCCGCTGGATTTCCAATCAAGCCCACGCAATAAATTCCCCTCTTCCACTTCCTCCCTCCGCTTTCTCCTCTTTGATGTTCAGTAGATTAACCAACACAGCTCCAGTGCAAAGTTGATCCAAATTTCCTTCTCCCACACAAATCACAGACGCTCAGTTGGATCATCCCCTTTTTCAGTGATTAGGCACGGTGCAGAAAGCAATTTCAAGCACTGGAAGCCGGGGTTCCATGTAAATTTGATTTTTTTTGAGGGACGTCGATGGAGGAAGTGGCTCGATAGTGGGTACAATTTTCCACAGCAGATTGAGAAACAACTTGGAATTGCCCACTCTTCCCCTTTGATGTTCTAGTCGGAGCTAAATGTTGATTTAAATATGAGTCGCGTGCTTAGCAATAGCAAACACCTCAAGGCCACAGCAGACGCCCAAGCCGAACACTGGACAAAGCCGATATTTCATTCCCCGGTGCAATACCACCTGCAGACATTTTTACTGTCTTGTTTTACAGACATGCTGTGCAGTGGCCTCCTTATCTACCAGCACCAGAGATATTTGCAGGACAAAAATCTCTGTGGGTCACTCAATATTTCTCACCTGAGGAAATATGTCAAGCGCTGTGAGAGCGGGGATTATGGTTATCCAATGAGTTTACACCACAGTGCACGGTGCTGTTCTCCAGTCAGATAACCGCCATTGATCAATAAGCCATTACCACAAACAGGAGTGACCTCTGTAGTGCACCACGGATATCTTAAAGTTAAATATAGTATGATTTATTTATTTATTTTGGTCCAAGCTGCTGTTGAGGCTGAACTCAAAGCAGGTTTAGTTTTACTTCTCGCGGATCAATCGGCGCTTTGAATCCCCATCAATGACTGAAGCCATAATCTGTGAATACCAAGTGGAAATAGCTCCCTCTGTGTTTTTGGCAGGAACTCTGATGGCTGGCAGCAAATTACAGGCTAAGTAGCCCCTTAAAGCGGCACTCTCAGCAGCATGTTGTGAAATGAGAGCTGCTAACTTTGCACATACGGTTTACACTGGTCGCAGTCGCTGCCAAGCTAAAAAAAGCACGCACAACCGTGTTCTGTGGAGTTTTGCAGGTGCTTTAACAGGTCAAAAAAGAAAAATATGCACATGTTTTTACCATGTATTCTGTATTATGGACCAATTTGTATTCATATTTCCAATTGAGTTCAACTTTTTATATCACTGCAAGGATGTATGCAGCCAACCAGATCAACACATGCACACACACACACATCAATGAGAGCAAGAAGGAATCGCAAAGCTAAAAACAATCAAAGGCCAAGAATGAAAACTGTATGTGAATTTCAGATTAGCAATGGATTGTCTGGGAATGGGCTCGCTCATTGTGACCACAGAGAGTCATCACCCACCTCTGCAGTTTTTTAGCCTCGTTTAGCTAATTGTTTTTGTTTCATAGGCCGCAGCTTTACGGCTCTGATTCTCAGACTCTGCCCTCATCAGCTTCATTTCCAGCAGCTGTTTTCAGGCACAAAACTTAACAACATACCCAACACTAAACTGCAGACAGACATGGTTATTGACTAGCTGGTGGATCATTGAGCATTTAGCAGCTAAAGGGCCAGATTACATCCCTCAGGAGTTAGTGGAGACCAAAACAGACTTTAAAAAGAGTGAACATTGGACTTACAATTGCCAGGTGACCAGACACATGTCTCCAAATCAATGCTGATGTTGCTCCACATCTAGCAATACAAATAGACTGCCTGCTAACAAGATTGCCCGTATCAACATTACAAGGTGACTATATGTCAGTGTTGTTTACATTTTGTTGTCGCTGCACCAAGTGGTCAGAAACATGAACCAATACTGAACATATTTTTGCTAACACTTTATATTAAGGTACCTTTACTAGTGTGCTTACGAGCATGCATAATGGTAGGTTTGTGGCTCTTCATTAGTCCTTAGAAAGGCCTTACTCTGCATGACCATATTGTACACCTACATACACTGTATAATAATATTACTCTAATTAGTATCATAATAGTGCTTAAATATCACGCAGCCCTGCCATGTACCATACTGACTATACGCTGGGTTACACAGTATGTATACACTGCGGTGGCAAAGAGCAGGCTCCAGTGCTTTAGTGTTGATGCTTCACATTTCCTGCCTGCTGTGCACCGCAGTGCGTGAACTCAGGCGGTTTGATTTGCTAACAGTGAGCCTCTGGCAGGTGAAATTTCAAGTGCAGAGTTGATTTCAAACACTTAAAAAATTAGAGCCCCATTGTTGCTTTCTCCTGCGGAATGATAGGCTTTGTGCGGCGCCTCCGCTCGAAGGTTCAAGTGCAAATTGGACCGCAGGCACTCGGGTGTTATGATTGTTTTAATATGTGCAGGTTTCTTTTTGCAGCTGCTTTCTGTTAAACCTGTGCAGGCCTGTCAAACCTGACAGGCAGATGGATGGATGGAATACTGTGGATATTATTTTCCCTCCCCCTGGGGCCTTACCCTATGCCTGTCTATCTGTCCATCCATCCATCCATCCATCCATCCACCTGTCAGCTTGTCCAGATGGCACCAACAGCAAGAAGAGGCCAATATGAGCACCACGAGGAAGATTCCACAGGACGACCTCAATATCAGACGTTTGAAATCCAGTTTACACTTGAAATTTCCACGTCTGTGAAAGCCACAATGCTGGATAATTTCAGGCGTGTGAGATCAGTTTGGCTCTTGGAAAATTCACCTGTTTGAAAGCGACAAAGTGGCTGTAATTTCAGGCTTGAAATCTGTGTCCTGCTTGAAAAATATGGATGCAGTGTTCCTCCGGCAGGTGAAATTGCAAGTGTTTGTGAAAGCAAATGTTTGCAGGCGTTCCTTCCCCCCGTTCGCTTTCCTCCCACAGAAACTTCAAGCAGGTTGGATCAAGTAATGCTTTTTCAGAGACAAATGAGCCTTTAGCGTGGCTGTGGAGCGTTTTGGCTGCCTGATAATGCTGGAGAAATGGCTGTTTATTGGTCAAACTGTAGAATTGATCGCTTCAGATGCTGTAGAACATTGACACTTTAACAACTGGGTATGTTGCCCCTGCTCTGTTTTTTGTTCTCCAGTTTCCAAGCTTGGGTCCGTTTTATCTGAGCATTTTTAACAGAGAACTCACACTTCTGTTTTGACTAAGACTGGATGAAAGATAAATTATTCACTACACAACATTTCTTTTTGCAAAAGTCATATTTTGCTTCCTGAGCTAATGCACGCTTTTGATTTCTGCTAGATTTTCTGCAAACACTCGAGTGCACAAATGAGAAAAGTCTTGGGTTTAGTGATTTGTCTTCTGTTTTTCACATGCATTAGGGTAATGATATCTGCTGCGGCTTAAGGACAAGAGGGTTCAAATTAGATTTGATGAGCAGCGGTGATGTATTTTTAGCAGAGAGGTCGGTCCACTCTGATTTGCCGTCTTTAGTGTTTTGGACATTTCTGTGTTCCAGTGAATTCCTATCATGGATCACTGCGTATTTTATTGATGTTAAGAACTACAGGAGCTGATTTCACTGATTAGTGGCTCCTCTCTGTTTCAGTGTGCTCAGGGGAAAAAAATCAGTCCCTCCACTGTTAGCCTTTGAAAGTTAAAGCCCACTGATGCTAACAGGAGGGGAGACTCAAAACAATGATCTCTGCACATCAAGGTCTTACTCTGTACAGTAAAATACATGAATTTCTGTGTTCAAGAGGTCAAATTTGACAAGTTGATAATGCTGTTTTATTAAAAACCTATTTAATCTCTGTTTAACTCTTTATACAGTTGTATTTCTTGTTCTTTTTTTAAGTATAACACATTTATTTATTGCTGTGAAACTGCATCTTTGCTCTGAATGTAAGTGTCTGCCTCAGTCTGCAAAACAGTGTGGTTTGAGGCATCGCATTGCCCACATACAGTTTATCAAATCTCTGCTGTTCAGACTGTTGGCTCTCGTTATTTTCCCCGGGGACCCTGACTGATCTATAAATAGCATGAGATGCAGGTGCATCTTTATTGGGGTGAAACTTGTCCCTCACCGATTCTCACTCACTTGCATTGGCGGTGCAAAATGGAGATGATTGTAAGCAGCAGTTCTGGAAGTGCGCAGATGACGGCTAAAGCCATCCACTTGTTTAAGTCTCACAGTTTAAAATCAAAGCTTTCTGCAGCAGCAGCAGCAGCAGCAGCAGCGCCTCAGAGATCTGAACATCCTTCAAACCCAGTTTGCTAGAACCAATTTAATTTAGCTAACAGAATTACACTGAAATACAGGGGCCTTTTAATATGAAAAATATTAAATATGCCTGAAAACATGTTCCAAAACAGGCTGTACCCTCCATGCTAAGAGCCTGCCTGCTAAATGTGATATTTGAATGAGGAAATTAAGACTTAATAGGCGTACCTTATCAACTTGTGACATTTTTCTTCATTATATTTACTTGTACAGCTCAGTATGCAAATTGGCTTTGAGCACAACAATCAAATATAATTAAAATTTAAATATATTTATGCAAATATTTATTTCGGATTACGGTTAAACCCTGAGCTCTTTATCTATGCTTTAAAAGTCCGCATTTTATGTTACACTCAGAATGATACCACCATCGTGCGAGGTTGCTTTGTTTTTGACTGTTTCATTGAAGCAGCGCGCCGTGCTCTTGCTCTCGGCTGTGATGTTATTCATTGTATGCAGGGAAGCATCCTTTGCCTTACAGCAGCCATGGTAATTTTTCAGTCTGACGGGGCCCGCTGCACCTTGAACAACAGGCTCCATTTATGTGCATTCACTCTGATCTGCACTTGACCTTCCTCAACAGGCGCAGTGACTAAAAAGCCTTTTATGTGATCCCAGAGAAGTGTGGAGGAGAGCAGCAGCGTCTCAGTCGCGGCCCCCTCAGGAAACAGTTTAAGACCTATAAACTCTTTAAAGGGATACTTCAAATCAAGAACTCAAATTTCTTCATGATGCTGTTCCTGCTGGTGAACATCCGTTCATGATGCGCATTTATATGGGGAGGGAGCAAGCAGGGAATGAAAATGAACCAAATGACCTCTCCAAAGTTACACACCACACAAACTCCAGATAATCTGCAATAATTTGACGCCTCTTTTGGGAGAGCATGAAGTTAATCAAATCCATTAGACTGCATCATGGCATAATAATTAGCTCAAATGTGAAACTACCACCCCGCTTCTGAAAAGGTTGGGATGCTGCGTAAAACATAACCAAAGGAGAAAGTGATCATTTACTAATCCTTTTTGATTAATGCTCAGCTGAAAACAGCACAAAGACAATACATTTAATGTTTAAGCTCATCAAATCGACAGCTATTTGCACCATCACTTAGAGAGTTTAACTGTTTGTTCTGACAGTGCTAACCTTTGAGGAAAAAGGGGACACGGCTGCATAATGGAGGATGCTGTCTCTTCAAAAGAGGTTTTGCAGTCAGTCATGAGACAGGAGTGTGAGGTGCAAATACATTCCCTTCTATGAACCTGTGTTGAAGACGCACTAACCAATGGGTGAAATGACTGTAATGTGAAAGGGGTTTGCAGTTGGTCAGAGATGCAGCTCCACATGAGTGCATGCTGCACCATATCTGCTGTCATCTCTATCATCTATGTCACAGAAAGTATAAATTAAATTATACTTTCTGTATGTTAACAAGGCGGAATATTGGCATTATTACAGATTTTTTTATGCAGCAGCCGGACGCATCATGTTTTCAGGTTGTCTGTCTGTCCCATTTTTGTTAAAGTGATACGCCTTGAGGGAATTTCTGTAAATTTGAATTTCACGGTTAAAGGTCAAAATCACTGTGAATTTATTCGTTAATTATGACAAATTTCCTCGGATTAAATTAAGTGATGATATTTTATATCCAAAAGGTCAAAGGTCAGCTTCACTGCAACATCATAATGTTCTGCACAAACACTCTTCTGGCCATTAATTCAACACCATAACTGAGGAAGAAGAGCAGGTTGTGACCATATTTCACATGTTTCTTTGCAGCAGCATCCATATTTGAAGCATTATAGTCCAGCACAAGCTCACTGGTTTTGCTGATATTGAGCCTCAGGTGGTTGCTGTTGCACCATGTGATGAAGCTCTCCATCAGTCTCTAAGTGAAGTCAGGAAATCATGAATCTGCTATCACATCCATGATTCTGACTTTGTTCCCACTAACCTGCTTGTACCACGGAGATGCAGCCATGTTTCTGTTGCTCTCATAAACTTATATTATCTACAACAAAGCAAGAACACAGTATCGTGGTTGGTCAAGCACCTCATGTGCACCTCAGCTCCTGAGAAATCAAGAAACAGTACTTTCAGCAGTTTCATTTTCTCTGTTACTACTGGACATAGTACACAAACACTGCTGCAAACCGCCCACTCATGCATATACTTATAAACCCTTAGAGTATGGTGGGTTTACTGGGTACCTCACAACACTGCAACAGTTTACTGCATATGGTAACAGTAGTGTCGCCATATTACAAAACAGTCATCTACAATACGGTATCAGGGTATCTGAAGGAGAAAATATACCCCTGAATGTACCAATATCCTTTCAAAACAAAGGAATTAGTCATATTGTAAATGTGCCCCGCCACATGAGTTGTTTTTAAGATATTTTACATAACAGAGGTAAAACCACTGCACGGAGTGAAAGCCTTTTCAGCATGCACGCAGCGACGCACACGTGTGCCATCATTCAATTGTCAAACAGCCATAAACTTGCAAAATGCAGAAGTGTCAGAAAGCAGAAGAGAGGTCCAGAGTTAAGCTGTCTGCAGCAAAGAAAGGATACACCTACGCCTGTCACTGATGGAAAATACACATTTTCGGCTCAACCACCCTGCCACCCCCTTTCTCCTCAACCTCTACCTACACTTCATTACTCATTGTTGGATAATTTGGTTTTAATTTGTTCCATTTTAGTCCTCATGTAGTTTAATTCAGTGGTTTGTATCTGGGAAAGGTTCACTTGGGAAGGCTGTCTGACACAGTTACACACAGATTTTGGAGATTCACCAGTGACTTTAATAATTCTGGTTTAACACACCTTTCTTAATAGGTAATATTGAACTCGCCAAGTCAGTTGTTTAGTTCTCTGAACACAACATCATCATCAAAAAGTTCAATAAGGAAGAAAGCAGTCAGACGACCCAAGAACGGAATTAAGTCGATAGCTTTGCCTGTCACCTGTTTGCACTGAGCAGGTAGAGTAAAAGTTAGTTTATCGGAGCTTTTCGTGGAGAAAATGTGCCTCCAGAGGCAAAATGAGCTGTGAAAGTGAGGCAAAGCAGTAAACTTCCAGCCAAAAAACCAAACCAATGAGCTGAAAGGTGCTAAAATGCTCCTGAGAGGAGCTGCAGAGATGGGTCATAACTCTCCACGTTCGTCACCAGAATCTCCTCCTGCTAAATTAATGAATCCTAATATAACATATTTCTTTCTTCTTCCCTCTTCCTCCATCTCTCTGCCTTTCTCGCTCCACATTCATGCTTCCCCTAGGACAGCTTGTTGGTCTTGCGATCAGAAAAAAACGTAACGCTGAACGCCAGGAACGACCAAGGCCAGCTGACCGGTCAGCTGACAGTGGGTGAGTCCACTTGCAGCTCACACTCATTAGGAAGCCAGAAACGCCTACTGTGGCGTCACTGTAGGTAGTTTAAAGACGGGTTAACAACTGTTTTTTTGACCTTGTGTCACTTAAATAAATCACTAAATTATCAGTGTTATGTGTTTATTTACGCTTCGGTTCAGCCTCTCTGTGTAAAACTTATTAAAACATGATCTTAGATTAATCTGGTCCTGACTGTAAATTGCCCCATCAATCTTATTTTATTAATGACTTTAATCAAGATTAGCCCGACGATTCATCTTTAAATTCTCTTTAATCGTCTCTGTGCCTTCAAGAAAAGACTCTGTGGATTCTTCCAGACACTAACCTTTGACGCACTTATTGAAAGGACAATGGATTCTTCTTCTTATCATCAAGTTCAACCATCAGTCAGTCCAAATTACCAAAGTCATTTACATGATTAATGACCACTGGAGAGCAAATGACCTGCTTATTAACATTAATAGCTATTGATCTTAGCCAACATAAGTTGAGAGTTGACGCTGATTTGACGAGACTGGTGATATGACACTTCATGGTCACGCTTGACCTTCCTGCGAAAATTAGTGCCTGCTTTTGTAGAAAGTGCATTTTGTCTAAAATGAGATGAAACTTGGTGAGAATAATTAAATTCCCCAGCTGTCGCGGCCCGTGGATTAATGGAAGAGATCACGAGAAAGCGAGACGTTAAAAGTTTCTGCATGCACATCTGGAAAAACACCAAAGAGTGGAGAACCAGAATTAATATTCCTCACCAGCGGAACAGATTACTGAATTGTCTCCATTCGTTGTAAAGCTGATCCAACTTTGTTAGGCGCCTTTCGTTTGCAGAGCAAGTACTCTGCACAGTATTTCAGACTGCTAATAGTCTTACCCAAACTTAGTTTCCCAAGGCTGATTTGCAAGGCCAGAAAAGCACAAGGCAACCTTTACTTGACAGCACCATTTACAAAAAGAACAGCAGTGCAGCATTAGTATTGCGGACTAATAAAACTTTTTAGCTGGAAATCTGTTCTTTAATCCTTTTTAATTATCAAACCAAAATAAATGTTTCGCCCTGGAAGTGTTCATAAAATATTGAACAGGGCAGTAGAGGTAAACAAATACAAATAGCTTCAGTTCTCAGAATCTTGCTATTTTATTTCCAGCACCTCGCCTGAGTGCAATCAGCAGAGGTTTTATTTTAATTGAAAGCCAGAAACTCCAAAGTGGACGTCTCTCTCTGCAGGACCTGAGGCTGTGGAGGCCCAGTGTCAGAGGCTGGAGGTACGGAGCAAAGATGGAGGCAGACTGCTGTTCACCGCAAATGAGGACGAGGTCATCATGACGACGGAGAAGTTCACCGTTACAGGTACAACATGCTGTGCTCTCAGCTTAGCCTGAAAATCTGTCCCAAATGAGCAAACAGTAGCATTGGCGCTTGAATATGATATTTCACTTACTGTAAAACGTCTTTTTCAGTGAACATAAGTCAAACTTCTCGAATGTTAAATGCTGTCTGATCAGAGTTAAGACGATTTTCACACCAACACAAGATCTTATTGTTTGAAACCTGTTGTCTCCTTTAGTGTGACCCCAGTCCCATGTAACTATATACTATTATGTACTATTATGTGTTATCTGCTAGGTGGATTAGTACTATGGGGGGGGGGGGGCTGGGTACAGTTTTACCTGTATTTATGAATTATTACGTTTTCAACCTTCATTCCCTTATTCAAAAATACAAATAACTGGCGGTGCCTCCAATAAAATTAAGAAAGTATTTATTTAGTCCAGATACACAAAATAAAATCAGTCTTTGTCTCTTGTGAAATAAATGAAAATAAAAATTATATCCAATATCAATAAACACAAAAAACAATACTTTGTTTCTATTATTTCCTTCAAGTCTCTTTTAAACCGTCATTGGTTATCTCTATCTGGGCTCTAGTAACATAAGGCTGCTTCACTCACAAGAATACAAAATAAAATGGCACGTCCAGGTTTATCAGTACTCACGAATCCAGGGATATTCAGCGGAGCAGGTGAGTGGAAACGTGGTAATGGGCGGCTGTCAGAGCATAAAGGAAAAACAGCAGCGACAGTCAACGGCAGCACCGGCAGGAGGGAAATCACGCTGACAGTGGATTTCCAGGTCCTCTCTTACAGTCACAAATCTCCGTCTCCTGAATCACATACATCAGCTAAGCAACACGTCCATACACTACTTCATGCCAATCTAGCAATAGCTTGTTTTCACCATTCTCAACAAATGCAACGCTAACAGTACGTTACAGCAGTGGCTAGCTGGCTAGCGCATGGCTATTACGCTAATGCTAACAGCTACACGCGATTAGCCACACTCTTTTTGCACATGTAACATTTAGTCATAGAGACAGTACAACACTCTTATTTACCTCGTGATGATCACAATAAGTCCAACACTAGGATAACTAGTCGTCAGCCCTTGAGGTATGGACATTTTTGCTCTCTTTCTTTCACGACGTGATGTTCACACATAAACGGTAATTTGCTTTTGCGTTTGTCCAAAAATCCAAGCAAATTCATCCTACGACCAAGCCCCACCCCTTCACCTAGGCACGCACCTGAATTGGCTGTTCGCTTTAAGACCTTCCAATTAAAATGCAGAAAAATAGAGATTGACATTAGCCTGCAATCCACTTTAGATTGTCGGGCTGACATGAACTCCAACCTTTTGACATTTTAACTGTAAAGATAATGACCCTTACATTTTTTATTTGGGGTTTTTTTTTTAAATTTGTTTGGTTTTTTTTGTTACCTCGACCTCACAAGGAAATAACTGCATACAAGCATTATTAAAATTGACAAACAGGACAAAAAAGAGGTGATTTGTAATATTATGGCAAGGTTTACTTTACTTTGCTCCAGAGAGCCGGACACAAACAGTGCAAGCCAGGGGCCCAGACGGGGTTTATTTGACAGCTTTCACAGAGTTTATTTGATCTGAAGCTAACAGGTTAGGTGTTAAGGCAGCCCAGGACTCTGTGCTACAGACACATTTGGGTCAGTACCAGAAAAGTATTGATTCATTACGTTGGCTGTAACTTTGTGAAATGTAAAAGTCTGTTTTTTTTGTTTGTTTTCTTTTCTTTTTTTTTTCTTTTTTTTTTGGTAGGCTCGGAAGGCGCCGTGTTTGGACATTCAGTAGAGACTCCCCTGATCCAGGCGAGGGCTTCTGAAGACCTTAAGTAAGTTCATCTTCATTGACTTTACAGAAATTCATTAAAACTTAATCTCACATGTTCATATCCTGTTCAATTAAAATGAAGATCTTTAAATGATGATGATAAATGTTCCGTGGCATTTCAAAGTCTGCACTGCGAAAAAAAAAAAAAAGAAAGAAAGAAAGAAACGCGTGGCAGGAACCATTATTCACCAGTATCATTATTCTCAAGCAGCGTCCTGTAAACTCCAGCATCTACTGGTTGGCTCGTTATCACACAAATTTAAAACTCGATTTGACCATTATATTAATTTCACAGCCGAGGGGTGAGCTAATTTGTTGGTTATTCTCTATAGCGGGCAGGAATTGATTAAAGCGTCGACAGAGCAAGGAGAAAGTGGGTAAGGTTGAGATGCTTATTAGACTCGTACACGCCTGTGCATGTGATCCCCGCCGCACTCCGCCTCAGGCTCCGAGGCCGCGTCGGTCCATTAACGAGCTATAACGAGTTTGGTTTGTTGTCCACCTTACTGGTCCTGAAGGGAGTGCTGGGATCAAAGTTGGCAGAAAAAGCAGTGTTCTGGCATCTAATTCCTCCAGAGTGAGAGGAATGCTGATGAGGTTCACTTTAAAGCAAGCACACGTATACACACACACACACACACACACACACACACACACACACACACACACAGGCCTCTCACACACAGGCTCAGCTCAGGGGTGACCATCTGCAATGTGGTCAAATCTTAACGAGAGGCAACTGAAGGGGAAACTCGAAAGCTCCACGTGTTAGCTTCAGCAGGATTCACGTTTTCCTTCTATTTAAATGCATATTTGATCAAAGATGTTTGATTCGCGCATTGTCAAAGTTTGATTCTGTTTGGCGTGGTTTCATTTAAAATGTATTGCGTTTTCAAAAAATCCATCATTTCCTCGGGCGCCTTTCAAAATGACTGGCTTCCCTCACTGAAATGTTTCCAGGCAGGCCCATGTACAAACTGTACTGTGAGGACTTTAAATACACGCTCCTTTTATCTAAACCCAATTTATTTTCCAAACACCATGTCAAAGAGTTTTTACATTTAGCCGTACAGTAGTATTAAAAAAGCAAAACAGGGAAATCCTGTGGGCCATTAATAACATGAATTCAAGCCTGGCAATATTTTTGTTATTATTATGATGTTTTTTTTATTCTTAGCATCTGTTTATGGACTCATTTGGCTGTAGGCAAAGTGAACACGCCGCCATCACTGCAGAGGCAGCTCGCTGTTCAGTATTGTTGCGTGAAGGATTTCACTTTTTAATTGCTTTTGTGCAGCTTTTGCAGAAACACATGCAGGTTGCGTTCGTGGACAGAATCGTCCTGAAAAGTGCTGTTGAAAGACAGATTTTGTGTAATCTAGATCTAAAATAAAAAATACCATTTGAAGCTTTACAGCCTCTTTTCATTTCTATCCCTGAAAGCACACTGTCTGCTGTGAGGAGGAGGATTTCACTGTCAGGATTTTATGTCTCAGATTTGTATTAAATGATGTAATTTGTCTTATTGCAAGGTAAGAAGTCAGGGATAAAGTGAAGTAAGGCAGGCTCAGGTTTAAAGACCCCCCCACCACCACCAAGTATTTCTCTTTAAGATTAAATGTTCTTGACTACATGAGCTATAATGAAAGTTAAAGTTCAGGGGAAAAAACTATATTTTGGCAGAATATTGTTCTTTTATATGGACCCCATCACTTATAGTAAGCAACAAATGAAGAGCAAAGTGGATTTTCAGGACCTTTGAAGTCCACGCAGTAGCTCTTTTACAGCCAGCCTGTCTGGGTTGAGCAAAAGTTGTGTTTCAGTATTATTGTTTCTTCCAAAGCTCTTGTCATATCCAATTTCAGACCACAGAGACGAGTTACATTCATCCATTGGAGGGTGTTATTACAACCGCTGACAATTGAACCATTGTGCTTGTGCTGCACTTCTGGTTTGTGACCCACTGAAAAGAACTGAAGTCTTCTTTTTTCCACCCGTTGTCACCAGTTGCAGGTTGCGATCGGTTCAGCCAAAGAGTGAATTGTCTTGCTTCGTTTGGATCGTTTTTAGATAAATTCACAAGAAAAGCCGAAAAAAAAATGGAGGAGGTTTATAGAAATAAACATGAAGGTGCAAGTATGCTTGTTCAGACCTGCTGGTCGGGCCTCTTAGCCTCCGTCCGAGCATTTCTTTAACTTTCTCAAACAGACAACAATCCTCTGATATCTGATATGGCATCTCGATGGGATGACACATCGCTCAATCTAGTTCTTCTGCTGGGAGATTAGTTTACATCCCTGTTTAATATGATTTGAGATAAAGGCCCAGCCATCATCACGGAGCAGAGAATCAGCACCATCTGTGACACCTCACTCCCCCTGCACAGCTTCCTTTTAACGGTGCCAAAGCAGACACTTTTTCATTATGAAGCCAGACTACAAATTATGAGCCGGAACAGCCTGTTGATTGATTACATGTGTGTTAATCTAATTTATCATCCGACGCGCTGACATCATACTGTGTAATTAGGGTGACAGTATCAGAAAAGACCGACTCCGACTTAAATAAGAATTGTTAGACACTGACACACCCATGCCATCTCACAAACGTGCTCATTATTCTACCAATTTGCCTTCTTACACGTGTGACTGCTGTAAAGCAGCACACGTTGAGGTTTCTTCTAAAAGTGAACATCTGTGTTAAAAGCACCGTCTTAGTTTGCATTGTTTACATAAGTGGCTGTGGGACTTTTCAGCCATCCCTCCACCTCCCTGAAAGGTAAACCTTCTTGTGCCACCTGTTCGTAAAGCTCAGACGATGCGGATACGGCTTGGCTGGCGTCCATGTCGCCCTCCTTTTCCTCTTGAAGGAGACATCAGTCCGTCTGTCTTTCATTTTATTTATTTGACGGTAATCAGGGACGAAATCAAACAAACCCACCTGAGATCCTCATTTTCTTTGAAGCACCCCAAGAGCTTTGTCTGTGTACACTCGCACTTGTCACTGTCATGCTACTTCTGAATAGCTGACCGTACTGAGTGTAAAAAGTCTATCAGTCTTTAATTACTTCATAGTCAAGAAGTCTTCTTGATTTTATCCACGTTTGCTTCAGTTTTCTTTGTGCCGAGTGTAAAAAAATGAAAACGGTCTAAGCCCTTTTCTCATTTTTGGATTTAAAATGCAAAATATCCTCCAAACATTGTGATTCCTGCTTGTTTTCTCCCAGTAGACACATGCATCATTTGCAATAAGCATATTATATTATTGAGGTAGAAGACTTGCTTGTGCAATATTCACATATTCACCCTTAAGTAGCTGCTTATTAGCATACATGTTCGTAGCACATTGGCCCTTTATTAGTCATTATAAAGGCCTATTCTGGGGGTTCGAGTTAGATTTTTAATAATTCATGCCCAACAGCTTCCTCGCTTACTATCAATAAGCAGTAATCAGGAGGCTATTGAGGGAAAACTCTTCGTTAATGGCCGAGCAGTTGTAGAATATGGTCATGCAGAATGTCGATGAAGACAGCAGCGCAGAGGTTAACAGTCGAGTAGCGTGACTGATTTATAGTCGGTTAGCTGTTCTGCTCCCCTGCAACTCGTATTTCACTTTGTTGTTGTTTTTTTATGCGCTCCTCAGTCCATCCTCTCTGTCAACTGTGCACCCAAAACCAGGAAACCTGTTTGTGTTTGGTGACTTGTGAATAATTGCACTTGTGCCGAGGAGCTATCAGGGATAGAGGCCTTGATGTTGAGGTCTCTCAAACAAGGGCAGTGCAGTTATAAAGTGCATATCGTGCCACAGAGGAGACGTGTCAGTTAGTCATTTCCTGCTCCCTGCTCACGGCTTCATTACCTTTTGGTCGTAGCTCTTGTCGGGCTCTGATCAGCTCCTTCACCTGACAGTCACCTCTGGAGTTCAGTTTCACCCTCAAAATACCCTCCGGGGCTGAGTGTCGAGGACAGAAATCAGGAGAGTTAAATGCAGGACATTTGGCTTTGAGGACTCATGTTTTTTGACTCCCCAGCTGGCTGCCCACTCAGTTTGATAACAGCAGCAGCTTCCAACCAGAAATTACAGGCCTAAATATGAAAATATTTCTGTCAATTACATAATCGGATCATTTTATGTCTCACTCTGGAGGATGGTGCTCTGATTCCTGATGCACATGTCCCAAATCCATCTGAGCAGGCGGGGAAGCTGCACGATAAATATTACCCCCCCCCCCCATCTTCTGCACATCTATTACTCTTGGTAAAGCTGCAGCGTGGCATCACTGAACATTTCACTGTGATACTTGTGTCATCTCGTTTGTTCACATTCAGAGTCTACTCTCTTGACATGCATCGAGGACAGATGGTGCACGGACGTCTGATCAATGCGATGAAAAATCTCCAAGTCTCACTCAAGAACAGACTGTTTTTTTTTATTTTGCACGCTGTAAATAAAACTGCTGCTTATAAAGCACACGGGAATCTGAAGTGAGACAAGTCTGACATTAAGACGCGAAGGCAGACCAGACAGGATTTGAAGGCTCTCGTAGCGCGCAGACATCACATGGTGCGTTTCCAGGCCCGGCATCAGAGGGCAGGAAAACAGCTTTCCGTCTGATTTTCTCCACAACTTTCTGCTACTAGAGCTCTCCTCCTCGTCAGGTTTAGAGTCTGTCTGCAGCGCCTCCAGCCACGTACTCCTCTCCAGCTGATCCGAGCAGCTTTCAGGAGCGTCTCAGCATGAGAGTGACAGGTTCATTAAGAAGATAAAGGCAGAACAGAACAACTCTTCCTGGTCCCACTTAGCTCTGGTCAGACTTTTCTCCCACCAATTTGCTGGGATTGAGATGTAGTGCAGCAAGAGTATGTTCCTTTTTTTTTTTTCGCAATTTGACTGCAGCGAAGAAAAATGGTGGTTCTTCGTTACTGTGATACATGGCCATGAGGGAAATATTTGGACAGCAGGGAACATTGCATGCAGATACAGCTGAAATGATTGGTCTTAAGTTCTGTCAGTATAAGTAAACAACGTCTATCTTAGCTACACAAGCTTCAAACTCTGCATATGTAAACTATAACATCATTAAAGTGGTCAGTAAAATGATTGGTGGTAAACTACTCAATTTAGAGTGTCCTCTCCATTAGGGCTGCAACTGAGAAACAATTATTTTCATCACTGATTAATCTCTGGACCGCTTTCTCTAATCATGTTTCTATGAAATGTCAAAAAATAATGAAACATGCTCATCACATTTTCCCTGATTTTGATTGACCAGCAATCCAAAACCCAAAAGATATGTCGTTAGCAGTCGTAAAACACAAAGAAAATCATCAGATTCTCACATTTGGAGCAAAACCTAAAATACACGCTGCTACTCCAAGCGTGTCAGCTGACATCTACTGAAGGCAATAGGCTGACTGTAGAGAAACCCCACTTCAAAAAAATCTGAACTGTCCCTTTAACAGGAGTCAAACAGGCTTGTATTTTCAAATGCGATCAACCACGAATACTAACCAGCTCCTCCATTAAATGTGCCAATATACCTGCACTCGATAAAGCCAAGGCAAGCTGCACGAGACATAAAAAAAGCATTAAGATATAAAGGATACACAAGGTCGTGAAAAAAAAGCCTTAAAACGGGATTTTTAAATAGTAAAAAATGAGATAAATAAGCAAAAGTTGAATAAAACAGAATAAACCTGAAGGTAAAAATTACAGATAGTTCATTTTAAATTATGTGGGAGAAGTACAAAGCCGAGCGTGAAGGCCCTCAGGCTCATTAGATTCATTATGGATCTAGCTTCGTCTGTGGATGTCAGTGCAGAGGTAGTTTTATTCAGGCTCTGGATTTTGAGATTCTCTCTATACTGTGGTCCCACTGTTGCTGCTGTGGGTCTGTAAAGCCCATAGAGAGGCCGAATGTGATAGTGACATATTAAGATAAACCCGACTTTCACCTTTGGAATCCCCTCAGCTCCCAGGGTAGATAGGCAGTATTTAAACGACCCTCATCCGCTATGACTTCAGCGACGGCCCTCGGCACATTTAGTCCTGTACGGCTCCGCGATACGGTGACCTTTCCGTGGATGTAAAGGTCACCCTGAGCACAGTGAGAAAGGCTGGTCAGATTTCCCAGAGAATGGCGGAGCCCGTCGTCAGCAGCTGATACGACTGCAAATACCACGCAGGTTATCTGCAGCGAGGGCTTTACGTATCAGGTTTCTGCATGGAGCCAGAAGGCCTGAAATATTCTGGGTACAAGAAGCTCCTCGGTACTGAGGAGGACGGAGCTTGCTTTCAGCGAGACGAACATTTCTGGACAGTGTGGCATTTTAAAACAAGCTGAATATAGCTTCATTTATCAGCGCCGCCTGGTTCATTTCAGTGTCTTAATGGCCGCCACTTTACAGGTCCCACAGTGTTCGCAGTGTTTCCTGCTATGTAATGTGAGTGCAGATCCTTAATAAGGTTCCTGTGGTCTGAGCTCCGTCTCCATCTTTTCATGTAACATCAGTTGGTGGTTCAGCCAGTGGACAGCAAATGCAAGAATGTCAGATTTGTCTACAGGAAAGCATGCAATTCATCTCCGAATTCAGCCTGAGAGCATTTTCATCTCTCCTCATAATTCACACCAAATGATGTCGTTCCTTCAGGAATATTACAGAAAGTGCAATTTTGCTGAGGTTCAGAGTTCATTGTTCACTTTCTCAGTCTTTTGTTGCTGCCATCAAATTCAGAATGAGAATATATTTACAAAAATCAATGAAGCCGATGAGGTCAAACATTAAATATATTGACTTTGTGCCATTTTCAATCGAGTGCATGTCAAACAGCAAATGATCTCATGCTGTTTTATGTTTTACACAGCGTCCCAGCTTTTTTGGAATCGGGCTTGTATTTTGAATTAATTTAACATTAACTTTAATTGTAATGTTTGCCAGTCAGCAGGAAGTTGAAATTGGACTTCAAACTGCTGTCGGAGCCTCAGAAACTCGACCATAAGCTTTCTGTACATGAAAATGGAAACAGTCTGAGGCGGTTATAAAACCCAAGAGACATTTTTAATTTAATTCATTTAATGCTTTATTTTGGACTGTGTCTGAAACAAGCACTCTTGGAAATTGAGCACTTTGTCTTCTGGCAGAATTGCCTGAACTGAGTGTGTGTGTGTGTGTGTGCGTGAGTGTGTGTGTGTGCAGCGGTTGATGACAGAACCGCTCCGAATGGAGTGAAAATATCACACACACATCACATATCACCAGTGTTCCTTAAATGGGCCTTTTAATGACTCGTCTATCCAGGCCGTGGATAATCAACGGACGCCTGAGAAATAATTAGGGAAACATACGAAGCCGAGGAGCCCTCAGACGCAGATTCTTGTGGCTCGCTAATGAACGGCTGGGGTTCAGTGGAGGGAATGGTCTACGGGAGGTGGACTGAGGATGTTTTTAAGATAGTAATAAAAATCAAATCTATTTTGTTTTCATGCTTTTTCTTCTACAAACGTCAAATATAAACCACAAACCTGTGTTCCAAAACAGTTTCCCCCCTTTTGTTAGTGTGTTAAAACAGACAACTTCCTCCGACCCCTCACCTGTCCCAAACCCTCAGGAATAATAGGCTGCCATGTTTTGTAGAATTTGAAGAATGAAGATGAACCTTTTAAGGAATATTTCCAGATATTAAACATGTAGCCAGGACGTTACAGAGGTGGCCCTTTCCACTGTAACACAGGACGCCTCTGGGCTATGAGTGAGGCTAAAACAACCGCAGGGGGAACCTAAAGATGGCTATCAAAGGGCAGGGTGCTAGTTTAATATTGAGAGCTTCACCTGACAAAGCTGTGACAGTTTGTACCTGGAAACAAGCTGCGAGGCTTAACTTTTGTAAAATCAAACTGAGTTAAACTTGGACGATGAAGGAGTAGAGCTGACCCTGATCGGTGCCTCTTCCCATCATTCGTCTGTCAAAAGTTCATTTCTTACCCTAACTTGTTTGGAGCTTGACTAAAATAATGATCGAATTGACTCTGAGAAACAAAGAATAAAAAGTGTGAATTGAGCTAAAACTCGATTCAGGGCATGTCTGCTGTTAGTTTGAGCAGCTTATCAGAAAACCCGCCGAGCAGACGTCTATATTCCCTGTTTCTACAGGTCTATGGTACAAACAGTCCCAGGTCAAAGGCGCATTTCACAGATCCTCTCCAAACTGTATCTACTGAAAGCTGATTTAGAGTCAAGAGGCTTTTCAAATGCAGATGAAATTCATTTGCTCTTCTTTTTTTTTCCCCTCCTTATTCCAATAGCGCATAATCCGAAATGTGTCACTTTCAGAGGGTATGGAGATTTAAGCGATTTCAAGACGGCTCCTTAAAGTCTTCCATTTAAAATTCATTGAAAACAGATTTGGGGAAGATGGGGGGGAGGGGGGGAGGGAGGAGGAGAAAATCAATTTGAAACGGTTATGAGTTATGAAAACAAATTCCACATTGATTGGCTCTCGCACTTATCTTTCCCCGTGTAAACAAATAGTCCACGGGAAGAAAATGCAAATTGCATTAGCCTCAGTGTTGCTGAAGGTCAAAATCAGCTGATACAATTATGGGCTGTTTAGGAACCGTACTGGATTAGAATAATGAGAAGAGCCGCTTAAAGATGAACTGCAGCTTTAATATTCCACAGGTGGAGAAGTCGGCGGTGTAGCTAACACACACACGAGAGACACGTATGCAGCAGAAATGTGAATAAAACGCTTTGCTTTGCTCAAATGTGAGATGTTTTCAGTCGATTTTGAAATGCCTTGGGTCTGTTGTGAGACAATACAAATGAATTCCATCATCTTGCCCTAAACAAGTAATTACACAGGGATATTCTTAAACTATGAACCGAGCAACAATCGATTCAACCTTGAATGCAACTTGTATCCTCCGCTATTAAATCATACTGAAAGGCAAAGCTGTAATAATGCAAACATGCTGAAAGTATAAACACAAGTAATCGATGAGTCCATGCACTGCATCTCTGAGCCTGGGCTCGTTTTTTTCCTTATCAGGCTGGAGTCTCCAACACGGACCCTGACCATGGAGGCTCCCAGAGGGGTGGAAGTGAGCGCTGCCAAGGGGCTGCTGAAGGTCAGCGGGCGAAAGGACCTACAGCTGGAGTCCACAGAGGGAGAGGTGAGGAACTTCCTCTTATTTATTTATTATTAGCTCTAATTTATTTTCTCATAAAACCTCGTAATTTCAAAATCCTGCATCTTTTACATCAATGTTTTCTGACTAGCAGTCTTCTTCACTGCCTTTCACACAGCGCATGGCTCACCTTCTGGCACATGACTGCCACCAGCTGTACGTCAGCGTAATAGCATGAAAAGATGGGCATGAGCGTGTGTTGCTCTGCGTGTGTGCTCGCGAACGAAATGCTAACAACGACATGCTAGTGGTTATCAGGTACAGCCTTTGCCATGTTCACCATCTTAGTTTAGTGCGCTAGCCTGCTAGCATTTGCACAACACAAAGTGCAGCAGAGGCTGATGGGCACGTCATGTCGGTGTTTTTAACCTGATGGTGGCACTGTAGGAAAAAGTTTCTAGAATTCACCCTGAGGGGAGCACATGAATGAAATCCATCCAGTCCAGTGGTGGGCTGCCACTGCCATCCCTAGAGCCGCACCAGCAGCACGGCGACAAATGGGCAATTTTCTCTTCAAAATCAAACTATTAGACGAGTGGAAGGACAGATTTCTTCCTTCGCTGCTTATCCTAACTCACCAGATCAGTGCTGCTGTGTTTCACTCCACCTGTCACATTGTATTTACTGACTGCGCCAGAGTCGTTTATCAGTTCCAGTTGGTAATACATCACTTCAGGGCACCTGTCGCGAAGTTATTTGAATGACTTCCAGCGTGCCTCTTGATTTTTTGTTTCCCCTCCCAGATACTTTTAGACGCCAGCACCATTCAGATGGGCGCTCTGCCACTTGGCGTCTACACACCATCGCCCACTCAGGCCTCCCAGGAACAGGCCGTCTACGAGGTGTGCGTCTGCCCCAGCGGCAAGATCTACCTCTCTCCTGCAGAGAGCAGCTCCACCTGCCAGGCCATGAGCAACATCTGCCTCTGGAGCTGACCTGGGAGCAGCGTTGGGGATCGGGGACACGTTTAACATCTGCTCCAGAGCCGCTGAGATTGAGACTCCTCCGTCGGTACATTTGACGGAGACGGAGCTCAAACTCACACTGTCTGAGCCGTCTGAGTTCAGATTAGCACAGACGCACCCGAGTCCGCCGCCTGCAGTGGTCTGTGAGAGGTCAGGACTCTTGTACCACTGACAGCGTTTGAGGAGTGGCTCTCTGAAATCAGGAATATCACATACGAACAGAAACATTTCCACTACCTTCTATCAGAGTCAGAGGGACACAGTCTTTATTTTTCTACCTTAGCTTCATCGTAGACATGCAGTGACTGCTCTGAGCGAATAGACGAGGAAAGGTAAAACACAGGTGCCTTCAGCTGTGAAAGAAGTCATGTTGTGATTAATATCGAACCTGTCTGTGCAGTCGAGGAGAGGTAGTTAAAAGTTTCAAAGTTGTGAAAGACAAGTAAGCACAATTCTGTCATGTTTTCCCCCCAAGAAATGCAGATTTTAGATTTTTTTAATAATCTCAATAGATATTTTAGTTTTTTTCCACTGTGTCAGCACCTGTTTGGTTTGAAATTAAACATGTTTTTATGTGGCGCACGTTACACCTGAAGTGATTAAGACCGGTTCAAACCAAAAGGTTCGCAGGACGTCTCCACTTTGAGGTAAATATTCTGCCTTTTCCTTCTACATCAGAGGATTAGTTGGGACAACAATCTCTGAAGAAGGTCCATTTAGCAGCTGTTCTGGAGCTTTCAAGCATATCACGCCATCCTCATCAGCAGATGGACTTTTCCCAGTTGACGTGGAATTGCAGATGTTCAGATTTCCATTTCTTCTGAGCACTTTAAAGGACTTCTCGTCCATTTTGCCTTCATTCTTGACCTTGGAAACAGCCGTGGAGAAAAAGATCTCACCACAAGGTCCAATTAGTAGCTCCTCTTGAGCTTTCGGTCTTATATGATCTTCATCGTGGACAAGAAGCGCTTTAAGAGCTCAGGGGAAAGAATGGAAATTCAAAGAACTGCAGTTCTTTGACATGTGGGAAAAATCAATCTGCCAGTGAGGATCGCTTGATGTGATTGACAGCTCATGATCAGCCACTAAATAGACTATTCAGTCTGCTTGTAACATTCTAATAACACAAAATTAATAGAAAAACGTCATTCAGTAAATTCTCCTATATTTAGATTCTGATACATAAACGTAAAGACGATGTTCTCATTTCATGTTCTGCTTGTGGCTCTTGCATATTTAAAACCTCGCTCCACGAGTGAACTGCGCTTCTCTCCGAGGCGGCGCTCCGCTGTGGACTTGGACACGAGAGGCTGGCTGACCTTGGCACTGCAGCAGAGAGCGAAGCAGGCAGCCGTGTGTCAGCAGGCCTCGCTCGCTCGCTCCGCTCCTCTTCCTCGTCCTCCATCATCGCCGTGCAGCAGAGGCAGGCTGCTCCGGTAAGAGCTGTGATGGCATTCTAACAAGAGTTTAGCGGCCCTGTCTGCTGCTGCTCCATCAGGCCTCCTTAAGTGGCATTGTGGTGTTTTTTTTATGCTTCAGAGATGCACTGACAACAGCAAAGTGTTGACTGAGATGCTGCAGATTGACCTCATCTGCTTAAATGGCGCTTCGGTGTGACATAGTGATTCTTTTCCAGCCAAACAAAGTGACGAATCCAAGAAATGACAAATTTCTAAATGACTTAATCCTGTTTCATGCAGAGAGCGTGCACTGGTGTGACCTTTACGACGCCCCTCATCACCACTGAGCTGCAAAACAAAACAGCAATGGCTGCTGTGAATGGGAGCAAAACTTTATTTATACAGTGCTTACCATGTTTGATCCAGGATTAAAACATTTCAGGGCTGTAATGACGCAAATAAAGTCAGACAACTAAAAAAGATACCCCCCCAAAAAATGGATTTAAGAACCCAACAGTAATAAAACAAACATAAAACTGTGCTGTGACATCTGTACAGAAAGGAAAATTAAAAAAAGAGTTTAATACCATAGAAGACAACAGTGAATATTCACATCTAGAACTGGAGGATTTTTGGCATTTTTGCTGAAGAAATGACTCCAACAACATGTCGATTATCAACATGGTTAATTTCCTGTCACTCCGCTAATCATTTCAGCTCTAAATTGAAGGCTGCGTCGCCTGTATGAGAGTTAAATGAGATTATTAAGCAGAACAGAATCAGCACATTACAGAGAGTTGCTGGATTTAAATATATTAAGATAAAATAAGACAAAATAAGGAGATTCCTGATAAGATTGAACTTGTTGAACAGACACAAATCATGAGTTCAGTCAGGAAAAAGAGCAGCAATCTGTAGAGCGCTCAGAGGAGAGGAAGCGACTCAAACATCGTCTGTGCAGACGCCGTCACCTGCTATATTTCATTATCCTCTCTCTCCCTGTACCGCTGCCTCACCGTCTCACCTGGTGGAGACATTTTACAGGCTTCCCTTGGCCACAGGCAATCTGAACAGAAGTGGCCCGAGGAGAGCGTTTAAGACTCAGGGTTAAGAACGGATATTATCATAGCCTGCTGCTGCAGCCACGGCCCGGTGCACATGGCAAGTTCCTGGCTCTAATTAAGCCCAAAGTTGCCATCAAAAAGCCAGATCAGCCGCGGCAACCGCTGTTGCCGTTGTATTTTAATCTCATTTTGCAGAAGAACACGTGGAACGGCTCTGTAGCAGCAGGACGGCTGCTCAAGAGTCTCGAGCATGTGACGCCAGTCGATCTGCTTCTTTGGGAAATCTGAGAGTAACCGGAGAAGACGCCCTGCTGCCACTCTAACACCGACTTGTTAGCCTTGATGGGTCACCTCATTAACACCAAAAGGTTCTCCTGCATATTTGCATGACTTGTGGGCTTTTTAGAAAGTTACATCGAATCTCCAAGCTAATAACTCACTCTTCTCCACCGGCAGTAATGCACAAACTCCATATTAAGCGGGTGGGATGACAGGTGAAAGGTGGTGGAGACTTGCACAAATTCAATAATCATTTCACATTAGGGAGCTGAGTGTTTTTGGCTGCTGGCTAAAGACCTCCATTTTTGCATTTCTGATCATGCTGAAACATTCATTTGGTTCCAGCAGGCGCCAGATGCTTCAGACCTCAGAGATCGTCGCTGCTTTGGATTCATGCCTCTATATGCATATCGTTATAAAAGCTCAGTGTGGATGATGTTTCATGCTGATCCTGAAGGGGGGAAAAAAAAAAAAAAAAAAGGTTGGCTCAGTGTTTTTTTCAGGAGACCAGGAAATGGTGCGTTACAGTGAATGAGTCAGCCTGAAATAAAGGCATTAATCAGTTTTTCCAGCATCTTTTTCATTTAGAAATGGGCGCACTTTAGATGTTTGTAATGTGGAAAAATATTGTTTTTATCACCCTGTGGATGCTCCAAGCTTTGATCTGAAGCTAACACCAAGACTTGAAACCCAAATGTAAATTTAACATTTGCGTTCCCTATAGGATTGCAGATGTTGCAGCTGTTTGACAGTCTTCTGAAGGCAGTATGGGTTTAAGGTGTAGCCATGTTGATAGAATGCCAGTCTTGTTTCCTCTAACTTTGATATCACTCTCAATCCACAGATTGCCTCATGGTTGATGTTGCATCATCAAATGCTGCAGAAAAAAAAAAAAAAAAAACAGGTAATTTTTCAGTATGTTCGGGGCAGAAATGGCTTTGATCCATCTTGTCTGGCTTTCTAAGCAATAAATGCTCCATTCATGTGCCACTGTGTAAAACATTATCTATTATCTCCCAATTATAAGCACATTGTTGGCCTTACTGCTGTTAGATAATGCTGGCCATGTACAGTCGCCCACATAATGAAGTGAACTTTGTCCAAATTGAGGCTGGAGGGAAATGTCATTAACACAGAGTACACAGACCTATAGTGAGCAGTATTAACCAGCGCTGCTGCTCATTACTTCGGTTTCACATTAAGCTGAAAGACCCTGTACATCAAATTATGGTGATTACCAGCGTTCAGACTGCTTGTGCTGTTCTTCCAGGTGCTGCGGAAGTGCGCTGTCTGCAGCTCAGGACTTCATCTCACTGTGCTATAATGGTAAGTTTATTATATCTATATCGTCAGAGAGTTGAGCTATAATAGGAGCGTCTAGGAATTCTTTTTTCACACAGCAGCATGTAATTGGAGAATGCTCGGAGTTGCCCATTCAGTCCAGATTTTAGCTTGTGCTGCCATCTGTTGGCGTTTGGGAAATTCAATCAGCTCGAGTTCAAAGCTGGATTACTGCCTGGACAAAGAGGGCAAATGTCCCCAGGGACCATGAAAGCCCCAGGTCTACTGTAAGTCAATTAGTTTTCCATAATTAAATTAATTCCAACTTTGTTCTGAAATATGCACCACATGAATACATCAGCTAAAATGTTAAGTAACTCAGCGTGGGGTCCTGCATTAATCTATAATCTTAAAGCCCTGTTTTATTAATATATTTCATTAATTTATGTTGGAGCCATAAATTAATTTCTTCATCCTTATTTAAGTGACTAAATGTACACACATGCAGTTCTGACCTTGAACACCAGGTGGAGCACTGATGTAGAAGTGCATTTTGTTACAGGTGATGAGAGTCAGGTGTGTGTGGAACAGGTAGCAAACATTTGTGACATTTGTTTATTTTTAGCCCAGAACACTAAACAAAAACAAGTTTGCCCTGTTTATTCCTCAGTGGCTTATTTAGGTGTGTTCGCTTTATCGAAAGTCACTACAGTTAATCCAGAAAATGTGATGCATACTGTTTTACAACGTGGACACAGTTAACAGTCTACAGCCCATCTTAATGCCGGGCCTCCTCGTGGAAGGACCATGTTTGAATAATGAGACAGGAAGTGAGAATATGAAAGAAGCTTTAATCCTTGAATCAAGAACAAACTCCATAATTACTGAGGGCATCGGAATAAAATATGACATGCCACCTTGAGGCTGAAAAATGAGCGACGGTAATGAAGTAAGCAAAAAAAAAAAAAAGATGTTGAGTTATAGATTATAAGGATTGTTTATCGCAAACGACTTGCATTAAGCATAGTGAATAATACAGACTCTGAACATAGATACTGAAGACAGATCTTTTAGAGGCCATAAATGCGAGGTTTTTGTAATACCTTAAAGTTCACGATATGTAAAGAAGGTCAACATCACTATGAAGTATATGGATGATGAGGCCTGCATCTGCGTGTGTATATCAACTGTATGTATATATATAAAAAAGGCCATTTAGCTGAGCTGCAATCATCAATCACTCTGAGCTACTCTGCCAGCTCGTACTGCAGAGCGCCATAAACACACCAGTCTGCTGGACAAACTGTGTTCCCAGTTTAGGAATTAAACCTCAAGTGAAAGATGTCATTTAAAATACCAATATCAACCCGTACTATCGACCCTCCAGTATACTAGTCTGGCTTAAACATTGGCATCAAAAATTGTTAATTGATAGCTGGAATCACTGTGTGGAAAGCTCAAAGATACTGATTATAGTAAGCATGTGTGTGTCATTGGGAGTCATTTTCAGATGATTACTTGTATTCCTTCTTTAGAAATTTTTCAAAATAAGCACTGACTTGTGGTCCACTAAAAATATAATAAATATAGAAGAAGCAAAGCCTTACAGGTCCAGTTTGTAGGGTTTAGTGGCATCTCTAGCTGTGAGGTTACATATCTAACACCCCTCTCCTGTGGTGGCTGCTGAAAATGTGCAAACCACAAAAGGCACTCTGTAGAGCTCGTGTTTGTTTGCTTTGTTCTGTGATTATACACGAATAGAGGCAAAATTCTGAATATTATACTGCATTTCTGCTAATAGAGCTCCCTAAATCTTACACACTGGACCATTAAAACCATGTAGATATTGTTCACAAATCGGTATTGACAGTGGAAGCGATCCTGCTTTTATTGTGAAGGGCAGCTGCCCTGCAGACGGTTTCCTTTCAGGGCTTGTGGTTGCCTCTGTCGTCGGGGACAGGTCTGTAAGGGCGAACAGGTCTTCGGCTTCCACCGGCATTCCTTCCATTAACGTAATTGTTTTGCCTGAAACCAATTGATTACATTGTTACATGTGTGCACGTACAGTTAGTTTCCAGTTTATTAGGTACACCCATCTGAAGCCTGTGCAGCAGACGGATGCTTTCACAGCTGACCTGTTTTGTAAAAACAAACCTTTGTCGGGGTCGGCGTGGTTCAATTTGGCCGCTGTGAAAGCTGTCAATCAAACTCTGGGCCGGACCAAACAACTGGAGCGAGACCACTTAAAAAGGAGGGTTTGGGTTTGCTTCCAAGCAGACCGGTGTGCTTCGATTGTGGGGTGAAAGCAAACAGACCGACAACAGGATAGATGTGATTTTGACAAGATTTCAAAAGCTAAACTGCTAATAATTCCATCTGCTGGTTAGGAGGCGATCTTATAATTAATCTATGAGCCATGCATGTGTTTATGTCAATTATGTGGTAAGGCGTGCTCGTCAGTGGAGACTTTCCCTGATCATTTACAGTGAAAAGCAGTTATGTAATCCCAAATCGTCAGGCGTCATCAGGACCTACAGCACTTGAATACCTCCAACGTGAATATTTATGCCGTCTGGTGTCACAAATTGATTTTAATCATTAACGGTATCAGACTGCAAATCAAGCAAACGTTAAGAATAACGACAGACTGGCAGAGGCAGGTCAGACAGCATTGAACTTTTAATGGACTTAATGAACTGCCTAACTAAGCTGCTTAATGTACACAGAGCAGACTACAAACACGCTGCACCGCTAACTGCCTCTGACTGTTTGATTGATCAGAGAAAGTCCCAGCGCTTCATGCTGACTTACCAAATGGTTTTAAACAAATGCGTAAATCACTTCCTGAATATTCAACGATCAGCAGATGCTGCAAATAGTAGTTTAGCTTTTGACATCATGCTAAAAATCACATTAAAAAAGAACTGCGCGGTGCATCTCCTTTCACACAGCACACCAGCAGACTGAGACCCTCCTCTTCAAGCGGTCTCTGTCCAGGTGTTTGGTCTGTATCAGGGCTCAACTGATGGCTTTTGCAACAAACAAACCACCCATCAAACCCATCAGACCACACAGGTCAGGTGTGAAAGCATCCCAGTGCAACAGTCCTGTTAGAAACCCTCCTTTCATGAAGGTCAGAAAGTTCAGATTTTGTTCAAATGGTTTTAGAGAGTTGTTGATTCAACTGTATGACCAGTTTGTTCGATGTAGTTTGTGGAATTGTACTGCATTACACAAAGATGTTTCTGTTATTCAGCCTTCCCCCACTGATGTAAGTGGAGTGGACAGAATAATAGAAGCACCTAGAATCAGTGTAATGGGATGCAGCTCAACCGCACCACAACCTGCAGCCTACAACATGACCCCTGAATCAACACGTCTGTAAAGCACTTTGAACAAAAACATGAACATTATGACCTTCATGACGGGAGGATTTAATGCAGGACTGTTGTATTAGGCTGCATTAGCTTTCAGCTGGGTGTGCCTAATAAACTGGCAACTCAGTATACAGTTCAGCATTGAAGTAACAGCACAGCATTTAAAACAGATGCAAACAAACAGATGATGGCTCAGCTAAAGAAAGAGGGTCAACATTTTCGAACCCACTTCCTTGCCTGGCGTTAAATGAAAAAATTGACACCTCTCTGTCTTTGTGGTCAGTGTGGAGCTGGACCCAGGACGTGATTGGCTGAGCATAAAGACTGGAGGCAGATGGAAACAATCAGCCTGGCTCGGTCCACATTTCTAAAAAAGTCTACTAGGCACTATAAAGCCTTTCCTGTCCTTATGCTCAGATGAGCTAAGCTAAACTGTATTTGCGTCATAATGGTGTCAACCTCCTCATCTAACGCCATGAAAGAAATCAAATGAGCATATTTGCCCAAATGTTGAAATATTCCTTTAAAATCAATGTTGGCTATTAAAAAAAAAAAAAAATCAGGATTGATTTTAAGATTTTCTGTAATAACTTTTAAGCCTAAACATGTTCTGGCCCTCAGTTATAGCACATAGCTGTTGGCGCCAGGCCCAGCAGCTGTGTTTTATTTTATTCTCTTTTGTCAAACACTTTGTAACCTAGTTCAGATAATAGCTCTACAAAGTTGTTAATATAATATTAAAAGCACTCACCCGACATTCTCATCTTGCAGGTCATCGGCTTTGAGGGCAGATTTGGAAATGCCCATGCCTTGAGGAATTCTGTCTGGATATCTCACAGCAAGCTTTATGCCATTCAGCTCGAAGCCCTGACGAAGAGAACAAAGATCACAGCAATCGTTTTAGAAGAGGATTAAAGATCAGCGAGCTTGAAAGCAGAGGCCGACTGTGCAGCCATTGTGTGCACACATAGGAGAGGGGGGCAATAATTTGTTTGTTTAGGGGACCAAATTCTAAAGAGCCCGATCACTAAGAGGCAACAGACAGCGGGGCTCATGAAGACTGATGCAGTCGGTGTGTGTGGCTGAATGAAGAGATGAAACTTGCTTGGATGAACATGTAAAACGTAACAAACATGGCCTTATCATCAGCCCGTGACCTCCTGATAAGAACACAAATCTGGAGTCAACACGCTGAAACTGCAGTTGCAAGAAGTAGCCAAAATGAAAAAGAATTCAGCCTTGAATATTAATACTTTGATGTACTCAATATTTTATGTCACTGCAAAGTTCAAGGTGGCTCACGGTTTCATGGTCAGCCACATAAATGCATTTACTCACACAGCCTTCTGCATATAGAAGCAGCCCCATAGGAGGGAGAGTACAGAGGGAGGGAAACATGCAGTTAACAAAGAAATCATGACATTTAAGTAGGCAGTACGTGGTCATACTGTAACTGAGGCTCACGAGTGAGAGTTCAGGGTGTGCTTACATTAAAGCGGCGGATTGCTTCTTCACAATACTCCTGTTTTGTAAAGTTTATGAAGGCACATCGTTTATGAGTCAGGACCTTCACACTATAGACGACCCCGACCCTGCAAGAGAAGACCAGAGTGAATAATAATCACCAACTACAAGAGGTGAACTGTGTAAATAAATAAAAAGATCCGACGCTCTCTTACTTGCTAAATAGGTTAGTTAGCACAGTCTCAGATACGGGGTAAACCAAGTTTCCCACCCAAATTGGAAACAGCTCCCTGGTGAAAGAAAGCATTGATTAATTGAACGCGTTTAAAAGAAAATCAGAGGGACAGATTATGTGACAACCTGTGCAGAGATCCTGAGTATTTTGTAGATTAAAAAAAAAAAACACCATCAGTCATAACAAAGTTTGAAGTGCATGAAAGCAGTCAATGATTTTCTGCCCTCTTTGAATATATCGTCTAATTAGACAAGAAGCAATACCAATAACCGTAAGTATACTGTAGAGTGCTTAATTGAGCTTGTCCAATACGCGAGCTGACTGAGTATCATCCAAACGCCCACATACAAACAGCAGACATTTTACCCTTCATACAGGAACTGACAAACTGTTTTCTATACTACAACATATTACTGATGCAATACAGGGTTGACACCAGAGTTTGGCAATAGGGCCAAAAAAAGAAATCTCTGAAATACTGTGATTTTTAAGATGGTTAATTAAAAGCACTGCACCATCTGCAAGTCTGCCTTTGTTATGCACATTCAAAGCACACAGGTTAGCCCACACGGCTCCTGACTGTCAGTACCAGGTGCTCCATCTAAGCAGAGAACAGATATCCACTTCAACTTATAAGACATGAGCCAGATATCTGCAGGGAAGTGGACAGTCAGCATCAGCCACCCAGCAGGTAGAGACGGACTTGCGTAACCACCGATAAGGTCTTGTCAGCAAACGCAAATTGAGAGTTACAACAGACCTGAGAACTAAGGCAGGTGTGCATACAGGGTACTATAATTAAATCCAATATATTATCAAGCTGTACTGAACAACTGTCACTTGATAGCGAACAAACAGCCCTGGAGACCGGTGAGTTTGAATTGTAATGAATAAAGTGTGTATGTCATTAAAATACTGACAGATGGAACCTCACAGATAACCAGGGATACTTTCAAGGTCTGGAAATAGACAGCATGGTAAATACTCAACATTAAGGAAATACCAATCAATGTTTGAGACGGGGTCATATTATGAATAAAACTCCTCCATGTTTCAGACACTGCCGTGTGAGTGAATCTGTACTCACCGTGGTGGGTGATTGTCTTCACTGGCGGCCTTCATGGCCTGATTATGAATGGGCTTTGACTGACTCTTGACATTCGACATATTCTGGACTGGGCCTAAAGGTTTGTTCTTGAGTGCTGTTTTTGGTGCATCCTGGGACTGAACAGGAGCAGGGTTTGTGCTGGCTGAAAGGACTGGAGAGACTCCACTGACATTTGCTACCTGAGCCAGTGGGAGCGAGCCATTTTGAAGAGATCCTAAAAACAAACACAAGCGTTTAAACAGAGTTTCCGTTTGGGTTTTCAGGAAACGTACTCTACACAGGTAAGCAATGACAAAAGGGGATTTTCATGTCCTCTGGCAGCTTTTAAATCATATCCTGGATATTAAAATCAAAGACAGGCAGACACTCACCTGGTTGGCAGTGTAATTTGGACAGAACCTCGACTGCTTTCTTTACTGTCCCATGAATAATTAAAGCATTTGAGCTCTGCTCACGAGTGTAACCATACTCCTGAAAGAAAACCACAGTTCCAGGTTAAAACACCTTCACTGAGGAATTATTTGTCAATTTGCCTGCAATGACACCATTTTCCCAGCAACCTCCCCCATTGATGACTATAGGCCAACATGTGTTCCTGTTACACACCATTAGTTGTATTATCTGCACCCGCATCAGTTCCTGGGCAGCTTCTGCACATGAACTGTCCAGTTTGAGAACCTCACTGAAGGCCCGGGCAGCTTCCTCATACCTCTGGAGGAAGAAGAGGGGAGAAAAAAAAAAAAAAGATGAGCTTTTATCACTTGCTGCTTCAGGACTAAATCAAAGTTCAGGCTCATTGGCTGTCATGCTGCTGGACTAATCAGCTCAGTTATTAATGTTTGCAGTAGCAGCAGCTAGTAAAAACAAGTCTGAGTAAATAATGTGAGCCTCTGCAGCTCAATGACACTTGGAATTATTTCAATGGTGTTGCAACAAGGCCAAAGTGACCACAAAGTCATTCCAACCTGAATACTGGAGGTAAACAAAACAATGTAAACGCTCATGAAAAACGACTTCAGCTTGGAAGTTAGTCACAGCTACAAAGTGGTGGATCACATTTCGGGGGTATTATGGTACAAACGCCACAGTGACTTAAACTGCATGGTCACATGTGAATGGTGCAGATTTTATTAAAGACAATTTACCTTTAGACCTGCCAAAGCTCTGCCCTTCCTAAACAGACCTTTAACCCAGCCTGGACACATGCTGAGAGACAACTCCGCATCAGTCAGCGCCTTCATATATTCTTGCATCTTTTCAAAACAGAAGGAGCGATTGCCAAACAACCTGTGACAGAAATAACCATTAAAACGTTGCATAAAAACCAGTAGTGGTGTGAGCACTATCGGTGAATTTGATTTAAATGAAGTAAAGATGTTCTTACTTAAACTCTGTAGGGTTGTATTTAATTGCATCCGTGAAATATTTCACTGCCGTACTAAAGTCTCCAGAACTTGCAAACTTATTTCCAATATCTATTAAAAAAAGGAGAAAAGTCAAATCAAGGCTCAACCACTCTGGCTGAGAGTTCGTGTACATGAGAGGGACAAAACTTACTTGCAAGATCAGTACTTATTCTTATATTATCCTCAAAAGTGGGGCTGCTCGGTGCAGCTGAATCCTGTTCAGACAATAAGAGAGAAACAAGATGAACAACCTTATCCCTTATACCGAAAGGCAAATTCAAAGGAATCATTACTGTGGTTGATCTGTAGTCACTGGAGGAGTTGTCATCTGTCATTTCTGTTTAGAATCTGTCTGTTATGAAGATACCTCACCTCCTTCTCAACCTCTGGGTCTTCATTAGGCTTGTCGGGGACGGTTTTAGGTTCTTTTACTGGGAACTTCTTTTTCTCCTTCTTCTCAGGCCGGGCCTTCTGCTCCAGTTTCCGCCTGGCTATAAAAGCAGCTTTACTCACAAAAGTACTTGTCATATCCAGTTCCTGAAATAACAAATACAAACATACACAATTAGTCGCTTTCCTAAGTGGTTAATGTTTACGAAACAGGAGGGGTTTGTATCTATTCATCTCTGGCAAACAACACTGAAAACTGAAAACTGAAAAGCTTCCTCTTCACCAGGGGACATATGGCCATTCTGCAGCAGTCTGAATAACTTAAACTATTTAGCATTAGTGCTTTGCAAAAGTATGCCATGTTTACATTACAGACATACAACATATGCACCACATATAACGAATGGGTTAAGTTTCAACACCCATGCAACTATTAGCATTTGAGTCTGAGGTTGTAAGAGCAATCACAAAAACGACTTAAAACCCTTTTTTTACATGTTAAACATTAAACACACTGATAAGAAACTTTTCAAGGTTGGACAACTCGTCTCTTCCCGTCACTAAATACACTGCAGACACACAGCAGCTGACAGAGGAAGTCATAATCTACAGAGAAATATTAGCCCTTTTCTGAGTGAATAAAATGTTAGTGTTACTTTTAAGAGAAGAGAGGCTAAAAAAGTGCAATGAGAAGTCATGTTTCATCAGGAGTCATTGATAACACCGCTAAGAGCATCATGTGTAAGAAAGAAGTTTAAAAACACGTCCACAACAGGCGACCATTTGCTGCATACTGCTGTTAGAAACTGCTGACTGCTGATACTTAGCCTGTTCAGCCACTGTCAGCTATCAATACCAAACCAATGACTGCTGTAGCTAATCAATATCAGACAACCTTATCATACTTAAGCAGTTGGCTACAGTATTTGAAGTCAATGGAAGCTCCCTGCGCTCTCCAGACAAAACACTAAGCCAAAGTCCCTTTAAGAAATATGACATTTTAACAATTCCTCACGTGTCTGTAAAAAAACCGTACTCTAGAAACACAAGATAAAAAGGGTCTCATGTCAACAGTCTTCTAGTCAATTCAGCATTGTTATAATCCACAAAGAGAAACTGCAGGTGGCACAAACTTGACCGCTTTTGGATTTTGTCACCTCAACTCCCTACTAGTCTCTGTTGGGTAAGTGTACTATTTTAGTAGGAGACAACCGTGGGAATGAGAGGCAACCCGTTTAGAAAATTAAGATCACTAAAATGCAGGCTGATTGGTGTATCACCTACACGCCCAATTTAACACTAACTCAGAACACTGAACCGTTAATTTACGGTGTAGCCCCTGGACGCAGCTTTCTTTTAAGGGCACAACGGTCAGTTCAAAACAGAGCATGCCAGGGCATCCACGGCACTGGCTGTTTGGCCGTGGTATACTTCCTGCTCTGGTCATATCAATATATCACACAAAGAGATTGGGATAAATCCAAAGCTCTTTTTCGCTTGTGTAGTATCTGCTCTTCTGCAGGAAACTCTTACCTCCTGGGCTTGAGGAATCTTTCCACCCGTATATAATGTAAACCTTTAACATAAACGTTGAGAGGCCATGACCGTATTAGGCCCTCTCTTATTTTGCAGTATATGCTCTGCCATAACCATATTAGGTCTTTTTCAACCCTTCTGTGTTAGTTGTATGAACACAACTCCCCTATATAATTCATGTCTGAGATGCTGTATGTGTGTGTTGATTCTATTGGCTGAAACCACCCAGACATAGCATGCTGTCTGAGATGCTGTACTTGCTTTAATAAACCTTTTTATATATGAACAAGACAGTATCGGCGGAGAACTTCTTCATCATCTTCACTTCATTGCTGCATCATTTATACACAACACTTGATATTCTATGAACAATATCTAAAGGGGAGTATGTATTTCAATAAGATGAGGGTACCTCAGAATCATCCGAGTCATCCTTGGCTTCGCTATCTTCATCGCTAGATTCTTCATCACTGTCACTGACGTTTGTATCTTTTGCTGAAGCCGACTCCTTAATACTGGCAGTGGATTTATTGTTAACTGGTTTGCTCTCCTCCGCTTTAGACTGCTGTGCATTATCTTTTGCCTGGAAAATAGAAAAAATAATAAATAAATTTCCCATCCGCAAAACTTTCAAAAGATGTCACAAACAAATGATGATTACCTCTTCATTTTTTGCAGGGTTCTGTTTTTCCTTCTCCAATTTCTCGACCAGTTTTCTTTTCTTCTGATTCTGGTAAACAAGAACACACACTCTGAAGTGTAAACTGACACAGTTTGACCTATGAAACTACAACAAAAACATGGGAGATTGCAGAATTTACCTGTTTCTTAAGCCTCTTCTTCTCAGATTTGCTTTTTTTCGCTTCTTGTAATAATCTTCTTTCAGTATCCTATAAAGCAATGCCTAGATTTCAACTAACTCTGCAGAAGTAATTCATATCAGAATGACGTCATTTAACTTGATAAAGCTGACAAAATAAAAAGGAACTTACATTCTTCTTTGCCTGAACTTTTACAGATGGTTGGTGAGGAAGGTCACAAGCTGCGGTGTAGTACTGGTAAACAGAGTTGGACGATCTTGTATGGTTCCCACCTAATCCTCTATCACTACTACTGTCAGAGGACCTTGGGTATCCACAGGAATTGCCATGACCATGTAAGAAATGGTCATATTTATAATCATCCTCATCTGTAACATCTTGCTCATCACTGAAGTCCATATTAGCTAGGAAAGAGAACATGTTATGAATACGACACAGTCCACAAACTGAATTCCTGCATACATGTGTTAAATGTATAAAGTAAAAAAAAAAAATTTAAAAAAAAACAGACTTGTGTGTGTGTCATGCGTCAACGTGCGATGAGATTATCTTCTTACCAAGAAGGCCGAGTCTTACTAGTCGTTGAAAACTTGAACGTCCGTCAAACATATTCACAACCCTTTGCTAGACAGGAAAGAGAGAGAGAGACAGAGAGAGAGAGAGAGAGAGAGAGAGAGAGAGAGAGAGCACCTTCAGCACTGAAACTTCAATTTCCCTACATACAAATCTAAGTGCCAATGCCAGCACTGACTGTGACTTGGTGTTGTAGTGAGTTAGCCAGCACTGAAGCGCTGATTGTTAAGTTTCACTTTCCTTTACCAGGGTATGATGACTCACTGGAAGATCAGCAGAGAAGCTATTTCTTCTTGCACCGGCACAACAGTAAACACACATAAAGGCAACAACTCTGGAGACTGCATCTACATCTAAACTATGCCACAAGATGAGATGAAGCCTCAGCATGTGGAACAATAAAACATGTAAATAAAGCCCAGCTTTTTGTTTTTCACAGGGCCAAGATATGAAGTGGTACTAAGTTTGTTATCTGGGCTACACAGTTTGAACTTTTAAAAAGTTGTGCAATCATATGGACGATGGAGCGATCTACATTTTTGGCAACTTCTGATGTTTCAAAATCAGACTGCAGGCTGTACAATCATGGGTGGCAGCTGTAACTGGTAGCAATATCCCAATTAAAGAGAAGA
Organism: Chaetodon auriga; assembly: GCF_051107435.1. NCBI lineage: Eukaryota > Metazoa > Chordata > Actinopteri > Chaetodontiformes > Chaetodontidae > Chaetodon > Chaetodon auriga. The sequence continues at coordinate 8,725,048 of NC_135097.1, read as the reverse complement.
TGGCGCTGTGCACTTTAAACAATGTACCATTCAACACAAGAAATGATGTCTTATAAATATTTTACTATATCCATTATGTGCTCTGGTCAAAAACACAATCAATACAGCTCGTAATGAGAATTCTGAGTATCGCTGTATTGCAAACAACTGGCAGCTAAAGATAACTCTACCGACAGGTGTTAATATATCAATCTTTCCAAAACAATGAGTCTCAGGGTCATTTTAAACGTTGCAAAACTTTGTCTACGTCTTATTGTGTTAATACGACGATTGGTTCATTGTTTAGTGTCATTAGAAGTCACGTTAGCTACGCACACAGCGCACTTCGGGATGCAGAACATAGACAGGAAGTGAGTACGTGCACCGTTTTAAGTCTCTCAAAACAAAGATTAGTCAGCAAGACTGGTCGAGGTTTAGTCTGAATGCATTACCGTAATTACATTTCAAGTACAGGATGCACGAAGACGACGGCGGCGGCTGCTATACTGAGGATAGGTCCTCTCATGCGGAGAGCAGTAACGTTATCATGTCGATGTTAGCGACATCGCAGCCGCCCACAAACCAACACAAAAGATGTGGGCGCTACCCTTATGTCTTCGCATTTGGGCACACACAAATAGGACCATTTGAAAGATGTACTTACGAATAATGGGATATATGTATCGTTAAACTCTGAAAAAAAGGAAGACAAGCGAAAAACGTGAACTCTTTCAGCATTAGCGTTAAGTATAACCAATAGGGTTTGGCAGTAATTTATCTGTATTTAATTGGTAGTAACTTTCGACTAACGTAAACTAGTACGCGCGAGGTAGCATATTAGCTAAAGTAGCCACCAACTTCTTACGAGAAGCAAATGTGAATTTCTTTACCCGTCTCTTCTTTAAATATCTCCATGTTTAGTGATACATGGCCTCCCACGGCTTCATGTGCTCGTAAATTCTTGTTAACTAGACACAAATTTGCATTAAACTTCCGCTACTGACGGCTGTTCCCAAGTTTGGTAGCGTGCATGTTTTCCTCTCGCACTCAACTAGTTTCTGCATCGCGTGAACGCATGCGACTTCCCTTTTATTGGACGCATGCGCACTGTAAGCCAAATGCCTGGCAAACGCCCTTTGCTGCCCCCTGTCGGCCGCCTGCTGACACAGCAGCACATCCTTTCATAGTGTAATCCAGCGGTCCCCAACCACCCGGTCTGGTCCCGGGTTGGGGACTGCTGCATTAGAGACTAATACTGCACTGACTTCCTGTAACTGTTATCATTATAAGTGTGTGTGTGTCCTGGGTCAGATTCCGAGAATAATCCCGGCCCGGGTGGCTATTATTGTTATTATTACTATTGTTATCATTATTAGTGTGTGTGTGTGTCCCGGGTCAGATCCCGGAACGGGTTGTTATTTATTATTATTAGTGTGTGCGTGTCCCGAGTCGAACCAGGCTACCGGGCCACCGATACCGGTCCGTGGCCCGGTGGTTGGGGACCGACAGATTACACTATGAAAGGATGTGCTGCTGTATCAGCAGGCGGCCGACAGGGGGCAGCAAAGGTACCAAACGGCCCATGGAGCTACATACCCCTTCAGTGGTTTTTAGTGGTTAGTGTTGTATTATCTTGCATTATCACAGCATCATAGCATGTATCAAAAAGTCTTTTCTCACTCGAATCCTTTATCGATCAAACTTAAAGCAACCCTGAGATTCGGGTTCACATTCTTTAATGCGTCACTCTGAAAGTTATTAGCATACACACATTCTCACATCATTTTCTGAACAATTTCAGGGAGTCAACCAGTAGTTTTAAATGACCACAAGTGGAACCATTAACAAAAATAATACAAATATTTAGAAAATATCAATATCTTCCATTAGAGGTAAAACAGTTGAATGTGGAAATGTTTCATCTCAATTCCATATGTATGTTTTTTCTCTTAAGAATCACATTTCATGTACAACAATCTGCACAATAAAAGTGATATCTCCACTTACACAGGAAATAGCAGTTTCAAAGACGTTCAGTGAGTAAATAGAGGGAATGTCACACCCAATGTTCAATCATAATTCAGCAGAAAGCACATTTTAGGTCAATAAAAATTAAACATCAAACAATTTGATGGAATTTATTTTCAAGTCACGGTTGCTCCTATGCATAGTTCATGTTCCGGTAAAGTTCACAAATCAAAACTATAATGTAATGCAAAGACATTCTGGGAACGTTCTTACAAATGTTTTGTTAAAGTAGCCTGTGTTTTTAAAAAAAATGTTATGTATATTTGAAACCAACCATACAAACATAGAACGTGAGTTTTCAATAACAAATGTATGTATGTAATTCAATGATTAATACTATCACCAGTTTAATACCACAAACCCACCTCATATTTCATAAGATTATGAAAAGGCGTCACATGGCTTCCTTAACAACAAGCAAGTTAAAGAGCAGCTGCAGTGCTAGCTCCCTTTTAACTCACGAAGCAGCCATCTTTGGTCAAGCCATCAGAAATAACCTGACCTCATCTCTTCGATTTTGAGTTTAAAGGTCAACCCTGAGTCACAAACTCTCAAAAGCTTATCAGTTACCACATTTTAAAGTCACATCAACAGAGTTGTTATTACAGCCCGGATTTTGGCTTCAAGTCTTTGAGAATAAAAGCTGGAAACTGCCTCTGGAGCAAGAATCTTCACTTGTTATTCTGCAGTCCTTCCGTAGCGTACAGAAAAGGCAATGAGTCTGTGGTAAAGAGAGCTGAGGAGGATGATGGCTCCGACCACCATACCACAGATGAGACTGAAGGCCCAGCGGGGTCCCAGGATGGTATAGACATGGGATACAAAGACTGGACCCAATGTCCGCGCGCCGCTCCCAGAGGCTGTCAACCACCCCATGTACACACCCTGCAGAAAGCAACAGTCAGCATCCACATTCTGGTCTCAACAAAGTAGAAGAGGTCAAAGAAATATGAAGGTACAAGTCGTTTAAAGCATCCTCATCTTTTCTAGTTTTGAAAATAACACTACAGTCTTCGTACCTGAGGTTTGGGTCCGAGGATTTTGGAATACAGTGTGTAGGACATCACGTTGCAGGCTGGGTATCCCACCCCGATAAGGATATCAGATGAGATGTACTGGGCCAGGTGGATGGCAGGAGTATACTGGCACCAGGTCTGTTCATACGGGCAGCCTGTTGGCTCCAGAGAGCTGTTGGAGGTTATCGTAGCTTCAATCATCTGACTGACCGAAGACTTGTTTTTGAGATCTGTATTTGGAAAAGAAAGCATCACATGAGCATTTGAATTGTCAGCCACACTGTCCATTTTCAACAGTTATCCAGGGTAACTCTCAGCTGTGATTTTGCAGCCCCACGAATTGGCAAAATTCTGTTAAAGATCTCAAATCATCAAAGCCACAAGGCCAAAACAAAATCCATCAAAAAAGGCAGAAAAGACCAATCTGTACAATTATAACAGTGCACACCTGCCCACTGGATTTTGGGGTAATGATTTCCCCATGGAAGCAGAACAAAGAAGCCACAGAATATAATGGCCAAGCCTGCAAGCAACAGCGGACGATCCCCGAACCTGGAAGAAAATAGACATCCTTTTAATTCACCAAATCTAGTTAGGATTAAACACATTTGTGATCTAATCCATAGGGAGGGTACCTTTTAGAGGCCACCTTTACAACCAGAAACACCAAGATGGATTCAAATCCAATGCAGCAGATGATGATGCCATTGTATAACACAGCTTCTTTCCTTGTCCAAGCGAACATGTCCATGGACAAAGGAGTGGCAATTCTGAAAAGTGACAAAAATATAGTCTGATTTTTAAAACTTCAAACAACTGATCATAAAGCGGCCGGGGTAAAGCAGCAGAAAGTGGTTTGGTTATGCTCTAACTTGACTTCCTCAGTAGTCTATCATGAAATACATACGTCTCAAAGACAGCAAAGATGAACATGACGATGAAGAAGAGGATGTTGGAAGTCAGGACCGCTACCTGATCGATGGTCTCCTCAGTTTCTTCACTAATGTCAACTCTATCTACAGGAAAGAGAAGATGATATTCAAGGCTTGAACCAAAAAAGCAAAGACCAATATTCTGCGGTGGTATATATTTCTTGACTATACGTCTCAGAGGTTGTAGTAACATAGGCTTGGACTAGGGCTGCCTTGTGTCACGGTCTCTTTCCTGGTAATGTTACACAGTATGCACAACACTTATTATCACTTCTGTAGGTCACCTCTGCAGCCAACATCTTCCTTGTTTATTTACTATATCACTACCTGTTATAACAACCCTTATAAAAATTTGTTTAAAAAAAAAGTGAGTAGGACAGTTAATACCTTCTGATGTGTAGTTGATGGCTTGTATGTGTCTTCCGTGGTCATCAACACGATGCTCCCTACCAAGAAGAATCACAACAGACATCTTATCCAGTTAAAATAGCATTGAGAAGCTTAATGCTGAGCATAAACTGACAGAGGTATAGCTAAATCCAAGGATCTGTGATTGGTTTTGGAGTAAAAGATTGTTCGGATCTTAATTTGATGTGCTCGAATTCCAAAATCTACCAAAAAACAAGGATACAAAATTGTACATACACGCAGGGGAGGCCTCACCTCAGCACCAAAAGAACCAGCAGGATGTTGATGACGCCAAAAGCTGCAGCCAGCAAAGCAGGAGCAGTGTACATGTTGAGCTGCAGGTCAATGACTTCAACCGTGACACCTTTCTCACCAATGAAGGACAGGCATGCCTGCAGAGCTAGCATATGCAAAGACATGCAAATGTTAAAACAAACAAACCCATTAACTTTTCCCTCCTTGTTTCTTCCCTTCATACACTACATTTGCAACACTGTACATGAACAGAATACAGCCGGCTATACCTGGTCCCAGGATGAAACCCAGGGCCTGACAGGCACTCATGTTAGCCATGGCACTGGTCCTCTCCTTCAGTGAAGTAGCTCCAGCAACATAGGACCTCACCACAGCAACATTACCTACCATGGAAAGACAAAGCTAACGTTAGGATATTGTGTGACATGGACCATGGATCATTATATCGTAGTGCAGAGCTGTATGCACAGTTTAAGGGAAAATGCTATGGCATTAAATGAGAAGGACAGTTATTCAAAAATGTTCAATATCCAGGTCCTCAAAAATCACCTGCTCCAAAGCCCACAAAAGCTCTTGACATGAGCACGTGGAACTTGTTATTGGTTCTGGGAAGGTATGCATATGCGTAGTAGACATTGGCTGACAGGTTGATGAGGATGGAGCACACCAGTGGCTCCCTGCTTGGCCGGTAGTTGGACCAAAGCCCAAAAATGGGTGAGGCCACCATCTGACTGACACTGTAGGCTGCCACAACCCACCCCAGGAAAGTGGCATTGGCACTATCATCAATCTATAAGAAACATAGGGGAAAAAATAAACATGTAAAAGCATGAGTGTGATGACATCGCTACAATGCAAATATCTGAGACAGTTTAACAATTTTTAATATCCCCATTACTGATGCATGCAGTTACATTTGACATAACCAGAAAATCCCGAACTGTTTTACTGCTCAGTCTGACTGAGCTGCCCTTTGCAGCTTCTTTCACTTCCCCTTTTACCCTGCTAAAATTGCCTTTGAAGAACAAAAACAACTGCTTTAATGTGTATTATCAACATCAGCAGTCTCAACCAACAATCTTTCTCAAAGGAAATGGTAAAAGTCTTAAATACCTTTTGCAAATAGGGCCACAGAGATGTGATGACAATAGTGAAACCTGAAAGGGCACATTAAACACACGCTGTCAAAGATCCTAAGCATGGAGTTATTAATCACATCATACTAAACACAGTCCAAGAAAACAGCACTATTGGCATAATCTCCATCATGAGACTGTGGAGTTACAAGACAGTTTCCTTATTCATTATGCACCACCTTAGCATGGACGAGACTCCTTTCTCTGACACACACAACCTCTGAAACCCTGGTGAAGTGTCCCTGCATACAGTATTACAGCAGTTTAACAGCAAATACTCATGGGCATCCTCACCTACACTGCTGAGAAACATGGTGAAGTACATGACTCGGATAGACCTCCACCGACTCTTGTAATCGTCATCCTGAGAGTCATCACTGTAGCAGACAAGACATTGCCAGACAATAAGTTATAGATGACTGGAGGTTGTTAATAGAGGCTCGTAAAAAAGAGGCACAAAACAGCAAAGCATTTCACCCAAATGATCTTCACAATGCACGGATCACCAAGGCGCAGGGTTAGTAATACCAGAGCTTGCACAGCCTGTTTGGTAAACAATGCACTTGTGAAGCTCCTTATGCTAATCGCACCTAAAGTTACAGCGGCAAATTTGTCAAGTCAGTGACCATTAAACTCTGTTCTCACCTGCTTGCATCATCACCGAGCAAAGGAGTGGTCTCGTCAGAATCGACAAGTTGAGACATTTTTGCTAAAAAACAGCAACCCCGCAAAATTACGACCCTGCCACGGAGATGTAAACAGTGCTGCTAAGTCGCCATGTAGCCGAGGGTCAGTGAACTGGCGTTAAACCGCTAACGCTAATGCTAACTCCTCCGGAAAGCTATAGGAAGCTAGCTATAGTATCAGCTAACGTTAGCAACTCAAACTGCGCATTGTTACATACACTTTAACCTAAGTACTGCCACACATCATGTTAAGTAGGCGTAAAGGAAAATAACAAAAGTAAGCCACTCAAAAGCTCTCAAAACTGGACTATGATACCACAGACTGCCGGACTTCACTGCTGTCAAATCAAAATGCGTTAAAAAAGTAACTTCCGGTTAAACTTTTCAAAATTCGTTGAGCATAAATTAAAACAGATTATTTGCTTATTTTTTTTCAATTGATCTTCCATTGCTTGACGACGTACTTTAAGTACATGTGTCAATATGGATATTGAACAGTCTAACCTTTCATTTTTCTTAATCGTGACCAACTGCACGCACTTATTTTGAAGGTAATTCACATAACATCCGGGCTCCTTCTAGTGTTTGCCGTTCATCTTGACGCAGCGCTCTCACGTGAGAATTCACGACGCACATAAACACTCCCACCCCTTCCCCACACTTCCGACACATCTGTGTTTGGCATCGATAATGGATCATTTTAGCACAAAAATATAAAACAGAATCTTTTAATGTCTCATATTGTGTCTCTTTGTATCTTATGAATGTAGCAGACGACGAATACATTCAATATAATAGTTTTTTTTTTAACCTTCTCAACTAACCGAGGAAAAATACATTTTTCAATAATAATATAACAAAAAGACAAAATGACACATCGAAACAAAATATTTGTCTTGTATCCTGAAAAAAGGAGTGGTTCGTTTTAAACTTCTGAAATTTAACTCCCTGCAGGGTGTTCTTTAAGTAAACATTAGGATTAAGTAAGCATCAGCAAGTGCACATTACATTTTACAGAGTATGAGGAACGATGCCATAAAACTCGCCTTAATTTCTCACATGGTTGTGCATTTAGATTTCTGTGTCTGTTATTAATTAGTTTTTTGTTTTTTTGTTTTTTTGTTGTTTTTTTGTTTGTTTTTTGTTTTTTTTTAAGCATGAACGCATTCTGAAATGTTCAGCGCATTTTCAACATTGTAGATTAATACTGAAGACGTTAAGACTATGGATTTATACAGTAAGCAAAATATGTTTTATGGTTTCTTTTCCTAAAAGTTGCCACCTTTTGCTTTGATGACAGCTTTGCACATTATTGATATTCTCTCAGCCATCTTCATGAGGCATTCTCCTTGAACGCTTTTCCAACAGTCTTGAAGGAGTTACTTGCTGGCTGCTTGTCCCTCATAAATTTCCCTTCATAAATTTCTTTTATGTTTTATTGAAGGAAGCCAAATCAGGACCCTGAGGGTAAGGAGGAGAAGAAGTCACATCACACACATGATTTATGACTCTGACACAACATTTCAGTGGAAAGCTCATGTGTATTAACTGGCTGCTCCATCAATTTAGATAAGATTTTAGCATCTAGCACCTCTGTAAAGGACTTGAGAGGCAGATTTAAAAACTCCAGAAGCACAAAATGCATCAGGATAGCATCTTTCTTTAGACCCAGATAACATCCATCCATTATCCATAATCCTGTAACTGCTACAGGCAATTCACCGTGCCGCACCCAGATAACATTATCATCAGGGTCATTTTCCGCAAACCTTGGAAATATTCCTCCTGAGACAAGAGTAGAACATCTCATGACAGGGAAACTGAACTTCATGCTCAAAGTTCGAGTCAATGAAATTAGCAAGTGGAAGCGTGCACATGCATTTTACGCTTTCTTCTGGATTCCACATCCGGGTGAGCACAGGTAAATCAAGGTAACTGATAAGAGAGTGGCCGCCCTCTCGCTCTCTCCCCACCTCTCCAACTGTCGACTTTTTAAGTGCGCACATTGAGGTGAAAGTGAAAGTAAATCTTTTCCCCATCCCGAAGGAGGGGGGATTTTTCATCATCCCAAATCTAAAGAAAATTACACCTAAAAGCAGAAGCTGACTTCGAATCGACACACCTAAACGTGAATGACGTCCTAATTTATGCCTGGGAGGACTGTCCATCGAGTTGCATGAAGGACTCTTTCCCCTTGGACTTCAGTACAATGGGTAGGCCGACCTTTGAATTTGCACCATGGATCAGTCGTGTTAATGACTCTTTTACTTTTATTCTGTAGTTAGTAGAGCTGTGTTGATTTACAACTGGCGGATTATTAAAAATGAGTCTTACCAGTGAGTATTATTCTTTATTATTACCGTTGTATGAATGAACACCGAGAAACGAAAGGACGGTGCGGCCGGGAATACGTCCTCTCTTTGTTGGCTGGGGACCAATTCTGTGTCTTTCCTGACGTTTAACATGACCCCAATCACATGTATTCACATTATTTAATATTCCTCTCATCTCACAGGGTTCCTGGTGGTGCGTACATGCCTCATGGCCGCTCTTGGTGCGTCATTGTGCGGCGCTCCGCCTGGTAAGTGCCTGTTTTCCTCTCCCTGTTTTATGAATGTGATTTGCCTCGTCCTTCTGTTTTACCATGTATTACTCTCAATTCTTATCTTTCTATGCATCAGGTCACTGTTTATCCACTTTTTGTTGTTTCTTTTTTGTTCTGAACCTATAAGCTTTTTTATCCACTAGATCACATAAATCATGAACTTGCAGAAACACTGTGATTCAGTTTCAGCTCTAAATATGCTGTAGTGTTCACCAGTGGCTCCCAGCCTTTTTCCAAGAAATGAATGAAATGCTGAAATGTAGAAACTGTATATATTTCTTATTTCTTTGTCGGCCCCTAGTGGCGGGTGGGATCCCCAGGCTGGAGACCATTGCTATATACTATGACTAAAGCATTTTCACTTAATACTTCAGTTCTAAATGGTACTTGTTAATTGTTATCAGGAATCATCAAAAAATGCCCAAAATACAAAGTTAATTGACAACAACTCTGTCTCCTGTCTCAGTTTCAGATAGCTTTTTGGTTTTGGTCGAGTCCCCTGTCTCAGTGCGCCGCGGCCACACAGTCACATTACCGTGCTGGCTCAGCCCACCACAAAGTGCAGAGAATCTGGAGGTGCAATGGTACATTGTCGGTCGTGATTCCCCGCTCGCGCTCTACCGGGACAAGAAGTTTGAGTATGGATCTCAGGAACCTGCGTACGCCGGCCGACTCTCATTTGGCTTAAAGGATGCGGCGTCTGGCGGGCTGGCGGCAGGTGATGTGAGCCTGCAGCTGGCAAATGCCACACTTGAGGATGCAGAAGGTTACACTTGTTACGTGAGCAGTGATCAGGGTCATGACAGGGCATATGTCACCCTCATTGTGACAGGTGAGTGTCATGAAAGCGGCGAAAGCACTCAAAATTAAAGGATGGTTTAAACTTTCACAACAGTGTTTTTTTTTAAATCTTCCTCCTTCATCCCTCTGCCTAGAAATGGGAAGCCCCCTGCTTCTGTCAGCTGTGTGGAAAGAGAATAACATGGTGAATGTGAGCTGTGAGTCTGGGGGCTGGTATCCAAGGCCTACTGTGCTCTGGTCCAATCAAAAGCAGACTCTCACCGCAAGAAGCTTGAAGTTCAGCGAAGACTCTTCTGGTCTTTGGTCAGTCCGCAGCTGGCTTCTTGTCTCCAACTCCTCTGAGGTTTCCTGCTCGGTGGGTCTCTCTGATGGAGAGGCAAAGGAGGCGAGAGTGCGCCTGGATAGACCTCCTCAACCAAGTGAACAGGGTAAAGAGGATTGTTTGCATATGTGCAAAAGTTTCTTTGTTCTTTTTCATTTAGAACAACACAAAAATCCAAGTTTTCTTTTATTTAGATTCTGGATCCTCATGGGCTGGATGGTTGGCCTTCGCTCTCCTCCTCATAGCCACATTAGCTGCTCTTGGATTTCTCTACTTCAAAAAGAGAGGTAGATGATTTTAGATACATGCTTGTTTTATATATATGTATAAAATTGATAAGTCAAAGTGTCTTGACTGAAAATGAAATCCTGAAAATGTTCTTTTATGTTTCAGTGAAGAAAAGCAAAGGAGAAAGTGACCACACTGAGGGTAAGAGGCTCCGCACATTTAACATAATTCATCACATTTCCATCAAAGTTCAGGATAAACTGGCACTGCAGGGATTGTGTGTTGGCTTTGAGTATTCAGCCCTGCTCCAATGCGCCTCCTGTTTTAGACCCCCACAGCCCTGAATACATCATCAAGGTTTTTCAGTCTTTAGAAAGCTCCCTCGTCGAGAGCCACAGAAGAGATTATACAGCTGCTTTCACGGGCTGAAAGAGCATCTCATGACAAGAGTGTAAGATGTGTGGCGTGTGCAGGCATCAAATTAACTATTTTTGTTTTTCCCCCCAGAGACACGTAAACTTTTACCAAAAGGTAAGAAGTCACACTGTCACTGTTAATAAAGGAAAAATCAGATAATCCTGTTGGTGTAAAATCTATTTCTCACTTGTTCTCTGCAGGAGTGATCCAGCCAACAGATCTATCAACAGCTAAGAAGCATTATGGTAATCACTTATTTGATTGTGGATTATTTAGCTCTGTATGTCGCTGAACTGACTTTTTCTGAAATGTTGTTTTTGATTTTCAACAGTAAATGTTACACTTGACCAGAAGGGAAATCAATATGTCAAAATCAAGGATCATAAGGTGAGAGACACCAAGTGTGATTTTCCCGATGGACAGGAGGTTACCTGTCTCACAGCTGTCAAAGGAACACCTGGCTTCTCCTCTGGACAGCACTACTGGGAGGTTTCTATGGGAAATACTAAACTAGGCTTCAAACAGTCCTGGTGGGTCGGAGTTACAAGTGCAACTGTCATTCCTCAGGAGCTGGATTTTACTCCGACTGCATCTAATGGTTACTTGTTCTTGTCCTCATCCCAGGATACAGCAGGTCACTTTCAGTTTAGCACAGAACCAAGAGTTTTGCTGCCTGTCTGTTCCAGACCGCAGACGGTTGGTGTGTATGTGAATTACGACAGTGGAGAGCTTTCTTTTTATAATGTGGAGGAGAAGAGTCTCATCGGCAATGTAACAGTTAAGTTCACAGGCGAAGTGTTTCCCTTTTTCAATCCTGGTAAAGGTGACACAGGACCTATGGAGATATTACAGGACGAGTCAAACAGTGAGTGCAGTGACAGGGGGAACTCTGCAGATTCAACAGCATGAGGGACTGAGTCTTAACATCATCAGTAACAACTGCTGGAACAGAGCATGCTGAAAACATTTGGGATGTGCTTTTTATTTTCATTTTTCTGTAAACGTATCCTGTGTTGAGGGGAAAATGAGGATACAAAAACTGATTGGAATGGACCATCCAACATTTGTAAAGAAGTCACTTCAAAGCCGAATGTTGATAGTCACATTAGCTCAACTTCCAAACCAGCTCTACACGGGAGAGACAAAATAACCTTCACTGAGATCATTGAGACATCTCGCTGAAGGCTAAATATACACTACGTACCGATTTTGTGAAACTCGTAACGATCGTTTGATTGTTGAAGTTGTAAAATGTGACAGTTTATTATCACATTGTCAGTTTTGACTTTGTAGTTTGTGGCATTGTGAAGTGAATGATATTTTGGAAAGACTGGAAGACTGGAAACGGGGAAACAGATAGTCTGGCTCCGTCTTAATATTCAACCTGTATAAAAACTTCAGTGTAAAAATAACAGTTAGCCGTTCGTAGGATGAATCCAAGAAAAGTTAAGCTGTGAAGACACATACGTTCACTGTGATTGCAGTGAGGACCTTTGTGTGCCCGTCTGAAATGTGTGCTTCTCTACGTGACCACTCCTAATTGATAATGCAGTCCTCTTATCTTTGGCAAACCGCATGTCACTACAGTTCCACAGACGTTTTAATGTTGCAGTGTTTGATCAGCATAGTAGCAAAGTGTTTCTGTTATCTGCACGGTTCATTTCGATTGTTTTGTACGTGAAACCATTTTTCATTGATGCGGTGCTCTACATTTATACACATATACTCATATACACTAATTCCATTCATACACTAATTAGGATGTATCTTATCATTACTGACAGTCTGCTCAACTTCTGCCTTTGAAACAGCTAATGTCACTTTTTGTAGTTTAATTTCAGGTTAACTTTGATTTACATGTATTTGCATTGCCATTAGACAAGCAGATTCCTTGTCATGTGTAGCTATTTTTAGATATTTAGATATCTTCATTCATTCAGTGATTCATATTTTTTTTGCTGTTTGTTGAGTTTATTCTTGTAACTATGCTGTTAAATATAACTGATGTGCTCATTTAGGTGTGAAATGACTGAAATACAGCAGTATCAATTATTTAGAAACTGCCTTAGAAAAGGGAAAATTAACTCAATTCCACCACTAGCAATGATTACATTGCAAATGCATTTTTTATACTTGACATCTGGACTGAGGCAGCTCTACTTTCAGCCTGAGTTAACAGGTTGTATTTGAATTACATATCACTTTTGGTACTTCGCTGTGCAGAAAGCCGTTTGTTTTTCGTCCATGTGCTTCCAATGATTGATGTAAAAACAAAACAAAACCAAAAAAAAAACAAAAACCAATAAGTCAGTTTTTTGAATAAACTCAATCAATATGGGATCCTGTATTTATTTGTCATTTCTATTTTCTTTGTGTCACTCTGCATCCACAATGTAAAACTCACTTTACAATCCAGTTTAAGAAAACACAGCAAAATGTCATACACTTTAATAAGTACAGGTAGTATTTACAGTATATACACCATAACACAATACTAACTTTGTCAACACTACTGTATACTTTTCATAGATTAGGAAGTATTTACACTGTGAATAAGACCATATGTAATATTTTTTTTTTTTTTTAATTCTGATACGCAATAAATTCAAGTAGGCGTGCCTTGATACATAACAGTCTGACTATGATCATGGTATGAGGGGGTATGCAAGAACCACTTCACAGGTGCATTATGGTCCAACACTTCGAAGAATACTTTTTAATACACTCGTCAGTTGGGGGCCACGGGTTGAGGGTACAATGCCAGTCAATATCAAACACAAACTATACAAGTTCACACACGTCTCAGTCCGGAAGACATGTAGTCTGTCTGTGGGGACTTTAAAGATCAGAACCGTCGGTTTCTCCGACCAAAGCTTTACACATTCATGTTTGGTCATCAGCCTTCAGTGGAAGCAAACACTAGACCGAGGATCATTTGCATGTCCTGGTGGTCTAGTGTGCCTACTGCAACCTCCTGGATGGTATCGCTCCAGGAACCGTTGCTGCATGTCACCTCCTCTCTCCTGTATCTCCTGCCGCTCTCTACTGTCAACTAGCTAATAAAGTAAAGATGACATGGAAAATAACCTTAAAAAAAAGAAAAAAGAAAAGCATTCACTGTGTCTGAACTCATAGTCACACTTTAAAGTACATCTTGTCCAACTGCTTAAAAACACATCACTGTGGATGAATGATGCTTAACTGGAGCAACCCATCTGTTTTCTTAGCTTAGTCAGGTTTATTACACGGGTCGCATGTGACCAGGGTGACGAGACTGGGCATGCGCCTCACTTCGGATACCGCACCCACGAAAGAAAAGAGAAGCGGCACTCCACCACGACCAAAGCCTTTTCCTCTTCTTTATGATTGCTGGTGGTTTATACACTATGGGATGTGTCCTCTGTAACGTATGAGTTTTGCCCTAGCAGACCGAGGCGGCGCTTTCCCTCCTGCCCTGCTTCTTCAGCAGCTGGATGCGGTTGTGGACGTAAAACTTGATGGCCCTCCAGTCCCGCTGGTTGCTCACCAGCAGAGGGCAGAGTTCGAGGCAGCGCTCACAGTCCGCCTTCGCCGGGACTCGCAGCTCCATGAGGTTTCTCTTTAGGTGAGTCTCCACTGCTACACGCTCCGCCTCTGACCAGGGACGCTTCAGCACACCGCGCTTCCCTGTGAGATGGAGGGGACGTGTGAGGAAGTGTGAATGACAGGAAACAGATCGCACGGGATCGAACTGAAGCGTGACCGGCGAATGTTACCTGATTTGGGCGGAATACATCTCCTCTTATGAACATTGGCTATCGAGGGGCTGACCGGAGAAGGGATGGGTGCTCTCTTCTTCCGTGGCGGTCGCCCTGGTCCTTTCTTCTTCACCATCACCTCAGCTTTCTCCTTTACTTCCTCCTTGTCTTCCTCTGCCTCTGAATCGTCTGAAAAGGAGTCTCCTGAATTGCCAGACATTACTGCAGGGCAGAGATAAAACAGGGTAGTTCATCCAAATCAAATGACGAACATAAAGCATTTTAAGAAAAGGGATCAACTGCAGCACTGTTACTTAATAAATGTCTTAATAATCCGATGCCTGCGTGTAAAATGTCAGGCTTTAACCTTCTAAACCAACAGGCCCTCTGGCAGATTTATTCTAACAAAGCTGTGGAGATAAAGTTTCTTCAATTCCAAAAGCACGGGACAAATATTACCAGGGGACCTCATGTCTGTGTTTCGTACAGCACATTCACACAGGATATGCAAAGTCTGTTTTTTACTCAAATTTAGTGACATTATCCTCCGGATAAGATTTCAAGGCATCATATAAACATGAGTGTTTCAGAAGCTGAGTCCTCAGTAGACACATTAATTACACAGTTTAGAGTTGCTTTGCCCACTTTCTGCTTGTGTTGCGAGCATAAATACCCATCTGTAGCTCATTTAGATCATGAAACAGATGCTTTGTGTCTGTACTTGAACATGACAACCTTTTGTTGTTTGTCACCACACACTCTAAACGTCAGTGCAGCCGATCTCACAGCACAGCTGTTGACTGCTGTTTCACATATTATGAGCCGTGATCAAATTTCATACTCGTTCAGTTGTCTGACAATAGAAAACAGATGTTTTCTATTCCTCAAATTACCATCATGCAGATTCCCAGGGGATTAATATTATCACATAAACACACACACAAAAACCCCAAAACACAAACATTTACACACACATAACAAAGTCATTGACCTACATACTCCTGGTGGTATCCAGAAATGCATAAAAATGAGTTCTGGTTAATTTTAAATAGGTTTTGAAATCTGTTACTAAGACAGAAAGAGAAAAACCCAGTAACAGAGAGTCTTTCCAGGAAACATGCCCTGATAAACTGAAGATAATCCACAAACCTTCCCGTGAACATTTTACTATTTTCTACCTTAAATAAAGCTGGTCTCAATTGGGTTTCTGAACCAAATTCTATGCAACACTGTTTTTTATCTGCCCCCTTTAAAGTACTTCAAAAGGCTTCCATTCCTCTTAGAGTCCAACACATATCAATAGCTCCTCTTTAAAAATGGTGTTTTTTCCATTAAAACGAAAACATTGAGTATGTCGGTATTTTTGGTCATTCAAAACAGATGCCGGGAGTTCAACCTTGAAAAGGTTCTGAAAAGCAGAATCTGCACAGAATTGAACTCTGCATGCCTGAAATACCTGCTGCTGGGCTCAAGTGGCTTCAATATTTTCCCCTGAATACAGTGAAATGCATAATGTAACTCCTCACCATCCAGCTCGAGGCAGATGTGCTGCAGGCTCATCCCTCGGAAAAGCACGCCCTCTCTCTCTCCGTAGAGAACAACACGACCTACACGACCCATCAGAGCTGGATCCCGCAGGATTCCGGAGCAGTTCTGGGTCACATGGTACTCTCGCTCCAGGAAGTCCTCCAGCCGTTTGGTAGCTCCACCCTGGCCCTCACCCTCCTCTAATAGTAGAAGTTGAGTAAGTATTGCTACCTGCCGCCGCACACGTGTCGCTGTCAGTGCTCCAGGGTTCTTGGCCCCGCTGGTTCGTGCCAGGTTTCTCAGAAGGTCTGTGCCCCGAAGAGGGGTGGCAGGAGAGTGGTAGGGCCGTGAGAAGACATAGGGGCTCTCTGGGTCCACACCCACATTGGGGCTGGTTTGAAGTAATAGGTCCAGGCAGGACTCACAGTGTGGTGGGAAAATAAGCGGCTGGATGCGACCACGCTTGCCCAAAACACCAGCGCGTGGGAGGTGACAGAGGACCTGGCGCTCAAAGGGGGACAGGAGGGCTTCCATTCCAGAGGGGGAGCTGTTACTGGAGCTGGCCTGGGGGGTGATTCGGTTGCGGTAGTCCTGGACAGTGAGCTTGGCCACCTCACATTCCCGGTGGCGGTTGTAGAGGATGAGCAGAGACAGGCTGGAATGGCAGAGCAGGCGCCAGGCCTCGGCAGAGTGAGGAGAGCGGGTTAAAGATAGGAAATAGGAGTGCTGCTGGCGGCGGAGGTAGAGGACCAAACAGGAGAGCGAAGAGAGCAGCGGAGACATGTGATGTCTGTGTGCGTAGGAAACGAAAGAGAGGAAAAAATTACTTTAAAATTGCAGCTGAAATCACACAGCACCCCCAAAACCCCAAAACATTACCAGTAAATACCTAACTACAGCGCTCTATGGTCAAAACACAGATGGAACTGCTGATAATGAAAACAGAATCATCTATGAAATACCTACTATAATTGTTTTTTCAGCGCCAAAATGTGCTTAAATTGTGACGCGAGGAATTTGGGGGAAAAAAAATGGAATCAGGAAAAAAGTCCAAATGGATTTCATGGGGCTCTGTAATTGTTAATAAGACTACAAAGTGTTTCAGAGACAGCAGTGCAAAGAAAAAGACAATAATCTGACCACACCTCACAATCTCTCCGTTCTTCTCCTCTGGTGCTTCATCTTCTCCTTCTGCGCTCAGCTCCAGATCCTCATCTGGATCTACGTCTGGCTCTGGAGTAGGAGGTGGAGCCAGCTCCTCTTGACTTCTCGTGCTCTCCACCTCCACCTTTTGTGGCTCTTCGTGCTTTTCTTTCTTCATCCTCCGACCCCTTCTGGGTGTAGATGGGGGAGGTGGTGACGGACTCTTTACTCGTGACACCATCGGGGGTGTGGGGTGTTTTGTGTTGGGCAGTGGTAAGCTAGGCCCCTTCTTGGTGGCTGCAGACTGAGCCGAAGACGGCGGTGACAGCGAGAGAGAGAAGGACACGCCGCCTGTGCTCGAGCGTGTCGCTGGTGATTCTCTCTCCCTGGAGAAGAGGGAGGGTGGTGGAGCAGGGTTGGAGGCCGAAGGCTGAGGGACAGCAAAGGAATGACTGTGAGGAGTGGGGGCGGAGGACGACGATGGGTGAGGGTGTGTGGCGCTGCCGTTTGAGGAGTTGTGTGAGTGCAGGTGTGCCAGCTCCATGGCTGTTCTGACTTCTGGCTGGTTGGCGTGGTGCTTCTCCAGGTGGCGTGCCAGAGAGCGATAGTGGCGTCCGCAGTATGGGCAGTGCTGCCGCCGGCTCACTGTAGCACCGCTGGAGCTGCCAATGTTTATGTTGATATTGTTGTTGATGTTGGTGGTCGGCGGTGCCAGGGTGCCGACTGTGGTCTGGGACTGGGATCTGGCTGGGGGTGTGACAGGTGCTGGGCGGGAGAAGGACGAGCAGGGACGCCCCGGTCCCCTGGCGGAGGCGGGCGTGGTTTTCTTCTTTGAATTGACCACTGTGGGCAGCTTGCGCTTCTTGCGGCGCCGGAGCATTCGACCCCTTATCTCCTCAATTTCCTCCTCTTCATCGTCGTCGTCATCGTCGTCATCTTCCTCCTCCTCGTCCTCCTCACGGTCCGAGTCACTGGGCTCAGAGTGGGTGAGTGGGGAGGATGAGGGTGACAATGACCAGGAGGGGGTAAGGTAATCAGACACAGAGAGGGACAGCGGGTGGGGGCCCGCCTCTTCCTCCTGGTTAGACAGATTTCAAATTAAAACAAACCACGTTAGAGAAATGTGCAGCTCTATTTACAGTGTCTACGTACATTCTCATCAATTGAGGTGGTGAGGATCATTTTTTCCATTACTGTCAACAAATCTCATGAAAAAAACCCATTAATCTGTTTCACCAAACTTTCTGACTTGCCTACACTGTCTGTGGCTCTCAGCCCATTCATTCCTATGGAAGACTGGAAATCTGTAAGATGTCACCAACATATAGGGGTGAGTTAAGACGCTGACCAGAGACTGTCAATGCCCCTGGTTCAAGTATGATCATGGACCTCTGCTGCATCTCCTTCTCCCTTCTTTCCTGTCATCTCCCAACTATCGTTACATAATAAAAGCATAAAATGTTCCAGAAATTTAAAAATAAAAACAAAAAATAACATGATTTCATGAGTAAAACAGTACATTTGTTGAGGATAATTTTCACCAACAATTCTGATGTGCATGTGAGTAGCAGGACGGTGCACCGTCCACATTCATGGTAATGAGGGATCATGTCATCCGGTGCAACAGTATAGCTCATTGATGTTTTTACTAGTTTCTGGATAACAATGGATCTCTGTGGCACTAAGGACAAATCTACATCAGGCTATGGTGATGTAGAAAACACTTGTTAGGAGGATCAATTTATTGTTTCGTGGAATTTATTGAAACAAACTTTAAACATTCCTTGTCCATCAAATTACCATCAAGTTAGCAGCTCACCATTGCATTCTCGCCCCAGTCCGTCAGGCTGTAGTCCACTGTGATCTCCTCCCCTTTGGCAATGTCTCGAATTGCGATGACAACCAGCCGCACCTGGGTCCCACAGTGGACTTCTCGAATCCGGCAGTTGGGCGGCGGATGGAAGAGCACAGGTCCCCGAACACCACTCGCTCCCTCCTCCCCCAACTCCGGCACACTGGAAAACATAAACCGACATCAGCGATATGGATCCCCAGCTGAATAAAAAAAAAAAAAAGCATCCAAGCACATGGCAAGGGTCGTCCTTACCAGAGCTGAGTGGGATCAGGCAGGTAGTAAGGACTGCCAGGTGGAGGGAGGCGGTCTTCTGCACCCTCTGGATACTGGCTATCACCTGGGGCAGAGTGGACTGTTTCAATCTAGCACAGCTTAACTGCTTTATCACCAACCACAGGCCTTATGTTTGAAAGATGGAAGGTGTCTCTTCCTAATACAATACACTGCTAATTACAACACTTGTTTTCCATAAGCACCAGAATGGCTAAAAAAAAAAACAAACAGCAGGTGGCAAAAGGTGTGTGAGTGTGTGTGTTTCTATATATACCAGGGCTGTAGCTGTGTTCTGACATGCTCTCCTCCTCCTCATCTTCTGTTACATATGCTCGGTCACACACCTTCACAGGTGTCCCCTTCCTTTTTCTCCCACACACGCGGCTGTTAAAACAAAACCAGTGCGTCATTTAGCATAATGATACACTCCGACAAAGCGGCGCTCAAGACAGCGCTCCTGGAGACATGCGAGCGGAGGGCAGCCGAAATGAGCCTAGCATGTGATACATATGGCAAACCAGGACACGTATCTGTTCACGTGACATTTCTTTGAGGTTTGCGACTCACAACAACAATGAGGCTTTGAACTTCTTAACTAGTGGCGGTGGCGGCAGCGGTGACAGCTGTGTATTTCTTGTTCTTCCACTTAAGAAACATTTAAATGCCTTTGATTTGACAAGCAATCAAAACAGACACTTTGAAATTTGAATTTCTGCACAGCCTACATATATTGCTGGTTTGGGTATAGAGTATAGCTCAAAAAGCCAGCAGATATATACACATCAGCTATTTTTGAGCTTTAAATTTTAATCATTTTCTTCATTGAGCAGCCTGTTGATCACCAACAGCCAAAGGAGACTATTTTAAACTGTGTGTATTGCCCAATCAACAGCCCAGAGCCCAGAGAAATGCCTTTTACAATGATGTAAAACAGCTGAAAATTCTCATATTTATATGAAAAGCTTTCCTTTATAAGTGACTTCAGTGATGAATCAATTATCAGAATATTAGACAATATATTTTCTGTCAATCAACTTATCAATTATTTCTGCACTAATTAATGTTTTGTTCAAGTGAAGATGGCACACAGGTGTCAGTTCATCACAGCCCATTTGAGATGCATTTTGTTGACACTGCAATGACTGCAGCCTGACCACCAGCCTCGCCTTTACTTGCCATAATTTAGGAATATATTTAAATACAACATCTATGCTGGTTTAGGCTCCTTGCAGGAGGTGTACCTGGCAGTTCAGGTGTGAATCAATCACTGGTTTGATGCAGCGATCAAGGGCCATGATTGAGAAACGCAGATCTACTGTAAGCAGGCAGTTAGTGAGGAAGCAATGATTTTAGCAATCTCGGTTATTATTATGATTTTTAATCCAAATATTCAAAATGGCCCCACCCCTTTAAGCAATCACGTCAGACTGTATGTTTGCATTTACAGAGGTCTAACTAGCACGACCAAGCGACCCCAACTCTCTGAGCCTGGTGACAGTCAACTGTTTTCGGATGCATATCGTTCACGGTCAGCAACTTTGTTTACTCAAAGCCAAACAAGCCACGAGTCATGATCTGCACCAGCTGAGCAGTCAAGCAGTGTTAAGAGCATAATAACAGAAGCATAGGTGGTTCGATGAATATTATGATCCGGGATCTGCAGTCTAAGATATCTGACATGACACGATTATCGATAAGAGAGCGGATCACCGGCCAGCGAACATAACTGATGATTCCTGCTGGGTGCATGCTAACATTTATGCTAAACCACGGCTAGCATGTTAGCTTCCAGCAGCTAACGCTGAGACTTCTGCCCCGTCAAAACATTAAAAATAAAAGGTTGGCCATTAAATGCGAGCTGAGGCGGGTAGGGTAAGACGCAGCCTCACAGGACACACCAGCTGCAACCAAAAACCGAACAAAAATCACTTCCCCTGCCCCGCTTTTTGCAATATAACGCTAAAATCATGCACGCGAATAAAGGCTCCTAACGTTAACTAAACAAATGTGCACGCTCGCGGCGCGTGCGTCTCGGGCATTTTGCTCACAAATCCCCGGTGAAAACAGCCCCGCGCGGCGACAAACCGGAGGCTCGCGGTGCTCACTCACCCCCTTGGCGGCGGCGGTTTGCTCCCATCCCCGTCGCTGTCGAGGGTCGGTGGTTCCCGGTAGTCAAAAGGCGACCGTACAGTCTCCGCCATTAGGACTCCCTTCCCTACCTCTCGCGCTCCGGTAGATTGCACAACGCGCATGTGCACAACATCCTTTGGGGTTCTAATGGTAAAATGGGGTGCACTCACCTCTGAGGAAAGACCTACAACCTCAACACTTAAAGGTGGTGGATGCGCTGACTGAAAAGACGGTGTAGAAATTGAGCATGGCGTGGAAGCGCACTCAAATCACTGTTATGAGATTAGACAGGCCTAAAAGCCAACACAGACACCAGTTAACCCTGATCCTCTGTTAGGGCTCCTGGGGACACTGGGCCCTCTTTCCACAGCTGAACATACTAAACATCACATGAACGGCTTGACAGTTAATAACGTTTCTTGATTTTATGAGAATTGCTTGTAAACCTGATTGTAAACTGCTGACATATTTCAGAAGTCCCCCACAAAAAAAGCATTGATGCATCACAGCATCAGTTGCATTATTGCTGTAGCTGGTAATGGTGGGGCTGGTTTTAGCTACTTTATATACAGCTGGGTAGTTCAGTCCAATAAAAAAAATTCCCTTTGACATATAAGAAATATAAAGGAGCCTAAAATGGAAATGCTCAACTTATGTACCTCAGATTTGTAGTTCAGCACTTGACTAAATGCACTTAAGTACTCTTCACCACTGAGTAAAACATGATTAAATGGATGGATATTCATATTGTGACCGACACCCAATCCCAATTATATGTGCTCATAAGAGAAGTGTAAGAAGGAGTGAACTGACCTTAAGATAGGAAAAACCCCCATGTAGGATTAACATTTCTTTGTCTTGACATGTTAGCCAACAAAAGGAGCTCATACAACTTATTAAACACGACATATGTTCTTATTTGGTGTAATAACTATTCTTTACAGCCATTTATGTATTTTGTCTCCTTCAACAAATGTGCAAACTTCAGTACTTTTCTACATGTAGGGTTCCAATAATGGCAGGGAGGGGAAAAAAGAAAACAACCTGGCAAAGCTTTATTTGTCTGTAATTATCTGTGATTTTCAAATAATGACCTCGGAAGTTTCCTGGAAAGAGCTGTTTAATTTAATTCTAATTAGAGGGAAAATTTCTTGAAAGAACAGCTCAATTTAAACCAACGAAAATATTCATTCATTAGTCATTTATTATAGGAAACAACATACATTTGAATGTTCTGAGTGTTTGCCTGTTATGCTTACCTGTCGTGCAATAAAAGACTCTGTCGGCTTTGTTAGCTATTAAATGGAATAACCCAATTTCCCTATAATGTTTCAAATCATATACCTCTTTCCTGGAAGCATGTAGGGACATTATTAACAAGTTAAGGACATGTAAATAAAGTGTTAGCAAATCATTAAAGAGAAACAAATTGGTTGGTATTGCATCTATTATTATTACCATCACACAAACAGCAGTGGGGTGTAAAAAAAAAAAAACATGGGTTAACACTAGTTTTAATCTTCAATGCACATTATTCACCACAGATAAAAGCTTGGGATTAAGAAATTCACCATACCAGCAAGTCTGGAAGTCACAGCTCATTCACTCAGTGAGTCTTTGGGCATTTAACACTACAGTGAAGTCATGGTGGTGCAGAGTGTTTGATCCTTCTGGCTATAGACACTACAATCCTACTGTAAACTATCAGTCTAACACAGGGACTCTCAAACAAACATTCTTTCTGCTTCCAAAGGAGGGCGCGGCAGAAAAGATTCGAGACCCACATCTCGCGTCTTAAGGTTCAAATTCGTGAACGGAGCAGCAGCACATTCAAGTATAACATCAGGAGAGAACTTGGTGACCGGAGCAGCAAACATGGCACTTGTTCATCACAGATGGCGCCAAACCATAATCAACACAAGCACTCAGTCTATACATGAAGAACGTGGAATTTGATCAGGAATCATTCGGGTTACATACGTTAATAAGGCGCTACGTTAAAAGCGAAGTGACCTGTTAGAAGAGCAAACGGCTACAGATTCAGCTGCACGTCAGTCACAGTTTATCAGTCATGTGCTTTTGGCTACTTCTAGCAGTTAGTAGATTCTGGAGTGTTTTGAACAGCAGATAATTAGTCTTCAAAGGTAAATCCACTTAAATAAAATAAATTACACGTTGTATACACAAAAAAAAAAAAGATTCTCAAACAGTCTAACTCTGCCACTTCACAACGCAAACCAACCTTTATACAGTTGAAAGTCTGCACTCGCGTTTTTGTCAAGGGAAAAAGCAACTGGGGCAAACTAGAGGTCATTTTAGCACTTGCTGTGGAAATACCAGCGTCTGGGAAAAGCTGTCTACTGGGCTTTGTTAAAGGAGCTTAGTTGTGATTTTACTGAAGCGGCACATTTTTAACCTCTAGTGTACACAGAGCATATCCCAAACCTCTTAATATTTCATTTGGAATACATAAACGGGAAAAGCTGGCTGTTAGTGTCGAGTGAGTTCATTCATAGATGATGTCGGACTGAGGCGAAGAGAGTCAGATCTCCTCCGTTCCTCCCCTCTCTGTGTGTAGGACATGGAGGGTCCGTGCGGCGTGGTCAGCCCAGTGGATCAGCTCCAGCAGCACTCGATAGGTCCACATTTTGAGGCCGAACACTCCCCCGGCGCCATCGGGTTCCTACACAGAGGAGAGCAAGTTAAAAACCTTTGCACCCACGTACAGGACAAAAGAATAAGGCACGGTGTTAAGTGGATGAGGGAGGCTGAAGTAAAACACTGTTTATGCTCAAACTTTCCCAGTAACTGCCCAGTTTCATTGATCTCCGTCAAAAGGCTGAGAGAGGGATGTTAGAGCGAGACGAAAAATATGCAGGACAGCAACAAGTTAAGAGACTATTTGAACGTTTAAATCTGCAGCGACTGATCTTTTAAGCACTTGAGGAAGAGGAAACAAGCCGTCTCTTTAGCTGCTAAACTTCCTTTATGTTCACCAGCTAGTTGCTAACTGTGCCTGCTGTTCGGTGCTGCCTGCTGCGGCCAAAACTCGAGTGAAGAGGGCTTAAAGATGCTCCGTGGAGCTGAGAAGAACTTCAGAGCTGGGCGATGAGTCTCGGCTGAACTGTCATTTAATCCGTTGTTAACGTAAAAATATTGATCAGCGCAGCTTTAAAGTCAAAAGATTGTCTCGGATATCTAAGCGATTACGCTAATGATTTGAACCTTTGCTCCCAGCGTTAGTCATGTTCACATAAAGGTATCCTTCATGTAATACAGGGTTTAGTCACACCCTTGCTGAAGCTCTTCCATTTCATTATGTTATTAAGACATGACAGAGGGCTCACAGCTTGGAAAAACCCTACTTTGTGGGGTCATTTTGTGCTGAAAGTCTCTGACACGCTTGATGTAGATGAGCTAATTCTTGTTGCGATATCATAACAAACGCACGTAACGGACACATGTAGGAGATGAAGCTGCATTTCATGAAGGAAAGCGGGGTTTCCTCTCGTCTGTGTGATGGCAGGATGGGGGCATTTTGTCTTCTATTGTGCTTTTTAATGGGAATTATGCAATATTTTACTCAGTCGGAGAAATTAGATTTCTTTAAATGTGTATAATGCACAAAGACTGAGTTGGCTGATCACACAGGAAACATTTAAATGAGGCTGTTAGTGGGAGAAAACGTGGGAGAAGAAGAAAAAGCCCTTTATTAGGATAAATTTATGTTTGTAGCAGTTTTTTTCTTTCGTCTGCTACTCCACCAAGACTTTCACTTTTGTTTTTCCTAAAGATATGCAACTAGAAAACAAACAGAAGTACATTATGGGTTTGTACATGTGTCACCAGAAGATGCACATACATATATATTTTGTGTCTTTAATTGCAGCGTCTTGTAACTGCATGAGAAGTAGGGTCACGTGACACATACTGTACCTCGTTACACTGGTGGTCTGGGGTGACTTCCAGGGTCGTGTCCTCGGTCAGATCTTTGGTGCTGTGGAGCAAGTGCTCCAGCCGGAGCCGGACGTTCTTCCTCATGGTCTCGTAGTCGCCTTCCAGCTCCCCCCACTCCTCCTTTTCCTTCAGGATGACACAGTGGAGCAGCCCCAGGCACTGCCGCAGAGCCGAATGCAGCAACTGCACCTGCTGCTCCGTGCTAGGCACCTCCGACTCAGGGGACAGGGACACGATGCGCCCGCCGTCTGGGGTGTGGTCCGACAGGAAGGTCTCCTTCTCCTTCTGAAAGGGCGAAGGGAAGAGGTTTTTTTTTTTTTTTCCACTTGATGCTGAGTGCAAATCAGACAGATGTATGGTGCTGCAGGGCTTGCACTTGTGTCTTTAATCATATTTTAAATCAATTACAAAGTTAACACTAAGTGACAGTCGTATTGATTATACTGATCAGTGAAATGGTGTTCTAAAAGCAAGATGAGTCAGAGAAGCATAAGAGCAGGGGGGGAAAATCCAATACACTCTATCCATTAGACACCCCGGGGAAAATGGAGGGGAGGAGGTGGAGGTGGTGCTAGTGGGGGTGGAGGGGTCTTTTAGTGTGATTACACTCTGCACCACAGCATCCCTTTGAAAAACACACAAGTGCGCACTGGGGCGAATGTTAATGGTCCTACAGCTAAAGTCAAACACGGGATCCAAACGCGACAGGTAGCTTAGCTGCCTCAGCACGAGGACATGCTCGCGTTAGAGCAAAGCCACAAGTAACGGGAAGGGGAGCGCGAGCGTGAGGGAAGCATAACGACCGTGTGAACTGATAACTCACGTATAGTTGGAGGAGTTGAGAGCATTCGTGGTGTAACAGCCGCGCAAGAGCCACCGCTCTCCCCGTCTGTGCCCGGCCGGGCACCGGCGTGTCCAGCGCGGTTATCTGCCGCTGCTCGTCCTGCTCTGCCATTTGCACTCCAGCCCTGTTTATAAAGGTGGGTTAGCAGCGAGCCGGATGAACACCGAGCGAAGAACCCCCCCGACGTCGTCAATGCGGGCACCGAAACAGTCGTCGTTTTTTGGGACAGTTACGCGGTTTGAACGCGAAGCCGTCGGTGCTCGCGACGAGTGTCAGTGAAGCGTGTTTATGTCGGTGTTCATGTTGGCATGCACGCAACGGCACGGGATTTAATTGGTTCCGCAAGCCACAGGGGCGTTTTTAGGGGGACGCACAGGAGGGTTTTTTTTTTTCTCCCAAAAAACGTCACCATGTGGCCCACCCATCCGTCCACAAATAATACCACTGTTTATTAGGAGGGATTAAACACCACATGAGAGAAACCACCATATTTTATCACCACTGAAATGCTGACGAGGACAAGCATGGAGATCTGTTTGTTTTTCTCCTCAGGCAGATTTCTTTGAAAGAAATAAAGATTTTTTTTTTTTTTATGAGCGTAAAATAAATGAACAAAAATCCCTCCTTTATTATATGTATATATACTTATTTTTAATTTTTAGATTTGCATTTAAGCACCTTTAAATTTAAAACTTAAGATACTGATTTTTTATTTTAGATAAAAAATATTTTCTAGAATTCTCGTTTTTTTTTTTTTCTTGTTTGATGCACAGATAGCAAATTATATACAGCTGTTATTTTGCAATGTTAAAGACACACACATGCATAACTGCTGGAATTATAGTGTATTTTCTATCTGCATGTCTAATACTGGCTTCCTGGTGTGTCTTTTTATGTGTGTCATGAGTCCTTTATGTTATACTGTATGAATACAGGTGTTTATATAATTTAATTTCAAGGTGTTGATCTGTTCTGGACAAACAACATTTATTTCATGTTCTGGAGGAGGTTTCTTCCATTTTTCCAGTTTTCCTTATCCAAAACGAGGTTTTAAGCACAGAGAGGTTTTGTACTGTACAGATTATAAAGCCCCTTGTGGCAAACATGTGATATTGGACTGTATAAATAAAACTGTCTTGACTTGTATTATTTCATTGTAAGTTATTGTTTTGTAGTCTATTATTACAAAGTTTTGATTTTAAGATGTGCTTGTAGTGGACCTGTCTGCTTTTAATGGTTTTTCTTAGCCATTTTTTGAATATGCCATATCCTAAATGTGATCTGATGCAGTTTATTGTTGATTCTTTAAAATGTTCACTTCAACCTGCCCCCAGTTTGCTGATGAAATTTAGTCATTTGACTAAATTTACACTATATTTACACTAATGTGTAATTCCCAGATACATAAACTAAAAATGTGCCACCTTGTTTAAAGTCAGAAATAATAAACAAAGACGTCAGAATGTAATTTGTTTATTGTTATTCTGAATACATTTTCTGATAAATTAAGACTGTAAGATTATGAGTGCTCAGTAGTGGTGGCAGTGCACAGAGGTATATTATCTAAGATTGCTTCAAAAGAAAATTGCGGACAAAAACTATTTCCATTTTAATACTGCCTGCCTGCATAGTCTTACATGTGAAAACATATCAAAGTATGAATCAGTAATTAAATCAGATGGAGCAGAGTACAATTTGAAGGGGAAGTGACACTACTGAGGTCCCTGGAAGTGAATATGATCAAGCAAGGAGAGCACGTTTACAAAAAGCATTTTGACACGTTACAGTAGGAGATCCGGGTCCAGATTTGTGCTTGCTGGATCACTGTCACAAAGTCATGACTTACCGAGACCCTCGATTAGAACAGAGCCAAAGTTATAAGCAGCACCTGCTCTACTACTACAACAACAACTCAAAATGTCTGCAACGAATACGGTCAACTGCGGCATTTAGCAAAGAAAAGATCTTGCTTTTCTTAAAGAATTTCAGAAACTACTCATTTTAGATTTTGTCTGATTTCTTTGGCAAAACCTTCACTCAAAACAAACCAATTAACTTTGTCTAAAGGTCCAGACTAAAAATCCAACACATTTTTAATGTCTAATGAATCTTTTACACTGAGAACCTTTAACTACAAAGTAAAGATACTCATCCATTCACCTCGCAAAGAGATGCATATAAAAAAAAAAACAACAGGGATACTATGAGGGCATAAATGTCATTTCTGACTTTCTTGTACAATATGTACAATCATCTTTCAGTATTTTCATCTCTAAAAAAATTTAAAACACATATATACAAACACAAGGGTGACAAAACCAAAACGTTACAAAATATTCATTAAGTGGTAAAAGAAGTGTATGTAATCTATATTATAAATCACACTCCCTGATGTAAAGTAGCTCTCTGTGGCTATGTATAATATATGACTATGGTGCTACACTCATAAAGTCTTCTCTTTCAAATATTCATAGTGTCAGCTTATGCCCTTTTCATCGGACTTTCAGTTTTCTGTTTCTTCCTTAAACCAAACTTTCTTCTGACTTGTGTCTCCTTCAGCGTACTGTGCATAAAGTTTCTGTCTCAGCTCATTTTGAGGCCTTCTGTCTAGATTAAACTATCACCGTGAACCTCAGCACACTGTAACAGAATCTGCCTCTCTCCTTCTCTCCCCCAAACCATCCCCTCATCTTCTTTCCTCCTCTCCCCGTTACCCTCCCACATCATTTCCCCTACATCCTGCTGACCGTCACCCACCACCACCCTTTCCCACAGCTCGCCCTCCCCGGGCAGCTGTGAATCCTCCTGAGCCTCCCTGCCCCACTGCACGCCCGGCTGGGAAGCCAGGGAGGCTGTGGAGGCCAGAGTGGTGACAGAGCTCAGGGTGAGGAGGGTGCTCTGAGGGTCCACAGTGGACATGGATGTCCCAGTGCTGGCAGGAAGGGTGGAGAGCTGGATGAGCTGGGAGTGGCTGGTGTTGGAAAGGTGAGCAGGAGAAGCAGGGGTGAGTTGCAGTAAGGTGGGGGCTTGCTGCTGATGTGCCACCTGCACCACATGATGCGTGGGCAGCTGGAGGAACTGGCTTTGAGCTACATCAACCTGCGTCTGTGGAGCGAGCGGGAGCATCACCTGCTGCAGTGGAGTGAGCATAGCGCTCCCCCCGTCCTGGCTCTCCTGGCTGACAGAGGGCTGGTCGGGCTGGGTGAGCACTGGGACAGTCTCTGGTACTGGGGTGGGGCTGCTTATTACTGAGCCCCCATTAGCAGCTAGGGCTTCAGCTATGAGCACCTCGGGGTGGCTCTTGGCCTTGTGGGCAACAACTGAGTCCTTTTTCTCAAACTTTTTTCCACAAATGGAACAAGAGAACTGGTAGGAGGCTTCAGCATCGTGCTTCTTCATGTGCCAGTTTAAGGAGGCCTTCTGACGGCAGGTGAAGCCGCAGATCTCACACCTGCCACGGGGTGGAGACAAAGAGCAGGTCAAAGCCTTGAAGCTGAAGTCTGGCCGACACTTTACACTGTAATTTATTCTGAACAAGTGGTGGAAGAAGTACTCATTGATTCTATATACAATGTGTATTGCATTTTACATGATAGTTTATATTTTTTACATATTTTTATCTAAAAAGTAACTTGCAACTATAGCTGTCAGATAGATGTAGCAGAGTAAATTGTCCAATATTTCTATCTAACATTTAGTGGAATAGAAATATAGAGCAACAAAATGGAAAATACTCAAGAAGTACCTCAGAATTGTACTTTATTACAGTACCTGAGTGACATGTACTTAGTTACCTTCCACCACCTCTCAGAACATGAAAACTTGATTTCTCCATGCAAGCAACACAAAGAATGGTTGTAGTTAACATTAAAGAATGAATTAAAGACAATTGCAGGGTTATTTTAAATAGATCGTTCCTAAATAAAAAAGACTGAACTGAAATAATGAGCTTCCTGATAATACTGGACACAAGCCAGACTCTAATGTCTTCCCTGTCCAGAGTTGTGACGTTGTGACATGACGCTGTAAAATGTCGTGCCCACTCACTGTATTGGCTTCTCTCCTGTGTGGATCATCCTGTGCACAGCCAGGTTATGGGAGCTCTTGAAGGCTCGAGCACAGTATTCACAGATGTAGTCCCTTTGATCTGAAAGACAGACGCCAAAAACACAAGGATGTGATTGCTTGTTGTGCTCTGCTAGTAATTTCCAGCACCTCATAAATGGTAAAATTATTTTCATGAACAAATGCATCAACATAACACAGTTTGAAGACCGCCCAAATAAACATCTGTTCCCTGACATCACCTGTATGGTGTTTAGCATGGCGCAGCAGCTGCTTCTGCAGACGAAACAAGCGCCCACACGACGGGTGATCGCACACGTACTTCTTTTTTAGCAGGTGCTGGTATTTTATATGGTGCTGAGATAAAGAGAGGAGAGAAAAGTCAGCTGGATGAAGTGCCACTCCTTTACAGGTGAAACTATTTCAATCAATGAAACATCAACGCCACTAATATTGTTGCTATTGTGCGGTGCCAAATTTAAAGGGACAGTTCACCCCGAAAACACACTTACCTGTAGTCCTATTTATCCACCCAGGTTGTTTTGGTGTGTAATGGAACGAGACGGAACTCAGCATGTGTTGCTCAAAATACCATAAAATACATTTGCAAAACTCAATAATAAAGTCTCTTTCCAGTAATCATGACACGGTTTCTCAAGATAACCCACAGACCCTGTTGTGAGCACTTTCTTTTAGGAACTATTTTCTTTCTACCAAACTTCAGTCGTGTCACTGCGCAGAAGGAAGCCTGCATCTGCTCACTGACAAGAGGCTCATACTTGTGACGGCGCAGTGCGTCCTCCACTGTAACGTTAGCTAGCAGTATCAGTTAGCGATAAACTAACCTCCACAAGCTAGTAATGTCAGACTAGGGTTAGGGGAGTAGATGCAAGCTTCCTTCTGTGCAGTGATACAGCTGGTGGGTGTAGTTCCATAGAAGGAAAATAGTGCCATCTACGTCCATGATATTCAAGAGAAGGCAGACGTCTCCATATCTCCAGAACTCAGAAACTCTCTGATTTTGGGGTGAACTGTCCCTTTAAAACTGTGCCTTTAAAAATGATTTGGGGTTGTCATGGTTAGAGCTGACATGATGGCAAACCTGTAGGTAGCGTGGGTGAGCCAAGACAGTACCACACCCCTCCATTTCACAGCGGACATACTGCACTGGGGGCTTTTTCCTGTGAAGAAAGAACAAAGGGAAACCATGTGATAATCACACTTGATCCAAACAGGACTAGTCATCAATAGTGAATAATACAATTAAGACTGTTACCTTCGTTTCGGCAGACGAGGGGCTTTCTCATCTTTTTGTTGTCTACCTCTCCTAAAACAGATTGCAAAACAGACTTTGAATTCTAAATCAGACACTTTAATCTGTCTTCCCAAACTTCCGACTGTCGTTAACAGTCATGAATCTCCCTCTTTTACATAATTTGATTGTCCTCTGATACTAAACATGTTTTGACCAGCTCCCTTTTCCTCTTGACTTCATATAATCTAAAATGTGTTCACTTTGACAGATGGAAAGGAGAAGACAGCTATGTCTGCTAGCTCAGTGTGGGCAGCCATCAGTGCTTCTGTGCTTTCCGTGAACTAATTATCAATCCATGCTTTGCTTACTTCTTGGGAGGCTCTGCATTACTGCCTACTCCATCTTCGCTCATCTTGGCTGACTGGTCCGTTTTTAAGTCATTTTCTTCTTCCTCCTTTTCTGACTCCTCTTTCTTGACCTCCTTTTGTTGTAACGTTGCACGCCGCCTTGATTTTTGCCTAAGGAGTTTAGAGATGAAGCAGAATTCACTACTGACATTCTAGATCAAGATGGCAGTCTTCATATAAAGCAACATTCATTATGAAAAGGCGTTGAGCTCAACGTACGTCTTTGTCTCGGGTTTATAGATGAGGTCATTTGGGTCATCTCTGAATGGAAGGCCTACGTCAAGAGTGTCTGGATCTGCAACGCTAACATGGACATCAACATCATACGGGCCACAATGAAATTCAAATGGAAAATCAAACAGAAGATCAGCATTTTCTCTGCTGCTTATTTGATGTGTTACACCACTCACTTGTCGTTGTTTCCTTTCAAAACACCTGTTTCCTCTCCTGAAAAACAGAGATAGTTTCTTTGGAGGGGGGTTTACAGCCTTACTGTACTGATATTTGTATGGTTGTACAATGTGGAGTAAAAATAATGCAACTGTGTCTTTGTCTTACCACATGATGAAGCCTCCATTTCTGCCTCAGGCTTGCATGCTGTTGCTGGTGTTTTGCGAGTGGCTCGGGCTGGACGTGTCCCTTTGCCCTTTCTAGATTTGGCGGTATGTTTGGATGCTGAGGACGTCCCATGTGTTAGTGACAGATGTAAAAAAAATTGCTGGCACAAAACTCCTGCTTGCAGATGAAAAGGACTTAAGTATATGTCTTTTTACCTTTTTTGGCTGTGGGCTTCTTTCTGGTTGGTCTGTGTGAGAAAGAGTCTAGAGTAAATGACAGCCAGGTACAAATCAAAATAAACCTGCAGTACACCAAGGAAAATACACAGTATACGTTGACTCAAGTGCCCTTTGACAATGAACAAGGTCAGGATACCGAGCACAGACAGGAAAACGCATGCATTCAGCTCATTTGTTTTGGTTTCAGTGGCTGGTAAACCTATAGCTTTAAGAAACCCCGCACACCTCCGACAATTACAGCATCAAGCCTCCTTCCAGTGCAATCTCACAAGTGCTTCAAAGGAGCCTCTTGAAAGTGTTACAGCGATGTTGTTACAATCGTATTGTATTTGCCGTTGCGCTCTCACTTACTGCAGTACAGGTGTGTTTTTGGAGCGTGATCCCGTCGGTCTTCCACGTCCACGGCGCAGACTTGGAGGTTTTTTCTCGTAATTGGCATTTTGGGACTCGCCAGTCCTGCCAGCTCCAGCTCCAGCTCCCCTGGCACGCAAAACACGAACAGGACCCTCGGTAGCAGACCGAGAGTCACCGGAGTCCGCGGAGGTCACCGCGGTAGTCACGCGCCTTATACTTGCTCTTCTCCGGCTGGACGGTTCAGTCGAGTCCGGGGATGGCTTAGCGGCCTCCGTTGAGTCGCCGGTTGTCTCAATCCCGGGACGAGCGCCTGAAACCTCGTCTTCCTCCGACTCCATTCGTCTCTTATTTAACTGTTATGATACTACACACTTTGTTATTACTTAATTGTGAAGATAGAAGATTTAAGACCAACGTAACGTAGAAGGCCCTAGTGGGACCAAGTTTTGTTAGCTCGGTCAAGAGTAAAATATCAGTCACTACGCAAGCACTTCATTAACTCGCTCATTAATTAAAAAGTTACTATTTATGATGAATATAATTTCACAAACATTCAGCGTTATTTACTTCTTAAAGCTATAGCAAACCTCATATTTCTTTGGCAGAGACTCAGCCTGTTTGGGATGCGTCTCCTTTAAGAACAGCAGCAGTAAAGCGGATAAGCGAACGCAGTACGTTTGCGCTCACGGGCTTCCATACTCAGTATGTAGGCTGGTTATAGGAAATGTAGTTTTTAGTGTTTCTATTCATTTATGTTTGTATTGTGCCAACCCCGTTAAAATATGAATCCATCGCAGTTATTTTGGTCCTGTAAATAATTAAATACTATTAAGCACTACTAAAAGGAAAAAATAATTAAATATTTAATATAATTCAAATATAAAGGATTAAAAATAATCTTTTAGAATTGCACAGCATACGTAAATTACACTTAAAATAAATGGATATAGATACCACTATTACTTACGTCTTTTATTCTTATAGCCTTGTTCATTACATTTTAAGCATAAACATTGTAATCAAATATATTAAAAAGTTATGATTGGACTCTGATCTACATGATTTATGTCTCAGCAAGAAGAAGAAATTGTAAAACATCAGGCCATTTCCCAGATCCCTGCACTGGCTTCCTGTGTGTCAGCTAATTGATTTATTGGTTTATAAAGAGCAGATCTTATGATCTGTTGGGACAATATGAACCATCCAGACAGGTTTGTTGTTTCTGTGCACCACGTGGAAAAAAAGATGCATTCTGTTTCAACTCTGTTTTTTAATCATGGCTTAAAGCTTCTGTTTACCACTGTCTTTTACTAAGCTTACAGGGGTGAATGTGGGTACCAGTGTCAGAGTATGCAGGGTACGTTGTCAACAAAAACTCCCCTTGGTAAATAAAGTTAAAAAAAAAAAATCAATGTTCTTTGATTTTGTTGTTTCTATGCTTTGAATACAAAACTTCTCCTGCATGAAATGTCTTCAGCTATCAGCCACTGAATCGAGTCTGTGAAGAGTGTTCTATCAGGCCTAATTGAATCCAAAGGGATTTTTATGCTCCATATACGGAAGCCAAGGACGGTCATGCTTTCAATTATTTGACTGACCTGATCTGATCTGAATGTTATCCTGAACAGAAAGACACAAGGCATTTTCTGCGTTGATTGAAGTACAGTCTGATGCACTGATAAATAATGGCTACTTGACATAAAACGCCCGTCATAAAAAGTCTCATACGATTTGCTTTGAAACTCACAAACCCAAAGTGTGTACGGTCCACTTTATGAATCTTAAAATATCTTGTTGGCTTAAGAAATCGGTGTTTTGTTTTCTTGAGATAACAAAATAATTAACTTGTGATCTCAGGATAATGGCATGAGAAAAAATAGCTGCAAGCAAAAGGATACCTTTACACACACTGGATTCTTCCTCTATGCTTAATTTAATGTCACCTTCCATTGCTCTTTATTGTCCAGACTTTACTTCCAGCTTTTATTCGTCACTGCTGTGTGATTTCAGCTGATAGCAGGTAGAACTGGTTTTGTGAGACAGCTTAAAATGATTCCTCTTTTTTACTTTTGCTTACGCTTATCAGTGTGCTGAGGATTCATGCAAGATTTCAGTGATGTTGATCAATAGCCAATTGTGTTGAAAGGTGAGTGGAATTTTTAGATTTTATGGCTCAGTCTTTAAAGTGTTTGAAATCATATGAATGCCTTTGTCTGCTTGTTCAAGTAGGTTCAGGGTGCAGTCGACCAGTTGTGCAAGTTTGATCAGGCTGAGCTTTCAGGACGTTTTATATGAAGGTTTGAGCTGAATTTTTAGATGTTTTGTGAAGGCAGTTCTCCAGAAGTAGAAGAAGAGGACAAAGGGGAGTAAAATTGTGATTGTGTGTTTCCACTCATCTGTTTTAATGTGCATTTTCAATTTCAAATGCTGGGAATATTCTTGAAATGTCACAGTTTTTATGGTGGGCTGAGGTGGAAAAGGTGGTATTTTGATAAAAGCTAACTTGACTAATGACAAGGTGGTTGACAGTCTGCAGTGTCGACTAGTTGCCTTAACAGTGTTGATCAACTTGAATGACTCAGCATTTTCCTGTGCTTCCTGAAAGGTCTCCCAGCATGCTCACAGATGGATGTTTGAAATACCTGTTTAGTCATTTCCTATTGGTGCAATTCAACCTTGGACTCATAAAACATTTTCTCATCAAATGACTTTAAATAAATACCCATTAGAGGGAGCTGATCTGGATTTTCACAAGTACTGGTAATTTAAGCTGTGTTTGAGGCAAAAAATGTAATACAGTTGCAGGAACAATACTTTCCCCTCACATTTTAAGATGTTTGATTTGAAAGAGAGCTTGTTCTATTTATGACTATTCTAATTATTCATTAACTCCCTCTGCTCTCTCTTTCGTTTCATTTCTATGACTCACTCTGTACTGAGTGTGTTGTCAGAGTGATTGTTATTTGGGATGCTTTAACTGCGCGCTCACCCTCATGCCCCTGGGCGCATGGAGAGCTGTTTTCTCGCCTACTCTGCTCTATGCTGGACCATCATCTCCGCTTCTCACAGTTGTAGGTTTTATGTTGTTTTCCAGTCTCATTCCCTTATGGTGAATATCAGGTATTGTACTATCTGGGCCATCTGTGCACATATGATGCACTGTGATGCACTATTACACACTGGCGAGGTATGGACTGGTTATTGATTTCTCATAAAGTGGGTGTGTGTTGTGTGTGTGTAAATCCAGTGGGGCATGGACCACATCCTGCTTTACCCTTAATCCATTAGCAGTAGCCTTAGAGGGCGTAGCCTTTACAAAATAGAACGTTATTTACATCCCATAAATGCCTATTATGAAAAAGCCTTCAATGACCTCTCTGACAGTCTCAACACAAATTAAAGATTAGGCTCCTAGGAGTTATTATTCATTGCATTGCATTGCATAGTCCTATTTATTTTGTCCCATCAATGACGATGGATGCTACTTAAGTCTTGGCATAAATGCACGTTACAAATGTTGGTTGGTTATTTAAATTTATAATGTTTTAAAGGAGAATACCTCATTGTTGAGTCATTTTGCCATTCATGCAATGTTAATTCATTCTACAAACCTTATGCTTTTGAATTTTGCTTTAATAAAAATTGGCAGAAACAGAAAAACACAAAACAAAATAAAATACAGTATACAGGAGTTTGATTGAGGGCATGTAAAAACACTAGGGATGCTTAAGTACCAGTGGTGGAAGAATGCAATCCACAACACATCATCTCATACATTTTTCAAACTGCTTAAGTACCTTCAGACTAAAAGGCAAGGGCGCAAGTATGCAAGACAGGTAGAACATACTGTTGACATAAGGTGTTTGACTGCAAATAACAGGAGACAAATGCCTTGAAATGTGTTGCTTTTTGTCTTTGCGTTGTTTTTAGATATGCCTGGTGCTCATGCAGAACCATCACTTAGCGCCATGAACTGTGGATTTTTTCTAAGCCTACTGGCAGGTGAGTCAGATTACATCACATCAGTTGTTGCCTGACATGACTAACTTTATATGTATAGCCCGGCCGACGTCAGACGTGCCAACTAGATAAAGCCACACAATATTCTAGGGGGAAAAAGGTACCAAAAAGAAAATCTCTAATGGATTATACTGTCACATTAATCTGCAAAGCCTTGAGTCCAGCTCCCAATATAAAGAGCCCCATAATTTAATAGCTTAAAGTCAAACTGAAATTGAAATTCTCCTCACTCATTTTGTGTAAGGAAACATAAACTATGATGATACTGCAGCTGTTGTGCACATTTTTCCCATTTATGGCAGCTATATACACTATTTTTACAAGTTCTTTCAGATAACACAATGCCTAAAAATTTGTACATCATTTGGGAAAAATGTAATAGTAAAAAAAATCTCTGCAGAGCTTACATCCTTTAATTGTCTTCATCAGTTGGAAACCATAACACAACAAATGTTGAAGATGAATAATTTGCACTCCTGCCACCTGAAAGGAGGCAAAAACTTCCTAGTGTTGCTATTTTAAGTTGCATAACATAGGCAGGGTAGGAATTTGGTGTCAACAGCATTACTCATCTTGAAACCTATTTTTGTCTGTAGTGGAGTTCACTGAATGAATGTTTATCTGACAAATGTGCTGCTGAATCCATGCCAAAATAATCTGGACTGCTCTAATTGCAAATCAAGAATCCCAACAATGCCAAATAAATGTGGTCTTCAATACTCTGAATTCAATATTAGGCCAACAGACGGACATTTAGTCAAATTATATTAGATTTCTTTCGGGAATAGCACAGTAGGATAAACAACATGGGCATATATTATTATTTTCGGGAGGATTATTTGGTCTTAATCTTGATTCTCTTACGTGTTCTTCTGGGACCTCTGCTTTTCCTCCGTTCTTCACTCCTTTCTTCTCAACACATTTTCATCTCTCACACAGCTGTCTGCCCACCTCACTTCATGGCCACGTCCTCCACTGAGGTTCCTGAAATGAACTCAACAAATGCTTTGAACTCTACGGTACCATGGGTCAGTAGACTGTCAACTCTGCAGCCATTCAACACAAAACATTCATCTACACCAAGAACACTGACAACACCAACAACTCCTCTCAAGAAGTCAAATATGTTTACTTCAACTACAGTTACAGCATCCAGCTCTAAGAGTAAAGAGGAAACTGTAGGAGCTTCAGTAATGGCAAATGTGACTGGAGTCAAAGGAGGAACACCAGAACCAATGGAGGAAATTAATACAACACCCAAAGAGAAAAGTCAAAATATAGGCACTGTCAGTGAAGGAAATACTGTTTCACACATCACACCTGTGACTGCTCTGGATGGACCTGGCCAAACCAGTCCATCATCTGATATGACCACAAGTCAGACAACTTCAGAGTCATTAGTGGTAAACCCTGATCCCCTGCATCCGGAATCAATTAAAACCACTGAGAAACAAACCACAGAACTCATTACAATGAAGAGTTCACCATTATCAGGATCAACTGCTGCAGCAAATGAAAATAATTTATCTACACTGAATGTAACCTCAGCTACAAAACAAAGGCATCTCTTTATAGCAACTATATCTACAGCACCATCAACTACAACAGCAACAGAAACTACATCAATAGAGCACGAATCCACCAAAACTCCAACACAAGTTAAAAGCTCTGAAGCAGAACAAAGAACAACAGTTGTAGCTACAAAATCCAACACATCGCCAACACGAAATACTGTATCACTGACCCCAATGTCTATGCTTACACCAACACAAACAACACCGTCTGTGGAAAAACCAATACAAACAACTGTTACATCATCAGCACCAAAACAAATCACTGAATCTGCATCATCAGCATCTACCACAACACCACCACAAACAGCTACAACATCCACAATGCACCCCACAGCAATAACACACAGAGCAGCTGTGACAGACGAGTCAAATAATGTGACGGCTGAAGTACAAAGTACAGGATCCACAACAATTTACAGCACAGCATCTACACAAATTACACAAACTACAGCAAAAGCATTCGCCCCACAGACAGAAACTACAACATCCAGAACAGAAGAAACATCAACAAGAATATTTCCCACAACACTAACAGCAACACTAAGGACCGGAGTCACAACAGGTACAGCTGCACCACAAACTTCAGCATCTGTCACAGAACAATCCCGAGCACATTATACAGCATCTTCAAGACAATCAACCACAACACAAACAGAAAATATAGCATTTCAAACACAGCTCAACACAACACCAGCCGAAACAATGCATGTTGTAAAAGAATCCAACGCACCACTAACTACTGAAACACCTGTGTCATCACAAAGTGCACTGACACAAAGCACTCTATTTGTAACAAATAAACTCAATTTACCTTCGACAGAGGTCACAAAGTCTCCATCAACTCAGTTAATCTCAGCTTTATCACAAAATAGAACATCCACCACAGAGTCAACAGTAACACAGCTGCACACAACATCTCCACAAAGTGCAGCATCCATTACAACAGAATCAAAATCAATACAAGCAACACCAGCACGATCCATATCTCCCTTAATGGACCTGACAACCACAGAAACTACACCAACTGTGGTAACACCACTCCAAACTACAGCTAGCAAAAGAACAGAAAGGCAAACCACAATTCATGCATCACAATCAACCGAACAAAAACTACCAGATGTGGCTACAACACTAACACACAGCATGCCAGTTACAAAAGGGTCAGCCACAACGCCACAACAAACCACTTCAACACAAACCACATCATCTGTACCAGCACCAACACAAACCACAACTGATCGATCTGCAGAGAGAAGATCAACACAAAGTACAGCATCTGTGACATCACAAAGCCCAATTTCAGCATCGCTGGCGGTTGGACCACCCACCACAAGTCACAACCCAACAAGAAAACACAGCACACCATCTACAAGGGAGTCAAGGACTCTTCAGACACAGGCCGCAGTATCAACAAGAGCATCATCCACGAAATCAACCACATATAAGACACCCACAACAAATTCACCACAATCAACAACTCCACTGCAAACTACATCTTCTGTAAGAGGAGAATCAAAAGAAATATCGACCAACAGACCTGTATCTGTATCTACACAATCTGAAGATTCCCTGACAGCATCCCCTACTCAATCTATAGCATCTAAACCTGAAACAACCATAAGAACAACACCTTCTGTACCATCCACAACATCAGCAACAGCTAAACAAGACAAGGCAGAATCTGTCATAACACCACCTCAAAACACTTCAACACAAAGTACACCATCTGTGACAACGCCACCAATTACAGCATCTGTAACAACAGAACCAGCAACATCACAAACATCAGTACTGCCTGCAGCTTCAAAACAAAGGCCTGGATCAATAACAGTTCACAGCTCGCCACCAACACACAGTGGATCAGTCCCTACACCAACACAAAATGCATTGACAACACAAACTAGAGCATCTGTGGGAGCAACGTCTACAGCAACATCAACAGAGCTAATTTCACAGACAACAGCATCATCAAAAACACTGACACAAACTACACCATCACTGATAACACCACACCAAAGATCAACACAAACTAAAGTTATAACCACACCGATCACATCACTGACCCAGAGCTTTCCTTCTGCTTTAGAGACAACCTCTCTGTTAACATATTTCACAACACTATCCACAGTGGCGCCAACACTATCTAAAGCATCCCTGACATCTGTTAGAGAGACTACCAAGCAACCAAGAACATCATCTCCAAACTCATCAGCATCACCCATCACACCAAGTGCATCATTAAGTACACAAACTGGTGGGCACTCCTCAGAACGTCCTGAAACATCAACCTTACAAACTACACACTCAACAGGCATCCCCTCTGCTCCACAAAGTGTCTCATTAGTCCTCAGCAAAGCATCACACAGCACAGCGTCTTCAAGCCCAACACCCCTGCTGTCCTACTCAACCACAGAATCAGTGCATTCATCTCTTACATCACCTCAAACAACATTGATGTCTGTATCAACGGATGGGACGCCTACCCAAAGTCCAGGAACTGTTGTTGTTAAGGAAAAAGTGAATGGCTCTTTAACGACTACACCAACAAACATGTCAAACACTGGACCTGCAACAGTGCCATCCAGTTCTTTGTCATCAGCTGGAGTTGAGTCTCAAGCCACATTAACCAACTATCCAACATCAGTCTTTCAGCCTGTGACAGCAATAACAGAGGCAGACTGGAGCTCTCTTCAGCCTTTGTCCTTTTCCGCAGATACTTCGACCCTAAATCCTGCCAACGCAACACAGCTGCACACTGATCCTACTTCTGTTCCCTTATCTGAGGGGAATACAGTGTTTTTCAAATACAGCCCCAAAATCGCTGCCGTGAGGCTCCTTGTCTTTGATTACCCAACTGTGATCCGAACCTCAGTCCCAGTTTCAAATGTCATCAATGAGGAGCAACACGAGCCAGGTCAGGACAACACAAGTGAGGTGATTACAAAGGATTTTGGGGAATAGTTTGACATTTTGAGAAACACCCTTATTCACTTGGGTGAGGAGATTGATTTCATGGCCGTGTGGTAAATATGCTCTAGCCTCCATCCCACAATAAGCAAATATATTATATGTGATGTCACTGATTCACCTGAGGTTTCTCACACTGTATGTTAGTTTTCTTAGCTCAGCTGTCCATTGATCATGAGCAGTGAACCCTGAAGCACCTATAGGATGGCAGTGACGTAGACAGCTTACTCAGCCACCAAAGCAAAGGGTGGTTACAGCGAGGATTGTTAGAGTAAGCCAGGCACTGAATGATGTCCGTAGACTTTCTTCCCACGTTTGTGGAGGTTAGGCCAGTTACACCCATGTTTCCTCCCTCTGTCTGTGTCCTTTTCAAAGATCGCACTCAAGTTTTACTGTTGAAAATAATATTCTTATCACATGATTGATATTGAAAGATATTTTTTGTTTCTATTTCCTTATATTTATTTATTTTTATTATCCCAAGTCTTTGTTTATGGGCTCCATTGCCAATTTCCAGATAAATTAAAATGTCATTCTGTTGTTTAGATATTGAGGTGTGACATTTTTGAGGCCCATTGGGATTTCTTATCTGATTTGGAAAATTGTTGTCTCTGGTCTCTTTGTTTCTCTGTATCTTATATCTATAGTTCTCACCTAACCGCTGCTGCAGAGGTGTGCCTTCATCTACTTTAACAAGGAGATTTGATTTGACTTGAGCCTTCCTTCACGCGGAGTTTTGTTCATTGACTTTCTGATATTTTCATGATCTTATCGACTCTTATCGAATTTGTGCTCGTTTTACTTTCTCCATTCAACCCAATGGTTCATTATTTTCTTTTGTTTTCTAATCTTCTCAAACCAGTGCCTTTGCTGTTGAGGACTTTAATTGCACTTTAAATAAATGAACTATTAATGGAAATATACTGTATGCTGCATCATATTTCATTTTTCCTTTCTTTGGATGTCCACAATATCTGTAGTTATCTGTTACTATCTGACGGTACTCCCAAAAAATGTTGCACAAGGTGATAGATAGATAGATAGATAGATAGATAGATAGATAGATAGATAGAGCATCAGTCATTTCAAGAAGAAGCTTAAAGAAACTAAATTTCACAGATGGAGGCCATCAATAAAAAATGCTAGTACTGAGTATTATTTATTATTTATTGTGTATTATCACTAGGACAGCTATCAGTGACAGGTGATCCAGCTGTCTTTTGTCATCAGAAACTGACACTGCTTTACATGACAACTGAGAAGGAAGGGCGTCTCATTTTACCAAAACTTTTTCCCTCGACTCCGCTCTTCTTTGGATCTCTTCCTCAAGTCTTCAGTGTGATGGATGATGAGACAAGGAAAAGATGTAACCAGTATCTCAAGTGTGGTGAAACTTATGCCCTATAAGACTGAGGAGCCAAGAAACTGACAGATAAACAGCTAACATCCTGTACAACAGCAATACCTACTGTGTTCTTTAATCAGAGGGATCAAGCCACCGCTTACAGATTTCAAAAAGAGGTTATTGTATGCTTCTGATACCATTATAAACAAGTGTCTGTACCTTGCCAGGAGAGAATATGAAGCATGCATTGCAGAGGAACTTTGCTTTTCTGCTATAATTATCACTGCTCTCTTCCCCTGCAGCCTGGAAGCACGTGCAGACAGATCTGCAGCTTGATCCAAACCAATGAGAGCAATTAAAAATGTGATGAAGGGTTTTGTGGCAAATTCAATTAGAACTTGTAATTGCTTCCTGAGCTAGATCCTCTTGCACCTGTTTTTCTTAGGCAAATGATTCAGTTCAGACTACATGTTTTGTTGTTGTGCTTTTAGTGTTTGTGTGTCAGTGCATTGAAACACTACATAATATAATGTAAATGCAGCCTCTCTGTATCAGTTTATTTTCTGTGCTGTTGAATAAATTAGGTAAAAACAAAGTCAGCAGTGGCCATCATTAACATTTTGGAACTGATACCAACTAGAATGTTAATTACTTTCTTCAGGATCTATTGAACTTCATGTTGATCAGCTGTTTGACATAAACTTAGTGGAAAGTGGAATACAGGACATTTTTATCACAAGACAAAAGGAAGGGTGTAAACTGTGAGACTGAGCTTAGACAGTGGCAGGTGGCACCCTGTTATTCCTGATTTGATATTGTTCTTGTCATGACGTTTCTGAAATATTTGTCATCTCTGAGGCACATTATTTTGTTGAAGTAGTACAAACACTCAAAGAAATTTAGATTTTGAATTTATTTTTATCTGTTCACTTAACAAAATGATCTCTGGTGGTCTCTGTCTTGTGTTGAGCCTAATATTCATTTGCAATGCAGAGGTGAAACACTGAGCGGAAAAGGATTATAAGGATTAGAATATGATTTAAATTGATATATAATATTAAAAGACTCCTTTTCATAGACCTTGTTAATCTTTACAAATAAGTCCATAACTGTGTCCTGGCCAGATTGTTTCTGCTTCCTAGTGGTAGAGTTGTCTGCTTTACTAGTGCTACATGCGAGTAGAAGTTTATATTTAGTCCTTGTTTCTCTGTGTCTTTTCTTGAGCTCAGTGTCTCTGCCTCCACACTGCCCAGCCTCTTGCCTCCACCTGCCTCAAGCTTCTAGTCCACAACCATCACCACCTAGTTTCATGTGTGCCTCCATCACCATGTGCCTTCAACACTGTACTCACATC
Source organism: Chaetodon auriga (assembly GCF_051107435.1). NCBI lineage: Eukaryota > Metazoa > Chordata > Actinopteri > Chaetodontiformes > Chaetodontidae > Chaetodon > Chaetodon auriga. Next base: position 8,680,631 of record NC_135097.1, on the reverse strand, counting down.
ACCTGAGCTCTGTGCACGCTAGCCTATCTCTGAGCTGTAGCCACAGTACAACAACAATGAAAAAAACATTTTGGGGTACATCTTGTTATCTGATTGTACTCCCAGCACAATTTACCTAATTCATCAAGTATATCTTCTTAGTACAATTAATGCTATATCACATGATTATTGCCTTTCCAGTCTGAATAGTGAATGTCTGATATGCAATGACTCACAATAACCTTTCAGTGAGGGAGGAGCGAGTTTTTTTTTTTCTGTTCTGTAGAGTTTTTATTGTTGTTATTGTAGGTTTAAATATACGAGACAAAAATAATCTGCCTTGAATGAATACATAAGTCACAGGATCACCAACAGTGTCTGAGTGACAGCCGATCTCTTGGAGGCACAATGTGAAAAGAACGCAGGGATCAACCACATAGACAAAGTCGTCACTGTTATGTAACATTTAAAAATAGACCAGCAGGATACATGTCCACTGAATATCAATTGATTGGATGAGGACACTTGAGAATAAACTCTTCCTGAACAAGACAAACCTGATCATAAACGTGAATCTAACATTAATGCTCAGCTTTAATCTGTCATCATGGGGAAAACTGTAATCATCACTCATTTGACAGTTAAGGCAGACTGCTCTTATACATTTTTTTTTTTTTATCAAAATATTACATATTTGTTCTCAAAATCTAATTTTCCCCCTCAATATGGCTTTAATACTCTGTCATAGGGTTGTCAAGTATTTAAAAGACCTTTTAATGTAATTTTAATTGGATGAATCATGTAGGAACTCCATAAATGACCTGCAGCTTTACTTGTCTTTACAACAATATGATGCAATTGTTAACTTGAAAATAGTTTATTTTCCACTGACATTGAGATTGGAAGATAGATATTCACCATATATTAATATACAAATCTTATACTGGATCATATTGATGTCATATGGATTTACACTTACTCATATTATGAGGAAATGAAACTGAAATGCTATCTGTTTGAGTTGTCCATATAAACATTGTTTTGTGTATTAACTGTATCATCTACATACAGATTTACAACAATACCCCCAAATATCACATGCAATATGCGTTCAATATGCAATTCCTGAATAATATCACTGTTTTTTAACTTTGCTTGCAGTTCTCCCGGTCATACCATTTCATTAAAATCGTATTTGTTTATCATGAGTTGCAACACTGGTGGAACATCTTTCAGTATTCACATAGGTTGAATGTACCAGCAGCTTATTTCACAAAAGAAGGGAGTGTGTCATGGTATTGAGCCAAGAAAATGACAGACTGACAGATGGAATTCTGTATCCAATAGATGGTTTTGTTCATCATTAAGGCGTCACAAAATTTCGGAAAATGAATCACTTATGAGTCACGTTATTAGCCTTTTTTCCATTTCAATATATAAAGGCCTGAATTGATGTAAAATGACACTAAAATAAAGCAGAAAGAAAAGGAGAATTTAAAACTTTTCATCAAAAATGTTTTATTTTTCAGTCTATATGAACACTTTTCTACATTATATACTGTGTGTGTCTGCATGTTGAATGTTTGTGTGCTTAGTTCTTTATTGTACCAATAAACTCTCATGTATAGAAATTCATTGTAAGTTACTGTCATATAGATTACTTGCATTTTTTGCTGTAAAATCTTGCTTCAGTGGTTCCTCTTGAATTCTTCTTGCTGACTTGAATTAAAAGTGCGATAATTTTGTTCCCTATCTCCATTATCATGGCACAGTTTTTCTCCCCCCGTTCATTTTTTCCATGATCCCTATCAAGCAAGCGGCTGCAATCCATTCTTTGTGAATTCACCCTGAAATATACTCAAATAATGAATGAAAGTAATTTGCAGATTCAATGCAGTATACTCAAAAAAAAAAAAAAAAAATTGTTTTATCTAAAACACAATTGGGCATTAGTACAAGGAACAAAAAAACATCACATTAAGTTTTGATTATAGTAACTGTTTCAATTTTTTAATATGCTGATTTTGTACAGGATCCTATTGACATCATGGACTCAGAGAAATATGAAGAAATGAAACAGATACTTTTCTTTTGATCTGTCCATATAAACATTATTGTTATGTATTCTAACTGTATTGTATCATCTATTTTCAGATTGACTGATGATAACTCCATATATCATGTACAGTTTTCACAATCATATTACTGTTTGCTTTTCTTGCATTTTTCTGCACTTCATTACCATTTCACTAAAACTCTAGACTTATTTCTCTGTCATAACTTACTGTCACAGTGGTGGAACTTCTTTCAACATTCACACAAGTAGAATACACTTGCAACAAAAGAAGGGAGTGTGCCGTGTTACTGAGCCAAGAAAATGACAGATTGATGAATTCTGTATTTTGTGATCTGGGTTTGTGCATAGCTATGGTGTCACAACATTTCAGAAAAAATTCTTGCCAATGTGTCTTCTAAGTGCTTTACAAAAGCATGTCAGAAGTACCGTGACCGGGATGAATGAGAATCTTCACAGACATACCCTTGTGTCACGTCATTAGCCTTTACTCTGTTCCTGTATATAAAGGCCTTAATATATGTGGACTGTCACAAAACGTGAGAGGTTTACAGCATCACAGAGGTGACCTGGACTGAATTAGAAAACAATGAAATAATAAAATAAAATCTAAAGCAGATTGAAAGGGGACATTTATAACTTTTAACCAAACGTCTTTTCATTTTGGGTAAGTTCATTTTAAAAACAGAGAAAGTAATGATTCTAGTAAGCAGTTATTGTCATACAAATGCTTTGGCCAAGCAGCACATGAGAGTAAGTCTGTGTAATGTTTGATTTATAGATTCAAAGGCTTCAAAGAGTCCAAAGACAAGATGGATGTTGGATGGACCATATCAATTTTGTTGATTCTAACAGGTAAGCTGAGTGATGCAAAATTGATTTCCTTTGTGCTAGTGTCTTGATTAAAGATAATGGAAGAGGTGTAGAGAATGACGGAAAATAAGGATAAGGCAGAGTTCTCTCCGATCAAATATTTATTGTTTAAAACACGTTAGGGTCCAGTAGTTCCCTGATATCACAATCAATTCCCAATAAATAAAGACTGTGTTTTAGTAATGTGCGATGAAGCAAAAATTGAGTAAGGTTACCTAGAGTTTAATGTGCCTTGGGCACTCATTTAAAACAATGGCTGAAAGTTTTAGACTTCATCCAAAGCATAATTTTATATATTTTAATATATATTTAATATGTTATGTATGCCATTAGAAATGTCATGCCTTGAGAAGTAGTTATTTTAAAAATCAGTTTGAACATGAAACCACTCTTCACCTTGTAAATAGTTGCAATGGATTTGGCAAAAACTGTGGCAACAACAATTCCTGCTTCACCGGCAACAAAAACAACACCTGAAGAGAAAACAACATCAGTATTAGCAACACAAGCTGTCACAAAAATGGCAGAAACAACACCTCCTATTATGATAGTGGTAGCAACAATGACACCCGCAATTACAGGAAAACAAGTATCGACAACTGCTGTTACAACAAGAACTACGAAACCTGGCGTGATGACAACTGCCAAAACGACAACGCCTCATACAACAACGGTTGCAATGACGTCTCCTATGACAGCAACTTTAGCATCAATGACAACTGTTTCGACAACAACTGCAGCAACAACTCCTACTGTGACAAAAACGGTGGCACCAGAGTCACCTGCTTCAACAAAGGAGGCAAAGGCAACATCCTCAGTGATGACATTTGCGAAAACTACGAAATCTGTGATGACAACAACTGTGGTACCAACAACACCTGCTGCGACATCAACTGAAGCAACAAAAACAAATGCTGTGACAATCACTGACTTCAAAACAACATTGGCACCAGCAACACCTGTGTCAACAAGTGCATCAACTACAACACCTTTGCTGACAACAAGTGGTGAAACGATGAATGCTGATATGACAAAAATTGTAGTACCAGCAACACAGGCTTCAACAACTGCAGTAGCAACCACTACGGAAAGCACAAAGCCAACGACAGCAACAACTGTTGCCACAACACCTGTATCCACAACAACTATGGCACCAACAACACCTGAGTCGACAACAACTGCTGTGAAAACAACAGTGGCAACAACAACACCTTCTGTGACTGAGAATACACCACGTGTCATAACAACAACCATGGTACCAACAACAGCTGCTTCAACAACTCCAGGAACAACCACTGCAGAAACTACAAAGCCTACTGCAACAAAGATTGTTGTCACAACACCTGTTTCCACATCAACTGTGGCATCAACAACATCTGCTTCGACAACAACTGTTGTGAAAACAACAGTGGCAATAACAACTTCAATGAATGAAACTACAACACCTTCCATTGCAACAACCATGGCGCCAACAACACCTGCTTCAACAACTACAGCAACAACCACTGCAGGAACATCAAAGCCTAGAACGGCAACAATTGTTGTCACAACACCTGTATCCACGACAACTGTGGCACCAACAACACCTGAGTCGACAACAACTGCTGTGAAAACAACAGTGGCAACAACACCTTCGGTGACTGAAACTACAATACATGCCAGAACAACAATTATGGTACCAACACCACCTGCGTCAACAACTGCAGTAGCAACCACTGTAGGAACAATGACGGCTTGGACAGCAACAACTGTTGCTATGACACCTATATCCACAACAACTGTGGCACCAACAACAACTGCTGTGAAAACAATACTGCCAACCACAACCCCTTCGGTGACTGAAACTACAACACGTGTTATAACAACAACCATGGCACCAACAACAGCCACTTCAAAAACTGCAGTAATAACCAGTGCAGAAATTACAAAGCCTACAACACAAACAACTGTTGCCATGACACCTGTATCAACAACAACTGTGGCACCAACAAAACCTGAGTCGACAACAACTGCTGTGAAAACAATAGTGGCAACAACAACACCTTCGGTGACTGAAACTACAACACGTGTCAAAAAAACAACCACGAAAGCAACAACAGCTGATTCAACAACTCCAGCAACAACCACTGCAGGAACAATGGAGCCTAGGACAGCAACAACTGTTGCCATGACACCTATTTCCACAACAAGTGTGTCACGAACAGAAAGTCCATCAACAACTGCTGTGAATGCAACGTTGCCAATAGCAACATCATCCGTGACTGAAACTACAACACGTGTCAAAGCAACAACCATGCTACCAGCAACACCTGCTTCAACAACTGCAATAACAACCACTGCAGAAACTGCAAAACCTACGACAGCAAAAATTGCTGCCACAACACCTGCATCCACATCAACTGTGGCACCAACAGCAATTCAGACAGCAACTGTGGCGAAAACAACAGTGGCAACAACAACACCTTCGGTGACTGAAACTACAACACCTGTATCCACAATAACCAGGGGACAGACAACACCTGCTTCAACAACTCCAGTAACAACCAGGGCAGAAACTACAAAGCCTACCATGGCAACAACTGTTGTCACAACACCTGTATCCACAACAACTGTAGCACCAACAACAAATCCAACAACAACTGCGGTGAAAACAACAGTGGTAACAACAACACCTTCGGTGACTGAAAGTACAACACCTGCATCCACAACAACCATGGGACCGACAACACCTGCTTCAACAACTCCAGTAACAACCAGGGCAGAAACTACAAAGCCTATGATGGCAAAAATTGCTGCCACAACACCTGTATCCACAACAACTGTGGCATCAACAGCAATTTCAACAACTGTGGTGAAAAGAACAGTGGCAACAACAACACCTTCTGTGACTAACACTACAACACCTGTTGTAACAACAACCATGGTACCAACAACAGCTGCTTCAACAACTGCAGTAACAACCAGTGCAGAAACTACAAAGCCTATTACAACAAAGATTGTTGTCACGACACCTGTATCCACAACAACTGTGGCACCAACAACACCTGCTTCGACAACAACTGCTGTGAAAACAACAGTGAGAACAACAAGTTCCATGAATGAAACTACAACACCTCCCATAACAACACACATGGCACCAACAACACCTGCTTCAACAACTAAAGCAACAACCAGTGCAGGAGCATCAAAGCTGACAACTGTTGCCACAACAACCATGGGACCAACAACACCTGCTTCAACAACTGCAGTCACAACCGGTGTAGAAACTACAAACCCTACAACGGCAACAACTGTTACCACAACACCTGTATCCACAACAACTGTGGCACCAACAACAGCTGCTGGGAAAACAACAGTGCCAACAACAACCCCTTCGGTGACTGAAACTACAACACCTGTCATAACAACAACCATGGTATCAACAACACCTGCTTCAACAACTGCAATATCAACCAGTGCAGAAACTACGAAGCCTACAACGGAAACAACTGTTGCCATGACACCTGTATCCACAACAACTGAAGCACCAACAACAAATCCAACAACAACTGCTGTGAAAACAACAGTGGCAACAACAACACCTTTGGTGACTGAAACTACAACACCTGTATCCACAACCATGGGACCGACAACACCTGCTTCAACAACTCCAGTAACAACCAGGGCAGAGTCTACAAAGCCTACCATGGCAACAACTGTTGTCACAACACCTATATCCACAACAACTGTGACACCAACAACACCTGAGTCGATAAGAACTGCGGTGAAGTCAACAGTGGCAACAACAACAACACCTTTGGTGACTGAAACTAAAATAACTGCCATAACGGCAAGCATGGTACCAACAACACCTGCTTCAACAACTCCAGTAACAACCACTGCAGAAACTACAAAGCCTACAAAGGCAACAACTGTTGCCACGACACCTGTATCCACAACATCTGTGGCACCAACAACAAATCCAACAACAACTGCGGTGAAAACAACAGTGGTAACAACAACACCTTCGGTGACTGAAAGTACAACACCTGCATCCACAACAACCATGGGACCAACAACACCTGCTTCAACAACTCCAGTAACAACCAGGGCAGAAACTACAAAGCCTATGACGGCAAAAATTGCTGCCACAACACCTGTATCCACAACAACTGTGGCATCAACAGCAATTCCAACAACTGTGGTGAAAAGAACAGTGGCAACAACAACACCTTCTGTGACTAACACTACAACACCTGTCGTAACAACAACCATGGTACCAACAACAGCTGCTTCAACAACTGCAGTAACAACCAGTGCAGAAACTACAAAGCCTATTACAACAAAGATTGTTGTCACAACACCTGTTTCCACATCAACTGTGGCACCAAAAGCAATTTCATCAACAACTGCTGTCAAAACAACAGTGGCAACAACAACACCTTTGGTAACTGATACTACACTACCTGCCATAACATCAACCATGGGACCAACAACTGCTGTGAAAACAACACTGGGAACAACAACTTCCATGAATGAAACTACAACACCTGCCATAACATCAACCATGGGACCAACAACACCTGCTTCAACAACTCCAGTAACAACCACTGCACAAACTACAAATCCTACAACAACAAAAATTGTTGCCACGACACCTGTTTCCACATCAACTGTGGCACCAAAAGCAATTTCATCAACAACTGCTGTGAAAACAACAGTGGCAACAACGGCACCTTTGGTGACTGAAACTACAACACCTGCCATAACAACAACCATGATAGCGACAACACCTGATTCAACAACTCCAGTAACAACCAGGGCAGAGTCTACAAAGCCTACCATGGCAACAACTGTTGCCACGACACCTGTATCCACAACATCTGTGGCACCAACAACAAATCCAACAACAACTGCGGTGAAAACAACAGTGGTAACAACAACACCTTCGGTGACTGAAAGTACAACACCTGCATCCACAACAACCATGGGACCAACAACACCTGCTTCAACAACTCCAGTAACAACCAGGGCAGAAACTACAAAGCCTATGACGGCAAAAATTGCTGCCACAACACCTGTATCCACAACAACTGTGGCATCAACAGCAATTCCAACAACTGTGGTGAAAAGAACAGTGGCAACAACAACACCTTCTGTGACTAACACTACAACACCTGTCGTAACAACAACCATGGTACCAACAACAGCTGCTTCAACAACTGCAGTAACAACCAGTGCAGAAACTACAAAGCCTATTACAACAAAGATTGTTGTCACAACACCTGTATCCACAACACCTGTGGCACCAACAGCAATTCCAACAACAGCTATGGTGAAAACAACAGTGGCAACAACAACGTCTTCGGTGACTGAAACTACAACACCCGTCAGAGCAACAACCATGGCACCAACCACAACTGCAGTAACAACCAGTGCAGAAACTACAAAGCCCACAACAGCAAAAATTGCTGCCACGACACCTGTATCCACAACAAGTGTGGCACCAACAACAGCTGCTGGGAAAACAACAGTGCCAACAACAACCCCTTCGGTGACTGAAACTACAACACCTGTATCCACAACAACCAGGGGACCAACAACACCTGCTTCAACAACTGCAGTATCAACCAGTGCAGAAACTACGAAGCCTACAATGGAAACAACTGTTGCCATGGAACCTGTATCCACAACAACTGAGACACCAACAACAAATCCAACAACTACTGCTGTGAAAACAACAGTGGCAACAACAACACCTTTGGTGAATGAAACTACAACACCTGTATCCACAACAACCATGGGACCGACAACACCTGCTTCAACAACTCCAGTAACAACCAGGGCAGAGTCTACAAAGCCTACCATGGCAACAACTGTTGTCACAACACCTGTATCCACAACAACTGTGGCACCAACAGCAATTCCAACAACAGCTATAGTGAAAACAACAGTGCCAAAAACAACGCCTTCGCTGACTGAAACTACAACACCTGTCAGAGCAACAACCATGGGACCAACAACAACTGCAGTAACAACCACTGCAGAAACTACAAAGCCTATAACGGCAACAACTGTTGCCACAACACCTGTATCCACAACAACTGTGGCACCAACAACACCTGTATCCACAACAACTGTGGCACCAACTGCAATTCCAACAACAGCTATGGTGAAAACAACAGTGCCAAAAACAACGCCTTCAGTGACTGAAACTACAACACCTCCCATAACAACAAACATGGCAACAACACCTGCTTCAACAACTAAAGCAACAACCACTGCAGGAACATCAAAGACTACAACTGCAACAACTGTTGCCACAACAACCATGGGACCAACAACACCTGCTTCAACATCTGTAGTAACAACCACTGCAGAAACTACAAAGCCTACAACGGCAACAACTGTTGCCACGACACCTGTATCCACAACAACTGTGGCACCAACAACAGCTGCTGGGAAAACAACAGTGCCAACAACAACCCCTTCGGTGACTGAAACTACAACACCTGTCATAGCAACAACCATGAGACCAACAACAACTGCAGTAACAACCACTGCAGAAACTACAAAGCCTACAACAGCAGAAATTGCTGTCACGACACCTGTATCCACAACAACTGTGGCACCAACAGCAATTCCAACAACAGCTATGGTGAAAACAACAGTGCAAGAAACAACGCCTTTGGTGACTGAAACTACAACACCTGTCATAGAAACAACCATGGGACCAACCACAACTGCAGTAACAACCACTGCAGAAACTACAAAGCCTACAACTGCAACAACTGTTGCCACGACACCTGTATCCACAACAACTGTGGCACCGACAGCAAATCCGACAACAGCTATGGTGACAACAACAGTGCCAATAACAACGCCTTCGGTGACTGAAACTACAACACCTGCCATATCAACAACCATGGGACCAACAACACCTGCTTCAACAACTGCAGTAACAACCACTGCAGAAACTACACAGCCTACAGCGGCAATAATTGCTGCCACGACACCTGTATCCAGAACAAGTGTGGCACCAACAACACCTGCTTCGACAGCAACTGCTGTGAAAACAACAGTGACAAAAATAACGCCTTCGGTGACTGAAACTACAACACCTGTCATAGCAACAACCATGAGACCAACAACAACTGCAGTAACAACTACTGCAGAAACTACAAAGCCTACAACAGCAGAAATTGCTGTCACGACACCTGTATCCACAACAACTGTGGCACCAACAGCAATTCCAACAACAGCTATGGTGAAAACAACAGTGGCAACAACAACACCATTGGTGACTGAAACGACAACACCTGTCATAGCAAGAACCATGGGACCAACACCAACTGCTGTAACAACCACGGCAGAAACTACAAAGCCGACAACGGCAACAACTGTTGCCACGACACCTGTATCCACAACAACTGTGGCACCAACAACAGCTGCTGGGAAAACAACAGTGCCAACAACAACCCCTTCGGTGACTGAAACTACAACACTTGTCATAACAACAACCATGGTATCAACAACACCTGATTCAACAACTGCAGTAACAACCAGGACAGAATCTACAAAGCCTACCATGCCAACAACTGTTGTCACGACACCTGTATCCACAACAACTGTGGCACCAACAACACCTGAGTTAACATCCACTGCCGTGAAAACAACAGTGGCAACCACAACACCTTTGGTGACTGAAAATACAACACCTGTCATAACGACAACCATGGAACCAACAACATCTGCTTCAACAACTCCAGTAACAACCACTGCAGGAACAATGGAGCCTAGAACAGCAACAACTGTTGCCATGACACCTGTTTCCACAACAAGTGGGGCACCAACAACTCCTGTCAAAACAACAGTGGCAACAACAACACCTTTGGTGACTGAAACTACAAGACCTGCCAAAACAACAACCATGGGACCAACAACAGCTGCTTCAACAAGTGCAGTAACAACCAGCGCGGACACTACAACGCCTACAACGGCAAAAATTGCTGCCACGACACCTGTATCCACAACAAGTGTGGCACCAACAACAACTGCTGTCAAAACAACAGTGCCAACAATAACACCATCGGCGGCTGAAACTACAACAGCTGTCATAACAACAACCATGACAGCAACAACACCTGCTTATACAACTCCAGTAACAACCACTGCACAAACTACAAATCCTACAACAGCAAAAATTGTTGCCACGACACCTGTTTCCACATCAACTGTGGCACCAAAAGCAATTTCATCAACAACTGCTGTCAAAACAACAGTGGCAACAACAACACCTTTGGTAACTTATACTACACTACCTGCCATAACATCAACCATGGGACCAACAACATCTGCTTCAACAACAACTGCTGTGAAAACAACACTAGGAACAACAACTTCCATGAATGAAACTACAACACCTGTCATAACAACAACCATGGAACCAACAACACCTGCTTCAACAACTCCAGTAACAACCAGGGCAGAATCTACAAAGCCTACCATGGCAACAACTGTTGTCACGACACCTGTATCCACAACAACTGTGGCACCAACAACACCTGAGTCAACATCAACTGCCGTGAAAACAACAGTGGCAACAACAACACCTTTGGTGACTGAAACTACAACACGTGTCACAACAACAACCATGATAGCGACATCACCTGCTTCAACAACTCCAGTAACAACCAAGACAGAGTCTACAAAGCCTACCATGGCAACAACTGTTGTCACGACACCTGTATCAACAACAACTGTGGCACCAACAACACCTGAGTCCACATCAACTGCCATGAAAACAACAGTGGCAACAACAACAACAACCATGATAGCGACAACACCTGCTTCAACAACTCCAGTAACAACCACTGCAGGAACAATGGAGCCTAGGACAGCAACAAATGTTGCCATGACACCTGTTTCCACAACAAGTGTGGCACCAACAACACCTTCTGTGACTAACACTACAACACCTGTCATAACAACAACCATGGCGCCAATAACACCTACTTCAACAACTACAGCAACAACCACTGCAGGAACATCAAACCCTACAACGGCAACAATTGTTGTCACAACACCTGTATCCACAACAACTGTGGCACCAACAACAGCTGCTGTGAAAACAACAGTGGCAACAACAACAACACTTTTGGTGACTGAAACTAAAATACCTGCCATAACAGCAAGCATGGTACAAACAACACCGGCTTCAACGACTCCAGTAACAACCAGTGCGGACACTACAAAGCCAACCATGGCAACGAGTGTTGTCACGACACCCGTATCCACAACAACTGTGGCAACAACAACAAATCCAACAACAACTACGGTAACAACAACAGTGGCAACAACAACACCTTCGGTGACTGAAAATACAACACCTGTATCCACAACAACCATGGGAACGACAACACCTGCTTCAACAACTCCAGACACAACCAGGGCAGAAACTACAAAGCCTACCATGGCAACAACTGTTGTCACAACACCTGTATCCACAACAACTGCGGCACCAACAACACCTGAGTCGACAACAACTGCTGTGAAAACAACAGTGGCAACAACAACACCACCTTTGGTGACTGAAACTAAAATACCTGCCATAACGGCAACCATGGTACCAACAACTCCTGCTTCAACAACTCCAGTAACAACCACTGCAGAAACTACAAAGCCTACTATGGCAAAAATTGCTGCCATGACACCTGAATCCACAACAACTGTGGCACCAACAGCAATTCCAACAACGACTGCGGTGAAAACAACAGTGGCAACAACAACACCTTCTGTGACTAACGCTACAACACCTGTCGTAACAACAACCATGGGACCAACAACACCTGCTTCAACAACTCCAGTAACAACCAGGGCAGAAACTAGAAAGCCTACAATGGCAACAAATGTTGTCACAACACCTGTACCCACAACAACTTTGGCACCAACAACACCTGAGTCGACAACAACTGCTGTGAAAACAACAGCAGCAACAGCAACACCTTCGGTGACTGAAACTACAAGTGTCACAACAACAACCATGGTATCAACAACAGCTGCTTCAACAACTCCAGGAATAACCACGGCAAAAACTACAAAGCCTATGACGGCAAAAATTGTTGCGACAACACCTGTATCCACAACAACTGTGGTATCAACAGCAATTCCAACAACAACTGTGGTGAAAACAACAGTGGCAACAACAACACCTTTGGTGACTGAAATTACAACACCTGTATCCACAACAACCATGGGACCGACAACACCTGCTTCATCAAATCCAGTAACAACCAGGGCAAAAAATACAAAGCCTACCATGGCAACAATTGTTGTCACGACACCTGTATCCACAACAACTGTGGCACCAACAACACCTTCTATGACAAACACTACAACACCTGTCATAACAACAACCATGGCGCCAAAAACACCTACTTCAACAACTACAGCAACAACCACTACAGGAACATCAAACCCTACAACGGCAACAATTGTAGTCACAACACCTGTATCCACAACAACTGTGTCACCAACAACACCTGCTTCAACATCAACTGCTGTGAAAACAACAGTGGCAACAACAACACCTTTGGTGACTGAAACTACAACACCTGTATCCACAACAACCATGGTACCAACAACACCTGCTTCAACAACTCCAGTAACAACCAGGGCAGAAACTACAAAGCCTACCATGGCAACAACTGTTGTCACAACACCTGTATCCACAACAACTGTGGCACCAACAACACCTGAGTCGACAACAACTGCTGTGAAAACAACAGTGGCAACAACAACAACAACTTTGGTGACTGAAACTAAAATATCTGCCATAACGGCAACCATGGGACCAACAACACCTGCTTCAACAACTCCAGGAACAAGCACTGCAGAAACTACCAAGCCTACAACGGCAAAAATTGCTGCCACGACACCTGTATCCACAACAACTGTAGCACCAACAACAAATCCAACAACTGCTGTGAAAACAACAGTGGCAACAACAACACCTTTGGTGACTGAAACTACAACACCTGTCAAAACAACAAAAATGATAGCAACAACACCTGCTTCAACAACTCCAGTAACAACCAGTACACAAACTACAAAGCCTACAACAGCAAAAATTTCTGCCACGACACCTGTTTCCACATCAACTGGGGCACCAACAGCAATTCCAACGACAACTGCGGTGAAAACAACAGTGGCAACAACAACAGCTCAAGCTGCTGGGAAAACAACAGTGCCAACAACAACCCCTTTGGTGACTGAAACTACAACACCTGTCATAACAACAACCATGGTATCAACAACACCTGATTCAACAACTGCAGTAACAACCAGGACAGAAACTACAAAGCCTACCATGGCAACAACTGTTGTCACGACACCTGTATCCACAACAACTGTGGCACCAACAACAAATGAGTCGACATCAACTGCTGTGAAGACAACAGTGGCAACAACAACACCTTTGGGGACTGAAACTACATCTGTCACAACAACAACCATGACAGTGACAACACCTGCTTCTACAGCTCCAGTAACAACCACTGCAGGCACAATGGAGCCAAGGACAGCAACAACTGTTGCCATGACATCTGTTTCCACAACAAGTGGAGCACCAACAACAACTGCTGTCAAAACAACAGTGGCAACAACAACACCTTCGGTGACTGAAACGACTATACCTGCCATAACAACAACCATGGGACCAACAACACCGGCTTCAACAACTCCAGTAACAAGCAGTGCGTACACTACAAAGCCAACCATGGCAACGAGTGTTGTCATGACACCTGTATCCACAACAACTGTGGCACCAACAAGAAATCCAACAACAACTGCAGTAAAAACAACAGTGGCAACAACACCTTCGGTGACTGATATTACAACGATGGGACCGACAACACCTGCTTCAACAACTCCATCAACAACCAGGGCAGAAACTAGAAAGCCTACCATGGCAACAACTGTTGTCACAACACCTGTATCCACAACAACTTTGGTACCAACAACACCTGAGTCGACAACAACTGCTGTGAAAACAACCATGGGACCAATAACACCGGCTTCAACAACTCCAGTAACAAGCAGCGCGTACACTACAAAGCCAACCATGGCAACGAGTGTTGTCACGACATCTGTATCCACAACAACTGTGGCACCAACAAGAAATCCAACAACAACTGCGGTAAAAACAACAGTGGCAACAACAACACCTTCGGTGACTGATATTACAACACCTGGATCCACAACAACGATGGGACCGACAACACCTGCTTCTACAACTCCATTACCAACCAGGGCAGAAACTAGAAAGCCTACCATGGCAACAACTGTTGTCACAAAACCTGTATCCACAACAACTTTGGCACCAACAACACCTGAGTCGACAACAACTGCTGTGAAAACAACAGTGGCAACAACAACACCTTTGGTGACTGAAACGACAATACTTGCCATAACAACAACCATGGGACCAACAACACCGGCTTCAACAACTCCAGTAACAAGCAGTGTGTACACTACAAAGCCAACCATGGCAACGAGTGTTGTCATGACACCTGTATCCACAACAACTGTGGCACCAACAAGAAATCCAACAACAACTGCAGTAAAAACAACAGTGGCAACAACACCTTCGGTGACTGATATTACAACGATGGGACCGACAACACCTGCTTCAACAACTCCATTAACAACCAGGGCAGAAAATACGTCTACCATGGCAACAACTGTTGTCACGACACCTGTATCCACAACAACTGTGGCACCAACAACGCCTTCGGTGACTGAAACTACAACACCTGTCGTAACAACAACCATGGGACCAACAACATCTGTTTCAACAACTGCAGTAACAACCACTGCAGAAATTATAAAGCCTACTACAACAAAGATTGATGTCACAACACCTGTTTCCACATCAACTGTGACACCAACAATACCTGCATCGACAACAACTGCTGTGAAAACAACAGTGGCAATAACAACTTCCATGAATGAAACTACAACACCTCCCATAACAACAACCATGGCACCAACAACACCTGCTTCAACAACTACAGCAACAACCACTGCAGGAACATCAAAGCCTACAACAACAACAATTGTTGTCACAACACCTGTATCCACAACAACTTTGGCACCAACAACACCGTCGGTGACTGAAACTACAACACGTGTTATAACAACAACCATGGTACCAACAACAGCTGCTTCAAAAACTGCACTAACAACCAGTGTAGAAACTACAAAACCTACTACAACAAAGATTGTTGTGACGACACCTGTATCCACATCAACTGTGGCACCAACAGCACCTGCTTCGACAACAACTGCTGTGAAAACAACAGTGGCAACAACAACTTCCATAAATGAAACTATAACACCTCCCATAACAACAACAATGGCACCAACAACACTTGCTTCAACAACTACAGCAACAACCACTGCAGGAACATCAAAGCCTACAATGGAAACAACTGTTGTCACAACAACCATGGGTACAACAACACCTACTGTCAAAACAACAGTGCCAACAACACCTTCGGTGACTGAAACTACAGCACGTGTCATAACAACAACCATGTTACCAACATTTGCTTCAAGAATTGCAGTAACCACTGCACAAATTACAAAGTCTACAATGGCAAAAATTGCTGCCAAAACACCTGTATCCACAAGTGTGACACCAACAACAACTGGTGTGAAAACAACAGTGCCAACAACAACACCTTCGGTGACTGAAACTACAACACCTGTCATAACAACAAAAATGATAGCAACAACACCTGCTTCAGCAACTCCAGTAATAACCAGTACACAAACTACAAATCCTACAACAGAAAAAATTGCTGCCACGACGCCTGTTTCCACATCAACTGTAGCACCAACAGCAATTTCCACGACAACTGCAGTGAAAACAACAGTGGCAACAACAACACCTTCAGTGACTGAAACTACAACACCTGTCATAACAACAACCATGGTACCAACAACACTTGCTTCTACAAATGGAGCAACAACTACTGCAGGAACTACAAAGCCAACACCTGTATCCACAACTGCTGCAGTAACAGAAACTCCATCAACAACTGCTGTGAATGCAACTTTGCCAATAGCAACATCATCCGTGACTGAAACTACAACACCTGCTGTAACAACAACTATGGTACCAACACCACCTGCGTCAACAACTGCAATAACAACCACTGCAGGAACAATGAAGCCTAGGACAGCAACAACTGTTGCCATGACATCTGTATTCACAACAAGTGGGGCACCAACACAAACTGCTGTGAAAACAACACTGGGAACAACAACTTACATGAATGAAACTACAACACCTCCCATAACAACAAACATGGCAACAACACCTGCTTCAACAACTAAAGCAACAACCACTGCAGGAACATCAAAGCCTAAAACTGCAACAACTGTTGCCACAACAACCATGGGACCAACAACACCTGATTCAACAACTGCAGTAACAACCACTGCAGAAACTACAAAGCCTACAATGGCAACAACTGTTGCCACGACACCTGTATCCACAACAACTGTGGCACCAACAACACCTGCTTCGACAACAACTGCTGTGAAAACAGCAGTGCCAAAAACAACGCCCTTGGTGACTGAAACTACAACACCTGTCATAACAACAACCATAGGACCAACAACAACTCCAGTAACAACCACTGCAGAAACTACAAAGCCTACAACAGCAGAAATTGCTGTCACGACACCTATATCCACAACAACTGTGGCACCAACAGCAATTCCGACAACAGCTATGGTGAAAGTAACAGTGCCAAACACAATGCCTGCGGTGACTGAAACTACAACACCTGTCATAACAACAACCATGGGACCAACAACAACAACTGCAGTAACAACCACTGCAGAAACTACAAAGCCTAGAACGGCAACAACTGTTGTCACGACCATTGTATCCACAACAACTGTGGCACCAACAACACCTGTATCCACAACAACTGTGGCACCAACTGCAATTCCAACAACAGCTATGGTGAAAACAACAGTGCCAAAAACAACGTCTTCGGTGACTGAAACTACAACACCTGCCATGACAACAACCATGATGCCAATTACACCTGCGTCAACAACTACAGTAACAACCAGTACAGAAACTACAACACCTATTACAACAAAGATTGTTGTCACAACACCTGCATCGACAACAACTGCTGTGAAAACAACACTGGGAACAACAACTTACATGAATGAAACTACAACACCTCCCATAACAACAAACATGGCAACAACACCTGCTTCAACAACTAAAGCAACAACCACTGCAGGAGCATCAAAGACTACAACTGCAACAACTGTTGCCACAACACCTGTATCCACAACAACTGTGGCACCAACAACACCTGCTTCGACAACAACTGCTGTGAAAACAACAGTGCCAAAAACAATGCCTTCGGTTACTGAAACTACAACACCTGTCATAGCAACAACCATGAGACCAACAACAACTGCAGTAACAACCACTGCAGAAACTACAAATCTTACAACAGCAGAAATTGCTGTCACGACACCTGTATCCACAACAACTGTGGCACCAACAGCAATTCCAACAACAGCTATGGTGAAAACAACAGTGCAACAAACAACGCCTTTGGTGACTGAAACTACAACACCTGTCATAGCAACAACCATGGGACCAACCACAACTGCAGTAACAACCACTGCAGAAACTACAAAGCCGACAACTGCAACAACTGTTGCCACGACACCTGTATCCACAACAAGTGGGGCACCAACAACAACTCCTGTCAAAACAACAGTGGCAACAACAACACCTTTGGTGTCTGAAACTACAAGACCTGCCAAAACAACAACCATGGGACCAACAACAGCTGCTTCAACAAGTGCAGTAACAACCAGCGCAGACACTACAACGCCTACAACGGCAAAAATTGTTGCCACGACACCTGTTTCCACATCAACTGTGGCACCAAAAGCAATTTCATCAACAACTGCTGTCAAAACAACAGTGGCAACAACAACACCTTTGGTAACTGATACTACACTACCTGCCATAACATCAACCATGGGACCAACAACTGCTGTGAAAACAACACTGGGAACAACAACTTCCATGAATGAAACTACAACACCTGTCATAACAACAACCATGGAACCAACAACACCTGCTTCAACAACTCCAGTAACAACCAGGGCAGAATCTACAAAGCCTACCATGCCAACAACTGTTGTCACGACACCTGTATCCACAACAACTGTGGCACCAACAACACCTGAGTCAACATCAACTGCCGTGACAACAACAGTGGCAACAACAACGCCTTTGGTGACTGAAACTACAACACGTGTCACAACAACAACCATGATAGCGACAACACCTGCTTCAACAACTCCAGTAACAACCACTGCAGGAACAATGGAGCCTAGGACAGCAACAACTGTTGCCATGACACCTGTTTCCACAACAAGTGGGGCACCAACAACAATTCCTGTCAAAACAACAGTGGCAACAACAACACCTTTGGTGACTGAAACTACAAGACCTGCCATAACAACAACCATGGGACCAACAACAGCTGCTTCAACAACTGCAGTAACAACCAGTGCGGACACTACAAAGCCTACAATGGCAAAAATTGCTGCCGCGACACCTGTATCCACAACAAGTGTGGCACCAACAACAACCACTGTCAAAACAACAGTGCCAACAACAACACCATCAGCGACTGAAACTACAACACCTGTCATAACAACAACCATGACAGCAACAACACCTGCTTCAACAACTCCAGTAACAACCACTGCACAAACTACAAATCCTACAACAGCAAAAATTGTTGCCACGACACCTGTTTCCACATCAACTGTGGCACCAAAAGCAATTTCATCAACAACTGCTATCAAAACAACAGTGCCAACAACAACACCTTTGGTAACTGATACTACACTACATGCCATAACAACAACCATGGGACCAACAACATCTGCTTCGACAACAACTGCTGTGAAAACAACACTGGGAACAACAACACCTTCTTCATCAACTCAAGTAACAACCAGGGCAGAATCTACAAAGCCTACCATGGCAACAACTGTTGTCACAACACCTGTATCCACAACAACTGTAGCACCAACAACACCTGAGTCAACATCAACTGCTGTGAAAACAACAGTGGCAACAACAACACCTTTGGTGACTGAAACTACAACACTTGTCACAACAACAACCATGATAGCGACAACACCTGATTCAACAACTCCAGTAACAACCAGGGCAGAGTCTACAAAGCCTACCATGGCAACAACTGTTGTCACGACACCTGTATCCACAACAACTGTGGCACCAACAACACCTGAGTCCACATCAACTGCCATGAAAACAACAGTGGCAACAACAACTATGATAGCGACAACACCTGCTTCAACAACTGCAGTAACAACCACTGCACGAACAATGGAGCCTAGGACAGCAACAACTGTTGCCATGACACCTGTTTCCACAACAACTGTGGCACCAACAGCAATTCCAACAACAGCTATGGTGAAAACAACAATGCCAAAAACAATGCCTTCGGTGACTGAAACTACAACACCTGTCATAGCAAGAACCATGGGACCAACAACAACTGCAGTAACAACCACTGCAGAAACTACGAAGCCGACAACGGCAACAACTGTTGCCACGACACCTGTATCCACAACAAGTGGGGCACCAACAACAACTCCTGTCAAAACAACAGTGGCAACAACAACACCTTTGGTGTCTGAAACTACAAGACCTGCCAAAACAACAACCATGGGACCAACAACAGCTGCTTCAACAAGTGCAGTAACAACCAGCGCAGACACTACAACGCCTACAACGGCAAAAATTGTTGCCACGACACCTGTTTCCACATCAACTGTGGCACCAAAAGCAATTTCATCAACAACTGCTGTCAAAACAACAGTGGCAACAACAACACCTTTGGTAACTGATACTACACTACCTGCCATAACATCAACCATGGGACCAACAACTGCTGTGAAAACAACACTGGGAACAACAACTTCCATGAATGAAACTACAACACCTGCCATAACATCAACCATGGGACCAACAACACCTGCTTCAACAACTCCAGTAACAACCACTGCACAAACTACAAATCCTACAACAACAAAAATTGTTGCCACGACACCTGTTTCCACATCAACTGTGGCACCAAAAGCAATTTCATCAACAACTGCTGTGAAAACAACAGTGGCAACAACGGCACCTTTGGTGACTGAAACTACAACACCTGCCATAACAACAACCATGATAGCGACAACACCTGATTCAACAACTCCAGTAACAACCAGGGCAGAGTCTACAAAGCCTACCATGGCAACAACTGTTGTCACGACACCTGTATCCACAACAACTGTGGCACCAACAACACCTGAGTCCACATCAACTGCCATGAAAACAACAGTGGCAACAACAACTATGATAGCGACAACACCTGCTTCAACAACTGCAGTAACAACCACTGCACGAACAATGGAGCCTAGGACAGCAACAACTGTTGCCATGACACCTGTTTCCACAACAACTGTGGCACCAACAGCAATTCCAACAACAGCTATGGTGAAAACAACAATGCCAAAAACAATGCCTTCGGTGACTGAAACTACAACACCTGTCATAGCAAGAACCATGGGACCAACAACAACTGCAGTAACAACCACTGCAGAAACTACAAAGCCGACAACGGCAACAACTGTTGCCACGACACCTGTATCCACAACAAGTGGGGCACCAACAACAACTCCTGTCAAAACAACAGTGGCAACAACAACACCTTTGGTGTCTGAAACTACAAGACCTGCCAAAACAACAACCATGGGACCAACAACAGCTGCTTCAACAAGTGCAGTAACAACCAGCGCAGACACTACAACGCCTACAACGGCAAAAATTGTTGCCACGACACCTGTTTCCACATCAACTGTGGCACCAAAAGCAATTTCATCAATAACTGCTGTCAAAACAACAGTGGCAACAACAACACCTTTGGTAACTGATACTACACTACCTGCCATAACATCAACCATGGGACCAACAACACCTGCTTCAACAACTCCAGTAACAACCACTGCACAAACTACAAATCCTACAACAACAAAAATTGTTGCCACGACACCTGTTTCCACATCAACTGTGGCACCAAAAGCAATTTCATCAACAACTGCTGTGAAAACAACAGTGGCAACAACGGCACCTTTGGTGACTGAAACTACAACACCTGCCATAACAACAACCATGGAACCAACAACACCTGCTTCAACAACTCCAGTAACAACCAGGGCAGAATCTACAAAGCCTACCATGGCAACAACTGTTGTCACGACACCTGTATCCACAACAACTGTGGCACCAACAACACCTGAGTCAACATCAACTGCCGTGAAAACAACAGTGGCAACAACAACACCTTTGGTGACTGAAACTACAACACGTGTCACAACAACAACCATGATAGCGACAACACCTGCTTCAACAACTACAGTAACAACCAGTGCGGACACTACAAAGCCTGCAACAGCAAAAATTGCTGCCACGACACCTGTATCCACAACAAGTGTGGCACCAACAACAACCGCTGTCAAAACTACAGTGCAAACAACAACACCTTTGGCGACTGAAACTACAACACCTGTCATGACAACAACCATGACAGCAACAACACCTGCTTCAACAACTCCAGTAACAACCACTGCACAAACTACAAATCCTACAACAGCAAAAATTGTTGCCACGACACCTGTTTCCACATCAACTGTGGCACCAAAAGCAATTTCATCAACAACTGCTGTCAAAACAACAGTGCCAACAACAACACCTTTGGTAACTGATACTACAATACCTGCCATAACAACAACCATGGGACCAACAACATCTGCTTCGACAACAACTGCTGTGAAAACAACACTGGGAACAACAACTTCCGTGAATGAAACTACAACACCTGTCATAACAACAACCATGGAACCAACAACACCTTCTTCATCAACTCAAGTAACAACCAGGGCAGAATCTACAAAGCCTACCATGGCAACAACTGTTGTCACGACACCTGTATCCACAACAACTGTAGCACCAACAACACCTGAGTCAACATCAACTGCTGTGAAAACAACAGTGGCAACAACAACACCTTTGGTGACTGAAACTACAACACTTGTCACAACAACAACCATGATAGCAACAACACCTGATTCAACAACTCCAGGAACAACCAGGGCAGAGTCTACAAAGCCTACCATGGCAACAACTGTTGTCACGACACCTGTATCCACAACAACTGTGGCACCAACAACACCTGAGTCCACATCAACTGCCATGAAAACAACAGTGGCAACAACAACAACAACTATGATAGCGACAACACCTGCTTCAACAACTGCAGTAACAACCACTGCACGAACAATGGAGCCTAGGACAGCAACAACTGTTGCCATGACACCTGTTTCCACACCAAGTGTGGCACCAACAACAACTGTTGTGAAAACAACAGTGGCAACAACGGCACCTTTGGTGACTGAAACTACAACACCTGCCATAACAACAACCATGGAACCAACAACACCTGCTTCAACAACTCCAGTAACAACCAGGACAGAATCTACAAAGCCTACCATGGCAACAACTGTTGTCACGACACCTGTATCCACAACAACTGTGGCACCAACAACACCTGAGTCAACATCAACTGCCGTGAAAACAACAGTGGCAACAACAACACCTTTGGTGACTGAAACTACAACACGTGTCACAACAACAACCATGATAGCGACAACACCTGCTTCAACAACTACAGTAACAACCAGTGCGGACACTACAAAGCCTGCAACAGCAAAAATTGCTGCCACGACACCTGTATCCACAACAAGTGTGGCACCAACAACAACCGCTGTCAAAACTACAGTGCAAACAACAACACCTTTGGCGACTGAAACTACAACACCTGTCATAACAACAACCATGACAGCAACAACACCTGCTTCAACAACTCCAGTAACAACCACTGCACAAACTACAAATCCTACAACAGCAAAAATTGTTGCCACGACACCTGTTTCCACATCAACTGTGGCACCAAAAGCAATTTCATCAACAACTGCTGTCAAAACAACAGTGCCAACAACAACACCTTTGGTAACTGATACTACAATACCTGCCATAACAACAACCATGGGACCAACAACATCTGCTTCGACAACAACTGCTGTGAAAACAACACTGGGAACAACAACTTCCGTGAATGAAACTACAACACCTGTCATAACAACAACCATGGAACCAACAACACCTTCTTCATCAACTCAAGTAACAACCAGGGCAGAATCTACAAAGCCTACCATGGCAACAACTGTTGTCACGACACCTGTATCCACAACAACTGTAGCACCAACAACACCTGAGTCAACATCAACTGCTGTGAAAACAACAGTGGCAACAACAACACCTTTGGTGACTGAAACTACAACACTTGTCACAACAACAACCATGATAGCAACAACACCTGATTCAACAACTCCAGGAACAACCAGGGCAGAGTCTACAAAGCCTACCATGGCAACAACTGTTGTCACGACACCTGTATCCACAACAACTGTGGCACCAACAACACCTGAGTCCACATCAACTGCCATGAAAACAACAGTGGCAACAACAACAACAACTATGATAGCGACAACACCTGCTTCAACAACTGCAGTAACAACCACTGCACGAACAATGGAGCCTAGGACAGCAACAACTGTTGCCATGACACCTGTTTCCACACCAAGTGTGGCACCAACAACAACTGTTGTGAAAACAACAGTGGCAACAACGGCACCTTTGGTGACTGAAACTACAACACCTGCCATAACAACAACCATGGAACCAACAACACCTGCTTCAACAACTCCAGTAACAACCAGGACAGAATCTACAAAGCCTACCATGGCAACAACTGTTGTCACGACACCTGTATCCACAACAACTGTGGCACCAACAACACCTGAGTCAACATCAACTGCCGTGAAAACAACAGTGGCAACAACAACACCTTTGGTGACTGAAACTACAACACGTGTCACAACAACAACCATGATAGCGACAACACCTGCTTCAACAACTACAGTAACAACCAGTGCGGACACTACAAAGCCTGCAACAGCAAAAATTGCTGCCACGACACCTGTATCCACAACAAGTGTGGCACCAACAACAACCGCTGTCAAAACTACAGTGCAAACAACAACACCTTTGGCGACTGAAACTACAACACCTGTCATAACAACAACCATGACAGCAACAACACCTGCTTCAACAACTCCAGTAACAACCACTGCACAAACTACAAATCCTACAACAGCAAAAATTGTTGCCACGACACCTGTTTCCACATCAACTGTGGCACCAAAAGCAGTTTCATCAACAACTGCTGTCAAAGCAACAGTGGCAACAACACCTTTGGTAACTGACACTACAATACCTGCCATAACAACAACCATGGGACCAACAACACATGCTTCGACAACAACTGCTGTGAAAACAACACTGGGAACAACTACTTCCATGAATGAAACTACAACACCTGTCATAACAACAACCATGGCACCAACAACACCTGCTTCAACAACTAAAGCAACAACCACTGCAGGAACATCAAAGCCTACCATGGCAACAACTGTTGCCACAACAACCATGGGACCAACAACACCTGCTCCAACAACTGCAGTAACAACCAGTGCAGAAACTACAAAGCCTACAATGGAAACAACTGTTGCCATGACACCTGTATCCACAACAGGTGTGGCACCAACAACAACTGCTGTGAACACAACAGTGCCAACAACAACACCTTCGGTGACTGAAACTACAGCATCTTTCATAACAACAACCATGATAGCAAGAACACCTGCTTCGACAACTCCAGTATCAACCACTGCAGAAACTACAAAGCCTACGACAGTAAAAACTGCTGCCACGACACCTGTATCCACAACAAATGTGGCACCAACAACACCTGCTTCGACAACAACTGCTGTGAAAACAGCAGTGCCAAAAACAACGTCTTCGCTGACTGAAACTACAACACCTGTCATAGCAACAACCATGGGACCAACAACAACTGCAGTAACAACCACTGCAGAAACTACAAAGCCTACAACAGTAGAAATTGCTGTCACGACACCTGTATCCACAACAACTGTGGCACCAACAGCAATTCCAACAACAGCTATGGTGAAAACAACAGTGGCAACAACAACACCTTTGGTGACTGAAACGACAACACCTGTATCCACAACAACCATGGGACCAACAACACCTGTTTCAACAACTGCAATAACAACCACTGCAGAAACTACAAAGCCTATGGTGGCAACAATTGTTGTCACAACACCTGTATCCACAACAACTGTGGCACCAACAACACCTGCCTCGACAACTACTGCTGTGAAAGCTACAGTGGCAATAACAACATCTTCCACGAATGAGACTACAACACCTGCCATAACAACAACCATGGCACCATCAACACTTTCATTAACATCAACAACATCCTCAGTGATGACAACTGCTGAAATGACGATGCCTTCTGCAACAACAACTGTTGCAATGACAACTGGCTCAACAACTGTGGCACCAACAACACCTGCTTTGACAACAACTGCTGTGAAAACAACGGTGCCACCAACGACACCATCAGTGACTGAAACTACAACACCTATATCCACAACAACCATGGTACCTACAACACCTGCTTCAACAACTGCAGTAGCAACCACTGCAGGAACTACAAAGCCTTCTACAACAAAAATTGTTGCCACGACACCTGTATCCACAACAACTGTGGCACCAACAGCAATTCCATCAACAACAGCTGCTGTGAAAACAACGGTGGCAATAACAACACCTTCGGTGACTAAAACTACAACACCTGCCCTAACAACAACCATGTTACCAACAACACCTGTTTCAACAACTGCAATAATTATAAAACCAGACACTTCAACAACTGTTGCAACAACGTCTGTGGCACCAACAACAGCTTCATCAACAACACCTGCTGTGACAACATCTGCTGCAACAACTGTGGCAACAACACTACCTGTGGCAACAACACCTGCTGTCACAAGAGTGACAACAACAGCCCCCTTTGAGACAACAACTGTTGAAACTACAAAACCAGCTACATCAACTGTTGCAGCAACACTTGCCACAATAACATCTGTGGCACCAACAATGCCTGTTTTGACATCTACTGCAGCTACAACACCTGCTCCAACAACAACAGCAGCAAGAACACCTGCTGGTACAACAACAGTGGCAGCAGCAACACCTGTTGCAACAACTATAGTTACAACAACTGTGGAAATAATACCTGACACAACAACAACAACAACAACAACAGTGACAACACCTGCACCTGCGCCACCCGCAACTTCCAATCCTCCAGCTGCTGCACCTGTAAATGTTGTGCTCGTAACAATGAGGGTGACTTTCAGATCTCTCCTAAGCACATTTATTAGTGAGTTGTTGGATCCCTTATCTTCAGCTTTTAAAGATCGAGCTTCAATGATCGAGACTCAGGTAAGTCTCAGTCTAAAATCTGCCGGTACAAAGTCATTTTATAAGAGCACTCAAGACCCTCCACAAAGTATTGAAATCTTATGGTTCACACTTCATAAGGCAGCAGTCTATGTGTGTTGTATGAATTAGCACCAATAAGACACTAGTTCATGCTGCTACTTAAATGACAGGAAGGAAACAGAATGGGGAACAAAGGAGTAACAAATGGTCATTTTAGAAGATGACTAACGGTACTGGGGGAAAAAATGGTTAACTCAATTTGTTTTTCACTACAGAAATTGCAGAAAACACAAGAAAAATACAGACAGGAAAATTGTGAAACACTCGTTAATGCATACTAGACTGTTTACATATTACTTAAAAGGTGATTGATGACAGAGAATATGATGGAATATATTAAGAAAAAAATATACTTTCTGCTCACTGTACAACTAATCTCATAGACACACAGCGTACTAAGCCAAAACTACAAGTAAAAATTGTTTAAATGAAATTTGTTTTGTGTTTCTGCAGCTTGAACCTTTGTTCCGAAGAGAATTCACTTCCTTTACGTTCTTGTATGTGGTGTCATTCAGGTAAATCAAAGACTTATCTTGTTACAATTTCAGAACACTGGCTTAAATCGGATATTTCAAACAATAAGTTTTGTTGCTCCCTCTGCAGAAAAGGATCAGTCATCAATGAAATGGACGTTAGCTTTGAAAGCACATATGTTCCTAATAACACTCAGATTGTGAGTGTTTTGACCAATGCAGCCCAAAACGTCACCGGCTTCGACATTGAAGGCAGCTCCATCACTGTGGATGGCATAAGTAAGCAATTCTATTCTACATGATCAAAAATTTCAAAAATTGTACAAGTAGTTTTTTTTTCACTCATGTATTGTTTCTTTTTCTCCCCGTTTACAGCTTCAAGTGGAGGAAGTCAGAAGATCAGTCTTGTCACCGCATCCTTCCTGGTGCTGTTGTCATGGCTGCTGTCAAACCAGCAATAGCATCATTGCTGATTTCCATCTGTACTGCCATCAGATCATGACTGCAATCACTGGTACGAAACAGCACTTTGTTGTTGGTAAAAATCCAAGATTTATGATTGTCTCAAGTGTTCTGCGGCTTCAGCTAAAAAATTGAACTTTTCACTTATTGGACACTTTAATGACGGTGGATTAAGTATGTGTGTCGAATCGAACATGTTTCTGTGTGAGAATGGAAAAAAATCACCCTAGAATAATATGCTGTCAAGTCAGAAATTAATGTCATTATTAATGTACAAATGCATCTTGCTTCACTGTATACATATGTACTATGTCAAAACAATGTACTCTTAGTTTTCTTATTTATATGTATTTATGTATCATACACAGCTGTATGAGATTTCTTTTCGTTTGTACTATTTCTGTCTGAAAGATTAATGATCAGAATACAAAATCTTTGAAAAATTATTTGTCTCGTGTGGTGCTTTGCAATTTTGATGGATAAATGGAAAATATATTAAGGCGTGTTTACAGTTTTGGAGCTTTAATTCATGCAATGCTCTTTTTGTGAAATGTGAACGTGAACTAAGTGGTTTTGAGACTGAACAATTTTGTTAAAAGGTTAGATTAATTTCATAAAGCTTCACAGAAACATTTACTCAGATTCAGATAATATACTGTAGGTGCAGATGACCGACACAAAATTACAAAAATAAAAAACTACTTTTGTGACACATTTGCTTTTTGATAGATTGCAAGCAACATCCAAGAAAGACACGCATTCTTTCTTTTATCTTAGCCAATTATAAAGGGTAAAGTCACAGTATTTCCATAAAAGGTCTCAGTAACAGAACAAATATGGGCTAGAATTATGGTGGTTTACATCTTTCGTCCTTACAGTTCTGACTGTTATTGTAAAACCTAAATTTCTCCTCTGGGGATCAATAAAGACAATCCTATCTTATTTCTGAACAGCAGCTACACCCACCCAAGAAATAGTAGCCATAAACTAAACTGTGACCTTTCCTACCACCCACAAAACATCCTCAAGAAAACCAAAACACATAAACATGGTGCTCTCAACTACAGAGTTTGCAAGGGGGAAAAAAAGGAATCAATATCCCAGAAAGATTCCAAACAAAAGGTCAAAGGTCATGTCACAGAGTTGTTTTTGCTGAAGTATATCATAGCACAGCACAAGCAGACAAGAACTGACTCTGTAAATATATGTTATTCAACAGTATCTATCTAAAGTTTGTGAGCTTTACTGGTTTATTCCAGGAGTTTTGGATTCAATATATTTTATTTGACTGAAGTTGACAAAATAAATAAAGTATAAAGAAGGTTTTAACAGCATCTAGATCTTTGTGTTGGGAAATGCTGTTTATATTAAATTGAAATAAAACATGATCAATCCAAATAAAACATTGGATCACATGTTATTTGACCAAGGTCTGGAATGAATCATGAAATAACAGTCTATTTATTTCCAAATACCTTTAATTAGTGCAAATAGCATAAAATGTTACAAATAGCTTTAAAAGTAACGCATGTGGTGATCTACAGCTGAAGCCGTTGATTTAGTGATTGTAAGAAAATTAATTGCAATAATTCTGATCGTGCATGTGCATGTGATGAAATTGAACATTTTAGGGTTTCGTGCTGTTGTTGGGGGGCGGCATTTGGTGGGCTTTAACTCCTTGTGATACTTTGGTAGTCACGTGCCAACTTTTCAGCATAACCGCTTTACTACAACTTAACCTCAATCATTTCTTTCAGCACTTTTTATGAGGATTTTACTGTTGTGACGCTCACCCGCTTCCCAAAACTGCCTTGAGCTCCTCTGCTCCCTGAATGGAAAACGCGCCCCGGCTATGAAAAGGTTATTTTTATATCTGCTGATCAGCGGAACCGGAAGAGGAAGGCGCATGGATTAGTTTGTTTACAACTGCCATCATCCTGGGTGCACCCGGCGTCACCTTGCTGCCCAAAACAGACCCATGCAATTTGCATTTGGCAGGGTGGTGCTGCTTGGAGCACAACGTATCTCATAACACAGGCCTGCGTTACTTTGTTGGAGCGGACTAGAGGCTGGTGTTGCGGACTGGCTCTGTGGGATCTGCTGCAGCGTCGGGCCACCCACCATCTGTGGAAGTGGGACAAGGGAACAGATGGCGAATCCAAGCCGGCCTGCAGGGCTGCTGACGCTGACTGTTAGGACAGCACCGGGGATGAGTATCAATCATTAAAAGAAAAGGCTGTCGTTGGCTGTTGCACGGTTTATGCTGCAGACTCGACGATGCCGGCGTGACTTGGATGAGAGCGTTTGACAGCAAGCATCGCGGGTTGACCAAATTGATGCGCGACGACTCGACCACAGGCATCAACTTTAATCCCCTTTGACGTGTCTCCGCCTCGGTGAACAATGGTTGACAACCGCTACGCCACAGCTCTGGTCATCGCCTGTGTGCTGAGCATACTGGCCACCGTGTATCTGTCGGTGGCCATCGGGACGCAGCACTGGTACCAGTACAGCAGCCCCGCCGTGCGCGGCGAGGCCAACGTGTCCGAGCTGCGCTCCCTTTACGAGGAGTTCATGGACGGAGAGTTTGACGAGAAGACCTACAGCGACACCCTGTTCCGCCTCAACGGGACCGTGGGCCTCTGGTGGCGGTGTGTGCTGGTTCCTGCCAGCGCTCCGTGGTACAAAGAGCCAGGTATGTGTGTTTATAGACCAAATCTGCCCACAGACACTGTGTAATGTCACCTCTGCAGGTGGATGAGTTTTAGTTTTACGCAGGAAAGCTTTGTCCGTCACCGGTGAAGTAAACACCTCCTCCAGGCTGAGTCTGAGCTGGCACCAAAAAGATCTAGAAGGATCTTTCTAGTGCAATAAATCTCATGAACAGATTACACTGACCTGCGCTCTACTGCTGTGACTGTATGTTGTGCATTGTGTGCATGTTGCATTACTTGTTGGACAGCTGTGTGCAGTGTGATGAGATTTGCTGTAATGGGATGTTTTTAACACCTGGTGGGATCAAAGGTGATTTTCCAGCCATGGCCTGCCAATAAATATGTGTTTTATTCTATTCTAGCTTCTGCCTCAGAGGGTTCGTACTAATGAGTTGCTCTCTAGCTCAGCCCCACGTGGCTCCAACATGTAGGAGCTGGATGGCAGGAATTTATCACCTTTGTATTATGGATGGACTCTTTGTGCCTCTAATGTATTACCATTAACATAGTCACGGAGCCAAGCATCAGATTTTTTTTTCTACAAAATAGCTTTGAAAAACCCAGAGGATCATCTGCCATCATTTGCATTTCTACACTAACATTTTCAGTTCATCTTGATTTAATGCAGCAACAATAATGGCAAGCAGCTATCAGCCAGAAAAAAGATAGAAATATGTGCAAGAAACTAAAAACATGCAAGTTTACTGATACTGGTCCTTTATGTAAATAACCTTTCAGATGCCAAGATGGTGCTGGAGTGTCGAAGCTTCACTCTACCTCAGCAGTTCACTCCCAAGTATAAAGAACCAGGAAACCACAACAGTGGAGAGGACATGCTGCGCACGTGTGAGTCTGCTCGCAACTTTTTACTCTCATTTAAAAGCTATAAGACGCATGAAGCTTTAAGAAAATTTGCAGCAGAGTCAGCCTGTCCTCTACATAGTGCATTAATTGTGACCAATATGTGATGCTGAATAATGCACTGCCTCCAATCAGGGCAGCTCCTTCTGTCATGCATAAGAAGGTGAGTAAATGAAGACCTCAGTAACACAATGGCATCTTTCTGTGTGTGTGTGCATGTATGTATAGACTTGTGGAGGTGCCAGTTTCTGCTGCCACTGGTGTCCCTGGGTCTGGTGGTGTTGGCAGGCCTGACTGGGTTCTGTGCCTGCCTCTGCCGAAGCCTCACCCCCACCCTTGGCATAGGAGTGCTTCACCTGCTGGCCGGTAAGACCCGTGAAGCTGCGCAGAACCACTTGCTTATGAGTCGTGAAAGTGGTTAATTAACTACTTTGAGCAGAATAGAATATGTCTTTATGGTCCACCAGGGTGGAAGTTTGTCTTTGGCTTAACGAAGCACAAAAAACAAAAACATTAAAAGCAGACAGATCGAGTGAACCAGGCATATCGACAAGGTCGGATAACACACAAGAAACAATATCTGTGGCAGAGTGAGGAATATTGATGGCACTGGGGATGAAGGGCATCTGAAAGACATTTTATTAGGCAGAGGGACTCTATAGCGCCTCCTGGAGTTCAGATGCTCAAACTGGCTGAAGAGAGGATGGGAGCTATCTACCAGGATGCTCCTCACCTTCTTCCTCATCCTCAGATATTTGGCTCCACTAATCCCTGAATGTTTATTCCTGGATGAGTTCAGGTGCTCGTACCAGGCAGGAAGATGAAGAGTTAAGACACTCTCAACAATAGTTTTTTACACTAGTTATAAAATCAGCTGATGGACACAGAGGCTGCTGAGTGTTCTCAGAAGATAAAGTCTCTGTGAGCGTCTCTTAAAAATGTCCTCTGTATTTTTAGAGAAGCTCACCTGGGAGTCCTGAACTGTACCAAGGTGAGCGAAGCTTGGAGACTCAGTTTACCATGACATAACATCTGAAAACCGCTGCTGCTGTAGCTAAAAAAATCAGTTGATGTAGGATTAATTACCTTTAATTTAGCAACGAATGACCTCTAACTTAACGCTGTAGACTAAAGCAATGCACCAACTAACCATGGAGACACAATATAACATAAACACAACACCTGTACAACAGGACTTTGTCATCTAAAGATGTCACCTTATGCCCTACAGGTCTGTGCACCTTAGCCACAGTGTGCTGCTACCTGGCAGGGATGGACCTGCTCCACAGGGTGTCAATGCTGCCCGATAAGGTGGATGGCTCTCTGGGCTGGTCCCTCTACTTGGCCCTCATTTCCTCGCCTCTCCACATGATGGCCGCCGCGCTGCTGGTCTGGGCAGCACGCAGCCACAGTCAGAACTACTACCGCATGACAGCCTACCGGGTGGCATAGACGGAGGTTCAGCTCTGGATCTCTGTCCTGTTTACAACCCTAATTCTAAAAAAAAGTTAGGACGCTGTGTAAAACATAAATAAAACAGAATGTGATCATTTGCTAATCATTTTTTCAATTGAAAGCAGTACAAATACAAAATATTTAATGTTTGACCTCATCAGGTTCATTGATTTTTGCACACCTGTGTGGAACGTTCCACAGTTAAACAGGTTGATTGGTAACAGGTGATAGTATCATGTCGTTCACAAACGAGGGTGGAGCGAGGTTCACCACTTTGTGAACACATGATTGTACAAAGGATATTACTGCATGGGCTCAGGAACACTTCATAAAACAGAGTTTGTTTGCAATTGATTGAATTCTGTTTTTATTTACGTTGCGCACAACGTCCCAACTTGTATGGACTCGGGGTTGTAAATACCCGACTCTGACACCAAGATGCATTTTCTAATGATCTCAGAGGAATGGGATGTGGGTTAATCTGTACGTTTTGCCCTCTGAAGGATTAAAGTGCATGTGCTCTATAGTAATGACCCTATCTGCTGCATTAAAAGATTTGATTTTTATCTCTCGAGAGGTTATGGAATCGGTTTGAAAAAGGTCAACCAGAGAAATGTGTGTCGTGTAACATATGCTTGGCTCAGAGTAGCTGAAAAGCAGTCCCAGTTTCATATGACACCATGATTCATTCCAGACTCTGAATACATATATATATGTATATACAGTGTATTAGCCCAACTTATTTGGAAGAGATAAGTAAGGCAACTGATTAGGGATGTTTCTGTATTCCCATTTTTCCCAATATATGCCATTAATTTATCATAATGGCGGAATCATAACTATATGCACATCACATTTTAGAACATTTTGGCCTGATGAAGATCCACCTTCAGTCAATCCAATGGAAATTAACCAATGACAGGAGTTGTCATTGAAGCAGTAAGTACATGGTATGGACCTGGGACGCACTTTTCTCTGAAGACTTCTGGTTGACATTTTCAAGTCTGTTTCACCTCTGATCCCTCCCAGAGTCTCAGATGGGCGTGGTCACTTTTCCCCTTTGTTGCACACATGTAAGCACCTGTCAGTAACGTAACGGTGTACTGCACACATTATGTTTCTGTGGCACTGAAGCAAAACAAACAACAAAAAAAAAACCGCGTACGTAACCATCAGATGTTTATTTTGACAGAGCATCGCTGTTGTATAATCAGTCGTTTACTTCTGCTGCTTCAAAACGTAGTGCGGGAATGTGGCGCGAGAGACAATGACTGTTTCGGTTTCTTTGTTTCTGTCGACCTTTTCTGTTTTTTTTTTAACTGAAGCCACATTTATTTATTTAATCGTTCATGGCCATTGTTAAGGTCAGACTGTGTTTCTTCAGAATTTGTTGACCCGATGTTTTCTTTGCTGTTTTCAAGCATGTTTTTAACATTTTGACTGATTTTATAGTTTGTTTGTTTTTTTTGTATTCTTAGCATAGTAGTCGTTTTCAGCATTTCGTCTTTTGTTTTTTCCTTCCACGCTCATATAAACTGTTTTTGTGAATTCAGTTGTGTTTGTTATCATTCATTTAATTTACATTTGTTCCTTTATTTTTTATTTATTTCTTATCTCCATTTCAATTCTACAGGATTTAAGGGACACAGTGTTTCCCTGTTAAGAACTATGAATGTAATTTAAAGGCCATATTGTGATAAGCTACAGTGTTCCTTTGCACTTATTGTTGAACATATCCTGTATATTGCTGTAGTGGTCGGTAGTGAATTTCTATTTTTTGATGATTTAAATGTCCCCAAAATAAAATACATTTAGAAAAAAGAAAAAAAACACCATTATTACCCTGAAACCCATGCTATATGTGTCCAGTAACATATAAATTACCACCGGTCACATGATTCAAAAAAACTAAAGGATGTCTGTAAAATGATTGTGTGTGTGATGGGTGTCATGATTAATCAGCTTGTATTTTGTATATTCAGCCTTTTAAAGGTCCAGTGTATGGGGATTTTATGTGGGACGCCTAGTGGTGAGGTTGTGTATTGCATCACTCGCCTCAAAAAGACAACACATCGTTTTTAACACTTCTTATTTTTAGGTGATTACACACTAATGAAAACATACTTATGAATATTATATTCCATTTCTGCCAGTAGATCCCCCTAAATCCTACACACTGGTCTTTTAATTCAAGATCCCTGAATCCACTGTAGCGTAAATAGAACAGCTAATGTCACTGTATGACTGTGCTTTTGTGAATCTGCAGTGAATGTGTGAGTTCATTCTCCAGTCGTTTGCTGAAATGGTTAATAATTGTACACTTAAATATTGTGCGAGTGTATGCGAGCGTACACATGCGTATTCCAAGCAGCCGCTGTCGTTTCAATAAAAGTTAACATTTTTGTAAAATTTATTACGTGGTCACATCAGTCTCATCATGTCAGGTGTTTTTTTTTTAAATTTTTTTTAAAAAGTCCATCCTCACTCCTCTTCCTCTGATGCGAATCCCTGTTGGTCAGCTTGCTGCTCCTGCTCCGTCTGCACCCGGACTGCAGGAATCATCACACGCCTTTTTCTCGCCAGGGAGATGGCGATGCCCTTCTCGTAATAAGCGCATTCATTGATGAAGAAAGGATAAAGAGGTTCTTTGCCTTTGTACCTCAGTGTTTCACCTGAGAAGGTCTGGAACAGAGGGTCTCCAGGCTGGAGCAGGCAGAAGTCGCGGTCCTGTGGTGGAGGGCAGCCAGTAAGG
This sequence comes from Chaetodon auriga, assembly GCF_051107435.1. Taxonomy (NCBI): domain Eukaryota; kingdom Metazoa; phylum Chordata; class Actinopteri; order Chaetodontiformes; family Chaetodontidae; genus Chaetodon; species Chaetodon auriga. The sequence goes on along the minus strand of NC_135097.1, from coordinate 8,644,315 downwards.
TTGATCACTAATGAGCAACACCTGTCAGATTCTACATTTACAAGGCACTCTTCACATAGACAGTATATATGAGGTTTTAAAGCAACAGCTGGGCAGCTGGGCAGCAAACAACAGGTGCAAAGAGGCTATCATTTTTATAGTATGTAGTTATGATCATTGAGATTTCCCAAGCTTGCAGAATGATTTTGGTTTCCTACAGCAGGTGTAGGGATGTGCTGCTGATGCAGTTAGCAGAGCCTCAATCACTTTGTGAATGATGAATAACAATGAAAGGTTGACTGTTTTTCTCAGGACAAAAGTCAATTAATTATGTGATTAAACTTGTCCCTGTACTTTATTGTTGGGTAGTTAAATAACTGAACTCGCTTTTAACTCAAACAGGCAAATGCGCCTCAGACTGTACCTGGAGCTGAGGGTGAATGGCTGCCATGATGTTGTGAGTCTCACTGTCTCTCGGGTAGTCGATGTGTTTAACCATGGTGAACACATCCACAAATCCTCCTTCAAAAATAGTACCTGGAAACACAAGTAGAACAAAGGGGAGCTTAAAAGACGCAAAAAGAATTTCTGGAGTCGTGTAGCAAAATAAAAATACTCAGCCTGTAACCTGTGCTTAATTGCACCTGAGTTGAAGAAACGGACCCAATCGAGCATGTGCTGCACGCCAGATTTCATTGCCGTATAGATGTTTGACCTCACCACGCCATGTGGTTGGGGGCCGATCTCCATGGCTGCAGAAAATGGAGTTTAGAAGACAAATATTAAACATTTTCCAATATTAAAGTGCATTTGATAAGATTATAGCAGAAATACTAAACGTACCAAAGCCATGTTTTCCCACTGAATCAAGGGAATATGATTCTTTTTTGGAGACATCAAAATGGATGTACCTCAGTGGTATATCTGGCATCGTCCTCTGAAAGTGACATGTCAGACTTAACTTTAGATTGCAAGCATTACCACTCCTTCTTCCATTTAAGTGTAGCCCATTCTGGAAAGTTTCTCAGACATGCGGGGGTGAATTGATTTGACTGGAGTGTGTAGGAAGCGGCTGTGCTTGCCTGCAGGTGTCTGAAGATGTGCAGGCAGATCCAGTCGCAGTCAGAGTACGCGATGAGGCACAGGCCCATGTTGGCTGTGGTGTTGTGGAGGTCACAAACAAGATCCACCGCCTCGGGACTTCCTTTGGGGCCCAGCATGGCGTTCAGTTCTCGGGATCTGACCATCTCGTAGGGGGCCATATCTGATAGGGGACCACTGGGAGACGGACAAACAATCAGACTGCAGCTCATCGTGGTCAGAGCTGTTACCATCAGTGCTGCCTTACCTGAGGGCGGCATGGGTGAAACAGCGGTTCAGGTCCGTGTTGACGTATCTGCGGCACTGCTGCATGGCCCACGGGTTCGCCAGCACCATGAGCACCGACACAGGCTTTTCCTCCTCATCCTCCTCCTTCTTCTCCGTCACTTTCTTCTCCTTCAGCAGCTCCCTCACCAAGTACACACCAGACAGCTCGTTGCCGTGGGTACCGCCGCACACGGCGACCCGGGACAACCTTGGCAAACACACCACCTCGTCTACCTCCATCCGACTGCAAGCAGACAGAGATACAGTGGAACAAAGTGCAAGAATTTGAAGGCATATGCAACAAAAAATACAGTTTTTTTAGTCCCCCTCTCTCACTGTACATGCACAGATTGAGTTACATTTTATCACTTTGTACACGACTTGTGTCTCTTTTTATTCACTTGTGTCACTCAGTTGGAGGTATCCGTTACCCCCAGACTTGATGTCCCGGGGTACACTGTGGACAACACTGCAACACAAAGCAGAGATATCTATCCGTGAAACCTTACCTCGTTTTTCTGGCTTGCTGAAAACTGTAAAAGGGGCCGTTCCGGCTTTAAACCTTAAAAAATTACTGTACGCTAAAGCTGCACTGAGATTAAAACTGTTTAAAGTCTCTTAACTGAGGAGAGCTTGAGGTAAAACAGGGCGAACTGTCAGCTCCGCATCCACGAATAAGAGATGAATGACGAAGCATCATACTGTGCATCTTACCCAAGCTGTTACCTTTCTCTTCCCTCTCCCCCTGTTGGTACCCTCTTCCACCCTCTCCCAGGCTTTCATGCAGTTTTACTGATTCAGCATTCCCATCCCTCCCTCTGTACAGGCTGTAGCCGCCTGTTATGCAAACTCTCACCGTCTCTCTACCACCTCTTGCCCACTGCACCGCACTGTACTACACTGTATCATAGGCAGGGTGTGTCCTGAGTGTGACGCGGTTTATCAGTTGCTTCCTTTTGGTCCCAACAGCTGTGAGGTCTGTCGAACTGTAAGCCCCTCCCCAACTTTCCCCAACTCCCTGTTTCTCTCTGCCCCATGTATAGGATGGTAGGTTCCAGTCTGCCTTTCAGAAAATTGGCTGAAAATAAATCTGCTGGCATGACACAGCAGGAGAGGCGCCTGTGGTGTGTACAGTGAAAGAAACAGCTCTTCTCGCAGGGAAAATAACAAGAGAGCCAGCTGGCGATTTAGAGAGAGCACAGAATCGACCCCCAGCTGTAAATACAAGGAGGCTGACAGCTAAAGGGAGAGATAAACAGCAGGTTAAATCTACGGCTACGTTTTCTTTCTTTTACTGTCTTAGCATGAGCATGCTAACATGTTTAGCGGGTATGTTTACCATGTTCATCATCATAGTTTAGTGTGTTAGCATGCTAACATTTCAAATGAACACAAAGCACAGCTGAGGCTGAGGGCGACGTGAATGTCCGTCCCAAACTTCATGACAATCCATCCGATAATTGTTGATTTTTCAGCCTGCTTGCTATTTGATGATCAGTTTATGTCAACACTGTCAACACAGTTTTTCTTATGGCCCATCATTGTACTCTTATGATCAACTATTAGACTAAATGTGTGATTTTTATTGCAAATTTTGCCACTTAACAAAAAGATCTGCCATAAATCAATAGGGATTTTTTTTTTTTTTAAAAAAGCATCTTGAGTTCAGATTAAGTGTTGTATTGTTTACACTGTACAGGACTGGAACACAAACTAATGACAGCATGTTTTCATTGGTTTTTATCACTTTATTGACAACATATGTCATCCCATCCGAAGCTCCTACTGAACACGAGGACAGAAATTCCAGAAGAATTTGATTTGGCTTTTCTTTAATCGTCTTACCTAATTATTACCTAACGGTAAAGTTGGAACAAATGAGATTGAAGAACAGGATGAAAAGCTACGTGTTTGACATCACAGCATTTGTTTATTACAGATTCTTTTCCTTTGTTAATACAAAATACTGAACAATGTCGTGTCTCCTCAGGTAAGTATGGTAACTCCCTTTTTTCTGAGAATAAAGACAGTCCTCTACCAATAATACGAGAGGAACCAAAAGTACAAGAAAAAAAAATCTACCTTACACTTATCAATACTCTAATATGAATTTCTATACATTTATAAAATCATAGTTATTTGCAATGCTTCTTTGTTTCTTTATTCTTCATTTTTAAGTACACTTACAAACAAAATTATGAAATTCTCTCTTTCTCTCACACACACACACACACACACACACTCACACACACACTGTATCCCATGTTTTTGGTGTCATAATGTACTTGCATATGTATGAACTCTTCAGCAGATACACCTGGGTGTGAGGTTTTTTTTCCCATCACTGCGTTTACTTTTGTTCTTTGCTCATTTGTCCACACAAAAATCACACAATTATCGCACATTTTTAAACACTTTTACTGCCGTGTTACCCTTCACTTTATCCGCGTGGTGTCTACACATTATTCCAACCATGAGAAAATGGCGTGTTTTATTAACTGTTACTGAATAAAACTGCACTAATGTGTGATTTTCTCAGCACTGAAACAAGTATTTTGCCGTTTGCAGCTCTTTCCACAATTACTTCTTCAAAGTTTTAAAGTTTGTACAAGAAACCAGCGACAAACGTCAGCATCGTGTCCACTCAGGTGTGATGTAAATACATGTGAGAGCCAGTTGCTCATTTCTAAGGCGAAGAGAAACGGTGTTCAGGCCTTATGGCCACATCGAAATGTTCACCATCACAATTTCCATCAGGCCTTTGTCAAGAAAAAAAAAAAATCTCTTTCAACTATAAAACACGACAGTGTGGAGGTGCAGCCAGTCTTCTGGACAATTATTTCTTCTTCTTCTTTTTTTAAACATAGTACACTGCACAGTGGCAGTGTTGTAAAGTGATGGAAGAGCAGATATGCAGTCACACACACAAGCACACTAGAACCTTCATTACATTAAGACACTAAATCAGAGAGAAAAACAAGAAATCCTCGCTAACATCTTGAAGGCCACCAGTCGACATTTTAATGCAATTATTTTAAATCATATTTATATATAAATGTATATATTAACCAGGTCTTACCCCATTTTTTTTTAGTTATTACCAAAGCACACAATGCTGTGGATGACAATAGGCACACTACATTATCTCACAGGGTGTTACCAGCACAAGAACTCCTCCGTTCCTGGTCTGAGAGACTGAATAGACTCGCGAAGAGAGACTAAAAGAAGGATCTACTCTAGATTTGGAAGCACTGCCCATTTCATTTCCTCCCCGCCGCGCTCAGCCTGACCCGAGTCAAAGCAGCACAAACATTTTCATCCCAGACCTCTCAGATGTGTGACAGCAACAAGGGGGCTGAAGGAAACAGGAACCAAAATGGGATGAGGGAGGCCAGAGGAAAAACCCTGCTCCCCCTCTGGATCAGACAGCAGGGACCGTCCTGGAGATCTCTTAGAACAGAGAGCCACTGGAGGGAGGCAGCTGTCCAAGTTGGGGGGACAAGCCGGCCTTTGCGGCAGATGTCCACCAGGCGGCTTCGATGGATCAGCCTCTTCGGGGCATTTTTCAGTCAATGCTGAGGTCAAAATATGTCCGGACATCCCTCCCAGCTGCCACGCTCCTTAGCTTCCCAGTAGCCTCCCTTATAGATATGGACCTGCTCACCTGTGATCTGGTCCTCACAGCGCTCGAACCAAAGTGCCTTGTAGTTCTCATGAGGTGTGCCTGAAAGAGAGAAGAACCGAGAAAGATGAAAGATCAATCCAGGTAGAAGACCGGAGCAGAAACGAAAGCATGAGGAGGCGGCAGTGCAAGAGACAAAAAAAAAAGAGGAGTACTTGCTTTTTAAGGAGGGATCAGTAAGAGAGTCCTCATCGACAGCTTTTGGGAGAGAAAAGGGGGATCACAGAGATTCTTTTTTTACCCCTCGATTCCAAGATTTGCCCCATGAAAGGTAGAGAGGAACACAGAAGAAGTAAAGCATCGACAAACGCTGGACTCTCACCTTCGTCTGATTGGCTGGAGGTGCGCTGACTGGCAGCTTCCCTCTCTCTCTCCCGCCGGGCGCTGCGCTGCTTCTCCTCCAGCCGCTGCTTCTCGGCGTTGGCCTCGTCCCAGCGGCCTTCCTCCATCAGGCGCTGGTCAGGCCGGCGCCGGCTGTCGGTGGGCGCCATGCCCTCCTCGAGCTCGTTAAGGGTCAGCGCCAAGGCAGTAAAGTAGTACATGGTCTCTGCTCCCTCGCTGTGGTCGAGCAAAGGTGACATTATAACATTAAGGAGCGAGGTATGAAATAAGAGCAGATGTGAAATTTTGAACCAGAAATCTACCATAAATTCTGTTTTTCATTTGTGGCTCAAAATTATTGCACAAGGCAGCAAAATATTGCATATTTAAAGCCAGAAAAAAACGACATTTTTCCAGCTCACCTCTGTCTTTAGAGCACTTTTAAGTCTGAAATAAAATAAAGACCAAGATGTCTGTTGACCCATGCTCTGCCTGCAATGTACTGTGCATCAGGCAGAGGGCACCTGGCCCAAACTTTGCTTTGAGGAGTTGAAATGCAGAATCTGGTTCTTGATAGTTAACCAGGAAAGGCAGTCATGATGACACACAGAGTAAAGAGAGGTCAGAGCATAGCCGTGCCGTGCAGTGATTTTACTTACGGTAGTGGGTTCCTCCTCCACACCTCTCTGGCTTTGAGGGTTTGATAGACAGTCTTCTGCTTGCCCTCGGTGCCGTTCTCCCCTCCTCGGCTGCTCTGCATCACCCGGGAAAACTCCATCTTCTCATCCCACGTGCCCGACAGCACGTAGTGGGCCTTACCGTCCTTGTCCATCACCACACCTGTCACCTGAAGAGAGTTGAGAGACAGGTGTGGGTTAACAGAGGCGTAAACACACTAAGGATACATGTGTCAAAGGTGTTTGCAGTATTTCTCACCTTCCTGGCCACATCTCTGGAGAAGTAGCTGTAAGGAGCAAACTTCAAGTGGCAGCGGTCTCCGGTGGTGTGGTTCACTACGTCTATCTCTCCCGACTGCCAGAGAGAAAGAGAAAGAACGTTTTGAGGGAATCCCAAGTTTTAAACTTCAGTTTGGGGTTAGCAACATGACGATGAGCGCACTGTGGCGTGTGAGTCAGGCACCGTTTTCAAAGGACTTCATCTGTATTTGGCAGCTACACAACAGTATGTGTAGTGAAATGGATGGTAGTGTGGTGTGTGGGTGGATGATTTTCAGTGTATGAAAATGGAAAATGTACATGTCAGCGTAAGGCAAATTGTACAGGAAAATGCTGTACACAGTCAAATGCGAATACGCAAATATCTAGGATATGCAAAGGATACTGATTTATGGTCCATACAGTTTAGGGTTTATTGCTGCGTTGCTTTCTTCTGCCTGTTTGCTGTCACCAGTACTAGCTTGTTGTGTATGTTGTTTTTTGGTATCCTCAAGTCACATGTCAGGTCTGCCATGGCAGCCATCCCTTTAATATCTTGTTACTTTATCTCTAAATGTTTTCTAACTTTAACTCTGCCAGTCTCACCTGATCGATCCATAGTTTTCCCACGATGATGTTGTGCACAGTGGTGGTAACTTTCTTCCACGTGTAGTGATTGTTGCCCTTTTCAAAGATAGCGTGAATTGTGCCTGGAGGGAAAGAGGAAACAAATCAGCATCACTTCATCGTCTCCAGTGATTGATGACTTTGCATTAAGCCAAGGTGTGACTGACACGCACATAAGCTTTAAGCTGATTACACCCTTAACTTACAGCACCACTCAAAGGTTTGGACACACCTTCTCAGTGCAGCAACAAAGACCATTAAACGCTATGATGAAACTGGCACTCATCAGAGGACAAGCATGTCTAATATGTTGGACACCAGACGCTTACCTAAAGGCATAATGGAGAGGTATTTGCCCCTGAACTTGCTGGCAACAGTGATTTCCTGCCTCAGAGTCCAACCACGATCAGAGATGGCATGGTGCGCTGCTGCAGGGGGGTGGTGACTCACCTGTGACAGAGGCGTGCAATTTGATTTAAAATAACAACATACACACAGCGCGTAGTCTTATATAGACACAGACACACTGACAGACCTGTGAAGCATGAAAAATACACCCTGATTTTAAACTGCAGTGCTTGAAAATCCCCACTATGAATCTCAAATCCAATGGCATTACTCAAAAACAGAATAGGATTTAATAGTTACTCCCACTTGCCCAATCTCATTTAAAGCCTTTGTGACCAAATTAAACCAGTCAGAATTTATATATATATTAAAAAGATCTCCGGATTTGCTGCCTGAAAGCACAATTTATTGGATTACTTACTGGACTGGATATATTTTCTTGTTCTTCAGAAATAGAAACCCTTCTGCCATTCTTATTCTCCAGCATTAAGCCTCCATTCTGTGTCCTGCAAGCACCTCCACAAATCCTTTCCTGTCTCTGCGTTAAACATCTTTTCTTTTTCCCCCACTTTATGTATCTTCGTCAGAACGGAAGTGCTTTTTCATCCTCCTTGCCAGACTATGCACCAATGTTCGCAAGTCAAAATAATAAATAATTAACCACCACCACTCCTCAGACCCTCAGTTTGGATAAAACTGCCCCTCCTCTTCCTGATTTGGTTAGTTTACACTCATGAACGCTAGTTCCCTGTAACATGTGCATCCCGAAATACATCAAAAAAAAGGAAGCAAGATACGCTCAAAATGCTGAGTCAATGGGATTTTTCAAGTCATCCTTCCTGCCATTCATTCTTTGTTCAGTCTCACTTCCTTGTTAGAAGCCCTCCATCTTTCTGCTTTTCTGCTCCCCTCACCTGCTCACACAGGGAGCGGTAGCCGCTCTCTCTCCGGCGGTCCAGCTCGTACGTCTCTCCCAGCAGAGGGTTGAAGGGCTTGCCGGTGCGGTGGACGGTGGTCGAGTAGGAGGACACAGAGAAGGCGGCGACGTAGCACATTTGCTCCAGCGAGCTCTGGCACTTGGAGGCCTTGTCCAGCAGCTCGTGGTACTCCAGGTCCTCCGACAACCGCTGCAGCATGGAAATGGGCTCGTTGAAGTTCACCTGCAGAGAGCAGCGATGCGAATTCATGTTTGGACTCCAGGTCGAACCGAAGGAGGTATTAAAAAGTGTTGGAATGTGGCCCGCTTGCAGATTATGCTAAATAAGGCGATGCCTTACACTTTCTGGCACAATAAAAGAACACATTTCCATGTAAGCCGTTTTAAATTAATTTATCCAGCAACATGCTGCAATTTTTGGCACAACTTGTTTGTATTGTGTGCTATTCATAGCTTGTTCATAAAAATTTTAGAATCCCAAATACAAATCGCAAATGTCTGTCCACAGTATCATCTCTGAGGTTTTTCTAATAAACGAACACAGCTTGATGACTGGTATCTCAGTAGATATACCAATAGAGCTATTTTGACTACAGACAGCTCTCACAGAAATGTTGCTGACCCAGTACTGCAGACACAAAGATGTGTTTTTTGGCTAAACCTGCTTAACAGAAGCATGTCTATGATGTGCTGATAGGATCTTAACATGCTGCTGTTCAACAAGTCGTAACCACACAAAGAGCAGCTGAGGAGAAGGAGGCCTTTATTAGCCAGGCCCATAAACACATTTCCTGGAAGGGTGCTGGCACTGCCAATACTCACAGGCATCGGGATCTTGGACAGCTCTTTGCCAATACAGTTCTTCATGATACTCCACAGGTTGAGGGAATAGTTGGGTTTGTCTGGAATGCGTGTCCGCCTCTTCTTCAAGGGCACTAACTCCTGAGAGGGAGATTCCTGGTTCATCGCTAGAGGCTCCTCATTAAGCTGAAGAGGCAGAAAATTCTGTCAATAAGCAGCATAGAAGCCTTCGGAAATACTAAAGTTTTTAAACAGACTCACTGAGTGATCTATCATGACTGCACAATCACACCTTTAGTATTACGATGCCTACCATCTACCACCCTGCTGCAGCTTCACAATAAGCCTACTATATTATTATGAAAATGATGGTCAGCTACATTTTAATCCCAGAGGCAAGAGTGGGACCTACCGATTGGTCATCAGGACACATTTCACTGTTGAAACCGCTGATATTACTGCTTGACCTTCTGTAAGAGATAAAAAACAAAAGAGACTGTCTGTGCCTGGCAGACTTCTGGTTAAATAAATAACCAGTGTAACAGACAAGGAAACAGAGCATAAACCAGCCTGACTGATAACAACTAAATTAGCTAACCAGTGACTGTACAAACAAGGAAAGCATGAAGATATCGAACTGCATAACTTTGTTACTGTGCGCCTACATGTCATATAAAATAGCATGTAAAGTAGTTCTGAAGGTTTGAAAGGTTGTTCCCTGTATGAGTGACAGTGCACTGACTTGTGGAACTGGGGGTCTGCGGGTACAGTGATAAACTCAGGAGCCTCTTCCATGGCATCAAAGAACTCGTTGTCATCGTCCTCGTCACTGGCCTCACCTTTCCCCGGCCCAGCAGCACCTTAAAAAAAACAATCAGTTCAGTTCAGTGTTTCTAATACAGAATACTTCTTCAAGACAAAGGTGATGTCATCCGATAGCTTGTTTTCACAAAGGAAAGCAGAAAATCCTCATAAGGGATACACAAGCTGACCAGCAGAATGAATGGTATAATAGAGAGGTGTGACACAAATAAACTCAGTAACATAAAGGGCAGATTTTCCAGAGCGCGAGAGAAGAGGAGAGGGAAGTGAAAAGAGGAATGGGCTGGGAAAGAAGTGACATTACTCTGACTGTAAGTCGGGAAGTGGTCAGCGTCAAGTCTTACTTTTATTGTCTGCAGTAGCATTAGCCTGCGCAGCCCCTCTGAATGCCCGCTCCAGGTGGTTGTGCTGCTTGGCAAGTTGCTCTAAAGTCTCCTCCAGCCTCACCCGCTGGTCCCGTTCTGCTTGAAGGGCCTTTTGCCATCGCTTGCTGTGAGCCTGAGCCAGTGTGAGGAAGTCTCTGCACGCCTGAGGGGCAAAACGTCAAAGAGGATGAGTTAGAACTAAAACCAAGATCAAGTTAATGGGAGCAATTTCGACCAGTTAGTTTGGCCTGTGCAGAGTAGAGATTAAATACAGTGTAGATTCACAAGGCCCACTCTCATTGATACACTACACATCAACAACAAGGCAGAAGTAGAAACACTGAGAGACACTTACGTTAATCATGGCATTAGATGTGATGCGGAACAGCGTGGCCCTCTCTGTCACCTGACGAATCTTATCCCCAGCTTCTCCAGTCAGACGCAAACTGTCCAGTTCTGATAAAGACCTGAAATAAATATTAAAATGTACAAGGTGGGGATAGGTTGTTTGAGTGTCTGATTCTTAGATTCTACATTAAGATAGAAGAGACATGAGAAGCTTATTTACTTGTGGCCCAAGGACTAAAGAGTGAAGCAAAAAGTGAGCAAGAGACAGTTAAAGCAGTACCTCTGGAGGGCAGAGCCATGCTTTGAGATGAGGTCGTTGCAAGTGCTGAGATCCTCCACTTTGCTGCCTAGTGTTCTGAGAGCAGACTGGACTTCTGAATTCTGTGACCCGCCACCTTGTCCGGGTGCCACCGGAGGGGATGATGGAGAAAAGTCATCCCCAGAGTCATCTGTTAATTATCAAAGCAATAGGAAGGCAAAACACATCAGTTTAAAAAGGGTTTCACAAGGCCACTCTAATTGTTCTATACGCTGTGTCTTTGTATGTTTCACCTGATTCAGCCTGCATGCGGGCCGCCTTGGCTTTGGCCAGCTCCAGAGCAGTGATCCAGCGCTGGCGTTCCACCTCGCAGCTGGCCTTCAGGTGGTACGTCTGTGCCCCGCCGTTGGAGATGACAAAGTTGCAGGCGTCGTCCACAGTGATAGTTGCTGTGGCCAAGTTGATTGTGCCTCGACACGTGTGACCCATCTCTGCCTGGGTCCTAATAAACAAAGGGGTTTGATTTGACACAAATATGTGACTTAACAGAAAAAAAGACATGTGCACTTGGCTACAACAGAAACTTGCTGGAGAACATTACAACAAAGCTTCAATCTGGCAAGGAAACTCAACTATAAGACACACTGATAAGGTGAAGGTGATAGTCCCCTGCTTAATTAACAGCTGGCTGGATGTAATTAAACAGGAGTTACTGAAGATTAATGCAGAGGAAGTTCTCTGGTGACATGATCAAGGGTATGTTCTTCTTAAGTCTGTCTGTTTTACAGGAAAGCGTACCTGTAGTATGACAACAGGCCATTGCTCAGGACAAACCACCTCCGCTGATAACCTTTGATGTAATTTGTCCACTTGAACACCCATCCTTTGTACGTGTCGCCAGCAGGAGTGGGAGTGGGGGTCTTGGGCTCCGACATCACAGCCCCCAAAATCAAGAGACAGATTTGAGGAACCTTGAAGAGAAAATGAGAGTTACAACTGAGAATTAGGGGCTGAAATTATAATCAATTAATAGCTTGACACAAAATTAATTAAGGAACTATTTTGATGACTGATTCATCATTTCTTATGGTAAAAACAGCACACAGCTTCACGGGCTTCTTAAATGTGCACATTTGCTGGTTTTCTTAGTCTTCTGAGACATCAAACTACACATCTTTGGATTTAAGTCAGACAACGGAAGACACTGTAATGCATCAGCTTAGGCTTTGTGAAATTGCATTTGGCATGTTTCCCTATTTTCTGACATGTCATGGCTCGAACGACTACTGGAGAAAATAAGTAGCAGATTAACTAACAATGAAAATACTTCTTCTACGACAGGAATGTGATACGTTACTGGTGGTTGATATTGATCTTGCAGTGTGGTGTGACAGGTCAAAGATTAACTAAGAATCAATATAGATTCACTGCTGACACATTTCACCAGCAAAACTAGCCTTTAAACCGGAATTAGAGTTGTAAAACCTTAATGCGACGGAAAGTTATCTTAATTACCCATCATTTAAATACCATTAACGGACACAGATACCAAGATTAATAACTATTATTTAAGTTGTCTTTTCAGTGAATCGTAATGTTGTGCGATCACTAACACAACCACACAAACCAAATGGTAACAACATAAAATGAATAAAGCTCAATACATTGACGAGGTTGCCACCAGAAGCTTAATAACATTAGCTCGAGTTAGGCTAGTGAAAGCCAAAGTAATAACAGCGCATTGTTGGAATAGGAGCTAAAGGAAAGAAAATACAAATTGTCATGTTCGCTCGAAGTTTACCGGCTGACGTGTGCCTATTTAACATACAGTGCAAGCAAGATCCACTGCTAAACAATCGTTAGCTTACCAGCTAGCTTTCAAACTCGCCAGTGGCTAAGTGTTTACCTTGACGTGTCCGAAATGTGAGATCAGGCAACCAGACACCCGGTGAAGTCACGGCTAACTTTGACACCCATACGCTACTGTACCTAGCTAGCTGAGGAGGCTGAACAGCTAACGATAACTGATCAACACGGGACAGCTAATGATGAAAAACACTACACAGAAGGCGTCGACGACAACACTAGTGTGATTGTAAAATAAAGTGACATCAACGACTTTCATTAGTATCCATCAATAATCGTGCGTATAACGTCCATTCTATAGCTGCGTACGCCGACAAGGACCTAAAGCTAGCTAGCTACTTCTAACTAGCCTACCGTTAGCTCGTTGGTTACACCCGGTGCAACACTATTTGGTGTCGTCTAGAAACACACAGCAAGCTACGTTCTTTCCCCTACTGGCTGTCAAGCTAACCAGTCTCGTCATATTTATTTCTCTTTAAGTATCTGCCACATAAAAAGCAGTCATATCATTCGGCTCAGTCAAGTGGATCTGTTTACGTATTATGTTACGATTGCTGATTGCTGTTACTGGAGTGATGTGGTCTTTTCACTGTTGGGATTGAGCCACGGCAATAGGCATGTCAATTACCAGGGAAAAATATGAAGTGACATTGACATGAATGAATATGATTTATGTTGGGAGAATACACAAACAGTATTTTACTATTACTTTCGCGCTGACTTGTATTTAAAAAAAACAAAAATCAACTCGCATCCTGTTTTGTTAGTAGGTACCCCTATCATTGTTAATTTATTTCGAAGGATACAATCGGAAAACCACTTTATTGTATTTTGATAGATAATTCATTCTTTACTGCTAACTAGGTAGCCTTAGCTAATGTTAAATATATTGTTGACATAAAATTACATAGACGTAGGACAATTCCTAGTACCCATCCACTATGCACGCGTTTATGTCAACAGAGTTTGCGCTTATCATGAGACTGTGCAAAAAACGAATTGGTAAATACCGTTTATCAGAACGAAAGACTAACTTCTCAGTAGTTATCTTTCCATGAAGACAAAAGTGCGACTCCGGTGGGACTCGAACCCACAACCTTTGAATCACTTCGCTCATGCCTAGAAGTCCAATGCGCTATCCATTGCGCCACGGAGCCACCTGTTGCACAGGGGTCGCATCACATTATTTAACGAAGAACCCAAGTGGTGACATGCTTGTGGGTGGTTCTTGGGTTTCTGAATACAGCTCATGCCTCTCATCGACTCACAATCGCGATAACTACTGGGAACAAATAATGAGCCAGTCATGTGCCGCATTAAACACTGGGTGGCGCTGAAGTGCCATACAACCAAGCCAGGACACTTCGTCGTTTCTCTGACAACATTAGATAAGTAAGATGAAAATGTAATAGTAGAATAAAACTCTAAAACATGTATTTAAAAGATTATCTTTCTGAATGAACCAGGAAAACTGAAACACGTCCTGTGTGGGCGCATATAGTCTAAAGCACACAAAGTATCTGGTTGCGAGGTGCAGTACGGCAAACAATCCGGCATAAAACACTTTTCTTTATCACATTCAAGTCTTCCTTTGTATCATACTTGTTTATTACTTCATGCATGTGCTGTATGGTCAAGCCAGACACTGAAACATGTGTGACTGGTTACTTAGTTTGCTAAACTCGCTAATAGTTCATCCTCCAGCTTAAGGCAGTTTTCGCAGGTGGGTAAACATCCGGTCTGGCAGACGGGGATCTAGACGTCAGCGGATGATATCCCTCTTGACTCCTGCGTGTCTTTGATATATCCTGCCATGAGCGGAAGTGTCTGGGATTCTGCTCAACCCACCGCTCTGTATCAGTCGTTTGTAAAGGGGAACGCGGCGGAGAGCGTCTGCATCTTTTCTCACAGTATCACCACCATCAGCCGGGCTCCGTTCAGCGTCGACGTGCACCATTTAATGTAGCTGTATACCAACACGGGACATGCTCTATCAGGTCAGGCTTTTCCTTCATTAGCCATGCGTAATTAGTGGCAAACCAGCGCGAGAGGAGCGGAAGACTTTCGAATGGGGTTTTCTTTCTAATGGACGTATTTTGTTATAGGTCTGCGCAGTCGACGTGAACGCCTGCCTGGACACAGGAGAGGATTAAGTTACTGTTCCTGGCGGCGGATTATTTTATTGGCCTCCTCCTGTCACGCCCGAGTCTTTGGTGATCCTTTTTCCAATTAGGAGAGGTCTCTCAGAAGCCAGGTATGCCATTGTCCTGAAAGTAATAACCTTGCCATTGCCTTGAATTGTCTCATTGTGGGCTGAACTACGCATTAATGCACGTTCTTTGTTGCTGATGGCTGTAGTTACTCTTTGCAAAAGCTTCATTCCTCCTATTGTGTGCAGACAACAATGGAACCCGGAACAGAAATGCTGTAAAAATACTGTAACTATTTAACAATATTGCAAGGTAATTCAAAGCATCATTATATAATTGAAGTACAAGATTTAGTACCACAAATCTACAGTGTTGGGCTTTATTGTACACAATTGAATGAATGTGGGGCAGCTTTTCCTCGCAAGCTGCTGGGGGAGAAATGCAGACTACAGGCTGTATACCTGCCAAAATACAATTTGCTTTGACAACTGTGGAGCATTAGGTAGATGGCATGTAGTGTTACTGGGTCCCCTCCCTCAGCAGCTCTGCCTGCCCAACCCCCTCCCCTCACAGCCACAGCATGTTTTGGTTTCAGGCGGATCATGCCCTTTTGTCCATTGAAGCCTGACTGTACTTTCCAGGACAGGCTCCCACCATGAAAGAACTCGCCTGCTGTTTTGACAGCCCCCTTTCTCTCTCGCTGACATCTAAGGATTGCTGGGGGTTCGCTGAATAAACTGTAAAATCACTGAATGTACAATGATTTTAATGAGCTCGACGCAGACGCAGAAAGCTGCAATAAAGTTTGTTCAGTTGCTGAGCAGTGCACATGTGCAAAAGCAGCAAAACCAAAGGAAAAACATCAGTTTTGGGATTATTAGTGCTGTGTGTTTTTGCAAATGGCAGGTTTATGTGTAGAATTTAAAGTAAGCTGCACACTGAATAGCAAAAGAAAGAAAAGAAATGCGTCAAGCAAAAAGTTTGTCCTGAAAAATGCTTTTTTTCTTCAGGCTTTCTTATGCAAATAGCCAACTCAGTCTTTGTGCATCATCCACATTCCAAAACACATTGAAGAAACCTGCAATAAGGCCTGTAATGGTTAATGTAATTACAAAGGCATCTGCAGCTCATGTTTTACTGTGGCACAAGTGGTTCAGTCTGAGCTGCCACTTATTATTCTTTTCATTATCAAAAAAAAGTCACAATTTCCAAGCGGTGACAACAAAAAATTTGTTTGTGAGAATATGAGCCGTAGATGAAGTCGTTTTCTTTGTTTCCTCCACAGACATGTCTTTTCGGCGAGTGGTCAGGCAGAGCAAGTTCCGCCACGTCTTCGCCCAGGCGTGGAAAGCTGAGCACTGCATCGACGACGTCAGAGTGTCCCGCGTGACGTGGGACAGCCCCCTCTGTGCGGTCAACCCCAAGTTCATCGCCGTCATCGTCGAATCCGGCGGAGGAGGGGCCTTCCTCGTTGTTCCCATCAGCAAGGTTCAGCCCTCTCTACGTTACATTCAGCATCAAATACAGGGGATCAATATTTTTAAAAGCCTCTATCTTGTTTCCCATCTTCCACTCTGCTACTAAAAGCAATATGTCAGCAACTCTCTGACACCTCGCTCCGTGTCGGGCTAATGCATATGCAGCACTTTTACAGTTCCAAGCCAAATAGTGGACAAAGGTTGTACTCCTGTGACGTATTAAAAAGTTTCTCCAGCCAACTGTCACAGTGTCATGACTTTAACTTTTGGTTTTCTCCCACAGAGCGGCAGAATCGATCAGTCCTGTCCCACAGTGCGTGGCCATGCGGCGCCGGTGCTGGACATCCAGTGGTGTCCTCATGATGACAACATGATTGCCAGTGCCTCAGAGGACTGCACAGTAAAGGCAGGTTAACAGTTTCAGGCTTGTCATGCTGCTGCGCTGGAGGTTTGTGGCCCTTTATCAGTTACTGGTGTCACCTGCTGTCACGTGTGATGCAGGTCATCCTGACCACAACTGTGCATACTGGGTCTCTAACACCATTCTTGCCTTTGGTTAAAGGAAGTAATCTAATCTACTGCTGCTGGTTTTAAAGAGCTGTTAGTGTTTTAGTGTGTTTTAAAGTCCATTTTGTCACCCCAGACTGCAGAGGCTACGCACTCAGTTTCAACTTTCAGCCTAAAAGGAACAGTGTGACATTTTCAGAAAAACACTTATTACCTCTCTTGCCAAGAGATGTATGCGAAGATCGATACCACTTTGATGTCTGTGCATGAAATATAAAGCTACAGCTGCAAGACTGTTAGCTTAGCATAGAACAAACACTGGAAACGAGGGTAAACAGCTAGACATGCTTCCTCAAAATGTAACAAATTCCACCTACCGGCTCCTCTGAAGCTCGCTGATTAACACATTATATCCTGTTTGTTTATCGAATACAAAAACTGAAGTGTGAAAACAACAATTTGTGGTTCTATGAGGGGTTATCTGCTGGACTAGTGAGGCTAGCTGTTTCCCCCTGCTTCCAGTCTTTATGCTAAGCTAAGCTAACCATCTCCTGGCTGTAGCTCTGTGTTGAACACATAGATAAGAGAGTGGTATCAATCTGTATCTAACTCTGCAAAAAACAAAAAAGAAACCTTCTCAAAATGTTGAACTATTCCTTTAAAGGTGGGGCGAGTCACTCTCCTTCACGGTATGATTAGACGATAGCATGCCAGATTTACCGCTCCCTCCTCTTCTCCTTGTCCTGTGCACGAGCACGATGCCACCTGTCGTGCACACACAGAACAGATAGCTAGCAGGACTGTGAGGAGACATTACCAACACTTTCTCCAGAATGACTCAACCCACCTTTAAGGTGCTCTTGACGATGAAAAGACTGGACGCACGAAAGAAAACGCTCTTCAGGCAGAGCAAGGAAAAACTTCCGTTTACTTGAGTGTGATTGCTTAAGATGCTGACTGGTTTAAGGCTCACCAGAGCAGAAATTAGGACTAAATAAAGGCTTTCAGCTCTCCTTGCTCTTCCTGAGGGGTGTTTTCCTTTCTGTGACCAAGAATAAACTTCTGGAAAAAACACCCTAGGCTAATTAAATGGCGTAGAAATGTATGGATCAATGCATCATAGGAAACATCAGTGGCTTTCATGCACCTAAATGGATCCATCATACGTTACTGTAAAGGCATTCACAAACAAACTGTCTTGCACTGAAGGTGTGGCAGATCCCAGACGGGGGCCCGACGAGTTCAATGACTGAAACCCTAACCCTGGAGGTACACAGTAAAAGAGTGGGAATCCTTGCTTGGCACCCAACTGCCCTCAATATCCTCCTGACTGCAGGTAACATCAAGTACAGCAAACATGGCTGCTAACAATACCGGGGTTATGTTATCCATGTGCTAAATATTCTACACTAGCAAGAGAAAAGTGACCCGCACTACTCCGTTTGTCAATAGTGAGAGTTTAAGAACAGCTCTTATCTTACTGTGCTGGTGTTCAGTGACAGCCAGTTCTACTGCATTATACAGGCATGGAGTTGGGTTTCCCCCCCTCAAGCAAATCATAGTCTGCAGTGTGAGTTTTAGAGCGAACGTGAAAAACCTGAAACATAATTGCGCTTTTGTTGGAATGCGTGTGTCCCAAACACCCACAGGTGCGTTGTGTTGTCTTACTTAAGTCTGGTTTTTGACCTGTAAGTGCAGCGAATCATCTCCGTATCTCAAGTAGCCACACAAACACATTGCTGAACTGTAGTGATGTTTTTATTTAGAAATATAATGGAGTCAGGATTTGCGTCAGGACGAGTAAACTTTAAACTTGGTTAAATATTTATTATTGTCTAGACAAAGAAAAACACATTCTGAGTATTATTTATCAGGAGTTAAACATTCAAAAACTCAGCCTCCTCAGGACTGTGGGTGTGGTTTGGTCAGATTTGGTTGGGCCGGCAGCATAAGCAAATCTTTATTCAGATATTGCTCTATTCTGATTGGTGCACAGAAGTACATGACATCACCTTTTTCCAGCTGAGCTCGCTCCCCGTCAAAGCGGTGACACAAATACAGACGTGTCTCGTGTGTAACCACTGCTCCAGTTTGGCAGAAAATGCTGTGTTCATGCTGGACCTCATCGCTCAAGTCAGTGACTGAACTGCGTGGTATTTGCATACGAGCACACACCTGTCACGTGTCAAGCCGCCTTTGTTCAGCGGATTTAAGACAATGAAACAGAACCACGTCATTACATTTCTTCAGGTGGAGCTTTGGAATCAACTTCCTGCCTTTCAGGTTGATCGTTGGCTTCCTGTTGCTTTCAGAACTGTGCTAATGTACATCACCAGTTTTACGTCCTCCTCTTGGTATACAAAGCTCTTAATGGGCGCGGTACACATCAGACATGCTCTCGGTTTATAAAGTCTGCACATCTCTCAGGTCACGAGGCACCAATCTGCTTTATGTTCCTGCTTTTGAATAGCCTGCCTCCCGAACTTAGATGTATTTTACTTACACTTTAGAAAGCCAATTAAAAACATATAGAGGCGTAGATATACATAAATATATGCAGTGATTTTATCAGCTTGTAAAGCACCTTTGGTTTCTTTCATATGTAATGGTTCTGCACAAATAACACACACTTTCATGCTGGACACGTTTCCTCTTCTGTGAACTAACACCACGCTGGGTGTTGTGTTTTTCTCTCTAGGCTGTGATAATGTGATTTGCGTGTGGAACTTGGGCACTGGAGAACTCGTGTACCAGCTGACTGATGCTCACCCAGACCTGATCTACAGTGTGAGCTGGAACAAGGACGGCAGTGCCATCTGTACCGTCTGCAAGGACAAGGCTCTGCGTGTCATCGACCCACGAAGGGGCACCGTGCTCAAGGTCATTTTGCATTTCTGCGGATGCGTACAACAGAAGTTACATGACACTACATCATGCACACGTCCTTACTGTAATCCTACAGTGGCCACATCAGTCCTTCATCAGTCTTGAATTGTTGTTCTAGGTAAAAGAGAAGGTCCACGAAGGCACCCGGCCAATGAGAGCTGTGTTCCTCTCTGATGGGAAGATCCTGACCACAGGCTTCAGCCGTATGAGTGAAAGGCAGCTGGCATTGTGGGATACGGTAAGTCTGATGGGCCAGTCCAGCGTCGCTAAGAACTATTTGCATATTGAGCAAATCTGCAGGGCACAATTGACGTTCAGTGTCCACGTAGGAAGCAGTGAATGTTTTATTCAGTAAAACAGGAAGAAAGACTAACTATTAATTTTTATTTTTCTTTCCCGAATTTTAAAGGATACATTCACCATTTTTCAGGAGCCTCTGCAAACAATTTTTGCTCACTGTAATCATTTGTTCTGTTCATTATTGCCATTAAAAGATCCCGTCTTAATATGTCTGCAAGTGCTTATCTTAGTTTATCTAAGCTGATATATATAGTATATTATAAGTAGTATTAAATTCATGTTTTCTGTTATTCTGTTTTTTTTTTTTACAGAAAGATCTCTCTGAGCCAATGGCATTACAGGAGATGGATACAAGTAACGGGGTTCTTCTACCCTTTTATGACCCTGACACAAACATGGTCTACCTGTGTGGAAAGGTATCTCAGGATTGTATAGAACTGAGATTTACTCAGATGGTAAAAAAAAAAAAGGTGTCATTTCCCATTGATTTTTGGTTCAGTCGTCTTAATCAGATTGTCTTCTGTTGTACAGGGGGACTGCACCATCCGGTATTTTGAAGTGACGGATGAAACCCCGTATGTCCACTTCATCAGTTTATACAGCAGCAAAGAGCCTCAGAGAGGTGCAGGCTTTCTTAGTAAAAGAGGAGTGGATGTCAACAAGTGTGAAATCGCAAGGTGAATATGTTTGGTTGTGTCTTCCTTGATATTCTTTTAATTACTTTTTTAAAGGATCTTATTCTTATCGTCACCAAAGTCCATGGAAAGACCAAAAACAACAATAAATCGACTCTACTAAGTATTGCCTGTGCATAGATACACATAGGTTATTACTTACTGTGCCATTGACCTCCACTGAAATGACTGAAAACACATAAATAAGGCACGCCATTGCACTGGGTAACACTGCTGCCCTAAATACTTACTCACACCAAATGTGTGTTAATCCACAGCTGAAAATAGTCTCAAACGAATTCTGTTTGAGTAACTTCTGCAAAAAAGTACAGTACACATGTTTTTTAGGAAGTTACTTTAAAGTTAAGGTATACATTTGATTGTATTTATATCTCCTGTAGAAACCATAGGAACCACAGTCAACCTCAATAAGTAATAAAGCATTTAAAGCCACGTTTTTGTTGTCGGTCTTTTCACATGGTTTGTTGACGTCGAGAAAAGTACTTATAAGTACTTATTAAGTACTTATCCTTCAATAAGGTGACTGATTGCCTGGTCTTCTGTAGGTTCTACAAACTCCATGAAAGGAAAGTGGAACCAATTTCTATGACTGTACCACGGAAGGTAAGCCATGCACAGTCTGTAAAACCAATTTAAAAATAACCAATTTATATTTCTTATATTTTTAAAAATGCAATCATATGCACAGGAGGTCTATCCATGACTGTACGATAAAAACACTCTTCTGTCTCCGTCTTGCCTCCCTAGTCAGATCTGTTTCAGGGAGATCTTTACCCGGACACAGCTGGCTTGGAGCCGGCTCTCCTGGCTGATGAGTGGATCGCTGGGCAGGATGCACCGCCCCTGTTGGTCTCTCTGAGTGGTGGGTACTCAGCCCCTCCATCCAAGCACAGAGACACCCTCAGAAACAAACCCCAGCTCGTCTCGCAGGACTCCGGGACTGGGGCCGCTACACCTTCAGCAGCCAGTGCAGCAACTTCCACATGTACATCTACCTCTGCTGCCAAGGAGGCAGAGGAAGAGGTGCCACAGCCGCGAGTAGCCACGAAGGAGACAGATGGAAATGCTGAGAGGCCGAAGAGAGAGGTGAGTGGACAGAATGAGACATACGAACACGTTTCATGCTCAAAGTCGTTTCCTGACCCATTCCTTCTCTCCTCGCTTCTTTCAGGATGATCTGTTGAACGAGTTGTTAGCAGAAATGAAGGCCTTGCGCGCCGTCGTCCTCGCTCAGAGCCAGAGAATCGAGTTGCTGGAGAGGCAGCTGGCTCGGATTGAGGATGGGGATGTATGAGCAAGGCGGAAAACCACTACATTCGGAGGGCATTCTTACTAAATCCATAGACCATAGCCTTACTAGAATCAACAGTACCTTAAGCTGTGTGATTGGGAGAATGTAGTGAAGGGGAGCAACAAACTGTAAGTCAAGGTGGCTTACAACCAGGTCAGCTATTGTGGTAGAAACAAGGCTGCAATTTGTTCTGTGATTGTTGTCCAGACTATGACTGGGGTGTCATCTGCATAGAGTGATTTCTGACAGTGAGATAAAGTTTCTGTTTTTCATATGATGAAGTATTGTAGCAGATATTTGGTGGTGGATATAGTGCATCTTTGAGCTTTGCTAAATCCTTACATTAAGTTTGAAGGGCTTTGACAGAGTTGCAGTGGAACCATTGCCTCAAATTAATGCACAAAGCGATGATTAAAGCGTTATAATAAAGCTAATGAATACTATAGCAAAGCAATCAAGCACCTCCAATATGTTTTTTTTTTTGTACGAAGCACTCACAAATGTAACCATTAGGGCTATTTAATCAGGTAGTTAAAGCTGCTAAACTGTGATGTAATATCAGACCCCCAGCTGTTAACTTATTGTGTGACTTGTGGTTTGTTTTACTACTTCATTATAGGATGCCGTGTGTAAGGTTAATGGTAGGAAAATCTTCTGGTACATAAATCATGAGCTTGACGGTGAGAATTATGTGAATAATAGCTGACAGGAGTGTAGTTGAATATTTATGTGTTGTAATTCTGTGTAGTCTTTGCAGTCATTGAAAAGGTAACACTTTGTGATTTTTGTACCTCATGTTATCAGGAGAGGAGAGCGGCTTTGAAGTTTTCTGTAACAAGAGTTGCCCAGTGCCTAGTTGTGCTTCATACTGGACATACAAATGTTACCTAAAGCTAATTAGAGGGCATTCTCTCTAAAACAAAGGCCTGCAGTTAAGTGATTTCAGCTACGAAAAAGAGGAAGTTACAATGAAATGTGAAGCATTTTCTACAGTTTTGAATTGCATTTGTATTGGTGTTAAAAGATGGAAAGATCTTTTTTTTTTTTAGTTTTGCAGTTTTGTTTTTTTTTCATTATATTTAGAAGGATTTTTGTTAACTTTTCCATCAGTCAATGGTACATTCCACACTAAGCTTAACCCTTTATTACTTCAGTGATTTATATTCCTTTATGCACTTACCCCTTTACACTAACTGTAAAACCAGTAGCAGGTTAAAGGAGACTACATTGTGAAAACCCAATAAACATTCATTCCTCCTTTGTATTAATGGAATGGCTTTTTATTTACACTAAGAAATGCTGTGATCACGATCATATATTTGTGGTATTTGTGATAATTTCTAGGTCAAGGCTCGTTTGAATAGTGTGCATATTGAGTGTGTTGACTGTGTGCCAAGCGACTGCTGCCTACTCCAATTAAACAGACATATGCGCTCACACAAAACACATTGCCTCCATAAAGAATGCAACACCCTGAAGATTTCTCATGTTTTATGTTGGCTTTTGTTGGGGTTTGTTGTGTGAATTTCTCATACTTTATGTTATATTCTTATGAAGTCTCATAAATTTAATACGGGGTTGCCAATTAACCAATAATGAGGTCCCACAGATGACGGTCCACACCACATCAGAAACTACAGTCAAGTGAAGCTGTCTGATTTCAGAGAGAATAGAAAGATGTAAAACAGTTTCTGAAGTTTTCACATGAGCACAGCAGCCTCCGCTATTAGCTGGAACTTTGTGAGCATTCTCGTTTTTAGTAGGCCACCCTAAACGAACTGAGCAATCAAGAAAGAAGGGCAATGTTTGACACAACAACAGAGCTAAATATGGCCTGTGTGAAAGACAGGCAGCAGGGTGAGGATGAGGAAGGCACACGGCAGCTGCTGCCAGTTTGCAAAAGCGCTTGCAATAAATAACAGAATAATCCATGGCCTGATGTAATGAAACCTAAACCCAGAAGAATGTGCAAAGCTCCACATCTTGGCACTCGAGCCACCATCATGCAGAAACATGGCTGATGGTGTCGTGAATGGCTGTGCTGTTGTGTCTGTGTTGCAGTTGTGTTAGTAGAAGACGAGTCTGTAGTAGCGTCCTTAAGCATCAGAGACCCAGATTAGGACACTAATACAACACTAACCAGCAATCAACACTGAAGGAGCCTCCAAGAAATCCCAGCACTCAGTCCAGCTAAAAACCTGTTGAGTGTGAGCTGAAGATGTTGCTGCAGGTAAGGTGGAAAGAACATAAGGTAATACACCCTCAGCCTCTTAAAGGGAGTAAAATGATTTCTGATTACTGGGTTTAAAAATGTAAAATCTGTAATTTCAAACATTTTGTAATTGCACATCGTACAGTTATGCACTCAGCTGGATAGTACACTGTAAAACTACTGTACAGATTTGATGCAGCTGTGTAGAGTGCAGGGCTGTGGCTGCCTGGCCATCGGACTGAAAACAGGATGTGGCCATGTTGTTTCACGTTCAGAAGCCGGGTGCTTCTTTTGAGCTTGATCTGCTTTTTTTTTTTCTTTCTTTCTTTTTGACAGGTTTAAATCTTACAACCGTAGAGAAAAAAAACCCTTCATATTTGTGTTTAAATCTAAGAATTATCTGGGTCATGATTTAATTTTTGGGTCATTTTGGTGCTCATTTAACCCTCTTAGAGTATGTTTGTTCATAAAATAGACTTATTATACATTGCATACTGTAATCTGAACCTGCGCTGCAAACTCAAAGTGACAGAATTGACCTTTGCAGCGGAAAAATTCAAATATGTCTCTGTTCCTCTTTCCACAAATACATTGCACATGCTTTTATTTGTGCTATCCACCCCACCCTGTTTGATTTTGTCTTTAATCTCTATGCTCTCACCCCCTTCTGCCTCCACCTACCTTAGCTGTCTTCACCACATTTCATGCAGCAGCCCTCCTCTCGTTTTCACATGCTTCCACACTGTTCAGAAGTACCCTAAATGTCACACACAAGTCAGTCTCTTATCAGAGTTTGAGCTCTAGCATTGTCTGGGACCACAAATTTGATCTTCTGATTAATCTTCTGGGTAAGTGTTTAATACTTTATTTCCTTCCTTTTTTCATTTTTCTAATGGTGTCTTACCTCGCTTTTGCTGCACACCTTTTGATTGTTTTTTAATTACAGTAATCATAATGTAACTGCCTTATCTTTTGTCTGCTTTTCTGTATTTAAATTACAGCTCCACATTAATATTTAGCTAGTTTAGATACTTGAATTTTTTACATGTGAAATAGTGGTATAATTGCAGTATTGCCAGCATTAATTCACAGCCTAGGTCAGTTATCCTCATGCATTTCAGCTTCAATTGCACCTTAAGTGGGCTTATTTCTGTATTTTTTTTAATTGAATATTGTTTTGCTGTATTTAATGCCACATTCTATTCAAATTTACCACGACTGAAAAAAAGTCTCCTCCCATGGCGGTCTGACTGATGCTGCTCAGATATCATTTTGACAGGAAACCAGCAGCACTGCGAGCGGTCTGCTAGCTTCCTGTCACTCCTCAGCACACAGTTTACAGTCAAACAAGATAAAGGCAATACAGACTTCCTGTTACATCTCCTGTATATGTACTTATGTATGTTACAGCTATGAGCCTGTGGTTACATTTCTGCCAGCATGGATGTAACATTTCTTGCTAATCTGCTGAAATACTACTATACAATTTAACTGAATGGTTAAACTTTTATTTCACATGTCTATTGTCCAGATGATATTATACATACATGTTGTTATTTAAACAAGTCTAAAGGTTTAGCTGGAAACACCATGCACTGTCATTTAGTTGTCTTATTTTATTATTTCTAGATCCTGAATATAAATTTACCAATGGATCCCCTTCTGTCGAAAACCTGTTGACTGCAAAATTCTGCCTTTAACGGTGACACCAAGCCAGTGGGATATTTCTTCTCATCAGGGACTTTCTAAGGAGGTAAAGAACTTTGAAAATCTAATCTGTCTCAGTATTGTGGAAGTTACAGATTTCTGGTGCTCTTGGAAAGGACTAGCAGTTAATTGAGACCCGGTTCAAACAGTCTGCATAATGTTTGCACCTGTGCCAACTGCCAACCTGTTGCAGGTTGCCACAAGTGAACATTTGCTGCCATTATTTAATCTTCCTCGCACAGACAACATTGCTTTATTTGACAAACCACACCAGAAATTATGATATAAACCTTTTGGAAAATACACTTCTTTTTTTTTCTTTTTTTTTGAGTGAGATGAGAAGATTGATACCACTTTCATCACTTTCATGTCTGTAAGGTAACTATGAAGTTACAGTCAGCAGCTAGCTATCTTAGCTTAGCTTAGCTTAGCGTAAAGATTAGAAACAGGGGAAAACAGCTAGCCTGACACTGCCCAAAGGTAAGAAAATCCACGTATCAGCATTTGTAAAGCTCACTAATTCATACATTACATCTTGTTCGTTTGATTTAACAAACATGTAAAAACAACAATTTGCTGTGTAATGAGGGGTTTTGTGTTATTTCTTGGAACCTGGGGACAGCATTAGGCTAGCTGTTTCTCCCTGATTCCAGTGTTTATGTCAAGCTAAGTTAACAGGCTGCTTCAGCTACCACACAGTGAGAGTGGCATGAGTGACAAGTCAGTAAATAAGTGTATTCCTCAAAAAATTGTGTGAAAGAAAATGCCATGAAATCCCAAAACACTCATGGAAATGAATAAATCCCAATGTGTGACCATAATAACTCAGCTAACTTTTTCTCTCTCTTCACTTCAGGCATGGCTGACTCCACCATGACACCATCCACGCAGACTGTGCTGATCCTTTTTTTCTTCCTAATCGCTTTAATTGCACTGCTGATTTTGTTGTACAAGAAGCTAAACAGGGAGGCCAAAGGAGAATATAACATCCACCACATGGTGTATAAGGAAGGAGGGATCAGGGACAGGCTGAGGGGTGCAGCAGTAGCTCTGGAGACACGTCTCGGGGTCCAGCTGTGGCCTCGTAGTGAGACTGATGAGGACGGAGAGGAAATGCAGGAAGTCCAAGATGAGGAGAGACAGTTGGAGGAAGGTGGTAGCCAGGGGAGTGACTGGGAGGAAGACGAGGAGGAGAAGACAGAGCAGTGCGGTGAGGCTAAAGGAGAAGGAAGTGACTCTTCAGATGATAACACAAGTGTGGAGACTTCGGAAGGAGGGGAGCAAACCAGGCTAACAGATCAGCCAGAGGCAAACGGAGAGGTGGGGGAGAAAGGGGAGGAAAAGGAGGAGAAAGCGGGAGATGGGGAAGGCAAAGGTGAAACGAGTGGAGGGGATGGATTGTTGGTAAATCTAAAGCAGTTCTCCGGAAGTGCCACCTGGTCTGAGGAAGGGGGAGGCATGACTGCACTGTGAGAACAGAATAAAGGAAAACATGAAATACAAGGGAGGCTGAAGAAATTGTTTTTCTGTAATTTTATTTCCCAGCATGAAGGTCTAAATGCTGCTTCACACTGCCAGGGAAAAAAACTAGTCAAGTAGTCTAAAAATACTGGAATCATCCTATAAAACACCAAGTTTTTCATTGCAGACTGTCAGCTGTAGACATAAGCCCAGTGTCTTCAAAGTTTTGACTTACATGCAGGAGTACACCAGAAAACATTTTGAATGTTTGTACAAGATGTTAGCCTTTGTAATATAAAACTGTGGCATATGCTTTTTTAAGAAAAATGTTTTAAATGTTTTTTTCTAATTCATGTGAAAAATAAAAACTGATTTTGTTGTGTTTGTACTGTTCTTAATGTCATTTTTAGAGAGAAAAAAAAACATGTTTAAGTGGTTGCCACTTCTCAAATGTGAAGTTTGGATGCCTTTTTATCTCATATGTACAAGGTATCATTGCTCCCACCGTCCCTTTCAGGGCTTCAGTAGGGATAACTGATGTGATAGTGCTAAACTGAGTACTTCTGGGGATTTATGAGGAAAAAAGTACTTTGAAATCAATTGGCAGATTACCAATGATGAAGATGCTCATAGTAATGTTATTGTAGGTGGGAGTCAAACTTTCCATCAAGTGACATTTCATTTAAGTTACGTTGTGGTCTAAAGCAGCTCATTTACTCATTTTTGCTTACTTTTTTTACTACCGTATGACGTGACCCAGACGAGCGTTTGACAAGTGCGCAGAGGCACAGGCGGATGCACCTGATTTTCTAAATAAAACTTCTTTCAGACTCTGATGATCCATAAAATATTTTTTGTGCAGTCTCCCTGTGCGTACCAAATGGCCCCGGGTTCTGACCTCCAGAAGAAAAACCACTGATAGACTCAAGCTTATTCAAAACTCTGCAGCTCGACTATGAACCAGAACTATGAGCAGAGAGCACATTAGTCTAGTTTTAGCTGCTCTGCACTGACTTCCTGTAACTGTTTGTGTGTGTGTGTGTGTGTGTGTGTGTGTGTGTGTGTGTGTTCGTGTGTGTGTGTGTGTTCGACATGTGTACAGAGGCACAGGCGGATGCACCAGATTTTCAACATAAAACTTCTTTCAGACTCTGCTGAACAATATTATTGTTGGTTATTGGAAGAGAGTTCACGAACAGTTTTATTGTAATAATGAGTTGTCACGGTAGCCTTTATGACTACAAAATATATGGTGACGTCTTGGTTGACCAATGGGGATGTAGCTCAGTGGTAGAGCGCATGCTTCGCATGTATGAGGTCCCGGGTTCAATCCCCGGCATCTCCACTCTTTTTGGACATGTTTAATTTCCCTCCGAAGAAAACTTAAAACGTATCACAGGAAAATCTGACTGTGAAAAACCTTCTTTAACAACACGAAATCTATTGAAAATACAGCTACGGTGAAAAAACTGTTCGAGATAAGAGACGTTCGTCATTGGCCAGACCGCGGCCGTGCTAAAATCTGATTGGATGTTGGAGGGCTCCGAGGCGTGGGTGTGTTCACACACGCGAATGTCAAACATTTATTTTTCGCCGGCCAAATTATTTTCAGTGGTGGGTGAGACCCACTCGATCGAGATACCATGGATGAACCGAAAATTAAGCTTGAGTAAAAGTAGATCAAACATGACTGTAGTGACTCATTATCGAATCAATAATGTAACCACAGTTCCGGGATTTTACCTGAAGATAGAAGACATTCTCACAGTGACAGATGGATCAATCCTAAAGCACACAAAGTGTTCTGCAAAGCAGTGATTTGACTGGAGGCACTGGAGTCGATCTAACCCGGTAAATATTGAAGTTATTTGCTTTGAGGGGTCTGATTTGTGCTTACAGAGAGCACAGATTTGTTCAGAAAAAAAAATGCAGCCTTGCACTGCACGATCAAAGCCAGTCTGTCACAGTAACCTACTTCACGAGTGCCGCACCACCGTGAGAATCCAAGTTGCATTTTTTCCTCTCACCCTAACTTGATTGTGCCGGAGAAATGATTTCAGTAGACGTCACTCATCTGCATAGGGAGTAAAATGCAACCATCCTGCAAGGCTTTTTGCGCCCTGAAACGTTCTCTATCCTCGCCGTGTGATAAAAGGACCTACTAATTGCTGCATAACCGAAACTACAAACATGGAAGGTACAGTTTGCATGTAGTGTCATCCCAAAATATATATTTATATCCACAGATAGGAGACACATCTGGGTTGCAAACTGTCCAAGATGGATGCAGCGCCGCTGTGCGCAGGGATGCACGGCGGAGCGGCGGCAGGGTATCTTTGAATGCCCATCATCCCCGCGGTTTCGCTTCCATTTATGCCTCCGTATTGTCAGTGTCATTTTTTTTTTCCACCTTTTGCAGGAGTAGGATGTTACTAGCATCCGCCGTAGTGGTATGGGAATGGCTGAACGAGCACGGACGCTGGCGGCCCTACAGCCCGGCTGTCTGTCATCACATCGAGGCAGTCATCCGGAGCGACCCGCGGTGTGGTAGTGTCGTCCTCGGCCAGGTGGACTCTCGCCTCTCGCCCTACATCATCGATTTGCATTCCATGCACCAGTTCCGACAAGACACAGGTGAGAAGCAGAGAGGAGCGGAAGAGACACACGGCGGAGGGTGGAACGGTGTAGCCGGGCCTGAGGTGGAGGCCTTTTTATCGCTCATGTGTGCCTACTTTATCTTTGCAAGCCTTTCTGTTGATTCTGCTCCAGAAGTTGGTGCCTCGGTGGGAGTAATTTGCTGCAAAGTGGCTTCTTATTTCTGCAGCAATGGCAACAACACCATTGTTTGTTTGTTTTTTATTATTTCGTTTTAGATCCACATATCTAGTCTCCCTGCATTCAGTCACATATCATTTAGAGGATTGCAGAACAAGGAGAAGATGCTGTGTGAAAGGTGTCAGTGCAGAAGTGAGTCATTCTGTGTTTGTGTGTAGCACATAGACCACAGTAGCAGATGAAGTGTAGAGCCACAGCCACAGACACAGAAAACACATTTACTGCAGACGCTGTCATCAATACCGCTGTCTTTTATGGCAGAATTTGGACAGGAGAGGTCATCTTTCGCCAGTCAAATATTCAGAGGCAAGACGAGGAGTGCGGGACAAAGCGGGGAATTGTCAGTTGTCTAATTTTGGCAGAGACCCCAACATTTTCCTTTTTTCTCAACATTGGCTGACAAAAGCCTTTGTGCAGCTTGTTTTCCAAACCCAGCAGAAGCTGAAATGGGGGTGGGGGGGGCAGGCAGGGTGCCCCGGTCTAAATAGGAGACAGGGAGGAGGAGGAGAGGGGGAGGAATTTCAGGAGTCTAAGGTCATTGATAAAATGGGGTCGATGGGAGCAGGTTGTATGAATGAACTCCTCTGTTGTCTTGTTAAATGTCTCGTCTTGCTGTGCCGCACAGACTGTATGGCACAAACTCTGAAGAATTATTTATGTTCTTTTTCTCAGAGATGTTTTGCTGTATGTTTGATCCTGCTGCCTGTATTTCAGAGGCTTAATTGCACTGCGTACTGTGTATTTCAACAGTAAAATGCACATGTAAAGTGATTTTCACACTTCTGATAAAACTGCCTGATAATCCCAAACAGGCTTCATCTCCCACTTTGAGATCAAAGTCGCCGTCCTTTGCACCCCTTTGTGTTTCAGACGCAGGATGTGATATGTGAGGGATTTACAGTATGAAGACTCTGTAGAGTTTCTCTGGACACCCTGGGAAAGCAAACACAGCCAGCTTTGGGTTGGATCAAGGCTGCCAGCCAATCAGAATTCAGAACATCATGTGCTGTTACCAGGGGCAACCTGTTTGCCCAAATTCTTAGTGAGCAAACAC
This sequence comes from Chaetodon auriga, assembly GCF_051107435.1. Classification (NCBI taxonomy): domain Eukaryota; kingdom Metazoa; phylum Chordata; class Actinopteri; order Chaetodontiformes; family Chaetodontidae; genus Chaetodon; species Chaetodon auriga. The sequence goes on along the minus strand of NC_135097.1, from coordinate 8,613,081 downwards.
AGACATGTTGAATTTGTTAGGGTTGCAATCTACTTGTCCACAGCAAATAGTACGACAGTCAGTCACTTAGCTCCTACTGCAAATACCTCTCACCACCGAGCGGCATGGTAGTTGCTGAAATGGAGAAAAAAGATGCTCAAACTTTATAGTTTCTCAGTAGAAGTCTCGCACATGTCTAGCAATTTCCTCTGAAAAGCAGCAAATCTGTCTTTTCATGGAAATAGACCAAATGCAACATGACTGTATTAATATTATGGCACCTTGTCAAAATCTTAATAATGTCCTTGAATCTTTTGCCATGTTGTGACCCCTAATCCCCGCCTCAGGTACCCTTCGACCGGTGCGACGTAGCTTCTACGACCCCACGTCAGCGCCCGGCCAGGGCTGGTTGTGGGAGTGGGAGAACGACGCTGGCAGTTGGACGGCGTACGACACGGAGGTGGGCATCGCCATCCAGGCGGCACGCGATCGTCAGCAGCCCTGGCTGGACCTGGCACCGCTGGGTTTCTGCTACCTCATTGACTTCGAAAGCATGACCCAAATCAACGGGCAGACGCAGCGCTGCAGACGCATCCAGCGCCGCTCCGACCTGGCTTACCCGTTGGTGTCCGGGCCCCTGCCCAAATCCCACCACGCCTGGGGGCCCATGTCCATGCCCAGCCATGGAGGACTGCTCGGTGTGGATGTATCTGGAGTGGGAACGGGGATAAGGATGAGCAACAGTGGGACCGGAAACGGGAGTGCGTACCCCAGTGGGGCGCTCCCTGCCTCGGCCATCACCTCCTTGGGGCAGCCTTGCGCCTGTCAGCAGTGTATGTTGGTGCTAAGTGTCAAAGCGGGCGCCATGTCGACCGCTCATACTCTGGGTCGGAGGCCGCCACAGACCAAGCCACCCAGTCCCAAAATCAGCAGCCACCCTGTCCCAGGAGGCTCGTACTCACTGACCCTCCCTCGGCCTCCTACCCTGTCACGATCATTCTCCCCCCACAGGACGTCCATAGTTGGGGCGACAGGTGGCTTCAGTGTAGGTGGTATGGGTGGTCCGGGGGGCATAGGTATCGTCGGTGGTAGTGGTGTTGGCGGTGCCAGCCTTGGCTTTGGAGGAGGCTTCACCCATTCTCTTTCCCTCCTTGGCTCAGCCACTGCCGCCCTCTCCATCTCCTCCACCCGTCCCCCTCCTCCACCTCTCCCCCCTCCTCCACCGCCTCCTCCTCCACCCTCCACCACACACTCATCTGCTGCCATCTCTCCCCCTCACCCCTCCACCTCGTCCTCCCTGTCTGCTTCCTGCTCCGCCCCTACAGTGCCCGCTCCAGGCCCTCCTCTCATCTCCACGGCTGCCTCCACCTGCACGCCCTCGCCTTCCGCCCGAGTCCTGGGTCCAGTGTCTTCATCTGGTGCTGCTGCCTGTGCGGCCCCTCTGCCGCCCCGGTCCAGCCTAGCGGGGCTGAGCCGACCTGCACTGCAGCGTATCGCCATGGCTCAGTCACGTGCCCTTATCGCCTCTGGGTGAGTAGACGATCATCAAGGTTCTTTAATGTAAGAATAGATGAGGAAACTGAGAGTAAAGTGTATGGATTTCCAATAGAGCATACATAAGCAAGATTTGGAGTCCAACTGCCAGGCAACTGAATTAGACACTTTTTTATGCAATTATCAAATTAACAGTGGATAAAAAGGTCATGTGTAATGTAAAACAGGTCACTCCTATTGACAAACCCACAGAGAATTACCACCCGACTCAGCAGTTCCTCCTCAGTTTAAAGACCGTTTTACCGACTTTCAGCTCATTGTTTTGGTTTTCTGACCCACAAATTATCTGTTTTGGTTCAGTCACACTACTGTCAACCTCATTTCAAGCACACAGCTGATTTTATTAAAGAAAAAAGATGAAATTCTGCTATAAAAAGTATATAAGCAGTGGGATACTATCAAATGGGGCCATGATGGTGGATATGTTAATAGAGTTTGAATGCCAGCTGGTTGAGGACATTATAAGGGCCACTTCTTCTTTAATGTTTGATGTGATGTTCACGTAACATCTCCACAGAGGCTACGCACCTCATCAATATACTGTGTGTGAAACAAAATGAGACCAACTGAACGGGATAGGTAAGAAAATCAGTGTAGACAGGAACTTCTCATTTGTCTCATTCCCTCACTCCGCCGTGTCTGACATCAGCGCTCATTAGCATTCATGAGCCTTTAATCTTTGTGACAAAGTCCATCAGGCTCGTTCACGTCCGTGGAAAAACAATGAGGAGCATTCACACCGAGCAGGGCGAGCTCACATTCCAGATATTTGTCGTGCAACCACTTAGTGATGAATTTCTGAACACACACACACACACACACATACACACACACACACACACTCACACTCATACACAGAGTTTGTGTAAAGTTTACATGCAAACAGTTGGGGGCTTGGGCCTCAACAAATCAGAAAAGACTGGAAATACTCTGTGTGTGTGTGTGTGTGTGTGTGTGTGTGTGTGTGTGTGTGTGTGTGTGTGTGTGTGTGGGGTTGTGTGTGTGTGTGTGTGTGAGCACTCAGACTGGCAACTGCAGCAACCATCCACTATCTGGATAACTTTGCTGATTAAAACCTTGAGCACCCTCAAATCTGAAACATGGGCTGCCATAAAAAAGACATGGCCATGAGTTTTATTGAGCAAACCACATCTGGAGCACGTCTGTAACATCTGGGATGTTGACACTGTTGGAGAATAGAGAATTAAAGGCTTGACGTTTTGTTCTCCTCGTTGAGTTTGTGCACAGTTTCATTGCAGATTGTCCCAAAGCTGAGGGGACCTGATGGCAAAAGCATGGTTATCTTAAGATTTAAGATGACTTTGGAGCAGCCAGAAAGGCCCCACCTGAGGATCTAAGGCTGAGAACTGGCTCAGATGGGGTCAACAGTTCTGGAGCTAGACCCAGATGTGCATTAAATCTTAAAATCAAGTCTAAACTGAACACAGAACCAATGGAGAGAAGATATCTAAATATTAATTTTAGCTGGAATAGTGGAAGCAGAAAATTAGCATGCTAATATAACTAATGCTAATATTAACATTAAAAATGCATTTATTTTTTTTTATTTCTTTTGGATTTTTGACCTTCACTGGACCAGAAGTAGTTCAATATCCAAGTGTGATTAAAAAAGCATATAAAAACCATATAGACACAAATGAATTATTGTTATTGTTATCATTTTTTTAAAAGTCTTCCACAATCTGTCACCGATGAGCTGAAACAGTCGGAAAGAGACAGTTTACAAGAGTAAACTTGAGATCTGCAAGAACTTGAGATTTGTTTGTGTGAGTCATTTAACACCCAAAGACTCAGTGTGTGACCATGTGGTCTCGAGGTGTTAAATGTTGTCAGTGGCAGTGAATGCTAATGCATGAGGGGAGTCACAGTAACCGGGTGTCACAGCCAGAGGGCGCTGGTTCGCGTGATGTCTGTGGTCAGTGCTCAGAGGTTCACTGACTGCTGGATCAGGTCCATGGCTGTTTCTTCATGATTTTTTCATCCCGCTCTGATCCTGTTTGTTGTGAGCATGCGACAAACTTAAGCATCTACATGTCATCATATTCCAGTGATAACCTTTGTTTTTGTAACACAGAGACGTTTCTGAGGCGCTCTGGATTTCACTTTGTCGTGCAGTTGCCTCAAACACAACATGCAAGAAGATTTATTCATTATTCAAGCACACATAGTAACTTTGTGCTCAACTGCAGGCCTGCGTGGATTTGGCTGCTTGTGCTGTGATTAAACTTTGAAAAATGAGCACATGCTGAGGATATTTTCTCTGTGAGCCAACGCAGCGTTGCCCCAACAGAGCACCCCGGCTCTGCGAATCCTCGCATTAACAATCCAGCTAAGCTTCAGATTAATTCCAAATACCACAGGCTTAATATTCTTGCTTCGGTAATCTCTGTATTTTGTGTCAGGTGAGCTGTGTGACTGACTGACCCATTCATTCAACATATCAGGTGAGAGCACCTGCTGCTGTGGTAAAACCGCCTACGTCACAGATCAGGAGCCTCACCAGCCTGGGTTTCCCTCTGCTGTTCTCTCCTTCTCCGTCTTCTTAGCTCAGTCTCCACTTAGCGCTCCTGCTGTCGTCATCTTATTGCTTCATGCAGCAGTGGATGAAAACGCCTCCTCTGTTTGATTTTTATCATTTGAATCTACAAGTAATGTCAGATTCAGGTATTAACACAGAAATCAAAAACTGTGCTTGTTATTTTGGTCAAATCAAGGCAAAAACTCACTCAGTAATCGTCCTATTCCTATATTCAGTAGCCTCCGGTGTTAAGGCCTCAAAAGGCAGCCATCCCTTTAGTTTGATGGCCTGAGTTGAGCTAAATGCTCTGCTTTGTTCACCAGCTAGCTGCTAACTGTATCTGCCTGCTGTTTGGTGCTGAGCAGCCAGTGCACAGTGGGTTTTTAGAGGATTTTTAGATCCCGTTTTCATCTGCCTGCTGCGACTGGAAACGATACTAATGAGAGCAGTGACAGCGGAAAACATCAAAACATTAAAGCTGCAAAGCAGAAAATCAAAACCATGGGCTGAAAGATGCATAAAGGCTCCGTAGAGCTGAGGGGAACTGAAGTCAGGTGATCATTCTTTGGTGGTTCGTCACGATGAGCGACCCCTTTCCCATTACACACAACCATTAGATCCTCTGCAGATATTCAAATATTTATTGGTGCAGCTTTAAGGCAACATCGGTGGTGCACCTGGGACATGCACTGACAACCTTTGGAAGTTGTTATCTAAACCTTTCAGCTACAAATGGAATAATTTAGTTAGCATGGAATTGGCTCACAAAAATCTACCTAAGATACATTTTTTAATTGCAGCGTGGTGGACTAAAACATAAAAATGTATTTAGCAAAAGTAGATTTGTAACTAATTCTAACGCTTGTTTCACAGCTGGAAAAAAGGAAGTACAAGATACAGAATATAGCAACCTTAAAAACTTATACTACATGCAAATTCTCTTGGGACACAAATAAGTGACGAAATGAGGAAGCGAGATCGAAAGTCTGTGCCTCTCCATCCCCTGGTGGAGCGGTGGTTTGGTTAAATATGTCAGTCTAGTCTGCCTGACTCATTGATCCTTTATCTGACTGAGGTTTGTGCAAGTTCCGATCTTTGACCTCGACCATAACTGTGAAGTATCAGCAGCCTCACTGTGCTGCGCATTGATTAATCCATGACGCTGTCCGTGGTGCTGAAGCAGCAGACGGATTCGTAGCTGTACCTTTCTGTCGCTTTCATCTTGGATCTATAATATTCTCTGAACTATATACTATAAATACTCAATTCTACACTGTACTGCAGCCCACATACTCCATAGAGTAGTGTCACCTTCATGATCAGAGTGACAGTTAATGAATACTGGTGTTGATACAGTTGACAGTCACTGTGCTGTTAGCATTCGTTGATAGCAGCATATATTTTTCCCAGTCGGGTTGCTGAGTCCATTGTTAGCATTTTGCGTATATGTTACACCGTTGAGACAGTTTCCCTGCAGTGAAATGGAGCAGACGGTTTCTAAAGGAGGTGCCACAGATCATCACTGTGACGAGAGTTGCCTTAAATCCGCACACCTGTTGTGGTCCTTTCTCCTGACGCTGCACCGGGTTTGTTTTCCGCGAGCGTGTCGCCGCCGCAAAACCCACATTTCATCGTTTGTGGCTGAGCAGAGGTTTGCCTCGTGCTTCCAGGGTTTATTTCTCAATCAGACTTGATTTCAGGTGTGAGCTTCTATGTGCTAAGTGCGCATAGATGAGTGTTTGCCTGTGTGTGTGTGTGTGTGTGTGTTGCCATATGCTGCCGCTTGTGTGCCTCCATGGTCCAGCGGTCCAGATGGAGGCTGCTCTAATGCCACTAGATTAGCCGGGATCAGAGAAACGTGACAAGCTGACACTCCTGTTGTTTCCCAACCTTTCTCTGCTTTCTCCGACCTTCCATTAATCTTTTTTTTTTTTTTATCATATCGCTCATGTTTCCCTGCCTACAAATGTCCATCAGCTTATTTGGCCAGCCAGCGTGTTTTCCTGCTTTGTGAATCACGTAAGGCACGTACACGGGAAGCTAACACGTCAGCTCGGACGCTTTGTTTGTTGGTAAACAAACAGATATAGTAACAGAGTACAGCGTGAGCAGATTATTCAGGTACAGGAAATGTTCCATGGTAAGTTCCTCTGTGTCATTGCTGAATTATTTATAAGGACACAGAGACTCTTCCAACAAGTGAAAACAGTGCAGAAATACACAAAAAGCTTCTACTTCAACTTACATACCGGCCTGTATTACTTTATTTTTACTCCAACGAACAAAATTAGAGCAACAGGATTAGATTTCCCATATATGATTGCTGATTACTGCGCCACCGTCTGAATTTTAATCACCTGGAAATATGCTTATCCAAAAAAATCCACCCTCTGATGCGAATATCACGATCAGAAAGAGCACCCTGCTACTCTTCATGTAACGTTTAGGTAGAGACCTGATATATGGTGAAATATCTAAATACTGTGCATGTGTGTAAAAGCAGTATGATGGGATGTATAATGCAGTTGCAGAAGAGTTGAGAACACAATAAAAAACAAATGATATTATATATTTTATTTTTAGTTTTCCCATTTCACGAATCGAGAGCAAAGACTGAAAGGCAAGAATGACGAAAAATAGAATAAAGGGCAGATTAAATAGATGCATTAATTAATTCAATGAACAGGTAAAAGTGACCACAGTGAGTTCAGAGGACAAAATCAATGGATTGATTCACGTGACACAGTGAAGGGATAAAATCCTCCTGCCTGGACCGAAGATCAGGGTCTTTAGCAGACAGGTGTAAAATCATTGCCGTGCCTACGTATTAGTATACAGTCATATGTGCTGGAGTCTGTCAACCTTATGGCAGCCCGGTGGCATGACGTGGTAGCTGACAGGTAATCCCCGCGTGACGGATCTCTGGCCTACAACCAGAGTTTAGTCAACAGATGGAAGCAGGTGGATTAGTCCTATAAAAGAGGGACGGGGACCTGACACCTGCACAGCAAGCAGAGGAAGAGAGTGACAGGGACAGAGACACTGACCTGCGACGCAACAACTGGACATTATTGCTGGAATATCTTGACGTGTTCAAGCAGGAAAAATGACTATTATCAAAACGGGCAGACCGTAAGTACACACCTGTGACTGGACTGTACATACATGTGTTTCAGCCGTTCATGAGCAGAGATACAGCACAGCCATAGTTAAGGATGGTTTGACATTTTAGTAGAATAAGGGCACGTGTGTTGCTGTCATAGCAGACCTCTCCATTGTCTTGATGTGTGGACTCAAAAAGGACAAATGCCTCAAACTTCCTGACTTCAGATCGTCTGATAGTAATCTTGTTGTCGGTAGTAAGGTAAATAATCTTGGACATTTCATTACAGAGCAAATGACAGATGAGGATGAACATTTACAGGCAGTGCCTCGAGATGATACGCACAAGCAAACATTCTCCCATGCAAGTGTAGTGTGTGCACAGATGGAGTGAAGATGTGTCTGTGCAGAGCATATTGCACACCACTTTGTACTGCACACAAAACAAGCTTACAGAGACTTCAGCGACGCCATGAATCATCGCTACAGTTATCTGTGTGTAAGACATTAATGTATTTTTGTATCTAATTTATTCTATGTAACAGCACCTGTCTGAAATGAAGTTTGAATTGAATTCTGCCGACATACGCGTCCTAATCATAAGCCTTACATAGCAGGAAGCCCTAAATGGCAATTAGAGGACAGTATGTCAAGTCGTGACGAGCAGCGTCTGCTTGTTTCTCTGCATGACTCAGCAAAAGCTCCTTAACCTACTGACATTAGGTGAGCTGTAAGATGACATATGGTGTGTCCGGCTACGTGACATTCCACCTGTTGGCAGGTGACTGATGAGATCCAAATGCCATGAACATGGGCTGAGGTGACCGGGCCACGTCTGGTCTTAGTGTGTGAGTGACGTGTGGACTAATAAGAGTTTGTTTTCTTGTGTTTCAGAGTGCCAACAGTTCCAGTGAAGAACCTGAATGGATCGAGCCCTGTGCACCCTGCACTAGCAGGTAAACACGCTGATGCAAACAATTTCTTTTTCATTATACGCAAATTGATCAGAAAGCTTTTATTTGAAAGATTAAGATTGCTGAAGTTTAAGATTGCAGATGTATTGATGAATTGCTTTAGAGACTTTGAAGAGGTTTGTTGAATTTGTTGTATTTTCCAGCTCTTTAAATAAACTGATGTCAGTGGTTTGCTGCCCTGTAGACCACACAGCTAATGAAATCTAGCCACTTGTTTAACTGCTATTTAAGTAAATCCACTGACCAGCTTTCATGAGTGGGTTTAATAGATGATTCTCTGGATAAGAGCTCCTCCCCACGTAGTGTCTCACATCACCCCTCTGCTGGCTGTTTCCAGGCATTACAGGCATCCTGATGAGCGCAGCAGGACTTCCTGTCTGCCTGACTCGCCCTCCCAAGCTGGTGCTTCATCCTCCACCTGTTAGCAAGAGTGACATCAAGCCTGTCCCCGGCCTGGGCCACTGCTGCCGCAAGACCACTAAGAAGCAGGCCCGCAAAGGTGGGTTTGATGATGCGTGTGCGCGTGCTTTTGTTTATGCAGTCATACCTATCATGTGCAATTTGGTCATAAACAGACCATCATACCGTGTGTTTTCAATCTTGCAGGCAAAACCCCTGAAGAGGTGGTGAAGAGGTACCTTCAGAAAGTCCGCAATCCCCCAGAGGAGGTGGGTTCAGTCAAATAAAAGCACAACCAAAGGCCTAAATACAGGCTAGGTCGGGGGTTTATTACCTTATCTGGAATGACCTCCTGTTCAATCATTACTCAACTTGAACATTGTTTAAAAGTCTGTATAAACCATTTAACCATTGCAATATCTACTGCTACAACAGTAAATAAAAAACATGTTTAAAACAGTGCATATCAGATTGGGCAAGTCATGAATCGTACCTGTCCTCCCATCTCAGGACTGCACCATCTGCATGGAGGCCCTGGCCGGACCCTCAGGCTACAAAGGCCCCGGTGTGGGTGGCATCTCCCGCGCTGAGTCGGTGGGCCGCCTGGCGCAGTGTGGTCACCAGTACCACCTCCAGTGCCTCGTTGCTATGTATAATAATGGCAACAAGGACGGCAGCCTGCAGTGTCCCACCTGCAAGACCATCTACGGAGTCAAGACCGGCAACCAGCCCCCAGGCAAGATGGAGTACCACGTCATCCCCCACTCGCTACCCGGACACCCAGACTGCAAAACCATCCGGATCATTTACAACATCCCTCCTGGCATCCAGGTAAAGTCAGGTTACCAGTGTACCAATGTGCAGCACACTAGCTTCTAACACGTGAACACAGGAAATGGTCTTGGCTTTGAACTTCCATCTTTCTGTTTAGGGCCCAGAGCACCCAAATCCAGGCAAACCCTTCACTGCCCGCGGGTTCCCCAGACACTGCTACCTCCCTGACAGCGAGAAGGGACGCAAGGTAAACGAGAACTCTTCTCTCTGTCTAACTACATGTGTGGTTTCAAGCTTGGGTGACTGGATTTTGTTGATAAAGTGTCATCTTTTCTCTTTTAATCTCAGGTTCTGAGGCTTCTGCTGGTAGCGTGGGACCGCCGGCTCATTTTCTCCGTGGGTACATCCAGCACCACCGGCGAGTCTGATACAGTCATCTGGAACGAGGTGCACCACAAGACGGAGTTCGGCTCCAACCTGACCGGCCACGGATACCCCGACCCCGGCCACTTGGACAACGTCCTCGAGGAGCTCAAGGCTCAGGGCATCACTGAGGAGGAGTGTCTACCCAGAGACTGAACAGACATTCAAGACACTGAAGACACGAGACACCCGGCTGGAGTGTAAACGCAATCCTGGGACAGGATCCGCAGCTGGGTGGACGAATGATTCTGAAAATCTGATCAAATAAACACGAGAACTTTGACCACCAGAGATGGAAAACAACTTCAAAACTCTTTACAGGAACGTTAACAGAATTTGTTTCGGCAGAATTTGCTGTAAACAAAATCTCTCTTACGACTGCATGAGTCAGTTTCGATACGTGGGAAATCATTTTTTCTCCTGATACAGTGTCAAGATGGCAGATGTTATTCAGTGAGACATTTGAGACCACTGTGCACATACAAGTCAGTGTTAGATTTAAAAAAAAAAATCATTTATACTGTGAGACTTCATATCAAGAATGTAACTTAAGTGAATTTTGCTGAATTGATGAAGTGTTTACCACGACGACTACTGCTGCTGCTGTGTGGAACAGAACCCTGAAGAAAAGAAGTGAGGTCTGTAAGTTTGTTGAAGTGTCGTTAGTCCACAAGCAGAAATAACTTGTCACTGCAGATAAATATTTCAAGTGTATAACTGGATATCTGAGCATGAATATTTGCTGACCTCTAGTGGTACTTTTCCAGAACTACATTCCTTTTTAGGTTTGATTTTTATTAAATTGTATTGTTGTATATTATGAATACCTGATATATGATACGATATTGTTTCCATTCTGTCATGTTTTTATATTTTTACTTTACATTTTGTTTTATATGGTGTGTTTCTTTGCATTGTTTTTTTGGGTGTGTCGTGACAAACTGACATGTGGGCTGAGGTGAGGATTAGCTGCTGGTGTACCAGAGTTTGCCTGACACTTTATCTGCCATTCACCAGCCCCCCTTTTCTTTAAAACAAAATCATTTTCAGCATTTTGTATTTGTTCACAAACTGACATTCCTTTATTGTTCTGCCCTCAGAGCATGGGTGCATTTAATAGCTTTCTATGTCTTCTTGTATCTGCGTTAATGTTACGGACTGATAGAGGAGAAGCTACTATGGATTATACCATTCCCCCCCAGGAGGAGTAAATTCCCCAAAAGCTAGGATTGGACCTCCTGCCTGAGCTCAGATTTGCACAGAGCTTTCTACTTAGTATCAAACTGAACCGGACAGCTTGTATCTACTGTATTTTGTGTAGGACACACACACCAGCCTCAAATGCTCTACTCACACTACAAACTGTGGTCATCGGTCGTTTTTGTCATGTTTGGTTTTTGCCATGAGCAGGTGCAGAAGACTATCTCTCGTTGTGGATCCAGCTTTGGCCAAAGTGGTCCAGTCGGTTTGCATTCGGTCCATTGTGGACCGGTTTATTATGAGGTCTGTTAGATGAGTTGTACAACAGTATGTGCTGACATACTAATGTAGGCCAACATTAAAAGCATTTATACTTTATGATACTTTATGTATGCACTGTACTGTATGTATGTGTTTTATGTGCACAAATTTGCATTAAACGTTTTTCTAAGGTTCAAAGAAAAGTCCATTATTTTATGTAGTGTTGACTGTGTCATTTGTATTTGAGTGCATTGGGACGGCTTTTATTACGTTAAGATGTGTAACTTTTGATAAACAGCAAACACTGAGGCCACAAGTGACACACACAAGATGAATGCTAAAACATAACAGCAGCACAAGTAGTGTCAAAAGTTACGTAGGCGTGCTTTAAGGACCGTTTAAGACCTGAACCCATGAACGCTGACTGTGACAACATACATCAAAAAATGTAACTGCAGTCTTATTCTGTATGTCTGCCTTGTATTTACATGATTTCATTTATTGAACCCTAAAATGTGCTGTGTTTGCAGAAAGTTTTCAGACCGGTTCACTTGTTGCACACTTTATAGTCTTGTAGATTTCATGTAAAATGGATAAAAACGATCTATCACCTATCGTGACAAAACAACAACAGGCTTCGTTCTTCTTTGAACTGAGAGTGGAGTTTCACTTTAAAACAGGTTGTACTGGTATTTTAGATGGTTTAGTTTACTCTGCAAGTGCTTCCTTTTTAAGATGATGATACTAATCTTAATCCTACAAATATTGGTCAGATAATTTGAAATCTTTTGTGTGACTACAATTTTGACATTTTCTTCTATTGTGAGCATGATTAGAAATATATGAAAGGTTCCTGGTGGATAGACCGGGGTAGTCTTGTTGTCATATGCTCAGATTTTACAGTGTAGCTACATTTTTATAGATATCCCACTGTACTGACTTCTACTTCTAAACATGGTGTGAGTGGCGCATGACCAGTTTATCTCTAGATTAGTCTGGCCCCTGGATTAGGAGTCTGGATTACTTCTACTTTAATGAATGAAAAATTGGACAGAGATAATTAATCACAATTATAGTGGACCCCAGCAAGAGGATTCACTCACGATATCAGTCACAACGCTGCAAAATGAACAAGTTAGCAAAGAGGTATATGTGAACTCATGCACAAAAGCCCAATCGCATTTCTTCACTGGAGGCAACAGTGAAGAAAACACCCAAAAAACCCTTTAACATCAACTTTCATTCACTGCTCCAGTTCTGCAACGGCAGAGCTTAACATTTGTCGTAAGTGACAGATGTGATGGATTGAGCAAAGCTGCCAATTTGCGGTATAAAAATGCACCGGCCGCCTGTCAGGTTACTGAGCAGCAGATGGGTTAAGGGTCTAATCAGGCCAGAACTGCGTTAAGCCGGACTGACAGCAACTAGTGGCACAAACGAAGATGAAGCGAGGACGGATGACTTGTACTAATGCATTCCTGCCCTTTTCAGACGGCGTAAGTAAACATGAAGAGACAAAGCAGGAGGCAAAATGCTGCAGAGAAAGAGTTTCACTGTCTGTCTTTGTGTGACTGAGTGTGGCTTTGGTGCTCAAATATTCCTGAAAGAGACATGTGAGCAGAGAGGGAGGTAGAGAGAGCAAGAGACAAGGGGGGAAAAAAATGCACATAAAATGGTAGATTAGGAGAAGTGGCCAGTGGGAGATCCTCCCCTTGCTGAGACCTGAGCGGGGGAGGGGTCTCCGACTGGTCAGAGAAATCCTTCCTGCAGGGGTCCATTGTCTACAACCCACAGCTATGAATAGAAAGCTGATTACAGCCATCAGCATTCTGTATCCTGTTGCGGGGGTGCCCATGGTTGATCACTACATGTTGCCATTTTGTCTCATGTCTCCCCTCGTCGTTATTTCCACCTAAAGCATCTGATAGACTTTCAGTGAAAGGCTTTCGCTCGCCTTTTAGATCCAAACTGCATGCTGGAACTGTTTCCCTCTCTTCCACATGAAGCAAATCCTCCCTCTCCTCATCTCAAACTGACTTGTCTATTATTAAAAGCTTTTAAATGGAGCAGCGTGTTGGCAGACTACCAAATCCAAAGCCTTGTTGCCAGGGAAACATATATCCGTGGTCTCGCCTCTTCTTTTCTCCCCCCTCCCCAGAGGCTCATATTTCAAACCTGTCAGCAGTCTCATGCTCTCACACTACCGCCTTTCAGCTAAAAGCTTTTTGTGCTGCCAGTGGAGCAGTATGGAGGAGAAAGGGGAGCAGATGGGAGTGGTTAGAGGAGAGGGAGGGAAAATGAAGGGCCTCCCTCACTGTTGCCAGGGCAACTTGATGTCACAGTGACATCACACACCGCTAAAAGCTTTTAACCGGATTCCTCTCCTGCCTTAGGCCCCATTTTGAGTCCTCTTTCAGCTAGGCTATAGGGGGAAGGGCACAGGCAGGACGGTGTGTGTGCCTTCTCGCATGTATCAGTCCCTCACTGCAGCTTCAACACAGCTCTTAGGCAGTAAAAGACTTTCAAATTCAACCTCTAAAGATCCTTTTTCTGCAAGCACAGCCTGCACAGGCCAAGAGAACCATTTCAAAAATGGCAGCAGAGGAGGGTTTCAGCTACCTAATGCCAGGCCACAGTGAGAAACACAGACGGGCCCCGAACTGGACCGACGGCGAAATGAAAGCCCTCCTGTACGTGTGGGAGGAACACCACAACGAACTGAAAATGAGCAAGAGGAACGCAAAGGTTTACGAGAAGATGTCCCAGAGGTTTTTCCAGCTGACCGGGGAGCAGCGTTTCAAAGAGGAGATCAAGATGAAAATCACCAACATGTCTTTTCAGTACAGGCAAGTGCACCAGATTCAAATGTCCAATCAGAGTTACGAGCGCGAACTCCAGCTGCTGCATGACTTTAAATGTCTGTCTTTGATCTCACAGGCGGCTGAAATCCACAGTGACTGAAAGTGGGGAGACACCGGACTGGCCTTATTATAAACCCATCGAGAAGATCCTCTCCAAGCCGCTGGAGAACGGGCGGGTGAACTCTTTGGAGTTCCAGGCCTCCGCTGCAGGCCCCTCCACTTCCTCCCAGTCTACAGACAACCTGGTGCCCCTGTCGGAGGAGGGGATGATGGGATTCCTGCCAGAGTACACAGGCTCCTCAGATGAGATGGAGATAAAACAAGAGCTGGACTCTTTGAGCTCCGACAGTGAACGCACACAGGGCTCCAGGTAACAGGAACGGGACACATGTTGTGTGGGTGTGTGTATATGTGTATATCACTGATAAAGGTAATGACAGGCTGATTAACGGACCTTTGTATTCTATTGTTTGAAGGAGGGAATCAACCAAAGTTGTTCCTTTTCAATAAGTTGAAATACTGGCTCCGTTACTCTGGCATGTTGTTATTACCTGTATTTCGCATTGTATGTGTTGTGTGTATTTTACAACACTATCTTCAGGAAATATGAAGGAAAAACATAAGAGTTGTTAGTGATTACCTTGAACTGAATATAATTTAATGAACATGTGATTTGTTTAACTAAGTTTAGCACAGGCTAAGCTGAATCTGGCTCTCTTCTGTCAACTGTGTGGTTTAGTGTTTGGTTTGGTGTTTCACTGTATTTTGTAGGAGCTGCAGATTTTACACATATATGACACAGGTAAAGGGTAAATTTAGCTTTTGCCAAAGCTAATTGGTTAGCTAATTGGAAAGCTCTTGCTTTAGCTGAGCAGTTGACTGGTTTGCTTTTAATTTTGCTTAAATCTGATCTTAACTAAATGTTTGCTTAATGTGCAGTTACTACACTGTAGAGTTACATCAGTGCATGTTCAATTAGTTTATTCTGTATTTCTCATTCCTTTTAAAATACCTCTGAGACTTTAGTTGTGTGATTTCTGGCTTTGGGGGAGAATTGCTGATGTTAACAAATTACAGACTGATCTCTTATCACAATGCACTGTCGGCTCTAAAAGGTCCATTCTCTGTTCTCCAGCTCTCACCCAACTTCAGCCAGGAAAAGGCATGCTAACAGGCACCTGTCCATAAAGAAAAAGAAACTTCGGGTGATGCAGGCCATGTTACAGCAGCAAAAGAGGTCGAGCCGGGCCATAGAAGAGATGTGCAGGGAGGTCCGTCGAGCCGTGCACCAACAGAACCTCCTCCAGGTCCAGTGTCTGCAGCTGCAGGACCGTATGATGAACCTTATGGAGAAGATGATCCAGCCCACATCAGCATCATGGGGTCAGAGTGGGGTCAAAGATCCAGGAAAGCCATGAAGTGTGAGGGGTTATGGCTGTCCGGGAGAGATCGTGGTCTTGCCACACTTATAGCCTCGTTGAAGCAAAGATATAAAAGTATATTTATTATGGATTTCAGTTTAACATTGAACATTGTTCAGGTTTATCGTGTTGCATATGTCAAAGTACATCACTCGTAAAGAGAGGTACAAAAGTATGCTGTTATGATCATCAGCCTGAACACCTTTACAAGATGACCATGTTAATTGTCATAATGACATGTGCTGGTACTTTAACATCGACTGCAATCATGCTCCAATCTGAGTTTTCATTGTGAGGATTATTGCAACAGATCCTCCTTCCTTGATAATTTGTCAAGTACCCTATTAAAATCACTGTGGGAACAACAGCCTTGCAAAAACAGACTTATCTTGTCATTTTACATGTCACATTATTTCACTGTGCCAAGATAATTACAGGTTGGGAAGGTTTGATGCCAAAACAGGGCAATTTGTAGCATTTTAAAGCAGAACTTGAGGCAATAATCACTGCTGTTATTGAAGTGATAGGAAAGGAGCTCTTATAAATGGCATCATAACCAATACAAACTGCAACCCTCAGACAGGTGCTTTTTGTGCTCAATAGCAGTACACATGAAGGCATATTTCCTGCTATTAGCTGACATAACTATTCAAGGTGAACCTCATTTAGATGCAATAAATAATTAAGTCCATTAACTCCTTATTCCGTTCATATCCAGCAACTTTGGATTGTGTGTCTCTGTGACCACACAGATTGGCTCTCTGCCCGACTATGGACTGTGACAACAAACAAATAAGGTAGACAGTGTCTAAATTTAGGTGGCATTGTGCTTTTAGGAATAGATAGTAATGAAACTTCATGACTGAAACATAAAAACCAAATCTTCCCTTTGTGATCTCAGTACTTTAATATGTAAAGATGTCCTGTTCTTATTTGCATTTCTGCTAAATAAAACAACACACAGTCTGCAATAATTTCTTGTGTTTTATTGATACTGCTGGGTTATTATTAAAATGCAAAACAGACAGAAGGTATGGCCCGATAGAGCCAAACTCTTAAGGTCTTTGCCTTTCAGCCTATTTTAAGAGGATTTGGAGAAACTGGGGATTAAGTTAGTTTCGTCACACTCTACACCAACTCCATGGAAGTCGCTGCTTCATGGAAATGAAAATGCAATAGTGTTTGTTCAAGATGTATACCTATTGCTACCTATTATGTTGATTTTGCCAAATGAATAAATAAATAAATTACATTAGGCTGTTTATCTGTATTAATATAGTGCCATATTATCATATTACTATTCCCTCTCATCAGCAAATGTAGGATGCACATGTGTAAGAAAACCATGTGACAGTGTGTGTAACCGTTGCAGCCCTTTGACCAGAGGGCTATTGTTTACAGACCAAGCAGTAAGGTGCTTCCGCTCCAGTGTGGAGGAGACAGGGGTCGACCTACATGCAAAGTGTTTGAAGGATCCTGCAGTGATTGCAAAATCATACGGGTAAGACTTACAACTTCTATACATATATTTTAGTTATATTGAGAACTTATTGCCTTTGGATGTGTTGTTTTTAATGTTAAATTTAACGTGCTGCTTCGTCAGAAGTTTCCGGGATGGTTACAGAGCTTACAGCGTGGTTTTAAGGCCACTCTTTCTGTATTTAAGCGGTGCTGCTTATTTTAAAAAATTAGACTTTTAAATTTGGTTTACTTTAGCGCAAAATACACAGCGTCAACCGCCGTCAATATCAGCCAATAGCGTCAGTCCATTCGTTTGAATATTGAACATGACAGGCGTTGTGATTGGCCAGAATGACTCGTCACATGTTCCAGAGACGTTACGCCGTCATGGTTACAATGAAAGACGCTTTGTAACCTCCGCGAGCGAGTGAATGGAGGGTGGTGCTCTCGCGCGTTGCCATATGGACTAGTGAATCACGGCAGGAAATTTCGTTTTGAGTCATTTAAAAAATGGACGTGTAATGAGAAAAATGTAAACTTCCGGGCTCGTAGCAGCGTGAATGTAAACACAGTGGGAGCTTTTTGTGGAACTTTTCACCCCTGGAAAAGGTAATGTCAAAAGTTGACCGTAAGAAAACCTCGCTGTGGTGATATTTTCGGATATATGCACGAATGTAACACCGAACTAACTTGTTAAAAAACTAACAGGCAAAGCTAGACAAAATCCTAGCGGATTCGTCAGGTGGTTCCGGTGTTTACATGTTTAACTTGTGTGGTGAGTCGAGTGTTGGAACATTTAAAAACAGTGGTTGACCGAAACCGAAGAGTTGGGTTGCCATTTAAAGTGTTGTTGGTAAATGGGGAGCCAGCTGGCACTCTGTTTTGGGGGAGTGGGTGAAGGGGGAGTAATTTGCAAGCTGTGTTTGGACATAAAAGCTGTGTGCGTCTTACCCCTGACAGATAATTGCTAAAATAAGATCGATAGCAGCGTTTTACTTGTCTTATAATGTGTTTTAGTAAGAGTAAAAAACTTACCGCTTATTTTTTGTGTAAAGTGTTTTGTAGTTTTGTTTTTAACAAATATCACAAGAAAAGTATGTATTGTTCAAAGTATAAGAGAATAGCTTCATATGAGTAATAAACTGTCTGATCTAGAGCTGAAATGATCTTTTTTTGGGGGGGATTTTTGAATTGACACAGAGTTTGGCAGATTAATCAGTGATGAAAAAAAAAAGAGTGTTTTAGTGCTTTAAAAACATGGCTCCCTGAAAGCTGATGAGCAACTGAATTATCATGCAAAAAAAACTGCTTTTCAGTTTTGTTTCTCCCTGTTTTTGCCCACTTGGTGTAACTGTAGGATGACAACAACACAATAGTGTTGGCAACCTGCAAGTGTCTCGGTTCCCACGCACTGGATCTCACAGCAGCCGACAACAAAGATGAGGATACAGGGACAGCCTGAGGGTGCAAGGAGGCGCCTGGATTTAAATGCAATCGGTGATCTCAGGGGTGTGGAGGTCATCCGTGGTCGGACAGGATATGGCTTCACTATTTCGGGACAGAGGCCGTGTCTGTTGAGTGGCATCCTGGAAGGAAGCCCTGCTGATCTGGTGGGACTCAAACAGGGGGATCACATCATGGCCATCAATGGAACTGACGTGTCCACCGCTTTGCACGAGACTGTGGTGCAGTTGATTGGCAGCTGCAAAGGACCTTTGCGAATGGTGGTGCGTGCCGAAGGCCGAATCATGGGGAACCCCATCCTTAACGATGCAAAGTTTGGGATAGGCCACAAAAGTGGTATTTTCCAAAAAGCAGGTGTTCTCCGCACTATCTCGCATGATTCAAGCAATTCCTCCTTTAATTCAAGTCATGCTATCACCACCAAACAGAGGCCCGTGTCAGAACCTGATATGTCGCACTGGTCACAACACTGGAACTCTTTAGCTGAGCAGCCAAAGGAGGTAACGTCTAGAGTGGGGGACACTGACTCTGTGTTTACAGACACAGATGAAGCTAATCCAGACTGGAGTGTTTTAAACATGACCTTGGTGGTGGGCTACCTGAGCTCCACAGAGCTGATTTTAAACACTACGGAGTCAGAGGAGGACTGTTTAAAAGCCATTCGGGAGCGAATACGACAGTTGGGAACAGAGCAGAATACTCATACCCTGGTGATGATGAAGATCATGTTTGACTGTGTCCGACTTTGTGACGACACAGGAGCTGTTTTGGCAGCCTTTCCTGCTGAGAACCTGGTTTTAGGAGCCGTGTGTGCTGAAGACCCACGTTTTTTTTGCCTGGTCACTACGGCACATATAATCAATGGCCGTGTACCTGAGGATGATCCTCTACGTGCTTCCTGCCATGTTTTCTTCATCGACCCAGAGCTGGGACACCACGAGGACCACATAGGCATTGCTGGACGCTTTGGCTTTGACTGCACTCCAGATCCAGATGCCTTGGGCTGCCTGGAATTCCCCCAGACTCCCCCAGATGTTCTTCACTTTGTCACAGTCCTGTATAGTGACATGGGAGAAGCTGTGGAGAGGCTTCGAGCCAAACTGGACATGGAGGCTCAGCAGCAAGCCAAGGAGAATGACAGCACTGGCAAACAAGGCAGTGCCAGCAGCAATGGGGACAGTGGAATTGGAAATGCATCCCCCCCTGAGGAGAGAGCGGACAGGGATTTCCCTTCTGCAATCCAAAACCACCCTGGGGCCCACCTCCCCAGCTGTCCATGGGATTATCCTCCGACTAAAGACCTCACCCCAATAAACCTCTCCAAGAATGGCCAAAAACTTAATCCAGAAAACAGTGCCAGCATACATTCCCTTTCAGAGTCGCTACCTGGCCCTGATTGTCTTACTAGTTTTTATGGAGGTCCTCCACCCAGACTCGAGTTCCAGTTTAAGCCCCCACCACCTCCTCTGCCTTTGGATAAAATAACAAACTTATTTGGAGAGTCTCTCAGAGGTAGCCAAAGGTGGTTCTCAAAACCAAAGTGGCCAAAAGCCCAAAATAGCAATCCTGAGCCTCAGGTGACGCCCAACAACAATTGGTCCTCCAGCGTTAGCCTGAGCAACCTGCCTCCCCCCATGAGCCAGATCCCCTCAGACAGGTACCGGTCAACAGAGGTCATGATGCTCCCTCCCAGAGAGGAATGGACCAAAAGGTTTCTTGAACAGAGAGAGAAACAGCGGAAAGATGGCAGCACCAAAAATGTGAGTACTTTTAATTTTCACATACCTGCAGCACATTTCTCATAGTAGTAGATGCTCTCTTTGCTCTGTTAATCGGGGTGGTCAGGTCACACAGGTGATCTGTCATCTGTGGTCTTGGCAAGCAACTTACTAAAACAGTAGCAATGGCTACTTATTACTGTTACCGGGTGTTTTTTTTTTTTTTTTTTGATCATTTTATTTTTAGAAGCAAAGACAAAGATGAGAGAGTTCTGCCAAATACACATGCATGCATGCATCATGTCCTGTTTATCATCAGGTGATTCCTTGGGTGAGCGAGACCACATGGATGGGTCTAAATTCTGATTTAAATAAACATTGGCTGGTCTGTCAATGGCATTTTACTGATATGCAACATAAAAAAGGGAAAAACAATTAAAAATACAGCAGCAGACACTCTGCCATCTTAGCTGTACTTTCAATATGTAAAAAATTACAGATTACAACTTTAAAGTTCTGAGTATAGGTGAAAACTCCTTACTCCTTGCTATTTGCCTTTCCTTAAAACTTGAGTTGAGAATGTG
Source organism: Chaetodon auriga (assembly GCF_051107435.1). Taxonomy (NCBI): domain Eukaryota; kingdom Metazoa; phylum Chordata; class Actinopteri; order Chaetodontiformes; family Chaetodontidae; genus Chaetodon; species Chaetodon auriga. Next base: position 8,592,367 of record NC_135097.1, on the reverse strand, counting down.
AGTAACATTTTTTAGATACATCCTTGCTTTTGCTGATGTATATACAGTACTGTTGCAAAGTCAAGTGGTCATAAGAAATCCTTGCACACAGTTATATAGTTCCTTTGTAAGCACAGGCATACTGAGACAAGCGCATCTGTTTCTGTACCTCATTCATGTTTAACACAGCGACACAGGAAGTATTAAATGGTCACATGGAGTTGAGTTTCCAGACACTGAGGGGGTGTTAGTAAGCCTGTTTTTGGTGGCGCTTAAATGAAATACAATACCACTATTTCAACAGTCAATTGGTGCTGAGTGTGAATTGAACTCAGAAAGCACCTGTTGTCAGTCAATGATGTCATTGTCATAAATGTGTGGAGAGGAGGAAACTGATTTTTTTTAATGCTGCTGTTCTCATTGCCCACAAGATGGCTCTGTGTATCCATGTAGGCCCGGAAATGAAGGAAATCAGTGATGTGTTTGAGGTATTGTGTGTCTGAATTAGTTACTCTCAGCAGTCAGTTCGCATGAATGTGAATGTGTTTTTGGTAAGTGGATATAAATAAAAATCCTTATGTGTATTGGATAATGTTCAGAAGTTTCTGAACTTCCATTTACAGTAGTTATTGGTGCTTTCAACCTTATTTAAGCAAATATTTTGCTGTGTTTATTGTTCTTTGTCCCCCACCTTGCATTTGATTAGAAAGACAACAGTCTTGCACAGGAAGCCAGGCAAAATTACAGGTTAGAGCCCATGCCATGCTGCAGTAATTATCTGCAATCCTTGAACTCTCATTCAAACATTAGACACAGCCATTCCAATCATAGGAACAGGGATGGCTGGGTAAAGTGCATTATCTTTTCTGAAGTGATAGGCACAAAGCCTTGATCTTCTCTTATGATGTTTTCGACAGATATTGAACTTAGTGCCTCTGTTTCTGTACTTCTGTACTCAGGGTTGTAGTCATTCAGGTTAACTTTATATGGCCACTCTGCATGTTGTCAGAGAGGACTGTGTGTCATTACCCCAATTATATGAACATTCAGAAGCTTCAGCAGAGAAATCTATCAAATTTGTAGAAAATCTGATATTTTGAGACTCAAAAAAACTTCTGACTTTGGTAGTCTTGTAACAGTATAATTTTCTCTGACACTCCATGAGTAACAGTCATCTTTGTGTGTTTTCAGCTTACTTTTTAAAAACTTAAGTAGATGAAAACATGTGAGTGATGATCACTGGTATGAAAACAACATCGCCAATAAAATGTAATGTAATCAAAAAGATTTGAACTGAATTATAGTAACATGGTCCCAAGTATTGTTGGCTGACAGTGTACTAATTCACACAGGGATATTAAAGACAAAACTGGTAACCAGAATGAAATACAAATAATAATAATAATAAAGGATAACGGTGGTGATTATGCTATCAGCAGCACTGGTCTTTGTGTCTTGGCTCATTCGTTTCTCTGTTCTCACAGGGCTCTAGGTTTTGGGGTATGGGTGTTGTCCGTGCCTCTAAACGCCGCTCTGCCAAGCGTCTCAGCCTGGCACGATCACTGGATGACCTTGAGGTAGGCACCAGGTTTTTTTCTGTTGTATCCCTGTATACAGAATATCCTTCACTAATGTAGACATTCAGTTGAACCACCTCCCTTTCTCATTCTACTCCCCTCTCAGCTCTTTTTTAACCTTTCATTTCCGTTGCCTTGAACTCTGCATGTGCTGCTACACTTGTGGCACGAGGGAGCTCACAAAGTGGTCTTTGTGTGGGCCGGAGCCCCGGTCCTGTTTGTTTGGCCTCGCTAATGAGCACTGCTGCACGACTGAATATCGTCCTCACATTTTCTGGTATTAATGTTACTGAGGAACACTCTTCTCCCATGGTCTGTGCGTGCATGCATGCATTACTCATGCACACTGATTCACATTCACAAAAACACATGCACGCTGTTCCTACATCTCATAATTGCTCTGCGAGCACATGAAGAGACACAAAAACAAACCAAAAAGTGGCATACTGGGTTGTACATCTAGCCGCGCATTAGTCACAGTGATACACAGACACACCCGCAGACCACACATTGTACGCAAAGGGGCACACCACAGCTCCCCTCAGGACTGTCCCAACACACACTAAAGAGTACTGTTGTTGAAACGCTCCAGGTTCTGCCCCAGATGAACAGCCACAGGATTAAAGATGACTATAAAAGGATATGACAGCAGCACAGTGTCTGCTTGCATAGCACAACTTGTATGCTTTCTTTCATTGTTGATTTATTGTAATCACTGGTCCACAGTATGCTAATGTTCTCAAACAACAGACCCTCCCCCTCTTATCCTTACTTTATGTTCAAATTGCAAGCAACTAAGCTGGGTTACTTTGTTTTGACTAGCTCTTGGCATTGTGTCTTGTGAGTTACAAAAGTTGTAAATCATGGATTTTTGTTTTGTTTCTGAGCTTCGAGTCAGCTCATGTGCAGAGATGCCCCGACCATTTGTCCATTAGTTTTTTTGATGTGTTTCATTACATTTAGTTGCTATGGTTATGGCTTCCCGGTAGTTGCAAATTGGCTTGCATCTAGCAAGCGTAATATTACTTATTTGATTAGCTAGTTCATCATCATCCCTTACGACTGGTGCAGCTGTTTTTGATGCATAGCTATGAGGCATTTATTACCAATCTCTGTTGAGTCTAAAATGTAGAGAACTGAGAAGCTTCAGGCTGCTGTAATCAGTTTTCTATTTTACACTTCCTAGGTGCAACTATTTTTCATGGAACAAAATAACATTGGCTGGATACTAGAAAGCCGGATGCTTTCACACTTGTATCAGTGTGTTAAGTTCTCTTTCTAACACCTTGAGTTTGCTTTGTTGCACAATGTTTTGTGCGACTGTAATACCTGGACTTCAGACCTCTATCAGGAGCTGCTGTGACACCAACAGAAAGAGACCGGGTCAGGCTGGTCTAATATGTTGGAACTGTCAGTACTGTCAAAAAACACTGGCCTTTCATATGTGAGCATCATGGGTAATATATTTTCAAGCTCTGGCATGTTGGCTGTCGTATAAAGGGCCAAAAGAGTGACTTTAAACAGCTGAAGTTTGGTTTGGCATTTATGTGTTATGGAAACTAGGATGCGGTTGTCCATATAATGACAGTTTGTGTTAGACTGAACAAGACTTGGATTGGGATGCTGGAATTGTTGAGTGTTGAATGTCAATTTGTCATTGCTAGGCAAACATTGCAGAACTGGCTTTTAATTTAGCTCATCTGCTTCAAACTTCTCACTGTCTCTCGCTCTAACTGGTTTTGAAAATCTGCATTCAGCAAGCTGCATCAATGCTTCTTGGTGCAGGTATATCACCATGTTTTTTTGCTTACGTAAAATACCTTTTGATGACAAACAGAGGAATATTTAATTGTCTGTTGCAAGGGAAACACCTGTTTTTATCAGAAGGATAGTATTCTGGTGGATACTGTATAACTATGTAATGAGAGCAATGGGTGGGTTCCCAGCTACTCGTGCATTTTCAGTTAGTGCAATGACTTAGTGGGATCTGACTGGTGAATTAGCACCCACAGCTAGTTCACCTTGACAGACCAGCTCCTAATACATTGCGTAACATAGCAGTGAATGGAAATGTGCATTCATTTGCATTTTTTTTTGCAGGTTTTCTTGAAATTTGATTTTTATTTATTTATTTATTTATTTTTAAAGAGCACTTGAATGAAAACCCAGCAGCTGTTTTTAAATTGTTCCAAACATATCCTTGGCATTTCTGTGCTGTGACGTTGCCTGTCACACACTGATATACCTTTGATTAGCTAATATCTGGTGATCACTCAGGCTCTCCTTTCTATCAGATGACATCCAAGACATCAGGAAATCAGTTCTTACGGTGTATCCAGCTCATAGGTATTCACACCGCATCTAATCAAGAACAGTAATTTGCCCCATGCAGTTTTAAGTCATGGTATGCCTATGCATTCCAGGTAATAACACCACGGGGAACGTTTTATGGTCGTCAAAGGCAATTGGATCCTCACCCAGCACTTGCCTCTGGGCTCTTGGTTCAAGGGCTGAGCTTCACCCTGGGTTCATGGCCAGAGATCAGATGGTGCACTTCTAAAATCCCATGCTACAGCAAACCAGAGCCCATCATTCAATGGCATTACCAATTCTGACCTGATAAAGATGTGCACATATGCAGAAGCTGGTGGTTTTACTCTGGCAAAAGATTTGGAGAACTATTTGTGTTTTTTACTCTGGTCACACAGCAGAGAAAGAGTAGAAGGTGAAGCCTGACAACTTCTTTTCTCTTCGGAATGCTGCTCTCCACTTCAGACAGAATACCGATGATAAATGATGAAACTATCAGGAACAATATTTAACTGTTGACCTTGAACGACTCCTTGCTGATTTAGTGATAGTACTGTGGTCACAAACTGGAGGGCTTGAAGTGTTTGGTGTCTTTCTAACTTGTATTTTGTTGCGAAGGATGTTCTGAGGGACTGTTCTCATGGCAAGTATTGCAGAAATACGTGATAAGCTCTCATGCATCTGGACTCTCAAGGACACCGTGAGACTATTTTGGAGTTCACCATCAGTGCTCAGGGCAGACCCCTGCGGATAACCCCTGAATGTGGCCTCGCTGCATGTTGCGGACGAACCCAGAACAATTTGGACGCGTGTGGCCATGTTGCTTTTTCCATGGTCGGTGGTGTGCGTCACAGTGGCTAACATAGGAATGAGTGAATGCTTATTATTTTTATTCACATTACAAAGACTCTGACACGTAGCTTTTGCAACCCACACACAAGTCAGAATAGCGTATTATACTTACTTACATATACTTATAATCTTCTGCTCTTTGATGTGTT